>NC_133903.1:29582440-32396607 GCF_964199755.1 Larus michahellis | reverse complement strand
CCCAGGAAGTCCTTGTCCTTCCCCACCACAAGCTCCTCAGTACCACTCCATTACTGCGTGCCAGTGCACTGAGTCAAAGACTCATCTGGATTTTTAAAAAGACAACTCAAAAAACATTTTTTCTATTTTTGTACTTATTCACAGGTTCAGTTCAAACATAGCAAAACAAATAGTTGAATTGCAGCAATTTAGAGATCCTAATAAGCAGTTAGGAATAGAGCGAGACAGGTTTTTCCTAATAGGGCCTTTCTGCTGAAGAAATAACACCACACATCTTTTAAAATATTCAACCAGGTTCCTTCTGTAAGGATTCTTAACCTATAAAACTAAGCTCTCTCAGGTTGAAAGAGAACATTGAGCAGATTAATAGCCAGCTGTAAGATGCTAAACAGCAGCAGAAAAATTATTTTCTCAGAGAAGTTACCAGTGAAATCACAAAGGAAACTGCACTATTCGATATATATAAGGAAGCAATAAAGTTTCTTTACAACACAAGTTTATCCAAGACAACCAGCTCCAAATATGGCTGCAAAGCCTTGCAGATGATTCTCTTAGTTTTCTACCCTGGCACTCAGTACTAGCATCCCAAGGCCAGTGATCAGAAACTTAATGGGAAATAAACCCTCAAGACAGAGAATCATGATTTTTAAATTAGCTATTACCACACAGGAAAAAAAAGATCTACAGAATACCAGTTAAGTTAAACTGATCAGTCAGTCACCATCAAAAAGAAAGATAGACATTTTTAGGAAAAACATTTGAATGAAACAGAAAACAAATGTTCCCCTACTTGAGTCTACTGTGTGTGCATTGAATACCAAATAGCGCTCTGACCCCTCATTTTGAGGGGAACACAGGGGACCCAGAAAGCAAAGAGCAGAATAGCAATACCGAGAAGAGAGATACAATGTCTTCTGTATAAGAAGAGACTTGATAAACTATTGTTCTTCAGCTTAGGGGGAAAAAGAAAAAAAAAAAACAACAACAAAAAAAAAATCAAACAAACAGTAAGGGATATATGCTGCCTTTGGTTTCGTCTAGTTAAGAGTCACATTTTTCTCCATTCTGATGCTAAAAAGCTCCCATTCTGCTCTTGAGGAAGTTCTAGAATTTGAAGTCTGCTCTATCAGACTACTAACCCATATTCTTCTACCTTCTTGCATAATCCTTTTTACAATATGTAAGAGGTTTGGGAATACTTAGATATCCGCACTTCCAAAATGTCCTTGTGATGTAATGAAGTACAGTGTTTTAACTTTGTAGATAACAATTCCAAATAGAAAATGAGCTTCTAATGGCATGAAGTCTAGTTAGAGGCCAGTAACTAGCAGCGTACCACAAGGGTCAATACTGGGTCCAATCCTGCTTAACATCTTCATTAACGATCTGTATGATAGGGCAAAACACACCCTCAGTAAGTTTGCTGATGACACAAAACTGAGAGGAATGGCTGATGCACCACAGGGATGCATGCCTCCAGAGGGACCTCCAAAGGGTGGAGAAGTGGGCTGACAGGAACCTCATGCAGTTCAACAGGGGGAAGTGCAGAGCCCTGCTACGTGCACCAGTACATGCTGGGCGCTGACCTGCCAGAAAACAGCTTTGCAGACCAGACCCTGGGGGTCCTGATGAACACCAAGTTGAACATGAGCCAGCAATGTGCCCTTTTGGCAAAGAAGGCTAATGATGTCCTGGGCAGCAATAGGAACAGTGTTACCAGCAGGTCAAGGGAGGTGATCCTTCTCCTCTACTCAGCACTGGTGAGGTCACACCCGGAGTGCTGTGTCCGGTTGTGGGCCACCCATACATAGACATACTGGTGAGAGTCCAGCAAAGGGACACTAATGATCAGGGCACTGGAGCACCTCTCATATGAAGAAAGGCCAAGAGCGCTGGAAATGTTCACCCTAGAGAACAGAAGGTTCAGGAGAGATCCCTTCAATGTGTAGAAATACCTGAAGGGATGGCGTTAAGACGACAGAGACAGGCTTTCTTCAGTGGTGCACATAAAGCAAGAAGCAATGGTCACAGACTGAAACACAGGAGGTTTTGTCTGAACTTCAGGAAACACTTTTTCCCTGTAAAGGTGACTGGGCACTGGCACAGGTTGCCCAGGGAGGTTGTGGAGTCTCCTTCCTTGGAGATATTCAAAAGCAGTCTGGATGCAGTCCTGGAAAACCTGCTCTAGGAGACCCTCCTTGAACAGGAGGGCTGATGACCTCCAGAGTTTCTTTCCAACCTCAACCATTCTGTGATTTTGTGAAATGGTGTTTTCGGACTAATTGGGACTAAGCCATTATACTCTTTGGCTAAATAGTCTCATGCTCCTCCATCAACAGTTTTCAGTGATTTAGGTAATGTAATTTGCTATGAGTATCAGCATATATTTATACAATATAATGACCAAGACAATTAGAAGATATTCACAGGTTTATCAATACCTGACACACAATTCTTCATAAATCATTACCTCACCTCTTGCTCACAACCTGCTGTATTTTCAATTTTAGTTCTTGCTTCTCCTAAACGTATCAGCAATTAGTACAGTAACCTCATTCATTGCTAGTTTTCACCATAAGCATGCTCCATTAGCAGAGAAATCCATAAGAATTAAAGTACGTATCTGGCTCACAGGAAAAACAATTTGTATTAACAAGACAAGAATGTCACTGAACGACTATTTTAATATTACTCTGGCAATATGACTATCAGAGCATGCCTGCTCCCCTTCACTCTTTATCCCTTGAAATGCAAAACAGTCAATATTCTGATGCAGGTCCAGCTCAGATCCACAAACCCAAAACCTTTTGTCTCAAGATCAAGAAAAATCAAACCACAAAAACCATGCTTAGTGCAGTAATTGATTTAAAAAAGAATAATGAGGCACAGATTATGAAAATGCTTGACAGTTAACCAAAGCTGAGAATAAACATTAGTTTCTTCTTTTGTAGAAAGCGTTTAGTTGATTACGGCAGTATTGCTTTGAGGCTGTCCTTAGTTTACCGCAGAGGAAACTGGATACCTGTAGATGAGCCCTATTACTTCGAACAGTAAAACCAGAAGCATACTTCACTAGTATGAATTCATAAACTGAATCTGTAGGGTAGAGTAATATTCCTAAAATTGAACCAGTCCTCAAAAAGTCAATTCTGTGAATTGGAAACAGGTATTCAAATACTTAGATAGATGAGGAAATACGAAACCTGTTTGTAGTCCGCAAACAGAAAATATAGGAAGGTTTCCCAGAAACACAGAAACCCTAATCCACTGTGTTCTATTTTCTCTTTAGTCAGGAAAGGAAATAACAACAACAATGGGGACCTTTTATGATATTCATAACATGAATTTTAAGTATTCTTTTTTGTTTCAAAATTACAAATGCATCTTCTTAGAATATTTGTATGCATAGCTATACATTTGTCTTAAATTTCTAACTTGTTTGCCCTGCTATAAATGCATTGGTATAAATGCTATTAAATCCAGATTTTTTTGTTATCACAATGCTATAATAAAAACACTGGAGCTACGGAAAGCTAGTTATTGTAAATTTATTAAGTTTCCCAAGGTAGAATTCACCTTGTTTTTTGTAAAATAAAGGGCACAAACTGACCTATCACTTATGCTGTTAACAAAAAAATTACAAAAATTAGGTTCCAGCTTTGTAAAGAACTGTCCAGCGTTTACTTTGGAATGGTCACCACACTAAATATTTTTAGGGTATTCCTCTACACACTCTTGCGCTCCCTTCAAAGAATTACCTCCTAAAAATGTCAAAAAGCAATATCCCGATATTATCTCTTATCAGATAGTCTTTATTCTTTGTTTCGCACCATCAACATATATCCAAAGATTAAATTTCTTATGCATCTTCTTTCTAACAGAACTACAGCTCCTGTGAATTTCTCTTGCCTGGTTTCAACACATAATGGCACTAATTCACAGAGTCTCACCATCAGGAGGTATAAGAAGAAAACGTTGAAGGTAACAGTCTGAAATAAATATGGTAATTCTGATACGATTTTGAAACGTATAGTGCTTAACAGCTCACCATTTTTCAGGAAAACTGCCTTCATCTTTGCTTCCTACTCCCACTCCAACTCCAACCCCTCAAAGTTAGTAAAGCAGTAGGAGGCAAAAATATTTTCTATGTAATTATTTTCTATGAAATACAGGACTGATATTCAAATAATTTCAAGATCACCAGAATACGTTCTATCTGTTTACAGCTTCTTTGTCCCCATACGAAATAATGTTTTCTAATTTATCTCTTTTTAAGAAATCATAACATCTTCTCTTGAGTAACTGTTTTGATAAAAAAAAAGAAAAGTACCTGTGGCTGAAATGGTGGAGCAGTAGGCCCCTGCATGCCTTGTGACTGTTCATCCATTCTATCACATAAAAGCGTCCCTTATGCCCTGAGAAGAGAAATACAGTTATTACATTGTAATTCAATCTGTATTTATTATCAGTGAACATCATCAGAGGAACTGAAGAATTCATTTTCTCATTCGCATGCTTGAATTTACTAACATTCAACTATTCCATCCCCGCACTGTTTTGGGAAGGACGTTTTCTTATGTTTAGCTGTTCCATAAAATGAAATAAATCGCTATACGCATCTGAACTTATTACTAAAAGATGTGCAGTAAACTACTTGAGCCAGACAAATGGCTATGTCTGATAAAAGTTGCATCATCCCATTATCCTTCAGAGGCACCAACCACTTGTTTAACTCCATAGATGTTTGCTGGCCAGTCCCTTAGACCTATGGGCAGCACGGGAAATAGCAGATCAGCAGAAGAGTTACAACAGCTGCACGCACACTCTCTACGTTGCATTAATTTATCTGGAGATTTTAGGGAGTATGCCAGAGTAGTTCCTTCTAAATAGAAAAAAGCTAAACGCGTACACTCATTACATTCTGTTAAGCTCGCTAAGAGGGCTTTGAGGTACGATATTAGGAGCACAGCCTCTATTCCCAACTGTGAACCTCTCATATCCCACCAGTAAGATAGGAGGAAAGATGCCTGCCAGGTTCCCAGCATTGGAACACAAGGCTCTGACCGATAATAAGGGCTGCAAAATGTGCAGAATCAAATGCTCACGAGGCTTTTTTTCTCAGCGAAGCTAATCCTTTATTAGGCTACATGGCATTTTGTCGAGGGGGAGCAGGTGCACCACCCAGTTTTGGTGGTGCCTATGACAGCCATCTCTGTTCAGATGAAGACAGCAGAAAGTTTACCGGCAGCTTCAAATGCAAACAACGAAATGAGCTTTTATACAAATAGAAGGCAAACCCTGAACAACTTTTTTCATCACACAAACATGAAGTGTCTCTGCCTGGTCAAACCTGCCAAGGCCTTCAGAGGAACAAGTGTCATGTGTCTGACTGGAAACCTATTCTTGCTTTTTAATTTATTTTTTACTTATTTATTTTCTTATTTCCCGCTCCAAATCCTGAAAGTTCTAGAGATGGCTTGACATAAAACACTCTTCCAATACCTCATAGTCTTTAATATTAGGAAATTTCCTATGATAAATTTATTCTGATAAATCTACATACTGATAAATCCAAATACTACAAACATCCTTCTGCACAGAGCTACTTATGTTTCACAAACCTTGCTTTAGAATCAGTAGGTAAAAATTTCTCAAACAGCATTTAATTTAACTTCAGCATAGAATCACAGGATTATTTAGATTGGAAAGGACCTCTAAGATCATCAAGTCCAACTATTAACCTAACACTGACGAGTCCACCAAAATAGAAGCATGAAAGTATACAACCCACTGTCTCTGTTAAAGCACACACAAAATAAAGCCTCCTAGTAATTTCTTTAGATAATATTAAGAAGGTTAGAAATATCTCTCAGCAGAAAGCAGCAAGCCTTAGAAATGTTTTTCAAAGCCCATTACTTGAGAAACTTTACCAAATAGTTTGCGTTCACATTACTGCTGTCATTCTTACAGCATCGTTGCGATAACATTACTAACAGATAAAATAATCACAAAGCACCTTTGCAAAGTTTCTCAATATACTGCCTTAGTGTACTAAACAGTGGATTAGATACACAAACCAAATCATTAGCGATTTGCTTCTACTCCCCCGTTCAAAGCAGTCATCCAATGCCATTCCAGAACCATTAGCTATTCATAACACCAAACTACAGCCATCCTCCGGAGCGACTAAGGGTCCCCACGGCTTTGCCTTCCTATCCTTAGTACTCCCATATAAAGCATAGTTTGGGACTTTCTGTTGTTTTGTCTGAGAATTAGCTGTAATTAATCCAAAGATAAAAGACATCTGAAAAAGCAACTTCAGGCAGCTCAAGATTAAAAATTAAATTATCAAACCGAGGCAAGAGGCAGAGAAGAGGAGGTATAAATTGCAAAAATTTCTAAGACTATCAGAATGAGCGTGGTGAGAAAGGGGGAAACAGTTGGTGGCTACCTGCTGCACACACACACATACCCCCCACTGGCACGGCAATCTTTTAGCCAGCCCTAGAACAACAATATGGACAATTCTTGCAAGTTCTACAATGTCTGCCATACAACCTCCCCAAGGCAAGAAATCATAACACAAGAGGCACTGAAAATTAAACTGTTGTCACAAGACTGCACCTAAGTTATCCGGTTAGATTCACGGTGGTTTATGCAACTGTGCCACATTCTAAGGGAGGAATGCTTGGCAATCTTAAGGAATCTTCTCCTAATTTCTTGCTGTAAAGATCTTTCTATCACTGCCAATAATACAATAATTATTTTCTAAAGTGGTACTTTGAAGAGCCTTTATAAGAATTTTAATCTTTTCTATACCATCAATATTTCTACTGAAACTTTTGTGATGTGTTTTACCAATGTGTTTACATATTGAAGATTGCTGACCATGTAACGCACCAACAGATAATTCCTATCAGTCACAAACACTTATTTCAAAATCCTCAGGGAAAATAAATACAAAACTCTTTAACCTCTACTGAATAAGTAGAGGATCACATTCACAAGCCCTCATGTTCACAAGCCCTGGTCCTCATGGGGGATTTCAACCAGCCTGATATCTGTTGGAGGGACAACACAGCAGGGAAAAAGCAATCCAGGATGTTCCTGGAGTGTGTTGATGATAACTTCCTTCTCCAAGTAACAGAGGAGCTAACAAGGAGAGGAGCTATGCTGCACCTTGTTCTCACCAACAAGGAGGGGCTGGTGGGGAATGTGAAGCCCAAGGGCAGCCTTGGCTGCAGTGACCATGAGATGGTGGAGATCAAGACCCTTAGGGTAGCAAAGAGGGCACACAGCAGCTCACTACCCTGGACTTCCGGAGAGCAGACTTTGGCCTCAGGGATCTGCTTGGTAAAGTACCATGGGGTAAAACCCCAGAGGGAAGAGGGGCCCAAGAATGATGGTTAATATTCAAGGACCTCCTCCTTCAAGTTCAGAAACAATGCATCCCTACAAAGAGGGGATCAAGAAAAAATGTCAGGAGGCCTGCATGGATGAGCAATGAGCTCCTGGACAAACTCAAAAAGGAAGCCTACAGAGGGTGGAAGCAAGGACAGATAGCCTGGAAGAAATACAGAGAAATTGTCTGAGCAGACAGGAATCAGGTTAGGCAAGCTAAAGCCCTGATAAAGTTAAATCTAGCCAGGGACGTTAAGGGCAACAAGAAAAGCTTCTGCGGGTACATTGGTGAGAAAAGGAAGAGCAAGGAAAATGCAGGCCATCTCCAGAAGGAAACAGGAGACCTTGTTACCCGGGATACGGAGAAGGCTGAGGTATTCAATGACTTTTTTGCCCCAGTCTTCACTGGCAAGTGCTCAGCCACACTGCCCAAGTCGCAGAAGGCAAAGGGACTGGGAGAATGAGAAACCGCCCACTGTAAGAGATCAGATTCAACACCATCTAAGGAACCTGAAGGTGCACAAGTCCATGGGACCTGATGAGATGCATCCGCGGGTCCTGAGGGAACTGGCAGAAGTTGCTAAGCCACTATCCATCATATTTGATAAGTCGTGGCAGTCTGGTGAAGTTCCTGCTAACTGTAAAAGGGGAAACATAACCCCTATTTTCAAAAAGGGAAAAAAGGAAGACCCGGGGAACTACAGGTCAGTCTCACCCTTGTGCCTGGAAAGATCATGGAGCAGTTCTTCCTGGAAACTATGCTAAGGCACATGGAAAATAAGGAAGTGACTGGTGACAGTCAACATGGTTTCACTAAGGGCAAATCATGTCTGACAAATTTGGTGGCCTTCTACGATGGGATTACAGTATTGGTCAATAAGGGAAGAGCAACTGGCATCATCTACCTGGACTTGTGCAAAGCATTTGACACTGCCCCACACAACATCCTTATCTGTACATTAGAGTGACATGAATTTGACGGATGGACCACTTGGTGGATAAGGAATTGGCTGGATGGCCACGCTCAAAGAGTTGCGGTCAACAGCTCGATGCCCAAGTGGAGACCAGTGATGAGTGGCATTCCCCAAGGGTTGGCTTTGGGACTAGCACTATTTAACTTCTTTGTGCACCCTCAGCAAGTTTGCCAGCGACAACAAGCTGTATGGTGTTGTCAACACACTGGAGGGAAGGCAGGGACCTGGACAGGCTCGAGAGGTGGACCTGTGTAAACCTTATGAAGTTCAACCAGGCCAAGTGCAAGGTCCCACACACGGGTTGGGGTAATCCCAAGCACAAACATACGCTGGGTAGAGAATGGATTGAGAGCAGCCCTGAGGAGAGGGACTTGGGGATGCTGGTTGATGAGAAGCTCAACATGAGCCAGCAATGTGCGCTTGCAGCCCAGAAAGCCAACCCTGGGCTCACCAAAAGAAGCATGACCAACAGGTCGAGGGAAGTGATTCTGCCCCTCTCTGGTGAGACCCCACCTGGAGTACTGCATGCAGCTCTGGGGCCCCCAACAAAAGAAGGACATGGACCTGCTGGACTGAGTCCAGAGGAGGGCCACAAAGACAATCACAGGGCTGGAGCACCTCTCCTATGAAGACAGGCTGAGAGAGCTGGGGTTAATCAGCCTGGAGAAGAGAAGGCTCCAGGGAGACCTTATAGCAGCCTCCCAGTACCTAAAGGGGGCCTACAGGAAAGATGGGGAGGGACTCTTTAACAGGGACTGTAATGATAGGACGAAGGGTAACAGTTTTAAACTGAAAGAGGGTAGACTTAGATTAGATATTAGGAAGAAATTATTTCCTGTGAGGGTGGTGAGACACTGGAACAGATTGTCCAGAGAAGTTGTGGATGCCCCATCCCTGGAAGTGTTCAAGGCCAGGCTGGATGAGGCTTTGAGTAACCTGGTCTAGTGGGAGGTGTCCCTGCCCAGGGCAGGGGAGTTGGAACTAGATGATCTTTAAGGTCCCTTCCAACTCAAACCATTTTATGATTCTGTTGCAGATATTTATCCAAGACTAATGAAGTCTAAGCTGAAATGCTTAGATGATGTATGTTGATTCAGGTACTATATAACCCACTCATCTTATCTGAACAGTCAGAGACACTGTGTTTGGAAGGAAGTGTTTGGGAATTTGTCTCTTTTTTTTTTTTTGTCTTTTTAGTTTGAGGAAAGAGTAGAAAAGGGAGAATTCATATCATTACCACTGCCAGTGCCTCTGTCCTCTGTGGTTTGTTTTTAAAATAAAAGCAAGCAAACTAGAGAGGTAACAAATATGTTCAAGCATAGGAAGCATGGGAAAATTTATTCACTTGCAGATTTGTTGTTACTTTTGCTGAAGAAAGGCAAAAATCAGTATTTTCTGTCCATATATGGAAGTCCTTTTATTTTTTTTAACTTGTTTTTGTATTTGAAGGCTGCGTGATAGAATCACATTTTAGAGTAATTTGGCGTTTTGATCATACAAAATGCCAAGGTGCCAAGGATGCAAAAAAATGCCAAGGATGCAAAATTAATCTTTTGTACTGTTTGTCAACATAAGCAAGAAATAGATTTTGCTGCTTGAAGACTGTTTTCACAGTAAGGCATGCCTTTCACCTTGATAATAAACTCCAGAGGTCAAAACACAGTGGTATAATATTTATCATCTTGAAATTTAAATTGAGACAATAATTACTACTCTTCCAAACATGGTTTTCACGTTCTAATTTATGGTGAAAAAACACTAAAAATACTGCCAAAGAGTCATTGCTCGTTTAAAACTGAAAAGCAAATACAAAACACATTTAAATGGGACATGTCTATCACGTCTTTAAATAAGTAATTTGATGACCTTTTCTGCAAATCCATCACCATGATATACATTGGTTCATGGAAAACAGACAACAAATGAAGCGAGAGGTGAGCCAACTAAACCATCACCACCCAAAACTTCCAAAGTGCCAAACACAACTAATGTTTTTAAATGCTCTAACACTGATCACGTAAGGAGGAAAGGACTTCTTGTCTTCACCATACCACTTGCAAAGATAGGAACAGTGAAAGGCTCCCTGAATCATTTAACTTGCAAAGATGACTTCCATCATTTTGAAGACAAAAATCATTTGGATTCAGACCAACCTGTACACAACAGTGATCACAGGAACATAAGCATAACACTAAGCCTTATACTTATGGTTACTAATACTTGGCAGGTATGAGAAGACTTTTGGTTAACTACTAATGCTTTAAATCTTTATCTTTTTCAGTTGATCAAAACAGTAGGTGCCACCTAAACATAAATGATGCAGGAAGAAGTACCTAGGGATACAGACAACATAACCCATTTTTCATTTGATATTCCAATTGCATAGCAACGCCCTTAATTTACACTATTCACTCCATGCATTGAGTTCACCATACAAGCAAAAGGAAGTTAAGCCCTCATCAGTAAGTTAGCTTATCAAACTGTAACTGCCTGAACTGGAAATAACACCTTTTCCTTTCTTCAGGAAGGAAGACAGGCCTCACTTCCTTAGTGGCCACCTGTCAAAAGCTCTCCGAAATCTGCCCACGCATCTAAAGATCACACAAAGCAGCCCAAAATGCAAGGGCACATTCCTACACCCCAACAGACAGAAGCTCAGGTCCCGCACTCAGCTTTCCAGTTGGTTTCCACCAGCCTGCTAGAGGAGAGGTGAGACAACCCATGACTCTAGTGAAATCAGAGCAGAGGACCTACTCCTGGAAGGGAACCAGAGCTCACTGCTGAAATTTCACTGGAATATATTTTAAAATAACATTTTTAAAAGAAAAAAAAAAGATATCTGTGAAAAACCTGAAATCCTTGTGACTTCAGGTCTTGCAACTAAGTCTTTATAAACATGGCCAAATTATTTCAGGAGAAAAAGCTTAAATGCACTGCCTAATCACACGAAACATGCTTTTTAAACACCATTTTCATAGCTCAAAGTCCATAAGCCATCCACATTGAAATACATTTCACGGTATTCAGGCAATAATGTTATTGCTTTAACAGATGACTTCTACAACAACAAAAAAATACAATGTCTTCCTGTAGAAAACATCATTAATAGTCTCAATGAAACATGGTTTCCATTAGCTACATGCTATACACTATTGTTTGTTAATTTTGGATCTTAAGTGGGGACACTCGATAGTCAATGTCAAACAGCTATATTTTTAAAAAGTATATACTTAAAAGACTATTCAGAGTGTTACAGTTCTGCTGAGAATCTGAACATCTCAGTCTTTTTTTTTTTCCTGACACTCCACGTAATTGCTAACACAGAGAAACACCAAGTTACACTGTTCACAATGTACTGATCCGGCACACGGTCACTTTAGTTGCTGTTCACAAAGGACGGAATGTACTATGTTTACTTCTGGATTACACCATCAATTAAGGCATGTATTTTTAGTTTTTACTATAACCATTACTCTGTTTTAGCTTAGAGCAGAGGCCCTCCAGAAACAACTATCCATTTAACACTGTACATACTCCTTACTTTTCGGTGTCAACAAGTTTAGATTCTTCCGCAACTAACGCACATTTAAAATGACAGATTTTTAGATCCCTAAATTTTTCAACTATCTCTGCTAACCAAATTCAAAGATAAGGATCATCCTCAGCTGAGAAAAGAAAAACATATATATACACACACATTAATACTAGTTCCCATATAAGAATACAGGCTACAGGAATATTATTGTTTGTTTACATCACATGCTGTCTCTCAGCTACCCAAAAGCACAATTTAAACCTAGATAAAACATTCAAATACTCATCCTGGTTGAAACTTTTAAAAAAGAAAAACAAAACACAAAACAACAGTGCTCTGGAAACAAGGGTTTAGATTTCTAAATGCCTTACTGAATATCCAAAACAAAACGTAACACACAATTGCCCATCCCACCACGCGGGTGCTAATCCCAGCAGTTTATGCCAGGGAGCCCAGGCATGCTGGTCTGATTCCAGCTCTGCTCTCCAACATAACGGCAACTCTCAGCTCCCCCATGAAAGCCACGTACCTTTTGGGAGGAGACAAACTTTAGACCTTTTTTTCCTTTGCTAACGCAGCAACAACAGCTTGGCCCTTAAACCTGATGCGAGCAGGTTAAGAAACAGGCATCCTACTTTATAAAATATACTGCCTTAACAGTCATTTGTTACCTCTTTTAAGGAAAAAAGCTTAGCTGTTTGGAGGGAACTGGCTTCCTGGTCAAACCCGGCCCACACTTTGTCAGGTCACTCTTCAGCACCCACTTAACACTGCCAGCCAGGGTGCAAGCTGCAGTTTATGAATTTTCAAAGTGATTTCAAAAACAGAGGCTCAGGACTCACTCAGGGAAGATCCTGGATGAAGCCAGAGAATGTCAACAGCTGTAAACCGAGCATCCTGACTTTATCGTTCACATTACGTTAAATGACAGCACAGCTATGTGTTTTTTAAATAAATGGAAAGTCAGAAGTCATGTCCAGTATAGCAAACTAACCTGAAATCTAAATCTATCATAATTCTCTAACATTAAAATGTAATTTTTTCCTGGTGCTCTGCATAAACCATCGAAGAGGAGAAACACTTATGTTTTGATGTCATAATAGAAACATTTTACTTGCAAAGTGAAAGTCCCTTCAGTTTCATAGATAATATTTTTCATGCATTTCTAAAGACTGGGAAATACTTAAAACACAACAGTCCCCATGCAGTACCCCAAAAGAACTCAGACATGTCCACAGCCTTTATACACTTCCTGTACTGAATAGCTTCAAAAAGCACAAGAAAAACAACACCCCTAGCAGTTTGCCTAAAACTCTGCTCTCTCACTTCAAATTGATTTTGTTGTGGTCCCCCCATCCACCCATCCTGGAATGTAACTGGAAAGATGAAACTTACTCGGGTTGTAGTTTAAGTGCTAAAACACATTTCAAGAAGTTATTCAGCCAGCTTCATACTACTGGCATTCCAAACTCATACTTAATATGGGTATATTTAACGCTAGTGGCAAGAGGTTCTAATTGAAAAAAGCAAATTCCCAAATAATAGGAAAGACAGCACAGGACATAAGCAGTGTCTTTTCGGTAAGTTATTCCTGATTAACTTAGACCATTAAGATGAAATCTGGCCAAATACACCCATAGGCCATCCATTCATAAAGTTACATGCTCAGCTTAAAGACAGCATTAGAAATGATGAAATAATGCTGAAACACTTTAAATATTTAGAAATAATAGCCAATCAATGCATTTCCACTACACTCCATGATCTGTGACTGGTCATGCTCCTGCCCAGCCCACATTGTCCATTTCCCAAAAATACTAAACTTTTTATTGGTCTGCTGTTAATCACAAATTACAAGAAACATACAATCCACAATGTAATGTAGTCAATAAAATGTTACAGTGAGCCATTTAATTTATAGTGTACTGCAATGTTGCTGATTATTTAAACTACCAATTTATTCAATGAACAAGTATTTTATATATGCCAAATAATTAGCACACTAGCTTATTATATGCCAAATAATTACCACACTAATTTATTTTTCTCACTCCATGAATAGCTGTTAGATATATACATTAATAAAGCAAAGCACATTTAAGTTGCTACTCATTTGAACTCTGCCAAGACAAGACCTTAATTGGCAAGGGACAAAGTAAACTCAAGACTGGAAGACGAAGTTAATCATTAGCACAGTAAAATCTGTCATTCATCCCAATTAGTATACATGCATATATATACGCACACACGTTAAATCACTGAAAGTGACCGAATATAGATGTATATACAAAAGTAGAATTAGTCTTTATTTTAGAAACAGCTTCTAAAGGCCTTTAATTTTTTAATATACTACCAGATCAATATTCCCTGCTGGATGCAGGACATTCATCCCCCTGGTAGGGGCAGCCTCGAACATGGACAACACAAATTCTCAGCACTTGTTAATATAAAAGTAGTATCATCTACCTATATGGTAATAACTAATACTTTTTTTCAAGTATTTTTCAAGAAATTTATGTCCAAATTCCCTACTGATGGGCAGTCCAGTCAAAGTTAGTTACGCCGGGTTAGTTAAGCTGGTTTTAGCAAGAGCAGAAGTAACCATACACAAATAAAATCTACTTACAAAGAAGTAAGGGAAAATGCTAAGAGTTCATAGGCAATTTTCTCATCCATCCGTCCCAATTTATCAAGCATATTTTCATTCCAACCCTGAAAACACAGGTGCCAGTCACCGTCATTCGCCAGCTACCAAGAGTCTGCTCTGTCAGTGCTGTCTGACTAGAAGGTGAAAGTCCAAGCTCTCCTGCTTCACAAGTCCGCTCCCCTTCCTCTCCATTCATTTGCACAATGTAAAAAGCTATATTTTGTTTACTTTTGCCTCTCCATTTCAATTATGTCACTCAAGTAGATTGCTTATCTTGCAAGGTGCTCCCAAAGGGTTCTACATGCACCAACTTGCCCTTTTTTGAACTGTTGGTTATTTCATACAAACTGAAGAACCAGGAACTGAAACTGCCTGGGCACTTTCTAGGTAGCAGCTTCTACATTTTCATTTAACTTCTGTTCACCTGGACAGAAATTTCATAACCTATTTCTTCAGCCTGAGTAGCCAGTTATAAATGATACACTTAATTACCTGCAAAACTTTTCACTGTGACATGATCGTGATTCACATACGGCATCTAACCACAACACTATTAACAGAGCAAATCCTCTGCCCACATCACACTCTGTTGTGCTGCCACCTCGGCAAGGATGTAGTCTTAAGACAGTGTGGACCGATTACATGATGCCGCTGCTTCATCTGCCTTCAGCCATGCCTTCCAGACCCTGTTCTTCCCAGTGGCATCCCCATGGCTACCCAGACTCTTGGTAAGGTAATTGAAACTAGCTGAACACTAATCCCGACAAAAAGTCACTTCCTTTGAGTTCGGTTCCCTGAGTCATTCCATTGCAGAGACAAGGACAGACCACGATGGCAAAGACAGAGGAAAAGACATAGCTGGGAGTAGAGCAGCCCCAACTTAGATCAGTTAAATCTGTTGTCAAAGTACATCTCTAACATGAAATTATACAAGCCAATCTAATAGCTCAGTGACACCAACGTCCTGGTTCCGGCGGGGATAGGAATTCTCACAAGTTCTGTTAAACTGCCTTTATCTCAATCCACAAGCTTTGCCTTTTTCTTCCAATTCTCCCCCTATCCCAACAGCGGGGGGGGGGGGGGGGGTTAGAGAGCAGCCACATGGGTCTTTGTTGCTCCATTATCACAAGATATTGCTGCCCAGCTAGAAAATCTGGTTGTAAAAGTACGCCACGTAGATACCCACATACCCAAGAGCTGGGCCACTGAGGAACATCAAAACAATCAGCAGGTGGATCAGGCTGCTAAGACTGAAGTGTCTCAGGTGGATCTAGACTGACAATGGGTGGTAGGACCTTATAAGGTCCGATGTGTACCGCATGGGAGTTTGGTTCTGGGCAAAAATGGACAATAAAGCAAGTTGTATGATGTTAACTGCTAAATAACCCTGCCACTGTATGTCATCACTACAAGAACCATTATATGCTATACCAACGGTACTACAGTAAGAATCACCCAAACTACTGATGGATGGACTTTGATGAAACGGAGTAAAGTGCAGCAGTGACGGGACCAGAGCAACTTCAGGGATGGTTTTAAATGCATGTGTAAAAATAAATTATTCATAAAGAGATACTGAAGGAGTTTACTAAAAATGTAAACAGATGAGCTTCACACAGGAGTTAAAGATGCAGGACAAATTAAAAGGCTGGAAGCATCGTCAGATAAACCTGTTATTGCTAGGCACAGGGGAAAAAACACCCAGTTTGGAAGGCTGGCTGCGTACAACTCCGCCACAGCCATGGCTGACAACATCCACATTGCTACAGGTGAAGTAGAACACACTTAACAACAAATGCCACATAACCCTTAAAGAAATGTCTAATTATCTTAGAAACCAGTGCAGGACAACACCTTGTGATATCACACTGCACATGTTAGACGCACATTCACAAGCTGAAAAAACCACATCTGTAGTAAGTAGTTTATAATCTGTGCTACCCCGAAGATGATAAACATCAATGAAGCACTATACAGAATCAGAAAAGCAACGCCAGCCGTATTTAACAGGCTTTCTATGATCCTCTAACTAGTGTGACCTTTTAATCCTGGAACCATGCATGACAGTAGCGAGTAATCCAGGATCCCTGGGTCCAGACGCAAAGCAGCTAGCAGCCAGCACACTCACTTCAGAAGCAGGCCAACACTCAAGTTCACAGCCATTTCTATGTTTTACATTAAACTACCACTGCCTAAAACACACAAGATCCATTCCCATTTTTGGAGTACCCTCAATGACAAGCTGTACATTAAGTGCTCTGTTTGCAGGCTGCTCCTCTTCTGAAGTCCTACTTATCTCCATGAACTTCACAAGCAGCCCACATACCTAACACACAGTTCTGAATTTCAGTCAGGGCAAGTACTGGAAGTTCACTGCTGCAAAGAGAACTCCTTTTTTGGATCTGCTCTCTGATGAGGACTAAAAGGGTACAGAAGAAGGGCCTCTACAGGACAGAATGCTATGCATTTTCCCAACACAAGTTTTTTACTTATTTTAGAATGAACTTTAAGTTCACCTGTGATATTTTTGCATTCCAGCTTTCAAGGAATCAATAATCTTGTAAAGTTTATATGCTGACAACAGAACATTACAATGAACTGAAAAAGACTGGTTCATCAACACTTCACAGCACCTCACTCAAACCTCTCCCAAAGATTTCAGCAAGGATCTAATCTACAAGCTCTGCATGTACTTTTATGACACTGTAATTAATCTGGTCCAACACAGACCTAGCTATTAAAAAAGAGAGCAATAACTTTGTTATAAATCACTCCAAGTAGATTAAAGCAAAGAGGCTTGAATGAAAACTCCCAAACGCCAGACGATGCAAACAGTCTATTCACTTCGCCACCTCTAATCAACAGCGAGAAGTCACTAATATCACAAGACTAACTATATGCAATCAGGCTTTAACATGATTGTTCACAGTATTTTCTTACTGATTCCTCTTTTTAATGTCTTGTTTAAAATTTTATAACTAATTCCCTTACATAAGTATGTGTTCTGTTTGCCCAACAGGGAATAATGGCACTTCAAATATACTGCTTATTTTGTAGCTACAGAAATCATGACTGAATCAGTTATGTTTCACATGCCAGAGACAAACGCACAGGATTATCTTCACCAGAGAAGCAACTAATTTTAATAGCATTGCATCTCTTCAGCTCTTTTAACCAACCTGACAGGAAGAATAATTTTAATACTTACTAAAAAGAAAACAAGTAGCGATACTGTACTTCTCTCTAACGGCTGAGTTCCTTCCCATACGGCCAGGGGGATCAAGTAGTGATAAATACAGCAAATCAGTGCTCTAAAGGCTGCCCTTATGACCACTTCAGTATTTTCATCTCTGTTGCAAAGCACATGGAACGTAGCTAAACCAAAAAAAATTTCTGGAAATTCACCAGTTAACTCCCATGACTATATATGGTATTAACCTGCACAAGATAATCCCCCTCTCTCCACATCATTCCTAAGCACTGCTCCTCGGGAATCAGGAAGGATTTTTGGATAAGTCCCAGGTAACCAAAAAAACTCCCTTGGAGGCAGAGAAGTTATTGCATTTGACTTTTCCCAGGAGACTTTTCAAGGTAACGTGAACTCATCCATCCAGCACAGATGTTTGGAACAATGTCAAACTCCAGAAAGCAACAAGGCATCGATGGCAATAGAACTGATGGTAGGGATAGTGTAAATGCAGGATATCGCACCAAGTTTATTAAACATGGGGTTGTTTTGGTTTTTTTTTTTTACATCCAGGAACAAATTGCCTCACCAAATTCTCTCTGGTGACAAATACACTGAACTATGTTTTGTGCAACTGAGCTCAACTCTGTTGCACAGGAGAAAAACGTATGGGTGGGCTGTTTGGCTCTATTTTACAATTCAGAAGATACCACCACAGGTCACAGTAAAATGAGCAACTGACTTCTGTGCTCTGTGTTTCATTTGAGTTTCTCATAGACTCACAGGCCTTCAGACGAACTCTAGTGTTAGAGTTCTTTCTCCTTTAGAAAAAAGTTTCTATGGTATGGATGAGATTCTACTTGTCTAATTATCGTAGTCAATCAAAAAACGATTTTTAGTTGGCTAGAATTCCTTGATTTGTTCTCAAATTATTTTTTTACTCCAATGACTAATTGGTATGTTGAATACAGGATGTCTATGATAAAGGCACTCTCTCTGCCCTCACAGTGAAAAACTCTGTGTGCTTTGAGAAGTCATCTACCCAAACACCAGATATTTACAAATATAGTATCTTCATGTTTTGAAATTAAAGAATAAGTGTTCTAATAAATTCTTTTTTCCAGTATCAAAAAGGAAAAAAAAAGCAAACAAAGCTGGAGGGCTTTAAATTCTTACTTTAAAGCTGTCAGACATTGCTTGTAAGTTTCCCTCTTTCCACAACACAAAAGTTTTCCTTCCTCTGCCTGAGTTTTTCATAGCCCACGAACTAATGATTGTTTCCTACTGCATTTTAGACCGTGTCCAAAATTTCAAATACAGACATTTCTACAGCACTGCAACACTGAGTGGTCTCCTAGACAGCCTTGAAAGTAAAATATTTTTAACTTCATTCTTCCTTATTTAGTGGAGCTGCAAATATCCACTTGACATCTAATCGTCCAAAGTGCCTACCTTACAGATTAACATATCATTCACTGTAACTTCTGCATCTCAAGCTTGTAATACAACTTTATACAGGAAACACACTCAGTACCTTCAGCAAAATTACTATGCACGTATCGCATTTCCTGAGATGCGATGCTGCCACTGCAATCTGAGAAAACGCTATCACCTCAAAGGTGACAAAAGCTTACCATTCAGTTGGTGCCAGAAGTGAAAAAAATTAGGTGTTTTCCAATATTAAGATTCAAGTGTCCGTGTGATTTAACACACACACCCCCCTCATCATCTTTTATCATAAGTAGGTTTAACACCCTAAGTAGTTTTACCCTGCAAGAAGTGACGCTCCTCACAAAACGTAGAGCAAAACAAAGCACATTCCACCCCAAGAACAACATTCTGAACTTTTGAACCCTAAAGCGAAGCAGGTATAGTTCGCTCGGACACAAAATGGAATTCAGGGCCAATACTAGTACAACCGAGATCGGGTACTACGTAAGGTAGAGAAGCGGGTCAGGGAAAACGTGGAAAAAACCCCAGGAGGCGGAGGATGCCTCACTCTCACTCCCAGCGTTTCCCACTAGGCCTCAGCTCCTCCCGGCCTCCTGCAGCGCCTGGCCCTGGCGCTGCCGCTGCGGGAGCCCCACCGAGGGGTGCGGCAAGGCGAAACCCGGCAGCCGCGGGAGGCTGGGAAGCGCAGAGACGAGGAAACGCTGGCACCTGCAAGGGGGGCCCTCGGGGCCAGGCACCCCCTCTGTCCCCCGGCCTCCCCCGGGCGCTGCCGGGGCGGGAGGGAGCGGGGCAGCAGCTGCAGGCTCCCGCCCGGGACCGGGCTCTCTCCGCTGGCTGCCGCAGGGCCGTGGCTCCCAGTGACAACACTGTTTTCACTCAGTGCTGCGTGAAACCCCCAGACGGGGCTGTCCCGGGGAGCATCCACCAACCTCCCAGGTGAGAGGAGGGCAGAGGAGCCTGGAGAAAACCAGATGGAATGGACAAAAAAACACCACGGAAAGCAGCTCCGCTTGCGGAATTAGCCCGAAGAGCCCAGCCAGGGGCAGCGGCACGGCGGACGGGCCGCAGGCAGCCCGAGACGCGCTGAGGTGGCCGGGCCGGGCCGGGCCGGGCCGGGCCGGGCCGGGTCCCCGCCCGCCTCCCGACAGGGGCGGCCGAGCTCCGCAGCGAGGCCGGAACGCCACAGCAGCCCCCAGGGAGCCGGTTCCCCAACCGCCACCAGACGCCCCGGCAGCCGGCCCTGCCCCTCAGGCCGCGGGGCGCCGGGCAGATGCCGGTACCCACGAGCGAGTCGCAGGCACCGCGGCGGCCCCGCCAGGGCCGGCCGCCGCCATCCCGCCCCCTCGGCGCGGCGCAGAAAGTTTCTCGGTGGCGGACCCGCTGCGCTCCCTCCCCCCGCGCCGGGCGGAGCGGCAGCTGCCGCGCCCAATGGCGCTCGAGCGAGAACCCCGGCGACCAATGGGGGCCGGCGGGACCCCCGGCAGCTACCCGGTCGGAGCGGCGCGGGGAGCGCCTCCAGGAGAGCGGGCACGGCCGCCGGGACCCCCACCGCGGACCCGGCCCCACGCCGCCCGCCCGGCGGCTCCCACGCTGCTGCCCCGCTCACCGGGAAGCCTGGCTCCGCCTTCTTCTCCCGCGGGGACCCAGACCGGCGTCTCCTCCCCGGCTTCTCCGGCGCCTCAGGCCCGGGGCCGGACCGGAACTAGCCGCGAGCGCCTAGCGGGGCTCCTGGCGGGGGGGTCGGGCACCCGCAGCGGCCCCGACCTCCTTTCCGCCCCCTGCTGCTCCTGCCGGGCCCGTAAACATCCCGGCATCCCCGAGGAGAGAGGCGGGGCGGCCGCCGGGCCCCGCCTCGCACCGCCGCCCCCCTCCCGGCCGGCGGCGAGGGGTCTGCCGGGCCCGCGGCCCGTGAGGGAGCGAGGCGAGGCGGGGCGCCGGCAGGAGCTGCCGGCCGGTGCTGGGCAGCCGTACTCTCCCCGCGCTGCCGGGCGGCCTCTTCCCGCGGGTGAGCGGCGCTGCCGGGTACGGCTATGCCCCCGGGCCGCCGGCGCTCCGGGTCAGGGCTTGGCTGGCCACCGGCTAATGCGGCCGGCGGCGGGAGCGGCGGCCAGCTCCCACCCCGCGCGGGGGAATTGGCAGCTGGGTTGAAAATTCCTTGGCTCGTGAGTGTTTTGAGACGGGGCCCATTCATCCGGTGCGTGCGTGCGTTGCCACGCGCAGCGGGGCCTTCACCCGCGCTGGCTGCGGGAATCGGGGAAAGCGCCGCGCTCCCGGCGGCGGCGGAGGTGAGCGGGAGCCGGGGACGCACGGGCCCGCGCTTCTGGAAACCAGGGCACGGTGCTGCCGCGGCTGGGGGGACAGCGCGGGCCTAAGGCTTTGGCGCAGCCTGCTTTGGAAAACGCTGCATGCCAAACAACGTGCTTTTAATTTTGTGTATAAATTGTGACACTCAATCTGCAAGATACCAGACTGAGTATATCAGCTGGAAGGGACTCAGACTCCCTTTTGCTATACTTCCAGAAATAAAAGTGGCAGGAACAAAAAAGACCAGACTCCCAATGAGTCCTGTCCCACCAGCTTCTACTTTGGCAACAGCGCTGTGCTCAAGTAGATAAAAAATATTGAATTCCGGAACAGTACTATTGTTCAGGTTCCTGAAAGTTTAGCCTGCTTCAGAATGCGGAAAAGCAATTAACTTCACGGAACAGTGATCTTAAGAACCAACGATGGGGAAAAAGTATGAAAACTGACCACAGTTTCCCCAGTAAGGTTATGGATTATTGTGATCAAATGGCTTCCTCCTCGGGTGTGGAAACCCTCTGTAAAAGTCAGATCTCTGTCATTCCAGTCTGAAAACAGTAATTTAAAACTGCCTTGAATCAGACGTACTTTATTTTTTCCAAAGCAAAAGTCTCATTTCAGTTCTCATAAGGGTTGTTTTTTTTTTTTCCTCGTAACAGGTAAAGTTATACTTGGTTTAAGTCTCTTGCAGAATAAATAGGAAATGGGCCAATGTGTCTGGGAAAAGTGTATTCACCTCCCTCTGTGCAAAATTACACTCTCTGCTTCTGAGGCAAACTTTTCAGCTTTGAGAAATCTGCAGTTTATTCAGAGATATGAAGTCTAACAATGAAATTATTTTTTTACTGGCTCTCATTTCTCTGATGTTAACACATTTATTAACCGTTGTGCACATTTTCTCTTTATTGTAGCATTGGGTTATTTGATGGCACTAGCCAGGTACAGTGACAAGGTGACCGCTATGCCTGCGGACTCAGACATACCCTACAGTCTTCTCCTTTGAAGTGCATTTTGTATTTCTTGAAAAGTACAGTCCAAAAGAATAAATTGTGATGATGATTAAGACTTTGATTTATTTTTTTTTCATGGATAAGCTATCTTCAAAAGCAGTTTTCTGAACATGAATTCCCTGGATTGTTTTCTTGTAAAAAGTGCAATACTTCAGGTTTTCCCACATACCTAAGAGTGAAGACTTGATAGATCTGCCATATAATGTTAAGAGGTGTTTGGCCAATGAGAGTGACAGATGCTCTCCCCCACCTCTCTCTCCAAGGAGGAGAGGAAGAGAGAGATTTATGAGTTTAGAAGAACTAAACTACTTTAATGAAATATTAACAATAAAATAAAAAGAAAATAATGAAATAGATATAATATATACAAAACTGCATCAAGCTTTTAGGATGATGTCACCAGCAGGCACTGGGAAAGTCCCAGAATGGACTCGGTGATGGATGGGAACTGGATTCCAGAGCTGGAGTCAGGAACACACGGACCAGGATCACAGGCAGATGAACAGACTAAGTCCTCCTCGGATGTCGGCCGTTGAAGAAAGAGGGCTGACCCTTTGATCCCTCAGCTTTTATACTGGGCATGATGCAGATGGGATGGAATACCCTCTTGGTCAGGTTGGGGTCACCTGTCCTGTCCGCTCCTCCCCACAGGTGGGACCCCGCTACGCTCTTCAGCTTCTGACCCCCCAACGGGGCAAATAATGAGATTAGCTGACCTTGGTTGTTACAGCAATAAGTATAAATGAGAGCCTCTCTGCGTACCATTCCTTGCTATACACTTCAAACGTAAGTCTTATCACTCAGAGTGAACAGTTTCTGCACAATATGCTGTTAACTTCAGAGAGTTTGAAGAGGCTTCGCTAAAAAGTAAAATTACTGAACAGAAAATTGGTTCTGTTTTACCTCAAACCAGGACAAAAGTTACTCAAAAGAGCTACAATCAGCAATTCCACTGAATGTTTTCCATCTCCAAAAGTCCCTTTAGCCTCAACAAGAAATTTAGTTGTGTGAGACAGTCATGTATTTGCAAAACCTGGGATGGAAAAAGGAGAGATTGATATTTGGTGTGTAGCTGACCATAAAGTATCGAGTCTTATTAGGTATCTTTTTGTGCAAGTAAAGGCTATTACTGCTCTAATACCCAGCTAGTGCTCTTTTCTAGATTCTCTCAGATGGAAAATGAGCAGTTCACAATCACTGGGGGAAACCTAGGTAGCATTTGAAGCTATCTACATTCATGCATTAAAAGAGAATAACCCAGAGCTTCCTTGCCTTTTTTTCCAGTAGGTTTCTCACTGTCTTCCTTTGTTTAATCTGACTGTATTGGGCTTTTTTGTCTTTCATCCTATTTTTATGCTCACTGCACTTACTTTCATTCTTTTTCCTTGATTTCCTCCATGCTGTTATTTCACTGTAGCTGCCGTTAGTACATTTCCATAATATTTTGACTTCTCTGTTTAGCTGCCTGAATACAATGGCTACTTTACTTTAGCCTGACATTACCAATTGCTGCAGCATCTTCTCTTTCCCTTATTCCAACCTTGCCCTTCTTAGAGGATGGTTACTTCCATTTCCTTTTTGGTGCTTGAGGATTGGAAAACCTAAAAATAAAGAGTCTGCTTCAGCTAATTATTCTATCATCATGACCAGGCAGAAAGCCTTTAATATAATTGTAACTAGAGTGTGCCCGTTAATTTTAAATTTGCAAAGTGACAAACCTTCCACATACCATGGAAGATCATCTTGAGACCTGTGCTGTACAACTCTTTATTTAGAGAAGGATGTTTTTCTTTGCTTTTTAGTGCACATTTTCAGTTTAATAAATTCATCTAGTATTCCCTGTAGTGGAGCCTTAACATGATACAGAATCAGAAAGGCAGACGAGGCTCCAGAAAATCCAGCAGCGTTAGGGTTTAAGGAGCAGGCTTATCTCTGCAAACGCTTCTCTTGGAGGCCGGAGGGGACGCTGCCTACCCGGCTAGCAAAGGATTAGAGAAAATGGACAAAGGCATGCTAGAATTAAGGATTCGGGAGGGAGAACATGGCTTGTTTCCTAAGTCTTACCAACTTCGGAGGGTATTGCCAGCAAATGTTCTATGCCTGGAATCAAACAGGCCAGAGACAGAAGGAACGAGGACCTCAGTATTTGTCAATCCATGCTGCACTTCACTAGCCTTGCTATTATAAATCTATTTATATGTAAATATTAATTTAAGACAGCTCCGCCAGTCTTTTTCTGATCATTGAATTCTGTGAATATATATAACCTATAAATATGATCAGGGTTCAAGGACATCAAAAATATCAAATAGTGACAAAGGATATTATTTGGAATGGCAAAGCTTGGATTGTCACTGAACTAAAAACCGGTGTCCTGTGCCAGGACTAAGCTACTGGACTTAAAAGCAGCTAGAGACTGTTCGGTGACAACGTCCAAGTTAACTGGGAACTCAAATGTTTAGACCTATTCCCTGGATGATTTCTAACTTGCTTTCCACTATTATCCGGGCCTCCCTACATCTAGATTCTTGAGATGTTCATTAACAGAATAAACTTCAGACTCAGGAAAAATACAGATTTCAAAACTTTAAAACTTCCAGGCAGAAGAGCTCTCTAGGATAGTGGAGCATAGGAGAAGATGTCTTTGGGGTCACAGAGGTAGGAGCATAACATAACAGCTCACTGGTTAACAATTCTTTAGATTCTTCAAATCAATAAACTACAGGAAATTAATCAAAAGGAGCAACTGCTCTGCTCTAAGTCCTTGAAGCCTGAAAATTCAGGCTTCGACTTTCCCTCTGTCCTGGTTCTTTGTTGCTAACAGTAAAAAGGCTGGGATAGCTGCCTGTGGCATGGTAGGGGAAATCAGAAAGGCTGTGAAGGCAGGAGTAAAGAGAGCGATCAGTTATATCTGGACTGGATAAATATTATGATAGGTCCTTATACAGAACTTAAGCTTTTACACAACATAAATCATTAAATGGAGCAATTTATTAGAGGAGCTTGAAGAACGCCCGACGTGGACCAAGCAGGGCACCAGACCTTCTTCAGAACTTCTGTATCAAAGAACCATTTCAGAATTTTGATCATAATATATTCAAATTCAACGCCCTTGTAGAAGTGAAAAGGCCAAATAAATTTACCATAGCAACAGTGAATGTTGAAAAGAGGACTACATAAAATCAAGGAAGTTTGTTAAAAGTAAATTAAAAGGAATAGCCAAAGGGGAAATGACCTGTATTAGAATTTCTGAGTAAGTGTCTGTCATCTATCAAAGCTAGTAAGAGGATCTCTGAAAGACTAGCAGAGCTGTACATAAGAATAAAGCACGGTATTAAAAGCAGAAAGGCACTCCTAAAAAAAATTATGTTCAGATGAGGAAAACGGAAAATAGCAAAACCTCTGGCAAGCTAAATGTAAAACTGTAAAAGGCACACCAAAAGCATTTGAAGGAAAATGTTGGTAATGGTATAAAACTTTATTGTAAAACCACTTCCAAACACATCAGAAGCAGGAAGCCTGCTGTTGTAGACTTTGCAGGGACAATAAATGATCGTGATTTAAAGACAGGAGGATTCAACAAAGATAAGGCTAGAAAAGTTGTTTGCTTAGGTAGATATTATGAGAGATTTTTTTCAGAGGAGCCCTTTATACCACACAAACCTATAAGAGTTTTTGGAAAGGTGCATGGAAAGGGTGAGCTTGGATGGTAGAAGGTTCTTGTATTTCAAAAAAGCTTTTTTGACAAAATCTTCACTAAAGCTTCTTGCAGAAGATACGCTGCCCTGCAATTAGAGGAAAGGACCAGTTCTTAGCTAATAACTGATTTCAGATAAGAAAAAAGGTAGGAATAAATAATCCTCAATGGAGGGAGGTTTCTACTAGAATATCACAGCGACGTGTGCTGGGTCCGTGGCCGTTTACATGCTCGCTATAAAAAATAAGAGAGATAATAAGATGACCAAGTTTGCCAGTGGTACAAAATTATGCAGGACAATTTAAAAAAAACAAAACAAAAAAACCCAAAAAACCACAACCCCAACCTAGAATTGTAAAACATGGGAGGGATGAAAAGGAAAATTAATGGTAAGCAAAGACTTCTATAAGAGGAAAAATGCATGGAAAGCTTCAGCTTATACGTAAGGTGACTAAGTGAGATGACTGAAGGGAGACAAGATAGGTAGTTATGAAAGCCATAGAGAAGATAATTGTGATTTTTATTCTTTTCTTTATTAATATTGATAAAAGAATAATTATTCCTTATCTCCCATAATGTAAGAATTGGGCGGCATGAAATTAAATTAGCGGGTAGTTCTAAATGAAACAGATGAAAGCACTTTTCTACATGGTGACTACTTAAACTGTGCGGGTGAAAAGTACAAGTGGGTTAAAAAACTTCACAGGCAAGACCATCAATAACCATTTAAACCCTCAATGGAAAAGTTAGAGGTATGACTGCCCAGTTTCAAATCTTTTTAGTGTTCAGACAACAATTACTGAGGAATGAGATTGCTTTATACTTTTTTCCAGAGGTGATTTTGTTCACTGTCATACAGAGGTGAACTGAGTTCTAATGAAAATGGAGGTATTCTTTTTCATATAAATATTGGCATTTTTAAACATTGTGGAGGTTGACTGTGCAATTTATTGCAAAACCTGAATGTTTTGTTTGGCAAGGCAATGCCTGATGGTACAACCAGCCTCTTAAGATTTAATTTTGTTCTTAAAAATTGTGATTTAAAAAACCTGTCCTCTGTGCAATACCTTTCCCTAAAATTTTGTGCTGCATACATAATCAGTCTGGAATATGTTTCTCTCTTCCAAAATTTTCCTTTCCTCTACCACACTGTTATTTCTATGTGTTATTGTAAAACATATATTTTCATTTAACTGTAGGAAGAAAATATTTGTGTGTTTACTGTAGTTATCACAATGAGCCCGACCTAGCTTGGGTGCTAGTAATAAAGAAAAACACGGTTTGGTGCAGGATAGTTGTCCACAGGTCTACCTCTGTACAGGACAGGCTACTCTGCCCATCCCACTCCCTTGCAGCTGGATGAGCAGGCTTCGGGTTTTGTAATGCCCTGGTCCAGCCACATCGTCCTTCAGTATGTCCTAGCATATTCCTAGAATTCCCCGTGCTCCTTGAGGACAGGGCTACTCGCACTCATTTTAGAAACTTTGGTAACAGACTACCCAGCCAGCAAGTTCAAGTTCAGTTCAGAGATATTTGTACCCTGCTTGAGTTACACACGATAGCAAGGACTCCCTTCAAGAACTCAGCAATGGACATACTTGTCTGTATTACATCTTACCTCAGTCATTCATATTTAACAAATATTTATCGTAAACCCTTATGCATCAAGCTACTGTTCTTAAGATTTTTTTTTTTTTTTTTTTTTTTTTTTGGCTAGGACATCCTCTATGTCTACCTAAAGGTCCAATCCCTTTGGAACCTCACAAATTTCATAGCCTTATGAATTCTGTGACAGTGAACCTCTAATCAGTGACTGGGAAGTGTTCCCTTTATATATTTTTAATTTTCCACCTTGTCAGTCAATTGATTACCCTGGTCTGAATGCCAGAATCTGTCTACTAGTATTTCCAACAGTAGAAATTATCTAACTTGTGTCTGGCAATAACCCTTCATACATGAGGCTCTTTCACAGAAAAACAGAAACTTATTCATATAAAAGAAAGTCTTACAGAAGCAGGTTAGCATTTCTGCTTACAAATAATTGTTATGTCTGTCTGTCCAAGGCAGTAGTGTTTACGATATGACACAGGATTAGAAACTACCTTCAAGTCTATAAACATGTACTTGCCAATAAAACCTATAAACTGTATATTTGGTGTCACTGAGGTCCAGATTCTTAGCTAGTGTAAGTCCGCATAGCTGCTCTGACTTCAGTGGACTCATGCTGATTTACACAGGTGAAGACCTGGGCCTTAGCTGTTGGATCTGGGAATTTTAACCAAAAAAAGAGAAAACTCAGTCAAGTTTGTCCTTTCTTTCAGTAAGTCATAGAAATTGTGTTATGCTTGAGTCATTATTACTATAAAACTACAACACAAAAATGCAGTAAATTATTAAAGAATCATAGAATCATAGAATTGTTAGGGTTGGAAGGGACCTTAAAGATCATCTAGTTCCAGACCCTGTGATGGGCAGGGACATCTCCCTCTAGATCATGTTGCTTAAAGCCCCATCCAGCCTGGCCTTAAAAACTTCCAGGGATGGGGCTTCCACCACCTCTCCGGGCAACCTGTTCCAGTGTCTCACCACCCTCATGGTGAAGAACGTCTTCCTAACGTCCAGTCTGAATCGACCCATCTCTACTTTTAATCCATTCCCTCTAGTCCTACATCCTAAAACCGACATCCTAAAAAGTCCCTCACCAGCTTTCTTGTAGGCCCCCTTAAGATACTGGTAGGCCACTATAAGGTCTCCTCGGGGCCTTCTTTTCTCCAGACTGAACAACCCCAACTCCGTCAGTCTGTCCTCATAGGAGAAAGAAAATCCATGGCTGTTATATTTTAAGTCAAATAAAATAAATATGTTTATGGATCTATATGCAGAATCACACTAGCTTCAGTGGTATCTAGGAAATTAATAAATAGCATCCAAAAAATTTACTGAAACCTTAACCTTTTATTTCCCCCTCCCACCTGACTAAATCCTTGGGTAGATCAGACATCCACACTGTTGTACTCGCAATGTTGAATCCCTGAAGAATCCATAGAAACAACTTACTATTTTTATGTAGGAACACAGGTAAAATTTAGAAGAAAGTTTGTAAAATATATTAGGATTTTCCAGTGGAAAGTGATAGATGAGATAAAAGCATTTCTTGGCTACTTAGCACACAAGTAAATCATGAAGCCACAGACCTCATGGAGATGAATACTCCAATGTATTCTGTTATCCACCGTATCATACCAGCTCATACAATAGGACAGCTATTCAAAATGCACAATTAGGATCTTACCTGAATTCAGCAAAATATAGACCTTTGCAGAAAGGCAGCCTGAGGTTCTTGATTACTTAAACATCATTTAGTGTTTACGTTTAGTCCCGGTACAAGACAAAAATGTATATACTTTGCACTGTGCCCAGAGACTAATATAAGTCTTTGCAAATGTTCTGAGTTCCAGTGTTACTTGATAAATTTCAATCAGATAGCTTTATTCAGTCTTTCCTTATAACCTTGGCCAAATTTCCTAATCTCTCATTCCAGCCTTTCAGCTAGAAAGAAAATGAAGATAAACCAGCGTTTGTTCTCCTAGATGGTTTCTCTTAGCCTGTGTCACAACTGGTTAGGGTGCAACTCTTCCAAACAGGAATTGTCTCTCACCGTGTCTTTGCACTTTGCCTGGTAGAATGGAGCCTATGCCTGTGCCGCAATGCAAATGAATAATAATTTATGATGATGTTAGAAGGGTGTTGACAGAAACAGAGCTAACGGCACTAGTGGGGAATAACCGCATATATAGTAAAAATAACTATTGTCAGTCAAAAAAAACAAACTTAATTTCCAGTGTTTAATCTTTATTAGCTGGAACTCCCAGTAGGAAGGACACGATTTTCAGTGGCAATTTTGCTGTAATAAGGACTGCAGAATTTTTCTACTGACTTCAGCAGACTTTGGAGCCTGTGTTAGAGAAAAAAAAAAAATCCCCGGAACAAATGAAATAAATATTGTTGGCATTTTACAATAAAATGGGAGTGCATTTTATAGGTGGCTAGCAGCTTGTAATTACCCTTAGTAAAACTAATCCTTTCCCTGTGCTTATTAAAATGTTTCATGTATCAGCAAGCCGTGAAAAGGACTCGCCACCAATCTCTTAACTTCCACTAAAACTGAGAAATGTCCACTTGAGTCATAGTTCCCAGTGCCAGTCCTGTTTCTCTGCCTGCTATTGGAATTCAAAGCCTCTGAGGGAATTAAAACTAACACATTAGTTCCTAATTAAATCCAAAAGGGATGTGAAATGTAACCAAATAACTTTATAGTATTTCTTGGGAATATTGTCTCAGGAGGATAAGGAAGGAGCAGTGGCTTTCAATTAATGATTTTCCCTCGTCTAACACACAGAAAATGTCTGCAATGTTCTTTTGACCCTTTTTAATTTCTTCAAGGGGAGCATTTGACTCTCAAGCTTCCTCCTGCAAATATATTTAAAAAGTTGCTGCAGGTTTGTAATAATTTAGTAGGATAAAGAAGTACAGTCATTACTATTGCAGTCCTTTTTTCTTCAATTAGTATTTCTAATCACATTAGACATGTTTTCAGTATCCAGAGAGGATGCCTGATCCCTACAGCTATCGTGAACCATTAACTTTAATTAAAATTTACAAGTCTAATGTTGTTACATCTGCTAAAAGCATTAACTGCCATGTTAATTACCAAAATGTTAATGTTGCGTTAAAATATGAATGTTCCCTTTTGACAGTTCATCTGTGGTTTAATTATTTATTTTTGGTAGAATATTTCCTAAAAAAAGAAAATGGCATAAAAGCATAAATGCTGACTGAAATAATGAGACATAATGGGAAAACTTCATCTAAATAGAAAACTTAATACTTTGGGGTACCAATTTTTGGCAAACTCATTTGTATTCTTTGCTGCATCTAAAATAACTACGTGGTGCTTGTGTCACGGCTAAGATGTTATTTATAATTGCAGCACATTCTTTTGCTATTACTTTGCAGAGATCTCTAATCTGAAGGACGCAGGTCTTAAATCCCCGTAGCTGAGTATTGTCCTTGTTTTGGCCCTACAATAGAAACTTCCCCCAAAACAAGATTTCAGGACTTCACATCAAAAACTTCTATTGAATTTCTGAAGTTTTCCCCATATAACTAATTTCAAAACAGCTTTACAAAAGGAGATATCTAGAAGTCAGTCCTGAAGTTACTGTACTCCCTATCCCAAGAGTACAAGATCAAAGTGTAAGACTTTCTAAATCACTACAATTAAACAAGGCATAGCAAAGTATTTGCAGTAATTCATCTAAAGAAAACAGAAATCTCTGGCCAAAGTAAAGCTGTCACTTGTTGTATTTCATGGTAAGATACTCCTCTATCATATTATTCTTAAAGGCATTGTCACTGAAATGAATAAATGAGAAAGTTCTGACAAACCAACGTTAAATATTGTTACGTGTTTCTCTCACACTGAATAATCATTTTAATGGCTGAAGTTAACAGTCTGCCAAGTAATTTCTTAATGTGATTGTAAATAGGTACTGTTAGATTTCATGCCATAATCTATTTTATTAATTTACATTAGGAAACCTTAATTTTGCCTGTAGATCTTCTATGTTACACGTCAGATGCACATTCCTCACTCTGTACTCTGTTGAATGTTGGGACTAGGCAGCTGTTTAGTGGCAAGTGCATAATTGGTTTTGTAGGGCGGGGGAAAATATATTTTTAGAAATCAGATGTCCAGTTCACAAATTTAGACAGTTCATTAGAATAATAAAGTTTTTTAAATCTGCAGTGTTCAGAATACAACATTTCAAATTACTGTTCCAAGCTTATTTTAGTATCTTTTAAAGAAACTAGATCTAAAAGTTCCTTCTCATTATCTGAAAATTATAAATTTGCATAGACCGCTGCAAGTTGTCAGTAGACTGTAGACACTAGCATAGCGTAACACCTCTTGCTTCACCACAGCCAGCCCTTGTCTGTGTGGTGGAATTAGGTAGTTCCACTCATAAAGCAGGAGTTCATGTATAATATATTTCAAGCTCTTCTTCTTAGGGGTAGGTGTTGTACCATTCTAATTGGATTCTCCTAGCAGAAAAGTTGCATTCCATTGTCTTTTCAAGTTAGCATTGTAGGACAATGCTACAATAAAGTACCATTTCTCTTCCACATGTGTCTCCATATACGGTTGCGGGGCCTTTAATAAAGGACCATCGAATGAACTGGTCTGAAGCAGAGAAAAGCTCTGCAGTCTCCCAGAACTTCAGAACCAAAGTTGGGCTGAGAGTTCATGGAATCTATACCCCTGCAAAAACCAACCAACCAACAACAAAAAAACCAACCAAAAAAACCCCAGACCAAACACAAAACTTTCAAGCTCAGACAGTGTGAAAACCCAGCTATGGCTGGTTATATTCTTGTAGGTTTGAGCCACACTGCATTCACATCCAGTAGGACTAGCAATAAGACTTACTCTGGTGTGTTCTGATCCCAAGGCTTTTTAAAATACTACTTCAAACAGAAAATATTTCCATTTAAAAATAATAGTTGTTATTATTTTGAAGAATGTAGCAAGTTGCTAAAAAAATGTTTTCCAATAGTCTGCCAGAAGGCAACTTATCTCCTGGGCTTTGTTCGCTTGTATAGATTTCATTGCCTGCAGCAATACTTCTTAAAGTCAAGTTTACAGAAACTTTTGTCTCTCTTGGGGAGATGAATACTTTCCAAAGCTCATTATTTATTTGGGAATATTCAAGCACTCTAGAAAAGACAAGGAAATATTTCAAATAACTCATTTGCAATTAATCTGATATTAACTTCTGTGTGGCAGAGCTCTAACTTATATAACTTCTTGCAAAGTTCTGTGGTACCACCAGTCTTGGAGCATGGAGTTCACCCCTCTCTTTTGGAGTCTTCCAGTTTATACAGCATGGGGAAAGTACTTAATTCCTTTTTTCCTGCAGAAAAATGGAAACACATTTTTTATTTGGTTGCTTGTGACTTCTTGCTTGACTGTCATTATAAAGCAGCACATGAAGGAGAATTCTGTACAGCCACCGAGACACACAGACAGGCAAGAAGCTTCCCTTTTCATTTCCACAGTTATCATAACTCCTTTTGTTTTGTGAAATGTAAATTAACCCCACTGTATCATGCCCACAGAGTAGCTCCAGCAAAAACGCTGCCTTTTCTCAGTCATTCTGATTAAGGGGATGGAGGATCTTACTCAAGGACATAGCATTGGGGAAACAATGGAGCACCTGCATTCAGCAGGTTCTGATTTGTCACCGAATGTATGCTAAAAGAAAAAAGTAATAATAATTTGTGTTTAACAGCAATGCCTGCCTTAAAATTTGCATATCTTCCTTCTCTGCTACTTGCTCATCTTTTTTTCATAGTGCATATGCTATTAAATGAGAACTTTAAAAGATTTCTCTCCTTCCCTTCACCACACTCTTGGGTGGAGGATGCTTGTGTGAATAGACTGTAACAGCTGGCAATCAGCCCAGTACACCATCCACTGAAAAACTACGTTATTGGAAAAACAGTTATTGTAAAACAGTGGAATCTTATTATTAATCGTTAATTAAAAGGCCAATGTAAGGGCATTATTTTATGATCCCTTTCAAGATATGTTCACAGCAGTTTTTATCAGATAAAACATCAAAAGGCAAGCCGCACAGTTTTGCTGTGCATAACTTTTTGATAAGAGGTACTAAAAAAGCAGTGACAGGCTCAGCTTCAACAGTAAACCTTTTTTTGACCTTTCTTCTGAATATACTTACATTCTGGAATGAATGTAGCAAGGAGCGCTGCACTCTTAGAATTACAGTGGAGTTCTGAACATCCCTCTGTTACAGAATCACTGTTGTTGTAAATCTAGATTTACTTTAAAGAGGACAATATTGATGGCACACACCTGATTCTGTCCACAGAGGAGCTCCAACGTGTGGGTGCATAAGACCATACCCTAGCACCAGGGATCGGATTTACCTGGGACTACACTATTCACGTGTTTAATTTGGGCACATGATTTATGCTCCTTCCAGAACAACACAGGTTTCTGGTTCATTATACGTATGCATCTGTGTGTGTGTGTATATATATACATATGTATATGTATATTTGGTATGTGTGTCATATACACATGTGTATATATATTTATATAAAGTATTCAATGTATAATTATAATTAGCACATCAAAAATAAATGCAATAGAAGTGTTGCAACAGATCAAGGAATACTGAAAAGAAAACTTTAAATTTCAAACGTGAAATCCTGTCTCATTAAAGCTAATGGAAATTTTCATTCATTTCTTTATGACCAGGATTTCCCTTCAAAGACTTAATTTCCACCTAACACCATGCTTTCTGTTCTAATTACTTATTCTTCTGCAATTAGCTGACATAATATTCTAGCAGTGGAACAAACACTGTTTACTTGACATTTAGCAGACGTCTTCCATCAGTCATTTTTCAGATCTGAAGCTAATGCCATTTTAATGCTTATGCCTATTAATATTTGCTTATTAATTAATATTATCAATAATATGCTTATGCTATTGTAATTCTGTTCTCTTGAAAAAACATAACACCAACTGCATAAGGCAGTGCTTTATTGTTTACAAAACAAATCTTTTAGACTTTTAAACAAATCTTTGTTCTCCATTTCACATCTTAAACACTGAAATGTTTATAATATCTCCTCATCTGCTCAAAACTTTAGAGCCTCTCAAGGCTAATGTGTGGAGTAATTTCACCTTTTTTGTGTTGTCTCACTGAGGAACGGTATTAATCACTGTTCTGTACGCATCTTACACCTAGTGCCTTCATTAGCTTCTTGTGAGCTATTTCATTCTCAGAATCCATAAATTTGGAGATATGTTAAGACTAATGCCTTACATTCTTTTAGAGTTTACATTTATATTATTTTTGTAACTTCCTATATATCTGATTGTATGGTTTCATACTGTTGCATACTATATACTTAATTTTCAGAGTTCACAGAGCAAATGCTCATACAAGGACTTCTGATAAGCACTGATATATTTGGGTTACAAGATCTGAAAGCAACCCAATGCCCTCTTTTAAAACTGAACGTTGTACCATACATTTTCCATGTATTGAAATACCTGCGGCAAGGTGACAGTGTAACCAAGTGTGCTATGAAAACAGTGGTCAGGTACACCTAGTTCATACAGTTCATGCAATTCATACACAGTTTCGGTAATCTGATACAGTGGAATTTAATGATAACGTTGAAACTGGATGCTTTGAAACTGTGTAATATTTCACTATCTGCAAGCTGAACCTGTGAGGTAAGTGGCTCCTGTTATTTACTAATAATAAATTTAATGTAGAATAGTGCTGCTATGTCTGCAGTGGTATTAGATAAACCTACACATACAAACTTATTAAAAATCAAATTCTTATTTTTAGAACATGCATACAAAAATATGAACATATATACTATTATTAAATATTCCAATTAAATATCTAGAAATGTACCATTCTTTGTTCTATAAACTTCACTCCTATGAATGGACAAACATATTCAAGACCCATTCCCAGTGCCTTATGTTTCTTTTATCTAACCGATCTCCCCCATCTCTCTGATTTGTTCTTTTAATCATGCCTTATGCAATGGAAAACAGGAATCTCCAGTGGGGCTTCCTTTGTAAGTGAAAAATGGAATATATAGTTTTTGTTCCAGATACTTCCACAAGCTACTGCTTCATCTGGCGTGACACTACAGCTGAAATTGAATTTGGAGGCTTCCTGGATGGCTCTCCCTAAAAAAAATAAAAGAAAATATGTATGAATGGAAACTTTGCTCTGGAATATCCAGTTCACATTAAATCAGAGTGAACCAACAATGATTTTCCTACTCCTGTTGCTGCTCACTTGCCGCTTTTTTCCTAGTAAAAAGTCATTTCTATTACACACAAGCTGCCGAATGAAATCTATACAGATACACTATTCTCTGCTGCTCACTAATGACATCAGTGTTCAAAGGATGTTGTTGTTTAACTCCTCATTCCATCTGATTTCCTGAAGGCTGACAATTAAATATTCCACAAAAGTTAGGTCACCAGCGATAATTATTGTAGCCTATTAAATTACTAAAATATGACTTTCAATACATGGACCAATCCTTGATTAAACAAACATCAAAGAACAGAACTCCAAAGAAATCAAACAAGGTACATTAATTTACCCAGAAAAGACTTTCTTATTGTCAATATTTCACACAAGTGAGAACAGGTAGCCATAAATCCAGGGTGAAAAAAATAATGCACTTGTTCAGTTCTTTTTTCTTATAAAAACATGGCCTGGAATTAGCATTATTGCTGTTTTAATCTTCTATACCTGTTCATTTCCGTATCACTCATTTCTAACTGTGGCCAGACTGAGTTTTGAAAATCTGCCTACCTCTTCATTCCTACTGAAAACAGGGAGTACACAGGGAAGCGTGTAGGTAGGATTTTTTATTTAACTAAGAAACTAAACAGTAGACACACAGTTTCCCAGTACTACATTTTGCAAAAGTTGAGGTAAGCAGGTAATTCAATAGCAACAATGAAAGTGGGGAAGAACCAGCCTCATGTTCAGCTTTTAGGTCTTCTGCAAGAATAGAATGAGAGGAGGATATGATTTTGGACAGAAAATCTTATAATCCTGACTAGGTCCTGATCGTCAGTGAAAAGGACAGTATACAAAGCCTTTAATAAAATTACACAGTGTTATACAAGTGTGGGATATAGAAAATATTTTTTTGTTCCATATAATGCTCTTCGACGGTTCTTTTTCATGCAAAGTTCTGTTTGCTGCTTATATTCCTCACAAGAACATACATTATAACTTTTTGTTCTGTTGAAATTTTACATGTGCTCAGTAAAAAGGGGTTGTAGTGTTAAAGGGAAGTATTGTTGAACGGAAGGTGATAAACCTCAAGAATAACAAAGTCTTCCAGTATGAGCTGGAACTTTGTTCTTGGAAAAATCTGAGGAGGAGAAGGATATCCATCTGCTTCTTGACTACAGAATACAACGCAACAAAATGTCATGTAACGCGAAGACGTTTAAGGCAACGATAGGACATATTGGGAGCTGTACATTCAGAGATTGCAATAACATTTACAAAGCTAATACAATCTCAGGTGGAATATTTCAAGCAATTTCTTGTCAGCCATTTTTAAGGAAGATTCATTCACATTGAACCAGATTAAGAGAGGAGCTATTAAGATTATTAGATGAGTATTCTTTTATCAGACTACCGTAATTTTTGTTTTCAGTTAAAAAAAAAAAAAAAGAGAGAGAGACAGGGAAACAGGGAAAGACTCCCCCACTGCAGTTTAGTAGGCCAGCAACAGAACTGAAAAAAAAGTGGTCTGTTTGAACCCTATACCAGTCACCTTAGAGTCAATAAGAGTGGCCCTTCATAGTTGTAGGCTTTCCTTTTCCTTGCAACATATGGCAGGATTCATAGAAGGTCACAAAAAATTCACTGAATTGAGAGGATGATACTAAAGACAAAAAAATATTGAGAGGGTCCATGGTGAGAAGTAGTTATTAAATCAGCTAGCTTAACCTATAAAACAAAGCAAAACAGAAATAGTTCCTTCCTTTTGGACTGGTGCCTTCAAACCCCCACTCCAGTCCTTTTGAACCGTTGCCACTGCCTTAATAAATTCCAGAGACCACTGGGAACGAGGTTTGGAAACGCTTCAGCAGATGAACCACTTTCTGAAAACTGAAACCTTTGTTTCAAAACCACATTTGATACAAGCTGAGTCTCACAGAAGGCCTGAAGTTAGAGCCTCGTTCTCTCTTTTCTGGACTTAGTCCAAGCAGAGAAAACTTGGGGAGAGAAAAAGATTGTTTCAGTGATCAGGGCACAAATAAACAAAACATGTATGAAACATTGGTATGCATCTGCACAGATAGGAGGAAAAAAAACTTAGCATTCATTCAAAGCTGCTTCTACTTTCTGACAGGTAATAATGATTGTTAATGGGACTGACATTTCCACTGTACAATCAAAACATATTCTTCAAAACCTATTGCATAATTAACATTACTTACACACAATTCACATCAAATAACATCAAATTAGAAAGACTTATGGAGCTAGAGAATAGCATCCTGAAAAGCATCTTGTCCAGGTGCTAGAAGTGAGCCCTGATAATGTACCCAAGGCCACGCTGGGCTGCTTCTGCCAGTCACAGAAGTCCTCATTGTATTCTGCTGTTGCTAATACTAAAAGGTTGCACGCACAAATACAGGACTTTCAGGGACTCATTTCCTTTCTGTACATTTTCCCAACAAGAATGGTAATTGATTAGCCATACAGAAGACATGTTGCTACATCTGGTAATCCATATGACATGGCAGGAGAGACAGCAAGAGAGGCAGGAGCAAGGTTCATGTTGTCTTTGCCCCCCTGATTGCTGGGATGGGGTTGCCCGAGTAGCCTAAAATTAGACAAGACAATAAGGAGTTCAAATTCTTAATTTTGTTATATCCTCATCAAATCAGATAGGTGATGCAAATTTTATTTGTCCTCTAAATAAACTTCTCACTCATTTTCTTGAGCAAAGACTACTCTATGCACACATCTACGCACAGATGTTTTCAGAAGCACTGTACCTACTGCATATAAACATTTCAGCTCTATCCCAATTGTAAGCTGGAGGAAAGACTAATGCAGAGTTGACCATGTGATCTCTTTGCTGAACTAGGCCTGCAACAGCTTCCCAATGAAACAATAAGGCAAAAGGCCTAATTACTTTTAGTGTGGAGCTCAATTATTCCATGAACACCATTATATGCTGTAGTGCCTGAACAACGACCTGCGAGGTGCCTTCCAAACCTAGAGTTTGTGCGGTTGGGAGAAACCTTGGAAACAATAACCCAAACATTTCTTGTTCTTCGCAAACTCTAAGAAGGAACTTGACATATCTTCTGGGTTTGCGGTGGGAGGAGGAGGGGGAAGGGAGGTTGCTATCAAGTAGTTGTTAGAAACATGCTAAATAAAAGGTCTAGATAAAAAAAAAAAACCTTCTTCTACAGACTTTGATGTTTCCAAACACTGATTGCGAATTGAACAAGAAAAAAATAAAGCAAGCTGAAAATGTGCTGTCAGGACTTTTATAACACCAGGCTTTTTTATGATTTTTTAATGGTCTGATGACAGATATATGAAAATGAGTGCAAAATGCACAGAAGAAAGAAAATAAAACCTCACTGTAGAATTTGCATAGACAAAGAAGTATAATTTCCTAGCACTGACGACAGCATAAGCACGGAGTAACTTTCAGGAGAATTATTTTTGCAAAACACCAGTATGTTTCACATGCTTCGGTTTCTAATATGTCATTGTTAAATCAAAGAGTTGTGGGGTTTTTTTCAGGCATGTAGAAGAGTTAAGAAATGCGAAGAAAATTGTAACACTACCAGGACAGATTTTTTAAAAAATAAAGTAACTTGTTTATATTATTCCTCTAGATCAAGCCAACAGATAAAATAGCCTACAGATTTCTACACAGCACATGAGCAAGCACAAAATATGGTAATTAAATCCTGCATGAAAGTTTTATATAAAAGTGTAATTATATCTGACATTTCAGTTTATCACTTTTTGAGTATTTATGCAGGAAATAGGTGGTACACAAATTGTATCTTCTTACTGAATCTAAGCAGGACTAAATTTCACTCCATTTAGTCTTTGTTTGCTCTTCTCATTTTGCATACCAAACATTAAATAGCTCAAGTTAAATTTTAGGAAAATTGCATGCTTACACTTTCTTCGAGCTGAGGGTTTGTCTACAGTGTGATATCCCAGACTACCTATAGTGGATTAATCCATGCATGGATCACTCAAGCATAGAGACACATTATTTTGTGTTAGGAAACAATTTAGGATTTTGCTTATTTAAAATATCGCATTTATATCACATAGAAAAGGAACTGAACATATGCTTTTATTTAAACATCTACAATTCAGCTGCAACTGAATACTGAAATTAATATCACTGTTAAAAATAATCATAATATTGTACTAATATTCATGTACATTAAATTAGTCTAAATTGGAAGCTGAATGTCATCCTGCTAGCAGTTAAGCCGACATATTTTTTCTTGCTATCATTTATCCGTACAGTGTTATAAGCTCTATAGTAAAAACAAAAATATAGTGTTATGAGAAATAAAAGTTAAATTTCTATGGAAGCAATTTGATTTCATTGAGTGAAATTGGAGAGTGGCTTAAATTAGCAAGGTACGACACCATAACTCTAGCTCCTAAAAGCAGTCAGCAATGATCATCAATCAAGCTATCGAGTTTTCATTTTGTGTAAATTCATTTTTGCCTCCAAAAAACATAGTCTATATCAGAGTACCTCTCTGCCATATTCTGCAGATACAATGTTTAAATGGCTCCAATATCCCACTATATTTTACTTCTTTTGAGTTGTGCCACATCCCAGATACATTTGTATCCATATAAGTGCACAAAGTAAAATTATATTCCAGGGTCTACAGCAGCAAATTTGCAGTTCTACCGGGGAGTAAAGATACTTTAGCCAGCCAAGGTGTGTTTTTTAAGAAATTAAAAGCATTTAAGTTAGCACAAATGTTCAGCTGAAAGCACGTAAAGATTAGGGGGTAGTGAGACTGAGGGGCAATGGTTTTAAACTAGAGCAGGGTAGGTTTAGATGAGACATTAGGAAGAAGTTCTTTACACTGAGGGTGCTGAGACACTGGAACAGGTTGCCCAGAGAGGTGGTGGAGGCCCCATCCCTGGAGACATTCAAGGCCAGGCTTGATGAGGCTCTGAGCAACCTGATCTAGTTGAAGATGTCCCTGCTTACGGCAGGGGGGTTGAACCAAATGACCTATAAAGGTCCCTTCCAACCCAACACATTCTATGATTCTATGAGATGAGATTCAAGAAAACGTTATTTCAAGGAGTGCTAAAAAGAGACCCAGGATCAGTTTTCCACAGTTCAGCCACTGTTGTATCAGCTGAGCTACGATACTTGCCCGCAAGCGTCCTCTTAGCCTATAGGAAATAGGTAATTCAAGTAGCATCTCTCCCAAAGAAACAGAGAAAACTGAAGTCAAACTGCTTTGCTGAGGGCAGGCACAGACACTTCCAGGACCAACACACAGCAATGTTTTAAGTCAGAGTAGCCTTACAGAGTGTCCCAGCCCAAATTCTGCAGAAATTGGTCAGTCCATACCTTCCAAGATTTCTGAAGAGTTCAGATACCCTCTTGTCCCAAGAAGAAAAATCCCGTCCATCTGACCTCAAGCTGCCACTGGCAGAAATCTCCAAGTAGGTCATAAGCATGTTGCTAAACTCCATCTCCTGGATGGTGAAAGGAAGAAGGAGGATTAGCCAGAGTACATCATGAGCGTATTGCTCAAACGTTTCTAATGTTAGAAGTAACTATATAACTAAATGATAGGAAATAAATTAGCAATAAGGCAGAAACTGAGGACGATTGAAAAAGAGGTTCATTCTACCAAAAAGAGGAACAAATGAAACCACTTTCTTAATATTTCTTCCCGAGATTTAAACTTTCAAGGAAAAAAACCCTGAAATCTGTGGCCCAAATTAACCCTCCTCAAAACTATAATTTGGGATGTTATACCTAAAAGACCTTTTAAAACTTAGAGTAATTTTGTTTTACTTCCTGTACAATCCACTCTTGCATCCCTGTTAACACTCCAGTCTACCTGAAAAACCTTGCTGTAATAGCCCTACCATAACTGGTGCTTCCTATCATGACCGGCTATTTCCAAAGTGATTAAGGAGGCTAAAATGTAGTCTAGCCCAGACTGAAGATAGCACAGTGACACCAAAGATTAATTTGGCCCAGTTTTTTTCCAGTTTCATTTGTGTTCCCTGGTATTTGCACTTTTAACATGAAAATAACTTCAAGGGAAAAGTCTCCTCTAATTTATTTGCTGATTGCCAAGAGCATAATTCTGAGAATCCTGTAATGAAAAGGAAACGGATATCAATTCCAGAAGCAGTTTCCTCTGGTAACTTTTATAGGTTTTACTGCAGTAATAACAAGCTTGGAACCACTTAGGATCCATCTTTAGGTTGCATGCTGTGTCTTTTTCTTCCATGGCATTTTGCCTGCTTTGGGATGCCTGGACGGATGGTCCAATAGAAGTTTGTAGCAGATCTCACTGCAAATGACAGTTCCCCTGCCATAAAGGTTAGTCACAGAATCACAGAATCTTAGTGGTTGGAAGGGACCTCTGAGATCATCGAGTCCAACCACAAAAAAAAAAAAAAGCACCCACCTACTAAACTCCACACCTACAACCCCACACACAACACCCCACCACAAACAATAATCTTGGGCACTAGAGCATGCCCTGAGGAGCCATGTCTACACGTTTCTTAAATACCTCCAGGGATGGTGACTCCACCACCTCCCTGGACAGGCTGTTCCAGTGCCTGACCACTCTTTCAGTAAAGTAATTCTTCCTAATATCTAATCTAAATCTCCCTTGCCGCAGCTTCATACCATTTCCTCTGGTCCTCCCAGATCCCTACAAGCCTCTGTGATCAACTGCACTGTGCACACTCCTCACCAGAGATTAAGTCAACAGTCACCTTTCTCTTCTCCTGTTCCCTTCTGTGGGAAGAGAATGTTACACCAGCCTGGGTCCAAATCAAGCTTTGCTTCCAGGAATCATTTTTCAAAACAGAGGCAACTCCCCAGAGATTCCCAGAAGTAAGAATACAGACAGGTTGGAATACGGTGCAGAGATACTCAAGCAAGGTTTAAGCAAGCTGGATCAGCGTTGGAATCAGTGAAGTATTTAATGCAGGCTAATTTACCCCGTTTCTCAGAGGGTGCTGGAAAGATTTAGTAGTTATGTGTCAAAGCAGCACACCCAGGGCACTGCGCTGTGACAGGAGACAGCAGGACGCGTTCTCTGCTCTGTAGCTGATCTGCTTCATAACCATGAACCACTTTGCCTGTCTCTCCTCCCCTTGTGAATTTGTCTCTCATTAAGAGTGTAAGGTTTTTTGGGGCAGGGAATGTTTTTCGTCACAGGTGAAATCCTTGATGTGTTGCAATCAACAGTAAAACTCGCAGGCTCTAAGCCTTCCAAGTTTTAATGCTATGCATTCATAAACTGTTTAGCACAGTGAGGGCCCTACTTCGGTTTCTAGATAATATAATGCAAATAAATTATAGCTATAAAGCATCTTTTAAATTATGATATTAAAGGAAAGCAATAGAATCTTTCATCTAGGAGGGTATATTTAATTATCCAAATATTTGATTAAATCACAAGCCTTCTATAGAGAAGTAAATAATTTTTATCATAAAAGAAATACATGAAAGACAGACATAACATTTTTTTCCTTATCCCCTGACTAGGCACACTTCAGATAGATCAACATCATGTATTGGAACCCAGACAACATGAGGCATTGGGAAGGAAGAGGAGAGAGAAAAACAGGAAAGGTTAGGAAAAAGGAAAAAACAAAAACAGACTGCAGGTTTAGAAGACATTCAAGTAGTTTGGAATTGCTTTGAATACACCACTCTGAACTGTTGAGGTATGACAAATTTGGGCTTTGTTTTAAACCGTTTGGCATAGCCTGCTGTTACTGAGAATGCTTTTAATATTTCAACTTAAAGATATTCTTTAGGGTGACATACTGCAAACATGTTTTCTGTTTTGTTTTCAGTTTTTCTTTGTTGTTGGAGTTGCAATGTAAATATGCACCATATTTTCCTCTGCATCTTCCTCATTATATTCATTTTAAAGTCTTCTCTATGAAGTAACTTCCTCCCAGCGCGATAGCATATGGGAATATATGTCAGTAGCCTGCCTCTATTCTGAGTTTGACAATGAAAATATGCTTAGTGGTTTAACTATACACGGGCAGAAGTTGTGAAGGTAGGCAACAACATATGAAACTCATTTGCTAACATCGAAGATGACTTCCTGAGCAGGCCACAGCAAAGTGGGAAATAAGCAAACAATCTGCAGGGGGGTAGAGGAGAGTAACTCCCAAGTATGATAAAACCAAAGAAAAAAACGCACATTTGTTGATTGATACAAGGAGGAATTTCCTACTTTTATTCCTTTCTTGCTTCACTGTGGCTCTGATTCCTTCCACGCAAGTCTCTCCTTCCCCCCCTTTACTTAACATGAGAATTAAGAAACTCAGGATTCCTTTAACAACCTGTTGCTCCGTTTCACGCAACAGCCACTGCTGTCCATTTCAGCAGGTTCCGTACCACAATACGTGCTTCCAGGAAAGTCTTGCTCTCCTTATTTTTCATGAATTCACTCTTAGTTCACCCTGTCAGCAGTCTTATTTGAAATCCAAGGATGAATTCATGATTACTACATAAGCAGGTTGGTGGCTACCAGAAGCAAAAAACAAAGGAGTGCTCCCTAAGAAAGGAAATCTACATTATGTTGTTATGACATGTTTTCTAAATCATGCTTTTTAGACTGCAATATTCTTCAATAGCTATTATGTTACCATAGCAACTACAAGTACTTGCTGTGGACCACTGTGCAAGGGACTGTACAAACTAGAAATGGTCCTCACTGTAAATTCAAAAAAATTCTAAGAGGAGAGTATAGATGCTTGAAAAAAAGAAAGTACAGACGATTGATCCACAAAATAGTATGTGATATCACTGTTATCAGCAAACTAATAACTTGCAAATTTGTTGTAAACATCACAGTAAAGGAGAGGTTTGAGGAAAGGTGGAGCCTAAGGGCACAGAAATGATTGTTTGAATATGCCAGCTGCTGTTTGGACATTCATGTAGGGTTATCAGAAGGCAGGATTTGCCGCTTTTAGTAATGAATAGAATTGACAGGATTCAACACTTTCCTAAAATTGCTGGCTAATACTGCAAAATTCTATGTTATTCCTGTAAAAATTTATCATCAGCTGTGTTTTTTTCAATTTCATACTTTAACAATTTTACAGAACTTTGTATTACTATGACCAAAAACAATATCAGAAAGAATTATTCTACCATACATCTTATAATTTGTACATTAGACATTACGTTGACTTTTGGTGTTGAAATTAGGTGTGTTATTTTTGTACTAGAGCACTTGTCATTGCATTCCTGAATTTAAATCTGACTATAAAAAAAATCTGTCATTAAATTTTTAAACATGCTTAGATTATTAAATTTCAAAACAAAGCAAGAAGTGAATTAAGTGCTGGAAAAAACACAACTCAATCTGTCAAAATCAGAATTGTCAAATGCATCACTCTAAGCAGCACCGGTTTTGCAATTTTCCTGTTTGTCTTTAATACCTTCTTTGAATAATGTTCAACTACATTTTTTTTGCTTTGTTTTTTTAAGAGAGCCAAACTCATCTTTTATCTTGAATTTATGGGCACAAATCAAACAAATCTTATTGTTCATGCATGGTATAGGCAGAGAGGGCTTTTCAGCATCCCACTACTAACTTCAGCGAATGACAACACATCACTTTTCTGATGCTGAAATATTATTCAGATACTTGTTTCTGTATTTTCTGGCCCAATTCTACCGCTATGTGGAGTAACCACACATCCAGTTTTCTGAAGGTTGTATTAGAATAACCACTTTACCAATTTGTAAGACTCAATGCTATTTTTAGCATCTGAGTTCTTGAAGGTAAACGAGATTTTCACCAGAGAACAGATCTGTTTTCAAACAAACTTCTTCAGATGTTTGGTGTACGATCAAGCTTACAGTTTTAATTTTTTTCTGAAGATTAGGGAAACCCGTTGCTAGTGGATTATTTGCTTTTATTTACAAAATCATTAGTTAAACCCAGAATTTGATGGAATTTTTTTGTTGTTGTTGGCTTCAATGGAGGATATTTTTCCAAATATGCACATTTCAAGAACTGAAAGCACAAAGTTTTATCTAGATTTTGATTGTTGTCATATTTGAGCAACTGTTCAGATGTGCTGGTCAGTCTTTCTGAGGAAAATCGGCCACATTCTCCTACAGTTTTCATGTATTTATCATACTCACTGCAGCTAGAAAAACCACCAAGTTGGAACCACTCTTTTAGGATATGTGAACATCCTTTGTAGGAATGTCATTTGCAACATCAGAATAAGCCTGGTTTTATTTTCAAATGTGAATATTAAGATATTTCAAAAGGAACAAGAAAGACAAAGCAGTCTTTTGTGGAAAATTAGCCCATTCACGAGTGCACTGAGGAATATACAGATTGAGTTGAGAAGTAGATCAGAGAAGATTTAGATCCTTCAACAGCTTCCACATACCTTCCACCAAATCACTGTTGATAGATACAGTTTTCACGAACTGACTTACCTTCTTCCAAAACACTATAGCAAAAAGGCATAAGTAGACGTCTAGGATGAAGAATTACAATCCGGGACAGTTTCCGTATTCACTAATTTCATTTTGAAAGCTGCAATTACTGCTAAAAGTCTTCCCAATACTGGGCCTTTCAAATACCCATCCTCACAATCAATGTATATAGAAAACAGTCAATTCTGTAAACTGTTCATTCTTCCGGCACTTAAGGAAGTTGTATTATCCTAATAATAATACAAAAAAAAGGACGTATTTAAGAAATTGAATAGATAACTTGACATGGGAATAAGATAAAATGTAATTCTCTCAACCCAGAGGATACATTTAATCATTTAAGAACTCTGCAGCAAAATTTGCTTCTTGGCAAACTGCTTAAGCATTTTTCTACAACAGTGATTTGTCTTTTTGCTTTCCCCTGGTACTTCAAGATACGGATGGTAGGTTTCTAGCATTTTTAAGTGTCTGGTTGTTGTGCTCCTTCATCATCACAATATACACAAAGAAGTGTGAAATATTGGCTTGTGCCATTTTTCTTCAATTTCTTAAATTCAAACAGATTTTCACTGCAAGGTATTCTAATAATCCATTCTCACACCTTTTTTTTTGTTTGGCTCATCTATTCTTCACATTATTCTACCCACCCTGTTTGAAGACTACAGTGCAACAAAACACCCAGGTTCTCTAAAACATGACTCTGAGTAACAATCTGCTAGAAAAATAGAACTACATATACTTATTTATATGCAATATTAGGCTATAACTGGAAGGCTGCTTTTTCATAGAAAGTAATTTCATGATTTCATTTGAAATTGAAAACTACCCAAAGACTGATCAGTGATGGAACATGAAAGTCATGGAAGTAGTTTGCATATGGTGTGAGGGGAAAAAAGTTAAGTTAGATGGATTTAAAGAGTCGAGCCATGTGAACAAAATGGGAATGAAAAGCATTTAACAGCACATTGATCAGACATAAACAAGACAGAACTGAAAGGGACATTGACACAATTAAGTAATTTAATTATAAAATCCAGTTGTGTGAATGAATAGAAAAAGAGAAATCTCAATTCGTTATGAAAAATTACGCAAGATTTGACTATCACCTAGATGTGGGGATCATAAAGAAATGCTGATAAAATGATTACTGCATAAATGACAGACAAAGGCTAATTTTGTTCACAATGATTAAAAAGGAGGAAAGAACATGATGAAAACGCTAGGGCTTTGCTTCAGCCATCTTACATATGAACTAAAACCCAAACAACCATAAGATCGTGTCAGAATAGCTAAAGCTTTAGTGTAGACGGAGGGAAAGAGGTGTGAAGATGAAAAAGTGAGAAGATGGACCTGCATATAATGTGCACAGCAGCAGATCCTGAAGGAGAGATTGCCTGGTTAACAGAAAGAGCTTAGAAAGCACAAAATCAAGGAGACCAGAGCAAGACTTAAAGGAAGGACACCTACCACTTTCAGAAGGATAACACCACCAGTCATGAGATTTTGCTCAGATGAAGTAGAAGCTTTGGCAAAGGTATTTCAATTATGGTTAAGGCATAAAAGTGTAGTGGAGAAGAATTAGGATGAAATAGATACGTTGTTGTCGACTTTTCTAAGAAGAAAGAACAAACGCTTATGGGTATATTTCTGCACGAGAAACTAAGCATTCTTACTGGCTGTCTCTCAGCTTCCCTAATCCCACAGCATTATATTGGAATTTTGAGAACCCAAGACTGATTGTTGTTCAATCGTACAGTTTTGGAGTGCATTTATAATGAACACCAAAGTCTGACTCTGAACTTGGCATTATTTTCAATGAGATCTGACTGTGTACAGATGTGACAAACTGTGCCCTAAGACTTTTACTGCGGGTTTTAATTTCTAATACCATTCATGTGCTCATTTGCAGGTCTAGACCTATAATGCTTTGTTAGCTTGAACAGCTGTGTTTTTGTGACTGGAATAGATTTGAATGAAAGTTTAAAGGCTTGTGTGTACTTATTGTATATGTCCAATTAATCTTCACTCCGCGAGAACAAGGTTTTTCCCTTCTTTCTGCTACATCACAGTTCTTATGCTTGCTTTGGACTGCAAACCTGGCTCACACTTCAAGTTAACAAGGCTGAGGTACTGCCCTAATAATCCCTAACATGTTTAAACAGATGTTTATAGCTGCTGGCGTACCTAAGCTCTTGTTTTAATTTGTGAAGTTACTTGTTAAACCTGAGTAATACACAGAGTTTCTGGTGATAAAGTGTGATTTTTTGCTATATTTGATTGCTGATATATGAATGCCAACACCTGAAATGTCTCAAAGTGTTCAAAAATAAATGACTGGTGCAGATATATGGGTTTAAAATCTCATAGCAACACAGCAGAATAATTTTATCTTAATTCATGTTATAATATGTCTAGGAAAGAGATCAGGACTTCATTGTGCTACGTACTATGTGCATTAGAAGAGGCTTTCTTCTACATCAACAGACTAAACAGAAGAGACAACTGAAGTCTCCTCTCCCATTTTATAGGCAAGTAACCGAGACATGCACAGGCTAAATAATTTGCCCATGACCATGCAGCAGACCATACCTGAGCCAACTGAACACAGCTCTTTGGGGTGCTGGCAGGGCCTTAGCCTAGACCAGTCTGGTTTTCTGACACTTTGCTACAGTCTTCACATCACTTTTGACAGCATAATTTAGGCCAGTAAACTTTAGATTTTAGATTCATACCTTTGCTACTGCATAGCAGTTCAGCATACTGCATAGATGTTCAGATAGTATAGTCTATGTGGTTAAAATGGACTACTATATGTTGATATATAATACCACCATTTACCATAATTGACATAGGACAGAAGACTGGCAGATCAAGACTCCTCCTGTAAACATAAGTTCACACTGGTATTTTTAAGATCTTGTTTTAAATACTTTGTGTGTATGTGTGTGTGTGTATATATATATATCAAATTAGGACCAAGCATCAAAAAAGAATATATAATCTAATGATGTTTATGACTGTAACAAACTATTTTGTGATAAATTTTGAGGGAGGCATATTTAAAAATCCAGTTCTGGATTCATAAAATCCATATGAACCTGCTTATTCAACAAGAGCCAACAGAAGATTTTCGTAACTCCTCATTTAATTCATCAGATTGCTCTGCAGATGGCGATAAAATTTATTTTCTATTTAAAGAGTGTCTCGCCTCTTCATAATCAAGGAAATACACTTTCCAACTTAACCAAAAACTTGGCAAGGAGCAAATGCTGTACTAGCAGCGAGTAATCCCATACAAAAAACCTGTCTCCCATCTTACTTGTTTTGCTGTGCCAGAAATATTTTTAAAAGACCACAAAGTAGACTTTTCATATTTTACTGTGAAATATTCACACTCACTTTTAAACACACATGCTGTCAAGACTCCAACAATTGGCTCAGCCTGACCTGCACCGCATGAAATAGAAGTTTCCCTTCCCCACAAGCAGGTCTGTGGGAAGTTAGAGCATCTCTCGGCTGTCGGGAGAGGGGCGGAGCAGCACAGCTGGCTAATTGCCTGCTCAGGGCTTGTGGTGTGAAGGGAAAGTGTCCTGGGAGGAAACCAAGGTCTTCCAGAGCACATCCTCAAAACTTTCAGATGCAGCTGTTGAATTGTCTTTCCACAAAGGAGAGAAAGTAAGGGCTTTCCCAGAAGACTGGGAAATCAGAGCTCTCTGGTTAGGTGTCAGAGGATCCAAGGCAAAGGATGAGAAGATAAAAGGGAAGAAAGGCTGCATTTAACTCCAGGATGAGCACAGAGCTACTAGGCAAAGTACCCTGTTTCTAAAAGCAAGTGACAGCGGATGGCAAATCCAAGACATTTTTCCCTGGAGCCCTCGGACAGGCATAGGCTGCAAAAGGGGTGAAAGCCTGCATAAATGGCATTATCAGAAAAGTAGGTTCTGTATCTTACTGGACTTCCACACTAATGTTTGACTGGCCTTTTCCTGGAAGCTCCTCTGGGGAAGAAAGCGTCAAACGAGGAACATGCAGATGACACTCGGGCTTTGAGAGTTTGCAGTGTAGCTGTGCTATCAGTGCCGAGTGGTTTACAAAGGTGTACTTTACTTGCAATTATATGTTATTCCTGTGACAATGAATTCAGGACAATTATCATTCAAATATTTTAGCAGAGCTGCAACTCTAACTCAAGAATTGTCATCACTTGGAGCCAAAGGGAACTACCACCACTCTTATTTGTGCAGCTCTCACTTTCCAAAAGCAATTTCCATACAAACATTTTCACAGTAAAAATTAATGACAACTCCACATGCCTTCTCAAGATTGAAAATTTGCTAGCAAGCTAGGAAACAAAATCTGGGAAGACTCTGAAGCTTTTCTGGTGACTCTCCAAAAGAATACTTAACCGTGTTAATTCATCTGCTCAGCACTTCAGCTATGTATTTTCCTAATCGGGTGGTTCTTTTACGTTTTAAATGAAATTTAATAAGTTTTACTATGCAAGAAGGAGGAATAAACCTGAGGATAGCAACATAGATCATATGCTACTTTGAAATCTAATCGCTAAATAGTTTTACAATGCACAAAAATCTTGACTTAACCTTAACACTGAGTAATTATTTGCCAGTACCTGGCAGTTATTGGCAGGGCTTTTTTTCTTATTCAGTTTCTAACCAAAATGCAAAATGATAACCCTTAAGACAAAACCAGGATTACAGATGAAGCTACTCTTTTGCTGAAAATCCATATAATTGTAATTCTACTTTGTTTAAAATACCTTGAGAGCTCATAGATGCCTATGCCTGAGGCTGCAAAGAATAACAAAACTAAACATAAGTCCTTCCTGTAAGGGTACTACTGCAATACACCAGCTATGCTTCAGTGGGATTGTTTGTCATCAAATATACATGAAAGACCAAGCCCCCTACTTGACTAGACATGACAATTTAACATCGCCTCTTCCATTGCAGTGACACGATCATAAACATATTATCAAGTCCTGCAGTGTGATCAACAGCAGATGTAAAATTAAGAGTTGACAAGTTTTAGTAGGTAGCTGAGCCTTACATATCTTCTGCCAAATTTAATTTTCACTTCCAAAAATCTTCCAGGCAACCCTTTTTTAAAGACTTCAGAAAGTACTCTTATTTTTCTTTTCTATTCTTGCAGTTAGTATGGATGTTCTGAAAAATTAGTATTCAGATGTTGTTTCTTTCAGGACAATTTGCCTTTCCTTTTTTGTTTGCCTTTATTTTATTATTTTGCACAGAAAAGTAGATCCAGGACACAAGTTACCTTTATTTTTATTCACAACATGCTCCATGAATTAAGGTAAAAAATTAAACCAGTAAATAACATACTGCAACCCTAATTTTTTAGGAAATATATCAGAAAAAGACCACATATTCCAAGGGAACATTAAGATCAAAATCCAGCGGCACAAGAAAGTCCAAATGGAAAACCAAATCTAAATATATCGAGTATTAAAGACATGTCACACTAATTTAGTCATCAGCGAGTAGCCAGGTAGTCTAACCAGACTCTTAACACAGAGGCAACAATGTTGCATGAAGTTCCTATATCTCATTTGGAGTAGTTCATTCGCGTTTACAACACTGAATGATCAGAAGAGAAATTTGGCTCCACCTGAGCATGAAATCAAAGAACCTCAAACATATGGCTATGCAAGGAAATGTATATCCAGACCAAACAAATGCCAATATAGAGCCCTAAAAAAGCGAGGGGGCTGTAAGTGCGTGCCTGTCAGCTCTCAAAGGCTTGCACATTAAAGGAAATCTCAGTCCATTCATTCTTCAAAATGATGCTTTCTTCGCCTGTATTGTATATTAATCATATTTAACTAGGTTCTTGACATTACAATCTAAAGATACAATTTTGTGTCACAAGTTTAAGAGCATTTAAGTCTCACTATTGTTTGTGTATAATTCCAGTTCATATCAAACAGACATAATAATTAAGCAATAAGCCATGACAGGTAATGCACCTATTATGTGATGGTTAACTCCCGTGGCTTTATAAAGCATAAGGTAGCAATGAATGTGTCTATTCCCTTTGGGTATAATTAAATTTTGAAAGACATTTCCTGGAGTTGCTGGTATAGTTTCTCTTTGGATAAATATTTCCCTGTCTTCCATGGATTACAGTGGTATTTTTCTTTAAAAACTGCGTACTATGATTGACAAGTGTTGATGTGAGGATTTAAGTGTGCTCTGTCAAGTTCAAAGTTTAGCATTCAACCTATGATATGGCTTAATCAGGACAATATTATACTGAAACATGAAAACCAATCTTCTAACCCAAATTTTAGTCCTAAGACTAAGCATCATTCATACACAATAGTTAAATCTTAAAAATAAAAGTTTCTGTTCATGAATTCCTCTATTGGGAGTTCACTGTAAAACCCATGTTAATATGGTAGGAGCAATGGTGGTATAATGATCACTTTAATGTGATCTATTGAAGACCTTTAATTCACCTAGTACCACAGTAAACTGTCTTTTTTTCAGTCTGAAAAAAAACCAAATCACAAGACAGCTGTATGCAGCTTGCAGAAAGGCAAGGGGAAGGGCAAGGAGAAAGAAGGAGAAGGCTTACTCCAAAACGTTGGGAACATTTAGTCTAAGACATTCTTAAGGCCTAAAACGCAGTGAAGAGTGAAACACAAACAACTGTAGTACCTGGATCATTTAAGTTAAAATGAATTTATACCTTAACAAAGGAAATAAATACCTGTTGCTGAGAAATAGCATCTTTAATGAAGTCACATTCCTGCTCAATTATTCTGAACTTCCACATTATGGTATGGCCAAAAAGCAAGTAACAGAGCCATGCTGACAATGTATAGTCTCATGTCAGCCATTTGAACCCACAACAGGGCATGACTTTTTTTTAAAGCATTTAGCAGTCTTGCTCCTATTGCCCTAATATCTTTATAGATTTTTTTTTTAGTGCTCTAAATTGCAAAGTTGTTTAGAATTTTTTTAACTGGGATTCCTCATTTAAATGTTCTCCTACTTTGAAATTTCTATTTGCAACCTTCTACGAGTACTTCCCCTATATAAATCTTTATAAATCTAATTTTGAAACTTGAAAATACCTTGGGTTTAACTACAGTTAACTGAGTGTTTGTAAGATGGGCCATAAATACAGTTCAATTAGTGTTTAGGCTGTTTAAATTAAAAATTTTGAGGAGCTTGAAAACAAAACTGAGTCTCTTCATAAGGAAAAATAATCACAGTTGTGTTATAAAGTATGGTTAGTGAAGTACTAAAGCAGATCAAAAGGTTATGAAATCAACCCTTATAAAAAGGTAGTGATAACTATAGGGAACTATGAGAGAATATTGGAATGAAAAGGTGATAATCCGGTTTAAGAAGCTTGGAACAAAAACTGAGAATTGCAATTAATGAATAAAACAGAATTGAGGGAAGGGGGAAGGGACAGCCATAAAACTCACATAAAATGAGTTTGTCATTTCCTCTAGTGAATGATGGGGACCCAGACAAAAAATGTTAGGTTTGATCTGTTTTGCTATACTTTTTCTTCTGAAAAACAAAACCAGAAATCCTGCTGACAGATTCAGGGCACACTTTGCAGCAGTTAAAAGTGGTGATTGCTCTACTATTAGTCCTTCCCATTTTGTTCTATTCAGTTATGACTTCCATGACCTCTGTCTACACCTCCCAAAAAAGGATTCCAGGACACCTAACACAGGAAAGCAGTCCTAATCAAACTTATTATTTCCAGTTATTAAATAGCAGATCCACTAAAACTACCTCAGAATTTCTTTTCTTGTTTTTCATACATTTTTATGCTATATCACGTTGCTCCTTCTTTCCTTTATTTTCTAAATTAATCATTTCCAACTGTGACTTTTTTGTTTTCTCCTTCATTCGTTTCTAAAATCTGGTATGATACCTCAGTCATCACTTTGACATCAGTAGGCCACCACAGAAAGCTGCCAGTAATACTCTGTTACCATGAGATATTTCACTACTTATATTCTAAATTAGACTTTTCGTGTTCCTTCATTCATTTGAAACATTTAATACAAGGGAAGCCTACCAACATCTCCGTGATACTTTCCTTTCTCTAACCTTTCAGAGGCCTGAAAGTCACTCCCAAAACAAATAATCTTATCTCCATTTCATTATTATGGAACTATTCTGCTCTACAAAAACCTTTAATTTTTGCCACCTTTTGAAGCAGTCAGCATCTGGCAGTTAAACATTCAGTGTTACTGAAATGACAAATTTGTCTCAGTTTACATTTCCTTCAAAATACAGAACTCAGATATGCCCATATTTGGTAGAAGAGTGCTACCAAATGGAACGAATCATAGATGAAAATGAAGTCAACTAATTGAGTTACTATTCTATCTTTATGTTTAGCTTTTCCCAATTGTTATTAGTTACAGAAGAGAATATACTGATCCTAAATCTCATGATCTGCCAATAGTTTTTATTTATAATTCTCAATCTCTGTGCAGCATAAAAAACCAGTACGTTTTGAAGCTCATCTGTAGTTCTGTGCACTGCATCAGTGTATGCGCAAATATCTTCTTTCAAGAAGCTTGAAGACATTTGCCTGAAAGTTTTCCTAAACTGTAGAAAGGCATTCTTATAGTACTTTTACACAGATCAAACTTTTGCCGAGATTTGCACAGAACAACACTTCAAAGGCTTTTGGAAAAAATCTTTCCTTCTCAGCACACTGCAATAAACATCTCATTTAAACGATCAATTTGGTTCCACATTAAGGTATCAAAAAAACCATTCTTTTCAGACTTGTTCTCTGGCATTACTCTGGTCAAACAACTTAGTTTGCTTCGCCAGTGACAGACTTAGCTACCATGTGTAGGTTTGTTCCTTTCCCTGTTTGTCATGCCAAAACCAGCAGTGTTTGGCCACCCTTCATTTCTTTTCCTCCCCTCCCTCCCAATCCTTATTATCACAGGCCTCACTACCTTCCCCGCACCAGACGTATACTCGTCACTGATTTTTACGAAAAAACAGATCATGCTATCTTCATATAAAAGCAAGAGTTGGCCTCAGCTGTTTGGAAACTCCAAGGGCTAAATTGCAGAAAAATCTAGTACCATCTCCTGTAGAATAGCTGGAGTCAGATACTGTCATTTACAGCCATCTGGCTGGTACCAAACACTGGACACCAAAGTTCGGTACCTGAGTATGGGAAGGCCTTGGGGCTGGGCCTGCATCTCTTGATTTCCCTGCAGTGCTTGGAGTATTTACTACATAGTAATAGTTAGTAACCAAAATAATGGGCTAGCACTTTTTCTTCCCTGAGTGGGTAATAGGGTCTACCCTCATGAATAAAGAATCTGCCAGAGTTTGTCATTATAAAACCCATTAGGAATCACAAAGGATTAAAAGAATTTTAATGTCTGGGACAAGTTCTCCAAGGAAGTAAGATTTATGTCATCTGCCTGCCCTCTCCTAGTAACTTTTGCATCCATTGCCCGTCAGAAAAGCAGAGTCTTTAATCTTGTTAATAATATGTAAATGTTGTAAAAATAGTGGGATAAGTAGAAGCTCTTTGGTGGGAGAGGCAGCCACAAGACATCACCTGCAGTCCAGAGCAATCCACACAGGAAAGAAACACTCCAGAAGTTTGGGACAACATTTGTACTTCATTGCAGGTCATGAGACAAATTCATAGGAAAACAGTATTCATTGGTTCTGCTCCTTGTTAAATTAATTGCAAGCTCAAGCTTCCTATTAAGAAGTGCCTTCACTTCACAGTATGGAAGTGCTGTGTTACTTTTAGGTTTGTTTTTTTTTTTTAAATAAACATGCAGTGTAAGTATATTCACATTTTATAATTCTTTAGCATTAAGCCATAGTGGACATTAAAACAGCTATAGCTAAATGCATAGGCAAGAAATACACACTGAATTTCTAAGTAGGAACATTCAGCTCCCAGTAACAGGCTTCACCTTTGGATTGGTTGCTATTTTTGCAAGCCCCTAGCACCACCAATGGATACTGGATTTATGTTTCTCCCATTTATTAGCAAGTGACCTTCAGGTTAATATGAAGGCATTTATAAGTAAGTCACCAATATTAATAATTGGCAGTACAATTCAATTTCCTTTACAAGATCTGAGCCTAATTTCACCTATAGATAATGCATATATGGAACATTTAACAGAATTATCTCAATATATGGATAAAAATTGGTTTGTTAAGTTGATTAGTACTACTTCACCTGTAGATGGGAGTTCATTCTAACCTCTGTGTCCCCTCAACATTTCTACTCTGCCTATGTATCTGTTATTTACAGCCTGCTTATCCATATTCCTAAGTGTTTTATATCTTATCTTCATTCATATGCAATGAGAGTACAAGACTTATCCAAATGCACCAGCAATATATCATTAGTAAACAATAACATTTCATCCATAGTGTCCTAATTAGGTGTAGTCTGTTTCCAGCAAAAATTGAGAAATACTTAAATAGTACAGTAGTTATTTTGAATTGAGTGGGTTATATAAAATATGTAATAGGGTATACAGGGTCTAATATATAATTTCATTAGTTATATTAACACTGCGATGCAGCATGTTATTAAGAACTTCAGTAACCTTGGTGCAAACCTTAGTTTTCCATATATTCTGTAACAGTAGACCTCAGACATTAAACATCCATCATGTGTCAAAGCTAGTACGACTTGATCTTTTAGTCCATATTATAGGAATACACTTTCTACTTACACTGCAGTGTCTTAAAACATCATGTGGCAGAGATTGTAGGTTGTTTGGTTGGACTCGATCTCAAAGGTCCTTTCCAACCATGAAGATTCTATGATTCTATGAAGAATTTTAGGGGTTTTTTTCCCCCCAAAGTGAGCAAAAAGTAGAAATAAAACTTGACAGTTTGCAATGGTAAAATTTTTAAAGTTTGAGTTCGGCTTGCACAGTAGATGTTTCTCCAAGGTACAGTGCAGTAGTATAAACCAGCTCCTTACATGTATATCTCAAAAAAATTACTAAGCCATTGTGTTTTGCCTTAGTGTACCATATAAAAGAGAGTGCATTTTGAGTATAAAGGTATTTGTCTAGAAATTTCATAGTCAATAGTTTGATAGGGTTTTTTAAAATTTAAAAATAATGCTTCTCCCACAAAAAATGTGTCAGATTCATAGTAGCAGGGCATCCCTCCAGAAGCTTTCTTCCCACTAAACTATCTAATTTAAACCTTTCTTCTGCCTGGAGCTGGATCTGTCTGGAAAAATAAAATAGAATGAGAACAGACAAAATTGTGTTGGACTTCAGTATCTACCACACAAAAAAAAACCCAAATAAGTGAAAATAGATTTTAAAGTTCCTGTTAACAAGTCATTATGTACAACCATGGTCAGAATTTGGTCTGTTGTCTTACCATCTATTTCCTTCTAGCATCTCTGTAAGTCAAAGTCTGGCTAAAACACCTTTTCAGATTGTGTTTATATGACACACATGATCCTTGTGATTTTATATTATGATCCAAAAATATATGATAAAGTAAAAACTAAGATTTTGGAGTTCCTCCCCCCCCCCCATCTTGTCTGTTTTTACTGTTTGCACTCTGCTGTCCTAGTCGTTATCTTTTGCTTACTGAGATTTCTCTATCTCCTCTGATTCCTCAGGCATTTTGTAGCTGCTGGTTAGACATTATTACCATGTGACATGTTCAACCTTTAAAACAAATAATTTACTTTGAAAGTTGAAAACTGTTAGAATGATGAATTCAAATGTTTGTCACAGAGTTCTTCAGGCCTAAAAATACTGTCAAACTCTAAAACATACAAGTATAATAAAATTACCCTTATTTTCAAGGTCTCAGAAAATGGATGGTAGGGTTTATTTTCTGGTTGTTTGCTCAGTCCTGCAATAGCCTGTCTGTAGGTGCTGTTTGCAAAATAGCATTTCCAGCTCTTACCTGGCAGCCACATTTGAAGTAAGCAACAGATAGCCACTGTGCTACCTGCCATTCCCATTCATGTTTTTGTGGGAAGGAATGTCAGATCAGCTAAAGCTGTCGGCCAAGCCATACAGAGAGATGAGGAGGAGTTCAGACAGGGTAAGAAAAGTTCCCAAAATCCCAGAGCAGTGAAGTGGTACCAAAGCAACAAGCACTTCTGTTTCAAGAGAGCCTGAGGAACTGCTCTGCACAGTGGAGGACACTGAGGGAAAGGAAAATGGTACTTAAATGTTTGGGTTTTTTTCCCTCCCTCAGCTAGCCTGCAAAAGTGCTGCAAGAAAACACAAACAGCTTTAATTTAGTTACTAGTCTGAAGGAATCTGGAAAAAAATGGAGAAGCTTATGGTTCCACCAACCATACCATGGTGAAAAGATGAGTGTTCACGCGCTCAGGCCTGGGCTTGGGGAGATCATTCCCTCTACTGTAGCCTCAAAGCCCTTCCATCACTCACCTTAGATGAGAAGAGTTCTGTTACAGCAGTGAAACAAGTCTGTTCAGGTAAGAATAAGCAAGTGTGAACAATGCAAAAATGGACCACAAATAGCCGGATTAGATCATGGGAAGAGAACAAGCCATGCCTGAATTCTCTTCTCTTGCATGAGTCCTTCAGTTAACACAGAGTTTTCTAGGAATATTGCTATTGTTTTCCTATTACTCAAATTAAACAGCACCAACCCTCCCCTAACACCATTTTCAGGTGTTGTACAGATGTGTTTTTCCAGCCTCTGGCATTTTGATTCTGGGGAGAGATACCAGCAATGCCTTAGAAACAGAAACAAGGACCAGGCTTTTTACCTCAAGTTTTGCCCTCAGAATCAAACCATGGCACTTGCATCTCAGCTGAAAGGGCCTCCCTGCTAACAGTAGTTTGAGACTGAAAATGAATGTGGTTGAATTTAATAGTAAGTTTAGTCATTTAATTTGGCATCAGGTCTGGCTCTGAGACTTAGAAACTAGTAGAGAGCTAACATCTAGTATCATTGCTGTAACAGAAGGAGTTAAAAGCTGGACAGATTTCCAGTTTTCCCAACTATACCAGCTATGTTCTATTGTCCAGGAAAAAAAGGTTTGGGATATATTCTTGCAAATACATACATTTGGGTAGATGCAAATCCTATAGAAATCACTAAGCAGCAAGATGCTAAAGATGACGTAGAATAAGGAACTGTGATAAATATATTAGTGTTGTAATAAAAAAACGCTTTTAGCACTTCATACTTTTCACGTGATATTCAGAGTAGCAAAACAACATTCTAACTGATTGTTCTGTGTGATTTCATTTGTACCTCCCAATAAAGCTTTTGGATAGGTTTGAGGGTTAAAATTATTTGATAGAGTTCAAAATCCCTTCTTCTGAAATGAAGAAAGCAATCATTGCCTCCAACTGTAAACGCTCTATTACTTCTATGGTATTTAGGACACTAAAAGAAAAGAGCCCATAGAAAGGGGCCAGGGATTTTTAATGTCAGCTCAAGGGAATGCCATCATTTGTTTCCTTTCAGTTAAAATCTTCAAAAAAATAAAGAATAGCAAGCATTCATTGCTCTAATAATACATTTTTTTTAAAATGGAAAATCATTCTATAGCTTCTCTGAAGTTATGCAAATATTATACAAGAACCGTAAGTAAACCAACATAAACAGCAGTGTGAGTTTCTACCTAACATTAGCTTAATAATGCTTTTAAACTCTATTTATTTCAACAAGGTTCAATAAGAACTGGTGTTATGCTTTAAGTATGCAGCCAACAAAATCTGGGCATGCAGTTAAGCCTGGGCATGAAAAGCTTTCAGACCAGAAAATGTAAAATCCTACGTGTAACCTCAAACCCATCAGTTAATTTCCTTAAAATTTAAATGCTGTTGGTAAACACCAAAAGCTTCCAACAACATTTTGATCATTCTGTAACATGAAATTGTAACTTTCTAAACAAAAATGTATGCTGACCTTTTCTAACTAGACTCGAATCTCAAGATTTCACTCTACATCTTGCCACAATTGTCTTTCATTTAAGGTAAGTTGAATAAGTTAAAGTCTCCCAGGCAATAGTTTAGAACTGTCTATGATACTAAGCATTTTCTTCTACAATATTTAATATTTTCTTCTCTTTTGCCTCTTCTTTTACTCCCACTTAGGGGGACACAGTTTTGTTTCTCCTGACCCCATACATGCCCTTTGTAGTATTTTTCACGAGCTCAATATCAAAGCCTTTCTTTGGGAAAAAAAGGGAAGTTGTATTTGGACCTTCACATTGTTGAAGCAACAACAAACAGAGTGACAAGGCAGCAGGCACTGTCAAAACATATTCAAAGACAGAATTCTTCAGAGACCTTTGTAAGAACAAAAAAAGAAGTTACTTGATGTTACAGTACCCTGTGGTACATGATTTTTGTTTTAAATCAGAAAATATTGTTCCTGAAGAAACAGCATATTGATTTGTTAAATCTCTGATTTAAGAGTAGCTTTTACAAATTGAAATGTGAATGGCATATTTTCTTTGTGAGTTAAGGAAGTCTTCAGAGAAAAGGATCTTCTAAGAGACCCTGCAAGCATCAAAACAAGATTTATTTGTAAAATGTTTAGTCAAGAAACATTGGATGTGTTAGTAGGAATCGGTGCATTCTGCCAGGACAAGATGCATTGCCGTATTAAACTACACAAAACAAATAAGTCACGGTTTTGAAAGATACATCGGGGAACTGCATTAGACCATCTTGTAGTAAAAGGAAAGAAATACTAGAAAAGTCAAAGAACTACAAGAAAGCAGCTAAGAAAATCTTCAGTATAGATTGTGTAGATGAAAGGCAAGCAGGAAGCCATACTTTTTTTTCATATTTTTGACTAAAGGGGATACATTTTAAGCCAGAAGTAGTTCTTTCTTGAAGCAGAACAGTTTGATTCAGTACTTGAATCAAGATCAGAACTTATTTTTTGTAACTATGGCTCCCAAGGCCCAAAAAATCTCTTGTCTAGGTAGTGAGGTTTGTTCCACTGCTGTTCATTAATCACAGATTGTTCCCGTATTTCTTTGCAGCTCTGGCTTTAAGCATATGAGTACTTGCTATGCCCACGGTATGCATCTTTCGCTCCGAAATATGAATAACTGAGGTCCTTTCTGCATGTTAACTTGCATTTGTATCCTCTACAGGAATGACTAAGACTTAAGTATTTGGTTTGTAGTTGTCTCACCCTCTAGTGGCAGAGAAGCCTTAGTTCTCATAGATGAAGAAGTGGGAGATAGGTTTGGTTTTTTTTTTTCCCCCCTTCGAGTCAACTGTGTTGTGTTGCCTATTTACAGCAAGCTGATAAAAATCTGATTTTTTTAATTTTTTTTATGAAGCTGCAGATCATTGTCTCCAATATGGGTCCATCACTTCTAATGGAGTAATGCAATATATGCTGACCTGCAGGCACTGAAATGATTAAAAGGTGCTAATGAAGGCTAGTTGTGTGATCAGATGTACTCCTTCAGTTATGAGAAAAGACTGCTATTAAAGCATTCCTACGCCACCACAATTAGTAGTAGTATTATGCTACTGCCTGAAGACTAACAGACATGGAAGCTCTGTTTTCCTCTAAACTCAAATTCCCTATTAAATTTTAATTTAAAAACAGAAGACAGACACCATCTTATTTTAGTCCCCAAGAAAGACTTAAAATTATAAAGCAAAGTTTGTATGAAAATAGAATGCTGGCCAGATAGTAGATGACAATTTAATACATATCCTATCCTGTTTTTAAAAAAAAAAGTATAGAGTAACTTTGGCTCCCACAGAAATTTATCTGGTACTTTACAGGATTGACCTTTTGAAATAGAGTTAATTCAACCCTGAATCATTTAAGTTGGTGATAGTTTTGTTATTGCTATTGGGTTATGTACAGTTGGACAAAAACAGAACAGAGAAAGCTTTACTCATTGCAAAGAAAATATGTGGCATTGGCAATACTTAATCATAGGAAGCCATTGACTGAATGGAGAACTCTGGAGATACTAATCAGCTACAAATGACTTCCAAACGCAATTTTTTTTATTAAGAAGAAAGGCCTTTGGCCATATTTTAGAGGAGGACATATAAAGTACAAAACCACAGGGAGTAGCAGCTTACTTGCCAGTGTGCTAACACATTTGTTAAAACAGTTTTACTATTCTTAAGAAGTTTTTGAAAATAATAATTCTTATTCATATATATGTTGTTACTGATAATCAGATAAAGTTATACCATGTCACATAAGCTGTGATTTTTCAACTGATTAATAATAAGTACAGATTATGGTGCATCTTTCTAATTGCCTACATTCCCCACTATGATGTTTCATTTTCTTACACTTTGGCCTCTTGCAATTTGGCCGGTTGGACTTCTTTCTCATGTCAATACAAGATAAATATTTCTGAAAATTAGGGTACAGAAGGCTACATTATTTTTGCTACATCCAAAAACTCTAGTGGCATTTTAAATGAGAAATCCTCCTAGTAGAGAAAAAAAAAATTGCATCTAGCCACATTCATGTGGTTGTGAACCATGCGCAAGCAGCATTAAGCCGTTATGGTTGCTCCAAACACCTGCATCATTGAGCAGCTACATAGGAATGTGTACAACATTAGGATTCACTAAATCCAGAAAGCCCAAATTGTAGAATTAGGACGAAGAATGGCTTTAACAGTCCATGCAACAATGCCAACACTACTATTTTAATTCCAAGCATGCAGTAGCATTTTTGCAAGAATACTTGCACACATTTTCACAGTCATTTTGTAGGTAGTGATCAACAGTGTCTTCAGAAAGAGTTTTGGAGAAAGCAAACTTTCAGCAAGAATAGCTCAGTCACATGGCCCAAAGTTTTTGCTCTGGAACGAATCTCTCTTCTTTGGCTACAAAGTCAGTTTAACCTATTACCACACAGCTGGATGCAGTCATTGCTGGATAAACCTGAAATTGTGCAGCCTCACTGTCACACCATATGATCTAGGGTGAAAATGCTGCTTTGGGTACAGCTAGTTCACTTAACCTAGTGCCCTACTTGTTGAATATTTTCTAAATTTTCTTATGTCGTTTAAAAGTGTCTAATAAAAATGTTTTACTTAATGTTTCCTCATATATAGGTCTCAAAGCATAGATAATGGGAAACAGATGACATTAGCACATACAAGCAAACTCATTTTATATATATATGAAGTAGCTTTCAGAAAAGCAATTGAATTCTTGTGAGTGGGATGGGTTTAATTACACTACTGACTTTGATCCTGTTCACAATTCCAGTGTGAATTTGGGCAAAACTTCACTGAAGTGATACAATTACAGGCAAAGGTAAAATAAGAAAAAGTGTTTCAAGATTCAGAGTTGCAGCAGAAAAAGTCTCTGAGGAAAGAAGATGCTATTAGACAGGTGGTTAGAGTGCATGTCGTACCTGTGTACCAGCCTACCACCCTCATTTACTGCAGAGTCTACATAGTGAGTATTCCTGTCATGTAAGTAAATCCATTAGAAAACAATAGTGCAATATCAATGCACAGGGAACAAACCATATAGTAGTCGAATAATAATTTTACATATGTATTATATTTGTCATATTAAGCATTTTTAAGAAACTTTTGATCTCTGTTTCCCAGAGCTGTATACTAGATGTCCTTTTCACTAATGCCAAATTAATGATAATACATGTACTGCAGCAGTAGCACAGAAATACGTGCAGGGAAATGTTCCGCAGGATCAGTAGGATTACTGCCACCACTCCTTGCTCTTAAGAGCAATACACAGACACCTGGTTAACGCCTGTTGCACTGCCTTTGACAGGCTGCTGAACTTGAGGGTTGTTGTAAGTAACATTGATTAATTCCAATCATTTGCTCCATGTGTGTAATGGTAAACAGTCACGTATGATCCTATTTCCCTTTCAAACAAGATGTAGTGCAAAATCAGGGCACGTGAATCAGAATCATACAGACTCTGCAGTTTGGAGTCTATAGGTCTGCTTATCTTGAAAGTTGCTCAAGTGTAATCATTGCCTAACTTGATCAAAGACAGACAGAAGTGGCCCTAGTGTGTGTTAAGGTCACAGTTAGATGACATTCACCGTAACAGAATTTGCACATTGAACAAAGCTGTCTAAGGAGCTGAGCCCATGAACTCTGCAGTTCATTACATACATTGCATTTAAATGTACAGCATATAGCACTTCCTTCAGGGGAAGACAGATATTTACTCGTTCAGTCTCCCATTGCTAGTGTTTGTTTTGATATTAAATAATAGAGGATCAACGTTTACCTTGGATTAGGGTCAGACTGAGTCTGCAGAGGATTCAAACCACATATTTTGAATTTCATCTGTGAATGGCACAGTACAAACAGAACATTACAAAATGACATTTTATATGCCCATACCAGTATTCTGCCTTCTGACATTAGTAACCGGTCAGTTATCCAAACAGTGCTACTCAGGAGAAAAATAACAACAGCTTTCTGGAGGATCTGAAAAGAAACCTCTCTGAACAGGACTGCCATTAGCACTACAGGTGAAGAACCACCCTAGGACGTACTCCCCTATTAGCCAGAGAGGAAAAGGCAGACTCCATTCTGACACATGTCAGCATCAGCGCCAAGCAGGGGAGCAGCGATGCGGATACCGGCATGTGTTCCCACCACTGCGTTTGCTCTCGCTGCATTTTACAGTCGGAGTCAATTGACAGTCACCACACACGGGGATTTATGCTCTGGGCAAACTATTATCCTACAGAGGTGACCATGTGGAACTGCGTGCAGAGGGTGGAACTGGGTTTTAAATGCTGTTAGCATGGTTGTGAAAGCATTGTCGGACTCTGCTTCCCTTTCCTCTTCAGGCTTTGGGTTGCCTGAATGTTTTTACCTAAAGGGAAGAAGCGCAAAACCAATTTCACTTGTGAGCAGGGAGATGAGGATCAAAAAACCCTAGAAGTATTGGCTTGAGTTTGGAACAACTTTTTTCTACAGCTTTCTCAAAGCTGCCCAGACTGGTTCTTGCTTATCCTCCTCATGGCTCGGACACAAACTAAAAAACCCAGTGCTTTGTATTTATACATTGACAGTAAAAACCAAAAATCTGGGCATGCTTTATTGCTGTCTCTGTCTCTCATATAGCTACTTTAAAGTTGTGCTGAATATTAAGTATCGTAATTTGGAAGTATAGAAGAAATAACATCTGTTATAACCTGAAATACCAAAAGTAGGTCTTTTCATTCCATGCCAATCAGCAAAATAACAACATATGTGCAGAATGTATTTCATATATAGCACTGACATATTTGCAAAATATTCAATTTATAGTTTCATCCTTTGACCATTTGTACTCTTGACCATTAATCCAACTGCTTCCATTCGTCCTAATGCTAATTCCTAAGCAAATATAGTCAACTGCCAACAAACAAGGCAAAATTCAGCAGCTATCGGAATATTTCACTAGTACTCTACTAACATACCTGAAAATCTTTAAAGTCTTTTAGCAGGAAACAGAGTTGGTATAAATTACACACTAAACTCTAAATTTATGGGTTTATGCCTCCAGTTAAGTTCAGTACTGCACATAATTCCATTTAAATACATTTCAGTGGTATCACACAGGGTAAGGAAGTTAAAGACATGCATAAATGTTTCCACAACCAGGATCATAGCATATGGATGCTAGTTGGAAGCAGAAAGAAGAGCTTAAACTAGTTTTTCTTATCAGGGTTCTGCTGCCCATTAGCATTACAGCACATTGCATGGGAGCGCGCGAGGCTAGCAGGCTCACAGAATTCCTGCACACACCATCACAAGTCAGGCTCAGCACACATAAATGCACGTGTTTTTCTTTTTCACCTAACAGCTCTGAAAGCAGAGCACATTTGCCCTGCGTGCTAGGGTCGAGGTTTCATCCCTTCTTCCACTCAAGATTCCCAGGTCGACACCTTCCTCTCCCAAAAAGCTGTCGGAGGGTGGGACATGCAGGGGAGGGAAGGTGCCCGCGGGCCCTGTGGAAGCCACCGCCTCTTGCACAGCTGAGACAGACCAGCCCCACAGCGGGCCCTCCCTGTGACTGACCCAGTGCCACGCCAGGGAGAGCGGCACGAAGGCTGACCGGGACCTGAAGGGCCAGAATCCTGCTCCAGCTTTTATTTTCTAAGCAACTTTAAGAGGTATCCTTATCTCTGTCCTAGGAGGAAAAGCAGAGGAACCTTAGCTGCAACATGGAGCTGTGAAGGAAAAAAAAAAATGACCAAATCATGAAATATTGTTTTTCTTACCAAAAGCCCACCTTGCCCAAGGTTCCAGAGGCAGTGGAGGGAGCTGGGCCATGAAGCGGCCATGGTGGAGGCAGGGCCAGAGGCAGGCTGAGGAGCAGCGCAGCCCAGGGGGAAATGGAGGACTCAGGGCCCAGCTTAAATGGTGCCACGGGCAGTGAGGGCCCAGGTGGGGCTGGTCAGGGCCCATTAGTGCCCTCAGCCCCACAGGCCTGTTGGTTGGTGCCACATGGGCCATCTAGGGCCAAGAAGTAATAAAAGAGGAAAGCAGCTGGGAGTAAGGTACGTTTAGCTCTAGGACTTATACCCGGTGAAGGATCTCATAAACAAACGCAGGTTGTGCTGATAAGGCTGCCTGCACAGTCCTGCACGGATTGGCTTTATACAGGCAGAAACAACACTGAGGAAACACAAATGTTCAAAGATACTGAAAAAAGGTACTAAAAGAAACTGGAGGATTCAGCTTCCCTGAAGTAAGATGTTTTTGTAATGAAACGTTATTTAATTTAATGGCAAAATTCTTCAGAGGCTGAAGAGAGAGGCCTTTGTAAACTAGTTATTGGAGAGCACGTTTCAAAAAACATTTTTTCCCTGTTACTTTTCTTTTCTAAAAGCAAGCAAACAAACAAAATAAAAAAAACTCTGGCTATTTTTAGAACTGTTCTGAATTGAATTTGAGTTCTGTAAAATTGTTTTTTCACTGATGTTATGCATTACTTCATTTTTCAGTTTTGTTAAAGACCAGAAAGTCTAACAGCCCATTAAAAGACTATTTTTCTATTTTGGACAGATCCAAATGAGGAAATCAAGGAAATTTAATCAAAAAGCTCCAGATTTCACCAGAATTCAATAGTCCATTCTGGAAATATGTTGAATTTAGACAGTTTGAATAGCTTTAAGGGCACAACCAGACTTTTGAGTTCTCCGGTTTTAGTCTGTTGCTGTTATAATACAATGGGACAAAATATACGAAAATATCTCAGGATCTGGATGTTATTTATAAAAGATCTGAGCACTCCAAGTCATACGGTTTTCTAATGCTACCGTTTTAGTGGTAAATTGTGATTTGGAGAGCTTCTCAATTTGGGTCTGTCCACAACAACAGCAGCGGTGTAAAATTATTGTTTTGAACCACCGATTACTATGTATTTAGTGCCATGTTAGTGCTCTGTTAGAGATTAAATAGCAGAAGAAATGGATTCACTCGGGACAATTTTAACATTGTTGAATGTCAAAAGCGCTCCTAGGCAGATAAACTATTTCTAATAGTTCGTAATGAACAGCAGCAGCTCTAACTTCTTAATTTCCTCCAGCCAGATTCACAAGAAGCGTATCTGTACAAGGGTTTGATTATTAAGAGAAGTTTTGACAAAATGGGTAGGAAATTACTTCAGCTAATGTAGTTATAGCTTGTCTATGTAACTTCATATACAAGAAGCAAGGGATCTTCAAATAAAAAAGCAGAAAGAAAGCAATAACTTCTTTAAGATATTCAGAGCCTCAGTGCAGCAGCATTTTATATCAAATGTGCTAGCAGGCACATAAAAGGCACACTATCTCATTCAAGTACTTTACAGTGTTCATTTAACTTTCTTTTCTGAGCCTGCTTTTTCTTATAAAGTCAAAAAATACTCTGCTGGACAGACAGAAGTGAAAATGGGAGGTACTGTCTAACCCTTGTGGCTGCAGCCCGAGCAGCAATTATGCAAGTATCTTTGCAGATAAAGAATATTCACCTCTAAGCTGTCAAGTTGGTTACTTTCTAAACTTGTCTTACTGTCCTTACTGACACTACATGCATAGCTCCTTATTGTGGTAGGATATGTATTTGTTTGGTAAAGTTAATTATCCTCTATGAATTAAATAGCAATCATTAGCAATCATAAGCCTGTATATATGTCTTAAGATATAATAGTAATCAGTGAGCTCAGCTTTCCTGATTTTGCATTTTATTTTACTGATTTTAGGGTATTGGGCAACATTTTGTTATTTTGCTAGATAATTATTCTTGAAAAAATCTTGTTACAGATTGTTCGCTATTTCATCTCAGTTGTGGGATCAAGATGCACGTGGCAACAGCAAGCTACTTGATCGTTTGCTCTCAGGTAAGTCCAAATTCCTCAAGGAAAACAGTGAAATAAGTATTAATAGGATAATAAATAGAAAACTACCACATCTCTCCCAGTGACTGCTTATATTTGCAGTCTGATAACCATTTCTTAGCTTGCTCTTTCACTTATTATTTGCTATATGCAGCAATCTCACAGATTCAAAACACTGTGCATCTGCTCACACTCAGAAATCTGTATTGAAGTGTGTAACTGAAGTGCAAAAGGGAAGCATATCTGACTTCTATTTCCTAGCAGTAAAATAATTATTGGCAGTATTTTTATCCTTTGTTAAATTCCAGTTTGAAAAGAGGGCAAACTGCAAAATAACACTGATTTTTGTCAAGCTAGATCAGACCTTCAGTCTAGCCCTCTACTCCTAGAAGTAGCAAATGCCAGAAATTTCAAAGGATGCTTGCTCACCATTCCATTTCCAAAAACAGAAACACATTTGAGCCAGAAACTAATGCAGCTGAAAAGCTGCCATTTCTAATATTAATCATATTAGTTAAAATTAGAATTGAATGTATTTGATATCATTTGTTATGATAAAATCAATTGGTAGAGGGGAATACTCTTACAGTAACATTCAAGCCCTGAATTCAATTATTCCAGTAGACTTTTTTTTTTAGATATTACAGGGAAAGCTGGCAAATTAATCTGTATGCTTAGATGTTTCAAGCACTACATTTTTTTGGTCCAAAGCTATGAAAAGAAAAAATCATGCAAAAGTGCAAATTCATAACATAAACACTACTCTGGAAAAAATTTTTTACTGTAAAGGAGTATAAAAAAAAATTATGACAACTGCCTTTGCTAGAATGTGTAAGCATGGTGAGTTGCTTCCTATAGGTTTGAATGACTTAAATAAATATGAAAGTACTGGTTATCTGAAGGCAAGACAAGGATATGTGTATAGGTATGTGTCGAGATAAGTCTGTGTCAAGTGAGAAGCGCAGAAGAATTGTTCAACATTGCAGAATAACTGAATAAAGTCCCCGACACTATAGTAGCTTCTGGAAATTCCAGTAATATAATTTGTGTCCTGTATTTGGGTGAAGGAGGAAGGAATATTTTTAAGTCAATTTAATGCATGTGCCAGGTGCTTGGATTAGCAGCTCTGAAGAATGAAGTCCAAAGCATAGAGTGGTATGGCTGTCCTATATATTCTGTCTCATTCTGGAGGTTATGTGTTCTTTAGAGACAAGAGAGTAATTTAATCTCCATGTTCATTCAGCTCCTGGCTCAAAGCCCGTGGAATCGGAGACAGAACATTCACCAATTTCAGTGGGCTGCAGTGTCAGCCTTCTGTCACTTGACCTGGTCCTGCAAGCCATTTCTCTGATGAGTAATTCCGAGTAAGATGTTCTAGGACCACACAATTTGACTTCTTTTCTAAGACTAGGAGTGCAAAGAAATGCTGTGTCTAGACGTGGATATATATCCACTAGACAGACCTCCGACACATTTCTCACTTGCGAGAATTATGAAAAACCTAAATTTGTCTTGCATTCTCTCAAATCTTGTCTGAAATTATTCCTTTCCTTTCTTTCTCATAGAATGCTGCCCTTTCAACTTGTTTCCTCTCTTAATGCAGGAGACAGTTCTTTTTTATCTTTTAAGAAGTTTGGATTGGCTAGTACAACTAGTCTGGTCAATCAGAGCACTATGAGCAGGACTATCTGCAAACAAAGAATAGTGTTGTTAAGAGCAATCAAACCTTAATGTCTCTAATTAGGCCCAGAGAAATAAAATTGTCCTGGTTTTACTTTAATCAGTGATGATTTTGCCATTGACTTCAGTGGAGCTGGTATTTCACCAGGAGCATTTAATTAATTTTTCTAACTTAAATCTGGTGAAAAAAGCAGCACACGGACAATAATTTAGATTAGAAATATGCCTGTAAATATTAAATTGGGGGAGAAGGAATCCAACTTATTAAAGAATGCGGTGATTTACAAAAGAAAGATTATAGTACATAGGTTTTTTTTTCCTTGGCCCTAAACACCACCAAGTTCTTTACTCATTTGAATAATTAATGTTTGTAATATTTTCCTATAGTACAGGGGGAAACCGCATTATGGCTGTGACAAAAATAATTGCTTTCCTACATTTACTTACTTTCTGCAGTAATAAACACACATAAGGCTCAGTTTAAGAATTTCACAATATACTTAAATTTCTGATCAAGCTGATTTGAATTAAGTCCACCATGCTAACCTTTTTCAATAGAACTTTACAACATACTATAAAATTGTTGTTTAAACAATGCTTCCCATAATTGCCACCAATAAATGATACCTTTTTATTGCCGTTTGAACACTCTTGGTTACCAGTTTCCAGAGATCGCTGCAGTAATCTATATGTAACTTTGTGTTATGTTGTTAATAACTGTATGGTTTTCTTTTTAGAATTCAGAAACTGGAAAAGTTTAAGAAAACATGCAAAATGCTGAGGATACACTTAAGTGAAATATTTAATGTCCATCATTCATAAAAGTTACATTGATTACATAGGGTTCATTAGTATATAATAAAAATGTCATCTTAATGAAAGATTTTCTGGCAAGTCTTTTATATGTTAATTTGTTTAACATACGCTTTGGCTATACAGCTAAATAGGAATATATTTTAAAAAATCTTTCTTCAAATAGTTGCTTAACAGTTACAAAACCTCATTATTAAGAATTGGTTATTGTTACATTTGCTTATTGGCTTGTAAAAATCATCTGTGATTTGGGCTGGGAGTCTTCGGACCAACTTTTTGTAACTTACTTGCTCATTGCATAGTGACCATGTAAACAGCTCAGGGATCCACAAATTATATCCTTGTACTTTAAAAGTCATTCAGGATTTTAAATACTGTACTGCTTATGTTTTCTTGTATTGATGAAGAATTTGGGTGTTGTTTTATTTCTGATGCTGGTGGGAATTTTTTTTAAAACATGTCAGTTTTATACAAGAAGTTAAAAAATTAAGAAGTTAACACCAAAGGAAATAATTTTACACTGTGCAACAGTATTGCTACCTCATTCTTTGTGATTTTAGGTATATATAACATATGGGAACTGCACTGTACTGCTTCTTTTCAAAAGAAAAGTTTAAATTAGTTGGAACAATTAGCTATGTGTTTACATAAAGTTAACTATGTTTGCATCAAATAAAATGTTTATTAATGAAAGCTATTATACAAGAAACATCAAAGAGAAATTCATCATACAGAAATGTACACTATATGTGACAGATGGAAAAGTGCATGCAGATTTGTCTCATTTAAAAAAAAAAATCAGAAACAATAGTACTAAAGTTACTGGGTTTTGATTCCTATGATCTTGAATGAGTTAAAAGTTCTCTTTGAATTTACAAAAATCCATTTAACAGACTAGTATGACTAGTACACATTAGCAAGCAAGTGGAATGAATGCACTCAGATTTTATTTTACAAGTACTTGTGCTTGACAAATGTGATTTTTTTTTTTTAAATAAAAGTTTTCTTCGAATATGGGCTGGGTAGATTGCTGCCAGGTTGCTCTGGTTTTATACATAGTTTCTCTAAATTTGTTTTTAATACCACACAATTTGTTGAAGCTTTCAGTTCTGTTAATTAGACACCATAAAATAACATATGTTTTGTTAACATTCAGAAAATGACATCAAGTCTTTTATTTTTATTTTTTTGGCTCAATAGATTTTTAAATGTATGATTATCATAACCTAATATTGTCTTTGTCTTCACTGCAGTGGATTTCCGATCAAACTTTTCCCCTTCTTTTAATACTTTAGGGAATTTTCAAACGTCGGGATGTTTGGCTGTAATGCCCCATGATTTGTTCTCCCTGAAAGAAATCATAGTGACAATTTATTAAACTACAGAGCAACCTGGCTTTTCGGGGTCTGCAATTCTATTTTGTGTTCAATATACCTAGCATTAAATCTTGATTCATTTCATCATATTATTTAGGTTATATTTGTCATGCAATTACTTTAGCTGCTAGTTTTCTGGCTTTTTTAGAAGTCTAAGACAGGGTTTCAATATCAAATCAGTGGGGCATTACTTTGCATGTTCAAAAAAGGGAGTTAAAAGGCTAAAATCTAAATTGCACCAGCAGTAGCATATACATTGAATATGAAGAAATTGAAAATCTAAGAAGGGACCAGATTTTAAAATATTTAATAGGCCGTGTTTCCGTGTTTAATACCAGTTGTTCACAGGTACCGTAAAAGCAAAGAGGCGCACTGGTACATGTAGACTTTAAATTAAACAAAAAAAAAAAAAAACAAGCAAAAAAAAAACTGATGGGAAATAAAACTCCTTAGATTCAAAATGGTTTATTCACACAAATTTAATAGGATATATCACAATTGTTTGGTCCATAAATATTTAGGGGAAATAGTTTCTATACAATGCATTTATCAATAAACAAAGAAACATGGACAATTTTGCTAGACCACTTACTGTACTATAAACACGAAGCTCAATATATAAGATTATTGGATTTATCAACTATATCTGAAAGAGTGCACAACTGCTTTCTATGACATGTTTGTCCCCTCTAACAGGATACACCATAAAAAGAGTTTCAGAAATAAGAGGTAAAACAGTACAAAACTAGTGAGGTGTCAAAAGGGCTTAAAACAGTTAATTTAACAAACAACACATATATCCTGATTTTTCACAAACTTACTCCCAAGGTATATCATAAGGCACATAGTAGAACTGAGTTTTAATTAGTCTACTTAATAAAGTAGATCTCTAGTACCATATATTGTTCTGTCAAAGAACAAAATTTATAAGTATCAATATTTTTACCTGTAAAAGTGTATTAATAAAGATCTCAGCCTTACCAAGGTCGTTTGGTCTGGTTAGTGGTAAATGCCCATAAGGTAATAGAAATAGGAAAAGTCAAGATTTAATATCCGTAGAAGATGATAACCATACTTGCTAAATATATAATGGCAAACACACCTTTCTTCTATTACAGTGTTAACATCTCTTCCATCATCTTTTTTTAAAAATAAGCTACTTTTCTGTGCTAATTTTCTAAAAACCCTGAGCAAAAATTACAATAATGCACTTTAATGTGGGCAGTGAACTGTCAATATGTAACCACACATTTATACAGCCAAAAAGGACACCTTTGAAATATATTAAATAGCCACTTTGACCACCAAAAAAGAGATTTGATGGTGTCTAAAAAGTGGGGTATATGTGCAAAGTTATTCCTAACAATCCACTAAAAGCAAGACATAGATCTTGACTGGATTTTGTTCTGTTTTGTTTCTGAGACTCTCCACAATCTAATTGGTGTTCAACTACAATAAAAGGATACAAATGAACATTCACCACTGCCCAGACCATTCAGACTTTTAGCTTAAATAAAATTAAAAAAAGAAAGATCACTATTGTAAACTAAGAAATGTATTCAGATCAGCATCCACAAGGCTTCTGAGTTTATCTGCTTTAAAATTATTCACTGCCAATTCCCTTTTTTGTAAGAATTTTTGCTAATATTTTTTTTCTTTTATACAAAGTTTAAAAAGTTAAAGTATATGTTAGAGATATTAATGAACTAAAGATTTTAAGTTCATGAGCCAAACAAAGTGTCTGATACAATCTCAGGAAACAGCTAAAGTAAATTCAAAATAGTAATGAATAAATTGTACCGAAATATTTTCCTTAAACATCTTAATAAATTATATTTCGCTTATTTCCATTTTCCCTGAAAAAAAAAAAGTATGATTTATCAAAACCTCATTTTAACAGTACGCACACATACCTCCTCTTGGAAATTATTTTTGTGCACACTAAAGTAGCTGGGCAACCTCCTGCTTGCTTTAATGGTACAGCATCAAGGCTGTGTAGCGAACCGCGCTTTTTTTTTTTTCTTAATTCCAAATCAGAACTGCTTCACAGGCAAAAATGAAAAACGCTCTCTATGAGACATTTCAGATCAGCAGAATTCCTCGCTTCAGTTGTTATTCTGCTGTTACTACTTTAATAATATCCCTATAGGAGTGAGCTCATTCTGGAGGGTGTTTCCCGGATCTTGCCTCCTTCATGTACAGGACACAAATTTGGAGACCAACAGCCTGATCCTGCCATGCTCACCCACAGGCACTCTCATCACTGGGTCTCTCTCTCCAAGCCCTCCATCCAGGCACAACTTTCAGTGGTGGCCAAGGATGTCCCAGCTGGGTGAAGAACTGGCAGAGGAGCGTTCAGCTACCCCAGTGAAAATCCCCAGTGCCCAGGGAGGGTCAGGCTTGTGACTAACGCATTAGAAGAAAGCACTGGCACTTCCAGTCTGACTATTTCAACGATTAGTTTAATTCATTTTGTATTTCTTTTTCAAATCTTAAAAAAAAATCATACAAAAATTTTAGATGCATTATAAAAATGAAATTAAATTTGGGGTTCTTAAATGTTGTAAGTGAACACACGATCCTGAAGCAGCATTATTTTGGCTATAATTAAACTGTTTTTTATCTGGTTATCGAGGAGGGAAAAGAATCTTCTTTCTTTTTTTGTGGTAGTAAGAATTTTTTTCATGGTTCTGGAAATAAGTAACATACAATTTTAAGAGGCACTTATTAGAATTATTCATAACTTTCTCTTCAGTTATTCGATGAATTTTAAAAATTTGAGTACAATTTAACAACAGTAAATGTTCATTTATTATAGCAACATATTACTTCAAACTCATTTGCCAAGTGGCTGCAGATGCTACACATCAAGCTGTTTATTTTCCCAAATATTTTGTGGGTTTGTATTTTTTTAAAAAAAAAAGGCTTGAAAATAATAAAAATAATAATTATAATAATAATAATAAAGAAGAAGAGTAAGAATTAAAAAAAAAAAACTGAAATGTTAGAAAAGGTTCGTTAAGGTAGTTTGTGAGGGGCTCCCGGATTCGTGGCTGTCCAAGTTAGAGGTCACTGATGTCACTACAGTGATAGTGGGATTGGTCAGGTCTGTTAAAGTGGTCGCAGTGCCGGGTGGAGTGAGTGCGCCGCTGTCTGCTGAGGGCGGTGCCGGAAGTGAGGTGCCATCAGCTTTATCGACACCCCCATTCTCCTGCCGCAAAAGGTTCCTTCTGAATTTGGCTCTTGCGTTTTGAAACCAAACCTGCAAACCAATCCCAATTGATTTCTTTACCGATGCTTGTTTTGTTTTGCTTATTTTTGTCTTTGTTTTTGCTTTTAAGTCACTTTTTGGATGTTTGTTTTTTGAGTGGCAAATCACCTAAGTCACTCTACAGCTTCACTTGCTACTGGTAGCGCTGACTTTTTCACAGGCGGGACCCTGAGCACAAGGCCCAGCGCTATGGGCGCTCACTGGAACATCGCAGCCCAGCATACAGACCTCGTAGGGCAGCCTTAAGAAAAATCTGCTCGATCATTCACCCAAGGAAAGCAACTTTCCTGACGGCCATCTGATGTATTCTTGGGTTGGGTAGGTTTGGGGTCAAGACTCATGATAAAGATTGAGGCGAAGGGTGAATGAGCAGATTTTTGCCAAGGCTGAAAGTTTGTCTTGATTTTTCTAAAATACTGAAGAGGAAGGAGGGGTAATTACACCATCCCTATCATATGGATTGTTGATATGGGTCACCCAGTCTTTCCGTTCCGTAAGGTTCACTGAAAATGTTTTAGGTGACATGTAACACAGACAAGGAATTGCTGCTAATAGATTCTCCTTCTACCTCAATCACTGCCCTTCTTTGGCACTCTGCATATAATACACACCTTGCCTTAACTTCACTGAGCTAGCACACACCTGATAGGGATTTTTTTAATGTAATTTGCTGGGCTGGTCTTCACAGGGAAGTGACTTTTTACTATGTAGGCCCTTAGTGGTATCAGTTGTCTAACAGGCACTGAGAGAGGGAGACAGCTGGTCCTGGAGAATCATATTGTTCAAAGCTTGCTTCCTATATATCGGGGGATCTGCTCACTGAGGGGCCACGTTAACTTCTTCAGGGGAGCCCAAAGGCTTCACCCAGTGTGTATAAAATGAGTAGATTTGCTACTTCTACCCTTAAGAAGGTCACCACAGAGAGGTGGGTATCTACTGGGTTGGTAGACCCTGGAGACAGTTTCCTCGTGTTGAGGATGCAAGTAATTACAAATCACATTTTAATATTTGGCTGCCTTGGGGTGGTAGGGCATACATTTGGCTCTCCTGCCATGTAATACCACACCCCTCTGCACACCCACTAGGGACAAACCTAGCAAAAGTATGTCTACATATATCGCTATAGTTACACGTAAGGGAAAAGCTATTGACTGGCAGGGGTAGGGGAAAATTCTGTCAAGCCTGTGATGTGGCCTCTTACCTGCAGAACTCTCTTGGTCAGGCCTGTTTTCTGGGCAAGCTGCTTGAGGTCCTTGGCATCTGGGTTGTGGTTGATAGCAAAGTAGGACTTCATGGTACGAAGCTGGTGGTGTTTGAAGGAGGTGCGCATGCGCTTTGTCTTCTGGGATGGGGGATAAGGCTGCTGGTCTCTGTCCAAGTGATCTGCCTCGTTCTCATTACAACCTGTTCAATAAACAAAATGAAACAAGGAATTAGTGGCCATGCATCATGTAGGACAAAGGAATCAAGGCAAAAATGTTAAGTCACATACTGTTTGGAAGGAAGGAAACAAGCAAGAAAGGAAGGAAGGGCTAAGATGGTGCAAGGATAAGTACAGACGTGGTAATTAAATGAGACAAAAAAGATCCAGAAGATGACCTTTTCCTATTCTTAAAACACACCATGTCCCCCAGGCCTGTACCTACTAAGGGCAGACTTAAAAAGTTCTCTCTCCTTTGGCATTTATTTTCAAACAAGTCTTTTCCCTGTGGTGATGGTTTTGCTTTGGGCATTCAAAGAGTCATTTGAAATCTCATTCAGATTTTGAAATCCCACTCATTGAAACACTCTTAGCTTGAGAGAAGAATAAAGGTCAAACCTGCATTTTGAATGTTCCTGAGCTTTTCCCCCAAATCACAAGCACCAATAAGAAGAGATATACAGCAGCAAAGTTTGTTATGACAGTTCATCAAGAAAGCGTAAAATACGGAGGTTTTTGCTGATAAAATAAATGCTTTTGGACTCTGCCTGGGAGTTTATATGAACTGCTCAAAGACCTTCATCTGTAGAAGATGTCTAGAGAGCAGTTGCATCAAGGCTTGATCCAGTCACTCGATCTCAACGCCAGTCAGCAGTAGCTCTTAGTTGGTACTGATTTAGGACATTTCTACAAGCAACCAACTAGTGGCCCAGAACTTTAAAAGAGTTTCCCTGATTCAGGGTTTTCGAAGTGTCTATGAATGATGAATTTGTCTCACATTACACTTTTATGGGTGTGAATTGTAAGCAAGAGTTGCAACTCTTCAGGGATCGTGACATCATTATTTCATATTGGTGAAAGGAATTGTAGTATTGGCAAAAGAAAAAGGAAGATATCCACCTATATTTTTCTTTTCAGCTTAAAAACAAAGGTTACCAATTTATAGGATCTCATTTTATAAAGGTAGCTCAGTCACACAGGAGAAAATTAATGATGTCATCATAGCAGGGGATATTAATTAAAAAACAGCTAATTAAAAATGTTTCAAAATGTCGGTAAACTAGACCGTTTCATTAGTTGCTCTTTTGAATTTTTGAACTACTTTGCAATAGTTATTGGGTTATTTACTAGGCCTAGTTGATCCCTATTTCTCAAAAAAAGAAAAAGAAATAGAGAGAAGGAGAAAGAGGGAAAGCACACAATACAGAGAGAGACTGATGTTGACAGTGCTAAAAACAGAGGCAAAGCAACTTGAAACCAGGAGAAAATAAAAAGCTTCTTGAAGGTGTTTTCTCTTTTGAATTATAAGACAAGTCAACATGAACAGATGCTGGTAAGACAACACTTTGACAGAAAATCAGGTGAATATTTAATTATAGCTAGATTCGCTTCTAGTCTTGCTAAGAAGTATATCTGCACTTTCAAACAAAGTAAGCTGACACTTCTGAAATTATCAGGAGTTGAAAGTTGCCTTAAACACAAATTCAGACCAGATTTGGATTGTATTTACTACTTGTTTTCACAAACAATCACGCTGCCTTCAGTCAAACTACGTGGGCCGTAACTTATGAGCTGACATAACTCAGAGTACCAGAATTCAGTCCTCAGGTTTTACTTCAGACAGTTGCAAGCTGTTTGTTTGTGTTGTTTTCCTTGGCTCGCTCAGGTTTACAGCAGCAACACAAACTTCCTCGGGCTCCTCTGTCCTGCTTACTGCCTTTGTTTCCGTGATCTATTTTTTTGTCTGCGATCTACTTTATTTTGGCTTTTATCTTCAAGAGAAAATGGGAAGAGGGCCTCAAGCATCCTCGGACGATCCTGGTTTATGCAATGATTAGCTCACTCTCTATTTTACGTAGGTGACACAGCATTATGTGGTTTGGCCACATCACGGAGCAGAGTTTTACACTATCTCCTGGAGAACTAAGGGAAAGCAAAAAATCGGGCAAGACATTATTGCTCATTTCTTTGCAGAGGGGTTGGGGGGTTGTTCAATTTTGCTTTGGAAAGAGCTAGAACAGTTTGCTTTTTATTGCCAAGAATTCTTCAAGTGAACTCTTCATATTTTTCACACACACACACATATATATATAATGAAATAAAGTAAACAGCTCTTTGAGCAACAGCTGTGTAAAATATTTTCCTAGGGAAATCTTCTTCACCATCTCATTTCTATATCCTGTGGGCTATAAGTCAACAGTTTCCCTCAAAATACATATTAATTCTATGATATAAGAGGTAATATAGAGAAAGCCTTGAATGTTTTAAGTACTTTTGAATAGTTTCTTCCATTTTTCACATTAATTCCAGACAGCTCGCAAGTATGAATGGCTTTTACCTCATAACATTTTGAGTTATTTATTGTTGTGTTTCCACTTTACAACCAAGGAGCTGAGAAACAGAAATTAAACTACTAAACAAAATACAGAATAGAAAAGCTGTTGTAGATCCGGCAGCAGAATCTGATTTTCCATTCTGGCCCTGTGCTCAGCTCCCCAGAAACAAAATGTATACACAAATCTGAGCCAGGTACTGCCGGATCGCTTGCAAATACATGTATTTTTATGCTCAGCTTGGTGAGGTTTTTGGTTTAATCGTAGTTAGTGCGCTGTTTTAAGTGTCTGATGCGTTTTCCATAATGGCTTGCCGTATCGATGTGGACACCCTACAGTCGGGGATACCGGACTGGTTTACTGGGGATGTTAAATTCGTCTTTCTCACCCAGCGCCGAATGACGGGAGTAAACTTTTGACATGGCTCAGAAGTTGCCCGCTCAGAGTGGGGGCACTCTCCGCCGGCTCGGGCGTGCTTTAGCGCAGGTAGGCGATGTACGGGCTAGGGCTGCGCCCCTGCCCCTCGGGTCTCCTCTCCCAGCCGGGGAGGGGCCCAGGGAAGCCCCGGCCGGGAGCGGAGGACCGCGCCGCCTCCGCTCAGTCCCGCGGGCTCCGCGTAGCCCCGCCGGCTCGCAAGCCCAACCCGCGGTGCCGGGCCGCGCCGGGCGGGCTGCCCGCCGTGCAGGAGGGCAGCAGGTACCGCAGCGAACGCCCGGGAGAAAGCGCCCGCCTGCGGGCTGGCTGATGGTTCTTACCCGTGTCCCGCTTCTCTGAAGGCGGCAGTCATGTATCCATTTAGTTTTCAGCGGACTGGTTGCCCTTTGTAAATGATTACGTGCAGGAGCAGTTACTGAATCACAGGGCAGGGAACGAAAAATGCGTGTAGGAAAGTGGCTGCCAATTATTTAGACATTTATTTTTTTTCTTTCCAGAAACGATTTCATCTACTGCAACTCATTTCGTAACTGTTAGAGATTCGTTTTCCTCCCCCTGGATCTGGAGCGCGGTGGGTCAGCGGGCTGGACTCGTTTGCACCGGATGCACAGTTTGGCTGCAAACTGTATTTTCTCGAGACCATGTGTCAACCCTGGACATTGCTAGATAATACTTTAAAAAAAAAAAAAAAACCAAACACAACACGGCCTTAACAGATCAAATTTCTCAAACATCTAGATTGAGTCCAAAGTACCAGATTCGATCCAGTTTGTGTTTAGGTTGGGGGTTTTTGGTTTGTTTTTTTTTCTCCCTCTCTCTCCATTGCTTGGAGGATTCTGTGAGATCTCAGTGAAGTGAGTTGTATTTTCATAATGGATAGTGCTTTTTAATCTCATTTGAAGTCAGTGGTACATTTTATATGCCCCGTTGTTGTAAAGAAGGAGAGTTCTAAGATTAGGACATGAAAACTATGACGGCATTCGCAAATAATGTCTCTCTTGAGTCCTGACCTGAAGTTTTGGGGGATGTTTTATCAGAGCCGCAATTTTTCATCTTTCCCTAATTTCTGGTCCCAATTCTAACCATAAGATGTCCCTAGAAAAATTTCCATTTAGGGATCTGGGGAATTTGGGTGATGGTGTGGGGATCGGAGATGGGCGCAGACCGAAGAGCGGGTGTACGGGAAACCCAGCATTGGAAGCCGGGACTGAATGAATCCTGGCTGCGCTACAGGTTCCCTTTTCTTTAGCAGCTTTCAGGATTGATTGGAAACCGCTCCGTAGCCAGGGATTCCAATGTCATCTTCAATTAACAAGGAACAATTAGCGCAGTGATTACCCTGGCTCCAAGGTCTACGCATCAGAGGAGATGAAATAGCTTTGCAGCTACCCAGTTCCCAGCTAAAGCCCGTTCACAAGCAGCCCCAGAGGAGGTGCCGGGGGAGGGATGGAGGGGGCTTGCGGGGGGGCGATGGAGGATTGCTTATGAATCGCAATGGTGGCGGAGGGGAGAAAGCTCCGGGCCGAAATCAGTGCACTTTTATCGACCTGCGTTTCTTGGAAGGGGAGGCCCTGACCCCTCTCCCGACTCCCCGGCGGGGCCAGCGGTTGGCAGCACTCCGCCGCTGCCCAGCCCGGAGCCCCCTGCTACCTGCCGGAACGGCTTCCCACTTCACAGGGAGACACCTTGTACCACCCTTCCTTCCATCACACACCCGTCTTCCCTCGTTAACGTCCACAGGGAACTTAAGTTTCACTAAAATAAATTTTGGAGTCGGTAGCTTTTTAATTCGGATTTACCCTTACTGCTTTCATCTTCCATCTAATGAAACGCTGCTTAATCTGCTTGATGATACCTGAAAATCCTTTACCTCTGGCCCCTAACACTGTGTGTTTAGGCACGGTTTGGGTACTTAAATGACTGTAATTAGGGAAGATATTTAATAAGGGGGAGAACTTGTTCCTTTCCTACCCTTGAGAGCAGAAACCTTTCTCCTTAATTACATTTGTTAGGGCTTAGTTACAGGGAACAACATTTATTCGTTGGCCTCTTCTACAGTTTGATCGTTTCTGTGCCAGTAAAACAGAACTTTTTAGCCTGAAGAATTAATTAGCATGAATATCTATATCAAGTTATGTACATACTTCATTGGCTTTGTAGGAGCCATATACTATAGCTTTTATGCAATTTTTTTTCTTCTAATTTGAGGACTAACTGGTGAAGTGCTTTTTGCTAATAAAATACAATAACAGTATTTCAGGTTCCTATAGAGAAGAACGCTGTGGTTTTGGGGTCGTGATTTTTTTTCCCTTTGCCTTTTCTTTTTTTTTTTTTTTGTCTTTACCCTGGGAAGTGGCTAAGTTTGGGTGTTTGACATTAATAGGCGAAGACAGCCTTTGAGGAGGGCTGCTGTTAGCTTTCCTGCAAACGCTCCAACCCTCAGAGGGCTGTTTGTTTGATTTTCCAATGGTTAAGCAAGATTTGGCCTGGCTGAGTTACTCACGCACTGCCTAGCTGAGGGGAAGCCCGAGAACACTCTTTTCAGAGGAGCGGGAGGGAGGTTCGGCGTGCGTTTCCCACCTGAGTTGTAGTTGACGATGTCCACTCCCAAGGCAGGGCTCTTTCGTTTCCTGGGCCTCCCCTTCTGGACTGTGCCAGTGCCGTTGAAGTAAGGCAGGGCCAGCCCTCCGCTCTTGGCGGCCAGCTCGGTGTAGCTCAGCTGAGGGGGATATTCTCCTTGCAAAAGGGACTCGAAGTGGGCCCTGCAGTAAACCAGGTTGTCCTTCATGCCAAAGTGATCGCCTGTGGTCAGAGTCTTGTTGCAGGTGGTGCAGGTGAAGCAGCTCAGGTGATAAACCGACTCCCTGGCTCTCATGACCATTTCAGAGGCTGAGATCCCAAGGTGGCAGCGGGCACATCTCTGCACGGAGAACCTTCTGAAGGAAACAAAAAAGTGGGCATCAACTAGAAAGGCAAAGGCAGACCTTGCCCCAGTGCCGCCCACCGTCCCTCCCGGCCACGGGTAGCCGGCAGGGAGCTTGTCCCCGCCAGGGTCGCTCCCTCCCCGGTCCCAGGACGGCCCTTGCTGCCGGCTGTGGCCCCTGACCCGCCTGGTGTCGGTGCTCCGGCTTGTCTGGAACGCCACCGGGGAGCCAGCGGTGGGGTCCCGGGGTAAACGCCTCGCACTGTCTGCTAAACGGACCTATTCGCTCAGGACCTATGGAAAAGCCCTCCCGCTGCCGGAACCGGGAGGGGAAATCAGTCCCCGCTCCCCTGGCGTTCGTGCAGGGACGAGAACAGCCGCGGGGAGCTGAATCCCGGGAAAGCTGTAAAGCAGGGATAAACAGTGCCGGGGCCCGGCCGCCTGGCACCCGCCGCGGGGGTGGGCAGGGGGCAGCGGGCTCCGCCGCCGCCGCTCGCCGCCCCTCCCGCCACGCCAGCCCCGGGGCCCGCTCCCTGGCCCGCGGAACAACCGGCTACGGGCAGAGGGAAACTTCTGCGCGGTCTTACGCTGGTCTCTACGGAAGGAAGCCGCGGATCAGCAGGTGACCCGAGGTCTTCTCCTTCGCCCGTTTGCGGACGGCCACGCGTGCTCAAGTCGGCGTGTCCCCGGTCGATCCGTTCAGTTTTTAAACGTGCGAGACTTTTCGGAAGGGACACGTTTACAGGATTAAGGAATCGCTGACTGCGAAAAGCTACCCTTGAAAGCCCGTGTGGAGAAAAGAGCGTTTTGGTTCATAATGTCTTGTGAGAGGGTGTGCTTTTGAACCCATGGGGACTGATTGCTGTACCTGTAGTAATCCTCCTTGCAGTAAATGCTGCCGTCCTTGGCAAAACAGGTGAGTTCTGACTCCAAAGCCAGTTTACATTCACAGCATTTAAGACACCTGAGGTGCCATTGTTTGTCAACAGCCAGCAGGTAATATCTGTCTGAGATCTTCCCTCCACAACCAGCACACAAAGCAGGCTTCTCGGGGCTCATTGGGGGCATGTTCTGCAAAACAACCACACCACAAGGGGATGAGACAGGGAGAGAGAGACAGGCAGGCGCTCCGGGCTGGGGACGGGCTCCTGCGCAGGGCCCGGGGCTTGCACAAAGAGACCGCACTCTGGGACCAAACTGCCTGCTCCCGGCGGGAAGTTTGAGGGAGAACAGGGACCATCCCCGCTAGGAAAGTGTTTACCGCGATTCAGCTTTCGTGTTTATCCCATTAAACCTTTCCTAACGATCTAATGTCATTTCAATATGTGAAGGCAACTGATTAGGCCTCAGTACGAAAAGCGGAGCCCATTCTTTTCCGAGGTCCCGAAGCGAAAGGCTCAGCTTCCCCCTTACTTTGCCGTTTTAATCTTTAGAGCTCTCCACAAGAGCGGCACTTTGAATTAGGAAAATACCGGTTTGCTGCACCAAAAGTTTATGTCAGAGGGTGCAGGCTTGCACCGATTTTCCGGTAAATTTTCACCAGTGCTTAAAACAGCCAAACCCCCGTCTCTGAAGAAAGCCAGGCCGTTTAAAACAGAAGTATGAGAAAGGAGACAGGTGGACGGTGTAAAGAACGTGAACGCTCACCACCCCGGCCAGGGACGTGGACAGAAAGGTGGCACAGGCTGGTTTCCGCTAAAACTAGCGTCTTTTCATCATCAAACTTCTGCAAGTTGCCATTAATCTGCTCCCCACGAGGAGTGTCGCTCGGGACAAAGGGAGACGGGGGGACGGCGGAAACAAAAGCTCTGCTGTGAAACTTGGGGTAGCGTTTGCTGATAAAGTAACGGGGGGGGAAAAAAAGGAAAATACCGAAAATCTTTTTCTAAAGTCGCAACTGTGTTAAAGTGGCAACTCCGCGCTCGCTTTCCAATCTGGAGTTGTGTTCCTCGGACTGTCTCTTTTTTTTTTTTTCCCCCAGCAATTGAAAAGGCGAGTTGAATTTACATTGCAAATCCTCATGTAACAAAGCGGGAGTTTATTTAGGAGAAGGGGGGAAGGATCCTAAGGCTCAAAGCCTTAAAGCAGTTTTCCAGGCTGTTACTTTGTGCGCAGAGCCTTGTGCGCGATCGGCGGAAGCCCTACAAGTTGGAGAAAGGGAGATCTCGCTTTGCACAAAACGCAGCGTGACACTCGGTTTCTCCGCCACCATCCCTTAGTACATTTATGAAGAGTTTGGTCCTTTGACTAATAAAAGAGGAGATGTTACTGCTAGCAAAGTAGTCGGCGGGCATAACATGCAGAGCGAGCGGTGCCTCTTTGTATCAATCCCACACTTCAGACCAAAAATGGTTACGAAAAGTAAGCAGTCGCGGTTTGCGGTTTAATTTAGGAGGTGCCAGGACTGCAAAAAAAAGTAGCGCACACCTCAGAGGCTCCAGCCGCAGCCCTGCTCGGACGGGGCAGAGCGGCCGCAGCCAGCCGAGCAGGGGGCAAAAGGCTGCTTCGCTGTGAGGGCTGAAAACCCGTCGCTGCTAGGATTTAAAATATTTTCCCCCGTTACTCCAGAGAGCACACGCAACCACACTGGTTAGACAAACGCGTAACTGAGCCTGGCCAGCGCAGCACCCAGCGTTACGGGTGGGTTTGCAGGGAGCTTCGGAGGGGTCTCTACAAGCAAGGGGTGGCAGGGAACGGGCAGGGGGAAGCGGGGGCTTTCTCTTCCCCAAAGGCAGGGTCTGTCCCGCTGCGGGTCCATGCTTGCAGGGACGCCCTTTCAAAGAGTGCCAGCTCCTTTCTTACCGTTTCTCGGCCGTTCATCTGTCCCCCCTTGGCCAGGCGGGACTCGGTCTTGGATCGCCTCTCCATCTCCTCCATGATTCCTTGGATATGGCCTCCGGAGATCCCGTGGAAAAGCATGGCTGGGGGACGGAAAGGACAAGTATTTTCTTCTGCTCTGCACCCCACTATTTCCATATACAGACCCCAGAGTCTTTAGATCATCCAAAATGTTTACACCGAGGCGCAACAGCGCAGGGAGGGAGGTTGCAATAGGAGCTTCTCTTTGCACAAGCACCGAGGGCTTCCTGAAGATGTGCAGAAAACAAACAAGGGGAAGAAAATGTAATAATAATTAATTTTAAAAATAAAATAATAAAAGCGAGCTAAAGGATCTGTTACTGTTCTGGAGAGCTGGGGCTCCTGACTGGAGAGACTTGGACCTGGGGCAGTAGAATCGGTCGGGAAAGGATATAGTTTTGAATACAAAGAAAGCAAAAAGAAGTGCTATTTTCAGCAGTCCCTGGTTGCTTTAAAGTTCCCAGTGCCTGTAGGTTGGATTTGGGACTGCTGCTTTCCGGAGCTCTGTCCAATTTGTTAAGAGACTAAAGCCAGCCCATTTTTGATAATTTAGTAGGAGGAGTTCTCTCCCTTGAGCTGCCACTGATTTTTATTCAGACAACAAAGACCTGTCATACTCCTCTCAACCCCTAGTGATGGGCAAGCAGTGACAAACATTACAGTGGGGCTGTGGGTGGGGTGGGGTTTATTACCTCCCCCAAACACGGAGTCCCGGGAGTTGGCGGCGGCGGCGCCTGGCGAGGGGCAGGGTGGCCCGGGGGCCCCGCTCCCCCCGGGGGAAGCTCCGTTCCGCGGCCCCTTGGGCTGGCACCGCCGCGGGAAGGGGAGAGGGAGGAGAAGCGCCGTTGTGGGGCAGCCGAGGCAGGACGGAGCGGAGCTGCCAGACCGCTCCCCGCGGCCGCGGAGGGGGTGGCTGGGCGGGACGGCGGGCGGGGGCTTCGGAGGCAGGAGGGCACGGCGTCGTCCGGCTAGGTCCCGGGCGGATGGAGAGTTTACCGGGGCTTTACCCGCCCTGCCGCCGCCGGGGAGCATCAACCCCGCGGGACCCCGGCCCGGGCCCGCAGTAGGACCTCCGGCACCCTCCGCGGGCAGATGCGGGGCCAGTCCCGGCCGTCGACGGGGCGGGCGGGCGCGCAGCGGAGCGGAGCCGCCCGGGGATGCTCTTGCGGGGCTCTCTCCCCCCGCCCGCCTCCCGGCTGCGGGCTGCGAGCGATCATTGTGTGCCGGGGACTGGGGGATGCATTCCTACCCGGCTAATCTCTCTCTCTCTCTGCGCTCCCCCTCCCCTCCTTTTCCCTTTTTCCTACTTACTTTTCACACCACTCTTCCTTGCCTTTCCCTGGAACAGCTGCCGGCTGTTTCCTGACACCTCGATCCCTACTGAAGGATCTTCCTGGCGGCAGTTCTGCGCTCCCTGTTCCCTGGGGGACGCTCCACACCAAACCCGAGCGCGACTAGTGAAAGAAGTACCCCAGCCCCCACTTCCTTTCCAAAGCATCCCGGAGACATCCTCAGGGGCTCCTCGAGTCACCTCTTCCATGTAACCCAAGATTCAGGCAGCCAGTTTCCTCCCTTCTCTTTCCCCCAAGTAGCTAAAATTGATGTTATTTGCAGATTGAATGTTGCTACATTCCTCCGAGTGCCAGAATACAGCTCATAAAACACAATTTCACACAAAGATGAAGTCAATCAAGTGAAATAAGCCGGGATTTTTTTTCTCTGTTGGCACACTAGACCCTGGACAGCAGGGCTGCTATTTACTGTAAGTAATGTAATTAGCCCTTTTGGATGGAAATCAATGTGTTGTATGTGTGTGTGTGTGTTTTAATAAGAGAGTAATAGCTATAAAACGACGATACTCAAAAGGGTAAGGGAATCTCCCTTAAAACGGGCAGATCCCTCTACAAGCCGCAGTCTCCTGCAGAGCTCTCCCGGTCTGGAAAAAAAAAAAATGAAAAAGGGAAAAAAAAAATCTGTGTGTGGGGAAGGAGGAGGGAGAGACAGGCTTTCCTTGGAGAAAACAAGTCAATTAACACAACAAGCCATCAGGAAAAAATAAACAAGGTGATTCAATCCGGGATACGGGAGCTGTTTGCTCGGGATCCCCCTCCTTCCTGCCGGCCCTCCGCCGTGCCCCGGCTGCTCCGGGAGACGGGAGAAGTTGCTTCCCTCTCGCCTCAAATCCCGCCGGAGGAGCGGCGGTCACGGCCGGCAGCCCACGCGGGACCGCGCCGCCCGGGAAAGCGGGCGAGACCCGCTGCGGGGACGGCGGCTTTGCCGAGCGCTGCGGAGCCGCCTGGGGAGGGAAGGAAAGTGGGGGGGGGGAGGGAGGGAGGGAGGGAAGGAGGCAGCGCCGGGGCTCCGGAGGGAGGCGGCCGCGCTCCGGGAGGGGGGTTCACCCCTCTGCAGGAGGGTTTGCTCCCCGCTCACCCTGAGCCCACGAGCGGCCACAGGCGTGTGCCTACCTGGCGTGGGTGATTGCAGTGGTTGCTGTCGACAGAGACGAAAAAAAATCTCGCTTAGAGAGGAGTTTATTTCTAATAGTTGCAATATAATCTTTCCACTCTACTGGCACGTTCAGGGCTTTTTTTTTTGTTGGTTTTTTTTCTCCTTTGAACGAAATGTTCCTTTATTCCTGTCCAGATATTTTGTCTCTTGGAAATGGTCTGCACCTCCCATGGCTCCCGTCTTGCCAAAGATACCCCGGCGTGTGCCAGGCACGGATACCCACCGACACCCGCCCGCTCTGTCCCCGGGCACCCCCCCTCGGAAGCGCCGCCGTGACCGTGTCCCTGCCGGGCTGAGGACGGTCAAACTCATCGCGCCCTCTGGGGGAGCCACCCGGGGTGGGGGCGGGGGGGGACGCCGCCGGCTCCATCTCCCTCCGGACGGCTAAAATGGGGAGGCTGCGCTCCCCGAGCGGGCTGTGCCCCCGCCTCGGGCGCTCCGGGTGCGAGCACCGCTCCCCCCCCGCTCCCGCGTGTCTGGCGTTTGCCGTCTCGGGTTCACCGAAATACTCTCTGCAGGTGCAGTGGCAAAGGGTTCGGTCCGAGCCAGGGACACCAAAAATATTGTTCGTTACATTCCCATCTCTACCTTAGCTCGGCGGCGCCGTTAGGAATAATTGGGCAGACTCATAACAAAACTCAGAAATGACTAAACCTCCTCCGGTTGGGCACACTTAATTAATTAGAGGGTCCTTTCTTTCTGCTCCATCAGGTACGGTTAAGGATACGCTACTAGCTATTGCTGCTCCAGTAAAGGAGGCCAGGGCTTTGCAAGGCGTTTTCTGATTAACATCCTAATGTTGGCAGACCACTTCTTACCTAAAGGGACACGGAAAGTTTGTTGCTAGCATCAAACGTGACTTCTCCGTTTCTAAAAGGCCTGTAGGAGATCAAGGTAAATCTATTTCAATGTTCCCGAGATCTCATTCCTCGCTGCGAATTGAAACTCCGCTGCTCTAAGGCAGGCTGGTAGCGAGAGGTTGCCATTATAGCACGAGGGTCTCTATATAGTTTTGCTGGTTTGCTCGGGGAGGGGAGAGAAAAGCTCACAAAGAACACGACAGGGAACCTAAAATCCAAATCTACCGGTTTATCCCTTACGAATCCGTCTGCATTAGCACTTCGCCTCTGAACGCAGTTTCTCGTTGCAGGGTACTTTTATCTCCTTTCGCCGCAGCATTTCGGGAAGGGTATCTGATGTGCAATATTCAGAATATTTCAGTAACATGACAGGGGCTCTCAGCTTTTCTCTGTCCGTAAGGCTGTACCCAGACCGACAAGCTAATGAGGAAGAGGGGGAAGACATCGCTACTGAGGTTTCCGCAGGTAAAACCTTCTCCTGCGCGTCGCCACTGCCCATCCCAGGCTGCAGCGCTCCCAGGGACCGCCCTGGCCGCAGCCCTTGCCCGGAGCTTTCCGGGCGCTCGCTGGAGCCATTTCCACCTTCGTAATTAGCATGTGCCCTGGACAGATTTCAGCATGCGGCCACTGGGATCCGCTTTGCTATAGAGCCCTTATTCTTCTTGGCCACGGGCTACAGTCTAAAGCCTATTACAGCGTGAACGATCTTGTGTTTAGTTCCGAGGATTTAGGACAAGGTCTACATGCAAATTAATAATTGACCAACAATAATTAGAAGAAAGGGGAGGGTACTGAGGCGGTGGGGGTGGGATGGGGAGGAGGGGGAGTTCTTCAAGCAGCAATGGTTTGGATTTAGTCTATCCTAGATAAGGCCGTGGCGCGTCCCGGGCTGGTGGCGAGGGCGCTGCCCGGAGCAGGGCGGCGGGTCGGCCGCCCCCCGCCGCACCAGGGCGGCAGAACTTCCCACCCTCTCCCCCGGGTACCCCAACTTCTCAAGACTCTTCCAGTTTAATCATTTCCAGAAATTTAAAGCGCGTAGTAATAACAGCAACAGCAGTACGCTCCCGTTGCCTGCGAGTCGGGTGGTTAAAGCCAGGTCTATTTTTAAATCCTAACGCTATTTTCTGCTCTGCGAGCTGGTGGTGGAGTACAGTGCTATTAATGATCGACCTCATCTCTTTGTGAAGTCCGCGGCTAGTACAAGCAATCTAGACACAAAGAAGGAAAAGCTGAATAGAGTTACATCTCTCGGCGGTGGCATCAAACGTAGCTAATGTCGCTTTCAGCATTTAAATGGATTGCGTGTTGGTTTTGGGGTTTTTGTTTGTTTGTGGGTTTTTTTGTTGTGTTTTTTTTTTTTTTTAACCCGACATTGTTTAAAATTCCCCTTTGGTGTCAGAAACAACATATTTTACCATCACCGTCTTTCTCCTGCCTCTGGTCCTCTCGAGGGTACCGCAGACCAACTTTCGGATTATTGTGTTAGAGAGACGGAGAAAGCCGATGGGCTGAGGCACCAGCCCCTCTTCCCCCAGCCTGCGCAGAGGCTGGCGGTACGAGCAGCACTAAGCGCAGGGTATCTTTAACCGTAAACATCATCGAATTAAAAACCCCAAGTCCCCAACATGCTTGTACCTCCCGGTAATCTGAAAACATGTAAATTGAGACACGTAATCATTTGCTTAAGGAGATGATACTGAAATAAAAAAGGATTATGTGCTTTGCACAGAAACCCCAGACACATATCTCCATAGTCAAGCGCTGTGACTGACCACAAACAAGTGATCACACAGCCAGCAAAAAGCGGGAGAGGCAGATTATTGTCTAACACGAAACTGTTCACCGCCAAGGACGTCAGCATTGCTAGCTTCTTAGTTGTCTGATATAAACCGTAATCATATTTGCACTCCGGTTGCAACTAAGCCATTGGAAATTATCATATTTTGCTGCTTTTGAAAAGGAATCCCTTACATGCTAGATTCACAGACAGGTGAAAGGAGCCATTCCATTAAAAGAAAAAGAAAAAAAAAAAGAAAAAAAAAGAAAGAAAGAAAAAACCTACTGGCTTTTTTTTTTTTTTTTTTTTTTTTCACTTTTAATTGAGCTGAATGGCTCAGTCTTCCCAGACTGCTATTTTTCTAAATTAAAACACAGATGCACCAAATGTTGTCTGCGAATACACCTGGGGAAACGACCATTCTGTGTTGTTTTAAAAAAAACTACCACGCCAAAGAAACACCCCGCAAACGATATCCGTGATGTTTAAATAGCTGCTTTGCTAGCAAAGACTCATGCAGGAGCTTACCTTGAGACCTTAGAAGCTTCTTCCAAAATTGTACCCTCCTTAATGAGTGATGAGGGATGGGTTTTGGATGGAGAAGAGACGCAGTGATCTAGCCAGTAGATGGAGGTTGTTCCTTGTTCCTAGCAGAGGATCCCTATGTTAATTAAAATAAACAAGCTGCTTGGTGGAAAGATTTCTCCCCCCCTTCTCTTTCTCCCCCCTCTACATAGCCTCTAATACAGAATTGACGTGAATTTCTAACCTCTGACCTCTCATCAACGTACACTTATACCTGCCTTTTATTTTCTGTTTGTTTCGAAATATTTTCCAAAACAAAATAAAAAATAAAGAAGAAGAATGAATGAAAGCAAAAATAAATCCCACCTCTCAATTTTGGCTGGTTTGTTGGATTTTCTTGATTAGCTGTCTCGGCTCCTCAGTAATCAGGTGAGGTGTTAATGGGGAGCTGGTTGTAAATAAAACTAATAAAGCAAAGAACATATTAGGAAATTAAAAAAAGGCGAGGACTGAGAGGCTGCTAAAAATATTGTAGCGAGCTGAGCGTTTCCCCAACATGTCGGTTTTTTCGTTCTATGCTTATTCACAGCTGAGCAGCGAACCCCGTGTTGTTGCCATCTCTCTACATTTTTTTTTTTCAAATCTCACTGAACCAGCCATGGACTGCATCAACCCTTCCCACTTTCATAAAAACCCTCTCAAATGGAGTCGCTAAACAGCAAACTTCAGCCTGATCTGATGTGATATGATATACGGATTCACGGAACAACCTCGCTTTGCCAAACCCGATGAAACTGTGAGTTGTCATGCAATACTACGCAGTCAAACCTGGGATAATTGTAAAAGTGAACCCAATTTAACCCATTAGAATAAAATCAGATGCCAAGATGAATCGGAATCATTGCTTCTTAGGTGACAGTACTGATGACAATTGATCCACCGGCTCAAAACAATAGAAAAATATAGGGTCGGGAGTCATTTCTCCTACTCGGAGCCTCCCTCCCCGGGGGGGCGCGGGGAGCCGGCGGCGGGGCAGGAGCCGGCCCCGGGCCGGGCTGCGGAGGGGCCGCGGCCGCGCCTCTCGCCGGCTGTCGCGGAGCGGCTCCCGCAGGAAGGGGCTTACTGCGGGGAGCCTGCGGCCAGGGAGCGCTTTCTGGAGCAGGAACGCGAGATGACTTCTCGCTTTGGCTTTGTTTGCCTGTTTTTCTTAACTCCTGTGACAGTTTCGGTTCTTCTCCCCTGAGCCGTCTGACCCTTAGGTCTACGTTGGCCAGTTTGGTAATCTATTAAAAAAAAAAAAAAAAAAAAAGGCAGTCAAGGGATGCCAATGATCTTCCTTGGAGTTTGCCAGGGAGCGGGGACCCGGCGGCGTGCGGAGGAGGCAGGGCTCTGCTCCCCGCCGAGGGGCGCACCGGGCGGGGGTCCGGCCGTGCGCCCCGGGGCCGGGCGGTGGGGTCCCGCTCCGCCTCGGCTCTGCCGGCCGCCGGGGCTGCCAGCGAGCCGCTGCCGGCGGGGGGGGAGCTCGGCAGCAGCCGGGTAACAGCACGGCGGCCCCGGGAGCCGCTCTGCCCGCCCCGGGCTGGCTTCGTCCTGGCCGGCGGGGGGAGGCCTCGCGGCGGCCCCGCGCCCGCCCTCCCGCGGGCAGGGCGTCGGAAGCCCGGGGCGCAGCGGGGGGCGCAGCGGCTCCGCGTCCGCGGTCGCTGTGAAGGTGGGGGTGCAGCAGAGAGAGCATCCCACCTAACAGGAGCTCACCTGGAGAAAGCAGCCAGGGAGGTGGCGGGCGAGGGGGTGCCGAGGCGGCAGGGGGCTTTACTTCTGTCGGGGGACTGAAAAGCCCTGCAGGAGGAGCGGGTTTGGGGCAGGTGACCGTGAGCTCCGAGCACGCAGAGTTTTGCTTTCCCGGCTCCGGGGCCGTGCAGGTCCGTCTTACTCCCGTGGTCTCGTTGGCGAGAACTTTTAAAGTCAGGTTTTTATTAAACCCGCTGGCGACCGGGAAGTTTAAAGCCATCCCGGGCAAAAGCGGGAGCAGCCCTCGGGTGGGATTAGCTGAACCCGGCAGCCTGTGCCGGGAAGCGGCTGACCACGCAGGGAGAGAGGTGCCTTCACGGGGCTCGCTCTCTTCTTAATCTCCCTCAAATAGCAACGGCCATCTGCGCCAAGGTACAATAATAAGAATTATTATTATCATAATCACCATGGTTGTTATTGCCGCCACTTTGAGGGAGGGGGCCGGGGCCTTGCCGGGGCCCGGGGCGCTGGGGGGGCCAGTTTGGGCTGGCCCCGGCCCCCCTGGCCGGCGCAGGCGGCGGTGACCGCAGCCGCGGGCTCTTCCCCGCTCCTCCGCTTTCTCTCTAAAGCGCCTAAAACATATTTTTCCCCCCCAGTTACCGTCGCTCTAATGGGAGCAGGAGACAGAGGAATATGCAAGGCTTATAATAAGCCACCTGCTGCGTCGCGCCTAACTAATGTTATGCTTTATTTCATTATTACTGCCGCGGCGGCAACACAACCGGACCTTGCGGTACAAATTCCCCACCTAATACGACAGCCGGGAGAGGAGGACCCCGCCACGTCGGGTGGCCGGTGGCCGTTCAGCCACAGTGACCGATGCTCGGCTCCTGCGCACGGAACCGGGACCCACCTCGCCGTGGGGCTGGGCTCAGCCCGCAGCTTTGGGGTGCACAGCTCTCTGGATGCGTTTGCAGCTGTCTCTCCCCGCAACGACCCCCCTCCCCATCTATTTGCATGCACACGCGAAGCTATATAAACACCAGTAATAGTCTCATACGTTAAATCACTGTTTGTTAGCACAGCTATTCCAAGTCATTTCAGATACTTGGACTCAGTCTGTTCAATACAGCTTCAACCTATTGACTCGCCAGACGAGATGTTCACGTGGACCCAGTTGCTAAAACGATGAAAACAGACTTTAGCTCTAAACTGTGCTACTCGCCCATCTGACGGATGTTAATACACAAACGAAATCCATTTGGATTTTTTTTTGTTACCAGAAGGCTGCGCTGACGTTCAAATGATCTAAATCTTAGCATCTGGAAGCCTGTACGAGCATCTTTTTGGAATAGGTTTCAAGACATTTCGTTCAACCAAAGCTGAGGAAGGATCAAAATGGGACAGCAAGCGACTGATAATAGTTTCCCGTCTAAATGAAACTGGCTGCTTCATTTGAAAGTACACAAATGAAAAAATGCCTTTCCATTTACTACAGCCCCTTCGGGTAACCCCACACACTTCCACCCAAGGTCCATCTCGGAGCTGCTGTGTAGCATCGGGATGTCCCCGAGGCCACCCCGCTGTCCCCCCGCTGGCCGAGAGCTCGGCGGGGAGAGGAGACCAGAGACCAGCTTCACCTCAGGGATACTCGCTGGGCTTGGGCTTCCTCCAGGATTTTCTGGGCGCAGCAATTCATCGACACTATGATAGGACGTATTATCTGAGTGCCGTTCAACCTTAATGAAGATCTGTGGGACACAATAAATACAATAGTCCGGATATCAATAACCTTAGCAGGAAATAAAGGAGGACTTTCGTGTTAATGAAACAAAGATGAAGGAGCTCTTGGCAAGGTTGCCTCTAAGGTACCGGAGTGCTCAGTACCTCCTGGGTGCTCATGAATATCTGTAGTGTGCTTTACACTTCATATTATGTTTGCAAACAGAATTCTTTTGTCTTTCAAAGGCTTTTACAAACTTGGACACCAAACAGACCGATGTTCAATCAAATACAAAGAATTTAAATTATTCAGGAACCCAAGCGATTCTGTTGAGCCTTTCTTTCTCCCATCCCCCACCTCGGTGCCGGGGATTTAATCCGGTAATGAGTGTGTCAGGGAGCCTCCTCGGGCCCTGCCCCGGGGCGGCAGGATCAGCTCCCGGGGTCGGAGGGTGGAATAGCCGGCCCCGGCCGAAGACCCGCGGCGGAACAGCCCGTCCCGTCCCGTCCCTTCCCGTCCCTTCCCGTCCCGTCCTGTCCCGTCCCGGCGGCTTCCCCCACCTCCCCTCGGGAGGGCTCGGGGGCCGGAGGCCGCGCTGGTGCTCAGGCATCCCCGAGCTCATTGTACAAAGACGTCGCAGCATCGCCCGGAGCAGCCGAAGGGGACGGATCACCCCGGAGGGCGGATTTCCCCGCGTACGCGGCGGGAGCGCTGCCGTCGCCCCGGGCACCCGCCTCTGCCGGCGAGGAGCAAGGCCCGCCTTCAGCCGTGCTCACAGCACAGCAGCACACAGCACACACCACCACAACACACAACACAACGTCGTCCCTCCCTCCCCCCAAACAGCCGAAACTCCTGGGCGTACCACAGCCATCCACAATTCTTGGACATCACGGTGCATACAAAAGTAACGTTAAATAAAGCCGTGGGATTTCAGTGATTGCATACGCCCGCTTTCTTAGTTTCTTTTAAAGTGAAATCAATTGTATTATGGGATTGTAACCCGTTCCTTGTGGTGCAAAAGAAAGGGAAAGGGGGGATCAATAATGCGGCGTCTAAAACACACGTGCACATACGGTTCAGTTTGTGTTTTATTACAATTAAAATGCATTTACTGGGAGCCAGGATCAGGTACAGCAAATGCCAGTATTCCAGGAGTGGAAGCCACAAAGAGCTGACGGGCTTCGGTTTCGCAGCCGCTCTCGCAGAATGAAACACGTTAATACTCATATATTAGAAAAAATAACGAGTTGAAGCGCTTCTTTTAGAACTGACCTTTCACGTTAACTTGCTCATGTGGACACTGCAGAAGAAATAAAACAAGTCGTTATTGCATTACTCAGTAATCAGTATGGAAAAGCCCAACCCTGCTTATGGTTAACAAGAATTGTTAATGATATATAAATCATTTGATGTATTGTGCCCTCCAGACTAAAAGGAAAATAATGGCAACCCCAAGCAAATGGTCCTAATTAGTGTCCAAGAAACCACTTCCTAAATGTATCCTTCCAACTCATTCTAGTTTGACTGTCCAGAACAATCTTTTGTTCTTAAACTTCTTTATTTTGTGTGTAACTGCAAAAGTGCTCTGCATACCGGAGCTCCGAAAATAGCTCATCTAAGAGTACAGCACACCACCAGGAGCAGAAGGGAGGACGAGATGATCCCAGTCTCCCAGCGCCGCCTGTAAATAGGTCCTGATAATTTGAAACTTTATTTCCACAAAGCCTTGCCTCCTGACAAGTCTCCTTAGAGAAGTACCGAAGGGGATTTCATCAAAAAAGCAAGTCTCCGCCGCCACTCAGGCAGCAACACAAACTTTAAAAAGGAAAAGCTAAAACCGGACCCAGGACCAAGCCCTGCATATTCCAGCTGACTATCACACGCTTTCACCCACTCTCTCCACCGCTTTAAAGTGTGATCTTTAAGTTAAATACACCGTGGATATAGCCATATATACCACACTTGTAGTACTCAAGTGGAGATTCAAGCACCGACTGGAGGAGTAACACGAGCTTGGCCGGTGGGTTATTGTGGCCTTGATCTTGTCTCCACTGAAAGCAACAAAACTTCCGGTGTTTGCTCCCCCGGGAGACCTCTTTCTTGGATGTACAAACTACAAACTGTTATTTCTCATTAGCTGGAGTACCAGATGATGATGCTTCATGAAAAACACCCACCCTTCCACCAAATCCCACATCTTTTGTCACTTCTCTATCCCACTACAAAACATAATTCCTAAAGTTTTAAACACAGTGCTGAAAAACTGAGCTACCTTGGAGACAAACCTCATCTTAGTCCTATGATCTTTTTTTTTTTTTTTTTTAAAGGCAAGATTGCTGGAAACAGACTTTCTGGCATGCTGGTTCTCTTCCTAGACGTGACGGACTTGCCAAAGGGAACAGAACTTCTATAAAATGACAGTCAATTAAATAACTCCTGTGCAGTGCTCTTTATGCTATTTCCAAGAGATAATGCTAATGGGAAATGCTGCAATATTTTATTTTAACTTTAAGAAAATCCGTCAACGACCTTCCCTGGACTTAAAACGTCCTTGACTCGTTTAAAGTCATGGCAAAACACAGAGGATGGGTTGCCAACTCTTACTACGCCAGCATAAATGATTTTACAAAGTCACGGAGACAACACACAAGCTGATGCCGAAAGGCAAGGTTTCATACTCACATGTTTGCATGCAGAGCCCCAGCATTTACCTCTCTGCAAGTGGGAACTTGTGAGAGCGCTAAATAACCAGTAACTGGATCCAGAGAGGTCTGCTGGCCAGCCTTAAAGCGAAAACAAACAACCTCAGCTCTGAGGAGTCTTCAGCTCTTTCGGGTTTCATATTGCTAGCGAGTTGGATATTACCCTCTTATAACTGCTTAAATGAACCAGGCTTGCTAGGTGATTCATGATTAAATGCATTTATAAAGAAATTATAGTCTGTTATTGACAAAGTCTTAGCAAATAAATAGATGGGGACAAGCTACAGGAGCGAATGCGGCGTACCTACAGCTATCGTTCTAACACAGCCACAGCTTCGCGACTCGGAGACACGGTACGCCGTGCCCGAATCCTCCCGAGCTTTTCGGTGCGGCGGGACGGGATCCGACCGCCAGCCCCGGTGGCGGCCGCGCGGGGAGGAGGGCCGCGGGCCGGGCTGGCCGGCTGCGGGGCGAGCGGGCCGGTCACGGTGGCGGCTTCGCGGGACGTCGCGGAACACTTACACTCCGTTCACTTTGGACGTTCCCCCCTCCCCCCCCCCCCCCCTTTTTCTTTTCCCCCACTATTTCCTCTTGCCTTTCCAAATATCAGCTCCTCGATTTTTTACTCGTGAAACATTTCACGCAGTTACCAGAAAGCACTTGACATATTTTACTGCTTTTCAGGGCTCCTTGACCAAAACCAACGTTTATCCCCCCAGCCTCCACGCTACAAGGGTGCCCGGCGGTTGCAAGCCCGGGGCTACCGAGCCCCTGCGTCCAGCAGAGGAGCAGCAACGGCGCCGGGGAGCAAGAGGTGGCTTCAACACCCGATTCCTCTCACCCTCTGCTCCGGCGGGGCCGCAGCCAGACGCCAGGGACGGGGAAGGGGGTGACACCCCCTCTGCTGCAGGACACCCCGGGTGCCGCGGGGCGCTGGGGGGGTTCGGGGAGAGGCACCGCGGGTGCGGAGTCACTTATCACATCTGCACGCCGCTGCCGGGCGATTATCGGGTCATTTCTTCCGTAATGCAAACCATGCGCTCACCTATTACATCAAACGCCGTTCCTGCGAACGATGCGTTTGGTAACGGAGGGAGCCGGGGCTCGCGGGAAGGAGGCGCCGGGCAAAGTTTTCTGGGCTCTCCCGCTGTTTTTATCTCGTCTTACTTCCAAACTCGAAGGCAGAGGGGCTCTTTGCAGCCCCCTCTTTCCCCTCTGCTGGGCTGAGCGACAACCTCCTCCCCGCTCAGCCCCCGCTCCTCTCCTCTGCCGGAGGATGCGCCGAAGCCGCCCCCCAAACCCTCCTCCGAGCCGTTCCGGCTGCGTGGGGCTCCCGTGGCGGCGTGGCCGGGAAGGGCCGGTCGCTCTGTCGCCGCCGGGGCTGCCCCGATGGCGACAGAGCCACCGTCCCTTCCCGGCCACGCCGCCGTCTCCATCCCGGTTGCTCCTCCGTGTAGGTCCAGTGTCCGTGTTTAGGCACCTGGGTGCTTCTTGGGATAGGGGGTGTCTAACGTGGCCGTGCTCCCCTGGGATGCTGCCCTGCATCCGCTGGAGGCACAAGGACTCCCTAGTTGGGGTACGGCAGAAATAAGTGTCAGTGCAAGCGTAATTTGTGCCTTTGTGCCTATGTATTTTGATAGCAGTTTAAATTGTACGGCGACGTAGCTTCTCTTTCCCTATACCTACCTCCTCAGCCTATTTCTTCGGCGAGTCCAGTGCTGGTCTTCAGCACGGTCTCAGGCTGCACATGGTGTTTTTCAGGAGACATGCTCTTACTCTTCAAACCTCCTTCTCAAGCCTCAGTCCCATTTCCAACCATAATGCCCGCAATGAAGCATTTCTGGTTTCCCTGCCCCAGACTTCTCAATCTTGGCCCCACTGGATCTGTTTCACCGCAGCCAGGTATCTCCGAAAGCCCACAGCATGAACTGGGAGGCTCAGGAGCCTTGGTGGAACTGAAGCCCTGCTGCTGGCCCGTTTCACTCAAGCCCTTGTCCCCAAACTTTTTGCTCAGTCTTTTCTAGTTACCCACATGGATTTTGTCCTTTTTCTCAAGTTGTGGCCTCACGGTGACCCAGGTTCCTTTCTGGTTCCTCTACCGTTGGCTGTTCTAGGGTAGTGATCACCTCTTTACTTTTTTTTTTCTTTTTCTTTTTTTTTTTTTTTTGCCTTCCCAAACATGACGGTTCTGAGGGGACACAGCTGCTCATCAGATGTCCTCCTCCATGCTGAGCGTCGGTTCACTGCCTCAGTTCCATCTTCCCTCTGTTCTCTCCCACTGAAGTCAAACCCTTGCTGGTTCTGTGTGTAAATCAGACACTTTTCTCTCCCACAAGCCCTAAGATGAGCAGGGACTGCAGACAGCAGCAGAGAAAAGGCTTCTTGTCTCTGGTTCCAGGCCCAGACAATCTGGGAAGATCCCAGAACAGTTCAGAACAAGAACTGCAGATAAAGTCATGCTTTACCCCGAACCTGAGCATTCCTACTGGAGTGCAACTGACAGAGAATTTAGCTGCGTGTATTCAGCAGATATAGCAGGATATACGGGTAGATGCAAACCATGGTTTGTTACAGCTTATGACTTGGCCAAGTTAGGATAAATTTTCACTTATTTGCAAAAGTCACATTCCCAAGGCAGAGGGCTCCTACCATACTATCTCCTGCCAAACACATTGTTGCTCCAGAGCAGGGGAGACAGGCGTTGCTTAAAGTTATTGAAAGTACTAATGTGAACACAAGAAAATATTTTTTTATACCCTTATATATAAAAAAAAGAGCTATATCTTTCCAGGCTAAAATTTTGCATAATACTTACCCTAAAGCAAAGAGGAAATTAGGAGCTTAATTTATTAAAAGTGGCATAGTTCTAAGGAGCTGAAAACAAGGGAGACAGAGGGCAGCTTTACAGACAGTGAGATACTGGCTCCACCTATGAATATGTGAAAAGCACATTGTTCAGCAGCAGTGAATAGCTCTAAATAATTCTCTTTAGGATTCAGCAACTGCATCAAATTGGTTTCAAACATTTAATTTTATTTATAAATTCATGTAATGTTCTGTGTGGTGCTTTGCAGGATCCAAAAATGTGTACAAACACTGTGCCTTATCTGGAAGCTTATTTTCTTTTCTAGGTCTGTCTTTATTTATTTGATGTATGCATCATCTGCCGTGTTCATAATAATACTCATCAGTCTAGTTCATACAAACACTCCTTCTACCTGAGGTCACATCCCATGAAATTATTTCCTTATCGTGGACGTCTAGAAAAATAACCAAGGAAATCAGCAGCTAAACCAATGATATAATCTCAGTTTACCTGACATTTACATCTTTATTTATAAATGAATGTGCACGTTCCCTTGTGCTATCACTGATTTTGTGTTTAAGTGCTCAGTGACCCCACTGACGTAAATTCTGATGTACCGCAATGGAAGAAGAGACCTGGCTCACCAATGCTGCAGCTCCACAGCAGTCCTTCGGAAATCCCACACCTAACTTCAGCGCACACAGCTAGTTCTTAACAGCCATAGAGACACTGGCCCTCAACTACCTTAAAAGCTGTACCTTATATACCATATTATTTGAATTTATTTGAAAAAAAAAAAGCGGTATTCAGGATAGGCATTGCAGCTGAGTTTGGATGACGAAGAGAAGATTGAGAAGGCATCTGGCAGAGGGAGTGTAGATGGAGTGCTGAATGACAACTACTCATTTTGTCCTTACAGATCGAGATGGTGGATTATGCAGTTTAGCAGTTCTGACCATAACAACAACAAAGAATAATATAAGAAAATCTGTATATAATAAAATGTCAAAAATTGAAGATATGTTGGTTTCCCAGCTGAGTACCCTGTTTTATAGGTGGGTGAATTATGTATTTCAGTTAACGGAATGCAATAAAACTAGGCTCGTTTTTGCAGATGTTGGTCCCAGTTCTGTAATCCTTGCTGGATTTAACTTCGGTAGCAGTTTGACAAATTCTCATTTTTCAATGAAAAAATGTTTTTAATAAAAATGAGCAACCGGTTTTATTGATTTATTCCAAACCACCAAACCCCTACTTTTTGAGAGATTAAAAAGGGACTGGCAGGTAAGGCCTGTACTGGTCCCTTTGGCCAGAAACATCTGCAGGTGGGAGCAAATTGCTTGTTCTCAGAGAATGGCTGGTAACTGGGTTCTTGAGATACAGAGCAGGCTTCCGCTGAGCAGTGCTGGTGTTGCTTGTTGCAGACACGAGGCCCTGAACATGTGAAGGAAGAATGTCCTATCGGAGGCTTTTTGTAAAAATCACGTGGAGGACAGTGCTTCGGTAATAAGGGTTTTGAAATCAGGTTCAGCGACTGAATTCAAGGTGGAGTGTCGCCATAGGAATCTGAACTCTCTATTTCGGTGGAAAGACATTGCTGAAATTTATTCTCACATGGCAGTATCTTCCATTAGCTTTGTGTGCCTGCGCACGGTGAGATACTGTTTAGGGCATTGAAAAGGGGCCCATACAGAAGGTCATGTTGTATGTTGGGAGGCTGTCAGATGGTACCATTTCTGTTGCAGTCTATTTAGTTCTCTCAGATCATGGGAATTCTTCAGGAGACCGCGGGGAATTAAATCTACAAAGCTTTGATATGCACAAAAATGTTGAGCTTAGATCTGTTGAGGAACACGCTATCTTTACAGCACATTTTAGGAGCAGTGGTGAGTGTTGCCTGCCAAGAGGAGTGTCCTCTGCATAGTCTCGTTCAGGACGTGTTCATGGAAACACATCTTCTTGCTTTGCCACTTGGTACCTCCATACACAACCCAGAAAACGGCATTAGAGCAGTACGTACTCCCAGGAAAGGTTTAGTAAATTCTTTGAACTGGCAGCCCGGGATGCCGTTATTTCTCGGTGCTGATGGTACGGTTTATGCAGTCACTAGGTGTGCAGTGTTATCCTCCCATTTGTGCTTGTTTACGGGCTTTCCTTACACGCGGCTTGTAAGCCAGAGCACTAAACATTTTTACCTGTTTTTCTTGTGGTCCAATTGCTTCCCCTTATTTGGCAGCCCTTCCAAGGCAGCAGTTCCTAAATAAGGACATGTTGACATGTTGCACATCATTCAGCCCTCTTCTCCGGACTGTTAGGAGGGTTCCAGCCCTGAGTAATAGGAGCTCTTCCTACAGCTTTGCAATTTACTTAGTAGAGCCTGTTCCTTTCTAGTGGCTGGCACTAATTTCCTTCTGTATTTTTTCCTGTGTTCTGTGGAACATAAATCTGTATTTTTTCAAATCATAGTTACAGACAGAAAGCCATCTGTGACAGACATTTGGAGAATATGCAATGTATCTTATTAAGCATCTTTTAATAGACTCTGCTTTTTGGTATGGACTAACCTTTCTTTGAAGAGAGTAAGAAATTTTTGTGAAATGTTCTTTTGTGAACCTTCTCACATTCTCAGCTGTCTACGCTAGATAATACAGTCAGCTGTGAGCTTAGCAACGACAAGTATTTTTAACTCTAGAAAGGAAAATAGCCTTTCACTTTCTATGTGCTGATATATTAAAAAGCACATTATAATGCTAAACGGAGCATGTCTACTTTTGGTAAAGGAGCTGTGTTGGTACGTGTACTACTACACGGCGTGGTGCCAGTGGGACATCTGAGCACAGTAACGACAAAGTAATTAATGAGCGTAGAGTTGATATATACCTTAGCTATGTTTAAGATTGATTATCTCTGCTACTATCCGACTCTGGTTTCTCTCTTGGTGCTCCTCACTTCACCGTTGCACTCTTAGCCAGGGGAAAACCAAGCAGTTACACAATTACGAGAACCTGATGCCTGCTAATGCTGCTTTACCTTCTCATGGTGTAAGGCAATCTAAGCAAAAATGAGAATCGGGTCCTGAATATCATCTCAGGTTATCCAACCATATAGATGTAAATCTTCTGCACATCTCTTCACGATAGACTGTCCAGTGCCTACAATGCATTTTGAGGTCAAAGAAACTGGAACAGGGAAGCAATCTGAAATGCTCATCAGTATCTGGGAGATCTCAGGGGTCTGAGGAATTGTTGTAGCGTCAAATTTTCCTTAGCAGTAACAACCACTGCGATTACAGCGAGCAAGCAAGAAAAGGAAAGAGAATAATGGGGAGATTGCCATTAAATACACCATTACTCACTGCTGTGCCTTTTCCCTTTCCTCATTTTTTCTTGTGTTATGCAAGCTTATCTCCCTTGTCATTTAAATTAATGTACATTTATGGTACTTAACTGTTAATAGGAAAATATAATTTTTAGATCAAAGAGTAGCTAATGAATCCGAAGCACTTGTTCAACAGTTGGTGATTGCGGTAATTTGCTGTTATGTATTACATGTGCAACCACCAACATGCAAAATTATAGTATCAATATCAGCTAATTGAAATGCTGTATATGGTAGTGTTCAATGTGAAAGGGCTGATTTGCTTTAGCCTGTGTTTTCCCCTATGATTCATTGCTTTTTCTCTATCACATATGGAGGGAGTCCATTGCAAGGACCAGCATTAGCATCACAAGGACTTGGCAATTTTGTTTGTATAAAGAACACAGGAATGTAAAGGGCTCCACTTGGGAAGAGTGTCTCTTTCCTCTGCAAGTTGGATGAAGGTTATGTTCTCTCACAGAAAAAAAAATAAAATAAAAAAGGTCATAACCTTCTAAGACTATTTTTTTAGGAATTGTAAATGAAAATGCAAATTAAATATTTGGGAACACTTGTAGAAGACTTACAATTATCACATAGTTTTAGGTCCAGTAAGGAAAAGATACAGCACTTCATAGGTTTCATAGTCTTTCCTAGAGTAAAATAAATTAAGCTAATAATTTAAACTAATAAAAAAATCAAGCTAAAAATAGGCTAATTCAGTCTACTTCAAACTAGCATTGAACTTTTTGTTGTCTTTATCCGTGACCTGAAGTAGCGGTCAGCATAAAACAGTGTACATGTAATACATAGAATCACCTAGGTTGGAAGGGACCTTTAAGATCATCGAGTCCAACCACCAACATAATGCTGCCAAAACCACCGTGAATAAAGAACGATGCGCTTCTATTTGTGGTATAAGGGGATTCTGTCAGGACTGATTTCTGGCAAACCGGAAAGACCATTTAATGGTGCATATATTAGAGATACAATCCACGTAATCTGGAAACTGTTGGTTGAAGCCACCATGCTGGTGGCTACAGGGATTGCATACATGTTTGTCCACAGATCCCTCTCATCCCTGCGCAGTAGGAGGAGGGAGTATGCTATCACCCCTCCGGACCGAATGTTTTATTACTTTTCTTCTATTACACTGCATGGACACTGAGGAATACGTTTTTATCAGTAGCACAGTTCAAGGGGTGATGGTACTGGTGTAAGCTCCAGTAAAAAGGGGGATTTCTACCCTGTTGTTTTAATCCCAAACCAATGATCCAAACCACCTCACATCACTATACGGCAGAAATACCCAATTATTTGGATGAAGGCACTTACTGAGCAAGATGGTGAAAATTTTCCTACAGGAGCAAGTGCAGGCGGATTAGGTAATTTCAACAGTAGGAATGTGCTGGAGAAAGTGCCAAGAGGGTTTTATTCTGTGTGTGCATACACAGGATGCATATACATCTTTCTTCTCAATCTGAGTAAGGTAATACAAAATACATTTGACAGCTGGAAGGAGTAGATGTAATTGTCCAGTCCCTGAGGGCACCAACAAGCCTTAATGCCCCGAGCAGCCTCAGCTGTGCGCCCCCACACCCTGCCCATGGCACCCAGGGCTCTATTGGAGCTCAGCCTGGGCCTGTCACTCTCTGTCCCAGCTGTGTGTAGGTGTGGTGGTCTTTAAAGCACCACTGCTGGTCCCCTGCCTGCCAGCCAGCCAGACCTGCCAATCCAAACACTCATCAGCTGATGTCCTGGCTTGGCCTCGGACCTGCTCCATCACCAAGGCCCTACCTGACCACAGTCTCCAGCCCACCCTGCTCCTGTGGTGGGGTGGGCTCTGGAGGTAGACCCTGCCCTGCTGCACCCACCAGAGGTCCCTCACTCCTCAGGGAGCTGCTGGCCCCTTGTGCTGCCCAACCAGGTATTGACAGAAAGTGGGTCTATGTTTGCTCCTGAGCTTGAAAGCAGATTATCTGTTGAATACACCTGACTGAATTTTTTTTTTTTCAGTCGGAAAGCAAGGGAGCTAATACTGTCTTAAAGTCACATCAAGATTCCTTCTATTAAGGATGTTACTAGCCTTCTTCATTTCTGGTGGATTTTTTTTTATTTTGAGTATGTGTATTGGTGGCTTTCTTTCAGGAGGGAGGGATTTGGGGAGTAAAATATTGTGTAACTGTATTCTATTGTCATAAATAACCAGTTGAACGGAGAGCTGACTTTTCCTGCAACAGGTAAAATGCCTCATGGCTGCTGGGTGACTTACACAAAAGAAGCTGGTAAACCCAGACAAAAGTCATTATGGTTGGTAGTTCAATCTGAGCAAAAAAATGCAAACTCTTTCTCAGCTGCTGCCTCCAGTGGTAGGTTTGGATGGAGTAGCACAGTTTGTGCACATTTCTTCAACACCCTAGACAACTTTCCACTTTGGACATGTAAGTACCCTAATTGATTGCTGGGAATAGGCTTACATTCCCTGGAAAAGGGGCTTAGCAACTTATGAGGATTATCAAGATATAACAAAGCTATGCAGGGGGAAGATTAGAAGGGCCAAAGCTCAATCAGAACTCAGCTTGGCCACTGCAATTAAAGACAACAGGAAGAGATTTTTCCAGTATATCAACAGAAAAAGGAAGACTAGGGAAAATATAGGTCCACTGATGAATGAGACGGGTGCCCTAGTGGTGGAAGACACAGAGAAGGCAGAGTTACTGAATGCCTTCTTTTCTTCGGTCTTCACTGATAAAGCCGTCCCTCACGAATCCCATACCCTGGAGGCAAGGGGGAAGGTCGGGAGAGAGGAAGACTTTCCCTTAGTTGAGGAGGACCGGGTCAGAGACCACTTGGCCAAGCTGGACGTTCATAAATCCATGGGCCCTGACGGGATGCACCCGCGAGTGCTGAGAGAGCTGGCAGATGTTATCGCTAGACCACTCTCCATTGTCTTTGCAAGGTCATGGGGAACAGGAGAGGTGCCTGAGGACTGGAGGAAGGCTGACATCACTCCAATCTTCAAAAAAGGCAAGAAGGAGGACCCAGGGAACTACAGGCCGGTTAGTCTCACCTCTGTCCCTGGGAAGGTAATGGAGCGACTCATTCTGGATGTCGTCTCCAAACGCGTAGAGGAACAGGAAGTTATTGGAAGTGGTCAGCATGGATTTACCAAGGGCAAATCATGCCTGACCAATCTGATAGCTTTCTATGATGTTATAATGGGTTGGCTGGATGAGGGGAGAGCCGTAGATGTCATCTACCTTGACCTTAGCAAGGCTTTTGACACTGTCTCCCATAACATCCTCATTAGGAAGCTGAGGAAGTATGGGCTAGATGAGGCGACAGTGAGGTGGATCGAGAGCTGGCTGAGTGACAGAACGCAGAGGGTTGTGATCAGCGGCACAGAGTCCAGTTGGAGGCCTGTAACGAGTGGTGTCCCTCAGGGGTCAATACTTGGACCAATTTTGTTCAATATATTCATTAATGACCTAGATGAGGGGACAGAGTGTATCCTCAGCAAGTTTGCCGATGATACCAAGCTGGGAGGGGTGGCCGACACTCCAGAGGGCCATGCTGCCATCCAGCGTGACCTGGACAGGCTGGAGAGCTGGGCAGAGAAGAACCTAATGAGGTTCAACAAAAGCAAGTGTAAGGTCCTGCACCTGGGAAGGAAGAATGCCAAACACCAGTATAGGTTAGGGGCGGACATGCTGGGAAGCAGCTCTGAGGAGAAGGACCTGGGGGTCTTGGTAGACAGCAAATTATCCATGAGCCAGCAGTGTGCCCTTGTCGTCAAGAAGGCCAATGGCATCCTGGGCTGCATAGGGAAGGCTGTGGCCAGTAGGTCGAGGGAGGTCATTCTCCCCCTCTACTCTGCACTGGTGAGGCCACAACTGGAGTACTGTGTCCAGTTTTGGGCTCCCCAGTTCAAGAGGAACAGGGAACTACTGGAGCGAGTCCAGCAAAGGGCAACCAAGATGATTATGGGACTGGAGCATCTCCCTTACGAGGAAAGGCTGAGAGAGCTGGGACTCTTTAGCCTGGAGAAGAGAAGGTTGAGGGGGGACCTGATTAATGTTTACAAGTATCTAAAGGGTGGGTTTAAGGAGGACGGAGCCAGGCTCTTTTCAATGGTTCCCAGTGACAGGACAAGGGGCAATGGCCACAAGCTAGAACATAGGAAGTTCCATTCAAGTACACGGAAAAACTTCTTTACGGTGAGGGTGACAGAGCACTGGAACAGGCTGCCCAGGTTGTGGAGTCCCCTTCTCTGGAGGCTTTCAAGACCCGCCTGGATGCAGCCCTGAGGGATGTGCTTTAGGCAATCCTGCTCTAGCAGGGGAGTTGGACTAGGTGATCTCTAGAGGTCCCTTCCAACTCTGAAGATTCCGTGAATTAGCTCTCTTTTAATGGGGTTTAGCTCCCTTACAAGATTGCCTTCCGCTTACTGTAACTCTGATGCCCTTAATATCTGCTGGCACTAGGAAGGAGGAAAAATAGCTTAGATGATGTTTGCAACAGCCAATTCTTATGTACGACTGTGGTTGCCACGAAGCTGTGCTGAGGCCTGAGGGGGCTGTGCCTTGCACCAAGGGGGTACAGCACGCAGTTCCTGCCACAACATGGACATACAGCTGCTGGTCCCGGACAAGGGCTACGTCTACTCTTCAGTAATCCTTCTTTTGATATTTCTGTGCTTTAAAATAATGAGTAATTAAGAATGGTTGCCTTGAGATCATGATCAGATATTTGATGGTGATATGGTGATGATGAAACTATAGTTGTGGGGTTTTCTTTTACATATCTCCTTTTAGAAGGGCATGTCACTCTTGAAGCCTTAGAAACTAGGAAAATAAGCATGGAGCCTTTCTTCTAGTTCTCTAGACTCAGCCCTATGCCAAGCACCAGCCAAACACCCCTACGTGTACTGCAGGCTGTTGAACAGAGTGCTCGTTCATTATGACTTAGCAGAACACAGTAAACAACCATCTTCATATGATCTAAATTGATTATTATAAACATTAACTAATTAAGATTTTTTTTTAGTAGTCTATTCCCAAGTGCAAGCAATAAAGTACAGCTCTTATTGTTTTGGTTTTTTTAATTTACTCAAACTGAAAGGAGAACTTTTGAGGTTTGTTTTACTCTGTTCTTCAGGGACTTAGAGCCACAGTTGGTGTGAAGAGCTCTGTTGGTGGTCTGCAGATTCCTTCCTTTTGCTATTTCTGTGGTAGTACTGCTCATGCTTTCCCATTTGCTCTTGTAGGTGACTTGTGGTGACTAGGATCTGAAATTTGCCTCTTCCCTGAATTCTACCCATGTCTGGCAAGAGCTTTAGAGAGCAGTTTTAAAAATAAAATAAAAAATAAATAAAAGCTCTTAGCTTGGATAGCCAAGTGTCCTTTCTTTCTAACCTATTCAGTCTATGTTCTGGATCCTTGTCTCTAGAGAGCTTTGCTCCCTTTCCTCATTGCCTACAGGATGATAAGCCACCTGCCTGACTGGATCAGTGAAATTCACTTAGTTCTTGCTCAGAGGGATCAATATTTGCCAGTAGAGTACAGATTTCATGTGAATGCTGCTGGCTTGACATGGATGTTTTTTTTTTTTTCCCTTGGGGTACTGCTCCAGGGTAGTATGCATTATGAGCTCTCTTGCTGTGTATATGAAAAAAAACCAACAATAGTTTTATGTAACAATATATGAACAAAATATTTTATGTAATAAAATATGAAAGAAATCTTTAACTGCAAAATGAATGTTTTTCCCAAGAAGCGCAAAGTCTATCTCTGACCTTTTTCCTACCTTTCCAACTGCCTGTGCCTGTTGGTAGCTATTTAATAGAGACCTTGGACTCTAGGGAAAGGTTTAAGGTCTGGTTTGATTTGTTACCAAGAAGCAGTATTGCATTCATAACTAATCTGTGGCCTTTCTGCTTCTTTCTTTTGTTATTAAAAAGGCAACAAAAACAATTAAATACGAATGTCCCTCTATTCCTGATGCTGCAATGAAAAAATTGACATGGGTTAAGAAGACAATAGCTGTTTATTTCTGGTTTCCCAGTCAATTAAAAACAAAGCAGCTACTACCTGGTGTGACTTGTGTAAAATTGGGCCCTATAAGGGGAATTTTAACGCTTCAAAGGCATCACCCTCGTTGCCTTTAATGGGTTTGGGTGTAGCCTCGTGTGGGGAAGGACAAGGCCAGGTACGGCGCAGCAGCGTGCTGAGGGATGCACCGAGGTTCTGTGTCTTTCCCTGTCTTCTGGATTCTGCCCCTTCAGCTGTATGACAGTGCCACTTTTACATGACAAAAAACAGTTACAGAAGAATTAAATTTTGAAGATCTACTTGACCTTTCACCTACAGATTACTGTTCAGTAGCACTGTGGTGTGCTTAATGTTTTGATAATGCAAGATTGCTTATAAATAGCAAGACATGTCTCTTATGTTTGTTTCTATATAGAGAATGTGCTTTTAAAATATCCCTGGAGCATTTGAAAAACAATACCCAAATTTACTTCATGTTTGTTGATGATAGTCCAATAGAGAGCATATTAAAGCTGTGTTTGTAATAATCCTGACTCTGCACACACCTTAAATATGTCATAATCTGGACTCATAGAAATCTTGGATTATCAAGTGTTTATTTGTGTCCTTTTTGTAAAAGGGTAAATATATTTTACTCTTAAGTGGGAAGTTTGGCCTTGCATTGTGATTATGGTCATAAATATTAGCTGTGACTAAAAAAAAAAAAAAAAAAGAGGCTAGTCAATGAACTGTTTCACTGTCTTCCGTGATATTGTGACTGCTCCATGTTTGTAGAAGGATGGCTTATTTGATGCTCTCTGGTTCATCTGTTGCTAACTAATGATATTGACCATCAAAAAAAAAAAATCACCCTCAGTTACACTATGGAATGTGTTACTGTATTACACGGCTCATAAAGACAAAGGAAAATAATTCTAGCAGAAAAAAGATCTGATGTGTATGCAGTTCAGGAGACTGAGGACCTGAGCTTGCTGACCTCCTGTCCCACGAGGGCTCTAGCACTCCCCACGGGCAGGTATGGCTGAAATGAGACAGACTTCACATTTGATGAGATTTTGGCTCCTGCTATGCAGTGAATGGGGCAAAGGCTTAATAGAGCATTTCTAAAATCAGTTCCCTGAAGTCTCGAAATGTGTGAGCATTTTGAGAGCTGGAAGCTCTTAACTAGTTCGCTTGTTCTGTGTGAACCGCAGGTCACCTCCAGTATAGTGCACAGCCTTGTTATCTGGTGGGATGGGGTCTGTGTGAGTGAGCGAGGAGCATCAGACTTCCACGGAGATGGAAAGGAGATGCTGCAGCAGCGTGTCACCCGGCCTGCTGGGAGCTGGAGGGGGCATGCGCTTGACAGGCTTTGGTAAAACAAGATGGAAAGGCCACTTTAAGAAGTCATCAGTATAACACTTGCTGTTTCACAAAAGCAAAACTTTAATTTCAGATCTAAATTTCATACCTGTTTGGTGGAAGACTTGGTGCAATTGCTTCTGTATCATGATGTGCCGCAGCGGTGTGTTCGCAACGGGATTGACTGAGGCCTACACACCCTGACCGTGGGGCAGGCCTTCCAACGCTTCTCTTAATAATCTGAAATTATTATTACTTTAACATATGGCGGATTGATAGGTACCCTACAAAGAGATCTTTGCATGTGCCTTTGAACTGCAGCTGTCTCTGCAGTAAAGCACAAGTGCCTAAACACCAAAAGCACAACAGAATAATTAAAGCAGCAGTCTTAGTCTCAGTTCAACTCAGATTGCATGAGGCGGTGCAAGGGGAAAAAAAACCCTGACATTTTCAGAGGTGAAATACCTTTTGTGAGGGGAAAAAAGAACTGTTGGATTTATGCTTTGTAGAAGGCGGGGCAGGGAAAGGGTGATCCTCTCACAACATACACGAGTGCTAGAGGTGAACAAAGACAGGAGAAACAGGACATGCCTGGGTTTAGTTCGCTTGTTTGTTGTGTATGCCAGTGATTTGACCGGAAGGAGCTAACCTTCCTAGGCAATCTCTCCTCTTTCCAAGCAAAGGGAATGGTTGGGTACATGGAGGCACTTGGAACAACACAGTTGAGGTCCTCCTGTACCAGGATGGAGTCAGCCATGGAGCTTTTTGACTGGATTTTAAATTCATACCATAAAGGTACTCGAAAAATATGACAAGTTTTAAGAATCTAAAGGATACAAACAACGAAGTTAACTTACAAAAGGTTAAAAGAAACAAGGACCTCTCCATATGAAAGGTAATGATTAAAACCTTCCTAGGATCGCTTCAAAAACTCAGCTGTGTGCATCACTTATTTTTGGCTCCAGGAAACAAAATCTTGGAGGACTAGGTTAGCATTTCTTTAGGGCTGGGATTTAGAATACTTCTGTGTAGATTAACACTGGCAATTACACATGATAAAGTGAACCATAAAGAAAGTGTTATTGCTCTCTGAAATAATGTCAAAATCCAGTCTTTGTTTTAAAGTTTAGAGCTGGCAGCAAAACTACTTCATGGGATAGAAACAGAATTGCAGCCTTTAATCTGCATTTTATCAGAATTACCAGTAAAAATCCAATTCTTCTAGTAGACTGGTATCTGGCAAAGCAAAAGTTTTGGTCTTTGTGGCCAGCTCTAGACTTAATATGTAAGGAGTGTATTAATTAATATGATTTAAGCAGGACTTACGGAAAGTATACTGACTACCTGCTAATTTAAGTGCAGTAGATGTTTCAAAATACACTCCTTTGCTACTGTAATTATAGCTTAACATAAAAACGAACGGGCTTGGTCCCCTGTGTTACTACGGAACTGTTCAACAGCGATGTTTCAGCTGGATGTTGAGCCTTATACTGAAAATGTAAATTATCTCAAAATAAGCAACAGCTCTTTAGCAGGTGACATTTTCTGCATATAAAGTTGCTTGGTTATTAGGTGTTCACCAGTCTAACTTGTTAATCGGGTTTTTATGTATCTTTAGCTTGGCAGTGTAAGTGTGTCTGGAACACAGGTACAAAGCAGGAGCGCCTGAGCCTGATGGGTGAGCTCAGGAATGGCATGCCATCCATGAAACATGGGACTAGGAGCAATTTGTGGAAGAAGCACTGTGATGAACATTCAAGGCTTGCATCGTGAGGCAAGGAGAAAAAAATAGGGTAGGAAGGGAGGATTCAGAATGCAGAAAGCAATATGTTAACCTGCCAAAGCTAGCTCATAAGGAGTGATTTTAAAATACAATGGCAAACACAACTGCCACAGCAAAGTATAAGATTTCTCACTCTGTGTGGGAGGTTTCCATGCTATGTTGAAGCACTTCTTGAGCAGCATGAAATTATAGCCTGGGTACTGTGTGCATGGAAGGGTTCCCTAGGTTGTGTTGATGAGACTGATATGAGATGGAGGAGGCGTATACTGATTTAAATGTATACTCGTTTCTGGGAGTCATAACCCAGCCCGTGAGCTGCGTGACTAGGGCTTTAGAATGGCTTGATGATAATACGAGAGAAAGACAAACCATGATTCAGCTCTAATTTATGCTAGTTTTACATTAGCAAATCAGCTGACAGCAGTAAAATTAGTCCTGAATTTTTGTGATGTAAGATCAGAACTAAGAACGGTTTGTGTGCTTGAAATTTGGGCTTCCATACTCCATTAATTTGTATCACAAAGACTACATTATTCAGGCATGAGTTGTTTCATATTTAATATCATATTACATATGTCCCTTGATGAACAAAGGACTGTAATGTAATTGGGTTCAACCGTCAGGTTAAACCCTCAAGAGAACAGAGTTCAAGCTGTTAATAAATTGCTGCAGAATCCCGACATAAAATTGAAGGTTGGGAATTCCATCTGTTGTTTTAATAGAGATAGAGAATGATTACTTAAATATTTTAGAAAGGCTTGGCTGAATAATAACCGAAGAGATGTGGTAGGACAGTATTTACAAGCCTCTGAGCTACTGATTCACTGTGATGGTATGGTAAGACAAAAAACTGGGAACTATTAAAAAAAACCTTCAATTTTTCTTTTCTCAGTCTACTTCCAAGCTTCCCGAAAAATTCTTGACATTGTCTCAGCTTCATTTATGGAGGCATTATTGCACGGTCCAACCTTGAGCTAAGTGCCTCTAGTCTGAAACCTCTTGCTTTGAAGAGTTATTCGACACAGTTTTACTTGATGATGTTGGAGCCGCTGATGATGGAATGAAGAAAGTAAGTGATGACTGGCTGCTTTGAAGCTGAGTGGTAGGAGCTGGATAGAGAAGGGAGGAATAATTGGGTGAGCAAGCAGAAGAACTTGTGGAATAAGAGAAAAGAAAATACTATTCATTAGACGATGTAATTTGGGCTTTTTTCTTATTCTCAGAATGAACTAAAGACTAAATTTGTGCTCATTTTGGTTCTTAAAGGGAGTACAGAACTGCTTGGATATGCAATACAGAAATTGGGGATGCTGCATATAGAGTTGTAGATTGGGTGAGGCGGATGATATTCTTTCCCCCAAGACTTTGTAAGATGCTGTCACCGAAGCGGTCAGAGTGCTCTGCCGAGGCGGTGGTGAATGCTGACCCCCTTAGCTCACGCTAAGCTTTTCCTTTTGGTGACAGCACCAGCTGCTCAGCAGCGTGGCCCGGAGACTGAAGGAATATTGGCTGTGATGGTCAAAAGCAGTTTACCTTTTTGGCCATAACCAGAGTGCCTTTGCTTACTGCTGGATTAAAGCTCAGGCAGGCGGCAGAGGATATTGCCCATCAAGACTTTGAATGCTAGCTTCATTATTAAATATAAACCTGCTTCCTAGGTGAGAGGGTGTCAAGTTTTCTTTCAATTAAAATCAACTTCATGTTTCTGTGCCAGGATGTACAACATTTTTGCATAACAGAAGGCTTCTTTGTTGAAGTATATTCAAAGACTTAACAGTGTGAGGTTTAAAAATACATCATATTGAATTTTTTAAAACCATCACATTTTTGTAACTGGGTCATCTATCCATTAATTCATATCCCTTATTGCTGAGAGATATTAATATAGATTTTTTTTTGTAGCATTAATCTCCAGTAATATGAATCTTTTTGCTTCTAAAATAAAACCCATTAAGCATTTGTTGGTTCATACAAAAACACAATAATCTGATAGCCTGATTAGATGTTATTTAATCTGATAATGGTGCACCAGTGGCTAGGGGAAGACTGTTAAATAAACATGGAAGAATTGCTCTATTAAATAACAATTAATTTATCCTCTTGAATCTATCCTTAAACAGACCTCCCACTTCCTTGGCAGCATTTTTAGAAACAGATTAATGAAATCTGGAGAATAATTTACATATGCAAATTATACATGCAATTACTTTTTTGTAGTCACAGCAGACGTAGGTGACAATACAACTGCCTTCAAGTTTTTGCCAAAATGTAAATGTATCTGTTGCATTCGGTAAGTTAACACGCGCGTCTTCAGCTACTCGCGCCCAGAGGGAATGAGTAAGGATGGCAAAGAAATTTCAGGACAGAAGAAATTCACTGTTGGTCCTTATGCACACTCCCCCCACCTTGGCCGTTAGACTGTGAGCACAGGGCCTTTCTCCCTCCCGTGCTTACGGAGGTGCCGATACACCCAGAGTCCGCCTCCGAGTGCCAGGAGGCTGTTAACACGGAGCAAAAAGAAGTAAGAGACAAACCTGCCATCGGTCCTGGCCGAGCACTGGCGTAGGGAGGGGAATGCTGGGGAAGAGGTGGGAGATGGGGCAGCGGGGTGCGGTGACGCAGGGCTGGCACGGGTGCCATCCACTGCAGGGGGACGTCCGTCTGCAGCAGCACTAGGGAGGATTTTGAGGAGAAGTGTTGCAGCTTTTTTGCCACGCTGGAGAAGTGAGCCTAAAACAGGATTTCTGAGAGGTGTCAGGGCAATTTTTGGTTACCGCTGTAACTTGCAGTCCTTGCGGAGAGAAGTTGCTGCTGTGGAGGAGTCGGTTGGAATTGGTATTTGTCACCATGGGTAGTACTGTTCCTGTGATTAAGGTGTTGGTGATTTTTTTTCACGTGGCTCCAAGGTTTTCTACAGCAAACAGAGCCTGTGTGTCTATACGCATTTCCATACCTTCATGGGGCCCTTTGCTGGGACCAGCAATGCCCAGAACTGCGGCGTGCGCATCCTGTGCCACCTCTGCAGTAAATCTGATTTGCTTGAGTGGAGTTGCTCCAATTTATGCCTGAACAGAATTAGGCCTTCTACATGGTTTGGATTCAAATTATTGCTTGTCACTGCCACTGTGCAAAGTCATCTGATGTTAATTCATTGTTGTACTGTGGGTTGTCTGTGCTCTCATCATGTCTTTTACTGTCAAAGAAATATCCCAAACTGAAATGTATCCAGAGCTCATGCACAGCAGCTCCAGTCTCCTTTTCCTGCAACTCAGAGGAAAAGAAAAATCTTTTGTAGTATGTACAGTGACTAGAAACTAGGTTGTAAATGGGGTATGAACTATGAGAATATTAAAATAATTCTGTGCCAAAGAAATAGCTTATAATGTTCCTTGTAAGGATTATGCATGCAACCAGTTAACAGGAATTACTGAGTTTTAGGCAGCTGGAAAGCATTCGTATATATTAAGTGTTTTCAATTGATTAAGTGCAGCCTCTCTGTAAATATTTCTTCCTACCTTGCTTGCTGCAATATTGTTACTTTTTACACTTATGCTTTGGACTCTTCTTGCTCTTTGTCTGGATTGATTTTTTTTTTTCTTTTTTTTTTTCCTCCAGTTGCTTGTGGGTGAGTGAAAGTCTTGGAAAATGATAATAGACTGTGATTTGTTTTACAAATCTGGAAGAACTCTCTATAGAAGGCAAGATGGGACCTGGAATAGGGTTAGAGGATTGCGGATCCTGTATATGACCCCTGAATACATATGTGGATCTCATTCAATATGAGAAAAAAATTGATTTTATGTTTTATTATATATAAATATTTTTTTCTAAAAAGTGAAGAATAATTCGATTGGAAAGATGGGTTTAATGCTTTTTCTTAATTTCAGATGGCTCAATACCAAATAGTTATATACGTGTTCGTAGTTATAAGCTCATGCTTTTAAAAGTTTAAAAATTCAAGAGAATTTTGTATGCGAGTTTTTTCAGACCTTGCTTCTGTTTGCATTATCATTCACACGCCCCTGGCATGCTTTAAGGGACAGTTGCTTGAATCTCATAAGAATAGGATCATTTTAAATGGCAAAAGACATGTCAAAAAATATATTTTCTTATTTCATAATGGAATAATTTGTCTGATTTGTGCAGGAATGAAAAATGTATTTACTAGAATACATTGCTAGCTAATGGAAAAAGGTAAGCTTTTTTGTATTATCTCAGTAAAAATGTGTGTTATTCTGATCCAACAATCAGACACGGTCAAGAAAATGGAGATTTTGGATAGCTTTCTTGTGCCCTTTTTGCCCTTTATTTTGGCAACAGGGTCTTATGCTTGAGCAGATAACTAAACCATGCCACTAATCTAAGCTAGACTAGTGATGAGTTGCATGGCCTTTGGAAAGTAATTAAAAAATAAAATCTTTGTCTCTGAAAGTTATCTGCATGCCAGAACTTGGAGCTTTGTGAAGGCCCATCAGTTTTTGTAAAGAGCTTTCAAGTTCCTCAGTATATCATGTTCAGCAAACTCACCTAGGGTGTGATAATTTAGAAATGATGCTCTAAAAATGCTACCTTTGTCATTACACGTGATGTGGAGAAAACGCCAATGGGATCATTCATGGGAGAAACCTCTTATATACTAAATTTAAAACTTTTTTTAAAGATGTGTTTGCTGGTAGATCCTGTATGTCTAAAGAAAGTACTAGTGAATAGGATCCTGTATTTTGGGTGTTAATGCTTATTTACCGTGTGCCTTGGTCCTCATCCCATTGACTCTCACAAGCCATTCTGTCACTGATCTCTGGGATTTCACAGAGCAGTGAGTCATCCAGAAGTAACTGGCTCTGGTTTGCTTTAGCCTGAGGTAACAGTGCTGTGGTTGGATGTATCACTTTCTCGAATCCCCACTAAAGTGCACACAGAAGTATTGCCGCTGGTGGAAAAAGTGAATCAAGAAGTTAAGCTCCACTTCAGTTTTTATGGGCCTCTGTAGATGTTTACTTTCTTCAGTGAACACTGAGCTTTAAGGACTGTAGAAATTATTTGAAATTATTGAATGTTTCAAGGTTTGGAATATTTTGACTAGTGGGATTCAAGAGTTGCAACTGGAGTTGGAGACTCATCCCAGGCATGATCAAAGGTAGCATAACTTTTGCTGCTGTAAAAAAAAAAAAAAAAAAAAACCCCAACTTGGCCATGGTGATCTCCCCTATGATCAAGGAAATGAGTGCTTTCAAAAGTACCCACACCTCTGTTTCTGTGCTTTCTAGAAGTGCTGAGCAATTACCTGTATGTGTAGGCAGCCAAGCGCCTTGAAAAACCAAACGCTGCATGCCTGTCTGTGCTTTTCATTCTCCATCTGTGCAATGAAAATAACCTAGTATTGTCAAATATCTAAAAGCTTGACAAAATCTGTTCAGCAGGCCTGGAACCGATGAGCTTTTCAGCTTTTTGAAGCATCTAAACTAAGTTTAAATTGTCAGGTGAGGGAAGGCTGTCCCTCAAGGGATGAGAGAGAACAGGGAGCTGTGCCTTCAAGGGGGATGTTATAGGGCTGTGGTTGTTTTGGTCAGGAGAAGTAAATAAGGTTCAGACACCAGTATTCATTTAAAAGGTGATGTTCCCATACCATCTGGGATTAATACGTGCTACAGAATGATTCATAAAACTGCACGGAAATGATGTATGTTTATCCAATACCTTTGGCTCTCAGCACTATTCATAAAAACGTAAGTGCCCTGCTTCCTTTGAAATAGAGACTTGACAGTGTATAGGGTTCCCTGCTTCTTGTTAGCATCTCATCGAAGCTAAGAGCAGACAGGGAACCTTTTAATTTCTCCTGTGTCCCTGGGGAAGGGTGGTTCAATCTACCTCCCCATTATCCTGCCTACTAGTGGTCCTAGCTATAAAGTTATAAACAACGGTGATTTTTCCTACTAAAACTGGTCTTGGACGAGTTGAAGATCAACTATGCAAAAAAGTTTAGTACTTACTATATAAAATGTAAAACACCAGCACTAGATTTCTCCCTGGACTATTGGTAAGCCCTTTAAAAGTACAACAAATGTTACTGAAACAAGCAACCCCAAAACAAACCCCAACATTTTAAGGCAAAACAAGCCCTGGGCAAAACTAAGTAGAGCCTCAGCATTCATCATACATTACAGGATGCTTATTCCTATAGCTGCAGGTGATGTAGGTACTCCATAGCAACAACCTTGAAGCACTTTTATTAAATATTGTACCATTAAAAAGTAATAGTTGCAGAGATTCTTCAAACACAATTTTAATATTTGACAGACTCTAGAGTTTTGGAAACTGAACTTCATTTTTATAGTTATTCTCAGGACAAAGATTTTTAGCAGAAAACTCCTACTCTAAAAAAATCCACCACTTCCCAAGTGAAGGAATAAGGTTTCTTATGATGCTTTTCCATGCAAGTCTGATCCCAGGTCGAGCAGCTAGACTATACCAGGGCCAGCCAAGCCCTTAGCGGTGGGGGGGAAAGGGCTGCACGGACTTTTGGTGCCCTGATAAGAAAATTGAATGAGAACTTATCAGAACCTGTCTGAATTAAGAGTTTATATGGAAATCCCTATTATAATCAGCGACAGAGTATTTTGGAAAAATCTCTACTTACCTTACCGTCAAATTAAAAATCACTTTATAGGACCAGTTATGTTTATAATGCAAGTTAAGTGGCATTGAACACCCTTTATGGGTAGCCTCAGTACGATGGAAGTGGGAGGTCAGTCTAACACTCACATTCAAGATCCAAAGATCTGAAGTCACACACAGCCTGACATGACAGTCTTCTGGTACCCGGTGACAATCCAGAAACTGCCCTCGGGGTAACTCTGTGATCCTGAGCGGTTTGGTCAGTCATCTGGGATGTAAGAAACTGACTGCGACATTTCTGCAGTGGAACAAAAATAAATGGAGAAACTTCAAAACCTCTCATGAAATAGAGTTATTTTCTGCTTTGCTATGTTATCCGCTAAACTTGTCCTCCTTCATTTGGGAAGCGTGGATTGCTCTGCAGCTGGGGATTGAACTGAATCTGGCATGGGTCCATGCTGGAAGAGCACTGTATCCACCCTGGTAGCTGTGATAAGCCCTCTTCCTCGTGAATTAATCTAGACTCAGAAGACTAATTTGGAGACTCAGCGCAAGTAATTGTGCATATGCAGAACAGCAACACTGTGGGTGGCTTGTTGCGTTAGCACACGTTTGGTTTTAGTATATGTAAAGTGATGTCAAAGCAAGTGAACGTACGTCCAAGGCCAGAAACAAGAACCTGGTGCTGGGCTGTCAGATGGCATCGTGTAATGGTGATGTTAGTGAGAGGATGAGAGGTTTTTCTCCCCAAAAGCTAGATGTTTGGGAGCAACTGCTGGAGCTGTGTTGCTTCTGAAAGTGCTGGGAGCTTGAAGCTTCAGCGGTGGTGGCGACCCTGGCCATGAGGGTTGCCTCTAGCTTACTCTGAAGAGAAGCAGTTCCAGCAAGTGGCGAAAACTCACATTTGGAGATGGTTTCTATGATGGAGGAAATGGGGCCACCTTCCGTTCTGACTTAACTACTACTCTGTTTCAGTTCTCATCCTGTTTCAGAGTTAATGTGCTGGGCAGCTGGGTATAGATGCGAGCACAGATTTTAAGCGTATTGAATATGTACAGAACAGCGCAGCAGCAGCTGCAGCGAGCAATGCCCAGAGCCCAGGCCACCAAGCAGCGATCCAGAGCATCTGCTCGGTGTCTCCCCCAAGCACCAGCGCTGCGCTGCTGCGGTACTGTGGTTATTGGGAACAAACGTCCCTTTTCATTGACCGAGGGGCTGGTGCTTCCAGAAAGCCATGCCTGGCCTGGGGGTGACTGAAGTGACCCAGCGTAGCTCTGAAAGGGGATGTTTGTGCCAGTATCTGATCCCTCTCAGCACACACCTGCTTGCTGGCGAGCAGATGCTTCCCTGTGCTCGCGCACCCTGCTTGGGGAACTGTGATTCAGGGTCTGCGTGGTGACAGCAAATGTCTGAGCATTGAGTTGAGACTGGCTGAGACTTCCTCAAAGTGAGCACACCAAACAGACTCAATAGCTAAAAAGACTGTTTTAGTAGAAGACAAAATGAGATGCTCTTTAAACAGGTATTCAACTGCTGCATCAGACAAATCGTAATTCAAATGTTTTATAAAGAAATCTCCATATACTGTGCCCTAACTCTCAGCTGCAGTTCTGAGTTATGGTCCCTTCTAGTTCCCCTGGAAAACTCTCCTTCACCTCGGAGGTGGAGTTGCTGGAGTGGCCTCTGGCCAGAGGTGATCCTGCTCCTCCTCTGCCAGCTCTGGAAATTGCCTCACCATCTGTGGGGCTGGTTCAGAGCACTGAATTGGCAGAAAACTAACTCAGGAAACTTTTTAAAGCTTCTTCCAGATGAGCATGTTCATTTACTGCTAGGAAAGGTGTAATTTCCCTGTCCCTCGGGAGGGTGTTGCCTGACCAAGATGCCGGTGCCAGCATGAGGTGAATGGGCAACTTTCCTCCCCGTTGCCTGTCTGTGGTTTTCAGCAAAACGTAACATATGGTATGGATGGTGAGCAAACAAAGTCATGATGTGTTGAGCTTCCTCCCGACTTGTCAAACATAAAGGATTTTGAACGCTTTGTTTCAGTTTCCTCTATCCTAAATGGAAAAGATTATTTGGAGAATATGCCAAGACTCATCAAAATCATCCATTTTCCAAAACAAGATGGGATTCCTTACTGCAGCATTGTATAAGGGTGCTGGATTGTGATGTATGCATTGGTGCGTCCTTGAGGATGAAAGATGAGATCTGTGCCTCTTTAAAATCAGTGGAAAAATCTGCTGACTGCGGTGCAGATCTTTCAGCATATAAACTAGAGGTGTCCACTAAACCATCAGGCTGTTGATACCTTGACTCCATACGAATTAACAGCAATTTGCTGGTGCAAACTTTTAATTTCTCTTTGCTGGCAGCCTGGAGAAATGCCAAGCTGCATATGCTAGGTACATGCCTTTTTTCCTGTTAACTGATGAGAAAGAAATGGAATCTGCTTTCTCTGGCCAATAACAAAAGGAAGTGGTGACTCGGTCAGGGGAATTCTAAAGAGAAAGTAGATCAAGACTTAAAGAGAAAGATCAAGAGCACGTAGTTGTCAAATGATGCAGAAATCTGTATTTCTGTCTTAGTCGTTATAAACCCCAGCGCCCTTGCAAACCAACACTTTTCCCAAGGTCAGAGGAGAGTCTGTCCCTTGTTCTCCTGTTACACCATGGGATAAGACATGCTTATCCACATGAGGTTTGTATTTACCTGCCTAGCTTGCAGTTTGGTGCCATCTAGAAAATGTTGTGGTTAGTTGTACTTTTTTAAGCCTAAAATCTAAAGCTGTGCTTTTTCAGCTGGACAGGCTGGCCATCTGCAGAAGCGAAGGCACTCTGCTCTCAGCTTCCCGGAGCCCACAGTGACAGTGCAAATGCAAATACCTTTTGCAGGATTTGAAATGTTGATTACATTGGTATTATATAGGACATTGGGGACATAAGAATCATTTGGCATGGGCTTCATGCTGGCATATTTATATTCACATTTTTCTATTTATGATTGTTTAGGAATAGGATCAGGAAATGGATATTGAAACATTAGTTGCCAAAAGAGAAGATGACTGAAACAGATGACGTGATTCTTCAGAGTAATTTTGGACAATCGGGGAAAGAAAGGAGTAAAGGAGAAAACCAGTTTACATGTCAGTTCTGTGAACTTCAGGATAGAAAGGCCAGAAAATACAGTGTGAAACAGTCAGCAGCATTATTTTATTGTGAGAAGTGATGATGATAAACTTGGCTACAAAGACGATGAGAAATTCTGTGGTGTAAAAGATCACAGTCCAGAGTTACCAGGTTCACTGGACTGAAATCAGAACTGAAACTGGATGCCAGCAGAATCAGACACTTTGGCTCCACAGAAGAAAACTGGGCAAGAATAAAGATTTTTTCATCCAAATGCCATGGCTCCAGTCCCTGGCTCTAGGAAAAACATGCACAGAGCTTGGTTATTGTTTTCCCTGAAGATGTATCGTACAATTTGGTAAAGCGCAAGAAATTGCATTTACTTATTAGGGTATTTAGAATAGGCTAAAGATAGGAGCATGGGCTATAGGTCTGGAATGACCTTTTCAGTCGCTGTTTGCTGCCCTAACACAAGCAGCTACCCTGTCATTATCCTTCCATAATTTACTGTAAAACTAGTTAGGTTTTTGCTAGCTCTGTCCCTGTTAGTAGACTGTTCCAAAACCTTTCAGGTAAGAAACGTTATTTCCTCTTCAAGCCTCCATGAAGAGGTTTTTTTTTAAACTCAGTTGTTTGCACTGTTGGTGTTATAACTTAGATTAATAAGTTTTGGTAGTAGCAACTTCCAGGACAGTGGGGAAACTGATCAACTGCCCTTGCAGCATTTGTTTTCCTAAACTGGATTGACCCACTTGCTTCTTTCCACTAGAAATATCTTACCTGCTGTGAGACTTTTTACCCACTTATATGTTGGCCTTACAAGTTTGTACCAGCTTCTGTGCTCGCTCCAAAAAGGCTTTTGGAAATGGTTATCATCTGGCTACTTCTGAGGTCCTTTCCCTACAATTTTCCCCACTTACCAGTTCCAGAGAGTTTCAGCACATTTCATTTAAGGAAATTCCAAGGCTCTTCAGTGTTCATATTCTTGACTTCTTCAGGAAAGTTTATTTCAACTCAGTTTCCCTTCCTTAAAGTTTGCCCCTTTGAAAAAAAAAAATAAAAAATCAGTGTTACACCACCATTTGTTTCTTTTTCCATTTAACTATACTGGAATCAACTTCTGATTATTCAATTCAAATTTAGTTTGCATGTGCAACTCTTCTATAACATCATTTCTAAAATAAAGTCTAAAATAGCCTTGTTTGTTGGTTCAATAATTATTTCATAAAGAAATCTGTCAGCTGCCATGTTCAGGAATAACTTTGACAAATCATTAGTAGAAACACTGGTTCACATAAGCAAAATTAAAATTGCTTATTATAGAATTCCTGTTAGTATTCAGCTTTCTAATAACCTACTATTGAAACCCACTCTGTTATTGGGGTGGCCTCTCCAGACCCCCTCTTCTCATGCTTCTTACATATTATTTAAAAAAAAAAACTTTCTAACTATGGTCTCCTTGCTTATTTCATTATAGTTTATCACATCACTGATAAATAATTCTACCACCCTGTACCATTTTCCTTTCTTAAACACCAGCTGTAGGTACCCGGCTTGGGGTTAGGGTGATGTTTTCCCTAGATTTTGAGTACCTGTATAATATCTGTGTTCAGTCACACATTAGCAAGTTTATCTCTTAATTTTTCTGTTCAAGTTTCTTGTATTATATAAATGATAGTGACGGTAGGCATCCATTTTAAACTACTCGGAAACTTACATATAACTTGGATGTTTCCTGTCTGTTGAGCAGTTAAGCCTCATTGCCGTGATTCCAGGACTTTATACACTCGTGTGGGTAAGTCAAATGCATTGTGTCACTGAGTGCAGAGTGCTTGTGTATGTGCAAGAACTCGTCTATGCGAGTAAAGTAGTCAGATCAGGCCTTCAGTTGGCACTATTAATCTTGTGGTATGATCTGAGGTGGTCTTGAGATGAATAAATATATCTGTGATAATCAACTATTTTCTAATACTGTCCTTGTGGAAGAGCCCATTAAACAACGAAGAGACTGCAGAAGAATGGGTTGTTACCTAAATTCTGTTGAGCTGGGAGAAGCTCTTTTTCTGACAAAATAAGCAATCATTCATGATAGTGTTTGACACCGATCTGAAATACTGGGGCAGAAATGGCATTGACACGGTCTGCGGTTGCCAACATCTTGCTCAGTACTGTGCAGTGGATTGTTTAATCTTCCAGGTTTTAGTTCTCTGCCCAGGAAATAGAGAATAATATTTAGCTTTCTCATAAAGGTAGCACGTTGGGATTAGTTTCTGTAGGCTGCTGTATTCAGCAGATGAGGAGCTTCATAAATCAGACAATCTAGATGTGAATTGCAATCTGGACTCCTCTTTTGGGACTCCTTTGGAAGGCAAGTACATTGAGACATTTTCTCTTAGATTATCATACAGAAAAACTGCTGTACAAATATTAGCCAATTGAACTTTTTTAGCATTTTCAATATGTCCTGTCTTTTACAGAGCCTGTTATTCCTGACAAGATGATCAGAGAGTTGGGTTCTGAAGTGTAGACTGTTCCTTGTTACAGTTGTCCTAGTCTTGGTTTGTTCACGTGCTTGTGTACCCAGAGACCAGCTGCAGGTCGAAAGGGGAGCTGCTGTGCAGTGGTAGAGATCTCTTGGAAAATGTCTGATATATTAGTTTATACCAAACCATGAGGACTATTATTCATGCCGTTCCTGGTCTTCATCATCGTGGCTGTCAGCTTGATATCCTTTCTAATCAGCTGGGCTGAAAGGGTTTAAAGCCTCAGGCATACATACGAAGCGGAGAAAGAAGCACTCCGAGGCTGCCCGGCAAAAGTAGCCTTCTCTGTCAGTGGGGAGCAAGAGCGAGGGATAGAGATCATGCTGAGGTTTTCTCTTTTGTTGCTTTTTTTCTTGGGGGAGGGAAAGACAGTGGTGTAGCCTTTGCCTATATTCCATTTAGCTTAATAAAGCTCTGCAAACCTGTAATGTACCTCCTCGTCCTAAACCGTAAGAGCAAACTGAGATGGCCCTAAACTTGCCCCTGTCGACTGTTCACGTCTGACTGTTATCGCTCAGGTCCACTTCTCAGAAACAGTTTTAATCAGTGTGACTAATTGGAGCCAATCTAAGCTAGTAGATTATTTTTAGCAAGCTTTGCCAACCACAAGAAACTTCCGGCCACCCCAAAAGCACATGAAGCACTTTGGAAGAGGAAAAAAAATTTAGCCAGTTGCTAAAGGTAAGATTTTAAATGTGTAGCTGTTTAGATAAATGGCAGTACTGGAAATATCCCTGAAAATACTTATGCATATACTTAACCTTAAGCATACGCATAATTCCACTAACTTCAGTGGGACTATATATATTTGTAAAGTGAACCACCTGCATGTTTGAGAAGACCAAGCTATTAAGCTTCTCTGCATGCAGAATTTTATCCTGTGACTAAGTCTTTGTGTATCATGCTGTAAATTTACCCTGAAGTTTGCCATAAAGTCAGTGCCTTTAAAGAGTATATTTGAAGAGCTCCAGTAGAGTCTCAAGGCAGTTATAATAGTGTGTATTTGATTTACAGCATGCCATTGAATTAGAAGGGTATTTGAAAGGGGATTTATGTTAAAATAATGTAGACAGTGATTTAGAGCATGGATTGTGGCCATAAGTATGGGCAAACCAGAAGAGTTTATTGCAGCAAACAGCTCATTGCCTTCTGCGGAAAAAACACAGGAGTAGAAAATTTGGAGATTGTCATCCTGGCTGAGTATATCTGTCAACTAAAAATACTGGTCAACACATGGCTTTTCAAAGTAAAGATGACTTTCAACAACATTTTGTGTAACCAGCACTGGATAGAATCATCAATGAGCTGGAACAGCGATTTGGAAAGGAGAACCATGAAATCAATAAACCAGCTGGGACAACGAGTCCAAGAAATACACATTTCTTGGAAAATGACAGAGCGTTCTGGCAATAAGCACTCAGTAGATCTGAGAATTTTGCCAAATTCTTCAACAATACTGTGATGGCTCCTGAATAGACACGTGCCTTGACCCGATTAGTAAACATTTGGGTTTTATACAAAAATGCAGAAATTAAATCTTAAAATAATAATTCCAAAGCTTTTTTATAACTCTCTAGATCGCTCTCAGTATTGTTTTCATAATTTCTTATTGGAAGCTTAAAATGCAAAGCCAAAGCATCAGCTGGCGTAAGGTACCTGACTTTTGTGAAGATGGACTGATGTTAACGACCTGGGGCATAATCTGTCTCCTTCAACATGTCTATTCCCTGCCTCTAAGCACAGTCTGTTATTTTGGATCTAAGTGGATTAAAAAAAAAATAATGAGGCTGTTCTGAAAAATGGAAACATGTTATCAACATAACATTGAACTTTACAAATGGATGTTAAAAAATGTTCATGTATGCAGAGTGCAAACTATGAAAAAAAAAACCCAAATATAAACTTGCGTTGGGAGAGAGACGAAGACCACAGTGACTCATTTGGTAACAAAGTGCATCTGAATGAGCCCAAAATGAGCTTCCTGCTGCTGCACAAAGGAGCACTCTTCTGTGCCTCAAGGTGCAATAGACGGAAACGGTGTAACTATATAAAACTTTTTGGTTTGGATTACTCTATATAGTTCTGCTACAAACAGCCAATTTGGGCGTTGCCAAACTTAGTTGATTTCTCAGTTTTGTTTTTTTTTTTTAATACTGGCACTTGGAAAACAAACCAGCAATGATCCCTGATGTGAACTTGGGTTGGGATTGCTTGCTGACGGAATCTGATTGGACAGTTTCACCCATGAAAGAGATCACAGGTTCATTCTTACAGTCTGAAGTCCCGGTGTAAAACCTTCTGGATTCGCTGGGGAAGGCAGTGCTGCTTTCTCTAACAGCAGCCTCACGAGTGAAGTTACTCACTCCCCAGGACTGTAAGGGTACAGTGGATAAAAACTGATACGGGATGAATGCCGAGGACAGAAAGGTCTACGCAGTGAAATGATGCATGAAATATTAAGAGGGCGGGTGTTTGGCAGCTTCATTAGGAGGCCAGGGGAAGCGTTCTGCACACCAAGAAAGGATGAAGGCAACTGTGTCTTGGATACTTGACAAAGAGACCTTTGTGTTCTCCTCTCTTGTTTGGTTTAGCATCGTCACACTCCTCTCTCTTCCCGGAAAATGCCCTCACACACAGCAGAGGACCCTGTGTTTCTGTTTGGGTGGATGTACAGGTCTCCTTCAGTCCCCAACCCCTGACACACTGAATCAGTCTCCTGCCAGATCCACATGGATTCACACAAACTATGGGAGTGGATGGAGGGAGCTCTCCTGCTCTTGTTTCAGCAGGCTGTATACTCAGCCAGACATTTCAACATCAATTATTCTCAAATTTGAGTTTATATACAAGCTAGGGAATGAGGGATTTTGAAACACTGAATGAAAGATTTTTTATTTTATTTTTTTTTTAACTGGAAAACAACTTTATCCCAGTGCTCAAGGCTTTATCTGATATCTGTGCCTCCGTCCAACATGGAGAGAGTTGATGGCAGGAGCACAGAAGATGGAGTTGATAAATAAGTGACAGCAGAACAGCACAGAGCACTGGAAATTGAAGACAAGGAACTACCTGCAAAAAGAAAGAAGTTGACAACACAGGAATGTGGAAGAAAAAAGCATGCCAGGGAAAATGATTTTGAGAATATTCGGTAAAATACCAAAGCAGACAAGGTTGAATCGAATGTAGTCACATAAAGATTCCTTCTTTGAACATGAAGATTGCACAAAAGGTTCAGTAATATAAACTTTTTACCCAAAGAATGATTGCAGAGAACATCAAGAAAATGTTCTTTGAAACGAAAAATGCTAATTAATATTCTCAGGGGAATTTAACAACATTACAGACAGAAAGAACACTTACAACTTTTAAGTATTTCATAGATACAGATGAATAGGCGGTAAAATCTAAAGAAGTTCTAAGGACAGAGAAAACCATTTTTTAAGGTAAATTAGTCATAACGCACTGTATATACCATTGTTGCTTCTTGTCATATAAAAGCATACTGTTTCATATGGAAAAAAGAAAGTCCAACTTTTTTGTCAGAGAGCTTTGAGAAATTTTCCACCACTAGTACTTATCCTTTAGGACCCTTTGTCTTTTTCCCAAGCACTCACTTGTCAGCTCCATGCTGTTTCTGCAGAGGTAAATCCCCTATATTAGATGAAGAAGACAGCAAATGAACAGCAAAGGAAGCAAAGCAGCACAGAGAAAATTCCCTTGCAGGTTGCAGGTCAACTAGTGCTTGTCCCAGTTGTTTAGGATCCTATTTGCTTTGCAGTACCGCTGCGGGACACGTGTTTTAAATATAGCTTCTTCCAAAGCTATGAGGAGATTGTAGATTTTGGTTTTATGGTATCAAGAAAAAGATTCTATGTTGGCAGATATTTCCATGGCCTGGTTCTGCAGATGCTTTCTCTTAGATGCTTAACTGTGAACACGGTCACTAGGAAATAGGGGAGGGAATTGCCCGAATACTCTGCTTGTCCCTAGTTAATTCACTTGGGTTTCATATGGGTGGTTACATTAACTGCAGGATGAGTTTAGCAAAAGATTAGCTATAGTAGCAGAACCCAGCACTGCCGTACTTTAGTGGTTATTTTGAGTTAGGCATATCTCGTGTGTAGTGGAATACAGCAGATGGACTGGAGGGATGCTGATTTGTTGCGTACATTAGAAGTAGTTTGCACCGATTCTTCTGTTGCAAGGAGCGAAAGCCTGCAACTATTTGGTTTGAGAAGTGCAGAGAGGTTGCTGTCTTTGTTTCTGAATGGTCAAAAAGAAAATAGGTTAGATAAATATCTTTCTGTTTACTGGCAGTGGATGACTGTGTTCCTCTGCTGTATAAACTGTGTGATCAAAGAAGACTCACTCTGTAGATAATGCCCACATTTGTTGAAAATACTGTACGACTTCCTCAGCAGGCCAGAAATCATCTTACAATAAAGCATAACGTGTTACTACTTTATCAAATTACTTCTCTGGGTTATTGCTGTTACAAGTTGATGATCACATGATGTGAAATCTAAATTGTTCACTGATAACATTTAAGAGAGGCAGTCTCGAGAAAACAGCAGAGGGAATCGCAGGCATTTGGGTAAGTTCATGGGCACCACAGTTAGACTACTTCAAGCACCTCTTACTGTGTCTGTTATAAAAACACCTTCTATGACGTGAGCAGATTGATAGCACACTTTGTACTGCGCATAATTTTAATACACTCTGTAGATTACAAAACTGAAGATAAGTTGCATCACATCAGAATCGCAGTATGCCGTGTCTCCAGGCTAAACTAGGAGATTATTAAAGAGGTCCTACAGTTCAAACCAGGTTTTATTCCCTTAGCTGGTCCCTTAATATACCCTAGAGTTTTACTGGGGAAAAGAGATAAAGGAATGATTTCTTTTTTTTTTTTTTTTTTTTTACATTAACTGTATTAAATGATGGATTAGATCTAATTGTCATCCCAGGCTTATAAATTGAAGAAAGAAATTCCTTTTGCAAGATTCTGCCTGTATTTTGTAACACATTTGAGGAACTCTCATATGGATTAGATCTCCTGAGTCTGCTAGTGGCTGACATATGTTCTGTGAAAAAGAAAAATGACATATTGTTTTGTAAAACTATTCCCTGTGTCTTCCCACTTGCCAAGCTTACTATACATTATTTGAGGAAAAAAATGTTGTGCAAAATGTTTTGTAATTTAGTAGGAAAAGTGGAACAAACGATTGCAATCGCTTGTGTCAGTAATACGTACACTTATGTTAAGCGTAAATGCTGGTACCAGGAATATTTATTAAGCTCTCCAAAATATTTTCACTTGGTAAATTTCAGATTGACTGGTTTGGACTCTGTGGAACAGGCCCAGCCCTGATTAACATGTTAAAATTAATCAATACCAGATGAGATGAGCAAACTGTGAAGAGCTGAATGATAACAGCTTTCACAACACTTTTTGAAATGCACATCAGTAATGCTTTGCCATGGAAGCCGGGAAACAAAATACCATGTTTAACAGCTGGCATCAAAGAAACTCAGGAGATAATAGAAAGAACATGCCCTTGGACTATGATATAGTGCAATTACACGCTAATGTGCAAAAGGTCCTCGAATAATATTTTTGCTTTGTTTTTCAGGAGATTGCAACAGAAATAAAGAAGTTGATCCTTGGAAATGAAGATTTCAAGATGACTATATTTCTATATAGTCCATCGGATCTCATGAGTTGCTAATGCCAGTATTTGGATAGAAACATTCAGAGATTAACTGCTTCAAGAAGTGGTAGTGATGAGGATGTTGTTATCCCTGCTTCTTCAGGGTCAACACCAAATTCAGGACTTAGAATGATGCTCTCTTACTTGACATCTCGAGCTCTTGGCTTGGAGGCTCAGTCTCATCGTGTCAATCTACATTGTCCTGTCGACTGCAGTTGCACCATAGCTCTAGCTGTGTTTCCTACTCATGCTATAGTCATGCATGATGAGGTTTTATTTTTGGTATCATGTAATGTGTTTTCAGGGATATTTCAAGCCTAAACACATTGTATGCACAAAGTTGAATTATCGTTTAGTTCTGTTGTATTTCAGTGCCTCTGTATCACAGGACCTGGCATTCATAGAGAACTTCAAACACCCTAATACTTGCTAGAATGGTAACAAGGCCACGCACAACCAATCCAGGAGGTTTCTGGAGTGTATTGAAGACATTTTCTTGAAGGAGGTGATGAATTAACTGATTAGGGGAGATGCTCTGCTGGACCTGTACTCTAAACAAGGAAGAGCTGGTTGAAAAAGTGAAGGTCAAGGGCAGCCTTGGATGCAATGACTGTAAGACTTGGCAAGTTCCCATGGAAGACAGACCTGGAGGGAAAAGGGGCCCAGGAGGGCAGGTCAGTCTTCAAGGACAATCTCCTTAGAGCATAAGGGCAGTCTACTGCAATTGCAGATAGTAAAGCAAGCGTAACAGAATATCAGCATGGATGAAGAGGGCGCTCCGGACCAAGCTCAGATGCAGAAAGGAAGCACGCCGAAGAAGGAAGCTGCGATGGCTGCCCAGGAGGAACACAGAGACACTGCCTGAGTGCACAGAGAAGGAATTGCAAAATCCAAAAGGGTTGAAATTAGCAAAGGATGTGAGGGGCAAAAAGAAGGGCTTATTGTCCATATTCCTGGAAACAGTGACCAGTGTCAGCCTCAATCCAGTGGCCACCCAGCAAGTCTGTTGTGATGAGGCAGGTTCAAGGTCAAGCCAAGAAATCAAGTCAGCAGGTCAGGATGAGGGACAGGATCAGGGAGGTACGAGGCTGGGCACTGACACAGCTGCAGCACAGCTGCAGAGTGCCTCTAGCAGAGGCCAAGTGCAAAATCCTCAGCTTGAAAGCAGCTCCCAAGGGACGGAGAGGCAGGCAGGCCCTTCCTGAGGCTGCCTCTAGCTTTCTTCCCAACAAACAGCTCAGATCAGCAAAAAGGCTGACCTTGAACTCTGTCAACTAAACTCCTGAACCAACTAAAATCCTGGAAGGGGGAGTTCACTCAAGGCCCTGACGCAATACAGGCTGGGGATTCAAGGCCCAGAAAGCAGAATTGCGGAACAAAACCTGGGGGACCTGGTGGATGAGCTGCATGTGAGGCAGCAACATGCCCTTGCAGCAAAAAGAGGCTGATCGCATTCCAGGCTCTATTAGCAAAAGGACAGCCTGCTGCTGAAGGGAAGTCATTAGTCCCTCTGTTTGTTTACTCTGCCCAGTTTTGGGCTCCCCACCACAAGAAAGACAGTGACATACTGACCAAGTCCAGTGGAGGTCTGCCAAGATGTTGTGTGGTTGGAGCTTGTGATGAAGAAGAGGCTGAGACAACTGTGCTTGTTCAGCCCTAAGGAGAGGTGGCTTCAGGGGGAACCCCCCTGTTGTGTTCAGAGAAGATGAAGCCAGACTCTTCTCAGAGGTGCACGTGGCAGGACAAGAGGCAACGAAGATGAGTTGGAATATGAGAAATTCTGACTTGATACAGTAATTTATTTTATACTGTGAGGATGGTCAAACACTGGAGTGAGCTGGTTGCCCAAGGGGGCTGCAGTATCCTCCACCCCTGGAGTTACTCAGAACCAACCTGCATGAGGCCCCAGGCAGCCTGCTCTACCATGACCTGCCCTGAGCAGGAGGCTGGACGAGGTCACCTCTGGAGGTCCCTTCCCACCTGTGTGATTTCACGCGGCAGTGAGGCACTTTGGTGCAGTGTCAGAATGCAAGCCCTAGGACAGCACGTGGAGGTTTGCACTTAGCAACACTTGTATCAGGAACACGTACGCATTACTCTGCTCCAACATCTGTTAATAATATAACAGAGTATAAGGCAAAACAACTTTCTAATGGAACTATTGAGAAAAGCAACAGATGGAGAATTCTGTGCAAAATAAGTAATATCAGTATGATTTAATTTTTGTGTTTGCCTGGATCTCTGAGAACGAAACGGCCTGATCCTGTGGCAGACTTGCAGCAACACTTGAGAACTGATAAGAACCCTGTGTTCGCTTCTACAGCAGCGAGGAGTGAAGTCCTGAAATAAAATGGTGAGGCGGCTGCACAAGGCAGCTCTTGCCATCTTTCTGGGCTCTCTTAAGCACATTCCCTCAAATGCCAAATAGTACGGTGTCTTACCATTCTTCTGCGCTTAAACTGGACCTACAGCTCCAGTGGTTAGGGTAGGCAGCTGGACTAGTTCTGCTAATTAAAGTCATCAGCTGTATAATGCATGGCTGTAGTAGGGCTGTACTGTCCCAAGGACAGCCCACCGGTCTGGCTTTTCTTGAGCTGTCACTTCCTTCTTCCAATCATATTCTAGCCAGATATTAAACTCAATAGCTTCTTCAGTAAGCATCCAATAATTATGGCAGCTTACCGTATTAGTTAATTACTGGAGATTACGCTCACATCTGTTGTGCGTACAATCTCCCAGTCAGTTTAGTGCTTTCAGTATCTGATCCAGTGGTGAGTCAGCGATGGCAAAGACATATAGGGACCTAAAACCATCTGTCTGAACTGTCTGTATTTATTTAGCACAAAGATAACGAGGTCAATTGTCCTAAGACCTTTGAATGAGGAAACCTGCAGAAGATGTGTTTGATATTTCAGTGATTTACCTGTGATCTAATTGCATAACAAAGTGTTAGAGCAACTGAAGAGTGGGTATTCTTCTTCAAAAAGCTTGCTATATACCTACGTTAGGATTCATACATTGCACAGCGATATAAGTTTTGCTTTATAGAAAAAATATTAATAAATTAATTTCATACTAGGGGAAATTTGCCTTTTCCTAAGAAGAAAGGTTGCAATTGCTGAATTATCTGATGCAATTAATTATTAGCAAAGAATCCAAAACAAAAGACAAAGACAAATCTCTGGCCTAAGAGGCTGGCACTGTGGGCTCCCCATTATGCCAGCTACAGTGTCAGAACATGAGTTAAGGATATTCCGCAGGATATTCTGATAGGGGAAAACATACGGTGCTTTTTAATCTTTTTATGCAAGTGAATATAAACATTTACCACCTCTATTGGCTATTTGTAAATTAAATACTGTTTGTAGAGCTGAAAACAGGCTTTTTGTGTAACTAATTTCCATACAAAACATCTGTCAGCATATACTCTTTCATAATGATGCCAGTGCATACAGAGGGCCTTAATCCATGGCAAATAAACAGCTGGAAACTGTTCTTTTAATATTTAGTAGTGCTTGATTTACTGGTTTGGAACTTTTTTTGGTAGATGGAGCAGACAGTTTCCAAAACAGCTTACAGATTTTTAACACATCCTTCTTTTAATAAAGTTCAGTTCCTAATTTTATGTATGTTTGGCCTCCCCTCAAGAAGTCCATATTCAGAAGATTACAACAGTATGGAATTTTTTTATGGCTGATAGCAGAAATCAGTTTCTTACTGCTTTGAATAGAAATTTTTAAAATAGCTTCCAAATATGGCAAAAAAAAATTCTTGCTATATGGTAGTTTTAATGAGTACCAGATTCATCAGGTAGCCAACAACCCACAGCATTTAAAATATACATTTGAGAAGTGTGAGAGTATATCCTTGCCTACACAGAAGAACTGAATTTATTCAGCAAGAAAGCATTCAATCTGGTAAGAAACTTTTACTTGCAAATGACTTGAATGAGTGATTTCCTTCTACCGTGCATACTGAAAGATGCCGTCTGACCCCGCTGCTTCACTAAAAAATTCATCCTTAAGAAAACTGTATCTGCTGGGCTGAAAAAATCTCCACAACAATCACTAACCGTAGGAAAGAATTGGGTGTATTCCCTTAGTGTTGCCATCAATGTTTCTCAAACCTTTCTTGGAGGGATTTTTTTTTTTTTAATGCAAAGAAGAGAACGGTTTCTTTCTTCAGTCTTTCATTTCTTTGAACTTCCTAATGGGGAGGCTGGTTGCAAGGTGTCTGACTTGCATCTAAACCGAAAGTGGGCAAAGACCACTGCTTGTTTTCAAACACTCCGATGAATAATCAACATCCACCGGAAAGCACTTGGTATTCACAAGCTGAAGGCTGGATTTGGGCAGCAGAGCTGAAAGGTGGTTTATTCTACTGTTAAATTCTGCCAGCTGTCATGTCTGCATAAATTAGAAATCCACCCAAATAATTTTCTAAATGGTCTACAAATTGAGGTTAGTATGCATGGAAATATTATTAATTTTTAGTTCCTAAATTAATTTACATCCAAACCACTGATAAGACATTAGGAATGCATAGGTAAAGCAAATGTCTGGTTAAACCTTAAGAAGGCTTGTAAATATTTACTAGATACATACTTCACATCTTCTGTAGATTATGGTGCAAATCTAACTAACAGAAGGTATTACAATCAGACTGTGAAGATTTGCAAATACCACGAGTAAACCAAGTGCTGCGCTAATAGAGCCATATCATAACCATTTAAACTTTTGAGTAAACTTTGAGTAAACTTAAAACTCTGTAGTCTGAATTTAGCTCCTTTGTTAAACTTGCAATTACAGCTGACCTGATTAAGAAGAGCTGTTTTCTCAGTCTCGTTGGTAGGACACATTGATTAGAAAGCCTGGGAATCCTCATTCCGATCCAAGCAGTGATCTCTCCCCGGGAGTTCACTGATTAATTAATGAGTGTGTTTACCTGTGCGTGCCTGTTTGGGCAGATTAGCATTTGCACATACAATGGCCGAAGGGACAATGACAGCTACTGGAATGCTGGATCCCCAAACTTTAATGATAGCACAGCAGAACTTTCACACCAATGCCCTGCCCAGCCAGGTCTACACCTTCTCAAAGTGTCACCTTTGCTCTTGTTTTCTTTAAACCACCATCTGTTCTTAAGCAGGAAAACCTAAGTTCTTTACCTTGTTTTTTTGAATGAATAACATTATAAGATGAAAAAAGAGGTCTGGATGGATCATGCAAGAAGTCACAATAAATATATAGAATATTTGTAGACCTGTATTTGCTATATATATTTAGTTAATAACTCCACGTGCTTCTTGAAAGAGACCTATTTTAAATCAATGACTATGTCTAAAGAAGCTGAATTATGAAATGACCTAATGTAGGTATCTGGTGTTTCTTTAAAGTATTTTCTCTTTTAAAAATTGCCTTGTGATAGTATTATGGCTAAGAAGTTTAATTGGGGAAACTGATGATTGTGAATTTGGGGCTTTGGAGAACTTCACGTAGGGAGAGTACGTTGTCAGTCATTTACAATTTGGGATGAGTATGTGTAACATTCAAACAAGTTGATAAAAAAAAAATAACCTCCAATCCCATTAAAATGAACAGCAACCTCTCAGTGAGATCAATATTTTGTTCTAAGAGATGCTTTCCCAGTTTGTGAGGTCTGGCAAGGTGAATACGTTGTTAGGAGATGTACTGAGAGCGGCTGAGATAACACAAACCAACTGTAACTTGTTTGAAGGAAGATTAAAAGGGATCGCAGTGCAAACAGTCTCAGTGGCAAATGAAGAAATAATTCTTGGTACCAGGTATAAAGTGCTGACGATACGAACGTGTTCCAAGAAATGTTCTGCTATCACCATACAATGGGAAATTGCATCTTTTCCCATTTTTGACAAAACCCGTTGGTGTTCCCAGGGGAGAACATCTTTTTCAGCAAGCTCTGCTAACAACGTTCTGAAGGAAATCCCTTTATGGGTTTCAGTGGCATTTAAGAGGAAGACTACTTTTATTAGTAGTATGTTTTACTATTAAATGAAATGTACCTGGCCCAAGAGGACTGCTGTGATAGTTATGATCCCCTAATTCACAATACAATGCTCTCAGGCTTACGGAGATGATGAGAGCTCTCTTCTACCTCAGAACTGGGCAGAAACGAAAAAAAGCCTTGCTGGAGCTAGTTGGGGTGGGAGATTTGGACCTGTACAGAGACGGATTTGGTCAGTGATCCCTAAACCCCCTCCTATTTCATAGGGTCGCCTTTGTTTGTAGGGTAAATTCTGTTTCCTGCGCTCCCAGTGAATCTCCTCCCACAAAGCACGTGGGCTTGCAGTTTGCATTGGGAGGATTCACATTCCTCCGTCCTAAATGCTTAACAGAATACCTCTTGTTTTCAGAGGCTTTGTGCTTTTCCCTTCTCTCTTCTCTCTGTCCCTTTTGTCTCCTCCCTGCCAAAAGAAAATCACTAAATGTGTGTACGTAATGGTTTCAACTTTAAAAAAGTAATTGGATTCTCACAGAAGTTCTCTCCCTGGCTCCACCACTTCCAAGCGACAAGATGTGTGGCCACTTCTTGTCTGTTTCTCATATCCCTTTCTGAGATCCTAACCCTGCTCTGCATCACTTTTATAGACCCAAACCCACATGGTTTTGATTTGGCAGAGAATGGCAGATTGCTCCATATTAGAAAGGATGTGGATGCTTGTTTTTGGATTTTGTTTGGTGTTTTTCAACTACATCTCCTGTTGTTTCCATATTGAATTTGGTTGTAAACTAAAAAGTATACTATACATTCTGTTATGTTGATCCTTGAGATGGAGCTGCCCTGATGGCACTTCCATCCTCTTCTTATCTGATTCAGATGAAGTAGACTTTGGGTATTTTTCATGCAACCACTTACTGCAAAGTATTAATCAGTTTGGGAGAAAATTAAGACTTGTAGATCCAATTCAATTTACATTGAGACCTCTGTTACTGACAGCACATAAGAGCTGAATAGTGTCTATAAATATCTATATCAGTTTTAAAGCTCCTTTACATTATTACAGTGCTACAAAGATGACTAATGAGTATTCACCACTGGCAAACTATGATTAAGACTGAGTAAGAATCTTCATCTTTAAACTACCGGTTTTTTAGTTGCTCATATCTATGAAATAAATGTTCATCCCCCACCCCCTGCAAAACCTCTTATATCAGTTCCTACGCGAGACTTTTGGAGAGAATTTAGGCAGAATTCAGCCATTTTCATGTTATGCAAAGCATAAAGAAAAATGCTTTGTGTCTTCTAGATTACCCGGTCGAACAGCTGACTCTAAAGAGCCCAAATACCATTTGCTTCATGATTCTAATTTGAAAAGGAAAATCAAAGAGTAAAGAAAAGCAAACTAGGCTTTCCCGGATTCAGAATATAGTAAAGTAATCCATTCTCTGCATATCTATTAGGTTTTTCTTTCAGTTTCTTCTTCTGCCTCAACCCTTTCCCAGGGAAGGGCTGAAAACAACGCAGCAGCAAGCGGTGGTTTTGAACACCAGCATCTTTCCTAAAACATTGTCTTTCATTAAAAGCTGCTGTGGTGGCACAAGAGTCTTAAAAACATTAACTAAGTGTAACCTGGGCATATATGTCTGCTTAAGTTTTCACAGGGACTGAAATAATAGCTCTGAGAGATGTGAGCCTCATCTCAACAGGGTTTCCTCTCATATGCCCCCTATTTTAAACCTGAACTTTCTCTACTCTTCCTGCTCTTCCAGGCGGGAGAGGTTTAGTCACTGCGTCCAGTCAATTTACTGTAGTGACAAGGCACGTATTTACTTTGGGAAAGAAACCTTACCTATTTTTTCTCCAATTACTATAAAATAAATTCCAAGGGACCTGATGGTCATACCTGCCAAGACAGACACCAGTCCAAGAGACTGGCTGGAATCACACAGCGGATCCGCTTGACAGGCTGCCAGACCACTCTTCTGCCTACAGAAGTGGCAAGCAGCAGCAGCTTAAGAGAAGAGAGAAGCAAACTCACAGCAGGCTTATAAAATATTTAATATAATCCAAAATACAGATTTACTGAAATCCTGAAACACAGCATTTATTTTTTTTTCACTTTCTGGTACGCTTCAAATGGAGTTTTTCCACAAATAAAACGTCTCGATATTTGGATAATCATCCAATCCAAATTCAATCTTGCTAAGTTACTGCCCATTTTTTGCAGCAAAAGAGTTTCAAATTTCGTGTGCTTTACTGTATGTATGGGGGGAGAGACGGAGGGCGGAAGGGAGGCAGAGAGAGAGACAGACATACAGACAAGACTGTGGTCATCTCCCTCCCCACACATGCTTTCTCCTGTACCCAGCTCTATTTTGCTGCTGCTGAAGCCCTCTCTTTCGGTTCTGCAACGTCCCGGCGTGCAGGATGTGGCCGCCGGCCCTGGGCACTGCTGCTGAGCAGCGCCGGGGGCAGGAGGACGGTCCCTACCCTGCTCTTCCCATGGCCGCTGGAGAAGCAGGGACGGCAATCGCTCCCTCTGTCTCCCGGCCCTTTCGTGCAGACCCATCCCATCGGAGAAGTCAAATTTAAGAGCGGGAGAGCTAAAGCTGCCTTCTTCAAGGGCCTCTTACCGTATACAAAAAGACACGTTTGATGATTTTTTCCTAAAAACCCCATGAGCTATATGGGGTTATGTGTCAAGGATACAAAGCCCCAAATGATTTAATCTACTTCAGTGGGAGTCGCAAATACTGGCTGTTAAAACGCAGCCAAGAATTATTGCAAAATAAAGGCTGGGAAAGTAAGTACTTAAAACCCAAGAAAATCCCAAAGCTAAGGTTTCTGCCACAACATTCAATCGCTTTCGCTGCACATCGATAGGTTTTATTATTATTTAATCTATATCCTGTGAGGTGTGTAGGATGTGTAATGAAGCCAAAACGATATTGCTTTGGAAAAGTTAGTATTCGTAATTTCCTGACTTCTGAATATTTGATTTTTCAGCCTCAGTAATGCACTAATGCTGTTTTATGTGTCCTATATGTAATTGGCTTGAATGTTTTTTCTTAACTGTTGATACGATGATTACTTTCTGGAGGAAGAGTGAAAAGAACGACATTTTTTCCTTTGTCCCAATACCACAGAAATTTACGCGTTTTTTCACCGCGGTGATACTATGCTGGTGAGGGGAACTCGGTGTAGGTGGGAGTTTGGCTGCTCAGTGCCTCTCTGATGAATGAGACTTGGAAGCCTCTCAAGGACGGTGTTATTTTTAATTCCCTTTCCAAACTCACTGGAAACACTCGAGGGTATAAGGCTTTTTTAGGTGTGTGTTTACAGGAGGGCACGTTTACTCCCGTGCCTTCCCCCGCCCCACCACCTCTTCAGCAGCTCAGGAGGCTGTTTGTTTAGCACTCGATAAAAAATAAAAGCTAAACAGATTACCGCAGGTTAAATTAACATTTATGACCTTTACTACGGAAAGCTCCACTTCCCTGCTGTGCGCGAAGGATGTGAAAGGGCAGTTAAGATGTGCAAGTTAAACACGCTCGCCGACTCATCCGAGCAGGGTGTCTGGCAGCAGGTGAAGGTGTCCGTGAGGTAAAACACGACGGTCGCCAACGCCGCCGTACCTGCGCGCCTCCCACCCCACCTGCGAGGGCCCCAGGCCCAGGCCGGCCCCCGGCAAAGGGCCGCAGCCGCCCCGGGCCGGGCCTGGCGCAGCGGGGCCGCCCGCGCCCGGCGCACCTGCGGCGGGCGGGCAGGGGCTGTTAGGCCGCCCCAGCCGGGGGCAGGCCCCGCGGCCCCCCGCTCGCCCCCGGGCCCTCCCCCGCCAGGCTCAGGTGACACCGGCCCCGGCGGCTCCCCGGGCCGCCGCGGAGCTTCCTGGTTCCCAGAAGGTGCCGGAGCGGCCGCAACAGGAACTGAGAGACGGGGGGGAGGAGGCGGTGCCGCCGCTCCGCTGCAGTCACGGCCCGAGCCGGGGGAGCGGAGCAGCCATGGGCCGCCGCCCGCCGCCGCGCTGAGCCGCCCCCGCGGCCGAAGGGAGAGGGGCCGGTGCTGCCCCCTCGCCCCTGCCGGGCGGGGCGCTTCTCCCTGGGGGGCGCTGGAGCAGCCGCCGCCGGGGGGCCCGCGATGTGACCATGGACAGCAGGTTCAAGTGAGTGGGGAGGGCGGGGGGGCTGTCAGGCGCGGCGGGCCGAGCCGAGCTCCGCGGCGGGCAGGCAGCGAGTAGGCCTCGTAGCCGCCCCGGCCTGCCGGGCCCGCCAGGCGGAGAGGGAGGGAGGGGAGGAGGGGGAGCGGGAGCCCACCCGGCGGGAGCGTGCGAGGGGCCGGGCGCGCCGCGGCCGCTGAGTGACAGCGGGGCGGGCGGGAGGCAGCGCGGCCGGGAGCTGAGCGCTGCGCCGGGCCGGGGCGAGGCGGGACCCGCGGCGCCCCCCGCCCCGGCCCGCAGCAGGGGGAGGAGGAGGCGGCGGCTGCGGCGCCGGCGGCCGCTCCTCCGCCCCTCGCCGCCTCCCGGTCCGGCGGCGGCCCCAGCGCGCCTGCTCTGACATTGCCCTCCCGCAGCGGTGGTGAGGGGGGGGACGCCGTCCTGCGCCCCCCGGCCACGCCGGGTCAGGGGCGTCGGTGCCGGCGGAGCGGTGCCTGCGCTCTGCCAGCCTGTGGCCGGTGAAAGGGGATCGTGAAATGGTGGCAGGGTGCCCCTGCGGCGGCCGCAGCCCGCGGGCCCGGCTCCCTCCCTCAGGCCTGGGCAGCGGCGCTGCCTGCAGTGACCCCCCTGCGGCAGCTGGTGGGCCGAGGTTTGTGTCATTCATCTCCCCGGTAATTACAAACCTTCTCTTTGCCATTATGGTATGGCAGGTGCCGAAGGGATTTTGAGGTGTTTGGAAGCACTCCTGTCCAGCCTTACCCATCAGGAGCGGCCACGGGTCTTGCTGACATTGGAAACCAACAAGATGTTAAATTACGGGTTTCAGAAATTGACAAAAATCTCCATGTAAATATGTGATGAATAAGCAAGGCTGCTACCGGGTAGCTGTAAAGGAAATGAGAGACAGTCTGACAATTCTCAGATTAGTTTGACACATTTTTGACACTTCTAAGCATAGTGGGATGTGAAGAGTAAACTTAGAAGCATTTTTCTGCAAAAGCACATTTAGAGTGGTGTAGTGAAAGACGGAAGGCAGTGTTACTTCAAAGAGCTTTCTTCATGAGGGTAACAGCTAGGAGTTGAGTTAGAAGTTCTTGTTTGGTGTTTGTAACACTTTAACCGATTCACACTAAAAACCCAGCGTTGTGTGGTCTGGGTTTTAGGAAGAAATGGAAGGGGAAGATGGCCTCAGACTATACACCGAGCAGCTGAGCCAGAGTAACGTCACAGGGAGATGTCACTTCTTCTAAAGGAAGGATTTTTGTCATTCAGTTTTCTAGGTGGCTTAACGAAGCCGAGCCTTATCAGTTTCATTTTGAACCCGCTTGCCAGCCAGAGGAACAACGGACGGACTTTAATACCAGAGTGAATCTCCAATATCTGGATTTAGGCTGTTGTAACTCAGAGCAGAACTTGATCTCCTACGGACAGGATCAGTAGAGATAGGATTTTCCCAACTAAATGCTTTAAAATATGATGCATGGAAAGGTTGTGGTACGGGCGGGTAATGTCTCCATAACCTGAATTAGAGTATAATTACGTATCTCAGTTGATGATGGTGCTGAGGTCACTGAAAGCATGTACTGAATCAATTAATTTGTGACAGCTGAAATTTTCCCCAGCTCAGCCTTTGGATTTAATTCAAAACTTTTTCTTTAAAGAGACAATGGTGTGTTAATTTGCTGTATGCTTTATTTGAAGCATTCTAGAAACCTGGAACCAAGTCTTGATTTTTTTTTTTTTTATTTGCTTAAAACTCCAGCTGACTTCAGTGGGAGCGTTACTCAAGAAGGGAGTTCAAGTCTTTTATGTGGTTAAATAGATAATTGATATGGGTGCGGTTATACCACTCGTTTTTAATATAAATAGCAGTGTGCTTGGTAGGCAGAGAGAGCTGGGTGGTACAGTAATGGCATTTAGAAATGTTTTAATAAATATTTAGCATGGGATCAGGTTGACTGTTAATTGCTGTTAGCAGGTCATTATTATCAGGTGTGTATTTATTGGGGAAGGGAGAGAGGCATTGGCCATCACACAGAGCTGACCATGATGGCTGCTGCAGATATGGAGGCTCCGTCTTCTTGGCTAGCTTGGGATTGCGTCCATCCCTAGTTATTGCATTAATGTTTTCTCACTCGCTGAATCACGCGTGAGATTCAGCCTTTAAAGTCAAAGACAGTGATCAATACCTTGTGAAAGAGGAAGCTAAGTGATTCTCAGCCTTATGGTGGTAATCTTATGCATTTAAAAGGTAGTGGCTAAATTCATGGAATTAAAATGAAAGTCTAATGATGGGCTGTTCCTATTAAGTAGAAATAAAACATAGCGTTATAAAAGGCTGGGCACGATTCCATTAATATGTTTTGGATTGAGTGGTAAGGATTTTAGTAGCACTTTTTTCCAACTGTTAGGTGTGGTGTGATGGAGTGACTTAAAAGCTATTTGATGTATAAGTCAGTGACTGTATCACTGAAATAAATCACATAGTTTAGCTTGTTTATCTTGCGTATTCTTTTTTTAAAGCTGTACAGGGACGTGTGACTCTTTGGTTCTTCCTTAGAATGAATCTGATTTCTGATTTTTTTTTAATGAAATTTTATTAATTTAAATAAATCAATTTAAATACAGTAGAAACACTATTTGAAACATATATCTGATTAATCAATTGTGTTTACTTCTTCTAGGGAAAATCCAGAACGTACCTTTGATTTGGTACTGAAAGTAAAATGCCAAGCGTCTGAAAATGAAGGTAATATACTGATATTTATTTATAGAAACGAGAGCTGGGAAAAAAAATAGCTTGCTTCCTGATCTAGTGTCATCTTATGTTTTGAATTGCTATTGGACTGGGATTGTATTAGAAAGTGACTTTGGTTATTTTATTGCCTTTTAAAATCTATCAATGTGTTAATTCATAGTTGTCGTGGGTTTTTATTGTTATATTTTCATTTTGGTTAGTGTAAAAATATTTTTGTTCTGAGAGAAATGCTTGCAAAGCTTGGACTTGAAATGTATCTTCTATGGTTCTTAAGTCTTAAAATATTGATTTTTATATATGATTTCATTTTAGGCGAACAAGCTAATTCTGTCTGTCAGTGGAATGTTAATTTTGATCCGTGTGATAGGGAGAAAGGAAAGTAAGTTCTTTTCTAAACAACAGAAAGAGTCTTTCTAGCTCATGTTTTGCAGCTGCTTTGATTTGATACATGATACAAACAACAAGTGCTGACTTGAGCTTGCATTAGCCATCAGTTTTCATGTCTCTATAAACACGTGGTAAAGGAGATGCAGTAGTGTGAGAGTTATCTGAGAGCGGGTTTTTTCTTCTTGAGTAAAAAGAAGATGGGATTTCCAGTGCTGAAAACGAAGTGACCTCTAGAAAGTCCATTGGGGGAACTCGGTTCATGTTTTCATCCAAGGTTGTTTGCCTTATAAAAACACAAGGAGAGAAGAAGTCTTGTTGGGGTTGTGGTGTAGTCATGTTAGTCTGTGACAGCTGTGTCTTAATCACAATTGTAAAAACAATAAACTACATCTTAAAATTGAGTATATTTCTTATCCTGCTGTGCTGATGGAGGCTGTTTCCAGAGTTTACTACTCTAACAGGTTGGAAGCCTATGGAGGTTTATAGCCCCAAACAGCTTCTTTTTTTTTTTTTTTTGTTTTTTTGTTTTGTTTCAGCCAGTATTTCTGTTATTGGTGTTGTGGGTACATGGCTACTATGTTTACAAACAACATTTTTGCTGAAGCTAAGCAATTGTAGTTCTTTAGGTCTTTTCCTGACAATCCCAACAGGCTTTTCTGGACCTGTTGTGTTATATATTATCCATTATTGATATCTGAAGTTCCTCTGCTTCACGCCCCCCCCCCCCTTTTCTTTTTTCTCCTCTTTGTAAGATTGCTCATTTAATTGCAGAATGACATCTTGGTCCTGGTGCAGTCCTTGGGTATTTTCACTTTTTTGTGACCAGCCAGTGTCGTTTGGTTTATTGCCTGCTTTTTTGAGTTGCTGTTGGTACAGTCATGGTTTGGGAAATCAGATGGGCTTTCTTACCTCTCTGGTCATTGTGTGGTTTGTATCATGGCGCATTCTAGTTTCTATTCTCTCCCTTTTGCAGTTTTTACCTTGGTTGTTTCATAGGTGATGTCTGTGAACCTTGCTTAGCTACTTGACTTATGATCTGTTCCTCCTCGCGCTGTGCGTTTAGTCTCTGCTTCCACCTGACAGCCCTTCTTGGGGGCCTGTTCACATCTCGGCTTAGGCCCAGCTTCCACCTGCAGATTTTATTCAATTTCCCTTTCTTCCTTTCCCTCCTGAGAGCTAGACTGTTGATAATCCTTTCATGTCTTCATGTTGAAATCTTGAAAAATGTGGGGTTTTTTTCTTCTGTGATCAGAACGTGGATCTATGTCCTTTTAGTTCCTTTTATCTCCCTTTTGACTTCTGATTTTTGTTTTGCATCTTTCTACTTCTACTATCATAAGAAACCACTTCTCGTTACCTGCAGCTCTGTGAATGGCCGCTTGTGACTGAATTCTGGTCATAGTCACTTCCCCTGCCTCCCTTGGTGAGTGTTTCGTGCTGTCAGCTATCCCCTGTGGAGAGTAGCATCTTTAAGAAATCTGTGCATCTCCTTGAACTGTTGCCTTAGTTAATGTGGAGACTGTATTTGTGACTGTATTGTGGGTGCACCCTCTTCTATTCCACTTTTTGGTGTCATCCCTTCTACCCCACGTGGGCTTGGTTGCTGTTCGTCCATGGGGTGGGTGGCCAAAGGCAAAGAGGAGGTCTGATACCAGTAGTGTTGGAGTCTGCAGCGTGTGACTTGCAAGGTGTTTAGGGGTGTTTCAGATGACTTGGAGGTTGTATTGATTCTCGCATGAGTCTGCAGATCCGCACAAAAGTACAGTTCCCCTTTTACCAATCAAATTGGGCCGGCTGAATATTCCGGTTATCATCCTGCTGTACTTGGCGATCCATTTGGGATTCGTTTTAATTTCCTTCATATTATATCTAATTCAGATAACAAACTCACTCCAGTGAGGGCTTGACATCATATTTACATGTGGTATTATGAGCACAGTGATGTATCAAATTAATATATCTGAATGTTAAAGTTATTTAAAGGAAACTCACAAGGGACAAAAGTGTATTGTCTTCACCGCCACTTTAGAAATGGAGCACAAGGCTTATCATGCTAAACAGGGAGCTTTCAAGGTTGGTTTATTATAAGGCCTAACAAATTTGACAGTTACCCTGTATTGTAGGTCTTGCCTTTAAATAGATTTTCATGCTAGGATAATCTTTTGAATATATCATACTTGAAAATGTGATCCATTCACCTGTTTCTTTGCTCATGCCTCTTTCTTTCTTATGAAAGAGATTTGTGTTTAAATAGGGGCTTTCTCCCTCGCATCCCATCTGCTCCTTGTACTTGATCCTGAAGCTATGTCAGGGCTGAATTTGTGACATCACTGTCACCAGTGTTGCCGTGGAAATATCACAGACACAAAATTATGATCTCCCCGCATGAGTGAGCAGCAGGAGAAGCCGACTTAGGAGAGAGGAAGACCTTAATGTGACCTGTGTATCTTTAAGCTTTTTCTTTTCAAGATCTGCTGTAGTGTGTGTTCTCTTGCATTTTAATTTCCCTGTGCCAGTGTGTAAGTGTTCTAACAAATGAAAGTTGAGGTAGCCCTACTGCATGTGTAGCTATTAATAAGGTGAGGTTTTTATGAGGACGCTATATGCTTGCAACAGTGTGACATGATGAAAAATTTTGCTATAAAGATTATTGTTATTCTTTTGGAAAAGTGTTTTTAGATAACTTCTTAATTATAGCATAGCTCTCTAAGCAATGTTAATTTTTGGGTCTCACAGTGTCCTAGGGCTCTTCCAGCTATAAAGGATCATACATACATGAAATGCAGCAAGGTTTATATGTACTCTTAAATTTGTTCTTAAATCATTCCACTAATTTTTCCAACAGTGTTTTCTACTCCATGTAAACACCTAAGAGGTTTCATGTAGGTTAATATAAACTTATCACTTCATGTATGGTAGGTAGCTCCTGAATGGGTTATAGGCTTAGTCGTGCTAACGTATCTTTAGTTATAGTTGGATCAAAATTTTGTTTTGCCATTGGATACCTGGCTTTTGCAATTTAAGAGTAGCTTGCGTACTTGAATATTTATTTCTTAACTGACTGAGTAGACTGTCCTTTTGGGCTGCTCTTTCTCTTTCTCTGTTTTTAAACTACAGGAGCGTGTAATAGCATTGCTCTTCTAACGCTTTTCTCACTTTTGGGGCAGGAGAGAGAAAAGGATACTCTTTACATAAATATTCTTATAACGGAGCACACCATTGAACTAATAGCATGAATTGTAACATTTTTTGCTGTTGCTCAACAAGCTTTGATTATTCCTCACTCAAGTTACGTTTAAAAAAATTAGAGGAGCTTAATGTCTACTTTCAGCACAAAACGGGATATGGTTCCCTCAACAATTTAGAATGTATTGCTTACCGTATTTTCGGTGTAAACAATGCCTTTGATATCACCTAAGACTTTACCTTGAAAATTGCATTTCAGCTGTATTTAATTAGACAGCTGAGGCATATATTCCAAAGAGGAGAAAAAAACCTTTTAGAAGCAAAAGCAGATTGTAGCCTGTGTCATAACTTTCAGTCCTTTGCTGGATGGTCAAGTTATGCTCAAGTGAACACAACATGTTGAAACATAGTAACTAGGTAGCGTGATAACTTTTTCTTGGGAAAATTCATAACCTGATTGTGGCAAAACTTTGAGATTAATTAACTTCTGTTAATTAATGACTGGGAGATGGGCGCTAAGCTATTCGAACAGCCCTGGATTTGTTAATTGTGAATTTGGCTTGCAGTGTCAGTAGCACCTCATAGCAAAAGGTTTTACATTGCTTCCTAGGCAGTTGCAGATTTTCGTAATTCTTTCCTGTGTCACTCCTTCATGAACAAGCAACCAAAAGAAATAGTAAATTTTTTTGCCCATTTTAACATCATCAGCTTGCCTTCTGTATTAAATGTTCATGTACAGACCCAGAGGATGGCTTGATAGCAGATATTAATATTACCAAAACTGTTGTGTTATTTTAAGGATGAGCATTACACTTCAGCTTTACAGTAAAAAGATGCAAGTTTTTTTCGCTTTGGGCTGTATCACCCTTTCCGGGTATCAGGAGTAATGCAGTGTTACAGTTGTCCTGAGCGCATAGTCTTACGTGAAGCGATTGGTTCAAGATTGTACAAGAGCTGCTCCTACAGCAGCTTTACTCTTCTTCTGGCACTGTCTTGTCCCTTGAAAGTTATACTGTGCCTGGCATTGTAAGATATGCTTGAGCCTAGAAATTGGCTAACCAAAGCAGTCTGCAGTTGTCTTTTTTTTTTAAAAACTTTTTTCTATCCATGTCCTTCTATCGTGAAAAGTAAACTGAATTTCTGCAAAGTTGATGTTTCTGAACTCTTCCACAGGGCATGTTCAAAATAACAATGCTAGTGTAATCATAGAATCATTTAGGTTGGAAAAGACCCTTGGGATCATCGAGTCCAACCATCAAATCTTTGTGAAGAGTATATATTTATCTATGCATACACAAACATATACCATATGTGCATACACACATATATATGTATGAACTTCAGATTTTGGTTAAATATGTAAAGATACAGTTGGTAATTTAATTCATTCTATAAACTTTACATCCTGTATTGATTTTATTAAAACTGGATTGCAGAGGCCAGACACAAAAGGCAATGGAAATATAGCAGCTAGCAGTAGAAAGGCAATGTGCAACAATTTCTGTGAACATAAGGTCTTCAGCATTTCTGTCCACAGTTTCCCAAGAAGAAGATGACTCAGATTGGTTTCAGTTTGTGTGGTTAAGAGAGTGCTGTTTGCTACACCTTCATTTTCTTTGATTATAGCACATACGAAGAGCAGCAAAAAGGCTCCATGGAGTGTGCAGGTAGATCCAGGAAATACAACCACTGAGTGTCATAGTTTGGGCCTAGGGCTGTTTTAGTCCTGACTGTTCAAGTTTTACCTGAAAACCCCTTTGAAATAGCAGTTCATTTTCTGTTCAAGCAAAGAATAATTGTTTGAACGAGGCTTGAAAATTGATTGCTTTGTCTCAGTTTCTTCTTTGAATGCTAAAGAAGCCTTCTACAGCCCTAGGGCTAGATACATGATCTTCAGAGATGTTTAATAGGTTTTGTTGAATTGAACGAAGAACTCCAGTAGTTTATCTTGCCTGTACCAGAATGATAATAAATCTTCGTGATGAATGATCTCTAAATTTTTTTTTCTTTAAAGGGTCGTCTTTTCATTAAATTTTCAAGGAAAAAACATGAAAACCAGTTTAATTGTTATCGGTGGAGTTAAGAACTGTATGAATGAAGTCCAGGAATTAGGGCAGAAATGCAAAATTCTTTGTATGGTGTTTGACTATGTCTGTAAGGTACTAATAAGGTATGTAATTCCAAGAAGGTACCAATTCTGAATAAAACTTGAATACAGTCGGTAGCTCTGTCCATGGGTAACCCATCTAGCTTTGGTAGGGTTTTGATTAAGAGTCTTCCAAAGCTGCTTTCAGGATTGTGGTCAAGCGCTATTTTTTCTTCTTTTTTTTTTTTTCTTCGCTGTGGAGAGCTGTTTATTAACCACAGACTGTGAGCCTGTGGGTGTAACATGCTGATCAGATAACTCTTTTCCTCTGCCGTACTCTTTTTTGCAGAGCATCACTTGAAAAGTGATTGAAAAGATAACTCTATCAGCGTAAGACGTGAAGAAGTCTGCAGGGTTCTTTTTAAGAGCAATTAAAACTTTTGATATAATCTTTATATACTGCTAACCTTTTTCACTGTTGGTTCTAAGTGGAAGGATACTAAATAAGTACTGGCCTACAGAGGGTTAGGTTTCTCTAACTTTTCAAAGCAAGCTGTGTTCTTCAGGTGACTATGAAGAGCAACTATATAATGCTATGAACTAGATAAGCTTTCTTGCAAGTCTCATATTTATTTGTAGATTTTTAGTCTCAAATATTGTGTCACCATATCACAATTTGTTTTATACCAATAAAAAGTTAAAAGATGCTTTTCCAGTTTGTACAATGCCATTTCAGAACATGGGCTATGTGTTACAGTCTCAGATGCAGCTTTTATATATAAAAAGTACAGGCTTTCTTTCCATACCTCTCTGAAGTTTCATTAAGCTTAACATCTACCCTGCCCCAACTCATTAACTCATGTGTTGTTATTTAGGTTAGTGCTACTTCCCTGTAATGGTTTCTTGTTTTTTCTGTTGAAATTTTCAAATGGTGGCACCTAAAAATCTTGGAAGAGGGCATATAATTCTAGCCGGGTTTCTCTACAGGATTACTGATTGATTAGGAGCAGAATATTTCACAGTCCTTTGTTGAGGATTATGTAAATGTTTTGAGGGCAAAAGCAGGTAGTGCCTGAGATTGCATGTCATTTTCATCCTTTTTGACAAAACTAAGGAATTAAAGCCAGAGTATGGCTGAAGCGCTCTCATGTACAAGCACCAAGTGTACCTGTAGGTCCTTCAAAAATTATAATCTTTTGTATAACTTTAAACCCTCCAGTTGTATCTAAATGACTGTTTTCATTATATTAAAATTTCTTTCATTTAATTGGGAAGCTCCTCAGGTTATGAACAATGTCTCTGTGTGTTTGGACTGTCACTAGCCGAGAGCGGGTGTTGGAGAATTATGAACAACAAAACCAATTACAGCAACTGTGATTTTGCATCTAAGATAAAGATTGACATTTTGATGCTTTTTACCTTTTCCTTTCATTCTCCAGAGACTGTGCAATGGAGGGTTAGTCACTCCAGTTTTCAGCTTCTCTTCACAGATGCAAAATTGTGGAGGAAAATGTTGTTGCTTTTCAGGGCCTCATTTCCTACGGATTTTTTTTTTTTTCACCAACCTACAGAGATTCTTGGATGTATGTGTAATTTGGAGGTGGGTGCAGATATGTGTGTGTGGGAGGGGAAGGGGTGAGAGCTGCTGGAGAAATAGGTCAAGGAAGCCCTTTCTCCTATCTCCCCTGCATTCTTCACTGGGGAGAAGAGACCTCGGTGGGGAGGGACGACCCTACTCCCCAGCAGCCAGAGGATGGTCCTGGGAGGAGCATCAGGTGCTGCTCTGCTCCAGACATTCCAGCTGTAGTAATGTGGGGGCAGGCGCTCTGGTATCAATGCTGGTAGAGATGAATTATTCCCCTGCAGGCGTTTGCCCGACTGCGTTGTTTTTTCCTGTAATGCCGTATGCCACTTTCAGCAGTGTGTTTGGGTTTTGGGCAGTGAAGTTAAAAGGGAAAAACTTGAGGAGTTAACTGATACAAATATTAACTTGCTATAAAAAGAATTTTGCATGAAATTCATTAGAATGATCATACTAGTATTAATATCACTGAATATAAGCTGAAAACAGCAACCTGTATTGTGTAATTTAGTCAATGAGTATGAAAGCTGATGTTTGTGTGCTTTTTTCAAATTTAATTTTAGTTTCATTTTAGTACTTAACTGTTTGAGGTGGCTGCCTGGGGGATAGTTTGCTGGCTTTTAAATTGCTTGCATTCAGAAGTGTTAAGAGTTTGCATATTTTTCTAAGCTAATGTCGGCATGCTTCTGCCCTCCCACACACCGACCAGTCCATCTTACACACAGCTTTATCGTTCTTAAGGAGATGTGTTATGCTGCTAGCTCTCTTCATATATAGTTTAATGACTTATCTTTCATGTATAGAAGATTTAAAATCTACTTAAAAAGACTTTGAAAAGTGGTTAAACTTTCAAGGTTTAAAATGCTTTTTGCAAAGCCATAAGACACTTCTCTCTGTAGCGCTGACTTGAAGAGGCTGAAGTGTAGGGTTTCCTGTCTGGTTCACAGAAACTGTCTTTTTCATTCTTTTTCCTTTGCTGCTGGTGATATTATCTGGGGATGCAGATACATGTATATGCACATGCACGTGCTCATCATACAACTGTTGGGATAGGTACTTCTGTTTGTTAATAATATAAAACATCATCAGGGCTACAAAGGGAAGAGTTATGTAACCGTTCATGAAGAGTTTAAAAACCCCTGAAGTCAAAATAAGTTTTCCCAGTAAAGTGCTATTGTTATTCCTTAAAATAATTTTGGGCATAGTACTGTTTTGCAACAGATGTGTTAAGAATCTGTATTTTTTTTGTGGTAGGCTGACATACGATAACTCCAAGATCCAGGTAAAAACATGATATTTACAGGCACGTACTGAGGATAGAAGATTCTATGTGACTGACAGATAAAGTACTAAAATCCTGAAAACATTAACTCCTTATATTTGCCTTTGATATTTTTCCATGTGTTTTGGAACTGTAGCTCTACATTTAGAACTGAATAGTTTGGGTGTACAAAGTCTTCTTATATTTTGTGACTGGTTTAGGAGAAAAGATTAAAACTTAATACAGAACTTTATATGGAAAACAGAAGAGAAAAAGCAGAAGTGGTGAGAGAAAAAAGGCCTGAACAAGATTTTGGGTGTGGTATCTGCGTTTCCTGAGCTAGGAAAGCCAAGGCAGCAGTTTACAGTCATACTGTCTTCCTTTGCAAAATTCTTAATCCTCGTTTGGAAGGTACTGTCCAAGTATTACATCCTTAATTAGAAATAAGGCTTGAACAACGCCCTTAGATTACGTTTCCTAGAGCTTGAATCTGGATCTGGTTTCTTTACACATTTGAGTGGGTATTCACATGTAGATTAAAATTTAGCTAAAATTACAAGCTTGTGACTGAATATTAGTTAGGGCTTCTGTGTTTACTTTTGGAGAAATTTTACAAACTTTCTTAGTTAATGCCGAGTTTTAATCATCATAGAGGCATAATCATCATAAACCAGCGATGGCAAAATACCTTGGTTACCATTGCATTTTTCCTTAAACTCAGAATGGGAAAGAGTGATGCAAAGAATCATTAATACTTCTGCTTACCTTCTAATAGAGAACAAGAAATTCCTATTCGTCTGACTTTGGATGCTGTTTGCATCAAGGGTTTTATTTGTTGTACCAGTTGAACCCGTTTTAGAACCCACCTAAATATCGTAAAGTTATGGTGTCATTGTGTAGATGGAGTCCAATGTTTGCTTTTGGGATGAGGCAGTTCTTTTGCTCTGTTATAGGACAAGCTAAATAAAAAATATCTTTGTATTTAAATAGTGGATGCTAAATGTTGAGTTTAACTGTGTTGTGGGAGTTGCACTTGATGCAGAGAAACTGTGCTGATGATGGTTACAAGGCACAGCATCATTTCCCTCAGAAGCTGCAAAGGAAAGCTTCACATTTTAAGGCAGCTGTTTGCAGGAATGGAGTTGCATTATTGAAGAACAATGGTAATTTTTATATCCTCGGGTTAAGATGCAATATAAAAAGCAAATGTAAAAATGTTTTCTGTTCGGTGAGCGTGTTTATGTTCTGTTTATATGCAAAATAAGAAAGCAGAAAGAGGTAAAATAAAAGGATCGTGTGACAGTTGTAAACTCACCTGGAGGTCTGTAATGAGTTTGAAATAATGGAGTGAAAGCACTGCCTTTATGGTGACAAGAGGGAAACAGTTTTCTAACTTAATCTTGCAAGCGAGAGTTGATCATTCACGCGTCCTCTTCCTATCCTTTGGAGGATGTTTGGCTTCTAAACTGTGAGCGTTTGCTGTTTGTTTGTGTTTTACTTCAAATAGCTAGCCCCGCTAAAAGCAGCATGTGAGGTAAGCATCCTTCCTGCTTCTGGCGGCACCTGGCAGCCTTGCCCTGTGGGTGCTGGTGGGGCTGCTGCTGGAGCTGGCAGGAAGTGTTTCTCACGGAGGTCTGATAAGAGGAACTGGTGGGATTTTCATGCCATGCAATCTAGCATAGGCTGTTGTTTCATCTCTGAGCATTAATGTCAAGTTTTTTGGGTTTCTTAAAATAAATGTGTTGCCAGTTCAGGAAACTGGAAAAAAAAAAAACCAACAACCTAGGGATGCCCTTACTCTCTCCTGCCATCGTCCTGGTGGCTTTTGGGCATCCAGAGTACTCTGAGTGTTGGAATTGTGTCAGGGTTATATTAAACTCACGTCCTTTTTTTGAGGAAATGGTTTCAACAGCTTTGCTGGTGCCTTCCAGTTTTATGTTCACATAGTAAAACTTAGCTCTTAAGGAAAAAAACAAATAAGTTAGATCCTTGTCGCCCATGGTCACTTTAAGGCATTGCACATTTGGAGATAGATTGAATTTCATTTTGCGTGAACGAAATTCTGTCTAAAGAGCATAATTATGCTAGGTTGGTATCGTGCAGTAATTCATAGAACTGACAATAGTTAATGGTAGCGTGACACAACATGGGACATTCTGAAAAACTTTGTGTCAGGGAAAGAGTTTTGCTGGTATTCATATTCTAGGTATCTTCTCCCTGCTAAGAATATTGCCAGATAAAAAAGGACTTTAGTTCCCTAGTGGCAGGTAAATTGCTTACTACTTTAGCTGAAACTAATGAACTTTTCCTGTCATGTCACAGGTAGCTGTTTTGACAGCGACTGTGTGCCAGGACAGGTAAAGCTTTCTGACACTGGGAACCGAGTTCAGTGAGGTTTTGAGCACTCAGTTGCTGTTTCAATCAGTCATTTTTAATTGGTGCGGCTGAATATATCCATTTAGTTTCTGGGAATGGGCATGTCCCATGCAATGTAAGTAGATGTTTACATCTGCTTTTACTTGGGGTCAGAGCCCCGTAGCATCTTGCAAGGTCTGGTCTAAAAATACTTACACAAGTCAGATCAAACCAGCATGTGTAATTAATAAGTAAGCAATTTAAAAAGAGAACTTGCTTTTTCAGTTTTGATATAATGTGCTATAGCTTACAAAGAATAATTTGAAATCTGTTTTTTTGCATTCTGTTTCTGGTGTTAGAGATCAGTGCAATGGAACTGCGTGACAAAAAAAATAAATGCTTGAGAGAAATGCTTCTAAAGTGCCTGGCTGAAAACATTTTTCACTGGCAAGAAAAACTATAAGAAATTAAAGCTTAGCTTCAATTCTCTGGCAACTAGTAATGGTGACTGTCTTTATTTAAATAAAGAATTTTGTGTGATGTTGCTGGACACTGACAAATCTAGCTACAACTACTTTGTAGTTGAAAATACTTGTCAGGCCTTGCAATTCTTGGGGGGAATTTGTGTTGTGTTTTCAACGGTGAAAAAAACAATAATCCTTTCAGCTCCTGCTATTGGGGAAAATGACGAAGGAGAGGATAAACCAGATCAAACGATAATAAAAATAAATTAAACTACCAGAACTTTCAGTGGAAGTGAAATAGGATGAAGATTGGAAGTGGGAAGGTGGGTGAACTGGTGTTGGCTGTGGACAGCAGAGCTCTTGAAGCCAGTAAATCCATGAGGATGGGCAAAGCCAGAGCACTTGCTCTGTAAATGGCTGGGGAACACAAATTTAGTCTGCTTGTATATGATCTGCTTCGTGTATTTTAGGTAGATGAGAAAGATCTGAAACTGCAGTGTGCTTTGAAGCTCTAGAAAGAGAAAAAGTACTTTGCTTCCAGCCCTAAATTACTGCAGTTCAATCTGTAGGCTTGCCTGACTCTCCTAGCATGGGACTGAAGGTGTCTCAGCTCTGAAACGCTGCTTTTCTCTGCATTTCCCAGAAAACTTCTTGGTAACAGCATTTGCTCTCGCAGAGGCTTCTCCTACCGGGGTGTTTTGGTTGGTGGTGCTTTCTATGACTGTTTGACTCTCGTAAACTGAAAAATACACTGTGAAAATGAAGGTATAAGGTGTTTTCCGCCAAAAGAGTACCCAGTAGAAATTTTGGCTTGTGGTGAACGGTGGCTGTACTTCACAAGCTGTCCAAGTTTGAAAATGCTCAATAGCCCATCTAAAGGGACACACGAGTATTCAGGATAAAAAATTGGCTGTGTATGCAGTCACTTCAGTAAGTTGTGGCCTGGGATTGCAGAGTGATCTGCGCGCTCACCACTTAACATTGTCATTAATGACTTCCGTAACAGAGAGTCTGAAATTAATTCAATTTAGGACTTGTTGCAGAGGCACTCATTTTGGTTGCATTGTAACATGGATTCAGAGTCAGTCTGTGTAAAGTAAATACATACCCTTAGTATGTGCAGTTCTTCGGGATTCCTGCTGGGAACATAACTGGGCTGTGTGTGGAGCCAAATCAGAATTGCTCACATTGTGTCTTAAAAACATAACGCGGTTTTATAATCTGGTAAAAGTGCATTGTTTACTCCGTGTCTCACCATGTACGCTCCTCCTTATATCTTAATATAAACAGGGAAACCCGATACTGAGGTATGCTACTAGGGTACTCCTGCTACTGGAGTTCTGGTCCTGTGTGTTTTAACACTAGGAATTATTCATGTAGGCATGACCAGTATGTTTTAATTGTCAGCACATCTTGAAATATTCATCTTTCAGTAACCAAGACAAAAAGTCTTGCTAGGACGGGAAGTGCCAGAACAGCAGAAACAATAGTTGCAAACAAAGTGTTGTTTTGAAGGGCTTCATATGCAATGAAACCAAAATGATTTTGGTGGTTGTGGGTTTTTTTTGTTTGCCTTTTTTTTTTTTTTTTTTTTAAGGCCTGCGTTTAGTTAATGTTGCTTAGGATATGCAGAACAGTATATATTAGCATAGCAGTTAACATAGTAGCTTTGTGCTTGTGGGTCTGAACACAATGCAAATCATGGAATAAATACAAACTGCCTAGTCTGAGATAAACGTTGGAACAGTTTAGCGTTACAGAAAGTGAGAAAGTGCTTTTCTATTGATTGATGTTCCAGAACCTCAATTTTTTAAGTCCCAGCAGCATGTATTCAATTAATCTATTTCATGGGAATATTAGAAGTCATGTCATATATGTAAAACAAAAAGAAATGATAGTGTATGCTGTGTGTTATCTTAAATTACTATTCCTGTAACAGAGCAATACTGATCTGCTACCAGAAGATAATACATCTTAGAAACCAAAGAAACCACACTTGAAATATAAATCAATATTTTGGACTGTGAATTACCCTGTCATATTCATACTTTGTTCACCAGCATTTCTGGAGGATTTTGTTTAACTCTACAGCGTATCAACTAGACATATTGGAATGATGTGAGTATTGCAAATATGCAGGGTTAGGCAGGGAGCCAGATTTTATTCTTAGATCTACTTTGAACACCAATGCTTGAGAGAGATGAATTTGAAATCAGTTTTTTCAACTTCATCAGGTTGTTGAGAAAATGTTCATTATATAGCAGCGATGGAAAACGGTGGTTTGTTGAGATACGCTGACTCCTCAAATCTGAAATTCTCAGACATTATAATATAATTTTTAATTAACTTCAAATAAAATATGTGAGCAGTGAAATAAGAATGCCTTTTCATATATAGCTGTGTTAAGAGTTATGGGTATTGATAGAATGCCCAGGTGTGTGGATAAAATCCGCTTTATGCGTGATGAACTGCAGTCGTTCCCTCTAGAAATTCCTGTGCCCAGAAAAGTGACGACATACGCCAAAGATATGGTGATACAGAACACAGTATCATGCAGAGTACCAACCAAGTGTGGTTGTGAATGGTAGTAAGTCAACAAAGAAAAGCATTTTATAAACAATATATTAAATACCTTCCTAACTTGTGCCTACATGGCTCAGCAGTTATTAATAGGTTACAAAATCTTTCAGCCCTGGAATATGTTTACAGAGCTAGCTCAGATTTATTTATTCCTTTTTTTCCTCTTTGGAGTGTCCTGTCATTGTCCATGCTTCCTCCTTTGCATGTGTGAGGTTTATTTTTCATTTGACTTAGCAGCACTAAGGGAAAAGGATGAAAAAAAACAAACCAAAACCAAACCACATTGTAAGGGACAGAAATAATCCTAGTTTTGTATTGGACTTCGCTGATGTTGAGCTTCAGCCCAACGGGGGATAAAAAGGTTGCACAAAGGAAAAACCCATACTATATGTTATTAGGAAGTGCAAGCGCCAGTCACCCCCAGAGGGGAGTGAAGAAAGTCAGGATCACGTCGCTGAAAGCCTGAATGATGCGTTACAGTGGGCCGTATCAACGAGCTTTACTGCTAATAAGCATTCATTAGGCAAGTTCTGCAAAAAAAGCCAAGTCTTTGAATAGCATTTTCCAGGAAATAGACGCTTCAAGTTTGAAATGAATGACTAATACTGAGCGTGGTGCACTTCTTGGTAGTAGTTTTCTGGCGCTAGTGATAAGTGTTACTGTCTTCTGCTCTACAGCCTGACTTTCCGCGGGCAGCCAGTGGAAAGCAAAAGCTCTCTTTGCTGCACAGAAATTGTGTTGGTGTAATAGTGAGGGGATGAGTGCTCCTGAAACTGCACGAAGAAAGTGGCATATGTATGCTCGTTCTCGTTACTGGAAATCAAGATATAAGTGCGTTATAGAGACATTATATGACTTTACTAAGTTTTAGCTTTTCCTGTTCCTGATGCTTTTTTTTTTTGAAGTATCATTTTTATAATATCAGAAAATGATTTAAGTTTGTTTGGTTTTATTCACTAGTGACTAAACCTTAATTAGCAATGTATTTGGCTGTAGTTAAAGAACCTTTTATGAACGCCCCTTCAAGCAGGAGCCAGTGGGGGTGAAGTCTGTGGTTAAGCAACACTTTTGCCTCAAATAATCTGAGTTTGATGGGTAAGACAGCATAAAAAGCTTACTGTATACACTTTTTAACATATTTAAGCAGTAGACAACCTGTCTTGTTTTTTTTAAAAGCCTCTTTATAAGGTATAGTATCATGAAGTACGAAGTTACTGAGTGTGACCTCCTTGAAGTGCTGTAATATTTACTATAGAAAAGATTAAACAAGACTATGTATTCTTAATACCTTTGCATCACAGCAGCACTTCAGCTGCGCATCTATGTGAGAGTTATAGCTTCCTGCTGACCTCTGACTTCAAAGAGGAAGTTGTTCTAGGCTTTATTCAAGAAGATTTACCAAAACCTTCATTAAAACATTGTTGATGTTGTCTGATGCAACAACACATTTGCAAGATGTTGTTTCAAGATACTAATAATCCAGGGAAATCAGTAAATTAATAGTTTAAAAACTACGTGCCATTTTACCCATAGCTCATCAAACATACCCTTATTTACTTATTGCCTTGTCACTCTGGAAGGAATAGCAGTTGTGAGAATGATACCCACTCTTTGTGTTTTTACCATGAGGGGCTTGGATGCCTTGCCAAGAAAGAGGTGTGATTTGGCACCTCTTGCTTTTGATCCCCTTTGTGGCAGGGGAAGCTGAAAAGACTCCTGTCACCTTGTACTGCAGTCCCAGCATTGCTTAGCTTCTCTAAGCTTGTCCTGCATTAAGAAAGCTGGCCAAGGAAAACTAGTAGGTTTCTGTGACTGTTAATGGGTGAATGACCCCCGTGGCACAGGGAGAGCAGCTAGGAGACGTGGAAAGAAAATCCAATGAACAATGGCTGGATTAAGAGAGGGAGCAGATGAGGACTGCGCTGGTGTGTAGATCGTTCTTCATGTTCTCGTTTTTAAAGGGGAGAATATTGCTGAACTCTATTCTCAGAGTTCAAGGTACCACATAGACATGTTACATTTAAGATAACAGAGTTTATTTGATTTCTTTCGTTTTGTTTAACAAAAGCTAGTTTAACAGGCAGAGATTAGTGAAGTTGACTATGAGGTCTTCTTAGTTCAGGCTGAAAGTTTTGCCACATTTGTAATGCGTTTTTTAGCATTTCAGAGCATCTGATAATTGCTTCTGTTAATACCAGATTACTGCTGCTTTCTATGTAAAACACAGGATTTAAAAATAGATCAATACTTTAAAGATCTATAAAAATGGACGGATCTGCTATGCTTTCCTTTTGTTACTAAAGCCTTCCTATATATTTAGCAAAGAAAAATACTAAAGTGTGTGTTTTAAAACTGCTGTGGAGTTTCATTTCAAAAGCAAAACAAGTAAGTGATGTATTCATTTACCCTTTATTAGAACCTTTGTTTGTGGAAAAAATAAACAGTTTGTAGTCAGAATTTTCTTACGTAGTTTTCCAATATTACTGGAGGATTACATTCAGTAACCTTTTTCTTTTTAAATTTAGCTGCAGGGGTTTGTGGTACTTTAAATGACTCATGCATTGTACCATGGCTTAAAAACTTATCTCTTTGTATGTGTAGACTATAAATCCCATTTTTTGAAGCAGTTTTAGTAACTGACTGAGATTAAAATGAGTAAAGAGCCTGAAAGAGATGGTAAATGAGAAATTCTTTGTGTATCTGTCAGCGTTAAGGGTTTTAGATGTACATTTGTGTGTAGCTTACTTTCTTACTTGTGGTGCATCTAGGATGGCGCATCTTGCATAATTGTTTAGATGTTAATTTGATTATATGCTTGTAGATCAGGAAAGAAAAGCAATTTAAGTAATTTTGTCTCTAAGAACAAGATGGTAAACAATAGCATATAGATGAAGAAGAGGACAAAGTAGGTCAACGAAGTCATCTGTGCAGGGTGATTCTTAATTACATTTCTGATGTGTTTGGCTTATAACTGTCTATAAGAGATTTTTCTTAATACATCAGAAATGAGATTTCAGTGTCTTGGTCATTGCTTAATGAAGTATCCCATTATCATAGTGCAGTTGGTTCCTTGTTTTGCTGTCTTCTCATTTTTGGTTTAATTTTGGGTGCAAGTGTATGTAGGAGGAAGTTGTGACTGAGGCTTTTTGTTAAGGAGATGCTCTGTAGTTTGGAGAACAGCAGAAGTGTATTCTCAAATTAAACTTCTCTCTGAAAACTTAAATTTCAGCAGTTCTGTGCAAAAGAAAGGTGTTGCTTCTCATCGTCAGGACAAGTAAAGATTCTGGGTTTTTTCATTGCAGATGAGTTATCTGTGTGTTCCTTGTTGTTTAATGCATACGTGGTCTCTATGTGACGGCATGTGTCCCGTTTTGCATAACTGGTAAAGCACTGGTTAATAAAACCAGCTGAAATTAGCAGCAGCAGGTGTTGCAATTTGGTGCTTTATACCCTTGGTCTCCGCAGCATCCTGGGGCAGTCCTGTCTGCGGCTGCGGTACAGTTTATGAGCAAAGTTTCCTTCCGTTTGTTTTAAGCCCACTACTGTTGATTCATTTGGATTATAGGTTTTGTATTACAAGAAACAGGGAGTAATTATTCCGTTTTCACCTTCACTTGTGCCATGGGTGATCATGGACAGCTGGCTCTCTGACCTGAAGAGTGTAATTTGTTGAGCCCTGACCATAAGTAGGTGCTTTTCCATACCTATGATATATCCTTTCATATTCTCTCAATCTGTTTTGGGGAGAGGGCGGTCATAACCGTATGAAATATCCAAGGTATCATTGTGTTATGGACTTCTATAGCAGTAGAGCGGTGATTCACTATTTTTTTTTTTTTTTTTTTTTTTTCCCACGTACTTGGAAGCAAGTCTCTCATCACTTTTGCCCATGGTGAAGGGTAAAGGTGCGGTTTTGTTTTTACCGCTTTTTCTTCATAAAAAAAGATTATAAATATATAGAGTTGTAAAAACAAGCATCACCACCCCCAAACCACAACTTTTTGAGTTCAGTGTCTCTTTCTAAAGCTTCAAATCAGTAGGTCATCTGAAGTCATGTAGTGCAGTTTTTCAGAGTATTTTTTTCTTGTTTGGTATGATGCTGTGGTGCTAAACGTGGGGTCAGAGAAGGGAATATAGAAATGGCCCAAAATGTATTTTCAGTATAGGAAGAAGAATCTTGGATTTTTATTTCTACCCACAGAGAGAATTTCAAAGCGTTCTGATTTTTAAATCTCCCATGTTAGTATTTTATTTTTTTTCCTCTCTCAATAACCCATTTTAGAACTAAAAATAGTAATGAATTGTAAGAAAATAAATCTGTTTCTTCTATCATACTCTTGGGTTAGTGCTCTGGATTTCTTCCTTCTCAGCTGTGTTGTCTAAGATCAGTTTGTGTATATCCTCTCAGACCAGCCTACATATATGTGAAAATGTGCATCTTGTTGAATCACGCTCGCAGTGGATATCTATAAACAATCAAGTTCTTTGGTACCGTGAACATGATTATAGTATTAGATCCTTCGTTGTTCTTTTGTGGCAGCCGCGTTGTGTAGCGCTACTCAGCTTCAGAGAAAAATAGTTATTCTATAGTTTTGAATTTAATGACCTTACATTCTTATTTGAGAAATCCCTCTTGTAGCTACTGATTTGGCCAACCTATTTAAAAGTAAATCGAGTGCTGATATATGGAGTTGAGTATTGCTATCTTGCCCTGAGAAGACCTTGTCGGCAGAGTGCAGTGTGCGTTGAGCAGAACACGTAGCTGATTGGTGGTGTAGAAGGCAACCATTTTCCTTTCCAATTTAATTATACTAAATGCCTCTTTATTACTATTTCTTTGTATCAGTTCTGGAGATTAGTGATGATATGGTGGGGTTTATGTATGATAACTGCAAGTAAAAGTAGTTCCGTGAAGTCTGTGGGTGTTTGTGCTGTTGCTGTAGTGCAGCAGGCGATGCTGCGGGTGAGTGTAGGGTGCAGTACATGTCTCCTTGGTAAGCAGTCCAGCGGTCGGTCTTAGGAAAGATCACAGAGCCTAAAACACATCAGAGGCTGACTAAGTATTTTTATAGCTAAAGGTATTAACACCTACCATATCCTCTGTGGGACTGTTGGTTTTTTTTTGTTTGGGTTTTTTTTGTTGTTTTTTTTTTTTTTAGGGCATTACAAGGACCATTAAAATACTCGGGCAGGCTTCCTAGGGATGACTGTCCTGTGTGGCAGAGGGAGACAGTGGCATGTGCCTGGCGTCTGATACTCTACGAAGACAGAGAGGTTAACTCCTGTTTTCTGCCTCCTTCACAAATCCAACCTTTACTACCTGTTGAGAGAATCGAGGTTGCTGTTATTCCATCCTGGACTGGGAATGCAGTTGTGATAGCAGTATTTGTTTCCAGGCTCTCAAGTCCTGTTGCTTTCCACATATTGCTGCTGTGAGCAGGCCCTGTTGGGTAGCTGGGAAGGGATAAGTGTGCATTGTTGGGGGTTTTTTGGGTATGTGTTGTTTTTTATTTTTTTTTCCTGTTATGAGAAGGATGGTTTCACACTTTGTTTCGTCACAAAACACACTTTAAAAAAACCCAAATAAAAAACCCCAGAAAGCAAGCAGACACCCTCATGTTGCCCCATTCAAGCAACCTATGCCAAACAGCAGTGCATTTGTGTCTGGCTCTCTTTTTCAAAGCAGTTTGGGGACATTGGTGAGAGATGCATTTCCTCAGCTGTGGTTTATTGTCCTAGCAAAGCCCTGGGAACTCTTTCCAAAATACGCACTCAAGAGGGGCCGTAAGAAATTGACAAAGATGGAAACATCTATTTGTCTGCAATAATAATTTCTTTTCAGTGATTCACAATATATCATGCTTATTCAAACATTAAAATAGTGCTCAGATCTAAGCGGGTTTTTTTATAGCCTGCTTGTGGATTTTTTTTCTCTCAAGATGAAATAATACATTTTTATTAATGTTAGTCCAGTAAACTTTCTTGGCACAGTATATTATTTATGCTACAGAAATGCAAGTGTTACAAGGACACAAAATACAAGTCATTGCAGTGTGGGGTTGTTGTTAACTCCCCCTTGGAAAATCCCATGGTTTATTTGCATTCTTTATTTGCACAACTTTATAGATACCCTTTCTCGCCCAGCATTCTCCTTTTTTGATGAGAAGTGATGCTGAGCACCTACGCATCTTGTTCCACACAGCAAAGCATAAAATATTTCTGTTGCCATACTTCATTTATTTTAATTGCTGAAGATAACTGAGACAGTGCGCAATACTGGTGCTATACTTTCCATTCATTCTGGAATATACACTTCTTTTCCTACGTCTTGAGTTTTGCCTTAGTGTATCCTTAGTGATTATAAAGTTAGGCTCTGTAGTGTCCAGAGTGCTAGGCACTTGAGTATAATTTAATAATCTGTGTATTATTTTAAAGATACACATCAGCAATAGCTGCTTGCTAATAAAATGCATTTACTGACCCATGAGTGAATTGATCCCTATGACTATTTAAAGCTTAGGGCTCTAAAAGTTTTTCTCTTATCTTTATGTTAAACAATGGAAAGTTTTACCGTATGTTCAAATAACGTCTTCATCAGGTTCACAACAGGATACCATAGTTAATTTTCAGTTGAGTGCTTTACAGGATTTTCTTTTTGCTGGCTGGTTGGGTGAAAGTCTAGACACTGAGAGACGAGGCGTTAGAGGGGCCTCACAATATCGTTATTGTGAATGGTAAGTAGGAGCAGCTTCCTCTGATGTACGGACTCCATGCCCAAACCAGTAGTACAAAGGCATAGCTTTTGTTCAAGGGGATAGGGGCTAATCCAAATGCTGCACACTGTGAAAAACCTTTTATGGAAGGGGGGAAAAACTTGCCTTGAAGGTGAGAGGTCAGCAGTTTAACCTTTGACCATAAAATAAGAGACTACTGAAGAATGGGATGAACAAGGGGGAAAAATACTTCAAGTACTCCATTCTTTGTTTATCAAAAATGGGTCAAGCAAATGAGTGTCAGGAATGGTTACGGGAGTTCTGATGGGATGCAAGTGAGTCTGAAGATGTGTGCTGGCTTAGCTGTGCGTTGCTACAGAGTTTGGAGCTTGCAGACCGCTCTCGTCTCAAATGCTTGATAAACAGATGCCCAAATGAAAACTGACTCTTTCAGCAACCCTTAAAAGTACAGTTATTCTGCTGTCCTCCTCTCCAGCCCAGATCAGATCCTTTTCTGTTTTGGTTTTTTTTTTTAATTTTTATTTTAATCTTTGCATAAATTAACATCATTTAGCATTTGGCCTTTTAACTGTTTCCACTGTTTCTGGACTGTTTTTTTGAAGTTCATAAAGAAGCATCACAGTAGTAACCTCCTCACACGCGTTCAACGGGTAGTGAGATGGGTCTCTTCAGTTAATGCGGCGGGTCTTTGGGTGGTCAGCGCTATTGTACAACAGCAGGGGAGAGCTGTTTCCAGTCTTTGTGCAAAGGGAATATGGAGGCTTTCCCCTCTGATCTCATTTTGGTATTATCAGTGCTGGGAATTTAGTCACAATCCAATTAGAAATGATGGAAGTTATGTTAACTAATAGTTAAGCCTCCCATATTCTCTGATTCACCTGTTTGGACTAATTGGTTATGCTACTCTTGACTCAAGCTGGCAGAAGATACCAGCAGTGGTTAATATACTTTGGTGCGTTAAAGCTTCCTGCCTGGCACACATTCCTTGTGCTTCGCTACATCCAGCCCGTGAGAAGCACCACTCTCCTCCTCCCTCCCCGTCTCTCCCAGCACGCCAAAAAAGCAAAGAAGACATAATGCCTTGCTTGTGCACCTCTGGAAGTTTTATACTTCACTGCCTATAGATGTGTGTTATATATGAGGTAAATTCCTCTTCCTGCTTCACACAAAGGGATTAAAGTTAGGCTTTGTTGTTGACCCTCTTCACATGTCACATCTTCAAACATTTGCTTATGACCTGGACAGCTTTAGGCCCCTTGCATTAAGAGAAGTGATCAGTAACCACCAGCATTCCTCAGCCAGCCCGTGGCAGGACTTCTCAGCACCCGGGGAAATGTACGTTGGTACATGCTTGATTTTAGTTGTGCTTGGAAATAGCACAACCTCAGACGTTATGTTCCCTCTCACCCTTGGCTGAGCTTAATTCTTTGTTTCTCAATTTCACGTAGACATCCATCTTTCTTCTTTTTAATTACGTAGGGGTAAATTCCTCAGAAAGTACTAAGTGTACTTCCATGATCTGACACATCTTCAAATGAGACAGAAGACTCTTCGTTCTCTTTATGATCCTTAGAAACCCTTTTGGGTTTGCTGATTTCAAAATACAGTGTTTTAGTGGAGAGCTTGTCAAATCTGCAGAGCCGTTTAATAAATCATTTTTAAATGAAAGACTTAGGATTGTGGCTGTTGCTGGACATACCTGTGCAGGTGATTCCTATAGCTATTAAGTGAAAGTGAAATGAATAACCCATTATACTCGATTTGCCTTGCTGTTAATGGGTTATTTTGTAACTCTTGCAGTGGGCAGCTTTCAATATGAATTGTGGCTTTTTAGGCTTTTCAAATTTGATGGGATAAAATGGTGTTCTCACCAAAACGACTGACACTTTGTCCTTGGGGAAGCGTCAGAAGTTAAAAGGTTTATGTATTTTAGAGTTGGTGGCCTTCCAGAATCTTGTATTTGAATTTGGAAAACAGTTTTTCTCGCCTAATTATTTCTTCTGGAATCTTTAAAAGCAATCTAAGCCACTCTCACCTTATGAAAGGTGACTGGTGAGGTCGTCATGTTCTGGAATAATATCTCATGCAACATGTCGCTATTTTTGGGGAAAAAAAAAAAGGTTAAAAAAAAAAAGATACTGTTGTATGTAGCTCATATCTCCTTGCTAAGTTCTTCTTTTCTGACTAATAGTTACAGTGGTAGAAAACTTGGTGATAAAAATTACTCTATGTGTCAAAAATAAAGTTTCGAAGTCCTGCCTGTCTTAAGGTGGTATATTGGTTGTGGAAGAGCAAGTGGCAAATGAGCATGGACTTGAGCTAGAACAGGATTTTATTTCTGGAATCTTAGCTGTCCCTTTTTCCTGAAGAACAGAGGTATGCTTTACAGTTCTAAACACAATGTTCTGTGGAATTTACCTCCTCTGAAAAGAAATCTACTGTGGGCACGTGGGGCTTTAGGCTCCAGTTCTGTCCTGAATGTGCTTTTCAACATATGTGGACAGGACATGCTGCTCACAGGCCTCCTGTTCTGTCTAGAGCAGGTTAGTTCGCTCAATAGGAATGAAGAATTTTAGCAATAAGAAGTCATCTGAGATAATTTTAAAAATTAAGATGTGATATTTGCACATCCATAATTCTTCAAATCTATTTTTAGTCTTCTCAGTTTTCAGAAATGAATGGATTTTCCCTGCTCTGGCAAGTGTGCCGATTGTGTTTATTGGAGTGATGGAAGGCTCAAGATAAGAGAGTAGTTATCTGAGGCTTGCTTGAGAGAGAGTATGTCTTTCTACTTGAAAGGTGCAGCAGTGTTTTCGTATCCTATATGTTTTCTCACTAATTATCAAAACAATTAATTAAAAAGGTGCTATCAGGAGATACCTTACTTCATATAGACATAATTTACAAATACATCGTCTCCCATTGATTATGAAATTGTTGGCATGGGTGATTATAGTTAGGCTTCATTAATAAAAAAAAAAAGAATTAGTTATCTTAAAGCAAAGGAACTTCTCTTTTATCCAGCTACATGTTGAACTGTTCTTGATGAGAAGTGCATGCGTGTGGTTAATGATTTGTTTCTTCTGTGGCATAGTGTGTTTTAGCACAAGAATTTGCTTGTCTGAAAACATTTTAATACTTCCTCCGAAAATTCATTTTTGTGCCTTATGAAGACTTGTTGGCACCTGTGATTAATTCTTAGTATTTGTAGCTTTTTTGTTGTCCTAATAAATGCCCAATGAGACAATGGTATTTTCTTGGGGTCCAAGTGGTCATGACTTAAATTTGTGTTTAGATCAGAAGTTATTATTCTTTAGCATTGATTTCAACTGGACACCCTTGCTGGTCTAGGCTTCACGTACATGGGAGAGCTCAATTATTTCTCCTAGAGTTGAATTTCCGTTTGTTTTCAGAAACGAAAAATAAAGAGGAAAACAGGTAGTTACCAAATTGTTACAAAACTGTACTGTTGATTCAGGTCATCCTTCTAAGCCTTGCTGTGGTGAACGTGCAGCCATGGCAGCAGTACTGCCTCACTGGTGGGGATGGCCAACGCATGGCAGGACAGAACTCGGGAGTGAAATGACTAGAAGCGGTTAGTGATGTGGGGCTCGGAGGTAACCTGAGGTTTGTCTACTGATCTACACCAAGGAGGAAGTTGGATAGATAGATACAAAATGGATGCTAGAATCATATGGCCTCTCCAAAATATGGAAGACATAATAGCATCTGATCCTCTCATGCAACTACTGAACAGAGGGAAATTGTGCAATGAGAAGGGCAGTGGTTGAGAGGAGACCTTTTTATGAAAAACTTCTTACAGATTAATGTAAAATAATATGTAATATTACATGCAGTGTCATATATGTCACTGTTGTGCATTCTGTGTTGGCGGCTGCTACTGTTGTGCAGGTTTATAGGTGCATTCTGAAATATTAGCATCAGATTTATTTGGTAAATCAGTGTTTCAGATGAGACATGATCTTAATTTATGCTGTTGGTGATTTATTAATAAGTCATTCCTTGTTCTTTCACATCAACAATAATAATATAATTTTTTTGCTTGCTAATATTTTTCAGTGCAGTATATCTGGTGCATACATATGCATTACTTATGGTTTTCCTGTTCTCATCTCACTTCTTTCTCCTGTAATGCTCTTTGGAAAGTAAAATTAAGACCTTCGTTGCTTCCAAGGCAGAAATACTTAGTTCAAACATACAGATGGTCCCTCTTTCTGTAATACTGTCTTCCTTCCTGTAGCCCTTATCTGTCCATCCCCAAACACCCCGTTGTTTTTCTGAGTGAGCACAGGTCTGTTTCCTCACTTCTTTCTACCCTGAGTGGCAGCGACCACTCTCTGGGCCACTTCTTTGCCTCTGTGACCAGCCAACCCACCAGCCAGAGCCCGCAGCCTGGCTGGTGTACCCCGGCTTTCGGGGCAGCTGGGCCTGGGTCGGCTCCCCCCCAGCAGTGTAGCTGTGCACGTTGCAGGATGCCTTCATTGGTGTAACTGCTTCTGACATACATTCTTCTACTTTTCGGACAGCTAGTTTGACTGCAGACTGCTGAAATGGGAGAAGGCGGCTTCTGACGTTGCTTCTGAAAAGGCTCAATTTACAAAGGATGTGTTCATTCTTGACCCCACATGGGACATGCGAGTGCAGTGTGTTGTTTTGAACTTCGGCTTTTTCTTTTAGGGTGAAATATATGGTCTGCTATTATCATACTGTTAAATTAATTTTTGCTATTTTGGGCACAACTTATTTGAGATTCCACAGGGTGCCATCAGGCATTGAGATTTCATAAGACAAAATAGTTTTGCGCTCTAGCCACATCACAGTTAATTTGTAGCTGGATGTAAATTGAAACCATGCATCTATATCGCCCTCCTACATTACTGTTCTGAATAAATAGTACTTTAGAAATCAGTGGAGAAATGTAACTCTTCTGTTTTATCATTGAAGTATGTGACATCAAGAAATATCCTGGTGAGTTTCCTGGTTATTGAGTGTGCTTTGGGATTAGTAGCCTGTAAAGACTGGAACCCAGATCTCCTCTCCAGGGCAGCAAGACACAATACCATTGTGGTTACAGCTCCTTTATGTGTATTGGGATGCGGTTTATGTCCCCTATTTTACTGACTGCACTTGGGCAAATAATTGGGAATTTTGACCTGAGTAGCTGTAAACACCTCCAAGAAAAGTCTTCAACTTGCTTTCACTTGTCTTATGCGTATGGCCTGTGCTTTAAAATAGCTAACCCTGAGCTTGCATGGAAATGTCCTGGTTTTATGCAAGTCCATGTTCTTCTGAATCAGAGTTACGTTTTTCAAGATCTCATGATATTTGGAAACCTGGAATGACTGACTTGAGGTTGTGCAGCAGGTAGCTGGCAGGACTAAAAATCAGAACACGTGTTTTTTAATTTCTGTGTTGTGCTTTTGGCTGGGCGTGTGTTCTAGCTCTGTTGAAGCAGAGGGACAAATACTTTTAAGGAAGCTGAACAAAAAAGAATATAAATTTTTTTTCTTGCTGCTGTCTGTAACTACTTTGTGACTATTCAGAGCTTTGAAGCAGTTAGGTGCAGAGAGGTGCAGCTATGTCAGAGTTTGTTTTACTAAAAGATCAATATATTTTTCCAGTAGGAAAACACCAAAGAAATAAATTGGATTAACCTTCCTCTGTGTGTGTTGTTCCCCTTTGAAAGGCTTGTCAAGGGAAAAGTGCCCGGTTTGGGAGCATCCCTGGAAGGGATGTGCTCCTGTCCTGGGAGGTCCTTGGTGAGGATCAGAGGGGTCTGTGTTCCCTGGGACATCAGGTGCCGAAGTCAGGGTGCCTCTGCTGGGTCAGCCTCAGCCCCTTGCTCTTGGCATGCATTGTGTGTGGTCACTGGCTTGGAAACTTCTGGAAGACCATTTCTTAATGTTTTCTTTGTATTCTATGGAAAAACCCCAAGGTTTGGGGATTCTGTATAAGTGGTTTGGTGAGTGAGTAGAGTATCTTCAGTGGCTGCACAGACTAATACTAGAGGGGACTCGTAACATCAATGCTAGTGTAAAGGTGGCTTTATGTACTCTTTTTTGTCCTGACCATGGCTATTGGATACTGAAACATGAGTCCTTCATGATAGAGTGAGAATCCCAGTTGATTAGAGGTTTATTAGCTGTTGGAGTAACACTGATCTTTGTGTAAGCAACCTCTTAACCTACTCTTGTGTTTTGTTCTTATCAAAAGTTTAGTGTTGACTGTTAAGGATCGGTATGTGAAAAACGTTGAAGCACTGATTTTCAGCTGCATGCTGCCTGTCATAGACAAATTGGGGCCGAATGCATGTGGGCCAGCATCTAAAATTTTTTGTTGTTGATTCTTGCTCACATGGAGGGGCCCTTGGGACAGATGGCCCCTCGCTGTTGATGGTTCGATTACAGTGATCACCCACAGCTTCTGAGGAGTGCGAAAAAAAAGAAATTGCTTTCTTTGTCAAGGTGTTTTCAATTCAATTCTCACCCATTAGCCCTGTTTGGTTAAGTTTTGAATTACTCCATCAGGTGACTGATGAGTTTATTTTTTCCCCCCAATGGTATTAAAATGGATTTGGTATAAGATGGAAAGCAAAGGCAAAAAAAGATTTGTGCTTATTGATCAGTGCTCCTTCATCTTTATTCTGGTTTAGTGTATCATGAACAACAAAGATAAAAATCAACACTGAATCAGAACAGGCTAGAAAATATACATTTTTAAGAGATATTTTAATTATTTTAAATCTGTGAACTGTTTAGACATACAGCAAACTATATATGTAGGCTGTGGCTAATCAACATGATTGTTGTGGTTTTAGAGCTTTGTGTAACTGAGAATGTTTATGATTGTTTTAATTTGTAGCAGATTGCTAAGTATATAGAAGTATGAAATGTTGTCTGATATTGTTAAAGCTTTCATAGTCAGATGTGTTTTGGTTGTGGTGCCATAGGTGTTCTGAGGAGTAGGAAATGGCCAGGCCAGGTCCCGGTTGTCAGTACTGCTCTGCTTCTGTCCCTTCCGCAGCCAGTGAGCAAAATGTGAAAGGTTTGAATTTCATACAGATAACATTAATTGTAATGGGAGAATGAAAGCAGGATATAGATAGGGAAATTGAAACTATGTTGTAACATACAATTACATTCCTTCTCTTTCAGACATTACTGTTCATTTCATTAGATCACTGCACTGAAGCCTCTTTGAACAAGAGACCCTGTGACAGCGGAACAGAAGTAGTTTGTTTTGTAAACCTTCCTTAAACATTAGCAGTGACTTAAAGCATATATGGTGCTCACTTACTGGTTCTTTTGCTACCTTAGTTCTTAGATCCTCATTTTCTTGACCCGTAATTCACTCATGATTACAAGTTAAAAATAGGAAAATTAAAAATAGCACAGCGGCTCCAAAAGGCATACAATTGTTGCCTCACTTTACAAACTCATTCTAAAGACTTAGCAGGTAAAAGAAACTCTTGCTTATCTTGTGAAGAGGCCAAATGAAGGCTGAACATATTCATTTTATCTGTGCACTATCTGTGCAATGAACTCTCACCCTGATTAAGGTTTTATCCTGAAGCATGGCTAATAGCATTGCAGCCAAAAGGACCCTTTCTTTCTGTCCCTAGTTAGCTGAAATGACTTACTGCTCTGTCCTTCAGTGGTAATAAATTCTTGGGCAAAAAGGGATTGACCTGCAGCTCTGAAGGAGATGGCAAGCTGTGGCTAGAGGTTTTAACCATCTACTTGCTCGTAGAAGGAAAAATGACTTATTGCCTAGTTTGAGTGCGTTACAGACTGGGAAACTGGAAAAATCAGAGGACCCGTCAGGTCCAAAACCTGTAGTGCTGTCAGACAAAGCCCCGCATCTCTGCAGTGTGGTAGGCTGAACGTTGCACGTGATTAGTTGGGGTTCAATATTTGCACACTGTTTTCACATTCTCAATTTTCTGAGTACTTTGAGGAACCGTTATCATGTGTGTTAAAAGTAGAAATACTTGAAAATAATTCTATGGTAAATTTTGCAATCAGGAAATGTATTGTGTGGCTTTACGATGTGATGTGCATGTGTCAGATTCACACACTTCACTACGGACTGTGAGCTGTGAATGTTTCGGTGGGTGGTACGGACCTGCATGTACAAGCTGTGGAGTTGCCGTGACGTTGTAACGCTGCGAGTAGCGACTGAGTTGGACCCGCTGACTTCAAGTGCGAGTTGTATTTGCGGGGAGTAAACAAGAATGTGGTGGGTGTGGGTTTTGCTTAAAGACCAAGTGACTCTTACAGTTGTGGATTGTGTGTTTGTTTTCCCATGTATTAGAAACAAAATTCAGAATTTTGCACAAATGTGGTGTGAGCACTGTTATCCTGAAACCATTTAGTAAGTTACATGTCTGTGAAAAGATTCAATTAAATTTGACCCACTGGATAAGTCCACAAGTAATTTAGGTTACTTGTGATTTGGGGCATTTTTTAAGCACAAGTCCTACAGAAATTATTTTAAACTATGTTAGAGTTTTCAGCTCATTTGAAAGCCAGCCCAGCTTATGTTCAGCTACAGTTAAAAGCAGTTTCCTTAGGAAAAGCTTCCTTGTGGGAGGAAGACGTTTTCATCTTACCTGTGAGGAGTCAGTCTTTGTAATTATGTTTCTGAACCTGACTGAAAAGTGACTGATATAAAAATCACGTTTCTGTTTTGCAAATGCGCAATCACAAAGACTTACAGGTCACAGCTACTGTGACTGTCACTGAGACAGGCTGCTAAAATGTTATTTTCCATTTTCCCTTTCCTAAAGGGCAGTATTTGTTGTGTGTTTGTAAACAGGGTTGTCATTTAGTTCATGGTTTGGTTTGTATGAGAAAAGTTAAAAGGAAAAATGTCATAAGTCATACTTTCCAAATATCTCCTCCAACACTGGTGTGAGGGTCAGGAACCTTCACTGCCTAAATCATTTTTCAAAATGGAGTATAAGCTTTGCCATCAGTTGAAGACAAGACAGAGGCCACTCACTGGTGTGGGGAAGGGAAAGGGGACAAGAGACACTGGGCTCCTGCGTCATGGCCACGCTGTGGCTTGTTTTGAAAGGCTAGTCCAGGTTCAGCATCTTGCTCAAATGTGCTGCTGAGGTTACTGTGTAAGCATCTAGAGACCCAGAAACATCTCAATGTATTAATATGTAGCAGGAAAAGCTGGTTGTAAAGTGTCAGTCTTTCACTTTTGAAATTGCTGGTGGTCAAGCACTCAATATTATTGGTCCAGTCTTTGGCTGGAAGTAGCAATCTTTCCAGGGGGACATACCTGTTTTGGTGCGGCTGTTTTTTTGCCCTGTACTCATAGCAACTGTTTGAAACTGTGGTGGCAATTTAGGAATGCACATTAGTGGCTAAAGCGTGATCAAAGAAGTCAAAGGTGCTGTAATGTTAAAATTTGATATAATTTTTTAAATACATTTTCTTTGCTTTTGTGAAAAGACTAAGAATGCGGTTGTATTCTGCAATAAGCTTTCTGAGGAATAGTTAGAGTAAGAACAGGCTTAACGGTCCTGTAGAAGTTTCTTTCAGTATTCCTTTGATGAGCAAAAAAATATGTGGACTACATGATTTGCATAAAAGTGTACTTTCAAGTATTTTCTACAGTGGCACCATCATTTACATATTGTCTTTAATCTGACAAGTTTTAAGTGCCAGAGAAGTTAGAGAGTGTTCCTTAGTTTAACTTTTTTTTTTATGAAGTTGCTTCGATGTATTTTGTCCTTGTTCTTTCTTTTGATTACTGATGCTTGGAAAATACTGTAACTTCCTTCTTCCCCCCCTTTTCCGCGGCATCTTGCTCTTCCTCCAGCTGCTGGCAGGTGCTCCACTTTGATCCCCCAAACCTGGGAGCTGAAGACCACTGTCGCACTCAGATCTTCCTGACAGCAATGCTTCCCGTTTCCTACTGCACCTCTGGCACTTCGTGTATGGAACTGTTAACAAGCAGGTTTTAATATGATATACAGAAGTCTTTTTTTTTTTTTTTCTTTCAAGAAGTAATCTTTTTATGTGAATGCTGTTTTTTTCATCAGATGATTTCATCTGTGAAAATGCTTGGGTTGCACGGTAACGGTTCATCTCACATTTTGTTTCTGAATTGCTGTTGTAGTAATAAAACACTGTATTGATACAAAAGCATCATTATAATTACTGTTTTGGGTTTCTGTCAAATTATGTTAGGTATGTAGCAGATTTTTGCCTTTGAACAGTAGCAGTATTATAAACTTGATTTAGAGAACTAACTTTTTGTTACTGAAAACTACTTATTCTAACAAAACCAATTCTGCTTATTGCTGAAATGGGTGTTTATAAAGCTGTTCCCTGACATACCGATACATAATTTCAGCTTTATCAATTGCATTCTGGTGTTCACATAAGAAAAACGATCTGGAACGTCTTTTTTTTTTTTTTTTTTTTCTTTCCTCCAGACAAGAAAGAAGAAGTGTCTGCAATAAGCTTTGCTTTGCTGCCTTTCTTTTCCTCAATGTGTTTCTTCCCCACCCCCATAACTCCTGGCCCCAGTCTCTTCTTTCCCCTCTGCACTGACAGCTTTTTTCCAATGAATATCTTTACGGCATCAGAGAAAATATAGCTGGAGGGGTACCGAGCCGTCATCTAGTCCGTTCCTCTGTCCCAAGACATGACCAACTCTGCTTGGCAGTCATTTTGTCTGTCCTGCTCTGTAAAACCCACAGGGATGAAGATTCCTCCTTTCCAGGCAGAATATTGGACTACTTAATTAATCCGTTTCATTTTACCTTAGCTGTGTTTTTCTGTCTGAAATTATTCTCTGTTGCTATCAAGAGAATTACCTGAGATGATGTTTCTCAGCATGTGTTTGTAATTTCTGTTCCATTACCAAATTGTATGTGTGATAATTAGCTTTATCCTGTTATATTTTTGGGTGACGTTTATAATCTGCAAGCTTAATGATTGTGAAGAGTATTTTTAGAGTATATTTAACTACTGAATTTTTTTGAAAGCTACCACTCAGAAAGCTTTCTCTTTATTTTTTTATGGTTCTGAATGCACTGCTTCTCTAATCTACGCTGTCATGAGAAATAGTACTTGTATATTTTCTTAGATTTGTTACAGAAGTTAAAACGTGTTAGAAGTGGTTTTCCTAAAAATACAGCTGACGTGCTTTATGAAGCTACCTCTGTGGGAATGGGTTTTTGGAGAGGAATTACCTTGAGGATATGCGTGTTCTCCTTTTCTCTTAGTATGTACCATACTTGCCTACATTTTTCTTGTGGAGCAGTTCTAGATTGTTAACATTTTGAATACTTTTGTTTTTGTGTTGCATGTGACTTGCTTTTCTTTTTGCATCAAGTGTACTGTATGCTAGGTTTTGGTCCCTCAACAAACCTTTCTGTGCTGTCTCTCTTCTGACTTGTACCAAGAGTTGCACCTGCTTTTAGTTGTGGTCCTCAGAGGTTTAACTGGTTCTTTCTGAATCTTACTATAAAAAGCTTTTTTTTGAGATATGTATAGACAGACTTAAATGATCACAAATGATGCAAAAGTAGTCAAATAAATAAAATGTCAGAAGTTATGTCTAGCAATATGCACATGAGCTGCAGCCTTGCAGTAGTGTAAAATTCACACCTGGGAGATGTACTTTCCAGTGCTGTAGGGTATTTAGCAAAGGAATTTTCAAGCATTAGGGGGCTGTGCTAAGATGTACTTTTGTAAGAAGTGTCTGCCTTGGATGCAGTAGACATAGGGAGAAGTGATGCTTGTACGTGGATGTGTCTATTTACACGTGCAATGCACAAACTATTTTATGTGTGCACTTCACAACTTTCTCTTACTACTACATTTACTTACAATGGGTGCAAAGTGTTTGTCCCAAAAAGTCTGTTAGAAAAAGAAAACAAGGAGAAACTCAGTGTTTCCTCAGCTGGCTATAGCAGCAGCTACTTCTGAGTGATTCTCATCCTCTCACCCATAAAATCAGCATAAAATTGACCTAACATTGACAGATCAGATAGGGTATCTGGAAAGTAATCCTCAGGGAAAAGAAAATTCAGTCTTTGTAAATCTGAAGATAAAGTGTGTAAAGTTGCAGAATCGGATTATACTTTCTCATTTTATTTCTAAATCAGTACCCGTTTGTTTCTTCCTTTGCAGGAGTTGTGAGAAGTCGCCACAAAGATGTGTCAGATGCTGCCTGAGCCTAGCTCCAAAAGCAGAAACAAACATAATCTTTTGAAAAAAGCCCAATCCCTGACTTGGATAATTATCATAAAATCCCAAGGCTTTTGATAGGTGTTAGGGTTTGGTTTCAGAGAGTGAAGGGATAGAAAGAGTCTAGCAACCTTTCTACTTGAAGCTGAAGTCACATCAGGTTTTCTTACTTAATAAATGTATGGCAAGTACCTACTAAAATAACCAGTTAAAAGCCAGTAATAACAACTGCAAAACCCAGCTCAAAGCAGTTGGACAATTCTTGGAGGCATGTAGTTTCTGCTGAATGTAGCACTGAATGTTTTTCTTGAATTGAGTTAGAAATATTTTTTAAAACGTTGGCTCTTTTTTGTTTTCACTAAGGAATATTAAAAGCATTATTCTGCCTGTTTAGATCACATGAATTTAATTATCCTCTCATGATGTTAATATCCTTGCATGATATGAAAATAAGTGGTGTTATACCTGTGGTTCAGTGAACGGGAATTTACTTTACAGTTGTTTTTAGTATTTCAAATGAGACCAAAGTAGCACGAAAGAGCCCTAGTAATATGAAGTGAAGATAGCAAACTGAGCAGGACACTAAATTAGAGTTGCAGGTTTTATATCTGTTGGCGTTTCAGGGCACCAAAAGAAGTTATTGGAGCTGTTGATCTTGTTAAAGGGTGCTTCTGTGAAATGTTGTTCAGCTCCATTGGCAGGTCACTGAGATGTGAAGATATTACCCATTTTGTGACCCCAAGCCCCCCAAGTTACCTAGAGCCAAGTTTTGCTTAATTCTGAGATTATACTTTGCTCCTGAGTGTGACCTTTTAAAATTACGCTTGGAGGTTTTGCTATTGCAGTCTGCTTCCTTTTTTGAAGGCTGATGGTTGTACTTCCACTAAGAACAGCAAAAGAATTAAGTTACATTTCTTTCCCCTTTAGAAGTTTATAGATTAAACATTTTACAAAGTATTAAAAAAAACCCTGTGTTTTGTTACTGTGTTGCTAAAGATTCAATACACTGAATGTTTCTCATGTAACTGTGCTTCACATCTGCCAAAATAATCTGCCCGGTTTCATTGCGATGAAGAGGGGAGCCTGCCAAGTCTGCTCCTCCCCGGCCCTGCTCCCTCAGCCTGCCTTACTGCGGAACGGTCCTGCGCCTCTTTGCAGACAATAACTCTCGAGTTTTGCAATAGAAGCAACTATAAACGGTACAACAAGATTTGGGAAGATCTGAGGAGATAGGCGATAAGAAACAGAACTAGACGCGGCTAGTAACCAGCTTGTATTTCATGAGGTCTAGCAAACACTTAAGGCCAGTGTGAAGCAATCCTGCTTTCTTCTCACCACAACTCCCCATTCCCTGGTTTTTCTTCCTTTTTTTCTGGCACAAACCCAAGGGTTTTGGGGAACTAATCTAGTTGATGCTGACCTGAAAAATTCCAGGCAGTTAGTTTGGTCTTGGTCAGTTCCCTCATCTCGTTAAGTGTGTAGCCATGGAAGAGTCTGCACCGGCGGGAGAGAGGTGATGGCACAGGGTCACCAACAAGTAGCTGGTAGTGGGAGTGCAGCGACATTCCTCGTTTGCAGAGAAATTTATGCTGAAATGTTTGTGGACATATAGCCTTAGATTTGCAAGCTCTTCTAAGGTATTTTTTGGATTCTGCACAATTTCCAGTGGGTTTTAGCAAGTAATTTATGAATTACTTAACATTGAGTATTTGATACCTGTTACCATGCTTGCTGCTCCTTGGATTTATCAGAGATCACTGTTGATATATAATTACCTTCTTTCTCATGACTCTAAATTGGGATAAAAACAAGAGATTCCTTACAGTATAGGCAGCGAGATACTCAAACTCCTCTTGTATCTGGTCATTACGCAGATATGTTTGTGATTTAAATACATGCAAAATAGATGGAGAAAAAGGTCTCCAATTTAAGTAATGGTATTAATTGGCTCTCATGTTTTTATAAACATAGCATTGTATTTTTATAAATATAGCATCTTATCTCATTTCATGTCTGCATCTCAATGCTCTTGCTCCCCATAGTAGATGGAGGAAGATTTCTTGTGCAAAATACATACATTTTCATAAATAATAGCTGCAGAACTCTCCCTAGAAGGTTCTTAGGAGGTTCTCTTCTCCTGGTTCTTAGGAGCAAAGGTGTGTTTGTCCAATGAGAAAAGTCAAATAGCCAAACTTTTATCTAAGTTCTCAACTAGATTTGAAGTAGATGAAAATTAGGGATAATTAGGTTGAGTTGGTTGACAAGTTGAATTCTGCAACACGTTTGAAATGTGTGTTCCACTGTTGGTTTAACATCTGGCCCAGGGTGAAGGAGGAATATGGGCTTCTCTCTCTAGCTCCTGGTTGAGTGGGCCAGTGGCACATGCGGGTGCAGCAGCTGCATGTTGAATAATGGGATTTGAAATTAGCAGCTGGGAATGAAAATACCATCAATGGCGTTTCCCTTCCATTAAAGCTTCAATTTGCAGCAGCAAACATATGTGGGAGGATGAAGAAGAGTAGAAACCTCTGTACTTTGCCAGAAGCGGAGAACCCTCCGGTTCTGATGTAAAACATAGCAATAAGACAGAAGTTTCTGATTTATCAGACAGCACTAGCGTTAGAGACTGAAGTGGAAATCCAAATACGTTTCCCAGATCTTGGCTCCTCAGAAGACAGGAATCCCAGCAGCTCCTGAGGTAGCCAAGAGGTTGCAATTCTCATCAGGGAGTGTCCCCTGGTGCTTACGGGCAGGTTTCTCTCTTCGTTTTACTGCCTGCTGGCACCCAGAGCTGTCATCGGCCACGTGGTCACCAGCGGGAGGATCTGCCTGATGTTGGCCAGGACACGAGCAGAAATTGGAGAGGTGTCCCTCCGCTCCAGGCTTTGGCACCAGCCTGGGCATCCCATGCAGGGAGGCGGGTAATTTCACTTTTAGCACGTGGACAAATGCTGCTGCCGCCGCCGTGTTGTGTAGGAGTGCTGTGAAGCTTCATGGGTGTTTGTGAAGCGGTTTAACAGCAGCACGTTGGGAAGGTTTTGTATCACAGGAGATGAGAGCTTTGCGGGGACGGAGAGCATGATTTGGTTTCTGTTGAAAGGTTATAGTTCAGGTCATTGTGTTAGATGCCTTCAAAATAATGTTAATGCATGAGACTAACATAATAGCCTAAACGACACTGATTATTTGGATAATCAACAGTGTATAATAGGTTGCTGAAAACTTTAAGATATTATTGAAATGTTGATTTTCAAATGGCTCTGAACAGAACATATTCAGACATGCTAGCTCTTCTAAAACTCTTCCTTGAGAGTGCGGGTTACCTTGGTACTATCTCTAAAATCACAAATGAGACTTCTATACTGCATAGAGATCTTTGGTTTCCCTTTCTTATTGTTTTACATCTTTTCTTTCCTTGGATGGAAAGAGGTTTTATATGACTTTATTTCTTAATTAAATTAAAATGTGAAATTGAACGTGTGCTTAAAAAAATGAAATACTCAAAGGTTAAAAAGAAAGAGTTGAATATGAAAATAGTTTGTTACGTTATAACCTACTGCCGTATGTAAAACAATAAACATAGTTTCATAAATATAAAATGTCTTTTTAATAATCCAGTATCTTCCTTAGTTTTTAGATACATTTTTGCACTTGCCTCAAAGCTTGACGCTAAGCTGACCCTCTCTTTAATATTAATGTACTCTGACTGTAATACTCTGGTCCTTTGCTTCTGATTAATGCTGTCTGTCAATTATTTACAGATCCAGTGGTACTATGGAAGTTCCCGGAGGACTTTGGAGACCAGGTTGGAAACATGAGATTGAACTTTTTTTTTTAATGTTAGAATAATAATAAAAAAGCTCTCCTATTGAGCTGTGGAGAGGCAGATGCTAATGATAGCAGGGAGGAAGTCTTCACCCAACTGGTGGCTTGGTGATTAGAATGCGTTTGTGACAGGAATATGCAATAGCAGTTGTAGAGCACTGTATATCATACTCATTCTCTGTATCACCTTATTTTTGATATGGGGTATTTTATAAGCTGTTCCTGTTGGAAGTGTTGGGTTTTTATCTGTTGTAGGATTGGGAAATACGGAAAAATTATCAACAAAACTTAGCCAAATGTTGATGTTATAAATTGTGTTAACAAAAAGCACCAGAACAAAAAAGTTGAAGAGCTGCACATGTGTGTCCTTTTCATGTCAGAACTTGGGCGTCCCATTCTTTTAATCTTTTACAATGCAAGATTTTATAGATTTATTTAACAATATTTTAGAGATACCCTAGTTATTTGCTTGTAAAAAAAAAATAAAAATAAATCATCCTGAGACCCTTGTAAGAGATAATAATCTAAAGTTACTTTTTTCGAAAGCATGAAAATCCTAGTTTCTACCTATAATTAATCCTCAAAGGAAAGTTTATACATACAGGACTGATTGATTATTTCACTGTTTGTAGTGATAGCAAAGCTATTAATTGGTGTGGTGTTGTTTTTTGGTTTTTTTTTGTTTGGTTTTTTTTTTCCCCTGGACTATTTTATTAAATTTATTAATATTAAATTCTAATGAAGCTATTAAATTTTATTTCAGTGACTTTTAAATGAGTTTCTCCCATGAAAATATTTTCTTTTTAGACCAGTACTGAGTCAAACATATTCTTCATTGGTAATACCACCACAATGGATGATCTGGAAATATTTTTGTACAGTAGATCTTGATAAATTGTTGATTTTTTTTTTTAAATCAATAATACAAGATTCTATAAAAACAGCTATAAGGTGATTCATGATGAAAGGAATAAATATACAAACATAGAAGGCAGGATGTCTGGTTAGGGAATAGCATCAGTCAGAAACATGTACAGTTTATAAGATAGTGATAAATGGTACATGAGCAGAGTGTGCTGTTATATATTCTTAGCTAGACAACCAGCAACTTTTGATAATTTTCCTGGCCGCAGAATGAACATCTTCATTGTCATTTAAATTCTTCTTTTTTTACAGTTTGTTTTGTTCTTTTTCTTTTCCCTAAGAAAGACTTGATCTTAAAAAAGAAAAAAAAAAAAAAAAAAAAGAGAAATTATGTATGAAGAAAAATGGGAGCTTATTCAGTAAGTCGAAGGTTATTCAAAGAACAGCTGGTGTAGAAAAATGATTAGAAGCTGAAGCCCACTAAAGACTGGAGGGGGATCATAGAAAGATGCATTAGACATACCTAATCTATAAGAACCAGAGTCCTCGGGCAGCTCCCTGCCTTTGGGCTCTGCAAAACCTATGCCTGCACATTGTGTCTCAGCAGTGTAGGGAATCTAGGGCTTCAGGTAAATTGCTTGTGTTCCTGGAAAACAGTACGTTTTAATCCTCATCCTCGCAAGGGAAATATTCCTATTAGAACCACTGGATTTGAAGAGAATGTATAGCAGCTTCTATAGCAACACCCCGAGCCAAGTAGTCAAGTGAAATCAGCAGAAGCCTTCTGTGCGCATGTGTGTGTGTGTGCATGTTGAACTCGGTAGGTTTGGATGGGAGACCTGAATATCTACCAGATTTAATTTTATTTTTTTTTTTTAAATGAGGTCTCACTAAAACTACCAAGGCTAATTTCAATTAAAGTTTTTGGGGAGAATATTAAAAAAACAAAAAGAAAAAAGAAGAAGAATATTCTCCATTCTATTTTCTAGTCATTTCTATTTTAAATGTAAAATGTGTGAGTTGGTTTTTGGATGTATCCCAAAGAATCATCTTTCCTAAAATCTAAGGGCTGTCTGTTTGCACAGTGATGTGATAACAGTGGGCAAAATATTTTCCTCTCTTCCGGAATTTTTCTACAGTTTATCATGTCACCTTTTTGTTGCTTTCATAATGCAAAGAAAACTTGTCTAAGCCATTTTGATAGATTCCTCCTCTTTCTCATATTCATCCTCCCAGTATGCCTGAACTTCCCAGTGCTTACTCATCCCTAATCCTCTCTCTCATTCTTGTGACCTGCCATTTTCTTTTGTGCTGGGCAGTATTCTTCTTTTAGTTTCTGTTTTTCTTAAATGTTGACTTTGCAAAATCTTGTTTTGCAAAACATCCCTTCTGTTTTGGATGGGATGTAGAAACTACAGATGATCAGGCAAAAGAAAAGATCAGTGATTTGTCATAATCACTTACACGCAGTCCGTTAAGTAAAGGAAATATTAAGGCGCAATTTTGGTACCACAAAAGGATTTGCAAGATTCATTGTTGATTTGTTGATTTCCTTATCTGCCAAGACTTCAGGCAAACCACTTATTTTCTGTGTGGTAATTCTTCAGATGCAGCATAAAAAGGAAAAGCAAAAAAAAAAACCCACAAAATGGGGGGGTGGGTGGGTAACGCTTCAAGGCAGGTAATGAAAAATACTTCTCTTTGGCAGGAGTATTTCAGAAAGTTTGCGTGTTTTGGGGTTTTGTGTTTTTGTGTGGTGTTTTTTTTTTTGTTTTGTTTTTAATGGTGGGAGTAATTCACTTTTGAGTGAATTGAACCTGTCAATTAAACAATGAACTCGTGCCGGGTAGAATTCTAAGTACAAAGAACCACACTACCATTTCAAAGAAAATCTTTATTAAAAGTACCCTAAAAGCCAACAGACCTAATCCGTTTAAGACATTATAGAGTTACAGTTTACTGTTGTACTGGCATTAATGCTTATGAACATGAGTTTGACAATGTTAAAAAAAGTTCTGAGTAATCTAAGCACTGTAGAAAAAATGTGAATATTCTCGATTTGAGTATATCTAGCTCTTCCATGGTTGTCCTCACAAGCTCACGTTTGGCTGAGGAATTGGTTGTAGCCATTTAATGGATTTTTTTTTTATATATATTTAAAATATATTTTGAATGCATATGCCTACAGGCTCTGTATTGTAGTATGTTCAAAACTTCCCTTGTGCTCAATGGAATTTTTATGATAAGACATATATGTTTTTAATTGAAATTCCTATTTTGTTTATTCAGCCTGGTTAGCCTAGAGTTTAATTTCAGCCCTGCAAGCTCATTTTCCAATGGAAGTCTATGCAGAGAAAATAATAATGCTATGATACCTGGAAAAAAAATCCAGTAGCTTTTAAAAATCAAGTATTTTTTAAGTGCTTTAGCGAAGCAACCCAAATAAAACCAACACTTTTGCTTCCAAAATGTTAAATACTTCATGATTCTTAAAAAAGAAAATATATATCTCTGCAGAAGTTCATGTCACCCAGCAGAGCTGAGATCTGCTGGTGCTGGTTGTCTCCTCATGGCAGTGGAGTCAGTGGCAAAGCTCTACTGATGTCAGATGTGTCCAGAAGCTTCCCGGATGCCTTTGTTCTCAGCTGTTATGGAAATAAAACCATTCAAGCTGCCGGTAACTTCATTGGGTTGAAACGTTCCTGGGCAAAGGGGTGGTGTTGGCCCAAGGAAGGATGAGAGCGCAGTCCCGATAGCACCAGCAGGTGTTGGTGGCTCTGCCAGGGACAGAGGTTGTCTTAACCTTTGAAGCATGTGAAGTCTAATGTTTCTTACAAAATTAGCAATTACAGCTATTTTGGATATTATTTTTAGCTGTGTGAGAATTCAGTTGCCTTTTTTAATCTGACTGCTCATTGGCCCACAGCAATTGCCATCTGTGATAGGTCCCAGAGTATATGGTGTGTAGAAAAACTGATCCATTGAATAATTCTTATTCTTCTCCCATCTAATCACATACTAATTTCTTTCTTTAGTCTGCCACTTCTCTGCTGGTGAAAAACATCTCACCCAAAAGATGATGCAAATAGCTGATATGGCAGGAGATGGTCTTACCAGAAGCCACTTCAGTAATATGAAATACAACAAGGGGCTGTTGAGTGAAGATGGGGGGTTAAGAAAAAATTGAGACTCTGCATTAGGTTGTTGTGTTGCAGATTTTATCCCGTCGTCTCTTGCTCTCAGCTTTCTAAGGCAGGCAGACTAAATCCGCTTTGTCATGTCAGGCTTTTCCCAAACCCTGCAGATGAGTAACCAGTAGGGGATATGGCATCCCATGTGAGGAATCTCTACTGTTTTCTATGAAGTTACTGTAACGCCCTTTGTGTTATTACCTTATATTTTGTATCATAACATCTGGGGTTTATTTTTAATGTATCACATTATGCAAAAGTCACCACTGAATTGTGAGCAATAAACCTTACTCCTTATCCTGTAGTGACCCAACTACTAAAGCCTGATATTATACGGGTAAATCAATCAGATTCATGTGAAAATATTTGTATATATAAAAATATATAGATACACATGCATGTTTGAAAATGTCAGTTGTTTAAGGGATAAATCCCATGAAGAACTAGTACATCAGCCTTCCCTCAGCAAAGCGCTAATCACACACTTTACTTTCAATGTATGTATTAAGTATTGAAAGTTAAGCCTGGCTTAAATGAATGTCTCATTGGAGTCGCAGTTTCTTGCAGGATGGAATATTTAATTGCATGGATCACAGCAGCAATTATATAAATAAGGTCAATATGAAAGAGATTAAATTTTTTTTTTAAGATTTAAATAATAGCACAAGTTTTATTTAAAAAATTATTTATTTAAATTTATTTATTTTTATTTAATGACAAAATTAAATTATTTATTTATTTAAAGCTCAAGAAACAAGCTGAAGTCTGTTGTCTGCGTCAAAATACTGTGTGGAAGCCAGTTGTGATGATTTTGTGTTCCTCCGTCCTCTCCCTAGGAGAGCAGCAGGAACCCAGGGGGGACGGGACTGTTTACGCTCTTTTCAAGGCTGCAGGCGTGCTGTTAGGGGCTACATCTCACCAGCTTTCTGCATTTGATGGCTTTGTTCTTTTATTCTGATGAGGCATTACATACATGTTTCAAATGTTTATGTGAATTAGATAGGTGCTTGCTTTGGTGGTTTTGTTTTTATCAGTAAATCTTAAAAAGGGTTTAGGGATTTTGTTGCTTGTGGATTAATAAGTTTGATTAGTATTAGGTACTAATTTTCAGAAGTATTCTTGTCTAAATGTTACACATTATTGTTTAGTTTAAGGATATTTTGGAACTTGAATCCCTGTGCAACTTTGCAGAAAACAATTAACCCAGCTGAGATGATGGCAACTTTGTGCGTTGCAAGTAGGCTTTATCAGGTTGAGATAGTTTCCTGTGATTTCCTGAAATTTTACGTTTGAAATACATATTATTTTTATTGAAGAATACTGTGTGCGTAAGACAGCAATGCTTTCTGTCTGTGCAAATCACAGCTGATAACACGATCGGCAGAAAAACATTCAGAGGTGTATTTATAGTTGCTGACTGCACTGTGTGAACAAAAAAGATCTGGCTGGTCCTGACAAATATTCTGTGAAATAACTGCCCACCTAGACACGCTGGGAACACCCAGGATCACTGAGACCCTCACATCATTCAAGATGTAAATATTCCAAGATGCATTCTCAATTTATTTATTTGTTTTTCAAATTCATCCCAACCAGAGACAGACTAAATCTTTGCGACTTTTATTTTTAAAATCATAAAAACCCAATACTGAAACCTTGGAACTTTCTTGAAATTTTGAGGACAGGTGGCAACATCAAGTATGCTTGTTTTCAGGGTTGTGGCAGTTTTGTTTTATAGAGCTTTTAAGTTAAAAATGTTGAACTTGATCAGCATATGGTACTGGCTAGCCTCATCTCTACCAGCTCTTTTGTTATCTTGTTATTGTTATAGGTCTTAATGACAGTTGTAAGCCATAGCTCTGGATGCAGGGGTTAGTCCACCCTGGGGAGGAGAGGAGAAACAGCACTGTGGATTATGGAAATATGAATTGATCTAAAAAGCAGCTCTCTTGTAACAGAATGGGACTCAAAGAAAGACTGGGGAGAAGCTGGTGAAAAGACGATGGAATATGATGTGAAAATGATCATTTGAATGCTTTCCTTTTCATTCCCAGCTGCTGTGTTCTGGTGAAAAGGCATGCATTTGTATATCTTAAGGCTGGGTGAAAAAGGGCCAGATGAATGGAATTACTTGTTAGATATGTTTTCATTTTGAGTCAAATAAATTATGTGCATTTTAATAGACTGTATGCATATGTTAGCCATTTCTTTTTTATCATACAGCTGTGATATTGGGGCACTACATTTTGTAGAAATGTTCTTTTCTCTGTTTGCTCAAATAAGTACAGTATTAATATTTGACTGTCCTTCAGATATTCTATATCAGCCTATCGAAAATAACCGTTAGTGATTTGGCCTATTCCTACAGCCTTCAGCGATGTGCCAAGCCACAGAAAAAAAAATTAACTGACGGCTGAAACAGTGATGACAATCATTTGGAACTTCTTCCAGAAAGACTGCCAAATTGTCATGTGTGATGTCGTTGTTGATTGACCTTAACTGCCCTCAGAATATTCCAGTCTAATGTCACCTAATTCCTTATTCCATGCTACCATATACTTTCTCATCTATTTGCTTAGTACCCTCCATCCACTTTAGTCTTAGATATGTTGCCTCTGTTTTATTTTCAGCATTGCTCTTGTGTCTCGAGCTTACTGCTGCTCTTTGAGGAATATCCTAACTAGCTCAGCCTCTTCTTATGCATGGTACTGGATGTAATATTCCTGAACGCTGTGTTTCATTCTTAGCGCTTGTTCTGCCTTTCTTGATGATTGTTTTCTGCAGAACTGGGAGAGCGTTCGAGGCACATGGTTTCACTGTTACTGCCGCAGGTATTTGAAGTGTCACTTCAAATAATTTGTTGATATTTTGTTAAATAAAATAACTTCATTTTACATGTTACTTATGTTAGGAAATGGTCTGGGATTAAATGGCATAATCCAAGTATGATGAAATCAAGGAACCAGGGCGCTCTGGTGCCAAAGAATGAGACTTGATGGGACTGAGATCAGGAACTGGAGCAGCAGCAGACTTTGCCAGCAGCAAGAACAAGGCAAGGGTGGCTAGTGGGCTGCAGCTGGAGTTGTCCAGACTACATGGTTTGAGTTCTTGCATGGTGATCTTGGAAAGGTGAAGCAGCTCCAGGCAGGTGATCGGAAAGGGAAATGCATTAATCCATCAGAATATAACTGTTTCTGATACTCATTACTTCTGTATGAGTTTTCAAGGCATTTCAACTACTTGGCTATTAGACTATATTTGCTTCTTCCCCAAGCAGAGGCTAGGGAGTTTCTGGTTTTTGTGTGAGTCAGTTTCTGTCTGCAACCATTAATAAAAGCACAATCAGTAACAAAAGATCCACATCTGAGAAATAAGCCGTCTCTGAGGTTACAGTGCATGCTTATCTCTGTCCTTTGTCTTTCGCTAGGTACTAATGGCCACTATTAGGGCAAACATACTGGGCCAGTGCAGACTCAGTGCATCAGTTCTTGAATTTTAGACTAAAGTTGGGAAGAGGGAGGACCTGTTTCAATTTATAGAGAAATCCTGCTGTAGGAACAGGATTTTTACTAACTTTCAGTAAGTGCGGTGAATACTCGGGTTAGATTTGTGAGGGTCTTCCCTGAGCACGGGCAGTTTCATTCTTCTGGATCAAAGTGAAGCAGCTGAAAATCTTCCTGGCTGTAGCTGCTTGTGCTGCCTGGCTTGGTGGTGGAAGCTGCCTCCCCCTCCTCTTAGGTGTGCAAAGTTGGCTTAGGCTATACCGGAGGTCTGAGCAAAGCTGATTGACTTTGTGCTGGAGTGGCTGACGGATGCTCACGTGCAGAAACACCGACCTGAAATCTTTGCGGAGTGGTCTCTAGCAACGGTGCCGTAGCAGGCAGCCAGAAAGTCTGGACAGGCTCAGCCATAGGCGAAGTGAATGTACATTACGTATCTCCTTGGGAAAAAATACATCTAATTGTTTGTCCCTTGCGTTTTATTTTTTGTGATAGTCATCTGTCTGCATCTGGTAACACAAGAGATATGTTAGTGCTTTAAAATTATGCTTGTTTGCTTCTTCCCTGTTCCTCTTTTGTCTTGAAATTGTTTCTTCTCTCCTCCATTTTTTTTAACACTTGATAGCGTCTGAATTTAGTACTGAAAAGCTATTACTGCAAGTGATTGTTGTTGAGCTGTGTTATGATAAGGTTTAGAGTTTGACCTATGCTGCCTGTAAACCAAGAAATAACTGTTTCCTTTATAAAAACATCAACAATAACTGTAATTATGAAATGGTAATCCTAGCATGTTCCTTAGAAGCTGATTTCCTTTTTTGGTTCCTTTTCTTTTGGCTATCAGTTCTTCTAGCTCAAGAAACTCAGCCCACACACGTAATCAGTTTCACTACCCTTTACAACGTACTGTGGTTCCCCGACTTCCCCTAGGACTGGTAGAGACGTGTGAGCTGGCACACTCCCCCACAGGACTGCACGCTTCGAGGTGGACGAGCCCAGGCAAGGGTTTAGCTTTTGGACTGGCTCACCTTATTTATCTGCATAAGTCACTCGCTACTGTAGATGTTTTCTCTCTGTGTGGCACCCAAGTTGTTCATTAACTTATGTGATACTTCATTTATTAACTGCTTTTAAGTTTCTGCATTGCTAGCAAAATCAGGATTTCATTATGGCATATGCTGTGTGGTTGTTTTATGAAAAAATCAGTGGAAAGTTCAGATTCTGGAAGAGCATCACCTGGCATTATAAGACGCTGTTTCACTCCCCAGCCTGCGCAGGCCAAATCTTGCATATAAGCAATCTGCAGATCTGGCGCTGACGTTTCTGTGTACATCGGTACTGGGTATTTACTGGGCAGACCAATTGTTCAGTAGGAGCTTTCTAGGCAAGGAATGTCATCCTACTATTTACAGACACTCTGTTTCAGGGCTTGTCTTTCAGGTAACTAACGCAGTAATTCTTATTTATACTTAGGATTTAGTTCAGAAAAAGGAGCAGTTTCATATGGCCCACTCAGGCTGTTTCCAGTTTGACTGTTGTAGTCATAATGTTTGCTTCCTTGTTTCTGCTTCTGAAATACGCCTGGATGAAAGCGTAACGGTTAGAAAACTGATGGAGTCAGAAAATGTAAAGTGGTATTTCAAACAAGGTGGAGTTTTTTGGTTGGTTTTTACCTGCCAGCCTGCAAAAATAAATTTTATGGAAGAATCCAGACTCCTTTACTGATGATGGTAAGAGGAGACTTGAAAGAACTTCAGTAGTTGTCCAAAATGCTTGCTGGTTATACAGTCGAAAGTCTGGCAACCTCTGGTCAGCTGCATTGAAAAGACAATATGGGGCCGTGTGCGGATAGAAACCATTATCGAATTTATAAAGTAAATCTATTTAGCTGGTTTCTCCCTTCTGCCTCAAAAATGATCTTCTCCTTTTCTTGCCTCTGAACTTTCATTATGGTTTCCTGGTTGCTGGGTGTTGTGGGTCTTCTGCCTTGGCTACTTCCATCAAAATTGCAGTTGCTTTTTTTGTTTGTTAGTATTATGCATAGTTTGAGGTCTCTGGTGAAATGCTAGAATTTATGGAGGAAAACAAAGACTTGGAATGTATTTGGAACAAAATACGCTTGGAGTTGAAATGAGTATGAAATGTTTCAAGTGTCATCAAGAGTAGAGTTTGTTATGCTTGAAGTCTTATGGCTTTTTTTCAGTATATTCTATTTTTATAGAAATGCAGCTATTTATTATAAGTATTATACTTTTACAGTTAATTTTCTGTTTAAGAATTTCTTTGCTTGATTATCAAGAGGAACATCTTGCAAATAGGAGCCTTTTAACCTGAGTATCAACTACGCTCTACTTGTGATGTTCCTTGATAGTGTTTTGCAGACACTTCTGAGACTGCAAACTTCACTTTAAAGCAATATATTAAATAGGTAGAGTTGGGTATGTTGCAGATAGGCTCAATTCTGTCCTGAGCTATCAGAGTATTCCAAGGTGGCATGAAAAAACTAATAGGTAAAACAAATATATAAGATCCAATTTTAATACGCGCTTTATTGTATGGTGGTTATTTTTTCACTATTGGAGAAACAGCATCTGAAGAGAATGTGGAGGAGATTCTCAGTGTTGCTGCTAGATACATCTTAACTGGTGTTCTAAAGCAGTGGGAAATTTTAAGATGTCTTAAGTGAAACAAATATTGCTGCCCTTTTAACTATGCAGGATGACATTTGGATTTTGACCTGGCCTCCAAAGACATACATATTTGGATTTTGAAAATGATGTCTATCTTATCTCTAGTTTAAGACAATTTCTCTGTTGAGTTTCTAGATAATGTTGGAGATGCTGTCACTGAAATTGTATATCGATAAAGTCACTTTTTTTTTCCCTACTGCCCGATGATAGAAAATTGTGTGTCATACTCCAGTGTCTTTTTTTGTACAAAATGTAATGAACTTCCTTAAAGATAATAAATACTACCTTAAAAGTTAAAAATTTCCCACATAGTAATCTCAAGAGCGGAGGCAGAAGAGAGTATTTCCTGTTTTTCCCAGCTCTCTGATATTGCCTAGGGAATAATGGTCTCCCTGACATGAGTCAGGGAAGTAAGGGGAAACTATTTATTGGTGCCTGGGATACAAGTATATGCTCACTAGAGCTCTATGATGAAGTATTATTTCTCTTGGTTTTCTTTGCCTTGCCAGTAAGAGGGTTAGATGGTAACATTTCAATCTACACTTATTCTAATGGGAACTTTCTTTGGGAATAAAAGCATTGTCAGTTTTTTGTTTTTTTTTTTTTTATTCTGAGTTCCAGGAAAGTTGAGGGTTTTTTTTTTTAATCAGGTAAACGAGCCTGTGCTGAACTTCATACTGTTTTAACTATTCTGCTATTTGTAACTGAGCTTGTTATTTCAAAGTGAACTTTGGGTCCCTGTATGCTATGCTGGACACAACTGTGACTGAGGTATGCCTTATTTTTAACTGCTCACGTGATGAGATTCAGGAACAATTAGACAAATAGACTCCAGTCTTTTATAACTTAATAAAAATCTCTGAATTTTTAAACTTACTTTGTGGTCATTTAGGAAGCCTTATTCTTCAGTCTTGCAGGTTAGTGAGATTAACAATGCCTTTTAAGTACTCAGGGTTCATGAATACATTTGTTCTTTTCTCCTGTAAAGTGCCTTTGAAAGATGCTCTAAAAGCAGTAAAGTCTTAGGGGCGCTTCTGGGGACACCAGCCTTAGGCTGCTGTACGGGGCAGTAGCGTCCTGTAGTGTGCCTCCAGTCAGTGCCCTGCACCCTGGTCATGCTGCTGTTCCAGTCATTAATTTTCTTTCACGTATTTTTTTTCTGTATTTAAGGTACTGTTCGTTCTAAGTGATGTTGCAACCATCATCTGTAAGTTCAGCAGCAGATGCAGCTGACCTTCAGGTCTCCATGATGGCTACTTGTTTTCGTGATTTTACTTCTCTAAGATCTCAAGATCTTCTTGCTGCCTTATTGTCTAGGCTCTTTCTGTCCTGCTACCTCATCTGTCTTCATGATTTAACTGTGCCCTTATTGCTGTGTAGAGCACAGAGCAGCTAGACTAAGCTACCAAACCCTTCAGCTGCCTGTCTGGCAGGAGCCGGGTAATGAACCAACCTTTTCTTCCTTCCTTCCATCCTCCCCTGAGGCACGTAACTGAGAGATGGCCAAGTGGAGAAGAGACAGGGAGCAGGAACAAGAGAAATTAACTCTGATGGGAATTCTGTAAGCAATCTCCTTCTTATCGGCAGGTATTCAGCTCCTCATTCATTTTAGACAACAAATATTTCTGTGAATAAGCTTTAGAAAGATGAAAATGTGACACTTTTTAGAGAGCAAGTCTTCCTCTAAAAGGCTTGGTGTTTACGTGTTACAAGCAACCTGATTCTTCTGAATGTCAGTCAGGCTGTAGGGCCTCTCCAGTTGTAGTTTATATGTGAGCCAAGTAAATGAGGCTCAAAAATTGTTCTCAGCAGTGGAGCAGAACTTGTGTTCTGTGGGTCAAATGTAAACGTAGCTCAGCTTAGTGGAGTTTTAATCTTTCTTGAATCCATTAGTGACGACTTCTGCTGCATGGTACAGAATCACCTTCCCCTGCGTGTGTTTGTCGGGCATGTATGAACTTCTGTGTGTCAGCTGTATCGGGATAGAATTAAGTGTCAGAAAACACAGCACTATCCTCAACTTACTCTGAAAGTTGTGAGATGACAAGAGGAGGTCTATTTTGAGGGAGCAGTGATTGCACAGATTTTCTTTTTTTATCCTCTGGGCATAGAAGTTTTGCAACAGGTAGAGCATAGTGGGCACATCTGCAGGTCTGTGTTTTGCCGCCACCACAGCACTGAAACTCCTGTGTCATGCCGCTGTGTTACCCCCACCATTTTATGTCATGACTGCCTTCATCCTGTGGTGTTACACTGCAAATGAAATGGTGCTGTGCCCACCTGGCTTTTGTGGAACTACCCCTTAAGTATGACTAGAAAGCCTATTAGTAATTGCTGTTAAATATTAATATTTCTCTGAAACAATTCCAGAGAATTCTTCTTAACTTCTCTTTAGACCTAGAAGAAAATTCAAAATAACCAAAGGCAAAACCACAGAAAATTAACTACTGGTTGTGTTTCTTGAAGAAAGGTGTCGCTTGTGTTGCAGAGAACTTAGAGTCACGTAGTTGTACACTTCTGCTGTCTAGCCCCTTCTATACAAGGAGCCTTGAACTCCTGAAAATTCTAAACTGTATTAACTAAAATACTTTAATATTCCTGAGGTTTTAAAAAAGCTTAAAAAAAGTTAAAAAAAAGCGCCACATAATTTAGTAGTTCATTCTTGAAACAGTGAAGTTCTGTAACCTTAGGTACGTATTTATTTATTTATTTATTTAGAGCTTTGCAGCTCCACCCTAAACCATTTGCATTTAATTTCTGTATTCTTCTTTGCTTTAAGTGTTCAGAAAGCAGCTGATAATTTTTTCTTTTTTTTTTACCCTATAGAATGACTAGATAATCACTGAATGATGGCTATGCTTTGGAGAGTGGCACATAGAGGTTAAAAATAGTTATGGAGGCCTGATCATGACTTCAATACTTTAGGCCTTTGGATTTCCCTGAATGTAATCTAAGATTAACATTTTTTATTATTCAAAACATTTGGGCCTTTCTTCATTGTAGCTACAATTTTCTGATGAGATTTTTAGCACGGGTAAAAGCTGAGACTTTGAAATATAACTACCGCTGCTGGCTTCACATGGGTCCCTGCTGTGGGTGTGCGCAGCTTCAGAGGAGGAAAAGGCAAAGTCAGTGGCGAGGACAGAGCTTGCCTTTTCATCCGCTGTTTTACGTGGCAGTATTAGAATTTCACCTTTGTTGAGCCGTAATGATGAAGGGCTTGACGCTGCAAGATGCTAAGCAACCTGGTTTTGATTTAAGAATGAACCCAAATCTGTGTTTAAGAATTTAAATATTCCCACTGAAGTCACTGGTTTGAGTCAGAAATACCTGTCGTGACAGTGTTAAATCTCAAGTAGATCTCTTGTTTGCATGTTTGGACTGGCACAGGGTGACTGAAAACTGTGGTAAGGAATGGTGACAGTCCCCTTTGAGGAAAGATCGGAGAGCGAGTTGGGTTAAGGGTGAAGGACAGAGGACACTGGAGTTTGGAGATGGAGATTTGGGTGGGGAAAACTGGTAAGAAGAACCAAAAGAGAGACCTGCAGTCAGGTGTCTCAAGAGAAGATATTTAAAGAGACGTTAGTAGGCAGAGAAAGAATTACATGAAATACTGAAATAGAATAGCAAGTAGCTTTTGTCAACAAGAGGGAAAAAGAGGAGACTAGTTATTAAAGTAGACATGACAAAGATAAGACTCACAAAAAAGAGAATTTCCCTTTACAGTGAAAAAAGGGTGGGGGAAAGGGACTTCGCAAAAATAAAGTAGAGAAATAAGAGAAAGACAAAAGCTAGAAAAATATTGTTACTGAGAAAGAAAGCAGTTGAAGAAGTAAAGATAATGGCAGGGGGGAGGTGCAAAAGCATTTGGTAATGAAGTGAGTGACTATTTGTGCTCCAGTAATTGCTATTTCTTTGGCTGATTTCTGCCTCAAAACAGAATAAAGAGATGAAGATAGATAGTTATTTGAGTGCTAGTTTATATGGATGATTTTGGTAACCTGGATTATGTAACTAAATAACTCAAAGTATCTTGGTTACTATCTATTTCGTGTAGGCCATTTCTTCCCTAGGTATCCTGACATGTCCCTGGAAGGGACATGGTGTGACAGTGTCTCAGTGTAAGGCTGTTCCCTTTCTTCTCCTGAGATGCTCTTTCCATATATATAATGGACCTGGGGGAAAACCCAGCTGCTTGCTTGAGGACCAGTCTTATGCTGCAGATAAACACAGAAATAGTTAGAAGGTAACAGTGTAACTGTTTTTAAAAAAACTGTGTCTAAACCACTATTTATGAAGTGTTTTGGTATTCTGGATACCTTAAAATATTCCTATCAGGGAAGATTTGCAATCCTTTCATAGGGATGCACTTGGAAAAAAAATCAGGTTCTTTTCCCTCCCCACTTAACATGCAAACTGCAAAATGCGTTTTAATGCGAAAAAAAATGTTGAGGTGAATAGTTCCCCCATCCTTCTAACCTCAGAAATTAATCAGGTTAAGCTTCAATACTTAATTATTTCAGTAGTATAAAATATTAAGGGATGAACTTAATTTCTGTCAATTCATCAGGTCGCATCTACATAGAAAAAGGTAACTGGTTGAAATTTGTAAGTCATAGTGAAAAAACCCACTCACACATGTGTAGAGATACATTAATAAGCTGATTCTGTAATATATATCAATTCTGAGGCAATTTTACCATAGAAGCAGCTCCTGTACCATCTTCCAGCTGTAGTGAGATTCCTATGCTTGTATCAACTGACTGTGATACTATTAAAAAAAAACCCAAAAACTTTTCTAGTTCGTAAGGAATGTGGTGTATATTTTGAATCTAACCAAAATAATTAACCAGTAATTTCACCAAAGGGCAAGACTGAGTTTTCAGCAGCTTTTCTCCAGAAAACTGGTGTGTGTGAGTTCAGAAGTATCTTCTACCAGCTTTTACATTGCTTTTTAAAATGATGATGCACAGAATTAGCTGTATGGGTATCAAAATAAGCAAGAAAGAACGGCTAAGTAATTCTTACTTTTTAGGTTTCTGTAATATCATCTCAATGTAGAGGCAGTGAGCATGACCAGGCCAGGCTGGAGCTGTGTAGTGCAACTGATGAAAGTGAATTAATAAAACCACTGGACTGTGAGCCTGTGAGAGTGCAAGTTTCTGCTGGTGTGCTATAGGCATAAAGGAAATAGTTTCTTAAATACCATTTCCATTTTTGTTTAAGCTTTTTGCGAGGGAAGCAGCATGCTGTAGTTCACATGATGTTAATTTTATGATTTCTTCTTTCTCTTGGAGCTTGTATAAGGAATGATGTAGTTATCCTGTAACTGAGCATTTGAACTTAATTGTGTATGCCACTGTAGTTTCAGTGTTCAGAAGCAAATAGATAATCTTTTACTTGGGTTTGTTGTGATGTTTTTTGTTTTGTTTTTTTTTTTTTTCACAAATCATTATCTTTTTCCCTCTGTATACAATTTCTTTCCTTTATGACACAGTGACCATTTCTGAAGGCACTAATACTGTGAGAACCAGAGGAGGAAATAGTCATGGGACATGTGAATCAAGGATATTTCAGTTTCTGAAGACTTGTACAACCTTTTGTCTTCAGAAATAAACACATAGTTTTGTGAAGCTGTGAAAGACACTAAATACATGCGTATGGTGATTCCAGAGGAAGTCCTGGCTTGAGTTATGGATGCTTGAAAATGATGTTCCAGTAGGAAACAGAGCTCAAATTTTATTCAATAGAGAGGTTACTGAAATTGTACAGGAATAGTGACTGTGAATGTGTATATAGTGTCATTTGCATTTTAAATTTGTCTAGGAGCATCTTGGGGGCATCTTGTTTTCTTCCATTTTAAAAATCTGAATAGCACCTGTAATTAAGGGAGAAAACTGAGCCCTGGAAGCCAGGTAGGACTTCCAGCTATTGATCTGTGCAAACCCGGTTTACGCTGTCAGGGGAGCAGCAGTCAACTGCTGAGCTGCTTTGTCACTGACATAAGCTGAGAGAGGATTTTTTTTTTTTTTTTTTTTGTCTATACTGTTTATACACCAGTCTATAGACCTGCTGGCTGGTTGAATTTTAAAGAGTGCGGAGGTTTAAAGACTTGTCCCCTGAGGGATGCTCCTGCCAGTTGGGAAGCGAGCTGAGGCTGCTCCGCAGAAGTTGTGTGCACGTGTGCTGGCCGGGGGGGGCCCAAGCAGGGCTGGGGGAAACGCTGTCCTGCAGCTCAGCCCAGAAAATGCTGCAAAACATACCCATAATTTTCAGGTTGTTTAGTCAAAATATTGAGCTAATACCTTTGGTTTTTTTGTTTTTGTTTTCTCTTTCTTGTGTGATAATTTATTCTGAGAGAATACAGTGGGGAACATGAATGAATACATTTCCATACCCAATTCTGAGCCAGTGCTAAGCTCACCAGGCAGCAATTAAAATCCTCAGTAGTAAGGAGAAAATGACTTCCGATAGTGTGAGAATAGGTGCAGATTTAGAAAGAGAATTTAAACAGTGTGTAAAATACTATTTCTTTGGAACAGGAAAAACAAGCTGTGTGAGCCTGAAGTAAGAGACTATTTGGAAATGTTTGGGAAATTTCTGAGTTAAAAGTTTTGATTAGCCTGTTGTGCTTGCTTTCTTTGTTAGAGTTTACTATTACTACTACCAGCATCGGGTATGCTTGTTTCCTGCCTACAGAAATTAAAATGTTTACCTGCTGTATTTGTGTTTTGCTGCTCGCACTTCCACGGTGGCCACTCCCAGCAGTCAGGATGGTGCTTGAGCAATTTCTTTTGGAGACCATTATATGTACGGCTATTGTTCATAATTAAGTTGTTAACTTTTCTCAATACACAGTATCTAGCTTTCATATTCTCCTTTGTCCGTGCTGACAAAGTTCCAAAGATTTATTGAACTCTGTTATGTGACTTAGGAATTCTAGAAAAATTGACTTTTCCACTTTGTACTGTATGATGATTTACTGGGGCACATCATATACCTTTAAAATGTTGCAACTAACATATGCGTATTGTATTCAGAGGCATCTTTTTCTTGAACGATTTGTCCCTTGCTGATTAACTTGCATGAGTTCTTCATGTTTTACACTATCCACTGAGCCAGGCAAATGTTTGAAGTAAATAGTCATTGTGGTGTATAGGAATTTAAATACATAATTTCCCCTAATGGGAGTTGACTGTTCAATATGCAGTAAACAGAGAGTTTGGGCTGGGGACCGCTAACATCTTAGATCAAGTTCTTAAACCCCTGTGTGCAGCTCTGGAAACTTGCAGTCAATATGCATTTTTCTGAAAAAACACACCTTGTGGGATAAGCGCTGTATCCAGCGGTATATCTGTCTCTGCTGCTCTCCTACAGAAAGGGAATCGTGTAGCTTTGCTGACCAACTGTGTTGACGTCAAGTGGCTCTTCTTAGCTGAAGCGTTTCACAGAGGGTTTGTTTTCCTAGTTGGGAGCAAGGAAATAAAAACTCTTTTTCTGGGATCTTGAAAGGTCATTGTTTAATATTTGCAGCTGACTGACTGATCTGGTAATTCATTACTTTTTATTTTATTTTATTTTTGTAAAGAAAAATGTTGACTGGTTTGAGAGCATTTTTATATTTTAATTAACACATTTTATTTGCCACTAAACAGCTTCTTAAATAAAATTCTGCAAGAAAGAGTGACATTATCCTTTCATATTATGGTAGGAAAGTAGAACCGGTGGATTTCCCCCCCTTCCCTTTATTAATCGCGAGGCTTGCTTGTGAACCCAAAGGGTTAATCATATAAATTTCTCCTTTGGACCAGCAGACGATTTCCATCATTTTCAGCATTTGACTGTGGAACATGTATAGAGTTGTTATACCTCTCTGTAATTCATTCTGCTGCCAACTTCATTCCCTTTTCTCTGCCTGCATTTTAATTGAAACAACATTTGTATTTTTGAGCCAGGATCTGTCAGAAGTCCCTGTGGCTAGTCTGTGGTACAAGTAGCAGCAGACGTGGCTTACCCATATGGTGTGGTGCTTCTTGTAAAATCCATATGGCCTTGTTGAAGGGAATCCCAGCGGGGATGTGAAGGGTGTTAATACCCTTCAGGCCAGGCCTTTCCCTCCTGGGGCTTCTATGGCATTGTCTTTGCAATCTGCCAAAGCACAAACTTAATTCCTTTTTAATAATCAATTATTTCAGTCCAGGAACGTGTGCTGTATTTTTTGCAATCATATATTCCTTGAATTTATTATTTGTTATGAGTATTTTTCAGTATTTTTTAGAAGCAAGCTAGCTTGCTAGCACATGCAAATAAAGCCTTTTCAAAATCCTAACTTTATTTCTTTTACTTGTATTTACAGGAAGTGCTGAATAGCATTCCAAAGTTCTGCTTTCCTTTTGACATTGAAAGGTATGTGTTAACAGTTATTGCTTATTTAAAAATATTTAATAGAAATTATATTTAGCCTAATTGCAAGGAAAGATTTAAAGAAAAGGAAAACGTATTGTACTGCCTAAACTTGCACCTGCAGATGAGAAGAACATGTCCTTTTGTGTTCAAGTAAGTATGAAATCACTAGTAGGAAATTACCGCAGCAAAACACAACCTTTACAGAGTTTTAGGGATGTCTCTTTCAAGGCAGAACTACATTCCGGCCCCCAGGTTTGTCCATTATAATTATAAACACCATCTGCATTAATATAAGGATATAACATAGTTTCCTTCAAATGAAAAACATCATAAAGAATGTTACTGTGCACCAGGAGTACCGAGCAGTACTGAAAACATGTTCTTTGAGTTCAAAGAAATTAAGACTTTAATTGCATGGAAGTAACTAAATTGATTTTTCTCAGAGAAGAATCAGGACCATTATTTATAATTAACTATCCCTTACCTTTCTAGTATCAATTATAGTGTGGCGTCCATCTAATGCCAGCCATTTAAATTGCTCATATAAAACGTTTTTATTAATTAAAATATTTATTTAGGCTTGTCAAAATGATTAATGGTAATTAATTTAATCGGTTGTACTCACTCAGTTTGGAAAACTCATATTGTCCAAATCAGCAAAGATTGAATTAGAAGCTTGATTTGCATAATTAATGAAAGATACACCCGGTTAGTGTGCGGGCTGAGCCGGTTTCAGAACAACGTTGGCATCGGTTGTAGATGGAGACTCAAAGATGAGAAGCATCTATCGGACGCAGGAAGCAACTATCTGTGGAGTAAAAGGTGGTGTGTGCATAGAGGAAAGAAGAGAGGCTTTGCAGAAACACACACTGGCAAAATAAAGATCTTCATAAACACAACTTCCCTGAAGTAAACTAGGTTCATTTAGTCTTTTATAGTTGAATTTAATTAAGTTGTTTGGGTTTTGAACGGGTTAAGCTCACTGTCCTTTAAGCTGTTTTAATGACTTAACTAATACAGTTGTCAGTGTTGGCTTTAAAGCATTAAAGTCTTTAATGTGCTTAAGATATGTACAGAATTCTGTTTAAAATTGATAATGAAGATGAATAATGGAAATAAAATTTGAGGATAATAGCAAAAGGTGAGGTTCTGTTGCTGCCATCCAGTGGCAAGAAGATAATCAGTGGCAGGAAATAATTATTTTCAAATAACCCATCTTGCATTAACTATTTCTGTTGAACCATGTAGAAGACATAGTTGCTTGTATGAGATGGATAAGCTTAATCAAAAAAACGTGGGAAGTGACAAATTTATAACATAGCCAGGTATACTTTAGCTGACTATCCGAAGGGGAGGGGAAAAACAGATAAAAAAGAAAATAAAAAGTTATGGGATGTTTGTTGTTTCTTAATACCCTGTTGTGCCTCTGTCCCAGAGGTGCTTTTTGACTTTTGGTCTCATACTGGACTGGAGAGCAGTGCTCTCAAAGGTGCAAAATTTCTACATGTTTCATAAATCTTGGCAGTTGGGCAGAGGAAGGAGAGGTTCTTGGAAGCTGGGATAGACCGATGAGGGGAACAAACCCAATGTGTTCAGTCTGGCTGCCGACTGCTGGGGCAGCACCGCCGTATCTTTAAAATCAGCCACCACACTCGCAGCTTCTTGTGTAGCTGGGAGCTGAGTTTTAGGGGATTTGTGGAAGAACAAGAGACAATGAGGCATCATGAGAGTATAAAAGAGCACAGACAAGGAGGAGGGGCAGAGTTACTGTGGGGAAACGGACAGAAATACTGGAAGCTCGTTCAAGAAAGCAGGCAACTGTTTACTGGCAAGCTATTTGTGCAAATAACTTACTAGCTGTGCAGTGTATGTGCCAGTTACTACTCAGTTCAAACATTTCCTATAGTGGAGACATCTATTACCACCTTTTTTAAGGAAAACTCTTTCAGTTTTCTTCCGCTTTCTCAGTTTTATTTTTTGTTTTGAAATTTAGACTGATAAAGAAAAGCATAGAGAAAAACACTGCTGTAGCTCCTTGTTTATGTGGCTTTTTTCCAATGGCCCTTTAAGATGTGACAAGCATTTTAGTTTTTGTCTAGCCATAAATGTGCTTTTCACTTGTTTGGTGAATATGTGTATAAATACATAATTTTTTTTTTTCTTGGATAGAGGATCATGATAGACCGTACACTAATACCCCCAAGCATTTTACAGGCAGTTTCAATGACAATTTCTGTACAGAATGCTTTGATTGAAGTGAAACACGAAGTTATCTGTTTCATTGATTGAGCGTACTGTACTTCAGAAAGCATAGTTTCTCAACCTGTATTATGTGTACTCTTCTTACATAAACCGCTTCAAGCAATATCTGATCCTACTAAGAGCTAGAAGTGACCACGGCAAAAGTGGTAACTTCCCCTGATGCTGCTGATCAAGATGCCTACGATAAAAAAAAACATGACTCTGTTCCATAGATTGCTTCTGGATTCCTGCTGTACAGCAGAGCTGGAGGGAACGGAGTGGGTTTTTTCGGTTTATAGCTAAATAAAACTCATCACAGTAGGAAACCTATATTCTTCAAATTACAGAAATAGGAAAGTTAAAGCACAATGGTAAGACTGTTGTCACCTGATTTCCTGCACCTCACCTGTTATCGATTAGTGAATGAATTGGGAAGTGCATGAAATGAGAACATGTATTTGATTTTGCTTTATTCACTATACTATAGAGATCCAGATTTGGTTCTTACTATTTGACGCTGCTTTACATCATCTCACCAGACATACTTTATCTTTTATGCAGATGTTATAAATAGCTGTACACTGCTCATTCTAAGTATCAAAAGTGTGTACTATGGATGGTGATTAAAAATCTGTAGGTAACTTCCATTAAGCTTAAACTGGAAGTCAAGACGAAAAAAGGCACAATGGTGTAATGTTTTGACCATGACTTAAACTTTGAGTTTTATATATAACTTCTATTGAAAGCAAGCACATAATTTCATTACTGCTGGTTATGGCTTACATTTTATTTTGAAGAGGTTAAGAAACGATTTGCGTCATAGAAGTTCTTGAGCATTTGCTCCAAGAACCTATGTCTCTTTTGTGTGAATAAATGATTTTAGGCTTAATAAATGGCACAATTGTCTAACATTCTAACAGTCTGCTTGTAGATATTTATGAATAAGTTCCCTTTTCTCTGCTGCAGAATTCCTTTCTTTCTTTTCATAGGGACTAGGAGGATTTAACATTTTGAGAATGTAGGGATTTTGATTTCCTTTCAATGTTTGCTAAACTAATACTAATATATCAGAAAAAGCACCTTGTCTGCTCTTTTATTCCTTGAATCCTTTATGAAAATTCTGCATGGCTTTCTTCACCTCTCTTTCTCCAGCGGTTTTCCCTATTTCACGCTCAACCCAAAACTCAGGTATTACTTTGCAGAGAGGCCACACCTTGATCTCTGCGTCCATCAGTTATTGATGACTAGTGAGCAAGCAACTTGTCGTCTTCCTTGTGGACCAATTTCAAATTCAGACCTAGGTTGTGCTATGTCACTGCTTGACCCCTCAGTTTTACCTGTGCTTTGAATCTCCTTCCGTTCCTCTGCCTTTTCCCTTTCAAGCTGTGTTTCTTCTGCTGAATGTGTAGCACATGTGCGTTTTTAGCTAAGACAGTTTGGAAACTACCTGTACGATCAGCCTGGGGACAATGTTGAGAACCTCATTAATTTCCCCTCCTGTGCTCACCCGGTTGTAGGGAAGTGGTGTATTCTGGCGTGTCAGCAGTGGCTCTGATGCTGTAGATTTTTCATTAGCAGAATATTGCTCAAATATGGGAATTACTGTGCGTATTATTTAACTCATGATCTATCAGAGTCGATGAGTAATGATGACAGGAGTGACATCACTGTCACTCTCCTGTCCATGGCTAATGCTGTTTCTGTAGGTGTTTCTGGTAGAAGTCTCTGTGCAGGAACACATCTGTGATCAAGACAAGTGCAAAACAACAGCTGTAGAGATCACTGGATTTGCACATCTTGTGAAAGACAAGTATAAGATATCTTACACAAAATTTTTTGCCTTCAAAGTAAATAGTTGAGAATGAAAAGTAAATAATTGTAAATGTATTGCAAGCTGTACAGATGAGGATAAATAAACTATAGCATGTCCTGTATGCTTCAGTCATTCCAGTCAGTTTGTGAGATGAGTTGTGAACTCAAAAACGAAGCAGTAGTTTTATACAATTGGGTTCTTTCCATCCTTTATTTTGTTGTACTATGATACGTGTGTATGTAATGTAAAAATGTACGTGTAAGAGAGAAGTCTTTGTAAGGACAATTATTGGCATGAATTGTGCACTGTTTGGTTTGCATGTGTGTGCAGAAGTGAGCCTGTCTGAGAGGAAACGTGGGCATGCTGAGGGAGCCGCGGTGTGCTCCGACAGACCCTGGGCCAGGTACGGTGGCCAGGGCCCATGGACAGAGCAGGCTTGTGTTGAGACTTAAATACGCCCAGTTAGACTCTTTACTAACTAGTTGTGGTTTCTTTTAATGCTTCTGTTGTTTTGAAAATGTTACTCCAATTATAAGTTAGCTATGCTTTTTGTTTGTGGGAATTTCCATATTTGGCTTTGTACATTTTCATATCTTCTGCAGTTTTCTTCCTGTTCCTTTTCTTTCTGATGTGTAAGAGGCTGGGGTTTCTGGGAAGGAGAGCTCAAGTCAGAAAGCTCAGTTGGAGCAGAGGAGCCCTCCACACAAGGAGCCTGAGCTGTGGAATGGGCTTGGATCACGTGGATCATGACGTGGTCTTGGAAGTGGAGAAGTCCCTGAAGCTTAGATTTGGGGGTAGCAATTAGTTGAAGAGGATGACCCAGCCTAGGGTTACTGTCTCTCCATCAGCTTGTACCACTACCTTAACATCTGGTTTTCAAATTCCTGCTTGAAATGGTTTCTAATCTATTCCCTGATCTGGGGAGAGTTAGGATGAATGGTGGTTAGGGTTTGCTTTTCAGCAGCAGATTGGGAGATGAAATACGTTTGAAATTTTCAGATTTAGGTAGCAGCCACCAAGACTTTAATCAGAACTGTATACTTTAGTTACATTGGTCAAGTATGTGTATGTGACACCTTATAATTAATGATAGCAGTTACTTTGTTTTCTTTTAAAAATAAATCATCAAAATCTGTATTCCCATGCATAAGGTCTTTCATTTTTTGAAACTCACTGAAGAAATGAACTCTCAGAAAAAACTCTCTGAAATTCAAAACCATTTAAAACCTCCTAAAATTTGAAGAAAAAAATAATTTCAAACATCTCTGTCCTAAACAGATTAATTTGTAAGAAGAACAGCAATTCTTATTGAGAACAAGGGATAAATTTAATGATTAGACATGCTGGTTTTCGTTTGAAGAAGAGATTTAATTCCTGCTTTAATCAGCTCTCTCAAGGCAGCCTTAAAATGAGGCCTGAACAATGGCTATAGTGTAAACAAAAATCTTTAAAATTACTCTTTACCTAGTCCATGAGTACCAAAGAGCCTTTTCTGCATTGTGTAGATATGGACTTAGAAAATTTTAAAAACTACTTTTATTCCTATAGTGAACTGTAATAACCTTGAAAGAGCCCATTGTTGTCTGCAGGGTTAATAAGTGTTTACACGCATTCTTTGCTATTAGTGATTTATTATTGTTAAACTAGGATTAAATCTAAGCATAGAGGGCAGGAGTTGAAAATAAGTCAAAACAAGGCAGAGGAATGAGTGAGGAGAAAGCTCAGTGATGGCTGGGAATGGTTTGTGCCTGCTCTCCCGGCACAAGTGAGTAGATCATGCTCTTCAAATAGCCGACCAGACTAGCGTTTTGGGGAAAGTTTTTGAAGCTTGGCCAGTTGATCCTGTGCTCCAATAGGAAGTCTAGATAACACTTTGTGTAGGGAATTCTGGTACATACTAGCTGCATTTTTACCTGTGTTGATTTTCAAGTTAAGGGAAGGCTTGAGAGGCATCATTGCTGTGGTTCAGGAGCCGTGCCAGGAGCTGCTACTTGCCTCTGAAGGTCAGACTTGACTTCTGAGCAACCTGAATGCGCCGCAGTGAAACAGAGGGGCACGCGCCCCAAGTCACACAGCTAACATTTGTCCATATTATGGTACATGCAATGTGTATGTTAAAACTGTAGTGCTAGCGCTTTTTGAATGTTTTGTGTCTGGTTTATACACTGTGGTTATCTATCGAAATCTGCAGTCACCGTTTTTTGTTTCTGCAAGGCTTGCATATCGTCAGTTTTGGTTCCGATGAAGAGGAGTAAAAACCAGGCATCCTTCCTGCCCCCAGATCATAAGTGGAATTCTCAAATTAGAAACCCAGAATTAATTCAGTATTTTAAATTCTGATCAGTAAACATGGTCTGGATGGATAGTCACTGACTTCTGGTAGCTGTTCCTTTGAAGCAAATGGGACCAAATGCAAACTTCCAGGTTCTTTGTGGAGATTCAGTTTTAGCCTTGGAGTTTTTCTCAGTTTGAAAATCTGGAACATGCTGCTTACATCTTTTAAACTCTGTGGGAAGCAGTTTCCAAGCTGGGCTGCTTTTACACTGACTGTCGAAACATGGAGTTGTCTCTCCTAAAGAAGCAAAGAGAAGACGTTGAGTTGGAGGTGGTGAGATGGTATTGGAATTCCCTCCCACTGAACTGTCATAACTTGGCAGAGCTTTTTTTAATAGCAAATATGAGAATTTAAATCTCATTTTTAAAGTGGTCTTGTGTAGTGACATTTTTACATATGCTTTAATTGCAATACCGGTTATTTTCCCACGCCATCTTCAGGTTTTGGGAAGGGAGACGGCAAATAACTAAAAGCAAGAGATCCTAACTGATGTGAGATTTTGGGGCAAAGGAGTCGTTTTCAAGCAGTAGTGGAGCGGTCGTTTGCCTGACATAAACGTTATATGTATTTGAAAGCAACAGTATGTTAAAAGCAACGCCTGGATAGATGGGCATCTATTAACAATTGCTTTTTGTGAATTATCAATAATCTCTTTGGGTAAGATGGTGCATAGAGACCTCAGCCTAACCATGCCAGGTGTTTTGCTGTGTATGAAAAAGCCAATTGTGGCTGCAGAAAGCTCCAAGCCTGACGGTGGGACGCAGCAGCGCAGAGGGGCTGGGAGCAGGAGGCAGCCGAGGTCGCTGTTACCGGCGCTACCGACTGACCAGCTACTGCTGCATTACTGTGTCGGCCCCCGGCTGCAGTCTGTGCAGGGATGCTGAAACCATACTGCGGGTTTCGGTGGTGAGCCGCTCTCAGGAATAGAATGGAAAATGCAAACATGTGAAATAACAAATTGCATCATTGGCAGGGGAGTAATAATGCATTGTTATTGATGGCTCTCTATTGTATCAGGCATAACATACCGGCAGCATGCTACCTACGCAGAATCTGAAAAATGAAGGACTGGGTGAAAGCCGTTGAGCATTTACTGTGTTTAAAGAGCACACTAGCACACTTTCCTTTAGTTTTAATTAAATCTTGAAAGGTCCCTTCCAATCTGAACCGTTTATAATTCATTCTATGCCACATGTTACCTCTCCTGGCTGAACATACCAAGTCTACCTAAATCTGATTCTCTTTGGGAGATTTTGGAAAATTGCTATAGGTATTTCTGTGAGTAAACTTCACATACAGTTTATTTGTGTTCTAAAATGCTTACATTGAATGTATTTTGCAATTTCTATGAATATCACTGAAATTTGGCCACAATGAAAAGCAGGTCCATCCTGTGCTTTCAGTGATGCTCTGTCTGCAGCTGGCAAACTGCACAAGAGAGAAAGGTGCCTGGCTTGAGAGCATAAAGGAGATAAGTCATGTCATGGCACTGAAGACGCCATTTCTTTAAGAAGAAATTTGGAAAAGGTTCATATTGTCAAGCAGGGTGGGGGGGTCAGGAGTGGAGGTTGGGACTGGGACCTGGAGATGAGTAGGAGGAGCCAGAGGTGACACCGGTGGGGAGGTAGGAACTGAGAACAGCTGAGGGAGTGCTGGCTGAGCAGGGTTTGAGGGTAAGAGGAGCTGGAACATGAGGCAGGGAAATTTTGTGTAAACTTACTCTGTGTCAGGTGGGTACATGTTTTGATACAGTCTTGAAGGTATTACTAATTATTATTTTAGCTATTGTGCTGTTTGTTCTTGATTATTTTCTGTCTCTTGCATTTCTAGAATAGAAAAAAATTGCCGTGGAAAATGAACTTAGCAAAAAGTTGTTTGTTGAGCAATGCGTAGTGCAAAAAAGGGGGGGAAGATGTGTGTGGGTCCATGGCAAGGCTATGGGTTTAACCAACGAAGCTGTACTGAAGGGAGGGAAACAAGTTAGTTTTCTGATGGCTGTCTGAAGCCAAGCCTGTATTATGACATTTAGTAAATTATTTGTAGAATTTCAGACGTGTGTTTTGGTTACCACATTGTTGAGGTGTGCTCAAAGCCAACAAGCTGTGTCAGGCTTGTACTGTCTCTGCTTAGGCTGTACTTAGAAAAAACCGTATGAAATGCCCCATTCTGTTCAGACCAGAGGCCAAATCCCATGGAGCACGTCAGCCGGAGTGCGGGGCCGAAAGAAGAATGCGGGCTCTTCTGTGTCGAGGGGAGGGAGTGGGTGCAGGAGGCAGCCTTGGAGGGTGGTGAGAGAAGGTAGTGAAGTTTGAGCATGGAAATGCATGAGGCCAATGACTTAAATGCTCATGTTGTATGTGATTTAATAGTTTTATGCTCTGTATCTAATTTTTCAGGGTGTCCCAAAACCAAGTAGGACAGCATTTTACCTTTGTGCTCACCGACATTGAAAGTAAGCAAAGGTTTGGATTTTGCCGTTTGACATCCGGAGGCAAGGTCTGCCTCTGTATTCTAAGGTAAGTTGGTGTAAGAAAAATTGAGTCAAGGAGTGAACATAGGAAAAATACAAGAAAAAAGTATCTTTTGCAAATCCTCTGATAATGTGTTTTATTTCCCTATCTGGGTGTCATTTCTGTTGCCATTGGTTTCACATGAAAAGTGGTCCCAAGCCCCATGTGATGGTATTTTTATGTGAGGCTAAATAATTCTATTTAAATAACAAGAAATCTCTGCTTAAAAGCAGAGAATAATACACTGCAGCTTTAGAGGCTTTGAATATTATGTGGATATTTTTACTTTCTAATGAGATCTTTGGCAAGTATCCAGTCAATTTAACAATAACCTGCAATATTCTGTATTCCTCTCCTTGGAAATATGATTTTTGGGGGTATTTTCCATGTTCTTTGGCCAGGCTATATCTAATATAAGAAATGCCAGAGCCAGATAATTCTCAATAAAGAGCGTGCCACTTTGTTGCAGAAGAGATACGATGAAGAACATGACCCCAGTGAAATACTTTGTTTCTCTGCCTTTTCCTTTCTTTTCCCCTAAGATAATTGTTTTGGTAATGAAAAAAACAATTGTTTAGCTGTCCTAAAGCCCTTTTAATTAAATTAATTAAAAGGCAGAGGGCTTTAATTAAAAGGCAAATTTGCCACTTCAGTTAAGAGCCTAGCAGCCTGTAATGTCCATAGAGGAAATGGGAACAAACAGTTCAGCAGCACTTGAGGAGAAGAAGATTGAAGTATAATTGCCTTCAGAGCGAGACTCCGCAAACACAAGGTGAAAGCGGAGCCGTGTGCTGCCAAAGAGCCAAACCCATTGGCAGCAGAGGGGCATCTCGGAGAATTTTGGAAAGTAAGCTAGGAAGCTTATGGAGAAAAGCAGAAGATTTGGACAACGTGGAAGTCTGAAAGTCATGGTAACTGTCATTAGGATAGACCACATGAGTTAGGGAAATAAACCCAACATTGACTTGTAAAAGAACACACGAAGGGGAAAAAAGGACCAGACAACATAAACACTTGCAGAGTAGTGCTTAAAATTATTGGAAATATCACATCAAGACTTTTATGAGCATTTAAACACATTCCAAACTAGTGTTGAGAGCCAGTACAGCTGACATTTTTTGGCAAGTAATTTAAAAATAAGTATTTACTATAACTATTGCAAAAAATAATAATCACTAGCATATAATAAAAATAGAAAAAGGAACATACTTTATTCTGGAAATTAATTGACTTTCTGTGATCCTGACAGTACTACTTTAATGATAATTCAGAACGATTTAATTCTTAGGATTTTGGAGTGTATAATCCTTAAGCCTTTTCTCTGTAATACCTTTAGTTGATATATCTTGTTAAGGCCCAGAGAGAGAATCTTTTGTGTATGCTTTTAGCTCTTTTCTCTGAGTTAACCTTTTCTTCCCTCATCAAGCTAGAAACAAAACTTCGTGCTTGTACTCCTGCTGTTGTCTGTCTGGCTTCTAATGCTATAATAACAAATGTTTAATCAGTTACGTACACTCAAGTATGCACATTTAAATACTGTATGTAGTACTGCAAAGCAAAGGACGCAAATTCTCAGCTGGTGTCAACTTGGGTATTACTTTTAACATTTCCCCACAAGAATACATCAGCTAAAGATTAGTCAATGGTCTCTTATTTGGTAGAAAAAACTAGGAGAATGAAAAGTGGCAAGCTATAAGTTTTCACTGAACTGCAATCAAGGCATTGCCTTTATTGCTTTTATTGTGACAATTTTCAAATTTACAGTGCACAGCTGAATGCACAACAGCACTAGCTTCATAGCGTTGTACTTCTAGCTTGATAGTCTGTTTCTCTCCAGTTTGTGTGTTTGTTCTGTTTAGCTCAGACGGAAAGACTGCGTCAGTATTTCCATCTGATGCGTTGTAGTACCCAGTCTGGTTTCTGCTCTGAATCTAAGATTCATTAGAAAGTGACCAAGTGAAAGAAGACTCACTAGCAGACTTCTTTTGGCATTTTATCTGGCTTTCCGTTGTACGTGCTTGTTGATCTTAAGTTAACTCAAAAAAAAAAAATCTTAAATGAATGCTGTATTTATATATAAAGAGCACGTATGCATATTCCCACTTGCTCTCTTCCATATATCAAAATAACATAAATTTGTATTCGCTGTGTGTATACACACAGAATGACTCTGATGCATGCGCAATTCAAACTACTCGTCTGACACAATAGTCACAGATGTTTATATAAACACACAAATGGAGGCGTACATAAATACCATGTCTAACTACACATCTACCTCTGCACATACATGTATGTCGCCTCAAACAAGAGGAACATATTAAGATTGCTAACTGGGGCTTTAACAAACACAACTAGAGATAGTCAAATACAGGAAAAATAAACGAAATGGTCATAAATAACTAAAAATTTAAGTAAGAATCTCTGAAAAGAAGAGTAGGAACAAGCCAGCCAAAGCGATGAGAAGGAAATACTATGGAAATCTGGGTAGGCTGATGAGTGGGGAGCGGGATGCAGCTTTTCTCTTGCCAGTGTCTGTTGTGGGTGGTACCAGGCCATGAGTTAACCTGTGCCAGGGCAGCTAAAGAGAGAGGATTTCAACTGCTGACCGGGATTCTTAACGGAAAACTGAAGAAAAGATCTGCTTGTCCTCAGCAACCAAAAGCTGCTTCTAAGAGTGAAGTCTTGTAGTTGATGGGACTTTTCTATAGTTCATTCTTCATCTGAAACACCAGTTCAAGGAAGTAATTTCTGAGTTTTCAGCCACATTTTCCTGCTTTAAATTGGATAGTTTGAAACAGAAAATGTACATATAAAATTATTCTGTAAGTTTTATGGAGGTTTTTTTTTTACATTTTATATACACATGTATATGAATTGTGTAAACAGAATTTTCTCCCTAATCAGGATGTTGTTTTTTTTCCAAGTTCTCTCTATGTTTATGCAGCGAAATAAAGATTACCTAAGGTAGCTATCTCAGGCATTTTTGTTAGAACTTCATTGTGATACAGTATTGTCTAAAACGATCGTGCAGAGCTTGACTGCAGTTGCGAAATTCAAAGTGCGAGGAAGTGCAGAACCATAGTAAGAAGAGAAAATAAATCTTGGATTATTCTGCAGAAGTTTTGTGTGATTCCTTTGCAAGTTTTGTTTTGTTTTTTTTCTTTAAACTGCACGGCTGCTTTGTGAAGCTCTTGTTGTGAATCCTGCTGTGGCACCTCCTCCCTCTCCACAAACTGCTGAGCTAATGCAGCCCCGTAAGAATGAGGGGTACCGCAGTAGGAATATCGTAATATATCTTGTTGTGCTCATATAGTATAATGGATCTTTTCTTCTAGTTTTACTTTTTATATTTTAATTTAAATAATTTTCCCAGTTGAGATTTGAGTGGCACAGTAGAAACTTCAATGTTCACTTTTGAATAGTAGAAGGAGACTTAATTCTTCTGGGTACTGTTTCTAAATATCACTGCTCTTTTCAGTAGGAATAATACTTTCTGGGTTTACATGAACTTGTTTTAATACAAAGTGCAAATAATTTGACTGAAATTTGTTTTGTTAAATATCTTGAAACTGTTGATGGACTCTGAGGTTGACCTTATGTACCCAGAGGAACGCAAAATGCATCATTAAAATACTCAGTCTTAGATTTCATTAATTTTATGACTGTAAAATTGTCACCTACATTTCCAAATGAAATGCTGTAATAAGGAAGACAGGTTTATGTGGTAAGCCTTTGTAGTTCTTCAGTTCAGACCACGCTTGAAGCTTTCTCGCTCTTCCTTTAGGCAAATCCCTTAGAAGCAGAATGTTTCAATTTTACACATTTTGTGTCAATTTTCCAGACAGAAAAGTAGCCCCTAGACATTAGACATTTAGCTACGGAAAGGCAGTTTCCTTAGTTTTATTTGATTACTAGAAGTTAGATTCCTGCTGATAGTTCAGGACTGTTAGTGGTTACCTGACTACTTGACAGAAAACATTTCCTCTCCTTTATTTAACCTTTGACTCGTGAATGTAAAAGTTTTATCAGAGCTATAGTAGAAGCACTGGTGAGGTGGAAGTCTACTTACGGCAACAAGGGTTATGCTTGACTTTGAATAAAAGTCTGAGCTCCTGCCTTGTGGCTCATTTGGATTAAAAAAAACCGCTAAGTACGTTTTTAATTAACCATGAAATATCTCGGGCACTAGCTTTCGTGACAGGCAGTGGCTGTACTTTTAAATAAAGACCACTGTATTCTCAACCAGGGAAAGTGTATCTATTCAAACAATATTGCGTATATTTTGGTGTTTTTCTTTATTATGTAGCAACTTTAGCGAAATTGTTGAATGTTGTTGGAGGTTGTTGTATGTGTGCCTTGTATGTTTGTTTCTCAAGCAGTTATTGATTGTAATGAGAGGAATGCAAAGACAATGTGTATGATTAAAGAAAAATGAACAAGAAATTAATAATAGTTTCATAGTTTAAGAACCTAAATTATTTTTATTTGAAGTTTAGGCTTCTAAATACATTAAAATTGAAAATTAAAGCCCTGTTCTTCCTGTTTTATCTACTGTGAAGGGGCTTCATTGATAACCTCTTGACGTTTTCGTAAGACAGCTAATTAATTACAAAATGCACTGCTCATAAATAATTTTATGAGTGCAGATACGATGGTAGGGTCTTTCTAGTAGCGGACTTTAATTTTGATTTTACCTGTTGTTAAGGTACATATTAGTGTGACAGTTTTGAGTTAGGAGTAACATATTACAGGCCCCCTCCTAAATTCAGCCATTTCAAAACTGTTTTTTGCAGACAGTGCATTTCGGTACTGACTTGAAAAAAAAATATTGTTACTCAGCCTAACAGATGTCGATGGACATTTGTGTGCTGGAGGACACTTTTCTGTACATAGACTAGTTCTTCTGTGCTAAACAAAGATTAAATAATTTTGCAAGATTTGCTAAGAAGATTCTTCTACCTGCGATGCCTCTGGTGTTTAGCTGTCACACACACAGATGCCATGTACAGTGCTTTATCCAATACAATGGACTGGGTAAAGAAGTAAAGCCTATAGCATGGGAGTGTTCTTCTATGAGTAAATCTATTTGCTGGAGTAGTCCAAAGAAATTAATAGGATTATTAACACATGTGCTTGCAAAATCAGCCTGTGATAGAGAGGACAAAATGTTGTTTGACAGCCTTGAGGGTGTTACAAAATAAAGAGAGCTTATACTTGTGCTTTGAATTGAGACTCTAAAATACCACCTGATCGCTGTCTTCATTGTGAGTAAACGCAACCTGTGTTTGTTTCCTTTTGAACGCAGAGATGCATTCCTTATCAGTTATGAAAACAACAAATCTAAATTCTTTATTATACTGAATTAATAGCAATTAGCACGTACATAAAAGCAAAATGTAAAGTGAACTTTTTTTGTTTTCCAAGAGATCTTTGTAATATTCTGTTGCAGTAAGAACAGTATAATTAAAAATACTGACAAAAACTTTTGCAATTAAACTGTGCTGTTGAAGAACTGAAGACTGTGTGGAAATGAGAGAGAGGACAGGTCTTGGTGACCTTTGGTGTCATGCCGTATAATGTAATGGAGTATTTGTTTGGATTTCCTTAATTTTTCAGGTTTAAGAGGCATGTTGAAATTATATTAACCTTGTGTCTGTGGTTGTAAGGCTTAGAGCAATTCTTTTTCCAGTCTTTCAGCTCAGAAAGGAAACTGGCATTTTAAAACTATGTTCGAGTAGTCTTTTTTTACAGTGTTTTCCTTTGTGGTTTTGTTACACAAAGACATGGAAGTTTATCATTGACCTGATTTTGCTAAGGGAAGAAGTTCTTGTATGAGTACTCTGGTCAGCATGCCTTACCACATGGAAAAAAAAAAAAAAAAAATCAATCTCCCTTAGCTTTCTGTTAAGGTTCATCAATTTCAAATAATGAATTTGACCTTTTTATGCATAGACTTTAAAATTGCATTTAATTTTTCTTTTCACAGTAAGAGGGGAGTTGAGATCGTAGATACAAAAAAGAAATATGGTTAACATTTCATTGAAGTAGGTGCATTTATTTTTATAGAATGCTGTTCATAAAGGTTCATTATGAGAAATGAATGATCAGATAAGATTTTATAGTGTTCTACAGCAAAATATGCTGGGGTGGTGTGCACCACTAATGCAGAGGTGATAGCAAAAGTCTGGAGAGCTTTTAGATAATCTAACCCTTTTGTTTGTCCAGTGTTACAAATATACTTTGCCATATATACCTACCTTGTAGCTTGACTCGGAGAAAATGCTAGAAGAGTGTTGCAGTTCCTGCTGTAGTTCTAGGCTGGTGAAACTGTTCAATAGCGCTGACATTTGCAGGTACTCTGAACACTGTGGTGAACGATTTTGTTTGCATACCTATGCTGTGTTTCAGCGACATGTAAAACCAGGCTAACACGATTTCAGAAGATGATAGAACAGGAGTCCGAGGTGGAAGAAAACTCGAAGATGTTTTACAAAGGCGTGCAGCGTTCATGCCTGTAAGCAGCCAGTGGCCTTACCTAGGTGCAATGAAGTACATTTTTATGATTATATAAGAATATATTGAATAGTAAATGCAATAATGTCACACCTTAACTACTGTCAACAATACTAAGCATTAAAAATGCCTGTGAGCATTAAGAGGTTGATGTAATTTTGATTAATAGCCAGTACAGAGTATGGTAAAGTGTGATAAAGACATTAATACAGTGGCTGTAAATGAAATCAGTGCCTCTGTCCGTTGGCTTGGCAAGAGTAAATTCATGATGGGTTTTTGTGTTGTTTTTTTTTTTTTTTTTTTTTTTTATGAATCAGCAGTTAATCATTTCTAAGGATAGCGAAGTAAGATTGCTAGAAAATGCAGAACTGTAACTATGTTCTGATTTCTGCTCTTCTCTTTCTTTGCCCTAAGAATTGGAATCTGTTTCTAAAGCCTTGCCAGCTGCGTACCGAGAACAGAGGTGTTACAAAGAAAACATAACCCTTTGCTGGACTCGGTGGACAAAAGTAGACTTGGCTTCTCCACCAGCCAGGGTTTCCCCTAACGGGTTTCCTTTTCCTATCAGGGAAAACACTTAGGTTCTGTATGTATTTCAGTTGCAGTTAGCATGTTTCCTGAAATACATAAATTTGAAATTTTAAGGTCTGTCCACAGCATACGCTAAAGCTTTTAAGAAATGCATTGAAAGTTTGTCTGTGGATTTGCACTGCACTGAATAACAAAGTGTGTAGAATTGTTACATATGGGTATGAAATGTAGTAAAGACATTTCATTATTTCCTTCCCAGTCCCCATTCTAATCTCAAATAACTCATATTAAACGTACTATTGCCATTTTAGTAATATTCTTTGTGATAAAATTCTAACAGACATGAGAAGGTGTGTAATTTGTAAATAGGGAGTAATTTATACTGGTGCTATTTATTTTACCAGACTTATTACATCTCTATTATAGGCTTAAATAGTGATTATGGAAAGTTCTGTAGTATGCGGTCACTGATGGTCACTGTTAAAGGTAACTGCTCTGTAAACAGATGAAAAAAAAAATGGAACTGATGCCACTGTGTTTGAGTTTCTTTCCTCGTGCTCTTCAGTTGTGTCTTATTTATCTTGGATTCTTTTTAACTCGCTGAGAGTATTGCGTGCATATGGGCTGCAGTTAAAAGTCTGTAAAGTATTCATGTATTAATGTGCTGTGTGTTTGCAATATTGGTGAATGCTGTCTTATTTTTAGAATTTAATTCCATCTATAGAAATGACTTTATAGAGAAACCAATATTCTTCCATATAATGTGACATCTATGCTATTGCATAGCATTGCACCGCTTGGCAAATACGGGGTACCTGGGCTGCCCAGGTAAAATTGTTTTTCATTCTCCAGGGAATCAGCAGTTCGGGCAGTCCACTGGCTACAACCAGACACAAAATTCCAAAATTGCAAATAACATAATTACTGAAAGCCACAATGATTAAAAATAACGGGAATGTGATTTGGCAATGTTTAAAATGATTTTTTGGTGCCTTTAAAATAATGAGAAGTTAAAGCATTATGAGCTAATCTGTGTTTAACAGAACTTCAAGCAGGTGTCCAGCATAAAGAAAAGTAGCTTTGCTGCTGTCTATCAGTGGTGTACCCTTACATTTGCGGGGAAAAGTTTTATATGCATTTTATCTATATATAGAAATATTATAAAAATGTGCAAGTCAGATTAATTGTAGTAGTATTTTATAAGCACTACAAAATATTAATTGATATTTTATTTTTTAATAAAAATTAATTATTTTTTAATATCTTTTAAAATGCTTTTTCCCCTCCTGTTTTAGTTACCTACCATGGTTTGAGGTGTACTACAAGCTTCTAAATACCCTGGCGGATTATTTGGCTAAAGAACAGGTAATTTTAGATATTCTATTTCTTTGTGTAAAATATTTTCCTTGAAGAAGTGTTGTAAAGTGATTCTATACTGTTTAAAAGTTTAAAATTCTAGTAGAATTTAGAAGCAAGCTTTTGCATTCGTCATATTGAAATTCAAATAATTTGAACATACAGCTGCCACTGTCACTCAAATCCCACATTAATCTTAAAAAGCTGCTGAGAATATACCTTTATAAAGTGTCAGTCTTAGTATAAACACGTCCTGGGTGAAGTGTGAGCAAAGTGTCACATCACTGGAGATCTGTATGACGTATTGATTGTAAACTGTAGATCTCTGGAACTATCTGATTATCAGTTACAAACACTTTTTTTCAGTACTGCATAAAATATGATGTACTGTTTCACCCTTCATATTAACTAAAAACTACCTCTCGTAATTCTGTCATCTCAACTAGGAAGACAAAATTACTTGCAGCATTTGGTGAAGAATCATGATAGTTTAGTTTGCATATTCATGAGCAATTAGACGTATTCTAGGATTGCGCAGGAAAGGAAATACTGGCATCTGTCTTTACTGAGAACATTAAAGCTATACCTTTCTGCTTTAACTATATTAGTGTACTAGATTGTAATTAAAAAAAAAAAAAAGAAAAAGCATCAATAGTCAGCCATATGCTGTAGACTGGAAAAGCTGACATTTCAAGAATATATGAACTATAGAATAAGCAATTATTGTGCATTATAGTAAATGGACTATAGAGAATGATGATGTTTTATGTAAAAAGAAAATGTAATAGGAAAGTTTGGTGTTAGCTGTGTTTAAATAAAGTAGTGTGGAATACATTTTGGTCTTATAAATGGTATAGTGAGACTTTGGTTTTGTCCCTGATTTCATTGTAATAGTAAAAATTGTTATTAAGGTTGTATTTGACAGAAGGGGTCGGGATTGTCTTCTCCTTTGTTTCTGGCATTGCAGCAATTAGTGCAACCAGTTTAAATTGCTGGGTTGTAAGCTTGTTGGCCTATGTGCCGAGAAAACTATTTTGATGGGTCAGAAAGTGTTAGCAGTGTATGGGAGTATTTTGTTGTCTTGCCTAGTGCCACGTCTGTCGCTGAGGAGGTTGTTAGAGGAAGTTGCTCCCTCCTGGCTCAGGCGCTCTTCATCTGACCAAGAGCTAGACGCAACGTCTTGTTGGCTCGTGTGAGATCCAGTAGCGTCATCATTCTTGCAACGAGAGGCGGAAGCTTCCTGCAAACTCAAGCAATACGTTTAAAAGCTGGGCCTGGGTTGTCACTCATATTTTTGGGTTTACTTTGACAACAAAAAAATTAATCGCTATGAACAAAACCCTAAACTGAATGAAAACCCTAAACCAAATAAAAACTCCATCTGCATCTCTTTCCCAAGTAAATGTCTCTTTTTAGAGATCAAGATGGGGGATCCCGGTTAAACCCAGTAGCTGCATGTACTTTTCAGTAAACCGCATTAACTGTTTTATGTGCTCTGATAAATAATTTTTAAAGTATGCAATATAGCTATGTAGCTGCATATTTAGTAAAACTTTGAATAGACAAATACCATGTCTAACAGTTTTAGGAAGACGATGTCCAAGATGCACAGACCAGCTAGACGTGTTAACACTATTTTCAGTAGCAAATAATGTGGTTCACTTAAGGGGTATATGGGGAAATATGTAAGGGATTGACTTAACTTGCAGATACAATCATTTTTTGAGATACAAAGTTGGCCTGAATTTTTTACTTAATATTTAAATACTTCACGACAAATTGCAATTGTCTTTCTCATTAAATATATATATATCTTTGTCAATGCATAGTTTGATGTGTAGTAAATGGTATTTAGTCAGTTTTTATACAATAATTAACTACCTTTTAAAAATATTCCCTATAGGAAAATGACTCAAATGATTTGTTAAAATCATTGTATAGCCATCCTGTGCCAAAGGCGAACGCTTTAGTCAGTTTAAGTGTGGTAAGTATTCTCTGTTCCTACTCCTATTACTGACTATAAAATAGTAGGTAAGGTTGAAACAAAAATACCCAGCCTTTGTAAAGAGTAAACTGATGTTGTTGCCCATCATTAACTGGCTTGGAGAACTTTTTTTTTGTGTGTGTGTGTGTGCAGAGTTTGTCTCTGTCTCATGCTGTTCTCTTAAAGTCATAGTCATAAAGAAGCAGAAATTTGAGTTTTGCTCTGTGGATGAGAAGGTAAACTGCAGTGGGATCTGGCAGCGCTAGAACTACTGTTTTGTGCTTCCAGCTGTTTCATGTAGATAATTTTGGTTTCTCCTGCTGTGAATTGGGAGACACTAACTGTGTTTTATTGCCTCTTATGTCTGAGTAGGTAGACTTGCAGGATAGGACAAAAAAAAAATCTGTGTAAACTGGCTTCTTTCCCATCTTTCCTTCCCTTCTTCCTACTTTTGCTTGATCATGCAAAAGTGGGGTAGGAATGGTGGCAGGAGGTTTGCTGCATTACATGAAACTTTCATCACATCTAGAGGAAAGAATGTGTCCGTGCCCACCTTGCTTTTGGGCTGTGACTTTTTGTGATGTGGGACTGGACATTGATAGTATGGCAAGGTGTGGTGTTGCTGCAGAAATGTCAAAAAGTGAGCCTGTCACTGTTACAGTTCCTGAAGTTTTTAACAGAAATAGCATATGGATGCGTGCCTAAAGACATTTGTAGAGCCTGCATGAAATGTAAAGCCAATACAGAGCTTCTGCTGTCTCTGAGACATTGTTCATGGTCACAGCATCTGTACGATTACTGCACGCGTAAGTAACTGTGTGCAAATAACTCTTTCTTGATTGAACTATCACAGTTTACAGGGCATAGAAAGAAATGATTTTATAAAGGCTTCCCTTACACGCATACTGAAAGATCATGAGATCATGCATTTTGACCACATTTGTCTCATTGCCTGTTACTTTTAACTCATTTATTTTAGAATTGAGCCCAATACTTTGAGTAAAGTAAGCACAGACTCTAGAAAAGCATCTGGCCCTATGATGAAGGCATACAGAAATGGAGAGTCTACCACTTCCGTTCCACCCTTGCTGCTTGACACAGTGCTGCCTTTATTTTGTTTCAAATTGTCATATTTCAGATTCCTTGTTAATGCTTTTTTCACTAGGCTCTAGAGGCCTAATATTTTGTCCCCTTGAACAGTGCTAATTCACTGCATTTGAAAATCCTTCCAGTCTCGTGTGTTGTTTTTCACCAGAACAACGTACCGGTTTTTGAGGCTGCAGTCAGAATTGTTTCTGTTGCTAAGTTTTCTCTTTCTTTTGTCAGTGTAATATTTTTCAAGTTATTTTTCAGCTCATAGTACCTTTGCCAAGAATACTTCTGTATATCAAATAATATTTTGCTGTCATTAATTGCAGTATTAGTACCAATTCTAATTTGGCAACTCTAAAACACTTTATTAAAGTCCTTTAAATATCCTGCTGCGTTTCAGAAGAATGTAGAGAAGTTTTAAAGAGATTTTTCCTTGTATTGCTTGCAAAGTGTTACTGCCTGTTGCTATCGGTGTTGCAGTTCATCTTGCATAGAACTTGCCAACCTCAAAATGAATGTTGTGATGAACCTGGAAATGGACGTTGTGGTGAATACAGCTGGCAACACTGGAATGACAAATTGCTTGCAGTAAAGTTGATGCTTGCTGATTTTTATTTCAATATTATCTGACTTCTGAAAATATTTTTTTTTTCTCAATTGTGTCTTTTTCCCAGTAGCTTGTTACATCAAAGGGTTTTTGTAATCCTTTTAGCAGAACAATGATTATCTAAATGCAGGCCTCTTGCCAAATGCTTGGTTGCAGGTACAGTCGAGCAGATGTTGTGCGTTCAGATGGGGCAGAGCACAGGAAGGAATAGGTTGGCCTGAACCGGAATGCTTCTTGGGTCTACAGCCACCTCTTTTTTTGTAGTGCTCAGTGCTGCAGGGAGCAGCCAAGTGTTTATGGCCATTTTCAACTCTGACTTTGTGTGCCTAGTCTTCCATATTGATGTTCTTTTCTTGCTCCTCCTATATTGTAAATAAGCTAGACTGAATTAATTATCACTAGTAACAGACTTAAAAAGAAGGTGCAGTCTGAAAAATAATTGTAGAAATGACATCATGAGGTGGCTTTTCATTGCTCCAGGATGAGTCTAGTTCAAATTTGATGGTGCAGGATTAAAAAGATCCCTCCCCCCATTTACCCAGGTATGCTGCAGGGTAAGGCTCAGGGGCGTTGGAGTGGGCTTTAGGTGGCAGACCACAACAGTACTTCGGATTGCGTGTATATAATTGTGCATGAATTACGCCCAGTATCTGGATACGTGGTGCTTCCCAGTAATCCTTGGTCAGGAGGACACCAAAATGCCTTGGTCCAGTTAGGAACCAAGTTCTGCTCTCACCTATCTGTCTCAGTAACAAATATTCTGCAGCTGAAATTTGTGAGGGGTGATCATTCATTCTGTGAAACCTGAGCTTAAGTATAATTTGGGTTGCTTTTATTCTTTTATTTTGCCCATAGAGGGCTAACAAAAGTGATTTTTTAAATTTTTTTGTTGTTGTTGGAAAAGCTAGCTAAGTCTGAATGCAAATGGGGGAGGGATACAAAGAGTAAAACATATTTTCAGCCAATATTTTGAACATGGAATACTGCAAGCATTAGAGTCAGCTTTGGCCTTTCTGTTGGAAAACTAAAAAGTCAATTGTTCAATCTTTCTCTCATGTTGCATAAGAACCAAGAGATGATTTTTGCAAGTGAGCAAGTTTTGAAAAAACAGCCTTGTCTTGTATCGGTGAGTTTAAAAGGCACTGACTATCTAAAGCCTATTGTAATTAAAGAAATAATTACTTGCTATAGGGTATCTCTTTTGATTTCAGGCTTATTTATACCTGTCCTTTGGGAAAATCTGCTGCTGTCTTTAGCCTAAAAGAGGAGTCTAATATTAATGTCGCTATTCTGTTTAAATCAATCTAACTTCAGAGCTCTGTGTTTGTGCGTCATAATCCTTTTGTAAAAACCGCAACCAAAATCAAACCCTTAAATTGATGAACAAAACTTGCACTTTCTAATGTGCTTTTTAGAGAAAACTTTACACGGGACAGCAACTGTTAATTTGGTATCTCTTCCAAGGTCGTACGTCTTCCGAAGGGAGTTCACAAAGATGTGCAAGGACTCCGTACCACATTACTTTTGCTGCTTTATGACTTTTAATGACTGCAGTAACGGGTCTTTGCTTCTCATAGTTCTGACTTCACTTTCTGTTTAATAAGTGAAACATTATTACTTTGTTAATTATAAATAATTACTTCTCTACGTTATTAACTTCATTATTCAGAAATCTTTTGATAAATATTCTGTGACCTTATTACATATAGGAAATAATTTTCTGTTCTCACTATACTTCTGAAGAATGTAGGCGTTCCATTAATCTGAATATTTTACTGTTCTTGACTAGAGAAAAAAAAATCTTAGCTTTTTTTCCACTGTTGATGAAAAACAATAACCTGGGATATTTATTGTGCAAGTGCTATGATGTTTATGGGATGCCTTTATTAAGCCTTTTTTTTTTCTTAAATTTTTAACTATTACCAAATGACCTAATTTGTGGGGAAATTTTTCTATTAAATGTATCAAGCTGGTTTAATAAGTATCTACACAGAGTTAATAGTATTAATAAATTCTTTTTTTTTTTTTTTTTTTTTTGCTTGAACACAAGACACATTTAATATCTTATAGACTTCCTTTATGTTTTGGTATATCTTTTTCAAGTTTGACATGAAAACAGTGTCTTTGTGGTGTTAATTATAATTTTAAAATACACTATAAAAACTAGGTCTACGAAAAATGTCAAAATTCCTTTAAGAACAAATAAAAGCTAAAAAGTCAATAATTATCACCTTTACTTAGTATGCACTTAAGGTTTTTTGTCCTTCAAGATTTAGACTAATATGCAAAAATACCTTAAAATTACTGAGCTAATTCCATGTCTGATAACTACTAAAAGCACTGGATTAATGAGAATAATTTAAATTACATCTGTTTTTAGTTTAATCCATTTTATATTTACATCCTTGATGGCCTCAAACTAAGATGCATAAAATTGCTAATGTATTTCATAAATGATTGCAGAATCTCAAGCTGTCAGACCTTGCATTTCTGTTAGCACATTTTTGATTCAAAGATGTTTGGAAAGAGAAGAGAATGTATATTAAGTAATAATATTTCTATTCCAATTATTTTTCTCATGTGAATTTTTCCTTTTCCATTCTAAATTTACATTTTGTCCTTCAACATTTTTTTTTTTGGTTGCAATTTTTAAATCAATGCTTAAGTTAATCAATGCTACTCTGAGGCTCATGAGAACATTTAAAACTGGCTTAATTTCAGTGTTATTTCACAACTGCAGCCCAGCGTTTTGTTCCCTTGGTTTGTGTGCTGTGCTGAACCAGAGCTTGTCATTTCGTGTCGTGATGTGCGTAATTCTTTGTCTAGTAGGGGTACGAATGCTATTGGAAAAACAGCTATTTGCTTAAACAAAGATGGGGCTGGAAATCCTAAATGCTGGATTTTTTTAAAAAAAGAATTTTTGGTTTCTGTGTGCATAAATTATTAATTATTTTTCCCCATTGATTAGCACTCGTATTTCATTACTCCTGATATAACTGGATTGCCAACAATCCCTGAAAGCGTAAGTATGCAGTTTCCTTTTTAAATATTTAGGAGAAGTATCAACCTTATTCTGTGGGTAGGGCTGAACTCTGCTTTTATCCATAGGAGATTATTTTTTTTTTTCCAGGACTGCTTTTAGAATATGATTGATGTCTATTATTACAACCTTTAGCTAGTAGTTACTGTTGCATTCATCATTAACCCATTTTAAAGCATTAACAGGGCATTTTTGACCGCTGCTATATCCACCCTTTGTTCATAATTACTTGGCTTGTTTGCATTTATTGGGATTAATTGTGTAAAATAATTCTGCTTCTGCACCTCATGTTATTTGAATACCTGCCCTTTAAACACTGCATTGCTAAGCTGCAAATTCAGCTATGAAGATATGCAGTTACTTTTTGAGTAAGGAGGCATTGTTTCAGGCTTTCTGAAAACATGCCGTACCTGCTTACATTTGGATGGTAACCATGCACCCAGGAATGGTGTCTGTTATTATGATTATAATTATTTTTTTATGAAGACTTGCATTCTGTAGATGCTAAATCCTTGATGGTGCTGTGGGTAGATGGTGCAAATCTCGGATCCCATTCTCTATGATGTGTTTAGCCCAATAATATCTAATAAAAGAGCTTCAAAACTCCCTGCTTTCCATTCTTGCACTTAAATCTGGAGTTGAATATGGATGTGTGGGTGTGCATTTTTACACTTTTAAATAATAACAGAAAGTTAACCTGTTGGGGGGTTCACCATGGTACAAAATCCCGCAGTACTGCAGAGCTGGTTCTTGGTAGGTATTTGCGGTGTTTGTGCAGAAAGTGTGACCAAAATGTCCTTACGGCCTCTGTGGTGACCCATCACGAGGGGTGGTGGGACGGTGTCCTGTTGGCCTGCTCCCTGCCTCTGCACTGCAGGCCAGAGGGGAGATTGTGCCCCTGGTGTCCCGGGTGGGCAGTGACTCCGGGCTGCAGGGTGGGACGGGAGAGAGAAGGAAATGGAGCCAGGGAATGCTACCGCTCCTCACCAGCCTGGGGTCCAGAGGAGGTCTGCGTGCCATGGTGGTGGAAAGAGATCTGCACGAGGGACCCAGAGGAGATGGCGTGGCCCTTGTTGCAACCCAGAAAACTACAGGAAGTTACTGGATAGAGAAATAAAAGGGAGGACCTTTGTTGCAAGGGCTCTTTGGGCAGGACAGGACCTAGTTTTCAAATGTTTTTTTTCATCTGTTTCACCCTATGGGTTGAGTTCTTCTATTTTAAGGAATTCTCTTGTTCTAGCTTATTATTTGGGGTTCTAATAAAACATGGCTTTGGAGGTTAGAAAGTGTGTTGTGTCTTCAACTTAAAGAAAATGCGGGGAAGCTTCACTCTGGGCCTCTGGCTGATGGAGGACCTTGCGATGGTGCCATTGTGGATTTATATTTCTGATTCTGTGTGAGAAAGGAAAAGTAATAGTCAAAGTGCCTTTCTCTAATTATTTTCTACTCCGTTTATAAAAGTCTCATCCTTCCAGTATGAATCAAAATAGTATGGTAGTAATGGAGGGTTAGAATATGCAGGGAGAGAAGAGATGAGGTAATTGCAGTAAATTAGCAATAACATGAATTTTCTTATTCTTTGTTGTAAGATTCACACGTTTCAGGGGCAGTAACTTTTCAGATGTGATGCAGAAATAACTGTGACTGTCTTCCAGAGGCATATCACCCTGTAAAAGATTGCAAACTCTTTTTACCGCAGCTTTTGCAACAAAGAATCAGCATACCATTATCAATTCCAGTGTTAGAGGGTGTCTGAGGTAAATTGGACTCAAATTATCATGGTGCAACAGCCTCTGACAACCAGTTAAAAGTCACACTTGAAAGACCAGAGTTTCTTTCTAAATGGGGTGTTTGTAGCCTTAAAGCTCTTGTTTTTATCTCTTCCAAAATTTTATGCAGCATAGACCAAGAATAACTCTATACTCTATGTCTTTGAATTAATAATTCATTTCTGAATTTACATGAAACTGGATCGTCCATTGGATCTTCGTTTGCCTTTTCAGTATCTTTTTTAATTTAATATTGCAATATATCCAAAAAGGAGGTCAACCCTCCGATCATCATCCGGGCTTTAAGTAAAGTTAGGTTTCCATAGAGTAGAGCCTGTCAGGAGATAAATGGGCAGCTGGTGAACACCTCTGCCCCACGCCGTGCTCCCTGGCTGCCAAGGGCCGTGAGCTGCAGAGGCCACAGCCGGCCACCGCGAGCCGGCCCCCGCAGGGGACGTGCCAGCAGTAACAGTCAGGCTCTGAAGCCTTTACCACTCCTCTTGCCCTCGCTGTATTTTCGGGGGTGCATTACCTTGCTGCCATGTGTTGGCCACATCCATTATGGACTGAGTCCCACTGTTCGGATTTCCAGCCTTGGGCTGGGGCATGTGGCTGATAGACCTCCCGTGTTACCGAACATTAGTCTGCTCTTCCTGAGAAGAGACAAGGAAGCGTTCCGGTTGCAGATACAACAACGGATGTGTGAAATTAAATGTTTTGTATATTGTGGGTTCTATTAGTATATTTTCATACGTATTCTCTAACATTTACAAAAACTTGCTGTTTTCTTAGGCATTTTTGCTGGTAGCTGTTTTAGCTTATTCAGAACTTGTACGTCTCTGGCACTGTGTTATGCAGAAATACTGTTAAGTTCAGCTGGAACAGAGACCTTCCCCTGCCCTACAACCCGCCTTTTTCTCTTTTCCCCCCACTTTTGTGTTATCCGAACTGTAAATAAGAGGTGCTGGTGACTTTGCTTTTCATTAAACCCCACAGTGGGGTTCTTATTAGGGGTGAGAAGGGTGGCTGCAGGAAGGACCCAGTACCTTCTACCAGTGCTGCTGGATGTTTGATGTCCTGGCCCATACAGCTCAAGCAAAAGCTCGGTGTTTCTCAACAAGCTATTTTGTTGTACTTGAAGGAGAATAAAATGTGTTGAATTTGGGAGAGCCTGGCAAAATAGCACATTTTTATTATTGTAGCTATGAGAGAACAGTTATTGCAGTGGTGGAGGATCTGTTCCTGGGTTGGAAGTAGTGGTTACCTTAATAGCGTATGGTGCTATTGATACAATACCGAATTTCATATTTTTTCAAATTTGAACAAAACCCAAATTCAAAAGCATAATGAAATGGGCAAAATACAAATACCTTACACCAAAGTTATTTTTTCATTGACTTTAAAACTCAGTCAATTATTCTTAAAGCATACAAATTGTAATGCAAAGGGATTTCTTTCATAGTTTTAGGTTGGGTTTTTTTTCCACCTAGTAATTGGACAAAAATTCTTGTAAATAATATATAAAATGTTCCACTAGCTACTTCTGTTGCTATATTGTTAACATCTTATTTATTTAAACAGAGAAACCTCACTGAATATTTTGTTGCTGTGGATGTGAACAACATGCTGCAACTTTATGCCAGTATGTTGCATGAGAGACGAATCATTATTACCTCTAGCAAACTAAGCACTGTAAGTACTTCACACATCTCCTTTTAAGTAGAATATATTGAACATCTCACAAAATGACCTGCAGACCTTTGTGGTTTTAGATATGTTCCATGTGTACTTATAAGACAATATCTACATACTTTTCTGATATATGGTTTTAGTCTGGCTCTTGAAGTACAAAAGTCTGATTTATATAAGACCTACTCAGATACATTAAGTCAGGTTAATTATTTTCCTTATCAGGAGATGAGAGTTCTTTAACTCTCCTGAGTTCATTTCTCTGCCTTCTATAACCTAAAAAGAATTCTTAAGGGCTATTATAAGATCTTTATTATTCACTTGTGGCTTATTCCATTGGAGCTACTTGAAAGAAATCAAGGGTCCGTAATAATAGCTGCTATCCTAACCTGGTAATAGGTAGATTCATCTTTGTTAGAGTGGTTTGGGAGTGCATACTGTAATAGCTCTGATTTGGAGCAGCTCTTCAGACTGATAATAACCTACAACTCAAAATACCTTTTTTTTTCTTTTTTTTTCCCTTAAAGGTTTTAGGCTACTGCCCGCATTAAAATGTTTTGGTTTTTTCTTCCCATTATGCCTGCTTAGACTGCCTTAATAAAAGAATGTTGTGTTTAATTTTGAAAGTATACCTAAATATTCAGATGTTATTTTGTTTTACTCTTCACAGAATCTTATGAGTTTTTAAAATATCCGATATTTTTTAAATATTCCCAAGATTAATTTTGCATTAGTACAAGACTGTCACTTTATAACCAACTTTCATCATAGAGTATATTTGTTATGCAGAATATTTAGCCTGTTAAGCACAGTCATTGAAAATACCTTCATTTTCTTTCAATGGTACTGCATAAAAAATTTTGTTTAATATGCTTTCTATGGTAGAAAATCAGCTTTATGTTCCTGAACACTGCTAATTTTACTACCAAATAAATGAACAGCTATTTTCAACACATAGATACGAGGTTGGATATGGTACTGAAAATTAATATTTTCAAAGACTTGCAGGCGGCGATTTCCAATACATATGTGTAAGGAGTGAGAATTTTGGATAATAAATAGTGGATAAAACCCCCTTTAGTTCTTTTGAGTCAAAAGTAAATTGAAGATAGAGAAGCTTCAGAATCGCCATAAAAGGCTGGTAAATTATATAACTGTTGTTGTCTTTTTTTTTTTTTTTCCTTTCCTTTTTAAACACCACAGTGTTGGGCCCCTGAATCTGCAGTCACCATTGTGGTTAGGGACATGCACAAAAGACAGCACTTCACCGGTGGTTTGCAGAATATGGAGCTAAGTAACTCCATGGTGATGGGAGAGTAAAGGAATCATATCATAGAACCATAGAATGGTTTGGGTTGGAAGGGACCTTAAAGATCATCTCGTTCCAACCCCCTGCCATGGGCAGGGACACCTCCCACTTGAACAGGTTGCTCAAAGCCATGGGGTCATATAAGCAGAGGCCACACGAACAACTGAAAACCAGAAAAATAAATAGTGAATGAATATGAACAATCTTCAAATTACTAGTCTGTGCTATATTTTTTAACTACCAAAGATGTTAATTTATCTTAGGAAATTTCCACATTCTACTATCACATTTTTTTCTTCCCCCCGCCCCTGAAATGTCTAGGGGAAGAATTGGGTGTTAGAACACAGTAATAAGACCACCCAAATGGGCAAAAAGAATTTGAAGGGAAAGCTCTTTCAAAGAACCTGGCTTAGTGGAAGTTCACATGATGTAGCAAAACCGTGAAATCAAATTTTTATTTATTTTTTTCAATTTGCCAGTCTGGGACCCAGCTCACTATATTTAAAAAACCAAAACCAAAAAAAAAAATAAAAACCAAAACAAAAAAAAACCGAAACAAAACCAGAACAAACCCTAAAACCTCAAAAAAACCCAAACCCTGCCATAAAAACCCCTCAGCTCCAATGATGCCCCAGTCAAACCTCTTTTCCTGCTCTAGTGGAGAGGAGACTGGAACAATGATGTCAGCTCAGTGCCTGTGGAAGATTCATTCTGCAGGTGGGCACGTGTCCGTCTGCTTGACACGATTTAGAATCGCGCTCTCAGCCTACATTTGGATCCTCTTAAGACTCATTTTTGTTAGGCTGAACATCTCAGCTGATCGCTATTGCTATGATATGACAAGAGAAGAAGAGGTATCAGAATCACACTGCGCTGATCCAGACCACCTTATTTCTATGTTCAGATTCCAAGCTCTTTGGAAGACGTTACAGAACAACTGATAGAATATGCTGGTTGGGAGAAACTTTAACTTTGTTCAGAATTCATCTGTTTATTCCAAACCTTTTCATGAATGATGGTGTCCTCACTTGAAAATAATTTATGTCGCTTTCTTGGACAAGGATAGGTAGCAGTAGCAGACATCTGTATTAGCATTTGGATGTCCTGAAGAATCTCCCCAGGCTGTGAATGTAAATAATAGATTGCAGGTTAAGTCCAAACAGAGTTAGCATATCTGTTTCACTTTCTTCTTCACTGGTTATTTTTTCAGCCTACTAGCATTACTTAAGTCATAGCTAAATGAAATTACTGCCACGTTATGTCAGATCCGCTTTTGACACAGGATTGGGTTAATTTTCCTTTGCACTACTGAGTTCTCATAAAACAGCAGAATAGACCTGACTTCTCAGGAACCTCAGTGAGAACTGCTGCCTGCTGTAGCAGGTATCTTTTTTATATACAGGACAGGACTGACACGAGGCTTGCTTCTTTACAGGGTAATACTGTTTAACAAGTAAATTAAACACTTTTCAGTATCTTCTGTAACAATTTAATTGAATTGCCAAGAATGATTAAATGTAGTTTTGGCATAAGATATTTATTCTTTAAGATGCTGGATTGCTTAATATAATACAAATAATCAAATGGAGCGTATTTGGACATCAGCATTTGCTAGCTTTGTGCTGGTTTACTCTTGTGTACAAAACACAGCAGGCTGGTACTTTGCGTTGTAAAGGTCATGTTTTAATATTCCTAAATTACAGCTTGATACTTGAAAAGATTATTTGTTCAAGAATTGTGCTATCAAGTACAACTTTCTGTTAAGGGAGTTGCGCCTTATCTTTGGGGTTAACTGAATATCAAGTGTTTATGTCAGTTCATGAAGACTGGGTTGTGATGTCACCTTCAAGTTATCAGCTCTGTTTCGGTTCACTATCTCAGGGCAGTGACTGATAACAAAAAGCATAATTCAAGGCCTTGCTCACTTTCTCCTCGCATAATTCAAGGCCTTGCTCACTTTCTCCTCGCCCTTCTTGTGGGGGGCCAACTACACTTATGTGCAGGAATTCTTTGTCTAGTATTTCTGCCCTAGAAATTTCATGCTTTCGTTATACTCAAATAAAGGCTCAGTCCTGTAATGGAAAAGGCTGGCGGAGGTGGAATGATACTGTATTTAAAAAGAAGGTTTACTTTGGAGGAAAAAAGAGAAGGAGGAAAGACGTTTGCCTATTTTAAAAAAAAGAAAAGAAGATAAGTACTATTTTATCCTGAGGGTGTGTTTCAATTGTCAGCTTGTATTTTATTTCCATCAGCACGCTTTGTTTTATATGCATCTTCTGATTTTTCCAGTTGTTACGTATTTTTTTGCATCTTTCTTTAAATTGATTTTCTGTGCTTTTACCCCCTTAAAAACTCACTTGGTGAAGATCTTTGCTTGCTTGCCCTACCAATTACTACCAAGATATAAATGGAAACTTCCCACCGCTCCTTTCTGTCGTAGCTTGTGGGTCATTATTTGCCCTAACTGTTGATTCTTTTATTAGCTTGACTTTCCAACCACTTTAATAATGTGATTATCACCAACCTCACAGCTTGCTTCAGGCTTAGTGTTAGAGTGAGGTGGATTCAGCTAGCCTGAGGATTACGCTCTGTAAGATCTGTTTGTAGCAAAAATTACCATCTCTGGCTTTTGAACAGTAAACTATGAAAAAGAAACAAATTATATGGCTTTGGATTAAACGAAAGGATGAATGAAACAAAGGAATTGATCTATTCACAGAGGTGGCTGTTAGTTATTTCACTTTAGCTGTAAAAGGAAGACCTTTCCTAAATGTCACGCTGTATGTTCTTGCACAGCAGCGTTTTCTCACACGTCACTGCATCTGCATGTATTCTTATTAGTTGCGTGGAGCTATACGAGTTTCAGTACAAATAATTTTTTAATTCGGTCTTTCTATAAATTATTAAAGTGCTGGGGATGGCTTTTCCAGGAAGGCTGAACTATGGCATTGATTTTATGCATGCTGGAGGCAGGCCCTAGATGTTTCGGCCCCAAGTGCACCTGCTGTGGTAGTCTACCAGAACATCATACCACACTCTCATGTATTCAAAGCAAAGGAATAAATCATGATTTTACAACAGTGCATCAGTTGACTTATTGCTGTTTTGTGACCGGAGGTAGAAAGGATTGCTGTTTAAAGCCATGTCATCGGTTCTCAAGTCACTCAAGCATGAAAGCTTGTCATATGCCTCTGTAATTGTACCTCGCCAGTCTTTCCCTAACTAGTCAGCTGGGGCTGTGCGTTTTGTCTCAAACACCCGGCTGGCCAGTGTCTGACAGGAGCTTTCTCGTCATCCTGTCAGTAATATGCTAACTAGAGTGTATCTTCTGCGGCCTACACTGGCAGGTGGAAAGGATGCTACACTTTAAAGCAAATGTCTAAACGTTATCTCCATTTTGACCAGTATTTGTTTCAGGTAATACAAGTCTGCTGTGCCTGAGAGTGTGGTGGTTACAAAGATCTGCTTTGTGCTGGCTGTAGGTTTCTTTGGTGATCCCTATACAAACAACTGTATACGTCAATAAAAGACACAGATTTTAATTTACTATTTTTTTATGGTGAAGGAGCACTGAATATGAATTTACACACAAATATACATTTTTGGAATCACTTTTGCTGTTGCTTGTATGCGGGGAGAGCTTTCTGCCGTTGCCTTCAGGCGCCATAGTTGGACTGAGTGGTGGCTTCATGTTCCTTGCCTCGTTAGTCTTGTTCAGGTATGGTCACACTATCCGTGGTCGCTCAGGCACTAGGAAGACGTGTAGGTTTCTTGGAGAATGTAGGACCAGCTGCTAGGGAAAGCAAAACACCTCTTACTCTATAAACAAGTTGTCTTTGTGACTTGCTTTCCTCCTCCTGTATCTGACCCTAAGTCTGAGATTCTTGAGTTTGTTTCAAAATCCACGTGTTCAAAGGCAGTAATATCATCAGCTGAATCTGAAAACAACTGTGGTGGTTGTCTGTTTCTCTCCCTTCACTTAAGTTTATCTGCAGTTTACATGTTGGAGATTTGTGGATCTGATTAAAAAACCAGGCAAGCAGCAGCACTTTGTGACTAGGCCAGATCTCTGGCACATGGTTTTGGAGTACGGCGCTCGTTAGTGCGGAGCCCGGAAAGACAGAAAGCTCCTCTTTTCTATTTGAATGTTTCTGAGTTCAAAGCTCAGAATTCATGGAGCTACTTCTCTGGTGCAAACTAAGGATCCGAGACAGTGGAACAATTGGCTCCATGCAGGCCTTCCATGTTGGAGAAAATAGTGGCATTGGGAGCTGTCACAGAGCTTAGTGATGTCCTCACATTGCCTTATGCTCCTACTTCCCATTAAATGAACTATAGCACTTAATTTGTTTCAATTGTGCAATGTAGTGCAGTCACAATTTTATCTGAAGATGTACTTATGAAGTGTATGGCAGATCCATTGTAAATGATACCGTTCCAATAATTAAAAAAAGAAATATTTAAAATTTAATTTGTATCTCAGATTACTCTGACGTAGTAAATAGTGGGTGGAAATGTGTAAGTGCTAAATTTAGTTCCTGGAAAACAGGTAATGGATAGGAATTTATCATTAGCTTGCAAGGCAGAACAGATATTCCACTGATACTCACTGAGCTCCCGGAAGCATAATTAGAATTCATTTTGGAATATTAGGTCAATTAGACCATTTGGTCTGGGAATAGATGAGGAGTGATGCTTAATAATTTTTTATATAGTTCAGGTGTAAACAGGCTAAGATAAACTGGGCAGAGATGCGCGTTGTGGATGCAGGTAAGGTCCCATTGGAACACGCGTAGGGAGCGCACTTCTAGCAATGAAGCTGTGGGAAGTCAATATGGAATCAAAATGTGGTTAGGATATACAGCCAGACTGGGAAAGCTCTCCCAGTCTTGAGGTTTAGAATAGTTTTCCCATTGCCACAGCATAATATTAGGAGAAATAATCGTGAAAGAATTTGTGAAAATAAATTGAAATGTGTGGTCAGCGAATGATTAAAATTCTTTTTCTTTTAATGTGAGGAGGGGGAAAACAACAAAAAGTTGCAGATTGCTATTACCTGCCATCTATGTAAAATGTGAATAACTATATATCTCTGCGTTTTATTAAAAAAAATAAATCCCAGCCCCCAAACAAGCCAAAAAATGAAAACCCACACTGTAAAAGTAGACAGAAAGACAGATCTACAAATTCATGTCAAAATTAAATTTTTCACTTACTAGCACTTTCAGGAAAAAGAACGAATGCAAGATGAAGATAACCTGGGGCAAAAGTTGTTTCTTTTTCCAATTCATGTAATCTTTGGCAATTCAGTGAAAACTGCCGGAACAAAAGGCTGTGTAGAGCCAGCGCAAGCGCTGCAGTGGGCGAATGCAATCCAAGAGGAGCATTTGAGTACTGAGTCCTTTGTGGCTGGGCTGTGCGAGAACTGAAGGTGAATGACACTGTGTTCTGTTGACCAGAACTGTCTCACCCCCTAAAAAAAGTACCAGTGAGGTCATTGGTGGTTGTGTGAAGACGAGTTACCGAAAGGTGTCTGAGTGTAATACCAGCTCTCTGCTCCGGTGTGCTGTTATGGCAAGATTTCCCCTGTTTCATGGTCACTGCTGCTTTATCACTCTTTTTTTTTTTTCCAAGATTCACCAATGATTAAATGAACTATAACATAGTCAGTGGTTATCTCTACTCGTGCACACAGTAAATAAGTTGTCTGTCAGCTATTCACAAGGAAGCTGTTCCCTGCTGCTTCTTAATTAGGGTATGGCAGAAGAACGTACCAAGGAGTTACTCTGGGGGAGGAAATGTTAATCAAAATTATTTTCCTGGAAACTCTCCTTTCAGAAGTGAGAAACATTTGCAGAACTCCCTTGTTTTATGGGAGGGTAGCTCTTCCTCCATGGAGACAGGTCATAAAATAAAGGAGGAAGGAAAGGGGGAGTCAGGAGGTAGTCAGGAAAAGGGACAAAAAGATGTATATGTTTGTGGTTTTCTGTGGTTTTGTGAGAGAGGAAGAGATAAAGAAGTTAGGAAATAAATGAATGTCAAAATGAGAATAAAGGAATTATCAAGAATGTACAGAGATGAAATGAAGAAATATGAGGAAACTGAAATTATTGAACAGATGATATAAAGAAGCATGATTAGTATATTATAGGATAAATGAATATCAGAAGAGACCTGTTAGTTAACCTAATCTGTAATGTGTTACAGATAAAAACTGACTACTAACTTCCAGAAGTTTCTATTTTCAAGCTATGGAAAATACTAAAAACCATTGTGGGATGAAGAAATTGAGTAACTGAATCAAGTTATGTAGCTTTTTCTGTGCCACCCACACCTACTTTGTTACATAGATACCTCTGATTTATCTATAAAAGTGCGCGTAGGTCCTTAGTGTGGGCAGAGTATGCCAGCGGTGTTCCTTGTTGAGCGCTCACCTGCCTGCGACCACTTCAATTTTATTTTCTGCTCAGCCTCCGTTATTGGGAAAATGTCACTCCTGGAGCCATAGGCAAGGAACAAACCGTGTCTGCAGTCTTTTCTTTCCCCTTCCAAACTAATGCACAAGAATGATGCCATAATGCTGCTTTGTGAATCAAGAATTGCAAGAAAAGAATGAAATTGATTGTATATGAAGTGCTGTCAAATTCATGAATAACACTCTTCTCTTCCTTTTCCTTCCCACAGAAATAACGATAAAAGAAAGCGAATAATACTAAAAAAACCAAAACCAAACAAAAAAAACCCCAAAAAACCCAAACCCAGAAGACAAGAAGCCTTTTTTATATTAGTGTTATCTTTTTCGCATTTAATTTTCACAATAGAAAAAGCTAAAATTTTCATCTGTGGACTGGAAATATATTTATGAAGCTTAACCTTCTGCGAGAGGGGAGAGCTGGGGGTCCCATCTTGCCAAGAGGAGGAAAATGCATTATGGCTCATTTAAGGTCCTCCTTCTCTTTCTTCTTAAAGGTTATGGGGTTGGCAGATGGGAGACGATTAGCCAGGAGCTAAATTAAAGAAATACAGAAGGAGTGGCTTTGGATATCGTGGCTTGGACAGTATATTCTGTTCTCTTTTTTTTTTTTTGATAATTTTTTCTTTCATCAGTGACTTCTGAATTCTCGCCAATGCCAGCAGAATGGACTAAGTTTACGACTTAGCCTGACTGTTTATTCATTAGAGCTGGGAAGGGGTTTGTGCTCTGTTGTAAACTGGTGAAAGCAAGGGATCCCGCTTTCTCTCTCCAGCAACCTTCCCCGACCCATTCAAGAAATGGGTGGGAAGGTAGGTCTTAGCAACCATTAAGCATCTGTTATGGGTTTGGAGCCTGATCTCATTCCCGATCAAACAAGACTTAGATATGGATGCTCCTCTAACAAAGCTGGTAGTCTTAGGAGTCGTAATAGTGTGAAGGAGAGGCTTCCTTTCACCTGCATGACTGTCCCCCTTAGGAAGTGGATAGTGGTTTCTCAGTAATTCTTGTGAGCTGGGAGTATTGGGGTAGCAGCAATAAGAGTTGGTCCAGGTTGATGGTAGCTACTGGAATTGCAGTGAAACTGTGACCCATCCCCTACAATTTATTGCTATCGGTAGCTGAGATAACAAAACAGAATCTGTGTCATCTTTCAACATATGTGTGGTCAAGGCAGTGGGAGGGAAGCAGTTCTTTGGCCCAATGGGACTGTGAGGGAGGAGGGAGAGCGCGCACCATTTCTGGACATGGTGTTGACAGAGATTGACAGTGTTTGAGGGTTTTTCAGGAAAATGGTTTTATCACAGTAGTTCTTTAGTTGCACACAGTAGACTTTGAAAGGTTGTCTAGTATCACAGGTTAATTTTACTTTAGCGTTTTGTCGAACTTCTGTTGCTGTTTTTGGCTTTCTGACAAGATTCTGCTAATCAGTTTCTGTCTTTCTAGTTTGCGCGTTGTGGTGTGTGCAAATCTTGCCACCTATGCTCTGCCTCTCTCTTTACCTTTGGTTATAGAAAAGTCTTTGAAGAAATTAATTTATATAGATAGAAAATAACTGCCAGGTAAGTTTTGTGCAGTATACAGAATAATTATTATAATTATTTTCAGGTTACTCATTGAAATTATGTGAATAATAGGTATCAAATAAGCATAACGTGTGAGCCTGCAGAAAATCTTTCAGCTGAAGTAGTATGGCTCTAGACATGTAACAGTGTTTAGGAAAAATAAAATTCGAAGACAAAAAAAAAGGAAAAGAAAAAAGCGCTAGTCCTATTGAAATCCCCAGTAGAAAGGTACATTGGTAGAAGTGAGCATTGGGGTAGCAGATACACACATGAGAGTTACTGCATCCACGTGAGGGACAGGGAGGAGCTGCACTCTTTGTCTTCCTAGGAGCAGGTAAACCTGCTTTGATCAAATCTGGAACTAAAACTTTTCCTGACTCTTCCTGTTCAGCAGCACATAGATTTTGAACAACAGCCTTCCCACGTGGCTGCTTATTGCCACAAGGTGGAAAGTAACTCATCATTCTCTAGAATTTGTGCATTATTTCAGTCTTGAAGGAATTTGGTAGTAATCAATTTACTATCACCAGATAATGAATTTTGCTAACAAACTTTGTAACATGGCCTCCCACTATTTGGACAGACACTGCTATCACCAGCCATGTAGTTCCAGCATCTTCCTTTTTTTTCTGGAGACAAAGATAAAATTATTATATCAGAATCACTACAAAACTCTGCAGAAAACACCACGTGCTTTCCTTGCAGGGTGGTGAGAGCTCAGATGGTGATGCTGGCTGCAGTGTCTTACCGGAAAAGATTGGAAACAGACTGAAATTTTCAGTTGTGCTCAGTAATGTTAGTAAATTCATTACTGATAGAATGGGAGAGGAAACTTCTTTTCATGTCCGATGCAAATGCTAGGGATTTCAAATTAAATTTGTCTATTTATTAGACAGTCAAATGTTGAATTTTTTTTTGTTAAAAGTTGGTTTTTAACTAGTTCAACTCAATTGACTCATGTTCTTCATGTAATTTAATACCACATTATTCAAAACAATTTAAAAATCATAATTAGATTTATTTTTGAAATGGAAGTTGTTTAAATTAGAAGGTATTGTTTGAAATGGAGAAAAACAGTCTAAAAAGTGAAAATTGTTGGATGCAGAAATATCAGAAGTTCTGTTCAATATTTACAAGTGGATTTCAACAAAACAGCCCACCCATTTTATTACGGATAAGCTTTACTTAAAAGCAGCCCACCCATTTTATTATGGATAAACTTTAGTTAAAAACAGCCTACCTGTTTTATTATGAATAGAATCACAGCTCTGGTAGGTCTTGTGCAGTGAACGACAGGAGGATGTCTCAACATCATTTGTTGCCTCAAAACATGTAATAAGCTATCAGATTTGCAGTAACTAGGTTCTACAGCACTCTTCTATAATTTAAGATTGTTCAGAAAACTGCGTAGTTGAGCAATGATGTATTTGTGTGTACACAGAAATAATATAGCAAATTTTATTGGACTTTATACAAGATTATCTGTAAAGGGGATCACACTTCACAGCTGATGTAATCTCCAGTTGCTGCTGGCAAAATATGTTAGGCTGTACACAGACTTGAAGATGACTTCAGGATAATTTCGGATAATGACTACCTCTCTTGAAAAAGAGATTTTTCTGATCTATGACATTTCTCTTCTTACATTATTTTTTTTTTTTAATGGGGATCTTGATAATTCCTTTTAGAACAGATAGAAATCAACAGACAGGCTCCATGCAAATGCCTTAATAGAATAAAGAATTGTTTTCTGCAAAAGTTCTTCCCACTTGGTCAAGCAACAGATGCTCGTTTCTGCATCTAGGAGCTTCTGCTCCGGTCTCTGCCTTACCCTCTCCTCCGTCAGCGTTCAGCGGGGTGTCTGCCGGGGCTCTGCTGGGCTCCGCTCCCAACCGCAGACGCTGTCAGACACCCCTCCAAATCCAGTGTCGCCTTTCAACACCTCTGTCTTCTGGTGTAAGCAGTCGGGCTCTACCTGGTCCCCAAATGCTTTTCAGATCTCTGGAACTGTCTGGTTACTTAAGACATGGAGCATTATTCCAAAATTTGCAGTAGTCCCCACTCTATTTAAAAGAGTGAATATGTCAGTTAAAGAGGTAAGTTATTTAAATAGCTAATGCATTTGAGAAATGCAGTCACTGTTGAAACAGTAAAAAGGCAAAAAGAGAATTTGCCAGAAAGTGTGCGATTTTTAATATGAAATCCATAATTATCTTATCAGTATTTGCTTAAAGGCAGAGTTGGCACAGTATTCAAATGTCACACAGTTTGAAGAGCAGCAGAATCCCATAGCTGCTTGTGTTACAGGCTGTATACAACAGGAAACTATAAAACATATTCATGCCATACTAAAATGTTTGGAAACCTACTGCAGCAGCATAGATGGAAACGTTTAAATAAGATGTTGTATTAAGATGTCGTTAAATAGAAACGCAAGGAACAGTACAGCAAAACCTTGATGTGTAAGTAATGAAATCTTTACTAGAAATGCTAAAATTTGATAGTTTTTTTTTAATTACAAATGTTAAATAGATGTCAGTCTTAAGTGCCACACCAAAATACAGATTGTAAAACAAGACAGTTAATAAAACTTCAGATGTTTTTAAGGAATTATTCACTTCCTCTGTTAAAGTGAGAACTAAAATATAACACAGACGTATGCATAAGATAGGAAAATACTTCATGCAAATAGTACAGTCATCTTAATAGGCATTCTTAAATTATGAATTAATAGGAGGAGGAGGCGGCTGTATACATTGGGGGATATCCTGTATAACTGTATGCTCAGCTTTATTTCAGTCTGTGATCGAAATACATGAAAGGCTAATTTTTATATAGGTAGTTGCGGTTTGAAATGTATATACTATGTACACTAATAGTATGTGGACGTACTAATTAGTAATTCCATATCCACTTTGAGTAATAGAGGAAAAAACAGGATACGCAGCTTGACTGTGCTATCAGTAGTGTTAGGTAAACCACAGAGAGAGATAACATGGAAATAAAACTCATAAATCCCACTGTGCAGAAGAGGCATAAGATACTCATTTATTTCTTCCCTCAAATCAATGAATTCTTTGTAACAACACAGTAATTATTAAAGTAGCCATTATTATAAGACTAAAATGAGAGTAATTGCAGAGGGTTGATGTAAAGCTAAGAAAGGAGATGTTAATCTGAAACGAAGAGTTTAAATACGGAATTATGATATACTTGGCTTTCTGTAGCGTAGCTGTCAGGCTGGGGCAGTTCGCTGGTCAATAGTGACATTCTGTGTGTCAGTGAACAGAGTCTCCTGATACCTTAACCTGCAGTTCACACATTACTGAGGCTCCAACTGTCGAACATTCGAGTCCCCTGGTACTCCTGCAGCTTCCAGACTCTCCTGACTGGCTCATGTTTCATTCTTTGGCAATTTGCCCTAATGATATCCCTCAGGAGCTTTCAGACCCTCTTCTTTTCCATATTTAATCGTGTTATATTAATCTCAGTGCTGAGCAAACTATGCTGCACAAATTGTAATTGTCCACAATTTCTGCTGCAATAGCCTTATAATTATTTTTTTCATTTTTAGTGTAAAAATACACGTACAAAATTGCAGTATAATTTTTATTTACAAGTCTTAATGTCCAAGACAGCCAGGGTGTGAAAGCTTTAACTGCTGATCTGTTCCACAAAAAGGATGATGATGTTTTGTTTTTTTTTCCTATAAAATCCATAAAGTTTTAGCACTTGCTGTATGGACAGGATTTACATTTTATTTTTAGCTCTTCATGTCTAATAAACAGTGCTATTATCAAGTTAACCTCAGATAGTAATTCTGTTGTGATATAAAACATTAGGATGGTTTTGTATTTTTCCATAAGCTTAGTATCTTCTACGTGGGGCATTCCCCTTTTTAAAAACTGGGCTTTTTTTTCTGTATTTTATAAGATTTGTAGTGTTTGTAGTGTTTTATTTGCTGAATATAGGCTACCTCATTCTGAACACAGTCTTGATGTTTTCTCATTCTGATGTAACTCTGGGGCTGCAGAATAAACTAAATAAATGTGATTGATTCCCTGATAGAATAGTGGTATTTGATAGATCAAATATGAATTCTTTTGGTATTGCAGGTTATTTTGTTTGAGGAGTGAACTAGACCACATTTCTAATCAATTCCATAGATTTTTTGAGGGGTGGTTTTTTTGTGATTTTTTTTTTTAACAAAAATATCACATTTTGTTTTAGAAAAAACGGTTTTGAATGGTAAGCAGATTGTAACACTTCCTCTCTTGGTCAAGGAGTCCTTCGTTTTCTGGTGCGGCATGTGCCAGACTTGCCAGTCTCTGCTTTGGGAAGGGGCTTTTGGAAAATTGTAATAAAGTTGCTTTGCTGTCACAGGGAATATTCACTTTAGATTTTTTTTAAAGGTAGTTTGGGAATCAAGATAGTGCCACAAACAGAAATTAATCTTGCTCCTGAGTTTAATGTTCCTCTGCATCTCCACGTGAGTTCAGATCAATTCCAGTTGTTCCAAATAGCAGAAATGGGGCCCAAAAAAGTCCTCTGAGTCTTTCCCGCTCAATGGAACTGAGTACAGCTGGGGTGCGCTGGAGTTCTGCGTGTTCGTGGCAGTACCCGTGTTTGATAAACATCAAGTAGTGCAGGTTTATTTTCTTTTTTTCAAGGAAATTAGCTGAGCAGGGCTAATTTTTAATTGACTTGTTAGTCTGACTTTTTGCAAATGGAGTACACTTATATCAGAGTTCTTCATAGATGCGTTTAAGCAATTAAAAGTAATTTAAAAATGCTGTAATAGGTGGTTTGGGGGGGTTAAGATTCTTACACATCTAAAAGTTAATTTAAGATTTTGTATTTTCTTTTTATTCATATTTTTTGTTGCCAATTCTGTGTGTGTATTTTTATTTTTAGTTAACTGCTTGTGTTCATGCGTCAGCTGCATTGTTATATCCAATGTATTGGCAGCACATTTACATCCCAGTGCTTCCTCCACATCTTCTGGACTACTGCTGGTAAGACAGCTAACCTGTTATCCCCATTTCTGAGATTCTTGCCCGTCTTGTAATTCTAACTGGTGAAAACATTAAGTACTTATGTGACTAAATATACAGGATGCAGTTTATGAAAGCACTTAAGCCGATGCTTAAATGATGACTTGAATAGAGATATTCCAGCATGCCTTTACGTGGTGATTGAATTGGTACCTTGAGTTACAGGGCTGATTACGACCAGTGCAGCATTTAGAATCGTGTTTATAATATCTGTTCCCGTTTTATTGTCAGAGAATACGTTCAGTAGTTTAAATGTGGCTCTGTTACGGTTTTCTTTTATCTGGCGTTTATTTTAACATGAGATAAATGATACTGATAGAAGCATTCAGAAAAAAACTGATCAGTTTTTCCAAAATCAAACGTTAGTAGGCATCAATGTTTCCTTTAGGTCTCTACAATGGTTTAATATTCGTATTTTAGAGTCAGCCAGGTTCTGGATCCTATCCAACACCTTCCTGAAAGAGTTCAAAAATCTCCTTGTCAGTGTAAGAATTCTGCTTCTCCTCATGTGTTTCTGCTTATATGACAGACTTCATGATTTTGCCGAATTTTTAAGTTGAACAAGAAAGAATCGATTCTTGAGTCATTTCTGATCCTTCAAGGGATGATGTTTCGACATGCCTGTGTTTTAAGATTTCAGGCTAAAAAGAGATCTCCTTTCTTTTATTCATAGTAGTGCCAGTGATACCAAATGAGAGATTCCATTAAAACATCTGAAATGGGAGTATCCATCCCTGGAGACTTTCACTTTAACTAGGCCCTATGGATCTATGGTGGAAAAATGAACCATTTAAATCCATTGTAGAGACCAGGAATTGTTATTGTATGTAAAAACAGAGGCCAAGTCAGATGCCTACCAACCTAAGTCTATGCTTCTGTTACTAATGTTTTTCTTCACAGAAATAAATTACACTTGTGTATTTGCTGGACATAGTCTTGGTTTGTTGTTGTGTTTTTTTGTTTTTTTTCCTGGAACCTATAAATATTGATGTTCCATTGAAATCCACCCAGTCTATTGAACTTCTTGTTTTCAAAGAAATTCTCATTATGTTTCCTTAAGTCACTTTGATAGTTTTTCCTCAAGTTTACAGTGTTTGCCCATGGTATAGCTTTTTCTGTGGTAGTTCCTGTACTTCATAAGTATATTATTTATTGTTTTTAAAAAGAAATCAAATATTCTTCTCCCACTCCTCCCTTTACTTTCAACTACAGCTAAGCCTTTCATCTTTAATGATAGTTTTCTTTTGAAGAAACTCTGTCCTAATTGTTTTTCCTCCTAGCTTTGATAAAATGCACCAAGATGGGGGTAGAGCTTGGATGTATTTGTTTAGTTTTTGTATTACTTGAGCTTACAGAAGCTTTGCAATTTCTTCAGTATCATCCATAAATGCTGTTCTCAGAAGGTAGATCAACACCTTTATTCAAGCTGTGCCCTGCAGAGTGCATCCTCAATACTAGAAGGCTTTTTTTTATTTCCCCTCCGAAGCGCAGATAATGTTTCCAGAAATAATAATGTTAGATGCTGTACACAGCTTCTTGTGATGATGATAATAGTTGAGATTCTAGGTCATTATGGCTTGACCTGGGAATTTTTTTTACTCATTAAAAAGAAGCATGGAGTTTCTTAACCTTGTAAAACTCATTTATATCTCTTTTTCTTTTTCACAGTAGTACAACAGAGTGGGGGGGAAAAAAAAAGTTTCCCTTTTTTAGAGATGTTCAAATGGAAACATAAAGTTCATGAAAGGCAGTGCACAACTGATGAGTTTATCACAGTAACTATAATTCAGATCTTTTAACTCAGATTTTTGTTCATTTACATTTCTCTGTCTGCTCATGTTTGATTTGAGTGATTCTTTTGTTAGACAGGTTGCAGTAGTGTGATAAAAACACATAAAATACTTAGCTTTCCTCATGTTTTGGTGTATTAATAGTGAATAAATATTTTTCTCATAGGTGTATAATATATCAAGTTAGAAAACCTTGATGAATTCATAAGGCCAAAGTTTATACTAGGCCAGACCTAGTATATTAATAAATTATATTTAATTTTAATTTATATATTATTTTACATTTAATAAAAAAATTAATAAAATAGTTTTCTAGGGTTTTTTTGTATTTTCATTTTTGATAGAGCAAAGTTCTTTTTACAAAAGTGCCTTTTTTCCTTTTAGCTTAACAAGCATTTCAAGCAACTACATCGTCACTGCTTCACTTGGAGTTTGTTGGGATGTCTCCTATGAACTCACACTTTCTTAGCGGTGTTCTGAAATGATATTCAAATAAATGAAGGAGGGGATGGTCAGTTTGATAATTTTGCTCATTCCAAGGGAGTAAGACCACTTTTAAAGAAAGATAAAATACATTTAGATCTACTAGTTTGAATATAGACCCTGATCCTGCAACTTTTCTTTGTGTGGTAATCATCCAACGTGTTTTGAGAGAAGTCTAGTAATTTTTTTTAATGATTTGGACCATATATCTTCAAAATTTCATAAAGATAAATGATATAAATGATGTGAGGCTTAGAATTTGATAAATTACATAAACTGCTCAGCCTGTACATTTTGCAGGCATGAAAAAAGAAAAATGTATCTTTGAGGAAAAAGGATCTATATTAAAAAAAATTATTTAAATTCTTCCACTTGCCTTTTTAATCAAAAAGCCTCTTAGTTTCTATCGGGCAACCTGATATAGAGACTGGTTTTAGACATAATGTAGCGAATGGTCCAAACGCAGCAGTACTCAGCATCCGTGCAGACTGTAATGCTGTCAGGAGTGCCCGCGTTATGAGTACTGGCAAGGTCCAGCGTGGGAATATACTGTGTATTTCTTTACTTCAGGATGGTTTTTTTCCCCTGCATAGCTTATCTTGGCCTCAAATTCCATTATGAGGACTCCAAAGTGAGAATCGGAGCAACTATCCAAAAAAGAAGAGATATTAAATTTCTTTTGCTAAAAGACAGCGAAATATTAGGCAGTGAAAGTAATTTTTGTTTTAGCTCTAGCAGGAAGAAAATGCAGCAGAGTTCCTAAAAAAAAAAAAAAAAAAAAAAAAAAAAAAATTGAATTTTCTGATTATTTTTTTTAAACTTTATTTCTTTTCTACATTTAAATAAACAAAAAGGCGTTGTTGCACTCAGCAGTAGGTGGCTGGCTTTCAAGAAAGCTTTTACAAAAATTAAGTTTGAGCATTTATATAGTAATTATATTTGGATAAAATTAATTTTTGTAAAGGAGAAAGCTAATTTCATCAAATTTCTATGTAGTTTCTTGGCAAACAAAGTCACTGATAAAAGGATGTATGACAGTTTTGTCTGTGGATGGTAAAGCATCTGTTCTACTGATGCTCTGCTAAGAATATAATGTAATTAGAAAATTCAAGTTACAATTGCAACATGTCTTTTTATGAGATTTGGTCTCTCTCTTCTGAATTGGGATGTACGCACGCCTGTTTTCGTGAGAATGGGACAATTATTTTCCAATTAACTTGCATGTTTTGCATAACATAGTAATTATTTTAGACAACGAAGTTGTAGATTAATAACATTTTTGGTAATAGCATGCATAGGCAAAAGAAAAACTATATTGCAGCTCGCAGTAGTAACATAGTAAGCAATTTCATGTACATATTACAAATCTCTGGTGTTAAGACTTCAGAATCCAGCAGTAATAAAATTCATTCTTTGCTGAAAATGATCAAATTGACTTTCCATACCTGCAATTTTTATTTCATGCATTTCCAAGCTGTGTTGATCTAATTAGCTTTGTACCTCTATTCTGTTAACTTCTCAAAATTGAAATGATGTAGCTGTTGCTTTGTTCTATAGAAAAGAGCTACACGCTACCCTTTTCAATGACAGATTTATTAATGGAGCAAATCATCAGCTATTTTAAGTCAGTGCAGGCCTGGTGAAGCTGCTAGAACAGTGTCGGTGTACAAGAAAACAAGTGTGCATAAAAAGCATACGTAATATAGTGCTTGTTTTCACTGTAGTTTCTCCAGTTTGTGTTATTTGTAATGCTAAGATAACTCTGATGTGGTGAACCTGAAGATCTATTTTGCTGCATATTCAGCAGAAGAATCCTCAGTCCCGTGTCAGTCACAGTCATTCTCATTGACTTGGTTAAATATTTTACATAGTATAAAGCATTCTTAAAATTGTATTTAAAGCTGTCCGATTCCTCGCTGAATATATACGCGTGTCTGCTCTGGAGGGACACCCATTTATGATTCTCTGTAACTTGAGTCAATCCACAAAGGCGTAAATGCCTTGGCCTGGATGAAGTCATCAGGAGGTACTCAAATTTTTCAGAATTGGGCTAAGAAAAAGGTCTGTGGGGATGTAGGGGTCTCCATTTCCCCTTTTGAAAGTCCGGTTGCTTAGAAGTCTTAAGCCGTGACAGTTTGCAGTTTCAGCAAACCTTTGTTTTGATAGTATGAACATGATGGCAGCTTGTTTTGGCCTCAGTCAGTCTGGGTTTTGGGTGGTTGGTTGTTTTTGGGTTTTGTTGTTGTTGGTTTTTGGGGATGGGGGTGTTTTGGTGGGCATCAATCCTCTCCTGTGGGAGATAGAGCAATTGGCTGATCCATAGCGTGTACTGATTTTTCTAAAACTGGCTGCAGCTGCAGGCAGGTAAGAATTGCTACCTTTGCTCCCGGAGTTGGGACCAAATTGATGTGGCCACGTGAACTGATGTGGTGGAGCCTCTCCCTGGGCCTCAGGAAGTCAGTCGCCAATCAGTCAGTGACAGTGGCTCAAATCTGGGATTGAATTAATAAAATGGGAGAAATTACTGTATGTTAGCTATCTGTGTAACTTCGTATAAGTCATGTTACCTGCCATTTATTTTTTCAGAGATTATTTTTATTTAGTTTTTCTCTCTGCTCCCTTAGTATTTTTTTTCCCGCTGAGCTGCTGAAACCAGCCTATCGCTCGCTTTTCTGGAGTGAATATTTTTAGTAGTCTTGCAGTACCCAAAAGTGTGATGCTGTTTTTTTCCTTCAGCGCTGGATACTGAGTATATTCTTTGTCAGATGTTGCCAGAACACATTCACTAGAGAAAGAAACAGAAGATAATAGGAAACCATAATAAATTAGCCTCACTAATTCAGTTTCTTGCTTGTGTACTGCAGGAGCTCTCACTCTAGAGAGGCTTTGTATGGAAATTTGTTTTATTTTGAGAATGTAGTTCCTTGTCTTATTCAAATTGGAAATGAGAATTTTACTATCTTGAGTTAAATTGAATATTATACAGCTTACAGAGTGCACAGAGGAAGGGTTTCAGAAGCCCATTCAGAACCAAAACTGGCATTAATGATGTTTGCGTTGCAGTGGAATGATGCTAACTGGTACCATATTCTCCAGAATGGTGTTCTAAAACCATTGTAATTCTAGAGACAGACCACTTTTGGAACATCCACTAGGCTAGCTCTGCCATACAGTATGGGTGGTTATTGAAACTAGGTATGGCATCTAGTTAGCAAGCCTTACAGGTCTTCTCGATCGTACTTCCACAGTTAGGAACAGAGCCCTTTGTCTTTACTGGAGAGTAAAAAAAATAAAATTTCCTTTGTCTGGTAAAAAATTCAGTAGCAACTGTGTACATTTAATACAGGCTTAAACAGTGAATGTTAACTGAGGAGTGTACGTGCCAAGATTTTTAAATATTTTTTGCTCCACAAATATTGTGGTAGTTTAGTTTGTACTTCGAACAATAATTTGGTCTTTTGCACTTTTTTTCTTCAGTGCACCAATGCCTTATCTGATTGGCGTCCACTTAAGCTTAATAGAGGTAAGTCTACTATACGCTTTGGAATAATTTTAATGGCAATGCTTCAGAAATAATCCGGTTTTTAGTGTACAGAATTACAAAGTTTAAGCTTCTGATGCTTTACAAAGTAAAAATGTCCCTCTTTGAAATCTTACTTTTGAAATCATGATGCAGCACTTACATGTCTCCATAAAGCATGGAGACATGTAAGTGCTACATCATGATTTTTTTCTGTGTCTGTTTAATATCTCAATGATAGCTTTTTTTCCGCCTTTTCTAGTGTTTCAGCAACAGATTTTCCCAATAATAAGAACAGTTAAAGTTTATTGTGGAGTCACCATCAATCAGAATTAGCATCACTCTGATTTCCCAGATAATTTACGTTCCTGTCCCACTGAAAATCTGTCTCTAACATTCATCCCATAACGTTTGTAACTATTAATTTTAGAAATGAGTATTTTTTGCCAAAACCCAAGAGGTAGTCTTTTCAGATTTAAACATACAACAGAACAATAGAACTCACCTAAGTGGTAAGTAATAGCTGGGTCATAAATAGCTTTGCCTCTTTCCATAACCATTTGATGACACCATTAAGCCCACGTGTGTAGTCCAATTATCATGCAGAGTAGATAATTGATTTAGGAAGTTTATTTGATTTATGCTTCTGCTGAGGCAGTTTCTAAGAATCAGTTCACATTTGCTAAGCTGATGAGGTGGGTTCTCCTTCAGTCTGAGCCACTAGCACTTTTGTGTTTCCAAAACAGAGCCTTGTCTTATGTACTATCATATTAACTCTAGGCATAGCTTTCTGTTCTCTTAAATCACGTTCTTATGATCTGCATACATTGATTGTAATATCTTGGTTAGTATCTTTTTCCTTATCCCATCAGAAAATAATGTAACAGAAAGGCTTGCTCCAAAAAAGAAGTCACTCAGTTCCTTATGGAATTACTTTCTGGACCGCAGAAGGAGGACCATATAGGAAAGAGTTCTATCATTTTTTCCTGTGTCATGGTTTAACCCCAGCTGACAACTAGGAGCACACAGCCGTTCACTCACTTCCCCCCACCCACAGTAGGGTAGGGAGAAGAGGGAGAAACAGGGGGAAACCCCCCCCACCTTGGGGGTTGAGATGAAGACAGTTTAATAGAACAGTAATGGAAGAGGAAAAAAATAATAATGGTAAAAAAAATGTACACCATAAAGTGATGCAACACAAATTGCTGTCACCACCCAATGATCGATTGCCCAGCCTGTCCAACGCAGCGATCACAGATCCTTGCCGCCCGGCCAGCCCCCATTTATACGCTGAGCATGATGTCTATGGTATGGAATATTCCCTTGGCCAATTTCCATCTCTGCTCCCTCTCAGCTTCTATGGGAAGCTGAAAAGGTCCTTGACTTACTCTAAACATTACTTAGCAACAACTAAAACAATATGTGTTATCAACATTATTCCCACACTAAATCCAAAACACAGCAGCTACTAGAAAGAAAATTACCTCTATCCCAGCTGAAACCAGGACATCCTGAAAGGAACAAATTATTTAATTCTTAGCTGCTAGTCAAGTTCATTGATGAAAGATTGTTTCATCCATTCTTCTGTAACACTAGTAGATATCACGTACTTGGGATTTACATAAATCTGCAAATAATTACATAGTTTTCTCTGTTTTTCATCTGATTATGTGATTAACATCCTATCTTTTGCAAATATGAGAGAATGAACTGTTATTATAGATATGTGTAGTTCTTATATTTTTAACGGTCTTTTGTGTAATGCATTTCAAGAATGCATTTCTTGACTATGCTTGTTACTTCAGAGATTATTAGTATAACCTTACTGTTTGATGAAGAGGAATTGTTTTTAACTGCTACCCTGAATCCTGCACCTAATTCACAAATCCTAGATCTAAAGCTCAAAATGTTGTCTTTGCCTTTTTTGTCCTTTGTAAAATCCTTGTTTCTAATCCCTCGCATTATAATAAAAACGTACTTCAGGAGAATGCCATAGTAAAATGCTTTTCCACTATATTATTTTTTTTTCCTCTTAACAGAGAGTAAAAAATAGATCACTGGAGGATGTGGTTTTGCTAAATGTTGACGCAAACACTCTAGAAACCCCTTTTAATGACCTGAACAACCTACCTAGCGAAGTGGTGAGTCTTTCAGATATTTCATTCTTTCTTTCTTATACAGATGCTTGAATTACTAGTAGTTATTTTTGCTTGGTTTTGCTAACTGCTGTAAAAGGAATAAGGGGGTGAAAAGCAGCAAGTGCAGACCCCTATATTTGAGATTTTTACCTTTTTGACAGTTGCGGAGATGTTGAATGGAACATCGTATTCCTTATTGTAAAAGTAGGATCATAATTATAAAGCTAGCTGCATTCATTAGGCATAGCTGCTTTAAACGCAAGAGTCTCTTCATCTCATCTTAATCATTATATTACAAAGTAGGCATTTCTGTCTGCCTAGTGGCATGTCTTGCAAAAGAACGAGAGAGTTTTTGAAGGCAAAAAGAAGAAGGGGGCCAATTATCGGCTTCTGCTTCCCTGCCACCTGCCAGCGCTTTCCTTTTAATTAATGATCTGATGGCACTGGTCAATATAATAAGAAATGCTTGTACAGTTGGGGTCAGAAAATTCAGGCTTTGATCTTCTTCAACTTTCTGAAACATTTATTTGTTTTCTCTAAATTATTTCAGTTTTATTTTAATCTCTTCTATCCTGCTGAGGGCTGCGTGAATGAAAACCTATACTGTTTGTCATTTGCTTTGGCAGAGCAAAGACTGCTTACTTAGAATTCTATTTGTAAATTAAACTGCAAACCCAGTTTGTCATAAAAGACATCTGATCCTTTTGAAATGACGAAAACTGTCTTTTGTCTGTAAAGGATGATAAATTAAGTGCCAGTTCTTTCTGGACTTTGATCTTACAGAGGGTGTCCCCCGCCTTTTTTTTTTTTTTTTTTCTTATTGCCTATAGGGGAACATATTCTGTATATCATTTTAAATAGTCACAAAATTCACTTACTTTGGTTTTCCCAGTAGAGCTCTAAAAGAATATCATTGTGAAACCACTGTTTTGATTATTTAGTTATAGATGCTCAAGCTATCACAAATGGTTGTCAGCACAAAGAATTTTATATCAAAATGTGAAATCAAAGAGTTACATTTTCTGAAATTGTAAATCATAAAAACAAACTGTCTTAATCAAAGTAAGGCACTGCAGTGACATACTATGTCTTTTGTTTTTGTTGGTGATTTGTATATATCTGGTACAATAGAAATCAAACTCTTGATGATTATATTAATGCCAGTTCCCTTTGATTTTAGTGATGTTAAAATCTAGACTATTTATAGCTCGTCTGGTCAGTTTTATTTTGACTCAGTATCATCTATAGTTCAGAAATGTAGATGACATTTTGTGATTTTTGTGTTAGTGCATGAAAAAGTAGAGACACACACACACACACACACACACGTATATCCAGTAATTTTGACTGTACCCTATCATTCAAGAGTATAACAAGTTAGGTAAAGAGTGAGTCATTTTATGGTGTGTCAGTAATTTTAACTGACCTTGCATTCAGTGAATCAGGTTAAGGTTATAATGTCACGGAGGTACATACCTCTTGTCAAATAATAGGTAGATGTAGAATTGAGAATTAGGCATTGTGTTGCATAAGATACTGGAGTTGTAGCTAGGGGTCCTTCAAACAGGAAAAACGGCTCTTTCTGCAATGAGAGACACTTCTCATGTATTTTACGGATGCATATCAAAATGATCTCTAAATGAGTAGGCTAGCATGAAATAAATAGGGATGCAGATCTTCATACTTCTAGAAGTGTATTCTCCCCCAGGATATATGTGTTTTACTATTATTAATGTTAATGAAGGTTATCAAAGTGTACAGACTATGCGGTAGGCTTAAAATATTTCATTCCGTATCTAATACAAAGCAAAACAGAACAACTATGTTTTGTGCAAAGTATACTTGCAGAATTTGAGGGCTTTCTAACGAAGCTTTTAATTTGAATATTCCCATTTCTTCCTCTACTTCAATCTGTAAAGCACTTTAATTAAAACGATTTAATGGAAAACATACACAATTATAGTTGGAAAACCTGGTAACAAAAGGCACAGACAACGTCCGTGTTTGGCTCATAAAATGACAAAATGCTTGTCTGCCTCTTGCATTCATGAGGGGCAGTGCAACTGCTAACACTTGGTGAAAAAGTGTAAGACATAGGAATGTAGAGTCAAAATGGTTAGACTTAAAACATTAAAGCAAATGTCAAAGGTATTTACATACGTGAAGCATTTTAAGCTATACAAATAAACCTCATAAGCATACGTAGAAAGGTACTAAAACTTCTGATGAAAAAATATAATGAGTACCTCTGAAGGGTGTTAATATAGGATGAAGAACTGAAAATATAAAAGAAACTCTAGCCTTACTATCCCTTTCAAAATTGATTCCAGGTTGGCTAACAGGCTAACAAAACAAATGCCGTATTTTCAAAGAGTTTTCTAAAACTGTTTCTTGTGTCCGAAGGAAATGGAGTAATTATTTTCTTGATCAATAAGCCTGATGATGTCCTGGCAGCATAGGTATTTAATAGTTTACCCGTGTATAAGTAATATGTCTATGAAAATGCTCTGATTGTGATTTTTTTCATGATAAATTTAAGATTGAAAAAACATTATTATATGGCATTGTCTAATAAACTGTATAATAAATTAACTGAGATTTAAAGGCATTTTTACATCATTCACTTAAGCATTTAAATTATAGTTACAGGCTAGGTGACTTTCTATGCATGTGAACTCTATTATTCTGTCGGACTGACCAGTGGTCTTGACTGTGCAAAGGTCAGTGGTCACAGTTGTCCTGAATTACCAGTCCTTTTTTCATGCGGACCCTCTGCTGCGTTGCATGCTGTAATCTTCTTAATGGCTTCATTCCAATATTCACACATAATATTTTAGATTTATTGACTGTTAGAAATACTACCATGCCAGTAGCAGTTCCGCTACTCCTAAGGTATTTAAAATTGGAAAAATAAATCAGTGCAAGACTTTCAGGAATCCTTTGTTTTCTTAGAGGGGGGAAAACCTCCCTCTTTTTCCTCTCTCCTGACAAGAACACTTGTTTTTAAATTTCATCATTTCACTGTGAATTTGTCTATTATTTTTTAATTAAAAAAAATGAAAATAAGTAGCCACTTCTGTGGGAGTAACTCTCCCAATACAATAATACTTAGCTCACCACTTCAACAGCATAAGACGTTAGACAAAGAACATTTGTGATGTATGAAAATTAGCAGAGACCGTAGACACAAATTTATAAACTTTGGGCCTGATCCTGCAATAGCTACTTGCAGTTAAGTGAGAAGACGACTACTCCTTTGCTTAAATTTTAACGCGTTCAAAAAAAGCTTGGAGAATTGAGGGCATCACATTTAGCAACCAAGTCTTACTGACTTTTCATAGACTAAGCAGAACTTACTTAAAAATATGATCTTCAGAAAACAATAGGATTTATAGGTTTTTAGCATCTTTTGTGGTCGTTAAATATCATTGACCATAAAAATCTACAGAGCTGTTGAAAGATGCATAGCCTTTGTAGCGTGTGGTGCTACACATTATGGTGCGATACAGAATCTAAATGGGTTTTTAGAGTTTTAGTTTTGAGATTCCTTAAGTCGCAAGATTTTAACACTGTAAATTGGGTGTGTAAACATTACTGTTCTAAAAGTAGCATTTGAGAAGCAGGCTGTAATTCACATAGAAAATTGAACGGGTACCTTATAAAACAATTACTTGGAGTGCAAATTATTTCTGAAAATACAATGATTAGTAGTATTATAAAGAAGTTATGGTCAATGTGTAACAGTGCAACTAAAAAGATTTTTTTAAAAAATTTAAGTAATTTATTAAGTAATTTATTTAATTTATTAAGTTTTCCCAACAGAAACTAGCCAAAAATATTACTAATATATTTTAGAAACTCAGAGCAGTCACCAGTGTTTGCAGTGTTATGAGGCAACTATTTATTTTGAATAAGTCTTAGAGTTGAGATTCTGTTGAACCTTGATATGGTTTTAGAAGCTATAGAATGTGAGATTGAAAAGTACAACTAGTTTTGAAAACATTTGCATTTAGTAGTTGTTTTCATATAAAGAAGTATTTGCGATAAAATTTGGAGGGCTGAGATGCCTAAATCCTCCATGTGTAGACAATATCAAGTATGTAGAAGCCCTTTCATTAACAAGACTGATTTAAACCATATCAGATTCCATTTTGTGGTTTTGTTCTCTTCTCTGCCATCTTCTCTCACTTTCTCACTGCTGAGAGTGGTCTTACTTCTGTAGTGACATGATTTGATGGGGAACACTGAAAAATAGTTTAAAGCATAGCAACTGTCACTGGTACCAGATAAATACCCAGATACCTTTTTTTCAGAGATCTAGTAGTTTTTGGGAATGCCAGTGCATGGCTCTGCATTTCTCAGGCAACAAATGTTTTGAATACTTCTATATGTGCTTAAATTTAGACGGGTGCTTAACTTTTTGCAGGAGCAAAGGCCTTGATTAATAGTTACATCATTTTATTCATTTATTTTTTAACTTCATGTGCAGTTCTATTCTTCTACTTACATGAATATTGTAGAGATATTAGTCATGTTTTGTTTCTGATCAGATAGGTATAGTTTAGGAATCTTAGAACATAAGGTGACTATTTTAAAAAATAATACTTTTTTTTTAATGTCCAGCACAATATGTTTCTATGTTTTAGATACACTTACTTACATATGAAAGAAAAATCACATATCAATCTCATGACTTTCTACATCTCTGAAAAAATGTCCTATTGATTTAAATCTTCCTGAAGCTCTGCTTGCTCTTCATTGGTAGTGTTTAGCAGTCCAATGAAGTCACCTTCCTATGAGAAGCCGTTGCTAGGAGAAGATAAAACCAGTTTGCTTCTAGTGTAAATTAATAATACCATTTCTGAAACGGATCACTAGTGGCTTCCAGAAATAAATTTTAACAGCATTCTAACCCCTGTGGTTGGTTTGTTTGCAGTTATTTATTTTTAAACTTTAAGACATGCGAAGAAGGGTAAAAAAAAAGTTTGGCATTCTTAATCATAGACAGATAGAAGGATTAAAGCACAGATGAGGAAAAGATTTTGATGAAAATGCTGCTTGGTATTTTTTTTGGCCTGGTGCCACAAGTGTGGATTGTCTTTGAAATTTTAAGAGCTATTAATGATGTCACCCAATGGGGTCTCACACTTCCTTGGGTTTAGGTTCACGGATCTAAGCAATCACAATCCTGCTGTGCACCAAGTCCTCCTCAGTAGTTCAAAGCACCCAGTTTCTTATCTTACCTACTGTATTGACTATAATAACTACTTTGTCACGCTATCTTTGATTAAACTGGGGAACTGGGAGAATTTGCCAGCAACCTACCCAATTGTGCAGCTTGGGTTTGCCGTCACTTGGTGGTGGGATAAGCCCCGAGAAAGCACTGTCCCTCTGCATGCGAATTTGCCGACCTCAGCTTGAAGGGAACTTAGGCAGGTCTCAGGGGTGCTTGAGGAGCGTTTCAGCCAGGGCTCCGGTTGTGACGATTGGGAAATCAGGGTCATGGCGTACATTATCTCTGCAGGCTTTTTCTAAAGAGCACTGTGCTCCTAGTACTTCTGCAGAATAATCTAATAGAGCTCTTCCTGCCTTTTAGCATAGCCTCCTGAGAGAAGCAGAAGGTGGAAGAACTTTCTTTGAACTCCAGCACATTCTTTTTGAGGGTAGAACTCCTTCCGGGATAGCAGCGCAAAAAAAATGTGTGTCTCACTACACATTTTTTGTTCTGGAGAACCTGCCTTCAAACTGCCAGCCCATTGGGATGTTCTTAATATCGTTGAACTAATAACGTACCAATACTACAGTGAAGCGGGAGATTTGTTGCTTTCTATTGTTCTTTTTAACACACTTTTGCCTGAAGCATCCTGTTTATTGATTCATGTTAGGGTACATAGGGCCTGCCAGAACTGAGAAAATCAGAAAATACCATTTTTCCCTCACATCCCCCACTTCGTCCTCTAATTCCTCTGCTCTACGTCATCTTTACCCCTTTATTCTCTGACCCTGCCTTATTGTCTGCCATTATTTCCCCGAACTCATGAGATACAATTTAGAAGAACCTAGATGTAAAAGAATGTAGAGAATTTTCTACCTTTCCCGTCCCTTATGTTTTGAAGATGCTTCGTCGGTCATGACAGAGACAACATTTTAAGGTTGACAGTTCTTTTTTCGACCTCATGTTACTACTTTTGTTTTAGTGAAATTGAGCTAAGGTTGATGGGCGCGTTTCCCTTATACAAAGGATATATATGTTTATTTCCCCTGGAATGAAATTAACTTTATTTTTAATAACTTAAATGATTTAATGATTATACAGTACAGGAAAAAAAAAAAACCAACAAACCCACCCACCCCCCACCCCCAAAAAAAACCCAAAAAGCCCCCAAAACAAAACTAAAAACCCCAAACCAAACCATGCATTCATTTATTTTTTTTCAACCTTGAATTGCTTAACTGGTTTTTGTACTCAGACTTACAGTTTTTTTTTTTTTTTTTTCTTTTGAGGAAAAAACGTAAATGAGCCTTGGTGTATTCTTTCCATGGGCTAAACGAATCAGGCTCTAAACTTTTATCTAGATCTATGGAGCTTGGATATAAATTGAAAAGATCACAGCTATGGGGAAAAGACCTATACTGTAAAGGCCTTTCTGCATAGATTATGAACATCATAACTCAATAATTTTTTTCTTCAAAACTATAGTTATAATTGGACCCAATGGGGGTCTCTCTCTTTGATCAGATCACAGTAACTGTGACTTTACACTGGAAAATGTCACTACAGTGAAGGTTTATCACCTGTAGAGCTGGTCTTTTCTCTGATGCCATGTTCAGTTCTCATTAGCATTATTCAAAGTTTAGTTGTTAATTAGGTTGACACTTCAATTACAATCATCTTCTACAAGAGCAGTCAGGACTGCTTGCATAAAGAAACGAAAAGATACTCATTCTTGCATATATTTCTGTGAGAGTGAAAGCTGTTTTGGTGATAGTTTATGTTTATAATGTTCTGTTTAAAGAGTAACTCTGTTATTTTGTATAGTTTTTAGTGACTTAAATATTGCTTTATTGGTTATATTGCAATACAAAGGGATATAGAAACATGTATTCAACGTAATTGGAGTTGACTTAGTTCTCCAGATGTCCGTCACGTTGAAACTGAGGAGACTATAGACTATAACTGGGTGTAATTCTACATCTCTAAAGAATACTGTAATAATTCCACAATAATATGATTTTTTCCAAAGTATTTCCAAGTAAGCATCATCTAAATTAGTATTTCTAATTTTTTTTCCAATTCTGTATAATCAGCGATTGCTGTTTGCCAAGTAAGAAAAGACCTCCTTCAAAACAAACAAAAGTTAAGCACTAAAATAAGAATGGTCTTGTGGTGTGTTTTTGGTTTTTTTTTAAACTACAGGTGCCTTGTAAGTATTATTCTTTGTTTCCTCTTGCATATGTTTTATCTTCTAGGACAATGTATCACCGAATTTACACAAACTTTTCTCAACTATTTGACAGGGGTAGCAGCTACTCCCATGGTATTGTGAGTAGCATGAGAAATCATGTAAGATAGTAATTTGCCTTAAAAAAAATAAAAATCCTTAAAACTGAATAATAAGTTACCATTAAGAGTCCTTAAAAATAAACCTTCATAGCATAAATAAAAAATACTCAACTGTCTTCATTCAAAACAAGTAGGTACATGTTATGATTGAGAAAAAAAATTGTGCAGGAAACTGGCTCACATGCAGTTTACTGTAAAATAATTAAGCTTATTTATGTCAAGAGGCCTTGGGAAAAAAAGAGAGCATAAACCAATTTGCATTAGCACTCGACCATCATCCCCTGCTTTCATTTCAATTAACAGACCAGCAGGTGCTCTTTGCAGTTAAAAAGATAAGCTATCAAGGAGGAGGATGAATTTTTGGCTGACCTGTAGACACCATGGTTTGCCTGCTGATTGGGTTCATACCTCGCTGTACCAATTTCTGAGGTGTTAATTTAACTGTTCCACTCTGTCGTGCAGGTCTCGGCCTTGAAAAATAAACTGAAAAAGCAGTCTACAGCTACGGGTGATGGAGTAGCCAAGGCCTTTCTTCGGGCACAGGCAGCACTGTTTGGATCCTACAGAGATGCACTAAGATACAAACCAGTAAGGCGGCTGCTTCTTTTTTTTTTTTTTTTCCTTAATTTGTAAGAGCACAGTCACATTCTTTGCAAGGATGCTTTATCTTAGTCTGAAACATTTCAAAGAAAATGTTTTAAATCTTACTCTATGCTAAGGTTATGTTGTCAATTTAGAAGACGCTCCCACCTCCTGACGGTGAGTTGTACTGAAAAATAAATACTCATCCAAAGTCAGCTATTGTTTTCCTTTGTATCGCTTTCATAATTTATTTAGTATAAAATCAGATTGGATTAATGAAGCTACTTACACACAGGTCACCTGATTTAATGTGGTGAAGAACCGAAGAGCCCGTGCCTTTCAGCCTCCGTCATTTTCAGAGACTTTGCTGTGTTTGAGGCCAGAAGACTTTTATTTCCTAGCAGAAGCTAGCTATGAGTCAAATGTGCATCTCTTCTATTACACGCTTATCTTGATTCCACTGAGAAGTTAGGAGAAATGAAAACCCATTTCTTCCCATCAGAACTTCAGAATTTGTATTTCTGACGTTTTGCTGGTACTCAGTAGATTAATGTGTTACGGACTTTCATCCTTTCTAGTTTGAGGGTGTCACATATTGAGCCTGTTAGAGATAAAATAATTTGCCAGAAACAATTCAGAGATTAATTTCATCTGTCAGTCCAGATTCTTTTCCTATGATATTTGCAAACTACTGATAGTAGTTCTGTTTGATAAAATGCATTGAGATGACGTTGGCTGAATCAGATTCTGACGTTATGATGTTTGGTGGTCTAATGGAGTCAGATAAATATTGAGATTTGATAGGAGAAAATCATCCTTGATGGAGGTGTCAAGTTTTTAAAACTGGTGGGTGTGTGGGTGCACGGGTGGGTGTTTGTTTAGGGGTGAGGAGGGTAGTGTATTCTGTTGTTGGGTAAAGAACTACGTGGTATTCCTTGGTGGCAATGGGGAGGATAGCTATTAATTCCAGATGAGGCCTTCTCTTGGAGGAAACATTAAAAAACAGTATGGCAGGGTCTTCCTTCTACTTAAGTCGTTCTCTTACAGGTAGTCGTTTTTGCCGTAAGCATTTTACACGCTAGCTCTCTGTGCCACTGACAAGAGTTGTTATTGAGATGAAAAGTAATCCATGCAGAAATGAAGTAATGTTTAAGGGTTTAGTTTGTGTATTTCTGTTTAGCAGTCATTCCAGTTTTCTTATGATACGGAAAGCCAGTTTGCATACTATATTGAAATGACTGTACCTGTTTTCAAAATTGCTTGAGTTCAACGCAGTACTAGTGTCAAACTTGTCGAACAAATAGTTTGAACGAAATAGATAGTTGTCATTTATCCTACAGTGGCATTACCTGACAGTGCTTCAGAAGAGCTTATCTAATTTGTTGCTTAGTCTAAAGGTGAGGACACTGGCCTGCCAATCATGGCAGCTTGCAGTAAGAGCTGTTAAGTCAAAAAGTGTCTTAATCTACATTCGATATATGTGAACAGAATGATGTCAGTCTAGTACCTCTGTTCTGACCAGAAATAGGCTCCAGTCAGTCCTTTGTTTGGTGAGTTTGTTGAACTGAATGTGCAAGTTCTTTATCATTCTGGTTAGTGTCTCTGTTGAAATGAGCTCTCCTTTTAACTGATTTCCATTTTATTTCAGTTTATCTGTTGGCATATCTGAGATATCTACATTTGCTCTGTATTGGAAGTAGTGCACCATGCATCATTTCAACTGGCAAACATTTGTCAAAGTGACCTTTGCAGTCCGCCTTTCTGCATTATTTCTTTTGCTTTTTTTTTCTTTTTTTTGGCTCCACTGATTGCATATAAAAGAACATATTTATGAAACCATTGTGGCCTGGTGGTTTTTTTTTTAAAAAAGATATGTTATTTCAGAACATCTTAACAGGCAGAAGTCTGCTGGCAAATACCAGCATATCTTGGATTGGCATCAACTTGTCCAAAGACAAAGCGTATTTTAAAAAAAAAAAAAAGTGTAACTGTTATTTTTGAGCTGTGTTCGCATTGTTTTAACTAATTTTAGTATTTTACAGAATTTTGTTGTGATGGAAAAATTTATTAGAAGCTGAATTTGCTCTGGATTAGTAGAAATGGAGTTATCCCATGATTGTTCAGCTCATTTTATATGAGCCTTTTGAACCTTGAACTCAGTTTAATGCATTGTGAATTGGGAAGTTAAAAAAAAAAAAAATCACATCTGACTGTATTAGGCCATTTGTGAGGAGTCTCAGAACTTGGGAATTGTTATTGCAAAGAAAATACTACCCTTTGTTTTGGAGTCTATGATGCTATATCTAATAAGGGAATCTAAACCACAGCTATGGACTTCACTTACATTCTTTCAGGAGCTCAAGAAGTATTCATGTAGAAAAATTGTGGGTTTATACTTAAATGAGAATATTTTCTATACAGATTTGAAATACTTTATCTATAAATAAGCTTGTCATATTTTCAGAATCAAGAACTGAGAGATTTTGGGGTACCATTTTTAGGATCGCAAACATCCTGATGAAAAATAAAATAATGTGTTTGGATAGTTATTGATTGCTTGTAAGTTGAAAAATATGTTCAAGAGAACTGTTTTCCTTGCAACAGTGTGTTCTGTACAATCTTAACTTGCAACATGAAACAACTGTCATTAATATTCACTTTGAGTAAAGAACAGCTTTGATAGTGTCTGTACTCTTCCAACACTTCTCTTCACTCCAAACCCTGTTCATCACACTGAACACTCGTTCTGTGCAACTGTTTGTTTTCAGCATAGGACAGATTCTCCTCGGTATAGCAATATGTCTTCAACAAACGTCTAGCAATTATTGAAAAAAAAAATGATTAGTGAAAGGGAAAATGGGAAGCTTCAGGGGTCTTGGAAGGAGTTCATGGGACTCCAAAAGACCATATGGAAAATTTGACTACTCTAATACAGACAGGATATGTAACATGTAATAGATAATGGTGATTAGATTTTTTGTCTAATAAATGGTAATAAAAATCTTAATCCAGTAACAGTTTCCAAGAAAAGTGGAAATAGTTGGTTTTTTCTGATGTAATCAGGATACTGAATTAAAGAAATCTGTCAAACTGTTAGAACTGCACAAAATATTTTTGTAATATGCTACACTTTACAGCAGCAAATACTGCATAGTAGGAGTGGGCCTGTAGAGCAAAGCAGCGCAGTTGGTGCTAAGGACCTGACATGCACACAGCGTGCATTTCTAGCTTTATTGCGATTCTTATTTTAGTCTGGTGTTGAATACTGAATACCTGTGATGAGCTGGAACTCTTTTTCTGCTTTAGTTTAATCCAGAAGGAATCCTGTTAGTGCATGGTAGATGGGGACAACTGAAAAAATTCTTTATGCAACCTCTTTTACTATCTTACCACCATTCCAAAATTTTGATAGGGAAGAGAAAAAGAAAATAAATCAGATTTTCATCTTTATTTACTTCACTGTCATTTGATAAATGACCGAAAAATAAGCCAGAACAAAATTATCATCAATGGAATAGTGAATTAGAATGGTTTTGGTATACGGTCCCATTCACGTAGAGGACTGCAGGCCATTTTGATAGGGTAATGTGCATGGACTTGGAGGGGCGAGGCGTGTGGTGTGTCTCCAGCAGTGCAGACCTACACCAATGGCAATGGGGCTACTCAAACTGTTTGGCTATAAGGAGCCCTGACGTATAGAAGGGCAGGTGGTCAGTGCATGGTTGTACTCCCCCAGCTGCGGTACAAGCCATCGTGCAATCTGCAACGTTGGTGATCGCAGTTTTGATCCCAAGGGTCTAACCCTGCTGAGACATTTCAAAGGTCAGAGTGTTGTGGCATAAGTGCTTCTTATACCATGTGAATGCATATACAAGTCCAAACTATGTTTACTTTGGGTGGTCACGACTTAGCCTTGAACCTTTTGTTGCTCCTGTTTTCTTTAGGTAGACCAGCATTTGAAAAAGTATTATGTAATAGGATTTCATGTTCCATGTTTCACAATTGCGTGCATAGGCGGGAGTTAGATACAAAGATTACAATTGTGCAGTTTGTGTCATTTTGTCAACCAGTGTTATGTTTTTTTCTAGCTGTTTTACTTTGCGTGTTCTTCATGGGTCATTTTTAGGCATCCTTCCTTATCAGGTAGGCGCCACGCCAGTCAAACATTTTAACAACTCTGTGATGGCCTTACACATGTACTTGTGCAAACCTTGCAGATGAAAGCAAAGACTAGTAAATTTTTTCCATTAATCATATGCAATATGGTCAGTTAATGAAACACTATATGATGTAAAGAATTCTTAAGCAGGCAATATTTCCACTGACAATCTACATCTAGAGAGGGAAAGGTAGGTAAGAGAATGAGGAAGGAGCACAAAAATAATGAGTATACAAGTATTCACCATAATAGAGATTAATTTTAACATCATCAGGAAAATAAGCAGAGCAGAAAAGCTGTTTTCTCTTAGGTAACAAACATCAGGAGGATATATAGGTGTGATTTTTTTTATTTTTTTTATTTTTAAATTCATCATGGCAAGACAAATACATTTCAAATGTATTTCAAGTAAATCCTCTTACTTTGACACATCTATTAAAAGATTGTGGAATATAAGCAACAATAACTTATTTTCTACCTTTGAAAAATCAGCTTTTCTTCAAGAATTAGCTAAAAAAATACTCAGTCGTTGGAAAAAAATCACCTCTTTTGTGGAAAAAGTCCTCAAAGCTCCTGATGTTATGAGGGAAATAAACACAGGATAATTTTGTTTTAAGTCATGGTGGTTGTAACATCACTCATCAGAAATTAAGAAATGAAGAGCAAAGGCTAATGGATTGCTCTGGAATGCTCAGCAGTAGGAGTTCATGGTCTCATCAGCACGCCAGGGGTGCCGAGATAACTTCCAGCTTGAAGATAGCACAACCGGTCAGACCTCACTTTAATTGAATGCTAACTGAAGTGCTTTGGGCCAATATTGGCGCTATTTTAAGTAGCGGCATCGCCTCTGCAACAGATGCAGGTATTGTATTTCATATACAATAAAGCAAAATAACACGATCAAATGTTATATTAGGAAAAAATACATATTTTAAGATTCAGAACGAATATGTATGTAATGATTGCTTATAAATGAGTTTCAAAATCAAACCTTTTGAGAACAGGTATCTCTTGAAATGGGCATTGACTTGTTTATCTTTCCCCCAAGAGTTAAGCATAAAAAGTACAGCAGAGTACAGAAACAGGGAGAGTAATGACATACCAGAACATAGCTTGTGTTTAAATCCGGACCCACCCTGGGTAATATCGGTTATGACTATTTATTGCGACTTCCATAAGAATTCTGTTCTACATGTTGAAAATCATATTGTTTAGTTTGTCTCAAGGACAGTAGTAGTCCTTTATTGAATATTGTATTAATAGGAGCTGTTGTGCATTTTAATTGTGACTATAAGAAATACCAGCATATCTGAATCTTTATGTGGGTAAATTCCAAGAAATTTGCAAATTCTGCAGAAAATTGTTTGTAATTTAAAGTGGCGCTGTCCCGAGTAGAACCATAGCTCACACTCAGTTATCCCCTGGCCTTTGTCTCTGAATGTCATGACAACAGCTGAAATGCCAGCTTTGTGCTTCCTTGATTTTAAACAGAGGAATTTTCATATCAAAACCAAAATGGTGTTTAAAGTTTTGGTTTGTTTGGTTTTTTTTTTAAATAAACTCTACAAAACCAAAGAAGCTATGCCTGTACCTACCTTATACTCTTCATGTATGAAGCGAGAGCTACCGTATGAAACAGTATTAATTATAGCAATAGTACAAAGAGTTGGTGTTAGTCATCTCATGCTAGAGAGTTACAAATGTTTTCTGAAATAAAGAATTCAAACGTTAGCACTTCTTGTTCAAGTTAAATAACGCTAGATTTAGAAAGCACAAACGTGCCTTCTAATCTAGATTATTTTTCCTTTTAGAATGATCACGCTGTTTTAGCTCACTGCTTTCACGTTCCATTGAGGTCTGTGTAAATTGCTTGCTTGAAATGTGAATGTAGCTTCAAGTAAGAAATTCCTGCTGTGTGTGGCAAGCTATGAAAGGGGAAGAGAATTCTACAGCAACTGTTGTTAAAAGGACAGGTATCCTGTTTGGGCATAGATTGTTTGGTCTGAGTATTAGCTGTCTACTTTTCAGTATAGAGTCCCCACTGGGTTTTGATCGAACTTGTTTTGAAAGTACATTGTAGATCAATACGACAGGGGCCATTTGATGGTCTAGTAGTTAAATATCAGTGGAGCATTCCTCCGAAACTCAGTTTCTAAAGGTACCCAGTTGTATTTGCAGAAATGAGAATGTTGTAAGCTTTGCGCATGAGAACTTCTAGAGCTACTTTTGTTTATATTGATTCAATAATTTATTTTTTAAATAGCACTTCAAAAGGCATCATGTTTACAGTAATAATCTTGAAGATTTGTAAAAGGTTTTTTTGGAAAACAGTTTTGTTGTTCAGGGCCTTGAACAAATAAAAGAGCCAGGAGCGAATTGTATTATTTAATGCAATTTCAGTAAAGTTACAGCAGATACGCTGAGACAGCTTCAGCGGGGAATTTCTACAGGTTTCAACAGATTTTCTCATTTTTATGTGCTGAACAGGTAGCAGCCTTAAACCTACTCAAATTTTTAAAGCAACCTTGCTATCGGTAGGTTCAAATAACGTAGATGACTATTGGATGTGAACTCTTTATACAACTAAAAAATTTTCAGCTAAGGAGTAGCTTTGGTTATTCTGTCTCTGAACTGCACTGATAAGGGAACAGATGCATGGATGCATGAGTGCTTACTAAGTATCTGAAGCATCCAGCGATTAAAGAAAAGTATTTGGGAAAATATTACAACCATGCACTAAAAATGCATGTTGAACTACCATCTCCTGGTGTTACGTGGCGCGGGTGGGAGACGTGCCATCAAGTAGAACTGTGTCTGCTCTGTCTTCCCAGGCTGACGCGAAAGGGAGAGCAAGAATGCCTGTTTTCTCTTCTGCTGGGAGATAACCTCTCCTTTTTCTCTTTCATCTTCCCCAAGGCAACTGGGAAAGTGGCAGTGGAGGCATAGCTTAGTTTTTATCTTTCTAAATAGTGTATTTTGAAAATACTGTTTTCTCTCTTTGGTCCTAAATTTAATGTTTCATAGTATGTCATGAGCCATCATCAAGTCAGTTCTGCGCCCCCACAAAGCCTCTGTATTTCCAGAAATCATTTCTTTGGGCAACAAGAACAACAAAAATTACATAAAAATAATATCTATAATATGTAAAAATATGTAAAAATAACATACGATATACAAAATTAAGGTATAATATATAAAAATATTCAACAATAATATATCGTATATATAAAAATAATATATATAAGATATATAAATACATACATTAAAAAAAAATAGGAGTTGTTACAATTTGCTGCCTGGAAATGTTTTGGAAGAACGCCAGAACTGAGAAAAGAGTCTGCCCTCAGGAGCACTATGTCTTGTACCACGGTATCTCACTGGAGACTATTTCATTTATTTTGATGCACTTTGAATTTGCTGAGTAGCTTGGGGTCATCTTCTTAAGACAAGAGTCTGTAGGAGCCCGAGAATAGCTAACGCAAAGTGGGTCAGGAAGGCAGTGCTATTTAAAGTACCACAAACATTGCAAGCTATTTGGCAGATCCAGCATGTCCTGCGTGTGTGCTGTGTTCACCAGTTATCTCGGGTAAGCAGTAGGTGGAGTAACTTGGTTGATTCTCCAGGGGACTCGATCGACAGTGCTACATGTTGTACTGAGATGGGTTTGCACATCACAGTGTTCCAGCTACCCTGTGGAAGGGGAAGCATTACGTTAGGTAAATGTATAGCTTCTAGCTCTTCCAGTGAGATTTCTAAAATCAGAGGTTCCATAAAGAAGTATGAATGTAAAACTTAAAACCAAGTTAAACATGAACTTAAGCACTTTGCTGAGTAGAATGGGACCTCTTGAAAGAGAGACCTCCAAAGAGGGAAGCTTTTGCTAGTATAAGAATTGGATTTTAAAATGACATCACGGTGTTTTTACTGCAACATTTCCTTGGATTCTCCTTGAACTGTTTAAAAACAAAGTGCAAGATATAAAGAGCAGTTGAAAATTTAGAGCTACTCACCCAAACTCACCTAGGTCACATGCAGAAAATCGTTTGTGATATTCTGGAAGCACATAACTGCACAGTCAGGCAAAATGATAGGAAAACGCATGAAGTAGGATGTGCGGTTCAAGTTAAACAGGGTTAGGAGCAGAAGCCTGTGGTGATCATGGGCATGAATAAATTTGTCTTTAAAGTGGCTAACAGTTGGAGCTATTGTGAAGATCAATATAGAAGCTGTCTTTGATCTTCTTCCTTTTGAATGGCTGAAGCGTCCTTTATTCTGTTGTGGGACTGCACTTTATATGGAGCTTTTGGGTAGTAAAATATTCTATGGTAGATTTAGGTGTGTCGTTTTGTTGGATTCCAAATCTTCTGTCTTTGAGACCTCTGGTAATTGTTTCTAACCCGGTAATTATTTTGGTTTTGTAAACTTGGGTGAGAGGCCTTTTGGCTTTATGATGAAATCTGTTCATGTACCTTGGTCACTACACAAACTCTGTAATGTGTCTATCAGTTAAGTCAAACAGCTTCACGTATTTATTGTAAAGTATTGATAAGAATAACAGAATTGGAGAGAATGTTCATCCAAAGTGTCCAGTGCTCTGTGCACACTGAAAATAGCAAATTTTAAATGAAATTAGGGAATAGCATAGGAGTCAGTCTGATTGTTTATAAATCATCTTATTAACATCTTTTTAAATGAGTGCTGTTTTCAGTAGTGTTTTTTTCAACAAACGCTTCATTTTCAATGAATACTTGTTTATCTTCTTTTGCCTTCAGAGTGTTTTGGTGCATGGTTTTTGGTATAACCATAGACTGTGTGCTTTTCCCATGTTGGGGAAATACTCTTGTATTAAATGTTAATCTCATCTGTTCAGATTTTCTCCATAACAGTGTTCTAGAAAGTTTGTAGTTTTTGTTTTGTGTAAAAATAAAATAGATGTGTATTTCAATAATTTCCTGTTAAATCTTCTTATGTTTTGGTAGAATAAATATAAAAATAATTTGGTGCAGATACATCATTTTGGACCGAATTAGAGTTTTGGTTTACTAGTGTTGCTGGTTTTGCATGCCAGGGAATCAGGGCAATCCTGAACAATAACGCATGGTAAATTATTTGAAACACTGGCCCTGCTCTTCCTCAAAATTTGAACCCTTCCTCAAAATTTTTAAGGAAAAGTACTGTAAAGGTAACATGGACCAACTGTAAACCACTTACTTTTTCCTTGCAGAGCATATTTTGTAGACTGACTTCATAAACCAGAGGTTCAATTGCAATACGTATTTTGATGACTATTTAAATATTGTATGAAGATTTTGGGTGTTTTTGTTGTTGTCTACATCTGTTTAATTGGATGCATGTTTATCAAGATTGCTTGAAAGGGAGTATTTGTATGTATTGACTATTAGTAAATAAATAAATTTGTAATGGAGAATTTTAAATAAATCAGCATATTTGTGTACTCTAGTTACCATCTAACTTTTTCTGTTTAAATTTTTTAGGGAGAGCCTATAACTTTCTGTGAGAATAGTTTTGTGAAGCATCGTTCCAGTACTACTAAGCAGTTCCTGGAAACTGCTGTTAATCTTCAACTCTTTAAACAGGTATGAGAGGGTAAACGACCCACGTTTAATGATTTTCTCTTGAAACATATCTGTATTTAAATGTATTTTCCTTTCTCTTATCTTGTGAAACTCTGGTTAAAATAGAAGTACAAGTACTTTGTGTACAGACAGTTATCCCTGGTTTGTTGGATTATTAAATCTTCAATTGCAGTTAAAAAGAATGGTGGTAGTGAGGAAACTCAACAAAAAATAACCCCAGGGTGCAGAGCCCGCGCAGCATCTCTTCAGAGCCAGTCGGCAACTCATCTAAACAGGAAAAATCGCGGATCTCCCGGCTTGATGGTTGAACTTCATTTTCAGCTCTCTTGGCTCATGACCAAAGAACCTAAACAACATAGTGCTTACTTAAATTGGACTTCAGTGGCTTTTTATTTAAAAACTGGATTCATACTGTAATTGCAGTTTTCATTGCTAGGCTTTTTGAAATGTGCACACGGAGAATATAACAAACCTGAGCCATAGGGGTGGCCTGAAGAATATTCTAGCTGATCTCTTAATGCAGATTATGAGCTAATAGAGAACAAATTATTGAATGTCTGGCATAGCTCAGTAATAGTTTTATTACGGTCTTTGAAATCAAGTTTTTTCTTTGATTTTATTCTGTAACTGTCTTTTCTCCCATTTCATCACATGACCCCATTGCATCAAAAGGGTGTTAAGAAACTTATAACTAGATTTTTAGGAGAACCAAGGAAAATGTGAATAAAATCAGAAGGCTTATAAAAGTATATTATTTGCCTGCAAATATCTGGAATGATTGAGGCATGGGAGTTCATGTTTAAATAATCTGGTGGGCGCCTTTGAAGATATACTACCATGATAGATAAGGGAAATTCATTATACCCAGAATCTTCTAATTTTCAAAAAACCACTGGGTGTTAATCAGAGGCTAGTGTCTAAAGTAAAGATTTATGCAAGGATGATAGCGCGTAAGAGTCCTGTGAAAACATGTTTCTCCTAATCGTATAAAGTTAAAGAAATATCTATCATAGAATTGGGCTCCTTTAATTTTTCTCTGTTTTATTTTATACCATTAAAAAATGTAAAAAAAAATTAAAATAATAAGAAATCTGAAATCTTTTGAAGTATCCAGCACATATGATTGAAATGGAAAGAAGTAAAGGAGTAAACAGTGTTGTTTACATTTTGCATATCTCAGTGTGATAAGCTAGCATGAAACTTTCTTAATAGAAAACTGCCTACAAGCAATGTTTCTGAATTGTTGTCACACTACTGCTAAAGCAAGGTCTTCAGCTGTAAGAGAAAGGTTTAACTCCACTGAAATGAATGGGCTTGTCAGTGTGCCTCTGTGCTTACCCATTACATTTTAATATGTGTTCGATTAAACAGAATCAGTTTACAGTTTGTTTATGGCTTGTTTTAATTTTATTTCAACTAAAGGAAATAATATATTTTAGAGGATTAGGAAATAGTAACAATTTTGATCACGCATGTGGTTTAATAGTAGTAGTAGTAGGTTTTTTTCATTCCTCTAGTTTCTGTTGCGAAGGTTACTCCGACTTTTTCAGCTAATGCTTAGCCCAGCTGCATCTTCTCCATTTTTTTCCCCACTGACAAATGAGCTGTTTTCAAAGTTGTTTGTGTTCAAAGAGACCAAACTGTATTTTGTTCTGTTCTGGAAAATCTTTTAAGCAGAAAATAGTTCTTAGAAGCAGCCTTAGACCAAGCAGAAAATAGCTACTTTAAATGCACCCCTTTTGCCATAACTGACAAGTAACCTTTATTTCTGCCATTTTGTAAAATCCTTCCTCTGTCCTTTTTTCTTAGTGGGCTTTTAATCTTCTCCTCCTCTCTCCTGCATTAAAACATATTAATTCCTCTGATTTAACCACTATTTTAAGTTTGGAAGTGCTAGTATCTTTTCACCGAAGTACCAGGAAATCACTGTTGGAATAAATTGTGGAATTCTTTGTGGTACTCCCATTCAGATTATTTTCATCTTCAACATCATCTGTTTTTACTTTGTGTTGCATTTTGATGTGTTTTCTATTAATGATCCCCCCCAAATGTATTAGCACATGCCAGTCTTTTGTACCAAAATCGTTAACTAACCTGTAAATGGGATCAGTCACGACACTTACCCTGAAATACCATGAGGGGTGACACTTCCAGCCTAACACTTTTCCTTCCATTGCAAGCTGTTATCTCCTTTTTGGGCCAGTCCTTACCCAACCTAAAGTTCAGGTGTACCGTTCAGGTACTCTGATTTTATTTCATCTCAACTAGGATTTTGAGGCACATGCAAGAGGCATTTCTGTGGTGTAGATAAATTGCATTTCCTTTATCTATAAAATTAATTGTCAAAGAATCTGTGAGAAACAGTGTTGTAACTTATATGTTGTATCTTCCCACTTACTTATTTACCACTTTTACCCTCGAAATGCCCCCTCATCAAATTGTTAAGGGCAAACTGGCAGACCAACACTTCAGACAACCATTGCTTTTTTAAGTAATGGTACTGTTCTTCTCCACTTCAACTGTGTTTCCTTTACTTTGATAGAGTCATAAAAAATTTTTTTACTTCCAGGTACATGTGCTGTTTTCCATAGAATCGTGTAACAGAGGTGAATCTAGGGGTTTCTGATTCACGTTTTATTCCTCAGATACTGTAATGTCCATTTCTGTATCTCATTTTCATTAACGTTTGTATTTTTGTTCCTTTATTCAGCATCATAGTCTTTACTGAAAACTGAGGCAGGATATTTTTGGCAGGGACCACGCTTAGATTATCTTTTAGCCTCAAACCATTCTCTTGGACTTATAAATTATGGAGATGCCTTTGAATTCAGGTTGATGACTGCACGTTTTTGGAAGTTGAAAGGACTGTTTATATTGCTCTGAAACAGAATGCACCAAACTCTTTATGCAAAACATACATTTGCCAGGAATTTATAGAAGTAATTTATGATAAATACCCTGATAAGGATCACAACTATAGGGACGTATGAAGTTTAATGTGCTGGCTTTAGTTTTCTAAAGCTGTCCTCTGCCCTGAATAGATTTAATTTTAAAAACCCTGATTATTGTTATTCTTATATATTATTCATATAAAAAAATTTCTTAAAAAGAAAATAACTATCACTTATATATTAAATATTCTTATTTCCTGATTAAATATTCTGTATATGATGTCTTTTCCCCAGATTAAATGTTTGTTCTCTTGGACTGTATACTTAACGTTACTTCTTTTCTCACTGTTTTTTTTTTTTTTTCACCACATCTTTGATATTTCTACTATTATGCATCCTATTTATCTGTTAGCTTTTTCTGAGCCTTGGAAAGGCTCCCCTTTAATTAGGGTAACATGGAAGGTAGCTAATCTTTATTTCAAGCTGCAAACACAGGCAATTAATAGTTGCATCTTACATGTCAAATAGTTCTGATGAGTGTCCAGGGAAAATACTAATTCATTCTTAGAACTAGCATGAAGCCTAATGCTAGACTATCTCGTTACATAATGTAATTGTTTAAGTGATGTAATCTGCAACATTTGTTGGGATTTGTTCCTAAAAAGGTGGAAAGTGTCAACGAGAAAAATAAATAATGAATGCAGGATTAGGACTTGAAGAATCATAAGTCTTTTGAACATTATTATTAATTTTAAATTTCATTTACAAGTTTTATGAGTTGAGCTCTCTTCTTGCAAGATGTTGAGCTCCTATTGTGTGGAAATCACATTTATGATGTTTTCTTTGCTTCTACCAACTTTTTGTTTTTAATAATGGGTGAATCGACTTGGAATTTTTACTCCTACCTAAATAAATGATTGGGTTCAGCTCACAAACATCACGTCTCCTCCCACAGCCCCCACTCTTTATCATCTCTGCAGCAAGATCTTCTGAAGTGGATATGGTCTATATTTTGATTTTTAGAATTCAAAATTATTTATGGATTATGGTATTTCTGTCTTTAGTCAGCTTAAAATCCAAGAGCAGCACTGGAATTACTAGTTTTTCATTGAAAGTGGTAGTCAACCAAGGTCTCTCTGGGTCTCAAAGTAAATGCATTTCTTGAAATAGGCCCAGATTTTTCGAGGGAGTGTGGGTTTGAAAAATGGGAGGAGAAAACCATAAAGCGTACGTGTGATTCCATGTGCTGTTCTTTTCATATAGCAATCTAAGTGCAACCGTTAACAGTAAACTATTCAAAAGTAATAACTACTACTACCACTTAAAAGTTCCTTTAAATAATGTCTCTAGTATCTTTTTGCTAACAGTTCAGCTTGTCAGTATTTACATTAAATACTCAGTTGGAGTGATCCTCTAAAAACTAAAGTTCAGTCAGTGTCTCAGCCTTCTGTTGATAGAATTTTACCAACTGATGAGTATGTCCATAAATCTTACGTTAGTTTATAGTATGGAATGAATTCATAACTTTCCCAAAAGAGATAACGTCTTACAGTTCAAAGGCTGGAGATGGGAGGGGATGGGGTGGTGGGTTTTTTTTCCTCACGGCAGTAGCTAAAGATGCTCTTATCTCTTTTTGTTACTGTGAAATAATCCAGTGATCCCATAGTGGTCTGACCATGAACCAACCTATTTGGAAAAAAAAAGCCAACTTCGAGTAAAATGAAAAAATAAGAAGGAATTCAGACAAGAAAGAGAAAGAAATGGTTATCTATTTGCTTGCCTTATTTTTGCTACTGGAATTTGTGTACTCTGAGAAAGGGATTTGTTTCACATCACTAGTCTGTTTATTGACAAGCATCCGATTGTCACTGACACTGTTTGAATAATCTCTGCTAAAATATGATACAGCCAAATAATTAATTTTGTTTCTGTGTACTTGTTAGTACCGGTGAATAACTCATCATTCTTGCTAGAAGATGAACCGTGTATAATTGGAGAAGTGCTTTCTCACTTTATCTCTCAGACTTGAGTTAGCCTTTTCAAAACAGAAAGGGGTTGCTTCTTGAAAGAATTTTAAACCTTTAAGAATGTGCTCGTTGTACGTCTTTGAAGCCTGGTAATTCTTGAGAAGAATGTAGTCATTCCTTCTGAAAGGTTTAATCATTAATTATCGTACTTTCACTTTTTCTGATTTACTTGGATCGTTTCAGTCTTTCTATATACACTGATATGTGGATGCAAATCCATGTGCTTATGCAGCTGTAACCTCCGCATAAGGACAGCTGTTGCAATATGCATCTGTAGATGCAACTACATAAGTGTTAGTGGTTAAAAAATGAAAAGGGTAAACAGATGTGTTGGGACTTAAAAATACAGTGGTGTCAACCCCGAACCGTGCTCAGTCGGGCGGAGAGGGTTTTAGGGGTCTGCCTTGGTATCCTGCCTCACTTTGTTTTGGGACTTCATGCATCACGTTCCCATACACTGAAATTAAATGTCCTTGGAGTCAGCTTGCACCCCGCCAGTCACATCCAGCCTGCTGCTGCCACCGTTTCTGAAACCGAGCCACAGCCTTCCTCTGCTGTTTCAGCGTGGATGGTTTTGCTACAATTTCCCTTCACGTACTGTCCTTATAGGCTCCTTTTTCATGTAAAACACATACACTTTCAACGGACCTCAAGTAGACATCGTAGTCTGTTATTTCTTTGAACTGGGTGAAGTGTTTTCACTTGTTCTAAAGGTACTTTCTGTGCCCATAAAGTTCTACTTTGGACCCACTGATGCATACCCAGAAAGGGATACCACAGGGAGGTTTGTTTATGTTCTTTTGTTGATGATATGAGGTAAGCTTATGATTCAAAAACAGAACATCAGGGAGTGACTCAGAGATCTTTATTTGATTACGATTACAAATCCAAAGTTACCATTTGTAAAGAAAAAAATTAATATATTTTCATGCCATTAGAAAAGCAAGAAAAGCTGAAAAGCCCTTTAAAATGTGTCTGAACAAACTGATGTGTAATTTCATTGACTATAAAATTTACAAATCTATTTTTAAATTTTGCATAATACATATGATTTTCTTGATATGTATATAAAAAATACTCTGATATTTCTGCTGCTCATAGTTGCAACTGCTCTTGAAAAATCCATCTAAAAGCAATATATTATCTATAAGCCACATGTTGTCTTGAACATCTGTATTCCATTGTAATGTACATACTGAAAACTATAACGCTGTATAGTAATAGAAGGGCCAACAGTGTGACTATTTTTTTTTTCAAGTTTATTGATGGTCGGCTATCAAAATTAAATGCAGGAAGAGGATTCTCCGATGTTTTTGAAGAAGAAATCACAGCAGGAGGCTTTTCTGGAGGTACAGAATTAATTTGAGTGGTCCTCACTGATTATACTTCTTTGGGAGCTGTTCAATGTGATGATGTTCTCAGGGTGTCCTGTAAATTTTTGAAGTAACAAATCTAATTATTGCTTCATCGTACCCATTCATTCTTGGCAAGGCTTTAAAAAATCACTGCTGGGACACATACTATTACGTATCCAGTTATGTCAGTATATTAAATGAAGATATGTTGTTTTGATGAAATATCACTATATTGTTTACATTTTTAACTGAATAATGTGATACGTTATATGTAAACTGCATTTTAAAAATAACTTTGAAATTTCTGCTACTGAACTCTTTCTAGTTATGTTTTCTGTAAAAAAAAAAAAAAAAAAAAAAACAAAACAAAAAACTCCTGTTTTTTCACATCCAATTATTTCTGTAGTGCAGAAATCAGAGCGATTTCCCAAATTTTTAGAGAAATTTGCTTTCTTCAGCATATGTGTTACTCTAAGAAAGAGGGAAAAATGTAACAGTTGTGTATAATCTCAGATGGAACATTGAAAGTTTGCCCTCTTCATAAACAAAATATTATTCCTTGTGTTTTTTTCCCTGGGTTATGTTCACTGACAATTGTTATAACACTTTTCGCATTAGCTAGCTTACAAAGTTAACCCCTATAGTGGATGCTGAATGCATTGCTGGATATTGCAAGATTATGGATTGCTTTCCGCTTAGACATTTATTACAGCTGCATTGTTATTTGAGGTATCAATTTGCTATCAAAATATCGGATCAAAATGTGCATGACACAGCGCAAATACTGTTTTATGGTCTTTAGCGTAGAAGCTTTCTCAGTAAATGGAAGTTACATGACTTCAGCAAATCCACTGAGTTGCATCTGGCAGCTCTAGATGGGTCTTCCTTTGCCAGACTACCCTTAAATGGATGTATTTACAGAAGAAGGGATTTGGTCCCCACAGAGAAATCATTGAGTCATGCAGAGCCATCCTCACCTTCTGTAAATAATACCTTTTTATGCTCAGAGTACATAAATCCTTTTGTTCAAGATTTTCACTGCCTTCTCCTGCCCTCTGTGTCTTGTGCTGTGATCTAGCACATAATTATTTTTTTTCTTGATTAAAGTGTGGCTAGTTATACAGAGATTTACGTCTTTTCTACCTTTTTAGGATAACTTATGCTGCTCTGTAAACAGATTTTAGGCATTGAGCATCCATTATTCAGATAGGTGGTGTCAGTATTGCAAGTTCTTTCGCTGAGCGCAGTTAGAGGGTCAGGAGGCTGCAATAAAACTGCAGTAGAAGTTAGATAAAGCTCATTTCAGTGAGCCACATCTCACCTGGCTGTGCTCAGGAGGGAATGCTCGGCTTCTCCAGCAGTTCTCAGTTAGATTGCACTGCGTGCTTACTTTTCAAGTCAGACAAGCTGTATATTGCCAGGTTGTGGACAAATTGCTTAGGGCACATATTCAGTATTTACATAACTGCTGTCTCATTATCGTTATGAAGTGCAGGGCTAACAATATGTATGCAATTGAAGGTGACATTTTGTGACGCTAATGGGGTAGAACTATGATCTCTTTGCAGAGTTAACTCCCATCAACTTTATCAGGAAGCCCAAGGTTTTTAAAAAAAACAGGTGAAAACCAGCCTTCAGAAAAGTCACGGAAAGTTAGTGTAAGCTACAAGCTGTTCAAAGGACAGGGGAACACATTCTTAGCTGAAGAGAGTACAATTTAAAAATTAGTGAATCAAATTGAAAGTGTTTCTTTAAGTAATCTCTTTTTTAATTTGCATTTTTCCACATATGCGAGCGTAACTAAATCAGCACAGAAAATTAAACTGGAAATTGGAGAATAAAACTTAGGTTTCATTATTTTTTTATGATTTTTTCTTTTCCTCCAGTGAAGTCGTCAAAACTTATTTCCCTGTGACTATATGTGAAAAGAAATGTCAGCCATCTTCGTTACAGTTTGCACTTCATACTTAAGTTTTATTGTCTTTTACATGAATTATTCTGTGGAAGTATTAGTTCACAAGAGTTTTATGTAACTTTCAATACAAGAAGATAGTGATGATTGATTGGCTTAGCACTTGGATTTCTTGTAGAATATATCCATTAAAGTAATTTGTAATCACATTAATTTTACTACAGTCTTTTTTTTTTTTTTGAGTTGGTCTAATATAAACGATGGTAGTACAAGGAAAACTGAAAAAGTGAAAAACCTTTGAACCTCTCTTTTAATCATAATTTATTTTAAGGATGCAGCATTATCTTGCTAGAGTTTCAGGAGGTTCAACCCTAGGCTGACGTGGCCTTTTCTGTAGATGAGTATTTATCTGTTTTCTTTATTGCCTTCTCTGAGGTCTCTGCACAACTATTAGACAGTTAAACTTCTTGGTGATTTTCTGTGATCTCATTTACTGTCTCTAGTAATTGCTTAAGTCATAGGCTGTGACAGAGAAAGCTCAGATGTGGAAAGAGTCACTGTTAAGGACGCCACAAACCAGATGATATATGAGTATTTTCGATAAGAACTTGAAGTTATGAAATGTCATGTTAGAGGAAGTACTGATGATTCATTGAAATTTCATTAACACATTAGCAGTGGTTAAATTTCACATGTTATTTCCAGGCTACCTTCTCTGGTAGTTCAGGGAGCCAGCCTGAAGAAGTAAAAGAAAGAGTCATTTTTGTTTCAGGTTGCTCTTTGACGTTCTTAATGGAGATAGGATCATAATGACCATCGGGTTCTCTCCTTTCTAAGTGAGCATTGCTTTCACTTCTGCCATCATTCCTGAGAGTTTGGCTGTCTCAAAATTGCTTGTAAAGAACTTAGCGAAATGGGTGAAAGTGCTTGATACAAGTACAAACAGACCAGTTTTTTCACCTTATGGAGAAACTTGGGAATACCTTTTACAATGATGCAGTTAGCTCTCAGCCACATCCTAGGAGAATGTTTTGGATTTCCACTATCCGATGCAGTAATTCCACCCAGGCCTTAGTTAATTGATTATTGCAAAGCTTAAGAAGTCTTGAGAACTCTTGCTGGAAGCCTGTAAGATCAAGGATATATCAGTATGGTCCTTTCAAAATGGATAAACTCGCTGTTTGAAACTGCAGCATCTTTGTCAGTGTGACTGTCTTGTCTGGGGTTAGTAACAGCTCATGGTACCAGAGTATTCAAGTGACTGAGGTGCTCTAAAACTTTCTCAGGGATCAGGGACCCAATCTTTGGTGTGCAGCTGAAGCGCCTTTGGGAAATAGTATCCATTTCTTCACCAAGTGCTCGTGAGAATTTAACCCTGTCCTTCATGGCCATCTTAGTGGCACAATAGCCCTTGGTAGTTCTACAGACGCCATCTCTCACTTGCCTTTTAGAGGTTTTCCTTTGTGAAAGAAAGTAGATGCGGTTAATATACATTATTAACTAAAGGATTTTTCCTGCACAGGAGTATGTAGTTGTGCCGTAATCCTTAGACTTTTCTCTCTTTCTTTTTCCTTGGGATGGTACCATCTGCAGTCCATGTCATTTTTGTACTTGAAAGTTTGCCCAGTGGGATCATTATGCTTGAACGCAGTTCATTATATGTTATTCTTTCCTTCTAGTCGGTGTTTTTCTTTTTGGCACTGTGTTACCTTATCATAGTTGTAATGTCTCTTTCTACCTCAATTGGAATTAAAAACTCTGTGTGGTGAAAAGATATGCTTTTACAAAAAAAATAGAAAACCTGAAATAAGAGATACCTAGGTGTTTTTCTTAACGTACACATATTCTTATCTTTACATTCCTTGCCTGTCTGGGAAGAATGAAATTAATGAATAATCCTCTAAGGGAATTTTATATGCAGATTGTGAGGAGGGTTGAGACATTTAAAACGTTGAATTTATGTTTGATTATGTTACATTTTACATTTCTATTTCAGGAAATTCAAGATCGTATCAGCAGTGGATGCATACAGTGAAGGTATAAACTTGGTTAAGTAATTCTACTGACCATCCTGTTCTTTAAATCTTTGTCCTTTTCTTTACATGTATGCAACGGTAAGAGTTTGTTCATTTGCAGGGAAAATATAAGCACATTCTATAATAAATAACATTTCCGTGGTATATGCAATAATTTGGTGGTTGTTTTCTCAAAGATATAAAAATAAATAAATAAATCCCATACACAAAACAAATGCCAAAATGCAGAAGGTTCTTCTGTCTGTATAGTCGGGGATTTCACTGCATTCTGTATCATGCTACATTCCGTAACTGTGAATTAGGTGTGACAGTACCATTTGATACGAAGTTTATCACTTCTACCAAGTCGTAAGTTTGTTAATATGGATTTGTGCTGTTTGGCTAGCAGAAGACCCTTGGTACAACCTTGTTATTCTGCAGGATTAGTAAAATATATTATTTTAGATTAAGAGAATTCTTGTGTGATTGAATGAGATAGTTCTTTCTGTCAGGTCACGGTATTTTTAAGTTGCATAATAAATATGATAGGAACACATGAAAAATAGCTGTAACTTCTGAATTGATTTTGAAATGGTAACAATGAATGAAGAATGAAAATACATCATTCTGTTAGAATGCATTGATAAATGTGTCAGCTGTGATAATGACGTACGGTAACCCTTGTGTAGCTGCAGACAGCAGGTTGGGGAGGAAACACAGCTGTGGTTTTTTTCTTACCAATCTAAAAGGAAGATTGTTTTTTCTTTGCAGCACACTGTTTATTTTTCTGTGCTGTTCTCCTAAGGTTTGACTTGTGTTAAAATGTTACTAAAATACATTTTTTGTGTATATTTCAGAAAGGTGGTGCGCTGATCAACACAGCAATGACCAAAGCCACTCCGGCTGTGAAAACGGCATACAAATTCGTAAGATCATCTCTTTCAAATAAATAATACATAAAAATACTGCAACTTCCTACAACCTCTCATTCTTCCTGAATACTTAAAAACCTAAGCTTTGTATAAATGTATTGTAGAAAAACGCTTCAGCTTGTAGAATGTTTTTAGCTTCATTTGTTTTCTTATGCAGCACTAGGATTTAGAGTTGACTCAGGGTCTTGCAGATAGCTTGTATGTAACAACAGACATTTTCAAAGCATCAGTGTGCTGGTTTTGTTTCAATAATAATACATACCAGAAGCTTATTTGAATATCATTTGGATATTTGATTCCCAGCTGTAAACTCTCCCTAACCTGGTGACATGATTAAAATATGGACTTTGAAAACAGAAATTCTCAGTTACGCTAAGGTCCTGTAACACAACACAGGCGTCACAAAGTTATCATGAATGTAAAACATTTTGTAAATGTTTCATTTATATGTAATATAAATATAGTTGCATAGTATGTCATGTTAACATGATGTAGAGATCCTCTCTATTCAGCACATAGGGTTTGTGCTAGACGAATGGAGTCCTGGCTTACACAGATGCAATTTCACTTTGGCACTAGGTCCTGCGCTATTGAAAAGATGTGGTAATGCAACAGTAAGGTGCGCGGCAAGACTTTTCTGTCATCTGCTCTTTTAAAGATGATCCTAGAATACTCACGTTTAACTAGATTTAATGCTAATATTTCTGCACTTAGATCTTGTTTTAAAAGCCTGCCTAAGCAATAAAGCATGTGAAATTATACGGTATCACGCAGTATGAAAAATCAGCAATAGCATAAAATGAAGTGGGAAGTATTTTAAGGTTGCATTTTTAATACATGGGAAAAGACTTTTGGCTTCCTTTTTGCTTTTCCAATTACTTCACTAGTTGGATGCATAATAAGTAGTCCTGAATAAATCAGTACATCAGTCTAAGCTAGTATATTTTAAGTAAACTTTTCAAATAGAATTTTTAATTTTACATTGGTTGCAAAACACAGAAGTCATGGAGAGAAACAGGTAAATAAATATACTTGGTATTTATGAACTCATTTATAATTTAAAAAATGGTTCATTAACAGGTTATCTTCTCCGGTTTGCACTAGCTTAGACTGCGGTTACGTGATCTCCCAGCCTTCAGTTTTGATAATTGTGTTCTTGATAATAAAGGTTCATCAAAGTGAGCTTCTGTTCAGGAAACATTGGTAAATTTTGTGAGGGTCTGTGTGTAAGGTATTCATATTTTTACCCCATTTAATTTCTTATGCTGTTGCCTTTTAATAAGCCTACTACTACAGCAAGGGAATATGTGTTTCTTAATAGTGAGATGACTGATTGGTAGCCTTGAGTAGTGTGCTTGGTGCCATCCCTCAGAGTTAGAACAAAGCACTCCAAAATTCATCCAAATGCTGTGAGCATGATCTGAAAAGTTTAAAGTGGCTCCCAGGTTAGCATCTGCTACATGGCACCCCATTGTGCTGTTATTGAGCTTATAGATGTCTGATTTAAGCATCAAAAAGACTCTCTGACCTCTTGATTCAAGAAAATGATTTTTTTTTTTCCTGAATTTCCACATATAGAAAACCATGGAAAAATAGGTGGTTTCCACATATTTATACCCTTAAATAGATTTTCAAAAGTCCTGTTTTCAAGAGAGCCTTGAAAGCTTTCACAGTTTTTTCCAACATTCATATAAGAAAAATACCCTTTCTTCTGTTAGGGTTAGGGGTTTTGGTCCCCTCTCCCTCGCCTCCATCTTTTCTTTTTTTCGACTCTCTCTCTAAGTACGTGGTATTCTGGATTGATAATTCATTTCTCTATTGAAGAACATTCTTGGCTCTGTTTTTCATGCAACAGTGATCCTTGGCTTCCTATTTTAATATATACAGAATTCTCCCCTAAATAGCAGCACTATGCTATTCAGCAGCACTGGGCAAAATCTCCATCTGCATATCAAATCACTTCATTTCTCTTAAGATTGATGTTGCCCTGCAAGTTGCCAGACTGGAACACTGTAGCAGTCGTCTTGAAAATCTTAACGTTTTTCCAACATGCCTTACTGGTAAAATACTATTTCGAATTTAAAGGACCATTTCAAATAAAGGGGTGAGGTATATGACCATTTTTAGCCTGTCCTTAGTATTTTGGAGAAGTTTTGAGTATATATGTTTTCACAGCATTGGCATGCATGTACTAAGAAAAAAATAATCCTTACATATACGGACAAAGCGTGAACATATAAAATATACTGACAATGCATGTATGAAATTTGTGATAAAGGTTATTGTCCATCGTTATATCACCAGGTGCTTAAAAAAAAGGTAAAATAACTATGGTATCATGAAGCTTGTTTCGTGACTGCAGCCAGTGTCTTGCAGAGCTACTTAAGTCCTTTTATTTTTCTAGGCAAAAAGTCAGGCAAGGCAAGGAATAAAAGAAGTGAAGAGTAAGTTAAAACACAAGGTATGTAGTGCATTTCTTACTTTCTTAACTAGCTTCCTGTATCAGTTTGAAGCTTACACTTTACAAATCACATGAGATTTGTGTTTTTAATGACTTTTGAAATATGCTTAGCCCTTTGTTCAACAATACATTTTTCATAACGAGCCCTCTGGCAACTATCTGTCATTCTGTGCATCCACTGAATAATCTCTTTATTGTTTGCATATTTTATCATAGAACAACAGAGGTCTTCAAAGATACATTAACAGGATGTATGTTTTCATAAAGTTGATTGCTTTGATATCACAATCGAAGCCTTTGCTTCAAGCTGAGAATTTGAGATGGGAAAGTCTTGCAGTGCAATGTGTTTCAGAAGGAGTAGTTCTCTGTTTGGGCTTCGTAAGATATGTGGGCAATGGCAATGTTTAAAAACAAAAGGATAGTTTCATTTTGCAGAAGTAACGTTGCGGAAATATCAGAAAAGATATTTTAGGCATTTTGCAGCTGCTTTTCCCATTGAAAATGTTGTTTCCACTTAAGATTTTTCTGTGGGGAGAAGGAACCATTTTTTAGATATATTTAATGCTATTTTAAGAAAACTTTCAAATCCGTTTCCTAGATGTTTGAACAATTCGTCTTTTAAATGACAATGTTGATAATTCAGCTTCCTGAAAAGCTAAATTTGATTTTCTTACTACAGATGGTATTTTCATGACAGTAATAGATTGTGGCAAGAGAATTTTAAATGCATTCTGCATGCATAATATGGAAGGTACGTTTGCAGATAATGATTATAAATATGGGAATTTAAATCTGTTTTGTTGTAGGAGAGTGAGTATGAGTATGGAACTTGCAGCGCTGGTGCAGGACAGACTGCTCCTGTCTACATGTTACATTACGAGAAAAGAGCAAACTCAGAAAAACGGCGACTGGCACAGGTAAGACACCTGAAACTTCTCTTCTTATTCACATACATGTGAGGAAAATTTTTTGCCACTTAGAGCAATGCATCAGTGACTGTGTTTAAGATTACTGTCTGGGTTTGGATATAGAAGGCTATGTTTGTATAAATGCTGCTATACTGCTTGAATGGAGGAGAAGTACGGTTTGTATTTCATCCCTGTTGAGAGGGGAAAAAACGGGAGATTTGTAAGTATGGATCTGAGATTTAATTCCTAAATACTGTTTTTGATAAAGGCTTCTCACATTAAATACATTCTGGTCTATTCACAGACCTGTGTTGAGCTATCTTTTTTAGTTTCTTACAGCGGGGCACGTTCATTTTGCATTTGTAATAAATTGATTTGGCAGGCATATGGCTTTTAACCTTGCTCAGATAGTTATGATTTATTATTTTATTAACAAGTCAGCTAGTTAATGCGGTGCCAATCTCTTGTCCTTTTGTTCTCAAATCCTTTCTAGTCTTGTTTTGACGTAACAGGTGTAGTGTCTCAACTTTGGCAAGCGTTTTAGTATCTTTGGATTCATTTTGACAGTTTTATTTCAAAGATATCAATAAAATAGGTTTTGTAACACTTTTATCTGGGAGTAAATAGATGTATATGTTCATATTGTAATGTTTGGGCATATATTTTTACATTAGATTGGTATTTCGTGTTTTATTATACATAATGAATGTTTATATGTGGATTTTTAATGCATATGTCTTCCTCAAATAAGAAGTAAGTATAGAAATTCAGTCCAGCTGATCTAACAACATTTGGCGTTTTACTTCAGATATTGCAATGATAAAAATCTGAACTATTTAATCAGTTTGGGTTTGAACTAGTTTTTATCAATAGTAAATAGAAATTTGTGAAATTTAACGTATAACTGATCCAGATTATTGTTAAATGATGTTGAAATTGTACATTAGTATTAAGTCATTTTTCTTAGAGTTATAAATAATACAAAGACTTTCAGCTTTAATTATTCAGGCAGGTTTTACTTTGTACGTGTTTTCTTGATCTCTTAAAGCCAGTAATAAAGTGTCAAACCATGTGCCCTCGGTATATTTTTATATATGGGCAACAGCGGTACCTGCATTCTTTCAGGAACTTGTGTACAGTAGATTTTTTTTCACTGAGTATCAGAAGAGAAGATACACAATTCTAAATGTATGAGTATAGAGCTCTAATGTTAATATATAGCAACTTCCCCCCCCCCCAATAATTTGATAATATGAGGTACTAAAAAGGTTTTAATACATTATAAGACAACATTCACAGATTAATGTAGCTGAATCTACAATTGCAGGTATCTGTGTAAATACGTAACACAAACGTACCCTTAGAGTCAGTGAATTTTTATAGGCTGCTTTTATTAAAGAAATCTGCAGTAATTTAGTGATATGGTAGTGCTGCCTTCCATTAGGTGCAGAGTCTAGGGATAGAAAGGAATATAATTTACCTTGGTGCAGTTAAACATTTCTTTTGAAGGCCAGTGTTCAGACAGAACAATTTAACTTCCGTATATTTTTGCGTTCGTAGAGTCGCGTACTGCTATATCCTTCGTATCACTGTTGCTGGTTCTATCAGTCGTCTTTTAGCTTTGAAAAAAGACAGGAGGAGTGCATGTCAGTTTGCATATATACATACACATGTTTAGATATGTATACACACACATACATATACGTGTACATATATAGGGCTTGTTTACTAGTGGAGCTTGTAACTAATAGCCCTGCAGTTTTGCGCTGCTGCAAACAGAAGATCCCGTGTCTTGTCCCCAGCTCTTGTCCCAGATGTCACCTGAGCCCAGTGGGCAGGAAGGAGCAAATGGTAATCGCTCCCCAAGAACTCCAGTCTTGCACAGTTTCCTTCCCCTCTCACTCACGCTTTCCTTTTTTTTCCTTTCCACTTTTTCCTCCTCCCCAAAAGCAAACAAACCAAAATATTTCTAAAAAATAAGTCTGTTGTTGCTATTCTGGTTTTTGTTTTTGTTTTTGGTAGGTATGTGAATAAGAAAACATAAATGCAAGTTCCTTAGAATAAGTGCTGATTTTGCACTTTACGTCCAAATAAAAAAATATTTTTGTATTCACAAGTGCATGTGTATAGGAGAGGCTATGTTTGATCTAGTACTGAATCTGCCATTTAAAAGAAGTGAATTTTGCAGATTGCTGTTGTTGTCAGGTTTAATCTTTTTTTCTATAATTCTTTATCCTGAAAATGAAGCTTTCCACCCAGATTTCTAAAATGGTGCCCATGAGTGTCTAATAGCAGTATAAGGATAGTGCTAACGTGCAGTTCATGCATTTTGATGTATATTTAAAGTAAGGACCAGATATTGACTAAGTTGCAATGTCCGTGTATTTGAATATCTCCCTAAAACCTAAACTAACAGCAAACAAAAGAGAGAGATTGCTTTTAATGGTCATCTTGCTTCCAAACAAGAGGCACCTCTGCCCTTTATTACTAACTCTTCCATACTGAAACATTTAAAAACTTGTAAAGAATTTGGTGTTATATTTTCTGTCATGTTAGATGCATGCATTGAGCTTTTCATTCCCCGCTTCTTGGAAGCCATTAAAAATAAATACTAACTAATAGTTATCTGAGATGCTGTGAAACGTATTTACTTTGAAATATTATGTCTGATATAAAAGTTTCCTTCACTGTAAAAGATCATTTTAACAATTGGTTCATAACAGGATTTGGGGCTCTGGGAGGACATTTCCTTTACAATAGGAAGTGAATCTGCTTTTACCCCAACAAACAGTAGTTTGTCTGTGGGTCCGCTAATTAGTACGGTTATTTCCTGTTTTGTTGATGAGGCTTTAATAAATGTCAAGGGTACAGCCATGAAGATCTCCCAATTAGGCTTTGCGTTCGTAAAACCCAACCCCTTTGCTTTTGTGTGAAGATGACAGTTCCAACTGCAGCCTCAGCCTAACAGGGCTCCAGGGAAAGGATACTTCTCTGGTTTTATTGAAAACAAGGCCAGTTTGGCCCAGGGAGAATACCAGCACTGGTCACAGTGCAGAGCCGTTTTTAACAATGAATATTTACTAAGCTTTATCACCGCTGTCATAGTGGTTTTATATTTTTGGGGGGGGTTTTTTGGCCAGATTGGCAATAGGATTTAAAAAAAATTAACAATAAATCAAAACAAATTGTAGCATGTAAAATAGCTGTCAAAATCTAATTGGAGGATAAATAATTAAATGTGTTATTGCAAACGGTAGTGATCGGCTTGCCCTCCTATAATTTGCATTTTGAAATTCTTTCCTAAAAAAAGAAATAACGGGAGTGCACTCATACGTGCCTGTGAGCACGCGCGTGCGCGCACACGCAATTAATCTTTCCCTAAGATGAATTGTTCTATCTCTGTAATATTCATTTGAGCTTACTCTTGCTTAGGTTAGCTGTTCTAGGCTTTTTATACGTGTGCGAGCTTAACTATATTGCAAGTCAACATTAACAGATGGATTGCCCTAAGCAAGGGAAAACCACAACAACAAAATCTAGTGAAAGTGGAGGATTGAAGCTTTTTGTTGTTAAGCCTTATTAAAACCTTGGCATGTGCGCTGCTGTTAACTGTTTCATGCCTAGATCTAATAATACGTCTCTGGTATGTTTTATCTCCTACATTAATTAGGTATATAGAAGATATAAGAAATTAATCTGCTAAAATTTTTGAGAGAAAATTATTGCAAGCGTGAGATTGCTTCAACTCTGCGGTATTTTGCCAGTGATATTGCTGACTGCCTTTAACTATTGATGAGTGGGGTATGGTAGTGCATGTATTAGACTACCGTGCATTCAGGTTTTGCATAGTCTATTTTAATTCTCTTTCATTATATGCTCCCAGGTAATGCACATTTCTGGGTAGACAGCGACCTAAATACAGTGAGGGCTCTATAAAATTGTTCCAAATTAATATATAATAAAAGAGGGCGGGTTTATTATGAGCCTGGGTAGAATGCCAGGAAGATCTGTTTGATTTCATGAATATGATCTTTGTAATTTTCCTGTTGTATCAGGTGATAGGGTAGCTTATTAAAAATGGAGCATTTCAGGATGTCAATAGTCCTAATGTATTTAGTGGCTAAGAAAACATTCTTGAAGATTGGCAGAATACCAGGTAGGAACTACCAGTTCGCTTTATAATTAGTAAGGTAGCAATGCCCCCTTGTCTCTAAGGAAATGTATGCAATACCTGTACCTTTAGGCATGCACTACCTTGCAGCCGTAATGGAAACTTGGGCATTTGGAGTCTAAGTGTGGATTTACCAGGAATCCCTGTGTGTCAGCGCTACTTTAAATGTTCATATATTGAAGAAACCAGGTGAACTACTTCCCGTGACTTTGCAGGATTTAAATATGGTGTCTAAGAACGTTTTAAAAACACCTTTGCATAAGGTAATAAAAGCCAAGTTAGACTAAATTTTTTTCCTCTGTGTTCTCGAACAGAAGAGAATTGCCATTTTTTATTCTTTTTAAAGGCATAGCACAAATGTAGCTTTTACACTTTTATTGCGGTATATCCTAGTACCTAGATGATATGTAATTCCTCTTGCAGTAGGTGTACTTGGCTTCTGTTCAACAAAGATAGCAAGTGTCAGGCAGCAAGATGTGTTCAGAATAACCTTACCTTCAGGAGTGCCCCATTTATCAATACCCCTATAATGGCCAGTAAAATAAATGACACAATCATTAGCTACAGAGGGCTTCCAGTAACTGATTACCCTCCTAACCTGTAAAAGGTGGTGAGACTGGGCTATTCTGAAGACCTTCTTTTTTTTTTTTTTTTTTTCTGGGAATATTAAAGAGGAGAGGAAATGCTTGTGATAATGCGGTGCTGAATATACATATTCTGTATAAGGAGACTGAAGCCCTTTAAGAAAAAAAAAAGAAAGAAAAAGTCCTGCAGAACAACCCCACAATAATTTCAGAAGCGTAAAAGCTCTGATTAAGTGCTTTTACCTATATTTGGACTCAGATGATGTGCTTGAGATCACATCTATGCCTAGCATCCACAGATAATGCTGGTTATATAGCTGGAGGTATCTTCTACTCTCATTGACTAAAATGTTACAAATTGACAGATGTCATAAACGGTAACAGCTAGTTTTTAATGTAAATCATGTTTTGTTTATGTAAAATGCAGTTTTGAAGTTAAGCTTTGCTCAATTAGTAAATTCTGTTTCTTTAGTTAATGTGGTGTAATTTTGAAAATATTGTAGGTATCATTAGCTTCCTTTAATTTGGAGAAAAATCTTTTGTCTTGCTGTGTCAAGTAAGATCTCTTCATTCTGCAAAACAGTCAGATTTCCTTTTAATTAAAAATGAAAAAGCCAGGCAGCAGAAATTCAAATTGTAGATTACGAGAGTGCCCTCTTGTGGCTCGGCCACCTTTCCAAAGTAGTACAGGCACACGGGTATCCTTTGCCTTGTTATAAACCTTGGTTTTTACAGCAGAAGACCTCGTAGAAATCAAGCGGTACTTCCTTTATTTTTTTAACTGGAAGATTATTTGGATTTTGTGCAACTTAAACATTTAGATGCTTTCATTTATCATGCATAATTTTATTTGCAGGAGCATACACTGCCAAGGAGAGGTATGATTACAACATTGCTCAAACCTTCTCCCCACAAGAAGGTAGTAGATACTGCCTCTAGACAGCGACACTGACTGATTTTAATTTAGTCAGTGAACACATTTAAAGAAAAAAGTACTATAAGTTTGTAAAGCTTTTTTAAATCTCAGTATTTTTATTAGTGTGAACTCTTTCCTCTTCTCTACCCTGATCTCTTCTCACCATGGTCCTAAGCGAAGAACTGTTGCAAGTCTCCACAGCAGAGTCCTGCCATTCATTCTGCACCCATAAATCAGCATAAACCTTGTGGCTGCCTGTTCTTCTTTGAGTTTTGCAGTAAACATCACTTGAGAAACCTCTTTGCTAATTACGAAGATTCCAATTAAAAAAAAATATAAAATTGGAAAGATGGGGTAACGGTCAGGAAATCGCTCTGGAATTTTTTGTAATCCTGTAGGCATTTAGTGGAATGCTTGGTTTTTCAGGGCAAAGTCATCAGCACATCCACCTCTGATTTATCCTACTGAGAGAGACGTGTAGACAAGCAAAAAGTTTGCAGATGCTTTTTGTGGCTATTTTTGTCATCTATTTTAGGTTTTTAACAAATAGAAAGGCAACCTGTCTGAGGGTCTGTCTTCTACAAACAAATGAAGCAATACTGATATGTCTACCAAGGTTTCTTTTTTCTGAAGGATCTGAAAGAAAATGCTACTTCAAAAAGTACCTTCAAAACCGGATGAACCCTCCCGTTCTTAGTAGTTAATTGAAATAACCAGATCAATTATTTCATCAGGAGAATTCACTGACATCATAATATAACAGTGATATCTTCTGCTTACATTTGCTGTGTATCTTCTGTCTTTCACGGGTCACATTTTGGCTCCACCTGGCCAAAGCAGGGAGCCAGAGGAACCATCAGCCAACGGTTGGGACCTGTGTCCCAACTTCCATGTTGCTTTGGCCTTCTGGCATAAAGTTTGGAGAGCACAACCTTATGTCTAAAACTTTGGCTCTAGTACTGTATGTTCCCTGAACTTTTCTTTTTCTCTCTAATCCTGTACCAAAGAGTGGAAAAAACTGAATAAAGAAGTTCCATTAAAGAATAAAGTTTGGCTGGGGGCCAAAGGAGGGAGACCTAGAAGAAACAGGAAGAGCTTTCCTGCAGGGATCTCAGCGTCTCTAAATGTGAAAGCCGAGGTTCAACCCACCTAATTTTAGACACTACCGAAATGTTGAAGTCAGCAGCAGTGGCTACCTTACGCTCTTTCCGCAGTAAGTGAAGAGAGAGGGTCGTGACCAAAGGGCAGCTCAGCCCACCTAGAAGCTATATTGCATCATGATGATGCCTCTCTTCTGCTGTTTCTAATTGAGGCTCTAAAATGTCTGAAATTATTGAAAAGCATCCAAATCCAAGTGCCATCCGTGTTCCACAGCACCTCGTAGAGAAAGACCTTCTTTGTTGAGCAGAAGACTCCTACTGGTGTAAAATAGGAGGACGGACGACTCCTTGTTAATTCTTCTGGTTGGGAACCTTAGACAGAAATGTGCTTGGAGTCAATAATTCCGTTTCTAAGGCACAGTCTTTTTTCCTTGCAAATGTGATTAGTCTGTCTGTTTTCAAGCTTCATACAGAGCTGCTCTCAAATAGGTTCTTCACTGTCCATAGGTCTGAGTTCAGTGCTGCTCAGGTTTTAGCCATCTAAAGTTCTGTGACACTTGGTGTTTTCCATTAAATCTTGAAGTGTGGAGGTATATGATATTTGTGTTTAGATTCAGATCCACATCGTACTTTTTAACTTCAGTGGTTTTGGTAAGTTTTCCTTTGAAAAAGTCACAAGCGATCTGCAAACAGCACATCCAGCACTAATTTTACCATGCGGTAGTTCTGCTGATCTAAGGATACAAAGCACATTTTAACCGAAAGATCAATTTAACCAGTAATCTTGGTTTTACCTGCTTAGGAGTTGTATCAAATAGGTAACATGTTCCAGCCAGACGAACTGGAATTCTGATTCACTGAAGTCACGCACTGTGCACCAAACTTACGTCCAGGTCTCTTGGCTTTTCTGTTACATCAAGAACACGTTCCCTTTTCTGCCTTTGTGCATATGGACATTCACATGCCTTTGTGCATATGGACACTGATTAGTTTTTCTTTTCTGACACGTGTTCCCCCGTATCTTCTTGCTCCTCTCTCTACTGTGACCCCCTCAACCCTCCATTCTGTCATTTCCCTTCCCTCTAATCATTGACTAAACCTGGGGCATTAATAACCATTGGAAAGGGAAAATAAGTGATATTTTTCTTAGTTTGTGTAACTGCAAACTCTGCCTGATGAAGCTGATTCTTAAAATCACCCACACAAGTCTTCTATAAAGAATACTTGTTTACGGAAGATCTGCTCGCTTTAGTTGTTGCAAATGGCACCGAAAATCCCCATGTCCTACTTTAAAAAGACTGAAGCTTCTGCTTGTTGGCAATTAGCGTGAAGCCAGGCTGCCTTCGGAGGGTTCACTTCTTGCAGCTAGACTGATGTGTGGCGTGGTGCCACAGTGCGTCAGCTGAAAATGGCCGGTTTTGCTAAGAATAGCCTCCGTGCCATCGAGGAGAACGAGCGAGATGTGGCTATTTGGAGGTGATACCTGACCGTGGGCGGATTGGAGGGACAGGAGGTGGTGCAGGCTTCCTGAGGGGAAAACGGTCTGCGATTCATCAGAGAAAATGGAAGCTTATTTGCCGGTTTGGAGAAAAACATAACTATTTCTGAAAAATATTTGCAGAAGCATGATTAATCCCTAAAAATTAAAAGCAGTGTTACAAAATTCTCAAATATTATCTGTGTCCAGGAGCGTAGCATACCTAAAAGATAGGAAGCTTAGAGTTTGTTAATTTTTTGCCACAGTAATTCAGACCACAAATAATTATAATGTGCTGTCCATGACTAAGAATCGCAACAAATTTATCGTCCGTACTTACAGTAGATCCTACCTCAGCATGGATATTAATGTTTCTTTAACCATACATTGCATTACAGCTTACTTGTCATTTCAAAGTACTGTGCCCATACTCTTACCTAGACATTTCTAGTTGTCTATGTCTCTGAACAAATTTTGGGGGATTTCCTGCTCTCGCAGGTTCTTTATTGTCACAGAAAAGGATTTCTTTCTGTCATTGGGAACCGGCTTTTTTTGCGTATCTCTGTTTACCTATCATTTTAATTAACAGGAGCTCATAATTGATGGCACTTTTGTCTCATGGCATAAAGCAGTGGATGTTTCCAGCCACCTCGTGTTCTTTTCACATGCCTATATGTCTGAACCTGTTAAAGCAGAGAATGTTTCTATCCTAGTAAGGATGAAGGGTTTTTTTATTTAACATTAATAGTTTTTAAATTATCCATGATTAAAAGGCGAATATGGCTTCTTAGATAATGTCTATTTAATTTGTATCCAGGACAACTTTTCTGACATCAGATCATTATTTTTACAAGGCAACATTACTTTGTGTTACTTTTGGTGAGTAAAAGCGCACAAGTAATTTTTTTGAAAGGATCATTTCTAGAAATTAATCTAGATTTACTGCTTGCATCTATCATGGTCTGGTGTCCCTTTAGCTAATTGGTATCCCTGGCAGTACTTTAAGCTTGTGGTTGTTTGTACTATGTCCCAGAAAAAGAAGGGGAAGAAGAAACTGTACTTCTTTCATATCTTCTTTCCCTCTTCCCCCATCAGCTCTTTTGGAATGTAATGCGAAGTACTTTCCTCTGATTTCATTATCCATTGCTTTAGGTCACAGTCTTTAACCGGAAAGGAAAGCAACGGGTTGTGCTTAACTAGAAAGTTTGATTGAGAGATCTTTTGCTTCCCTGCTGGAGGTGAAGCCGTAATTACGTCTGTGATTGGGTTGTAGAGGAGGATAGGTAAAATAAAATACTGAATCATAAATAATACTGGACCTGTATTTATTTTGCTTTCTTGCTTTAAGAAAAAGGAAACAGTACTTCATAGATTTAAACCATAGTAGATATTTTTCTTTTCTTGAAACTTTATACGCGTTGATGTATTGAGTAGCCGGTAAATGTGAAATTATATGTGTGCTGCCATTTATCAAAAGATTATTTGTTTCTCACTTTGAGGACAATTAATAGCAGCAGCCTTGTTAAACTTCCTGCCTTAGTATCGATCAATAAGCACTCATTCCAGAAAGCCGTGCTTCTGAAAGGTCTAGCATTAAATAAAAAGCTGACATTTCAAAGATTGACTTTCATGCCCAATCAAAAATGCAACCATCTTACATTTAAATCCTTCAGCATTCATGTATTTTGTCTACGTTTTTATGCCAAAGAAGTACATTTTGTGAGGCTACCAGCGAGCAGAAGAGAACAGTTTAAGTTCAGTGTATTTATACTGTCAGCACATTCTTTTTCTGGTTTCGGTGATCAGCATTTACCACAACTGTACAGGTAGCAGACCACTTGCAGAATGGGATTTTGAAGTGGGGCAGAAACCAAAGAGGATGTATTCTCTGTATACAGAAAGGACGTATAGCCTCACGCCAGCTGCGGTAGTTCCTTTGCTGTACTTTACGCACGGGCTTGGTGGTTCAACAGTGGCTTGTGGAGAGCGGGAGCTTGTTGTGTTTAAGTATGTTGAGCTCCCTTCTGTCCTGAGCAAGATGAGAGATGGGTTCTTGCGGCGCAGTGTGCCTGAAGAGGAGAAAAATTTGAAATAGCAGAAGTTGAATGCTGTTGTGATATGAAGTAGATACATCAAATAATAGATGTATTAAGTAAGCAGAAGTAGCTGGAAGAAACAGAACAATTGAGTACTTTAAAGAAGCTTGTTGCTTTATTTTATGGAAAAAAACATGACAGCAGTCTATTAAGACTTTATAAAGTTCTGGTGTAGCAAGAAAGGAGTGTGACCATATCATTTCTTGTGGTAATAAATTTAAATGGTCTGGTTGTTATTAGAATGCTGATCAGGAAGGAAACAGAAGTCTGTCCTTTTTTCATAAAAAGGTATAAAAAAGGTTACACACTTCAAAATGCAGAAAAGACAGAAATTAAAAGCTTAAATAACTGCAAACAGCAGGGTACGTCAGTAATGGAAGGACTTCTTAAATGACTTTGACAGCTTTTGCAGGTGCACATACTATGTCACTTTGCCTAGTGGAGCATTGAAAAAGATTTATGGTTCTCCTTTTGGAATTTATTAAGAGTTTCTTTCTTTCTTTTTCTTTCCTTGCGAAGTGGTCTGGACATACCCCTCCCTCGCAGTCCTTTTTATTACGGCTCCTAGAGGAAAGTCACCTATTCAAAACCATGTGGTGCTTGTTGACTCCGTGGCTAGCTCACAGAGCTGTAAACTCTGGAGAATGTTGTTATTTACAGCCAGATATTTTCCTTTCCTTCCCTTTTTGCTTTTTTTCCTTTGTATGTAAATCCCATTTTATTTGCTTTAGTTTTTGAAAGTCTTCCTGTATAATTTTGTAACCTAAACATTTAAATTGGTAACAAAAATATTTTTTCAAAGAGAGAGTCTGACCATCAGAAACTAGAAGTTTTTCTTTTGGGATTTCTTTTTTTTTTCTTTAGGCTTATCAACATATGCTCTAGTATATTCCTTTATGATGTTATTCTCGCTTTCGCTAACACACTTGCATAATACTGTTTGTAGATGCTCTGAGGGGCCACTGCTATGCCTGTGGTGTTTGCTGATTCTAATTAATTTTATTCAGTTCCTGTTTTTCAAAGACACAACCTTTCTTTTTTTCTTGTTTTCTTTTTTGTTTGGGTTTTTGGTTTTTTTTGAAACTTGCCATCTATGCTCTTTGAAACATTATTTATTATTTCGACAAATTAGTGAGTGTTATTTTGTGTGATTTTATTCCATTGACAGGATTAATCCGTCTGGAGATGAACAAGTGTGTGTTTTAGTTTTGTTTTCTGAAATTTCTAAACGTGTTTAAAGAACCTTCTTTCCTGCAAACTCTTGTCTTTACAGTAGTAGGAGTAAATGTGATGGCAGCATCTAATTCTGATGCAAATTCCAAAAAACGGTGAGATGGAGATGTGGTTTTGCCCTCCAAGAGTCAGTTCCAGGATTAGAGCTTTAATTACGATGAATCTTATGTCAAAATTTTGTTGGGGAAGTAGTGAATTACCAGTGTTACAGAAACAAAGTATTTTAATTGTCCCAGTGAAGATACGGAAAGCAGCAACTTCTAAACTTGAAAACAGTGACTGTAGTTGTGGCAGTAATCAGTAAGATAACCAATTAACAGTGTCAATTAAGACAGATTGGTCAACCTCCCTTGAGTTACAAGTGGGGATATGATTGATTACAAACACTGATGGGAATGACACAAGGAACTCACAAAACTCAGAAAGAGTTAGAAATATCAATAGTTTGTTTCTCTGCATTCCATCCTATAACTTTTGCCCAGTAGGAAGCTTAGTTTGGATTCTTTCATAGTTTTTAATACTCTAATGATTCTCTTATTTTCTATCAACTGTTACTTGGTTTAATGCATTGAGAAGCACAGGTTTCCTCTTTGTGGGCAGAGAACTATGGAAAGTGTTATCAAAACTTGGTGCTTTAATTAAACCTCTCTTGTTGAACAAGAAAAAATGTGTCAGTCTGTAAAGAGTGCACATTGAGACGTTTCTGACGATAATGGGGGGAAAAAAGGTACAGAGAGTGTCCTGATACGTGTAGAACGCTGACAACATCTGTAATAGGTGACGTACTGAAATCCTTAGAGTGCAAGATTTCCAAGCTCCTTGTAGTCTGTAATCGAGGCCATATTTCTTCCCCATCAGGGGCTTGTTGTAGGTTTAGGCGTTTGGTGAACTGCATGATGAGATGTGGGCGGTAGCACTTCTTTTTACTTGCGTATGATTTTCTTTAAAGTTAGCTAACACTGTTTTCCCTTTGCACAAATTCTATCCATATGTCTTTAAATTATGGCCAGTTTTCCAAGGTTCAGAATCTCTTCAGTGGGTTGATTGCCTGCATAGTTAATCTTTGTAGGTTTTTGATGCATAGACCTTAACGCAGTCATTTGTGAAGCACAAGTGACTAAAATTCCCGACTTAAATGTTCTGGTCAAGATAGAGACTTTGTTTCAAGTACAGTAGAAATCCTTAGCCTGGTTGTGTTTGCTAAATAATAATGTGACATAAGAGGTTAGTGAATACGCGGTATGGTAGTGTGTGAATTTACATCACACCGGGTACTCTACACAAGCACCCCATGGGATGCTCTGAGCGTATGCTAACTTTGAGTTAACTGTAATTTGCAGTAAATTATCCTGCACAAATGCATTCTTAGGGCAGTTTTTGAGCTGGCATGCTATGTATTCTGCAATTCTCTTTAACACCCTGACATAAACACAGCTATGTAAAGAGACTCATGACTTTTTGTATTTGCTACTTCAAAAATCCATTTTTCTTCATGCTCAGTAAACCACAACAACAAAAACTTGGCAAATATTTGTATCAGAAAATAGAAAACCACAGTGTTTTTTGTGATATACTTGCAAGAAAGGGTAGGTAGGGAACTGAAGTGATGCTTTTCCTCCAGTAGCCAATCTTCTGCTAATCAAGGCTTTCCATAAATAATAAGTCACTCCAGGTTTTGCATAAATAATAAAGCCCTCCATAGACCATGAAGAATAATGGTTCTCTTGCTCTTTAACTGGTGATACTTGAGGACTTCACATCCTCTTGTAACGACCTTTAGAAGACTTGTTTGATATATGGTTTTCCTCATCAAGTGTTCAGGAAGTCTTAATGAGTAAAGTGGCAGCTCGACTCCAAATAAGTAATGCTGAAATAGAAAAAATAAACAAAAATGATAATGTTAATTTTCTGTCCTCCAGACTCGTTTCAACCAGCATCTCAGTAACCAGGATTTTGCTTTGGATGAAGACGATGATGATGAGATGGAGAGAACAAGCAAGTAAGCAGCCTGTTTGGATGTTTGTGTGTGTAGGGAAGAAAGGGTAGCTAGAGTTATTCAGCAAAGATGAGCTCAAGTGACACATTTTTCTCCTGTCCAGGCAGCTATCTTGATTCTTGATCTAAATGAGGTCAAGTGGTTTAGGATTAAATCCACTTTTAAAAAGGACAGGCTATTTTATATTTTCATTATTTATAGTGTCTAGAAGAGCTTGAGATAATCCTCATTCTTCACAGAATCAAGATAAGAAGATGGACTGCATACACAAAGAAGCAGAAAAATAATATTCATCAGCATTGGTGGGCAGTGACCACAGCTAATCCATTCTTTAAGACCTGTGTTGTGGTCGTGACAATGGAAAGTTTTCTGAAGGGTCTGAAAGAGAAATGTTGCCTTGTGAGTTTTATATCAAGAACTTCCTATGTGTGAATTAAAAACCGTAAGTTGAGGCTTAAGCTGCATTGAGGCATTCCCTGATTGAATTCAGGAGATGATTTTTGATGATGAACATATGGATAAGAACCACAAAGGACCTTGAAGGCAAAGTCAAGCAGCTTAAGTGTGATGCAGTAGGGAATAGGAAGCTACTGAAGTGTTCAAAGGATATCATCAAAACAGTGAGCCCTGGAAATACCCTTTGTAGTAGTGTTCTGGATAGACCGAAATAGGGAAAGACAGCGATAGTGTGGGGGTCAGAAGTAAGGGTATCACAATGAATGAAACAGAAAACAAGAGACAAAAGCACCAGTTCTACTTGCAGATATGTGGTACTCCGGTAAATCTGGTCATATGACAAAGGGAAAGTTGCAGTATGAAAGTCTTGCCTCTAAAACAAAATATGTGGCTAGGTCAGCTGGAGGGGTGTAGCAACACTGACCTGAATATATGGTGTAGACAAGGGAAAAGAGAAACCAACTTTGGAATAACTGTAAAATTTGAAGGGGAGATTTGGAAAGTCATATTAAGGGTGACTTGAAATAACAGTTACAGTGACTGGGGAAGAGCCAGGAGACAAGAAAACCAGCTAATGGTAACGGCATCTCTGTAGATACAATACATCTATGTTTAGGAAAATTCTTGAGGAGAAAGAAATTCCGGGTTTATATTCCCTTTCTTGGAACGCATTCTCCTACTTACTTTCAAAAGTGGCTGTAATAAAATGGCTTTTATGTTCCTAGCTGATGGAAAAGTTTTTGTTTTCAGGTTATCATCAGAAGACAGTGAAGAAACTCCTGCTTGCTTCTATGATAGTGATGATTCCGGTGAGACTGGAATAACTCCTCAGCATCAAGGAGAAATGGACTTGCTTGGGGAGATTTTGGACACGCTGAGCACGCACAGTTCAGATCAAGGAAAGCTCTCAGGAGCAAAGAGCCTGGATTTCTTTAAGTCAATGGATGACATTGATTACAAGACTGCGGTTAGTCTTCTGCTTTCATTTGAGAAACAACTCCAGTCCTTTTATAGTGGAATCCTGCGCTTGTGTAATCGACACCATGCAGCTCCGACACTGCAGCGTAGGCCTTAGAGTTGCTGCTGTGTCTTCCTAGGACTACGTAACAGTACACCCGTGCTGGCCACGGCACGATGGTTTTTCACCAGCCAAGAGATTGATTATACCTTTGTCCAGTTTACCAAGTCATCTTGGAACAGTATTTTTCCCCTTGTAACCGTAACCACAGATAGAGCTGTGAATAATGTAATGATTTACATAAACAAAAAGTTTAATATTATATTTAGTTGTTCAATCTGGTATTCCCAGAGCTGGTTTTAGTCGTCTTTTTTAATGCAGTTCAGAAGGTATTTGTTTCTGTTTTCACCTTGCATCCTTAAACTAGTCATAGTGATATGGTGATATTTCCATCTTGATTAAGTTATGGGATCCATGTGATAACGGCACCTGAAGCACTGCTAGTGCAGGGGTACTATTTCTAAGAGGGCTCCTTGATTAAGTTAAGCTGCACAGGACCTGTAGTGTAAACAAACTTCTTGCCTACAACTTTAAAACCCTCATCAAGTCACTGCTGTGATGTTAGCCAAAAAATGGTAGTTTTTGAATTCCAGCTCCCATCAGCTGTCCAACATTTACTTTTGCTGAAAGGGATCCTATGGTAGAAGATTCATTACTGGAACAGCAAATTCTGATGCAAATGTTTAAAAAGCCTGTAAAATTTTATATTATGAGTGTCATACAGGGGTCACCTTAATAAAATGCCCATTTTTGTTTGTTTGGATAAAAAATTTAATATTGAAAGTTGGTATAATTAATTACTGAAGGAGAGAGGAAATGCCATCTGGTTTTAGTTTTAGTCCAGCTCCTTCTCATATTGTGGGTACAAACCAGCAAAGTGTGTCTTTGTTCACTGTCAAAACTGCTTGTGCAAACACTGAATGGGCAGGGGAGACGGAAATCCTTCCTTTGTACAAAAGCCAATCCTTAGGATAAGAGACAGACTGTTCCGGCGAGAAGTGTAAAAGCGCTTGTTCTTACATTGTTACTGGGATTGTTGTTTTGTAACGTTGAACCCCAAAGGGGATCCATGATTTAGGAACACACAAAATCCATTACAGTACCTTTGTTTCAGAAGTGCTGGTGTAGGACGTTCCTTGTGACGTTAACTATAAACACATGTTCTCTCTTTCAGAACAAGTCGAATGCCCCTAGTGAGAGCAACCTGACCCTGCTCTGCAGCAGCGCTAATGATCAAGCAGAGTGGAACCTCGGTCAGGATGACAGTGTCCTCCATGGGAAGCAGCTCCCTCCCTCGCCAAGGAAGCAAGTTTCTTCTGGTGGCCATAGAGAATCTCTCTCAAGGCTGGAAGAAGAAAGCAGTGAAAAAACCTTTACCACTGATAAGATGGACACCACTAGTACGACATCCCTATCTCCAGTACAATCAAGTGCCCAGTTTGCTTCTCTAGAAAGTTTGAAAGCAGGATATTCTTCCTCTAAGTATGCAAAGCAGAATGAAACACTAAGCAATACCTCAGAAGATCAGCTCCCAGCGAGCCTTGCTCAACATCCATCCATTTTGGTCCCTTGGGAGAAAGATGGGAAGGAAGGAAATGAAACTCCAGAAGAGGGTGGGCTTCTTCAAGAAGTGGTGTCATTATGTAAACTGAGTTCTGCTTTTCACTATGGTTTAAATATTTCAAAGGATAGCTTATCCAGCAGTAGCAGTGGAAATAAAACGTAAGAAAACTATGAGAAGAGAAACTTGACTCCCATCAGAAGTTAAAGGGAGACTACTCAGGACTCCATATAACTCCATATAACATGGTAACCAAAAGATGAAAAAGGAATGAGAGATCTTCAATTACAAAAATAATTCTTTTCAGTTGAGTATGCATTTTCTGCCATCAGGACCTCTACTTCTATGTTTACCCGGTTCATTTGTTGGCTGTAGTTAGGTCCACAAAATGGAACTAAATATATGAATGCACTCTTCAATCAGGTACTAGTTAGTCTCTGTGTTAAAAATACGGCAGGTGTATGGTGCTTCCTAGCATTTGCTTCCTCTAAGCAGCAGGAAAGGTATCACATAACAGGTAACCAGGTTTTGAAGGTACTATATTAATCCCATTAAGCATGAAATGAACTGAGCAATCTGATTTGTCTGAAATGTACAAATGTTAATATTTGTAATGAATTAATAGTTGCCTTAATCTTTTGAGAAGAGGTTTAACTATCTTAGAAGATGAATGCGAATCTACAAAACAGCAATAATGATTTTCCATGGCAAGAATTTGCTTCAGCAAAGTGGGGGGAAAAGGAAACTTTTTTTAGATTAAGGAATTTCTGGTGAATATAACTTGGAACTTACTTCAAACTAAAACTGTGGCCCTGTCTTCCAGACTTTGAATAGATAGCGCATGCTTTTCTCTCTTCTGTAAAGTACATGAAGTGCTGAATTATAATGTGACGTTTATTAACTTCTGTTTACAACTAAGACACTTTAAAGATGTATTATCCGGTTTCCCTAGGTAGACTATTTCACCTAAAAATTTTCAGAAAGGAAAGTGTAAGTGGAATTGATAATTTCTGCTATTTTTTATTTTCTACAGTTCAATAGTGTTTGAAAACTAATTTGTGCCTCTTCTGAACTATTTTCTTTCCATTTTTAGTAGCTACCTTTTTGAAGGTAGGTTAAATTACTGTTACTTAGAAGTCATATTTAGTTAAATTATTAAAGTGTTATGACTGAAAATTACTTGTAACACTAGAAAGCTAAAATTACAGATTCCGTTTGAGACTGCATATATCCAACTCTCATTTTAGCCAAGTTGAACAACCAAAAATCTCTTTCTAAGTTCAGTGGAGGAGAATAAGTGGACTTGATGTATATTGTATTTAGAATAAGCATTTGTCCTCCTTCTGGCAGCATTCTTAAGGAATATTTGGATATTTAAAGTCTGAAAATTCTTGCTGCTACATGGAGCAGCTCTTTCCTTTTTTTTTTTTTATTTTTTCATTTTCCTCCCCTTTTCTTTTTCCACCTCTCCACCTTACCATACATCTGTTGTCCTCGACAATAGCTCAGGAAAAGCATGAAGTAAATTTCATCAGATTGGAATTGTCAACTTTGAAGGATATTTGTGATGCAGTTGGCAGAAGTAACACATGGATATAAAATGAACTGTGCCTGAGAAGAATGCTCTCCTGCTCTTCTAAACTCGTCAGAAACCTTTTTTTCTTTCATTCCCTCTTTGGCATGGGTCTGAGTGAGCATGTTCATGAGGTCGGTATTTGGATCAGATTATGCTTTAATATCTTAATAGTAGTTTGTAGCAAAGTTTAATATCAGTTGCCACATTGAGATTTATGAATGAATTTTCCTTCTAGCTAACGCAAATGGAAAGGGTTTTTTCGGCTGCTTTATTACAAGGAAGCTGACCTAAGGGAATGGATCCATATCATTACAGAGGCAATATCTGATGCTTTACCACAGAGCAGCAGTAGAGTGAGACCTTGGCTTTAGTAATGCAAAAGTTTCAGCTTGTTCCAGAATGAGAAGGGCTGGGCCGGTACTTGTCATTGAGGATGAGCCTCCAGAACTAATTTTTTTATTTTTTTTTTTTTAATCAGTGTAATGAAGGTAAAAGGTTGTAAAGGTGCAAATCTTACAGAAATATCTCTGCCTGATCAGGGCATGAACACTCCTGAAGGCATCTGCAATCTGTATCGCTGGAGAATCTCAGTATTCTAGAGCTAGAGGTTGTATGTCCAGAGGTCTGTACTCCTTGTGTATCAACATGGTATGTTGTGGGCTTTTTTTTATAACATAAAAATGTTGTTTGGCAAAATATATTGCGCTATTAAAAATGGGAAGTATCATAAAAATTATTTAAAATCTCTGTAAACTTCCCAGGTGGGTCAGACCAGGTGGCTCAGGTGCTGTTCAGATGAGAAAGCTGCAGAGCAACCTCATGGATACTTGTTTCAAGGTGGTATTAATGACTCGGTAGAGAGCGTTCTTCTTTGCTGGTAACTAAACATTACCAAAATGTAGAGCTGCTGAGTGTGTCTAGGAGAAGACAGGCGATACAAAGGTCTGTGTTCTCGCAGTGCTTCTCACTCGTTCTCAGTCATGTCCTTGCATGTTGTTGATGAGAATTTCAAGAATCGCCTTTTCTTTTCCTCTGCATCTGACATGGTGTTTCTCTCCACCACTCCATCTAAGATGATGGGGGTTTTTCTTCATTGATTGAATTATTAACGTCTTATGGAGAAAAATAGGAAAAAATCAGAAATTATGTCCATCATTACTTTCAAAACCATTGAACACATAAGTCCAGGAATGCTGCCAGAAAGTAGTTTTCAAAAACGCCTCTCTGATAGGATAAATCTTACTGGCTTTACATGAGAGTTAGGCACTGAACTCCTATTATCACACAGATTGTCCCATTCTCACCTTTGTGGAAAAAAAAATATGGAAGCCTTGTGAGGTTATTATAAGGATCATAAAATGGAAAGTTTAATAGTAGAATCTTTCAACATCGAGGCATTGTAGTAATAATTCACTGTTTAATTGCATGAAAATGCAGATTGAAAAGAAGTAAAAGAAGTGAACAGATGAACTAAAAGATGGAAGGTAAAATTCAACTTAGAATTATTTTTATTTCAGTCATAGTGTTAGTTACTGCGCTTATGCCACGTTGTTTCCTTACTATTTATGAAGCCCATAGAGTGTTTACAGTCATTAAATAGTATGTCTTTTTTGATTTTCAACCTTGTATGGGTTCAAAAATAACTTAGTCTTATATCTATGTTGAATTTAACTATAGGTACATTTTTATCTCTGTAATATTACAGAATCTTTTCCACTTACTATCAGTGATCTTTTAAAAAGGCTAATATTTGTGCCTTATTTAAACAGAATTAACAGTTACCAAATAGATAAGAGTCCAAACTGATATTTACGGTTCAACACTGTTGTTCTCTGTCCTTGTGATAATATAAAACTGTTTATTGGCTACATATAAGTGGTATTTTTGTTACCACTCTGGGTTCTATATTAAGATAAACTGTCCAGGTCCAGTACTTTTTACAAGTTTTATACTTGTATGCTTTTTATTTGTGGAAATCCTTCTACAGTCTTTGAAAATCATCAACATTCATCACTAGCTACTGGTGAGAACTGAATTCTGCTAAGTCAGAGCTCCTGTGATCTTCTTCAGAGGCATCTCTTTTCTTCAGGATCTCAAGTATCTTCCCGTTTCTCCTGTTTAAGGGAGATATCAGGTTATTCGATTAAGCTTTGTAATGTGTTACTTACACATAGGAACAAATTTCTGATGTAGAAAGTCAAACTAGGACTTGAATTTAATATTTTCGAGTCTGTTTTGCATAGATGTCTGCCTGAAATGAGCCATCATCGGTCGTCTGGTTTGGGAGGAAAAAAGTAAGGGCAGCAGAAAGAGAAAGGGATTCCTGGGTTATTCCAGTGGGGTGCGGTGACGCGGAGCCTGGGAGTCCTCAGGAGGAATAATAACTGAGGAAACCCAGAATTCGGGATACTATTTAATGTTCTAGCTCAATTGTAGTGATTCTGACCCAGCCATGTAGGCAAACGTAATATTGCCTATGGAATTAATCCCCTGTGGGATTTGCGGAACGAATAATATGTTGTCCCAGTCGAAGCCTTCCCGTCTGTGTGTATAGAGATGCAACATGTGAAAAACAGTGCAGATACTGAGGGAAGGACAGTACTGTGGATGCCAAGGTGATCCCGACCCCCCCTCTATGCATGCAGAGGGCAGTCTGTGTAGAGTAGGCAGTGGTTTGCTCTTCCATCCCACCTGTCTGGGCATTGTGTAGCTCCGAAAAATAGACTTGTTCTGAAGGAAAAATGTAGTTGTAGAAGTTGCCATAGAACTTGTTGACTGAACCCTTCATCGTCATTTAGCATTTCAGTGCTGCTGCTGCTGTTTGGGTGGGGTGGTCAGAAGCTCTCAGCGCTGGCTGGAGTCCCCTCTCAGGCATTGTAACATGGACTTCGGCTGGAGTTTTAGACACATGCCTGGGTGCTTTTGAAAATCCCACCCAATCACTCAGGAGAAGTGTTTTAGATCTCAAAAATCTGTTTTAGATGTCTTTTCCAGTTTTAGAATGGGCTAGTTTACAACCTTGTGTTCTTGTAAACGGTGTAAAGTCTAGGTGAAAGAACAGTTAAGCCAGGTTTTTAAAACAGCTTCTATTTCTCCACCTATAATCGATCGTACTTAGTCCTATGGAACAATCTTTCATTGGTGCAGCTGTCTAATGGAATTGCTAGGAGCATCTAAAATCTTTTCTCTATGCATGTAATTAACTGAAGAAACATTTCATGCAATAATAAACGAAGTGCCAGCATGAGGCCCTTTTGGAAAGGCACCCCCTGTGTAATACTGACTGTAGTACCTTGTCCTGCAGAAGGGAGCCCCGTCACCGCTGACCTGCCTGACTCTGCAGGGACGGGTCAAGGGTGGTCTTTATTTCCAAGGGAGTTTGCATCTTCTCTGTTAGTGCCAGACTCTAGTCCAGGTGCTGTGAGACTCCAGCCAGCACATTCCCAACAGCCTGAAATTGCAGGCTAAACAAACGTGGCTAGTAAAATTACACCTGAGGCAAGCAGCTTCCTTATTGCAAAGCTCAGGATGGTGAAGGCTGTCTGTTCCCATGGCATCGTGGTAAATCTGTGGAGAATGAATGTAGAAATAAATGCACCAGCAAACCCAGTGTGAATGGTGATGTGACTTGTCTTCAGTGACTTCTTTGCTGCTATTAGATGTGTACGTCTTTGCCAAGCGTTGTTTACCTGTTAACAGAGTCTGGGGTCTGAATAGAATGTGTCCTCAACTTCACCCCGAGAGCATGGACCACAGCTGGTCTAGAATTCATGATCTTCAGGGTTGAAAATAAAGGAATGGAAAAGGGATGGTATGTGGTTTTGTGCAAAGCCTTCCTTGATTTGCTTTTGTCATGTTTGTTTTACAGTTTTAGTCAGTGGTTGATTGAAAGTACTTGATAGGTTTTTCCTGGAAGCTGCTAAACTTCTGGAGTTGCCTCATGAGTCCACAGCCACCTTAGTCTGGAGGGCCATCCACCATCCGTGTAGTTGGCAGGGCCGTTGCCATTTTCTGCTGGCTTGGAGTATGAAGCAGGTAACACAGTTGGAAGTTACTCCAAGGTTTACTGTAGTAAAGGGTACTCAAATTAACTTGTACTATTACTTAGGTCAATACTAACGACATTTGTATTTAGAGTCCAATAACAGTATTAGCATTTGAAAAATAAGTTGAATTCAAGTACGTTGACGTTTGTTATGATTCTGTGTGAATTGACCTTCTGTTTCTGTTAAAAATAAGGGAGCTACTTGGTCGTGTGGGGGAAATGTGTTGACTTTCAAATCTTCAGTGAATTTTGTGCAATATTTCTCCTTGTTTCAAAGTAATTTAGTAGTGCACATCTGCTTTTCAAGCAGATCCTTGAAATGGTATTTTTCAAAAATGTGTAAAAATTACATGTAGCTTTGAAATATGGTTGTATGATAAAAACATGAAGAATATATTCTAGTGAGGCAAATGTATATTTCCAATGACTGGCAATGATTACGGATGTCACATTCTATGGAAATAATAAGGCCTAAGCCAGTGTTCGCATACCAGTAGTTCTAGGTAATTCTTAAAACTGTAACCCTGTTAAATTGAAGTAAGGTGAAATATTAGCATTTCTGATGTTTAGCGTATCATTTGATCATTTGTTTATCATTGATAAAAAGATGAGGAGTTAAGCTTGCTTTTCAGTACCACCAATGAGGTGAGAGTTCATGGTGATGACTGTATGTATTAAGCATTTAGTTTGTGACATCCCTAATTATCATAAGTCATTACTTTAAAATATCTACTAATGTTGCCAGTATCCTTTTAATTTTTTTTGTAAATTAATTTCTTTGTATATTGATGTACATTTTGTTCTAACCTTTGGTTTTCCCTTGAGAACTTCTTTAAATTAATATACTTGAATGAGGCAATAAAGCACTGTGGAACGGCTGGTCTTGGTGCAGTTTACGCACAAAGCACATCACGTCTGTTACTTCATGATTTTTGAGGAGGAAGAGAAATTTAAAATGCTTACATGTTTAGCCAACTGACAATTTGTGTTTGTTATTTTTAGATTTGTGTCAGATACGATGAGAAATGCCTCAACATGGAACAAAGCAACATTACGTATCCCAGTGCTTCTAATTTTTTTTCAGAATGTTTTTTCAGTGACCTTTGAAAACCATTCCTGTTAATGTCCTTGGTGTGAGCCTTTAATACTTACAGGAAAGGCATAAAGTACAGGACATTTTGAGGTTTTATTGATAATTATAATAATTTCAGAGATTTTTTTCTTAAAAAACAAAGCAACCAGCATTGTCCTAACAGTTTTAAAAATTTAGTTAGTTGCTGATCTTTAATAAAACTTGGAACAAATCTAAGAATTTACTCCATGCTTTTGCAGCCTCTGGACTACTGTTCAAAGTCATCTCAAGAACTGCAATTCAGACCTTAGACTACTGTCGGTAGTGCACTGTGTAGATGTAGTAAATGAGCCGTGATGTGTGGTGTGTTGTCTTGGTTTTTTTTTTTTTCTTTCAAGTTTGTGGCATCAGTAGAAGGTTTTGGTGAACTCCACATTACCATAAAGTGCCCAACACTGTATTATAAAATAAAACTTAACAATATAAAATTCCTTGGGTTGTGCAGATTCTTGTTTGATGGGTTGATCTGAACAGCATTTTCATGTTTATCAGGCATATAGGTTAAAATAATACAGTGATGCTATATTATAATGGAAGTTTTTCTCCATTGAATGATCATTTCAGTTTCTCAACTATAGCGAAAGATGAATGTGTTTTCTTATTAATTATACAGCACAAATGTTAAATGCCGACATCCTTTGTAGTTCCAGTGGTATTTTGCTCCTTCTAAAAATCTTGGCTAATCACGCCTATTTGGTAAACAGCTTTTTTTTGATGTGTAGGTCTTCACGTTCTTACCAAAAAAGTAGGTGTATTATCTTACTTTATAGATTAAGAAATTGAGATATTAAGTGGAAACTGCATGCTGAAGGTACAGTAGCAATAACTGATGGGTGCTATGGTTTGAACCTTTAACATATATACAAGTGTATAACTACGATTCAGTTAGGTTTTTTACATTAAATGACTATGCAGTATAATCTGATCTGTGATTCTCTCTTCTAAATGAAGAGCATTTGGATATCTTGTGCAGATAAACAACAGGGGCTGCAGTTTTGATATTGATATACTCAACTATATACATAGCTGATGAAAAAATTACAGATTATCTTCTTACAAAATAATGAGGGGGTGACTTCAACACTTGCTATTAGACTTGTATTAGTTTACTACAGCCAGCAGATGGATAGAAGCTGTGAAGGCTGGTATCGCTGGGATCTTTGCTGCTAGATTAAGTGTAGTGCATCTTGCAGTCATTTTTTTCATTTTGCCATTTCAGTAAACATGCCCACATTTATTCAGCTATTAAAAAGATAGCTGTGACAATTAACTTCTTGTCAGATTATGCGCCAATGGATAGCATTGTAAAAATGTAGAAGCCTTTCGTTTTTGCAGAAGGAGCAAGAAAGTATGAAGATCAAGTCTTCCAGGTTAAGTTTGCCTGTTTGCGGTAGTTTGTTATCTCAGGGCACCGAGAAGGCGGTTGCAACTTGCTTTCTACGGATGTTTCAGTTCAGTAAGTTCTTTCAAACGTAAGCATGGGGAAGGGTGGAAAAAGAGGAGGTGATAAGACAAGTTAGTCCGAGTTAAGTTGGCGAAGTCTACACAGATGGTACAGCAGGACTCTGTTCCTGCCGATACAACTTTACCAAGTGTCTGTGACAAATGATTTCAGAGGCGTTTGGTGTACCTGTCACAGGTAGCACCCTGAGTATGAGAGCTGGCACATTTATTAAGGGTTCTGGCATTTGAGGGGAAAAATGCAACAAAGCAGTATCTTGCTGGGGACTTGTTTAGGAGAAGTCATAAGCACTCTTATTCATTAGTAGCTTCTCGGTTGGTTGTGCTTCAGAAGCAGCTGAGAATATTGCTTTTGCAAGATGCTTTTACGCAGTGCAGCTGCAGCCCGTACCTGAATGATGGACAAAGCATTTCATTTTCTTTCCAGAACTCACTGTGTGTTAACCTCATATTCACAAAAGGAAAAGTAACTTTATCAAATTTGTGGATTTAGATTTTTATTTGATGTGACAAGCAATAGCAACAACAACAAAAACCTAAGCAATGCCTGAAGTGATGTTGTGGGTTTGCTGGTATTCAGATAAAGCAAAGCAGAGTCAGTCTGCAGATTTTCATCATTCGGAAAAAATGCTAGCAGCTTCTTAAGCTTCAAAATCCCAGAGGTTGTCAATCCCGTTACCAATTCTGTATGAAACATAAACAAGTGCTAGTTCTAAAAGCAAAGTTTGGGAAGCACATTTGGAATATGCTATGGGCCATATATCATTTCCTTTCTATGGCCGCCCATTTTACATTCCTCCTGAAAGTCGAAGGGCCGGGTTCCTGACGGCATACTGCTCCACTGATTTTCTTTTTTCGGGTCTACGTCTTCCCTCAAATAACTGTCACTGAAACATGAGGAACAAAACCCAACAGACAGCAACACTGAGCAACAAAGGTACAACATGGGCTTACAAAGAATGTATCAAACCTGGTAGCAAACCTTTTCCTTTTAGATCCGTTATCTGATTATAATTTTTAAGTCCTGCAAAGTAGTCAGTGTTATGGACGAGACACAGTGAAGATGTACTCTGCCACATAGAGCTTACACAAGAGCCATTTGCATATGTTTTTCATGTTGAATGAATAGCTCAACTAATACACTTTTCAAGGTGAGTATTTTTATCCTGGTATAAAATCACGTAATTTGATTTAGAATACGATCATAGAATCGTTAAGGTTGGAAAAGATCTTTAAGATCATTGAATCCAACTCTTAACCTAGCACTGCCAAGTCCACCACTAAACCTTATCTATGCGTCTTTTAAATACCTCCAGGGATGGTGACTCAACTGCTTCCCTGGGCAGCCTGTTCCAATGCTTGACAACCCTTTCCGTGAAGAAATGTTTCCTAATATCCACCCTAAGCCTCCTCTGGCACGACTCGAGGCCATTTCCTGTCGTCCTGTCACTTGTTACTTTGGAGAAGAGACCAACCCTCAGCTCACTTACGCCCTCCTTTCAGGTAGTTGCAGGGTGCGATAAGGTCTCCCCTCAGCCTCCTTATCTCCCAGTTCCCAGACTGTGAGTCTTTCTCCCAGACTAAACACCCCCAGCTCCCCCAGCTGCTCCTTATAAGACTTGTGCTCCAGACCCCTCACCAGCTTCGTTGCCCTTCTCTGGACACGCTCCAGCAGCTCAATGTCTTTCTTGTAATCAAGGGACCCAGAACAGAGCACAGTATTTGAGGTGTGGCCTCACCCATGCTGAGTACAGGGGGACCATCAGTTCCCTAGTCCTGCTGGCCACACTATTTCTGATACAGGCCAAGCATTAAGTACCTCAGCCTTTTCCTCCTTCTTGGTCACTGTGTTTCTCCCCACATCCAACAGAGGATGGAGATTCTCCTTAGCCCTCCTTTTGTTGCTGATGTATTCATAGAAACGTTTTTTATTGTGTTTTATGGCAGTAGCCAAATTAAGTTCTAGTTGGGCTTTGGCCCTTGTTAATTTTCTCCCTGCATAACCTCACAACCCTCCTTGTAGTCCTCCTGAGTGGCCTGCCTCTTCTTCCGAAGCCTGGAAACCCTCTTTTTTTTTTTTTTCACCTGAGTTCCAGCCAAAGCTCTCTGTTCAGCCAGGCTGGTCGTCTTCCCCGCTGGCTCGTCTTTCAGCACATGAGGACAGCCTGCTCCCATGCTTTAGGATTTCTTTCTTTAAGAACGTCCAGCCTTCCTGGACTCCTTTGCCCTTCGTGACTGCCTCCCAAGGGACTCTGTCGACTAGTCTCTTAAACAGGCAATAGCCTGCCCTCTGGAAGTCCAAGGTGGCAGTTCTGCTGCTAACGCCCCTCCTTGCTTCTCCAAGAATCAAAAACTCTCTCATTTTGTAATCACTATGCCCAAGATGACTTCTATCCATCACATCACCCACTAGTCCTTTGTTTGAAAACAACAGGTCCAGCGGGTCACCTTCCCTAATTGGCTCGCTCACCAGCTGTGTCAGGAAGTTATCTCCCACATGCTGCAGGAACCTCCTAGGCTGTTTCCTCTCAGCTATATTGTGTTTCCAGCAGACATCTGGTGAGCTGAAGCCACGAGAACAAGGGCTAGTGATAGCGAGACTTCTCCCAGGTGCCCATAGAATATTTCATCTACCTCTTCGTCCTGGTTGGGTGGTCTATAACAGGCTCCCACCATGATATCTGCCTTGTCGGTGTTCCCCCTGATTCTTACCCATAAACACTCGACCCTCTCACCGCCATCATTAAGCTCTAGATGATAAAAACACCCTCTAACCTACAGGGCTACCTCACCGCCTCTCCTTCCTCGCCTGTCCCTTCTGAACAACCCGTAGCCATCAATAGGTGCACTCCAGTCATTGGGCTCATCCCATGAAGTTTCAGTAATGGCAACCATAATGTAGGGGGGTTTTCTGCACAAGGGCTTGCAGCTCCTCCTGTTTGTTGCCCACGCTGCGTGCATTGGTGTAGAGGTGCTTCAACTTTATCTTAAGACTTCAGCTTTATCTTCCCAAATGATAAAGAGGAACATTCCTGTGTGTTCGAAACGTATGGAGGGTGCTTTTCTCAGCCTGGTCCATTCAAAGCAGAAATATTAAAAACAATGTCTTTCAGGTTTGAGCCTTAACGTGCTCATCTTAACACTTCTGGAGCCCAGTTTTTTAGGGAGCAGTTTAGCATTGGTGACTTAATTTAAATTGTGGTAGGTGACTTCTGAGACTCTGGGTCCCAGCGCCTTGAAATGTGCTTGAGAAGTCATACATATAGCAGAAAGTTGTGGCTACCTGTTCCCCCCACCCTCCCTGCAGGCCGTTGTTCAGTTCTGCGCTAACGCTGGCTGCGCTAGCGCAGTTTTCTGTTCGCTGTTCCTTTTAAGAAAATAACCTGTTAATATAATACCACCTGTTTAGCAATGAGAAGGATTATGTTCAGCTGAATAATACATACAAACATCTGACATTTGGCCTGCTCTGAGAATAGGCGACATGCTTATTTAACGATTTTGAAAATGTTAAAATGGTGAGGTAGAAATTAAAATGTCATTTTAAAATATTTGTATTTAACTTATCTGATTCAGTCCTTTTCTACATTTCCCCTTGGCATATTCGAACCGGGGGTCACGGTAGCAGTCTGACACCGCGGATACTTTGAACCATATACTGAACATTGTTGGCATTTCAGCCTAATTAGTTGCATCCTATTTTGTGATTTGTCTTTGGTCCTTTGGGTTGCTGGCCCAGGATTTTTTTTAACCTTTTTTTTTTTATGCTCATCATTGTCTCATTTTAAATGTCAGCAGACCAGTACTTGTGTAATTGGGGTGGGTTTTTTTCCCCTTACTTCTTTTCTCCCCAATGTCAGAAAATTTGACAAATGATTCCTACATCTCAGGCAGGCCGCATGTGAAAAATGTATCCCGGGACCGAGCGATGAACACAGGCTAATCTAGTCCATGTCCATGCAGGTCTTGAGCACAGCCACATATTTTTCTGGCCGCTGGTCACTGTTCCCCACAGTTCTGAACTTCCTTTTATATATTTTTTTTATTTTTCTGCTCTGTCACTAGGGTCTAAGTCAAGGTGACTCCTTCTGTGGATCGGTCTTGGCCATCGCAGCCAAACAGCGGCGCTGTGGGCAGCCTGAAAGGAGATCCCTGTGCCTTTACCTCCGGAACACCGCGTGCGCTCCTGGCGGTGCCGCGCTGGCTGGGGTGCCGGCAGGGTGCCCTGTCACCGCCATACGCACGCAGCTTCTCGTTGGGGCGGCCCTTGCCCGCTTTGCTGAGCGGGTGATTAGAAGCAGCTGAAGCTGCATTTAATTGTTTAAGCTGTTTTACACGTGGAGCAGAAATACGCGGGAACACCCCACACATCTTCCCTGCAGACTCGCGCTTTCCTAATCTGCCTAAATATTGTGAAATTACTTAGGGGCAACACCTGAAATTCAGTGAATAGCTTGTACTAGCTGCATGGAAGACATTAGTTATTTTGTGGGACAGAAAGCAGCCGTTTAACCCGGGGCTGCCCTGCGCTGTGGCTACTTGTACGTTGCAAACACGCTGCGGTGCAAACAGCTGCTGGTACGGGTGGGAAAGGCTCGCGGCCCAAGCGCTCGCGTATAATTAAGGTTGCCGCGCGGAGCCTGCCCTTTCGGGTGGCTCTCGCTCCCCCCGTGCCAGCGTTGCTGTGTCTGAATTCCTGCTGCCAAGGAAAGTTTAGCGCAGGTGCCAAATGAAACTAAGCGGGTTCAAATTGGAAACACACATTTTTGTCATCGCCGGTTATTACAATACATGCCAGGGAAAATTGCGCTTTTGCTGAAACTACGGGGGGAAATCTGAAAGGTGATACACAATATTGAGGTAAGAAAAATGTCATGCTTTAAACAGTGCCATGAAGAGCATAAAACCAGATGAAGGCCTGTGTAGTTTTTCTCTGATCAAAAAAGATGATTTAAATTCATGATTTGGACGTGTCAGTCTTGCTGGTGTTTGACAGTGTTAGATGAATTGCTGGTAAATATAATTGCTTTGCCAAATGATTTTGGGGAAATAAAAATCACAGCCTGATAAAAGCAGAAATTAAAAGCAACTTTTGTGAAACCAAGCCAAAATATAACAAAGTTGCTCAAATTGGTTACAATATGAAATCTCCAATACGTTTTTATGCCATAAATATCATTTGAAGTAACCTAAACTTAGAAAAATCAGCACTGAACTGAGAACTCTGTTTGGCCTTCAGGACTCCACCTGTGCCTTGATTCATAATTTATGCTCTGGCTTTTCGATGCACAAGAGGTCTTCCCACCTCGTGGCATGCATTATAGATGGAGGAGTTTAGGTGAAAACATGCTTTTACTGTGAGGCATAGGGTATGGCCCACTCTCCACATCAAATTCATGTGTGCAATTTAAACAAGAGCTTAGTCTGCTCCCAATAAACACACAACAGATATCTCTTTCATAAATGTTGGGTTTAGCAGCGTCTTGACACAGTAGCTTGAAGCCTGTGCATGCTTCAGTGGGATACGAAAACCCCATCCATTCGTTCAACTGTGACGTTTCGCAATAGGCAAAATTTTAGTGTTGTCAGCTACTCGCTGTTCAACTTTATTGACTTCCAGTGTCTAATCTGATGCTCTTTTTTTTGAATTGTTTTCTGAGGTGTCAATTTTCTTTAGCTGAGAGGCTACTGAATAGCACAGGAAAAGGAACTTGGCCAAAATCCTCTGATCTGTGATTCCTGATGTTATGTGACGTTACGCGTGTAGGGTTTGTCCTGCAGAAAGACTTGCAGGAGACTCAGGGCTTGCATTAAATAAAACATAGTTCAGAAATTTTTGGCCTGGAAAAAGACTTGGCTGGCACTTATCTGGAGACAAGCTTTCTGCTGTGGAACTTTATTCATTGTGGCCATTTTTAAAAGTGTATGTTCTTTATTTAATACCATAGTTTAGGTAATGTTTATTATCAATTAGCATCTGTTTGGACAATAATCACTGTGCAGACTTCAGACACAAATCATGACAACAGCTTAGCTCCTCATCGACCAGAAAACTGGATGGGCCGGATGCTTTATTGCTCCCTCAAGGGCCAGGTGGCATGAGTTTTGGCAGACCTTGGAGGGAGAGGATTCCCTGTGAGACCCCTCTGCTGAGAACGGCCTGTTGTGGCTGGAAAGCTAGCGTGGCATCATGGCTGTAAGTCACATATTATCAAAATTTCAAATCACTCAGTTGTACTGAACAGGAAAGCTCATAGTATTTTGTTGAAACAAATAAGAATTTTTGACCTTCCTCACAACGTTGAGAAACAAATCCTTGGTGGTGATGGTGTTCATCTTCCAGAGAGCATAGAAACGCAGTGTTTTCTATTGAAAACCCACAAGGTCAGATCATGGTCATCAGTGTTAACTGCTTGGGAGAGCAAGGTCGTACAGCATCCAGTTACTAAAATAATGGAGGAGCACGAGTTTCATGTTTTTCGAGATGTTCCTCAGGTTCAAGCTTAGGATTTAAGCTGCGAAATAGACTTCCCCAGAACTCCCCCTGACACACTTGGATCTGGGGGGTCGGCTGCTAAATGGCCATTGGGGCAGGGTTGGGCACTGCTCAGGGAAGGCACATGGAAGTGAAGGAACGGTGTTTGCACTTGTCTTAAATCTGTTTTACCTGGAGGCGTCCTGGGAAAGCAGCCACGGCAAGCGGGGCTGGAGGGGGCTTGCAGCGCAACTGCAAGCACCGCTAAAGATGAATTCCTCCGAGGGGCCCATTCAGTTACAACACGAGTTAAAGCTGATGCCTTTGGGAGAACAGGACTCTGGGTTTCTGAGGTTATTGATCTTTATTGAAAAGCAACAGAGAAACTGTTGAAGTGAGCAGTGAGCCCCCTGTGGAAATGGGACTTTGATTAAGTGAAAAAAATTCTTACTGCTCTGCCATTTTTCTGCCTGTGCTCGGCCACAGTGCTGGAAAGACAGTAGTAAATTGAAAAACAGAGCGTGTGATTCTCAGCTTGTATAAATTAACTCCAGCGAAGCTGTTGTGATTCGTGCCACCTTGGGGCCTGGCACAGAACCTCTCCCTTTGATGGGCACGGTGCAATCGGTCGGCGTGGAACGGTGAGAGGAGGGTGCGGATCACAATGCTGAGGCTGGCAGCCTGGACCATGGCACAAAGTGTTCATTTTCATTTCTGTGTATGGAAAACCTTTCTTGATCACTTGATTCCAAAAGGAAAAGTTGTCTTTTTAAACTGCAAATATAGTTCTAGCCTGGGGATAATTTCCTTTGTAAATGTATGATGAAATAATCCCATAAAGCAAAAGAAAAAAATGTAGGTTGCATGTGGTTTGATAGAATCCTTATTTATTGGTCATTTTGATCCTGTAGACAGCAAAATAGTAATACTAATACAGCATCTAAGCTATGAACATACTATGTACATACAGAGAAGGAATGATAATTTTACATAAGATGGAGAAGGCACGTAATGCAGTGATACGCTATAATCATTTTGAGCTGGCCTAATTCCAGCTGCAATACTTTTAGTTTGCCTAGTGTAAATATTCCTGGGACTCTGAAGCTGCTCCTCGCTGATTCACAGGCTGGGTGTCACCTCTTTCCAAGGCAAAAGGGCATGGGCTGTGAAAGGGGAGTAAGTTGCGTCTCCTGCTTCTGAGTATTTTCAGAGGGATCTGGTGCAGAGCAGATCAAGTGCTCTAACTTAGCACCTTCTCTTTCTTTGTAGAAGGCTGTTAGATATGAAGAGAAAGTTTAAATGTGTAAGATTTGGGAGCTTATGGCGCATTTGTTTCTTTAATGGATAGGTTGCAAGTGATCACGAATAGATTATTTTACTTTCAGCTTTTGAGTCAAAATAGTGAGATAGATTAAACAAATGTAATTTAGAAATATTTTAGGTCTTCTGCATGGAGATACCTCCGTGTTAATGGAGGTTATGAGTGCTTTTTTGGGAAACCAGAAGCCAATCTCGATATTTTTTCTTTATAGCGGCACAAATGCTCTCCACCGCTCTTAGATGTTATTGCTCCTCCCTGAATGTCTGTGCTTCTGTACGCATTTTATTACACCCCTGGGCTGAGAAGCAGTAAATATCTTGACATCTGCTATGTCAGTATTAATCCGCAGTTTAAATTTCAGCAAAGATGGTATTAGACACTCTTTATAATGCATTCTCTTTTGTTTTAACTGTTGTTCCCTGGTTGAGATATGGCCCGGAAGGGTCAGTCTTCTTAACCATGCGTTTCACAATGACTATAGCATGTTAATATAGTGACGGCTTTGGGACTTTTTGTGCGTCTCCAGGCTGCTATTGAGCTTTTCCAGCTGCTGCGTCTGCCTCCCTGCCTTCTTTGGACATTGCTTTGTTAATTCAGCTTTTCAGAAAGTGTATTTAGAACTGACATTTGTGCCTTTTGGGCCTTTTCTTGTTTAGAGATCTGATGATTTTATAAGATCATAAATACAGTTTTGAATATTTCACCTTTTAATCCTTAATTGCAATAAAATGTGCTCCCTCTAAATTATCTTACACAGCCCTGCTTCGCTAGGTAATTCTCATTCCTGCCTCACCATCGTCCTCCCTCCCTTTCCTATGGTCTCCCTGCTATGAAAGCCCAGGTCACCCTTGTTGCCATCCAGCTTTTGCCTCCGCCTTCCTCAGGTGCCGTGCACTTTCATTTCCTTTTCTCCTCTCACTCTTGCATTTTCACCACTCTTATTTTTATTGTTTCCTCTCCACCGAGACTGACAGCAGTCACTTATGACCTACTCTAATCTTAGTTTAAAGGTTTTTTTCCCCTGCCTTCTCTCTTCTTGACTTACCTTCTACAAACCACAGTCATATTTCACTGCGAAATTTTTCCCTTTGTCGTGCTTTTATGGGTGCCTTTTTAATTCTTTAGGAGCGTATTCCTTCAGAGCTCTCTTTGGTCTGTATGAAAACTCTTCAGGCTTTCATATTCTCTGCTTGTCCTTCCTCTCTACACGTTCCTGGGTATCTTGCTCAGCCCTCTAGATCCTCTGCATGGCACCACTTTCTCAAATATTTTCTTACCTCTGTACAGATTGTTTTTCTACTGTCTCCAAAATTTCATCCAGAAAGTCAAACGACTGAGAAGAGCAGAATTACTTTCCAGCCACTTCCTTATTCTTGCTCTGTCTTTCGCTGTGAACAAGAATGCTTTCCTTCAAGTTAGTTCTCCATGCAAACTGCCTCCACCTTCAGCTGCTTTCTCTCTTTTGTCCTTTCTCTTTGAATCACATAATGATTTTGTCTGGAAGGGACCTGCTGAGGTCATCTAGTCCGACCTCCTGCTCAAAGAAGGGCAAACTTCAAAATTAGGTCTTTAGTATAACCATTCTACTGCTTCTTCTGAAATGACTTAATTTCTGGTTTTCTTTCTCCATCTCTGCTATTCACTGAGGGATCTGTCAATTTTATTTCTTCTTTTAGCTCACTGACCAGAAATCCAAGAACACAAAGCAGGTGTGGGGAAGCGTCTGCCTTGCATCTGCTTTACTAGTTCAATGCTGCTTCTGCTCCCTGTGCCCAGTTGGTGCCTCTGGACTCCCCCTGGTTTTCAGAGCTCTCTGCCCCCAAGCCCTCCCCAGCCTCCAGCCTTACACAACTTCTTGGCCGCTTGCTCATTGCTTGCCCTCCTCTTTGCACAGGTTCCTGTATCTTTGCCCGCTTTGCCACCTCTGTCTAGAAGGTGGCCTTGTCTTTGGGTCTCCTGAACCTTTTTTGGGTGAGGCTAGAGCAATGTTTGTAAGAGTCTGCCCAAATCACTCCTGCTTCCCTTGAGGTCTCTCGTCCTCACACACTGCCCATTGCTGTCTCGTTTGCTGAGCAGTATCTACCTCAAGGTGTATGCTCTTTGAGTCAGTTTCTTCTTTTTGCAAATATTTATTTATCTTCCTAAAAATGATCATGGCTAACAAACTTCATAGTATTTTTTTATTCTGCCTTAGCAGTGTCTCACAGGACAAATGCTGGGATAAACCAAGAGTTTCAATTAAAAGCTATTACATCTGTTATTAGATATTGCCATAACTTAAAAAGATCTTCCCGAATCTCTGCTATCTCTTATCTACCATCATATTTTTGGTAACTTATTTTTCTGTTCTTTCCTTAGTTGCCATTTGAACTCTCTGGATTTAAACTGCATCTGTACAACAACGATTGCATTCAAAATAACAAGCTTTGGTACTAAAGCTGTAAATTGGGCTAGCATAAAATCTGTTGTGCATTTTCGCTGTGACTACATTCTGCTCTTTTAACTCGGCTTGAATCCCGCCATCCGCTCACATTTTCTGTAGTGCTTTGCTTTCAAAGATATTGGTGAGGACTGCAAGAAATGCAGAATGTGCTTACTATCACAGTTACTGATAATCATCTCGTACAAAAATAAATGTGAGTGACATTGATCTTCAGTAATCCCTTAAGGGGTTCATTCAAAATGAATTATGAATTGATCTTTAATTAAAAAGACGAGTTAAAGTCTTGGGTAGTAAGTGTGCGTGCTGCATTATGCAACTCCTGGAATAGCAGTCCGGGGCTGGATGTATATATCTGGGATGTTTCACAACTGTGGGAACGTATAAACTGAACTGCAGGAAGAAAGAAATGCCATCATGAACTATCCACTTCATTGCCTCTTTATTGTGGGTTTGGTTTGTGTGGGAGCAATGCTTATGCTTTAATTTCTTGACTATGTGTGAAAATCTACTGGATCAGAGAGTCACTGCTAAAATTTGCCTCTACGGTTCAAATAAACTCTGGGTGTATTTTTGGCACATCCTTTCCTACTACAAGAATGATCATTAAATCTCTTGAAGATTTTCAAATATCTATTTCATTGCAAGATTTCTTAAAAACTTTTCTTGTTATTCAATTACATTTTATGCATGTGTTTCTTTATCAACAAACAGTTGCAATCCTTTTGTTGCATTATGAGGTAGTTAAATGGGATTATCCCTGTTTTAAAAGATGAAAATTGAGGCACCAAAAAGTATTTGCCTGTAATCATATGAGAAGTCTCAACTCCAGGAGAAGCACCAACTCTGTCATCAGAGCTGAGATGCTTTTTCGTTATTTCCAAGGCAGTGCTTTACCCGTAGGCCACTTCTGCCACTTTCCTGGTATTTTCCATGAGCTTTGGGAAATGTTTTTGAGTGTGCTTTTGGGCAGCCAAAATATGTTTGCAATGTCAGAAGCAATAGTTTTATAAAATGGGCCGTCGAGTAGTATAGTAATGAGAAAATGGCAGTAGTGTGGATATGAAAAATTTGCTTAGGATGTTGGATTTCATGTCTTCCAAGAGGTCAGATTATGCCCACCAGAAATTTTAGGACACAGTCTTTTACACTCAGAGAAATACGTGCTCTTCTGGAAACTGAAATTCTTTTCAGTAGAAGTTAGAAGGGCAGCGGGTAAAATGAGAGAACTGAAGGAAAGAAAACCAATTAAATATGAAGCATTTATTTTGGAGATTTTTCACACAGCTTCCTTTTAATCCCTGATTAACAGATGAAAGTAGATATGCTGAGACACAGCTCTAGTACTAAACCCTTTGATAACAGAATTATAATGTCTTTACTGTACAGGTTTATTTGATTAGTCTGCATTGTCTTCTGCTGCAGTGATTGCGAGGCAGTCAAAGGAAAGCACAAACGAGAAGCTGTTTTTCATGTTGCATCCGAGACAGGCACTTACGTGTATCCCAGGAGCCATTACTGTCTGTAACGCCTACCGCTGATTACCAAGGCTGGACTTCCCAGTGGAAATAAAAGTTGCCCTTGGATGGGTTGGTCCAAAACAAAGGTAAATGGCGTTGGGTCACTTAAATGCTAAGAGAATTTTAATATTATTTGACTTAAAATTATTGATATATTGAAAATATTGAAGGCCCAAAGTCATTGCAATCTTTATATCAGTATTTCTGGAATCAGAATGAAAACAAACGTATCAAACATATGTACACTGTCCCCTTTCAGCCATCTTCCAGGATGGAGGAGAGTTTTCTTCTAAATCAGTCTTTCCGTCGGCGGTGGCTGCACCATGTTCCACATTTCTACCCGGGATCCCTCCTTCTCCTGCCGGCTGGGGCTGTAGGTCCCTTGAGTCGCCCGTTTATTGGCAGCGATGACTGATACCACAACTGCCAAGAAGAGGATCAATAACAAGGCCAGCGTTACTGAGCCAATGGAGGTGAATATGTTCGAGATCAAGTCAGTTGTCAACTGGAAGGATTGAAATAATTGCAATATAATTTATGTCAAGAGAATACTGAGACACACTTGAGCTACCATGGAAGGAAAACAGAAATCATTCTATGGATAGGGCTTTGCATAGACGAGCTACTGCTGAAGCACCGTTTATTGGGAGAGAAGGACATCAGCCCCTCCAGATTTTGGTTTTTTTGACTCTTCAGAAAATTACAGACACAGTGTTGGAAACTTAATATACAAGGCAGAGCTGGATGAATCACATGTAATGACCCATTTCATCTGACAGCTTCCTATTTGGCTTGAAAATAACCCGTGAGCTAACGTATCTGTGGACAGTAGTAGGAATTCAGTAATCACTTGTTTAATCACTTTAATAATAATTCATTATCCCTAGTTTGGTTGTGAACACGTTATTGCTAGTCTTTGCTACTGCAAGTTAAACACGAGCTATTTTGACTGGAAGTATATTCAGTCACATTTCTGTTTCTCTTGCTGGAGGAGTCAAGTTTATGTGAATACTTGTACTTATGTTTAGAAAATTTGCTTACTGTAAATATTTTTGTAAAGTGTACTATTTCTATGGGCATTCCTGCCAGTAAAGTTCTCCACCAGCAGGTTTGCATGAAATAAGTGTATAGAGGCTGCACAAGAGTGTAACTGAAATCTATTCAGTGAGAAATTAATCAGTACATTTTCACAAATATGTTTTAAAATATTCATCCAGCTCTTCTTCTACAGACAGGCTTTCTAGCTTCATCTACAGAAACGCAAGCAGTATGGTACAGGATGAACGTAAGGATGCTCTGAATTTATTTTTTTTTCTGTTTTCTTGTGGCAGTGGGAAATGTGATAATGTCAGAAGGCACAGTGCGCATAAACAAATCTGCCAGTTGAAAAGCTTTAGACCAGAGAAACTTTATAGCTAGTAGATGAATGTTTTATACACATCTACGTATGTGCTTTTATGTGTAAAAAATGCTTGTGATGTAAGGTAAGCCGATGAAGTGATGTGGTTAGTGTGGAAAAGTGGTCACTACGGACAGAATGACCCTGGCAGGAATTGAACTTCTGGGCAGATTCTGCCATCCATCATCTTCTGATTTGTATTACGAGTGACAGCTGAACTGCCATAGACGAATGTGTGCTTGAGGCTGAACTTTCAAATCCCAAAATATTTCGAAACGGAAAACAGCAGGTCAAAGCCCATTTCCCAGTTAGATGCTGCATGTTACAGGATAATTTAGTGACCCGCTTACTCGTCATTTCTAAGGAATTGCAATTACAGTTCTGAGAGCGATGACGATTTTGCATTCAGTGACGGATGTACTGTCAGTGGATGCTGTTGCGCACATTGCTGGGACCCACGCTGCTCAGATGCCTTTGCAGAAGAACGACAATGCCAGAGGGAAAATGTTAAAACAATCCTTCCTCTTTTTCCCTCTCTCCACCTCCACGCTGATGTAAAAGGCCCTACTACAATAATAAAAGCAAGTTTGGCTCAGGGATTCTCCCTAGGGGATGCATGACCGGCTGGGATATTTTTCTCTGTCCTTGATGGCTAAATATATGGTTCCTATGATTTTAAAAACATTTTTTCCAATATAGTGCAGGTCACAGACCACATGACTCCAACCTTAAAACAAGGTGGCATGAAGCATGTTGTTCTATTAAATTGGGAGGTCATTTCATCTTTAGATGGTGTTACAGATATATTTGAGATCTTAGTTTTTCTCTCTACTGTGTTAGACTATATGACCCTTGCTCCTCTTGTCTCAGAGAGGCTGCAAATTTTTAATGGAATTTTTACTCTCAGAAGCTGTCTTTTGTTTTTGTTGTCTGCTCTGGGAAACTGAGGACCAAGATAGTCTAACTTAACTCTGATCCTAGGGTTGAACAGGACATTTGTGAAAGAAATGCACTACCACGGGCAAAGGGATGGTATTGCCTGGTCTCTGGTATGTGGAATTTCGGAGCTTGTTCTCCTGTTTTCCAGTCCATAACTTTCCATTCCTGTTGTAAGTATGTCTGTATCTGTGGAGACATTTTCATTTATGATATCCTTCAAATTAATTTTATTTCTTAAAGAACAATTTTATGCAAAGGAGTTGGCGAGGAAAATACCCTGTAATTTGTTAAAATGTAGTCAAATATCTAAACCTCATTCTCAAGTCAACACCATCATAAAAGGGCTTTTTTTTTTTCGTTTTGCAATAGTTAATTATTACAGAAACCTGACCAATAGCACACCATAGCAATCCACTATGTGTTTTGTTCCAATTTGTAGAACCAAAGGGTTGGAAAGGACCTCTGGAGATCATCTAGTCCAACCCCCTGCCAGAGCAGGGTCACCCAGAGCAGGTTGCACAGGAACGCGTCCAGGCGGGTTTGGAATGTCTCCAGAGATGGAGACTCCACCACCTCTCTGGGCAGGTTGTGCCAGGGCTCTGCCACCCTCAAGGTAAAGAAGTTCCTCCTCGTGTTTAGGTGGAACTTCCTATGCTCAAGTTTGTGCCCATTCCCTCTTGTCCTGTCGCTGGGCACCACTGAAAAGAGCCGGGCCCCATCCTCCTGACAACAATTCTTGTTTCTGTTTTATAACTATTATTCATTCATTGGATTTGATTTGGTCAACCAGTGACTTGAACTTGAAAAAACCTACTGAAAATTGTCCGTATTGCCTGTATCCGTGTTGGACAAAATGCTTCCTCTTGAGCCAGTATGCAAAAAAACTTACGCCACAGACTAAAATCTAGACATCTGGGGGTTTTACCATTATCAAATATATATGCTAACTTCATTTCTGTGTTTATATTTTTTCTAAATTCTAAATATGAAAAAAACAGCCTTTAAGTCATATTTTTTGGTGGATTCTATTGTTCCAAAAAAAAAATCTACCGTTCAAGTGCTGTCTCCCTGTTCATCACCCCACAGCCCACTGCCCAAGTTTACAGTATAGGTAGCCCCCTTAGCAGTAGCACTGAACTGATAACAGCAGTTGCCAGAAGGCTCTGCAGTCTGGTCCCATCAAAATCAACTGCTTCTTCAGTAATTAATGACTGAACAGTTAAATTAATTTGGAAGATCAACTGGCTGATCTGGAAAAAAATAAATCTGAGAAGTTCTGTCCCCCGTCATTTCAGAGTTTGTTCATCACAGTATTTGGTGATGCTGAAAAGAAAAAGGACTGAGCAGCATTTTTAGAAACAGTGCAGCTGAGACAGTGGAAAAAGAGGTTTTCTGTTAGCAACCCTACCGTGTGTGCTGCATAATGGTAGAGAGTGGACTTTAAAAAAGCCGTTTGAACATAAAGGTCCCATGTAAGTGCTTCAGGCTATTCTGGTAAGTCCTTGCCTATTGCTTTCACCATAGGTGGATCTAGGGTATGAGGCTTCCTGATGTTTCAAAGAGCAGAGCCCCTCTGACCACTGTGGGACTGCTCATGCGTGTAGCTGCTCATCTCGGTGTTCACGGCCACGTAGTGGATCACCCGTGGATGTGAGTCTGTGGGAGTCCTAAAGTGCCGGGTGGTGAGCAATGCACAGCTGATGTCTCCTTGGTTAGAGCACCACACTACAACGTCACCTTTCAGCTTCGCGTTCGCTATGCTATTCACTTCCCCATGTTAGCTTCTTAAGATCTGGTTATTGAATTGGCTGCCTGGGAGATGGCCCCTTGCTATGAATATACCATTTTTTGTGTGCTTATCACAAAACTGTGGCAGAGTCACACGCAAGCTCTGGAAAGGAAAGGACCAAGCGAGGAAAACTTCATTTTGTCTCAGCACAAACAAGAAGAAGCCACAGGACAGCTCAAAATTTAGGAAGAGAAACAAGTTACTGAATTTTTTTGCTAAAGACCTTTGTTGTCAGGGAAGCCTATGAGACCCTCATACACTGGGACAGACTTTGAGAAATAATTCTTGCTAATAAATGCCACATGGCAATCACAGCTATTCCTGAATGTAACTTCAGCACTGCTTATGAATAACTAAATATATGTCGGGTAATTGAAGGAGGGTTTCTTTACTAACTTGGCAATACCTTAGAGATTCTCATTACACTCCAAGCAGGAGGTTGGACTGGGAGACCTTCTAAGGGCTCTTCCAACCTGAATTGTCTTATGCGCCTGTTTAAAAGGTAGCCAGTGACAGAACAGTTGTGAGAGTTCCCCTGCATCTAATATACAGTCGCTGTCAGTAAAAGCTGTATCCTTAATGGTAATGGGTGCTGATGGCAAGATAATGCCATGGTAATACCAACAAAATGAAGTCTACTAACATTAGAAAGCCAATCTGCTTCTCGCTAAGGTGTTTTTACGTAGCGTGTTCTATTTATGTGTCTTTGGATGTCAGCTGGCGCAAGATGAATTTATTTTTGCAAAACTAAAAAAAGAAAAAAAGGAAGAAGAAGAAAATATTCTTGAATTTAGTTTTTGTGTAGTGAATATCTTCATCTGCAAAGACAGAAATCCAGAAAAAAAAAATCTTTGTTTGTCTTTTTTTAGAAGTCTTTTGGCTTTCACTGGTGGTTTCATTTCAAAGCTGATTAATTATTTAGGGTTTTAAAATTATTAAATAAAAATGATTTAAAGTGTTTAGATTAGAAAAAATAAATCATTGCCTAGAGTGAAACTTCTTTGCAGGGCTGGTTTTTGCTTTTCATTTTGTTATTGAAATTGATTGATTGTTCCGTTTTAGTTCCTTGATTTGCTTTGTAGATGAACAGTTTGGATAAGGAGGGCCCAGTTCACAAGTCAAAGCTCAGTAGCATTTATCAATTCAGTGTATGTATGGTTATCTTTAAACAAGCCGCCTTCCAAACAGTTATTTTATAAGAGGGGAGCATTAGGGATTTGCTCTATATGAACGTTTCCATGTGTGCCAAATGTCAGAGGCAAAGCACAAGGGAGCCAGCAAAATACACAGGGCCTCTTCCTCTTGTGTGTTTTACATCAGCATGACTTAGCTGATCTAATCCTGCTTTACGTTGATACGGGGGATGGGAATTATGGCCACAGACAGCAAGGGCTGAGCCAGATCAGGGAGAGAGAAGAGCGAGCTGCGGTGCCAGCGGAGAAATCGCAGTGGGTGTGAGAAGTAGCGTGGGGTTCCTAAGGACGCTGCTACCCGGGAACGAGCTTTGCGTGGGAAAGTGTGGCTTGGATCAAAGGTACGTGTCTTTGGGACGTGAAAGACATAACGTGCTCTGAAAGCAGAAGCATGCCTCTATTGCTGGGCATTAAGAATTAATTAGCCTTCCTTTCAGCACTCGCATAGAAATGAGCCTGATTCTGGATGCTTCACAAGACAGAGACATAAACACCAGCCTTATAACACAGGGATTGCCAAGCCCCGGAGAATTCCCTTTGCTGCAATGTGCAGGGAATTCTGCAGCTGCTTGTGCGCACTGGAGCTTTCACCAGCAAAGTCTCCGGATCCCGATTCCTGACACCACTCACAAGGTTATCACTTCATTCGCGGTAAGAACTTCTGATCCACGCCATCCAGATTTACTGCCCCCAAATCAAAACCATTTGCTATAGTAATGAGGGATGATTGGCTTGAATGGTCTTAATCCATGTCAGAATTACTTTGAAAGGTTTGGGGGCATATAGGCATAATATTGAGCAGCCGAAGAAAAGCCATTAGCTTGTTTAAAAAACCCATAGATATCCTGAGTTTATTTCATTGAGGATTTACAACCATGTTATGAGATTTTTTTTCTGTTAAATGCTGAATTCAAATAAGAATCCCAGTAGTTCAAGAAGTTGTCCAGGCAGTCATACACAAATATGTTACAATAAGATGCATTGATAACCCCAGCTTGTGGGACTACAGTTTATTTTCAACAGCATTGAAGTGACCATAAATCTATAGATTGACTTCATTCCAATAAAAGTACCTTAAATGAGAGGTGAAGTCCCTTTTTCTGTAATTTTTTTTTCCCACCTTCACAAGCAAGCACCTATCACTCTCCCGCACATCAGTCTGTAAAAAGTAGCTGCTCTGTTTGTGCTAAATACCAGCCACCAGGTCCCAAGAGCTGTGTTGACCTAGATGTTGGGCTACTGAGTTGAACCAATAACCCATTTTGGACTCAAACACCGCACAGGCCGCTGGAAAGGGTAAACTCTTTTTAAGATTCGATATGCATCAGCTATTTCCTTTAACTGCTTTATCCTCTTTATCCTGGTTTCCTACTTCATGCTGTTGTCCACGTGGGCACTCATCTCTGTTGAGCGTGCCTACGCACAGTTGTCATTCAGGTACGTGAATAATTGATGCCTTCCTGCTTTGGTACCTGTGGCAACCAGGGAGGCAGCAGTTGTGTCTGCGGTGCACCTTAGCTGATTTCCCACTGTTAATCACCAGTGAGGCCACCAACTCCTTTTCCTTCTGCGCACCTTACAACTCTTCAGTTTATCTTGTGGGCTTCAAAAATGCATTTCCTATGGCAGTCACATTGTGCGGCCATTCTTGCCTCTGTGTGTCAAGGAATTCATTCCTGAAAGGCACAATATCTGCTGTACTTTAAACCTGGTGCCTAACAAGCTTCAGGATTATCTGGTAAGAAAAGAGTTTGAATTGTCTGAAATTGACAAGCAGAAAGCAAGAGAAAAAAAAACAGACCCAGAAAGGCTGCTGCGGGGTTTCTCTCTAGTTTTGCTTCCTTGATGAATAAGAACAAGACCAGTTTGTAGGAGGACCAGATTCAGACTTGGAGCCTTGGATACCTGATGAAGATCACCGTAGCCTGAAGATGTGACTGCTTCCCCCTGCAGTCAGCCAGCCCATAGCTCCAGTTCAGGCTGGCCTGTAGCTGCCACATATCGGCTCTGGTGCTGGTCACAGGTAGCTTTGCCTTTTATATGCCAGGTAACACACCTGGCATATAAAGGGTAAGCACGACTGCTTTTCTCTCCACATCCTGGGAACTTCTCCCTCTGAGACCATGTCCACTGCGAGGAGGCATCCTGTCATCCCTCACCTAACTCTGTAGTCCTCTGAAAATCTATCTATACTACATATAGAGTCGTAGATAATCTTGAATTTTCGTCGTTGTCGTTGCTGTTTCTGCCATCAGCCTCCGAGTTGTTTTCCTGATCTGCAGGAAAAGACAATCTCACTGCTGGAGGGCCTGAATGACACCCCGAGCCCTCTGCATACCTCTGCGGACATTGCCGAACTTAGGAGACTACTTCTGATATGTGCAGAAGAACCACAGTATTACATACATATATAGGTGAAGACCTTGGAGAAGAATGTCTGTAAGTCATCTTTTTTTTTATGTCACTGTTTTTCTGGTGGATATTATTGTCTGAATATTTTCTTAAAATGTCTCTGAAGAAATTACATTCACTGCCACCTGTATCTAGTACATAGGATTTTTTAAAAATGTTGTTTGAATAGTTTTTCTTAGTTGAAAAGTGACAGTTTGAATGAATTCCTTCCTGGAAAATGTTAACTTTTGGTTGTCCAAAAATTCTTGAAATAAAAGCACAAATATAGAGAGAATTGGCTTTAGCAGCTATAGTGGTAAATTGATCATCTGGCTTGACCAGTTATAGCTGAGAAAAATGCAATTTTTACTATCCAGGAAGAATTACATCTCTGGTGTCCTGGGAGAAAATAAAGACAAAGGTGATTGAAGTCTAGGATTTAGCTGGGCTTTCAAGGAAAGTTCCTTATTAAGAAATTCTGACAGCCTCCCTCCTGACACGTGAAGTCACACTGTTGTGACACTACAGAAGTTAGCGAGGAAGTTTGTTCTAATTATAGTGGAGTAAGAAACTGGAGATTGGCGGTGGAGCTTTCTAAAGTGTTGTAAAGCGGACTTGGGTTAAACAAGGGCGTTATTCACCTTAGTCTTGATCTTCCAGTCAGACGGGCACACACAGACCTCCTCCTCCTCCTCCCCGCGTCAGGCTGCAGGACCGTTCCTGGATCACTTGGAAACAGCGTTGTGTTTAAATAAAAACAATTTGCCCCCTCCTCAATGCTAGTACTTGCAGTAGTGCTCGGCTCAGGTGGCATTCTGTTTACAATATTAGCCTTTTGGCTGAGTAGCTTTTCACACTTGGAATCTCACTTTTGGGAATTAATCTTTAAAGAACAGGCTACATACAGTAACTATAATTTATTTAACTACTTGCAATGTTGATGTCTGACTTACATTAATTGTTTAGCGGAAGTGGTCCAGCCATGAAAACAGTGATATTTAGTAGGCCTGGGATGGTCTGTCTTAGGCAGAAGAAATAATATTTCTGATTTTGGCCGCTGTACTTTACGTGAGCTCAGACACAGACCCAAAAAGGCCAGAAGTACAGAAGTAGCCCCTTAAAACCTCCATCAGATATTTTTCTGGATCAGTATCTCACAGGACAGAGTATTAAATGCCTTTTCTCTTAGACAGCAGCGTGTTGGTTGTACACAGAGCAGTGATTTGGCTGGCAGTTTGGGAGGTAAGCTCTCATTAAGCCGTGGGCTTTGAGAAGACTCCCTGGTAGTGTTTCTGCAGCAACTGCCAGTGCTAATTTTGTAAGCGTGCTCCAGCTCTTTTTAAGATCATCTTGGTGGTGCAGCACAGATTAAATGTGCAGCTCCAATGTGTTGTTATGAGATGCCTTTTAAAATTCTATCGACAGCCTCTTGTGTAGGAACTTCACCATCTGCTGCAATCTGAAAGGAGAGGAGGGAAAATCTATAGCTGGTGCAAATCCAGGCAAAGCATGCCGAGGAGGAGGAGTTTGTCCCATAGCTGCTAAATTGCAGACTAGACAAATGTTTTAGTAAAGGTGTCAGTCTCTGGGGTGTAACATCCCTTTCCAGTTCGGGAAATGCTTTGGGGTATGATACAGAATTATTTTTGTACGTGCATAACAGCACGGTGTATCAGGTGCGTTTCCCCATAGGGGATAACTGCATTACAGTTTTGAGACTGCAGATTCTATAGGAATACATCTTTGTGGTGGATAAAAGCCTTATCAGGCAAGCATCTTGCAGGAAGGAATGGATGATATTTAAAATCAAAACATTACTGCTGAAAACAGTAACTTTCTGTCATTGCCCTTCATATAGCCAGGTTGAGTTTATTGCATCCCTATAGTTGCCACAGTGGAAATGACTCCTGAAGCGCGATTTGGAAGAACACACAGTAGTGGCCTTTTGAGGAAGTTTGCTCTTGTTGTCATGGGAGAGTAGAGTGGGTGGGAGCGGGTCAGAAGGTTAAACCCAAAAGCGGGAGAAGAACAGGAAAAGGTGCTACAGCGCTGAAGATGAGGGCAGGGCAGTTCCCCAGGAAAAGAGGTGAAGAGAGGTTTAGTAGGCAGAGCGAAATAGTCAAAATCATGAGAAAGAAGAATGAATTGCGAAACTGCTTTCTTCATTGATTGCATAGGTGTTGAGCAGACCAGCGCGTGAAGGATGATGTTATAACATTTGAGATGGGGCTGCTGGGAATGACAGCATTTGGATAAGAGAATGGGGCAGGAATGATAACGTAGGCTATCAGCAGCTATGTCAAGGGTGAATCTAAACCATTTCTAATGCAAGCTTCAATTTTCTGAATTTTGCACATTTTTTCTCACTTTCTAGACTCCAGTTTTTTTCTGTATTAGGGGAAAAAAAAAAGAGAAATTTTACTAAGGTATTTGCAATCTGAAACCATAAAGCTCATCTAAGTGAACACCTGCACGTTTTTTCTCCTCCCTAATACGTTTCCATGCGCATTGTTTTCACCAGGCGTCATTTGCCTGTGCTCTGCATTATCAATTTCAACTAACTTTAATGGAGTTGCACAACCTGAATTGCGGGCACGGAACTGGTTGCTCAAAACTCCACTTTCTTTCCAGCATGCAACAGTTGAGGTTAAAGATCTCTACCTTAATTAGTGATGCTAGTGTTTTGGGTTTTTTTTATTTCTGTAATCAGACCTTTGAGAACAGCACTAAGTACCCATCAAAGACGAGCGTCACATACAGATGCAGCCACTTTCTGTGGGCTCTGGTCCCTGACTGTGACAATGGGAAGCAGGGTCCTCTGTCTCCACCAGGTCCTGATTCTCCGTAAGAATAGGTACAACCTGTGCTGAAGCTGTCAGTCTTGCCTCTTCCCACCTTCTGTGCGAATAAGAAACTGCTCTGTCCAGTGGTGCGTGATAGGTGGGTTGGCACTGTAAGGTATAGCGGAGTGATGACTCCTGTTTTATTCCGTAATTGTTAGAAACTTTCCGTCCATATTTCTCTGCTGATAAGCTACACCTACAATCTCAAAACTGTTCCACGAAATTCTTCTCCTTATTTGGTGCTAAGCTCCTGCAAAACAGCCATGTGTTGCTACCTAGCATTAATATTATGCTGTCAAGTGGTGATGAAGTAAGTAGCTATTTGACTGTTTCACACTGTCAGACAACAAGGTATCAAGTCAACAGCTAGCCTTTGTTGGGTGCAGCACTTCGATTGCAGCCATCTCATGCTTCCAACTGTAAATATTAATAGTATAAGATAGACCTTTATTGGCTACATAATACTTGCCTTAGCACACTACATGACACTGTCACGTTACTTAGCTAATTATATTCCTTGTTAAAAAATGTTGAGTATGTTTTTATACTACTGGCTTTTTTTCAAGTAGAAAGTTGATTAGAGACAACAAACATCATTATGTTTTAGCTTCACGAAAGACTTTGGAAGAGTTGCACACGTGAAAAGTTTAAATGGAAAAAAAAATACCTATAAACCTCTATGTCAATAATTACTACTTGAAACCCTGTTTTAATCTTGATTTATACCTTTGATTTGTTGTTGGAGTTGTTTTTTCTTGTGGCTTTTTTTTTTTCAGTGTACTTCCATCTTGTTGGTAGGAGCATATGAGCCTGTGTCTTCCTGTGAACCTTACCTCTGTCCTCCGGGATTCTTGGATCAGGTACTACGTACCTAATATAGTATCTAGCAATTGCATTAATATTGCTGGCATTCAACAGGTTTGCGTATGAATGTGATGTGGATGAAGTCAACTCTAATAATTGCTTTTTGGAGATCTGCTGAAGATACAAGTGGTTTATGAAATCTATTTCTATGTTATAGCCAGCACAGTACATGAGAAAAAGGTCTCTAAAAATGCGTTAGAGACTTCTCTTAACTCTCTACTCCGTGCTTTTACCTTACTGCCACCTAAAGATAACTAACAGAAAATACATTGTACTTCAGATTAGAGAGATTTACTCTAACATGCTAGGAAGTAATGGCAGCTTTGTCAATCTCTTTCAAGAAGATTCCCCACAATTTCAGAAGATTTTCTTGAAGATCATACTTCCTAGAGGTAGAAAAAAAATCTACTGGCTCAGGTCACTGACTTTATCTCTGGTCCTCCAAGGAAGGATGTATTGACTATGAGTGCCACTCAACCCTGTTTCTAGCCAGAGTATTAATTTACATCTGTGGGCTCCTCAATACAGGCTGAAATTCACATTTTCTAAACAGCATGGAGTCAGGTCAAAATCCACCTTAATTTGCAGGTGTAAGCTATTTCTGATACAGCCCCCCCTTTTGATTCCGCCTTCCACAGATACCCGAGTTGTCCTATGTTGAACAGACAGCCCAAGCGGTTCTTCCTTCCCAGCTCCATCCTTATTCTTAAATGGCAGCTTTCAGTCTCCAGATCCCCTTTAAAGCAGGCCTTTTGTTAAAGCATCCTTTTGTCAGAGAGGAAAACCGAAGAACGAAATAGAGACGTGACCAGCTTATGATCAGTTAGGCCACCCACGGTGGAAATGGTAATTGAATTTAATGTTTTCATACTGCTGAAACACTGCCTGCACAAATAGCTGCATCCAGTCCCTAGCAGTCATATCAGGGCAGTGCAGCCCTGCACAGGCTCTAGAGCTCCCATTGAGAATGGGAACGAGCAAGGTCTGGTTTAGGATTTACCCCCTGGTCTCCATCTTTGGCAGTCTGTCACTCCCTTGGTGGCTGTACAGTTGCTAGTACACCAAGGCATGAAGCCCTGAGCAAGCAGACTTCATTTGGATGGGTAGTCTTTGATGAAGCTGTTGAAATCAGGCATTTTTACTGTACAAAATTTCTTTTTTGGAATGAAGTATGGCATTCTCTGTTGTTTAAGCTGCAAGAATACTGCATTTACACTGGTAATAAATTATTCATATGTACCTATTATGGGCTTACGTTCTAAGTCCCCTTTTCAACATCAGCTGACCTGTTATTTGTTGTCTGAGCACCAGGACAGATGCTCTTTCCCAGGCTGGCTGGTCAGTCACCCCTCACAGGCAAATACCCCGAGTGCAGTCCTCACTCCACTGTGCCGGAGCCTGAGGGCTCAACTCAACACCCCATGGGACGATTACAGGTTAAAGACTGTCGAAGGGTCTTGCTTGGATTTTGAATAGCCTCAGATATTGAAAGGATTTGGCTCCATCACTCCCATTATCTGTCACTGCCCCAAACCAATGATGACCCATTTTGTTAAAGCACCTGGTTGTGGTTGTGTTGCAGTGCTTGGAGATAGTTCATCCTCTGCCAAAATCCCATTCTGAAGTCCCACAAGCTTTGCTTGTTTGCTGTCTTTGCTTTTTATACCACAAATAAGCTATTTAATTCAACTAATAACTGAATTAGTGATTTCCAAGATGTTTATGACTCCGAGCAACCCTTCTGATTGATACTTGCATACTTCCTTAAAATATTCTCAATTTCATGCTTTTTTCAAGATCAGTAAGGTAACCATAAAATCAAGCAAGTTATCGTAGAACCATAGGGTTGGAAGGGACCTCTGGAGATCATCTAGTCCAACCCCCCTGCCAGAGCAGGGTCACCCAGAGCAGGTTGCACAGGAACATGTCCAGGCGGGTTTGGAATGTCTCCAGAGACGGAGACTCCACCACCTCTCTGGGCAGCCTGTGCCAGGGCTCTGCCACCCTCAAAGTAAAGAAGTTCCTCCTTGTGTTTAGGTGGAACTTCCTATGCTCAAGTTTGGGCCCATTACCTCTTGTCCTGTTGCTGGGCACCACTGAAGAGAGCCTGGCCCCATCCTCCTGACACCCACCCTTTAAGTATTTATAAGCGTTGATAAGGTCCCCCCTCAGCTGTCTTTTTTCCAGACTGAAGAGACCCAAATCCTTCAGCCTTTCCTCATAAGAGAGGTCTTCCAGTCCCCTAATCATCTTGGTAGCCCTTTGCTGTACCCTCTCCAGCAGTTCCCTGTCCTTCTGCAGCTGGGGAGCCCAGAACTGGACACAGCACTCCAGATGCAGCCTCACCAAGGCAGAGTAGAGGGGGAGGATGACCTCCCTCCACCTGCTGGCCACACTCTTCTTGAGGTATCCCAGGATGCCATTGGCCTTCTTGGCCACAAGGGCACATTGCTGGCTCATGGTCATCCTGTTGTCCAGCAGGGCTCTCAGGTGTCTTTACACAGAGCTGCTCCCCAGCAGGTCAGCCCCAACCTCTACTGGTGCATGGGGTTATTCCTCCCCAGGTGCAGCACCCTACACTTGCCCTTGTTGAATTTCATAAGGTTCCTCTCTGCCCGAATCTCCAGCCTTGTCCAGGTCTGACTGTATGGCAGCACTGCTTTCTGCTATGTCAGCCACCCCTCCCAGCTTTGTGTCATCATCAAACTTGCTGAGGGTGCACTCTATCCCCTCATCCAGGTCATTATATATGATTTTAGCAGAAGTGTCATAAATTTGTATTTTCTTCTGGAAGAATTCTTCTGCTTCCTCTTTCATCAGTGTTTTTGGAAGAGGATGAAATAAGTGATCATGAGCTCAAACGTTCTCAAGGTCAGATATGTTGTTTCAGGGTTCTGGGTCCAGGCCGGTTACCCTCCTGTGTGTCAGGTGTCAGGCCTGAGTGCTTCTCCGGGGCAGCAGGGGTGGGTGGGTGGGGGTAGCTGAGTAATGAAGAGAAATATCACTTCCATGCTAACTCCATCTAGAGAACTTCAGTTTTGGAGACTATTGTTTAGCAGCAGGTTATACCAATAATGCTTCATTTTTTTAAAGTGCTGTGGTTAAAATATCCCGGGGTAGATCGTGCGCTCTCTCTCTCTGTTCAGTTCCCAGTAAAGGACAAGAAAATGACTTCTGTACCTTACAGATGTGCCACAGCATTCACTTAAAATAATGAAGTCATTCTTACCGAGCTAAGATATAGCCCCGGTGTTCAGTGCTGTCCCCATCTGTATGATTTTTACAGATCCATTTTACTTACAATTTTCCTACTTGTGTCATTTCATTTCCCTCAGTACCACTTTGTGCCTCCAGGATCTCCTCCAAAACCACCTTTTTTGATCACTTCTGGGAAAGATAGGTGGCCCTGACAGCCTGAGGTTTTCTTTGGGACTCTGCTCTGGCTTTTCCAGCGAGATCCTCAGGAACCGCTGAGACTCCCTGACAATACCACGTATTGAAAGGACGGGGAAGGGTTTGTATGGGCATAATAACTTCTAAGCCTGTAGAAAGTGACAGAAGACACCACCACCCTTTACTTGGGGGTTTAGGTCTATTGTGAAGGACGTGTTACGTTTTCACATGTATAGAAACAGAGCTTTTGGCTTGAATGGGTTTTTTGTTTCATTAAAGGAAACAATAAAGTAAGAAAGGACCAAAACGAGTTTTCCATGAGACACAGCACAGTGTCTTGCGTGACTCTTGTGCGCAATATGCTGCATCAGTTCACAAAATGGTAGGCTTTGGGACAAAAAAAGATAACAGTTACATCACTATGTAAGCTTTGTGGAGGAGATGTGTGCTTACATTCCCATTTATTTCTCTGAGGGATTGGAGTCAGCCCAGATAAGAGGACCAAAGATTAGGCTTTGGCATTTGTGAATACAAACCAAAATTAGCTATGCAGAAGATGCGATGTCGCCAGGCCCTCTCAATAGCTACTCGTTATTTCCTCATTGATCTTCATTGTGAGCGAGTTTGGGGTTTTTTTTGTGTTCCCGGATTAGCAGCTCCCAGGTGTCAGCCAGGCTTGCTGTGTTCAGACCACACATCCTTTTCCTGGGTAACTGGCAAAAAGTCAATGGGGGAGAAAAAGTCTTGTCGCGGGATGATCAGGAAAGGAACGGCACCTTTAATTTCACCCACAAAGAATTACTGCTTCGAGAAGTGGGAACAGAGGGTCCTGTCCCTTGGGGGCTAAGAAGAGCGCAGTGTGGGGGTGTTACCGGTGCTGCACCAGACAGAAATGGAAATATTTCCATTTATTTCAGTAATGGGTAAATTAGACCCCAAACTATTTACTTGCCTGAGAATCTCCAAAATCCCCACCCTAGCATTTTGGCGGGTCCACCAACAACCAAAGTTGTCTGCAGCGGTGCAAAATCTGCCCACACAAAACAATTACAAAGGTTTGTAAAGCTGCTGATTCTCCTGTCCTTTCCGCTCAATTGCAGCAGTATCACATTTTTTTATTTCAGTGCTCTTATTCTACTTGAAAAATGAATAATCCGTTCTATCAAATATTGTTTGAATAAATTTAAGGACAGTTGTATTTGCTGCACAGTTAGTTAGTTTGGTACAAAGCTCAGATATTGTTGTAACAAGCTCTGCCTCTCATTTAAATGGCTCTCTGTATCAAAACAGATAAGTGTTCCTGATCTTTTGAAACCAAAATATATTTCAGATCCTCAGGAACAGGAATTCTGTTTATTGCTTTTTAGTGGAAAAATGTCTATAAACCTAGTAAAGTGTGCAAATTTTTTTCAGATGTTATTAGGAAGGGAATTTCATAACAAGAACTGAAAAATACTCCGCACAAGAATGTACTTTACGAGCAGAGTGAGTTCATCAAGAAATACATAGAGAGATTCACATGCCAGCCGTGTTTTATCTGGAAACTTCATAATTTCATGGACCTTTGATAGTAGTCTTAAGCGTATGATTAGTTTCCAAGGCATTAACACTGGCCTACAAGATGTATTTGTTATGCTGAGCTAATATGTCAATACTGTTAAGCAGCTGTAGCACTATCATTGTCCAAATAAAGTACTGGTTGGAACTGAGGACCATGGTTCCCATCCGGGCACCTGAATAAATGTGGGTGGATATTCTGAAGTGCTTTATCCATAGTACCAGGGAAATCTCCATATTTACCTTTTATCTTGCATCCTTTAAATATATATATATACATGTATATAAATGTGTCTAAGGTGTGGGTAACTTTTGGTCTTTCTAATCATAACGGTGGTGAATGAGCTTCCTTTGAAGCCACCTTGGTCCTAATCTGGCAATAAATTCCACGTAAAGCCTCGCGCTCACGTTTCAGCTCTGTCGATTTGAGTGAAAGGACAAACGTTGAACCCCAAGAGATTGCTGCCACCACGCACGCGGTGTGAGTAAGTCACCTTTTCCATCACAAACTCCTTAACTTCTGCTCAGTTTCTTTTTCTTTTCATAAGTACTAAAGCGAAAGACCAGACTATATTTTTCAGCTTGCAAGTGATGTCGGAATTTTCTTTTCTTTAGAAACTTTCGGTCAATTAAGCTATTTGGGCTTTATGGCATTAAAACAGATTTATGGTCTCGTTTCAGTCAGTGTTTGGCCAAGTTGTCCAGCAAATAAAAAGCATCTTACTGTGTAAAAGTGGAAGCCCATAGGTGGCTAACACCCACTGTTGGGGTATCACGGCTGTTTTGCTATTTTCTAGATAAAAATCCATATTTTTTAAAAACCAAAGTTTAAAAAAATTACCACTGAACATAGCTTCCTTTCCATTTTCAGTGGAAAACAGACACAAAGAAAAACCAAAGAAAAGACTTTTCAATACTTGCAGCAAAATAATTTTCTCATCAATTGTATTTTAAGGAACAAAGTAAATGGAAATACGCAAAGTTTCAGCATTAGATGAGAGCAATAGCCAGAAATACCAGAATTACCAAAATGTTCATTCTTTTTTGGATAGTCCTTAGGATGAGATCAGAGCTACATTTTTTTGTATACAGAGATAACTGGAAGACAGAAGTATTTATTCCTGCTCTTAAAAAAAACCCCACAAACAAACAAAAAACAAACCAAAACAAAAACACAAAAACCCAAACCAAACAAAAAAAACCCAAACAGAAACATCCCAAAGAAAGAAAAGTAAATTAGAATATTATTTTTATATTTATGAGTTAATTGTTCTAAAGCAACTTTCAGAATCCATTCCCTCACTGCTAAGCCTGCTGCATTACCTGAAGATAGAAAAAATAGATAAAAGAGAAAAGAACATTAAGTCTCATGAACCATATAAGAAAAAAGATGTGAAATTTAGTATCTGAACAATGCAGGCGTGGAGTGCATGAATGCGTTATAAAGTGAGCAATGACTGAAGTAAATGCCCATGTGATGTGAACGTGAGTCTACAGGGAGAACATCAGAAGGTGAGAAAAAGGAAAACAATGCCATTGCAACATAAAGGATGGTGTACAGACAAAATGTGTTAGTCTGAATACTAAATGTGTTATGTGAATACTGTACTTGAGCTGATTCCTATACTGCAGAGTGTTATGCTGTCATATGTCATCTGGGCTCCCTTTTCTGCTTATATTTACCACGCATATTAAATATTCAACTGCTTTCCACTGATGCGTGCAGTAATGCTGGCCTTGTGAGGAGCTTTCTTGTCTTTCCCAGCCTCGACACACCACATAACCTTATTGTCTTTGCGTCCTAATGGTTTTGTACCTTATGTTATGACACATATTAAATGTGTTTCTTGCGATATCCTTTTAGAAATTTTAGTTAAATCCTGTGTTTTGAATACAGACAAATAGAAAATAGCAAAGGATATTAAGGGTCTGTTCTGCTCTGAAAAACAACTGTAAAAATGGCATTGTGACACTTCCAATGACTTCCAGAGCAGAGCTGCTCATTTTACAAATCTAAAGATGTTTCTTCTTACCCCACATTTGACCTGGCACAGGAATAAAGCTGGGCTCTCTCTGGCTCCTGCCATCAGCGGTAACAATTCTGCTATGATGGGTGATCTACAACCATGCGAATGACGTGAAAACAAATAAATTCCAGCTTTTTCCTCTCTCTGCTACGCTGACTCTGCTAGGCTAATAAAAATAGTAAAAACTTACTTTAGTCGATGAAATTATATTATTTCAATAACCTATCATCAGACTGCAATAAGTTCACCTGTGCTGTAGGGTCCTTTTCTCCAAATAGTCAAGATGATGAGGGTGTTCTCAAAGTAAGGCGCTACGGAGAATAAATCAGAAGTACCAGGGAATACTCCTTATGCTTCCAGCAGCAGCCTTACAGAATGTAGGTTATATAGCCCAGACTGCTTATTTCCTCCCCGCAGTCTGCTCCCTGTCTAGATCTTAGGAGCTTCAGGAGAGCTGATAGTTGAGAGTTGGCTTCTGCTCGTTGATAGTTTTCCTAACCCATGGCTTGCTCCCTGCTTAGGAAAGGCAGCCAGCAGGAACGTGTTGTGGGCTGGCTACGCTGACCATGGCTGCTGGAGGCTGAAGGCATCAGATTTGAGCAGGGGTTCAGTCCTCTCTCCTTTGGTCCTGCTGGCTTCCGCATGATTTTAGAGCACATAAACAAGTGCTTTTAAATATCTGTGATTTCATGAGGTTATATTATTGCAAGGCAAGGACCTCAAATGCAGTGGAGTTAGCTATGCAGGACAGGGAATTTCATAAAAACGGTTTAATTTTGAAATATTATACTGAACATATGAGTCTCTCTCAACAGGCTGCAAGAGCACTGGAGAAGGCAAAAGTCACAGCAGACACAAATGTACTCACTTAATGAGACATCAGGCTGATGCTCCTCAATGGCTTGACCTGATCCTGCTGCCTGGAGACATGGGTTGTTCAGCCATACCGTATGAGGAGACCCTGGAGCTGACCTCCATGTATGGTGAGACCCTCTCTTCACTCTCTGCAGGTTATGACAGCTGGGATAAGCTTTTCAGTGCTCTGGGGCACCCACAGCTCCTCAGCTGGTGCTGCGGAGGAGCAGTAGGTGAGTGGCTTGTCTAAAAATGAGGGTGGCAGCACTTCCCAGTTTCAGTTGACTTACCCAGCTTTACTTCTTCATTTTACCACACTCCCGAGGCTGGCAGCTGAATATTATTTTCTTAGTGTTGTCAGCATTGGGCATTCAAACTTAGGGTAAGGCAAATTATTATATTGCCTTAAAATAATTATATTTAAATATGAAAAGTATTTTTTTTAAAATTCTGTGCTGTATTTTTGCCCTTCTATGGCTCTTAAAGTCTTCCCCAAGCCTGGGAGGGCGAGCAATTTATCCGCTTCCATGGAGGCTGAAATCTGTGCGTTAGAGCATAAATACCAGCCATCTAGGGCAGATCTTTTGTTCAGAATAAAGGTGTTGACAATATTGCTACCCTAGTTTCACAAATAAACACACTCTGAAGTACGGAAGTGTCCTAACCATCTGCAGTAGGAAAGCGTGTAAATTCAGGACCAGAACAAATCTGTACTGATGACCAAGAGAACAAAGTTCTTACACCAAATACTTTCCCTTACAAATGTGTACACTTCTTCTTTGGGATTTTTTGTTTCTGCCTTTGCAGTTGAGGAAGCACAACGCTAATGCTGCTCTTGCACTTCACCTCCTAGTACTTGAGAAGTTTTCTGCTGGAAAGAGGAGGTGAAGAGTTGGGGTTTTTTTCTTTTCAAATAATATCCTAAAACTCTTCTAAATTGTTTTGCAACCTCAGGACGTAAACTGATGAGAGTACTGGCTCAGAACTGGTGCAGTATGAAAACTAACCTGTATGGGTGTATTTGCCGTTATATTGCTCTATGGGTCTTGGAAATAAAATATGGTTTTGATTTCTGTGTATAATGGCAAGATAGAGGAATACTAGAGCAAGACAAACAGGTAAAGCCACAGTGAGACTGGGAGAAAATGGTGTAGTTGTTAAATTCCTGATGTCCACATCTTTTAGTCAAATGATAATTATCCATTAATAGCCTCATAAGTATGAATATGTAAATAGCTATGGAATGCATTATTCATGAATCACCAGGCATTAATTATTGTAATTAAGTATCGTTTGCTACATTCATATTAATAACCCTTGCAGTTAATGAATACATTAGCTAATTGCTGTAGAGCAGATTCAATCAAAATTCTGTGCCTCTCTGCTATGGAAGCCTGAGAGAGTTTTCTTGAAATATTGAACATATCTTACATGCTTATCAGTGTATTTTTAATGACATTAAACGTGAATCGTAACCTCCAGTGCATGATGCTTGTCCTTGCGCCCAGGAGTATGGAAAGGTACCAGCTGGACGAGGATATGAAAGCAACAACAGTGCACACCAGAGCACATAGCAGTAGCCACCTTAAGCAGAACTTTAATTCTGGGACGTGAAATCCACCGCCACTTTCAAGTTTCATGTATATTCACATGTACAATAGGAGAGGGTGTGCTTTGTGGGGAAGTGCTGTCCCAAAGGGGCAGCTGATGATAATGTTCGAGAAACAATTTCAAAGTAGAGACTGAGCTGTTCGCCAGCCGGAGCAGGGAGGCGTCTGCCTTTCGCTAGCACAGAAGAGCAGAACGCAGCCCCAGCAGGAGGTGCTCCTCAGCCTAGTGGGGCCTCAGGGCACTCTTGAAACACAAGTAAAATGAACAACCAAACTCTGCATTATTTTTACACTCTGGAAACCTATTTCAGATAATAGTAACCTAAGCAACACAGAAAGAAGACTTGCTGGAGGGACTTTTGTGGCTTTTTTTTAGGCTGTAGCTCTTAGAACCAGGGTTTGGGGTTCTTGAAGTAGAAATTGTGAAGAATTTTTCATTACAAACAAACTTTTCCTTATTATTAGGGAGAATCACTAACTCAAGGTATGAAACTGTAAGTTCAAGTACTAAAAGCTAATATATACAAGTAAAATGCCCCCTTAGTTTAACTTCTGGGTATCAGGCCAGGAAAAATATTTGCAATGAAAGAATGAAACCTGATTTCTTCAGTGCAAGTTTGAAGCAGATTTTTTTCTATTTTTAGTTTCTCCAACATACTGTAGTCACATGCACTGAGTAAATTGAGTATTGGATTGAGTTTCTTAACAATTAAATATTCTGGGAGTTAGAGAATTCAAATAAGCACACCACAAGGATATTTTCCAATTGACAAACACATGGGCTCTTTGTAGTTAAAATTGTGGTAGGACACTGCTGGCAGAGTCCAAATCGTGTTGGAGCACCAACAGAGGAAGGTCAGTCAGAGCCTGTTTTTTAAGGGTCAGAAGTAGGAGATATGCATGGTCAACAAAGCAACTGTCATTCTCTGTGTATACTTCCCCAGTAAAATACCTCTCATGTTTGCCAAACTCAGTAAAGAACACCCTTTCATTCGTCCCATAGGTGATGCAAAACCCTTTGCTCTTCCTTCTAGTACCGCCATCACCACTGTCTTTGTCCTCTTTTCAGAAATCTTAATTCTGCCTCAAGCACGAGCACTGTTACTTCCCATTGCCCATATTTCTGAATGAGTCACTGGCATCTGAAAAACAATTTGAATCTTAGTATCAAAATATAGAGGGATCCACTACAGATAGTATCAGTATTCAGCATCACAAGCCGTACCTCCAAAAATCATGACCTTGCTTGTTTGTTTTCTTTCTTTTTTTTTTTTTAAACTAATACTGAGATTCTCACAAAAGTGCAAACTCAGCTGGGAGCTTGTGTTCTAACTGAAAATCAAATATGAAAAGATTTGCAATAAAATTGCGACAGTGGAGATGTATTAAATTCTTGCTGTTATATCTTAAACATGAATAATGGCCTTTTCAACCCCTCTAATCCTAAAAAGTCTTAGCAATTGGATGTATTTACAAAAAACTTACTGCTTAGTGTCCTTATTCATCCAGCTTTTTTTCCATGTTTGCTTCTATAGCCATTTGCCTTTAAATTGCCTACAACTGCATTTATTTAAAAAAAGAAAAAAATCAAGAAAGTTATTTTAATCAATCTGGCGTGCTTTTTTTTTCTTTTCTTTTTTTTTTTTTTTTTAACCTTTTAAACCAGAAATATGAAGCCTGTTCTCCACTGGTGTTTTGCAAGACCTGTGTGTGGGATGGGTCCAGCTCATGGAGTATGATAACTCCACGGAAAGGGATGACCCATCAAAATGCTAATGGAGACCTCGTAACGCTCAACGGTTTTGTAAGTTTTGACAGTACATAAGGAGGGACCAAATAACGGAGTGACTTTAAGCCACGCGGATAAAAATCCCTTCCTCTGAATTGTTGGTCTGGGGCTGGTTTGTTTAGTTGTGCTCTGTAAGGTACCAAGAGCTACCCAGCAGAGGTAGTCACCCTTGGCAGGTAGCACAATATTGAGCTGAAGTGGTTCCAGGGGCTGAACCGCTCTCTTGGGAAGCACCTGCCTGACCCTGCACTGCCGGCGCTCCTGGAGAAGACATCGGGAAGACACAACCTCAGGTTTTGTATGGTGTAAAGCGCAGATGTTCAGAAAACACGGCACACTTAAAGCAAATGAATAGAGTCATTAGCAGAAAATGAGGAGCAGACATAAAAAGACAAAGGCAGAAGGTTTATTTTTTTGTATAAAGGTAGGAAAGTTATGTACATGTGCACAATGTAGTTGAGAATACAGAAGTACAAAGAGGAAAGGAGCAGCATTTCTGAAATCGGGGGATGTTTCGTGATGACAAGGCATTAGAGGAAGGAAAGAATTCAATTACAGGTGTGTACTCAGAAAAAGATAGAGTGAACTGGTGCTCTGCTAATATATTCTAGATGAATAACTTTCATATTGCTGTAAATCCATATAAAACCTGTATTTAATATTGTATGTATACTCATATCAAGTTTCTAGTATTGAAGAAAAAGTGTTTTGGAATCTCTATACAGATATATACTTTGATTTTCATATTATGCATATAGCTATAGTATTTCAGACACGCTTATTACAGGTACTGCTTTCTAGCTTTCTTCAACATTAGTATCAGGATGAAATTTTTGCTTATTATAGTATATCCTTATTCTATAAAGTACTTAACACTTTGATTTACTTATGTGGGAGCTGAACTAAACCCCAGTGAGAAAAACCCCAAAATGATTGCGATTCTTTAAATTATGATTTTTTAAAAAAACATTTTGAACAGCTTTGGTTCGTAGCAACGGCTTTTTCTGTTACAACTTCCAAAATTCTTATTTCTTTGCTTTTAGTTAGAATTCTGAAATGATATGATAATTTCCATTTCAAATTATTTATGATGGTGTTTAAATTTTTAATTTCAGTAATACTGAACAAAGTAACATTTTTAGCCAGGATGAAATGAAAATTACAGTTTGGTTTAAAATTTCCAAAATAATACATTCTTTATTACTTCAAATTTCTCCATATAAATGGAAATTGCCATTTTAACTCAAAAGAAGGTGAATGTTTTCATTTGGTTTTGGTTTACTTTGATATTTTAAACCAAAATGCAAACATTTCACATTGAAATATTGATTTAACAAAAAAAACATTTTTTTCTCTGAAATTGTAAGTTTGATCACATTACTGTATTCGGATTAAAACCCCAAATTTTCCAAAACTGTATTTTCATATTAAAAAAAATGCAAAACACATTTTTGTTTTGTTGTCTTTGCCTTGTGTTATGTAATTCACAATATGATATGGGATTCCCAGTAAGATATATAACTAAACCCTACATCTGATAGAATACAGTTTTGTTTCTGGCACTGCTACTACATTAATTTCATCCCCAGTGCTGGAACATGCATTCCTACCTTATGTTTATTGTTTGCTTACAAAAAGGAAAGGAACTTTCAGCTGAGTTATTTTATTTTTATTTTTTTTAATAAGAGATTAAGAAGAAAATTACCCAAATCACTTTTCCGGTATGATAAAGACAGCAAAGAAATTATCCTTGTGTAATACAACGATTATAAGCAAATATATTTTGCTTAGGTTTTCATACTAAGGCAGGTGTTTGAGACAGGAATATATGACATATCACAGGAGTGAATCATGGTATTTTCCATAAGTGTGCAAAAAATGTCTGGTTTTTTTTTTCCCCCCCTTAAAATAGGAGTAGCCTTTTTAATATCAGTAGCGTTGCTGCAATTATGTACTGAATGGTATTCAGAAAAATAACAGACTTACTTTGGAACATTTATGAAAGGTGGGAAATAAAGAATAGAGGCTTGATTCCCAGGCAGCGGCTTCTGCTATGTTCTGCTGTGGCAAAACAGGAACCTTAACATCCCACTTATACACTTTTTAAGGTGTCTTAATGTAACTGTTGAATTAAAGGTGGGATTTGCTATCCATGAACGCTCAGAGTCCAATCCACAGCAAGGTAGGGTAGGACTGTGGAAACAGGGTCAGGTTTGAAGTTGGGGAAACTGTAATATGAGCGGGCCCAAGGACTGCTGCAGAAGATCAGCTGTTCTCCCTGGAGTCATAAGACTTCATTGTATGACGTTAGTTAATCTTCCCTGTAACTCTGCTACAAACCATATCACTTGATAATAAAACACCACTTTACACATGCTTACTCTTTTGGATCATCACTCAAGGACACTATTTAAATGACTAAGAGGAGCACAGAATCTATACAAACATAATATGAACATGGCTGCCCAAAGAAATGGTTGCACAGTTCATAAATGGTTTTTGCCTTAAAGAATTGTTCAGAGAAAGAAAACCACACTTTTCACTATTGTTTTGTATTTAACAATGTACTTCAGTTGTGTCTATGCTCTCAAAGGCAACCCCACAGATATTTTGCTATTACAGTTTTTGCTAAATCTGATATTCGTAATTTTCAGGCCCCTTATTTTAATTCCTTAAAGAATCATGGACAACCTATGAACTGAAGCACTTTGCTTCCTGAGAAACAAAAAAAAAAATCACTGTATTTTTGTCTGATGACATTCATATCTATTGATGGATAATATAAGTTTACTCAAAGTGGTAGAAGTCTTTGAACAGACAACAAGATTTTAAAGTCTGATGTACTTACTGGGTCTTTCTTGAAAAAGGAATCATGATGAACATTAAGATAACTGTATTTTATCTCAGTATAAGTTATTGGAGGTGTGCAGGCTACCAGAGTGGAGGTTTAGGATTAGAGATATCAGCACAAGATTGCTGCTAATTCAAATGCACGCGAGTGTCCTCAGTGCGTAGCCAATTGCTAATCCAAACTATTATCTCATTATCCAAAAATGTCTTATATGATTTCACAGGTGTGAGACCACAGTGCCAAAGAAACAGCAATGAACATGTTATGTGATGCAAAGGTAGTTACCATCTGTAAGATTTAAGGGTGAAATTAGCCTTATTGAAGGCAGTGGGTCTTTGCCACTCATTGCAGTAGGGTTTCAATGTTACCATCAGCATATCTTTAAGTTCTCATTAATATGTATTGCCTGTTGGTGTGTCCCGGTGCCGCCCACTGGCTGTGTGTTTGTGGTGAAATGCTCTGGTGGAGGTGGGATGAAACACTTTTTTAGATCTGCTAGCATTTGTTCTAAAATTAAGAGAAAGGACTAAACCAGATCCAAAGCGATTCATAGAAAATTGTTCAAAGAAATATAAAACAATTTTGTAAAACTCTGATATTTGTATTGCTTTGCTAAGCTGTTAGGTCAAGGCATCTTCTGCTGTATTAAAATACAAAAGTTAAAAGACTGCTAATAGTCTTCCTGTTCACCCCACTCGACTGCTGGATCATCATCCATTCGCAGAATAAGATAGGAGAGAAGCTGAAAGAGGTTCTGCCACAAGAGTAATGAGACAAAAAAGGAGAGGTCGCTTACATCTATCTCACAGCGGTCTCCGGCATAGTTGACGTCGCAGAGGCAGTGGAACTTGTTGAGTAGGTTCTGGCAGAGGCCCCCATTCAGACACGGGTCGGAGCTGCACTCATCGATGTCCTTTTCACACCTAGAGGAAAGACTGCAAATAGTGAGCATCTGAAATCACAAATAAAACACACCGAACAGCACATTTTTAATTAAGAAGCTTTTGTGGGGGGAGAGAGAGAAGGATGCTCTCTTTGAAATCTGCAGTCTCAGTCCACATATGTTTATGATTTTATTAACTACCTGATTAGCCACATCTAATCCTGAACTTCCTGTATTATTTTCAAACACAGATAGTTAAGCCGGAAATTTCATCTCTGTAAAGTATTTCATGGTTAATGGTGCTTAACAATGTGAAATAAAAGTTTGTGTATGATTTTAGAGCGAGATCCAGCACGCGTCCTGCCGACAGCCTGCTTATCCGTTTTCATTGTTCCTGGGAGCTGAGGGCGCGTTTTCCTTCTCAGTAGTCTGGATATAAGTCAAACAAATGTGTGTTTTTCCCAGCTGAGTGCCCCTGGGAATGCTCGCCTGCTTTTTTTTTCCCCCCCTCAATTTGAAATGCCAATAGATCCCCAGCAGAATCTCCTATCTGGTGAGGACACGGGCCTGAGAATGGTAAGAGTGGTGCAGAACAGGGCTTTACAAGCTTAAACAGGTACCATTAAATGTTTTTGAGTTAATTCTGATGATAAAGGAAATTTGAGTTCTCATACTTTCTCAAGGTGACCTACTGAACATTAAAGAGGAACATGTGATGTTGTCTGAAAACTAGGAGTGATTTGGTGATTTGCTGCTCTGATGAAATTCCCCATTAATACCCTACTCCTTTTTTTTTTTTTTTTTTCCAAATAATGCTAATGGTTAATCCTAATTTTTCCAGATAAAAAATCAGATTTATTGTTAAAGAAGAATGTGAGAATGATAAGGAATTGCTTTGTTCAATCATATTTATAACTGCAAAATAAATTTTAGTGTTACATTAGAGGAGAGCTGTTCTTTATATTAAACACTTTTAGCTGATTTTCTTTATTGATCTATAAAAAAGTTTCAACAGTTTCCTTTGGTGGTATGTTATATTCACATACTTCAAAAAGTTAAATTAAAGTATTAATCCAATATTCAAAAATTGTATAGCTATGAATTTACCTATGCAAAACCAAAAAAAACCACCCCACAGTCTTGCAGGGAACCAGGCATCTGAACCCAACCGAATCTCAAGAACACTTGAAAACCTAACTCCCTTAGGTAATTTCAAAAAAATCAAATGAAAGGAAAAAAAATCAATGAAAAATTTGTTTTCAAGAGACAGCTATGTCTCCTTTTATGAACAGCAATATTTTCACATTTCCCTTTCCACCTATTATTAAGTTTGTTCTTTTTTTGTGATTCCAAGTCAATTGATTGACATAAGATACTATTTTCTCTACACTGTGCATCAATGGATTTCTGAGGGATGAAATACTGTCTTAAAGGAAAATGCCTGTTTTATGAATCTGATAGATAAATATACAAAGGGTTTGGGATTTAATTTTTTATTAACTGATATATTTGTATTTGTTCTGAAAAAAAGAAGGGGTGAAATTTTCTCATTTGGTATACTAAGATCTGCAAGCACAGAAGCGCTACTGGTTTATGGTTTGGCAACCTGGAAAAAAAGAGGACAAACAGTCAATTTTAGACATTGGAGAAGAATGCCTTGCTGTGATAGTCCATTAAAGCTCAGTGTGCTTGGTACAAGGCTACCGTTCAATATGAGAATCATGGGAACCATAAAATAGAGATTATTGCCAGCCGGTGGGATGGATGTAAGGAAGATTCATTCCCAAAGCTGTAGTTAGCAAGTTGCCTGGCAGGGGAAGGAAGAAGGAAGAAGTATTTTCCTTCTCTCTTGAAGTACCAAGAAATATACACACCAAAGTGTCTGGCAATATGCTTTTATTTTCTTATTTTATTTTATTTTATTCGATCTTTTCCCCTTTTTTGGATGTTGTGAGGTGGTACACAGACCTTCTGGATGAGCGAAACAGTATGATGCAGACATGTCTGCCAGCTACACTCTGCACTGAGTGGGTGGAAATTTTCATTTCATGCATCTTTGATAGCTTATTGGACTGTTTTCACAAAATTGGTGAGTTAATAAGTTTTTGAGAGAATGAAAACCGTTTGTTGAAAGCTTCTTTCTGTTTGCAGAGTCAGCATCGCTTGGTCCTGCTGCACTTTTGGATATTAAACTCTGATGTAAAGCTGATTTCACTAAGAGCACGTACGGCATTTCCTTTCTCGCTACCCAAAAGGGTGCCCTTACCTATTCAGCCTGATTTATGACTAGGACAACATCTTCCTACATTTGTACAGCACCTGATGCCCTGAGGCTGTCAGGACTCCCTGCTCCAGAACTCTTTGCAGAACATTATCAAATGGTAAGTGTGAATTGTGACGACATGCTACAAGATAAAAATTTAACTGAGCGGAAGGCCCCTTCTGTTTCAGACTAAACTATAACGTGTAAAAAGTGTTTCTGAACTTGTTTTTAAAATAATAATTCTGTTTTTGTATGGCAGCATTCAGTAAGAAAGGTACAAGCTGTAGCACCACCAGGTATGTCGTCATCTCATACCATCCCTGTGGGAAAATAGATTGTGTATTCACAATGCTATGTGTGAAAATGAAACAGTTTTGCATATTCGTGTGTCAGTGTATTGCGGCTGATTTTTATACACGAGCAGGATATATATATTTATGTGTCCCCACCTGTAGAAAGATAACAACATAACTTGTTATATACAAAACGGGCATGGAATCCAAAAAACAGCCACATAGAATTAAGTATACAGTGCTGTCTAAGAAATAATACCTTCCCCTGGAGTTAATGGTGCTATGTTGGATTAAATCCTGCTGCATTAATTTGTGATCGTTGTCTAAGTAAAACAGCTATACTTTTAGGCCCTCAGAACCACTGAAGCAAGGAACTGCTCAACTTAAGCAACTGTTTTGTCTGTGTTTCTGCAGGAGGGCAAAACCCCTCGGGCTGTTACACGCTCAACCTTTCTGGAACAGCTTCTGGAAGAATTGCTCCACAAAAATCTGCTGGGCAGAGCATCTCACCGTTCTCCAGCAAACCCAGGCAGGCACACACATTTCAGCTCGCCGCTAAGATCGGTGCAGTTGCCATAGTTGAAACAGGTGAGGTTTCTCTCTTCGTTCCCACAAACTGTATACGGTAATCTTCTGTATCTAGGTAAATAAGAAGGAAATGGCAGCTGTTATTTGCACTTTCTTTGTTTCTGGATGTCTCATGCTCTCCCAGCTTTTAATTTCACTCTAGTCCACTGCTTTAGTAGAAAATAATTAGATCTACCTTGCAAATTTGTTATTTGAATGCAGAATCTAGCGCTGTTAGTCTCCAAGTAGAGGGAGCAGTGCTCCTGCTGGCAAATACTATTCAATACCAATGGGAAGGCATTACGTTTTAGCTGTGAACGAGCACACGGTTTCAGGGGCTGCACATTCTTAGTGCCTCCCTGGTTTCCTTTTTGGAAAGGAAACCCCACATCTGTGTGCAGTGACGCACCTGGAGCCTGGGCTACTCAGGATGCTCACGGCTAGTGGTAGGGAGCAACTGAGATGGGGGAGAAACGCTGTTAGTGGCTGGGGTACCGTCCAAAGGGAAGAGAGCAGGAACTGAGGTGTAAGACTCACAAAACATGTTTTGAATAACTTTTTTTTAATTTGCTGAATTTGGTTTTCCTTTTCCAAGGATTTACTGGTAAGTTAATGATTCATTTCTTAGCTAAACAAAACAAAAAAAAGGGGACAACACGCTACCTATATGATGTGGATCTATGGGACACCTGGACAACTTAGTAGAAGAGTTCAAAAGAGAGAATTAGCGGACAAGATTGGCCATACCGGCCAATATAAGGCATCTTCAAATCTCAGGATGTCCTCACTACTCAGAAATAGTCAACAAAAATTGGCAATTGTGTAATTATAGCCTAAAAGACTAAGACTGGGAAACACAAAGACAATTGTCTGTTTGCGTGCTTTGGACTTTTGTGTGGGGGGGACTTGCGTGCTTTGCACCAGACTGGGTTTGTTGGAGTCCTCTGGAGGAAGGAGAGGATTTTGCCTTCTCTGAGAGCACAGGTCGTGCTCAGAAGGGAGAAGTTTATGGTACACAGAGAAGGGCAAGTAAAGGAGAGTGAGGCCAGGGAAGAGCCTGCAGCCTTTATATGCGGGTATCTGAGAAGAATAAGAAACAGGTATGTGAGGAGGCCTCAGAAATGATAAGAGTGGGCTGTGTGGTGTCTGCAGCCGCCAGGATTGCTAGGCTGAGAGAGTAAGCTTGTAGCAAAAGACCCACAAAGCAAAGATGCTGTGGGTGGGGAGAAAAACTTCCTTGCAAGCCCTTCTGATGTTATTTTCTCTTACCCACTAACTCTGAATTTCTCTGCTGACAGTTCTAGAGCTCTATTACTCTAATAAAGTATAGTTCTAGAGATTCAAAACCCTTAAAGTCTTTTTTTCCAAAAAAAAAGTTGTCACACATCTATCTGAGCTCTGTCGGACTTGTAATCCTGTCATCAGAGAGCTCATGTCACCCAGGCTGGCAGCAGAGCTGTGCCTTGTTCCCTGTCTCCCTGCTCTGCCTCGTCAGTCCCTGCCTCAGCTGCCATCTCTCCACTGCCTCGGTCCGCATCCAACGGAGCGGTACTGCAGACTCTTTACACATTAATTCTGCAGCCATGGTTAATATAGAAATAGATGCCTAACAGCCAACATACAGGTCTGTAATGTGCAGTTTATTAAACGCACATTTAAAATGGAGACACCAATGGTGTAATAATTCTTCAGAAGAGACGTGACAAAATCATACAGATCTGTCTTGTTTATAGTACCTGCAAAATTTTCCTGTGAAGTTACCAGCACACAGGCAAGAATATCCATCAATCCCATCTACGCAAGTGGCCCCGTTTGCACACTGGTGGCCCCGGCAGTTGTCTATGTCCTCTTCACAGTTTACCCCTGTGTAACCAGGTTCACAACTGCACTCATAAGAGCTGATCCCGTCAGTGCAGTTCCCATGAATGCAGGGGTTTGAAAAGCATTCATCGATGTTGACTTCACAATGGGTGCCAGTCCATCCTTTGGGACATATGCAACGGTAGGAAGTATAGAAGTCTTCACATATCCCCTCATGCATACAGGGATCTGAGCTGCAGACTTCTACCTGCGAACAGCCAGTAAGAGCAGGGTTTGCGGATATTTTGAGAAACTGCTCCTCTTGAGGTTTTTTAGTAGGGATGTCCTCATTTTCAAAGTATGAGAGATAAATGCCACTGATTTCTATGGTGCTCATGCATCCTCGCAGGCCATCCAGACTGTCAAAAGCCTTGTCAGCCACATAGATGTCTGTCTCGTCTCTTAAAAAGTTGAGGCTTCCTGCGGCAGTTGTGCTAGTTGCGGTGTCTTTCTTGCTGTCTATATCCATGTGCCATCTAGAGAACTGGGACAGAGGCTCTACCATAGAGACCGTCACTTGGTGCCATTTCCCGTCACTCACGGGCAGTGAGCTAGCAAGGGTCAGCTTATAAAAGCTGTTGCCGCTTTGTAATTGAAAGACTAATTTGGAGTTGTGAATACTGATGATAACAAACTCTGGCTCCTTCTCCGCATACAGCAGAATCACGTCAGTGTCCCTAGTTCGAAAGCCAAATATGATATTGGTGAGGTCTCTGCTGATTTTTCCATTGCTTCTGTAAAATATCGCACTGCTTCGGCCACTAAACACTGCATTAGCAAGACCTGTGCAAAGATAATAATTGAGAAACCAGGCCAACTTTAAACCGATACATGTGGAACAATCTCTCTGCAGCACCCCATGCTCCCCATCATGTAAGTCCTTTTGGGTTTTCTGAAAAACAATCAAATTCCACCAGTGTTTCAGTTATCCTCGCCTGCCCCTTCTGGTTATAGAAATTACAGGGCAGTGCCAGCAGCAGCTATAATGACATCAGAAGTGTGTTGCTTTGCATCATCTCAAGCTATAATTCTAAAGATATAACTCTAAATTAGTGTTATGTCTCTTTTTCCTCTTTAGGCAAAGAGGAGGTGATCATGATCGTATACAACGTAAACCTGAGGCTGAGAGGGTAGTTCAAAAGAAGATATACATTTGTCATTTGCTAGTTATTCCCCATGACAGATCTGGACAGGGCGAACCTTTGTTCTCAATTCCTCTTTTCTTGGAAAAACCACTAAAGAGGTTTTAGAAAGTATTTGATTGGATCCCAGTTTGCTCTCCCTGATGCAAACAGGATTAATTTAATTGAAGTCAGCTGGCCAAAAGCCCCTTCAAAATCAACGTAAGAAGAGTGGTGGCTGTCACGTTAAAGCCAGCTTCTGCTGCCGTGTGGGCACTGCCGCAGCCCTGCTGAGGGCACCGAGCCTGGGCTGGCGGGACTGACGGGGCAGCAGAGGGCTTTGTTTGAACTGCGGCGACCGAAAATTGATGGGCAACAGCATGGCAGTTTTATGGATGTCTTCACAAAGGTATTTGACATCTTTCATTAGATGTCTTTCTAAAACGCGCTAACTCGCTGGGCTGTGAATTTGCACGTTCTGAGATTCGTGAGGATTATAGACAGGGAGGAGAGACAGGAAGGCATGTCTTCTCTTTGTACTTCAGACAAATTTAGCTTTGCAAGATCCCAGCACTAAGATAAGGGGGGGTTCCTGCACTATCTCTGGGCAGTAAATCCTGGTGAAAAGAACGCCTGTGAATCCCAGTACGAAATTATTGACTGCGTATCCTGACACTAAGGCAGCGGAGGTGTAACCACGTTGCCTAGCACACCAACTGTGGTGTCTTTCTCATAGGAAAAGTTTCCCTAGAGGAAACCATACTAAAAATGAAAGTCACACCTTTTCAAAATTATTTCTGATTTTGCACGCCTCACAAAGCTGAGTTTTTTAAGTTCATAAAGCTAAAATACTCCTGTAGAAGTCTTATTAAGTCCTGAGCACAGCAAGCCATCTGGATGCGCTTTTACTCTCAGTTGTGACGCTGTGCATTTGGTTTTGCTGTTACTTGATGTTCCCCGTGTCATCTTCCTGTACTGACTTTTTCTCTTTTTTTGGAGTGCATGTTTTCCTAAAGGACTTGCTAATTGTAGCCATCTAAGTGGAACTATAGCCAGAGCCCATGGAAGACAACTCTTTCTGTGCCTTAGCTTAGAATGGTAGCCAGAGCACCAGGCTGTCAGAGAACTCACTGGCCAGTAAACTTTCTTTCTTTCCTTACCTTGAGTTGAACAACAAGAAGTCTATGCTGTAGTTAAGAAAACAACTAGCTAAAAATACAGCTCTATAGGGCAGGAATTTTTTAATATCTATTAGTAAAACTCCCTACTGTTGCCATATAAACCAGCACAGAAATCCAAAAGTGATCTAGATGTGTAAATGACCTTGAGTTTAGCAAAAGGAAACAGTTCAGATAGTTTTCACTTCGCTGTCCGTGTGTGTTTACAGTCTGCTGTAATATGCAATAGGAAAGTTTATGAGAGAACGTATTTTGATGTTTTAACTAAGGACGCCTATTAGAGAAAGTGCAATTATTTTAATTTCAGTTCTAAATTTTAACAAGTGCTGCAATGCTGCTTCTAACAATCATCTCAACAAAAATAATATCATATTGGTCTGTCAGCAAATTGTCCGTGACAGAAATCTTTTGTTGACCAACCTTCCCATTCCTAAGAGTCAGCCATTCTAACAGCTCCCATCAGACTGTATGTGTATTTATCTTCCTTCACAGCATCGTTAGGGCTTTCTTTGAGAGCAAAAAAAAAAAAATATTGCTTAAAAATCCTTACTTGCTTTTTAAATCCTGCTCCAGGCTGGGAAGGAGAAGGAAAGTGGAGAAGGAAAGAGATATGCAGTGTGACTAATGTTCTTAAAACTGCTAATGGTCATCAATTTTCAAATATACTACTTGGCATGCAGGTGCTTTTTATGACGATAGTAGTTGAATAACCATACTGCTGGTATTAAGGTTACTTTCTTCAAAGATATTTAACATGTAAGAAAATCAAATGATGCAACGTATGTCATGTAGCTTGTCTTTTCAGGAGGATGCAGAACACCCTCATGTTAATCCGACACTGGATACCCTCTTATCTCTTTGCAGTGGAAGTGTGAGGGGTACACTCACACTCCAGCAATGCACTGATCTATTGTACAACCTTGACAACTTGTGTTGAGTAAGTCAAAAGCAAAGGCCCTCTAAACATCTGTGTCAGGGCAGCTGGTTGAAAATTTCTGGGTTTGGCAGGGCAAATTCTCCCCAGTACTCTTACTTACAGTTGACGTTATTTTAATATGGAAATAACATTTGAATGAACTTTAAACGAAGGAAAAATGGAGTTTTAAGGAAACACCGAGGAAATTTTCTATTGTTTCTAATCTCCAAAGATGACAAGAATAACAGAAATGTACCTACATTCAAATCCTTGGTGCACCAGCTGGCATTGTGCTTCAGGAGGACAGAGTCCAAGCTCACACCACTTAACTTCCTCGCATGCCTTCCCCGCTGTGTTAGGGGGGCATGTGCACGTGAAGTCATCCCAGATTGAATAGCACACACCACCATTGTGGCAAGGGCTGGACTATGGGGAAAGAAAAAAGACAACCTAAGTATGAATAAAGGCTGGTGAACTCCCAGCTCTAAGGGTGGGGGGCTGTTTGGCAAAAAGGAGAATTCTGTTTATTTCAGAAGGAAAGTGATAAAGACCAGTACTATGACAGCACAGCATGTTTAATAATTGGTGAAAAACGGTATTTCAACCTTAAAATATTTTAATCCTCCCTATGCGAATACATTTTGCTGCTGATATTTATCATATGTAGCATAACTCAACCAAAATGCTTCCTAGCATTTTTAGATATTTTTCTAAAATGTCATTATCATCAAATGGATGTGTATGGAAATGGACAAAAAATTAAAAGAAATCCCCCATTATAAACACATGAAAATACTCTGAAAAATGTCATTCTTACCTTGCAGAGGTTGTCACCAGTGCAGCCTTGGGTGACATTGATCAGAGTTCGGTTGATAAAAGAATTCAGTGGATTGGTGATGGGGAAGAATTCCAGCGGCTGGTGATTCACTCTTATATCTTGGATGCAGCCTTTGAAATACCTGCCATTTCTATCAATTTCTTTGTTATCTGGTAGGCCTCCGATATAAAGAATATCCTTACTTTGGATGGTTAGTACTGGAGTAGAAATAAAGCCTAGGTATTGAGAGGATTGGAACAATTCCATCTTATTTGGTTCTATTTTTAATGTTATTAAGTGAAAGTTTCCATCGTTCATGGAGTGTTTCCCTACTAACTTCACAGAATTTAGAGCTAACAGTGTGAGTTTCCCACCTTCCAAGTAGACTCTTATGTAGAGGTAAGTACTGTTTCTCAAAGCCAGTAACAAGCCAGAAGATTTGCGTGTTCGGACAAACATTGATATGTCCAAATTTTCGTTCTGAGTGGCACCAAGAGAAAAAGCAGCATAGCCTGAGGAGTCCTCAGATCCAAACCGGCCTGGAATGTACTCTTGAGGTCAGAGATACGGGAAAAGATAAAAAGAAAGAGAAGAAGGGAGAAAAATGAAATAGTTAGGGCTACATGACAAGGGAGCCAATGCAACGATCAAATAGCTACTTCTAGTAATATTTACGTATGGTAGTAAGATGTGCTGGTATTTATGGATGAATAAAGACTTGATCCAGCTGTAAATAGCTTCTATTTCAAAATTCCTGTTGGCTTCCATGGCTGTAGCATTAAGCCCCAGTACAGGACCAGATGTTATATTATTGGGCATATTTTTCCCCTTTATCATGCTCTGTGTAATGCTGTGTTTTCAAATGGTTAAACAAGGACAGATTTCCATAGTTTCCTGGATTGGTCCTCAGAAAGATCATTTTGAAAAGAACCTAGCTGCTTTGATCCTCTGATGACCATGGAAGTTAATGTAATTCTGGAACTTTGTGATATTTTTTGCCCTGATTCCAATTGTAGAAATAGCCGAAAGCTGCTCAGCAAACCTCTCTCGTCTAAAATCTCCAAACAGGGCACCTACTTGGTGTTGCTTGGACTCCCCAGTTCTCTGACAGACTTTCTGTTGCTGGGGCTCCACATATGCTGATACACATCAGCTTGTATCCAGTTACGAATCGTGATCAGTCCTGTGAGTGCCCACAATGCTATGGTGTCGTGGAGGAAAAATGATCCAGGATTGAGTAAACCTTTTTTTTTGTGTGTGTGTGCTTATCAATTAAAACGATTAAACCAAAACCATCTGTCTCTCTCCCTTACTCTATATTTTCAGTAATGATTTTCAGACTTGTAAGGATACAAAATATGTAGCCCAAACCTTATTTTATTCTGATGAATCATCTCGTTAAAGCACAACAAAGTGTTTCTATTTTTACATTTTAAGTTTCGTGATCTTGTCCTCAATATTATAGACTTCCTGCCTAAACACTTTCAAGAGCTATTTTTAATACATCAAATTCATAGAAAGAATAAACCAAGCTTTTTAAAAATGCTCACGTAGCTAAAGAATCAGTCCTCTTTTGTGCAGTAAAACTCCTAGAGCGAGACCTCATAGGCCAAGTTTCCGCCTGCAGCACTACTTTTTTTTATGACTACATTAAAAAAAACAATGAAAATAGGGGACCGACTGTGAAGCCCCAACAGACCCTTAAAAACCACATTGCACTACTATGTGGCATGGTAATATTATTTAGCAACAGGAATAAATCCCTTACTTGTTCCAAAACAGACAATTTCATAAATAAATTAAATTTGAAATATTTTAATTCTGTGAATATTACCAATATACCTACGTCTGCTTGTTAAAACTCTGGTATTTAGAAATAAATATTTGTTGAAATGGGTGTTTTCAGGCATTAAATCTCTCCAAGTTGTGTCTTCTCTATAAGGTGGTACTAGAGACTGAGATATTTTTTCATAAGAGTAAAAAGAAAATTTCTGCTAGAATGAGGATTCCGCATTTGCAGTATTAGAAGGAAGCATTAATCTTCCAAAAGGTATTTCATGTTTACAATTACTTTGTTGCATTTCTCTCTATTCATAAATATACACATATATCTATCTCATCAATCTGATCTTCGGTTTGATGAGATGGCTAGCATCACCTTGGTCAATATTAACCTCTTGGGTCACAACATCTGGATGTTGATCAAAATGAGTCAACATCTGTTTGTTATTTTGTATATGTAGAGAAAATATTGCCTCTTGTCAATTAAATACTTGGCAGCGACTTTTCTTCAAAAAGACACTAGCAAGTCTTATGTTATCCTTTACCACAAGTCTCCCCCACTCTGCCTTTTAAGAAACCTGCCACAGTCTTTTAAATATGGCATATATCTAGAACCCATGTATCAAAATGGCATGGTGCCATGATTTGCAAGGAATATTGTGGTCAGCAAGGAAAAAAAAAAAAAAAAAGCATGCTTTCTAATCATTCTCAACAGTTCTAATGCCAGTATAAGCCTCTCCTGGCCCTGACTGGTTTTAATTTTGCTTCATATAAGGAGGCAAACATATTTACCAGATGTTGTCCTCCACTCTAAAGTTGCTTTCCAAATCTTTGGATAAATTACAGCTAGACTTCAAAGAAGTCTGTTACAATTACCTCTCAGACTTTGTCATTTTGCAATAAAACCAAAAAGAAAAACTATTGAAAAGTATTGATAACTATTAAGTATAGCATACAAAATGAAATTGTATTTAAACATTTTGAAATGTATTTCAAGTTACAGCTTTCTGCCGCAATGCATTCAATAAACCCCTGGGGCCAGTTGTTCAGCTGATGTAAATCAACGTAGTTTCACTGGCGGCAGTGCAGCCACACCAGTTTACACCAGTTTAGGATCTGTCCATTCCGATCTAACCGTGGCTCGGCTGTTGGGCTTCATTTTTTCCAGTCCACTTGGCAAGTATATAGACATAAATATATGTATGCATGTATATATGTATGTATGTATACGTGTGTGTATGTATGTATTTCTTCCTCCCTAAACATTGCTATGATTGACCATGTGTGGATGGTTAGTAAGGGGGCAGAGAGGGAAGCAGGGGCAAGGGTGCTGCGTGAAAGACTCGGTCTTGTACAATTTTCTTAAACAAAACTGCTTGTTTGAATTCCCTAAAACTTTTGCTGAGGAAAGACTGCAGAGTCCACCCCAAAACGTTCCTGAGGGGGGCTGTATTTACAGCCCCAGAGGGTTTCACACAGCAGATGCAGCAGAGCGGGGAGCTGGGGAGGGACCTCCTGTTGTCCTTCCACTTTGCCTCAGCCTGCGCTTGGGAAGACCCTTTGCAGCAGGGAAAGCGCTATGGGCATCTGTGGCTTGTGTATTCCTGCTGGTCACTGCCAAAGAGGCTGTTTGCTGAGACGTGCTCTTTTGCTGCTGAGACATGGACACGTTTCCCTCTGGCCAACAAGCAGCTCTCTGGTAACGGCCGCCTTCGGTAGCGACTGTCCAGAGCTGCCCAGGACCAGCTGAGATGAATGGGCCCTGTTTCCAGCCTCTGAAACCCTGCCTTCTCCTTGGGCTAATCAGATTAAGTTAATAATATAATCTTGTTCATTTTTTAAAATTGGAATCTGTCTTTTTTTAACTTGCGCTACTTTTGCTTGCCTTTCATTGCCTTAAATGAGTTTCTTTATAAAAGCCTAGAGAGCTTGAGGATAAAATTTTCAAAGAATGCTTTGAAAGTAAGACTTACTTAAACTCCAAGTGACTTGGTTGCTTTCTAAATTTTACTCAGGGTGCATAACCTCCAGTGAACTACAGTTTTCCAGAGTTTATGGTGTGCTAAGAGCACTAAGAAGATTTTAAAATTGGATGAGTGGAATCCACCAGTTTAGCCTGACTTTTTTTGTCAGGCTGAAAAGCAGCCTTCCCGGGAAAGTAACTAGAAAATAACGAAGGCGTGCTACTACTAACCTCTTGCACTTTCTTACCAGTTGACAATAAGCTCCAGAGATCCCAAGGGTCACGCCGTTTCATCACCGGGTAAACAAGATTGTTTATGATCATGTTTTCAGCAACCACTTAAAAGACGAACGCCAGCAGCATTCCCTTACCTGTTGCGCAGCTCGGCCCTGTGTAGGGCCGGTAGCAATTGCAGTGGTAGCTCAGCCACAGGTTGGTACAGCGTCCCCTGTTCTTACAAGGGTGAGTTTCACACCAGTCCTTTTTAGTACATCCTGTCCTGACATTTAAAGATGATTCAGGTGATAGGTTCTCTGGAGTAATAACATTCAAGTCTATTTCAATGTCCTGGAGACAGCCTACAAATGAAGGTGCAGAACGTATATTATAGGTGTTAAGCAGAGAGTTGCCGCTAATATTCCCCACTGGTAAGCCGCCCAAAAACGTGCTCTGAAATGCAAGCATCACGTGATCGTTATCTATCATAGCAGACGTTTTATTGAGACATGATTCTACACAAGAGCTGTCAGGCAAATTAAGAGTAACAGCTCTTGCCAAGGTTACCTCCACGGAATGCCATTCTCCATCACTGACATTATGTGAAATATGCAAAAGAGCCTGTGGCTGGTTATTGACTTGCATGGATAACTGTAAGTAGCCATTCAGTAACTCCAGCTTCGCAAATGTGTTTTTCTCCCCTCGGTAAAACAGCAAAGCCGTGGGTTGCACAGTCTGAAACCTCAGGTTCATGTTATAGAAAAATTCCTTTTTAGGAGTCACAGGATTCTTCAACAAAAGGAAACTGTTTCCTTGAAAAGAAAATGTTGTTACGGTTTCACAGTGCATTCCAGTATACCCAGGTGAACACACGCAGCTGAATCCGTGTTGGCCATTTTTTAAATGTGGGATACATATTCCATTGTTTTGGCATTGCTGATCAGTACAGCCACGGAGGACTTCTGTACAGTTCCAGCCACCATAATAAATCCCTTCTTTGTCTGCAGGTGGGCAATGGCAAGTGTAATTCCCAGGAAAATTCTCACAGATTCCACCATTTTGGCAAGGGTTCGTGTAACATTCGTTGATGTCTTCATCACAGTGAGTACCTGAAGAATAAGCAAAGAATTAGACATTTTGGATTGGATAATTGGAGCCCAAAATGACATTTTTGATAACATGAGTTTTATTAAATTTTCGTTAATTAGAGGGGAATGTCTTGATTGACTAACAAGTCTAAACCATGTTAAATATAAAAATACCATTCACATGCCATGGTTTTCTTGTGCAAAGAATTATATAAACACCTTAGCGATAATCACATTTTAGAGAAAATATGCAACTAAACTGGCAGTTTTGATACGGATAATGTGATGAAGTTGAGATAAACACCACCTCCAAAAGATGCGCCCAAGTAATTGTTTCCCACCTATTCTGTGGCGGATATCTAGAATGCTTTGAGAGGAACTGAATTATTTATCACATATAAAAAGCCAAGAATTGTTGCTTAATTCATATTCATAATACAGTAAGTTGATGAGTCTGCTGGTCTTTTCTTCTCTTTCACATTCATTCAAACAGTAGAAGAATTACAGACTAGTATTCCTGGTCCCATATGAAACATCTTAGAGCAACGATCTTCAAGAGAGAGCCACAGGACTTATAAGTACTATATGATATAGTGGGACAGACTGACAAGTAGGCGAACATCCCTGCAAAACGTATGCACAGCAAGCTGGCTATCTGAAGAACTAAATTTGGAGAGTGAGGAGGGAGCTGCGCAGTGTGACAATAAGAAATCCAAAGAACTTAAACCTACATCCTATTGGTGGTGTGGGCAAGATGCCGTGAGACGCACCCCATCCACCATGAGTGAGCAGTTGCTGCACTTCAGGGTTAGGTGCGTACTGCAGTTATTCACAAATGAACAATGGATCTCAATTCTTCCAAAAAAGAGGCAGCGGTGACTTCTGGTCCGCCAGCCATGGTCTCATACTGTGTGGAGAGTTCACCTGGGACGTGATCTGAGAGAAGCTCTTGGAGGGGTTTGAACCTGTGTGTCCCAGCAGAATATTCCTGGTACCGTGTATCTACAGTGAACTTTCTTTACCTCTCCTATACGCAAAATATAAAGCAAGAAAAGATGAAAGGAATATTTTCTCAAATGTGTCAGAGCTCGGTGATGAGAGAGCTTCTGTAGAAGATGGGCAATACAGACTCATATTTCCTCCTCTTGCATATAATTCTCGGCTTCTGGTATATTGGGTAAAAGGATTGCTCCTCATCGCAACTTCACTGTAATTTGATAGATGTGACCCAAGTATGTCTACTGGATCACACTTCACAAAGAAAAACAAATCTGTTCCTCTTGTAAAACTAATCTGTTTATCCCTCTACACTGTCGTTCATCTATAAAGTGGTAATTATAGTAACTTCTCCCTTGAGCAATCAAGTGACCGATATCTATGCAATGGATCAGGGAAAATGTGTTTCTTATCTCCCTTGGAAGCAGGCAAAATATCCAAATACTTTTTTGAAAACTCGTGCTAAGTACAACTCCTAATATTTCCACTTCTCTTCACAGTTATTCTAGAGGAACATAAGATATACTTTGCAGTCAGTTTTCAAACTAGTATTACCAGCACGAAGCAGTTAATAGATGTAATTATGCCTGTCTTCACAGCAAAACTGGTGCCTGTAAATTAGATAATGAGGTATGCTGAGACTCACCAAGCTGCAGCTAGGTACAAGGCACCACACCTAATTTTACATACAAATTCGCATTGAGCTTTATTTTTACAGTCAAAAAAAAGCAATTTTTCACAGAAAATTACGAAGCAGCATTCAGTCACAATAAATTGCTTCAAATAACAGTAGATAAATGTAGTTACTCAGCCTAATTCCTTGCCTGTCCACTTTATTCAATCACAGTTGTAACTAGACCCATCTTGGAGAGTGGTAAATTACAGGAGAGCCAGAAGGGAACTGAGAACTGGTTGAGATTTGTTGGAAAGATTAGCCAGAGTGAAGTGGTCGTAGCATGTATATAAAAGGCTTGCTCTTTTGTGATCCTCCTCACTCACCAGTCTTCAGCTGGAGCATATAGTCTCCACTTGAAGCTTCAGATTATCAAACGCAGCGAGTGCCGTCTCCCTGCTCTGGCAGTGGGGTTTGACAGCAGCAGTCTCTCTCGGGTTTCCAGCCAGGCTCATATTTAGTCCAACGTGAGATGTCTATGTATACCTTAATGTGTGGTGGCACCTGGCAGAAATATGACTCATTGGGACTGACTTTCTCAAAGTGAAGTGCACTTCCCAAACCGTTACTGACCGGGGGCCAGAGCGATGCCTGCTTTGCCCAGTTTGTGGCAATTTCTGTGTTAGCGACATGTCCTGCTTTTGCTATTCTGGTATATGAAAAGTGAAGTTACTGTGAGCTGTTTCCTGTTTTGGTCAATGTTTTAGTACATCTCCTGCCTGATATTGCTCCCTTCCCTGCTTTGACATCAAGAACAATGTGTCCACAGGTCTTGTATACAACTCAGTCTTAACGTGACAGCTGTAGAAATGCACGTCTCTTGATTTTTGTGTCAGAGATAAAAAATCAGAGCAGCCTCGAAGCCGTAGGATCAGGGATGTATTAGCCTCGTCATAGGGCTTGAGAGCAGTCAGAGCGTGCTTAAGGATCTGTAGACTAGGAGCCCCTATAAAACCTTTCCTAGAAAAAAATCAGCATAGTGAATGGCTAGATATTTAGGTGCTGCGTTCTCAGTAACGCATGATGACTCTGTGTATATTTATTACCCCAGGGCACCCACGAGGCACCACCTTTGCCTGGGAGCTTGTGGTCTGAGTCACACCTTGCAATAGTGGCTTGTCTCTGAACGGATGAAACAGATGCATCAACTGAACCCAACTTTACAATAATGTTTAGTGCCTGTGTTGTTCTCTACTTCATAGAATCAGCCATAAAAATAATGAAATCATTTCAGGAGAATCTAAACTTGGATATCATATATGTTTCTACCTTTAAATTTAGCTAACACATTTGATAATAAAAGCATCAATGTCTAACGAAGAAATAAATCTAGTTTTACGAGGAGGTGCACATGTTATTGTTAGTGTATTCCTTGCCTATAGAAAATGAGTAACACCAGTTACTAAATGCAAAGTGACTATCATAGAGCCACTTAAATACGAGCAATTTCATAAGCATTTCAGTGTCTGAATACAATGCTTACTTTTTAAGTAATGATGTTAATAATACATTGCAAAATAATTATTTTGCAGAGTTGTGTGTATATATATATAAACACACGTATATACTTACATCTGTGTGCCTACAATTTCATAATAAGATTAGCACAAAAATAAATATAGGTCACACCAAAAGACAAATAATAAGCTGGTTTTTTTCATACCAAGAATAAATAAATCAGCTGTTCTTACAAGCAGTGTTGATATTGCTTGTTATCTGCCAATTGCTATACAAGCAAAGACCACTGTCACTCAAGATAAAAGCACTCTAGATAAAAGGATTAGTCAATATTTATAGAACTGTATAAGCAGTTCAAATAGCTCAGGTTGGAGGAGAAGTTTAGCATGTAAAAAAAAGTATTCTCAAAAGCTGTAAGACATACCAAATCCAATTGCAAGGGGAACTATTCTTTTTTTTTCGGTGGTTACACACGTTAGCTCAGCTAAACATATTTTTGTTTTTAAGTGAAAAGTAAAGTAAAACCATTCAGCATTTTCTCTTCTAAATATATTACACACCTACCTAAAACTTCAGATAATGTGAATATTTTAATCGTATTTTTATAGATAATTATTATTTTTTCCTCCTGCAAAGTTTTATTCAAAACAGAGATGAAACAGCTCCTTTGACTCAGTTTGATAACACCACTCATATCTGTCTCCTTTTTTCACTTACACGTTATTACTATAGGGTAGCTATTTTCTAACTGTTAACATCCTAATTAAACTATCTGTTTCAAATTTAGCAGCAAAGGTTTCCTGCAGAAGTAGGATGACCAAAGCAATTAATCAAGCATAATTCTGCCAAATGCCACTAATTTTCATTTTGATTAAACAATTATAAAAGTATTATCCAAGTTACACTTTTGATACACACCTTTGGTTAGAAATCTGTTTACAGCTTTCTGCCTTTTCAGTACCTTGACACGATATAAATATCAAGCAAGTACAAGCAAGCAGTCTGGATGGATACTACACGTTCAATACAGTCTAAGTGCACATATAATTACACAAAAAGAAAATATTTACCTGTAAACATGGTCATTAAAATGATGTAAACCTGTATCCTAGTTGCAACCATATTTTTCTGAAGGTAAAAGATGGTTTAGCACTTAAACAGTCCACAAGTTTCTGTAAGTTTCTGTAAAATTCAAACCAGTGCTTAATATTTAAAGGCTTCCTTTCCAGGATTAGCTTGCTCCACTTCTGTACCTGCTGATGTAGTCTGATGGTGTATTTTGTCCAAGCCAGATCAACAAGGCTTAAAGTAAGACTCATTAAACTGCTTACGCAATAGATATGTATTCTACTTAAATTCTTTTTCAGCATGTTCTGTCCAAGTGTGCTCACACTAAACTTGATCATGCTTCACGGAAAAGCATATTTTTAGGACCCGTTCAAACCTCATTTGTCACTTTTTGTTATTTTACAAGGTGGTGTTTTTTAAGACTGTATTTTCTTTCATTTTCAAGAGGTTTGTTAACCCAGATCAACTCTTTCATGGTCACTGTCATTCAGACAAACTGTACATCTCAATAAGCAGATAGAAAAGACCTAAAATTGTATCTAATGTCTTTATTTTATGAAGTATTTTTGTTCCATTGGCTGTCATTGTACTGTTGTACTATTATGTCTGTAGATTTCTGAGTGTACTAAAGACAGGAAAAAATAATTTACTAAAACATTTTCTTTCTTCACCTCTTGAACAAGACATGATGATTTGGACCTAATTTAATGAGAGGAAAATAGAGTTCAGGAGATTGAACTACTTATTTCTGTGACAAATTAAGCAGCATACTTTTTTTTTTCTTTTCATTACACTTTATTACATGGTGAATTGCATAAAATATTGCTAAAGCACTATCTCTTTGTGTAATTAGTGAAATTATAAAGCAAGAGAATCTTTCCCCAGGTTGGTATTTATAACATCCAAGTGGCACATGGCAAACCATGGATTGGGATCTTTGTTTTGGCAGCTTTACATTTTAAAACTTCAACAATGGATCCTGAAGCCTCTCTCAGCGTATCCTCAAGAAAGCGTTGATTTTTGGCAAGCGTTTCAATTCCTTCTTCTTCCTCAAATCATTTATTCATTAATGAGGATATTCCTGATCTCTTGTCAGATTTGTTTCTAGGTTCACCAAAAGACTCTTATGCAGGATACAACTTTGGATTCATCTAATCTACAGCTCACAATTGCTTTTATGGTGGTACTCAGAAAACCGCTTCTGCTTCCAGCCTCTGGTACAGACATTGAGTCATTTTTCCAACAATAAATTCAAATACCATGTGATAAGAATGTCATCCAGACTCTTTGAAAGGTAGGAAGCTTCAAACAAAATGAAGTTCATTTTGATAAATTAGCATGCATGTGCTTCATTAGTAGTGCTCGTAAGATGTCTCATGTGACAGCTTGAAGTTTAATATGCATTTTTATTTTGAAAATAACAAGAAAAAGTTGGAGGTTCTCAGTAATGGTCAGGCGCTTTGCCTGATAAATGTTCTGAGGAAAGATTATGAACATTTAGACTGTCAACAAGTTGGGACAGGCACACACTGCTACCGCTCAGTGAAAACACGGAGTTGATGACACTCGGAGACACAGGAACTTCATACCAGGATATTTAGCAAACTGCCTGAAGCCATGTCAGAACTGCTGGTGGGTGTTTTCAACAAACCTATCAAGAACAAGTGAGTTACAGAAGGTGGCAGTTACTCTAATTACAGTAAGGGTTTGATACTGTCTTTAATAACATTTTCATATACAAACCAAGGAGAAAAATCTATATGAAACCATAAAATGGGTATAAAATTTATGTAATCCTGCCCAGAAAGTAATTGTTAGCGGTTCCCCGTCAAACTGGGCAGCTATATTGAGTATGGTTTGGGATTTTCCTGGAACTGCTTTGGTCGGTGTTTCCATAAAAGATGTGGATGATGGTATAGAAAGTTTCCTTATTAACTTGTCTGGTAAAGCAGGGTCAAGTGAAACTTTTGAGTGTGTTAAAGACAAAATTACCTTTATAGGTGAACATAAGAAATCAGAGAAATGGTGTGAAATATATTGGATTCGATTCCGGAAGGACTCATTCAGTTTCTATAGTCTCAGGCCAGAACAACCAGCAATCAGGTGGAACAATAGTTCAGTTTACAACGCCTTGGCCATGCCTTAGCAGGAATACTGAGTACACTTTCACTGCACTGCAAGGAAGATTTGGACCAATTGGGAAGAATTCAGAGGAGAGCAACAACCATAACCACAGGCCTAGAACATATGACTTGTGAGGAGAGACTAAAAAATTAGGACTGTGCAGTCGAAAGACAAGCAGAGGAAATGGGACACGGTAACATCTTTCAGTACAAAAACCAGAGCACGCTGTTCCCTGAGACTGTAGCAAACAAGCAAAGAAGTCGTGTGTTTGACCTGCACCAAGGAAGATCCAAGTGACACTTCAGGAAAATATTTCTAATGATAATAAGGCCGCAAATCTTTGGCATAAAATATCCACTGGTGGCCATAAGGTCTATTTTGGATCCTTAAAAATAGGTTAGAGACAAAAGTGCAGTGTGACACAAGTCAGCTGACTGTATCTTAGACACACAGATAGCCCAAATGATATCTATATGTCTGTCCCAATTCTATCTTTTTCCATGTTTCTACGACTTCCTTGAATAAAATAATTCCCAGCAACTGAGCTGTAGAGGTGTCAAACTATACCTGCGCATATATGTATCTATACACATACAGGTATGAAATGCAAGCAGGAGTAAACCTTGGAGAAACTCAAATTGTAGCACACCCTTTAGAATATGCTTTATGGGACATGAAGACAAAGAGTTTGCAATAACACTTCCTCCACCTATATTTTACAGTTTTGGAAATGTCTGTTGCAAAATCCTACCTCGGGCAGAAACAACTTTTTTCAAGGGACTCATTAATACTGAGGCCAGCGGAAAGATCTGGCAGAGCGTATATTCTTCAGGGCTCCAGGTCTTAGCAGACAATCACGAAAATTCTAACTTTGCCACATCTGCACTGGTAATTGCAAAGAGATAATTACTCTTTGCTGGAAGGAGGAAATGCACATTCATGAGTGAGCAAGCGCAAGGAAATAAATTGACCATCTTTATGTCATCGTAATTAAAACTCATGCTTCTGGGCATAAATCAGTTGTCATGGAGGTCAGGAAGGAGGTTTTACTCCTATGTACATCAGCATAGAGAAAGTGAGGGGATTTTTTTTCTCCTGCTTTCCTTCAGTAAAGAACTGGCTCATATTGGATATTGAACTTAAGGTGACCAGTGATCTGATCTAGAATGGCAATTTTTGCTGCTGTCTTAGCAGGAAAAGCTCATGTAAAATGAAGGACAGAGTACAGGGCAGAGCTGGAGCACATGGAAAATTGGATACTTTAAAATAGCGGGATAATAAGCATTTGCTAACATTGGGCTAATTTGCACATGATACCTTTCACACAGAACTCTAATTTTGTAAAGTCATAAGACCTTGCTAGTTATTCCTTTATTGCAGACAAATTCACTATTCTGCTATTTTTCCTCCTGCCATTTGAAATGTACATATAAAGTTAATACTGGCTAGGAAAAAAAAAATTAAAATAGAAATAGAGTTGAGTGACTTGGCTTAATCATTAAATATGTCACTCTAGCTGAGGGGTATGGAATTCATAACGTGCTACATTTAGAATGGCATGTTGTAACTCAATCTTTTTAAATGTTGCTGGCCTGAAGCTTCATAGACTAGTTTGAATTTTCAGTAAAAATGGATTATTTTTTTTAGTAGTAAAACCCCCCAATCCCTTAATCTCTTCAATCGTTAAACATTTTCTGAGCGCAAAAGTACTTGGAAATGTTTTTCCACTTGTTTCACATGTTTTGTGACACCTAAAATAGTTTTCATTTGAAAAAAAAAAAAAAGAAAATCATGTACATGCTGTAGGTGATTAGTTGTTTAGTGAGATCTGGTGTGTTTATTTTATTTTATAAATATTGGAAACAGCCGACCGAGTTAAGCATTGGCTTCAGCTTCCGGGTAGACCAGCCAGCCTTTTTCACGAGCCTGCTCTGCAGACCGTGAGTGCTCCTTAGGCAAAGTTGTGGGAGTGGCGCAGCCAGAGGTCAGACACGTATAGCCTGTGAATGGCAAGGGGCCATGTCCTAGAAGGGCAGCATGGCAAAACTGTTGCTTGTAGCCTACACCTTCATCCCATATTTCGATTAACACAGCCAGCCATGTGGATCCAATTGTAGGATTAGGGTCTGAATCTGGAGTAAAGAAAAACTTGGTGAAGAAATATGTCCCTGCGTGGCACTCATTTTCCTTTCATTTCCCTACTTTTAGACTCAGCTTTATATATAGGTAAAAGAGGCAGCTGCTGGTGCATTTGACAGATGGAGGTAAGAAAGAAAATCAAACGGTGGCAGCCCAGTTTTCCCAGGCAGCATCCCTCTTGAGTGGGTTTTCTGGCTCCACGAACGTGTCTGTAGCTGTGGCCACACTGTTGGTATGAGCTAGGAAGGGTCAATGAGAGGAGGGAGAGCATAATTACAGGGTGTGACAGGTTAAAGTGGAGAAAGGTGATTTATGAAGGATGCCATTAAGAAAGAAGACAAAATTGCAGGTAAGATTTTGGAGATTAAAAGAAGAAAAAGTAAAGAAAAATGTTAATAGGAAAAAGGAAATGACAATACATAATCATTGGTACCCCCAAAGATATGTTGGCCTTTGAGACAGCGTTCTTGTTAGACGCACAGGCATTTATGGGAAGTAAGAGGATGGAGTATGTGTATGTATGACAATTAATCTCTACAGGAAATGTAAGGGATGCTGAGAAAGACTCCAGATCAGAGACAAGGTCTACTCAGAGGTCTGAGATAAAATTGAGAGTGGAGCAAGGAGACCACAGGAGCAATGCCAAAGACAAAAGACTAAAAAAATAAAATTAGAAAAAAAAATCATATTTTTTTTGTAATTTAATAAAGATAGTCATGTGTGCTTGACCAGAGAAGTCAATTCACAAAATGTGAGAATTAAGATAGAATCATAGAAAAATTTTGATTGAAAGGGACCTTCCAAGGTTATCACCCGGTGCAGTGCTCCGCTCAAAAGTCAGGACATCATCCAGAGGAGAAATTGGAATAGTGGTTTTCAGAGAATTTGATTAGTTTGTGTGTGCTTATGGACCAGATATCTGGAAGCCAAAAAAAGGTATTTGATGTTCTGCTTGTAGTATGCTTTTTGTGTGTTCTTTAAGTTGTAAAAAAGAGTATATATAATTCTGGATTTTTTCATGTTTTACCTTTTAGAAAACTGTGGTAAGACTGTCAAATTCAAAGCATTAATGATCTGATTTGCATTTTTTGTAGATTTATGATCTTGTACATACAGATGATGTGTGTGCATTTGAACTGAAGTATATTCAGAGGGATCTTAAAACAACCAATACCTTTGAGTTGTTTAATTAGATCACACAAGGTCATGTTTCATTGACTTGAAAATCTGTTTGGAGCATATGATTCACTTTGGAATTGGAAAACAGATTAATTTTCAGTCCCACAAACACTTACAGGCTTTAAAAGAGTGCTTGCTGTTGATGAACACTTCCATTGAGACATGTATGCTGTGTCCGCTCTCCCCTAAAAGGGATTTTCTACCCAGTCTCTTGTTGACTGCTTCCTATTTCTTTTAAGTGAGGTAGGCAAGCGCAGCCACTGTGCTGTCTAGTGTGAAACGGCTTCTGCCCTGGAAACAGTGCTTGGGAAAAATTCAGTCATTTGCAAGATTTTCTCATTTTATTAAAACCAATGCGAATCTCTGCAACATACAAAAGTGACTGTATTTACATAACTTCATTGTCAGTCCACATTGAAACAAACTGAAAAAGCCAGTAGGCTAGAAAATCATAGTTTTAATAGGGCTTATAGAGCTTAACTGAGAATGGAGACCTGAGAATAGAAAAATATAAAATATGAAAGTGTGAACATACATAACATGTTTATGCTGTGTGTATTTTGAGCTGTGCATAGCATAGCTGTATAAATGGCATGATCTGTATTTTTGCTGTGTATAATTACACTTCTCTATTCCTACAGTATATATTTCTACAGAATTTATTATCACTTTAAATACAGAAAAACAAGTCTTTTACCCTGAACTATCCACTTCTACAATTTTTTTTGTAAGGCAATTACTCCACCTGATGCATGTTTTCCTTCCTGTGTAAATAGCTGTGACTTGCTATAGAGCTGATGTAGATGCAGAAGACCTTAGACTTCAGACTGTGATCTTTCAGTCCAGTTCCGTATCAGTGGGAATTGCAGGAGATCAGATCATACCTCTTTTCACTTCACCAGTGGTGTTCGTTTCTCTCATTCCCTGCAATGTTAGTTCTTTTGCAGTGCAAGAACTCCTCTAAACGATGGCTTTGTTTATCCAAGGTTTCATATGCTTAATGCATCTTGAAGCTGGGAAGCATGAGAGCCAAACTAGCTTCACTTTTGCTAGGTCACATAATAATCCCAATGGCTATGGGATAGCATGAACGTCAGCTGAGATTGTGTGTGCTTGCCATGGACTGCTGGATGTCTTACTGGGGGATTTCCTGGGTCATACTATGAGTATGTGATTTAACTAGATTGAATCTAGTTTTTGTATGCCTTATGTGCTAGAGTTAACTCCTGTAGCTGTGCAGACGTGTTCACAGTACAGCATTTAAGTAGTTTTCTTTATTTGTTACTATAGGTAGTGATTTACTTATAGGTGGTGATGTTCTGGCCTCACAAACAGGCCTAATAACAGATTCTGAACCCTCTTTGTTAAGAAAAAAATAGTGCCCATAGGACAGTGACTACAGCCATAACTGTATTGATCATTATGATTCTCTATAATAGTGTCATGTTGTTAACACAGCCAGACTCGAAGAATTACAGCGGTGGGAGAGCAATCTGAATCAGATCCACTGAATCTATTTCTAGCAGTTAATTATCAGCATAAATTAGCTGTCTATACTAGGCTTTTTTCCTTTCTCTGCGAGACTGTTTATTGAAAGTTCATTGTCAGCCAGGGGAAGAGCGTGCTTTCCTTAATCCAGTTCTCCCTACACGATCAGCAGAAGTCCTTTTCTAAGTTAATTCAAATATTTTTTTAAAAGGGATCAACACTCAGGTGATCAGTAAAAGGCTAGCTTAACTTCTTTGAAATTCCCCTTGTACCTGAAAAAAATCAGTCCAGGTACCTAAAGAGAAGCAGGTTGTGCCTTACTGTCCTCACCTCAGAGTTTATTTCAAACAGTGCAAATGAGCAGACATAAAAATACTAGGCTTTATCACTTGCTCCTTGTATTAGCAAACATTGAATAATTAAGAGCTAGATGCTACAGGGAACGATTCATATAAGAGTTTTTATATAGTACATCACATAAAATTAATTTTAAAGCTCACTTTACCAGCTTATTTTTATTGCTCAGTGTCCAAACATACTCTTTATGTCCTTGAGAAGAACTTAGACCTTGGACTTATCAGTGATAATTAATTGCCAGCAAACCGTAAAACTGCTGAGTCCAATCCAACAAAAGCATTAAAGTGATTATTTATTTTTTTCATTAACATTAAAATTGGAATTGTATATATACATACACACATGGGTATACAACATTGGGAAGAGTTCTTCGTACACCAGAGAGTTGTGCTGCCAGTCAGAAGGACCTCAATAGGCTGGAGAAATAGGCACCCTTCAGGAACCTATGAAGTTCTGCCAGCAGCTCAAGGGAGGTGACTCTTCACCTCTCCTCAGCACTGGTGGGACCACATCAAGTCCAGATCTGGGCTCCCCACATACAGGAAAGAAGTGGAGGTACTGGAGCAGGTCCAGGAAAGGGCCGTGAAGGTGACTGAGGGATTGGAAAATTTGTCATGAGGCGAGGCTGAGAGAGCTGGGGTTGCTCAGAAGTTGAAAGTAAATTTTAAAGGCAGGAGACAGCATTTCAAAGGTAAAAAAAACATTTAAACTTCTCCCCAGTTCACCTGTTCCTTCCCCTTGAAGAACTATGTATATTGTCTGATCTTGTGAACATGATTGCTCTCACGTATGCAGTTCTTCTTAAGACCTGAGCCCATAATTGTGAGGCTCATCTGTACAGATATCCCGCTTTTAAATTTAAAATGCTGTATGTTGCTAAATAATCCTTTATAACAGGTACAGGTGGTAAATCTGAGACATACTTGTACTGTAAAAGTTAAGGATATTTGGATTTTTTACTTTGTTTCCTCTGTATATGGGCTTGGCAGCATTAATTCAGGAAGGTTTAGAAGATTATGTGTACATGACAGCCCTGAGGATTTCCATCATTGTGATTTTCTTTCCAACTCTTTTTTTTTTTTTTTTTTGAAGAGTATAATGACCTATGACAACTAAGCTTTATTCTCTGTGGAGTCTGACATTGCTTCTGTTTAATGGATCAGACAGTTTGTGATACATCAGTACAAGACACTTTCTTCCCCACGTCAACCTGGGGTACCTCTTCAATATTTCCCATCTGTGCTGACCTGTGTGATCAAGAGGTCATGTCCTGAAGTCAAACCCAGAATCGAAACACTCACGTCTACCACGGGCCAGACTATTAATGTAACCCATTTAATTTACATCAAGTTGGAACTTGACATTCAATTTCTCAGTCCAGAAGCAATTATTTTTAAAGGAACATGCCAACAATATTGCTTGGCTTAAAATAGTGAAAGTTCAAAAGGGTAAAAAACATTTCACACCATAAATAAAGAATTGATTATACTTGAAAACAAAGTTTGTAATTACTACTGACATTTCTGAGCCTAGATGAGGTGCCTTTTATGCTTAAAAACTGATGTCATTTATGCCACTGGGATTATGGGAACCTTATGTAAGGGTCTGAAATAGTCCTTTGCTGGTATTTTAAGGATCAAGAGGAAAACAAGAATATTTTACACAATGCTTGTGTGAAACATATTTTTTTTTTGTCAAGCGAGGGTGCAAAACTAATTGTGGGTGCTCAGCCTTTAGAAGAACAGGAATTCCCCTGCCTCCTTTACCCCAATAGCTCCATCAGCAGGACCACTGGCATAATCAGTAAAACTGAATACTTTGGGATGGAAACTTATGTTGTCCTTCTTGCGTGAAAACCAAGCCTCCAAGGTGCTAGCAGATTTTAACTAGGAATAGCCCTGATCTAGGTCATCAAATTACTCTTCTGTATGTAAAACCATAGTGCTTATTTTTTTCCATAGCTCTTACAGTCCTGGGGGAACTTTGCATGATTGGCCAAGGACCAATATCCCTGAACTCCATGTGGAAGTTTCTGCTAATCAAACTGGGTGGTGCAAAAGCCAAAAATTGATGTTAAGAATTTGGACTAGCAAACAGTGTTCATCACAAAATCTTCAAGAAATAGCATCTTCCAGATCAGGCTCTAATGACTGTGTTGAAATATCAGCTAAAACTAGATTTTGCTGATGTGTAGCAGATGCTCCACATAGACAGTATTTCATGCTCCCTCTACCGGCTAATAGCTACAGGAGTACAGAGAACTTTCTTAGTTCTGTAAGAGCTCTTATGTCTCTCAGAGCTCTGCTGGTACCAAAATGCTGATGCTTGTTCAAACAAATGGCATATTTTCACATATTAGGCCAGCTTATACTTTCTGGGGGTGCTAATACAAAGAAACAGTTTCCCAAGTAAAGCCCTTTATCAAGGGTGAAGAAGAATGCTATCCCATTGCTGTAGTTATTTGGGGATGTTTATGTGTGAGAAATGGTATCTCAAAGGCATGTAAAAATCCGTGAGTGTGAAAACAGAGTAGCTAAGCTATATAAAAATGTAACCTCGAGGGAGTTGCATTGCCTCGAAGTGATGAATGGCATTACACCATTTATATTGGATGCCATGGCAGGATAACAGCAGCCTGCATACTTTAATCCTAAATAATTTTACTCGTGCGTCTTGACTTTCTATCTGAATAAGGCCAATATTGCTTTCATAACAAATATATACAGGTTTGGCATGCAAACATCACACATTTCCCACTGTCAGAAGCCATGCAATTAAAATAATTAATTAGTAATGAAGACCAACATAAACTCTGCTTATTACCAAGCTTAGGGATGGCATGCTGCAAATCTTGCAGAAAGGAACGAAGACAAATCTTTTATTCTTTCCACAAAACAATCCAGCCGTAAAACTGTGCACTTCAAAATAGAAAAGATGAAAGTTGTGGACCTGTTTAATTAGTGATCAAAGAAAGGCTTTCTATAAGCAGAACAATAAAGTACTTTGAAGCAGCTATTGCATATGTGTTTACATATACGTGTGTATATATGTGTGTCAGTGCATATGTGTGTGCGTACACACGTTTATACATACATACATGCATATGGTTCAGAACTCCTTGCCCATGTGCTAGTTCTGACCGAACTCCTCCAGCTTCTCCAATGTCACTCCTGAGTTCCTCCGTTATGGGGGGAAAAGAGAAGTAATGCCTCGTAAATGTTTGGTTGTATAATTTACTGTGTTTCCAATAAACTGGATTTTAATGGGGTTCACAATAGGGAAATTATTAAGGCTGTTTTCAAAATCATCTGTTGAGTAAAACATTGAACTATTAAACTGGGTCATTTTGTTTATCGCTTGACATTTAACCTTAGATTTTCCATAAATTAGAACGTATCGAGGAAGTAAAATATATTAATCCTATAGCACAGGTCTTCTCCTTACTGTCTACTTATTAAGCACTTTCTCCATCTTAGTGAAAACTGTACGACGTGTAGATTTAAAGAAAGTTAATTTCTGTTTGGAAAAAAGTTGTGCATCTGCTTGACTTCACAATTTGACTGTAATTTGACCAGAACCATGTAAGCTTATACAACACAATGCTAAAAAGCATATGCTGTAAAGTAGCTCCTGAGATGGATAATCAAATTCTTAAGACGAGCAAATTTCTGCTGTCAGTTTAGTATGTGCAAGACCTTTGATTTCACCAGCATTTGTGCATGGTTATCACTTAGACCACACTTTAAACTCTACTTTCATTAGTGGTTGTCTTTGCCATTGGATGCATGTGTATGCAAGAAACACCTCTCTTTAGGAAACTATATAGGACTATCTGTAATGCCAGGGTGTGCTAGACATGTAGCAGTAGCATTAGGATGTATATCAGGAGATACACAGCAGCTTCTGTTTATATTAGGGAAATAAAGGTTACTGCTTTTTCAACAACAAGAAAAGCAGGGCAAAATGAGTCTTATGTTCATTTCCAGGCTGCATTGCACGTTGATAGGCTGGGGCACAGCAAGCAAGAAATGAAAAGGCCAGAGAAATTGTTCAACAGAGAAAGATGGAACTGAGCGGGTTCATAAGCTCAGCCAAGAGGTGACAAAACTGGATTGTAGGAGACTATAAATATCTGAGGTATGCCAATTAAAAAGGCTAGGAAAGTTTTATTCACAGTATTAAGAAAAAAATCAAAAAGGTGAGTAGGTAGAGCCTGAAGAAAGCCCCAGAAGGAAAATTCTTACTGGATATTTAGGCTAGTTTTAATAAGTAGTCAATCATATGATGGAATGACCCACCAGGAATAAATGTCAGGAAAATAATAGGTGCTTGAAAAGCATTATTCCTGCTGCCAAATGATATACAATTGTCGTCTTTTTTTTTTTTTTTTTTTTTTTTTTTTAAAGCTCTTTCTGCCAGGTACTGGACTTAGAGATTCCTTAAATGTAAGGACGTTATCTGTCTGTATGTTGCAAGATCTGGGAGCTTATGGATGAAAAGCCATTCATACCCTCCTCCTTCCCTTTAAGGAAAAAAGCTTTTCATGCTAAAAAGTGTTTATATGCAACACTGTTTAACACAGAGAGATGTGCCAGATTCAAAATATCCACTGCTTGCAGGCTCTGTCAATCATGTCGGACTACATTATACAACTTAACATATCAGTGTAACTGGAGAAAATAGATCATAATGATGGGTCAGCTGTGAAATTTTAAAGCATAAAACTCTCTACATGTTCTGAAAATTATATTAGTAGATGCTTCCTACTGTTTTAATTTCATATATTTCTAAGTCAAAAAAAACCCCCACACATCTTCACATTTGTACATTCTTTTGGTGCTGAATAATGCAGAAATGATGGCTGCGATCTCTCTGCATTTCCAGTGCAACTTGCCACAAGAAAAGGAGAGATATTTCTCATGTAATATATATTTCTCATTAAAAGATAGACATTGGTGTATCGAGGCCCAAAGTATTATTCTCAGAGTTGCAAACAAATTGTCAGGTCTGGGGGCTAATTCTCTAAAGTATTGTCATGAAAAGTTCAAGGGCTCCTCTCTTAATGATCATGGTTCTGCTTTTACGAAATTTTGACATGGACCATCATTGCCAGAGAAAATACTCTTCCATCAAAAGGTTCTCTTGTGCAATAGGAATAATAGGCACAAGCTGAAGTTTTCAATAAATGGGGTCCTCTGCATAGTTGGCACCCATGCTAGGTGCATATTTTGTACCTGGGATCTGAAATTATTTCAGTCTCTACTTGGAGCATGTTAAATATGATAACTGGATCTACTGATGTACAAATACACCCTCCATGGGTTCTTGTGGGACTCCACTGTTCATAAGGTTATGTCATACCTTATGATCCTGTCGGACCTTAGTCTTTTTTTCTGGTTTTCTGAAGTGGGGATAATACTTATGTACTTCACAGTAACAACATATGACTGAATTTGCTTATATGCATGAAATGTTCAGAGTTTAGTGAGGCTAAACCCAAGCTGCAGAATATTGTAGTAAATACAGAAAGATTATCAGGTGGTATCAACATCAGTTAGAGACACATGCTGCTGTTTTCTGAAGTGTCTCCCACCAAATTGGAATTCTTTAACCAGCGATAAACACTAGGTAACCATTAGAACAATACGCATTTAAACAATCACTCTTGCAGTCCGCTGCCATGCAGGGGGGCAAGTTAAGTCATAAGAAGATTAATTTTTGCAAAAAATGGTACTACGCTTTCACAAAGTATTTCAAGATATAGGCGTTAAGGGAAGAGCTGTCATGAATAACACGAGTCCGTCTTAGCTGCTGTGGTGATTTATATGCCTGAAGAATGTAAAAATTACACCTTCTTGCACTAAATAGTACTTTTTACAGTTGTTGAAGAGGAGTGCTACCTGCAGTAGAAATGAAATAGAAATGTCCCATGAGTTCTGTGATGGAACCTGGTACAGGCATGACAAATTCCTCCAGATATAGCCTAACTTCAGTGCTGCCATCAATGTTTTGAGGTATGCTTGCTTCATAGGGCCTTTATGTTACAGAGCGTGCAAATTGTGAGTTCAACCTCAGCTCTCCTTCTGGGGGCCTATCTAGAGAAAGACTAATTATACTAACCTAGCAATGAGTCTGGTCTGGGAGCTAATCCACTGAGAAGTGATTAGTGCTTATTGCAAAGAAAGCAGTTTGGTCAATCGTGAATAAAGAGACAAGCAAGAAATTAGTGAATATGCTGCATTCTTGGAGTCTGAAACCATTTGCAAAGCTGTCTGCCTCTTTCCCTGGAGTAGTCCACAGGCCAGGGCTAAAGGACACACTCTGTCATTCAAAAAGAATATCCTGAATTAAGAAATTAAGAAAAAAGAGAAGGAAGAGCTCCATGACAAAAGTAGAGGAGGAGGGGGAACTGAGAAGGAGCCAATTCTGATGACAGTGTGAACAACTCCTTACCAGGATGCTACCGATTGAAGAAATGTTAAATACTAGTAGAGGATAGAATCGTTAAAAGCCTGTCCAAATGTTCTTTCAAGATCAGAGCCTTTCGTAGAGATGGAAAAAGTAGTCCTAATTGACTATTTTTTTGTGTAGGGTTTTTACAGGCAGTAAGTGCCTGCCAGGCCCTGAGGGCATCCTGTGTTGGTAGAGCCCTTGCCTGCACTGGTCTTGTAATGCTGAAGCTGCTAGAGACTGGCTGGGAGCCATGAGAGAAGGTCCTCCTCCTTGTGCTTTTGGAGATCACAGAGTCTGGAACGGAGATAAGGCAGCACTGCAGAAATATCTCTAGGAATGCAGTCACTTCTTTCCCATGCTCAGAAAATAGCAACACTTTTTCACCTGTTGCTGTACAACTGCCCACCATCACAAAGTCAATTTTGTAAGGGAACCTTTCGCAGCAGTCTAACAGCGTAAAAGGGATCCTGTACTGATTGTGAATTGAATTTAGGTGGAAAGGATGTATGTTTGCATCCCTGTTACAGCCTCTCTGTGGTTCTAGAGTGGTACGAAGCCTATAAATACATCAAGCCCTAATTCTGTTTTTCAGTGTTTCACATGCGTAGTACTGGTATTTGGAAGGTCTCCTTCAACCAGCTAACCTTGAATGGGTGCTTGATAGTAGCAGCATTTTACTTCTTGAACCTTTGCTTGTACAGGAATAATAATTAGCTAACAGAACCTCCAGACCTGTTAATTTTGAACTCGAGTGCTCGTCTTGCCTGCAGGAGAAGCCTGAGTCCCACTGAAAAGATGAGAGGCACCCTTGCCACCTTCTTAATTTAAAAATTGTCTTTTCTCTCTGTGTCTCTTCCTTTTTTATCATCGTTCCTTCCTTGAACAGTCTTGTCTTCTTCTAAGGACTCAGAATCAAGAGAAAATAAGCTTTTAAACTTGATGGCTCGCTATGAAATAAAGGGAATTAACCTGGTGTAATGGTGGAATGATTGACTACCGTGGTGTGAACAGCTGAATGACAGACAAGGAATTAAAGGAAAAAATAAAATTTGGAGTTTGGAGACAAGATGAGAACTCTGCTGTTCATCTGCTTGATTTCATTTTTGTAAGACTCACAGCACTTTATATATCTAAGAAAGACGGTAGCTCTGTGATGATTGTACTGATGGTTAAGAAGGGGATTTAAAAAATAGAATCATAGAATCATAGAATCATAGAATTGTTGAGGTTGGAAGGGACCTTTAAGATCATCGAGTCCAACCTTTAGCCTACCCTGACAAGAGCCACTTCTAAACCATGTCCCTAAGTGCCCCATCTACCGTTTTTTTAAACACCTCCAGGGATGGTGAATCCACCATCTCCCTGGGCAGCCTATTCCAATGTTTAATAACCCTTTCAGTGAAAAAATGTCTCCTAATATCTAATCTAAACCTCCCCTGACGTAACTTGAACCCGTTTCCCCTTGTCCTATCACTTGTCACCAGGGAGAAGAGGTCAGCCCCCATCTCTCTACAACCTCCTTTCAGGTAGTTGTAGAGGGTGATAAGGTCTCCCCTCAGCCTCCTCTTCTCCAGGCTAAACAACCCCAGCTCCCTCAGTCGTTCTTCATAAGGTTTGTCCTCCAGACTCCTCACCAGCTTTGTAGCCCTTCTCTGGACACGCTCCAACACCTCAATGTCCCTCTTGTAGCGAGGGGCCCAAAACTGAACGCAGTACTCGAGGTGGGGCCTCACCAGTGCCGAGTACAGGGGGATGATCACTTCCCTAGTCCGGCTCACCACACTATTCCTGATACAGGCTAGGATGCTGTTGGCCTTCTTGGCCACCTGGGCACACTGCTGGCTCATATTCAGCCGGCAGTCAACCAACACTCCCAAGTCCTTTTCTGTCGAGCTGCTTTCAAGCCACTCTGCCCCAATCCTGTAGCGCTGCATGGGGTTGTTGTGTCCCAAGTGCAGGACCCGGCATTTGGCCTTGTTGAACCTCATACCATTGGTCTCAGCCCATCGGTCCAGCCTGTCCAGATCCCTCTGCAGAGCCAACCTACCCTCAAGCAGATCAACACGCCCGCCCAGTTTAGTGTCATCTGCGAACTTACTGAGGGTGCATTCGATCCCTTCATCCAGATCATTGATAAAGATATTAAAGAGAACCGGCCCCAGCACCGAGCCCTGGGGGACACCACTAGTGACTGGACACCAACTGGATTTAACTCCATTTACCACTACTCTCTGGGCACGGCCATCCAGCCAGTTTTTTACCCAGCGAAGAGTACACCTGTCCAGGCCATGAGCAGCCAGTTTCTCCAGGAGAATGCTGTGGGAAACAGTGTCAAAAGCTTTGCAAAAATCCAAGTAGATAACATCCACAGCTTTTCCCTCATCCACTAAGTGGGTCACCTTATCATAGAGGGATATTAGGTTTGATAGGCATGACCTGCCCTTCACAAACCCATGCTGACTGGGCCTGATCACCCTGTTCTCCTGCATGTGCCGTGTAATGGCACTGAGGAGGATCTGTTCCATGACCTTCCCAGGCACCGAGGTCAGACTGACTGGCCTGTAGTTCCCCAGATCCTCCTTCCGGCCCTTCTTGTGGATGGGTGTCACATTTGCTAACCTCCAGTCAGCTGGGACCTCCCCGGTCGTCCAGGACTGCTCATAAATGATACCAAGTGGCCTGGCGAGAACCTCCGCCAGCTCTTTCAATACCCTTGGGTGGATCCCATCCGGCCCCATAGATTTGTGCACCTCCAGGTGCTGAAGCAGGTCCCTCACCATTTCCCTTTGGATTAGAGGGGCTTCATTCTGCTCCCCATCCCTGTCTTCTAGTTCAGGGGTCTGGGTGCTCAGGGAACAACTGGTCCTACTGCTGAAGACTGAGGCAAAGACTTCATTAAGTACCTCAGCCTTTTCCTCATCCTTGGTCACTATGTTGCCGGCCCTATCTACTAGAGGACAGAGATAATCCTTAGTCCTCTTCCTATTGCTAATATATTTATAGAAGCTTTTTTTGTTGTCCTTGACAACAGAAGCCAGGTTTAGCTCCAGCTGGGCTTTGGCCCTCCTGATTTTTTCCCTACATAGCTTAACTACCTCTTTGTAGTCGTCTTGAGTGGCCTGCCCTTCCTTCCAGAGGCCATAGATCCTCTTTTTTTCCCTAAGTTGCAACACTAAATAAAGAAACAAAAAATATATGTATGGATGTTAAGCTTTCCAATTTGGTGATAATGTGCCTACTATCCCACCCATTACTCATAAATAATATTTACGCCTGTATAATACTGTCACAGGCCAGGGGAGAGGAGACATAGTCTATCCTGTCGTCTGCCAGTAACAGACCTGTGGGCTTCTGTGTTTCCTTCACCCCAGCTTAAGTGCAGAATGAGGGTCCAAATGATTCCATTTTTAAGCACTGGTCCCGTGATGTTCACAGTTCAGCATCTGGGTTGAGGTTTTCTTTAGTTAGTTGAGTGTTCAGTGCTCTCCCATACCGGCCATTTATCTGCCTCATCTTTTGGCTCCAGGAGACAGCTACTTTCCCCCATGCATATGCCAGGAATTCAATACACATACGACACCAGTCTGATCATATCATTTTCTCTTGCAGCAGTCCAACAGACTGGGAAAAGGGCCAAGGAGATTTAAAAGGGAAAAACAGAAAACAAGGCAAATAAACGAAAAGGCCAAAACACACTTAGGAATTCATTATGCTGAAGCAAGCGGCAGTGCTGGTGGCACAACTGGCACATAGCGGATAACAAGACGCCAGAAGTGGTAAGGTCCCCAGCAGCCAGCGCTCGTCTGCATGCCAGCAGGCAGCAGGCACCCTGCCTACAAACGGGTTAGTGGTCTCTACTCCTTCTACACTCATTCTGCCGAAGCAAAATGGAATGGTCTTATCCCTGCTGGCAGCACTGCCCCACCTGCCTGGGGACCACGGGCAGCACTGGGAGCCTCACACGCTCCCGCCTCCTTGGGCTCAGATCAGGGCTGGAACGTGTCACTTGACGAACCTTGCAAGTTCAGAGGCTCTTTAATTTTGACATGGTGTTAAGTTTACTACAACCTGGTGAAATGAGTCACTACCAAATCCATAGCTCTGCCCTTCTCCTTTCCCACGTGTTTTCATGAGGATAGTGAAAAGTTTAACCTTTCAAATAACAGTCTTTTTAAAAAATATGCAGTGCTAGAGCAATACAATATATCCATGACATGAAAGGACACAGTGCTAGGGTAACTATTGCCTTTAGCTAGCAGCAACAAATCACAAGCCCTTTAAAAGAAAGACCAATCTATTAAAAATACTGTTGTGCTAGGGGGGCAGAGACCAAGGTAATAAAAAAATCTAGGGCTTGCTACTGCAGAAACAGTGAGACCTCTTGAAATCTGAGTATCCCTGAACCCTTTGATTTAAAAGGGAGATGGAGAAGTTTGAGCCTTCGTAGAATCTGCGCAGAAATTTTCTATCTTGGATCTAGGATAAGGCATATATTCAATGGCCTCAAAGAGTTCCTAGCTGGGCTAAAGTCTGGGATTTTTATTTTTTACTTTTTAAGTTTAAGAATTAAATTGTATAAATAATTTTCCTTGCAGGTTTGTTCCTTCTAAGACTTTTAGTAGGACTACTGACTATTTTTCAAGTTACATCAACAATCACCATCTATAATAAGATACTGCCAGATAATATTTATTCCTTTCTCCCATCTGGGAGGGGACACATTTTATCCTGACATAGGCATGTGTTTAGGCTCCATTATCTCCTGCCCTTGCAGCTAAAAAGTGTAGTCCAAAAGGTAGATACTCTCAGCTTTTCAGTTGGATTGCAGTAATTTGTTTGCAATCTTATCCAGTGCGTTCAAAGATGTCACTTTATGCTTGTTACAAAATTGTCAACTGTCCTCAATTTAATGACATCTTTCCATTGATTTCAGTGGCTTTTGGATCAGGCCCCTGCAATGCAGGGTATGTGGATTATTATTTCTTCATATTACCCTGAACAGTGAAGTATGATTATAATGTTCTGCAAGTGCTTTACTGAGGAAAGAGGCATAATAAAATACTGAATGTAGTTAATGTGATTAATTAAAGAAAATCTTTGTCCTGTTTCAATAGGAATCTGAGGCTTTATACCTAAAGCATATACAACTATTCAGGTGTTAAGGCTGGAAGAATTACTGACCTACAGCTGCAGAAATGTAGGACTTTGGCTGTCAATGAGATGTACTGATACTCAGAAGAAAGGATGTGACCTTTTTCCCAGCTGACTGTTAGTTCATATACACTAGATAAGCGCCCAGTGATCCTGATCAGGGATTGATCTGCTACCTTGAATCATACTACTGCTGTCAACTCTAATCCTAAATCTTCCTTAATTCCCGTTAAAACATATGATTTATTTATTATTAATTTGGCTGTAAATGGAGAAATTACTTGTTACCATCAGAAGTGAATGTTTCCATTCCACGTTATAGGCTTTTGTCAACACTTCTGACATACAAGGAGGTTGAGGCTCATTTTGAGCATTTTCCATTTCCAAATTACCTGAAGGATGGAGAAGGGCTGGAGAGAAATGTGCAGTGTTACTGGGAGGACTGGGGACATTGGCTGCGTTGTACTAAGGGCTGCTAGAACAAAGCCCGGGAGCCCAGGATGCTAAGTGCCACCTAGAGCGATCCTCCTGTCTTCTGTACAAACACGTACATTGCTTGACTAGATTGTATCTCACACAGGCTAGCAAGTAAAGAGTTTAAAATTTAGGCCCTGCTGAAAAACAGAGGCAGGAGAGGAGGTGACAAGAGCAGCAAGACTAACCTTGTTTTGCCGTTACTTTGCAGCATGTTACGAAATGACATTTCACATGCAGCTTTTACAGCCATCCCTGTTAAAGATTACGTTCTTCCTGCCTCCAGCTGTCTGGACACACTGTTTTGTTTTTTTTGTAATGAAAGTTATACATAGCATCCAACAGATACATGGGTAACTAAACTTACATAAGGTTTTAAAAAACGTAATGTTATTTGCATATAAAGTAGCAGAAATTTCAGAGTTCCCAAGACTTTTCTCAGTCTTGCTTTGGAGAGTCCTGCATTGTGATTTAGGAGCTTACTTATTGAAAAAAAAAAAAAAAAAGTTGTTTAAGATTGATATATTTAAATAGATTCTGACACTCTTTTTCCAGACCAGTTGGAGCCTGTCTACATGGGTCCACTGACTCCCTGGGGAGTAAAAGAGTCCATGCAAATGAAACCAGCAGAATCACAACCCAAACTGGGCAAACAAGCCAGGTGAAGGCAATTGATATGAAAGTGGGAGAATAAAGGATGATAATTAAACAAGGAAACACCTTCTGGGTTGCCTAACAAAGCACAGGAGTTTTTAAATCAGGGCAAGAGGGGAGGAAAAGCAACCTGAGAGTTGGATATCACTGGAAGGAAGAGAAAGAAGGGGTGTGTGAGGAGGTAAGGGTGCTTAGGACAGCCTGGGGGATATTGCAAGCTTTAGTAGAGCCCTCAGATTATACTCTCTTAGACAGAACAAAAGTACAACAGCAACACTTAGTGACAGGATAGGGAAGGACGGTTAAGGGGAAGGGATGGAACAAAAGCAAGCAGGTCTCAATGCCACTTTAAAGAGAAATAAAATGGGAATTCAGAGTGGTATCTGTGCTTTTGGTACCCTTTTGTATCTTCTATGTTGGAGATGTCAGTCATGCAACCCACTGGGGGACACAGGAATGTTTGTAAGCCTCTCAGTAGATGAATGAAATGAGAAACTGAAGACTGGTTAAATTAATCTATCTATATGTGGTTTTTTCCTTCAGATGGAAAAAGGGAATGGAGTGACAGAAAAATACTGTGAACCCAGAAGTGTACAATCCAAACCCAACTTGTTTGTGGCTGTGCTAAATAGCATAGGTTGTGTTACATGCAAATCTCAACACATCTTCTTTCTTAGGATTATGGGTACCTGTAACTTCAATAGGTTTTTTTTCCCTTAAGAACACAGCTATGCACACAACTTCAAATCATTTTTCATTCACGCTATAGAATATCACAACGCACTACATCATTGCCAAATTTATACAAAATGTTGCCTTGTGCTCCGATGAGAAGTGTTCCTGCCAGTCCCCAGTGCTGCTATACGGAATTACATGGGGACAGAAACACAGAAAGCTTGAGAGTTTTGCTTCATGGTTGTTTTATGAAAATACTCTCTTATTTATTAGTCATTGTTTTCGTTCATGTGATATAATACCTGTGCACAGTGAATTTCAGACTCGTGATAAAACACCGGTTCACTGAAGTTTATGGCATAATTCAAGCAAAGGGGGTTATGAGTGATGGAGCTTTGCAGCCAAGATGGTGGAAGTGACCGGGTCTCCCTGGGCTGCCTCAGGGGCCGTGCTCGGAACCTGCTGCTCTTTTCCTACCTCCACAACTTGTGCAGCCAACCCCCTTTATTCCATACAATGTGTGTACGGTGACCACCAGAGGGACCCTTTGCACTATGGCACCTTAAAACACATGACATTTTAAAGTTTTATTTACAGCCAGGCCTAAACAACGCGATATTGCAGTGCATCATTTCCTGAGCTTTCACCAAAGGATCCTTACCGGTAAAGCCTGGCTTGCAGCTACAGATATAGCCCTCGGCCTTGTCGTAGCTGAAGGTCGGTGGCAGGCCTGGCACGCTCCCGTAGCGGCTGGCCCAGGATCGCTCCACGCAGTCACCCCCAGAGAGGCAGGGGCTGCTGCTGCACTCCCCGATGTCCTCCTCGCAGCGGGAACCCGCATAGCCTGCGGAGAGCCGTGAGGAGAAGGCGTGTAATTGGTGTGCTACTCGCTCATTCCAGAGCTGAAAATATTATTACGAATTCTAGGTGCACTTGGTTTCGGACTCCGTCGTGTGCTAAAAGATTTCCTCTGCTTCTTGAAGGTCTGAAGGTTTCCCTGCAGCTCTCTGTCAGGGCTCTGCAGCAGGACGTTGCTCAGCTAGCTGAGCTTTGCCGTGCTCTACAGGCTTTGGGACTGTTTAGGAAGTAAGGCGGAGTTCTCTGCGGGTAACAAGGTGCTGCACTGTGGTGTACATACGCTCTCAGGCTGTGTCTTTTGCATCACCTCCCCATGACAGAGGAGGGCAGGGAGTATAAACTGTTTTGTTGTTTGTAAAGTGCTTTATCTGGAGTTTGAAATGCCACAAAGCTCCCCAATTTCTGGAAAATGCTAAGGGTTCTGCCCAATTTTTCCATTTCTAATGTATCAAGAACCATGTAGTCCAACGTGGCATTTACTCCTCACACTGCGCCATGCTCCTGCATCCTCAGTAAGAGCACAAATGTTAAACTTTCGAGAGAGACTTCTTGTACTTGGTCGGCATGCTGAGAGCTTCACAGAGTCTCTCAGAAGCGCAGGGTTTGTGTCCCCACTGCGGGTGTGGGAGCCTTTTCGCAAATGGCTGGATATGCAAGTGTCGCTGGTAGGGGAGAACACAGCCCAGCGTGTTTCACACTACACTGCAGAAGAATTTGCACTGGTGATATGAAGGAGACCGATTTTCCAACATGACAGCTTAATTTTATTCACAAACAGACATTTTGCATTGAAAAGTAAGTTTGTGGAATGGTTTAAAGGTCCTGTTAATGAAGACTAAAAACGGGTCGGCCACAGCAGTGATTCATGTATCGTATGGGTTGAAGGATTAAGCAACTGGGAGATGGACCCCCAGCTTTGGCTTATCTCCTGTCTTGACTCCACAATACTGGCACTTTTGGTTTTTTGCCCACTTCTGCGGTGCAGGGAGATCAACCCTTAGCTTGAAGCAGAGCAACTTACCTATAGGGCTCTGACTCACGATAAGTGAAGCCCATCTGAACATAAGCCCATAGAGTATTTTTAAGGTCATGTAGCTTCAACCTTTTATTGTATCAGCAAACAAATGAGGACATCTCTACTACACAAGGAAAGAGTGTTTATAGGAGAACTGAGAGCTTACCTGGCCAGCAGTGGCATGTGTAATTGTCAGCGTTGTCCTCGCAAGTGCCGTTATTGTAGCATGGTTGTGACCAGCATAAGGGCGTTAGGGTCTCGCAGTGTATGCCCATAAATCCAGTACCAGTACAGTTGCAGCTGTACCTGCAACACAGAATGCAATGTTCACTCTAGCTGGAAGTCAAGAGACCTGGGCTTTGTTCCCAAACCCGTGCAGGCTTCTTGTGCAGCCTTGGCTAGCAGCTTGCACAGTTGAGTGCAGGCTCAAGACCACCATCTGGTGCTCTAGGAGAAACTGCAGAAACTGGGAACCGACAATGAGCTTTTTCCTGAAATATGTGGTTTTGTCTGGGGGAAAAAGCCTGCTTGTGAATTCAAATTGGTTTTGGCAGATAATTTCTTCTAAGAATTATTGATTATTTTTTTTCCTTTTTTTAATTTTGAGGGAAAACAGTTTCTGGCATTTCCAATGCAATTTGTGTAGGCTTAAAATTAGTCACAAAAGGAAAAGGTGGGAGGCAGTAAGTGTGTTAGTATCCCTTTCTCTTGGACTGGTAGAAATTAAATTGGCAAAAAACATAAGGCAATTTCTTTTCCTCAACTAAATGATATTTTCTCTTTGATGAAAACCAGTATTTTATTGTTAGGTTAGGAAAAAAATGTCAATTGCTTGCATGGTTCCAATATTAACAGTAATACAAGCTTCCTTTTGATATCAATGTTACTATTATGGGTTTAGAAGTAAACAAACTAGTATATATAAAAGAACAATGTGCAGGTAATCATTGATGTCTGGGGGTTTTGCTTGTGTTCTTTTTTCAGGTGAGAAAATTATTATAAAATAGGTAACTCCTATGCTTAGATCATAAGGCATAAGGTCACCTTTTACATGTCATAAGAAAAGGCAGGCCTTTGCAAGATAACTGTGTTAAATGTGTATGCTTGCATGGTCTTTGTCTAATAATAATTATCAGAAACAAAAATTTATTCTTATGTTGTTTTATTTTACACTAAAATGATACAGTGGCTTTTGTGTGACTAAAATCACTGGGAACCTTGCTGAACAAGATAAGTATACTTATTTGATAATTTCTGTGCTTAATATCTAAGTCTTAGAGTAAATACATGTAGAGAAAGCGGAATTTTTGAACCTAAGGGAACATCAGAGAACAACTGGCTCCTGTAGTCTAACAGACCAAAAAGCGTAAACTTTTTACTACATTATTTAAGCGTACCTAAGCAGAAACTTCTGGCAGGCCAGTTTATTACTAGTGTATGGATTATACTTAAATCAAAATCAGAGATGACTTAGACCAGGTGGCATTTGAATTTGGAATATAAAAAGTAATGAGGAAGATGTGAATCAGAAAAATAATTTTCATTCCAAGGTATGTCTCAAAACAGAAGTCTTTCTTCTGCTGTATTTTTCACACATTTCCTCCATGTGCCTTCAGTTTGGTGCTGTTCAGCTTTGTGGTGGAAGACTCTTTTCTGCCTTAGCCCATGCTTCTTTTTTCCTTCAGTCCAGAATCATGGAGCAGTGAGGAATATTCACAACTCTCTGCTTAATGTGAAGCCCCACCTGTGTGCCTTTTTTCTCAGGTATCTTTAAGTGTTTGACATTGCTGTCGACCTTCAGGGACTCTGGAGGGTGCCCCGCTTGTGGGCAGGCTGTGACTGCGCAGGCAGATGCCTTTTTCTTTTAAGAGTCATACTCTTAGACACTCTACCTAACGTATTTTTTGGGCTTCTTGTTTGATGTTCTCACAATATGCAGAAAGCAGTACGTGCAGCTGTTCTTTCCTATGCAATCAAAAGAGCATTGAAGGTCCTGGGAATATTTCCTATGGAAAAAAGGCTTGGAGCACGCAGAGGCGTCCTCTGTGCCTGCACACAACAGGTTTTGTCGGTCCAATTAAAGCACCTCTGTAAACTGTTGGATTTAAATAAGAAATGTGCAATAATGTGCAACTGTTTTTTTTTTAAAAGACCAGGTTCTACTTTGTTGCATTCATGAAACCTCACTGGAAGGATCAGTCTGAAACTTGAGAGAGAGTTTTGTTCGGTGTTTGTATTTACGGCTTTAAATGCTAAATCTGTTGCCTTGCACATTTCTATGAGAGCTGGTGGCACACACAAAAGCCTCAGCTGTACTGTGGCATTAGTCAGAGAAGAAAAACTACTGTTTAAAGACTACAGTTCTTCATTTAACCCAAAAAAATACACAAAAGGAAGGAAATTACTAGACACCCTTCTGTTTTGAATTGCTTTGTTGTCTGACTCTTTTCATCATGTAACAAATGTGGAAAAAGGCCCAATCATTCTCCAGATATCCTGCGGTATTACAAGCCAATTAAAATTGCTCTTACATGTACCTCAGCTTTAAAAGCTAGGAGAAAAATGAGTAGGATTAAGTCTGGCCTGAATGAGCATCCCGGTTGCTCACCTCTCGCGTGTATCCTCAAAAGGCTTGCAGGTTTCTAGGTGGCTCTGCTGCGAAGTCGTCGGGTGCGAGGTGACCTCCCTCCCCCTGCTGCCGTGCTTTAGCTACGCTGGAAAATAGTAAATTGCTTTGTCCTGTTTAGAGTCACTTGGCCCTGCTGAAAAGGAGCTCCACGAGGTTGGTGCCATGTCTCCACACTGTGCAAAATCTCATTCCCAGAAGATGATCTCTCTCCCCCTCTCATTCAAGGCAAGCAGGCCTTTTGCTGGCATGACTTTGGGACTGATTTTTTTTGGGGCACTAAAATCTTCAAAACTGCTTTCTAAAAATTGGAAAATGCACAATAGAGGACAAACCTTCTGCTGGTGAGAGGAGTGCCTGCATGAATACACTTATGAACTTTCAAACTGAGCTTATACACTTATTTTCAGTTTGGGAATCTCCAGCTGAGTATGCAAAGCCAGTATCAGTGAATGAATGCCAGAGCTCTGGCTGCCTGGGCTGCACTAGGACCTCTGTGCGGGGCTATTAACAGTAGGTGCAGAAGCTCACTTTTCTGTTGCCTTGTATTCTCTTCATTTTTTTTCTTTGTCCATGGACTGCAGATTATTTTGACTAAGGAGCTGTTGTCCTGTATGCCTGTAAAGTTCCTGACACATTTCCTAATGATATCTATTACCGTGGTTACCATTATTACAGTTTTCCTCTGCCTCCCTTTTTCTAATACTTCTGTCTGTCGGTGTGGGTAGCTGCAGTTGGCAAATTCCATTTTATACGCGCTCACAACTCTCTTGGAAACTAAATTTTGATGAGTGTTAGAAACAGAATTCATGTCTAAATGATAATCCTCAGGGACAGACAAATAACGTGTAAATATTTAAAGTACAGATGTGAAAAATGTACTACTTTGTCACTCTTTGCCCTAAATATTTTGTTGTCCTATTGGTTCGGACATCAGACTTGCATTCTGTAATCCTTTTCAAATTTAAACTGAAATCAGCACAGCGTCAAGGAGTGAAATCCACAGTTTGAAATGAAATCAGCTACCTGGCAGAGCGGGCTCTCATAGCATTCCTGTCTGCAAACAGAGGAGCTAATAGCACCTCACACTACCATTGCCCGGCTGCAGAAGACGTACCCGTTGGCATGGTCCATGCACTGTCCCCCGTTGAGACACGGCTGGCTGACACACTCATCGATGTTGGTTTCACAGAGGTCCCCGAGGAAGCCGGGGGCGCAGGAGCAGGCGAAGCTCCCCAGGGAATCGCGGCAGGTTGCACCATTCAGGCACGGCTGTGACAAGCACTCATCGATTTCCAGCTCACAGTTTGTACCTTCCAAAGCAAAGAAAACAAGCAAACCCCAAACTTAGGAGACAGTTAGTTTTGGAGATCTGAGCAAAGACTGTTTTCAGTACAACAGTCATATAATCTTTTTTTTTTTTTTAAGCAATTGCCTAATTTCAAAAGGAATTTCCTCCTCAATGTGCATTGCTAGACTATTTTTTTCAAGGCTTTGGAGAATTTGTAAAATAACAGACCAGCTGTTATTCACAGGAACAGGCAGAATAACAATTTTTTTTATGTTAGCTTGAACATAAAACCAGAATGAACTAATTTTGGCAGATTATTCAACCCATGCTACTATCCTATTTGTATAGTACAGAAGTAAGTAGTAATTCAATGACCTCAGAAGAGTCCATTTAAAGCTGCGTGTTTAATTGCAGCTTCATTGGGAAGCTGTCTGTTCAGCTGTGTTTTATTTGTTAATTTTTTTTAAGATTTAGTCATGTGTAAATAAATCAGTCTGTGATGCCATGTTTGCAACAGGTCAGAATCTTGGAGCTGCTCTTCAGAGATAATTGATGGAACTAAATCAATTCTAATATTAGTTTGCAGCTATTTATGATAGTTGGCAGGTTAAATATACACTCCTAATCTCTATCACAATCCAGGAAACACTAAGAACATTTCATAATTTCATAATTAATTTCATAAATAATCAAAGCAGGTCCTGCTTTATTTCAGGGTTTTGTATGCTTATGCACTTATTTAGTATTTTGAGTAACAGAGCAATATGCTTTTTTTTAAATAACCTTCACCTGCCAAGTCAATTTGTTTTAACAGCTACAGTACCAGCCACAAAACAGATGCAAAATGGCAAATTATAATGAAGAAACTGCTCTTAAGTGAGCTTCCCTATCTTTTATTTGGCTTACCGAAGTAGCAGCAGTATTGTAAATAGTTTTCAGGGGAATTTCCTACTTTGAAGAGAATCTGCAGCCCTGAGAATGGGCTCCATTTTTTTTGGAGAAGGAAAGTTTTCAGTACAAGAAGATGGGGCAGGCTTGCAAAAGATGGGAACAGGCACATTTTGATGATGGGTATCTTCTCAGCAATTTATTTAGGAGCTCACTTCTAATTCTTTCTTTATGCTGTGTCCTGCTGTGAAATTTTTACATTCTACCTCAGAACATCTTTCTCAAAACACTGAGATTGCTAATATCTAGCACTATTACTTGATTATTAATTTATCTTGACTCTTTTGAATGTAGCATCTTTGTTTAAAACATAAAATAATTTTTAAAAATCCATATTATGGATAAATACCTGGAAATAGATTAAAATACCCAAACAGAATTTGAGGAGGTTAACTCATAACTATTTTTCATTGCATTTAAGCATTAAAGTCCAAGTTCATTCCAGCAGTTAAGAAATATTACTGCTGTAATTTTCACGAATATATTTTTATACTTCCTTGAGACCACGTATAGAACACTGGGTGGGTGAAGCCGCCGGTCCCGTGCCTCCAGCTTAAGCTTGACTGGTCAGCTAGCCACTACTTTCAGCAGGAGCCTGCCACGAGACCCGAGCACAGGAACGCTCTCTTATGGCTTTATGGTAATGTACATTACATTCAGATATAGTGAGCAATCCCTCTGTGGTCATTGCCCTGTGAATTCGCTGTAATTGTAAACAATGTGTTTGCAGAAGTATGTCTAGTGACCGTAAATCTGCCAGAGCTTGTTAACAGCTTACTGCGAACACTAAAAATCATGTGACAAAACAAGCCCTGTTCAACAGTTCAGCCAAATTTAAAACTACAGGCCTGAAAACAGCCTGACGATTAACATGAGAACATAGCGTCGTTGTTTTGGTTCATGTCTTTAATCTATCAAGCCCAGTAACCTGCCTTCGGCAATGTTGCCTCAAAAGAAAACTTCTCTTTGTATAATGCATCCAGCCGATGCGATATGCCATGCAAACGGGGGGAATTCCTTCCTAGCCTCTCCTGAATCTGCTGTCAGGCTTTCTTATATGTGAAGAGGAGAGATGAAAAGATTAGATCTGCATTTGCACCTCAGTCTAACATTCTGTCATAAATATGCTGTATGCCAAATATCATATGCCAGAAAGGAGGGGGAAAAAACCAAAAGCACCAACGAGCCCTGCCACAGTTATTGCACGGGGCTACAGCATCAAGAGCAAAGGTGTCCTGTCCTAGAGCGGGCAGAGTGTCAACAGACACCAAACCACACAAGTGGTTTGAATTGAGAGACCGGGAAGGTGGATATAAATGATATTTATAACTTTTGCAGTTTCTTTGAAGAACTAAGATTATTTCTTATACTGCTTGCTTTTCAAACAAGTCCTACTGTGCACTGCTTTGTACAGCCCCAGTCAATAAAAAGTAACGCAGGCAAGGATGAAAGAGATACAGCCAACATTTTCAGACTTGCCTGCCTACAGATATATTGTAAAGTCACCTTTTGGTCAAAGATGCTAGAGTTTTGCAGGCTCAGTGTAGTTCCAGGTGGACCTGCGTTCTCTTAGTATGTCTGGAAATTGGTATCCAGGTCACTCCTGCTCTCCCACACTGTAGTGCTGTGCTCGGGCACAGCAGGTACAGAGGACTGTCCCCAAATTCCTCAGTCTGTACATAGTAATCTTAAATGTCATTATCTGGGCGAGAGAGTGTCAGATAGCTATTTTCCAGGCATCAGCTTTGAAATGGCAGGGGGAGTGCTCATAAAAAAATCAGGCAGAGGGAAGGAAGAGTTCAGTTTCTTGGGGCAAGGCTTGTCCTTTTTGTGCACAGGTCTATGTGAACCAGCAGTTACCTGCATGCACACACAGACCTAAGCTGTTATGGGTCTTGCAACACTGCACTCACCAGGCACACTCAGAGGGCAGTGGGGCTAAATCCAATCAAATGTTTTCGTGCCGGGCACTTACGAACTGTGACAAGCACTCTCTGGATGTTTGTGCCCTCTGCTAATCTTTATTTTGAAAACCATTTGAAATGTGGTCAGTACTACAGGGCTCCTCTCACATAGCAGTCTTGCAGTTTGGAGTCTCAGCATCAAGCTGATAACCGGGGCGTGAGGCAGGGAGCGTTGTCTGAAACTTGAAAGCTGGAGAAGGAAATAGACTTTCTTTCCACTGTGTTGGCAATTGCTGTTGGATGGACAATGCTGTTTGCTATTGATATCCACAATGATGCTGCCACAAGCTCGTTGGGAAGTGAGATCTCTCCTTGAGGTACTTCATCCCATGGTAGAAGCTGCAGGGCCTCTGTGTGCCTTTGATTGCTTAAGACTTACAATGCATCTATGCTAAATATTTGCATGGGTACATATTATTGATAAGAATATTGCATGAGAACTTAAAGATCCATCAGGAATAATTTCTTCACATTGCACAGAGTTCAGCTGTGGTTACACCACAGTAAAAGGTAAGGCACCAAGGATTAACCTAGTCCATTGTACCTATCGTGTCTGTCACTGAAACACTTTCTCCTGCTCTTGTCTTGGGCTAAGACTGGGGTTTGGAACCGCCATGCACCCCTGATCACGCTAAAAAGTTCACTGGCAATGGAGGACTGGCTTCAGCTGTGTCTAGCGAGGTAATTAACATACCTAGCTGTGGGTAATAACAGGCTCTTACACCATGCTCTGTTGGGGTGAATTAAAAGCAAGTGCAATTAGTGCAATGGAGGAAAAAATGCATTTGATTAAGGTAGCCAGCAAAACTTCAACAAACCAATTGAGCTTCGTTATTTAGCAGCTGTGTGACATGTGTCTTGTAAATAATTTCACACATGCAGAGCATTATCATAGAAACTGCAGATTTCATGCTAAATTTTCCAGTCTTTGGCTCTTCGTGCGTTCTAACCTCTTCCATTTGTGTAAGAATTATGTGTGACATTTCTCAGCTATTTTAAGAAGTGCTGCAGCATACCAATCATACAAAATAGCAGTCAGTCCATGAAACAAGTAGCAACCACAGCCAGTAACTCAAGCATTTGGTTAACATTACTGCTGTAAATTTACTGTATGTTCTCTACCTACATATCAAGAGATATAACCTTCTTTAACATCTTAGGGAAATGAGATGAGGCTGGATGACTTCCCACAGTAATTCATGGTGTCAGGCCAGGATAATAATGGTTGGCAAGATCCCCTGACAGAGTAAATGAGGGTTTTTATTACCAGCGGGGACACCTCAGAGCTTTCATCCAGTAATCCCTCTGGCTTGTGCATTTAGCACAACTCACAGCAAGATGCAGAAAACAACAACAAAGAATGCTTCTGATAAATCATTTTGTTAAGTAGCCTTTAAAAACTGGTGTTTTACTGCTGAAGGAGCAGTCTGCTACTCCCCTATAGAATTATTATGATTAGCCTCTGCTGCTGGAAACAGTGTCGGAGTTGTATGTCAAAACACTGCAGCCTCTTCTGCATTGTATTTTAGACCTCTTCTCCTTCCTTTTCTCCTCATTTCTTAACCCTGCTTGTACTGAGTGCGGAGCACTTGCCATTGCTTGATTTTCAGTGAGAGCAGAGAGCGTCTGCCTGGGAAACAGCAGAATTTCCTGATGAACGTGGAGAGACTCCAGCAGAGCGAGTTTCCTCCAGCAGTTTGTGTTGATCTAAATCTTCGTTTCTTTTTGTTTGGGCTTTACTATTTTACTATGTTTTCTCTCTCCTTGCCTCTAAGGTGTATGTTCTGTCTCTTTCAAACCGAGTTCCCGGCCTGTGGATCCAGGCCTGGACCCCACTAACAGTGCCAGTTAAACAAATACAGTTTCCTGAATACAACGGGAGGTCTGGGCTGAGTCTGATCATTGCAGAGTAACCATGCTGGTTGTTAATAGGTTTTTCCTTCCTTCTGCTCTTCGGCTTTCCCCTGGTTGTGTAGTTTTCTCCTTGGCTGGCCTGGGCTCAGACACCCGCTGGCAGCAGCGGGGTGGCAGGAAGGTAACAAGCTTCCTTCAAATAACATTCTCTGTGCTCACGAGGGATATTAACCGAGGGCTGGCTTCCAACGAGTGCTGTGTCAGACACGGGAAAGCTGCTTTTTACCTCTGACTTCCCCTTTTGCATGGGGATTTGGGGATGGAGCTGTAAACCACATCGCTTATTTCTTATTCATTTGAATCACTTGAAGCAATAGGTATTTTTTCCCCCCTATTGCAGCAGGACTCTTTTTTTTTTTTTTCCTTTTTTCCCTGTTTTGTTTTTTTTTCTCTGTGCTTACCTGACTGGTAATCTATCACTAAAATGCCTCCCCTTTCCTCTTTTTAATGATGCAGTGTGCTACCTCTTGCAGTCCTACCCCTGAACCCAGCTTTGTAATTTGAAGGGAGCTGTCTCCCGCAAGGGTTATATGCTCTCCAGTAGAGGAAGCAGGTGAGAAAAATCATACCTATACCTTAAAAATGGAGCTACATAAAATGGGATTAGCAAAAAACAGGCAGTTTGGGAACCCAATAATACTTTTCTTTCTATTTAACTTACATAATGTTCTAGTTGCAAATGAGTCCTTTGTTTCTGTGAAGGTCAGAGGAGAGAAAGTTATTGTGAAATGTTGAGGTTTAACAGTACTGTTTGTTGTGATTAGCAAACCAAGGAAGTCTAATTAGATCTAATTTTTAACCCTGTCAAACATAGGTTTTGTCTGAGGACCAAAAACTATGTATAGCACTCTGAGGACAAGCATTTTCAGAATGTTTCTTTTAAAAGGCAATTTAACCTAGCCCTGTGATGTAGCTCACAAAACTGCTCACAAAACTGCTCTGGAGTTTTTGGTAAATGTGAGATTTCTTCAGTCCTTCACAGTGATAAGGTAACCCATAATGCACCAACAGCCGCTGTTGCCAGAGCTGAAGGCAAAGTGGTAATATAGATACGACTAAATAAGTGTGTGGGCGGGGGAGTTGAACTTGGAACATGAATTACGATGGTTCTCCAGGATGCAAAGAAAAAGTTGTTTTAATAGTGCTTACCTGTGTATCCAAGTGGACAGATGCAGTTATACTGTCCTATCTGGTTGAGACATGTTGCCCCATTCAGGCACGGATCTGACACACATTCATTCACCTCCAGGTCACAGTGCTTGCCTTGGTAGCCTGGGACGCAGTAGCAGGAGTATTCATCAACCCCATCCCTGCACACCGCTCCATTGTGACATGGTTCAGAAATGCATTCATCAAAATCCATTTCACAGAGTGTACCTGTGTATCCTGCGCTACAAAGGCAGGTGGGCCCAGCCAGGCCACTTTGGCAGGTTCCTCCATGCTCACACGGGTTTGTGTCACACACGCTGACAGCTATTTCACAGTTAGGCCCATTATACCCAGCAGGGCACTCGCAAGTAAAGCTGAGGTTTCCAGCAGAGCTTAAACAGGTAGCATTTTGAAGACAAGGGCTTGAGGAGCAGGGATCAGCAGTTTTATTACAGAGCTCCTCCACGCTGTCCACTGATGTGTCCACACAACAGCAAATATCACCTTTACAACCAGCAACGCATGTAGAGTTCTTTTGGCAAGAGTTTGACAGGCACCTGGCATCATTCCTCGTGCAAAGTGACTCTAGAAAGGAAAAAAATAAATCCTGAGGACTTCCACATCACTGAATGTAACCAAGAGCGAAAGAAGCGCAACTCTTAACACAACTGTGCTTCAAAACCAACACCTCCAATTGTTGGCAGTTGAGAAAAAAACAGGACTGGTAACCTTGTGACACATATTAGTAGACTAATAAATATAAAGTGAAAACAATTATGAAAATATAAGTAGGTTGTAATTTCCTGTTCTTGTCTCTTCCGACAACCATAGCCTGGAGTGTGAGGACTGCTTAGCTGTATTAACAGTGCACTTGCAACAATATTGGTGGTTGTCAACAGATATCCAACAATATGGAATGCATTTAGGTGTATTTAAGACAAATTTATTTTTTTAATGAGAAAAAGGAATTGAACCACCTCTTTTCAGCTCAATACAACTTTGTATTCTTTTGTGGTGGAAGCTTTTTGTATTAGAGTTCAACAAAGCTAAATGACTCAGGTGCAGTTATAGCTCAAGTAAGTTGTTCAAACCATCATGCACTTTGATTTTGACTTCCTGATGGTAAATAGTAATTGACAGCTGTACAGCTTTTCCACCACAAAGAATCTCCCAAACACCTGAGATTCAAAATAGCCTTCAGAGATCCTTCCAGCCTCTGAGGCTGTAAGGACACTGTGAATACGGTGTAAACGTTTTCTTTACCCTCCAGGAACTCGGCTCCTGGCAGTAATTAAAGGCCACTTGGAGTTGCCTTGCTGCTGTAAAGACAGGCTGACAATAACAATAGCTACTTCCCAGTTCCCAATCAAGGAGGAGCAAGCTGTTACCAGCATTGTTCATAGCCCACAACTGAGAAACACTGATAGAGTTAAAGCAGTGAAAGTAGTGAAGGATGTTCTTTCTAGTAAAAGAAAACATGAATTTTGCCATGAAACTGTGTATATTTTTAAAATCATGACTGATTGTCTCCATCACAAAATAAATGGCCGTATTCGGATAATCATGGCATACGTAATGCACGTATATACTGGCTGCCTTAAATTCAGTGATAGGCATACTAAGCAATAGCAGCAAGATGCTAAATACTGAGTGCCTGAGGTAGGTGTGTTCACCTGGCTGAATCCTCTGCAATTACAGCTTTGCTGCCAACAATGTCAAGTGAGCTAGGCTGAAGTTTGTGTATTCCTATCTGTGCTATAAGCAGGTCTCCCATGTGCGACACAGGTGAAGAGTGCAATGGGGTTCTGTTGATCACTAAATTAATCTCATAATATCACGTTGCTTCTGTCACGACTTGCCATTGTTTTGCTATGGGTCAGTGGAAACGGTGTTAATCATCAACACACATCCCGCGGCATTTGGGAATTTTGTTACTCCCATATAAACTAACTCAAGGCTGCGGAGATAGTAAGACCCAAAGGGGTGACTGCAAATGGGGTGTTTGCTCTAGCCGTCTAACTTGGTCTAAAGGTCAAGCTTTTGAACGCTGAGGAGAGGCAAGTGGAACAAATCCTGCCTCCAAATACTGTGCTAGTAAAATGAAACAATGACAGATCAAATCTCATAGGCAGTGATTAATGGAGAGAAGAAAGGCAAGTAGTTATTTACTGACATAAACGACCTAGAAGACAGGGACCACATAAATACCAACCTAAAAAGCCAAGTGCATGTATAATATTTTGATTCTTACTGACCAAATTGGAAAATCTGATCTGGAGTATAATAAGAAGAGCTCTATCCAACTGATTTGCACCATGTTACAAGAAATCCTCTACTGTATAGTGAACATCTGAATACCATCAGACTTCTAACATGATTACAATGTTGACATTCCTCAAAATATGAGGGTAACACTGTAAAAAAATATTTTGCATATTGCTAGAGGAGAAAAAAATATTGTGTCACAGAAGGAGAAAAAAAGCAGTCATATCTTGGCCAAGAATCTATGAAATAAAGCTGAATGTTCCTTTTGGAGAGAAGGTGGTGATTCAGAAGGGAAAGACCAGTGGACTGGAGCATGAAAGTTGCATTAAATGATCTCTATGAGAGTGCTGTAAACATTCTGTTTTCATCTTTCAGTTTATACTTTTATTCTGAAGCCATGTTTGGAGACACAAAGGGTGCATGTGTTCTACAGCAGTTACTTGAAAATGAATGGGAGAACAGTGTATGTTTTCTGAAAGAGCATGTTGTGGATGAGCTGAACTTCTTGGAGAAATTCAGACCTTCTACCACCAGTCTCTCCTGGTTCTTGGAACTGAGATTCAGGAGGGTGGACGCAATAGAGAAGGAGATGGGGCACTGAAAGAGAAGCAGCGTGTAGAGATGCTTATCAATAACTGGGACTAGACCAATGCTGATGATAAAGTCCTGGGACAGATCTCTGGCTGGCTGGGAAAGTGGAAAGACTAGGGCTGGTCACCTGAGGATAACAACCAACCAATGGGGATTGTCAGAGAATACAAACTGACTGAGGAGGATGCATTTTCATTATGTGTATTTTAGTATGTAATATAATTTAATCCAGTTTTTTTTTCCCAGGAAGGGAAGGTGAAGGAAAAAAGCCTGAGAAGGCTTTACCAGCTTAGGAAAGACAATTTACATAGATATAACACTATGATAATAAATGGGGAGGTTGGAAAAGTTATCTATACTTCATTGTTGTGCCTTCTGACTTGAGGTGTACACAGGAGCAGCAGTGCCTCTGAGAATAAAAAGTACCAATCTGAATGAACCTGATGCTCATAAGTAAGTACATTTACTGAGTCAAATACCTAATTAATACTTGTCTGAACAAGCGGAATAGAGATTTATGTAGTAACATTGACAATAAGTGTGACGTCATGATTTAAAACAATCAGTGGTCTTAATGATTACATAGAAATAGTTTCTTGATTGTTTCTTTTGGGGTGTTGCACATATACGTAAAACCTGAGAAATGTTTTAGCTCATATGTACCAGAGATGCAGAGGAGCAATATCTAGAAAAGGTATGGTCTTTTCTTCCTAGAGATTATCTTTATTTAATGCAGGCTAAGATAGACCTGATTAAGAAAGCAAGCTAAACCTCGGTTAGCACGAGGAGAACTGGAGCTTTACCTCCTGTTCTTTGAAGGAAAACAGGACAAAAATAGCACTTCTGATTTAGCCTGCCTTTAAAATGATTGTCCCCAAGCCTGTTAACACTCAGTTTTGCACTGGGAGCAGATATTTCGTCCTAACGTGGTGTCAGTTGTACTTCCTTCAGCTCATAGCTCTCACTGAATGCAAAATTCAAGACGTTGGCCATAGTGTACTGACTTGCTCTACAGTCAGCAGTATCCCGGACCTTTCTCCTAAATACGCTTTCATGTATGTTCTGATGTCCCAGTTTACATTATTTTGTATATTACCTATGTGTTTCATTTATTTTCTTCAGCCTGGATAATACAGAGCTTACTGCAATCTATTAATTACAGTTAAAATAAGCAAAACTTCATTCCTTAGGAACTTTTGCATCCAACATTTTTCTTGGGATTGCACAACTTTAAAGAGCTTTCCCTTCAGTCTGTCTACCTAATTAAAATTCATTAAAAGTGCATGTTTGAAGAAACATTGCAAATTTGAAGAAAGTAACTCTGATTAAGCTGTAATGTTATCTAACTGTTGTACTGTGTAAACTACAAGAGGTGAGGTCAATCATTCAAGTGCTTAAGTAGGACCACTGTGACATGAGAAGCAATTTGGTTAATTATTACTGCTTTTCCAGAGATAATTTGCATACAACAACTCCATTTGCTGTAATAACTGTGCGTGAGAGAAACTGAAGCGTTTGCCAGCCTGCAGTTCTGATACCAACACACTAGCTTTGAGCACTGCTTAAAAAGCTTCATAGCTCTCTGAGGCAGTAATAGCAGATGGAAAATGAGAGAAGAGGAAGGAAAGCCCTAAAAGCACAGTCTGTAGTGAAGGCAACCCATTTGTTTCCAAGGTGACACCACAATGGGAAAAACATGAAAATGGAAAACCTTTCCTGGACTTTTTAAACTAGTATCTTAATTTCAACTCCTCTGGCTTTTATAAATCAAATTTCTTACGCAAAAATTGCCAACAGACAATTCAGTAAATCCAATACTCCCTACAGGATGCTTTTGTCTGTTTTGTACTACAAGTTTACAGCAAAGCAATAAAGTTTTTGCTTGTTTTATCTTCATTCTAATGCACTGTGCCATGTTTTTTTATTATTTGCACAGTTCTTGAGGAACACGAGCTCTGAAGTTCTTAGCAGCGATGTAATTACTGTTGAGTTTTAGCTTACTTGTGAGTTAAAGGCTAGGATCAAGAGTTTTTGTTAGGGGCGCTATACAGTGGTTTTAAGCCAGCAGCAAAACTGCATCTCAAAAAGGTGATCATCAAAGGGTATGCAGTTATCATACTGTGGTTATCAAATGGTATGTAGTTCACCAGGACGTTCCCATGATTTTTTGAGAAAAGTCATGTTCCTAAATTATGTGAGTGCTTCAGAAAATCCTTGGATCCTGGATTGCTAGTTAGAACACCACTTTCCACTTATTTGAGATGAATTATTTACACTACCTCCTTTCCTGCCCCATGGAAACTCAGTTTCCCTGCTGCTCTGGAGCGACGAGGAAGGATGGATTTGGGAACCTATTGAGCTATCGAGAGCTATGTGGAAATGAGAGAGGAAGAAGATCATAGCATGTGGAAGCTGAACTCTGGTGTGGCAGAATATGGTGGTGTCTGATGCAAAGGCTGGCTTTGTCTGAGCTCATGGTTGAAGAATATTCTCTATTACATTTGCAGAAAGTGGGCAGAAATACGTCAGTGGTTTAGGGGGCTTGATATTTGGTAAGGCTGCAGAGGGATAACCTGGAAAGGCTTCATGTTCTAGCTTAGATGTATAGAGGAGTCGTTTTCATTCTTAAGCAATTAAGATCACTTTGGCACTGACTTGTTCTGACAGAGAGTCTTAAAATTTGTATGTAACATTAGGAAAATGGAAACAAAATGCTGATCACTTTGGATTTACACTGACTGACACTTGAGGTAATTATCAGTCTCTTTATAAACATTGATACATTAATCTAATTACGAAAGGAATTAGTGCCAAATATTTTACCCCATGGTTAAATCCGTTTGATGCAGATGAAATCTTTGGCGGTAAAATTCTTTGCAGTAAAGCTTGCCATCTACTGGCAAATCATCAGTACTACCAGAAACACGTCAATACCTGCAGCTTTTAAAGTTGGTGCAAACTATTAAGAAATAAGAAGTAATAAGTAATAAGAAATATACAAAATGCTGAGAAAGAGCCAGTTTTTTCCTTTTCGATAAGCTTACTTAAATTCATTAAAGAGATGTTGTGAGTGTATAAATACTTGAGCTTATATAACTAATCAGCACTAAAAATGCGTGATTTTGGTCTGGTAAAGTCTTCTTGCCAATCAGAAACCACGGACGTGCTACAAAAGAATTTGGGTGTTGGAATTGCATGACAATGAGCATGGGAGGGCAAAATTAAATTAGTGGCAAAGTTAACATAAACAGGGCAGGAGTCTTGAGAGGGCCAAAGCAATTCAGCACACATCTTCTGACTCCTGATAAGGAAACCAGCGTGCCTCAGTAAAGCAGATAATTTTGAAGAGCTCATCCTTATACCTTTCCTGAAAATTGGGTTGCGTTCTTTTGTTTGAATCAGAGAGCTAGAGAGTTCATGTGTGCTTTTCAAAATATTCTGTTACCTAAAGTAGATAAAATAAAAAGTAAAGTAAATTGATCCCCAATTCTGAGAACCTGATTAGTAATCTCAGCCATTCAAAGCCCACAAACAAAACCTGGCAAACCGTGCTAGGTTGCTTTTGGCAGACTTTCAGCAAAGACTTGTTATTTCCAGACACAACTCTCCCTACAAGTTGGTGGAGTATCATAATCAGCAGCAGAATTGAAAATCAAATTTCAATCACTGCTAATCGCATTGTTATGAACTGGAGTTCACTTGACTGTGGTCATGCCTGCACTTTGCTAATCATCTCATCATGCCTGGAGGCTGCTTGTAATTTGCAGTGCTGTTCTTTAAATGTGCCTTCTTCCCCTGAAGGAGGACTCAGCTTCACAGAAGCTCTCAATACTAACAGTTTCAGAGTCTTTTACATATACGGTGGATATTTTCTGACCTTCTTAACAGAGACAGTCTATTTTCTAGGAAAAAAAAATATCTATGAGAAGATAGAGAACTTCTTGATACCCGTATAGTCATCAACATTGATGAGTTTACTGTGCTTTGAAGAGAACTGCTTTCTTTTTTTCTTACTTTTTTTTTTTAAAGAAAGAGTTATTACTTCACATGTTTGACTTAAAACTAGGAAGCTACACCAGCTAATGCAGATAAAGCAGTTCACAGCAAAAAAAGCACTTTTAATGAACTCGTACATTTTGGAAAGAAATGGATAGAAAAAAAACAATATTCTGGTCTATGAGTTTAGAAAAGAAATTTTAAAAATACTCCTAAGGAAAAACTGATCAAATTACAACAGCAAAAAAGAATGTGTTGGGTTTTTTTAAGAAAACAGCTCAGAAAATGTGTGTTGGGTGGGGGTTTTTGTTGGTTTTAATTTGGTAAAATAGTGTATATAATTGACATCTTGGTTGTGGTCACTCACTAGAAGGATGAAATTTCCTTGGGATAGAGGAAGGAACCAGTGCTTCACTTAGTGTTATTACTTCAATCTGTCTTCTGTTGACTCAACAACAGCATACAGCATTTGTTCACAACTGAAGGCTTACCTTATGATCAAATAAGCTCACTAAAGAAGTCATGGGATAACATGATGGTGGCAAGGGCTTAGATAGCCCAGTGCCTGGAGTTAGAAACGAGAACCTTCAATGCTTGTGTTCATTTCTTGTTTAAAACTTGCCCCTGGGATTTTAAAACAAGTGTGTGAATCTGTGTCGCTAAAATATCAAGCTTTGTGACTTTAGAGAGATCTTGAAATAATTAGCATTTAACTGGAAATGTATAAAATATTGCCCAAGGCATTTAGGGCTGCATTGAAGAGCGCTTGGCTTTGGTATATCTAGGAATATCTCAGTTTGTCTGCAGTGCACCATGACACAGAAAATACAGTTCATCACTATGACAATAACTTCCTTGCAAAGACAGCCTTAGAAAGTTGTGGGAGTGCATATATATTCAATCTTGATGTATCTTGAACAACTAGGGAAGAGATGAGCACAGCTGCATAATCGACAGTGACAGAGACTGGGATCAGATACCTTCACCATGGACTGAAAGGCAGAGATGCCGTTTGTGGATCAGCATTTGGCAGATGGGGAAGAAAAGGACATGAAACCATGCCATTCTGGATGAAACAGAGCCAGGTAAGGGGCTATCTTAGCCCTCAAAATAGCTTTTTCCATTGTGATTCTCTGTGAATAGATAATTTCAGTTTTTCCACACAGTTCTGATTGCCAGACTAAAGTCTCAAACTTCATAAATATTGTTCTAACGCTATTTTACCCCCTCCCTGCCCGTCTCCCAGAACATTTGTCTACTGTCTTAATTATTTAATGCAATAAGCAGCTTGTAGTTACTGTGGCGGCATTTCTCCTTTGCAAGCTTCACCTGTGACGGAAGCAGCAGCCTCAGGACCTGACCTGCTCTATCCACAGCTGGAATTATTACTCAATCTGCTCAATGAAAAAGTGTACCTTGGGAAGGTATGAACAAACTTTTGCCAAGCAAGCAAGCACATGTCATTGTGCCTACAAATATTGTGGTCATAAAGGGTTAATCCCGAATCTTTAACTTCAATCGTGTGTCCAAAACATCCTAGCATGTTGTTATAGAAACCACTTTCAGGCATTAAATCTTGGATCACAATTATTACCATAGTAACCACTACTGCACACAGGCAGGAAAGAAAAAAGGCAGTTACACAAATACTCCATTTCTATCAAAAAAGCCAATTTTGTTTTCAGGTACATTTGTACCCGCAAAACCAAGGAAAGTAAATGAACAACTTATTTTCTGAAGCAGAAGTATTGTATATTAGCATAAGAGTAACAAATGAATAGCATTAAAATCTTAAAGTGTTGTTTAGGAAACACATTAAGATTAAAGCTATCTGTGATTCAAATTACAGAACTGGTTATTAAATCAGTGTCTCGGTTTCACTGCTCTCCAAACATTTCTGCAAGCTCAGCCTAATTTTGTGCGGTCCCCCAAGAATGAAGGACATCACTGCTGTCGTTTTCCTTCACTGTCTTTTTACCTTTGTGCCACCCCAGAGTTCCTTACCCTCTTCAGCAGCGCAGTCCTTACAGCCACGTACCGACTGACTGTACTAAGCACAGCAACAATTTGACAGGCTTTCCTACATAGCAGCCAGGCAATGACCGCTTTACCACGCGGCGGTGAGGTGTGCCAGTCCAAAGGCACTCGCTTGGTGTGCGCACACACACGGCTGCTCTCCGGCTGGCGCAACAGTGCTGGAGAAGAAGTGGGGAGTGGGTGCAGCTCATTAGCTGCTTGCTGAGTTGTGTTGTCAGCAGCAGACAAATAAAACAAACATCTCAAAAACGAGGTAAACGCTTTCTTTACTTTTAAAACTAAGTTGGTTTTTTTTTGGGTCTCACTTTATTCTGCGTCATACCCTAGTGTCTGTGCTGGGAACAGGAGGAGAATCAGGCCCAGGAGCTCAACAGGGTTCCTACAGACTGAATTTGGAGGATTTTCAGTTCAATTGGACATCCAGGCATGGTGCTACTAGCAGTGCAAAAAGACTGGTTTCCAATATGTATAAAAGAATTTATCCATTGCTTCTTTACCTTTACACTTAGCACTACAGCAGTGCCGTTTAAGTTGATAGTGCATAGTGATCATCGTGTTTTTGCTGTGCACAGACATTTTTGTTTGTATAAGATGCAGGACAGTGGCTGACCAGGCCCAGAAGGTAGCTGATGTCCATTAGAGTAAATGATGTAGACACTGATGTAGAAATTGAACTGATGGGCACAAACTTGAACATTGGAAGTTCCATCTCAACATGAGAAGGAATTTCTTAACTTTGAGGGTGGCAGAGCACTGGCACAGGCTGCCCAGAGAGGTGGTGGAGTCTCCGTCTCTGGAGACATTCCAAACCCGCCTGGACGCGTTCCTGTGCAACCTGCTCTGGGTGACCCTGCTCTGGCAGGGGGGTTGGACTAGATGATCTCCAGAGGTCCCTTCCAACCCCTACCATTCTGTGATTCTGTGATTTCTGATGTGCAGTTCCCACTACTATATATGCTCTATCTGAAAATAACTTTCCTCTTTAATAGTTTCACGATTTTTCTCCATATTATTATCTTCTAAGTCTGCAGAAGAGTAAAGATGTGAGTGTAATGAGGTGTTCCTTCTCCCTTTAGAAGTGGTGAAATTTCTTTTTAGTTGAATTCACACAGCAGGATTTATTCTTCATACCACAGAACAGGATCCCTCCACACAGGGACATGGGAGATAAACAGGCAGGTGAGCAATAACCAGGATACATGGTGGTGGGAACCTGGGGGCCAGCTTCAAGTTTGGCTTTCTGTCAGCTCTTCAGAGGCAAAGAACATGGAAAATTTATTGTCCTCAAAATCTGAAACAATTTTGTTTGGGTAATATACTTGCTTGCTTATAGGAAAAATTTCGTGATTCTGCAGGTTAAATGTCTTTGTCCCAAGGATTTGATCAATACTTTCTCTGTCTGTGCTGCTCTTAGGGCTTCATTAAAGCTGGGGACATCCTCAGCGTATAACTCAGGATACCGAGGTGTGTGTGCGAAGATCTCTCTGGTAAGATGAAAGGTTTTGAAGAAATAAAGAGAGAAAACCTAGGTGGTTCACTTAGGGGTGTGAATTATGTCTTATACTATAAAATGTTATCCTGTATTGCTTGCCCTTAGTGAGGTTGCTCAGTATGCCTGGATGAACTTGTTTGGATGGGTGGATTTGTAATGCTTTTGTGAAAGGTGTTGCTCCTGCCTTGCTCCCAAGACGTACAAAGATGGCAGCATCAAGCCTTCGAAAATTAATGGAAACACAACATGGTGTTTCCAAACCTGATATCAGAACCCAGTGAGGGGTGCAAGTGGTGCTGGGGAAGGGGAAAAATGAAAGCAATGCTTGCCATTGGAAAGATACCACCTGTATTCACAGCTACGCTAATGACGAAAGGCTAAAACATACACCTTGGAAGCAGAGAGATGACAAAATAATGAGGGAAGTGGTGTCAGAACTAAAAAGGGTTGCAGAAAGACCAAAGCACGGACTCACTTCTTCTCTGCATCAATGGGGGGATTTTCAGGAACACAGAGGGAGTAACACAGCATAAAACTGTCAGTTTGTGAATTTGGGTGAAATCCAGTTGCTCCTGGTTCTGTCTGAATTCCAAATAGTGGAAAATAGGGAGCAAAGGAGCTGTTGCTTCTTGACGAGGCCAAATCTCACCTTGAGAGACACGAGGTCTCACAGCTTCTCTGGAGCCTGGAAAGAGTTTATGTCTTACACTTTGCCTTTGTGTAAGACAGAGGCTCCCACTGAATTCAGCCTCAGCAAGGAGCGAGGGGCTGGCTGAGCTGGGAGGCACTGCCCCTCACGCAGACCAGCTACCACTGACTTGCAGCACTGGGGTTTCATTTAGGTCAGAACACGCAAGCAACCATGCTACCCCTCTGCTCAGCTACTAACGTGGGAAAGAAAAAGCTGTCAGAAATGCAGACAATTGCTGCTGAATCTTTGATCTACTGAGCTTTTTCACATTAGAGCATCCTTAGCATCCTCTTGGAGGAGAGGGGCTAAAAATTGAGAACAAAATTGACTTCAGATCCAAATTCAGTGTCCACGTGTTGTTTGACTTTGAAAGCTGTTAGAAGGCATCCTCTTCAGTCTCCTTTATCTGTGGTTCTGCCCTCCACTTCATTTACCTCTTTCCTTTTCTTAATATGAAAACAGCATACAGCAGTGATTCTAATGTACAGCAGCACATAAAGGTGCTCTGATTTTAAAACATAGCCTCAAATGTCTGTAACGCTGACCCAGATGTGATTTCTTTCTGTAAGTCAAAATTGGATGTGCTTAAAGCCCTTATTGTCAGAAAGGCATCATACCAACCTGTAACATGGGGCAAGAATTTCTCTTCTTGTCATAGATATTTTCACCTACATTTTGCAAGTCACAGATTTCAGAAAATTAGATTTTCCCCACTAATAAGTCACTCTTAAAATTTGGCTTCAAGAAATATTCATATGCTCATTGGTCAAATGTACTACACTAATAAATAATAGGGAAAATGTTATTGTCAGGTGTATCACACAGGTATATGTTCACAGCCAGGTTTTGATGACTTCCAGTTCAACATAGCCTCCATGAACACCTGTTTTTATGGCATTCGGATAACCAGAAGATCCCACCAAGGCACATCATATCAGATGCACCATATCCCTTCTGCACAGCCAAATCTCTAGCAACAACAAAATGCACATTCAGAAAATGATGGTTTTTAACGTATTAGAACAGGGGCAAAAACCATGACAAAACACATAAGGGTTTTTATAGATCTATTCCTTTTCCCAGCTGGCTTACTATGCTCTGCTTTGAAGTCTGTAAGGAAATGAATGTTTTAAAGTTTCTAGGTGCAAAGCTGTGTACTGATGTGTGCAGATGTTGGGATTGCCTCCAGTAGGTTCTCAGTAATACAGCTGAGAACTAAATGTTGCTGAAGCCAATGAAACGCAGCAGAACAGCATCACACTGATACCCATAGCCACCGGAGTGCATGCTGTCCCTCCACGCTTCCTGAATGTATCATCCTTTTCTCACACAATTTCAGTTTCGTACTATGTAACAGGACTCTCCTATCAAAATCATGATGCTGCTTCTCTTGGCTCCCCAGACTTTAAAAAAAGCAATCAGCCCTGTGGCAGATCAGCATTATGTTGCTGGAAATACAGTGCGCTGTGATTTAAATGCCACAGATGAACAGCGAGTTCAGAGAAAGCAAGGTCATTCTTTTCCAGCATGAACTTTGTAGAGGAGTTCACATTCCAGCCCTTTCTGTTATTTACTAAATTCTTTTCAATCGAAATCACCTACAATTAGCTCTGCATGAGCTAATTACCAATTGGGATTTAGAGACTACTTGGGAAAAGTCGCCGCTTCTGTATTTTGGGACTGGCTAGAGTCTAAAAGGGGGGATCAGTGCAACCAGACTTCCCGTCTGCTCTCCTGCTGAGCTCCCGTGCTACCAACAGGGCCAAAGTCATAACAATGACACTGGTGAAGAACAATGATGTGATCATGATCTGCACAAGTTGCCCTCACTGACCTCAACCAAATAAAAATCAGTCACAGGCCCAATAGAAGGATGCTATAATGTGAACTTTTGCAGAGGGCTAGTCTTTCAAATGCTAGTTTCATGTCACAGTGAAGCTCTGCCATGGTCATGCCTCGGACACATCTGTGGTAGCTTTCCTGACCTGCAAACAGACTGTACTGTAGCATCCTAAAAAAATCTACTAACTTGTAGCAGAGGAAGAATGAATTTGATTCCTGGGTTTACAACATTTGATTTCCAGAGTAAGCTCAGAAGCAGATCCTAATAAGCCTCTAAGCTACATGACATGAAATTACTAGTCTCCGTTCACAGACCACCATGGTTTCCTCTCCCCTGATTTCAAGAACTGTTTGCTGATTAATGGCAAAACTCTTTGTCCACAGCCAAAACGCTATATAACCTGCAGAGATGTTGTTCCACCAGCTCCATCTTTTGCTCAGAGCCACCACCCTCTCCTTGTCCATGCTACAATCCTAGAGAGGACTGGCCAAGCCTTCGTTTGATGACACCCCATGACTCGATTGCACCTGACAGCAATGCAATGTAATGAAATGAAAGTTAAATGAAAGTTAAATAAAAGCCAAGAGAATAGCAGCTGCAGGTCACATTGTCTTCTCTGTAGGTCACATTGTCTTCTCTGTCACATGTGAACCTGCATTGAACTGAGTTTGTGGGACACCAGAAACTATTTCTATGAGAGGTATTAATGAATTTTTGGAGGTCACTAGAAAAATCAGAATTCTTACTCTACTGGTATCAACAAAACAAGTCCTTAGTTTGACATTTATGGTTCTGCTCAGATAAGAAGCTGGCTCTATGACATGGTTATTTATGCAGCTTATTTGGCTGCCTTTCACTTTGCAGCAGAACATGACGGCTAGTCTGTGTAGTGGCGATCACAGCAACGTGCACTGGGCTTGTGACACTGTCAGGCCAGACATGGCTCGTAGGTCTCCTGCTCTCACCAGCCCTGGCATATTTTTATGTCATAGCACTTGTCTGGCTGACTGAGTCACTTGATGACTTTCGCAGAGGGTTCAAGGCTGTGTGTGTCACGCTAGTCCAGATACTCTACTTAGGTGACAATTTTTCTTCCTTGTCTCCTGCATAACAATAACAGAAAAAAACCTTTGAGCTATAATTTATTCACAAACCCCCTTTTATGCCTGATTTTTGGAAATATTAACAAATACTCAGTTCAGTAACGTGATACATCACCCCTAGAAGTGCCAGATTGTTTAGCAGTATAGCCACAGCCGAAGTTGCTTCTAAGGCAACTTATGTCTCTAAAATACTAAAGTCTCTGTTCTAACTCAAAGTACCAGAAGCCTTTCCTCACAGAAAAGCAGGATGTCAGACTGGCCTTTTATCCCAAAGTTCACTTGAGGTGATGGATCACAAGCTCATCTTTGTCTTTTTTGTGGTTGTCCACAACTCAGGTACAGGATTTTATTTAGACTTGTTGCCTGTCAGGCCCACAGCATGTCCCCTCTCCTTGGGATTTGGCTGCCGGGGCTCAAGGCCAACACTGACAGCACAGCTCCATGGCTTTAAGAAGCCTCAGGACCTGCCCCTTCTTTGCTTGGAAGCTACTTTTAAGGTCAGGCTCTCACTCCTGGTATCTGCTTGGCCATGTACTCCACTGATGCAGTCCTCGACCCTGACCTGGCCTTGAGCTTGCTATGGACCTGCCTAGTGATCACTGGACCACAGCTTGACCCTGGCTACTCTGCCCCAGAACTGACCCTGATCCTGACTTATTGACTGTCGCATCACTATATACTTTTCTGACAATCACTGAACTGTGGCTAACCCTGACTGCCATCACCTGCTCTGCCTGCCTCGCTCAGGTCCAGTAGGACTGACCTCTTCAAGGTACGGCCACTGCCCTGACTGCTCTGCTGTCATCATCAGCTCCCAGCTCCCCTTCTCTTGCAGAGCAGCCCACACTTGCTGCTCCTTGGCTGTGCCTTTCAGATTGAACTGGTTTTCTTAGCTTAAAATAAGAAATTCTCAAGCTGCAAACCTACATGTGCCAGGCATGGAGAAGAAGGACAGAAGGACATGGTTTTTTGTTATGTTTTTTTAAAGTGTCACACTGAAGTGTTAGTGCTTTCAAAGCACTTCCCATGCCCAAAGCATTGTGCAAGCATCCTACAGCTTGAGGGGAACTACACCAACTGTACTGGCACGAGCCACACAGAGTCAGAGATCTCACAGGGAATCAGTCTCGCAGCACCCATCATCCCAGTCTCCAGTGTGTGTGCATTCTCTGAGGAGGAGTGACCAACCCAAAGGAAGAGCAAGAGTACGTATTGAAAACCAACTCTATAATTAGGGATGGCTTTCTCTGAAACCTTTGTAAGATGCTTCATTGTAGAAGTAAAGCAAAACCAGAATATTCACCAGCATCAGGGTATGCCCAGGAGCCTTCCTTGGGGAACATGCTAAGTAGTAAGCCTCTTGTATGAGAGGAATTTCACTAAAAGGCAAATTGTTTCTATAAGCCTAATGTGGTGGTGTGCTTTGTAATAAAAACACCTCCCACTAGGGCATTAAATATCTGCTATAAATGAAGAGCTATCCAGCAAGCCTTCATCTAAATTAGAGCAGTTAGATTTTTGCTAGTAAAATGATACAAAATTTAAAACCATGAATAAATAAACACTATCCAGAAGCAATCAGTATACTGATGTCATTCCTTGGAGGTTTTTTTTATTATTATTTTATTTCCCTCTTAATATTCTCCTTTATTTCCTCTGTTTGTTTAATTTATGTAAGAGGTAGATCTGACTCCTTGTCTCTCCTTCCCATCCTAGTTCTCACTTTTCTGCCTTAGATTTTTTCCTTCTTTTTCCTTCTTTTCTTCCTCTGAGGCCTGATCCAAAGCAGACTTGGATTTACAGGGCAGCAATGGGAAGTTGCAGTAACTTTGTGTGTCTGGTAAGCAAGCCTGCAGTAATTGCAGCCCCAGGACACAAGGTCATTCATGGCACCAGCTCCACAGGGCAATAGAGATGCCTGCAGAGCTGTGTCGAAGCGCTCACACTCTTCAAAACGATACGGAGGACAATAAAGATGCTCTGGCCTGCTATTCCCCTGGATATAAGCTTTAGCCATCCCTGTTGCGGTGACAGCGGAGTTTTGTGTCACACAGCTCTGCTCTTAAGACACAGGGAGAGCCCGGGACGTTGGTGGTGTGGTGGCTGTGGCGTAGAAGATAAGATTATCAAGCAGGAGGAGAGAACTAAAGCCTCCACAGCTTGACATCAAGAAGCTTCCTCTATCTGAAGAAACTTTCGTGCCATACAATGATGAAAAAACTGAAATATCCTATTTTAGGGGCAGGGACCTTCTTCGCTATGATACCAGTCCAGACTTCGCAGTACAAAGTACATTATAGGGCAGCATCCTGACCCTGCTTTTTGTTAAATTATGCTATATAAATAAATGAGATCTGTGTAATAGTAAAGGTCTGGCGAGGAAAAAAAATAAGTAAGATGTGATGGCAATAACAAATATGTGGTAAATATCTAGTGACTGTCTCGCAGGGAGCATTTTTTGCAGGGAGCTCTACGAGGGGGCTTCTTTTATGATCCCGAAGGGCATCATCCAACAAACTGTGTTGAGAGAAAGCAGAACAGATTGGGAAGTAATTCTCAGTACTTAATACCTGGGGATTCTCAAAAGCAATTTTCTTTTGGGATCACATAGCCTTTGATCATTGGGATTATTAATTATAGATAGCCTTGAAACAGAACAAGGCACTGTTACTGTACTCCTCAAACAGTGTTTCATTTAAAAGGAACAAAATACCTTACTTAATTAGAGGTTCAGCTGTGGGGTCTTTTCAAGACACTTTGGTATTGATTTGACCGTGGTAGCCTACTGTAACAAATGTTATTCCATTAATAATCAAGGGAGTTTGTAGGCATAACAGTGTAGGAAGGAAGCGCCAAAATGTTTCTCATTCAGCTTGCCAGGGCAGTTGGAGTATCGCCATCCAGTATAGCATTTAGACTATGGATTATAGTCTACAGTTCAAAGTGGTTGCACTTATGTGAAGCCCTCTCCTTTGTGCCATTTTTCTTAATTGGATCCAGCCCATGCTTCATCAAGTTATCTCAGGCAGGTGCACTGAAAGCTTAATTTTCTCTCTGGATAAATGGAAGCATATTGTTTCTGCTAATAATTCTTTAGGCTAATTTTGCCTCTGTTCTGGTTTTGTCTTACCTCTGCTTTAGTAATCGTAACTGAACATATGAAATTAGACACAAAATTAACCAGATGCGCATCAGTTTGTATATGTGCATGCTCAGGTTGCTCTTAGCATCATGTGTTCATTATTAGATGTGTTGATTCATTCTTGTCACTGACAAATTACACTCGTTGACTCACAGAAGTTTGTTCCTGTAAAATCTAGCAAAAAGCTTTTACTAGCATTTTCTTCACCCTGCAATCTTAAATATACCTGCTAGAGATACATGCAGGAATTATTGTACTTTCCATGTATTACATTCATGGATTACATCTCAGAAAGTGGAAATTTTAGTTCCCCAGCAAAATGGGTTAAATTCCTGTCGGGGTGGATATGCAGAGCCAGGTGCAGGTCTGTCAGCAGATTACAAGTTAGCACCTCCAGCCCCTTGCCCCTCCTTGGCGGAGCTAATGGGGGTGGAGAGGGGATGGCTGAGGTTTCTTACAGCTCTGGAGCCTAAATCTCTACCATATCATTTGGGTGTCTGTTGCTAGGCTAGTTCTGCAGTTTGGGAGGTGATGGTGCAGAGCCCATGCTCTGTGAGGAGAGGTTCAGTGCCTGGCCACCAGCCTTGCTGTCCCTAGGGTTCCGGTGGTCAGTCCTGCTGGGAAGCTTTTGTGCTCTACTCTAGTGAAGACTGCTACTTGTTTGGCTGGAGCAGGAGGCACAGGACTTCTCTGAAAAGTCCTGGGGCTCTGCAGCAAAGGGAGCAAGCTTTGGGCTGTCTTCCTTCCCTAATTAACTTAGGGAGAAGAAAGCAAGCTGTGATAATGGAGTAGGAGAGGTGCAACTATGCTCCTTTTGGAGAACTAGTTCTTGTCAGATCTGCAAGGAATGTACACGTCCCCTACAGAGCAACGTAGTCTGCACTGCTGGTGAGCTCCGTTTTGCTTTGCAATCAATGTGTTTTTATCACCCTCTTCAGGTAAGAAGTGGATTTTATGCATGCAAATATAATATAAAGTAGTCTTAAAATGTGATTTTTGTATTACCTAGGTATTCTTATAAGCACCAAAAATTTGGTATTAGGATCAAAACTGCATATATGCAGAGATTTGTATTTAATTTTTTTTCTGGGAAAAAATAACCACATCAAAACCAAAAAACCCAATGAACAAAAAGCAATAGAGCTTGCCAAACTCCTACATAGTTCCTGATGATCAGAATTCCTACTCAAATCAGTAGTGATTTTGTCAAATTGTTGAATCACAGAGTTTAACTTGTCAAGTACATGCACAGTCTTTAAGCATTTCAGTGTTATCACCGCTATCCCAAAACAGTGAAGAACTTGCTTGGAAGTTTAATTCAACCAGAGGAACACTTAACAGTTACTAAACTTAGCCCGCTCTTTCTGTTTTTTTTGCCTGTTACCACAATACTTGGCATTTGTTAGATTGATTGCTAGTGAGTGATGCTCTCTTTCTAGGCTACTCTCTTAGTTGCGAAGCAACAAAATGAAATTCTATTTCATTATTAGCAAATGGAAGTGATGTGCCAGCTAACCTGTTGCGATATTCTTCCTTCTCTGCCACCTTTTTTTCCTGACTGCCCCGAAAAAGTGATCCCAGTTTGAACAGCACGCTAAGGAGAAGGTCTAACTGGAGAGCTTCTGAAGTCAGCATTTCAGAGTAATGCAGCATGCCCCCCTCCCTGGGAGGTGGCTGAATTTCCTCTCCTAAAGTACCTGAACTCAGGGCAGTAAGAGGGGTTGTCACTTAGGAACATCTGAATTTCAGGTACAGAATCCGTAACTGACAACTGACTTGAGATGGCTTTTTCCAGCCTTGGCTGAAGTTCTTATAAAGCAGTTTTAATGAAAAACTCACTAGGAATACAGTTTTGAAAAAGCAAGATCTTGTTTTCACTAGTCTGAAATTCTTCACAGTTCCCTAACAATTTTCATAACACTTTTCCTTTTTCATGTCTGCATTGTCAGGGCTGTTTGCTGCAGTGATTGAGTTTTCATAACTGTGAGAGCAATGTCAAGACAATGTGAAGACAGTGTCAAGGCAAATACAGAAGGGTGACAGCGTGAAGGAGGGAAAGAGAAAAGAGCTGTCAGTCCTCAGAGTGCTTTGTAGAGAAAATATTTCAATGATAAAACCATTGTCACCGTGCGCTGAGCAAGAGAGAGAGAATAAAGTGGAGATATTTAAGTTACTGCACTATGAACATGTCTGGACGACAACTTGGAGTTAAAGAAGGACTTAAAGCAATTTGCAAGGATGCACTTCCTCCCTAACTCTTGTCCCATATTATCTTCTAGACCATGTTCCAGTCCCTAGTACCCTATCAACAGGGCACTGTTCTGATTTAAGCTTCTGGTATATTAATTTGTAAAAAGCACACTTTTGAGAAAGTCAAAGAACAGACATTCAAAAATATTTTTTTTTCCTCTTCCTAAACAGTATACCTCAGCATGGAAAGATATTCCGTTGCCCACCTACAGGAAGGTAGAGGGTTTTCCCACTTGGCGTAACTGCAGGATACTTTCTTGGGTGTCCAGAGCCACGACCTCTGCTTGTTGTGATTATGGCAAGAGTCCAGAGCGTGATCTAACGTTCAGAGTTCAGCACTGCAAGGTGCTGAGTATCTTGCTCCCATGTCAGTGCAGAATTAAGGTGCATACTGTATCATTTTTTTCTGAAACATCTTTGGAAAGGAGACACTGTCAAGGTTTAACCCCAGCTGGCAACTAGGACCACACAGCCTCTTGTTCACCCCCACCCTTTTTCCCCCCCCACCCCCAAGAAAGGTGAGGAGGGAAAAAGGAGAGGAAAGGGAGGAAAAAAACTCAACTTCATGGGCTGAGATTAAAACAGTTTAATAAAAACAATAACAGGAAAAAAAAGGAAAAATAACATTAATAATAATAATAATAATAACATGGGTCACACTCACTGCCTGGTGAATTGTCACCATCCTGAGCAGTGATCACAGATTCCTGCCCCCCAGCTAACCACCATTTATACACTGAACATGACCTCCATGGCATGGAATATTTCATTGCCCATTCCATCATTCTGTCTATGCTTCTATGAGAAGCTGAAAAAAGTCTTTGAATAGTGTAAGCATCACTTAGCAACAACTAAAAACAATAGGTATTATTGACGTTCCTTTCACAGCAATCACTAGAAAGAAAATTAATTCTTGCTGAGCTGAAACCAGGACAGGCACATTCTCACAAGGGCAAATAAGGGACAGACATACAGATCATATGAGGATAAATTCTGGCACCAAAGCTCTGTACTGCAGTACTTCTGCTCTACTAAGGGCTTGTGCAGAGTGAGGTGCTACTCACCTTTAGAGCAGTTTTCAGGATTTAAAATTAAGCACTGGTCTTGCAGTGAGTCTGTGAATTTGCTCTCTGTACATGTGTTCTGTGCGTTCCTACTCAGCCTTAGAGGTGGGGAGAATGAAGGGTTTTCTTACTATTTCTGTTCTGTTTCTGAACATCAGGATAATCAGATACAAGAGGGTTTAGATGGACGTTAATCAATATCACTGCAATTCTGGAAAACAAAAAACCCCACTGTTAGTGACTTCTAAGTGACTTTATAAATACCACCGAAGAGGGTTAAGAAAAGTGAACTCCTAAATAGTTTCCAGGGAATAACGTACCATAAACCTCCTCAAAATACTTCAGAGGTAGTATTTTCAGGTATAAGAATTAGGTGTTAGCTATTTGAAATTGAAAAGGCTAAGTATTTTCTAAATATTGCATTTACTTATTTATTATCATTTATTTTAAGGAAGTAGGTTGAACAGTTAACAAATTTTCTTACTTGTTGCCTATGAAATAACTGAAAATAACCATAGAAATGCTTGCTATTCTATTGTTATCCTATTCCTGGACTATGTCTGTTCGCAATCCATGACAGCATTAAATCTAAAAGCATCAAACCTGGGTGACTTTTTTAGATGAACGGCAAACTTTATCCATAGATGCAGTAGCAATGCTCTAAGTAAACTGTTTAACCTGATTGTAGTCTAAGTTATATATTGTTGAGGGCTGACTTTTCCCCCTTGCCCGGTCAAGTTTTGTTAACCTGAAAATAGTCTGCCATTTTGAATCGAGCATCAGCTGGAGAAGAGTGTGTTTCTTGCCTGGGGCTCAGATGCCTCCTCCCATTAGTGTTCACACCTCAGCCATCATGTGCCTCTAGTAATCATTGAATCTCAACAATCCTCACAAAGGAAAGTCTGTAGGATGGCAAGCTAGTGACTACAAAGTGTATTGGTCCCTTCTTAAAAGAAGGATAAGAGTTATCAAATGAAAGAAGTGATATACGAAGGAAAGCCTTACAGTTAGCAATGGAAATCACAGATACAACAGCTACCTACATTTGTTGTACGAATGAATAACGTTTAATTGTTTTATTATTTTTTATAAAAAAACCAAAGAATACTTGCCATATTACAAATCTCTGAGGCTCAACAAAAATCTGGAAAAGTGTGTGTGTCCCTTCCCCTCTCTATATATATAGATATGTGTGTATAACATACGAAGTGAGAAACACAAGATCTAAATTTAGTGGTTCGAACAGGGAGATAATTTGGTTTGTATTCACAGTGCTCTCACGGCAAGCAAGGTATTCACCTTGCCCCTCTCCCGCCCAGCATTCTCACCTGTAAAACTGAGATGCTGCCTACTTGCACCCTATAAAGTTCCATCTGCTTATGTTTTGTAAAACGTGCAATATGCCTCATGAGGAAAAAGCTGAAAGTATTTTTATGGAAAAAAATTCTCTGCACACTTGCAAGGAAGAAAAAAAATCCCAAAGAAGCCTGTTCCTCCACACTCTGCTGGCTTTGGGCACAGTCACACCTTTAATGATAACTTTAAAGTCAGTAGAAGTCTCTGAGAGTCTAAACTGATGTCTAAACTTAAAATACACAAGTGTAAGTGCTAGGAGGACAAATGAGTTTTACAAGTTGAAATGCTGGACTGACCTTGAACATGAAAGCAAAGCCCTCACTATTAGCACAGGAAAATGTTAGATTCCAAGACTTCACTTGAGAAGCAGAACTAATTAGAGAAGATTAACAGAAATGAGGCATGTAATAGCTGGAATAGGGCATGACTGCAGTATGAAAGGCTGAATCACTGGACCGCTCATTGAGGTCAGGATCTTAAAAACACTAGAATTTTTTTTTAAAGGAAAGTGACAAGTTTTGCAGATATTCCTCTGGCAGCTGAACATTCATTATAACATTCAAGCTCTGTTCTGCACATAGGAGTTCCCCCTGTGTTAAGACTGTTTCCAGCCTTGATGTCAGGATACGTTTCTGGGTATAGGGTCTTAGGATACGTTTCTGGGCATAGGGTCTTATTCAGGACCATGTTCACATTCCTACTGATCTGTGGGGAGTCCTGAAGAGATAGTCAACAAGTCTGCACTACAGTTGTAACACAGTGGAGATTTTAGATTATTTTTTTTTTAAATAAAGCTAGTAACTGAATTTTCTGTCCTTTTTTTTTTTTTTCCCGCAAATGGAGTCTGAAATATACTTTGCAGTCTTTGTCCTCATACTTTCCACTTCCCAATTTTTCCTGTTGCTAACCAGCTTCCCACAAACTCTAATGATCTTTTTATTACTGAATGGTAATAAATGTTCCAGAATCGGTCGGACAGCTGATATACTCTCTGAAATGACTGCTTTTCCAGCACTGTAGTAATGGGCTCAGATAAACTGAAAATGGCTCACATAACGGTTCACATGGCATAGACAGGGTTGGAAGGGACTTCTGGAAATTGTCTAGTCCAACCTACTTGCTCAAAACTGCATCGACTAGAGCAGAAAGCTCAGCATCCCTCACCTATGATATGCCTACTTTTCAGAACTTCCCGTAATGATTTTATTTTTGGGAAGCCAGGTTTACTGTAAGCATGCGTAACCACATGTCTGTGGTTAATGGAAGTGCTGGTGCTCATCAGTGATTGCAGAAAAGAAGCAGTCACCCATGAAGACCCAGAATTCTTTGGGCTGATTCAGAGCCATGGCATAAAAGATGTGCAGGGTTAAAAGACGACAGGAAGATCAGTCTCTCAGTTCTCTGGATGTTTGCAGTTGTGTTAGTAAAAGCAAGGAAAGGGTTCCTCTGTCTGTAGAAAAGTTTACGTAGCGTGTCTGAAACTGAGGCACAATTAAATAGTGTTGGCAAGTTGTTGTGTGGGTTTCCCCTAGAACAATGTGTTTCTATGCTAGCCCAAAGAAGAAATTATGCGATTCAGCATGCAAACACATTTCTCATAGCTGTTTATCTGTTACACAAAAATCCCTGTAAAGTGTAATTACGGTCTCCATTTGCTTTTAATAGTAATGAAGAATGCAATTCCCTCAAAGTTTAATTTAAGAGCTGGGATATAATGAGCAGAGGTCATTGTTGTCAGCCCATCAAATTCTTTCATTAAGATTAAAGAATGTAATCCTTCTGATGCATCTCAAGTATCTCAAAAGGCATCAGGCCACCTCTACTTGAAAAGAAACCACTCTTGATTACAACCACAAACTTCCTGGTTACGTAAAGCAAAGCCATGCTGGTCCTGACTGGACACAGCACAGCAGCATCTTTGCTGAAATGAGTGGACTATCAAAGTTAAACCAGAATAAACAAAACTGAAATCAACTTTGCTGAATGCTACTCATGAAATATCAGAAGTACCTACTACATATGTATATCTTACTGCAGCACAACCATTGTCAGCTTGGAGATGATGTCTGGGGATACAGCAGATCCACTGTAAGCTATTTTCCTCAGTCACTGGGCAGTGAGGTCTGAGGGATCACAGAGATCTGAGGGAACAGAAAGTGCCCACATGAATCTATGAACCAGTGGGCACTTCCCCAAACAAAACGCAGTATCTGAGGGAGTGTCTATGGCTTTTAGGTTGCAGCAGATCTGTTTTCGTTCTGCTGTGTGCGCAGAACTTGAATCTTCTTCCCACCACCTGTCAGATCATTAGGTCAGTCTGTCTGATGGAAAAATTTTTATCCAGATTCTTCAAAGGTGTTCAGTGCTAATCCTTCCTTCTCCTGTTTAATCCCATGAAAGTTTTGCTCCAAACACCTCTCAGTCTTGTTACTTCACTACTATGGACAGTGGTGGAAGTTCTGAGTTGTCTACTTGTTCTTCAAGAAATCAAATGTTCTTTGGAAAAAGCCTTTGGAATGTGAAAATGGCAATTTATTTTAGTCACTTCACTCTTCTTGCACTTTTCCATGAGCTCCAAAATGGGTAGATGTTAGACTAAATTGAATCAGACGTTTATGACGTACTCAAGAGAGAACAGAACAGATAGTTCTTGATATATCAAGCAGAGGGCGTTTTTACATGTACTGAGGCTTGCAAAATGTTCAGTGCCATTAGTAGTGTATAAAGAATTACGAACGTCAGCTGTGTTTAATGTGAGACAACGGATGGATTTAGCTAGAAAGTCTGAATTGGTGGGTCCTACATAATGTTGGCCAGATATTTTCTTTTTGCAGTTGCATTGTAGAGGTACGTATTTGCATTCTTCTGTCATAATACTGCTCCAAATACGTATACAGAGAGTGATCAAAGAGGCTTGAATTATTCCCACAAACACATTTTTCATATTTTCCTACACTTTAAGGTAGGAATCAAAGTCGAGCTTTACTTTCAACATTCTTTTAACTTCTGCTTTTTAGATTGAACAGGTACAGGAAGAACCTACAAAAATGTTACACGTTTTTGTCCCATTCAATAGCTCTGATGTAATCTTTGATATATCAGTGTCATTCTTTGGCTTCTTCTCTCCCTCTCACTGCTTATTTCTTTTGTTAGGCTGCCTTTGTTTGCTTATCTTAAAAGATTGGTGCCTTTTCTCTTTGTACCTTATCCACAAGGCTATCAAAGGAAGGTAAGGGGCTGCTGGAGAAGATTAGGTACAGTTAGGACTTCTTTACACTGTGGCACACCTCAGCAGTGTTTTTGCCCTTCTTGCAGCTCTTGGAGTCAGCAGGTTCAAAGATGAACTACATATCATGTGGCTGTATCTTAGCCATTGCAACTGAATTGCGCTCACGTGGCCCATAATTAACATTTCCAGAACTCTGTATGTATTTCTCAGCCCCGACTTACACTTCCACCCCATCAAAATGGGATCACCAGCAGATTGCTGTGGTATTGGCTGCTTGCATTTAAGAGAGACAGCCCGGAAAGATACCTGTATAAATAACAAGGTATGGGTAGATGGGTGCAGACAGAACTCCTTTTTTGCATGCTTTGAGCCAGCTCCGATGCAGGTGCCATTTAGCTGAATTAGCACAGCACAGTGCTGGGTCTAACATGCTCTGCCCCTCAGCACGAGCCTGGAGTCAGCAGGGTGCTAACACAACTACACCATTCCTGCACCAGAGGTGGCTGATGTCCAAGCAGCAGCAAGGTGATGTGTGTTAGTTCAAACGTACTCTCAGGGGCTCTCTTTGCAGCTGTTAGGAGGTAGGTGAGTTATGCCGCAGACTTTTTGCTGATAACAGAGCCTGATCTGTTCTTCCAGCTGTGTGGACATTTGTCAATGTTCAGATTCATGGATGTTTAGCTACAGCGGGAGCGCTACCACAGCTGCTTTTTAAGTACCTACAAAGCGCCACAAAGCTTAGCAAAACACATCTGAAGCTACTGCTGTATACAGATGTCTTTTCAAGGCTAGATTATTACAGTGAGGGTTTTGGATTCCCTGCCGTGAGTAATCCGTCAGTGCAGGTTACTTAAATTGCAGTTGCCTGGGTCCTTGCAGACTGATGACAGTCTATCCTTCTAAGTCCTTGCTTTGGCTTCCTGTCAAATTACATTGTTTTCAAAGTCCTGTAGCTCACATTCAAAGAAAGGAAGAAATGTGTCACAGTAAAATCCAGAGCTAGGGCCCTCCTTGTGGAACAAAGAGCTAATGAAGTGCTCCGTAACAGCCCTCTTTGAAGCCCCAATAAAGGAGAACAGGAACTGCCAAGGGAAGAGTGTGACCAATGTATGCTGCCTTTCATCTGCTCCTGTGGCTCCCCTAGCAGTCTGAATGTGAATTTGAGCAGCCCTGGGCTCAACTGCTTTAGAGGGCAGTCAGCTTTTGGTAGTCCGACAGTATAGGGATACAGTGGTACCTCTCAGAAACTGTCCGAAAAGGAAACGTCAGGCCATTGTGTCCATGCTGGAGTACTTAGGTGGGGGTACGCAGGTTAGTTTGTTTACCCACAATCTTGATCTCAATCTCTGTCACTGTGATTGAGGGCACTCTGAAGGAATGCATCCTGTCTGCAGACTCCCTGACTAACGCAATTAGAGATGCTTTGTCTGTCTCATTATTCAAGGAAAGGTTAAGGGAACAGAATTCCAGTATGCTCAGCCTTGGGCAGGCAAGCAAGAGCAGTAAAAAGAAGCAAGGAGCTTCTCCCCAGGCATCCACCCAGGCCACAATTATTCAAGCACAGCAATTCCCAGCACAGAAGGATGCACCAGGCAAGTGCCCTGATCCTCAGTTGCTAGAGCAGGGACACAGTATGCAGCGGGTTAGCAGCCCATGCCCCTTTTCTTCTACCCACAGAAATATTTAGCCCTAGAAATATTTTGATTTCTGTCCCCGCTGATAAGATTTCAGGCAGGCAGAAGCTGCCCTAACCCTGAAGTTGCAACTGCAGCCTTGCTTTGTTGATGCCGGGAGAGGAGCGTGTTTTGCTCAGCCTGGAGGAGTCCTTTAGAGCTCCAGTGGCAGCTGCGTGGTGCGTGTCACCCCGTGTCAGGCTGCCCGCCGAGAAGCGTTGTCAGTTAGGGTATTTGTCAAAAGACGGAAACAATTTTCTGTTGACCCATTTTATGGGTGAATAAAATATAATCAATATAAAGTAAACATAAGAGTCTCATTGGAAAAAGGTTCATGTGGGTTGGGTTGGTTTTCTTTTGCTATTTGCTGGTGTGAGAGGGCTTTCATACATTATGGCACTGTGAATGGCTGAGGAAACAGAAAAGTACAGTGAGAACTGATGAAACGTGTCAGTCTCAAAAACCAACAAATTAATTTGTAATATCAATCTAGAAAATAATACGTATCGTTTATCTACTTGCTGCCTACTGTCTGTGACTCTAGATGAGTCAATTAGGTTTAAAGGCTTCCCTTAGAAAATGTAAATATCAGGACCTTTTTTTCCTTTTTGGGCCAACACAGAAAGCAAAGGGAATAATCAAGGTTGCCTGGAGATTGAGGAATTGTCTAAATTATTTTCTTAATGCTGAGATGTGCATTAGAAAAAAACACAAAAAAGTAGAAGTATCCTTGAGAGGTCTTTGGCTGCAAACGCCTGTAGGCAGGATCAAAGGCACTTAGATTGCTATTTCTCTAACTTATTTATTAGAGGGAATGCACTGAATATCAGAAGTTAAGGAGAATAGGCTAACACATGTCCTTTTATTGCTTGTTAACTGGCAGGATATATAAGCATCTCTTTTAATATTTTATAAATAAGTGATTTCTACTGTCATAAAAATAAAGTGTTAAACTTCTCTAGATGAAGCATCAGAGTGAAGGCTCCTAGAACAATGTTAATTTGTTGTAGCATGTCCAGAAAGGCTACTTGAAAGAGTTTCCTAGTAATATCCTGATATTTGTTTTGGTGCAGTAGGTTCCAGTCTTGCATCGCCTTTTTATATGGAGTGAGAAGCTGGCTGTAAAATTTAGGTTGAGCAGGCAATCCATGTTTTCCATTCCTTCTCAAGTTTTTTGACAAAAATTTTTACTTAAGTTTTTTAGATTAAAATTATACTACTAATAATCCACTCATTAATGATATTTTCTTGCATCGTAGTGCCAATATATCAAGTATACTCAAATTGCAAGTAAAAAGATAAGTGATTTGACTCCAAAATCTGGAAATCAAACTACATGATCTCTAGCATGGGGGGTACCATCTATCCCCATCGTAATGAGTGCCTTCAATACCAAAGTGCTTATTTAAAGCCTAGGGTACCAAAAAATTAAAAGTAGCACTTGATGTCTCAAAGAATGAGAGTAAACTATTTTCTAACTGAAATTTAGGCAACAATTTTGTTGTTAATGCAACCAACAGGGCTGGGTTCAGGGCTGCCTTTGTTTTGAACAGCAGATAATCTCCATTTGTGGTGCAGGAGGAAAGGGAGCCATCTGCTTGCCCAGCCCCGCAGCCTCAGTGGAACTACAGCCCTTGGGGCAAGTAGGGAAATTCGCTTCTCTGGGGCTCCATCACCTGAGATCTTCACAGATCACCCCCAGGGTGGTGCAGGCTGTCCATCGTTTGTGTAACATCAGCTGTGAGACAGCAGTCTAGACAATCTCTGCCACATATTTATCTAATCCGTTCATTAAAAAGTTCTGATATGGAGATTTAATTACCCTTCAATTGGGAAAGTTCACTTAAGTCTTCCCTGCTGCATGTGGAATCTACTATTTTGCAGAGCCTCCCCTTCCAAAGGTCACAGGGAGCAACCGAACTCATCATCTTCCTTGATTGCCATTCTCTTTTGCATAGGTAAGACTGTAATCATGTCCTCCCTCGGGCTTCTCTTCCCATTACCCCTTCTCATAGGGCACATCTTTCTAAATATCTTCCTATTTTTGCTGTCCTTTTTCAACATTTTCCTAATTGCCTCTGTCTTGCTCACAGCAGCTCTCAAAACTGGATATAGCCAGTACTGAATAGTGGTTTGATTACTCTCCCGTGTATTACATATCATTTTCCTGTCAACCCGTAACAGCAAAATATTTGCCTTTCCGTATAGCTTTTCAATAGGGAAGTGCTCAATTTGGCCATCAAGATTTGAGTATTCTCTAAATAGCGTTATTTTTTTCTTGAGTTTCCTCCTGCAGAGAGGAAAAGGTGAGAGAGTTGCACTGGGAGAGGACTCCCCAGGTATCTGAGGTACATCAAAAGTAACACAGGGAAAAAACCTGCGGATAGGTAGATATAGATGTAAACTTTGGGTGCAGATACCTTTGAAAGGTATGACATGCTTTGACGTTCCAGCATCGGTTTCTCCAGTACATTACCACTGATGATGCACAATGTATCAGTGTTTTGAGATCCGTGCCAGGTCTGTGCTGCTGGTTGAGCATGGGTGATAAACCACCCTGTTGCCCAACCTCCTTTCTTTCACTTCAGACTCTTTCCTAATAGGTCATTAGTCACAAACAACACCTGCTTATAGAGATTGATCATTGTCCTTCCTACAGAATTCCCTTTTTGTTCCTTGACTGTGAATACATCATTCAGTGTTTCACCCTGTATTGACAAAATCAATGTCATTTGAGGGCTAAATTTTCAAGGATGCTGATTTCTTGCATTGTAATTTCTGGATGACTAATGCAGGATGTGGGGAACTGTTTAACCTCCAGAGGTTCTCAGTGTCGACAGCTTCATTTTACAAAGCCCACAGCAGAGAGGTTGTTACAAACCTGGTAGTCTTGCTCTGCTACTGGAATGGTAGGTGTAGCACCTTCAGGATGCTTTGTAGGAATTTGAGTTGAAAGGCTCAAATACAGGTGTGGTTGGGATGTTCTTAATGTTACTTTTATACAAATGGATCCATCTTGCAGAAGTCACTTCCTTTTTTAAAAATCATAGGGTTACTACTTTACATTCTTAGGATTTATTTTGATTACAGAAATGGAGATGTGACCCATAATATAAATATAATATAAATGAAAAGACAAAAACAAGCTTCAACACCCTCACAATCAGGTCAAGAAGCTGTTGCTTTAAACTCACTTAAGATGATGGCAAACATCTGAAAGATATTTCGATTTTGATGCAATATCGATGCAACGTATGACAGCCAGGGCAGAGGGAAAGCTGCGGGGCTCCTGGTGCTCATGCTCAGACATTGCTGATTGCAGCCCTGACAGGCACCGTGCTCCATGACAGGCTAATGAGGATCTGCTGAAGTACCCAATCTGCAATGAACTCATCAAATGCGCATCCTAACAATACTTTGCTGGAAAGCTACTTGCATCATCTGTGCATGCTTGAGGGATGAGCAGTAGGAGCAAAACCACAAATCTCTTTATAAATAGAGCTTTATTCCTAACGCAGTAATTAAGCAGTAATTAGAAGTTGTGTGAGTAATGGGAATAGTTGCAGGGAATTAAAAGATCTTGTCCATGGGGAAAAATTGCATAGTGCCAACATCTCAGAGGGGTGGAAAATGGGTGCATGTAAAGCTCAGATGTTTTGCTCACATTAACAGCAATCCCAAATTAAATTCCATTCTTAATTTATGAACATTTGGGGGAACTATTATGAAGTAAACAGTAATTTTTTCAGCTCTGCTGAAAGGCCATGAAGTCATTAAATTGGAGAAAAATAGTTCTGAAATTAATTTTTTTTTACTGATTTTTTGCCAAAAGGTAAAGAAGATAATTCTGCATTAGTGATAGATACTCAATTGTAAAGCCTATTTAAAAAAATAAAGTGAGTTGATGGATGTTGGCTTAAGATAAAAGATTCTGAACTTGCACTTGACCCTAGACAGAATCACTTTCAAAATCAATGCCTAAATATACCTGTTTTTGTCACAATCTCTCTTCCTCTGTCTCTTAACCAACTCTCTGCCCAGAGTTATGTGCTGGCAATTCCTGTTAGACAATAATATGGCAGCAATTAATTATCAATGTTCTTCTGGATTTGGGACATGCTTCCTGTCAACTATTGTACATAATGATTCATGGTCCCTCCTCGTAGAGAGCTGACAATCTCTGGATGCCCCCCAGATTAATTTTCTGTAAGTAGTTCATTTGGTATAATTTATGGAAACAAATAACCTTCACAAAATACTATATAAACCCAACTTGTATTGAGGGCTTGCATACAATACTCATATCCATGGGCACAAGGGATAAATGAATTTGCAGATCTGTACCACTATCTTCACATGAAGGGAATGGGGAAGACTACTTCTCATACTCCTATGATTGCAATTTTTGACAAAGCCTCAAATTCTCTCTGCCTGTCCCTAGGCAAAAATAATTGGTTCTGTGTAGTCTGACATCTTCGTGTTTTGGAGATTGTGAAAAAAAAATGCAATTACAAAGAAGATATATAATAATATAGATAAAAGACTTGAGCACCTATGGGTTGAAGAAACTCTTTGGTATATGAAGTAATGACTGGCAATGGAAAGATAATTAGTGTATTTTATCTGATTTAATTTTGCCCCAATAAAATAAAATCTACCAGTGTCAGCAAAACAGAAATTTCCAACAGAGAAAGAGGCGCAGGATAATTAAGAAAAGAAGGTAGAGTTTTCTTTTAACCGATTCATAGCTCCATCGGTATGCCAGTGTGGGAAGGAAACAACCTGTGGAATCTGTTTTGCAGAGCCCTGAGAGACCTGCAGCACATGCATCTGGGGCTAGATTCTAACAATTTCCTTTCCACAGGCTTGTTGTGTTGTAGCACAGTTGTGGTGATGATCTCTGTGGTGACGTCAAGAAGATAGAATGTGAATTAGGATAAACATTGCCTGCTGGTAGGGAAATCCTGTCCTTGGGTGGGTGTACAATCTCCACCCCTTCACCAGCAGCACCCCCTCACCTCAGGGATACAACAGCAGCAAACATCAGAGCAACCTGACGGATGCTCTTGCCCCAAGGCAGGCCAGTGTACAAACAAGGAGGCATCGAGGGCTCTCCAGCAGGCTCCTTTTTAATTTGCCAAGAAGGACTAAGCCCACAATGTTTTTGGAAAGGTAACTTTGCAGGACGGAACTATAGCTGTTTTTTTTATCAAGTACATGTCTTTCTAAGCACCCATATTTGTATTTGAACAGGTGTTGCACCTGACAGCATCACATATTGGGGCTCCAGTAGACTAAATTAATTACAAATGGTCTTTCCAAAAGCACTTTATACCATTGGAATAAAAAAAATAAATTAGATATTGTTTGTAAGAAGACTGTGATTTACAGGTTGAAATCCCTGTGACTGTACAGTTTGATGTTAAGAGGTGTTATTAGCGATAATAGATGTAAAATACCATTTTTACTTATCCTGGGGATTCAAAAGGAACCACAAGTGACAAGACTACATTCTTTAGTGTTCAGCTTTATAGAAGATTTATGTGCAGCCAGGAGACTCAAGTAAAAGTTTACCACACATTCAACACTTAGTGTTGTACAGGAATTAAAGAGTATCTCATAATATATTCCAAAGAAGATGAGGTATTTTACAAATAAGAGGGCACGTGATTATTTCAAATCATGTTGAACAACTTCCTTTGTATTTCTTCTTAGTTCAATATATTCATTTTATGCTATATTAGAGTATTTTGTTTTCATGTAACAACATTCCTGAAAAATGCTTTAATTTCATCGCAACTGTTACTAAAAGACCTACTGTCTGTACGGGACACTTTTGAGTGTATGCATACCTCTAGTCACCTCAAGAAAATGTATGAGCTGAAAAAAAATTATATGCAGATGTGTTTTTAGGAAGCCTTGGGTTCTAAATACTATTTATTTCCCAAGCTGTTTAGTATAAATAATTATAAGTAAGACTTTAAGCAGGACATAAGATTAGAATCCTTTGGGGGAAGACAAGTCCAGTAAATTAAATTTAAAAACATAATGTCTATTTATAACTTTTATAAATATCATAAATATCAGCAATCATCTCTGTTCTGTTTTATCCTCAGCTTTTCTATCTTGGTCTTTCTCAGCTTTAATGTTTAAGTAATGAGGTAGTTGCAGTCAATTTTTCTGCTTCTATTTCTGCTTTATCTGTTCACAGATATGTTTTTGTTAACAGAAATTGTTAGCTGTTTCAAATGGCATACAAACTTTCTCAAAAGAAAATACCTATCAAGATCATTAAATACAGGTACGTTCCGAGCCTGATTCTGGCTCCTGCTGGAGCTGCTCCATCCTGGTATATCAATTTGTATCACATCAGTTTGTGACAGCCACAAATCTATCTGAGAAGGAGAGTCCTCCGTGCTGAAAAGCCTCGTGCTTGAGACTGACCATATGGCCATAACCCAGAGAAAACTTGTGCCACATCTGAAATGTCATCCCAGCCAACTGTGCTAAGGAAAAGGCACAACATGACATACAACTACTTTTCCTTCCCTTGGCATCCTGCATTAAGCAGAACTCACCCAAGTTCAAAGCCAAAACTTGTGTTTTATCTGCTTATTTTAAATGATTCTTGGGGGGCTTTTTTCTTGTTTACGTTCTAGCAATGCTTTCTTTCTGTACGATGTTTTTAATGTGATCTTTTTAATTTTATAAGCCCTTAACTTTTTATTCCCTTTCCCCAAACTTTTACTAATTTGCCTGTCTCATGTATGAGTGAAATTTTCTTAATTAATGCTATTCCTGTTGCTTTCTTTTAATTAGACAGCAGACACTGTCTCAGAGAATTTCCAGTTGCTCATCCTACAGTATACAGACTTTAAAAATTGTTTTTGAAGGTGTAAAATCCATTCTCTTTTTTTTTTCAGGGTATGTCCCGTTGTGAGTTAATTTAGAAAGAACATTTTGGCTTCCCTGATTCACATCAGTACATCCCCAAGGAAGAAAATTACTAGGATAAAATGATGTTTCTATGACATTCTGTATTTTTTTCTTTATCTTAAAGTGTGGGGTTTTGGTGTGTTTGTTTTTTTTTTTTTTTTTAATACTGGTTGATCTAACTGCATCTGTTTGCTTTTCAGAGTTTAATTTATGTTGGGCTGTAAACTGTCCAAGTAACAATTTGAGTGATGCAGCAACAGAAGGTGACCCAGATTACACAACACTGCATGCTAATGCCAAGTCTTCTTGTTTAATGGCAGCTGCTCAAAGCTTTGTCTTATTGTAATTCACATTCAACAGACACAAATCAAACACGCTCCTCAGACAGACACACATCCTGCCTATCTTCATTTTAAACATGTTCAAGAGCTACTGCTTTTCATAAACATATATCAGCCTCACCAGCTGAGGCCATTTAGCTCCTTGGCTTGTATTTACTCTCAACCATCTGACAAAATTATCAAGGAAACCCACTGTGACTTCCAGTATTTTGCATACTTCTGTTTATGTGGAAGTTTGATGAGAATATTTCTCTATAAAAATAGTTGGACTTTTATACTCCCTCATAATGGAGATATTTACAACACCAAATACATCACAGTTGTCTAATAACTGATTTCTCTAGAGGTTGTAATTAAAAGTGCTTATATAATAAAGCATTGGGTGCCACTAAAATATGTAACATGAGCAACGTTAGTGAAGGATAAATTAGTCTAGCTTTTAATCAGATAGGTTTAAATTTACAGGATCAATAGTATCAAAACGCAGCCTTTAAAGTATAGGTACAATTTTAACAGCACATTTTATTGCTGTACTTTCGACACATGAAGCAAGGTATTAAACATGTTTTCATTCTTCATTTAAAAAAAAAAGTTTAAGCATGTAGATCAGGAAAGCTATCGTGCAAACAGTTCATACAACTTTGTTGCATGGACAAAATCTTTTTGGCATCTCCATCAAATTTTTAAAGCCTTCTGACAACAAAAGCTTCCCGCTAGAAGCACTCGTCCAGCCATCTACCCAGAGGACATGTCAGAACAATAAGAAAAAGCGCAAATCTTACTTTTTAAATGGATGAGCAGCAAAAAACTGAGGTAGAAGATGAGTAGAGAGTTAATTCTTGAATGAGCCATATTCATCTTGATAGGACATCCTCCGCGGAGTTGTCTGTTGTCCAAAGGGCTGGCGCTGACCCTCACTGCTGCCTCCCCATCTCTGAAACTGAGGTAAGACCCAAGGCGCCCCGTCCCCTACGAGCCATCTTTGCCTGTGCCCCTCATCAGCCTGTTCACTGCAAACCTACAGACTTTGATTCAAAAGGCACTTGTGCTTGTTAAGGTTTTACTTTGGCAGGTCCGAGTGATTTTTCAAACCTGGTGCAGATTTGTCTGCGAGCTGGACTGGAGTCTCTCCCCGGCTTTCTGCTGCAGAGCTGCGCTGGGAACGGTGCGCTGGGAACGGCTGACACCGCACCTCTGAATAGGCACAGCGATCTAATCTTTCAAAATGCATCACACGTTATCTTCTACTAAACCTCCACTACATCACACTCCTCCTGATTCACAGTATAAACACTGCATGCTTTCCTGCATAAAGTCAGCTAACCAGCACTTTCTGCTTACTGCATTTTTTCTGTATCTTACCTCATTAGCACATGAAGTAAAAAGATGAAACATCCCCATTCCCAATCTTTTTTATAGTTAGATATTAGCTTGTCATCTTCCACAGTCGTTTGGTTTGGTTGTTATTGCTTATGCTGGATTTAAATGCTTTTGCCATCGCTAAAAAGCATAGTAACTGGGAGCTGGCACAGGTCCTCTGAGCTTCGTCGGCTTGTGTTGTAGTTTTGAACTGCTCAGAGAGAAACTAGTCACTTACAGCTTCAGGAGGCAAGATCAATAAGGGAAGGGGATGGGGACAGGGGATGGACTCCATTTCTTTCTAGCCAGAGCTGGCTTTAGACACCGCTGGCTGGTGCCAGTGCACTGAGTCTGTGGGTACTCAGCGGAGCTTCCCCCAGCGGCCCCAGCAGCGCGGCACTCTGGCTCTTCACCGCTGCATGGCACAGGCGATGCCCTCGTTCTGCCCAAAGATGGCTCAGTGTCTAATGCCTCATCCATTGACTACAACTTTGTTCACAGACACTAAAGTCTCGTCCTGGCTAGCAGAAGGGAAAAGGAAGGCAGGCAGCAACAGCCGCAGCAGCCATGTTCAGATACTACCATCCCAACACAAACTGCGGCCTTCTGGCACCTCACAAACCCAGGCATTAAGTTTGTACGTTTCCCATGGGTAAACTATACCATAACTATGATTGCTGTATCATCATTCAGGCTCTGAGGCCAAGAAAGGGATGATCTGCCTATTTGGCAGTGAATCTCCCCTTTCCACCCCCTTCGCTTCTACCAGCCTTTCTGGCCTTGGCCCTCAGTGCTTCCCGCTCCTTCTCCTTGTCGCCGTGCAGAGACCAGCCATTCCCAAACCCAGGAACAACCCTGAAAAATCTGCTTGGCCATTGTTGTATGTTGTAATACTGTAAAACAGATAATGGTCAATTAATTTGATACTGCCTTTTGTCCTCGCTGATTCAGTGGAATCTTCATCCCCAGTTCGAAAGCCTTTGACAATGTGTTTAGCTTTACATGTACACTTAAAGGAACTAAGAACAGACTTAAAGTCAAGCATACGCTTAAGGCCTCAGGTGAGGAGGGAGCAGACTGTTCATGCCAACATGAATTTAAGACAGCTTTTTATAATGGGTAGGTATTTTCACATTCACTCTTTCAGCTCAGTGAACTGAATAATTTCAAAATTTCTCCTACTGCAAGGCCCCTCCTTCTTTCCCACCTCCTTCACGTGCAACTGAGCTCACCCACTGATAATCTCATGGCACATCTTTCCAGACCTTCTTTTACTCCCCCTGGCACCGGCACCTCTGTGGCCTCTGCTTCTTGGGAGGCCTCTGCCCTCCGCCCGCCTTCCTTCCCGCAGGCTGAGCCCCAGCCCCGCGGCCCCCGGCTCCTCTGCGCCCCAGCCCCGTGGCCCCCGGCTCCTCTGAGCCCCCCGCTCCATTCTTCAGGTGACTTCAAAGAGCCCCAGTCTCTCCCACGGCAACCCAGGCTGGATTTCCCCGTCAAATGTCCTGAGTTATGAATAGAACGATGAACTGGGTTCCTAGTGGAAAGTACTTAGGTAACTATACTGTTAAATAAAACTAAATGACTAATTGTATTTTTCAGCTGTTTCCCTTTTAGTAATCCCTTTTGTTTCATGTGTACATTTATAGTTGTTTGGATGTTTTCCTCTCCTTGCCATCTGTCTATTTAGTTTCTGACTGAAATTATCTAGTAAAACATATAAGCATTACAACACGAACATGAAAATACTATTCTGCCGTCTGGGAATTCTTCTGTTGGGCTAAATTATGCAGTTGAGCTCAGTGCTGATCGCCTGCTTTAAGTGCATTATTATTTAAGTTTTTTACTGTATAAGTTACTTAGAAGAACAACATTTTCCGTTACAATCTTGTAAATTTTTTTAAATTGCTTTTGTGGAATTACTTCCCATTAACTGGAATTTGATTACTTCTTATGGTTGTTATAACATTTAACCAGCAGTTATAACTGCTGATTAAATTAATTTCACTTTTACTAGGGAAACACTGTTACTAATCTAGAATTTTAAAACTGAGGAAGAAGGCATAGCTCAATGAACTGTTAGATCTGGTCTGAACATTTACAGATTCAATATACCAGTCAATTAAAAAAAATAAATCCTTTGATTATTTAAAAGTAAAGAGCCAAGATCTTTGGTAAGAAAAGACGAAGTTTTCAATTCTAAGGAATAAATGGTAAATACTGCAACAAAGCAGTCACACCTATTAGATCTGGATTCTTTTCTGGAAGTTATTCAAGTATATGCAAAATCTGTGCTCTAGGCAAATCTTTCAGTCCTCAGACATGAAGATATGCCACCAATCTGAGAACATACCTGTGTTGTGTAAATGCACATATTAACATTCGAAATTAAATAATTTGCCAAGTAACTCTTTGCTAATCCATATAGCAAGTGTAGGAACAAGTGCTACATCTTTTGAAAGTTCTTAGGAATGAATTGCTTTCAGGATGGCCAAAAAGAGCTGCTATTTCACCCTGTTTAATACTTAGCTCTGCATTTCTCAATGTCTATTTCAAACGTTTCTTCTTCTTCATGAGCTATTCATATCCCAGAATTTAAATGGGGAGCAAACTAAATTAACTTATCACTGCCCCAATTCCTTGAAGTTGCCTACAGGAGAGGGTTAGAATTTCTGTAGCGCTGGTACTTCATGAACATCATTTGTACCCAGTGAAACACAACATCTAAATGTAATCTCCATACTTTCTCAGTATAGCTTAGATTTGATGAGATTCTGCAACCATGTAAGTCAGAGGCTATGCCATTTTCTCGGGGAAAAAAGGGTTTGCGTTGCCATTTTCTTTTACTTAAGTGCTGCCCTTTTCCATTCCAGTTCCTCCTTTGCAATAATTATGGTGTGGTGTGGTATCAGACTATACTAGTCTGTGTCATGTCTTCTAACGTATTTTAATGCAACCCTGGCCAACAAACTTCATTATCTAACATCTTTTATTCCCTGATATAAGCACCGTTTGCAACTTTCAGATGACAGCAGTAGTAATTAATTGTGTATCTTCTGCCTCTCACTGCTAGGCATGTTGTTTTCTGATTGTTCAATGTCGCTCCAATTTAAAGTGCAATTTTTATTGATGCCATCCTGTGCCTTCTAGGTCAAATACAATTACAGGTGATTTTCTTAAGTGATTGGTATTTCTTTTCCGGTCTGTAAAATGTTATGGTAGTTTTAATCTAAACTATAACATTAACAGAAATCAGGACATTTAAATAATTCATATAAAGTGTAAAATTCCCTTGAGTGTGGAACATGTGGGTTTATAAAATGCTTGTTGCTGGCTAACCTGAAGCTTTTATTAAATCTTTTTTGTTTACTGGCAATTAAAACAATGGTAATTAGTCAGGAGCAGGTGGGTGATTTCATGGAAGAGTGAAAGAGTGACTGAGCTAAAGATAATATTGCCTAGAGAGGTTGTGGATGTGCAAAACTCAGCTGGAGAAGGTCCTAGGCAACCTGCTTGAGTTGGACCTGCTTTGAGCAGGTGGCTGAACTAGAGACCTCTGGAGCTCCTTTCCCATCCATACTGTGGATCCTGTGGTTCTCTGTATATGGTATTAGATTTCCTGCACAAGCTCCAGCCTATATTAGCTCAGTCCCCAGTTCTGTACACCTAATACAGAAAGTTTTTGTGTAATAAAACAGTGCTTGTTTTTTTCCTAGGGTCTTTAGCTTTTCTTGCTAGCATTCAGCAGTGCTCCTTGTTTATATCTTCTGATAAGTTCTTGCCAAATTTCATCACAGATACGTGCTATTGTTCACCATTGGGAGAATTTCATTTTAGGAAAAAGTAGGGAGCACTGGAGCATGAAGTCACTCAGGTCTGACATAGTGCTTTGGCTTTAAAACACATTCTTAAGTATTTATTGAAAAGTCAGGACAATGGAGTTTGCTAGAACAATGGACCTGACCAGATCATCTTCCTGCATATGGTATTTGCACCCTCTTTACAAAACAGCTCATAGATAGCATAGGTTTTTTTAGCTTGTAGCTCTTTGGGTAATTATGAATGAACAAACCAAAGGACAACATACAACCAATGTGAATAAGGGCTGGTTAAACAATCATGTGGATAGAGAGCTGTAACAGGAAGTTGTTGACCTCATTAACAAAACTGCTGTCTATTGGCATTTTAATTAGGCACCTTGCAACAAGAATGACTATGTGCATCGATTTCCTACAACACTTGCAAAATTAATTGTCTGTAAGAGACAATTGGAAACTCCCTTGGCCCATGCTTTTCCACAGATAAATATTTTATGATAATATTTAACTTCTTGTGTTAGCATGCAAATATTACTTCTGAGTTTCTTTTTCTTTGTTAGTAGGGAGGACAAATCTCCAAGTCTCGCTTTGCTCTTTTTATTCCTCCCTTAGCCTGAGTAGCACTTCAAAGCAGAACATTTTCTTCCAGAAGACCCAGCAGAGCACAAGCTTCCACTTCTGCCAATTTGCAGATTATAAATGGTTTTATGAAACTGAAGGGCCATATTTGAAAATGCAAAGTTATTTTGCAAGATCTGCTAAGCTTATTGCTTCCTTAAACGTAATACATTTTTTTGAAATTATAACTACTTTATTGCTTCTCCATGTCGCCATTTTCCTGCTACGCAAGGAGGGTTTTCTACCTGCTAACCTAAAATACAAATCTAACCAGAGATTACAGAAGTGTCAAGTTGATTCACTCAGATATATCTAATTTTGGACATGACAGAAATGGTGGGAGCGATAACCCAGCCTCCACTTCCAATTGTACTTTCAAGCACATGAATTTCAAGTGGTGTTTGCTAGCCCCTTGTGCTTCCTTGTGGCCAGGTACTAGTTAAGGTGCACACTGTTCCAATTATTGCGTTTCTGACATGGAGTTTAAGCTGTTTGGTTTTCATATGAAGTCTCTCCTGAGTATTTTACACTTAGATAGGCAAAACAAAAGTGACTCTGTAAGGTACAACAGGATTCCCCTGGGACCTGCAGAACTCAATAGCGTATGATTCACTTATCCTCATCTTTGATGAATTTTTGCGAAATAACAAGTTTTTACCATATTATGTGTGGTTGTTATCACCAGGGAAGCAATTCCACTGTCAGATGAATGCTCGGTCAGGCCTTGTCAAGGCAGATGAAAATTTGCAATTAGTATTCAGTACCTTGCTGCTAATGAACCGTCTAATCAGGAAGTTTCTGTCTGTACCAATAATCTTCCTGTGAGTGTCAAGGTTACAGAAGTGGTTGACAAAATGAGGCAAATAGTGTTTTTACAAAAGCACTGATATATTTAGTGCTAAATGGGTTGTAAATTTACTTTTTACCTCTACGCTTTTCACTTCAGCAGAACAGACATGTTTAACAGACAAATCCTCTTCTAACTCTCTTTTTTCTTTCCATGAAGAGTGGGATAATTCCTACACCAAACCAGAAAGTCCTAAAATTGTAAGTATTGGGGCTAAATTGAAAACCCCATCTGTTTCAGAGGAGATAATTGCATAGGCAAGCAACGGTTTCAAAGGTATTTGGAAGAGATTTAAGCTAGTATTTCGCTCCGTTTTACCTTATCAATACTAAGTGGTTTCAGAAGGAATTCAGACCCAACAACTCCAGCAGGCAACAGTGTAGAGGGGGAAAAAGCAAGAATCATGAAGGCAGGATTAGTAACCAAGGTTGCTTGATTTTAATACACACTATATAAATATATAGCGCAATTTGCAATGGAAATGCAAAACACAGTACTTGTCAACAAGTAATATTTTTAATGGGTAAACAGAGAAGCTTCTTAATTTTTCCTGATCTCTAATATCCCTTCTAATTTTTTTTTCTTTTTCTTCATTCAGTCACTGTATTGACTGTTTGTGACAAGGTTTTGTAAAGCATCTGACAATTTGGAGCTCTTTGATTTGCAGGTTTCCACTTGAAGGATGTGACTTCAGAAAGTGCAAAGCAAAAATTCCCTGCAGGCATCTCTGAAGTGTCTCAGTGTGGGTCCTGGCAAGTACTAAATTCCTCTTGGAAATCTTGGCCTCTGTGCTAAAGTATTAGATAATGTTATGGGAACAATAGGTAACAGTAAGTGCCCCAAAGGGATATCAAGTTCCTGCTAAGTATTGGTTAAGACAGCATTCGTCTTAATGCTAATGCATTTCTTAAAGGCCACAGTTTTGTACCAAACTAAATCCTGAAAGACTGTCAGTTTGAATTATATTGTTCACAAGGTAAAATGAAATATTCTGTCTTCCAAACTTGTGTTGATTCAGAATATTTCACACCTATTTTAATCACTGGCGGTGATACTGACCTCAGTGAAGATGACATATGTGTTGACATGATGTCACCATGTTCCCATGCCAGTGAAAGGAAACCGACCCCTAGATGGAGATGGCACAGCTTGATCTTTAAGCACCATGATGGACGTGAGAGGGGAAAAGAGTGGTCATTACTACGGTAATTGATTTATATTCTGTTAGTATCCAGAGGGCCCCTTAAATCACCAGGTGGTTTGTCGCTGTATGCAGTTGCTGAACTACATCTTAAATTTGGTGTGTGGGCATGCTGAGGTCTTTGCATAGGCTGAATTTCATGCAGCGCTTTCTATTTTCCTGGGTATCAAGAGTTTTTGACTTTTTTTTTTTAAAGTAAAATAAGGCATTTTTGTAGTAACTTCTTTGAATACAGTGAAAGCCTGGATGAACATCATTGTTGTGCATGGGCAGCTGTTGAGAGGTCTTGTCTTTGCACCCAAATTTGGACTTTAGCACCAACATTCACCAAACATAATTTTGTGGAACTCAGACTTATAAATCTGAGCCCAAGTTTCTGGGGTACAAGAATTTCTAAGCCAGCACTTCTAAGGTAGTTACCACTATCAGAGAGATACCATTTTGCTATCAGAAACTGCATCTTCAGTACCTTGACTATACGATGTTTTGTCCCATATAGAAGCACCTACAGGAAAAGATGTATTCACAGTAGCAAACAAGACGTCCTCACAGCAACCACCATCTGAAGGCCTGTACGTGTTGCAGAAGTTCCTCGTGCCAGGAAGGTAAGATTTCCTCAGCTTTCAGCTGCACTCAGAATTGAGGACATTAACCACCGGTGTGGCAGAGCAAGGAGAAATTCCACATCCCCACAGGACTTTTGAAGGACTTTTTCTTCAGGCCCTCAGCTAACCTACAGGAACAACTCACGTGCCTGAAGAATAGCTGTCAGGGTTTAAGCCAACAACTAGGACCACGTAGCCCCTCGCTCACTCCCCCCCCCCCAAATAGGGTAAGGAGAAGAGGGAGAAAAGGAGCGGGGGGGAGGAAATCATGGGATGAGATAGACAGTTTAGTAGAACAGTAATGGAATACAATAATAACAATAATAGTAATAATAATAATTGTAAAAGTATATACAAAATAAAGTGATACAGCACAAATTGCTCTCACCACCCAATGCCAGGTTGCCCAGCTTGTCCTGAGCAGTGATCACGGATCCCTTTTCCCTGGCCAACCCCTATTTATATACTGAGCATGACATCTATGGTATGGGATATTCCTTTGGCCGCTTGTTCTGTGTATGCTCCCTCTCAGCTTCTATGGGAAGCTGAAAAAGTCTTTGACTAATGTAAACATTACTTAACACATATTGTTTTAGTTGTTGCTATCAACGTTATTCTCACACCAAATCCAAAACACAGCAGCTACAAGAAAGAAAATGAACTCCATCCCAGCTGAAACCAGGACAATAGTAAACGCTGAGCTCTTTTGAAAATGTAGACCTGTATGTTGCTAAATGGTAGAAATGAACTGTAGTCTACAGACACAGCTTGTACAGCTCACTCTTTTCTTAAATAAGATTAATCAGAGTAAATTAAACAGTCTCTGGCAGGCTCTGACTACCGAAGAATGGATCAAACATGAGCCACGTTAACCTTGACTCCCTTCATTCCTGCAGCAGCAAAGTCAGACTTCAGTATACATTGAATGAAGTAGATTAATGTAACATGTCCTTACATAACACTCTTTTTAAATAAGGTGGGAAACCAATAACCCCAAAGTAAATAATTATACCAAATTTCATTTTGACATGGTAGTCTCAATCAGCTAATCAGTCAAGAAATGGAATTAACTTTCTGAAGGCTGGGCATGCAGCACCTACTGTGTTTGCTGTTCGTTACGCTAGAAGCTATGGAAATAACTAGTTGTTCACCATTCACCATACCTCAAACCAGGGCATTAGTCTAAGTAGACTGGACTATTTGTGGTCACTTAATGTGACTCTAACAATTTGGCATTTCTTTAGGACCATATCCCTCTGTATGTCAGAAGCCACACTGATTCCGAAGGTAGGTAGTGCTCTTGTAATTCAAGACAGGAAGAAAAATTTTTATATCTGGCCAAACTTGATGCAAATCGGACACATTCTTTGGCAATAATAGGAGACAAACTTATCCACTCACCTTTATTGTGAGTGAAAGGAAGCACAATTGTTTTGGACTGTATGCCACTGTAAATGTGAGAGCGGTTTTCAAAAAAACTGAGCAGGCATATGAAGTTAGATGGTGGTCTTTTTTAACCATCCAGTCTTTGAAGTGGCCAGGAATGTTTGCAGACTCTTAGAAGGAAGAGGGTGGGTTTTGTGGTTTTTGGTTTTGTTGTGGGCTTGTTGTTATTGTGGGTTTTCTTTAAAACTGACTTTTATTTAAAAATTTCTGGAAAAAATGTTTTGAAAAATTTAAAAGGTATAACCTTCATGCTATTTTATTTTTTTCCTTTGGACAAGTACAAGAATTTCAAAGTGTTTTCAGATGTTCGAAACCTAAATTAAGCTTCCTCCAACCAAACCTTTCAACTAATCCAAGTCACTTCTTATATAAAATATTTTCAAGGTAATAAACAAATATTAAAGATTTCAATATGTGGTTTGGTTTGGCAAAAGGAAAATGTTTTCACAGGAGAGGAAAGCATTCTCACTCCCACATTTACTTTGAAGTCTCTTCTCTCTATCTTTACTCAAATAAAATGCACAAGTGTAAGCAGAATCTAAAAAACACTCATAATAGGAAAAACAATAGTGGATCTTTAGTATGGGAAGGCACCCAAGCATCTGTCAACCCTTTCACCACCGAACCCAACAGCTCTTGGAGCACCCGCGGTCATTGTGGTTGAGATCGGCAAAGCTGCTCCACTGTTGGCAAACAGACAGGTGGCACAAAATTAAGCTCTAGAAAAGGATATGAGTGAGCGTAACTCCTCCAGAAGTAAAGTCGCTAGCCTTTTGTTTAGAAGTGTTACTGTGCCCTATCAATTTTTCCCAATAAAGGAAAATTAATGTAAGAACTGGTTCTCCCCTTCAGCTATTTTTCCTGGAAAACCATGATTCTTCCTAAAATGAAATAACATTAATCTTGGGATAAGAACTAACCGCACCAAAAGAGACACGTGCAACTGGTCATAATGTTGTACTGAAGTTCACTGAAATGGGTTTAGCTCCAGTGACACCCCAGGCAGCAAGTTGGTTTTGTTCATTTTTTTTTAATTCGGGAAGGTCGTTGTTTCAAGACGATTGTTACAGGATTATTTCACATAGCGTTGCACTTTGGAATGACTACAAGAAGACATTATCCTGCTATTGCATTTATATTGACATTTTACTAACTCAGTTATTTAATTGTTATGCTTTTTACTTTGGTCAGGATGATTTCTTTAAATAACTTTTCTGTAGAGATTTCTTGTACAAACTTCTTTGCTGTCTGTTTGTGCCTATTGTATCACTACCAAAGCAGAATTAATTCTGTGTTTCTGGGGTTTTTTTAGTTAAACATTTTTCTTCTGTGCTGTGTGCTTGCACAGTGCGCGCTCTTACTACTGCTTTTTTGACTGGAAGCAAGTTCGACTTGCTCCAGGTTTTAATAGTGGCCTTAAAGCATAATTAATTTACTTGTAATCTGCCTCTTGATATCAGAATCTAATTATATTTTCTTGGGAAAATGTTGTAATTACTATTCAAATATAATTAAGAAATCAGATAATGAATGTCACCTAAAATAAAAGATGGTCCTGAAATTCTCACTTACACTATAGTGATGCTTCAGAAACAGATACAATGCTTTCATTACGTAGTGTTTCTTTCTTATAGTGAGCAGAGTTATACAAGATGTGAGCTTCGAAACGGCGGCCTTTCATCCTGACTGTAAATAAACTGGCAATGCATCATAGAATATGTAAATTGGGCTCAGGCAAATGAACAATGACAGATAAAAATGCTCATATAACCCCAAAACATTCTTCAGTTTTTGTAACTGAAAAAATGTATTGTAGATTTATACATACCTTTAACTTCATAATTCAAAACAAATAGCATCTACAAATTATATGGATAGTGATTAAGGAGAGTATAGAATAGCATTTTAATCTCCTCCTACACCTTGAAGCACCCTGCCTCTCTAGCAGAGAGATGAATTTTGATTGCCTGACAACTGTAACCATGTGAAGGTTCATCACAAAGGGACGGAGAAAAGCTCTGGAAAGCCTTGATAAACACTGAGCTGGTAGGCCCATCTGACTCTTCTAGCTGTCCTTATAATTACATAGTGGATATTATTCAAGGACACAAAGGTTTAAAAGCTACTGGTAATTTGTCAGCTTCATGCGCTAAGCTTCCAACAAAATAATATTTTTCGCCTTCTAACTTTTTACCCCATTCAGAAACTTCTATGCATTATACTTTATTTCTGAAAATGTCTTCAATAGCGAATGTTTTTTTTTTCCCTAATGAGTACATTGTACACAAATGTTTTCTATATGCATATATAGCTGTACCTTAACCTGTGCACCAAATTCTATTTTCTACTGGGCAATGTGAGGGTTCCGCAAGTGCATGACTGTACGGCTCAAATGCGCCAGCGTCTGCCACATCCAGCTCAAACAGCCATAAGTTGGCTCTGACAGCACAAACAGAGGTGCTGTAAGTATAGCAGAGGTCTTTTCTGACTGTGGGTGAACGGGATGGAGCGGCGTGTGACAGAGCTGCACTGTGGAAAGGGGCAGGAGATGGCGCTCTCTGGCAACACAGTTCTGTTTCATATGTAGTTCAACAAGGTGTTTATATCCAGGCACAAAGAACCTGGTTGCATTGCACCATACCCTAACTGAGCTAGGCTGGATAACAGATGCAGGGCATTTAGCTCATGTGGAACTTCATATTAACTTAGTTGGACTGCTAACAATATTAAGGAAGCTTTTAAATTTGTTAATTTGAAATGAGATAGCTAGTTCAACACCTCTTCCTTGTGTCATCACAGGCAATGCATTCCTTAAGACCCTGGAGGGCCAGGACTATGTGCTAACCTGAACAAGAATGGACCCTAGCATGCTCAGTGCCCCATTTCTTCAACTCCAAACAATCCATAAACTAGTCAACCCCTCAGTACATCAGTCTAATACTATGTCAAATACGCTGTCAAGTTTCAAAGTAATTTGAGTTTCAAACTCTCTATATCCTTGCAAGCGTACTAGATAAAAGAGACTCAGAATCTGAAGTATAAATCAGTACAAAGCCTTTACCTGAGACTTTTCAGAGCAGAACTCCTAACTTCATGTTCTCTATGAATTTGAAGAGCTAGAATAACCTTTAGGGTCCTACCATGACAGAGAATATATATTAAAAGATTGGCATTTCATGCAAAATGCAACTACTTTTCTTAGGGGTAAAAAACTATGAATGACTATGGAAAGGATGGAGAAAGAGAGACTAGAACGGCTCTTACTTGTATCCTGTGGCCCAACAAACAGCACCAGGTCTGACCATAATAAAGCCCCAATTACCTAACTCTAGGGGAGAATAGCTGGCATTTCCTTCCACACGATGATTTAATTGGGCCTGTCAGCCAGGGGTAATTGGTTTCTGGTTGACTGAGAAAAGTGACAGTGACATCAGCTCTCTGCTACCCTTCATTATTGAAATTCTTGTTGTATCGTAATAGGGCCTCAGCACACAGGGCTCTCCAGCAGCGTTTACAGGTCTCTCGTCGTGCAGTGCAATGGAAATGCAGAAATGTAAGACACACAGAAACTTTTCAAGTTGTTTACCCCATATGTTTTCATAATATGAGGATTTTTGAGAGCCAAGATTATTTCTGAACAGAAAAGTCTGGGTTTGCTTGTTTTACTGGAAATGTAGTAATATTGTTGCAGTCATGATGGTCTAAGACTATAAACAAGGCAAGGTTTATTGGGAGAGGCAATATCTTTTATTAATAAAGCTGATATGGCTGGAAAAATAAAGATGATTTGGGGCACATGAAGCCTTCTTGTGGTCATGTGCCCAAGGTTGGTCTGGTTTTAGTTCAGACGGTCACATACACCATCTGAACTAATAACAGAGATTACGTTTCTCCCCAATTCTTGCCTTACTTATAGGAAAACACCTCTTTGATGCTACTGGTGTGTTATTGCAAAAGGTTTAATTTGTTCTGTTGAAAGCACGGTCCAAAACAACAGAAAATTGATGTAAATCCTTGTTTCTTCTTCAGGCAGGGTTTTTTTACAGTGATTTTGTAACACTGCTTGAGACTTACACGGGCAGGGGAAGACCAGGTATTTCCTCCAGTGTTATTTTCTTTCACTCAGCTTTCCTCTCACCCTCCCTCCTTTCCCCAGGGCTGCCGAGCACTAGTGGATCAGGTGGAACAGACAGGGGTGACCGTGACACAAGCACTGGCAGGAATGTACACGGGCAACTTCTCTCTACCCAGGGGTTGCTCCAGCTGGTATATTTTTCAAAGTGCAACAGGAATGCAGCACGTTTATGAATCTACCTGTAGAGCAAGCCTTGTACTGAGTTAGGACCTAAGAGACTTAAGAAAACTTCTGTATTATTGTGACAGCAGTGGGTTCCTTGTTCTTGACCCCTGCTAATTTCACCTCGGGGCTGCACTGGAACAGCGTTCCAGGAGGAAATCTGCTCTGTGGAGTCTGTAGCCATACAGCTTTCCCAGATTCCATGCTGCATTAATCCCCCAGAAAAAGATGGCAACGGCCAAGATCATTGTTATTCAATCCATGCCTGCCGAGAGAACGCAGTCCAAGCAGAGGTACAGTGCCCACCTTCCCGGCGTGGACCTCCTCGGATGGAGTGAGGCAGGCTGATGCAGTAAGCGCAGACCTGGCTTCCTTCTCTACACATTTCACTTGCTGCACCTCCTAGAGAGGAGACAAGAGGAGAACCCCGATCAACAGGATTCACATGCCAAACATCCATAATAGTAGGACAAACCTCCATTTGACTAGCACACCAGAGAGACCTGAATTGAGAGACCGGGGTGGTCTTTCTAAGGCCTATTTGAAAGAATTTCTGGCAATGCTTCCAGCAACGGACTTTATTCAGCACTGTTGGCTACAAAACTTGTTGGAGTCTCCAGACAAACTTATAACCCTTCCACTCCAGAGCCTAATTTAAAACACTTGTGGTATGTGGTGACTGGCAATAAAACACAGAGAAATCTCAGACCGGAGGAAGTATAGGCTTTGTGGGTTCCTCCCTGGGTCCCACCCATCACTGACACATCTGGGATACAAAAAGGATGAATGACAGCATGGGTCATGTTTCATCAGTGTCATACACCGTGAACCCCTGGCAAATTAGCTCTAAAATTCCTAGAGAAATAGACATTTACCTTGGATAAATGTCATGGCCAAAGTGAAGGCGGCTGTTTAGAAGGGGATGTGAATGTTTATGCTACTAGATTTATAACTGGGTATCTACAGTGAACAGCTGTTAAAGAATGTATTGGGAATAAATTGAAATTACACAGCCAGGTCTTAAAACTTGCATGCAATTTTAATGTAATTTTATTTTCATTTGGTTAGCAGCTAAGTGCTTAACATCAGAGTTGATTCCTTATCTGCTTATTGTTTAAATTGTATTTGATTCAAATACCTGTCACCTGTACCTCAGAAGTGAAGATTTTGAGCTGTAAAACAAGTATTTCGAGATGAAACCACCTCCAACACCAAACCTTCTTGCACAAAGCTACTTCTTAATTTCCAGCATTTCAAGAATATTTATTTGATAAATATACTATTTTCTTGGATGGATCTACACAGCTCATTTGCTAATTATGTACAGTCTCACATAGATGAGCAAGTACTTATTCTTTGATTGATGCTGTCTCTTTAATTAGCATAAAAGTCAGCCTTTTTCTGTATGTGACAGATATTCTATTAACTGGCAAGCAAATTTATCGTGAATAAGCATTGGAACAGAAAGGATTAATATAGTTAAATTTTGCCTGGACCACTTCAACGATAAAAGAATTAATGCTGAAAGAACCATAGTGACCTGAGAGTTCAAGGACATTTTGTTTCCAGAGTGTAATTATGGTAGCAATGCCAGCCATGGTAATGGATCACTTAGCATTGTATAATTTTTCTTTGAACTAAATCCTTCCTGGAACATAAAACAGCAAAAGAGAAAAAGTGTTACCTAGGCTTGTGCTAAGTCAAAATGCCCGCTGAACTTGTAGACTTTGGCAATTAGGACAGACGTAGATGCTTCGTAGACTGCCAAGAACCCATACAGTACTCAACAGAGAGTAAACAATATCAGATACAGAAAAATACAAAACTAGGTAGTTACTTAGAGGGGGAAAAAACACGACCCAAAACCCAACAACACAGAAGAAACAAATGGTATGGTCAAAGACATGGTATTTCCTTCTTAAAGTGCAATGGGAAGAAAATGATGAGCGGGCCAAAGTCCATGCTGTAATGTAAAGCTGCAACTTCTGCTTTCTTTGTGGGGAGACTGGACGCCAACTCTAAGCTCTGCTGATGGAAGCAATTATGCCCAGAATATTTTTGTTTGCACATAATTCTTGACCTATTCACATCTAAGGACAGGCACTAAGTTTGGTTTTAAATGGGAATAAATGGCTCCTACCAGCAATTCAACTTTCTGCAAGTACGTGCAGAAATATAAAATCTCAGAAAAAAAAAATTAGGTATGTTGAACAACCGCATGAATGTTTCCATGCCAGGGAACAGGTATGGAAAACTCTGGTCCATGACAATCTAGTAGTTACAGACTGAAAAACACCTCAATCCCACAACAGCACAATGACAACTAAGCGCGTCTCAGGCCTGTTCCACGGCACAGTTTCCTATCCTGGTTACACTTCTTGGCAAAATAGTTCTCATCAAGGCTGCATTTTCCTTATGTATTTCACTCATGAATACTCATAAAGCGCATAGCTCTATGTTTCCACCCTGAAGATCCTTGCTATGGAAACAGTGAGACCCAAGAAGCCAGTTAGCTGGCTAAATGTTGTTTTTATGAACTTGCTATTCAGACTAGAGTGAAAGGTAAGGTTCAGCTTAAAACTTATAGAGTGTTGCTCTCAAAACTTCCTTTTTCCATGCAAAATCAAAATAGAGAAACTTATTTTTACCGTTTATGTACAGTTTAACTATGACTCTATAGAATCAGTCGGGCAAGCACAAGCAACATCCTAGAAGAACAGATGCCCAAAGAGAAGTAGATTTTTGCCTTCAGTGCAAGAAAACCATAGTAATATTGATTGCTTTATTACTTATTGATGCCACCGTTTCACCTCAGAAGAAATAACAGAATGAAAGAACTACTATTCAAAATATTACATGAAATAATTGAATATTAAAATATAATTTGATTTTCATGTACTACAATGAAAAAAATGAATTGTAGACTTCAATTAAAATGCACGAGGGCTGTGAGTACAGACAGTATAGCAACTAATGCTCTGCAAAATCTCAATATTTTTATTGAAAAATACAACACCTGGAAGTCACACAGTGTTTATTATGCTGACTACCAATGTAAATTTACAAATCATACTCATAAATACAGAACACGTGCAGTGGAATGAAGTTTAATCCTGCATTAACAGTATAGCTCTTCTTTAAAGGTCTCAGAAAAATAAACCCATTTTCAGTGTCACTAACAATTAGCTACCTTTGGAAAGCTGAAAATATAACAAATAGAAGGACGAATGCCTTCTGATAGGCTGATGAACTGCACCCCCAAGTGGATATTTGCCTGCGCTGTGGGGCACTCCTGGGTCTGCTTTTTGCCATCTGGGAAGCAAGAAATCTGGAAATTCCATAAACATGTATGTGAAGTCCTTCAGAATACTCGAGTATAAGAGAAATGCAGGCCAATATTATTGAGGAAAACTACCGGCAGGTTGTAAATTCTCAATTATTCGCAGTGGACTGCTGCTTAAGCATAATATTGTGTGCTTTCACACAGTACTTTCAACCACGCCGGTGAATTCAGGCGCGCACACTCGCGGATCTGGTTTGGGCAGGGCCGCAGGGCCCAGGATACCCGCGCCGGGCCGGGCCCTGGCGGCGGCCACCCCAGGCGGACTCGGCCTCGCTGCCGGCCCCGAGCCTCCACGGAGGCCGCGGGCGCCCACAGACGCCCGTCACGGGCACGAGTGGCTCCGCCTTCGCGATGGCTCCCGCTCACGCCGATTTCCCGGTGCCACCCCGCAGGCCGCCCCCGGCCCCCCCGCCGCCGCTGGCCCTGGCGACAGCACCGGAGGGGCAGGACGCGAGCGTAACTCGCTGAGGGGCCGGCGGCGCGGTGAGCTGCCCCACTGTGAGCCGCCGCCTCGTCCCGCCCCGCCGGCGGGGCCGCCCCGCGCATGCTCCGAAGCGCCACCGTCGCCTCTGCGCGCGGCGCCGGGACCCGGAAGCGGCGGAAGCGGTCGGGGGCCGCGGAGTGCAGGGGAGTTTAACGGCCGAGCGGGCCCCGGGGCAGCGCTCGGCGCCGCGCAGGTGCGTGAGGCCGCCCCCCGGGCCAGCGGGTGGGGACGGGCCTGCGGGGGGGGGCGGGCGCGGCCATTTTATGTCCCGCTCGGCAGGGGCGGGCGCGGGGGAGGCCTTCGCGGCCGCCCCGGTGAGGGGGGCGGGTCCGGGGCGCCCTCTTTGCCCCCGAGCTGCGTGTCGCAGGGGCTCCTTGGCCGGTCCTCGGCTCCGCGGCGGCCCCGCTGGCAGGGGACAAAGGCATCGTCCGCGGGCCGGGCCGAGGGAGGCGGGAGCCCGGCCGCGGACTTGACACTTGGCGGTGACAGGCGGCGGGGGGAGGCCCGCAGCGGGCGGCGCGGGCAGCACTGGCAGGCGGCGGGCGGGTCTCCCGGCCGGCCCGAGGGGGCGGGCGCCCGGCGGGAAGAGCAGAAGGCTTGGCTTGCAGCGTCGGGGTTAAAGGGAAAGCGAGTGCGCTTCGGTGTCATAATAACAGCAGCAGCGCACGCCCGTCCCGGAGTATTTCTCAGGCCATATGCGTCTGGGAGCCGAGCAAAACCAGCCCCAGCCGCCTCTTTAGGTCTAATAACAGGCGGTGTCGGTACACTTGCTCTGAGTGCTCTTATGCCATGGTCTGGAATGGGAAGCAATGAGATTTTAGTTATTTAATAAAAGCTGAAGGTATGCGGGGTGGATAAAACTAAGAGTGAAACACAGAAAGCATTAATAAAGAAGGAAGTTACGATTGAGTGCTAAGAGTAATTTTTATCGTAATTCCTTTGCAGATTATGAAATTACTGTTACGTATTTTCTCATGGTTGGGAGCAGAACCGAGTCTTGACGAGAATTTTTTGCCAATCACCTATGAAGCTCCTGATTTTAAAGTTGCACTTCTGCAATGAAGAAAAGGAGACGGCTCGCTGCAAATGTAAACGAAAAGGTTCATCTTGGCCGCGAGAAAAATACTTCGGAACAGATTCTTGTAGTAGACTGTGCACAAGAAGTTGTCTCAAAGTCTGCAGAAATAACTCCTGCAGATCCGCTTGAATCTTCCCAAGAACTTTCACCGTCATCAGAACAAAGAAAGCTCCTGAGCTCTTTGCAGTATAACAAAAATCTACTTAAATACTTAAATGATGATAGACAGAAACATCCATCATTTTGTGATTTACTCATAATTGTAGAAGGAAAAGAATTTAGTGCACACAAAGTTGTAGTGGCCGTTGGGAGTAGTTATTTTCATGCTTGTTTGAGCAAAAATCCAAGCACCGATGTTGTCACGTTAGATCATGTAACTCATTCCGTCTTTCAGCATTTGCTTGAGTTTCTCTACACCTCTGAGTTTTTTGTATATAAAAATGAAATTCCGTTAGTGCTGGAAGCAGCAAAGTTTTTGGATATCATAGACGCAGTGAAGTTACTAAATAATGAAAGTGTTTCTAACATACAGACTGATGTGGTAACTGATGCACATACACCAGTAGAAACACTCAATGAACTGACAGGTAAACTACTGAACAGCCATCAGTGCACTTTTTGTGGTCGAAGCTTCTGTTACAAGAAGTCCTTAGAAAATCATTTGGCTAAAGCCCACAGATCCCTTTCACTCGAAAGAAAACATGGGTTAAAAATGGTTGAGAAGGCCGACTTTTCCACTAGACGTTCTATGAGAAACCGTAAATGCCCAGCTAAATTTGATAACAGTGACAATGAAAGTGGGGATGCCTCTGACAGCAATTTGGAAAAAGTCAGTTCTGACAAGGAAACATCTGATAGAAGTGAATTTGAAGACAGTGAAAGTGAATGCAACGCTGATGAAGAGGGACAGGAAGAGGAAATGTCAGGTGAAGATTCAGACTCTGAAGAACAAAGTGAAAAAGAACAGAACGATACTGAAGAGGGTTCTGAGGCAGTTGATTCAATGGGAAATATTCCTGAAGGCTTAGCTCCAGTCATCATTCAAAGCAGTAGCAAAAAACTACTGCAGTGTCCCAAGTGTGACAAAAAATTTGATCGAATAGGTAAGAGCAAGTTAGGTTCATCTGTTTTTACCATATGGTGGTGCTATTTGTATGGGAAATAAACTGAACCTTTTTCCTCTGTCCTAAAGAGTGAAGATCAGAATTTCTGGATCGTCTCACTGATCCAGTATGCTGCTAATTTTTCTGAATGTATTAAGTTGTTATGTCTGTGGTGCTAAACAGTTTCAATAAATGAACTGAATGCATTATTTGAAAAATCTGCAAATGCTAAAATTATTTCTTTTTCACTGCTCTGGATTCTGGTTATTAGCATCTGGTATGTAAAAGCAGCATTGAAAAAGGAGGGAAATACAGCAAGATATGAAACGATAAATTGCATGAAGTCTGAAACTTGGATTGTATTTTCTGCCAAATTAATTTTAAGTAACAAGGCTGTCGTTATTGCTGGAGTAAAATAGCACCATTGTCCAACAGCCTGAAATTCTTTTATTCTACATGATGTGTAGATGCTTACGACCTAGTCACTCTGACTTCTGGCTTGATTTTTCTGGTCTGTAGTTAACACCAAGTAATGCTTCGTCAGCTTAGTCTGTTCTGTTAGGATCATTTATGTTACAGTCAAATCTATGTGTGTAGTTACTCAGGATATCAGAAAAGTCAAAATTCCAGCTTTTCTGTCTTCCTTCCCCACATTAAAAGTAGATTACTACCGTACTCCAGAATTCTCGTATTCTTTCAGCTGGAATAAATGTTGTTATGGTCATGTAAAGTATTGACTTCCTTTTAATCATGGGAATTAGGAAAGAAACATTTCCTCATAGTGTTAGGCATTTTTTGTTGTTCTTATAATAGACGCATTGTGTCTTTCATCAGTTTGAACTTTTAGGATTTTATAAAAATGGGGTGGGGCTAGTGCGTGTGTTAATTCCTACTTGCAGCGTGCTTAGCTTGGTGAGGTGAAATGAATTTTCCAAGGTCACAAATTATATCATAGAAGCTATTTAACATTAAAAATGTGAGACTTGACTGTACATGTAATGCCATATCTTAAAATTATAGCAACATAGGATTTTTTTTCTGAATTTGAGAGCTTTTTTTTTAATATTGAAAGGCTACCGTGCAGAAATAAATGGCTTGTGAGTAAGGTTGTAATCGTACTTTTTGGTTTTGCACACACTGGAAACCCTTTTCTCTTTGCACTTTCATGACTTAGAATTCTAGTTTTCTGCTCAAAAAATAGCATTCAAACAAGTGATACATAAAATACTTCTTCATAAGCTTGTATTACTGTAGACAATTTACTTGTATTTTAAATTTATGAGCTATAGTACTTTTGTTTTCTGTATTTAACTCCTAGAAGTATGATGCATATTCTAGAGAGAAAAAAAAAAAGAAATACAAAGCAGAGTGCCTGCTGTTGACTTTTGGTAGGTAGATCCTTGGTGTAGGACTGAATTCTATCCTCAGGAAAAAAATCCTGGCAAACAGGAGAGGAAATACAAACGATGTGAAAGAAATGGGAGAGTAGTATTTATGGTAATATCTTGGGTCCCAAATACCGATCATTTGCAAGGGTCTGTATTGTTTATTCAGTGTTCTGTTATTTGAAAATACCTTAAAAATACCAGTTTGTTGCAAGACTGTTCCCTGTTCTGAAAAGGTACTTCACAATCAGTGTAATGAAAGAACAGCAGTATAACTTTCAGTACTTAAAAACAGAGTATGCTGTAGGGTTGAACAAGAGGGACTCGTAACCCTTGCACAGATTTAACAGTAATACAGAGCCCTTTTATTTTTACTCTTTATCTTAAAAATAGTCAAGACGGAAGTGTGTGTGGAGGAACCTTGAATCAAACACGTATGTGATCATTGCGCAGTTTTCAGTGGTATAAACCAGTAGAAATCTTTAGGTGTGTGTGGAAGGTATGTAGATCTTGACTACATTTGAGAAAGATATTATAGAACAAACCCCAAATGTGTATATTGTAGGTGATACCTGTTACAGTTTATGCTAACAGATTTTTTTCTTGTTTTTATATAGGCAAATATGAGAGCCATACACGTGTACACACGGGTGAGAAACCTTTTGAGTGTGATATATGTCATCAGCGCTATTCAACGAAGTCCAACCTGACAGTGCACAGAAAGAAACACTCTAGTGATACTGACTTTCATAAAAAGGAACACAAATGTCCCTACTGCAATAAGCTGCATGCAAGCAAAAAGACATTAGCAAAACACGTGAAGAGGCAAGTATGAGCAAATTTGTCTCGCATTTCTGAAGAATAATTTTTTTCGGTTCAGAAGACAAGATAAATGTATGTATGCACACAGTATATTCTGCATTATTTCTATAACTGTTTGATTTTCAAACAAGTATCTTCTCAAAGGACATGGGATTAGCAGTATTAACTAACCTGCCATAACGAATGCACAGGGACTGACTTAAGTAGCAGTAGTGGGTCTGTGGGAGTTCTACCATAGGTTTTTACTGTAAATTTTAGAATGCTCAGATTAGCTAGCACAGTCAGTCAGAACACAACAGTCTAAATAATTACTTGTGTTGCTTTTAATTTGGAGGAAGAATAAAATATCTTCTTTGGGTTTAGGTGTTGACGCAATACTGTTGATCGTAATAGAGTGGCTAAATAATTTCCATGCAGATTCTTTCAGGTGAATAATTTGTTTATGACAGGTCTAATTATAAGGTATTACTATTTACATACCGCTTTTATTCTCTTTAATTATCAATATCCATAAAGAATTATAATTGAAACTGTCCTTTGTCTTACCAATTGTTGTATGAGATTCTACAGGAGTCTGTAGTCAACACTGCTTGCCAGTAACTAGTGCCTTTAGAATTGTTTAATTATCAGTATTCTGTTCTGCTGGTTTGGTGATCAACTTTCATGACACATAAAGTTTAGGAATGGATATTTAGTATTTGGGTGATCTTCATCTTAGAAGGTTATAACTGCGTTCAACCTCTGTCTTCCTCGTAGGTTTCATCCAGAGAATGTACAAGAGTTTCTTTCTATCAAGAAGACAAAGAGTGAAGGTTGGAAATGTGATGTAAGTAATAATTCAGTACTTTTGTTTTTTTCATATAGATACTATGATATTTTGTGACTTGCATACTTAAGTGAAAATAAGGTATGTGTTTCAGTGACATCTCAACAAGCATTGTAGAGTGATGGTATAAATTTCCTCTTTATGTTCTGATTTAAAGACTGAACTTTATTCTGTATCTACAGCTTGTGACAGAGTAGATAACACCAAATAGAATTCTAAAATAGTTGAAGGCACATAAAGAATACAGTTTTTGGAAGGCTCTCTCAATAGGGAGGAAAACGTGTTAAATATGAAACACTTCCTCATTTACCATGGAATCATAGAATACCAGGTTGGAGGGTACCTCAAGGGTCATCTGGTCCAACTTTTTTTGGCAAAAGCACGCCTAGACAAGATGGCCCAGCACCCTGTCCAGCTGAATCTTAAAAGTGTCCAGTAATGGGGAATCCCATTTAGCTGCATAGGCACATCAACAGAATTGTAAATTTGTACTAAATTTAGTTGTAAAATCATAGAATCCTTTCCTTTTTTTTCCCCAGGAGAGGTATATGTGTGAAAGTTACATCTGCTGTGAAAAGGAGTTTGTAGAACTTCTGTTCTCTGTCTGTCTGCTGCCAAACCATGCTTTAAGGTTTCAAATGTGGGGTTTTGTTTTTTTGGGGTTTTTTTGTTAGAGGGAATTAGTTTACTTTTTCCTTTTTTTTTCAGGGCAGCTGTTTTGTTTATGCAAGTTACTATATGCCTCTGTATGTCTGTAGTATTATGTGCCGTAACATAATTACTAATCTTGCTGTGTTTATGAACTTTCACTTATAAAGATACAGTAGGAGGTTGGGAGATATCAGCCGTAGGAATTTGTAGTGTTCATCTGCTGGTGATGGTACTATCGTGGTTAACCAAAGGGTGTTGTCTTCCAGATGAAGTAATGTTGTGTGAACATATTACAGTTTCTGTTTCTTATGAGATAAGAAACATTTTAGTAGTGGGAATCAATCATGCAACATTGTTGATGTTCATTTCCTAGTAACCAGATGAATGATTTGGTAAATCCACTTTGTGGTTTGGTTGTTTGGGTTTTGGTTTTTTTTTGCTTGAAAATTTTAAGTTTATGTTAGGTAGAAATTTTTAAAAAGTGAGCTGCTGCTCTTGGACTGCCCATGTGCAAAATGGACTTGAATTGAAAGCAGGGGTAGAATTCTAGCTTTTATAGCAGTTGGAGAATGAGCAGAACCTTTAGGAGCTGTGACTTTGTTTTCAGGTTGTTTAGTATGTTCTGAGGGCTGAGGTGCCACGGATGTAACCTGCAGGATTTCTTCGGGTTGTTGGTTTATGTTGTAGTCCATGTGTGAACACAAGGATTTGGTGACCATGCTTTAGTCCTTCAGGAATATGAACAAGTTCACAGAAACAGTAGAGTATTAATAGTAAAGAAAAGCAAGATGGCCTTTATACTTTTTACAGGTATGAGATTTTCTTACACTTATATTTAACATTAGTGAGTTTTTAAACAAATAAAGCTGCTGCTCCTGATTTTCTGAGGCTAAAAGAGTGTTATTCAGGTGTGTTCTGAGAAACTGATTGCACGATTTAATGTATGGGAGTTAGGTAGTGCTAAATTCAGCTGTTACAGACAGTGGTGGTAGTTTCACAGTGAAATCAGTGAGCACCGTGTTGATTTATGTTAAAGAGTAGGACTCTGGTGTTAAATTGTACTACCTAGTTTAAATGCCTAAATTTGAGCTGTGGCTTGAAATCTGTAATGGAACTACATGCTGACTTTAATGACTACTACTAATTCTTGTATATTTAGGTTTTGATTAACTAAAAAGTTCACATAATTTTAACATTGTGGAAGTTCTATGTCTCTAAAATATATTTTGAGTTATATTTCTTCGTTCGTATTGGCATTTTCTCTTTAATACATGCTGGCAGAGAATTTCCCAGAGGAAATAAAGGAACGGATATGACTCTAGTTCTACAGTAGCTTATACTACAACAGCTTTTACTACACTCCAACTGAGCTGTTTGAGCATCCAAACCCAAGCCAAAGCTATTTGCGTTTTTTCCATAGGTTTATTTTCTGCTGAGTTACTGTGTTGAAACACCCTAGGAAAAGAGCCTGGTAAGGGCTGGAGTCAGTAGAAAGAAGGGAGGGTGGAACATAAAACTGCATGCAGAAGTTGCCAGTAGTTTGATTTAGGCTGCCAGGGATTGGCATCCTAATTTATTTAGTGCAATCCACTAGGGTTTACGTAGAACGCAGATTTTTTTGATGTTGACTGCAAGGTTTTACAAGTTGGGATAGAGTATGCTTTTGAATAATACATGTTTAACGTTACATCGCTGCACAGAGCAGATGAACTAAACTGTTAGAGTTTACGAATAGGAAATGAATCTGATTATAACTAATATATCTCTGACTAAGTGTATTATCATTTTAGATTTGTAAGAAATCTTTCACTCGAAGACCTCATTTAGAAGAGCATATGATCCTTCACTCTCAGGATAAACCCTTTAAGTGTACCTACTGTGAAGAGCACTTTAAATCCCGATTTGCAAGACTGAAACATCAAGAAAAATTCCATCTCGGTATAGAAACCTCCTTCTGACATGTAAACAATAGATTTAAAGTAAAACCTTCCCACACCATTGTATGTCCTAATCAGTCTGGTTTCCACCCCACCTCCTTTTCCAGTTCTCTCTTTTCCAGTTTTGTGGGCAAGTTGGGGTTTGGGTTTTTTTGTTGTTTGTTTTTTTACTTTTCTATTCAGCTGTCTTTTTGAGGCGTTGTATTGTATCTACATAAAAGCAAAATTTTGTCGAGGAAGAAGAATTAAAGTTAAGTTTTGTTTTAAAACTTTTTTGCATGAAATTGATTCTGAACTGTACAGTCAGATTCTTCTCGAAGTTTTCCAGAGACCTTTTACTTTCCTTCTGAAGTATTCCAAAGACTTTCTTATTACTACTGATTATTTCTGCCAGGTCGGAACTAGATTGGTGATAGTAATGAGAATGTGGTTTTTCAAACTGTCTACGTGGGGTTAATTAATTTTGACTATTAATTCTAAATTTTTGCTTTACAATCATGAAACTCACGAAAATAGCAGGTATTAGAAGTAACTTAATCGAGCAGAAAGTGCACAAAGTCTAATTAAAGTATGCAGACTGTACTAAAGATTAATCTTTTCTTAGCCAAAACATTTTGCTTTGTAAATTGATAAGGGTTTTTCACAAGTAACCAGTCTGTGCATCTTGTTTGGTTTAACTGACAGTTAATAATACTCTGTGTGTCTGTCTCCTTGTAGGGCCTTTTCCTTGTGATATTTGCGGACGCCAGTTTAATGATACAGGAAATCTGAAACGCCATATAGAATGTACTCATGGAGGAAAGAGAAAATGGACATGTTTCATCTGTGGAAAATCCGTTAGGGAACGGTAAGGAGTTGTGTGACTAATTGAACTTCAGTAGAATAGAGAAATATTTAGTGTACATTGTTTGGTTCTGAATATGTTTTAGCTTTGAGTTTATGAGACCATTTCAGAGGGCTAGTGTATTAAAAGGTAGTGTCAGAGCCACAGGTAGCATTTTAAGGGTGCCAACTGTAGGTAATTAGTTATGAGGCAGAACTATATTAAGAAAGTCTTACCTCTAATTGACTTTACTTAGGGTTCCTGTGTTCTGTAAGAACATCTTGCATTTGTTTGTAAATATAATATACTTACTGATAATATTTGATAATAATTTACTGATAATATAATATCAGTAAATATACTGGTGAGCACAGGAAGATGAGGAATATTGGTGAGAATGACTAAGAAGAAACTGAACTTCTAAAAACACAGTTTCATGGAAGATGGAACAATACTGTACAACCTTTGCTGCTGCTTCTCTAAATGGAGGAAAAAATGTTAATTCACCACTTTAAAAAGTGGAAGCTCAAAAAGTTGACTCATAAATCCTAGTATATAGAATAAAAGCATGGAAAAGCCATAGAAGTAAGATTCCCCACCCACCCCCATTTTTATTCTATGCATATGAGGGGAAAAAATTTGAATTTTAAACGGTTGTTAAGGCTTCAGTGCAGGTGTCTTGCACTGCTCTATAAAGGAGATCTTTTAAGTTTTGAAAATGGTGATTTATATTTAGGTTCTGAAACAATAAGCCTTTTCTTTTTAATTTATTTTGTCAGTATACAGCTTCATGTCAATAACTATGACTATGATTCTAGTTATGTTCTATTTGGGGAATGTGAAAAGATCTGAGTTTGTGTACTGCAGTATGTTTAATTTTTTTCTCCAATGACTGGTGAAGACCCCTGGAAGTATTTATTGTAAGAGGGAGATTTGTCCCTAATGGGTTTTGTTTGTGGTGTGTATTTTTAGTAGTTTGGTCAATAGGGTATGCATGTGTTAAAAGAAAATAATGAAATAGTAAAGAAGCTATGAAGCACAGGTAGTCTTTCAGTTCTACAAAGTTCACTTTGAACTGCAAGAAGAATTTCTGTTTAAAAAAAAATCAATACGTTTACTTATTCAGGTTTCATTTACGTTATGTAAGGCAGTTGAAAATTTAAATGTTGCTCTCATTAGAAAAGATAAAATTTTTGTGTAAAGCATAAAAAATATCTTTGAAAAGTTACATTTATAATATGTACTGGAAGGAGATCAAAGAATTTTCTCTTTTGTTTAGTTAACACACCTACCAGCTGTGTATACAGTAAATTTTATTGTCTTGATTCCTTTGCTCAAGAGGCATTTTCACCTGCATGCACTTTTTTTTTTTTTTTTTTACATTGGGAAGCAATAGTAAAAGTAGACTTACATATGTATACATATGTATGTGTGTATAAATACATATGTATTTAAATGAATTCTGTGCTGATTCAAGTTAAATTAACATCCATGATCTAGATTTCCTTCAAGTCTGACTTTAAAGCTCTGGCTTTATACATTTAGTAACAAGGAAATCATTACATAGAAAATAGTGTCAAAATTGATGTTTTCTTTAATGTATGTTGCCCAAATGTATATTGGGATAGTGTTTTGTTTCTTTGCTTGTATTATTTCTAGACACAGCCAGTTTAGTAAATAGTGGATAGGTTGCTTCACTGCCTTTGAATGTATGTATAAGTGTGTGTATCTCAATAAATTGGTGCAGTTATTTGGATGTATTTTGATCCATCAGAGCTAAAGAAACCGAGAAATTGATAGTCTGTTTCACTTAAAAGTGGCAGCGACATTGCTTAAAATTAAATTTTAATCCCTTTGTTAAACAGAACAACTTTGAAAGAACATCTGAGAATTCACAGTGGAGAGAAGCCTCATCTTTGTAGTATTTGTGGGCAGAGTTTTCGTCATGGAAGCTCTTACAGGTACAGATTTTTTTAAATAAGCTGCTAAACTGTCTTGCTTAGTTGATGACGTACATGCATTCATGTTATCAACAAAATTCTTCACAATGTATGTATTTTGATTTATTACAACTCTTAGAGCATTAGTATATGAATATTAAATATTGAAAGTATGTTAATAATACGTGAGAAGTCATTTAATTTTTAATACAAGATGTTAGCATTTTAAACACAGACAGAATCCCGTACAAATCTTGCGTCAAAGTTGACTTTCTTGTGCATCTAAAACTTTTGTGTCTTTGTTATTCAAAGAGAAAATAAGTGAAGGACTAAAATATTCTGCTAAACTAATGTCAGATATGGAGCTTAGCTCTGTTCTCTCTTCCTTTATAAGAGCAGTTTAAGCATACCGCAACTGAAAGTTATTTCCTGTGTGAAGCATTAAAGACTCTTCTGGTATTTTGCATTGAATTAGCAGTACAGATTATGTTAACAAAATTGGAATTTATGGTTATATTTATGACTATAAATATACAGACTTCATCTAAGAGTCCACCATGATGACAAGAGATATGAATGTGAAGAATGTGGGAAAACATTTATTCGGCATGACCATCTGACAAAACACAAAAAAATACACTCAGGTAGGCATTTTCTTTGCAAATTGGCTCCAAATTTCTGCTTTGAAATAAGACCAAATAAAAAAATTTATGGATTTTTTTTTCAGTACATGCAATGTTTTAGGCCCGATAAAAGTTCCTCTCACTATTTTTAAGGTCTACTAAAGAAGGGTTAATCTTACATGTTTTCAAGGTTTAAAAGACAAGTATTTCCTCCATGTTAACATAGAAAGCTGAGGGACAGTCAAAAACATGTAACAGTGAATTGCTTTAAAAATAATAATAAAAAAAAAAGCAAAAGTGAAAAAGGAGGATTTTTTTAATGAGTTCAGATTTCTTTTTTTTAATAGCAATTGTGTGAAACATCATTACCACAACACAAAAGAAGCTGTCACAGTCTCTGTCAAAGTTTGTACACTGATCACTTTAATGTAAGACCATCTAAGAGGTGTTGATGAAGTCTCTGTTATGGGGAAGAGGGAATGAAGGAAGGTCGTGGGAGTCAACCCTGAGAACAGCCAGATGGGGATGATCAGGAGGAAGAAAAAAAAAAAATCTTTCTGTTGCACTGAGAGCAGAAAGGTTATCAAATGTATAGGAAGAGCGAAGATTCCCTAGGGACTTTTCCATTTTCAGAACAGGATCCAAAGACACCGTGGCCTTCTAGAAGGCAAAATACTTTCTAGGCAGCATGAAAATACGAAAGTGATCAGAGTCTAAACTTCCCAAGCCTTTATTTTGAGGGACAGCTTCTTTTTTGGTGTTTGAAATCATAATGTCTGCTATAAAATAAAGAAATCTTTGAAAACTCAACTACAAAAAAAAAAAAAATCCTCTTTTCTACTCTATTTGCTTTCCCCCCTCTAGAAAGTTACATTCTTTGACTGTCCACACTCCTCCTACTTACATGAGAAGAAATATTCTGCCACTTTGTGGAAGATCTCAAGATGACTAAAAAGAATCAAGATACTTTTAAACAGCAGCATAAAAGAAAAAGGTAACTATGTAAATGAGGATAATTAAAAAGATAAATACTGTGATGTAATTTTAAGTTCTAAAAATTAGTAGCTGAAAATAATTGGTATGTTTAAATAAGCTTCTCCTTTAAAGCCCTTGAATTATTGAAGATACCACATTTTGGGTCATAATGAAGAGAGCAGATTCTCAGTCATTCACTTGTACCTCATGCAGTGCGTGTTTGGGGAAGTGTCCCTTAACTCATGAACATGAATTTCTTTGTAGAAATGACAAACGGTCAGTAATAGTCATATATAACAAGTGGTAAAAATCCTTACTCTGATAGAACCAACTTACTTCCGGAATTTTGTTCTTTGATAACAGAGAATCCTTCTCAGAGTAAGATATGGAAAGAGCTTGATTGGCTGGACTTTGTGAACATGGATCTACTGTATGACTTACAATTACAGCTCTTAGACATTTAAGAAGTTCCAGAAGATTTAACCAAAATGTATTTATTTTTGCGCTTGTAGGTGAAAAAGCACATCAGTGTGAGGAATGTGGAAAATGTTTTGGCCGAAGAGATCACCTTACTGTTCATTATAAAAGTGTTCATCTAGGAGAAAAAGTCTGGCAGAAGTAAGTGTTGGTTTTTTGTAGCTGAGTGAATATTTCTGTATAGTAACTGATTTTGTTGGGACTTGCATGTTTGTGCAGAATTCTAGCAGTCTGTGTTTGTTATACCCATTACCTTAGTCTTGATAGAGATACCATTATTATCATTTGAAGTGGATTTCAGAAAATTGCCTTCACAATTTAAGCAAGGTGTTTTCTTTGTGAATAAAATAAAAACAAAAAGGATCAAATTTTAATCTGTCAATTGTCTGTCTCAATGTTGTTCTAAATTGATGGTTTGCTGTAGCATTGTCATTGCAGGCTTGTTAAGACTGAATTATTAAACATCATTGAAGCACTGTGAGAACTATCCCACACTTTTAGAAGCTGGTAGCAGATTAGTGGCTCTGAAAGGAGGCAAAAACTTTGAAAACCAGGTTATGTCTATAAATTGAAAATGCAAGAGGGTTTTTAATTCTTGAGCTCCAAAAATAAGCCTTTCAGAGATTTTCAAATAAACTGAGACATAGTTGTTTTTCAAATTATGTGTTTTAACTGCTTGTACTCATTAGCATTGTGTAGAAGCCATTATAGGCGTGTCTGTGTTGAAAGTATAGGACATTGTCTGCTTATTCTCTTTGGTTTTTCTTAGTAGCCAATAGCCTAAACCATTCCTAGTACTTTATTTATGGCATAATTCCACCAAAGCGAAAGTCTCTTGTGGATGTTGGGTAAGAAAATGTTACTTAAGGATATTTTGGGGGTCAGAAAAAAAGTTTTAGTGGCTTTTGTTCTTTGAATACTAAGTGCCAATCCCAGCAGAGGGTAAGATTCAATATTGAAAAGAATCTAATTGACCTTCTTGGTACGCGGAAGCCAAGATATAGGAGCATGTAAGGAAATTTGGAAACTTTGATATTCAACTATTTTGCAGTTAAAGATTTCAGGTAGGACTGTGCATATAGCTTTATTGTAAGTTGGTTTAAAAAACAAAAGTATCTAACATAAAATGTCTTTTCTTCTTTAAAGATATAAAGCAACATTTCACCAGTGTGAAGTCTGTAAGAAAGTTTTTAAAGGGAAATCAAGTTTGGAAATGCATTTTAGGACACATTCAGGTAAAAATAAAATAAACCCCAACAAAACCATAAAACATGTAGGAATGTATTTTTATGCATCAACATTGATGGAATTATTTAATTCATTATGGTTGTTGAGCGTTCAGGGCTAGAGTAGCAGGAAGCAGCAAGACCTTTTATGCTTTCTCATTTGTTGCTCATTCCTGAATACTACCTTCTGAATATATCACTTGAAATATTGATAATTATTAGCACAGGTTTGTGGTATGCTCTCTACACCTCTTTCTTTAGTTTATTGGTGTATGCTCATGCCAAATTTACCCAGACCTTCTAATAATTTTTGTGGTCCAGAGAATACTACATTTCAAGTGGTAATCTAAGCAAGGATTTGAAATCCTTTTAGGAAGGTTTATGTCCTTATATGTTTGACTTTGGTTTTGCTGCCTTATGTTTAGGGAAATCATTGTCCTTTTGAAATGTATAGAAGTGCAGATTGAGTTCATTTAATACCAGTATCATAACAGTTTAAAGACTGTTCTTTTTTAATTGGTTTATATTCTGATTATCTTTGTGTGTACCTGACAGAAGTCATAAGTATTGGGAAAATTGTGTTAAAGGAGAAAGGTATGCTAATGTAACTTCTAAACAAACTTCTAGTGGCTCCTTGGATTCCAAAATTGATGCTAAACATATGCTTTTTGTTTTTAGTAAAATTCTTTTATACTAGGTCTCTGCGACAAAATGCATGTATGTATTTGCATATTTATGTGTGATATGATGTTACTCAGAATAACTAGTTCTTCTCTGTCTTTACAGGCGAGAAACCCTACAAATGCCAAATCTGTAATCAGTCTTTTAGAATTAAGAAGACATTAACAAAACACATGGTTATTCATTCAGATGCTCGACCTTTTAATTGCCAACACTGCAATGCAACATTTAAACGAAAAGACAAGCTGAAATATCATATTGATCATGTTCACGGATCAAAGGCTGCAGAAGAGGCATTGACATCTTCTTCAGAGGAAAAGCTAGTCTCCTTACCAGTGCAGTACACCTCTGATGACAAAGTTTACCAAACTGAGGCTAAACAGTACGTGGAACAGTCCAAAGCATATCAATCAGAAGCCAAAACTTTGCTACAGAATGTATCTCCAGAAGTATGTGTGCCTGTGACTCTGGTACCAGTTCAGATGCCTGATCCACAAGCCGATCTAGTACAGCATTCTGCTCAGTCACACGGCATTCTTCCTCCACAACCCGAGCAGACAGATTATCAACGAGCAACAGATCTATCATTTCTAGAGAAATACACTCTTACTCCACAACCTGCAAATATTGTTCATCCTGTAAGGCCTGAACAAATGTTGGATCCTAGAGACCAGTCATATCTTGGAACTCTACTGGGGCTAGATACAGCTCCTACTGTACAGAATATTTCAAACAATGAACATTCATGATCAGACCATAACATTCCACCTAATTTACTAAGCCATTAGCCAATAAAAGGCTGATATGGCAATTAAGATTTATATTTTATATTTTATTTGGACTCATGAGTCTTCTGCATAGTTTTGGAAAATCAGGTTTGTTTACATAATATTTGAACATTTAGGAACATTTTGATGCATACTGAAAGAGTGTTTCTTGTGATTTTAAGAGTTTTTAAAAATCTTATAGATGGTCTTTTAAAAATTATGCTCTGAAATATCTTTTAAGGATAGTGGCTGAAAAATGTAATTACGTATCTGGCTATTATTTTTTACAAAAAATTGCCTTTCTGCATCTCACTTTGAGTTAATGCTTTAAGTGTACTAAAAAGCATTCTGGAAGAATAAGGACTATTTCAAATTCAGTAAAAGTTGTAAGGGCAGGCAGGGATGTAAAACACAAACTTTGAATTATGTTTCACATAGAAATTAAAATATAATTTTATGTGAACCCTCTGGCATTTTGGAGGGTTTTAAAGTCTGCTGGACTCTAGAGCCAAGCCAGTGGACACAGGAACTAGATCTTCTGAGAAGTGATTTAGATATTTTATGAAGACACTAAACAGGGTGTTTGGTGATCCCCCTGAGTATAATTAGGCTGCCTAAATTTGGCCTCTTAATTTTTCCTTGATCTCTAAATAATGAATTATGTACGAAGATCTAGACAATGGTATTGTCTAATTTTCTACAGTTAGTGCTACATAATTTTAATATGCATTTTTTCTTGCCTTTTCAGTCTTGTTTGTCTTCTAAAGTGTGCCCCACACTCTAACTTTGAAAGAAATGGGAGTATTTGCAAGGTCATTTTAATCTATGAACAGTCATAAAGGATTGGCGTGGTTTATCCTTGTTAGAGCAAAAGTTATAACAGGATCCCACATTAGCATGCCCATTTTCAGGTTAGCTGTTATAGAGGAGAAATTTAAAGGCTCTTATTTCCAGAACAGTTCTCAACTTCTATTTAAAAAAAGGAATAATCGGTAATTCTAAATCTCTTGTGAGTTGCTAATGAAATTGTTTTGTTTCTCACTTTCTTGTACTGTGTTTATAAAACAAAGTCAAACTCTTGAGAGTATTTTATGTCTTTAATTACTTTTAGCTTTTTCTTTACTAGACGGAAGAGTTTTTTCCACAAGAACAATTTGAACTACAAGTCTAGCGTAATTCACCATGAAATCTAGTCTAATTTAACCTCATCAAGCTTTCTATTTTAAGCCTGCTTTAAAAATATTATTCTGTATTTGTTTGGTGAATATTATGCCAAAGAAAGTATCTGAAGTGATTTTATAATCTTCATTATTCCTCACAAGAATTACATACTAAGGCAAAATTTTCCCCAGTTTTCCCTATTCTTAAATTGCTGACTTAAAGTTTAAAATGGGAAACTGGATGTATGTGTATTATTGTAACTGTTAAATTTATCCAATGACCTGACCACAAGTGATCTGTGGTGAAAAGTTCGTTTGTCATCCCCGTTCTGTAAACTCTAAACGGCACGAATCATTTTCAATCCTATTCAAATCTTTGGTGTTAGATTCTTTTAATCCCCGTCTACTTCAGTGTTGAGCAGTTTGCAGGAGAGGGGCCGGAGCTGCCTGAATGTTCCTATTTTGAAGCTTGTACCCTAATGGATTCTTAACCTAAACACACCAAAGATTTCTGTTAGCTGTTAAATAGTGGCAGAGTTATAGAATTTTAAGTGTTATCGATATTTAAATAGGACTTAGCCAAAGAAGCACAATAGAAGTCCTAAACTTTAAAAGTTCAGTTTCTAAAACAGGACTACGTATGTTTAACTGTTCTATGTTTGTATCTCTAAAGGAAAATTTAGAGCTGTGCTCTGGGAATGTTCAGACTGACGTGCTGTAAATATATCTGGTAAGAAGCTGAATACTAGCAAATACACAGCAATAATGAGGCCATTGAATGCCACCTTCTGAAAGGACACTATCAAGTACTACCCTTCCTGCTTTCTAACTCCATCTTCATCTCCTTTCAAAATAAAACTGTTTCCGTCATCTTTACACTCCAGGGCTTGAAACCTGCTGGCTTACGTGTAGTTTTCAAGTCAACGTGTATGTATCATATTCATATTACCACATGTGGGCGTGAAACATGATCTCCAGCATTTGTGGCTGTACCATTAGAAATAACCCAACATCGATGGTGTCAGTGCAGTTCTCAGACTAAAAAGCCTATCTCTTTGTTGTTTCTTGTCTTTTCTGTCCTACGGTAGAAGAAAATACTGTAGGATTTTGACAAAACAGTGGCTTAAAAATAGTTAGAAACTAATTTTTTCTTTTAAAATCCAGTCTGTTTGGAAGGCACTCTAGGAAGATACTAAAATGGAATTTGGATCATATTTACTTGATAATGTCCTTTTTAAAATTCTTTCATGATTGTGCCTTTTACATATATTCTGAATAATGGCTTTTTCTCTAGTTCAGTTGGTTATTCAGAAAACATTAAGGTCAATATCTTCCAAAGGGCTTCATGTTTTTGGGTGCCCAACAAGAAATGGATTATAAAAGGACTCATTTTTCAGAAAAATGAGCGCTATCTTTGCTGTTTGGGTTGCCAGAATTACTAGTCATTCCTGGAAAAAAAGACCTACTAGTTCTTTGGCGTTCTTTTATTTGCAGATAACCCTACTAGTTAATGTTTTTACCTGCTGGTCAGGCTGGATCATTACCAGTTGACAGTGAAAGAAAATAGGAAAGCTTATTATGTGCTAGATACATAGTTTTTATTTTTTTAATACCATGAGCTGTAATCCTTATGGCTTTACATCTATTTAAAATTCGTATATGAGCAAAGTAAATTTTCCTGGACTGGTACTTTGTTTGGTAGGTGGAAGCAGCTGCTCTCTGCTCGATGGAGGACAGTTCCTCTTAAGAGGACTGGAGTTGAAGGGCAGAGATCTGCACCTCGCAGCCGCATGGGTTGAAACTCTGCAGGTGTCTGGCACCTCCATTTTAATACGTTTATGTACTCATGGAAAAGGCACGTCCCGTTGAGCTGGAGGGTGCTTTTACAATAAAGGCTATGTTTTATCTGGCAGTCATTGACTCAGTTGAGCATTTTTTGCCAAAGAAGGAAAAAGCAGGTCTCTTAAAAATATCTCTAAAGAATGATCAGTGGCACATTGCAAAAAGTTGGTCTTTTCCACGTGCTGACCTTTGGGGAGAAGAGTAGAGTCCCTGTTGGTACTCTAAACTGCTACGTGGTTCTGAGAACTTACTGCACTCGTTCTGTTTAAACATTGAATTCTGTATTTTTTTGCTGAACAAATTTCTGGTTGTTGGCTGGGTTACTGCCTTTAATTCTTTAAGTGGATTTTATGTTCGGTTTATTTATTTATATTGGAATTTCCTCTTTGAGCACTGACACTTTTCCTACAGAGGTATCGCTCTCATGGGTTCTGTTTATGCTGAACATCAGTAATGGTGATGATATATCTTCTGTAAGGCTGTGGTTTCCTTAAAAATATAGTGCTACTTTAGTCTGGATTATAATTTGGGTAGTTGTTTCTAAAGATGGGTCATGCCAGAACACAATAACAAAAGATTTATTTGGTATCATCAAAGAGCTAAGGTTATTTGCCTAGTAACAAATGTGAAAGCCTTCAGACCTCTGAAGAATGCTTCAAAGGAATCGCCTCCTAATGTGTTTGGATCAAACATGAAATGTGTTATGGAGTGCTAAGGAATAAATGACCCTCGAGTTTTTAAATTTAAAATAATTTCTGTGTAGAAGTTCATGAATGTAGAATTATGAATGAATTCTGGGAAGGCTGTTGTAGATGAACAGGGTTTTTCCCCTGAAAACGATGAAAAAGATGTGAAATTTTTCTATATTGAGCATACGCGTGTAACTGATCCATATTGTGTGTTGTCCAGATGACTGAAATTTAAGGAAAATAGAGTGCGTTTATGTGTAGGTCCTTGTGACTACTGTCACGTGTGATCTGTTTCGATGGTATCATCTCGCAGTGATTGGATTGTTTCACCATATGCATTGAAGAACGACACTGGCAGAATATAATGCAGGGCTGTCGCTTTGCTTAAGCCCATAAGGATCTTTTTCGTGGTTCATAAGAAATGTTTTGGTTTAAGAGGATTTGACAGAATAAAGGTAACAATGGCAAAATTTTTTTTAATCCCCAACAACCATTTTGATCAGGTTTAAATGTTGGTCCTTTTATATGAAAGAATAAGGTAAAATAAACTCAATATTTTGTCACTGGTATATGAGATAATGTGGTTTAAATGTGATCTGTATAGGTTGATATTTTAGATGGAAGTCTTTAAGTAAAGTTGTCTTTTTAGGGGAAATTCTTTGCTGTAAGGAAAAGTTAGGAAGTGTACTGTAAATGTAGGAGTACTCGGTCCTATGTGTAATTTTGATTGTTATGGAAAAGTAAAGTTCTTTTGTCTTAACATTGCTTGCTTCACAGGATTTCTTGCAGGGATGCTTGTGCTAAGTTTTGACTTCTGATATTTTATTTTTTTTTTTAAATAGCACGGAAACACAGCATTCTGTACGTCTTTCACTTTTAAAGCTCATGAAAGATAAGCAGAGAAGGCAAACCTTTTTTTCCCCCCCATCACATCTGTGCGTGTCTCGTTCTACTTTTTATTTTAAAATATTTTGTAAATTAAATTTATTTAGAAAAAAAAAAGGACGCCTTTGCTTGATTATTTTATTATTTTTTTTTATAGGGGAAGAGCTTTTTTTTTTTTTGCTTGGGGGTTTGCTGAATCCATCTTTTTTTTGTTGTTGTTGGTTGGTTGGTTGTTTTTTTTTTCTTTTTTTAATTTTGAAGCATCACTCAAACTATCCAATGCTAAGCCGAAGGCCCGTTCCCGTTACCACCTCCCGGGATGGTGGGTGGAGGAGGCCGAGGCTTCTGTCCGGGACCTTGATCGCGCTGTACTGTCCCGGGGGAGCCGAGGAGGGGTGGGAAGGGGGACGCGGAGGTCCCTCCGCGTCCCCCTTCCCACCCCTCCTCGGCGCCCCCGGGACAGCGCCTGCTCCTGCCGCCGAGCGGCAGCATCTCCCTCCTGCTCCTGCGAGGCCCGTCCGTTTAAATAAAACGCTCAGCGCTGATTGGCGGAGAAGGGAAGGGGCGGGAGCGGCCCCCCGCGGGGATTGGTGGAGGGCCGAGTTTGAACGGAGGCGCGGCCGTTGGTGTTGTGAGGGGGAGCAGTGTCGGCCGTGTGGAGAGCCGGGCCCATCTCTGGGGTTCTGCCCCAGCTATGGCCGCGGGTTTCTTCCCTGGAGCGGTGGCGTGGGAGCAGAGTCCTCGGCGGCGGCGCTGGGCCGTGCGGCGGGGTGAGGAGGAGGCGGATGAAAGCCCTGCCGTTCTGGTTCTGAGCCACTTCTCCCGGCCGCCCTTCCTCAGCTTCGGCAGCCTGCGTGTCGGCGGCTCCCGCACACGCCTTCTGGGCATCGACAACCCTAACGCGGAGGACGCCGAGGTGGTCGTCGACCGCTTCCCGGGTTCGGCCAGGGGCTTCAGCCTTGAGCATCGCCGCTTTTCTGTGCAGGTATCGGGCGGGGGGAGTGGGTGTCTGTGAGTGTGTGACACGCGAGGGGACCCCCGAGTTCCCCCTGAGGGGGGGTGGCAGGAAGCTCCACAGGTTTCGGCGGCAGAGAAAGGCCCTCCGCCGGCCTGAGGAGCGTTACCGGTTTGCGGCCTGATCCTCCCCCGAGACAAGTCACGCGTGAGCCGGCCGCGTAGTATTACGGTTTTCGGTAGCCGTTACCCGGAAAGTGTGGTAATTTGGTGGTGGTTGAGGGTGCTGTCCCGGTGCGTCCCAGGCTCGCGGTTCGTGTTAAAGGGGAAGAGCTGGCGCTTTAGGTGGCCTGGGAGCTGTCACAGGCTACGGAGGCAGTGAATCCTGGCACGACACAGTTGGGTTTGGTTTTTTTCACTGAAATGCAAAAGCATAAATTAATTGGTCTCTGGGAACGTGGCTTTAAAGATAGGGACAGATGAATAAGAGGTGTTTAAAAAGTGACCTCTCAAAACGTTGGAGGACATCTGTTTAGGAAAAAGACTGAGGGAGCTTGTTGTGAAGAGGATGCTAATTCACTGTTCTGCATGTTAATTCCCAATACAAGAGAGTAAAGCAGGCTTAACCTGGGAATAAATCCTTACAATTCCCAAGGAAATAGAAACTATGGTAAATCCAATCAATGGAGATTTTTAAAAGGACAATTTGGACAAATAAGTAGAATCCCTTTAAGAAAGGAAGACACTCTCGAGATCCCTTGCAAGAATATGCTTATAAAAATAAGTTGAAGTCTCACTGTGATGTATTTGAATAACAAGTTCCTATAGTAGTTAATGAATACTAACTGCTGTTGACCTGCTTTACTGTATAAGCACATATTGAATTAGTTTGTATGGTTTCATTAAATGCTTCTTCCGGAAGAGCTGGAACTCCTAATTAAAATGCTCAAGAGATTGGTCATTTCACACTCTCTTTTTGATTTTATTTGAGGTATAATTGTTCTTTGGTCTGTTAGTATTGATACCAGCAGAGCACTGAAATGATTTAGTAGAGGTGACTGTGCGTGAAGAATCTTTACATAGATCATACATAGCTCCACGACTTCCTCCACTGGTATTTAGATTCATCTAAGGTCCTAAAAATTAACTTCTGATTATTAGCCCAAACATAATTACCTCAAAATTACTTCATTTATTTATTACTTTAGACAACTTATTTCGTTAATATGTGCAGTTTTGTGATTTTTTCATACCCTTACTCAAATCTTGTCCTTTTTACTGTGTGTTATATCGATATGTGTTCTTGCTTGCTTCCCATTATAGTTTCATTAAGAGGTATATGCCCTTTTAGTTAGACAACATTTTTGATAGAGATTGCTTAAATTTAGATGTCAGAGGGGGAAGAACTGACACTTAAACATTTAACAATTGTTTATCTTTTCATGTTGTTGGAATATATGTTGCTTCTGAATACTATTTCTCATTTGATTTGATTACTCTATCTTTGATGTTACATAAGTGTACCTAGGTGCTAGGTATTAAACATTTCTTTTTTTCCAATAGTCAGGACAAAGAGTCTTTGTTTCTGTAACGTGGACACCATTAGAAGAAGGAAAAGTCAGAGAACTGGTAACTTTTGTTATTAATGGCATTGTAAAACATCAAGCTGTGCTCCTGGGTATTGCTGAGCAGCCTCCAAAGAAAAAGGTGAGTGTGTTTATTATGTGTCTTAATTCTGTTTGGCATAGCTGACACAGATATTGTTTTTATTAGTAGAAAATTCAGTGAAGGAGAATTAAAATTTGGAGACTAATGCTCTCTGTGGGAATGCCTGTTATCTTCAAAATTATTCAGCTGGGTTGGAAAGTAGATACTGGTGCATTACAGCTTAGAGAATAAAACTAAAACATGACCAAAACAAAAGTTTTCAAGCCTGGAAATAACTTATGGTGAATTTTGCACTAGGTGTTCTTTTTAGTCTATTTTTAGACTTTGAATGAATACACTGGTAACGTTCACTTTTACACATGAAAATATGTAGAAAGTCAGCAAACTAATTTTCATTTATGTTTTTTTTTCAGAAGAGTCTTTGGGATACTATAAAAAAGAAAAACTCTTCAGAAACATTTGCTTCAAAAAAAGTCAAAAAAAGTACTTCAGAAGTTAAAAATGTTAATAAAACCTTTCAAGTTTCCCAGAAGGTGGATAAACTTAGAAGCCCGCTTCAGCCATGTGAAAATCAGAACACAGTGCAAAATAGTATATCCCCAGGGAATGACTCTTTCATTGGCTCAGAAAATAAATTGCCTATATCTCCTATTGCACCAATGCTAGAGGAAGATCGTAATACTGTTTGCACACCACTTGCAATGAGAAGATCTACTACATTCTTGGATATTGCTGCTGCTGTAAATGAGGAGTTATTGCCTGAAATAGACAGCTGTAACCTCAAGAAATTTGTTAATGAGCACAATGAATTAACATCTGAAAGTGCATACAGTTCTACTGGATTAACACAACTGCCAATTTCAAACAATGAAGTAATTCTTAATGGTGCACTCTCACCAGTTTGCACTCCAAAACACTTAACATCTGTGCCTGCTTTAAGTACAAGGAGAATTTTAAGTCCAGATTCTTTTGTAAATGACAGTTATCATGTAGATATAGATATAATAGAGCAGTCTGTTCCAATTCTGTCACCTGATCAATTTGTGAAAGACATCTTGTCAGAGAAGCAATCAAAGACTCCTAAACTTGATGCAGATTTAATATCATCTACTACAGAGACTTACGTTGTAAAGAAATTCCTACCCTCAAAATGGAAAAAAAGTGGAGATGTAGAGACAAAAACACATGTTCATATAGAACATAACTTAAACAAAGTCTTTGAGATGCATAATGTAGAATCACAGGTACTTCATTATGACAAACCCAAAGAAAATCACTTCAGTTTTCCTTCTACAGGGGAGCTTCAGACTCACAATTCTTCTCAGAGAGAGCAACCAAAAAAGCGTCCAGTTCTTTCTGCCACTGTCATAAAAAATAAGCCTGATGCTGCTGAAGACAAAAGAATGGAAACCCTGCAGCCAAAATCTAAAAAATGCCTTAGTAAAGCGATAATGGAATGTGCTAATGCTGTGCCTGTACATTCAAAGGCAGAAATATCGAAACATCTTCCAGTTATAGATCCCATTTCAGCAGAAAATAAGTGTCACAGTGACAAAATAAATTCATCTCCTACTGGATCAACTTCTTTGTGTCGTAAGAGGAAAAGTGAAATATACGTAGAAAATAGTAGAGTTACAGCTCCGGTGTATGTGGAAGAAGTGGAAAGAAAAAGGACTCTTACATCTAGTGTGGACAATAAAACACGTGCTACTATGAGACCATCAGCCTTCAAACGCACAAACCGAGAGAGAGCAGGGCAGAGAAAGAAAGCTGGTAAGCAGTATTTCCTTCATTTACCACTTCCTGAAAAATGCCTTTGATTATGAAATTTGTATAGCAAACCGAACTGTCTAGCAAGTCAGGAATATTTCGTATCTCTGAAATGTGGGTCTTTGCAATTTTGTTAGATATTACCTGCATTTTAAAAACTTGAAGACTAGGTCAGAGTTTTGGTTATGTAATTGGCTTCAAATTTGCTTTATTCTTTTGTAAACCTTGTTAATGACAGGAGAAGCATCTGGTAGTTCTTGAGCAGAACCTTTTTTATGTAATTCAAATTTACTAGAAACTTACTCACTGCATGAGATTTCTGTTATGTATGCTTACCTTTGTGCATATTTGACTTCATCACCGTGGTCAAATATTTTTAAATATGTGTTTCCCGCATCTCATTCACACTGCCTGCTTTTCACTATTTGTAACTGGCTTGTTGCCAGTCTTGTGTAGCTCTTTCTGCCTTTATAGTTTGCCAATACTTTGTGGCTTGAAGATCTGAAGAAGTTGGCTTCTTGTATTTCAATGTATTTTAGGTTTTCTAAACATTCTGTTCCCAAGTATACTCTGGAATAGAAACTGAATGAGGGTCTGTAACTGACAGAAGCATTTAATTTGCAGAATCTGTATGCAGTCCCTGCAATATAACTAACAGGAAAAACCCATCATGTCTTTCAGATCAAAACAACATGCTGCTTTCTTCAGTTCAAGTGATCTGTTCTGTGATCTAGATTTGATTTGGGGCATTCAGGAATGCATTTTGATTTCAGGGTTTGTAAGGTAGTCGACATAAAATATAACACACTAATCGTGTTGTAGTGTGCAGCAGGAAAAGCTGTGTTGTCTACCAGGTTATTTCTAGTCATCCACTAGGGTATAGATAGATGGTCTGGACAAGGAAGTATTCTGTGAGCCCGAAATGACCTTGGTGTCTCTTAATCCTAGTTGTGAAATGCAAAAATGATGACAGCTTTGAGTTAGATTCTTCTTGAAAATTTTTCTTGAGAAACATAACCTGTTACTCTTTTAATTGCACAGGCATTGTCTCTAGGCTTCACAAAGAAAAACTATATTTCACTACTAAAAGTTAACTTTGAAATGCCCACCATTAATTTAATCTGCTTGAGGTCCAACTTTATTAAAAATTATCAGAATGTATTTAGAATTTATTAGAAGTGCATGAGAGATTGGAATAATGACTTCACTTCTCTAGGAGAAGTGAACATTCTATGAAAAACACTACTTCAGCTAAGCAGGAGAATGCAACCTGTGACTTATGATCTCTGTCTTTTTTGTTTCTGAAGTACCATCTTGTCAGGGGATATCAGGCAGCAACTATAGTACATCTGCAAAAGCATACTTTTTTAGTCCTTCATTTGGTGTCAGTGTAACAAAATGATTGCGCTAAAAGTATGTATTCTTATATGTTGAGAGTTCAGAAAGCCTAGATCTGCATTTTTTTCCTTGTATTTTATTTAAGCCCTTCTGCTGCTGTGTAGTGGATAATACTTACTATTCTCGTATCTTGATGCCTGGGCTAACACAAGTCAGGCTGCACTGAAATGAGTATCAGTGTAGTATGCCATCTATCTGTGGCAAGCGGTGAGGCAAGCCCTAAAAAGTCATACCTCTTACCCCAGATGCTGATAGAATACGCACTTTCATATGTTCTAATGAATATTTTTACCAATTAGCTTAGTGTTTCTAGCCACATGGTAATGAATTGCAGACACTATGTTTCCTTACTTTATGGAAGAACTGTGAAATGTGATAGCTCTTACTTACTCTTAACTATTTTTCCTTTTTGACTGTAGTCAAACTGCTTTGCTTAAGTTTTTCCATCAACAGGAGATTACTGGTATTTTGTATCGGTTCATGGGGAATTACTTGAGTTCCATACTTTATAAGTGATATGAAGTTTTATACATTACCTTTCACTGACATGTTTGTTGTTGATATTTGTGTGTTAATGCTTGTAGGTTCTTCACTTCAGAAAGCACCTAAAACTACCAACAGAATTAGTAAACCCATCCCTGGATTGGCTCAGTCTCACCTGACATTTGTGAAACCTCTGAAAACAGGTAGGCTGACTCCTGGTATTCAGTAAAACAGTAGACACTGAATTGAATGTCACAGTTGCTGTACTGCTGGTGATTGGTAAGACCCAACTGGTTAGAGTTGAGACGAAATAGAAGATTGTAGCTGCAATGAATCAATATCTAGCAGGAAAATGCGTATAACCTCTCAGGTTCCATTTGGACTACTTGTAAGAAAATTGCTTGCAACACATGGCCAGCTGAAGGTAAATGTTGTTGTTGCAAGTGTAAAAGCTACATTACAGATATGTTCCCACATGACTGATGGTTATCAGTGAAATGCCTCTTCCATATAGGATAACATTTTCATAAAACAACAGAATACCTAAGAAGAGGAAATCTCTGACCAAAAAGATACTGATTTTGCAGAACTTATAATACTAAGGTGACCTGATCAGAAAAATACATCTATAAAATGGCTCTTTCTGGATGTAATCTGACTCAGCTTGGTTTTGCCCCAAGATGTGCATTGCAAATGGCCTGGGTTCTAGAAATCTTGTCTTTGTTCTAGTGCTTTAATAATGTAATCCATGTTTTGTGGCTGAAGGTTATTTAATGGTGGCTGATCTGCAAGTCACTGAAGATTGTAACAATCTGCTTTTTTCTGCTATGGTGCTAATGTTGGAGTGTCAAATGTTAATCCTTTCCACAATGAAATGCGTATTGGTTATCAAATGTTTCAAGGACCAGAGGGACTTACTTTTTTTTTTTTTTTTTTAATTAAGTCATCCCTAGGCACCCAATGCCTTTTGCTGCTAAAAACATGTTTTATGATGAACGTTGGAAGGAGAAGCAGCAACGAGGTTTCACCTGGTGGTTAAATTTTGTACTTACTCCTGATGACTTCAGTGTAAAAACAAATGCCCCACAAGGTAAGAGTACAAAAAATTTTTACTTTTAATGTTCTGAAACATTATGTAATGTGCTTTATTAATATTAATGAATAATAGTACTAGCTTAATACTTGTCCCATCTTGTCACTTTAGTTTGTGTAACATTAAACTGTTAGGTATGAATAGATTTTTGGTCTTTAATTTTTATGTATCATCTGTTTCCCTTTTCAGCCTTTGACTTAATACTATGATAATCATAAGCCAAATATTTGGTAATGTGTCTCAGTGGTGGTTTTGCTAGAAAATATGGAATATGCAGATCATATGTACTTGACAATATATGTTTAGTGCAACAACTGGTGAGCTTCTGGAGGGATAAAATCATTAGTCAGAAGGAAATAACAAAATGTGAACTTAGGGAGGAAAAAAATAAATGAGGTGGGCAAAGCTACCTTTGAGATGTAAATGCTTACTTTTTGTGTGTGTTTAAACAGTAAATGCAGCTGCTCTTATCTTGGGAGAAGAGAACCATCATAAAATCAGTGTTCCTAAAGCACCAACGAAAGATGAAGCATCTCTAAAAGCTTATACAGCTCATCGTAAACTGAATAAGTTACGACGTGAGGCTTGCCGTTTGTTTACATCTGAAACAATGGTTAAAGCTATTAAGAAGCTGGAAGTTGAGATTGAAAGTAGACGTTTGCTCATTCGTAGAGACAGGCATCTCTGGAAAGATGTAGGTAAGAATACTAAAACTCTGCATGCTCTCTTTTCTTGCAGGTAGAAACAGGATTATTCGCACACTATGTTGATATAATCTGAGGTTCATTGATAGAAATTTTTGCTATAATATAAAGTTTTTGCTGGATATAATATTGTAAGATGCTCTCTTGCAGGAGAGAGGCAGAAAGTCCTTAACTGGCTTTTATCTTACAACCCTTTGTGGCTGCGTATAGGTCTGGAGGTAAGTGCAGAATTTATGGCCTGTAATCAAAGTTTAAAGGACATCTAGCATTTATTTTTTTTAGTAGGGGAACGTTTCAGGTTTCTTTTGTTTTCTGTTTACCAATTCAGGTAGGTTCAATTCAGTTATAGCATGTTTACATCTCTGAAATTATTGCAACAGACTTGCTTTTAAAAAAAGTGCTTGCCTTATTGAAAAGGAAGACATTTAATCAAGGAAGTGGAAGTTTAACTCCCTGACCAATAACACAAAAGAAGTTTCCTATCAGTTTCACCATTTATTAAACTGGAGAAAAATGCAGTCGTCTTAAAGAAGTTCCTGATCAATTCCTCAGATGCAGATGATCATACATGTTTTGAAATGTTGGATTTGGAAAACGGATTGATTTTTAGAGATTAATTACCATTTACTATTTCAGAATTTCAGTAATATATATTACTTAAAAAAAACCTTATAGTATTTAAGGCAATTTTTAACGGTCCTGCTTTCTTTTCCCTTTTTTCATATTAGACTGTTTATGGAGAACTGATAGCTTTGGAGAGTAATAGTGATGTTATGGGTTTAGCAATATTTATCCTTAATCGCTTGCTTTGGAACCCTGACATTGCAGCTGAGTACAGACATTCCACTGTGCCTCACCTTTACCGAGAAGGTAACTACTACTTCCAAAAATAGGTTATTTTTAGCATTTAATTTTTGAACTATCATTTAATATGTTCTATGTTTTTTAGGTCATGAAGAAGCTTTGTCAAAATTCACACTGAAAAAATTGCTGCTGTTAGTTTGCTTTCTGGATTGTGCCAAACGGTCCAGAATGATTGACCATGACCCTTGCCTCTTTTGTAAGGATGCAGAGTTCAAGGTAAGAGAGCTGTGATTTGATGTCTCCCTCCATATTGTCCCAAGACTCAATGTAGATTATTTTTTTAAAACTTTTTTTTTAAATCTGACTGTAAATATGTACTTTTCTTTAACAAGTGTTGGCTGTTCAGCCTTTTGCATGAACAGTCTCAACACATCATCTCACAGTCACGTAAAGAAATTCCCAAGAAAATTTTGAGGTGTTGGTCCTGCAGGAAGGACTCCATTATCTTGCGTTATATGGCTTCCCTCTCTAAAGTTAAGCTTCTGTGTTATTTTTAAATATCACTCTAGCATACTGCAGCTGATCTTAATTGTAGGTTGGTTTGATGGGCATTTCTGTTTGGTTTTTTTTTTCTGTTACTTTGTTGTGATAAGAAAGACTATGCAATATCTGTTGTACAAAGGCTTTGATTAACAAATATGTTATTCAAATAAAATCACTTTTCTTGGGTTTATACTATATAGACAGGCAGACTGAAGAAAAAAGTATTCCCGAATTTGGTGGTGCTTTCAGTGACATGATAGCCAGGTATAATGAAAATTAAAGCTGTGTGAACTAGCTAAAAACACATTGGAAAAAATATAATAAAATTATCATTTTTCAGTATTGGGCAAAGAAATAATGCTTGACAAATATTGCAGAGTTAAGATTAAAGATTATCTTCCTCTTTTTTTGTCTTTTAGTCCAGCAAAGACCTTCTGCTTGCATTTTCTCGGGACTTCCTGAGTGGTGAAGGTGACCTTTCCCGCCATCTTGGTTTCTTAGGACTACCCGTCAGTCATATTCAAACTCCACTGGATGAATTTGATTTTGCTGTAACAAATCTGGCTGTGGACTTACAATGTGGCACTCGTCTTGTGTGCGTTGATACAGAATAATTTTAAACTATTTATTTTCTTTTACAGAATACTTAATGTGAGCTTGGCTAAGGTATTAAACTGTGAAATTCCCTTTTTTAGGAGAACAATGGAACTTCTCACCAAAAACTGGAATCTTTCAAAACAGCTGAGAGTTCCTGCAATAAGTCGTCTACAGAAGATGCATAATGTTGACATTGTTCTTAATGTCCTTAAAGAACGAGGAATTAACTTGAAAGATGAAAGTGGTAAGGCCTAGAAATCAGCGTTATTTTAAGTGCATCGGAGGACTAGTGCACACTTTAATTTCTTGATTATTTGATAGGAGCTTCAATTGACTCCAGGGATATTGTGGATAGACACAGGGAAAGAACATTAGCACTGCTGTGGAAAATTGTCTTTGCCTTCCAGGTACTATTCAATTACTCATTGTGTGTGTTTGTTACTAGTTACAAACGAGCAATAATGAAAACACTGATCTTTCAGGAATATTTGTTGTCTGTGAAACCTCTACTAACCAAATTTGTGAAATTATCTTCTTTGTGTGTTCGAAGTGCCATGCAAACTTTACCTAAATGTGATAACTGTTCAGTTTAGATAATGTTTCAACTGTGCTTTTTGTTATATACATCCATAAGTTTTTGGAAAGTTTATGCTGTATGTCAACAGAATTGATAATCAAAAGTAAAAGAATGTTGGTCTCAAAATGATGATAAGCTCTTACTAACTGAAAAGGTTACATTGACAGACAATTATAGAGTAAGCTCTGAAGCTCTACTTTTTTCCATTTGAAACAGTCAATTTGAAGAAACATTCTTGAAATAAAAACGAAGATTTCTTAGGCATTGCTGCAATGGCATTTCAAGGCCACTAGAAAAAATAAGTAGAGGAAGGAAAAATAGTTTTCTTAAGACTGTTTTAGAGAGTTAACTGGAGTTGGATAGTCTTTTGAAAATAAGTGTCCAGCTGACAACTCCAGTAGGAAGGCACATAAAGTATGGAAGGTAAAATAAGATACAAGTTGAGGTGGAATTTCCCCACTAAGTAGTCAGGAATATAAGTACTATTGACTATATCTAAAGCAAGAATTTCAAATATTATTGCCACAGAACTATCAGAGAGCCAGAAGAACATAATTAAAACCAAATGTAACTATTTTCTTTCTTAACTACTGTTATAGTATTGAGTAGTTACCTTCCTCTGGTTAGTTCTTCTGATGCATGCACTGGGGTTGCATTGCTTTTCATTAAAGAAATAACTTCAGTGAGGAGTGGCTTTATCCAAGTCCTGTGGATATACTACTTTTTCTCCAAACATCAGACCGTCACAATGCCAGCTCAAGTAGCCTCAGAATCCCTTAAATGAGCTGTGGTACATGCACTCAGTAGAAATGCAGGCGAGACGCTGAAATTGTTCATTTCTCTGAAAATATGGTGAAATTACACAGGCTGTTTCGGGCAATTTTCCTGTTTTCCCCAACTATTAACTAATGAAGTACCTGTTTTACACAAAACAGTGGGAGTGTGGGTTGAGGTTCTTTTATCTGAAGCAGTTGGTAACAGACACTGCCAGCTATGCTGGCAAATGCAGATTATCCACTACTGATTCAGTGTGGCAGGTACTGCTAAGTAGTGAGAGTTAGTTTCTCTCTAAAATGCCATATCTAAAGCCTCTGCATCTAGCTGCTATAATGCATCTAGCTGCTATAATGCATGACATGTCAGACTGTTGGTGACATAAATAAGATCCTTTTTTTTACCCCCTACCTTATAGGTGGATGTTTTTCTTAATGTGGAACAGTTAAAAGAAGAAATTGAGTTTTTAAAGAATGCACACAAAAGACAATTAGGTGCTCTCAAGACTCTTCCAAACTGTTTTAGAGTACAAGAAGATAATAGTAACTCCTCGCCTCAAGGTCACAGTGAAAACGTGAAGCTGCTGATGGCATGGGTTAATGCTGTTTGTGGATTTTACAATATCAAGGTAAATAGTTTTGTGTACATTTCAGTAAATACATCCTTTGCTGTAATAAGAATGCTTATTCTTTATAGAGCAGAATTCTTCAAACTGTCAAATATGTAGGAGCAGTCAATGGTAATTCCTTTTAAATATCCTTCCTGACTTTGTTTTAATCTGATTTGAAATAACCATCTTTCTGTGGGTTTAGCTGCAGCTCTCCTTTTAAACAAATTTGGCTAAAAGGATCAGCTCTTCCAGTTAGTCTTATACATAAAAATACCTTTTAAAAATATAACGTTTTTGCTGGAATATGGGGTTGTTGGGTTGTTGGCTGAGAATTAAACTAACGTTTGGGGTAAGGGGGATTCCTCTCTTCAAAGAGATGTGTAAGATGTGTGTTTGTTTTTGTTCCTTCCAAGAAGAGAAGCCCTGTTCAGAGACTTGTCTCTGGTCAGAATACAGCTTTTTTTTCTGAAGGGCAAGATACAGCACTTAAAACTGATGCAAGTTCAGAGCTTATTTCTGCACTGAATACCTTGTGTAAAGGTATCTATGGAAGTTTCTTGGGGATCCTTCTGTAGAAAGATTGCTTTCTTCTTGGTTTCTTAAGTGTTTCCCTTGGAGATTCACTGTATAGTGATTCATACATCTTTGTTTCTGGTTTTTCACAGCTATATATCACTGTACAGTGCATCTTCAAAGGAAGCACTAGTTTCATAAATTCTTTTGTTCAAAAAAAATTTGCGCTTGGTCACTTTCAAAGGTACAAGATAACAAATTCTATATCCATTTTATACCAATTAACTGGTAACAAAAATTAAAGGAACTTGTATCTTACTGTATTTTATTTAACAGGTAGAAAATTTCACAGTGTGTTTCTCAGATGGTAGAGTATTATGTCATTTGATTCATCACTATCATCCATGTTACATGCCTTTGGAAGCTGTGTGCCAACGTACAACTCAAACAGTAGAATGCTCAAGAACTCATACAGTGGGACTAAACTCTTCCTCCTCATCCTGTTCAGAGTCTGATACGTCTCTAAACGTTATGGAAGGAACATTTGACCAAAGTGAGTTATTTTACTTACAGAAATTAATGTTAAATCTATTTCTTTTACATACAATTTGATTTGACAAACGTATTCTCTTTGGAAAGCTGTAACTGCCTCAGTCATATACAAGGAACTCTTGGACAATGAAAGGAAAAACTTCCAGCTGATCAATGCTGCAGTTTCTGACCTAGGTGGAATACCAGCAATGATTCATCACTCGGACATGTCAAATACAATTCCTGATGAGAAGGTCAGATGCCTTTAGAGTTGATATCAACATGTTCTGCTGTCCTGTGAACACGTCCTGCTCTTCCATATAGCCCTTAACTTGCTGTGTTCTGCATTTATATAGGTTGTTATTACCTACGTATCATTTCTGTGTTCGCGGCTTCTAGATCTTCGGCAAGAAACTCGAGCTGCTCGGTTAATTCAGACTGCTTGGAGGAATTACAGGCTGAAAAGGGAACTGAAACTTTCTCAGGTAGTCTTTGCCTGTTCAGCATTCATAGTTTCTACTTTGAGAAATACTAAATAAAGAACATACATTCACTGTTTGGAGCATACAGGTTTGTTAGAATAATATTGGTATTTAAATAAATCAGTACCATTTTTATTATCAAAATATATGGCCGCCTTGATGTAATCTACTAAAAATCACTATCACTTAAGACTATTCTGAAATAATTATATTTGTTTAAGGGCTACTGTTCTTTCCTGTTCTGATTAGAGCATGTCACCCCTTAAGCCCTCTTCCCAATATTTCAAATACAAAATAGTTGCACTGCTTCCTTAAAACAAAAAAGGTGTAGTTAGTTTTTAATTCCTATTAATATCTACAGGATGAAAAGAGTAATCAAACTTCTGCATGGATTTAATATTTTTGGTCAGGAGCTAAACTTCACCAGTGTTTTGAGTTAAGTCGCATGAGTTCTGATATTTTGTTTCTTGCTTTTCTGGTAGTTATACCAGATATGGTGACAGTTTTAAAACTGTGACACCATTAAGGTTTCTAAATGCCACCACTATCTCTGAGATAAATACTATTCCATGTTTAAACAGCATTCAAATGAAATATTTTAAGAATCTGTAGTGTAGAAGGGGGCAGAGGTTATATTTATGTGGTTTTTTTATCGACAAGCCTAATTTTTATTTGATTGCTTTAAAAAGTTATTTTAATAAGTAAAAAATTTGAGTGAAAATTCCAATCCTAACTGTTCAGTGGAAATTCCATCTTTGTAGGAAAGAGACAGAGCTGCTCGGATAATTCAAAAATCTGCAATAAACTTCTTGTCTCGTCGACGCATCCTGAAGAAAGTGAATGCAGCAGTTTTCATCCAGAAGCACTGGAGAAGATACTTAGCCAGGATGGCTCTTTTAAATCTGAAAAAGACAAAACTGGAGGAAGCCAGAAGTAAATCGGCCACAGTCATTCAGGTAGTATGATCTAAAATGAGATTACAGAGCAATGAAACCCTCTGAAACCTAAAACTAAATTGACAATTAGTGAATATTTTGGTATACCATAAACATTAAAACACTGAGCCTTTAAACCACTCAACATAAGGACTGATCAAATTGTGTTGGCTTGCCTCTTTGCAGCTGCTGAACGTTACTGAAGAAGCTTCAAAAAAAAAAAATACTCTCCTAGTGTTATGGCACCTGCGATGGGCATGTTCAAAATGGCAGACATTAGTTACCAATTGGTAATTTGGTAGTTAATTTAGTTTCTTAAGATACTTTCCTCTCTATTACCCAAAGTTAAATGCTACGTTCTTAAGACTTCTCTTTTTAGAATAGAGATTAAAGAATCACTGATTTATCAAATAGTCTAAAAGTGAATCTTTTGTTGCATAGGCAAACTTAGCTTTTGCCAGAATTTAAAATGCTTAAAACCCCAATGATTCAAGCATTTGGCAGGGGGTGTTGTTTGTTTGTTTTTGTTTGGTTGGGGTTTTTTTGTTTTTTTAAATGTAGATATGTGGGCTTCAGTCTTCCTAGCGATTAAGTAGGAATAAAGAAATCTTAAAAAGTCTGAGGTTTGTAGTTCTCAAATTTAGGCTTAACTGGAGATATGACAAAAATCCTAAATTTTCTGCTTTTTCCTGCAGGCTTACTGGAGGAGATACTCTGCTAGGAAAAGATATTTACAGCTAAGACACTATGTTATCTTTGTACAAGCAAGGATAAGGATGGTGAAGTGTGTTGCTGCATATAAACGAATTCTTTGGGCTACTGTTACAATTCAGAGTCATCTGTGTGCATCTAAGTTGGCAAAAAAAGATCGGCAAAGATACAAAATGTTGAAGTCTTCAGCACTTACTATTCAGTCTGCATTCAGAAGATGGAGAAAACACAAGATTCAACAGAAAATTAAAGCAACTTTAGTGCTTCAGACTTATTTCCGAAAATGGCAATCTTCAAAACTGGCTAAAAGAAAGAGGGCTGCCCTTCTCATACAGTCTTGGTATAGGATGCACAGAAATCTGAAGCAGTATCTACGTATTAAGCAAAGTGTTATCAAGATTCAGGCTTGGTACCGGTGTCGGCTGGCTAGACGTGTTTACCAGGAATACCGGGCAAAAATAGTGACAATTCAGCAGTATTACAGAGCTTATAAACTAGGAAAAATTGAAAGAGAGTACTATTTGCAAAAGCGTGCAGCAGTGATGGTTCTCCAAGCTGCTTTTAGGGGCATGAAGGCACGTAAACTATACAGACAAACAAAAGCAGTTTGTGTTGTTCAATCACTGTGGAGAATGAAAAAAGAGAAATTAAGATTTCTACAATTAAAAAAATCTGTTACTGTATTGCAGTCACATGTAAGAAAATACCAACAAGTAAAAAGATACGAAGAGATGAAAAATGCTGCTTCTGTAATTCAAACTTGGTATAGGGCACATGTCACTTCTAGAAAAGCAGCTGCTTCTTTCCAGAGGATGCGCCTGGCTGCTATTGTCCTACAGTCTGCCTACAGAGGAATGGAAGCTAGGAAAGAGGCTCGCATATTGAGATCTGTGATAAAAATTCAGTCAAATTACCGTGCTTATATTGTCCGGAAGAGATTTAAAAACTTGAAAGATGCAACAGTGAAGATTCAAGCTTTTGTAAAGATGAGGCAAGCACGTAAGCATTATTGTGCATTAAGAGAGGCAACACTTCATATTCAGCAACGGTATCGGTCTCATAGATATGCTCTTCAACTTAAAGAAGATTATAGGAAACTGAAGGGAGCTTGCATAAGAATTCAAGCTGTAGTTCGAGGCTATCTTGTCAGGAAACAAATCCAAAGGTGGAGGGAGACTGCAGTATTCCTCCAGGCACGCTACAGGATGAGAAGGGACAGGCAACGTTATTTGAGCATCTGTCGTGCTGCTGTTGTCATACAAAACTGTTACCGTGCATACAAAAAGCAGCTGTGTCAGAGGCGGGAGTTCTTACAAGTTAAGAAAGCAGCCGTGTGCTTACAGGCAGCGTACAGGGGTTATAAGGCACGCAAAAAGCTTAAAGTTGAATATAGAGCTGCTATTATAATTCAGACTGCTTTTAGAGCTCATGCCGCAAGAACGAAACATAAAGCAATGGTTCAAGCCTCCATTGTGATTCAGAGGTGGTACAGAGCTTGCAAGACCGGTAATAGGCAAAGACTGAACTTCTTAATGACAAGAGCGGCAGTGCTTTCTTTACAAGCAGCTTTTCGCGGCTGGAAGGTACGAAAGCAGATTCAAAGACAGTGTGTTGCTGCTACTAAGATACAGTCTGCCTTCAGAAAATTCATGGCTCTGAAAAAATTCAGACTTATGGACCATGCTGTGCGAACTATCCAAAAGCGTTACAGAGCCAGTGTTACAGGCCGGAAACAACGGCAAGAATATGTTCAGCTGCGTAACTCTGTAGTGCATCTTCAGGCAATATGGAGGGGGAAAACTGTGAGAAAAACAATTCAAAAGAGACATAATCTTGCAACAGTTATTCAGTCCTATTACAGAATGCATGTACATCAACTAAAATACAAGAAACTAAGACAAGCCACTCTAGTGATTCAGAAATACTTCAGAGCTTACTGTATGAAAAAAACCCAACGTGCAATTTATCTAAGAACAAAAGCAGCTGTGTTAGTCTTGCAGTCTGCTTACCGTGGGATGACTGTGAGGAAAAAACTGAGCCAACTAAACAAAGCTGCTACAATTATACAAGCTGCCTTCAAATCTTACCTGGTCAAAAAGGACTATGAGAGACTGAGATCTGCAGCTATAGTAGTTCAAAGGCGTTATCGTGCAGCTATTCATGCTAAGTGTCAAAAGCAGAAATATTTGTCTTTAAAAAAAGCCACAGTCAAAATGCAGGCAATTTATAGAGGTGTAAGAGTTAGACGACGAATTCACTGTATGCATCAAGCAGCTGTTCGTATCCAAGCCACATTTAAGATGCATTGCATGAACGTAAAATATCAGGCAATGAGAATGGCAGCAATTATAATTCAAAGACAATATAGAGCATTTTGTTTAGGCAAAGAACAACGTAAAAAGTACTTGGAGCTAAAGAAGTCTGTCATTATTCTTCAGGCCGCCTGCAGAGGCATGAAGGTCCGACACGACTTAAAAATGTTACATCAGTCAGCAGCGATAATACAGTCTTATTATCGAATGCACAAACAACAGAGGGATTTCAGAAAATTGTTGCTGGCAACTAGGCGGATTCAGCAGTGGTTCCGTGCTTGTAAGGAGCGAGATACACAAGTTCACAACTATATGGTTATGAAAAGTGCTATACTTTGTATCCAGTCTGCGTTCCGTGGTATGAAAACAAGAAGATTAATAAGAACTATGAATGAATCAGCTGAGCTTATTCAAAGAAGATTTAGAACTTTTCTCACAAGAAAACATTTTCTTTCTGTTAAGACAGCTGCTATTGTGATTCAGAGAAAATACAGAGCAACAAAACTAGCAAAAAATCAACGTCAAAAATACCTCTCTTTCCTTAATGCTGCCGTTATCATACAGTCTGCTTACAGAGGCTTTGTAGTAAGAAAAAAAATGCAGCACATGCATCGAGCTGCTACAGTTATTCAAGCAACGTTAAGAATGCATAAAACTTATATTTCTTATAAAGCTCTCAGGCTTGCTTCAGTAATCATACAGCAACGTTATCGTGCTTACAGGGAAGGGAAGCGTGTGAGAGAAATGTACTTAAAACTCTACAATTCTGTTTTAGTTCTTCAGGCTGCCTATAGAGGAATGAAAACAAGGTGCCTTTTGAAGAAAAGACATGAGGCAGCACTTATAATCCAGAGAAACTACCGAATGTGTAGGGAGTACCGCCATTACAGAAAAGTTCAGTGGGCAACCCAGCTACTCCAGAAGAGATACAGAGCCAATAACCTAAAGAAAATTGCAGTACAGCATTACTCTTCATTAAAGAAAGCAGCAACTTGTATTCAGAAGGCTTTTCGAGACATGCGGGCAAAAAAACGACGTCAAGAAATGCACCATGCTGCTATTGTTGTTCAGAAAAATTTTAAAGCTTTTAGAGATCGTCAAAGATACCTCGCTCTTAAAGCAGCTACTCTTGTCTTTCAGAGAAGATACAGAGCTTTGATTCTGTCAAGAAAGCATACTTTGGAGTACCTTTCTCTTCGCAGAGCAACTGTTCATGTACAGGCTGTGTACAGAGGTATCAGAGTACGGAAGAGTATTGAGCATATGCATTTAGCTGCTAGCACAATACAGTCAGCCTACAAAATGCACAGGAGCAGGAGGTCCTATCAAAATATGAGAATTGCGGCTATTGTTATACAGAACTACTATCGATCCTACGTTCAAGGAAAGAATCAACGAAAGAAATATCTGACAATGAAGAATTCTGTTCTTGTTATTCAAGCATCATATAGAGGCATGAAGGAACGACAGAAACTGAGAATCATGCATGTTTCAGCAATTGTAATACAGTCTAGTTATCGCATGTATGTACAGCGTAGATATTACAAACAGTTGTGCTGGGCTGTCAGAGTTATACAGCAAAGGTTCAGAGCCAACATGGCGAAAGAGGCTGACATGGAAAGCTATGCAAAACTGAAAAAGGCTGTTATTTGCCTTCAGTCTTCTTTTCGTGCTAAAAAAGCTAGGCAGCTGTATAAAACCAATGTGGCTGCACGGCGCATACAATCATTCTTAAAAATGTGCATAGAGAGGAGGCATTTTCTTGAAAAGAAAGCAGCAGCCATAATGATCCAGTCTATGTTCCGATGCCAGAGAGCCAGGACTCGCTATAAATTGATTCAGAGTTCAGCAGTTGCTATTCAGAGGTGGTACAGAGCGTGTCACAGGGCTCGTTTACAGAAAGCGGAGTATTCTGCTCAACGACAAGCAATAGTAATTATTCAGTCTGCCGTCCGTGGTATGAAAGCACGAAAAATAGCAAGACGGGTACGAGCTGCAAGAAAGATTCAGTCTTTCCTTCAGATGGCTGTGCAGCGAAGAAAATTTATTCAACTTAGAAAAGCAGCTATTACGATACGAGCCTATTACTTAATGCATAAAACTAAATCACAGTATACAGGCTATAAAAAAGCAGCAGTTGTCTTACAGCGATGCTACCGATCCCACTTGACTGTGAAATACCAAAGAACAACTTACTTACAAACGCGGAGGAACATTATCATTGTGCAGGCTAGAGTCAGAGGATTCATTGAGAAGAAGAGGTTTCACAAAATTAAAGAAAGCACAATAAAAATTCAGGTACTCTTGAATGTATAGTAGTGGGCTTGGGGTATGGGTTTGGTGTTTGGTTTTTCTTTTTCTTTTGTGGGCTTTATAAGATTACTGCTCTTGCAAACAACAATTCAAAGCTATATGTTAAATTAGAATCAATTTCTGAAGTATGCTACATGGCAGGTGTGTAAAGTTCACTGCCACAGCACACAGAAATGAGTCTCTGTTCAGCTTTGTTTTGTCTTTCCTTGCTGAGGTACCTTAAAAAGTAACATCCCTTTTTCTTGCTGTTTCTCCCCTAGAATTTTACTACTGCAAATGAGTTCTGATACTTGTGTGTGTTTTCTTTTAAGACTATTTTTGTCCTAATTAGCTTTCACTTATATAAATATTAGTACCTTAATGAATGTTTTCTTTGATTGGAATATGAATGAAAGCTGTCTTGATGTGTTGAAATAAGTGGGCGTTGGTACTGGCTATGAAGTGAAGTAAATCTCAAAAAAGGCAGACTGCTGCATTCTTTAAGACTCATGTTTAAGAAGGCATGAATAAATCAATCATGTTAGTCCTTTTAGATTTATTAAATGGCGCTGGACTAACTTAAGTGCCTAGGAATGTAAGGAGAGATATTGCGTTCTTATTGTACGTTTCACTTGGTACATTGAGCTGCACCATAATGAAACTGAGTGTGCAACTGTATCTGTGATTTCTCAGAGGTACTTTAGGAAGTGGGCAATATTTAGTTTGATGGTTTTTCCTTCTGTCATTGATGCAAGAAAAGTGGTCAGCAAGAAGTAATGAGAATTGTTTCATCTCCCAAGTAGCAAGATAAATATCCATCCAGTGTGAGTTCAGAGAGGCTTAGAAGACTATTTACTCTGAAGTGCTTTTCAAATTTTTTTTAATTTTTTTTTTTAAGAATGAAGGAGGAAGGTATATTTCCTTTTTTTTTTTTAATGTTAATTATGATTTGTATGTGGTGGGAATACACTTTTTTTTTTTTTTTACCCCCCTTTTCTTCTGGGAGAAGCTTTAACTGACTTCCTGTCATGGCCTTAGTTATTTCTCTTCAGGGTATTATTGGAACGAATGGAAATTTTTTTCCCGCAAATCAGGGAAGAAAGGGAAATAATCTCTTATAATAATTTCTTAGGTTGCTATTACTATCTTGTTGGAGAGCCCATGCTCTACTTAACAGATAAGAAAACAGGTGTGCCTTCCTCACCTCCATATTTTAGGGGGGAAGTGGCAGTTTCTTTGTTATTTTCTGAATGTTTAACTTAAATATCCTGAGCAATGTTTGTATGATTGCTTAAAAGGAAGGAAAAAAGAATTAATTGGGGAATTGGAAATATACTTACTTATACTGTTGTTTTTCTAACAAGCCAGTGCGTACAGCTGTACTTAAAAATATGCAAACACCTTCCCAGTCAGTACCATGCAAGTGGTGTAATATTCTTTGTGTTTGTTTTGCTTTTTTTTAAGGCGTTTTTCCGTGGATTTATTCAGAGACAGAAATACCTTCGATGGAAGTTTTCTGCTATATTAATACAACAGTACTACAGAGCCCATCAGATGCGAAATATTGAACAACAAAGATACCATCAAATGAAAAGCGCTGCCATTAGAATTCAGGTAATCCCAGAAGGTGTTTTTTGTTGGGTTTTTGTTGGGTTTTTTTACTCTCTCTTATATTTGTTTCTTCATGACATAATTATTTTTACAGACATTAGAAAGTGGTATTTGTGGTATTTCCCTGAATGCATTTCACTTGCATTAGAAAACATCTTCTAGACATGAGAAATTAGATACTTGTAATATTGTAGTGATAGGAATCCTGAAAGCCTTTCATGCTAACATGACTTTTTCCTTTTAATTTTGTTTGTTCCATTAAACAAAAAAAAATCAAGTTTTGAAATGTTTTTTTTTTTCTTTTTATATATTTAATAGGCATCATACAGAGGATATAAAACCAGGCAGTGGGTTAACAAAATGAGAGCAGCACAAGTAATTCAAGCCTGGTTTCGAGGCTGGAGAGCGCGAAAGGAATATGCATCTGTGGTAAAAGCTACACATGTTATTCAGAGTCACTTCAAAACAAAACAGCAGCGGGCATGGTAATACCGAGTTTGATATCAATTTCTCTACTTTTCAAAGCTTTCATTAGATAATTATTTAGTGCTACTTTGCGCTCTGTCAAATGCCTATAGATTGTCAGGCTCTGACCCTGCAACATATATGTAACGTGCATGAACATAATCCTGTTGATGCAAGTGGGATTATTCTTTTGCACAAGAGTTTTCTTATATTTAAATATTTTCCTGGACTGGAAGCTACATCACAAACTTAAATTTTGCATATTGGGGAACCTTCACTGTTTTCTTACTTAAACGCAAGCATTCTCAACTTTTGGAAAAAAACTAAAAAGCATTTTCATGTTAGGTTTTTGAAAATGAAGTTCTGTGCACTTACCATTCAAAGAAGATGGAGAGCAACCCTTACTGCACGAATGATTCGACATCAGTTTCTGGCAACTAAGAATGCTGCAGTTACCATTCAGTTGGCATATAGACAGTACAGGGCTAGAAGACTTTTAAGAAAGGTATGTTTTCACTTGCATTCTGCTGTGTCATTGTTTTTTTTTTTAAAGTTTTCAATGTATTTGAGTGATTTTTGTCATCAATGTGCAGAAGTAAACAAAAGAAAAAGGGGGGGGGAACAAAACAAAGATTTTTTTGAATCACAACTGTTCGATCCTCAACTTACTACATTTCCTTTTTGCGTTGATCAATGAGGTTGATTCTTGTTTTCGAACAGTTACAATTGTTGAATTACCCCTGTCTATACTGATAACAAGATAAAATGTAAAATTTTCTGCTGTCTTTACTGCTTACAAAGGATTACGCTAAACTGCCCAAACTTTGACCTCATTTAAGTGTGGGAAAAGACCTTACAAATTGTGAAAGTGCATTTTTATATAAAGTAGTACTGCATGAATTTGCTCATATTTCCTTTTTTTTGTTGTTGTTCTTATGATGGAAAGAAAATATCTAGAACTAAAATATGACAGGAATGAACAAAATTTTAATTATCAATGCATTCTTTAAAATCCCTTTCAGAAACTTCAAGCTGTATGTTTGATCCAAAAAGTATACAGGGGTTTCAAGGCAAGAAGGAAATTTGTTCAACAAAAAGCTGCTGTGGTAATTATCCAAAATCATCTGAGGGCTTGGCAGGAAGGCAGGCTTCAATTTACGAAATACAACAAAACTAGAAAAGCTGTCGTTAAACTACAAGCATTTATACGTGGTTATTTAGTCAGAAAAAAGGTTGGTATACTTCAAACTAAAACTATACTTTTGATGTAAATTATCTCTATAGCTGTTTTAGCGTTAATTCTGGCTGGCAAGTAAAGGAAAACCTGATCGCTTGTTGAACTCAAAGTTTTGTTGACTACCTTGGGAATTGGGTGGATCAGAATCAGTCAAAATACAGCTTGACCCTTTTCTCACAATCCTTTACTACTAAACTAGGTTTTCATTGTTGAGCGGTTTCTTTTTAGCTTCTGAGATCTTTGTGGCTTGCCTATAACTGATACTCCTGCACACGCACGCTTACAATCAAACTCTTCTCTGCTGTATGTTAATGTTGTTGCTTACAATTGCTTCAGCGTTATTGTTTAGATTAGAGACCTAGTACTGAAGAAGGGTAGCTTGCTTAGTGCTGAGGTGATGACAGGCAGTTCTTCAGCATCTAACGGTATATTGCTGTGTACTATGGCCTTTGCACAGATGATCAGCTACCTCTGAGTATGAAAATTAATGATCCTGGTTTTCTCTCTACAGATTTCAGAGCAAAAGAGGCTACTTTATTTTGCAGCAGCTGCATATCATCATATCTCTGCAATTAAAATTCAAAGGGCATATAGGAATCACCTCATCTTAAGACTTGCACAAAAACAGATCTCGTCTGTCCTTATAATACAGGTTAGTCTAAGGACAAATATTTTTGTGTAACATAGTCTAATTTCTTTTCTGTCAGCTAGGCCGTAGCACTAAGACACTGTAGTTCCTTCACATGTGAAAATAAAGCTAAATTATGGAGACCATGATTTATTGAATAATGCTGCTTGTACCCAGCTAAGCGTAATAGAGTGGATCTCAGCAGGCTCTGGACGCTTAAGCACTTTAAAGCTGAGGGTGGATGGGAAAGTTTGTTTCCTTGAGACACTCAAGCTTGCTCAACGAATCTGAGTGCTGTTGTAGCCTAATTCTTTACATCCTACTGGAAGCAGGAAAGATCAGACTCGACAACCTGTAAGGATCGTGAAATGAAGAGCGTCTCCTTACACAAACAGTCCCCTGGGATACAGTGATTTCTTTGATTGAATGTTTCTAACCTGCCAGTGGTACCAAACATGTCTAAGTTGCAGCATTTTTAATATAACCATGTCTTACTTCTCTAAAAGCAAGATCAAAAATCAGGTCTGCATTGCAGCACTGCCTAATAGTAAAAATTATCTTCAGGTCTCCAGACTGACCATTAGTTTCTTAAATTTTTATCAATGCTTGTTTAGGATGGGAAAACGGAATCTAGGGAAAAATCTTAAATAAATAAATAGAAATGTACTTAATTTTAAACAGAGATGGTTCCGAGCAAAAATGCAGCAAAAGAGATTTCTCAGAGATTATCAAAGAATCATTCAATTACAACGTGTGATTCGAGGGTGGCTAAAACACAGAAATGATGCAGCAGCCATAATCCAGCGAAATGTACGAAGATTCCTTGCCTGCAGACATAGGAGAAAATTTGCAGTTGGAGTAATTAAATTTCAGGTAAATACCTCTTGTAAGGAAAATACAATTTTTTTAGTTTTTAATTTTGTTTTTATTTTTCATTTTTCTCATGAGTTTTTAGGGAGAGACAAGATGTTTACTTTGGTTGGTGCATTTATCAGTTAAATAGCAAGCCAGGTCAGCTTCCGTTTAGGCATCAAAGCTAAATGCAAACAGATCATCAAGTAATATTAAGCAAATACTGGTTGCGGTGACTTACATGGGAGTGTGTGTGGAGTGTATATGCGTGTTTGTTCTGGTTTTTTGTCTTGAAAATCCAGTATTTGGAAGATTAAACACTGAATGGTAGTTACTTAAAAATTAATTACCAAGGTAATTAAATACGTTGTAAGACTTGTGTAAAATTGATTTGGAATGGTAATGGAAGTTCAATTCTATTGTCTCTTCTTCACAACTTTTTTTTTTCCCTTTGTGAAATTCCTTTTCTGTAGGCATTGTGGAGAGGATATTCTTGGAGAAAGAATAATGACACGGCAAAAACTAAAGCTTTAAGACACAGTTTAGAAAAAGCTAATGAAAAAAGCAGAGAAGAAAACAAATTGTGCAACAGAACTGCAATTGCTATTGAATACCTTCTAAAATACAAACATCTTTCCTATATTCTTGCAGCATTAAAGCATCTTGGTCAGTATTTTGTTTTATTATAACTGATAGAATTCCAGGGGTGATAGAAACTGGAATTTTTCAGCTGAGAAGAGTTCATAATGAAATTTAGGCTTTCTTCATGATTGTAAAATGTGAACGTGTTAGAGTATAATGCGTCTTTTTTTCCAGACTAAAATGAGATTATTGATTTAAGAACAATATTAAAATAGTGATGTAGAGAAAGAAATCCTATGTGGTTGCTATGATTTCCTGGCAGTCCTAGTAATACTATGCCTTACATGAGTCAATTATATCTACTATCAGCATATATTCTCTATAGCTTGCTTGATCTGCTTAATTTTTAGTCTGGAATATTAAAAGTATTACTTTAAAATACTTGTTTAGATCAATAATTGTGTGGTTTACTTCTTTGCACTTCTACTTAAAAATAAGGAAAAAAAATTGGTTTGCAATTGAATTGCTTGAGCTTCAAAGTCTTCATTATTATTACATTTATTTTTTTTTTATTTCTTTAATTATCATAGAGGTGGCTACCAGGCTGTCCCCGCTCTGTTGTGAAAATATGGCCCAGAGCAGAGCAATCTTCACTATTTTTGTTCTGATCCGAAGTTGCAACCGGAGCGTTCCATGCATGGATGTGATCAGATATTCAGTTCAGGTTCTACTTAATGTTTCAAAGGTAACTTTAATATTTTCTTTTGCAGGTTTATAAGCTGTAGACTATTTTACTGTAGTTATTGAGTACAGATTGATTTTTCTAGGGGTTTTTACTTTGAAATTTAAAATATTTGCTAAACATAGTTTTTGACCATATATCCATTGTACAGGCATCTACATTCAAATTCTCTTATTTTTTATTTCAGGAAAATGCATTTAACATTTAGGCTAAAGTTATTTTAAAATTTCTCTAAACATACTCTTATTTATTCTTCTATTTTAAACGTTAAATCAGATTCTACGGGTCTCTAAACAAGGGGGGGACACGAAAACATGTAACACGTTACTGTGGTGTAACATACAGAAGTGATTTTTATTGCTTGGATGCCAGATCAGCTACAAACTTAGTCTAGGGGAGAATGTGGATGGATTTTGCTTTTCCCTCTAACCTGAAAGGTATTTTAAAGATCTGTTTGTATAAACTCTCTTGTCTCTTTCTTGTATAACAGTATGAAAGAACTACTCAAGCAGTTTATGAAGTAGAAAATTCTATAGATACGTTACTAGACCTACTGCAAATGTACAGAGGGAAAGCTGGGGACAAAATTTCAGAGAAAGGAGGAAGCATTTTCACCAAGACCTGTTGTTTGTTGGCCATCCTTTCAAAGGATTCGAAAAGAGCTTGGGTAAGACTTAAATGTTTTGGGTTTAATAATTTGATTTAATGTGCTTTTCTTGCATGTTTTGGTGTGATTCGTAATTTCTTTTTCTCTCCATCTCTACCATACCTATTATGACTGTATTATTAATTATGACTAAACTCTGATTTTTTTTTTTTTTTTTTTTTTTTTTTGAAGAAAAATATGCTTTTCCAAACTGGTGAAAACACTCATATGCACTTTGTGCTTTGTATGCCCTGGTCACCCAGAGCTATTCAGTAAGACACTGAGGTTCTGATCCCACAGTCCTTGCAAGACTGTGGTATTGCAATCCCTACTTTCCACAGTGTTTTGATGACTTTCTGTCAATTGCTTAGCATTAGATATAGTTTAGTTGGCACTTAATTAACTTTTATTCCGTTTCTGAAAGTTTTCTGTTGCTTTTCAGATAAAGTTAAGGTCTTTATTCTCAGTAACAACTGCCAATATAATTGTCCATGACTTTGTGTTGACATACTCTGTTGTAACAGAGACATAGCCTATTTCTGAAAGAAATTTCCTTTGTTCATGCCTATTGCTAGAATCCCTAATAAGGTTATTAGGGTAGTCTGGGTTCTATGCTGTCAATTCACTAGCTGCATATCCATCAGATATCAGCACTTAAGCTATCCAGTCACCTCTGACCACTGCATTATTCTTTCATTGCTATGAAGATGGGTACAAACACTAATTTGTATCTCTGTACCAATCAGTGAAGGCATATGCCAATGACATATGTGAAATTTGGTTTTAATGAGAAATTAGAAATATCTGACTTGGAAGAGCTTGAATTTTCTGAGATCGCAAGTCGCACACCAGTCGCTAAGTATTTTGAAGGCATTAGACCACTGACTTGTTGTGCTGGAGTGCTGGTTTTAAAGTGGTTTCACTGTACTTGTGGGTAGAAGTTCAGCTTAAATTATGAACATTCAGTTCTCATTGAATAAAACAGATTTCTTAATTTGTTAAGTTGCTTTCAAACTCATAGTATTAACTGTGTACTATTTTCACCTTTCCTCAGGAAATCCGAAGCATACCAAGAGCTGTTACGTGCATTCAAAGCCTATATAAACTTACAGCTCGTAAACACAAAATGGATGCAGAGAGAACGCTTGTGAAGCAGAGAACAAACACTTTCTTAAGTGGAACTTCCTCTGTTCCAGTAACTCCTCTAAGAATAAAAACAGTTTCAAGGTAAGAGGTTAAAAATTAGTCTGCTTTTTTTGCTGTGTCAATATAATATCTTAATGACAAGCCACTAATGTTTTCACAGAATTAAACCAGACTGGGTTTTGAGGAAAGACAACATGCAAGAAGTTGTGGATCCTCTGCAAGCAATTCTGATGGTGATGGATACACTTGGTATTGCCTGCTGCTGACATGTAAATGATGTATAGGAAAATGCATTTGTACAGCGTATATGTAGTAGACAGCTAAATGACTTTGAAAGAAAGCAGATAAGTGTCACGCTACCCTTGAAAATGTTTTTTCAAATTGCAATGAACATTTCTGTAACTCTTTTATATTGTATACAGCTTTGTAAATCCTATTTTGTACTACTACCTAAAGGAATTGTATAGTAAAATCGTAAGCCCTGGAAATTTCACTTGTGCAGTAATGTATTGTTATTACACAACAGTGAAGGTTACAAATAGCATGGTATTCCTCACTCTGATTAAATATTGTGGAATGCTATTAAAAACAGTTGTTTGTTGTGGGACAGTTATGCTGACTTGTCTGTTCTGGAGAGGTACGGGTAGGAAGGGAGGCATAGTCTGTGGATTTCAAAACTGGCTACTGTTTTTTGGGCGCTTGAGTTTACTTTCCAGCAAGGTTTCGAGGGATCATGTGTGACTGTAGGAAAAAGATTATTTTTATTTTTTATTCTTTTTTAGAATTCCCTTTTTCTTTTTTTTAAACACTACAAGATTATGATGGAACAATGGGATGTTGTAAGAGTGAATTTAGAAATTCTGACCTGATATTTTAAGGGAGGTGATTTGTGAGTGCCTTCTTCCTATGAAGTGTGCAGTACGTACAAGCATGCGTCTCATCTGGCTGAATAGATGGTGCTCATCATGGCATCTCCCTTACGTTCTGTTCTCTTGTGCCTTGGAATTGCATTTTCTTGAAGCAAGGCCAGGAAAAAGAAAACTGCCTCCCACTCCCATACTTAAAGATTATGCCTTCCAAGGGTGGAACATGATGCTAAATCAACTGGTAGCCATTAGTCAATCAGGTGATAATGCACTGTAAAGAAGGTTCTTTTTCTGTTTGGTTGTTTTTTTGTTTTGGTGGTGGTGTTGTTTGTTTGTTTGCTTGTTTTTGTTTAAAAAAGACTCAAAAGGGGTGACCTGTATACAACAAAAGCCAACAGTCACATAACACTAGTGGCTATCTTCTTAATGTAAGAGCCTCTAGAATGAATAATATAGAGAATGCAACTGACTGGTTATATGAGCGTGGGCTGGAGGAGGGGGGGAATTTTCTGTTTCCTCCTACTTCAGCCAAGGTAAACAATCTGGTAACAGAATGCCCTTTAAACTTGAAACTCATGAGGTTCTGAGGGGAACAGTGTTGAATTTGTTTAAATTGTTCCGTAAGCTTGTTGCCTGGTTTCACTGTAAAATATAAATTCTGTCCTCTTTGCTGGTGTAAAGGATGCCAAATGGTAGTTGAGTTCTGCAAGTCTAGTGTTAAGGTATTTGGAGAACTGAAATAAATGAAATTAGTGTTGAGTGAAATAAGTTGTTACAAAATACCATGGACACTAAGTCATTTATGAATCCATTTAAAAATCCAGTTAATTATTTACAAAAGTAATACCTAACTGGAGTTTGCACAGGTGGTGGAAACTGTAGATGGAGACGGTAATGAAGATGAGATTTCAAAGCTGTTTTTTCTTCCTAGTTACGATGTATTCAGGCAAACTCTGTGCAGAAGGTAAATATACTGAGTTCTATTGTTAATGAATGTACATTGAATCTAGAACATACAGTCTAAAGTAACTTAAGTCTTTCATATCTCTCCCAAGAGTAAATGCTTTTTTTTAAAATATAATTTTGTTGTGAGATGGCTGATGATCATGATGCAGCCGTCACTGTAGCTCAGGGCTACAGATTTATATATAAACTTCAAAGCTGTAATGAAAAGTTCAGATTTTTATTCAGAAAAAGCTTTTGAAATTTGAGTGGTTTTTAGGCACTTATGCAAATTGATTTTTGTACTATTAAAATATTTTATATAATGAAATGCCTTGGTGACTGAAGTGTTTTGGCTTGCCATAAAGCAAAGGAGTGGAAGTTAAATGGTACCTGCAGCAGCTAGTCTGGGGGGGTGTTTGCATTTCCTATCCCTGTTTTCAGTATTGCGTAAAATTCCTGGGTTTATATAGTTTGCATAGCACTTGTACTGCAAGTTCACAAAGCTCTGAACTGTATATGAGGGTATACCTCCATTCATTGAAAAAAAAAAAAAAAAGTCCCTCTTTTTTTTTTTCTTTTTTGCATTTCATTTGGCATCTGCTAGTGTATATTTAACTCCGACATATTTGTTGCAACTGCCTCTGTCTTCACTAGAGTTTTATCCTTATGAAAGCAGTTGAAATCACACTGATATGCTTTGGAGAGTCAGACAAACGGTATTTAGGTAGCAGCAAGCATTTCTGTCTTTTAATTACTCAAAAATCTTAATTACCCTCAGGTTTGGTGTTTGGATTTTTGTTTTCTTTTATTTAGATGTGGTACAGTGGCTATGTGAGGAAGGGGATTATTAAAAAAATACTAAATTTGCAGAAGATTCTAGTAAATGCAGTAAATTCTAGCAACATTATTGGGTGAAGGAACAATAGTTGTTTTGGTTCTAATAGGTGTAGGGTGAATGCAGCGGTGCCAACTCATGGCAAAGTTCTGCCCAATCGTGAGATTTGTAGGTGGTGATTCAGTTTTTAAGAATTGATCCTTCAGGTTAAATTGCCTTGTAATTCCATGGAGAGAATTTTGGAGACCCAAAGGGTAATTTTAGAAGAAATCCAAACAGAAGGATTGCATTTTGCTGGAGTGGTTTGGTTTGGTTTTGTTGGGTTTTTTTGGGTTTTTTTTTAATAACAACTTAATGTCATACTCAGCACAACTCCTTTTAAAGGTTTTCTACTATTACTGGTTTGGTTTTTTTTTTAATTGCGGTTCTGCTTGTTCCTTCCTTAACCTCCACTTCTTTCTTTTCCATTGACTCTGTTCTTAAGTTCCCTTCCTTCAGCAAGTTTAACTCCTGTGTTGCCCCTGGCGGTCTGTCCTGCTGTTGTGATGACACTTGCTGAATGAGGAGCTGTGCCATAGTGCATCTTGACCCTGTGGCCACTGGATTTTAGAGCAGGCATCGATGTGCCTATGCAGCGAAGGGTGCTCGTGCTTACATCTTCTGGGCTACATAGAGAGTCAAATAAAAGTGTCCTGCAGCAGTTTTGCCCAACTCGCATTAGGAAGTTTCATTCTACAGCTGATGTTCCTGTGAACCTAAAGAACAAAAGCTGATGGAATTGTAACATACCTTAATTTCAGTGAGTCTCACAAGACCCTTTGTGCTTGTAAGTATTCAGAATTTCATTCACCTTGTTTGAAGGCCTGAATCAATCCAGCTGCTGTTACACAAAGAAACGCAAAAAATGTTCATATCAGGGCTGAGGCTTCTAGTGAGAAATATATTTATCTTTTTGCAGATAAACCTTGTGATTTGCCACGCATAGAAAATGGAGAGATTGCCCAGTACTATTATAATTTCAAAAGCTACTATTTCCCTATGCGCAAGGAAAAAAAACTTTCCTATTCTTGTATGGCCGGTTACACAACTGAAACTGGGACCCAAGACGGCAGAATAACTTGTACAGCAAAAGGCTGGTCTCCAGTGCCCCAATGCTACAGTGAGTCAGCTCTAGTAACCTCCTCATTGCTTCTAGCAGGAAACTTTCGGCCAGAGTTCCTTGAACATGCAGGAACAGAAGCTGCAAAGCAGGAGGGGTCAAATGTATAAGGGCAACAAGGTGAAATCAGGCCTTTGTGTATACAAACTACAAATGTTTATATATGGAATGTCTTTACAACAATATCTATTTTAAGGGCTTTTACCACATATGTTTTTAAAAGAAGTCCAAGAAAGTTGCCCCGTTTCCTTATTTTTGAGAAAACTAATGGACAATTTCCTCTCAGCTGTATATCCTCTAGAGCCTCCTTAGCTCCCAGACCCCTTGGTTGTTGTGTTCAATGTTATTACCATCAGTCTGGTGCATTGCTTGATGACTGTGGTAGAGTTTCTTTAATAGGTCAAGAAAACTAGATTAGATCAGGATGGCTAAAAGCCCCCCGTTACTTATCAGAGAACAAAAATATTCCATTAATTCTTTCTTTCTAACCAGTCTGTCTCCTTTCTTTTAGAAAAATGTAACAAGCCTCTTCTGGAAAATGGCTTTTTTTACGGTACAGAAACATACTTCAAAATACAGGAGAAACTGCAATACAAATGTAATCCAGGCTACCACACTCCAAGTGGTGGCACTGAGGACACGGTGCAATGTCGGCCAGAAGGATGGTCCTCCCAGCCAAGCTGCACCAGAAAATTTGGTAGGATTCTGTGTTTCCCTCCTTTATAATGTGTCTCCTATACCATGTAATTCCGCTGTTCTTGCTGTACCTACAAGGCCAAACGGCCTGTGTTAGGTTATCGTTTGAGTTCTTCTAAGGCGGGTTGTCAGCCATACCTCTTGCAATGAAGTTGTGGGATTCCATGTGCTGCTTGTTTTGTGAATTGGTATAGATAAAACTATATGTAGAAGGAATCCGTATAGATGAAATTGCATTTTGTCAAATAAATCTATTGCCGTTCAAACTTTCTTCCCAAATGAAGACTGGAAAATTTGTGCAAACTACTGCATTTTTAATTACTCATTACTTGCAAAGATTTTTGCTTCCAATATGACCACTTTTAATGTCAATGTAAGGAAAATTTTAGAAGAATAACTTGAAATGAAAAGAGCAATTTATATTATGCATATGCTTGCTTTATTTTAGAGTCGTGTCAGGTACCCAATTTACATCACGGCAGCTACTTCACAGCCCGACAAGAGCTTCGAGTGAATGAAACGCTGCTGTACAAATGTGACGAGGGGTATCACACTGCGGGAGGAAACACGACAGAAGCAGCAGTGTGTCTAGCGCATGGGTGGTCCCTCACTCCAAACTGCACTAGTAAGTAACGGGCTGGAAAGTAATTCTGTTTGGACTGTGATTTATTCTACAAATGAACAAAAGCTTACAAAAAGGCTTGTTTTAGAATGTGTTGGGGCTGGGGGAAGCCTTCCTGAACCAGTTCTCACTGCCGTGTGTTTTCTTCCTAGAAATAACTTGCTCCTCTTTGAGTGCAATAGCACATGGAGGTTTCTATCCTGTGAAGAAAGTCTATGAAGAGGGAGATGTAGTTCACTTTTTCTGTGAGGAAAATTATTCTGTCAGTGAATTTGACCTAATTCAATGTTATTACTTTGGATGGCACCCAGACCCTCCAGTGTGTGAAGGTATGTTATTTTTATAGTTTTACTATTTCAAATTATTAATGAAATACTGGAACCTTCTTTCACAAAATGTTTTATGAACACAAAATAAAAATATGATTTTTCTACCCATTCACAGCCTAAATAGAAATCAAGTGGTAGTTGAAGGACGTGGAACCAAGGTAGCAGGGAGGGAGGTGATGGTAACTGGAATGAGTTTTCAGTGGACTCTAACAATAGAGCAGATACTGTCTCTTGCTGTTGTTTCGCTGTACGTTGTACCCTGAAGAAGCAGGAATCAACAAATAGAGGGAAGTTGTTCAGCCCCTGCCCCCAAGTTAAACACGTTCAGATTGCATGACGGTTTAATCAAGCATGTTTAATCCCATTTTGTGAGGCGAGAACATGTCTCTTAAGAGGCATTAAAGAAGAAAATTTGTAACAGGTTTCCTTGGAGCTTGGGGATTGTGGTACTTTTTGGCTTTACAGCCTCACCAAACTGTATGTGTTTTCAACAGAATTCACTAGATGGGTCATCCCAAGGACAGAAACACACCTTTAGCACTTAATGGCACTTCCCCAATCAATGGGGGATAGTGGAGACTATCAGAAAAGAAACTTCCAAAAGAATGAAAGGCCCAGTGAACCAGAAGAGAAGGCAGAAACCAGTACAAATCAACATTTAGGCTAGCTGAGAATTTATAATATTGTTCAACATACCTTGATAGTTGTAGGTTGTTGTCTTATCTGGATATTGTCTGCTTTACATACAAGGGAGGCCAGGTGTTGATGACAGGGAATGGGACAATCAATCATTTTTATTGGCTTAAGATAGATATATGGTATTCTCTTCCAATCTATTTTTACAGGAATTTTTCCTGTAAAGTACATTTTCTAAAGCAAATTTAATAATCATTGTGTGTGGAGTGCTTGAGATTAAATATATATATATATATTTAGCCTTTAAAAAATATAGATATGTTAAGCACAGTTTTCAGTAAAATTAGTGTCTTGTAATTCCTTTATAGCTGATCTTGTAGAAAACTATGTGTTTGAGTACAAAGGTGGAATTCATCTTCCTTTCCTAGAAGATACAGTAGCGTTTAAAAGGCACTAGAATCTCTCAGTTAAGTGGCACGTGTTAGGACTCCAGCCCTGTATTTATCCCGATGACACAGCAGGAATTTTTCTTGGGTGAGTGCAGAGAAGGCAGGGTGCTCATGAAGTTGAAAACGTGGCCTAAATCTAGTTTTGAGGACACAGGAATCGCAAATTTAATTTGGGGATAGGAAATGGGCTGTGATTATTGCTGCTTCTGTAGCATTAGAATTAATGTCTAAACTGCTTTACATATTACATCAATGGAAGGTATGGGAAATCTCTATTTCCTGAAGTCCTTTAATCAATTTTTTGTTCTGGTATCCTGTTTTGCTAAGAAAATGGGAGTAAACAGTTACTTTGGATGAACCCAAAAATGTCTTGAGTGATAGTCTTGCGTGCTGTGTAGTAAAATTAATTGTGTACATGGGTTTGATTAGTGAGAAAAAAATAGGCATTTTTTCTTTTCAGATGTAAAAAATAAATGCCCTCCACCACCGCTTCCTCCTCATGCCCGCATCATCACACTTAGAAGAACACATCATAATGGAGACAAAGTTCATATACGGTGTCAAAGTAGCTTTGAAATAAGAGGATCTGAGGAAATCCAGTGTGAAGAAGGAAAATGGACATCACCCCCTATTTGTATTGGTTAGTACTTTTGTGAAGACTGACAACTGAACAGAAACGATTCTTCAAACAATGCCTTAATTTTCTGGAGAGCCTCAGTTTCCATATCTGCAAAACGGTTTATATCTCCCTCTGTTAAAATGCTTGAGCGGTAAAGTGATGCATAATTTGCAGACAATCTGTTGTTCGCAAAAAGAAAGGATGAGCTAGGTGAATTCGACTGACATCCGTATTGTGTTAGTGCTCCCCTGGAAGACTGATTTTATTACATCTTATAACACATCAGCGTCTGTCAGTTTTGGTATTTGAAAATGAGTTATTTCTGAGAACACTGGTTCTAAGTTTCTGCTATGGTTATAGGAACTATGGATAAAGGGGAATCTGAGGCACCACCATCACGCGAGGAACATGCAGCAGTACGGACAAGCAGCACATATCATGATGAAGACATGAGTAGGTGAACATTGCTTTTCCATTTAAAAGGGACTTCAGTACTCTCCAATGCTGCTATAGGTGTTTTGTGACTGCCCTTACTACTCTTTTGCTGTAGTACACTTCCTTACCCTTGAAAGCGTTTGTATGTGCTACAGACGTCAATGTAGCGGTCTGACTGACTGAATGAAAGGCCGTTATTGCTTGTTTCTGGTGATTATAACCTACACCTATAAGCCTGTGCTGTATTTGTAATTTCATTTCATACATTAGCATTTACCTTCAGTCGTTTTGTACGCCTTCTGTTAATGTTGTCTGAACATGCAAATTCAGGAGTATTCTGCTGATCCTTTGATTAATAGTTCCAGTGAAGTTCCTTTTGTTTATTTTGAACCACACATGGGCTAAACATTTCAAACAACAAATAAAGAGGGTCTCATCACAGAAAAAGAACTAATCTATGTTGAGTGTAAACCAGCAAGAGTCAAGAGCGGGCATAGATGCGGAGTCTAGAGAGAAACAGAATCCCTGTCTGCAATTCAGTAAGGCAAGCATAGAGTTTCTGAAAATGAAATTTGAAAAAGAAATTATATTGCTCTACATTTTATTTGTATGTAAATTTTTGCTCGGTCTACTGCTAGTCTGATACTTTTGCCAGTGCTAACGTTGTTTTAAAGGTCTAATTACATGTCTCCCTACCTCATCTTAGAAATGGAGCAAAACTGTCCCTCTCCACCTGTGATTAAAAATGGTGGTGTTCTTGGTCCGGTATTGACAAGTTACAAAAATGGTTCCTCAGTAGAATATGGTTGTCAGCATTACCATTCTTTGGATGGACCTAGTACTGTTTACTGCAAACAAGGAAACTGGACAGAACGACCTACTTGCTTAGGTAAGTCTTGTAGGAAGAAGCTTTATCGTACCTAATATAGAAAGGTAAAACTGGAAAGAACTTCTAGATCATCCTTTCATGACCACCTTTTCTCTTTCATTTGAGTTAATAAAGATTCCAGAAACAAGAGGATGAGCCAAAATCAAATATACCTAGGCCACTCCTGCTAGGTGTCCTCTGGCCTGTTCTTACTCAATTAAACTGATTCCTCTGTTTTCCTGAATAAGCTGTTGTACAACGTAGCTATCCCAGCGACCTAGGAGGATTTTGTAATTTCTTCCTCTCTCATTCTCTATTCAGTGAATTTCTTCCTGTCCTTCAATAGTTGTTTAGAAGGAATGACTGCAGGCAGTGACAAAATGGCTTTTAGATATGATTAACGTGGAATACAATGACTTCTTGGACTTTCATTTCTAAATCTTCAGCCTTTGTTTTTATTATGTGTCTTTATTAATTAATTCTGGGACTTTCTAATTTTTCCATGCTGCTCTTATGTATGCTGTTCAAAATGATGTATAAAACTCCCATGAGGAATTTACCAATACTAGCAGGAATACTACTTCTGATGATCTACAAGAGTTGTTTGTTTATCTTTCCTTTCTTCCTGTAATGAAATAATTCTATTTTATTAGCATCCTTTCTTAAACCGTCTCACTTAAGTTTTTAATCTACTGTGGAAATACAAATAAATAACCAATTCAGTTTTACTTACTACTTTCTATATGAATAAAATGTACCTTGTCTGGATTGAAAGGTCCAGATCAGCGTTCTTGGATGTGAATACTCAAATTTAACAAATCCTGTGAAATAATGAAAACTCATTTCCTATGAGCGTTATTTGTCTCCTAAGCATCCAAACAACCACACCATCCTTTCCATGTTTGCTGAGATTTCTTTTCAACCCTCCCCTAATCGGACCAGAAGGAGCACATACTGTCGTTAGTTTCATATATCGTACTGACCTGTTGTTAAGGTCATCAGAAGGTGTAATAATAGATTCCTCCTTACCTTTCCCTCAGCAAAGCATTAATAAGGGCATCTCTCCGGCAATGGTTCTTGTGGAACATGGAGAAATTTATTTTTATAACTGTCCCTCTGCCAGGCTTTGTTGAACGGTGGTTTCAGAAGTTAATGAGGTTAACTGTCTAACGCAAAGCAAGGCTACCTGATGGGATCCTGGCACTAAATTTTAAGAAACCTGTCAGAAAGCAACCAAAATAATATGGACCTTGAGTAACCTGGAGAAGCCCAAAGAAGATCACAAAACTACCAAAAGGTTTTTGGAAGTTCTCTACATTCTTTTAACAGTGACGAAACAAGGAAAAAAGCCAAGAAAGGGAATTGTCAAAACACTTCCTTAGGTTAACAGTTTAAATTTACTGTGTATTAACTACAATTGTCCCTGAAGGGCTTACCAAACCCGTCAGCCAAACCTGACAGCTTCATTCTGATGGGTGACTGTTTTCATTATAAAAAATCCTTTCAAGTTACAGTAAAGAAGCTCTTTTCTTCTTCAATGGTAAACCCAAGATGCCATGTTTACAAATACTTGCAGAAAACAGATTTTGTCAAAAGTGTGAGTTTTCTGTGATTTACTGTTCCCGGTTCAGGCTTTTTTTTTTTTTTTTTCTCCATATTATTTCTGTTTCTTCAGCCCATTTCTTTACATTTGCATTCTTTTTGATATGCATCTATGGTTCTTTTTCTTGCAAGATTTTAAAACATTTTAGAATATTCATTTGGATTTCTCTTTCTTGACTCCTACAAAAGGGAGCTAAGAAATCACTTAAGGCTGCTTTTTATTGAAGTACACTTTTGTTTCCTAGAACCATGCACTCTTCGTGTAACTGATATGAACAGCAACAACATAGAGTTGAAATGGAGACAGGAAGAATTAATTTTCCTACATGGTGATCTTGTAGAGTTTGAATGTAAAGAGGGATACCGTTTTCTCCAGACTACCCTTCCATCTCCTGGGAGGACACAGTGTAACCACGGCAGACTGAACTATCCAAAATGTGTTATGCAAGGTAAACCAATTTTTTGTTACTGCCTTTTTAATTAATCAATCTCAGACCTATTTAAAAACAATTTGCTTTGGCAGTGCAGGCCTAGAATCTGTTGTAAGTAATAGGTGGCTAGGGTTTAAGGGTATAGATATACAGAGATGTCCTTGCACAAGACAGCTATATTGTTAAATACGGCCAAGCATGGAGAAACAATACACCTCCCTTTGATGGGGAAGGCTGTGGAAAGGAGGGAAGGGCCATTTTCCAAGCCCAGGGATCTCAAAGCTCTGTAGAAAAACAGCTGCAAACAAATGCACACAAGGGATTTCTTATGGTTAGAATTAAGCAGGAGATTGCATTCTGATCTGAGACATGAGGAAATAGTAAGAAAAGACACTATCTGAGCGTTGATAGGTATCTACCATTGACAGGCATTTAAAACTGCTGATTTGTTATCTTCTTAAGCTGAATCTTTCTCAAATGTTTCTAATGTAATTCCAGTTCCTGCAGAAAAATGTGACTCTCCACCTTCTATTGCGAATGGTGCTCTCACTCTCCCACCCCTGGCCCAGTATGACAGTGGTTCTTCAGTGCAGTATAATTGCTCTGACTATCATTTTTTGCAAGGATCTGAGAGAATTTACTGTTCTGGAGGACAGTGGACTTCACCACCAGTTTGTATAGGTAGGTGTGAAAAGATAAGCACTCATTTCTCTCTGTAATTCGTAGAATAGTTTGTGTTGGAAGGGACCTTTAAAGGTCCCTGCAGTGAGCAGGGACATCTTCAGCTAGATCAGGATGCTCAGAGCCCCATCCAACATGACCAGTGTTTCCAGGGATGGGGCATCTATCAACTATCTGGGAAACCTGTTCCAGTATTTCACCACCCTCATTGTAAAAAATTTCTTCCTTATAGCTATTCTAAATCTACCCTCTTTTAGTTTAAAACCATTACCCTTTGTCCTGTTGCAACAGGCCCTGCTAAGAAGTCTGTCTCCATCTTTCTCATAAGCCCCCTTTAAGCACAGAAAGGCTGCAACAAGGTCTCCCCAGAGCCTTCTCTTCTCCAGGCTGAACAACCCCAACTCTTTCTAAATTCAGATACTTGGAATTAATAAATTGAGTATTGTCAACTAGAACTTTAAGATCTCAGCTTCAGTTTGTTCAGTTAGAGATGAAATTTTTAATAGCAACAAGTGTAAGCTTGTCTGGCTAATTTATTTTTTTTTCTTAAATATGAAATGCCTGCAGTATCCAAAATACAGTGATTTCATGCATAATAAGAGAATGGGAATTAATCTACACTTTTAGTGTAGACTAGTCAAAACAATGTGATTTCAAAAATAATTGATTTATAACAGTGATTATGTCTCTCTTCTTTAGAGCCATGTACTTTGTCAAAAAACGAAATGGAGAAAAATAACGTGCTGCTGCAAGGGTTCTATAAGAATCAAGTTTACTTTTACCATGGGGATTATGTTGGATTTTACTGTAAAGAGAACCATTTTGGAGAAGAATCTGGTACAACTTTATTTCAAGTGCAGTGTAAGAGAGGACACCTGGCATATCCAAGATGTGTTGAAAGAGGAAAATAAGTTTGGACTTCGGGAAAGCTTATAGGAAAGATATGTGCGTGTCCTTTTTCTGGTATTAGCAGCTGAACGAAGATGGGCTCATATTTTCTACGTCACAACAGTCAGCTTTGAGAAACGATTGTTCAGGGGCATTGTTGGCTCTGAGATGAAGGGGGAGGGCAGTGAAAGTGCTTTGTGGTACGAGGACTGGGAATGCAGCAGAAGAATGCAATATTGGCGTGTGCACAGAAAATTTAAGACAAAGTTTTGTAAGGCTTACAGTGATAAACTTGAGTGTGCGTCACAATCTGGAGGACTTGGACAATGGGCCATGATGAGAAGAGGCCGAGCAAGTAGCGCCCTGTGTGATATTGGTGGTTTTGACAGCGTGAGTGCTTTTGTGACTACAGAATCTAGCTAAATGGAGATTTAATTTCATGCCCTTCATGATGTTAAACTCTAATTTTACAGAGAGAAAGGAGAGGCCTATTTTTTGTACCTCTTAACGCACCCATGTCTCGCTTCACAGGTAAGAAGCTTCTAAAAGACAAAGCTCGAGGGACACAAAAAAAAAAGCAAGTATTTAAAAAAATTAAAATAGTGTTTAATGGATCTGTGAAACCATTTAAAACCTAAAAATATGAAAATTCTACTCTGTAGTTAATTATTATTCTTAAAAAAAGAAGTCAAGCACGCATCTTTGTTTTGCTAATTGAGAGCATTTAAACTATTAAAATATCTAATCCAACTAGCTTGTTTGATTTCCTATGACACTTAAGCGTTGGCACTCTTGGGGCTCCACCTTTGAAGGTGTTGTGTGACTGAAGATATGAAGAAAATTCGGGAATACAGACAATGTTTGCCTTGCACTCATTTTAGTGTGTTTTAATAAGAAAGTCACTGTAAGGGTCTCTTCTGTATTTTGCCTCTAAACTCTGTCTTTCTGTGGTATCATTGCATGTATGCTGTTCCCTATGGTTTGCCATGGCTTCTGCGAGCGCTACATCAATAAATAAACAAAGAAATCAAAGCACTCAAGAAACAGACAAATCAAAACCCAGCCAACCGTTTGTTGGGGAAAAAGGGTTAATAAAATCTTACATGCTGTTCCGAAGATTAAAAGGTCGTTGCTTTGTAAAGCAGCATTTAAAAATGAAGATAAATAACAATGAACTTCTGATGTGTGACGCGTAGATCTGAACTAGATGTTCACTATAGCTTTTATTTCTAGTTGATGTTATTCATAACGATTGGAATATGAATTGGAGAGTCTTCCTCCGTTAAGCACTGTAAGACTCTGTTAAATAAAATGATGAGTGATAAGGTTTGAACCAGTAAATTTTGGTGTATTGAGCATTGTTACCTTAATAGCTGCCATCTAGGCTTGCTATGCCTCCAGAAACTATTTGTGCTGAGCTCAAAATGCACAGAAATTCACCTCCATCTCTGAGTTTTTACATCCTAATCATTCCTGTGTCTATGAAAGACAGAAGACAAACAGACAGAAACAAGACGGACTAGATCTGTAAGCAAAATTTGCAAGGGCAAACTAGTACATCTGGGACCATCTCAGTGACACCTCACAAGGTCAATAGTCCCTAGGTACTGTCAGAAAAAATCAAATTTGCATACAGATGTAACCAAACTGGGAGGAATGGGGAAAAAGTAATTCAGGGCAGTTTGTTTATTTGGAAGGAAACTGCGGTGGAGAAAGGGAAGTACAAGGATGGTGAAAAGAGCATCAATAAACAAAAAAAAGGGTAGTAAAGTCTGCGGGTGATACCATTGAAACTCTCCCGGCACACCAGCCAAGCAGCTCTGCACTTGATCACCTCAGCTTAGATCAGGCCAAACCCCCAGATCCCTAGTCTTGAGCCTACCACGGAGATCAAACCTGTTTCCGTGGTCTGGAAGGACCCACCGAGGGCAGGGAGGGACGGCACAGGGAGAACCACCCGTGGCAAACAGGTGGAGCATCCACATCCCTGTTTCGCTGCCCGTTCCAGGCCTGATGGCATCGGCATCTTCCTGCCGCCGGTCTGTGCCAGTGTCACATTCAGTATCATTCAGCTTGGACATATCGGGGGAGTGCAGGAAAAGCAAAGAGTTGAGAGACTACTTCCAGGATGTTTCCATACAAGATGCGCCAATAGCTCCAAAGCACAAAGTCAGAGCTTATTTTCAGATGCATTTATGAGAAAAGCTGAAAAGGCACAATGTGTTTTAGTGCACTAAATGTTAGATGCATTAGTGTTTACATAAAATGGAGTTTATTTTTTTCGGGAAATAAAACTGGGTTCTTCATAGGCTCTTTATAAAACTGGAAGGTAAATTACCTTTGAGTTCTGGTGGCTATGAACAGTTTCCATGTCTACAGATGATACTCTGTGACCTGGTAAGGCTCAGATCTTGCTGGAATTGGTGATGCCTTGTCTTTCCAGAAAAAAAAGCACCTTTGCTTTTTAGATCCTGTAATGATGCCCTAGGTAACTGCGCTACACATTATAACTGAAAGGATAGAGGCAGATGATTTGACCTATGGCTGAAAAAATATATATTCTTTGAACTTCATTGAACCATCAATTTTCAATTCTAATAGTGTGGCAAAGGTGGCGAATGGTGTCCTGGGCTGCATTAGGAGCAGTGATGCCAGCATGTGGAATAATTACTAAAATGGCCAAAAATACAGCATCGTTCACACATTAAGGAAAGTTTTAAAATCAAAAGGCTTCTAAGGTAGAATACAGCCGCAGCTGGCATGCGAAGAATGCAACATCTGCGATTCCCTGTACGAGATTACGAAGCTACATGAGGGACGCAACGGAATGTAACCTTCTGTGGCCTTGCCTTGTGATGTATAGCGGATACGGGAATGAGATGGTACTATGAAACAGATAAGCCGCCTACTCGCTACCCTGAGCCAACATTTTGTCAACTTTTGATGAAATGCTGTCCTTTGTGTGAACTTTGCTCATTGCAACGTCATTATAATACCAAAACACACCTCCACCCCGAAGGCTGCCCGTCTCCAAGGTGCGACCACTCCTCCTTGAATCTGTGCCCTGAATTTCTCATCAACTATACCTTTAATTGTGAAGCAAGAGAATTTTACACCAATCATAATAAAAGTATGCATGACTAAAGTCACTCAAACTCCAGCTTGCAGATAAAAAAGAGTATAAAAATAGCCCGAGAGAGGGGTGATATCAGGGAAGACACCATCGCGAACAAGTCGAGGAGGACTCCATCACTGACCACCAGGACCAGTCGAGGGGCTGAGCCTTTCTTCCCCCCCATAGGGACGCCTTTGGGTAAGACTTTGATTATACCAAGTGCTTCCTCGGGAAACGCAGAAATCTCTCTAGAGAATCTCTCACCTACATTTATAGCCAGGCTGTATCGTTTATAACGTTGTCGTGTGTTTTGTATATGTAACAATACTTTCATTTGCACGTGCTTTGCAGACAGTGTATTTATCACGGGCAATCCTCAGAACCTTTATACCTGTTGTTTAAATAAACTGCACTGTTTAAGTAGCTAGTCGTTTTGGTTTCTCACTGAACGCGACCAAAGGCTCGAGAGTGGCCGTGCTGGTTCATGAGCACGACTAGGCTGAAGGCGCAGTCCACTGTCAGCGTATCCAAATCGTAACAGTTTAATACATATTAAACGGGACTGGACTGATGGTGCTGAATTGGGCATCACTCAGAATTTAAACCCAGCCGCACCTGGCCTCCCACCTCGGTGAGGAGGGTTAGAACGCAAGGGGGTTTACTTGCTGCCAAAACCGCTTTGCCCCTTTCACGCAACACAGCGGGTCGAGGAAGATGATCCTTCCCCTCCACTCACCACCGGTGGGACCACACCTGGAGTGCTGCGTCCAGTTCTTGGGTCCCCAGTATAAGAGAGAGATGGAGCTACTGGAGGGAGTTCAACAAAGCACCATTAAGATGATTAACAGACTGCAATGTCTCTCAAGGCTGATTAGCCTAAAGAAGGGGAGCTCGGGGGGATCTCATAGAATCACAGAATCACAGAATCTTCATGGTTGGAAAGGACCTTTGAGATCATCGAGCCCAACCAAACAACCTACAATCTCTGCCACTAGAGCTTGCCCTGAAGTGCCACATCTAGACGTTTCTTAAACACCTCTAGGGATGGTGACTCAACCACCTCCCTGGGCAGGCTGTTCCAGTGCCTGACCACTCTTTCAGTAAAGTAATTCTTCCTAATATCTAATCTAAACCTCCCCTGCCGCAACTTCAGACCATTTCCTCTGGTCCTGTCATTATTCCCCTGGGAGAAGAGGCCAACACCCACCTCTCTCCAACCTCCTTTCGGGTAGTTGTAGAGGGCAATGAGGTCTCCCCTCAGCCTCCTCTTCTCCAAGCTAAACATGCCCAGCTCCCTCAGCCTCTCCTCATATGACCTGCTCTCCAGACCCCTCACCAGCCTGGTAGCTCTCCTCTGGACACGCTCCAGCACTTCTATGTCCCTCTTGTACAGAGGGGCCCAGAACTGAACACAGTACTCGAGGTGAGGCCTCACCAGTGCCGAGTACAGAGGCACGATCACTTCCCTGCTCCTGCTGGCCACGCTATTCCTGATACAAGCCAGAACGCTGTTGGCCTTCTTGGCCACCTGGGCACACTGCTGGCTCACATTAAGCTGGCCGTCCACCAGCACCCCCAGGTCCTTTTCTGCTGGGCAGCTTTCCAGCCACTCTTCCTCAAGCCTGTAGCGTCTCATCAGTATATATAAATACCTGAAGGAAGGGCACAGAAAAGACGGAGCCAGGCTCCTTTTGGTGGTGCCCGGTGCCAGGACGAGAGCAATGGGCACAGACTGAAACACAGGAGATTCCTGAATTTCAGGAAGCACTTCTTTACTGTTGGGGTGACTGGGCACTGGCACAGGTTGCCCAGGGAGGTGGTAGAGTCTCCATCCTTGGAGATATTCAAAAGCCCTCTGGACATGGTCCTGTGGAGCCTGCTGGAGGTGACCAGCCTGAGCAGGAGAGCTGATGACCTCCAGAGGTCCATTCTTTGATTCAGTGAATGCTTATACTTAGGGACAGAATGGTGCAGCTTATCATTTGCTTACCTGAGTACAACCTCAAGCACCCTGCTGGTCAGAGTGCCTTTCTCAGACGAGCATAGCATTACGGTTGTGTAAGAGTTATGAGAGTTAGTTGTTAATGAACTAAACCATATTCTGTCTCGGCCTTCTGAACAGCCTACACAAATTGCTTGCCACATCCACCCTAAGTGAAAGTCAACCACCAAACTATCTGTCTGATTACTGTTTCCCAATGCCCTTTTTATCGTATTATAAAATGAAATACAATCTCTATAGTGTAAAAGCAAATCAAAGGCTGTACATTCATGTTTAGGTGGTATGGTCCACTTCTCCCCTGTTTTGCAGGTAATTGCTAGTTGTCTGGTAGCAACAAAACATGGGTTCCACCAATAACTAGGTTCATAACTATTCCTGCATTTTCCTCTAACGACACGAGGATCCTGGGTACCTTTCATATGACATTTCTGAAAATGATCTGAAAACAGACGTGAATGAGCATAGCCTTTGTTTACGTGACTGAGCCATTTGTAACATTTTGGCTGTTCATATCCATTAATGGGCTGAAATGTGTTAATCAAAGATCTGTGTAATCCATGGGTTCATCGCCTGCTAAAGTTTAGAGTGGCTGCGATTACCAGCAGTAGTAGCAAGGTTCTGCTGGATTCACACTTGCTGTCTGCACAACTGTAACAAAGCACCGTTTCTCTTTTCTATGAGATTAACATAAAGCAACTCACTGTCATTTACTAACAAGAGAAGACCTCCCTTGGGCACAAATATGTTTCATGCATTTTATGGATTGGAAACCAAGGCACAGATCTGGGGCTTTTTGTCAAGGTCACACTGTCTGTATCCAAGCCAAGAACTGCATCAGGGTCATCATAGCCAGAACCCTGCCCTCATTGGGTGTTTGGAAAAAATTAATTCCTTTTGGAAAGCAAACTCTTCCTGAGATCTTGCATCTTGAAACTGATATTTCTCAGTGATCTGACCAAAGCCATAAAATTACCATTTTCCTTAATTCTGCTTTTCATATAACAGTATTGACTCCCTTGTTCATTTCACACACACGCACACAAAATAAATACTGAACTGTGCAACGGCTCCTCTGACCAGTATTCTCTCAGTGAGAAAAAAGCATCCTTATTTACCAGAAAGTTTAAGGTCAGAACCAAATAAAGTAATTCCATCGTATCATCTAGCTAGAGGCAGGGAGGGGGGGAAGAAAAGACGGTAGTGACGTATTTGACTTTTAATTTCTTTTTCCGTAATGCAGTATTGCTAACTCATTGACTTAGCAGGGATATTACATTTTCTGATGTGCTGTTACTGATATTTGTAAGAACGCAGAGCAGCAGCTGGGTTCCTGAAATGCCTCACAATGAAGAGGAGCTGTGATGAGGGGCAGTGGGGCAGCGCTCCAAGTGCACCGGGACAGCAAGGCTCACCTGAAAAGTGTGAGCATTCCCAGCAAGGTCCCTTCCGTGCAGCTGTACAGCAGATGCCAAAAGTAATCTTGGCATTTCTGCAACTTGGATTCATTTTTGTTTTCATTGTTGTTTTTTTTACTTGGAGCTTGCAGTACAGGTGATATAGTTGATCACTGTGTCCAGTTTATCACTGTATTATCACTAACACTGTATTCATAGCATTGGTTAATATTGTTTATGTTCATATATTGTCAAGCTTTCTTCTTGCTCTGCTACCGCCATTGCATACGGTCTTCTGCACTTGCATTTCCACCAGACCTCCAGCTCTGGGCTCTGGCTGTAACCAGGGGAGGATGGCTCTGCTGGCAACAGTGGATGGCGATGCTGCATCTGTAAGGCTGCTAAAATTAATGCAACAAATGAATGCACTACAGTAGCCTATTGCTTTGCATCAAAAGTACAAGCAGTATTTTCCTATCATATGAATGAGGCTCAGCAACAAGAGGCTTCAACCAAAGTTGAAAAAAACCCCACATTCTCTCCTATTTTCAAAATGAACATTTAAATATGCTGCGTACCTCTCTCCCGCTCCCACAGTCCAGACAGCTAAAGGGAACATCTGCTCCTCTGACAAGACATCAAGGGGAGCAAATGCAACGAATCCCTAGACACAGAAATAATCTTGCACTAGAAGGCGTGTGTGCTCATTGATTCTGGCTCCAAGAAGACTCAAGAGCCCTCGCAGATGAAAGCTGGGCTACGTGGTCTGCCGTGTGACAGCCCACGCTACTAACATGAGCCACGGTCTTGAAATACTGCAAGTTACAGAGCAACATGACAACTGTCAAGGGAAAGGTGATGTTAGTTGTGTTTGCCCTCACTTACTTGGCTTTCCACCTTAGCTATTTGTCATAGGTGGAAAAGCAGCGTGACACTGGTAAACTCAGTTTAAGTGGACCTTTAAAAACACACGCACACACATGCTCTGCATAATTTGTTCTAATACCTGTTTCTTCAGTTCTTGAGCAGTGTTTTCTATGCATCTTCCCCCAGTCTTTGCTGACAAAAGAATGTATTTTACTTTGTCAACATATTGTCTTCCATGTGTTATTTCAACCATTTTTACCGCAGCAGGAAGAACAAGTGTTTCCCCAATGGTGTGTGGTGTTTTGTCTTTTGCTATTGATTGCGAAGCCTCAAAAGAAGCTTTTAAACATTTATCATAAAGTTTAGTGAAATTTTGTAAAGTACTGGATTGAGTACGACATAACTTAAAGCATCACTGAAAAAATTGTGGAGGTTTGTCTTCATGTTCTGGATGCTTATTCTTGCGTCTGGAGAATGTCTTGCTCTGGAGCCCCTACTACAAAAGAGATATGGACGTGCTGGAACGTGTCCAGAGAAGGGCCACGAGGATGATCAGAGGGCTGGAGCACCTCTCCTACGAAGACAGACTGAGAGAGTTGGGGTTGTTCAGTGTGGAGAAAAAAAGGCTCTGAGGAGACCTTATAGTGGCCTACCAGTATCTTAAGGGGGCCTACAAGAAAGCTGGTGAGGGACTTTTTAGGATGTCGGGTAACGGTAGGACTAGAGGGAATGGATTAAAAGTAGAGATGGGTCGATTCAGACTGGACATTAGGAAGAAGTTCTTCACCATGAAGGTGGTGAGACACTGGAACAGGTTGCCCGGAGAGGTGGTGGAAGCCCCATCCCTGGAAGTTTTTAAGGCCAGGCTGGATGGGGCTCTGAGCAACCTGGTCTAGTGGGAGGTGTCCGTGCCCATGGCAGGGGGCTGGAACTAGATGATCTTTAAGGTCCCTTCCAACCCGAACCATTCTATGATTCTATAAGGCACAATATACACTAAGGGCAAGGTTCATCGTTAACAATAGCAAATTTAAATCTGTATTTCAAATAGCCTTCTTCACAATTTCAAATTTTTTTACCAACTTCCTGTCAAGGGCATTAGAGAGACACTGTTTTTACCTCATAAAGTGGCTGATGAAGAGTTCATACTAGGAGTAGATTGTCAGCTCTGCCGTTTTCTTGTCGTTTGCGTGTGTGTTATCTTCCGTCTGCACTTTCTTTGCAAGGAATCTTTTTAAGCCACTTGTCCATTTTGTGAGGGGTAGTGTGGGGAAAACTAAATATAATCCACAAACGCACTTAACTGGGCACACACAAACGGTGATGCACGGCAATACGCTGAAAAGGAACGACGGCGTGAGGGTGCTACTGTGAACACCTCCGCATTGCGGAGCACCCACTCCCCACCCAGGACATGTCGGTACCGTATGTGACACGGAACCCTCTGACATACACACCAACTGAAATTGCCACTGTCAAATCTGAATATTGAATAAAAGTAGAACTTAGTATCTTTTTTTTTCTGACAAAAATAAATATAAATAGAATTCTAATATTTTCTTCCTGCAACCCAGTGGATCATCTTCCAAACCCCACTTTGCAGCCCACTGTTCTAGAGGACCTTCAGCGCTGATTTACCTGATCTTGGGCTGAAGGGTTCTCTCTTCTTCATGTCCCTGCAACAAAAGACCTGTCTGCACTCAGGGAGTTCTAAGAACTGAGTTATTTGGTTATGGAGCTGCCAAAGCAGATTTAACTGTTCTGAAATCTCCCTTATCATCCAGTGAAAGGAACAACAGAAGAAATATTTTTTGCTTCACTTCCTTAGAGAAAAATCAACCCATATTAATACCTCACAGGAATATTGAGATAGGCTCCTTTAACTATATACAAATACAGCATGGTGGTTCATTTGATTTTCATGACCCTAGTGGAATTAGATGAAAAAAACCCCTCTGAGATGAAGGCACCGAAGGTCAATGCAAAATTACCCCTTGCTGCACAGTGCCAGGTGGGCTGCCCACACTGGGTTTCAAAAAAATCTGAGAAAAGTGAACAGCAAGTAAAGAAACTGCACTTCACCTACAAAACCCAATAGGTAAGAGGCAGTAAAAACACTCCCTCAGCGTTTCCCTGCCCAGTAAGACATCAGTGATACACAAACATGTTAGCTGTTCCCATACATCAGCTGCAATATGTTATCATTCGATCAACTGTCAGAAATTCAAGAAGGTCCTGGCCCCATCAAGACACCGTCACAGAATCTCTCAGAAAATATAAGGATGGCAGGTTTCGTTCCAGGCCCTGGACCAAGAATTCATCCCCGCCTCTATCCAGAAATCCCAATTACTGGCATCCCAACATTTTGCCCTTCCAGCAAAGCCCCTCCAGCCAGCCAGGGAGGCTCAGGTCCCCCATAAGAACTGGGTCTGTGGTCTAGAGACTTCCTTGAGCCATTTAGAGGAGACTCCACTCAGTTTCTCATCCTGATCGGGCAGTCAGGACACCCACCTCTGCCATGACCCCAGCGTAGTTTCCAGGCAAGTGCACGGAGAAGAAGCTAGGAGCAGACAAGGCCAAACACACTCTACTTGCTGATGATCAAATTACCTGCGGACTTTAATTCTTATCTCAGTATGCCACCAAAGCCAGCCTATTTAAGGACAGAATTGTTAATAAAAATAACAGCGAGATCAACATAGAACGGATAAAATGTAAGGACAAGCATTCGAATGGATAAAATGTAAACACATTTACAAAATGTAAATACATTTACAAAAATGCATAAAATGTGGATAAAATGTAAACACAATCATCCCATAATAAAAAGAAAAACAATAACAAATTCCAAGACAGAACATTGGCTAAGCTGCAAATGAAGCACAGTGAAACAGGAAATGCCAGGAAAAATCGAGCTCAAATCACTGGGTCGGTTGAGGGACTTTTAATTTCCACAGCTGGGCTCCTTCATGCCATTTCCATTTATCCAGACGTTCCTGCAGCATAAAGAGAAAAGGGGAAACGTGTGAAGACCAAGCCTTACACCCCGCAGTGGTTCCTCAGAGCAGTGGACTGGCAATTTCAGAAAAGCCGCCTCCCACAGCACACACACCGCCCCCCCGCCCCCAGCCTCCCTGCTGTGTCCTCGGCACCCAGCACTTACCTTATCCACATATAGGATACTTAATCACTCCATCCATGCACACTGTTGTAAACGCCTCAGGGCGTGAAACTTCCCGGCACCGCCATATGCATTCAAATGAAATAGAATCCCCAGAGAGATAGGTGGAAATTCTCGACCACCATGATGTCTGTAGTCGAATATTTTTCATTTCCATAATAGACTTATCCACTGTACAGTTCTCTGCAAAAAGTGCTTTCATTATTGGCCTGTAGACCTCACACTAGACAACTGATGCTCTGAAACTGTCTGAGAAACCGCCTGAAAGCCCCTGAAAGCCCTTTCCCCAGCCTTTCCAGCTCAGGTATGCCAGCCAATGGCTTCTCAGGGGCACTGTCCCTCAATGCCTGCAGTTTACAGGATGCTCTGGCACCCTGGCTCCTCCCCAGGTGCTTCCCCAGGAAAGCTAAAGGCTTTCCCATTGGCTTCAACACTAAAAATGCAACAACGCAGCAGCTAAGCTGTGTCTGGAGTGGAGATGACTTACTTCCTGGCTTGCACCGTGGATATTCTAATGTCCCCTCCATACACTGTACTCTGAAGGGGGAAGATTCTGCGTCCACCACATAGCCTCTTCTACACCGGAATTCAATGAAGTCACCCGATTTGGAATACAGCTTTTTTCTTGACAACCATTTCAGCTCAATATTGTTTCTGGCCATGTCTTCTTCAGATGCTGTACAGGCCACTTGAAAAAGGCAAAGAGAAGAATGTCATCACTGTGCATCATGCACCACGAAGAACTTTTCTCCCCTAGAGCCTACAGAAGTTCTTTGCATAAGAAAACACTTCCAGCTTTTGCTCTGTCCCTCTGTTACTTGCAACAGGAAAGACATTCACATCCAAGCAAAAGGGAAAAAAAGACCATGGCTGAGACCCCACACAGAGCTATAGAAAAGCCTTTTCACTCTGACAGTCACATAGGGCAAGATCAAAGCACGGCTGGGAGAACTCACCAGGCCCCAATGAACTTCCCTGTGTCTTTTGTGAGATCCCTCCTTCACCTCTGCCCAGCACTTCTCTAAATTTGTTTCCTCATGGCCGTGTCATGGACGCACCCCCAGGTTTCCCCACCACTGCCATGCATTCAGGTCCCGCTCACAGCCTGCTGACCACAGCAGTGTCCCCAGCTCGGGAGCACTTGGGATGCCATAGCCATCCCCTCACACAGCGGGGTTCAGCCAAGCTCCCCTCCTCCTGAACCCAGTGTTGTGGCAAGAGACAGCAGGCAGCAGGGGGGACTACACGAGCTAACTTCAAGAAGAAACTCCTTCTGGACCAAAGAAGGACTCAGCGTTGTTCTGCCCTGCTGTCATCATAGCCCCAGCACAAGTGCCCCCAGGATCTGAGAAAAAGAAAAAAGGAGCAGTCACACAGCCTTTGCCCACACAGCACGTGCTTCAACCTACCCAGGCAAACTGGGGGACTTGTCCACTGTCCGTCAGTACACCGGATATACTTAGATCCTTCCAGTTTATAAAGACTTGGGCACTTGTATTCCAGAGTTGCACCTTGTGAATATTCTGGTGCGGGGAAGGAAAGAAGGTCTCCATTTTCAATAACTGGAGGCGGGCCACATTTCCCACCTTTACCTGGAAGAAAAGTCCCAATCGGAGAGAAAGCCATGAGAGTTTAATTGCAATGGAGGCCTGGCCACCAGTACAACCAGGAAGTACATTGTCACTACTCTGAGAGACCCCGAGAAAAGCAGAGAAAACCAAATACCTGGCAGGTGAAAAAGAGCAAGCGTTTCTCATTTCTCCAGTGCTGGGACTCAAAACTGCCAGTTCACCCCATTTGTCCACAGCTGAAGTGCTTGCAGATGTCTGCAGGACTTTCTCTTGTCCTGCTTAATGGTGTAGTGTTTAGCACGGCTCTTTCTGAAGAAGAGCCTGACACCTACCTCCTCCCTGTACTGCCTAAGCAGTGAGAAAAGTGGAAACAACTGCGAATAATAACGATTGACACTGAGCTGCACAACTGCAATCACTAATGGAATAGCCCATGGGCTCTGTGGGCCACTTATGGCCACTGGAGAGTTCACATTGCAGCCTCACAGACTCTTACACCTATTCAAGCACCACACTGCTGCCATGTCTGGCCTTCAGAGAAGACACAGATCCCTCGGTACCAGCAGTGACACTCTTTGCACTTGGCATTGTGTTCTGGAGCCACAATAAGGAGCCTGGTCTTAATTCCTCTGCTGTTTCTGCATCCCTCTCAGCTCCCAGCTGGGTGGTGTTTGAGGCAAATGTGCTGAAACTTTCTGCATGTCTAAGGAAAACAAATGAGATTATTCAGTGCGCCCGTGAAATCCTAGGAGGCACCAACAGAGTACCTAGGTATTGTCTCACACGCCAAATTCTACCCTCAGTTGATTCACAGTTGATTTGACTCCAGAGCATTCAATATAGCAATGCATCATCTGCATTACCTGGATGTCAAGTAGCAGGGAAGCTGTGGGCTCTATTCTCCAACATAAATGACAAAATTTCTCACTCTCTTCTTATCAGGCAAGAACAGACAGGAGATTCTAAGAAGTCCAAGGCTTGCATCTCAAAATTAGACCTGGCCAGCAACTGCTCTCGGCCTCAGGGTGGTCTTCCAGATAGGGCCCTCTCGAGTGAAGCCCCTGAGTCACTCAGCTGGTAAACTGATCTGAAGAGATGCCTGGGAAAATGTCTTTTTCCCGAGTGTGCCAGATACATTGCGTTTGTGCACAGTAATGAGACTGAAATTTGGAGAAGTAAATGGCACTGAGTCAGCTTCATGACAGTCTCACTGACAGGTGACTGTATGAAAAGAGAAATTACCTTTGCACTTTGGCAGCTCTGTCCAGGTCCCATTCCGACACACTACAGTGGAAGCCCCAGTCATCTGAAAACCTTGCCAGCACTGATAGCGAGCACTCTCTCCAGGCAAATACTGTGACTTTTTAACACCGTGAACTTTACCACCAGCAATTTCTGGAGGAGGTTCACACTTCATATCTGAAAAGAGACACTGCTGCAGTCACTTTTGCAGGTACACAAAGAAAACAAAAGTAAAAAAGGTAGTCTTTGAAGTATTTAGGTAAACAGGCAGGTAAACGTCTGTGCTAACAGGCAAGATGAAAGCACAAATTCCTACCTCTGCAGATTGGTCCTTGTGACCATTTTCCATTTGTACAAGTGGCATAATTTCCACCCATCATTTGGAAATTGCTTTCACATTCATACTGCACTCTGTCACCAGGCAGATACCTCTCCTGTGGAGCGCTTGTAATATAAGCATTGGGAATTTCAGGTGCATCTTCACAACTAACATCTGGAAAGACAGGTGCATTTAAGAACAGTAGCACAGCAATATTACAATCACATAATATCGCATTCTGGAGCACAATTGTTCCTGATGAGCAAAAATGGTTTGTATAATGCAGATCTTTTTCTAGATCTAGATTTTCTAGACCATCTAGAGTGACTAGAAAGAGAAAAGGAGCTGCACAGATCAGCCAAAGGTGCAGACTGGTGCTGTACAGCATTGTGTGCCAAAGGGCTGGAGAGTGAAGTAATTTCTTTACCATTTGAAGGTAATTTTCAGAAACTGGCATTCTTAGTGATGAAGAATGTCTTATAATATTAAAGAATATTAAAGAGTATCTTATTCTTAATAACCTACATCACCCTACCTCCTCCTTTGCAGCCAGCATCCACTCCCCCGTAACCCTCTCTCTGCTTGGTTTCAGCAGTGAGCTACATTTCAGCTACTCGCTTCAGCCCACAGGGAAAACGATTTCTTTGCTCGTCTACCCTGCTTGCTGTTTCTCAGGAGCCAGAAAAATAGGTGTTGTAGCAGCCCCTTCAAAGCAAGACACCTGTTGGCTCTATTGGCCTGACTCACCTGCATGCCTGAGTTGACATTATTTTAATTCACAACATGAGAGACTAAGGATCATAGACTACTTAGAAGTAGAATCTATACCGTCACAGAAGGGCGGTGCTGTCCAATTTCCTTCTCTGCAAATAATTTCAGGGGGACCAACAATCAGGAACCCTGCATCACACTGGTAGCGAATTGTTTCACCAGGCTCATAAATTTTCTTATTTCTGCCTTCAGCTTGAGCATTGACAACTTTTGGAAAACTTCCACATGGCATTTCTGAAAAGATACAGAAAGTTGATGCTTGTGCTAATGTGATACACACAGAATGAGTGTCCTGCTTCTACCAAACAATTGCTTTAGAGAGCTTTTTCTAACATCAGCATAGTCATCCACTGATAGCGGATTTTATATACAAGGCAGCATACAGAAGATTAAATAAGTCATTCCCCTAAACACACATGGGCTTCAGTCACTGAAATATTTAGAACCTGTTTCTAACCCTGCCAGCAAATTTTAATAAAGGCTTATGTCCCTTACTACACAGAAGTGGTTGCCATCACTGAAGCACCAAAGCAACTCCTAGTCACTAGTGTACTCTGTAGAAAACAGATCCTTGGATTATGAGGATGTGCCCAGGACTCACCTGGCAGACATATAAACTGAACAAAGATTGTAAGAATACAAAGGAATATTTAAAATCTAAAACACATTCAAAAAGTCAGCCTTGTATCCAATCAGAATTGCTCTGAAGACATCCATGAAGGATGATAAGATTCCACAGCAAAATATGGAATTACTGGCGCCTACTAGTCAACCTCCAGTTTAAAATTCTTTCAATTTCATTGCTAAATGCACGTCAAAAAAAGTATTTTTAATATTACCTAAGCATGTAGGAGCTGAAGTCCAGTTTCCCATAGAACAAGTTATCTCTGATGGTCCATCTAACATGTATCCAGAACGAGAAACATACTTAAGTCTAGCACCAGCCAGATACATCGTTTTCCCTTCTTTTTGAACTTTTAAGTTTTGATTTTCCAGCCTGGGAACATCCGCGCATTCTATGGGTTGTGGTGGCAAACATGGTCTTTCTATAAAATATAGAAGACATAAATAAACATAATGCAAAACATTTAATAATCCAACGATGTATGCTGTCTAACACTGAAAAGAAGAAAAAAAATCCAAACATAAATGAAACGGCTTGAAAGGAAGATGAAGAAATATCTAAGATATACAACCCAAAACTTTTGTCTCCTTTCCCTCCTACATGGGGTTTCTTTCTTTTCCTTTGAATGAAATTAAAGCCATTTTCCAGTTCATACCAAGGAGATACAGTTACAGCTTACTATCAAGAACAGGGAAAATTTCATAGGCAGAGACATTATCTTGTTCTGGGATACTGAAAGTGATTTTCCAGAATATTAGCTATTAAATTTTTCCACCATTAATAAAGTTATACCAATGTCCTGAGGGGTTTTGTGATGACATGATGAAAAAGAGAACAGAACTTAACAAAGTATTATAATGTACTTCCTGATACATACAATGGATTAAATCTCTATGAAGCCGTCCTGAGTCAGGCCTGTCCCAATGCTTGCTTCTCCTACACTCCTGTAGAGCGGGTAGACTTAAATTATATTTTATATGCATTTTTAGTTAATTATTAAATTAGGGTTTTTTAGTTGACACATCAAGTTGAAGGCATATGTTTGCACTGAATTCCACAATACAAAAGATCTAATTACAGTCAAAATTCCTGTTCAGTAACTGGGACTGGGAATTTTATTTCAGTAAAAGCTGTTTTATGAACAGCTCAAGCATTTTTTTGGTTATTCTTCTCTTCCTCTGCCACTGATCAGCAGAAATGGTAAAAGAAGCAAAACCTCATGACATCAGAATATTGCAGCTTAAAAATACAGACATGGTTGGCACGTTGTACACATCAGTCGCCAGCTGGCACCTCATTTGTCCTGTGCTCATCTCTCCCCTACTCATTTATTCTACCTCTTATTGAATTTCTGCTTACAACATATCACCTGCATTGGTAATATTTTAACAACTGGATTACAGATTCCTCAGCATTTCCTAGAATAGACAGATGGCCTGAGTTATGCTGTATCATTTATACTCCTATTACAAGAAGAAGCCACAAAAAGAAAACTCAAGAAAGAATAAAAATGAAAAAAACCAATGATTGTTACTACTACAACTAAACAATACGTAATACTGATTTTCTTTGCCAGCATACTATTAAAGGCTCCCAGTCAAAACTGAGATTCCATTCGGCAAAACAGTAAACAAACAAATAAACACCCAGCTCTTGTGGGACTACTTGAAAGTTCTATATGCCATCTTAGATAAGTCTGTGTAAATAAAAAGACTTACTGTACAGCAGTTGGTTAACTGCACTTTCTTTAGCAACTTACGCTCTACTGGTTTTCTGCAGTTACCTGTTCATGATAATCTTAACATAAATAATATCATCGTCCTGGAAATGATGACTACAAATGCATAACACAGAAATTCATAATAAAACAAATAGGAAAAAAAAAATTCACTACTGACCCACACAGTAAGGTGGTGATTGCCATTTCCCTTCTATACATGTTATTTCGTTCACACCGATGAGATCGAAACTCTCCAGACACGAAAAAGTTATTTTACTCCCATTGTTGTAATTTCTTCCACCTGTTATCTGTTGAGCACCAGGCACCTGAGGTGGAGGTGGGCATGTACTCTCCTCATCTAAGGACACATACTCATGTTATAATACGACATTAAATAAAATGTAACAGTTCACCAGAGATTAAAACACTAACAACCATGAAAACACTGGTGATAATTCTTCAGTAGCTATCTCAAGCTTTAATTAATATCATGATCATTTTGTTCTGCTTCAGAAGTGCCAGAGCTGCCTTCAGACGCTCACATGCTTTCTACCTCATAGAAAAGATAGTCACAGTTGCCTACACCAGTCTAAGCTGAAGCTGCCTGTAGTCTCTCCCTTACACACATCTGCGCACTCCTCTGTGCTCTCCCTGTTCCTCTCTCTGTGGTGAACTACTTCAGGAAAACTGGACCAACTTCTGGGGTTCTTGTTTTCCTTTTGTTGTTGCTTTTTTCTTCAGACTTAGCTGATAACAGAGCTAAATGAGAATCACAAAAGGAAACAAATAAACTTCAATTTTCCCACTCAAGGCAGAAGTGGCTGCTCCTGCCAAAGGTAAGAAAAAGTGAGGGAAGGAGGTAGATCTAGTAAGGAGGAGACCTAGGAAGGACAAGACCTCGAGAGCTTGGGTTGTTCCTTCTAGTGGTTCCAGAAAACTGGGAAGGTAGGAACACTTGAACGAGAAGTTCCCTCTAGCAATTGCCACTCTGTGTACTTCTCCCACTTCCACGCATCATTTCCCATGAATCTGGCCTAATCAAGGCAGGCAATGAGGCAATGATTGTTTTACAATCATGCCTTCTACAGGAAATATCCTGCAGGCATCTGACCTTTGGTGTGTATTAGATAAGGGCAGTCTCTTGGCCAACTCAGCTTTTTTCTTGTTGTTTCACTAGGAAGCAATTGGAAAAAATAGAAAGAAAAAAAAAAGAAAAATCAGGAATAGAAAAGCTTTGAATGTTTACAGGAACTAGAGGAACTTTGGCTGGAGCTTGAGCTACGCGCTACTCTGACTTGCGCCAGGGTAAAGCCCTTTTGAAGAATGGAGCTTAAATTTATCATTGCATTTTCTCTCACATCAGAAGTAACAACTGTTCCAATTGTCAGAGTACAGATCAAGTCTGCCTCACTAAAATACTGCATCTCAAAACCTAGTTAACTCTTCAAATTATTCCCATAATTATTCATGACTGTCCTTTAGCGTATAATCGAATAAGGATATACATATAAGCATGGAAGAATTTCCATTTCAGACTAATGACACAGCAATGATAAGAAGCTTTAATAATGAGCAGTTATCATTCCTACATAACAAGAAGAAATTGTATGCAAATCTGAAAACATACCTGTACATTCAATCTCTGGTGACCATTTTCCAGACACGCAAATTGCCTGTTTAATACTTTTGTCAGCTGATGTACATACATAATTTATAACTCTATGGAACCTAGTACCCTTTCTTGGCCTGAAATGACGATCATTTTGCACAAGCTCCACATGCTTTGGAAGTACACACTGAGGCTCTGGATCTGAAAAAATTCAACGAAAAGATATAAAAATAGATTTGGTTCAGATAATACGTACATATGCATTCACTGACAAAGAGGTTATCAGTTTCCTAATGCAAGTCCATGTGAAAGTGTTTTTTTACTTACTGTAGTTTGAAGTAACTCCTAAAATTCCTTGATTACAGAAACAGAAGATTTTTTGTTCCTGTTATCTAAAGCAGATACTCTTCCTACTTGCAAAGCGTTTATTTTTATGTTGACAGGATGCCTTTTGCTAAGTGCAGTAAATAATATAAAAACTAAGCATTTTTTTTCTTCCCTAAAAATATGAAAAGGTAGTGAGATGAGCAAGATGCTTGTAGAAACAGGAGCATAAAGGAAGTACTATTTCCCACTGAATACATATCAGGTATCAATCTCCTGTGGAAGTATATCTAAGTCATAACCAGGGCTTTTGTCCTTGACTGGTGATTCTGAGAGTCAGAACACAAGCTACTTGTGAAAGCTAAGCAGGCTGTTTTGTGCCAGACTCAGTCCTCAACATAGCTGTAAATAGAGTATACTCAAATCTCTGATGAATATAAAATCACTTCTGAAGAAAGGGGGAACCAAGAGTTGGATATTTATTCTGTTTATTTTGCTAAAGGTAAGTGAAGCGCTGTAGTAATTTATCCCAAACAAGACTCCTTGTCCAGTATCGCTTTTTTTCTTAAATTACTGACTCCAACATAATTTCTTTTTTCTTTTTCTTAGGAAAAGGCTTTGTTTTATCTCTTTTTAAAAGACATTAATTTCATTGAATTTATGCCCTGCAAAACTCAATGGGAAGATGAGACAAAAGAGAAAATTACTGATCAGAAAACCATGTCAAAATGATGCGGATGGGAGAAGCCTAGCACAGTGTGGCTACTACTGTTATTTTTAATTCCCAGTAGGATTTTAAAAAAGCAGAGTAGTATACGGAGACATAAAACTACAAGTAATTAACGCAACAGGTACGCTACTTTATTGTAGGTATGTCCCAAGGCTTCTGAAGGGTCATTACCAGGGAGTACCACTGGAAAATGCATAAAAGCCACCGCACACCAAAGATATACTCCCATACTCGATTTTACCCACTGTACAAGTGTCCATTTCCTTCCCCAAACCTATTCAGAGTGCTTACAAAGTTGTAGGCGCAGATACTTTCCAGGATGAAGGACACATTCACATTTAAAAGACGAGTAAATAAAAAAACTTAATTGAGATGCATGAAACTATAGTATCTCTGGCTACATGTTGACTGCTGAAGTCCTTGAGATTTTGAATAGAACTGTTACATCTGAAACATTATGGAAATATTATGGAAATAGATTACCAGCACAAAGAGGTAAAGGCTTCCATTCCCCATTAAGACATTTTATTTTCTTGGCCTTAGAACTGCCAGAGGCTTGTTTACATCCACAAATTACTTCATCCCCATGTGAAAACTCGGTCTGGTCTTCCTGATAAACAACAACATTCGGAATAGAAGAAGGTGATCCACATGGCATTTTATCTTCTGTTGAGAAGAGCAGAAATATTCCACAATAATATTGGAGTCATATATTAATAGCTGAAAGAACTTAAATAAAAAGAACTATATTTGCATTTGGTGAGTCAAACTTACTGCCATTAGTTGTAACAACTAAACTTCAACACAGCTGAGTATGTGTATGTTTTAGGCAGTTTACTAAATCCCTCTCCTTCTTTTCCATCCCTTTTCCATCACTGTGGTAACTCCACAGCTCGCTCCACAAGTAGTTTCAAGCTAACATTAGCATCCCAAACTGTATTTCATTGGTACATAAACCCTAAAGGGTAAGAAAACCTTCAAGTAATCCAGCTTATCTGGATCCCCAAGTGGGATCAATCCAACTCACCTAGACCCCTGATTCTGATCAGTCAAAAGTACATTTGATTATACACCTACACATTTGTAATGTGTACTTTCGTTTAGTATTATTAGTAGAACTGAAAACCACTGTAACAGTACTTAGAGGGCTGTAGCACTGTCATTTCTTTGTAGTAACAGCAGTTCCTGCTTTGGGCTGTCACTGTTGCCGTGATAGTGACAGCAAAGGGCAATGGCTTGCACAGATGAGTGCAGCATGTGAGTAGGTTTTTTTGAAGGAGGAAAAGGGCATGTAAGGGGAATAAGGGCACACGGCCTGCTCTTAATGTAGGAGAGGGAAGACCCATGATAAACTCAAAAATGGAATTTGAACAACCCAGCACTCAAGTTTGGACCACTCTTCTTTCAAGCCAGTGCACCAAAACTATTCTCACTGGATCAAGGATTGAAAAGATGTAAGCTCCACGCTGTGCTTTTTTAAACCACCAGTGTTGCTCGTGGAAGACATGTCAGCATGTACACATATAGGGACAGAGTAAACTATTCCATAAAAACCCACCATCTATTGGTTCTGCTGTTAGATGATTATGCGTTATAAAAATGCCCTGAATTATTTTCTGTATTTAGAGATTTTCAGCTTGAATATTCGATTCTACTTCAATTCTGAGATACTGTCTTAACAATCAAATAGTAGTTTTGCACAAGTATTTTTTAAGTCCTTTCGTTGAAATTCATACTCTCAGGTTTGAGGTACACTACCTAATGACATGCACAGAAAGTGGGCGCTTTTGCTTAGGCAGGAGACTTGACTGTAGAACTATTCACCATTTCAATATCTGGACTATAAAAAACTGTTGGACGTGTCTGCCTCTAGCCTAGGGAAGACAGCAACATAGATAATGCATTCATAGTCATTGTGTTTGTAGCCCAGTGCCCCGGCATCGCCATTGCTAGAGAGAGGCCAAAGAATTTGTACCGAGCTTGCAGGACCTCAGGATGATGGCTTATCGGGCTTACTTTATCAGAACTTGTCCTGACCTGCCTGGAGGCTTGGTTTTACTTGTTTTAGCTGTAATAGCGATTTTTCTTGTGACCAGGCTATAGCTATTTATTTTACTTTTGGTTATCTCTGTATGAAACAACCATTAGTTTTATGTACTTAGTAGTAACAAGTTTTTAGTCTCCATAGAGTGTGTAATTATGACTCTAACATAATGATGCAGGTGAATAGAGGGCAGGTATGATAACAGAGTCCTTAAGAAGTGGGGACAAAAGTTGGGTGTGGCAGAGAAGAGGAACGGGGATGGTACCAGACAGGGCATAGCCTGGCACCCCAAGGCCAGCTTAGACCTGGAGCTGATCAAAACTGGTTTTAGGGGTAATACAAAGATCAAAGAACAAATATTTAACATCTTTAAAACACACTTAACATATCTAATTCAGAACTTGCAGACCAGTGAAAAAAGGGCAAGCAAAAGCATGCTAGCAAACCTAAAAATTACCCCAAGAAGATCCTGTAAGGAGGAAAAGTAAATCATCAGCATCAACACCTCATTCCTCCCAGTGAATGACTTGAGATACTGATAATGTGCTGTAGCTTCCCTCGAAAACATACCAGACTGAAGCCACTGACTTTAGAACCCAAAGGCGCAGTAGAAGGGTCAGCATAAAACCAGAAAAAAGGGGTAAAAAGGAGAAAGCGTGTATATAGTAATTGTAAATATGTGTTATAAACTGTTTGCATTACTTTGATATTCTGTATTATTTATACATTTATAATTGTTCTTTACATATTATGTATTTATTTTATTTCTCTTTCTATAATCAGTTGATCTGGACTCACAACAATTCTTTGATTGGACTGTTGAGATTTCAATTATATTACTAATAAAGTTTTGTTTTTTACATATAGTGTGTGTTTACTTTTTATCCATAACATGATTTCGAACGTCACATGTTATATCTGCAAACTGTAATTTCAGTTGTGAAAATACCTGTGAACTATTAGCCTACAGTGAAACATGAACTTCTCACAAGTAAGAGTTGTATAGATTACCAATGCAAGAGGGAAGAGGTGACCATTGTCCATCAACACATTCTATTTCCTTTGATCCAACCATTTTAAATTCAATGTTGCATTCGTATTGCTTTCTGTCCCCGTGCTGATACTGTTCCCCAGAGCCACCAGCAATAAATCCATTGGTAATCTCAGGTGGAGGTCCGCAGCCACTGGCTTTCACTGAAATCAAGAAATCAGTACTGAACTCAGTTTTTTTAGCACAGTTATAAGTTAAGTGCAACATAAAATAAACTGAATTTGTTGTTTAAAATTAAGAAAAATCAGTAGAACAGGTTAAACAGATCATTGGTTTATGCCTTTGAATATATGGATTCATGCTAGGCTGGAGATCAGAAACAGATATGCATGACCCTGGCTCACGCTACTTTTACTTCCATGCACTGTCAATTGCCTGCTATGATAAAAGAAGTGGTTGATAAAACTAACCCAGTTTTAAGAGAAAAGAAGTGTTACATGGATGACAACTTCAGTATTCTTAAAATAAAAAAAAAGGTGAAAATTTTGCAAGAAATAGCAGCATACATTACAAAAATCACCTAGCAAGTGATATGTACTGTATATTAAAGGAATTCACTTTCGATAGAGTTCATGGAACTCCTGTTAAGGGAGCTTAAAATGTTCCTGAGCTAAAGAGCCAACTATATGAAATGTATCTGTTTTAAAATGGAAAAGAGAGTGAGCAAAAAAAAGGATGACAGCATGAAAGACAACAAGGAAATTGACTGAGTGGGAAGAAAGGGAGATGAGAAATACGAATCCCTTCATCGACCCAAGCTTCCTCATGAAAGGGCACCAGCAAAACAAATGCTTTTCAGATGTCACTAAATTGTGCTTTGTCTTAAAATGGATGAGAAGAATAGGGCATATATCTTCCCTTCTGCATGAGTTTGTTCATCCTACTGGATGAAGCTGAAGAATTTCACAGGGAAACCCCTTCACTGAGCTTCTTTTACTTGGGTCCAGCTCTGTGTCATCTACAAAATAGTTTTTTTCTTCAATATCATGTGATCAGAAAAAAGAACATACGGTACAATATCTGGTCGGTCTCAACATTAAGCAGTGGCAAAACTCAGGAAATTACTCACATTAATCACTCCTGGCTTCCATATTGCACATTATTTAAGTCATTTTGAGTAAGAAGTAATTTTTCATACATTACAGTCAATAACCTGAGTGAAGTTTTGTGCAAGCCATTTACCAGCTCACTTTCAGTTATTGCAGAACTCCAGTGGGCATAACCAAATCTAACAGAAAGTTCAATATTGAAAGCTCAACTGTTCATATTTTTTTACATGAAATCAAAACACTACGAAATGATCCAAAGAGGGCCTGTTCCTGTCCTTTTAGAGACGAAGATGGGATAATTGTTCTTGGGAACAATACTGGCTTATAGAAGGTCCCGCCTTCGGGACCCAGGCTTTTTCATATATTTTTACTACAATGAAGTTAACAGAAGAATTACCTTTACACTCTGGTGCTGATGGAAACCATCCAAAGTAATAGCATTGAGCAGAGGCAGGTCCCACTCTTACGTAATTTTTTGCACAGGTAAATGTCACAACATCTCCATTGTGGTATTTACTCTCCTTGGGAGAAAAATCTCCATTGGGCAACGCCAGCGTTTTACATTCTATTGCTACAAAGACAAAATATTTTAACATGTAGTGTACACCCTACAAAAAGGACATGAAACGCTACTGATTAGAACAAAACCTAAGAAAGTTTTAAAGAAAAAAGCTTCACAAACTGTATACAGAGTTACATTGATTAGCAAACGCAACAATATTCACCAAGACAGTGGGGCGTTGGACTCCATTCACCATTTATGCCGCACCTTGAGGTACCTATTGGCATATTATTTGCAGTTTGATATCCCTTCGAACACACATACTCAATTGTATCTTCAGGCATGAACGTAGTTTTATCCGTGTGGTAATTCAAATTGACCCAATGAGGTGTTTCACAGGATTCTGTAGAATGAAACACAGTTAGTACATTTTGTGATCCAGAAACACTGCCCTTTGGAAGCATCATTTCTGTAGGTGCGTCAGTGTGTGCCACTCTACCGAACCACTCAGTATATTTGAAGCATTAAAAATTTTGCATTGCCAGAATATGAATATAGAATATCACATGTAGCACATTCACATAATATCTATTGCATTAATCTTCAGAAATACATGTCTAGAAATAATATCTAGCATAAATATTCCTTCTTTAGTTTCAATTCCCTTCTTTCTACTACATAATGTCATTAAAGGTGTCATAGCAAACATTTTCTACTCCTATTCCTCATGGTCGTTTGTGAGGGGGTCAGAAAAAAAGCTGCAAAATCCTAGGAAAAGGCAATCTGAAATAGAAGGACAAGATAAAATATCAGCTAAAGTTGGTCAGTATTAGGAGCCTTGGTATCGTAACACTGTAAGATTAAGTCTCTCCTTTTACTATCCTACACCCTTCTTCAGGAGAGGAAGGAACTAAGAGGACAAAGGCAACAACAGTATGGAGGTATTTTCAGGAAAAAGCACTCCAGTGTTTTTCACAAATGTACATTTTAACACCAGGGCAGACATATGCATAATTTTTTATGCATAGTGATAACATCTTTCCAAATAATGAATCCCATTTTTCTCTAGTTTGGTCATATTTAAAGAAAGTTCTTGGCAGAATCCCTTGGTTCATAGGCATTTCTTCATAAATCATCCCCCACATCTGTGAAAGGGGGGAGAAATGGGAGTAAATTTGCCCTCTATGTCCATGACCATATTGGCATGGTCATGGACCATGGTCCATTATATGGACCACGGACCATTCTATGGTCCATGTACTGGAATGCATGGAGCTCTGCCTGTGGATGGATGAGGAGACGACTGAGAGCTTACAGGTCAGGATTAAAGGGAGGGCAATGTGTGCTTGCAGCCCAGAAAGCCAACCACATCCTGGGCTGCATCAAAAGAAGTGCATCCAGCCAGTCGAGGAAGGTGATTCTGCTCCTCTACTCTGCTCTGATGAGACCCCACCTGGCGTAGTCCAGCTTGGGGAGTCCTCAGCACAAGAAGGACATGGACCTTTTGGAGCAAGTCCAGAGAAGGGCCACAAAGATGATCAGAGGGATGGAGCACCTCTGCTATGAAGACAGGCTGAGAGAGTTGGGGTTCTTCAGCCAAGAGAAGAGAAGGTTCCAAAGAGACCTTATAGTGGCCTTCTAGTACTTAAAGGGCATCTACAGGAAAGATGGAGAGGGACTCTTTATCAGGCAATGTAGTGATAGGATAAGGGGTAACAGTTTTAAGTTGAAAGAGGGTAGATTTAGATTAGATTTAGGAAGAAATTCTTTACTGTGAGGGTGGTGAGACAGTGGAACAGGTTGCCCAGAAAAGATGTGGATGCCCCATCCCTGGAAGCATTCAAGACCAGGCTGGATGGGGCTTTAAGCAACCTGGTCTAGTGGGAGGTGTCCCTACCCAGGGTAGGGGGGTTTGGAACTAGATGATCTTCAAGGTCCCTTCCAACTCTAACCTTTCTATGATTCTATGAAATTTAGGCATATGTACCTTGTATCAGGTAAGAATCACTGTAGAGTTCAGTGATCACCATCTACTTCGTGCTACAGAGGTCCAAAAAGATAGCTCACCTAAAAGACAGTAGATATTTTCCCTGCTTACTCACTTTCTTTATGTTTTCTCTCTTTATTTCCTAGAGCCCCAGAAAGGTTAATCTCTGGAGGACCAGTCTTCTATTTGAATCTCCCTCTGCCCAGTAAGAAAACTCTATCAATCTAGATGACAAAAACCTGAGCACATGGGACATCAGGTCTGCGCTAGTGACAATGATAGGGAGCTCTGAAGCCTTTATGCTACTCACTGATGCACTTTGGAGGTGGAGTCCATCCGTTTTCTTGACACTGTACCAGTCCTGTTTCTTGTCCTTCTGGAGTTACAAAGCCAGTATGACATCTATAGGTGACCTTGTCTTGTAAACGGAATGTTTTCCTTTCCAAGGTGAAAAAACCATTGTCAAAATTGATATTCTGGCATGTTTCTGAAAGACATAGACAGAATTTCCTCCAAGTAAAACACTACTAAACTACATGCTTGTAATACACAGAAGAAGGAGGAAAAATTAAACGTCAGTAGGATTTAGAAGATTTTTAAGAGCACATGACATTTTGCTTCTGCATCGAGCTCTCTTTCTGGGGGACAACTGTAAAGTCAAAGTTCACAGTGACCAATTTGTGCAGCACAAACAGGGATGGACAAAGGTTTGATTTGCAGTAACCCTGCAAGCTTCCGAAACTGTATGTCCTCATCCAGTCTTCACCAGAAATGAAATTCATGTTGGGCATGCACTGCACTGTGCGTGTATAAAGAGGCCCTTCTGTCTGTATTGCAAGGGGACACACACCAGAGATCACCACGGTGTGCAGGTACCACCTCAGTTCTACCAAAGAGAAATCATTCAAAGTGCATATACTGCAGAACTAAAGCAAATTTGTAGCAAAGGACCCCTTCTTGTATACTAAAACAGTAGTGCAGACAGACCCAATGCTGTAACTGATTTCACATCACTTGGAATACATTGTTTAAGCCAGTCTAAAGGAATGGAAATCTTGATTGGATGTTACGGTCTTGTATCTGAAAGAACACTTCCGTTGTATGCTAAATTCTTTACTAATAAATTATTCTGTGAAGGAGTTTCTTCACTTTGAGAAATTAAAACTAAAAAAAAAAATAGTAATATTTATGCATTAGAGAGTCAAGTAAATAAACATATAAAAAAATACTTTGATGAACACTAGAGAATGTATTTGAATGTTGGGAACAGAGTTAATGATACTTTAGTGCAACAGCTTCAAAAGTTTAAATTTCACACCAATTTTTTTTTGTATTTATACTAGTGACGCCCACAACTGACTAACAGTAGGAATCATAAAATTTTATTTTGCTTGCTAATTGCTATATCAAAATCTCAGTAGGTGGCGGTCCAAAATATTCTATGGTCAGCATCTCTGTCAGGGTGGAATTGTTTCCTAAAACAATATTTTTACAGTCCATGAAAAGCTAGGTTGAATTATTTCTCTTGTCCATATGAAATCATTATCTAAAGTATTTAAAGTTCGCGTAAGACATTCTAGCAATTTCAGGCTTGATGCAAGTCAGGAACAAAAGCTGTAAATACAATTAAGAGAGGTAACCTTCCTAATTCTCCCCCCTTCCAGTACGATGCCAACTGGCAAGAGAAACAGGGATCAGGTGGTATAGCGAGAGACTGAAAGGAGACAAGAAATTAGAGATAGGCTGCAGAAGGGGAATGACTACTATTTATTATATTACTGCACAGCTATGTTATAACAAGATTTCACTACTGAAGACAAAGAGAACATGACCCCCATCCCAGAGCTTACATTCTAGGACATCTGAATGAGCCATGTGTGGACATTTTACAGGGTTATAGTCTGCACGTTTGTATAGTGACTGATCTCAGCTGCATACACGGCCATGAGAGCTGCATGAGCCAGCTGAGAGAATCACGGCATTGTGTTTCAGTTGTAGAGCACCTAGACTTAGAGTCACTAAGCAGAGGTGATGGGTTAATGTAGGTGATGCGATGATGGATTTACTGGGTTTAGCTAGAAACCTCCACAAAATAACAAGCACACTCACTTTTACGGATGCATCTTGGAGGAGGTGACCATCCATCCTTTGTGCATGTGACTCCACCTTCATGTTCACGATGAAAGTCATCGTTGCAAAAATAATAAATTTTTTCACCTTCTTTATAAATATTCTGGTCACGTAAGAAATAACCATTTTCCAGATGTCTGACATCACATTTTTCTAAAGAAGAAAGGTAAGTGCATTTAACCACAGTAATTTGTACAGCAAGAACTGAGGTAAACGAATTCTTAGGAAGACCGTTACCAAAAAAGGGTCTCCTAGCACATTTATGTATTCTTCTATCCCGAAAGACACTTCTGTTCAAACCTGAATGAAAGCATGTTTTGTTTCACTGCCCTAAAAATTAACAAAACACATGAACAGGACTGCAAGTCACTACATAAAGCGCTAAGAAGTGGTCTAGTAAACAATATTGATTATCTTGTACTCATAAGCAAAGTTGGCTAACTTCAGTGCATCTTGTACACCAGCTCTGGTTTGGTCTGCTATGTCTCTAAAATGTTGATGTCTGCCCTGAGTGATTTTCAGCATTTGCCTTCAGGAGATTTTATCACCTCTCTGCAAATGCATTTACATATTTATGTATTTATATATTTACATCGAGTAGAAACTCCCTGTTTGTATGTGCAGATGAAAGTAGATGCATGCACGTGACCCAGAAGCTGGCGAAGATAAACATTTCCTATGTATTTCGCAATCTCATGGATAGTTTCAGAAGTAAAGAATCTCCAAAATCCAAAAGCGTTGTTTCAGCTTCGCTCACTTCAGAGTGTCACTTACCAGCTGACAGTCTGAGCTCTGCAGATAGGATGACTGTCTGGGTGCAGTTCCAGCGGTCACCTAAAGCAGTTCTACTTTAACCAACTTCTTTGTTCCATCTTGTGCTCCATCGGCACAATTTCTGCTGCACAGACCTTTGCTAATTATAACAGAATTAAGGATATAGTGGAAATGTACTTACTGAGGCATTTTGGCTCTGGCAACCAGCCCATTTCAGAACAGGCTATTCGAACCCAGCGTTCTTCATTCGGGGTCGAATAACCATAATTGCAATGGTAATCAGCCTGCTGCCCGAACATCGCTGGAAAGTAATAGTATTTGTAGGACTCCAGTGCGTCACTTAACTTGCCATTTTCTATAACTGGGTAGTCACACGGTTTCTCTTGAAATAGAATATAACAGCAACAATATTAACAGATGCATGACAAAAAGCTCAGGACAATTAATTTAGATTCAGCTTCATCATCTGAGTGTTTTCTGAAACTGACAGAATCAGGATTGTACAACTTGGCAGATCCTAAGTAGTGCAGGAACAATTGCACTCTACTTCTGGTGTCTTTGTCATTACCTATACCTACGATGGTTCCTTCTGTTTCCATTGCAACCAACAGAAATCCAGTCAATATTCTCAGTGGATTCCAAAAGCTGATTCATGAGAGCAAATCTAAGTATTTGTTCTAGGGTGAGAAGACACTGTCTTTGTAGAGTATTTTTACTAAATTTACTATACTGACCATGATGGGAACCCAGACAGCTAGCTCAGCTATAGACTGAACTGTGGACTCTTAAAATTGAGATAACTCCTGTTACCATTTTCATTTGTAACTTTTGGGATTCTGCATAAAAAGCTCTTTCTAGCTCTTCTCATTTTTAATTTGAAACTATAGTGTTTTTCTTTTGTTCTCTCAGTTCCTCAAAAGCACTGACCCCTTTCAGGGACAAGTCAAGGATAGAAGGTGAAGATTCCCAAAAACTTTAATTCAACTTTACCCAGGATGCCCTACTTGGCCATGGCAGGTAGGTTCCTCCTGAAGTGCTCTCACCCAGAGCCTTCATGCTGGGGCAAGCGAGATCTCCCACTGGACAGACCAGGTTATAACAGGTAGAATAAAACCAATTGTTCATAATATACCAACATACAACTGCAAGTGAAAATCTAAAGCTGTGATAATTGTAATGAAAGATACCTTCCAACCATTATCTATGTTTTGGTTTGGTTTGGATACTTTAACACTCACTACGTCCTCTTATCTTGACTGGCATTGTGCTCCTCCGGTGGACCACAAACCTTCCTGACAGGGAGATGACTATAGCACTTTTTAACACATACTTTCACAAGTACAGTAATAGATAATACTTGTATTTATGAACATAATTTAAATATAGATTATACCGTTGTTTTTATAGATTATTTTTCTAAACCATTAAATTAAGCTTTACATCACGAAGAAACACAGTGAATAATCAACTCTCATTTCTCACGCTTCTTAAGTTTTTCTCTTCACCTCTTTTTCACTGAGATATTTCCAACAACTCTGCAAGTTGCATCTTCATTCATGAGAACTACTTACGGACACAAGCTGGATCAGGCACCCAGCCATTCTTGGTGCATTCAGCTGTGCTTTTGCCAGTCAACGTTTTAAAATGATATCCAGGTTTACACTGTACTGTGATTGTATCACCTACTCTGTAGTTGTCTTCTTGAGGTCCAAAGTTCCCATTGGAAATTCTTGGAGGAGAGCATGCAATTTCTAAATAAAAAGAGAAAGACTGGATGCTAATTTGAAGAGTATATTTAAATTTATTACATAAATTCCTATTTTTATAGTATATTGCCCATAACTGCATAAAATTGTTAAAAAGATGTTTCTTAGGGCAAAGCGAAGGTTACATTTCTCTGCCACACTTAGAAATGTACAATTCTGTAAGAGGAGAGAGGCAGTTGTTACTGATGTCATGCTAATTAGACAATTAAAACTTAATTACAAAAAGAATGGTCAGAGCAAGAACTAGAGGTGATCAAACTGAATTTGACTGATCTTCTCCAGTAGGTCATTCCACAGCTAGAGCTCAAAATGTCCTACGCTGGGCTCATTCACAGCTCTCCTTGGCTGGTTTATGGACACTGTCCCAAAGGAGGGCAGGTTCACTGGCAGGTCCTAAATGGAGAAATAACTATACTTAACTAGGAACTGATTGATTATTCAAAGGCTGTGGGATTAAGATTAGGGTCTTGGACTGACACTGGAAGTATTTAAACAACTGAGAAAGGACAAGAATGCTATTCTAAAAAGCTCATAATATCTTTATGCTCAGAGAAGCCAGGCAAACATATTATTTATAAGCCGGAGCCTGTTTTCCGTTTTTTTTTGTGCTTTACTTCCAATTTGGAAAATATCGCCAACACACTCAGGGCTGGGGGAGGATGACTATAAGGTAACTGCATGCTGGTCCTGCTGTGGAGTGAAGGTGGGTGAATCAGCTGTATGCATGTACTGCTGAACCATCTACGTTCAGTGGTAAGTCAAGTACCAGAACCACTATTTGAATATACTCCAAGTATCAGAGCCTAGTATAACAGTGTCTGGAAGAATGTTACGTTTGGTACTTCTCAAAAGCAGTGCATATTAGTATCATTACTAATCTTGAAGCAGAAAGGTCAAGAACTGAGCGGGCACTAAGACTGACTACTCTACTTCTAAAGGAGTCTTTCTGGAAGAGGTCTCAGGAAGGTGAGTGGTACATAACAGCCTACAATGTTGTCCTGCTGACAACATTTTTTTCCAGTTTCAAGTGTTTGACAATTTCTTGAAGACAATTCAAGGCACTAATGATTTCCACAAAACTCACATTAAACTATTTCAACTGGGACATAACATGCATATTTCTGTTTGTGTGATATGGAGATTTAATTACAGTCTTTAAGTGATGTAGTTGAATGAAACTAAAGTAAAATCCATAACCCAGAGGGCTGATGTCAAACAGGACTAGCCTCACAAATTATGGGTTTGTCATCTTAACTTCTCAGAAGGCATCTGGGAGTTAGAAAGCAAGAGGGAGTTTCAGCATTGTAAATAAATTAATTTTTAGAGATTCACAGACAATTTTTGATGGGAAGTTTGAACACCATGGATAACGTGGTTGTGCAATTACAGTTCTGATGACATTAAACAAATTTCTGTCTTCATCACAGACTAAGGGTCATTGACAGTGGCATGCATACCATGTTACATTGGTCTCTATTCATACATTACTTCTTATCCATGGTTCTTACGGTTAGTGAACTTCAAATCTAGGTTGTACACAATTGTTGACATAATGGCTGTGTAGAAAGTACTATGGCTTTCAGCTTCATGTAAAATCCAGCACTACAATTCCATCGTAATTTTCAGCTTTGACACTTACGGCCATCAATGGACTACTTATCCTGCTGAAACTGGACTACTTCACGTTTGCTCGAACTCATTTGGAAATGACCATGTCAACTTCAGATTATTCTTCCTACAACACTATCTTACTATTTCAGAAGAACTCTTGAAATCCAGCTTACAAACTTAAGTCAGGATTTTAATTTGAAAGATACTTAGATACTTTTGAAATTTCCAGTCATTTCTCAAAGGTTGCACAGTACACTAACAATTTCTTACTGAAGTTCCATCAGTGAAAGAAGGATAATTTTTTAATTGTTCCTCTTTGGTTGGAACTGGTTGATCAGAACTACTAGTCTGGAAATTTCAAGAATGGATGTAATGACTAACAACCAGGTGCTCAGTCTGCTCAAACTACAATAAGACAGACTCATCAGGACACTCAGACAAAATGCAGAAATCAGTACACCAGGTCAAGCAAACTTCTCTTGTCTCAAATATTCATACAGGATGAGATGCGGAATGGTATTTTACTGAGTGGTTAGTCCTATGATTACAAGTAGCAGAGTCTTGGTGACACAGCATCTCAACTACTAAACACTGAAGACCTGAAGATGCATTAACTTGTATCTCCCTCTCAAAGAACTGTTTGTGATTCATCGAGCTAAGATTATTAGCTTTCCCCAATTATATTCATACTGCTGCAAATCATATGGTATCAAAGATGTATTTCTTTACCCAGTCTTCCAACATACAGCACAACCACTGACTTGTACTAGTTCATGTTAAACACATCGAGATTTGATGTGAAGACAATAGGACTTCAAAAACCATAGCACTTCTCTAAGAAGTTGGTTTCAAATGTTAATTTTCCCATGTCATTAAAAATTTCAGATTCCTGCTGTAGTTTGAATTTCTCTGGTATTAATACTTTTTTTCCTGCTTACTTAAATATTCTTTTTAGTGTCTGATTTTTCCATTCCTAGATAAAACATTTTCATCATATTTTGTAGAAGGTAAATTAGGATTTTTTTCTAACCCAAGAAATCTTTTTTTTGTATGTTCTCTCCACTAATTCAGAATCATATAAAAAAAAAAGAAATAACAACAGCTACTAATGCTGCATGAAGTATTTTAACATTGATCTCATTTATGCAGTTTACTGTAGCAATTGTTGCTTTGTGGACCTATTTAACTACACCTAAGTAATAAAAGACTGAATTAACTGCTTTTGCTACTCCTCTCCATGGAAAACTGTCATCCAGTTGTTTGGTCCCTTTAACATTTAATCTTTCCAGATCTTCCTGGGATATTGGTCACATGTGGGTGGATTTCTCTTGTTATGAATAAACTTTTTGTCATTACTAATTCCTGAAAGGACTCCCTAACACAACAAATGTCCAAAATAACTTTAGGCAAGGCTAACCAGTGCAATAGGGGGTTGGATTCCATCCTGATTCAGTACATTGTATATCTGCCCTTTCACCATATCTGTATCCTTCATCACAGCCAAAAAGCAGTTGTTCAGATTCCTTGTAAGATGCCTTTGAAGAACGTACGTATCCATGCAGAATTTTTGGCACATCACATATAATCTCTGAAATTGAGAAAGACAAAATCCATGTATTTTTATTTTTCTTTGCTGAGAATAAATGCCTATCAGAATAAAATTCAGTGACAATTAAACATCAATTAACCTTCTAACTTGTCAAAGCACATTAGTCTGAAGAAAGAAAAATCCATCATGATTTCTTTGTATTTTATATACCCTAAGAACATGAGTGATTAAAAATCATACTTGTTTTTTAAACTTGGTTCAGATAGATTCAAAATTATTTGTAATGAATGGTAAAATCAACACTGAAGTGATTGAATCTTATGTAGACATACCAAAGCTAGTTTCAAAAAAATTGACTGCAGCCTGGAAAAACATACAGCTTGCAGTGAAAGTCTGGAACAACCAGATGGTCCATTATGACTACATTACCATCCAGTATTCTCTGATTTCTCTTTCTTATCCTACTTCTTCTGCATATATGCAATGGAGATTGTTTACAGACAAACTATGCTTAATTGCTGTGGAATAAAGTGAAAGCTTTGTAGTTTCCCACATGGTACCCAGTCCATAAAAGTCTGGGAGACTAAAGCTTCCTAATTACAGATAATAAATAGTATCCTTTTTACCTTGGCACTGAGGCACATCAGCATTCCATTTTCCATTAGAAGAGCAAATTATTTCTTTAGATCCAACAATCCTGTATTTTTCATTACATTCAAAATTTACAACCTGGCCAAAGGAATATTCTTGGCCTAGCAGAAATGCACCGGTCATAACTATTCTTCCATTTTCTGGTGCTTGTACAGGTAAACACTTTGCCACTGGAAAATAACAAAAACAAAAAACAAAAGGAAAGGGAAAAAACAGACATTTTGAGATCTGTTCTGTAAAATAAACTGACACACAATAACATTAAAATACAGAAAACTCACTGTAATTTCCTTACATGTTTTAAAAATATGCACTCTTGTTACATATTCAGATACTATTTGCAACAGATATAATACAAAACCCAAAGCAAAAAGACAGACTGACATAGGAGGAAGCTTGTAGTCTGGCTGTCATCATCCTCTTCTCTGCCCTTGAAGGCTAAAGACAGAGCACGCACTGAACTATATATATATATATATATACACTGTGCAGATAGAGATCTTTATGCCTAAAATTGAGGGCACTCAAAATCCAGCAAACTAAACGTGAAATATCTGAGACCAAGAAAATGTCAAACCATAGACAAAAAACTCTAGACAAGAGAAATACATCTACTTTCATTTGTGATTCTTAGAGGCATTTTCCTGATATTAGATGCTTAGCCAAAAGAGAAATTTCACTGCTGCACACGTATGTTAAAATAGACCAGTTAAAAATTATCTTCGGGAAGAAAGGGAGCTTATTTTCATAATCACACAGGTTTGAAACTGACGAAAAGGTTTCCAAAATCAGGGAAGTATCATCTGAGCGTTCCAGTCTGTTAAGTCTTGGGTTCTGGGTCTTTCTTACTCCCATTCTTACTTACTGAAATTTTTCCACAGTATGCTAAAAGGGAGAAGAACTTGCAACAAAATCTTAATGGCTGGGATATTCCCAAGGGTGGAGGAGAAAGCTAGCTAAAACCACCCATTCTTTCACATACATCTCAAATGTCTCATCCCAGCTGTTTTTTGTAACCATGTTTTGCAGACATATATTCTATCAGGGCCTTTAGGTGAGAGGTTTAAGCCTGTCTGTGAGTGACAAGACTGTTTTGAGAATGCTTTTTAACAAAAGCTTGAGTGCTTATTGGACTAAAATGGCTGAGCAGTCATTGTAAGGGTTTCACTGCTGCATAACTTGAATTTAAACGTGTGTCAATTAATACTAGTAGAAAGATCACAGGCTAGTTCTAGATAGTATCAGACAGATAAAAAGACAGTTTGATAAAGAATTAAATGTCAAACTCCATTTACCTTCACAGTGAGGGATGTCATTGCTCCATCCATCTGCCTGACACTCACGGTAATTTCTTTGGCTGAGCATCCGGTATCTTACCAAATAAAAGAGTAAACAACGATAAAATACAGTCTCATTATGTGACAAAACCAGCAGTGCTGCTTTTTTTGAAGCAAAGGAAGTAGGTTTCATATGTTCTAGCACAGACGAACCAAAATGTGACAAAACCTAGCAGGTTTTTGGCTTGTGTCTTCCCCATTTTATTTCTTCTAATTGCATATGGCAAAAAAAATATGAAAAAAAATCAGAAAGTAGGAAATAATCAGTAAGGTGGCTTTTTCATTACAGAGATAGCAAGTTTTGGCTACATAACAAATAACCTGGGGATAATTTATACAATCAATAGAAAGCAGAGTAAAACCCTTGTTGCCTGTGCTCTAGTATGACTGAAAGCCATGTGACAGCATCAAAATAGGACTTAATCCAAACCATATGCATCTCTTGCTTTGATGAGCTAGTATTATCTTAGGTTTGAGAGCAACATGGCCACAATGCCATGGCATCTGCTTTGTCTTAAATGTAGTAAGAGGAAGTACAGCTAGTCTGAAATGACAGTGAAGAACTGTCTGAGTTTAAGGGATTAAGAAGAATATTGATTTTGGAACTCACTTTGTGGAACTAAGACTAGACTCCAGCAATACAAAGACTGCAAAAGCATGGCTAAACCACTGTACCATGCTTATAGCCGATTTGCATTTCAAAAGAATGAATCCAGCAATAGGCATACTTCACTAAGCACAATACTACCTATTTGCCTTGCTGCAGTTTTCATTTGAGAAAATGAATAGAGGAGGAGGAGAGAAGTATTTCTTCCAAGTAGTCAGTGAAGACTTGTTAGTGAGTCCACCAGAAATGTCTTCCTTCAAACATTTTTTACAATACATTTTACTTCATACAGCACAAAAACGATTTAAGCAGACACGATGAGTTGTGGTTCTGAATAGAAGAGACTGTTGTATGGCCTGATGACTTCACTAACATAATTGCATCATGAATGCCTACTGAGAGCACTGATTCCAGCATATGAAGCTGCATTTCTATCCGAACTGGCTGGCTGGTGGAGTCATGAGGCAGCTTTACAGACAGATCACTATTTTTGTTTTCTACTCAGTCAGCCATGATTTCAAGTTAGCTACAGCCTTATGTATTTTAGGCGCTTTGGATGACAGCTTCAGGTGCATGAGTTCAGTTACTCCAATAGCACCAGACGTGAGAAAGATTTGTCTTTAATATTACTGTAAATGTAGAAATTTAAATTAAACAATAACCAAGCATTAAGTATTAGTAAGTTGCATCTGCATTACAGACAACAAATCTGTAACTGGCACTTCTTTTAACATTAACACCTTATGTTAACTCCCATATATTGAATTAAATAAGTATTACCCATCATTACATCTGTACTCAACTCTGGCACCAAATACAAATTCACTTCCACTGGTAAGTTCAAAGGAACCAAACTCAATATCTCCAGGATGTCCACAGTGCCTATCTGGTAAAAAAAAGAAGAAAAATGTACTTTTACACAATACAAAGGAATGAGGAAGTATGAAAGATAACACTTTTCGAGTAATGAGTAGCAAGTATGGGCCTTTCAAAAATTAAAGAATGCTCATCATTAGCTTGATTAACCCCCCCTTTTTTAGTCACTATTTTCAATGAGAACATATTGGAGTAAGGATCTGCTGATTTATTTTTTTTTAATAAATAACAAATTAGCAGGTTTCATTCCTCTAAAAAGGTTGAGTTCATCTGAAGTTTTATGACAAATTTAATGTCAGGATGTAACTTCAGCTCTTCATACAACTTGTGACATAAACTGTTTCAAAGCTTCCACTACATCCACCATTGGAAAAGAAATTTCCTCAATCTATTGGGGATTATGCTGAGTAGAGAGGGATGACCTAAGGCCATGGGAGTCTTTTGGTCCTCAGTCCTCTCTGCCCAGAGTTCTGCATAGGACTTTTCTTGCGGTCTGGCCCTAACTATTGGCCCTGGATTCCCAAAAGAATTCCAAAGATGAACACACCATCCCTCTCATTCATCCACTTTTGATGTTATTATACAGACTGCAAAATAAACTGCAGAGCTAAAACTTATTAGACCTCCCCAGAAGAAATTTTCCCTGGTCCCCATTGATCTAATTTCTTGGAATGTAGCAACATCCTTGTTTTCTCGAAGGAAGAGGTGTTGGAGTAGGTCCTAAACTGGCTCCATTGTGATTCAGAGAAAATGGACAACGTCATGATCAATTTTACTGTCTAGTATGGCCCACCCTGAAAAGGAAACGTGATCACTTAACCTGTGGCAGACCATCCCTTTTCTCCTTCGCCCTGCACTTTGCCAGTGGCAGTATCTATTCACTGGGTGGCAGCATTTACTAAAATATATTACTTAAAAGCAACACCAAATTTTGTATAATTTGAAAGATTTGTGTTCACTGATTAGTTATACAAATACATATAAAAACTGAGAAGGTGACTAAATAAAAAATGTAAAAGAAAGTGGTAACAACTGAATTAATTTTTACTGATGATTTGTATTCATCTCTGAATGACACCTGGGACTTATTTTTATATTATCAAACCTCTTGTGTGTCTAAAATTTCTTTGTGTTTAAAACTCATTTATTATTACAGAAAGAAAATATCTGCTGACTAACAATAATAAACTTCAATTTCTTCACTAATCAATTCTGCATGAAAGTATGAGATACTTCTAAACTCTTAACACAGTATACTAGAGATAATAAATAGCAGCTCTCATCCTAATAATGAATTTTCCTTCACAGATTAAAATAGAAGGCAGGAAAAATAATTTCCAAGAAATTATATCTTACATAGAACTATCTGAATACATCAAAAATAAAACAATACTTTCTCTTGACTTGCATTCAGAAGCTAGGTTAGTGCTTTATTCTGATTACACTGTAAATTTCATCTGCATTAGGCTTTTTCTAAAATTTTTGAAGCAAGCTCTTAATAACTTAACTTAATAACATTAATCTGGTTAATAATAAGGCCGGCCTAGAGTAAGATCTTCTCCTGTAAAGAAAAAAAAATAAGAAAATCCTTTGATCTGGAGAAAAGGAAGTTCCAAAAATGTTTCCTTATGCATACATACTTTTTAGGATGATATTTTAAAGGATGCTGAAACAAATAAGTTACAGGCAAAGATACAAGGGCAATTTCACATTGACATCACTAGCAAGGAATGTGATCTGTTGCGTCAAATATTTGCACATATTTTGCATAAATACTTACTTCTGCATTCTGCCATCGGGAGCTGTTGCTTCCATGTTCCATCAACACACTCAAACACAATTCGTCCAAGTTTCATATATCCAGGCCGACATCTGTATGTTACTCGAGTACCATGTGGATACGGAGGTCTGTCCCATGTTTCAGTAGGCACTTCTTTAACCCTCCTAGGAGGAGGTTCTTTACAAGCTAAAAATTGTAAATAAAAATATTGGTGACTGAAGCACATGCTAGAAATGGCAAAATATTTTTACAGTAGAAAATATAGCAAGAAATCCTAGGGACATTTGTGATAAAATGAGCATGTTTTCTACTTAATCATCACAAAATAGGAAACTGCCAGTAATTTTATAGAAATATGAATATACATTTAGAAGAACATCAGAATAGTCAAGCAAGTGCCAAGAAACCACATGGAACAGTCATAATTCAGGAAACAGATTTTAGTTACAAAAACTGAGATGAAATTAGTGCCCTGGTTCTAACCACAGACAGCTCTTATCCTTCCATCTGCAGGAGCTCCTCCATGCCTGTCCTTCCATTATCATGGATAACAACTCTGTGCATTCTGTAGAGCTTCCTTTCAAACTATTTTCTTCTGCAGCCGCCACCCACATGACATTAAGTTCACGTGTGATTTGATCCAGTTCTGTCAAATCTCCCCTCACCTTTTCACAGCCTAAAATTTCTCTCCAGGCTGAGATCACCTCATATTTCAAAACTTATTTCCTCCTGTCCATGAGATTACTTCTTATGACGAGTTACTTATTACACAATGTAATTAATTCTAGGTATTCACTTTGACCTTTGTTAGCTTCAAAGCATTTTGACTCAATTTTGGGGAGTAGATGGTGTTGTCTGATATTTCTCATTAGCTCAGTATTACAGTCCTTCCCCAAAAGCTCCTTCCTGGGCTGTGTTCAGTGTCCATGAAGTGTGCAGCCAAGATAATCTGAATTAGAAGAAATGAGCCTGAATCAATTATATTAAGAAGTTCCTCAACAGCTTGAGAATGAGAAAAATCAGACTAAAGGGGAAAGAAACAAACGTGGGATGATGTTAATGAAAGACTAAATGATCTTTGTTAAGAAACATTTTTTTGCTGTTTGTAATAACTGACCTCATTTCAGTGACTAATTCTCTGTGCTTGGGTGACTGAAGTGCACTTATTTTAAAGAGTAAGAATCTGGACAGTCTAGCTAATTAGATGCAATGAAGTCTGTTTTGCATCTGAACATGAAAGGTGAAACTTCATCAAGAATAAATAAAACAACCTCTGAGAAATGAAGCCTTGGAAAAGAAATGAGACCTCTCTGTAGAAAATAAATGTGAGACAAAATGCCCACCAGGGAAAGAAATTTCTTGGTGATACATTCATTACTCAGTAGAGGCCTGGCACAAAAATCCTCTCACTGGTTTAGCTGTAAGGACACAGGTTTGCAAAAGCAGGAATACAGTCACTGCAGTTTCCCATGGATTGTCCAGGTGCTGCCTGAAAATGGGACTACAGGAAAAATACCTAGGATCTTTCCTCATGCGAGGGATGTGGACCGTTGGCTTGCTAAACTGAACTGTGGAGATCACAGCCACAGATTAAGTAGCAGATATTAAATACTCATTCCTCCACATTAAAGTGTGGAAAGTGAATTTTACTTTACTTGTACAAAGATATACCCTTGAACACTCACTATTTTAATTTCCATCAGTGGAGTACCTACCAAATTAGAGGCATAATTTTAGAAAATTGTTTAAAAATCAGGAAAAAGATTTGTTACAAGAAAAAAAAGGGCATAATTTTAAGTGTTCTGTAGCTATGACAATTTAAAAATATAAAGAAATGAATGTTAATTGTGAGATCTAATAACTTTATTTTGGCTGTCTTAAGTACCCAGAAGAAGTAGACAAGCTTTTACAATACTGATGAGGTGCTAGAGTATGCCCACATGTTCACATTTTTCCCAGTACTTTAATAAATATGCTCCCTCCTACAAATGATTACATCTGAGTAAAGATTATTGCTTCTGACCACTGGAGGGTACCACCCGACTATCAGAAAAGGTAATAGGGACTTCTACTTTTCTTAGCAAGATTAAGACACATTCACTTTTAAATAACATTTTTGCAAAATGCAGGAATAAGCAAAACGAACAAGACTCCTCTAGCTACTTCTGTCTTTCAAATGTGCTAAAAATGGTTAGTTTACTTCTAAAAGTCCTTTGTAATGCTGAGAAAAGGAATTTTACTAATTCTATGTATTTTTCATTAGAGTTTGTTAAAATTAGTGCTTTCAGTTTGCAAGCTGAGAAAGCACACTCTGAATTCTATGATTTAAAAAATAGGCTATTTAGTAGAGGGCGAGCTTCTCTGCTCTATTCCTCCCTTACTTCTAAGTTGTATTATATTTTTATTGTCAGTTGTGTAGAATGGGGTCTCTTAACTCCTCCTTCCTTACATTAAAAAAAAAAAAAAAAGCACAAAAGATAATCTCCTGATAGTCTCTTCATCATTACTCAGACTTACTTCTTTCTGGGTGTTATTTCAACTCTCTCTGACTGTTCTTTACCACTCCTGCCCTGATGTCAAACTATGTGTTACCATCAAGTGTCACGGCATGTATATGCATCTCTGACTACAGATAGTTATTCTTTTTTTTTTTTAATGCAGTTTCTTAGTAGCTTGAGAAGAAGAAATCTGCTGACAGGATGGACTTCAAAACTGTATTAATTACATCATACACTCACCATATGCGCTCACCAAAATTTGGAAGGGTTTTATTTTTATATTAGAAAGCATGCAGTAAATGCATACCTTCAAATCCTTTATTGAGAGACAAGGAGAGCTAGAATGAATCATTTAGTATTCATATGTGACTTGACCTCAGTTTGAAATAGCTCAAGTTACTTTCTTGCTGTCATTATGCAGAGAGCAACTTTCACAGAGTCAAGCACAAACTACGAATTGAAGTAGAAGCATTTTTCAGCCCTTGTGCAAAACCCCAGCTCTTGAACAACTCATACAGACTTTCAGTATGAAGCTTGAACTAAGAACCCTGTATGACCCATGTTAATAGCTGTCCCAGATAAATTAAATATTGCTACATTCACATTCCTTTGCAATCTCTCTGATCCAAAGAAAGCATTGTGAAAAGGAAGTGCAAACTCGGGCAAACTTTCTTTTCAAATTCCAGGACTTTTCTGGACTTCTTTGCTTAGTTGCTTTGGAATAGTATTTATTTTAAGTATACATAAAGAAGATGATACATTTAATTACTGTCCTGATTTTTCATTTTTTCAAAGTAAAAATCCATCAGATTTTTTTGATTAATAAGATCTTCATAATCTTCACCTAAAATTAAAAAATACCTGAACCGAGCAAAGACACACTAGCTCAAAAACACAGCACCCTTTCTGCAACAGTCTATGTAAAGAAATCCAGACAGAAAGCAAAAGATTTAAATTACTAAATATACATTAAACAATATAAACACAATATCAAGAAAAATAAATTGAACAGAGAAACAGAAAATATCAGACGCTTCTGAAAAGATACCCAGAATACTAGCTATCTCTTTAAACATGCACAAAAGCACACCTGTATATATTTATCTCATGTAATGGATAAAAAACAGTCTGTCAGTCAACAGATATTTTGCAAGCTTTTCATTCCTCTTTGTCAAATTATCTCATAGATTATTACAGACAGAAAGAAATGCATATTTATTGGATATGTTCTATTTTAATCTACCAGCTGTTTACAGGTTTTAGATGTTAGGATAATTAACAAACATAATTAATAACAAATGAGTTGTCTGGCTTTAATTTATAGGGATACTAAACATTAAACAAGTTGTGCAACAGATTAATAACAGCAGTAGTTATCCAAATAAATAGGTGAAATAATACCTATGACAGCATACTAGATACTAAAGGTGCTAAATATTGCCAGAAGAAATCTCAATTATTGTTGTCAGAAGTTCATTAATATAGGCTACAATGCAAACATTTCATTTACATGTTGTTTTATTTACCATCTTCACATACACTTTAAGAAAGGGGGTTTGATTTTTTCCACATTAAATCTTACCTCTTTCTGCAGTACAATACATCCAACATAAGAGCAGAGTTGTATACCCCAGGAACGACATCCTAGAAATTCAGAAACTCAGCAAACACATTTAGTATTGTAGCCTACTTTTTTTGATTACTTTGTGTTATTTCCACTCATATTTTACTCACCAACTGCTCCAGGGACTGACCTTGCAAAGCATTTGTACTCTGATTTCAGCAGTCACTTCCCCTAATCCTCTTGCAACACACAAGTGTTTCTTTGTTGTTTTTTTTTTTTTTTCTTTTTTACCCTCTCCAAACTTTGCTAAATGATTAAATAAATAAATGTCTGGCAATTTTGGTTGACACAGTCCTTCCCTGCAGTCTGCTTGTTTTTACATCATACCTCATTTTTTTCATATTAGTCCCTTCCAAACTCAGCTAAGCTTATTTCTTTTGGTATTCAAGAGAAGTTGTACAAATAAATTATTTTGTGATTCCTTATGTCTTATATGCTTAGTTAGAAAACAGAAATTCACATTAAATGTGTGTAAAAATGAACTTCTCTACTATACGGATAGCATTCAAGATCTATGTTGAAAACAATTGAAATAAAAAGCAGACAAAAATACAAAGTGACTTACTAGCCCACTGGTTCTTGTATAAGATAACAAACTACCCAGAGCAAAGGAAATGTACTTGATCACACACATGATGAAATAAACCTAGATGATGTTGAAGCACACTTGTTTCAATATCACATGAGAAATTATAAGATGGAGAAGATGTGAATGAATTGTAGGATGGATAATGAACTATCCAAAGCAAAGTAATAAAGACTGTGCTAAAAGAAGAACTGTATGGGAAATTGGGCTAACAGAGGAACTCCTCATGGACTTATGTAAGCAACAGCCTTACTAATATTTTCATTAAAACTCTTGCCTTTATGAGAAGTGCGCTCCAGTGGAAATGTGGATCATATGAAGAGAATTATTTGACACTAAGAATTGGGGATAAAAATGTAAGAATACAAAGTGCTCTTAGGTGATGGACAAAAAACAGCTGCACAGCAGACACCCTGCAGTAGGGATGTCTGGCTGGCATACACAGTGTACACAGATCGATCTTGTATATGCTCCCAAAAGACCACATAACATATCCTTAAAATCACTGGCTTAGCTAACTGATACAGGATAAAAAACAGCGTGTTTAGAGATCGGATCTCAAATCAACCCTGAATTCCAAAGCAGTTAAAAGTGTTTTTTTTCCTCAAAATGCATCTGGAATTATTTTTTTATTATTATTATTATTATGTTTTAACCTGGGCTGTGTTTTCAGTTACCAGTTCTAAGGAATGGTCTTAGTAAAAGTTGGCATTCAGCTGTTTCACCTACAAGAACTGTTCCAGGCAGCATAACCTCTCTTCCTTTCCTTCCCCCTTTCTCTTGCTAAGCGACTCACATGTGTCAAATGAACTCTCACTCTGCTCTATGACCCTGTGAGGATCGGTCTGCATCCATTTTGCAGTTACTGGTGCATACCTGATCAGTAAAACCATTTTTTTTTTTTGCACCTCCCCAAGTTGAGTACAAAGAAACAGCTCCTCCCACAACTTCACTGCCCAAATCTTTAATTCCTTTTGTTCTGTGGTAGAGAACCACATGCTGCTGCAGACAGCAGTGCTCTAACTGCATCAAGACAGTCCCCCTTGTCTTCTCTGCACCAATCTTATTCCATTACCATATGCGTACATATGCATTTACATATGCAATTATGTGCATGCATTTACATGCTTCTATACCAGTGGGCTGGCGGGTGCAAAAGCTAGTTTCCCTGCAGTGGTGAGGAACGTAGGATGGTTTAACCTTCCCTGTCACAGCAGCAGTACTAACTGCTTTTCAAATGTAGCAGTGACACTGCTGCTTCCCAATTCCTTGAACGCTGTGGGAAGCTCAGAGAGCGGGAAAAAGATCATTGAGGCAGAGTGCTAGGAGGCACTCAGATTCCAACCCAGAGGCAGTGGCTTAAACCAATTGGCTGTAAAAATCCACGCTGCAGGATGGGTTCTAAAATTTCTCCCGTTTTAAGTGTTGTACCTTCTGATGTCACAAAGCTCAAAGTGGTTCAGGTTTTATCAAACTGCTTTTGGGTTATTGAACCACTTGCCAAATCATTACAGGCTTGAAATAGAGTTAAAGATACTTTCACCTACAGCTGAACCAAAGCCGGAACCGTATTGAAAATTCACCATAAATTTCCTCACTGCTGTCTATGAATACAGGCAACGTTAAACCTGTTTAAGCTAAAAGACAACATCAGCACACAAGAGCAGATAGGTATAAACTTCCTATGAATAAATTTAAGCTGAAAATTAGAAGACTAACTTAAGTTGTGAGGCTTTGAAGTAATCTTTGTATAGGCATAATGTAGGCTATACAAAGAAACCATCTTCAATCACAAAGCAAGGGACCAGACTCGGTCCCTTCCAGTCTTGTGTTTGTGATCGTCTCAAGTCATTGATTGAACATCCTAACCACATGGAAATAAAATCAGGAATTTAATCTTTCTTCCCTTCCTCGCCTCTTTATGGGCTATCAACTGATTCAAAACTAATGTCTTTAAGCATGTCTGACCGACTTAGTCATCTCCAGCCTCTAACAAAACAGAGTTCACAGGCAAACCGTGCCTCAGGACCTCTAAGGCAGGCAGAAAAAGTCATCTCTAGAGTACCCTTACCTCCTATTGATGCGAAAGGCAACAACATCAAAGTAGTTATGCAACCAAAGAAAGGCAGCTGGATTTTACCTACAGAAGCAGAGCTATTGCTTTGAGAACTGGTGTGACTGCACTCAAATATTGCTGTGGGCACAGCCAGACAGCCAAAATATCACCACGTATTCCCTGTACTAGCAAAACTGCATGTCGAGATATAGGATCATAGGAAAGTTCAGGCTGGAAGGGACCTTGGGAAGTTATCTTATGCAAAACTCCTGCACAAAGTAGAGTCAGTTATGAGGTCAGACCAAGTTACTCAAGACTTTATTCATTCCCTACTCAATGTGGGGGCTTAACATCAAAATACAGAGCGTTTGTTCAAACCTGAATAATTTTGAGAACAGTATTTGGAAGCCTTTTTGTGGTAGGAAGACAAATCTGAGGAAGTCAGTGTATTCCAGCAGGGAACTAGTGATGGCTAGTAACAGAAGCTTAATTAGTCACTGCTGGAATAGCATGTCTGACCAGTATAATTTCAGCATGTTCTAACAGCATGCTTGCTGTCACGCTTGAGTTTAATGATATCATTAGAGCTCACAGAATTCTAGAACCAGCCACTGTTTTGCCCAAAAATTTTCACAAAAGGGTCCTATCCCACTATATTAACAGTGAGATTATCTTTTCACTGCCAACAGTTGTCTCTCCTCCCACTGGCAGACAACTGCTCTAACTCATAATGACATTACACATCACGTAATATCTACAATTACAACCTAATGATGTGACAGAGAGAAACTACACAGTTTACTTTGTTTAAATCAAATCACAATCAAACTGGTTTATTGATTTATTAATAACATATAATTAACTGGCAATCAATAAAATATACATTCGGGTTCAGTATTGGCAATACAACAGATAAGACACAGTTAATAGACAAAATGCTAATAAACACCTAACGAATTTCTAAACTACCTTTCTTCATTAGTCCCCCACAGTTCTAACAATGCACACAAAGTTGCGCACCCAACCACCCATGGTTATGCACACAGTCCCCCTCTCACACATGCCTCCTGTAGGAGATGTGGGGGCTTGATGTGTACCTGTGCTGTACCTTACAACCTGCTAATGCTCACACGAGAGAAGAATCACCACACAAGGTCGCAAACGCACACCCAGTTGTGAGTCCCTACGTGTTGTGCCCTCCCCTGTAACTGCCCGAGCTAGATGCAGGCTGCTGGCAGTCAGAGAGGGAGCATCCTCTGCCAGACAGAGGTTTTGGTGCTGGTGGGCGAACATACAACAGTGTCAAACCCAACTCCTCCAGTTTTGACTGCTTGTTCTGTTCTGTTCTCACTGTTTTCTCTACTGTTACAAAGTTCCATTTGTCCCTTACCTTTCTTTCCAAATTGGCACCTTGTTCTAAACTCACTCTGTATCTCCCTGGTTACTGTTTAATCTGGCTGACGGTCATCGTCCCCTTTAATATGACCAGCTGTAGCACACTGCACTCAGTTTTAGATACTTGAACTCGCATCTTAACAACTGTTGTTGTTCAGGCCATTTTACCAAGGATGGGCCATGGGAGCACGCTTGCAAAGAGAAAACCAATATTAGGAATTCTTTGAATATTCCCTCAGCTTTTTCTAATGCAAATTAAATAACAGCATGTGTTCAGGCAGGGTTTTGCAGCAATGACAGGAGACATATCATGTCCAATTCCAAAAGTATTTTGTACCACACTTCTGATTAATCTTAAGTACCATCTCATTCTCTGCTGTCTCATTGGCTCTGTACTCAAAAGCAAAGTGAAAATTACTTGAAAAGGTGTTCTTTGCAAAAAAAGATGCTCTCCTATATGAAAGCAGCTGTCAGTATCTCTAGTTTTAAATGAAGTCCTCCTACTCGCAGCCAAGGGGAGATTTACTGGAAGGGAATTCACAGATTATCACCATTTCCCACTAGCTCTCTCTCCCCTGCCGCAGTGCTGCTATTCCTCTTGTTCCTACAGTTCCTTTCCAGGTCACCACAGATGTCAGAGGACTGTGGAGTAGCAGGACCGTGGGTAGCCCTGAAATAATGGCTTAGCATTAAGAATACAAAGATCAAGTCATATTGTGTGCCCCGTGTCTGAAACAGCCTTATAGGATCACACTTGCAGCACAGACTCATGCTCACTGGGGGCTATGGAAAACATGCCCTCTACCTACCAAGATTTCGGTTTAATTAGCCACCTGATAAAAAACCCCAAACCCCCTCCAATCCTCCATATTTTTTTAAATCCTTTTGATGTCAAAAAGAGTTAAAAATCCACAAAACCATGATGGCTTGCTCTGAAACCATAGCAACAGGAATAGAAAGTCCTTAAGACAAAAAGCCCATAAACATAAATAACCCAATATCAAAGTTAGCCATTGTTACAAGTAGGGCCCCAACAGAACAGAAAGTTGAGCAGTAACCTAGTCGTAGCTGGGAGGATGAAGGGATAACCTCTAGTTACCTTAGATAATTATTAATATTAAAAATCACACCTCTAGGAGGAGATTTTACATGTAAATGTAAGACCACCTTAGTATAACGAGCCAGACAGAAATTAGGACATGCGCAAATGAGTTTTTCTTATATACTTACAAATGACCAATCAGCTATTTTGATGTGATTTTTCTTCATTTCCTTTTTGTATAAAAGACCCTATGTGTTTTCCGACAGGTGTGCTGGCTGCCTTAGATGCCCAGCACCCTATTCTGCAGAATCAAAATAAAGAGAAATATCTCATCTCAGTCTGTTGACTGGCTCCTGCACACTGGGTGAAGAACCCTTATTTTTAGGGACCACACTTTCAAAGGAATTATCAAAGTGGAAATTCTTCACATTTCTCCTTCTGCCCTAGCTTTGCAGCTTTACAGTGACCTTAAAACTCTGTTCGCACTTTGGGCTATTTCAGTCTGCTACTGTTTCTGAATCACTATCAAACCTTTTGCGCCAGCAGAACAATCTGCTGCTGCACAGCCATTTAAGCAATAGGGACCAAGTGGAAAGATAGGATGATGTCAAGAACATTTTTTCTCTGAAGTTAAATAATTCCAAACATTGCAGCAGTGTACTCTGGAAGGTGTATCAGATAGCAAAATGAAGAGATACGCAAAATCAAAATGCAAAATACACAGTAAAAGTTAACAGGATCATTAAATATTTAAAGGGCTGTAAGTATAGCAAGATTTGTTTAGAAATAAATACTTATTTTGGAAAAAACACATGGAGCAGATCGGAGCTTGTGGTGCTGCTTGTAGAAAATCATGATTAACAGTTTTTTTTAAGTTTCATTATGCGTTAGTAGTATTCCACCAATGCCTGTGCCTTAAAGGAAAATTAAAATTATCATCAAATATTCCTGATACTTCTCCAACACACAACCCAGCTACCTAGCAAAGAGCTGACATAAGCATTTCTTTATGCAGAAACACTGCAGCAACTTACTGGACAACATAATTATTATTTATGCTATGGTAGTACTCAGACACGCCCCCTCCCACCCCCAAACTGTACTGTAAGATTCAGAATGAACCAAAAATGACCCTCATCCTTAACAGCCAAGAATCTAGTAAATCATAACAAATGTACTTTTAAACTAACAAACCAAAAAGGGACAAAATGGATATGCTCATGTTGACCTAACTCACTGGCAAGTTCTTTTTGAGAAAACGATGTGAAAGAGAAGAGTGGCATTGCAGTGGCAATTCTTCTGCAGCACAGGAGAAGTAAGAAACTGATGATGCTTTCAAATTATAATGTTTGGGAACAGAGGGCATTAGGGAAAGATGCAAGACAGAAGTAATCATCTGAATAGGAAATGACACAAAAGAATAAGGCAAAGTCCTGGTAGTCCTTGGAATTTAAATGGAAATAAATAGTTGATCTTTGATCTAACAGATATGGTGTTATGGTCAGAAAAATGGGGAAGGTAAAAAAGACTGCCCTTACCCAAGCAGTAACTGACACACAAAATGATGGGTCTAAGAAGAAATGTATGTTAGATTACACGAACTAAATGAGCAAGAACTAGATATTGTGGATGCAAGGATCTAAAATTTCAATCTCAAAGCACTGTGGACCCTATAAATGTTGCATTGCTCAGCAGCATCTCTTTGCTTTCCATCAACCTCAAGAAGCACAAGTACTGGGTAAAGGTAAAATGGAAGGCTATATGACTTAGAGGTCATTTTGTCTCCTTGCAACTCAACAGGAACCCACTTAGGCATCCTGGCCTGAGCTAGATTGATTACTAAGTGTTATTAGTATACCGTGGTGATATATATGCTTTTTAGACATATATTTTTAAAAGTGCAAATTGCAGTCAACAAGCTTAAATGCTTAGATCCATTAAGGCATCCTCTAGATAACCATTTCACACTAATGCAGCTTTTCTAGTCATATACTCCACACCACTAAATAACAGTTCTGTACCATGGGACGCAAAGGGGTAGAGTCCTCAAAATACATCTTTCACCAGGTTTTGCTATTGTTTTGATTTAGCCTCTCAGATCCTTTCGGATTGCAGGATGCTGTGACTCTTAGTCCAGCATGCCTAACTTTAGTCTGATAAGGCATCTATGTCCTGAACTTTGGATTTGAGATTGCTTTTGGAGTTGATGGTCTGAAAGACAGGCAAAAAAAAATAATAATAAAACCATACTAACATATTTCTTAAAAAAAAAATATGCTGTTTTCTAAGTGAGGAGTATACCTTTTTCAATGCTGAAACTCTATTTTCTGAGCCAAACAACAGTCATCAGCAAGGCCTCTTTCAGAATTTCATCTAGGGACATTTTAACAGATAATGTCCTTATGTTTTTTTGCTACAGAAGACTCCACCTTTGCAGACTATTTTGGAAATGAAATTGCAGCTGAGGTTAATCAAATATTGTTTAAATACAGATTACTAATCTAAACCCCAAATCATTTTGTAAACTGTGAATGCTGCGTCCCTAAGTATTCTGTTTTGCTGGTAAAGCTGTAGAACTGTCTCTTGTGCTTTCCAGTGCTGTCAGTACTCTAGTCACCAGTTCTACTCTTAAACCCAAAACCACACAGACACACTCAAGTGAGAATTGATTAACTTGCAGAAATGTGAGAGTTCCAAAAATACTCATTAACGACATAACGGCATTTAGCAAGGGGGTTGGACTAGATGATCTCCAGAGGACGCTTCCAACCCTTACAATTCTGTGATAAGCACCCAGATACTCTTAATTATGGGTGAAAGAAAATCAAAAAAGTGAGCTCCTCGTAGAAAGCCTCAAAATCAGTGTGAGCTTTATTAATTTATTTTTCAGTCAATTAGTTTTTCAGCCTGCCTAACCCTCTACTAGCACCAACAGACAAATAGCAGAAAGCATGTAAACTTTGCAAAGGCAGCATTTTCACTTACCGTTTTTCATTGCAGCCTAGACTGTTCCTTACGGTAAGTGTCTCGTGTATGTCTGCTTAGTGAGTTAACTGAATCCCATCCAGACAATATTAGACTATCTTCCTTCAAAGGACAGTAAGTACAAGTTACTCACATTACAGTACTGTTTTAAAGGATTTAGAGTGCATTTGCTTCGTAAATGCCTCATCCTTGTTAACCTTTGGTTTTAAAAGTTTATCTTTACCAGTGGTCTTCATTACCCCAACCACAATCTCATATTACTTAGGAGAATAAGAGCAATAGTCGGGATGATAAGCTTATCAGCTGGGGAGGACAAGAGTCGTGGTATACAATTGAAAAGCAATGGAGGGAACAGGAGTAAGAACTGTGACTGGTAGGACTATTTCAGCACCGCAACGCAGAGAAGCATCAACACTTCAAGAGGGTGAAATTCACCAGTTTATTAGCATGGATGAGATTCTTCTCAAACTCCTTGCAGTCAGGTTTGGTTTTGATTTATCTGAATAATTTTAGGTATCAATATCAATAGAAAAGAATGAGTGTCAATAGTTAAAGTGATTAATAACAAAGAAAACCTTACAAGTTTTTTAAGGAAAATATCAAAGACTAACCCGATAATCCGATTTATTTTATTACAGTAGAATGCATAATTCAGATTTAGATAGAGGGGCAGAATATCTTGAATTAAGAACAGTATTAATAACCTATGTATACCTCTGTATACACTGCAACTGTTCAAAAAGTTCAGAAGCCATTTCCATTGTGCCAGCCTCTTTTACCTATACACCATCAAAAATACAAGCAACCTAAAAAAGAAACCTAAATACTTGTTTTGTACTTGTTCTTTCTGTACCTCAGGATGATCTAAGATTTATATCCAATCACTAGCAATAAACTCAGTAACACAGTTCTTAACCCTCTCTCTCCCAAACTTCAGTGTTAAGTACTTGGAAAGAGCTACTGTATCTAGCCAGTTTAAAAAAAAAAAGAGAGAAAAAAGAAAAAAAGAGATTCATCAAAACCTATTTTTAGTCCCCAATTCAGGGCCACAGATGCTTCTGACACTTCTCAGGGCCAGAATAATCCCAAGAGTACAAACCTACACTTACTCCTTGAAAGAACTGAGTGTGGCTCACACCTTTTCTTTAGCACACAAGCACAAGAGAAGGAATGCCTACCTTGAGCCTAGTGACCCAGTATAATAGTTCATATATAACAGCATTTGTCTCCAAGTGTATGATTCAGTGACCCCTCAGCTTGAAGACATACGTTTCACGGGTGTTTTGACTTGCTAATCAAAATATTATTTAGCTAAATAAAATCCCATCTCTGTCCAATTTTATGTACTTGAGCTTTCCAGAGTGACCAGGTCTCATACCGTCAGACATGTAAAAACACAACTAATTTTGTATTGCAAAGAGTTTATATTACTTAGAAGCCCAAAATTTAGCTTCTGTATAAATTGCATAGCTATAGTTTCAGTTATGAGTTGGTTTCTGTTAGCTCTACTCAACTATTCACCAGTTTGTTAGTTTAGCAGTGAGCTATTACCACTCTGAAATGCATTTCCGTGCTAGAAAAAGTGTGAAAGCTTCCACTATTACTTAGCTCCTTGAGTATGAAAACAAACGTTAATCAATTAAGGTGGAAAAATTAATGAGTCAGATAGAAGACACAGTAGAAACACCATTAATTTTCCAACCAATCTATGATTCATAGGCTTCAGAAAAGGACTACAGTTAGCCTAACTACTTTACTTTTATAAGAAACCATTGTAATATACAGGCCCCACCTCACCTCAAGTTTTAGCAAGATGAATAGATACTCAGGCAAAGAGAGGAAACAATGTTTTCTTAGAAGAGACAACCTGTTCAACTGAAGCAGCTGAAAAAGAAGAAATTGGCTACACATAACAAATATTCTAAAGAAGAAAGATTCTGGACCCTTTTTTTCTTTTTTTTTTTCTTTTTTTTTTTTTTTTAAATTAGACTTTTAGAGAGTTCTGACCTCAGAACACAGCATGGTAAAACTGGCGAGAATAAGGCAGCAGGGTAATTCACTAATTTCCCTTATCAGCCAAAGCAGAGTTACCTTTGAACTCTTGCCACATATGTGCATCTGTTTTGCTTCATCTAACAAGCCCTTCTGAGAAGCACATTGTAAACGTTGAATGCAGCAAGCTGTGAGAAAGGGTAAGCACCATACTCCAGTGATTTTACAGGACCTGCGGTACAACATTGCATCCTCTAAAGAAACAGCAGAGAAGCTACGCTTAAGAACTCTGTACTAGAGAAGCAAGGGGAGATGCTGCAACAACAGCAGAGATAATCCGAGTCCTGAATTGGACAACCTGTTGGTTACCTGCAGAAATCTTTCCCCCACAGCATGAAGCTCAGAGCTGGATTCTCAGCGGGGCATGTTATTATGCCATACACTCCTGGCTGCCATACTCAAGCTGACACTGTATGTGCCACAGCAGCTTTTAACCAGTTTACCTTCTACACAGAAATCCAAGTGAACGGAAAATAGAAGGTTCACTCTTCAATACACAGTATGAATGTATGCACCTAATTAAATATGTGGTATTTAAACCACATTTAGGAAATAACTTCTCGTTTATCACTTAGGCCCTGATGCAGCAAAATCTAAATCTCAATCTAAAAACTGCACCAGTGTTAAGACTGCATGACTTCATTCTAGGAAAGGAACGCTATGACTGAATAGTTTAGGTGAAGATCTAATTTGGGAAGGCAAATCATGACGGGCTGCAAAAATGCAGTGATATGTATGTTTACCAGAACTGGGGCATTAGACGCTAAGTATGACAGCTAGTCTCATTACAGTGGACCTTTAAGAGCAAATCTAAAAACCATTAGTCACTATTTCAATTTGGTGACAGCGAATTCCAGCAAATCATCATACCGGTAATACACGCTTCATCAGTCACCTAAGAAATTCAAATACCGCCGGGCGGGCGGTCGGGGTGTGTGACGGCTCCTCCAGCCATGCGCCATTCTGCACGCCCAAAATGGGTACCGCGCCGTGCCACCCCTACGGAGCCCCCTGAGTGCGGACCGCCACCCCGAGGGGAGAGGCGCGGCCCCCCTCAGCCCGCCCCGCCAGCAGGCCTGTGGCGATGGCCGGACTCCAGCCGGCGCGGGACCCCAGCCGGCGCGTGGCGGCCGGCGCGTGGCGGCCGACGCGTGGCAGGAGCCGGGGTGTCTCCCGCCCCGCGCGGCGAGCAGCCCCCGGCCCCGCACGCTAATGAGGGGGAGCTCCCATTGGTCGGCAGGCAGAGGATCCCGGCACCGTCACCGGAGTATGCTAATGAGCGCCCACCCCATTGGCTGCCCTGCCAGCGGCGGCTCCAAACAACATTTGCATGGCGCTGGACAGCTCTTTGTTGTCAACTGCGGCGGGCGGTGCGCGCGCGCTCGCGCTCGCGCTCGGTGGCTGGGCGGGCGGGCGGGCGCGCGCGCCCGCCGCTGAGGGCGCCGCCCGCCGGCACCTGCCTCCCCCGGGGTCCTTTAACCGCCACCGGCGCCCCGGGGCGCGAGCGGGTGCCGCCGCTCCCCTCAGCCGCCCGGGGACAGCCCTGCCGCCCCGCTCCCGCCGCCTTTGTGCGCCGCAGCCCCCGCGCTCGCCTGGGGGGGTGGACAACCTGCTCCGCGCCGCTCCCCGCCCCCGGCCCCTCCTGCCTCGGTCCCCGTCCCCCAGCCGCACCCCTCCAGCGGAGGTGACTGCCCCTCCGCAGGGGAGCGGCGGCGGGCGCTCCGCTCCTCCGGGCAGGATGGTGGACCTGGACAGCGAGGTGCCCCCACTCCCCCCGCGGTACCGGTTTCGGGACTTGCTGCTGGGCGACCAGGGCTGGCAGAGCGACGACAGGTGAGCGCGCGGTCGGCGGGCGCAGTGACAGTCCGCGGGGGAGCGCGGGGGGCTGCGCGGGCGGCGCCCGTCGCAAGCCCGACTGAGGGGGGCGGCGCGGGCCCCGCGGAGGGTCGGTGTGGCGGCGGGGCGGACTGGGCTGGCAGGTCAGCGCGCTCCCAAGGCTCGCACCGCCCGCCAGCGGTCAGCCCCGGTGAAAAACTTTCCCGAGAAAGGGATGCGACGGCCGCCGAGGGGCTGCGGTGCCCCGCCCCGCAGCCGGGGGCCAGTAGGGGCCGGCGCCCCACAGGCACTGGGCGTCCCGCAGCCTTGGGGGCACTAGCGCCTCTGCAGATGGGCAGTACCGTTCTCTTCCCCACGGCTACGGTAGGAGGAAGAGCAGGGCAGGTACCATACCGTCCCCGGATGGTAACATGCACCGAGGGGAAACCCCAAACAAAACGCTTTTTGCCGCTTGTGGAAAGGCTAACTGCCGAGGTGTTTCTATTATCCAATATGCGTGCTTCTTTACATGCAGTTTCTTTTCATGTTAGGATGCTAGGCTTGGATGTAACTAATACTAATTTATTCCTTTATGAATTATTTCAAGGACTGTCAGCATCTTTAATTACAAACCGACAGACAAAAGTATTTGTTTGCCTCAAGTCAAATAATGTCTTTGAGAGAAAAAACAACACCTTATATTAAAACAAACAAACAAACCAACCAGGAATGTGTGTTTAATTTAAAAATGGTAAATAAACAGTATTCGTGAACACCAACAGCATCACGCCACGCTAATTGACCATACAACCTGGTGTATGGCTATTACATATAGGCTATTACACGATCCCATCTTGCAAAATTATGTGTGAGATCCACTTTGTAGTAATAATTTATTGTGGTCAAATGACAGAAAAGCAATGTCTGGTAATATACAACGGCATATTGGATCTATTTTAATTCAATATATTTACATTTTCAGAATGAGTCTTTAACTCAGCAGTCAGAAACTTTGATTTTAATGCCAGTCTACATTGTTTAGATTTTAGGTCCTTTCCTAAAGAAAGATGGATTCTCATTGTTTGGTAATCACAAGATCATGCAGATATGTAACTAATTATTACCTTTGTTTAGGAGAATATTCTATACATTGAAGCAATTACATAAATGATGTTTATTCAGGCAGTTATGAAATCTTGAATAGTCACAAAAAATGAATGCTGTTGGTTGGAAATAACAGCATTGTAATTACATAATGGAAAGTTAGAGACTATGTTTATCAAAGCATGGTTTTATAGTTTAAAAAAAAATTAAACCATAAGTGTATTCTGTGTTCATCGCTTCTGTTCGCAGTAGTCTTTGAGATTTTAGAAAACGTAGGTTTTAGCATCTTATACCTGCATTTTATTTTCTACTGGAATAGGAAAAAACCCCACAACCTTTCTTATTTTATCAACTTTATTTATTTAGCTAGGGTTTTGATGGCTAAAATAAAGAAAATATTCTCTATACACCTTTTTGGACCACTCTGTGACTTAACACTTCTGCCACCTCTTTAAACTTCTGTCAAGCACTTCCCTGATACCAGCTGTTTGACTTGAACTTTATAATAAAGTTACCTTCTATGGAAGAAGCATGAGCTGGTCTCAAATAGGAAATAGCATATAAACAACTGCACAAACTGTAGCATCCATTTAGATATAGAAAGGTCTATTTCAAGTCTGTGGGCACTTAACAAAATGAAAATAAATAATCCTTAAAAAAATTTTGATAGCAAAATTATAGCATAACAGTATTACAGACCATGATTATTGTTGGAAGATTGTAGCAAATGACTAGTAGAAAATGAATAGTTACTTGTAATTATTTCATTAATATTCACACATGCATTACAAGAAAGATCTCTGGCACATCTGAAATATAAAAGATGAACCCAGGACTGAAAATAGCTAGTGGAAATGAAGATCTAGGATCTTCAAATACTGTCCTGTGCTGAGGCTGGACACAGCTGCACTGTGGCAGGAAGGCTGGGCAGCGGTTTCCCTACAATGCAATTAGGATAGTGCTTTGCATGAGGCTGTGTTAGCAGCACTCTCTCCTCCAGCTCTGCAAGTTAACATAGTAGTATCTTTTGATACTAGCTTTCCATTAGCTGAACAAAGTCCACTCTTAAAAAATCTTGGGTATTGTCTTTTGTTTTTCCACCTTTCAATAGGGTACTGTCCAGATTCTTGTTTATACTGGAGGATATAACTTTTAATACTGAAATATTAGTCCAGTCCCATGTTGCTGGTATTTTGCTACTATCCATTATAGAGAAAGCATACATACTCTGCATAGAAATATCATCAAATAGAATATTTAGAATATAAGGCATACTTTCAGTAAATATTTAATGAGAAAGACTGCAGACCTGTGGGCACCCTGAGATCAGCTGCTTATTAGTTAGTAATGATTAGTATTACACTAGTATGTCTTATTTTTAATTGTTTGCTTTTTTGCCTTTTTTTTGCACCCCTACATAAGTGGTTCCAGTTCATTTTTGGTGAAGCATGTCTTCTGTATTCTAATTAGTGTGCAATATAGATATTGCCAAAGGTGTTGCTTGTACCCCCTTCAGTTAAATGGACATTAACTATGAATGGGATATCTGGACACTAAAATACAGTTGCAGTAGCCTTATAGTATGGCTGCACAATGGCAAGTGATCACCATAGTTCATTTGGGAGGTTGTTGGCCCTTGGCCAAGATGCTGGAAATAATTTTCTTCATATTTCCAGTTCACTGTAAGTTCTTACTTCCACTTGCTGTCAACTCCGGTGGTTTGTTTTATAATCAAGGGTTTTCCATCTGTGTGGTCTGTGAACTTCGGGTCTGTTACCAGCTCTTTGTCTTCTATTTTAGTCTTACTCCCTTTTTGATCTTCCCAGTCTGTTCACCCTTGAGGTCTCTCTTTTCTTCTTCCATTCTGCCCTTTCTGGAAAGATGTTCACTTTTTGCTGGCTGGGAGGCATGTGTTCTATCTCTGTGTTTTCAGATGTTTGTTGATTCTTCAAAGTGGAGAGTAGATGGAATTATTCCTCTCATCTGCCACAAACCACCCAGGATTCTGTGCCACCAACACAGTTTCGATAGCATAGTTTGCCAGTAAGTTACATGGTAGTATTTAATAATAAATATGATTGAAATAATATAGACCTCTCTTCTTTTTTGCTGAAAGATATATTTCTGACATAAGCATAGTACCCAAGTTTGAAACCGTACTAGTTATGTTTCTTTAGGAGAAGAGTTTGCTCAGCTTTCTTTTAAATGGTCCTGTTCATTTATAAAATTCACACATGCTACAATGCTTAGGTGAATGTAATAGGACTCTGATTCAGGAATTTTGTTCTTAGATCTGTACCTGTTTGGAGACAGATTTCTAATCTTCATTTTTTCTTGAGAAACACACTTTTTGGTACACTTTTTTGGTGTCTAGCTCACAGTCCATTTCTTACCTATACTTCTCCAATACAGTAGCATCTATCTCCCTGCTTTTGCATTTCTGTCTCAGAAAAATAATTCTACTTATGTGGCTTAGATTCCTAACCAGCCTTGCAGTTGGCTTCAGTAACAGATGGGTTCTGGGCTGTCTTATTCTACAAACTGCCAAATTGGTTTTTATATTATTTTTCATAAAAGAAGTTGCTGTGTGCAGAAGCAACAGAAGAACATGGCGAATCTTTGGCAAATGCATTTTTTCAGTAAATAAACTATTTCGAATAATTTACAAACATTCCTGAATTTGCTGAGTGATTTAATTTTTTTCCTTAAAAAATTGGATATTAAAACCAGTTTTGGTTTTTGAAAGGCTAGATTTTCAAAGGACCTGGTTCCCTTTGAAAACTGTGGAGATGAAGCTTGATGCTTACAGTACATACATTTATATGGAATAGTTAAGTATTCATTTACTCAGAGAGAGAACTATGAATAAAAACTCACCTGTTTTCCTGACACTATATAAAGTGTTTAAATATTGCCTGGATCAATCTGAAAAGCTTCCTCAGGACAGTATGTGAAAGATCAGCCCGGTAGTTAGGGCGGTCAAGTGGGTGGTTTCTGTGTCAGGTAGGGTAGTGTACCAGGTTTCTTCTGGCCATGTAAATATCCCAGTCACTGAGCTGAGTGAGGGTAAAGAGACTGAGTCATCGACTTTTTCACTGATTTTGTAAATATTGCTGATATCCCTTTGTGAATTTAACATTACTGAAAGTATCGGAAACTGAAATAAACTGGTTTGATTTGCTGGATATTCTGAGATGTTTCTTGACCATCATAATGCAATTTGTCTTTCAGTTTGGCTGCTGGGGAAGGGAGCAGAAATAGAGGGGCAACTCTGTGATTAACACAAGTTATTTGCCTGTTAATTCAGTGAGGTTTGACTGAATTGTGATTGTAACAGTAAATGATGTAATGACACATTTAATAAACCTACTGATCATCAATCCCTAGTCTTACCAGCTGTGTTGAAGAGCAACAGAAATAAAAGTAGAAAATATTCTACCTAGTGAAGACCTGACATGTTTAAAGCTGGTAAAGTTGCTTCAGAGGAGGGGAGAAAAGAGGGTATTTATTTTAGGTTCCCATGTAAGCTTTGGAAGGATACAACGAAGAGATATTATGTTTTCTTGTGTACACATATAGTTACCATGTATTTCAAAATAGCCAAACAACAGGATACTAGAGATGTAAAGAAAGAATTCTAAGTTACATTCTGTCCATATCTATGTTTTTTTAGTGAGGTCAGTCATATAAATTCAGTGCTTGAGTATCTTGCAGAGCAAAATTTACTTCACGTTTCTTAAACCATTTATGCACAGATGTCTAGTCTGTTCTTTAGAAGCTTATAAATATATAAAAGCTGCATTTGTTTTAGTAAATTCAAACAAGCCAGGAATGTTTCCCACCATTGAAGTGTGACTGCTTCAATATATATACTAGTGAACTGTTCATATTTTCCTTTGCATGCTTTGTCCATAGCCAGCTGGCCAAAACTGGTTTGAACACTGCAGTGCTCAGGAATGATTTGGCAGTTTGAGTGTCCACGGAAACACTCCAAGCAGACAAGTTGCAGGGAGTCACCCAGTGTGGGAAGCTGAAACAGTTTTCTGATACATACGTAGCCTGTTTTGTGCCATTTATTGTTTTGTGCTGGGCAAGTTTAACATACTCAAAGATGTACCCAGAGAGGGTCAAAGTCATTTTATTGTGAAGGTAACCTTTACGCTTTAACATTACATGTTGCTTCTCCCATTTGTGCTGCTAGTTTCTGTCTTTCTGGTCTCTTGTGTTTCAGTCACACATTCAGATTATGCATGTAGGGTGGACTGTGTTGCAGAGAGATCCATTTGTAAAGTATAGACCTGCCTAGGCTTTGTGCCTTCCTTCCTGAAATATGCAGTGTATCCCTTGCATGTGGGCAATATGCGTGTTTTGTCCCAGGGTCCTTAAGGTAAATTTTATCAATCCTGCATATTTCTAGCTATATTAATTAAGAAACCATGAAGTACACATTCCAGCAGTGAATTGCTGAATTAATGCAGTCTGTCATAAGAACAAGTCATTTGGAAATCATAAATACCTATTTTATACTACTATTTCATTCTACTGCCTATTGAAGTTTAGGATTGCATACAGAGCTATTATGTTCTAGGAAAAAATCACTATTAATGTGCCACTTCAAATTCACATACAACAAACAGAATGGAAAGAACAAAAAATAAACATAGAAAATCAATATATTTTCCAGCCCCCACCCTCAAAGCATTAGGGTTCATAACTTTTCTATATGCTGTTGCAATAAGTGTTTACAATTTCACAGTCATGGAACAAAAATTTATGTTTTCCAATTCTTTAATTTTTTTCTTTTCTGTATGTATGTATACATGTATATGCGTAACTGGTATTGGAACATGCAGTTCCAATGCCAATATAGACACATTAACTGGTACTGGAAATACGTTTCAAATCCTTCTCTTCTATTGAGATGAAAATTTGAGTCATTTTGCTACAGTATATATATACTTTCATCATGAAACTAGAGAGCTAAATTTTACCTTTGTGCGGGAACTGTTCTTGCATTGGGTACTTAAAGGATTAAATTAAAATCAACTTTCCTTTATGATGTGCTTACTGCGTAAATGAACATTACCACCTATGTGGAAAGGAAAGGTATTCAGATAATACAGAACACCTCCACACATCACTTGGACAATTGTATACTGCTGGCTGTCATGTTGACTGGCGACTTTCAAGGAACAAGTCCCTACTCTAAATCTCAGAAGGCATTTTAACAGTCATTTGTCACAGTGTGAATTAGCGAGTAAAGCCCTCACTTTGCCTTTGCTTTTGGAAATCACCTGAGATTGTTAAACTAAAAGGGGATAAAAAGCCCACACATTTCTGAATCAAGTGATTTAAGATATCTAAGTATAGTTTCAACTTGCACAAAAATTCTATTATAATTTCCTCAAAAGAAAATTCTATTATGGTTTATTCAAAATAATCCTCCTCATTCCTTCAAGAAATACTTCAGTCAAGTTGGCCTCCTCTTTTTAGAAAACACGTTAACTTTTATGAGTTCTTGCATTTAACAGAGGCTACAAAATAAAAGGACTTAAGCAAATATTGTCAAATTTAACTTGATTTGTCCTTGTAAGTAAATTTTCAAAATAAATAAAGTGATTTAGAAGCCTAAATACTACTTTGAAGGGTGATTTTTGATTGAAACTGCTCAGGGTCTTAATGGTCTAATTCACTAGTAGAGCAAGTGTTTTCACATCTGCAGTGAGATTGCACAGTAGCAGTTGGAAAGTCCGAGTTGCCCTAAACCCAGAAAAAGATGTCTATATGTACAGGCTATGCCCTTTCTCACTGCAAAACCACCTAGATTAAAAAAAAATCATTAAAGAAAAATATTAATATTCGTAAAACCACAGCATCAGCCACACTGAGAGGTCTGAGTTTACATGTTTGTGGCAGGTTTAGGAGGACAGTTCCACACAAGTAAACTGTTAATATATATGTCCCTACTGACCATTCTTCTAAATTTATCATAGGATTGGGTCCCTATTATAGATAAAAGAGGGAATCAATTTTCTTGTGTGGAAGGAAGTGGAAGTAATGCTTTGCAGAAGGCAGTTTTGTCAGCCTCATGCTAATTTCTGTTTTAGCATTATTCTTGCAACAACAATGGAAGCAAAACCACAATGTTTCTATATTCCACTTAAACTAGGACACACTGGAATTGGGGGAAGGATATGAAAAGAGAAGAGGAATACTTCAGTGCTGTTATAACTGTATCTGTCTTGAGGAAGACTTTGGTGGTATGCCCCAGCAAAAGTTTTCTCAGCTTAAAAACTCCCACAGATCAAGTAGTCTTCCTCCTCTGGGACAACATGATGCGCAGTTTGTAAATGTGCTTGGTACTTCAGTCATTACTTAATTATACACTTATTACTCTGAAGCTCTTATTTTTCCATCTAGAACTTGATATATGCTACTTTACATCTGCCAGACACTATAGTACTCCATGGGGAACTGAAGCAGTTTTTTTCCCAAATGGTTTCTCTCTTAATTTTATGATTATTAGTCTATCACAGCCAATGATTATGATTATTTATTTTATAACAGTAAACTTCTGTGCTGCAGTATGCACTACTGTCTCCTCACACTTACCCTGCTCCAGCATGGGGTCTCTGTCATGGGAGACAGTCCTCCACAAACTTCTCCAAGTTGAGTCCTTCCCATGGGCTGCAGTTCTTCACAAATTGCTCCAGCGTGGGGCACTTCCATGGGGTGCAGTCCTTCAGGAACAGACTGCTCCAGCATGGGTCTCCTGCGGGGTCACAAGTCCTGCCAGCAAACCTGCTCCAGCGTGGGCTCCTCTCTCCACAGGTCCTGCCAAGAGCCTGCTCCAGCACGGGCTTCCCACAAGATCACAGCCTCCTTTGGGCATCCACCTGCTCTGGTGTGGCGTCCTCCATGGGCTCCAGGTGGATATCTGCTCCATCATGGACCTCCATGGGCTGCAGGGAGACAGCCTGCCTCACCGTGGTCTTCACCATGGGCTGCAGGGGAATCTCTGCTCCAGGGCCTGGAGCACCTCCTGCCCCTCCTTCTTCACTGACCTTGGTGTCTGCAGAGTTGTTTCTCTCACATAGCCTCACTCCTGTCTTCGTCTGCAGTTGCACAGTTCCCCCCCACTTCTTAAATATGTTATCACAGAGGCAATACCACTGTTGCTGATGGTCTCGGACTTGGCCTGCAGTGGCTGGCATTGGGTCTTTTTGGCATGGGGGAAGCCTCTATCAGCTTCTCACAGAAGCCACCCCTGTAGCACCCCCTGCTAACTAAACCTTGCCACGCAAACCCAATAGAGTACAGTACAGTACTAACCTGTAATACTGTACTACTAATAGTACACTACAGTACTTGTATTAATCCACTGAATGCTTTAAAATTGGATTTTTCATATTTTTTCAAGTAAAATGAGCAAGTTAAGTCCTTCCTGTAGGTGTGCACACCATGGTCCTATAATCTCTGTGTCATCCGAGAGAAAGCCATTCAAAAACTGTAAGTGTTCTTCAGCACAGAAAATTTGATACAGAATGCCTTAAAACAGCTGTTAAAGATTTCAGCCTCCCCCGTGCAATCATCTGCTAATTATGTTAGCAGTCAACTTCCTGGTGGGAAGTAGCAGTAAAACAGAAACAGTCATTAAGAGACAAAAAACAGTGTTTATACTCGCAGATAAAAACAGTGATATTATTATTTACTCAGAAGTATCTCTTGAGGGACAAATCCTGTCTCCACTTACAGAGATATGTGTTGGGAAGTGCTGTAAGTTTGTGGTGAAAAGCAGGTTGCTAAGTCTGACATCACTGTGCCTGACTTGCCAAGTATCAAGCTATGGTAGATGGAGAAGGCAGGCATTAGGTTAAGATCAGTGCAAGTTATCTACCAAGTTAGCAAAAAGAAGAAAACTTTTTCTACCCCTTTGCCTGGGTCTTACAAGTCTTCTGCTAACATCAGCCATTAATAACTGCATATCTAACAGCTAGCACAAGGATCATATGCCTGGCAGGGGCAGTTACAAGATTTGAGCAACCATCCTCACTATGGATTAGCTCTGCCAGGAAAGTCCTGCCCTGCCTCCTACATTCTGTACCCTGAGTCAAACCACTTTGGAGTTTTGCAAAGAAAAGACTTTGCCCTTTAACTTTTTATGATTTTAAAGTTAATGGCATTTGCTGTACTTCAAGTAGCTTTAAGTTACAGAGCTCATTCAAAGTATAGTGATTGTTAAAATATTTAATAAGGAGTAAACACTATAAAATAGTCTCACTCTTTTAATGTTCTAAATAGCCAAAAATGTTCTAGAGGTTTTATGTTTTTCTCACTTTGTTTTTTCTTCCCCTTGTGACTAGAAAAAACTTCAGCACAGATAAAAGCAGTGTTACCAAACCAAATCTGAAACAAATACAGATGGGAAAAACAACAAGCTGAGTTGCAAATGGAAAACTATGGTTATATTTGTTCCTTATGTGACAGCACCTGTTAATACACAACATTCCTTGACTCTGGGAGGGGATTTAGTTTCCCATCTTCACACCAAATTCAAAAGAAGTTAAGGGCACTGGTCACTTACCACTATTGCTCTGTAATTCTCACCATCGAGCACAGACAGCTATAACAGAGATGGTCTAAAGGCTAAGCTCTATATTTAGCTGAATGTACCCTTTTGAAAACTAAGCAAGCTATGTTTTCACTGTGTACAACAAACTAGCATTTGATCACTTGTTCAAAGGGATTTAATCAGTTAAACAAATAACTTTTTAAAAGGCATTTTTGTAAATACTGTCATGTTTTTAATTACTGTTCTGTTCTTTCAGTAGTCATTCAAAAAAGATAATGCAAACATAAAAAGGGGAACAAAATATTCCGTAATGTGGAGGAGTTGATTAATCAACCAGGTTTTATAGACTATCAAAATCTAAGTAGATTTTTCACCTACCTAAGACTATCATAAAAGTGAAGCTTATCCCACAAGAACAGTTCCAGATATCATGTATCTCATTGACACCGAGGAATTAATTTACAAACTGTATTCAAACAGTGATCCACATGATCATTTATTTTTCTACTGAGACTGACCACAGATAGCATGAAAATTAGAATTTAGCTAAAATGATACAAACAACATTCAAAACTCACTGAATTAATTAGTTTTTGCTTCCTATTTTTCCTCTTATTTGGCAGTTCACAGGTCACAGTATGAGTCCAGGAAAAAACAACAAAGTAAGTTAAATTTTTGCTGATGTTATGAATTCATTTAATACAATTAATTGTGGCAGTTACTGATTATGAAAACTCAAGTGGTGTTATTTTTATGTCTTTGTGACTAGCTCAACCGGTAATTCAGAATGTTGGTATTTTAGTGTGTTGTTAGCAGAGTATTGCACGTGGTGGGAAGAACAAGACTGGCTACCAGAAATGTTTCAGAGTATAGAGGAGCATCTCTGAGGGTGTAGGAGAGAGGGTACTTTGGTGAGCCTCTAATAGGCAGTCTTCTGACATGCACCATGGGCTAGTCTGAGACTGTTGTGGAAGACCTCAGGTTTTGCTCTTAATTTCAGACAAAAATTAGGTGTTACAAGATCATCATTATCAAAATTATGAGGTGAATGTCTTCTTCCAAGGCAGAGATGACTGGCGATGTAAAGTTGTCTAGCAACCTGCTGCTACTTGACTGCAGGCTAAGGTGAACCCAGCGTTTAGAAATTCCTTTCCTTTCTTGGATGGCAGTGCTACTTTACGGTGATAGAAATGGTCATATGGAGAGAAGAAAGAGCTGGAAGTACTACTGTGTCTTCTTGTATTGCTGTAGACATTTGATGATTGGTTATCAGACCTCTTAATATCAATAGAGGCAGCCCAGTCCTTTTCATAAACACAGATCTCTCCTCATTGCATCCATATATTCCACCTAAGTCTGATCAGCGTTAAGATCTATATAAGATTTCAAAGCAAGATGACAGAACAATACCTGTCCAAACCTGCCTCTTTAGTTAGCTAAAGGGAGCATAAAATAATTTGACTCTCACCAAAGCCAGCAAACTCTGAAATTTCTGCATTCATTTTGGAAGTTGCATGTAAGGAAAAAAAATAGTGTTTACATTGAACAGGCCAATTTTCTGAAGACACCTGCTAAATGGCTTTCTAAACACACACAAGGCACATTATAAAAGTTTGAAGTTATTATTTTGAAAAATTAAATACTGGGCATACTATTCTACTAGGCATACTACCGATGTGCAGAACTTTACTTCAGAGTACTGAGGTGTTAAGTGCTATTTAACATGAATAAAGATGACAGAATTAAACTTTTAAAATATTGTGAAAATGGATCCTTTAAATTTTTCTTAATCTAATGAAAAGACAATTAAAACCATGCCTTATGATTAATTAGGAAGTGTAATAACTCAATCTGAGTAAGGAGACTGAGATTTATGTGAAGTCCGTAATTATATGTACCCTGTTAGCTGTGGAGAGAACAGTATCAGACAGGTGACATTTTAGAGATAATAATGACTTTTAAAATACTTGTTCTATTATGTGTTCAAAGTTCTTGAATCATTGCCACTCCTTAACGAGACATTTACAATTTGTATTAAAATTTTGTAATTTTTCTAAAATGTAAAACAATAATCATATACTATGGTTGTACTGTGCAGCAAGCTGCTTTTGAAAGGAAGAAAGCAATTCCACACCATTGTTAGATATATTACAGTGTATACATATGTTAAGCTGCAAGTATTACTTCAGAAATCCTATGTATTTTATCCTCCACCTGGATGACAGCATTGGAGCCAAAGCACCTTTAAATACTAGAGAATGAAGACAGATATGTATTAATGCACAATACTTTTAGGAAGCATCAGCAGCAGGAAATGTCATCAGCACTCTTTTCCTGTTGATTTGGTAGAATAAATCAAGTCTCTGACAACCTTTCCTATGTGGGAAACGTCAGGCAAGACACCTGCCATCAGTATTGGGCTTTTGTTTTATGCCTTTTTCTGAGTCTTTGCCTGAATACTCCTCCTCTTTGTATTTATCTGTTAAATAGTTGCCTTTGTCCTCTGTGCAATTGTTAAACACATGATTGTGGGAGACTGAAAGAGTATACAGCTCCCATAATTTCAGAGAAATTGTGATAGTCTCAGATTCAGCTCTATATTTCTCAGAGTTGCTGGCATTCTAATGGCAGCTCATGGGGTATTGTGTAAGCGTTTCCAGATTGCAAGATTGTTTTCTTTAAAAAAGAAAAAAAGACACTCCTTTTTGTAAAGTTGCTCTGGTCCTGGGCATGTGTTAAAAGCATGTGCAGTATCACTTTTTTTTTTCTCCTTTTTCACTTTTTAACACTTCAACTATATATGGAATCTCAGATAAGTTCTTTCTAGGCTTTTTAAAGTATCTGTGGGAAGTTTCTGACAAATTTAATTTGACTTATTACTATTTTTTGTCTTTCAGATCAGGCATTGTTCCTATAATTTCTTAGCCTGTAATAAACAAATATTGCTAATCTAATCAAGCTGTAGAAAAATCGGGAATCGAGCACAGTACAGAAAAAATGAATGAAACATTTAAAATAACTTTATTTATTGCTTTGAATGTCATATTCTTGCATCCTACCTAATTTAATATTACTGCTATCAGCAGAAGGAAAAATGTAGCTTGCACTCTACATGAAGAAAGTTAGCCAAAAAGTGTTCTGACAGTTATGGAAAAATGGGATACGCACAAGTAGAAGAGGTTATTTTCCACTGAAGAGAAAGCATACCAGGCAATACAGTATTGAGCTTTATGAGCAACTTTACTCATTGCACCCTGACCCGGTGTAACCTACTAAAGCACCAGATATAACTGCACAGATTTTCCAATATATGGAAAATTCAAAGCTAAGCTTCAATTCCCCTTATCATTAGAATAAATATAGGCAAAAAATAAACACAACTAGTTTAAACGAATGTCTTGTGAAATCATATGCTGATTTTTTCATTATCAAATGTGAAATAATAGTTTATTATTCTATTTTAAGGCTGAGTTTGATAAATGACATGTATGTGTACATTTTCACTCCCTACAAAGGTGGGATGTATGTACAACTAATAATTACTGGCCCCATTCTGTGGTACTCTATATTGAGGTTCACGGAGAGTTATGCCGGTGAACCCCTCTTTTACATTACATAATATACTTTGAATGACAGTGTTGTTAACATACTGATAGATCCTAAAATAGAAGATTCCAGGTGACATCTTAGTGACTAGTGTTTGACAATCTAAAAATAGTGTAGAAGACTGAGACGTTCACAGATAAGGCATGTGTATCTGTCAAAATATTGACAATAATATGTTAATTTGTTCTTATTCAGTATTTTAACAATAGAGATGCTTTGGGCACATTTGAAAATATAACTGCTCTACAAGTCCAATGCTAAACCACATGCAGATACAAAAATGATAACTGGATATTGTAGCACTTGGTTTTCGTATAAGCCTTAGCACCAGGTCCCATCGCAAGTACTCTTGCCCCTTGTCTAAAAGAATGTAAACTGGCTAATATGGAGTATCATGAGTCTGAAATTCAGTTTTATTATGAAGCAAAACATGTCCAGTATTTCTTCTGATTTCATTTATTTTAATTTAGAAAGTACTGAAGATTACAGTGTAAAATAATGAACTGATACATTTAACAAATTTTTTTGTCTGTAAAGCTTTATATCAGAATGTAATTTATTAAGGCACCAGGTATAACTGCACGGATTTTTGAATATATGGAAAACTCAAAGCTAGCTACAATTCCCCTTAACACTTGAAAAAATATAGGCATAACAGGCATAATAGGTAAAAAATACACACAACTAATCTAGATCTCTAATCAGAGATAAGCTAATATTTAAAGTAGGTGGCATCTAGGTAGTGAAGAGGAAGTTTTGCTGTCATTAACATTGCAAGGAAAGCTCTCATAAATTACTACATAGCTCTCTAACTATATACAGAATATCTAAATTTTACTCTGAAGTCTGACTGAGATTTTGGTAAGATATTACACAGGTAAGCAAAAAAAAAAATATAGTTTCAAGTTGATATTCAGAGTAAAAAAAAAAATTGTAGTCATATGTGTTTAAAGTTAATTCAGTAAATTCATTGAAAGTTTGGTGATTTTCAAAGGCATCAAAGAGAAAATTCACTGTGGTATAGAAAATTTGCCACTGGTATTTGATCATCTCACCCAGAATATGGTAACATAAGTAGGATTGGTGGATAAATGCTAAAATACTGACATAAATAGAAGCCATAAATGGAGTAGGAACACTGTTTACCAGTATATTTGAATATATCTAAGATATACTTCTCCATCTCCAGCGAAGAAATAGTTCAACACAGTCAACTGGGATAAAGTTATTTGCTTGATAGATAATATTAATTTTCTTTTCAACTGTGCAGAATTGCAAAAAAAAAGATTCCAAGAAAAACAAAACCAAAAACTCCCAATAAACCAATTTATTTAATCTCTGAGTCTAGACCGAATTCAGGCTACAGCTTTCTCAACAAATTCCCCAAACCAGTAATTATTTCATGGCTTCATTAACGATAAGAATCTGGACCATTTCAAAGACAAGACATTTTACACTCAGTTATTTTAACTGAGACTGATACCTTCACATTAGTGATTATAATGTATATTTCATAACAGTCTGAGGTATGAAACCATGATTTTATAACTTTTATCTATTTGAAGTTTTTGTGGTACATTGTAGAGTTGGAGAGAGTAGAGTGCTGAAATAAGTGTGTGTCCACAGTCAATACAAGAAGCCCAGGCTACAGAAGGAATTTCAATCAAGATCTCAAAGCCATGCAACAGAAGGCAATGTTTACCCTTACCTACCTATCATTAGATGGGTAGGTTAGATGATAGCATGTTTAAAAAGTAGGAATTGAAATAACCATAGTCTTTCTGCTCTTCCAGTGCAGGTGGTAAGCTACGAGTCCTAAGCTTTCCATTGTCTTTCATGTAATTTCTTAGACTTCCAACTGTAACAGTGCAATTTGAGACCTTCCAGTTCAGCCACAGAGGTACCAGGAGGGCAAGATGCTTACATGCAGTTTGTCTGAGGTATTAGAAAAGGGAAAAAAAGAGTCCTTGGAACTCTCTGGTTTTCTGAATTGCACAAGCTTGGAAACTGTTCATATTTCTTTTCCCTTTCCTTATTAAAAAAAAAAAAATACCCTCCATTTTCATTATAAAAAAAATCTTAGAAAAGTGTGAATGCAGCAGAATATTAGAAAACTTGAGATTGAAAAGTTACCAAAATAGAGTAATTTTCTTGAAATAAAGGGATGACAATTGAAAAGTGCGCACAAATCAAAGCTGTTACATCTGCTCTTGCCTTATGAGGTATGAGGATGGAATCTTAGCCCACAGTGAAATAAACAGCAAAAATCTCATTTAATGGCAGAGGATATATGTCTGCACATAGTAGAAATGTATATGGGTCTTTTATAAAGGATTATTAATTGAGTAGTTATTTTTTCATTCCCATTCATACCCTTCTTGATACTTACTATTCTAAGACCACTGTTAATGCCATGAAATCATTTATCTTCTTTTATATATTTAGTCATAAATTCTTAATAAGCAAGGCTAATTTTTTCTGTGTGTTCTATTTGTCTCAGTACCTAGCAAAGCAATGTCCTATGTACTAGAATTCTTTCTGGTTTAAAAAAAAAAAAAAAGAAAGAAAAAAAGAAAGAAAACAGAAACCCCCCATGATAATATGCAAGTCTAGAAATATTTACAGAATCAAGGTCTTAAGAAAACTTTATTCAGATGAACAGAACAACTGGTGTTTAGCCTGTGTTTTTTTTTTTTTTAAACTGAAATATTTGTTTGGCAATCTGTTGATTGCTTTTACCTCCACCTGTGGGCATACCAAGTACTTTGCTTGCCTTAGACAGTACTGATATATAAATATAATTCATAAAGCAGACATGAGTATGTTTATATTATAACTTGCATGTCACTTGTGTATTATTTTACCAAAACAATAAAGACAGCAGAAAAGTAAGAGGTAATCATTAGCAATTTTATTCTGCAGTTATGTTATCTGAACACCTAATGTATGTACCTAGGAATACACAGTGTTCTGACAGCCTATTCCAGCTGTTTTCCTTTCCCTTTGTCAAAGTAGCTTATTCTATGCTTGAAGTATATCTCTTTCCCGTTTGACGACAAAGAATTTTTATCTCCTCTGTGACCACATGTACAGAGCTCAAAATGTGGTTAATAAATACTGAAGAACACATTTTTACCTAAATGATCAATATATTCACGCCATAGGAAGAGAATTGAAGTATATGGATTTATAGTTCCTTTGTGTTGCAACTGAATATATGTATACAAGTTGCAAAATATCTATTCATTGCTGTTGGTTATTTTAGTGTTCTTATTGTCTGGGTTCAAGGCAAATAAAGATTAATTTTGTCTTGCTTAATCTGCGTCTGCTTTGTAGGTGCAACCAGCCTCTGCTTTGCTATGTCTATGAGAAGTCATCTGGCTTATTCTATTAGGATTCTCTCTCTTCTATGTAAGGGAACATTGTATGTTCCTTCATGAAAAAGAATTTTGTACTATTTTACTTTTCAAGTTAAGTTACCATCCAGTTCAGGAGGTTCTTTTCCTCTTCGACTTTCAAGCTAATTTATATTAAAAATGTTAAAAAAAAGGTATATTTCTGTAGCCATAACAGCGTTTTTACTGTACATTCTTTCCAAAAGAAAATGTATTCTGCGAGGATAGGCACTCACTTTGTTTTATATCAACACTGTTTATTTACTTTTTGAGTTGTTTACTTCTTTTCCTTATTATAAGCATTTGATTTCTTACCTTCGGTATCAATCTCCAGAGAGCCTTTTCAAATGCCTTATAAAAATTTAAGTACATGATGTTCACTTCAGACTTCCCCCTTATCTAGCTCTTCCAATTATCTCATAATGGAGCAGAGTGTTACAGCTCATACTCTATTTATATCTGTCATTTGCTTCATTCTTAGTTTGTTCCCAGGCTAAATCCAACTTGTAGGTCTTGGCATGGGTGCCATTTATTCTTTTTCATCTCTTGTTGACATTCTAACCAGTACTTATATTTTTATAATTTCTAATGTACATTATAAGAATATTTTTGTTTGCCTTTTGCCATGGTTTTATTAGCTGCTATTTTTAACTCTTATCTCTAATACTGTGGTTACAAAATATATCAATTCAGTATTTGGCATTGTAGCTTAGTCTCTGTGTCTGGAAACTCCTAACATTTTAACAATGTTAGGAGTACAAAAATCAGAATATATAAAACTAAGCAGAATTATGATATTCATTGAATAACATTAACCATATATCTGAGACTGCTATACCCATGCATATTGTTCACATCCAATTAGGAATTGTGTGGACATATTTGTGCTAAGAACATGCCTTATGCAACTCTACAAGAAACTGAAATCACTCCACACTGAGCATTATCTCCTGGACGTTTAAATAGTAAGGTCCTCTCCAACTTAAGTGGCTATAGAATTGGGTCCTTGAGACTCTTATATTTTATTTTTTTTTTATGCCAAAGCATTCTTAGGAGTTCATAAAGAGAAAAATGGGAGGAACATAAGAACATTGGAAGGAAAGCATTGCGATACAAAAAAAAAAAAAATCTGTTTTTGAACTTTATACATACTTGACTTGCATTTTTTTTTATTAATTGTATTTTGATACAATCCAGAGACCTTCAATCTAGGTCAGACCAGTGTAGAAAAGCACTGTAGGGGAACAGAGAAGCATATGTTTCCTATTTCAAAAAGAATATGGCAAAAGTCAAGCAATGTGCAGCAGGTAGATGGAGCACAGGACCAGGATGTATAGATCAAATAAGAATTAAACAATGAAGAAGTCAGGGTACTGAACTATCCATGATCCTGAAGACATAGAAAAGACTGATAGTTGAGAGGCACTTTTAAAGAGCACATTTGGAGACAGCAAACATGAAAATGGAAAAATGGCTGAAGGAGAAATAGACAAGGTTACAGCAGTAAATGGAACACAGCCTTGCTCTAGACAAAATAGTGGCTTGATAACCTTCATGTGTAGATACATATTTGTGCAGTACAGTAGGACAGGGGATTCAACTGTTGACTGCACGTAACTACTACTTCTCCAGAATCGGTTTAACACAAAAAAAGACAACCCATAAAAGCCTCCTTTTGGAAAGGCTGTGTTTACACGTCTTCTTACTTGTACTTCTTTCAAGCAGAGTTCTATGTCTGTAAAAGGATCAATTTTGATTTTATGAATGCTACAAATTGAAATAGGGAACTATATCATGGTTTATTTCAGTAAGCTAGCAGTGTATAATGCTGTTTCTGTTGACTCTGTAAATTTATACAGCTGAAAGTTAAGATTGTAAGTTCTCTAACTCCCATTGTGAAAAGGATGAAAGCTCTTACCATATTAATTTTTTGGCCAGTCATGTTTCTCTTTGCTCAATTAGCTTTCTTTTAAAATTTAAGAGTGCCTGCACTGAGGCAGAATATTTAGTCTGTTATTCAGCAGATTGAACTGATCCGTGTGGTTAGTTATTTAGCAGACAGGGGTAAGTGATAAGAAGAAATAATGTCACAGCAGAGCAAGTAACACACTGTTGCTTATTCTAATATAGCCTCATTCTGGTATACCCTCTTTTCTAACTTTCCACTCCATCAACACTCATCCCATTCCCATGTATATTCCCATATTCTCTCCATTTTGTTCTTACCATCAATATAGTTATTATTGAAACAAATCATCAGCATTTTCCTAATGATAGTAAAGTGCTCCTGATGCTGTGTTCTGAAGTGCTAAAATGTGCTCTGGAACTTTTATATTAGTTAATACTTACAAAATGTTATTAGACAGCCTAATACAGGCAGTATGATTAAGGAAAGGTTGCAGACAAACATCTGTACTATCTTAGGCAGAAGTAACTTGTGTTTGTGAAATGGGCTTTGACTGGATGATTATTAGCATAATCAAGTAAACAAGTTCTGCTTAAACTACCCCTGTAGGAGCTCTGACATCCAAATAGTGGCAGATACACAATTTTTTCATAATCCACTTGGAAATATTTTAGCACTTTAAAAACACTGTTTAGGGATTTGGTCTATAAAAATATTGTCTCAGTGTAGGGAATTAATTTTGAAAATGAGATAATAACACTTGTCCAGATTTGAAGGAGACAAAAATGAACCAACTAATTGATTTTTGAAATGCTGTTTATAAATATATAAATTTGCCAGTTGCAAACGTTCTGAGTGAATGTGTAATAGAACTATGACAGCTGTTATTACTGTATTACAAATAGCATAGATGTTTTACAGAATCAGTGGAAGGCCTTTCCTAAATGGCTCACTAGCTAAGGAGCAGTGATGGAAGTACGTATAGCCAGCAAAAATCTCACTGGTAATGAATGCACAACAGTTTATTATGCTAAATCAAGGTTTAGTTTTAAACATAGTTATAGATAACACCAATTTTATTTTTTTTTAAAAGATTCAAGAGCAACATACACCCAGATACCTATAATCACATCTATAAGTGCAATTCCATGAACATCACACTGTACAATCCTAGACTAGAGTTTTTGGTTGTCGTCTTCCCATTTTCCTCCCACTATTTTCATTACTTGGGCAACTGACAAATTAATCCATTAACTTTGTGGCAGCAAGTTTATGCTGTCTTTTATGCCAATACAAAGAGATAGTTCATAATCACTCTAAGTCAGTCAAACACGCAGTTGCACTAAAGTCCTGCCCTTTCCACTGTCCCAGTGCGTTTGCTCCTGCTATGCCCTTGCATTAGCTATGATAACCACAGTGGTTAAGATTAACCGAAGACTATTTATATTCTTTCCTTCAGAGAGAGAGTTTTCAATTGGATCAGTTTGTTGATCAGATTAGAGCAAATTCCTCAGTCTGTTTTATCTGGAAATCACCCCTTTGTAAGGGTGACATGACTGGAGACCCACCTTGTGGAGATGGCAGGTTCTTACACTGATCGTGAAACATCTTAACTTGACAATATATCTACTGCTGTCTGCCAACAGGACAAGCCTATTTTACATACATATACGTATATACATATTTTTTTATATATATATACAGAGATAAGTGATTTTGTGTTTACATCTAATTCATACACAAATCTGTACCACTGGTTTATCTAGTAATAAGCAAATCAAGTGTTGATTGGTCAGTACTGACAGATTTAATGATAGTTGGCAAGAAATTGCATTGTTGAGAGCAGTAGAGAGCATAGTGAACTACATGTTGATAAATAAACAACTATGTAGTTCCAAACATAAGTCAGCTACTGCATCTGTAAACTAAAAGCTGCCTATATGATTTTCCTGAAAGCCAGTAGTAAGCTGATAAATACCAAATAGATGATTAAGTAAGGACATGCTTCCAAATATTCCTTAATGATTTTGCTGCTTCTGCAGAGAGATCCAAAGTCTACACTATAAAAGACTCTATGCTGAACACATGTACACATTTTCCATATTGTGTATACATTCGACTGCAAGTTTATCACTCATACACCACAACGTTAGAGTTCAGCTAGTTCAAACTGAAACTGGTAGTCCTGTAAGTGCAGCCTAAGCATAGCCTCACGACCTAAACACCTCTGCGTTGCCAGGTCTCTGGCAGCCGCTCTTTCTCTGTAGTGTGAGTAACAGCAAGTTCAAATCAAAGCCGAAGGCTTGGGCCTCTCCTCCTTTCAGGGCTGCTATCTCCTCCACTGCAGGTTGCAAAAGTAAGGAAACTAAGGGTCCGTCTGTTCCATCAGTCTGAGCCCAATGACTTTGTGTAAAGCAGCTACTGCCCACATTATAATCCTGGGAAGCTCCTTTTATTTGCCACATCGTGTGCTGCTTTGTGAGGCTTTGCTAACACTTCCTCCAGCCTGTGCTAAAGCTTCATTGTGGTAGTTGCTGTCTATGCCTCTTTTGTAACAATTGTTTCTCATGTTTTTCTGATTTTTTGTTTGTTTTTTTTAAACACAAAGCTGGAGACATAGTCGGTTTTATCATTTGGCCTTTGTGGATTACTACTGCAATAGTGATTTGAATGGTCAGACTCTTATTTAAACTCTACTGTGCTATATGGCACCTGTCAAATAAAGGTTTCAGGTCATTTCTCTGAACATCCATCATCTTAACTTGCCAGACCTACACAGATATTTATGTTTACATTGCTAGGTAGATGTGTACATGGATTTACCTTTCACATAGCATAGAACTCAGCCAGCCTTTTTCATGCTGTATAAACTGCTGTGAGTGAGTCTGCTGCACAGGGCCCTGGAGAGCAGTTTTGGCACTTACTTGACACTCATCATATCCTTCTCTGTAGGGGCTTAGGAGGTGACAAAGCAAACTGTGGTGACAGCTGGGGGTGGCAAGAGGAAGTTGTGAGGATTAGGGATGGAAGGAAAAGGAGTAAGTGGCAAATGAAATTGAGCACTTTTCTCCTGTCACATCTCTTAAACTGAAGAAATATTCTAGTTTTGCGTAAGGAAACAGGCAAGACGTCAAATAACCAAGGAATCAAAGATGTATGTATCACAGGTATGTAGAGGTGTACATACAGACTACAGGTGATCTCATTGGAGACTAAAATTAGCAACAACTTCATTCTGGTGAAGTAAAGGTCTGCGTATTTATTTGAAGGTTATAATGTCTCAAGGATTTCACTGCTTAATTTCCCATGACTTGGCAATAAAGTCCACTAGTTTCTGAAAATGTAGTTCATACCTGGATTACCTTTGCAGAATAGGCACATGTGAATTGTAGACTGAGAGTCAAACTTTCATTGAGCAGAGGTGAATTTTACCTGCCAGGTTTTTTCTGTAGGAGACAGAATATTTTTTGAGTGAATTGTGCAATTCAAGTTTTGAGGCATCATATTAGTATCACATCACAGGAAATACAGAACGCATTTAACTGGCTTCATTCTGAACCTGGATTTTTAGATCCAGCAACTGCAATATGTTCAGATGTTATTTTCTCAAGGTTAATAATTAGTATTTTCAGTGAAGATGGCCTTATTTTTGAGATTTTTACTGCCGAACTCTGTGGGAAGCTATTAAACAACTAAGAGTCATATTATCATCCACATATAGAATCATAGAGTACCAGGTTGGAAGGGACCTCAAGGATCATCTCGTCCAACCTTTTAGTTATTCAGAAAGCAATCATGAGAACAAAGTTAGGACAGAGAAACATGAGAAGAATACAGCTCCCAAAAAGGAGGACACAGAATATGGATCACATTCCACCAGGTCAATGTGATCTAAAGGGCAGCATAATGTCTTGCATAGTAACTGTAGTTGTACAGGAAATAAATTTAAGGCTACGAAGACTTACAAAATTTCAGACATTCTGGTTTAATTGGGTCAGAAAACTCAAGCAATAGCAAAATTCAAATGAAAACAAAACTGTTCTTTGGGCTGATGAATGCATTTTCCTTGGAAAAATTCTACAGATTTTTTACTTAAAGAACAATAAAGTAAATATAAAATATAATTACCTTCTTGAACAAAGCAATTTTCAGAGGGAAAACAGGAACTTGTGATTTTGACATGACATGTTTACATTTCTATCTTAGAACTGAGAACATTCTATTTCTGAAACTTCTCTCCTTATGAAATGTTAATCAGTAAGACTCTATACACAGATCATGTAAATTCATCTGTTTACACTGAATGCTGTAGTTTAAGACAATTTTTCATAGGCTTCTATTTCCTTTTAGGTAGGTGCAGCTAATACTTCCCTATAATTTACTATTTCTTTGGAAAAAATGCAGGTTAATTTACTGAATCCCAACATTTCAAAATTTGTTTTGAGTGATATAATTATGCTGTGTATTTTTCCAGGAAACACTGAATAAATTGTTGGTTATAACTGAACATTACCAAATTAACTAGCATAATACAGTAAAAAAAAAAAACAACAACAACAAAAAAAGACAAAATCAGAAAAGCCAGCAAACAGAAGTAATAATAAAGCACGATTGTAATAATAAAATGCTTGGAATTATATTAGAGAAGAATCAATATATGTGGTCTTCTAAATGTCACACTGACCTGCCAGTTTTGTGTGAAATACATTGTACAATTGAAATAACAAGAAAATTGCATTTGTTTTGGGTGAAGAATAGTAATTAAATACTTAACGCAATAGGGAAATATCTAGTTTGAATATTTTTACTATGTGATTATTTTACTCAATTCTAAATAAATAGAATCTTTCCATTGATGTAAGCGGGTATTGGATCAGACCTACTAGGAAGCTGTCTCTGTGTTTCAGGTAAATTATTAATGAGTCATATTTAAAATTATATTTCACACTTGGTCATGTGATACTTAAAAAATGACAGATTGGGATTCACCCACAAAGGGTTTTTTTGTTCCCTTTTTGGATTTTTTTCTATCCATCTGCTCTTTTTTCTTCTCCCTTCTGCTACTTTTTCAGAAATCTAAATCTTAATTTCTTATTTTTTTTTTTTTTTTTTTTAAGTAAAACTGAGATAAGCGATCTAATCTGTGAGGATACCATGTACAAACAGCTCTGAGCTTTGTTCTACTTGCTGTTTCTGAAAAGGTGCAATCTTGAAAAATAAGGAAGAAAAAGGTAATTTACAGAAGAACAGTAACAGAATGGTCAGATACATTTGTTTTACAGATGAGAATGAGACTTAAGTGAGTAGCGATTTGGATTTCTCTGGTAATCAGAGGCTAACTCAAGTCACTTGCAAAGGACCAAATTTAAGAAGAGCGTTTGCTCAGCATTTCCTTAGTCAAGACATGTTGGAGTCATCCTTTCTCTCATAAGACCTATGCACTCACAGTGTTTTTTGCTGTTTTAATCCTGGATTACTACACCCGCACCAAAAAAAAAAGAAAGAAAACAAAGAAAAAAGCAAGAAAAGAAAGAGTAATAAGTAGCTCCTATGCCTAAACAAAGATGACATGTTTCATTCACAGGTATTTGGTTTTTTATATGTAAGAAAGAAAGGTATGTGTACCTGTAAACTGCCATATCTAAAATGAGCAATGGTTCTTTAAGATATTAATTTATTTAATATTTTAGAGATGACAAAATCTACCAGAACAGTTTAAGGCTCCTATTTGTCTGAACACCTGTTTCTATCTTTATCAGGATCATCTCCATGACAATGTCTCTCGTAGTGTTTAGTTGCTTGCTTTGTAAAAGAAAAGTGTTAAATTGGGAGCATGCAAACTGAATCCAGACTTAGTAAAATCACATCACATGTTAAGTGTTCGAGTAGGAGTGATACAACTCCATCACTGCCATCCATTTATTTTGAACATACAGTGGATATTTTCATACATGGTCACCGGTAAGTTTCTGATGGGCCCAAAAGAGAAGTGTCCTTTAAGGACCATATAGCACCAACAGTAAGGGGGCCCACATGGCATTTATGCATTGCTGCAGTTTATTTATTAAAGCCTTGATATTTGTGGAATATCCTGATGTGCAGTACTGTAAGTAGGCTTAAAATTGATGAAATAATTCAAGAGGAGAGGAAAACTAAAAGTCTCAAAAGACTAAGATTTCTCAAGGTCATGAAATAATAACTTTTGAGAGTAGCAAAGTCCAGAGGTACCCCTTGCACAGGCAAAGATTTTGAACACTAGGAATCCAGAAGGAAAGGAATCATCTTTAGATTTACTGTTAAACTAAAAGATAAAGTGACAGGAGGAGATGGATAATGAAAAAGGACAGGTTGCCAGAGGTAACACTAAATTAATGACACTTGGTGACAAAGAACCATGAAATTGTTAACAGTGACATGAAAGGAAGCCTAGAGAGAAGTCTATACGTTCTGTTTTGACCGTGGTTAGGGTTAGAGGTGGTGGTGCTATGGGAGAGAACGTGTTCTTCCTGCAAAAGAAAAAGTAGAAGCAAAAATAAGAGAATGAGACTTTGACCAGAAGGTAGAGAAGTTTCCAAAGGAGAAGAGAAAATGACTAGTTGCTAAGGAAAAGGAAAAAAAACAGTCCTGAAGTTACCGTTCCAAATGATGAGAGTGTAAACAAGAAAGGCATGTTGAAAACAAAGGCCCATGTAGGGAATTAGAGCAAAGAAAGGAAACCACAGGTGGGTCAGCGTGCTGTTTCCTCAATGTTTTCAGGAAAAATAGTGAAATTCTGTAGTACAGAGAGGAAGACAAGACAGGGTGAATTCTGCAAGGAACTAGAGAAGAGGAACTGTTGAAGAAGGGATTGGAAATATTCTTAAAATTTGGATGTAAGAATAAAAAGAAGGAGGAGATAGAATGAGAGGATCGTGGAGAGTAAATTGCGAGCTGAGCATGGAAAGAGGTCTCAGAGGACCAAAAGAAAGAGGACGGGGGCAAGAAGGTAAATAGATGGAGAGCTACAAAAAACTCCTAAAACTACCCCTGATGCTGCAGATTGTCTTTAGTGTAGACACACTAAAGGGTGAATATAACTAAGGGGAAATAACTAAGGAGTTTTTGGAGTGAGAACAAGTCTTACTGAGGTAAACATTAATTGGCAGTGTTACAACATGCAGAAGTTTTGTAAGGATTAATAAATAGCTTCAAATAGAAGCTCTGCAATCTTTAGCATTAAAATACTGTAGCAGAAAATATTTAAATTTTAAATCAACGATTTGAGGCACGTTGTTATTCTGAGAACAGTAATTTCTAATTCATTCATGCTACGTATGCAGGGTACCCAGGCAAGCTGCTTGACCCTGTGTATGCATTGCCTGTCACAGAAAGGATAGATTCAATGAACAAAGCACTGTAGTTCTAGGAGAAGGATCTGTTACCTAACTTTTGTTTTAGAACTTCAACAGGTGATAGGGCCATGTAGTTGTGATACAGGAACAGGGCATATTAGGCACATGAATAGTCCTCTTCCTAAGGCAGTTTAATTACTCATGAATCACCAGCTGTCCTGTTGCCTTTCATAGCAAAGCAACCTTTCCCTTGAAACGAAAATTAAATGTTGAATGGCAAAGAGAAAAGTTGGTACAGAAAAATAATTTCAGAAAAGCAATAGAGAAATTATTCTGGTGAACAGAGAATAAAATTGAGCAGGAAAAAAAGAAAAACATATGGTAGCTTGTAATAGGTTACCTTTTGATCCTAACACTCTAATACAGAGTTAAATCCAGGCTGCAAGTTTGTTTCAAGTCTCTTTTTGACAAGCAGTTGCCAACAGTATAAAAAAAAAACAAACGCCAAACCAATGAAGATTCCTGCTATTCAGGTATGGCACAACTACATACAACTGAACAGAGTCTGGAATCAAACTCATGAAGCATACCCCATTGCTCAGAGTTCTCTGATATTCAGACTTATGCAGTAAAAAAGCCTTGCATAATGGATTTTCGTTGCAGTAGCTCTGTGCTGTATATATCCTACACGGGAAGTATTTTTGCCCAGAGGTTAAAAAGAGCTATTTTGACATGCAGTAAATTCACCTTAAAATATGTATGCTTTCCTTGCATGCTTTAGGGGAAAGAAAGAAAAAAAGAGAAGTTTTACCAAACTTGTCAAGTATCTTCTGTATGTAAGTTTTTTTTGGCAAAGTTTAGCTTAGAAGTGCACTATTTCTTGATGCGTCATTCACATTTGATATATTAACTTTCTAACCTTGGGCAATAGATTTGCAACAGAAAGTGTATTTGCAGTAAAAAGTCAAGTGTGTGGTATTTGCAGGGCCACTAAAATGGAGAGGGAGATTGCTCTGAGATTTATTTTCCCCTTAGTAAGACATCATAGTATTTTCTGTTTTTTAAAAAGAAAAAGTTCTAATGACAAAGAATACAGATTGCAAATTCATTTTTTATTACCGCACCATTACTAGAATGGTGAATTTGTCACTGGTTTTCATGGGTGCAGGACTGAGATGATAATTTCCTTTTTTGAAATTGCAAGACTGATTGTGAATGGGGGATTTAAAAAAAAATATTATTATTTGATTGAAGAGCATGCATACTACCCACTACTGAGTCCCAGTCACTTGCTATCAGTCTTCCCTTAAAAATCTTTGCCTCAAAGGAGTGGAAAAAAGATATTTCAAAAATAATGTCATTTCATATTGCCATTGCTGTAATATTAAATTGCTGCCATGGGCTTGTATAAGTTTCATGAAGAAAGTTTTATGTAACTGAGGCCAGCTGATTGTAAAAAGGAACATGAGGCTGGCGCTCAGTCAGATTTTAAAACATATTTGTATGTATATACATAAAAATATAGATACACATATACTCTTTAAATTATAAGGAAGAAAGTTTTAATTAAGGGCTGAAATTTTTAGCATTTTGGCATTTAAAAAATTAAGTAAAGAAAAAGTTTGCTTTTCAATAGAAAATATTTTCTTGTGGTTGCAGGTGCAAACTTTTACTTAGTGCGACCTGAAAAATTCGGTTTGGCCTATTTTCTGATGCTGTTTTGTATTTGTTTCAATGGAAACAAGCAACACTTATCAGGAAGATACAGTATAAAGGGTTTAAGCACATACAGTTCTAAGCTACAGGGTCATTTATGCATCCTTGATCCTTTTTATTCTGTAACTTCTGAATGATCTGAGCTTGGTTCATGCTATTTCTATCTTCATTAATACAGAAAATTTTTATGGTAACACTGATAACACCTGATCTTTATAAGTCCATTAGGTATGGTAACATCCCGTTACATAATCGAGTGAATGTAGGTATGTCTGGAAAAACCTCACTGGATAGATTAACTCACATTCACTGATTTAGAAGGTAACTTCTAAATAAATATACCCATAGAAAGAAAAGAACAAAAAAAATGGCCAGGTCTGGATGTTGTAGCCTACACTCTAAGCATTAAGGTGACCAAACATGTCTTTGTTACATGATAGTTCAAATTTGAACCAGACAATCTTACTGCATAAGTTGTTCTAGAGCAGTACTGCGAGAATTTAGTTTGGGAAAATAAGGACATAACAGGTAATACTGCATACTATAAGGGAATTAATTATTAGAAGGTGTGGAACCTGTATTCTATCATATACATTCACAATGGTAGATATTATAAAGAATCTACAAGACAGCATTACACAAACACAGTTCTGCAGAGATCTTGAAAATATTCTTTGGTTTATTCATAATAAACAGATAAAATTGCCTATCAGAAAAAGACCTTACACCTGTCAGTTTTAATTATTCTACACTTGTTAGAAGCCATCTTTAAGAGAATGCAAAGCCACGTGCAAATATTAGATTTCACCAGCATAGTGCATGGCCAACGACTTCAGTAAGGACGTAGCTTTTAAAGACTGTGTTCTAAAGTACCTAGAAAAATGTTGAGACCCTGATCTCCGCAACTCCCTCACGTCATGCTCATACTGAAAGAATGGATTACCAAATTAGGAGGCTGTAAAAGAAATAGCACCTCTTCTGTCTTTCCAATAAAGTGGGAGGAAGCAAGCACCTTGCCTCCCCCAGTTACTACCATTTGCGTTGGGGTGCTGTCATTCAGCATGAAGAGGAAATGAAAAACTCAGAACTTTTATCTGTTCAGGGTTCATCATGACCTATGCAACCAATGACCGATTTCCTACCAGAAACAAATAGAAGCCTTCCCTAAGTTAAGAACCAGTAATGGAAAAGTACAGGTCTTACTGCTCTTTCCTTCAGCACAAATATTGATTCTGATGGAACAAGCAGGCCTGGAAAGTCAAATGACGATTTCTCTGTGAAGCTCTAAACAAATCATAGCTCTGAGTATCTCAGAAACTTGCAAAATTTCAAAAAGAATAGAGCTGCTACCCAAGACAGTCATCATTAAAATACACTAATCTTTTATTAGAAGCGATAAGAAAAAAAATGCCCATTTCCTCCCCCCACCCCCCAAAAAAGCTCTGACAATAGCAGTTTACTTTAGCAGTTCAAATGCTTCATTTTTAAGCACCTATCTACACCCTACAAAATGAACTTTGAAGTTTGAAATCTAACAGGGTTTCACATATACTGGATTAGCAAATCCCAATAAAAACCATATTGGGTCTATATCACAAGGCTCTTTTTGTAGAAAAAAGATGAAATGTTCATTCCTGTAAAGATATATCTAAATAAATTGATGTAGTTTTCTTCAGAGTGGCTCAATTTGTACAGTTAACATGTTTTCTTGATTCCAGTGTCAAGAATTAGTAACCATAAACATTTACAGCTTCTAGCATGCATGTAGTGAGAAATACAACTCATACTTTTATTTTTGAAGGGATTATTTCTGCCAAACGTGCTATTTGCTGACACAGAAGACAGACAATTTGTAGATTTGAGGGTGCAAGGTAATACTGTTACTATAGTAAAGTGTAGCTATGGAGTTAGAATGACATTGTAAACAGCAATGGAAAAATGCAGATAAAATTAGTTAAGCAACCAGAGTGCAGACAGATTGGTCCCATTGATTGACAGTCATGAGAAGAAGTGCTTTGCATTAGTGTCCTTGGCATGAATTAGTATTTTCCTGTTGTACTTTGTATTACATTAAAATGTACTACTCAAATTACATCTTGACTGAATTAGAAGAGCGCAATGCATACTTGTACTTTGGGTACTTCAAGATGAGTCTTAGATTACAGTTTGAAAGATTCCACTGACATCACTGTTCTTTGAGTTTAAACTAGGGAAGACCACTATTAACAGTATTTAATCTTTAAAAGGTTAAAGCCCCCCCCCAACTACACTGTGTTTTCAAGAGAATGATGAAAGTTCAGTCGGTTTTGCCACAGGTATACCAGCCACGTATTTACTCATTTTCAATGAAGCTGAAGCAAGAGTCGGTAAAGAATAAGACCTGTTCTTTCACTTCCAAAAGCAGCTTTTCATGGAATATAAAATGCCTACCACATACACAGAAATAGTCAGAAGTGATTAACTGACTGCATATACAAAATCCTTATGTTCATCAAACATTTCTGTCCCAGTAACCACCCTCAAGGAACAGTGTTTTAATCCTTCAGCTTGAATTTCTTTTGGTCAGGGTGAACTGAACTACAACTGTCTTTTACAGGTTGATAAAACCATGAAGCACAAATTGTTTAAACTACACTTTTAAATTACTTACAATAGAAATATAGAAAAAACCTAAACCTATTCCACAGGCCAAATGATCTGCGTACACATATACTGTCACCCTATACTGCATGTGTGTCATTTCATCAAAACCATTTGCTTGGAATCAAATTGCAAGTAGTATTTATCCTGCAACAGAATAATCAAGTTTTATAGAAGCACGTGGCACTGAATTTCACTCACTCTCTAGAACCATCCCTACTAACTTGTACTAAATTCAGTCCAGAAAAAGCTTGTTAAAGCCCTTAACTGCTTCTACTACTAAATGATCTTAATATTGCAAGCAAGGATCAGAATTTATTTGTTTTATGTTCCTGAAATAGTCCTTTTCTAGGTTACACTTCATAGTGGGAAAGACAGAAAAGGGCAAATACTTGAGGTAAAATTTTAATCGTGAAAAGATTACAACAAAGGTTCAAGTGGAATGAGCGTTCTCCCTAAAAATCCAAAGCAGAGTATTGGGAAGGAACAGTATCTGGAGGCTTGTGTCCTTATCCCTGCCAGTGTCTCCTTCAACCATTCATTCTTAGCTTTCCTTAGTAAATAGTAACCTTTAAGAAACAAGGTGACATATTCTCTGTCTGGTAGCCACAGTATCATGAAAGTGTACATTGATTATAGGTGCATATATAATGTATTTCCTGCAAATGTAGAAGGCTGATGTAGTTTTTACTCACATTTTAAAAAGTCAGGGGAAGGAGAAGGAGGAGTGGAGCCACAGAAGTGGTGTTAGCAGCATTCGTAATCCATTTTGCCATGGAAACTACTGCACTGTGGAATCCCAGTCTGCTGCTAGCACAGGTTGCTAAGGAAAGAGAAGTAGACAGCTGTTAGAAGGCTATCAGAGCAATTCATAATGGTACTGATAGGAGGGTGATTAGCTCCCACATCCTTTTTCCTCATTATCATTAAATCATGGCTTACTGTTAACATGTTGTTCTTTCATGATAAGTGACTACTGTAATTTTCTTACTGAAAAATCTGAGAGATTAGTTTAAACTGTGTGAAAAAGATCACCGATGTTATGCTCCTTTTAAATAACATCCCTTACTTCAATAGCTTGTGCCACTTTGTTTACCTACTGAAATATGTCCTTGAAGATTAAGTATATACGCTTAGCATGTGGCAGCTGCCAAATCATAGTAAATGTTTCCCACTAAAAACTGTCACTGCATTAATAACACTAAGTACCTTGAGAAATGTGCAGAAAAGAACTGAAGCAGAGCTCAGGCCCCCTGAGACCTGCTCACCTACTAATCAACTCCTGGACATGCTTCCTTAACTTGCTTTAAGGCTAACAACTATACAAATTCTTCTTCTGTTAGTGGCAATGACTCCTGCAGTCTTGCAGTATAATGCTTAGTCTATATTTAAGCTCAATAAAAACCTAGAAACAAGTTGCTCTTCATCTGATGGGCTTTTCCTCGAGTTTGTTGGCAGTTTCTAGGACATTCCTTTGGGCCTAAGCTCTTTTGAGATACGCAGCTGCAGCTACTTCTAGTTTAAAAAGCAGAGGGCAGGTGGCTTCTTCCTCTTCGTTTCCAACTGCTCAGAGATCTTACCACAGAAGGAGTAGAGCCAGATAAGGTGGAAAAGCTTGTCTGGGGTAGGGGTTGCTTTTACAGCTGTGTCAAACCTGTTATTGCACAGAAATAAATTCAAAGTTCTGTATGTTACAGAGCTTAGCTCCAATATAGATTCTGAAAAATAAGGTTTGTTTTTGCTTCCTCTGAATAGAAAGCAGTGTAATTCTCCATTCTACAAGGAACACTACAATAAACCACACCAAAGCTAAGTGACTAGCTAAAATTAACTGACCTCACTAAGTGAGTCAGAGAGCCTTCTTTTTATGATGTGCTGCCCCTGTCCTACAAAGTGATATGCTTAAAATTCTGGTAGTAAGTAAGCAAGGATGAAAAAATTACATTACTTGAGATGCCGTCTATTCTGGGCTCATAACTAAATAATCTTCCAATTCCGTAAGTGTACAGAAATATATGATATTAGTCAAGTATTTGAAGGGAAGAGAGAGACTATAGATAACATTAGATTATACAAAAATTGTTTCAGCAAAGGCTTCACATGCAAGAAGGGAAAAACTAAAGTCAGGATCCTGCTAGAAAAACACGACAGTACGTGTAAGAACAAGCAATTGAAGAGCAATCATTTGATGAAAGACAGACTGCTGAAAAGAAATGCTCAAATAAAGATCAACTTTGATCTTTATGAACAGAAAAGGTATATGCAGTTTTGCAACAAATACAGAGAAAGTGAGAAGTAAAGAAATAACTCACTTGTATGATACCACTTTATTCTTTGGCGATAGTAGAACAGTTTTCAAACTGAGGACTGACTTGTCAAGAAGGGACAGAAATTGTGCTGGGTGAAGTGATTCATGGCTGGAGAAGAACTGGGATTGGTGAGGGAGATCCAGCCAGTTGGATAGAGCAGGGACTTGAGTGGAAGTGGAATTAATGCTACACTCATCCTACAGCAAGCAGCATAGCTCCACAACTCTGTAATGGCCCAAGTTTTTCTATACAGCCAATGCACACCTTCCTTTTCCCCTTGCCAGACCCTGCATCAGTTTTCTTCTCTCTTCTAGTCCATAGAACTCTTGCATGAGTTTCAAACTGAAATGAGGGACCGAAACATGAAATACATCCTGACAAATCTGGGGGGAAGGGAGGAAAAAGGGTGTTGCTATTGCTTTAATACAATCTGGAAGGGGAGTTACTTTCTGTGCAATGTTGTATGATTGCAGTATAGTTTTTCTTTCAGGTCTTAGTATTTCATTATGACAAAAGTGAAGTTCAGGGGGGGTTTGTTTGGTGCATAAGCATTTGATGAAAGGTGAACATAAACAAGTGAACACTTAATTGAGACATGAATGCTTATTAGAGATATGGGCAAGATAGAAAAAAGAAGAATCATTAAAATGTCAGTTTTACAGGAAGGGAGTTAAACTGAGGTGGAAAGTTTAACCTGAACACCAAGGAGATTTTCCTTGCAAAGATGCAGATATGAGAATAGCCTTCCAGTGAAAATACCAAAAATGTAGATGCCTCTGATTTTGCAGTATAGAGTGTCCAAGTAGTATGAAAATGATTCTGCATGTAAAGGGGAAAAATGAAATGGTTTTTGTTTGCTGGGTTTTTTTGTTGTTTGGTTTTTTAATCTTTTAACATTAGTCATTCAAATCCAAGTCAGCTTTTGGCTGAGCACTCTCTATATGTTCCTCCAGTTATATATAAGGAACAGATGATTAGGGAAATAAATTATTTTGAAAAAATAACTTCTTATCTTTCATATTCAATTCTAATACTTCCTTTTTATTTCAGGGTGCAAGTTGAATTCTATATGAATGAAAACACATTTAAAGAGAGACTAAAGCTCTTCTTCATCAAAAACCAAAGATCAAGTAAGCAGTTGGATTAATTTCTGTTAAGCATAATTTTGATACTTTGAATAGAATCCAATTCCATTGAAGGCAACAGCAAAGTTATCATTAAAGTTATCATTAATTTTATTCTGAGCTAAAATTTTACCCCATGGAGGAGTCAATTTTACATAATATCCAAAATAATTCAGAAAGTATTACTTAAATCTAAAAATAACATACATATTTTGTAGGACCAAATAGATAGTGATGCGATTTTATTTCTATATTATGATCAAGCTGACTAATTTGCATGGATCTGACATTGCAATGCTTATGGACCAGTCGTGACCTTATGCCTAAGAAAGCAAAGAGCCTCTAAGATGCTGGAGGAAAAAAGTTGCAGACGTACCTAGCTTTTTGAAGCTTCAATTTTACTAAGTATTCCTAAATGAATTTCAAACTTGAGATGAATTAAAAAAAGGAATTTGGAAAGAAAACTAACATACCTCCTTCTCCTGAATGTGGTACCTCAGAAATGTAGTCCTTGTCTTTATTCTGATTTAACATCATCTTCACTGGCATATGCACTTAAATTCATAGGCCATCCTGGAGGAGCTAAGATATTAATCTTTATGTACACCCATGCAGCTGGTCCAAGTGGATGAACCATTGTATATTATCAAATATTGATGACACCAGTGGAATTCATAGCCGAGAAGGGCAGTAACTGACCTCAATTTTCCTCTGTGTAGCAGGATTGAATTTACCTCCATTTTCCTTACACCCGTAAAGAACTAAAATTGCAGTAGCTTTATACATGAGGCTTTTAGAATAGAAAGAATACCTTTTGTCTTTTCTAATACATGATTCCATGGTTTTGTGTCTGGGAAAGGACAGAAAGGAGAAAAGAAAGAACTTCACTTTTTCGGTGTCTCAATCTAAAAAATCACAAACAAAATTTGTGAGACTAGATGAAGTTTTTAAAAATAAGACACACCATATCTATGTGTAAGAGCTAGTAGTAAATAAATACTAGTTTTACATCACAGAATCACAGAACTTGATCTTTTAATTGTCTAAGCTTCATTAACTTCCCAAGTGTGATAAGGAAAATATTCCCCAAACCAAAAAAAAAAAAAAAAGAACAGAAAAAAGGGACTGTACTTTTTAATTTGAGCCTTGGAATTATTTGCTGGTTTCCAGCTGGATAATCAGTTCTAACAAAGCTGCTGGAGGTTCATGCATGGGAAAAGCTCTATTTATTACACTTACACACAGAGGAAAACTCATCTTAATTCAAGTGCCTAAATAGCGTAGAAAGCAGAGAACTGCCTCTGCTAGTGAATGATGTGGATAGTCTTCAGAGTGTCTTTTCTTCTAAACTTCAGATGGGATATACGTTTTTTCACATTATTATACATTTAACTAGATTTGGTTGGTAATTTTAATTTCAAATAAAAATCTTCATTACAAAAAAGTTTCTTATTCTGTATTAGCGCACTTTAGACTGTCTTATTGCATATTGGCCAATGTGAAAAGAATGTGTACAAAAACTCAGTATGCATAAAACAAAGATAGATGTGTGAAGAACAATTTCATACTCCATTTTATGTTTACAAATCTAACTGTGTTGCAAAGAATGAATTTTTGTGTGTAGGTTGTGGAGTCTCCCTCCATAGAGACATTAAAAAAACCCATTTAGATGTGGTCGGGGGCAACCAGCTCTAGATGGCCCTACTTGAGCAGGAGGTTGGACAAAATGAGATCCAGAGGTCCCTTCCAACCTCAATTATTCTGTAATTCTTGTCAGAGGTAAATGAGTTTAACTAGATTTACATTTTAAATGTAATTAATTGCACTGCAATTTCTAAAATGGTTTCCGTTCTCTTCTACTTTCCTCCCTGGGACTTTACATGTCCAAGTATTTTATATCTTTATAGCCTTTTGCTTCTGATGTCGTTGATACAGTGTGTAAATTGAGTAAAAGATAAAACAAAAAAAGCATCCTAAACTGGAAAAGACTATTACTCCTGGTTAGAAAGGCAGTCTGGGAAGCTGTAAGAAATAAATAGCCTTCCTTTTTGTTCCTGATCTAGTCCATGAAACAGGGATTTGATGCACTCTTGTTTACTTACTAAGAACATCTATAAAGTTATGACCTGGCTCACTGTAAATCTTTTTTCACTGATAAGATAGGAAGGTTCCAAATAGTATCTTCATGCTTGAGATAAGTGATTTGGGTTTTTTTCCCTACTCAGAACTTAACAAGATTTAAAACATACATGTCTACAGATACATATTTTGATGGAAGAACTGCAGTCTCTGTACATCTTAATATAGATACATTTATGACCATCAGCCCAAAAATTAAACCAGAAGTTAATTAATTAGTATGAATTCATGGCCATTCCTCTGCCAAGTGCATACCCTTCTGGCTAAGCACATTAAGAGAATTGTCATAAAGACATCTCTATTAAGTTGTGATTGGGTAAGTGTGATGTATGGGTCCAAAGGAGAGGAATGGTGTGGAAGTTTATTTGAAATAAGCAAGACAGTGGAAAGCAACTGTTAATTCATCATATCAGAAATGGGTTCATTTCCAATGACAATACTATAGACAAGTAGCACAAGAATTTTTCTGCTTGGCTTGCCTGATGATCGCTGGAAAACTCCAGATTCTGATGAATTTTCCTACAGTGATGCCATATAGAGCTGAGGTACGTTTTGTAGTAGCATACTGTGGTTTTGATTACCAAATGAAAACACAGTAATGAATTCTTTCTGTAGACAGCTAGTAGAGACACTGTCATTATGAGCACCTTCTTTTCATGACAGGTCCTCAGGAGAGGATGCAAAGAAAACTCTAAGAGATGAGGCATGTTTTTTTCTGTTGCTGAATTATGCAGCCAGTTCACAGAAAGTAAGTTGGAGAATGAGGATGCTTACTGTACTTATAGTAGCATATGGCATGCGCATGCCATTTCCCACTAGAATCCCACAGGTTAACCCAAGCACTGCTACTGGTTTACATGTTGCAAGAAGCTTAACGAACAATTAGACATTAAACAAGGCAATTTTCAGGAGAAGCAAATAGGAAATACAGCAAAATTATTACTGTGCTGAATGAAAAAAAATCAAATATCCCCAAATCAAAGCTTTAAGAATTAGTGAGTTTGGTCAAACATTCCTTCTGCTTATACATATCTTGGTTCTTGTCCAAATACTTACAAGCTGAATGCTCTAAAATACAATCTCCAAGAACCTGCTGCTGCGTTAGTAACTGCTACTCATTCCAATGTACTCATTCAATCCTCCATGGAAACTGGAGGAGTCTGTTGCCCAGAGGTATCAGGGAGTTGATAAACAAAAGATACTGCCCTTTAGATCTTAGTCGGTGTTCAATGAGAACACTGAACACCTTCCTTCAAATACTAAATACGTAATTGCTGTCACTGAGAAAATAATTGTCAGTAATATCTTTCAGATAGTATAACTAAATCAAACTACACATGTTCACCAAACAGTTTTCGCTAATCCTTAAGACTTCACAAGTGAATTTAACACAACAGAGTGTAATGTCAAGTGGTTTGTCAATCAGAGCAGTAGACTCTAGAATTTATATGAATTTTCTGCAGAATACTATTCTGATCTAAATCACATACAGACCAGTTGCGTGAAAAATCAACTGTTTCATTCGTTAATCTGGTTTTGGAAGTATTTCTGTAAACTGATAAAACAAGCCTTCACCTGTGTCTAATGTTAACCTAGCTTTCACCCAACCTTCTGCAAGCAAATGTCTAATCAACTTCAACCAATGCATGAAAAGCATTTTACAAAGGTGTCAGCCAACCACCCAAAAAAAAAAAAAAAAGAGAGAGAGAGAAGATGACATATTTGTATGGCTTGCTTGTACTTGCCAAGATCACACACTGCATTATCACAGCCTAAAATAAGTCTCAAAGGGAAAAAATAAGTGAAGTTTCAATTCAGTGGAGAGGGAATAAAAGGTAACCATTACCAGGATATAAATTATTAACAGTATATTTTGATCCAACTCCTAAAGCCAGCTGCTACTGAGACGATTTTGCTGAAAAATAAAAGTATGTTAGAGACTTATAAGAAAGAAGCAATCAAAGGTGATCATAAAATCTTCAGCTGCTATCTCTGTCACTTTGATTTAGATCAGCTCTCTAAATCAGAGGATTAATCTACAAAAATGCTTGTAAGGGAAGCATCAAGAATTTATAATAAAAATGAAAGTCACAGTCAGTACTAGTTAAGTATGATTTATCACTCTGTACGTAAAAATGCCTGCAAAAAGTAGCAAATACTTGTTCTAACTGAGATGGAAGCATTAACATTTGATGTAGTTATATTTATTTCACAAAACAAACAGATTTTGAACTGTTCTTATCAATTTCTTCTTTTAAAGAAGACAAGGATGTAACACCATGGTTACATGGACATAGTGAAATTACGGTGTCATTAAACAATACATAACTGGGTAACAGTGTACGATTCATGTAGCTGATTACAAGTTTCAGGACCAGTGTCAAAACATAGAGATATTCTGTGCAAATGCCCCTGCTAGTTGAACAATCTGGCTATGAATGGAAAAAAAGTAAGTCAAGCAGACCATGTTGATCCACTGACAGCACCTAAAATAGAGGACAAAGATAGTCAGCCAGCAAATGGAAATATGAAATGCTTTCTCTGTAACAGAGTAATAAATGAGAACCTATTTAAATATCTTCTCTAGTGGCTGCCCCCTCCTTCCCATATATGAAATCCTATATCTCCATAATAGTGGAAGAAGTGACATCCCCAACTACGATGCTACAGCAGATTTCGACCAGAGAAAATACTTATTTGGTAGTCCTACATCCGGTGTGAAACCCCTCCCTTATATTCTGTGTGAAGCAGCCATTCCTGTGGAGATATCCAAAGCCTGAAGCACTTTTAGGCACAGCCTAGAATAGATCTATGGAGCTTAAATATTTGAATACTTGCTTGGTAGTTCTAGATCTTTCAGGACTAAGGTTTGTGAGTTAAGAGTTTTAGGCACCAGCCAGGAGCATGGGTCCCTTGTATTTATGTAGCTTTTAATCAGAAAAGCACCATTTTCTTTTAGCATTTAAAACAACCTATAATTTCAAATGATGATTAGAAACCAGGCTATTATCAATGCAGAAAAGAAGCATTTCACACCAAGATTAACTTATACAGAGCTAAAACACATAAGAAATAAACAATATATTCTTTTTACTTATCTAAGGAAGTTAGACAACACAAAATTGGTAAGGAAAAGAAATCCTGGTGGGCTTTTTTGTTTATTTGGAGTTAGGTGTATTTTGCTTGTTGGTTGCTTTTTTGTTTGTGTTTTTTTTTTGTTTTTTAACATTATCTGCTCTTTTTGTAATAGCCTAGTTGTTATGGCAACCATTCATACTCTAGCAGACTTCCACAAAAGGGTTAGTACAGACAAACAATTCATGTTTTCTTCAGCAACAGCTCAAAAAAGCTGGAAAAAAAATTAAATCATAGCATTGTCCAAGAAAAGTACTGGGGTTCTTCCTAATCAAATAATAGCATAACAACACACTTACTTACCAGCCTCTCAATCCATTTAGTACTTCAACCACTGCACTCATAGAATCATAGAATTGTCAGGGTTGGAAGGGACCTTAAAGATCATCTAGTTCCAGCCCCCTGCCATGGGCAGGGACACCTCCCACTAGACCAGGTTGCTCAGAGCCCCATCCAGCCTGGCCTTAAAAACTTCCAGGGATGGGGCTTCCACCACCTCTCTGGGCAACCTGTTCCAGTGCCTCACCACCTTCATGGTGAAGATCTTCTTCCTAACGTCCAGTCTGAATCGACCCATCTCTACTTTTAATCCATTCCCTCTAGTCCTACATCCTAAAACCGACATCCTAAAAAGTCCCTCACCAGCTTTCTTGTAGGCCCCCTTAAGATACTGGTAGGCCACTATAAGGTCTCCTCGGAGCCTTCTTTTCTCCACACTGAACAACCCCAACTCTCTCAGTCTGTCTTCGTAGGAGAGGTGCTCCAGCCCTCTGATCATCCTCGTGGCCCTTCTCTGGACACGTTCCAGCACGTCCATATCTTTCTTGTAGTAGGGACTCCAGAACTGGATGCAGTTCATGTTGGGGAATAAATAATCTGTGGCTAATTACTCTTGATAGGACAACAGAATCACTAGGTTAATGTTTACAAACCTAATTGCCAATAACAGCCGTGGGGCTTCTCATGGTGGGGACCACAGCATTTTAACCCCTAGTTTACAGAGGACAAGATGCTGTAAAATTCCATCCAGTTCTCATGTGATAATTGCAACTTCACAGTTAAAAGTAGTAAGCAGTGTTATGTAATAAACCTGAAGACTTCTTTCAGCAATTGTGTGGTAGAATATTTAAGAATCTATTTTCCGTTTTTCTGTGTTTGCTGTAGATTGCATTTTAATGGGAGAGGAACTAATAGATATAAAAGGCAATTTATCAGTTTTGTCTGTAAGGTGTTCATTTTGAACTTAGGACTGAGTAAAGTCAAAAAGTATGTAATATTACCATAAGATAATTATGATTCCTTAAATGAGAAGATATACATGTGGCTTTGGGTATGCATAATGAAGCTGTAGTTCTTAAACCACAGAAGTGATTATATTGAGTTCAGCAGACCTGCTAAAGTATTTGCAACACAACAATAAAAGATACAATCTTTACTGTGACTGGGTGCAAATGAAGTCACATCTGTGTAAGACTCAGTCAGTGGTATTCTGCTTTGGACAGAGAGGCTCAGCCATGCAGAATCAGACTTTCAGTTCACAAGACTGAAAAAATTAATGCTTAAAATGACCTCCCCTTAGTTAACCTTAGTCAACTGACAGTTTTCACTTAATTAGTGAATAGAAACTTAAAACCAAGAGTTAGATACAAATATTTACACTGGCAAAATTTTAGGACTATTGAATTTAATAACAAGACTGAGAATTTAAACTGTAATCCTGCAACGACTGCAAAAACTGAATAAAAAACATTTAAGTTCCACTGTAGTAGACAGCAATGAAATAAATTGCCCATGTGATAGAAGCAAGTGTCCAATCCTGTCTTTGTGCAGTAAACCTATGTTTGTGGGAAATACTGCAATATTTTCTAATATATCCTTTCAGCTAGAACATTTCAATATTCACATGGTCTGTAGAATATGTTATTGATTTGGTTTTGTTGTGCATTCAGCATGACTTTCAGATGTCCTGGTTCTTGGATGCATAATTACGCAACTTCAACCTTAAATAGCTACATTTTAATATTTTATAAGTTGGGATAGTATGAATATATTCTGTATGAGAAGCTACTGCATGAAGACTTTCAAATATTAATATTTAAATACATGCCATTGTATATCCTCTGCCTATGGTTGAAATTATGTCTTCTTCGTGTCACTGTATCTTGCATCTCAAATACCATATGTAGTTCTGGTTCCCCTTTCAAGAAAGTGGACTTGTAAAAAGGCCTAACGAATGGCATTACAGGCGAATGGCATAGAATAGCTTTCAAACAAATGACTGAGTAGTTCTTTACATTAAAACAGACTGAGTCTTAACCCAGAGATTTCTAGAAGCTGTAGAGGTGTATTATATGTGTATCTGAGAGGCTTATTCTTATGTTCTTCTGTATGATATGCTAATTGCCCATATCAGGGACAGGTTACTGGCTAGATTGACCTTTGCTCTGTTGCAGCATGGCTATTCTAGTTCCTTTTAGTTTTACCTTAAAAGTGGATGAAACTGTAAAGAACCTGAATTTATTTTTATATTTTCCTTTCTTTTCAAAATAGGTCTGAGAATACGATTATTCAATTTTTCTCTCAAGCTATTAAGCTGTTTCTTATACATAGTTCGTGTGCTCCTGGATGATCCTACACAAGGACTTGGATGGTAATGGTGGTTTTTTTTGTTATTTCTGCTCTCAAAGCATTGTTTAACTTACAAAAAATGAACTTAATGAATAAATGTTAGATATTCTGCCAACAGGGATTTGGTTTTATGTCTTACAGATGTGCTTAAAGAATTATAAAGCTAGTCTTACATTGTGAATGGATATAAGAACCAAAATAACATTATTCTTTTTTCACTTTACTGCTAAAATAATCCTGGCTATTTGCTCAGATACTGTGCATCAGATATAGTTGTGCAAACTTATATCTTTTGTTTGTATTATTACAGAACATTTCTATGTATCATATTTATGTTTGTATTCATAAAAATAAAATTGCAAATATTTGGTAGCCAGTTTATGCAACAATAATTTTAGGATTTTACTTAAATAATTCTACCTACATAATTTTACTTAAGTAATTTTACTTAGAACCCCACATCCTGGAAACAAACAGACAAATACGTGAAACTAAGCTTTCATGCATATGACTGATGATAATTTTGTAGCCCTCTGCTTTCTCTTAACACTTCGAAGAGAGTGAGACCAAAACTACATTCTATACTCACAATGATCTATGGCCATACTGCGTGATTTTACACACCTACAGTTATCAGTATGGTATTCTATATGTGTTATACAATCAACCGCCAATTGTAGAAGAAATTACATTTATCATTTATTCAATCCTGTACTTAGTTGTATTTGTTCAGTCTTCTTAATTCTGGATGCTAATAACCACTACATTTTATTAACTTACTTGTTTTCACTTGATTTGATTCTATTGGTCCTAAGTACTGAAAGAAGTAAAGCACAGGTGAAAATAGTAAGCTTGAGGTGATACAACTGGCACTCTTCATACAATGTTAGGCAAAGGACAAAGTATGACTTCTAGTTTTAATATTTGAAAATCAGTTAAATCTAATAAGGGTAGTATAAAAAAGCTAGTGCACAGGAGAAATACTGTATTTTACAAGAATCAAATCCAAAGCAAAGTGAGTTAAAGAATAGTGGCTTTACTGAGCAGTGCATGAGAGAAGGATGTGTGAATGGGAAGTAGAGAAGATGCATTTAAGAATTTTTTTTTTTGGTCAAAATTTATTGTAAGAAATTAGAACATCTGAAAAAGGGCCAGAAAAAAAAATATCTCCTTGGAAAAGCAAGAACTGCAAAAAACTTATTTTTTTACTCCATATGTATCTTAGAATCCTCTTCAAGGAGAGGAAATGTGTCGGGAGGAAAAAAGCTGTAAAGATTTTGCAAAACCTTTAACAGTGGTGGAGAAGAGAAAATCCATCGTTAGAAATTTAGGCATAGTAGCACAGCAACTCAGGGACTTGAAATTTTACAGCTAGTGATACTTTCTGGCATGAAGAAGCTTCTGATAGTGTTTTGTTATGAGAACTCTAGTGATCCCAAATGAGCGTATTATACTGTAAGGTCATGTCTAGGTATGCAGAACGGATTAGAACATCAGTACTTCTGCCACAGGTGTACTTCGATCCTTTTGTACTCATATGCAAAGATTTTTCTGCATCTTGCAGACTGCTTAATTCCCCAGACCTTTCCCGACATGTTTGTTTAACAATTCAACTAAATGTTTAACAATTCAACAGCCAGAGTGTGTATTTGTCTTTTCTATGTATATTATTCCCTTATATTGTGTTGCGGTACATTAAAGAGTTTGTTCTATCTCTGTATAACATTTGTCTGGCTGAGAAGTTTCAGGTAAGTCACTTCTGCGTGCTCACTAAGCCCCAGTCTTAGCAGACAGACCGGCCCTGTGCCCAAACGGTACCCCATTAATGTCAATGGCTTTGCCCATAGAGATCCTGAGGGCTTGATAGCTAAACTACTGCCATAATGCATTCTTACAAGTGCAGTGTTAGGGAAAAAATCCTTTCTAGGCGCTGTCACAGCCTGATGAAAGAAACTACTCAGTGTGCTGAGAGCATGGCCACAGAAAACATTATCACCTGGTTGTTTTTAAAGTAACATTCTGGGAGGAAGGCTTTTCATCACAGATTTCCCCTGCAGATTTATGTCCTGTTTTTCAGAAAGGCCTGCGCAAGTCCGTATCTTTCATTTACCCCTTCAGGCACAGCGGGTGTACAGGGAAGCACTTGAGACATAAAGCAACCTTATTAATGGATACCATTTAGCACCTGTCCCACTCATAGTCGGTAAAAATACAGCTATTACTAATCTGTGGTCTGCAAATCCTTCTCTTTCACACTGACCTTGCTTGCCAAGGATAAACAAGGGCACTTTTCATCATTTACACAAATATATATTTCTGCATCCTTACATGACTGTTTGAAGGGAGGATTTATGCCAGCAATTCAAGGCAAGATAACATCACATGTCCATAGCAGATATTTTTTACATAGATGTCACCAGTTTCTTACTTGAATTACTGCTGCATGAATCTCCAGCCCTCCTCACATCCGCACAAGAGGACATGAAGTGTGGTTTCATACAATCTTTCCTGTTGAGAGTATGGCAGGTATGTGCTCTTTCTATCCCAGCCTATCTATGTGACTGGATTTGTAGCATCTCTTGGTCTTCAATATTTATTGTGCACTTATTTCAGCTTTTGAAAGTATAATTTCAGTTGTTTAGTTTTTAAATTGGAACATGTTTGAAATTAAATCTTGAAAAAATGTAACCTGTAATGCTTCACAGTCATTTATCTACAGATGCAGAGCACATATGGAACTATTTCTGAAAATTATTTTACTTTTTAAAATGTCTATATCCATTGCCTAGCGTTTCAAACTATTGCATGCATTTTATAGAACACTTAATAATGTAATTAATATCCCTCTCCTCCCATATGTTTTTATGATCATGCTCCCATATACATTTGCTAATGAAAATGGACTTCGCATGGATGGGATGACAACTATCAGTAAGGAATTAAACCAGAGTTGTTCCAGTCAAAACTACACACCTGGAACGATCGATTGGTGAGTTCCTAATTTTAAAAAGCAAACCAAAAGTCCATATAATGGTGGGGAGGGAAACGGGAAGAAAAATCCATTTCAATCTGGATTGGTGACATTTTAACATATAATATTGATGTTTCCATAACTCTCATGCAATTACTTCCATATTCCTGTATATTCAAAACTGCCTTTAATATTTTAAATGTTTCTCTGATTGTGTAAGTAAGTGAACTGCTGGGTTGGATGCTCTTGAAAGATCTGAATTTTATCAATGCTTATACCTTTCTGAAGAAAAATATGCCCTTATTTAAAAAGCAATTATGACAAGCAGTAAATGACTGATGGATACTGGATTCCAGTAGTACTGCATCAAATGCCTATTATCATTGAGTTTAGTAAATACTAAAACATGAGATCTTTCCAAGATACGATAGCCCCTGTGAGTTAGATGCCATTTATATCATTACACAGATAGCAAAACGTTCACACACAAGAATTGTCAACTTTCTTTTTCCTACCACAAACAATTATTCCTCTGCATCTCTAGAATCCAAAGCTCAAATTGATTTATTCTTTCTGGAATCATGGGGGATGATCTAGCAGCCACTGAAGGTAATGAAAGATTTTGTTGTCACTAGGTGTTGGATTATGCCCAGGGGAATTTAATGAATGGCTCTGGATTAGAAATACAAGCAATGCCAATACTCAGTAGATAACTACTGATTTTAAATTTTTATTAATGAGAATTTTTTTAAAAAGTAAGGCTGCTCTAATTTCCATTCAGATGTACAATTTTTTTTTTCTCTTGATTTTGTTCAAAACACTAACCATTTTCCAATTAAATTAATATTTATTTTCTTATTATAATGAACAGGTCTCCTATTATTTGGGTGAATCGAAGCTTGCCTTTATGGGCATTACAGGTAATATGTAAATGGACAATTTAACTATTTCCATTTAATAACTGTAGTCAATATTGATCAATAGCATTTTAGTAATGTTAAAGGATACTTGGAAAGGTTGATATTAACAAAGAAATCTGCTTGATGATGCAAGTACAACAAAAACATAAGTAAAGATAAGCTGATCCGAGCTAGCTGATTTGAATTTATATGTCTTTACAATATATTTTTTAAGTATTAAAGCTTATAAGAAAACATTGTAGAATTAGCCTTTTATCTTAGAATTACCAAGTTCTGGCAAGTCAGTCAATTAGTCACTGTTTGCTCTAATGATGAGTTTAAATTTCATAATTGCTTATGAGTAGCTTTTTACATGCTTCATGGACTTTCTTGTTAAATACACTAGAAAGCTAAAGTTACTTCATAATACGCAAGTCTACACGTTTAAAGGAGTGTGTCACAAAATATGCACTACATCAGTGCTTTGTGGGTCTTGGAGATCTGTTGAAGTTTGTGATTCAGTCCTCAGTGTCCTGGAGCCTGCTTATTTTAGGAGCACTTTTTAAACTCGTGGATAGTGCTTTGGGAATTCTTCCTGAGAAATGCATTTTTCTACTAAGAATTCCTTAAGCTTCCGGAACGGTCATACCTTTATATTCTTGCACCATGCTTAGTGCAAAGCCATTACGATGGTTTGTACCTCTATGTAATATAGAATTTTACTAAGGGAGGAATCCCTTGATGAAAATACCTTTCAATGCCTTGCTTAAAGTATGCACAGTTTGAATAAATTTTGACCTAGGCATTCCGATTATTGCATTCAATTTAATTAAAAAATACTGAGAGATTTATTTATATGATTACAGTCATATTCTAATAAGTTTATTTGATAAGGATAGGAATTTTTACATATATGTATGTATGTGTTTATACACATGCATTTACAGTAGGATATATTGAATAGTTGGAAACAAATATTTATTTTTATTTGAGATTCAACCAGAGTTTATATAATACATTAATACTTATTTGGAGAAATTGTTATCATATTTTGATTGCGTATTTTAATAATTTTCCAATTCATAGCATCTTCTTTAATTCTAGATAAAGATATTGTGAGTTCAAATAGTGCACTCTTCTGCATGTTCAGTAATAGTGAACATTAGTTTAAAATTAGAAATCCTGAGGCTTGTTTGACTTTAGGCCCCAGCTGAATTTGTACATCTTCTTGACAGAATATTCCCACAATATACATTAAAATATAAATATTTGCTATGCAAAGCTTTAAATAAATTTATACATATTTAATATGTATAAAGTTCTGAGTACATTTTTTACTATTATGATATTTGAATATTTAAATATTTTTAAATTACACCATACATACACTAAGTACATATAATCTAAGTGAATGCTGATAAGTTGAGCTCAGTTGCATTTAAATATTAAAACCAATAACGATTCAATTGTATTGTTTTTTGCTGTTTTCAACTTTCTGAATTATACACAGTAAAAAAGTGTTGTTTTTTCCAAACATTCATAACATCTTTTCAAAAATTAGAGAGTTGACTAACTTCCATTGTTTACAGCTTCCTCTTTCTCTCTCTTTCTCTGTCTTGGGAAAAGATCTCAGTACTTTTAGGAACAGACAGCTGAAACTTGAGAAACACTCTGGCAGACTGTGTATGGAGCTCTCTAAAAACCATGGAAAGGCCACCCTGCAGGCTCTCTGGAGTGTTATACTTGGAAAAGAGCAATAAGACTCAAGGCACAGCCTGCGCTTTAGTCATAAAAATAACAATATTTAGGCGTCATGCTAAATGCTGTTAGCTGAGATGGTTTCAGAGGATGCATGGAAAAGCTATTTTTATTATCTTTTACTTTTCATTGTGATGCTTAATGTCGTATATTCTTTAGAAGCCAGTATTAATACACATATTTTATCACTTCACTTAAGGTTTCTGTGGCTTTAATAAGTCTCCTTGAAACTCTGCTGCTGAGTTATCTAAGCTACAAGGTAAGTACTTTTAGTTACTTTCAGGCATAATTCGTCACAAAAATGCAGGTACAACAGGAAGTTGAGAAAAACACACATGTAGAGGACAGCCTATTGTCACAGGCAGCCCTGTTCATGTTTCTCAAATTTATGAGCAAACAGTAACATCTAAAGAGTGGAAGTCAGAAATGAAATTTCCACTTTTTTCCATTGTCCATTGGCATGTTGTAATTTCAAACCACATTTTCAAAAGGGACCTGGATTTTTGAATACTGATTTTTCAAGTGCAGTTTTATATATCTGTCCATAATGCAATGGACACGATTCTCATTGATATCAAAGCTGTAGCTACTTAGTATCTATAACTCAAGTTCCAGGCCTTTAAAAATGCACACCAAAAAGCTACACCAATATAGTACTTTTAAAAAAAAAAAAATTGTGGTTACCTACATACTTGTGTTATACATCTCTCTGGTGCTGTTGGAACATCTTTGCAAAATGCCTTGAAATCATCTGATGTGAATACAATATATTTTTGTATTTACATTCTTCTTAAAAAGTTATATTTTCCTAATATTTTTATTCAGTTTTCTTTATTACATTTTGTTATGTGCTATCCTAGTGAGTGTTAGGTAATCTGCATTTTTAGTATCTTCAGGAGAAAAATACTAAAAGCACTTATCAAAGTAAGCTTGGTTTCTAAAGCTGAAAATATCTTGTAGCATAATCTTTTTTGTTTAATTTTTGAATTACTGACATTGAGCAGCTATCAGAGCCATGTCTGAAGTCAGAGAGTTTTACTTAAGTGTGCTTATCAAGTGATTATGGCATAAATATTTTGCTTAGCACCCAACAATGCTAAGACACCTAAAACTGTCTACTGTCTAAAAATGGTTCTTTTTACTCCTTGTAAGTAGCATATAGTATTTATGTGTTGGGGGTTACAAATACAAATCAATTATAGGCGGAAACGATCCAAAATTAACACATCTAGTGCCAAAACAGTAGAGATCAATCACAATTTGTGCTGTTCCTGAGTTTATTGGGCAACGTTTTCTCCCTATCAATTCTGCTTGTGGTCTGCATCAATTTCAATGAGTACAGAAGATGAGAGAAGTATTGGCAAGTCAGCTCCTATGAGAAGTTACTTATTAGTGTGCAATGGGTATAAAGCTCTACTATCCTGGTTTGCTGCATATACCTGTCATGGAAGTTGAGACGATTTTATGATGGCTATATTTCCACTGCCCACAAGGGAATAAAAGTAATGTAATGAAGAATAATAGTACTGAAATGCACTTTGGCAATCCACCTGATGCAAACGCTTCCTTCCCTCTGGTCCTGTCGTCTTACCTACAATCTGGAAATGTGGTGATAGAGCCATTTACCCCAGTATTACACCAGTCTCGTGAAGCCAAAAAGGCTATTTCACGGACTGTAATGCCTTTCTGCACAGCCAGGATGACTGAAGGAGTCTTGGTTCATGTAAATCTGTGACAGAATACCTGTTTCATGTCAACATTTCCAAAGCTTTTGTGATTTAGGCACAAGTCAGAAGACAAGGCAGGAGGAAAACAACAAGAAAAAGATGATTGTGTTTGCATTTGTGTGCACATTGCTAGGATTTCACAAATAACTCGTACAATAAATAAAGCAGTCATTTGAGAGAATACTCCAAGGAATTTGCCTTTCTGATACTTGGTTGATGACATATGAGAAATGATTCAATATGCAGAATAGTGAGGACATAATAGTATATCATGATACTAGGATACAGTGAATTTGCATTTTTTATTGCTTTTATATGGGGAGGAATGCAAAGAATGTAGCACTGTGTTACAATGCTGATCACTTGGATCCAAGAATGAACGGTTTCCTATCTGCATTCTCACAGCTTAACCCATTACATGAGGGTTTGCCCTTGGCCAAAATTCTGAAAGATGTCTACATTAGAAATTTTCATTGCCAAAACTCGCAACAGACATCTGGCAATCCTACTATATCACTGGTGCACAGGCAGTCCCAGCTGCTTTTATCACTACCATACATTCTCACTGCAAAAGGCAGATTTACAGAAGACATCATGCATTTGTATATGTGGAAACCAGAATCTTCCAGCTGCATGCATCACTAAGTACCTGAAGCACATCTGCACAGGCATTTTGCCTACACAAGTAAATTATGTGAAATTTCTTTTCTATAATGCATAAAAGAAAGCTCTTAACATTAAAAAAGAGGAAATTAGTGAAAACAGAGAATGGGTCAGTTGGGAAAATAAAATTTTCTTTTGATTTTATTATTCCTACAAATCAAATCTCAGCTTACAGTATTATGATTTCACTTCTGTTTACAGGGCTGCTTATCACATGAAATATTTAAGATTATTCAAGTATGTCTAACTCCCACCAATTACAATTAACATGGAAGACAATCCCTGCCCCATAGGTACAATGGCTTCCAGATGTGAAAAGTTAAAAATAGAAGGAGTTTTATATGCTATGGAGCTTTTTTTTTAATTTTCAGTGGTTATATCAGATGGTTATTTTAACAGGAAAGATTAATATGTCATTGCAACTGAAAATATAATGCTGTACTGCAAATTCTTGTAATATTGCCATGATATATGCTACATTGTTATTGCATTTACCTATGATGGAGTCTTGATATACAGAGTTAGTAAAGCTGTAGATCATTGAATTGTAAATAACTTCTTTGTTAAATGTATGGATTTTCATACCAACATTTAATCATTCATAGTCCCTGTTCAGATGTGGAAAAGAAGTAGTATTATCCCCATCCTGTAGCTAGCAGCAAGCAGATTAAAAGATCAGTACCACTTTCATTGAAATATGTGGGAAGAGCTCTAATTTCATGTAAGCAAGATCAAGTTCCAAAAAGCCCTGAAATGTACTGAAGCGTTTGTGGCAGAAATACAGAATTTTGATCTTGTAGTCCTAATTCAAATATTAAACACTAGATTGTCTTCCTTATTTCTCTCTCCAAATCAGTTGGGAAAGAGAAAATACAAAGTAAAGATAAAAGAAGATAAATGCAAAGGAAGGAAGGAATCACCATAGAATACTGCTGTCTTTCCCTAACTTAATTTCATTCCTCTTTTTAATACTTATTTCTTAATAAGTTGATATCTTAATAGCAGGATTAGAATTAATAAAGAGAAATATCCAGACCTCTGTGACTAACATGCAGGGGTTAATGAAACAAGATTAAGAGAAAATAAGCTGGTACTATTTCTTTGGAAAATAAAACATATTTGCATTCCTCTTTTGCTGTATATTTTACCATGAAGTTCTATCAGAAGGATGTACAGTGAGTGGCTCATCATTCATAATAAACATTAGTATGGACAATAGGGCAGTCACCTCTGCATAGGGGTGATCAAAACAGTTGATTTAATGGTAACATCTTCTGAGCAGGGCATGTCCTTTGGATATATGTCTCTGCAACTTTTATGCTCTAATAGGGCTTTGCCTCTAGTTTTTAGAAAGTCTAAGAATAATCATTAAGGTAAGAAAGACTTTGGCACAGTCAAAAGCTAAAGCATTGTAATACAGGATTTTAAAGATTTAGAGACTTCTAAGAAAAAGAAGTAGAAATAGTTGCAGATAAAAGAATTTGCCAGCAGGGTAGTCTGTTATTTGTATGAAGAGTCACTCATAAACAAGAATTATTAACATGATAAATTCCTTTGGACAGGAATCTCACCTCCTTATCTGCATGCAAATGTGTATGTAAAAATAAAAGTAAACTAACCTTTGAAGAACAAAAAAGCAGAGACAAGATGTCTGTGTATGATTTCAAGGTACCTAAAAATGCAACAGAAGAAAACAGGAGCATATTATTCTCTGAAAAAAATGAAAACTTAATTTAATGAAACTCTTCATTATCTGAGAGAATGAGTTGACTAGTTAATGCAATTAGAATTCTTCGTTTGAGCTGTTTTACTAACTAGGTCATAGCAAGGCATTATATGGTCATACGGAAACAGAGAACTGCTCTAATGGAAATATAGAATTAAAAGTATATGTTTTTACCTGTGAAGTGAATTATGATAAACAGTAAAAAAATTAGGCCAGAGTAGCTTATATTCTATATTCAAAGTTGACATATGTGTTTAAATCTGTGATGAATGAGCTTCCTGAAATTCATCTAGTGGGAGAGACTCCATATGTGGCATTGGAATATCACATATATTTCTCATCAGAACTATATGTAAGCCTACTGTGACATGGTGGTTTTTTGTCCTTTTCTTTGAAGGGAAATATCTGGGAACAAATTCTGAGAATACCCTTTCTCCTGGAAATAATTAATGCTGTCCCTTTCATCATCACGGTAAACATATTTGAATTAATACATTTGCACATTGCACTTTTATAGCTGCACAAATGCTCTTAATTTTTATTGAAGTAAGTTTGAATCTTATGTGGATGACAAATTTGTCAACAAGAAGAAGATAGTTTGCTACTTGAATGAAGTAGTAATACAGATCACGTTCCCCTTCCTCCCGAATAGGGGAAAACAAAAACAAAACCCTTTAACTCAAACTACAGCACAATCAATAAAATAAACCAGCTAGACATAAAAATCTAAGAATCTCAGGTGTCTGCACTGAAAATTGACTGTCATTATTTTATCAAATTATCTTACATACACTTCATCACAAAGGAAGGAAAAATGTTATTTAAAGCTGTACCTCACACTGGGAACACAATAATAAGTATTTTTGCAAGTGTTTCATTGCTGCTTGAATAGAAAAGCTCTGTTCTTGAACAGAAGAACTTTTAATGAATTTGCTAATTTCTCTTTCAGATTTTCTGGCCAGTCCTAAGAAACCTGTTTATTCCTGTATTTTTAAATTGTTGGCTGGCAAAGCATGCATTAGAGAATATGATTGTAAGTATGACAAAGAAAATAACTATTTTAGAGTTTCCATTTTTTTAGTATATTATCTTTAGTGGGATTTTGGCGGTACAGTTCACTGTCCAACTTTAACAGGAAGCTAACCAGATCTGTTAGGAAGCTAACCAGATTATACAAATGGTCAAGCATTGCTAAACTGCTTTCTGCATCAAAATCAGCAAAAATTAAGACATAAAGTGAAATTTCAATTAGTATAAACTGTTACTGTGCCAATAAGGGAAAGTTGGAATGACTGGTTCTTTTGCTACTCTTGCATTCAAACACAACTGCAGGGAACTCAACTGCTATGCCTTAATTGGTCCTTGCTGCCTGTAATTTGTAAGATAGACATGAGCAGACAGACCTTAAGGCAGCTTGCAAAAGTATCAGAATTGTGCCAGGATGAACAAAGAACTAGTTAAATAATCACAGAATCACAGCTGGCTCTTTTGGACCCTTCCATATGATCAGCAAATTCTAAGCGCATTTAAATGACTGCATTTTATTGGGGCATTATATAATTCCTCTATAGAATCAACTCATGCCTTATTAATTCAAAACCAAAAATAACACCTATTTTCCATTAATATAGAATGATCTTCACAGAGCCATCCAACGCACACAGTCTGCAATGTTTAACCAAGTCCTCATTTTAATATCTACCTTACTATGTCTTATCTTCACTTGGTAAGTGACCAAAACCCCTTTGTTTTTATTATATATATTGGCTTTTCTTCCTTTATTACATAGTGATAAAACAGGCCTTGTGGAAATCATGCGTGGAAATAGAGAGTAATACACTTGCAGTGTTAACTAGCACCTGGTACTACTGGGGTACTGATACACTGGTTTGGAAACAGAATGTGTATGCATGGGAAGGGGAATCATTCTCACTCTAAGGAAAGAAATACAGATGATGCAAAAACACAGGAGAAAGAAGTGGGTGAAAATTCACATAGGTACCAAAAGTGCAATCTCAGCAGAAAAGTCACTCAAATTTGAAGAGTACCAACAGAAGTACCCATACTACGGTCACCTTCCTCTGACTGGTGAGACGGACAGCGAAAAGTATGCAAGATCTCCGCCTTATCACTCTGATGACCAAGTCATGTTCCCATAAGGAGTACAGAGGACATCAGTTAATAATCTAGATTAAAGAAAATGTAGATTTTATTAATCAAGATTACAGAAAGTAGTGGATGGTAGGTTCAAACAACCAAAATTTGTAACTCTGAAGAACTTTTTGCTGCAAGACCTTGAAAACTTAAATTTACAGGAGTTTGGGAAGCATGGAGAAAAGTCTGTTGAGGGCATGAAATATAGACATACTTGGTTATTGAAATTAATGAGCTGCAGATTATTGGAGGCTAGGAAAAGATCCACAGGAAACACTACTTGATTGCCCCATTTTTATACTATGCCAATAGGGATCTACTGTTGATCAGGGCTGGAGACAGATAAAATAGGCTACATGAGTCTTTGCTCTTACCCAGTATAGTCATGCTTATGTTTGTATAAATGGATCATGTTTATAATATAGCTTGGTAGCTTACTTAACATACGGAATTTTCTCAGCAGAAGTGCCTGAGAAGTGAGTGTCATATATGGGGGGAAAATAAAAAAAGTAGAGACAAAAAAAAAGTAGAGGAAAAAAATAGCTGTGTTATAAGACGCTGTAAAAGGGGGCAGTGAACAGAGAAGATGATTCTGTGTGGAAAGGCTAAATCACCTGTATTTATTTTGCCAGACAGAGTGCCTTTGGGTCAGCACACTGATAAAGTTTGGTCTGTCCTTTTGGAGACAGTGATTTGATTTTCTCGAACTTTATTTCTCTAGCTTGTTTTTTTGATAGCCACAGTTATGTGCTGCCTAACCCTTTTGGTAATAACAGTGTAAAATAACACATGGCCTTTTCCAGTCTTGTCCCTCCCTTTATTCAAGAAGAGAAGTTTGTTTTAGCCAGTGGCTACACAAATGGTCCAATTTTACCCCTTGTCTTATGGCCACATGACTGCATAATGACAAATGCTGCCAGTTCTAAACAGTAACGAATTTTTGTGAGATTAAATTTACTATTGAATAGGATGGCCTTCTAAGAGGAAATTTTATATGAATAAAGACTACAGTACTTGAGCCAGAATGCATAAAATTCTATCACTTGGACATTTTTAATCAGCTCTAATTTTGCTTTTTAATTTTTTACAATACAAAGCGCTGTAGTAAATATGCCTTCACCTTTTTTACTAACCTACTTCAATATTTTACTGGACTACTGAACAAAATATGTATCCAGTTCTCAGTGAAGTAAGGTAGTAACAAGAATATTTCCTAAGAACTCACTGTGGTGGTCCCTGGTTGAATAAGGTATAGAAGCTGCAGCTGAACAGAACAGCGTGCCCACCACCAGGCATTTTCATAACTGACAGTAAAACATGCAGAAAATGGCAAGCTCACCTACAGTAATTATGTCTGGTCTCAACAGTCGCAGATAACATCTCATTATGGATCATTATATAGTGACCTAGTATTGACCCTGCTAGACTGCAAAATAAGCTAAATAGGATGAAAACACCCAGTAATACAATAAGTAAGGAAGTGAAGCACTTTTGGAATGACTAAGAATAGTTGTACAAGCATCTGCAGCTTGCCTAAGACTGGAGTTCTGTTTAGGCAATTGTTACTATTGCTTACATGAATACACATAATAGCATTTTTACATGCTTTTACCCATCTATGTATGATTTTATATTAGAGAGAGTATTTTAAAAATATCTAAAAAATTCCCTATAATCAGTAAAAATCAATTAACTTAATGTCTTTGATTATGTTACATCTATGGTGAATCGAGACAGTGTTTCATTTTAAGAGACATCTTTTAGAGTTTACTTGGGTTTCTTCATGCCGAAAGAGGAGCGAAGCCCATTTCTGGAATATGTCCACTTAAGGATGGCTCTCACCAGCCTGGTGTTTCACATTTTCTGCAACAGCAAGTGGTAACCAAGGTTATTTCCCCCAAACATATATGGCAGCCAGCACTAGGCTTACCGTACATATAATGGAGCACAACACAAAAAAACATTTTGAGGTGTCACCAGTCTGTTTTCATAACCATGTTTTGTTTACATTTAGAGATACTACCTTGGTCCCTTAAGCTTCAGTAATGCAAAGTTAATAAGCCTAGATGAGTAGCTTGAATACAGTGCTTACAGTTTCAGAGCACTTTCCCTGTGGAGAGTATTCAGTACCATGGGGACATGCTCATGGTGTACCACTGATAACTGCCCTCACTGTGCCTCCCTGCTGAGCGTTAAGGTTAATGAGGTGACGACTTTCAGGCACTGTATGGATTAAATTGTAACACCACAGCCCTTCTTAGTTCCTGGTTGACAGTCTTGCTGCTTTAACCATCTGCTTCAATAGAACATTGGCTTCTCAGCACTTCTGAAGTCGATATAACTTTACAACACAGGGTTCTGTTTAAATCTATGCTTTTTTATCAGATGTGTAGAAAGAGATGGCATGTAGATTTGTATGGAGATTATACCATTTTACAAGAAGTCCAAGATGGTATGAAGCCCAGAAAGACTCCTCTTTCTGCTTCTGCTTTTTACCAGTTCAGTTAGACTGGTGCACTGAGAAAGTGCAGCAAAAGTGCTTTCTTACTGCTTCAAGTGAGACTGAAACCTTTTGTAAGTCTTTCGATGGTCATTTCTGTGAGAAAGTTTAAAACAAATAAATGCTGAAACTTAAGTACTTTCCAGTGATTAGTTGCTATCTAAAAGATATGCTCCTTAATAATTTTTTTTCAGAATTTTAGGTATATTTTTCACATATTTAAAAGCAGGTTTTTGCTGGGGTGCTTAAGAGATGCTTTCTTAATTTCTTGTGCAATAATAGAGACCTGTAGTTCTATACAGAGTACAAAATAGCTGGATATGTACAAGCATATTGGAGATGACGTGTCTCCACTGATCATTCAGGAAGAATAATTTTGATCCAGAATGTATATTATAGAATCTTTCCTAAAAGCTCGTGTGTTTCCAGAGTAGGAGGATATTTATATCAGAAGGTACTTATATCTGATCTTTGTATGGGTGCAACTTCAGCGGGCAGGAACATGCCTCTGCCATCTATCTGTCTAGCTAGAACTGAAATTATGCTCTCTCCAATGTGGAGGAACTGTTCATTCACAGTCACGTAGAAGTGCCTCAGCACACCCAGGACTCTGGGGAAGAACCTTGCTGGACCTCCAGGTCTCCTGATGGTTTACAATGGAGGGACAAAATTTGGTATGTCAAAGCCCAGTACATCCTTACTTGTTATTCTAGTGTGTAGACAACAGCACTGCATTTGTTACCATTTGACTGGTTGTCTTTCTCAACAGAAATTTACTTTAAAGATCAGTTTGAGGGATCTATATTATGTACAATAGCTGCAAAAAATGGCATATTTATAGACAACATTTTTAAAAAATTATAAATGCATAAAAGGAGCTCTTCCTTATCAACTTTGCACCTATCTGCATATAATAGGTATTTTCAAAATAACTTCTACCATAGCTAGGAGAAAACCCACAGAAAATTCATTAAATTCTGCCTCATGCGTCATCAGCAAATCCATAGTTACATCTACACAGCAGAATCTTATCAGTGGTGGTTACACATGTAGATGCATTCCAACTTATGTCTTGTAACTCAGGTGTAAGCTTTCAGATGAAAAGGTAAAGAAAAATAAGTAATCTAATGTTTACAGCTAATTGGCTAATCTCACAATTTTTATATATCATTATTCAAGCTGTACTTTGCACTCAGAATATCGTGGGAAAAGGCCCCTTCTGTATTTTTGCATACAGTTGTCAATTTTCAACGTTAGTACAGAACAAACAGTAATTGCATAACTAAATTTTTGCTCTATTCCACTCTTTGATTTTTGGTGATAATTGTTTATGGATCTGGGGGTAGAACTCATTTGCAGATCTATAAATTCATAAGACCAACTCCGTGTATCTTTTGAGTTTACAGATTACATAGAATGATTTTTGTCTCTTTTCGTCTGATTTCAAAGAGATCAGGCTACACTATAATTTTACTTTCTTTAAATACCTCGCTGGTGTCCTAACCTGAGCAATTACACATATACCTGAAGTTGTGTACTCCTATATGACAGACTGTTCAACAGTTACTATTGGTAGAGTTCTAGTGAAAGTTACAGACCTAGTCAAAGTATATGTTGTGTCATTTAGCTAATGGATGTTTGCACTTGTTTGTCAAATGAAACACTAATTATTTCTATAAACTGTATAAAAACAGTAAACAACTATTTCAGGCATCTTTCTCTGACACAGTGAATCATCTATTAAGACTTATTTTGCTTTTAAAATCAGTGTTAGTCATATATCACCAGTGCAGAATGATTAGTTTATGAAAAAGGTGGTTACAAACTGTTTGAGATGGATGTTTTTCTTTTTTCATACTGAAGACTAAGAAGCCTGCACAAACTTTGCTTATGTCTTCATTAAAAGCTCACTGAGGTCAATGTTAACGTTTTTTACCCTTCAGTGCTTTGAACGTCAGAAAATTAGGGTGTTTCCACACACTAACTTACAGAATAAAAGTGGTAAGCCAATACTGTAGCCTTAATGTCAATTAAGCAGTCAAAATCTCACCTGAAGGAAACAATATGAATAAGTTGCTTGTAAGGATGAAAACAAATCGAGACAATTATCTAGTCCAAAGAAGACATATCGAGAGCTTCAGATTTGGAACACTATGTTACAGGGGTGAAAGAAAAACAAAAAACAAACAAAAAAGTATCAATCCCACGTAATGTTAGAGAAAATAAGGCATCTCAATGCTCCAGTTCCAGTTACCAATAAGTAGATACAAACACTTCAGAGGGCAATGCAGATCTGAAGGGAACTAAATCACCACATGGAGGTCTGTGCTTCCCTGCCCTTCTGTGTTGGTTGTATCAGCAGCCTACAACGGCAATTTTCCAAGAATGATGCCTACTGTTAAGTAGGAGTGTTAGTGGATTATGTAATGTAGAATAAAATGTGATTTTTTGGGTCTTTCTGTGATGTTCTTTCTTTCTGTGATGTTATGGTTTGCTGTACACCACTCTCAGTGCTCAGGCCCAGTCTCAGTTTATGATTTAGAGAGATTTTCTGCATTCAAAAAAAGCACAAAATTAAACTGTACTTATGTCATTTAGTTTGATCAAATCCAATGATTCTAAAGTGGTAAAGCACGTGAAGTCTCAGGATCTAAAGGACTAAATAGAGTTGCAGAATTTAAATCCCAAAATACTATAGAACAGTAATTGAAAGTTCTAAGTAACTGTAAATAATACCAAATAAATTATTCAACTATTATAAGAATCCCACAAATTATTAAAATAATAGCGGTTGTGCTTTTCTTTCTCTGAAATAAAGCAGATCTGTCAGGAACTTGCACGTTTCAAACAAAGGATCTCTATTTTATGTTTTGAAATATTCCTATGCAATGCTCTCCAAACATAAACAAATAGATCCAGAAGTAGGCCAGGTGGCACAAGTAGTACCTTCCAAATCATAGAATCATAGAACGTGTTGGGTTGGAAGGGACCTTTAAAGGTCATCTAGTCCAACCCCCCTGCAGTAAGCAGGGACATCTTCAACTAGATCAGGTTGCTGAACTATTGCCTTCTGGGAAAACCTGTGTGCATGAACTCAATGACAACCTTTTCATCAACTTTGTTAGGAGAAAAATACACTGCATACAGAGTTTATCTTTTCTTAGGTATAGAAATTTTTAAAGTGGCTTTACTAAAATCTGTATAAGAAGCATGTGAAAAGAGAGTGTTGCTGCAAATAGTTGTGAATCTAAATTATTTAAATGAAACACAAATTCAGATAAAACTCTTTCTGTTTCTAACGGAATATGGACTTAGGGGATGGGCCACTCCTTTTACCTCTGCTAGCACTAGGGATCATTTGTTTACATCCATATTATTAGTACTTAAGGGCCAAAGCCTTTAAGAAGGCTTGATGAGAAAATGTAATGAAAAATTACACTGACAATATGTAATAAAATACCCAACCTGTTTCTTGAGTTGGTGCCTTTGCTTATTTTTGTGCAACTACTGTATTGTAACAACACAGAAACATTACCATATATACATTTATTCTGTTTTCTTTTTTTTCCTTTTGCTATTAGCATGGTATTTGTCATACATTTTTAAAAGTATTTTTTTACATGTTTAAGTTCAACACTTCAGATCTTAAAAAAAGCATATGGGTGATTAGTGCTGTTAAACAGTGCCACTTAAAGAGTATAGGATAAGGACTTATGCTACTGAAAAACTGGTTAGTTGTTTGTGAAAGGCAGAACAGAAATCATGTTTATTATAGGGAGAGCAGAAGTATGGAAGCCCAATCATAAGTCTTTTTGGCTAGCCATCAAACATGGTTTCTATGGAAACCTAGATAATTATACATGATTTTCATGCTATTTCAGTTATTAATTTGGTAGTGACATAATATTTCCTTTGTTAATCTTTTTAGATGTTTCTACATATTTATTTCTAAAATAATTAGGTCAGCATCTTTCCCATGTTACATGCAGGGAATTCTTTGTGCAGCTGATGTAATGGAACATTTAAAACTAGACACAGAGACCAGTGAAATTAATAATAATTTGAATAGCCTATTTACTGCGGTCTGTGGAACAAAGTCATAAAGGTTAGAGATTTCAATCTAAATTGTCTTCTGAGAGATACATTTGTAGTCGTCTTGTCTTCTGAAAACAAAAAAAAAAAATCAGAAAGGCTAAATGGTAGCACAGAAAGCTGCCCTTCACAAAGGTTCTGTAAAATGGAGTGTCAACAAGAGATTATTTATAAGCAAATCCTACTATTTTTTTAAATATGTAGAGAAATATTAAATTAAGGAAGTAAACAATATGAACGAGAGATTTCTGTTGTTTTATTACGCGCTGGAAGATGAGTTGGGGTTTCAGGTACTTGTGATCTTTTCAAGTTACAATCAAAGCTTTGCTGATTTTCTAGCAGGGGTTGCAGATCATTTATTAACCTGAAAATCAGTAGTTCCAAATTGAATTTAGATGAAGGTGGGTAAAGTTAAATTTAAATAAATTTGAAAGACAAAATAAACTTATCCACATTTTTGTTCTCTGCCACACAATATTTTAATATTTTGTGTGGTATGTAACTCTACATTATAGGTTAGGTAAATCATCCTTCAACAATTAATGCAATGGCAATTTCACAATCTAGTGTGTTGTTTAAATCAATATTTTGAATTGACACTAAGAAGAATTTTCAGCATGGCTTGCAAGACTTCAACGCTTTCTAGGAGTTAGACATTAAATTACTTTCCATTCTGAAAGTTCCAGCCTCTATCCTGTGAATCATTTGTGGTCATTCTCTTCTAATAATTTTTACTGGTGTGTGAACGTACTGAACATTCAGTAATCAGTGTAAAAATAGATTTAAAAACAAACTCCTGCCCAAGAAGGAGTTAAAATTTCTCACAGGTTCTTTCACAATATTCTCCCCAATAAGTTTCACGTGACGTAAAAACATCTCTTAGGTACCAAATGCCGCTAATATTTACAATAGTCTTGACAACTTCTCACTAAAGATGCATTGAGAATATTTGGGAGGGATATACAATATTTTGCAAAACATTGTGCACTCTGAATATGCCACTGGGAGAACAAGTTTTATTATTATGCCATCTTGTAACACAGTAATAATATTACCAGATACCATGACAAGGAAAGGTTATTCTGGCAGCAAAGACCGATTACCATTATGAAAGGAGGAAAAAAAATAAATGATTTTGAGTCATATAACATTTGGACTGTTAGAAACACAATTCTAAAAGATTGCACTCCATAGTATCCTTTCTTTAGCAACTGTATTTTTAATTTTGTGGGACGTAAATAAAATCAAGCTACTGCTAATATTAACTAATTATGGCTTGCCAACATGTGTAAAGCAACCATAAAATTCCTCAAAGTTAAACTAAATGCAGTCCTGTCCTTGTTCTCTTGCAGGAGCATAGCACAAGGTAGAATGACTATAACAAGTATGTAAAGTCTTGGTAAAATTAACTTAGCAAAGCCTGCTTTAATTTGCTGTGTCACATTGATGTAGGTAAGAAAAGAACTGAGGCCACAACATATAATTCTGTAATTGTCACGTGAACCCCATGATGTAATAAAGGGGGACTTGGTGAAAATCTAGAAGTGATTATCCAAAGAGCAAAGACAAATAAGGAATGTCAAAGAGAAACAGAATGCCATATTCCATTACCAAAAATAATTTACCGTATTTTAATATGTGCAACATGCATTAGAGATATGTATGTCTTCAAAAGTATCAGCACTTGAAAAAGATCCCCAGAAAAAATGCAGTCAGAGAAAAGGTTGTGGGGATCTAGACAAGGAGCTATGGAGGTAAACTCAACAGGCATACAAAGGCATGCAAATTATTAGGGTGAGGGTTCTCCAGTAAGCTTTTCATTGGTTTATAAACACACATGCACACATACACCTGCTGCTGAATCACAGGCTTGTAAGTAGATGTGTGAAAATGTAAATGTTACATATGCAGAATATGCATCTACCTTCAGAACAGGGGTGACGAGAATAATTTTGGTAAAATAAAATGCTAGAATAAATGTCAATCTGGAACACAGCCAGAGTCTGCAGGTTGTGAAATACTGTATCATCGTACTGGTAAAAGAAATCCTAGGTTTTGCTTTGGTTTTGGGAGGACTTCAATAAAAGCAGGTGAAGTTCCCCTTAAGGGGGCAATTTGATATCTAAAATAATTGTTAAAACCCTCTGTCTTCCATCTCTTTCATTACAGGAAGGCATTACATTTCACATGCTTTATTTTATCTTTGCAGTAAAAAGAAAAACCTGATACTCACATGGTGTCTTTGAGAATGTTATATCATTTTAAACAGTAGCAAGTAGAATGCCATGTGTAACATGGGATGACTAATTATGTTGAGGATGTTGCTTCACCATTTAAAATTCAATGCCTGGCAGCAAACCATCATCACTCACAATTCCTGGCTCAAAAATGAAGTTGTCATTAGCATGCAGACTTAAAAAAAATAAATTTGTCTTTCATTGACTGATTCATTAGGCTGACAAACTATTTATTTTACTTTACTAAAATTTGGTGTTTATGGTGGTTTATGCTAACACATTTAACTGTATTATTAGATGCCATCAGTTATTTTTGTTCTCTGATGAGCAGTAGGTCATTATGCTGATTTGTGATCAACATAATTCTTCAGTGATTTGTTCACTTTTATTGTCTGTTTCATATTCCAATTGTATTTTAAGGGTGTGAAGTTTAACAAAGTTCATATTTCTCAAATCAGAAAGTGAAGAGTTAAAAAAGCTGTTGATACAACTTTGGCCATACTAACAGAAGCTGGCACCAGGCACCAGGAATTATTCACTCACACTCTGTTTGTATTAGGCATAACTTTATGGAATATTGAAAGGACATCTCAGAGGATTTGTCAGAGCTAGGGATGTGATATGAGATGATCTAAAAAGAAGGTGGATTTTAGTGCAGTTACAATGGATTTTAAAAGAAAAAAATTGTCATTTTTTTTCTTCCGTATACTTGTTATTTCATTACCAAGTATTAGAAGAAATTACTATAAAGTTTTTCAAACAGGTGAATACTAGAGGCATAGACAGTCATCCAGACATAGTATCGCATTTGGGTGTTAAACAAATACATGTAAAAGTTAAATGTCCATGGATTCCTCTAACTCACCTGTGTGTGATATTCTTTCCTTTAGCAACAGGGGCCTGATCCCACATGCCAGAGCTGTCATGTGCCAAAATCACTTACTGAGCTTAAATAAAAGAAGTAAAGAATTAAAACTATAATTAATGTCACGTGTAAACTCAATCTCTGTTAATTGCTGGTTGACTTCAACAAAAGTGTTTACCAAAACATACAGGACTGTTAAACATTTGAACAAGTCACAACAATTAAATGTCAACTTGATTTCAAAGACTGTTAAAGATTAATCTTTAAATGGTATCTCAGCTCCAATAAATTTCTATTTCTAGCACAGTTAGCAGATATCGCTTTCCATTCTCCCTCTCCCCACAAAGTAGAAGTCTGTAAATAAACACTCTTTAGGGTATAATCCAAATAAACAGCACTCTGATTAATGAGTTCTGTATTTCCATTGGCAATTAAAACCTCCTCCTTAAAGAAGTTAAAAATAGTAAATTATATTGAGTTTTGTTGTCTCTCAATCTCAGTAAAATATCTAACTGTGTCTAACATAAGCTTAAATTGAATATATGTTCCCATTCTTTTAAAAAACACAGCTATGTTTTTTTATGTCTTTGGAGTTGCACATTTCTGCAATATATATGAAAAATTATATATACTGTATATTAGAGTGGAAGTGCCCGAGTCACAGCAGTGAGGAAGAAAAAATAATTGGTATTCATTTAGTAAACACTTACGTACACACTGTGGGTTGGCTTTGCAGACTGAAGACTTAACAACAGGCATGAAATCAAATTGTCAGTCCTTTTGGGCACAGAATACTGTACGTAATTATATTTCACAGCAAAGCGGTACGTTTACTAATATATTACAAAAGGAGTAGGAGATCATATAAGGGATGAGGCTGTTTAAAGGTATCCAATACATTATGGTCTCCTATAATCACATGCAATCTACTGCTTTACTTAACTCTGCAATGTAAGAACAAAACTCTTCATGGCATTGCAATTAACTTTTGAGTTACCTTTTCATTTTTTCAGAACATCTATTATTACTGGCTTCCATTTATAACAAACCTTAGTCAACTGCTGAGAATACATACTTGTACTTAATTTGCTTATCAGTTTACAGTGTGTTGATACCAACAAATTAAATACAGTTATGTATTTTGCAAGTTTGTTCCCATTAGTGATGAGCAGTGAAAACAAAGTAAATGGAAATATTTTAGGCAAAGAAGTTCAAAATAAAATTGCTGATGAGAGGGCACAGCTACATGTGGGCATCTATGTATGTTTACTAGAATTGGATAAATATGGCAAAAAGAATGATTGTGGGTAATGTTTCAACTGTGCTCCTTCACTCGACCTCTTTTTGTTCACTTTGCTAATATTCTAAAACTAAAAAAGAAAAAAAATGTAGAAAATAAAGATTCAGCCAACTTTAAGGCAAATGTGAAATACTATCGTGAGTATTCAGAGTGAAAGTCTAATTTTAAGGGCTGTAGTGAGTACGTATAAGAATAAAATCTTACTGAATATTCTCCATAGGCTAAGCAATCAAGGGGAAAATCTTCACTCATGTGTCTGCTGTTTTTTGGTTACTGGCAGAGGTACCAACACTGACAACACCTATGCATACGAAAGAAGTTTAAATGGTGCCATATTTGTGCATATAACAATAGTGAAGGGAAACACTCTTAATGATGACAGAAAAAACCATCGATGGGTCAGTGCAGCACAGCTTGAAATGAGAGAAGCATACACCACTGTGCCGATGTGATCTGACTACAGCCATTTACCATAAACACTCTAAATTTAAATTTCCCAGAATGGAGAACAACACGACATTTCCCATTACTTAAATTCCTCACCCATGATGGTGTGTTTTATCCAACATCCAGAGATGCAGAAAACAGATTTGTCCATCTAACTTGTGACTTGGAGAACAAACCTGTCTGCTTGCTTCATATGATAAACATAAGGAGGTTACTGCATTCTAAACCAGCAAAACTTTATAATTTAAATAATATACAGTGCTGTTATTTTCACTGATACTTTCAATTATCGTTAAAAATACTAGAGAACGTGCTTATGTTCATTGTTCAGCATCTTGAAAAATTCTTTAAGATACCACCTTTAGTTCACAAAAATACACAAATCTACTTAAAAAGTCAGTAATAGCACAATAATAAAATCCAAAATGGAGCAAATTACAGCCTCATTTAAGGTATCATAAAGCTTTTGCATTCACTGATCTATAAATATTCATTTGCAGAATGAACTTCTCCTTGTAAGCGTAAACATTGTGCAGTAGGAGCACAACAGATATCTGTCTCTGTGTTCCTACGTAATTGTAGGATTTCACAGTGGTCTTCCTTTGAGCTTCTCAAAATGTTCAAGTAAGTCCCTCATGTTCCATCTGTCTCCTCTTCATATCTGCAAACCTCTCTCTTTTGTTCTCGGAAAGATTACATAAAACACAGCAAGCAGCTGCCATGAGAAACAGATATTTCTCATCAGTTTCAAGCCTACATGTCTGGGTTTTCTATTTATTCACCCTTTAGTCTTCCAAATATATATTCTGTTGTTTTTCTCAAGAAGTGCTTTTCTCCCTTTTGGGTGCCGAATAGAATCCATAAGTTCAGTAAACATATGAAAAGCTGTGTCTAGCAAATGATGCAGACAGTAAGGACTGGCTGCAATAGCATATTAAAAGATTGTGAGCGAGATACAAATAAGGCAAGCAGAAATCAGTTTCTTCCATGTCTACGAGTAAAATTCACTTCTGTCAGAGCTTGGGTATAACTCTGCAACAGAATATGTGTTTTATGGAAATTTAAACTGGAAAGGAAAAATTCACCTGTGAGCTTTCCAAAGGGCTGCATCCTTCATGCCTGTGGTTAAGGTGGATAAGACAAGTGGTGTCTGCTGTGAATCAGTTGCAAGTTTTAGACCACTCCAGCCTGTATTAACTATTGGTCTGAGTTTCACAGCAGGATAAGCAGTGCAAGAAAGACCATTCTTCCTGAATATTACTTATCTGTAAGTTTCTGAGAAATTAAATTTTTTTATAGTGTTAATAACAAGAAAATTTTGCAACTGGAGGAAGGTAATTTGGCTTGTCCTGAAGCAGTTGTTTTAATAGCAGCAACAAGAGCTGCAAAAAAAGGTTGCACTCAAAATGCAGACAAATGAGAGGCTGTCAAGGAGACGTAAAAATGGATGGAAACATAAAGAAATATCCTTGAGAATCAAATGAAAAGGCAAAATCTGATAAGGAGAGAATTTTGACCACCAGAACTGAAGGGAAACTAGAAGGAGCAATCCAAAATCCTGTTCCACAAAAAGTCTGTCCTAAAAGGAAGGAACTAGGAAAGGAGAGGTTTTGAGTCTAAGATAAATCAAAACAAATACTTAACAAGAAAATTAAATCCATTTGTCATTAAAATATGCTATGACTTGAGTTAGGTTGAAAATGAATAAAATCATTGTATCAGTAGCTTATAGACTATATTCTAATTCTGCAACAGTTGTAAATCACCTAAGACTGATCCTTTCTTTAGTGTTTGTAAAATTATATTGAATCAGCTCTTTTCCTAAACATTTATTTAATGCCATGGCCTAGCTTATATGGGAATCAAAAATTTAATTAACTAGATATGCTGCAGGCAAACTATCCAAATAGACTGAAGCTAAGGTGTTTTTCCTCTACAGATGCACACAAGGAGCTGCATAAATCTAATAAGGTGCCATAAAGGAATATTGGCATCTGGGATTTTCCAGGCATTGAAAGATACTACACATTTCAGAAACACTCTTATCATAGGCAGCTTTGGTACAGAATACATGTAAACATTAGAGAGGATACTTCAAGGTCAGGAACTGCAGGCCTGTTTATAACAAATAAATGTTTGTAATGAGACTGAAGTGTACCTGGCCTAGGATGGACAGAGAGCTGATTCAGCCTCCATGAGAGAAAGTCTGCTGTTGGATCACAAGTAAGGTATGCATACTGAATTGTTATTCCAAGTTCTTTCAACGCAGGAGAGTATTTCAGGGGAGAATCTTTCCATACTGTTTTTGTTTGTTCTTTTATTAAAAATCTGCTACTTCTCTTGATAGAAGCAGGACACTGAATTAGAGGAGCCTTTTGCCTAATGCAATAAGGATGTTAGCCATTTTTTCTGTGTCAGTCCTTTTAGAAACTTTATCCATCCAACTTGAGATTTGTTTTGTGTCTTCTTACCATCTCTCTCCATCACTATCATAAAGAGGAAAGAAACAGGATGTGAGTTTGAATTCACAGTCATAGAGGATGAATACGAAGCTGGATCTTTCATATCTCCAGTAGCAACCAGCAATTATTACTTCCTTCAAAAAGGAGCAAATAATAAAAAAGTGGTGCTTTCATAGTAGATATAACCTGATCTCAAGAGTTTTAAAAGATTGAGTTTCCATTTCTTTATTACTATTGGCTTCTTTTAGCCAAGCTTCTATGATTCAAGATTATTTTTTTAAACAAATCTGATGATTAAAATCCAAGATTAACATGTTTAAAATCTGTCAAGTACATAATTAAACAACTTCTGTAGTGGTAGTGGTACAACACCAGGCTTTGGAAACTGAATATATTTTTCCATGAGTTACCTCAAAACAAACTTACATTGAGACAGATATCCAGACACAGCCCTAGAGCTAGTTTGCATTTTTTAGGTTTTCTTCATATTTATAAGGATTTTTATTGCTTTTTAGTATTTATGCTAAGAAGATAACTGTGGACTGTGTTCTGTCGCTAGGAAGTTAAATATATGTATACCTGGTCATAATCAATACCTCTGTCTCTAGTTCCTATCCTGTTTCTACATGCTGGGTGTGCTTCTTACGCACATTCAATCAATATCTGGATAGTGAATCTTTCAGTTGTTAATTCAGTTTGATCGATGGAGTGTGGGTGGTTTGCATAACAACTGTTACACCCTGAAGAGTGTTTCAGAACTATTGCAAGAAACATTAAGCATGGTGTTTCAAAGCATAACATACCATGTGTATTAAATTAGAAGTTTGCATTTGAGTTTTCCAGCACAACGTATATAATTTCTGAATATTATAAATGGATTGATTAATTATTCTTCCTGAGAAAGGATAGGTATGTAATATTACCCAATTCTGTAACACCCTGGAGGTGAAGAGTATGTGGTGGTTGAAGTACTGACGCGTGATCCTATTTCCTGCATAGTTACTGACTCCTTGTGGGAGCAGTCTAAAACCTCAGACTCCAGCAGGCTCTTAGCTGCAACAATATTGACGCAGTGAAGTTGGAATGCCAAGGTTTACTTTGTTTACCATCAAAGCTCCGAGGCAGACTGAAAGCATACAAAAATACAGATAGTTCTTTGGACTTACAGACTGAAGTGTGCATAGGCCTTTTTATGGAAATACACTGAGCTGAATGCTGCCCACAGCGGGACTCTACTTGTGCAGTCTCAATGACCAGAGTTGTTTTATTGCAGCTCCTCTTCTCGTTTCACTAAATGCAGCAGCAGGAGTAGAAAGGTTCTCACTCATTTTCAACAAATATTTATATACAGTTGGTCATTTCATAATATCCTATTCTGCTTAGCAAGATGTTCTGCAGTTTCTGGAAGTCACGTGGCTTACTAGTGGAAGTTTATTTTTGTAAGTTGAGCTTTTGCAACCATTAGCTGCATATAACGTACTGATCTTTGGGGAAGGAAAATACTTATATTAGACACTATGGGTAAGCAATAATGGTATCATTAAACCCTCATCATTTAGAATAGATACATGTGGAATACAGAGAAAAGGTGACATTTCCAGCTGAAGGGAAATTCAGAATTCATTTCTGACATGGTGGGATTGCTGCGTAGTGAAAGGAAGAGTTCTGCACCTTTACCTCAGCTTGTATTCAAAGCCCCACAGAACAGAAGATCTTGATTCAAAGCCTGTTGAAGTAATCTGAGTCTTCTCCTTCACTACTGTCATTCTGAAAAAAAGAGGAGAGTGTTGTATGAAAACATATGCTGGTCTCTGCAAAGAAAATACTCTGGAAAAACAGATTTACATTGGACTGTCTGATGAAGTGGCACTAGAGTCGCAAAAATATCTAAGATACTTGTTATAACATTAATTCTGCCCTGAATATTAAGAAACCCCAATGGCCAGTAGTACCTTTTTTTTTGTCCAGTAAGTGAATACATTTCAGCATGATTTACTGCATTTGTAGGTTCATTTGTCACCGACTAAGAATAGCAAATATATTTCTCTACTGACTTACTTTAAAGATAGCATAACAACCTTCATCTTGTTTCCAGTCAGCATTTCTCCCTTTCACTGTCTTGTATGCAATTAATAATTTCTATGTCCTGGAATTCAGTTATTCCCACAGCTTTAAAGCCTTCTATATGTAATGAAAGGTGTAAATTGGAATTTCTCATTGTAATTCTTAAATTTGATATATTATACATGATATATTGTACCAGATTCTGTTCTCTTAACATTTTGGAAATTGCACATCTACTTAAACTAGTGATTTTTTTTTCCATTTTAATGCTGTTTATGGAAAATTGCTTTTCAGAAAATAAATCTTTAGAAAAAAACAGGTTTTATAAAAGACTGATTGCATCACAGGGCTTGGAAAAACATTGAAGCATTTGGTTTTCAGCAACTTAAAACCTCAGCTTCAGGGCATTTGGGCAGGATAGACATTTTATTATTGGTCAGAGTATTTTCTGATTGTCTCTTCACTTATTTACTTGGTGTGGTTTCTGATCATCCCTTGTTCTTTTTCTTTGCGTCTTCATTATTTACCCGAGAATCAGAGGTTCTGTCAGAAAGCAGTAGCTTTTTAGGTCATGGGTAAGGTGGTTAGCAACACCTGCACCTTTGGTAGGACCAGACTACACAGCTCAGTAGTGTCTCATAGGAAAAAGATAATTAAAATTCAGAGGACGCGCGTTAACTTTCAGAAGTCGGCATACAATATTTCCAGAAGTATCTGATACAGTGAATGAAAAAAAGGCCACTTTAATGTCACTCCAGTTATATCAGTATTCAACACAGAGTTTTGTGAAGCGTAAATTGAGCATTTAATGATTCTATGTACACTCATTCTACGAGCACTGAGAATTGCTTTTCCAATACTGTCTAATTTTACAATATAGGACAGAACTGCATCTGGCTGTTCATCAGTGCCCTAGAGAAGACAGAACACCCCATAGAAACAACTTCCAGCATGAAAAACTGTTTGCCTGTGTGAGAAGTAGGGCATTCTCCAGATACAGCATTAGTCCTAACACCACTGTCATTTTGAGGGCTTAAGACTGGCACCAGCTTAATATTAAAATCTTCGGCAAGAAGCGAGCACCTTCGGACAATTTCAGGCAAAACTTCTATGCATTTATCAGATTTTTAAGAGGTATTACATGGCTCCGAGAGTGAAACTGAAGTATCAACTGTTCTGTAGACACATTTTATTTTGGTGTAGACTGAGGAAGTTCCTTTAAACATCTTGGATGAACTCTTCCAAATCATAATTTCCTTAAGCAGATACTTACCACTATAGTGGTAAAATATCTCAAATGCCTGCCCATGTCTTTCCTGGAAAGTTAACACGGTCGTTTTCTTCAGTATTTTGCAGTATTTGAATTTTACCCATAGATATTTGCTACAGTTGATGGTCTATCAACAATTTTGCTGATTGATGGTTCATTCCAATTTTTATCATAAAGAAAAAAAATCTGTGACAGTAGCATCAGAAAATTTTAAAATAATACAAACAACAATTAGTGGTACAGAACAATCAAATAATCATAACTTAATTTGTTCTAACGTCACCATTCTGTGGTAGCATATGTGGAAACTTTGAAGAGTTTTGGGTGTGAGAGACTACTGGGAACACTTACTTAATATGCAGAATAAATATATTTCTGAGTTATTTCAGATGTAACTTCTGTAGTGTATAACCACTGAGCCTGTACCACAGAATCTCACTGACCCTGATAAAATGAATCCCCATTGATTTCAACATATTAGCTAGTCCCTGTAGCTAACTGTTTAAAACACAATAAAGCAATTGTAGAAGTTGAAGCTCAAAGTTAACTTCCAAAGAAAACAATGCTGTTAGTTGATACCTAATCATGAAAGCACCTAAGCATCTCTTAACTTTTGGCTTCAGCCTCTGGTGTGTTATTTTAGACCTCGAGGTTGTACGTGTAAGCAACAATTTTCTCTAAAAATAAAAATAAAAATTTAGAAATCAAACATATTTGGTAACAATGACAAATCAAAATACAAACTGATATGAAAATAGATTATAAATAAGGAGTGTTAATGTACAGAACTTGCAAATTACTATCCAAGGGGTTCTTGTTATGTCCATTTGTGTGGCATGCTACTGCAGCATAGCAAAAATATGACTTAATCTCAGGGGTTATTTTACTCCATAGTATTTATTTCTGTACTGCTTGTGCAGATAGGTTATTTACAAACCATAGTTAGTTTTGGCACATAAAATACTCAAACAAACACAGATTACTGGAATTAGAAAGAAAACTTCCAGTAAAACAAAGATTAAACTGCCAAAAGTTCAAGCGATACCTTAACAAAACATAACTAATCTTCAGGGATTACATGTTACTAACTTTACTTTTCGTTTCTCGTGTGTAATGGTAGTAGTGTGTTTAAAATCACACTTTTGTTCTCCATAAGTTTGTAATACATTTTCTGATACTATTTTTGCTTTAGCATAGTTTAGGTTTCTGTGGGGCTTTTTAATAATACTGAATCTCCATTAAACCAATTTTGGTTTAACTGCTCACTTAGATCCACTACGAAAAGACGGCCTTGCTGAATTTACAGGAAACCTAAAATTGGTATAAAAGGTGCTGACTTGGGCCCTACATTTTAATTTAGGTGTTTTCTGTGTATTTATTATTACAGTGGTTTGTTTTCTCCACAAGAACAAGTTGGTGTCAGCATTGCCTTTGCTGAACATTTCTTTCCAGCTTGAAATCATTATGTTTGTCCAGGGATGACCAAGTAAATCATTGTTTCTTCATGGGATGAAAGAGGAGGAGGAAGCAAACAAGAACAAGGAGATAAAAATGCCACCATAAAATATTAAAACAGCTAAAAGACCAAGTCCAAGTTACTACATATTTAATTATGTCAGGAAATACAAGAAAACAGACAAGAACTTCAGCTTTCTGTATTAGTACACGCAGTATTTATCCATCTTTTAAAAATAATGCTTAACACTTTGTCCTGCCCAAACCATGACACACTAAATTTACAAGAAAAAAAAGAAGTTGATACCACTATTCATATAAAGAAGTATGTTATATTAAAAGAAGCCAGTAAGTTGTGGGGAATGGAGTAACTAATCCATGTGGACTTGGCTTCGTGGACCTCCTACTGCACTGTCTGTGCAGGCTAATTAGGTAGCCCAAATAGATAGGATCATGCTATAGATGCTGAGTAATGTTTCTTTAGAGGCACTGGTGGTGAGATTAAAGTATAATATTCTTGGAGGAGGAGTAAAAGAGGTAATATTACATTTGGTAATTAGACTCCCATAAAGTTTTCTCTTGAAAGTCGGGTTTTTCTGCAGTTTTGTGATCTCTGGCTCTAGTAGAAACAAAAGGCAGAACAGCAAAACACCCAGTAGAATTAAGGCTTGGTAACCTAATTTTGAATTTATCATTCCTTTGTTGTCAGGGTTAGGGCTTCAAGTCCAATTGAAGAATTTGTAGAATTGCAAATGAGGTGCAAGTAATTTTGAGGAAAGAAATTAATTTGTTCAACAAGTTGTTAAAAGAGCTGAATTTCTGCTTCAGTAAAGGAAAAATAGCTCCCATGTCTTACCGACATTAATATTGTTAGCTAAATGTGAGAATCTCTGGCTCATGCCCACTGAGTTCAACGAGAAACAGCTTGAATCCACAACATTTTGGATCAGGCACAAAATTATTTTTGTGGCTTAACGGAATAGGAATATGTAGGACTATAAGGGAGTACAGCTGATAAAATGAAATCTTGTTCTCACTAAATTCAGTGGGAATTTTACTGTTAACTTAGAAAATGCAGAAATGATATATTAACTTACTTCAGTTAAGCTAAAGTATGATTGGGTGGTCTGACTATGGAAAGCTCATGAAAAATTATAATAATAATAAAGAAAATATCAAGACTTGAGTTTTCCTACCTGTGAGCTATTACATTTTTTTAAGGTTTTACAAAAATAACAACAAGTGAAGAAACAATTCTCATTCCTTGAAAATGTAAAAAAAAAAACCTAGGGTACCAATATTTTTTTACATTTTAATCCATCCTGTTAGATACAAAGGGTAAAACTGACCCCTTTGCATATACAAACACCAAGCAATTTCACAGGCATCAGCATCAGAAAAATTACATTTCTACCAATGATAGGATCGTGCCTTATGCTTCAATATAAACCCATCTGCAGGTATTTAACACACTTAGTGGAGCAGTGTATTAGTCCTGTTAGGCGGGAGCCATATCACTAGCTCAGTGTAATTGCTGCTTTCCTGGCCCCCGTGACCCTAATTCCTGAAGTCAAGATTATGTGTTTTAGAGATGTACCCACAAAAGGCAACTAAAGAGAAGAAAATGCACCAAGGTGATCAGGAATAATAACAACAGAGAATTAAGAATCCATCACCATTCTGCTTTTAAAATTACATATAACTTATGTGAATAATGATATTAAAATACCTTATTTTTCTGTATTGGTTGCCTCTGCAGTATACTCCCATTATTTCAAATTAACTCTGGAGAAGGATTTAGCTGAAAAACTTCCTTGTCTGAGACCAAAATAAAGCTTCATTAGCATAATTCCTTACAGTCCTTCTGTTAATATTTTCCGAGACAAAACTATAATTATCCTTTCTGTTAAAAAAAAAAAAAAAAAAGAAACGGGGAACATAGTGAAATTGTGAAGATCTAGATTACAACTCGAGTGAAAAATGTGGGACAAATTGGATAGGAATATAAAAAGTATCAGTTCTGACTGAAGTATGAAACTTATGCAAACAACAGGGAAAAAAAACCCCACCCTTTTTAGAACATTTTGAGATGTGTGAAAACTACAAATGCTAGAACTGTGAAGAGGAAACTGGGAATTTGATCCATATGTTCTGGAAATGCCACTGCCCACAGCTAAATTATTTTTGGAGAACAGAACAGAGAACAGAAGAACAACTGCTAAAGCTGTTATAAACACAGGGTCTCCCTGGTGATGCAAAGATCTTACCATGGCAGATACTAATGAGTGACTACAACCATCTGGATACCGCATATGAAGAAATAATCTTTGGTATGTTCTAGAATAATTACTAAGGAATACAATATTATTTATCAATTATCTCTAATTCTCTGTGGAGAAATCATTCTGCTAACTCCAGGGAGAAAAAACACTATTCAGGGTGGTTCACACATTGATTTTCTTCATATAGGTGAATATAATTTAAAAGCCTGAACTGATCTAAGTAATTCTACTGTATTAGGGAAGATGCTATTTTAAACTTGGGAAGCTCTTTATCATGGTATATTTTTCAAAGTGAAATATTTTTAAAATCTGGAACATAAGAAATAGGAGTTAAGACCTGTGGACAGATTCTGATACAGCTTCTCAAAACCAAAAGCACATCATGCTGATTACAAGAGAAATAATTACTAGTTAACTTGTTCACAGAAAGTGTGACTGGAAGGAAAGAACTTAGTTTGTTCTGCTATCAAAGACAACCAACCCTCATATTTCTATTCTGTACTGTAAGCAAGCAGATTCTGCATACCAGTTGGCATCTTCCACTTTCTACCTGAAGGCTGACCCTGGACGCTTATTCCTCTGACAATTCGATAGCCTGCAATTCTCACATTCAGTTTATTCTAGACAGTCAGTACCCGCTTGTACCAGCATTATCCTTCTAGTATGGAAGTATATACTATATCTCTCATAACTAGTTCATGCCAGTAACTCTTGACACAGAAAGGGATAGAGACCAACATAGAGAGCAGCAGATTTAAAGAAAGCATTATGTACATTTTCTTGGCCATACCAGCAAACTCTCCCTGAAAAAGTTGAAAGATGTTTATAAAAAATTCTGAATGGTGGCAGCTATATACCATCTGTTTTGTTCTGGTTTAGAAAGGAATTGCATCAATCCGTGATGTTCTGTATACCATCTCTCCCTCACAACAGCTACTAAGCAAAACCTAGCAACAAAGTTGTGACTATCATATTGAAATAATTAAAAAAAAATTTCTTTTATTACAGATGAAATCTTAAATTTATATTAATATCACACTTCTGGTTTGATACTGATTTTTATTCTTGTTTGAAAAAATGTCTTTTTTAGCAATTTATGAATTCTGAAAATAAGTAGTTCTCTGCACATATAATCATCAAACTTGAACTGACCCTAAGTACAGTTTTTATTTTTCGTGTCTTTATTCATTCTTTTCTACATAGTATTTGTGGAATTCAGCATCTGGAACGAGCAGGAAACAGGTTGACTCTCTTTGACTCCCTTTATTTCTGCATAGTGACATTTTCCACTGTGGGCTTTGGGGATGTTACACCCAAGATATGGCCTTCAAAGCTGCTTGTTGTCATTATGATCTGTGTTGCTCTTGTGGTGTTGCCCATACAGGTAAATGTGGATTTTTCTTCTCTTCAGAATTGTTTTTAAAACAAAGGAATAATAACTGAAATAATTTATTGTTACTATTATTATTGTATATAAAATGTCAGAAAAAATAACAATCTTCTGTATCTCCTAGTCTGTTTTTTTCCCCTTCCTTTTTCCTTTCTCTTGTCTAGATTAATACTAAAAAACAGAACACTAATAACAGTTTTCAAGTGCTGGTGAAAACTTTATTTTCCTGTGATGTACCACGGAGCCCTTCCTTCATCTTGAGATATGGGTTTGCTATTAATGGAGCAATTTAAAAAACAACAACAGTAGCCAGCACTTTCTTTATGAATATAGCGTTTCCTCTGCAGGCTCTCCCTGTTTCTAATCTTGGTTTTCTCCACTTCCTCTCTTACTCTTACAGCTCAGTGCTAACTTGAAAAAAATCTCATTAAATCTGCAACTCAAGCAAATTGGGTTCACAGCTGTGTATGTCGGTATACACACACACACACACACAGAGCCAACAGCACAGTTAGGAGTTTTTGATGCCTACTGAAGCTTAGGACTTCTCACAACTTCAACAGGAAAAGGCTGATTTATGAAAATCCAAGTATTTCAAGGAGTCAATCAGATTCATTAAATTTATACCAAACATTTCCCAGCTCATTCAGTGAGGCCTGAAGACAGAAACCCCGAGATTATATGGGAAGCTCTGCTGAGATGTTAACTGTTCCACACTTGGTAGTCACAAAGACCTCATGCCACAAAACAGGGATGTGGGGAGGCATGGTGCGTGCTTGTCAAAGCTTAGAGTAGACCCGCTAGACCACGAAGCTCCAAAATTTCTCACACAGCCATAGTTTCCAGACTCGGCTTCTTTGACAGTGAACTAAAGCTCACTGTGAGCAGACAACACAGAAACCCTGGGAGGTTGGAAGCTCAAGCTTTCAGCATAAATTTTCTTGAAATTATTTGAACATTTTAATTATACCTAAATATTTAATGTCTACATACACAATTATATTCCCACTCAGTGGAAATTTAGTAAAATATATATTCTATTGAAAACTAACATATGCTTTACTCAAGAAATTTGGAATTTCCTAGGACATAGAAATTTCATTTTTCAAGTAGTTCTGATATACACTTCAGGCATAAAACCTCTGCCTTACCATTAAATAACCTGGAATCTATGGCCCTTTCACATAAATTTTAATCTACTTTATTTTATAGCTTTCTTGTGGTAGTGGAGCTTCATGTAGTTTTCCATACACAGAATGTGGGAGGCATTCTCTTCTGAATTTTTGTCCTGCTATGATATGAAATCAATTATTATTAATGATTCAATCTCTCCATGAGTTGAATGTGGATGAGGAAAAGTGGCTATCACACAGATACATAGTTAAATTGAGCTCAATATTAAATGCATATTACTTACAAGAAGCTTTGAAATGGTGTTGTATGTTTTATCACAGATTGTTAACAGTGGCACTAATTGTTACAGTATTCTCTTTAATCTAAATGATTCAGACTAGTAGAGCTATGTTTACTGTTTGCCCGCATATATTGTTTAGCTGGCAATAGCAAATTTGCTGTATTAACAGCTGCTGTGTATTTAAGTTGTATCTGAATTTATAAGACAGATAAGAGAGTACACAGGAGGTCACCTTCAGAACATTATAAAATCTCTGAGAAGAGTTATTGCCCAAACTAAGTAAAATTATGCTTCTATCTGAGTATCTATACTCACAGTGTGCACTTAAGTTTGTGAAAATTTAACCTTTCATTTGAGCATTTATGTCACAAGGCACTGGAAAAAGAGAGCTCGGAGGTATAAAATACATAAAAGAAGGTACAACCTTCATTCTTTTCTAAAATCTTGAGATTTGCTGGAATCTCATGATATTTTAATGCATTTACTGTGCTATTTGTGTGTGGTAGAGACTGGCTCTACTGCCATGTTTTTCAATCACCCTATTATCTATCTCACCTACTTACTAGAGAAGTTTTTACAAAGAAAAAGACACTGTGGGCTAAGGGGGTGTTTTCATAGAGGCATGAGATGAATGGTGCAACATTGTTAAGTCATGATACAGTTGTACTGCACACCTGCTTGTCTGTATTTCAGTGACAATTGGCATCTCTTGCAGTTTGAACAGCTGGCATATTTGTGGATGGAGAGACAAAAGTCTGGTGGTAACTACAGTCGACACAGAGCTCAGACTGAAAAACATGTTGTGCTATGTGTCAGCTCTCTGAAGATTGACTTACTTATGGATTTCTTAAATGAATTCTATGCTCACCCCAGATTACAGGTACTTACAGTGAAAAAAAAAAGAAAACAAATTCAAAACACTGATTTTTTGCAGACAGCCTTCTGAAAGTATCTTTAATTTGTAAAACTAAATTTGGGAATAGCTGACTGAATTGGGAATCTATAATTGCAATAAGAAGCTGAGATACAGTATGGAGACATTCATTATAAATTGAGGTAAACAGACTAAATAGATAGAATTACTGTCTTGTTGAATTATGCCAGTTCTTTTAGAAACAGATGTTTCCATTCAAATTCTTTATATTCTACTCCAAAATAGAAAATAAATGAAAACTACTCAAATTATTTTTTCCTGTTGTTTTGGGACTGGATCCAAAACTCCTCACAAGTCAAAGAGACTTTTGTTTTTCACATTTTGCTTTTTGTTTTTGCCAGTGTTAGGAAGATTAGATCCTTTTGGAACTGTTGAAATTAAGAAATAAAGAAACATATTTTAAAGGAAAAAGACCTTGAAAGATTACACACAGGAGATTTTCTTAATGTACACATATTCCCTAGCCAATGCAAACTTGTTTTGATCATATAATAGCTTATTTATATAAGAGAGCAATTTGGATTCATGCTCATTAGCTTTGCTATGGACTGTTTCTTTTACTAAATCTTCTCTGTGTCTTTTACTAAGTTACCTGTAGTACCATGCTTCATTAACTAGTGCAAAAAATCACAAAAATACAACCCTTAAATTGCCGAGCAGCAATTTGACAAATCCCAAATCCAAAATACTCCCCAAAATAATTAGCTAGTGAGAGGCATAAGCAAATACACAAATAAATCCAGTTCTTTATAGATGCAAACACAAATTGAAATCCAAAATTTAGTTAACTAGCCTGAAGAATGAGTCAGGCTCTGTGGTACACTGGAGACTAAGAAGTCTTATTACTACTTATTTAGCCTAAAAGGGCTTATATACATTCCCTTCACGGTTGAAATGGGAAGCTGGAGGGTACAGATGCTGCACTGGATCCAATGCACTAAACTTTCTGCAAAGGTCTGTGTGTGCTAAGGAAGATTTCTATGACACGCCTGTCCTAAAGTCTCAGTCTCTTCTCTCACATTCCATTTCTCTCTCTTTTTCATATGTGCACACATGTTTACTTTAGAGCAACCTTACCTTTCCTAATAAGGACTGTTTGTAACACAGGAGACAGGGTTTGGATCTGCCCATTAATGTAGAGGAAAAATTCTGGGGGAAAACAATTCCATTTTGATTGTTGAAAACTTCCTACCTTTTCCAGCTAGAATGACGGAAATGTAAACTGTCTGTAAAAAAAATTATGCTCACATGAAAAAGAAAAACAGTTTCTAAATGAACTTTACTTGCCACCGTGGAGTCTTCTTTAAACAGTTGACAACTCTCCAGCCATTTGTATTAAAGATTTCAATATTTTAAATACATACATTCAGATAACTTTTGTCAATAAAATCTGAGAATTATCAGAGACTTTTTTGACATCCTGAGTCTCTGTTGACTCATTCTCTAGTAACAATAAATGGTAGCATAAAAAAATAACATGATTATTTCCCCTTATGTTTTTGACAGGACTATTATGTCGTTATTTTGTGTCCTACTGAGATGGATGCTCAGGTCCGAAGGGTGTTACAAATCCCAATGTGGTCCCAAAGAGTTATCTATCTGCAAGGCTCAGCACTAAAAGATCAAGACCTGTTGAGAGCTAAGTAGGCAAATATTTTTTTTTTTAATTTTGTTTCTCTCATACTGTTTGATAAATAAGTTTGACAAACAACAAAAGTGGTGCTAGAAGGAAAGTATGTATATTTAGAAAGCAAGGCTCTTTGATATAATTTGGTTTTCTTCGATATAATATGGTTTTCTTTATATCTGAAATTTTTCAAGGAACAAGTATTTGTAAGCTCTTTCATTTGACCAAATATTTCTTCACTTTCTTTTCTGTCTCAGTTTTTAAAGGCATGGAAACAGAGTGCCTGTGATTTCTTCTGAAAACGCAGCAGAGAAAATTCCAAAACTGCCAGTAATGCTAGAATTTTTTTCTGCTCCTTGAGTGAAGATGGTAAACGTGGTGGTAGTTCTCCTTACCAACTGAAGGGGCAAAAAAGTAAACAAAAATAATTATCTCCCTTTAAACTCATTGCACAGTTTTGTTTTCTTCCTGAGTTCAACCTGGTAGTGTAAACAACTAGTCTACTGTACCTCCATATACTCTTTCAAGGCTTTTTTCTTACCACGTACTTCACCACTTCTAAAAAATCCTCTCTGCCGGTTAATAGTGAATGACATTAATCAAAATACATCAGTCAAACACCGTTCCTCAATCCCCCCCACCATCAATCAATCAATCACTTGAAGGTGTGAAGGAATTCACAGTGGAATTCACGTAGGAGGACCGTCTCTAAACTCTCTGAAGAGAGAGAAAGGTGATTCTTAGCAAATAACTGATTTAACTCATCTGCATTGTTCTTTATTAGAACTTATGCAGTAACTAATATAGATATCTAAAATTAAGCCAACACCTGTCTGAGTATTTGTGTCATTCATCCTTCTTTACTTCAGGAGAGTTATTTCCAAGAATCTAATCCGTGAGAAGTCTAGTGAGCGGCGTTATCTTTTCTGCCACTGAAAAAACCCAACTACTTCTATATCTGTTTAGAATTAGAAAATACAGTAAAGGTTTTTTCAGGATTAGGAATTTTCTTTGAGAGACACGTTCATTTTTTTTACTTTCTTGCTGATTTCAACAAGGAATTCTTGTGGGGATTTAGCTGGCATTTGTTCTACACATTAGGAGAAGAAAAATTAGGCTGTAATCGTGAATTTCACTTATAATAACTTGGAGGTAGTCAACTCTGGAACTGTGCTTTTTCCTGCAGAACATGTAATTGAATGTACCTGTCACAGAATAATTTTCAACCTCTCCTGAGGGAAGAAGCGTAGTGGGAATTTAATAGAACATTTAATATGAAATATAACCCAGTACCTAAGATATTTGCTGTATTTTTTTTTTAAATTAGAACATGATGTACTGAGAAGATAACAAGGCACGCGGTAAACTTCTAATAAATAATGTTTACCACCAACAAGAAAAAATTAATTAAGAAATGTCTATTATCAAAATTTATACATTACTATACGTAAAATGCAATATCAAAATAACATGATAAAGGTTGCACCAAAAAGTAAAGGAATAGCTGACTACGTAAGTAGTAAATAGCCAGTTAACTAAAGACTGTATTTTTCTTTATGTGCCCTATATGCCAATTCGTCTTTACAAAAGTGATGTCTGTTCTTGCTTCCTACCTTTGAGATCTTCACACTGCAAATTTTTGGTGTTCTCTGAACAACGTTCATGTGCCCAGCTTTAACAAAAAACCACAACAAATTCTGTCATCAAGTATCACACTGATACTAACATTGTTATCAGCATGACTGGAAACTTTATAGCTACTTCAGCATTTGAAACAACACAGTAAGTGATTAAAATATCTCTCATTCTCCATGCAGACTAGCACTAGAAAGTGAATAATGCTACCAGGCTTGATTTCTTTCCCCTACAGCTTTCTCTCATGTTCTGTCATGACCTCAAGTATTTTTTCTCTCTCCTTCCACTTCCTTTAGTGAACCATCACAAATCTTAATCCTATTCATGTCCACTCTTTTTCTTTACTTTATACTTTTTCCTTTCACAAACTTCTCTTCAATATATAAAGTCCCTTTAATTTCTGCCATCCTCAAGCAGTGGAACTATTGCTTTTTTTGTCTCAGATTCAGTTTTCTGGCACATAAAAATGATGTAACTGAAAAAGCTTTTTTTTCAGTTGTTAGGACATAAATAACACTTCTCTCATAAGGATACTCTGTGTTCTAATGAATGTTTTTCACACAGATGCTATTAGTACTTCTGTTGTCTAAATTCATGGCATTCATAGATGTTAATCTCAGGTTATTATCCTTGTCATCTGTGGCTGAAGTTATTCAAGAAGTTAACAAAAAACATTGGGGAAAAAGGTGAATATGTTCACATGAGTTTTCATTTCCTCACAAAATCTTCTATATCTACTGTCAATTCCATCAGCGCTTATCAAAATCTCATCTAATTTCATTGAATTTTCTTTCCTACAACTTTGTTAAAGACCTTATCTTCCCAATTCTGGGAAGATACTCATACAGCTTCCATCATTTCTTCCTAATCAGCACTCAGAAGTGGCCTCCTGTCCTCACTTCTCCACATCAGCTTTATTTGACATTGTATTTTGGATATATTGATTTGCCTTTGTTACAATGATTTTTCCATTTTAAGTGCTTTAGTCTTTTGAGGCTTCCCCTGTTTTCCTACTGCTAGATGCCTATGGGGAATCTACAATGACCTGGCTTTCTCCTTCTCTTTTCTTTATACTTTCTCTGAATGATTTCACACAAAACATACAAATTTGATCACTGTTTCTGTAGTTGAAAACTAAAAGGTTGGCCAAGCTATCTGATATCGCATTATGGATATCTACTCATCAACTTCATTTTAGGTTCAGACAGATGTAAATAGATCTTAATTTTTGCTACCAAAATAAAACCAGTATCCTAGTGTGGATCATAAGCTTGGAGTCCTGTTGCAGAGCATGCTATGTAGACTGACCCTGCGTCTTGCAAGTGTTTTCTCATACAAGCTCTCACTTTTGTCCCACTTAAAAACTATGTTTATGTTCTTGACACGTATCATCTCAACTCCCTGAACCCTTGTTTCAGAGCACTCTGGAAATACTATTTGTGTAGTACATCGCTTTGCCTCATTGGAGTCCTTCCCTGGTTTACCCTTCTTTATTACACCAAGGAGTGACCCCGTATTCTCACTTAGCCTGCAACTCCCAGTTCTTACTGAGAGGTAACCTTCTGATAAGTCTGTAATGCTATTGTCACACATACAACAGATTAACATACAAGTCCCATTGTAAATTCACCCATGCTGTCCCTTCAATCTAGGATGAATTTCTCAAAAACATCTGTAAAGTAATCCCAGTATCCTCCATCGCATCTTCTCTTCAGTTGGTTCTCTGCTCTGATTTCTAGTGAGACCATTTTCTACTATGATAATGGTATTTCTACCATGACAATTCAGGTATTGTCACACTGTCTCTTCCTGTTTCCCATGTTTGCATATAATTCTGTTGTCCTTTGTCTTGTCACTTAGAGTTTATATGGCAAGGACTGTCTTTTTGTTCTGCATTTGTACAGTACCCAAAAAAATGGGCTCTCAGTCTAAGCCTAGAATCCCAATGGCCTAAACTATTACTAACAACCACCAATTCCATTTTCTAGCAGCAGAGAAAGCAAAGATTTAGGAGTCTCAGGTCCCATTCCAGACTCCAGAATGGAGTTGCTGAAATGAGCAGTGAATTGCCTGTTCATTTTCCCTAGCTTCTGTATGACTTTTCCGCTTCCCAGGAAATCAATTCTGGTCGTCCTGTTTCTCTTTGCCCAGAAAGTCCTGTCTTCCCAAGGAGTTCAACCAAGTCCCTATTTCTTTACTTCCATGTACCACTAAGTGAAGAAGGATTCACTAGAGAAGGATATCAACATCTGAGACAAGAGAGGAAATGCAAACTTGATGAAACCTGCAGTCAAATGGTTTTTCTCTGCACTTCCACTGCTGCTCTTTTTATTACATGACCAGTTGTACCCACTAGAGAACAAGTAGGCATTTAAAGTTGTCAAAGAGACCATGAACTGAAAATAGTTAATTCATTTAATGCATACATGCACAGAAATGGTTGTTATTTATCCCAAACACATTATTCTAGTAACATCTACCCATTTTTCTGATATCACTAGGCAAGACAAGTCTATATTAAGTTATCTGCCCCTTCTCATTCATTCTTATCAATAATAACTTGTACATATCATACCTTTACACACTAGGCGGACTGGTGCTATTTATTCAACTTTTATACTCATGGCAGATAAATATTTATTTTTGCAAATCAATTGTCTTTGAAGACACACTGCTTTAATTACTTGGGCACAGCTTCTACTTGCACCAGGGAAAGAAAGTTTCCCAGAACCTAGTCAAGAACTACTGGTACACTGTGAGTTAGTACACAAGGTGACTGCTGCTGACATTCAGGTAATGCATGAGATCAGAGCGACTAAACTTTCTCTATATTCTGTTTCTATAAGCAGACAAGACTATAAGGTGTGAAACAAGGCCACGTAAGTATTTTGTTGGTATGTAACAGGCTTCTCTCCCCTTTTCTAGGATGGATGACGCTGAAGCTTGTTTCATTCTGAGTAGCCGCTGTGAGGTGGACCGGACAGCAGCTGTAAGTTTTGAAGAATTAACTGAGAATGAATGTGCATGCTGTTTATACCATTACTGCCTTTATTCCCTCTCTGGAACTGAGACTTCTGTCAACAGAAGATTAAAATTAGCTGATTTACACAGAGATTTTACAAGTGGGATGAACTTATTGTCTCAGTTAAGATAATGAAAAGGTTTCTGTTGGATTCTGTAAGGCCAGGATTTCACAAATTTATGGAACATGATCTAATGGCTCATTTCACATAACATATCTACTTCCATTTTCTTAGAAAATAAATTATATGATCTACCTACCAAAGAAGTTAGGATTTTACAGCACATTTAAGTTATACATTGAACTTTTTTTTAAAAAAAGCAAGAATTTATACATTCTTACAGGACTTGAAAAACAATATTAAAAAGTACTGTAAGAATACAGTACTTTCAAAAAAACAATTTTCATGCTGAATAAAGTAAATTTTTATGAGTTCTCTCCTATTTTTGTGAAATAATGGCGGAATACCACATAAGCACTGTCGTGGTACATAAATTGATACTTGGTCATTAAACACTCCAAAGAGTAGTACTCTGTCAAAAAAGTTTTATTCAAATTGCCTTGACTAATATCAATGTTTGCTCTAGATATCCAATTCTAAGAGTTATGTTTATTAAATCAGAAAAGAGATATATATCAACTAACTGGTATTTCCATTCAGAACTACTGAAGTATTGAAAGTTTAATTTGTGACTAGTACCAAATAACCAATACATCTGAGAGTATTTGACCATCTTTCATATTGGCCAATTTTAAATGCGAAAAAGATTCCTTAAATAAGTTACTATGGTTTTGCCTATGCTACTAGTTATTTGTAGTCAGGTAAAATTACTATCCACAAAGGAAGACTGCTAATAGAATGTCCCCAGGGATGGGGCCTCCACCACCTCTCTGGGCAACCTGTTCCAGTGTCTCACCACCCTCATTGTAAAGAACTTCTTCGTAATGTCTCATCTAAACCTACCCTGCTCTAGTTTAAAACCATTGCCCCTCATCCTATTCCTACATGCACTTGCAAAGAGCCACTCCCCAGCTTTCTTGTAGGCCCCCTTCAAGTACTGGAAGGTCGCTATAAGGTCTCCCCAGAGCCTTCTCTTCTCCAGGCTGAACAACCCCAACTCTCTCAGCCTGTCCTCATAGGAAAGGTGCTCCAGCTCTTTGATCATCTTTGTGGCCCTCCTCTTGGGGGCCAACAGATCCGTGTCCTTCTTGTGCTGAGGGTTCCAGAGTTGGACACAGTACTCCAGGTGGGGTCTCACGAGAGCAGAATAGAGGGGCAGAATCACCTCTCTCGATCTGCTGGCCATGCTTCTTTTGGTGCAGCCCAGGGTGAGATTGGCCTTCTAATACAAGCCTCTACTCAGCGTATCCGTGATAAAAGAATAAAACTATTTTAATATGAACTAGAACTCTTCAGATTAATGAGATTACATACTGATCACAAATATCCAGGGAAAAAGTCCACTGAGGAAGGATTTATGAACAGAACTTTAAATTTTTCACCATGAGCTGCATGCTGTATTATTGCACACTTGCCTCTATTCACTTCAATCTTGAACTCCAAAGGAAGATCAGAATAAGTCCGAATATTCACAGAGTTATATTAAGATGCTTAGAAATTGCCTAACAAAATCAAATTAGTGTTTATAATGCAGTAATTATGTTGTAAGCTATCTCAATTTAAAAATGATGTTTTGCTGCTATGTTATAAGAACTAGCAATTATTTTTCTGAATATTAAAACCAGACACAGTAAAACATGGGAAACAAGGGGTTTGCATTACATATATAGTATTTCTTAATATATTCTCTGTCACTTGCTACAATTACTTCATCTGCTATCAAAACTTAGTTGTTTCCATACCTACACATATGGCTTATCAGAGAAGGAAGAACGAAAAAGGGAACATAAACTGCAGCTGGCAAGAAGACTGTATTATTTCCTTGCTAGGCAAATGTGTCCCCCCAAGCAAATTTTATCAAAAATAACCTAATTTTTTGCAGACTATCAGCATGCTGTAAAAAATATTTTATTCAATATATGGGTCCTGTGCTGGACCCATCACTTGCAGAAAGCCATTGAACTCCCTGGAAAATAAATCTGTGCTCCTACTAAAATATTCAAACTGACTGAACAAAGAGTTTTGAATTTGATTAATCAGCAATAGACTCCTGAAAACACATTAGCAGCAGCAAATAATTGGCAGCAAATAATCCTGGAGTAGACAAGTAAGGCAAGCATATACTGCTTGGAAGTGACAGAGGTGCTAGGGTATTTAAGGATATGAAAAGCAACAGTTCTTGCAAATACCTCGAAAAATACCGGTAACTTCTGTGAGACTGAAAAATATCAAAAAGCCAAACTGCCTTGCCTAAATTAGCCATGAAGTTCAGAATAAATAAGCTACATCATCTCATTTCACAAAATATACTTGACAGCTGTGAAATGGTTAGAAATGAGAAATCCCATACAAGCAGAGTATGTGATTTACATTGCACTTGGTAGGTTTATGCAGCTTTAAGCACAGGATTCACTTCGAGGTAAGCTGTTCACCTCTGTTCATAACCTCTCCAGAATTTATACAAAGAAAGGACAGTTTTCAGCTCTGCTGAACTCTCCTATGGGGCAGACAGTGGACTCTACGTGAACCTTATGGAGCTTCCATCCGTTCTGGACAACAATATGGAGTTTTTATTTCAGAGTCGTGGCCAGCTACAACTCTCTCCAGGCAGCCTTTCTGCTTTCAGGGACAGCATGCCCCAAGAAATACCAAAATGGTACCTGGCACATTTCAGCTTCCATTACAGACTATTATCAAACCTCATTTATCGTTGTATCTGGAACATACAAACAGGCAAATCTCACCAAAGACACAATCTTGTTACCTTCCTCTGGGACAGAATGCCCTGTTGGGTGAGTGGCTGGCTAGTAAAAATGACACAGTATCTCAACCGTAGCAGTGATAATCGGGGTCAATGTCATATGAAGTTTTTAAACAAGGTGTCACCTCGCTCTGCATTTTTTTATTGCTGTTCACGTTTCTTTTTCACAGGGAATGCATTTATTTATACTGCAAGTCGAAAATAGGACAACTGTCATCTTTTTTATTATTATTTTGTTTTATTTTACTGCCCCCTAGAGCTCTGAAATGAAATGGATTTAATTTCCTACACTGATCCAGCTCTAGTGACTACTAAGTACTTCAGTAATGTAGTACGTAAGTTTACAGTTTGTCACTGGTCTGAAGGAAGTTCAGTTGTCATCCCAGTATCAGTCTTTATAACTACAACTGATTTTTCACCCTGCTGTGCTTGAGAAGCTGACAAACTGTTAGGAGTGCCTTGGATCCTCTCCTTTGTCTGACAGCTGTCAAAATAAAAGTTAGCAGATGCACTGAGGAGATTCCCAACCAGAGAAGCTGTTGTTACTCATGTCATTTTTCAAAGTCCACGAGGGTTTTTATTTCCCCACCTACAATCTTCAGGAGAGGATCTACTTATTTGCCATGGATACCACTGGCTGTTCATTGCTTGCTGATTCATTAGTTAATAAGTTTTAGTGCCAAAGTCTGTGTTGCTTCTGATCCATGGATCTCAACTATAGCTCAGAAGCAAAGTACAATAACAGGTGACGTGCAGTTACTTCATAAAAATTGTCAGTTACTTCCTTTTTCACTTGGAGGAGTAGGAACTTTGTCAGACCAAGAATTTGTCAGCTTTCCAAAGTCTCCTACCAGAAACTTTCTCTTCTCTGGCAAGACAAAGCTCTGCCAAATTTTATTCTATCAAATGCTATTTTGACATCTCAGACCAAGGTGTAAGCTGCTTCTCTGCTAAAGCAAGCAGAACAGACATCTTTTTCACTTCTGGAGGATGCAAGTCTTAAAGAGAGTTCAAATTGCACTTAAATCTGGATGACTTTTTTTTTTTTTTTGGATTGGTGGGTATAGGAAAGTAGTCTGTGCCACACCACAAAGTTAGCCAGTGGCTTCAATGCGCTGCCTACATCAAATTGCTCCACAAAACTAAGGTGTCTGAAAACAGTGGATCTGCTGTTTTAACTCAAGGAGGGATGGGAAGAGAAGTCTCTTTCGAATTATCCTGTAGATAACTTATTAATAGGCTATATAAATATATGAAAGACCACTTCTACTGCTGAAAGCTTTGTTCTGATGCTTTCTGAAAATTCAGAGATGGTTGAGTTCAAGCTTGCGCTTTTTTTTCTCCCTTCTATTAATCAAATTGCGTGACACTACTACACTGGTAATAAGTTACACTGCCTTAGTAGCATCACAAGATGGATGCATTGCATAGGAGATATAACTAATTTGTTGGTGTGTGTGGCAAAAAAAAACTTAAATTAACAGAACTAGTTAAAAATATATATTAAATCAAGGTCTTGCTTTGAGTTCTGATAATTTAAATTCTTATTACACCCACTTGAAAACTTACAGCTTGGGATACATGAACTTAAATATCACCTCTATATTAATCACCATTGGTATCAGTGGTAATTTTTTATCACTGACTGCAATTCATTACATGGAAAGCACACAGAAGAGCATTTTTTTCCCCTCATCTCTTGAAGAAGCATATATTTTATAATGTGAATAGTAGCATAATTTTGTTTCAGTTATCTCTGTTTATAGTATGTACATACATACCTCCTTTTTACTTGGGAGAAATGTGAACATTTTTTAAAGTCACTGCAATATAGTAGAGAAATTGCTACATATGTAAAACAGAGAGCCACCAATACTATATGAAGAGACTGAATCTAAGAAATCACTTAAAGTGCGTACCAGTATTTTCATTTCTCTCCCCTGGAGTGTCTTCAGAGCGGAATTTGGGAGAGTAACTGAGCGAAAAAAACATGGAAACCCAAATAACCAGCTTTTGTACACAAGCACATATATATAACAAGTGAAAAGAAAGAAAATGAAACAATAATGCAAGGTTATTATATTAACGGTACATACACACTGAGTTGATCTTATGAAGCTATATAGAGCATTTAAGTATCCATTTTATACATATTACACATTTGTAGACTGCTTCTTCAAAAAAGAGCTAGCAAATTGAAAGCAATACATATTTTGCAGTGTTAAAATTGTAAATGTGCCAAATAATCATCAAGAGATTTTAATTTTAAGGAGTTTTTCCCTTTCGTATAGAATTACCTAGAAATATTTTATGTTGAGATTAATACTTGTAGTTTTACAACACGCACTTCTATGGGTCTAGGTTTGTTTGCCTTTTTTAACAAAATCATAGCATTTGAATCATTTTAATAAGCATTCTTCATTCTTATTTTTAATAATTCTTGCACCTTCTGACAAAACCAGGCTTTTTAGACAAAATAATTAAAAAAAAATCCAAGAAAATATCCAACATTGAAAAAAAAAAAAGAGGAAGAATAAACTTAGTCTGAAAGGTAGAACCAAAATTTTATTTACTGGTACAGTTTTGATTTATTGCAGTAAATTTAATCTTAGCTCATTTATGTAATAAGAATGAAAAAAAACAATTCCCTTAAATTTTGTTGAATATAAGCTATATTTGTATGCATGTGGCATACAGGAAACAGCCTTTTCTCACCACTTTTGCAAGCCAGTGTGGTCTGTGTATGTTTGCTGTGGAAAGGAAGAGAGGAAACTGGTAATGTCAAACCCTGTGCAATGAAGCCACACCATCACTGGAAGTGACTCTGAATGTGTTTCTCTGACACCTTTTGCATAAAAAGATTAAGTAATGTCTTCAACAATACAGGTTTTTCAAATCTGTCCCAAATCCACTCCCAAACCTCTTACTCCTCCTTTAGCATATCTGTATGACCGCTGTCTATCTCATTACCCAGCCATTTGCTGCTTCTAAGGTGTGTTGGCATTTCATTCCCTTGAGATGAAACAGCAAAAAACTCTAAATACAAAAAACCTCTAAGGAGGATAAGTCACAATGTGCTATAGAAAAAGTGAAGAAAAAGTGACTGCATGTAAGCAAAGCAGGGTACATCCAAGTTCTGAAATCTCCTGAATGGGCACAGCAATCCTACATCTATGAAACTGTTACTAAGAAAAATGTGAAATGATGTATTTTACCATCCTCAAAAGGTCTTCCTCTTATGACTCCATTCTAATATTTCTAGTAAAAAAAGTACTTGCTAACATCTCAATTGACATTAAAATATTATGGTTTGAAAATGTCAATTATGCTCTGTTTCAGGCAGAGATTTTCTCTTGTGTTCATGAGTCTGAAAGCTTTTCTTATTGCTGGTGCTGCAATCATAATGAATCATTCTTTGTATTTTATCTTCTAATACCGCCAATTTCATGACTAGGCAAGGCATTTCAACCCAAGTATTGCTTCCTACATGCAGCTCAAATGTTCCTTTTTAGTTCTGAAATAAATAAAAGCTGATGGCTGATAGACTAAAATTAGCTATATTTAGTGGATTAAATATATGAATGTATTATCGCATAGTTTACTTTCATGGGATAGCAGTATTCACCCTGTGGTTAACTTGCTCTTGACGTGTGGTAATAAGTACAAAAACTAACAGGCTGGGAAATGGCTTGGAATTCTTTGGTCAGTAGCTGGGAAAATTCTGACGTCAGTTATGCAAATGTTTTAGTTGCACAAAAATGTACGTCTGTTGAGCTGATATTAGAGTTATCCACAATTTTAAGCTCTTAGTTCCTGATGTCCTCCTTTAATATTATTTAAATTCTGATTCTGAAGGACATTCTGAGTATGAAGGACACATCTAATACATAATTCTTGATTAATTAGATGTGACTCATGACTATCATCTAAGTTTTCACACAATTCTTCCACATCCAAATCCCACCCCTTCCAAACTGGACAATCACCAACACTTGCAGAAATACAGGAGAGGGATAAAATGTCTTATTAGTAGAAGATTTCTAGAAACAAACGCTCTAATCTGCGTTCCAACAAATAGAATATATTATACAAGTATCATAAGATAATGGAGGTTGGAAGGAAGCTGATCCTGTAGGCTTCTGGAATGATCCCTGTCTAAAATCATCCACTGCTGGTGTTTCTCCTGTTTGAAGCATGCCTCAAAGCAGAGGCCTGGGAGACCTTGTTCATGAACCTGGAGAGTACCTCAGCCTTGTCTGTGTCTGCAGAATTACTGGATTGTCTGTGTATATGTATATATATTTATGTATTTAAATATATCTAGTATATATAATACGTCATTTTACTTAACATGTACATAAACATTCACACCAGCTGGTGTTATGTAGTCTTAAAAAGAGTTTTCTTCAATGGAATCAGTCTGATAAGAGCTTCTTTTTCTAATGTAACATAGTTATTTGTATTTCATTTTCATCACCTCATACTCTTTATTCTAGGATCATCAAACCATTTTAAGAGCATGGGCAGTTAAAGACTTTGCTCCAAATTGTCCTTTGTATGTCCAAATACTGAAACCTGAGAATAAATTCCACATCAAGTTTGCAGGTAAGCGTAAGATTTCAGCCATTTGAAACACTTGTTAGTGTTTGGCAGTTTGTTTCATAAACACACGAGCAAAGTGAGATTCCCTAGGCAAGGCATATTTGCTGGTTAGAAGCCAATTAAGAGCGCAGTCTTGTAAAATAACATGGGCTGTATGTATTCTATCAATAGTAAAATGTAATGTTTTACATTAAACTCTTATTTATAAGCACTTTTAAGGATTGTTACTCTTTTATGTCACATAGTATAGAGTAGAATTATTTGATATGTAACACATTGTTACTCCTTAATTATAGATCCAGGCAGGTTTCCAGCTTGCTATATCCATGTCATTAAATCATTTCGGTGTACTAAAACATACTGTTACCAAGGGGCGTATGAGAAGATCTGCTCAGAAAAGGCCAAAGTTTATCCAACAAACAACTGAAAAATAAAATCTTCCAATTGGACTGCGTTTTTTTAAGTGATAGAAAAAACATTTTTTTAATTACTTTCAAATATTTTGGGAAGAGAGGTATAATTTCATTCTATATCCAGTAAAATGCTTGTCTTAGAAACTATGACGTAAAATGCAAAATGATGTTAAGAAATCCAAAGAAATCCTCTCATATAAGAAGAGGTTTCCAGCTTTAATTCGATGAACTGTTTCTTAGCACTGTGTAGGTAGGTCTCTCTCGCTCTCTCTCTGTATATAAACATGCACATACATACATATATATGTACACACAGACATATATATGCTTATATGCAAAACCATGCAAATATTTTTATAATGAACTCATTTTGCCTATCTTTGGAAAAAATGCTTCTCTATGCAGTAGAAGTAAAGCTTTCCTATCCAACTGTAATTTTGAAAATTCAATTTTCTTGAAGGATATTCTAAGGAATAAAAGATTGCTGATTCATGCAACATTAAAAAAAAATCTATGGAAAAATATTAGTCTCCTCCATCATCCCATAATGCAATGAAAAAGTAAATTCCAGTGCAGAACAATTCCACAGCAACAGTTAAAGCTGTAATTTTAAAAGCTACTGAATTTACCACTAGGTTGGAAGGAATGAAAAAAGCATCTATAGCAGTTCTGAAGTCATAAAAGTGTAATCTCAAACTATGAGATGGCATAGCAGGGAATAAGACTCATGCTGTGACAAGAATGATGGTGCTTTTTCATCTCCCCCATAAAACCACACAGCACAAACATAATCTCTTCTCCCTAGCCATGACCACTTTTCTTTATCAGTAACTGCGTTAATTTGTTGTTCCTAATTGTATTTTTAAGAGAGTTTCATTAGTCTTAATGGCTTGTCTCTGTAGGACCTTATATACAAGTAGACTTGCAAAACAGAGGTAATTTTTCATACATGTTGTAAGTCTCAGATTGAGAATTTTAAAGCAAAAAAACCCAAACCTCTCTTTGTAATATTTCCTTCAACTGAGTTTAACCAATCTGGTATCTTACGGCCTTCATTTATGTTCTGTATTTCTTCAAGGGCTTGAGGAGACCTTACATATTCTGTGTCTCATTAGCCCCCTCTAATATTAATTATAGTAGTTCAGTATTGAAAGTCTAAATATTTATACAGCATCTTATATCCCAAAATAATTTCACATTGATCATGGGGATCACTGCATCCATTTCCACACACTCTCTGCACAACAGTAAAAACAGAGAATTAGAAGCCTTCCTTCAAGATTAATTTAATCTTACTTATATAAAGCAGAGGAGATTTTTAATGCAGTTGTAAATTTGGTAAGGTTATGAACATGGAATAAACATCACCACTGGATGCTTACCTACTGCAAATGGTTAGGCCACTGATAGAGTCGTGAGAACAACATTTGTTTGCATACATTTTCCTAGGAGGGCTCTGATCATTAACCTCATCCAACTCTTCTTCATTCTGAAATACGTACCCAGTGGGGGCTGCAGTCTATAGCCCTATCCAGACTGCTTACAAATAAAATTTGTCATAACTACGTGGAACATTTTTCTAAGTGCTTTTCCTGTCATGATTCAGGACTGCTTTATTACTGCCTTAATGCAAAAGCTTCTTTTAAATTTGATATTCCTTTAAAAAATGACTCCTTTCTTCTGGAGGTTTCCCAAACAATATTGTGCATTTTTATGAACCTGAAATATTCAATAATAGTAGTTCTTTTTTTTTTTTTTTTTCTTTACACACAGGTTTGGAAACTTAAACTGTCAAAGTTTCTGAATTTAGAAAAAATACAACCAAAGAGTTCTGCAAAGTCCTCCTAACAAAAGTTTAATTTTTAACTATGTTGAAAATTTATAAAACACCACAAGTCCAGCTTCTCAGCAGCTTAGATTAGGATGACCAGTTATAGGTTGCATGGGACAGTCGTGAAATTTAGACCCTGACTGCATTTTCCTGTAGAATAGTATCCTGGAGATTTTCTGCCTTAGGCTTCAGAAACAGTATATAGGACAAGAAATTGTTATAATTTATTCCCATCTGGTAGACAAGACTTTTACATTCTTCCTCTCTTTAATGAGAGTACAAGAACTTACTCTTGTCATCACAGCAAGAGAATGGAGACACTTTGCACAGGGTAATATGGCCTTACAGAAAGGCACGTTTCCTCTTTTCACCCTTGCATCCTGCGTTTTCTCTGTTATTTTTCACAGTGGAGTTTAACTACTTTATTTTAAATGGTAACTCATGCTTATATTAATACAGTGGAAATATTTCTCTGTGCTTGAATATGATTCTTCAGTGGAATCTGAAAAGCACAGGGCGTGTTTGTCCCAGCAAACTCCTTTGCAAGTTCAAGGTGTGAACGCTTTATAAATATACGGTCACTCTAACATGACAGTTACCAGATGGGCAAAGAAACACTGTATCACCATTGTTACCTGTCGTAATGTCTTCACCTGAAATGCTTTGGTTACTCCTTAGTACTTTCCAATATACATATGCCTTGGCATGCCTAGTTTTTCTTTCACTAATACTGCATCTTCCTTCACTGGCACTTACGTATGGTTTTCTTAATCTTTCTGCTTTTCCCTCAAACACACGGGTCTACAAAAGGACCTGCACCCTTAATGCATGCATCTGGCCTTGCATTTCAACAAAAACATGAAATAAAGTGAAGATTGTCCACAGCAGAGCAATATATTTATACAATTCAGAGACTGGAGTAAATTGCATATTTTCTGAGTAGATTTTATAACTTTTATATATTTGCTAGAAAATAAATTAATTGCCTTTACCTGGAATATTCAGAAATTAAGTATAATGACAGTTCCATGAAATGGGAATACATTTTAGCATTCTCTATTTATTCAAAATACACCAATGAATTAGCATGGATTGGTGAAGTCTGACATTAAACCTTCAATAGTTTATTTGAAAGGAACAGAGTCCAGGTTCACCGAAATGGATATTCAATGCATCTCATGATTAATCTATCCAATTACAGATAAAAATAGTCTCGAGATAATGGATGGACATTTTTCTCCATCTGGTCTGGTAGCGATCATGTTAACTTACCAAATTGATAAAAGTAAGGTTTCTCAGAATAATCGTGTCAGGCCTAGGACATTCTTACTGCATGGCTGATGCTGCAGGCATAAATCAGTATTTTGAGTACGTTTTATCTTCAAGAACATTACAGAAGTCATAACTCACTGCACTGCATTGCAACATCTATTTGAGACAGACTTAACAAATTTTCTGTCAAAATATATTTTCAACAGAAACTACATCTTCTGGAAATTCTAAACGGAGTATTTCTTTAGTATAAATGCAATCAAAATACTTCTGTTTGGTATAATGGTTTGACATATTTAATATTCAACTCAAGATAAACTGCAATTTCCTCTGCTGCTTCACTGCCACACTGAATGAGTAATTTGCTGATTCTAGTACCTGCTGTCATGGGACCTGACTGATGTCCCAAACCTGAGGAGTGGGAGAGCTGTCACCCAGCTTCCTCCCTACTCTCTTAGAAGAGAAAGCATCAGATAAATTTTTATATAACCCTAAGCACAGCTCCACAATAAGAATCCCAAACATAGATATAAAACACAATGACATTATACTTAAGCTACAATCTGTCACGTCATTGGAGAAATGAGCAAGTTATTTTTGACCTGATCTGTGTTTAATATAAGAACTTAACTCCAGCCAAGAGGAGAAACCCATAGTACCTCTCCTCATGTTTCAAATGGCTACAGTATTTCTAATCATTGTAATTAGATCACTGGAGAGTCTTTCACCTCGTGTTCTCAAAGTACCCCTGAGAATTCAAAAGCTTCGAGACACTTCTGAAATAGGTAGGGTATTATTTTCATATACCCATTTTGCAGATGCATAAAAGGTAATGAAGGCAATAAATGGGTCCCACAAGGTCAAAGTCTACAATAGGAGTGGAAATAGTCCTACGAGTCCCAGCTCCGTGGCTCCTGATGTAAAAACACTTGACAACACAGTGTGAATCTCTTACACTTATGAGATTAGAGATGACTATTGTAGGAGAGTAATCTCTGTTTGTTGTGTCCTATATTCTCTGTTAACATGATACTTTACGTAAAATCCATCCAAAAAGTCCCCCATGTACATTAGAGAGTATAGAACATATGGGGAATTTAAGACTGAGATATACTTTTCATTTGCATTGTGCCATCCATTTCAAGATCTGTAATAACAGATGATGAAATAATTTTCCTATATATTTTTTTCTTGCTCCTATTTTCAAAAGTATTAGCAGTAATATAACAACATTCTTAACGAAAAATAAGGGGAGGTTATTTGGCAAAATCCTACAAAAATATGGAGAATTACCATTACTTCAATATCAGTAAGTTGATACTCGCTTTCATAAATCTTTGCCATGTGACTAACAGTAACGGAATGCAGATATTCCATTGAAGCAGTAGACTATGCCTTATTCTCTCAAAATCTCTAGTTTAAAATTCAAGTAGATTTATTAATGGCACATGGTCAACTAAAAGAACACATTTCTGTCTGAAATATTTTCTGCAGGAAATATTTAATTGCCATAACTGAAATGTATTTAGAGGAAGAAAAATCTCTTTTTCTTCTATATTTGACAGTGTCTTTATATAACTAAATTCCTTCCTTCCCTATGACATTTAAATAGGTCTTCATCTTCAGAAAATGAGAGAATGAATTTCCCCTTCAGTAATCAATGATTCTGTTATGAAAAGCCACTAGAAATTTCGAAAAAAGGAATAGAGAAGGTGTTCAAAGTATGCCCTCACTTCTGTTTTCAGTAAGCGGCATGCTTATAGCTATACCATAAATTCTGTCTAGAAAGTAGCTTAGTTAGAGAGGTAAGGTGTTTCTAAGGATTTCGATGTTACATTGGTGCAACTAGAAGAAGAGGTATGTAGACAGGTCAGATCTAGGTGAGGAGGTTATTTGCTTACTTTTACTCAGGAATTTTCATACGACTTATGTTTTGATCATCATCTGTACTACTTTTATTATTCTTTCTCATTAGAAGCAAATTCTGAAAGTAATGGAGACTGAATCAACCATTAAATTCAAAAGAAAAAAAAATTACTTACCATGCAATAAATGCTTTCATGACCTTAGAAAACCTTTATGACTTTAAGTTTCTTCACTGACAAAAAGTTTCATTAACTTGTAAGTTTTGTGCTCATCCCTTCTTATATCTATTTTAATACTGTTAGGTATATGTGAATGACATTAAAGAGTAATTCCTATTTCCTTTTCATGCCATCACCAGCACCGGAGAGCATTTAACTGTGATCTGAACTTTAAGCACTAGCCATCTAAGTTGAATTCATACAATACTGAAACCATGTGCAGAAGATTTGGCAGTTTTAAGTATAAGCCGATACAGAGGACTAGATATAATGCCTCTGTTGCTTTCTCTTCTCACTTCCCCTCTCCTAAATTCTATTAAAAGACAGAAAAACGTAGGTATGTCTACAGTACTGTTCCATCCCAGCAAGTACTAATGTGCAGATATTCTTCTAAAGACTCTAAAAAGCAAAGCACAATTTCGTGATTACAAAAGCCAGACAAGGTCTAGGGTGAAAAGAATGCAAAGCTATAAATAAATGGAAAAGAAAAAGCAACCACCCCTCTTGCCTAGATTGCAAGGATGCAGCAGGTGTTAGCAGTTCCTGGGGGAGATATTAGTCAAATCTACAACACACTCTGAAGTGCAGTGCAAAATCCCAGAGCCACTGCCAAATAGCCAGTCTGCAAGCCAGTACAGCCTATCTAATTGATCAGCACTCCTGCATTGCGGTGTCCTAGCTATGCTGTCTCCTCAACACAAAATTATTTCTCTGTACAATGCTTGATGTCTCTACACCAGTTCATGCAAAACTGCAGAAGGTGCAAAAGATACAAACTAGACTGTGCTGCATGGCTTACTCATACAACTAGCGCAGCAAGATAGCGGAAGCAGGTTTCACAGAGCCATTGCATCCTCTCCGTGTGTAGCTGCAGGACAGAAAGTATGCAAAATTAACTCTAGTCATGCAGTCTGAGAGACAGCATAGATGGGGCAAATCATACACAGCTGCTCTCTAGGTTCAAGTGGAAGAAGAAGATCTGGAGGCAAATTTTGATTGCCACTATCTTCACCTTTTTTCTAGGCAAGGCAAGGAAGTGATAATTGTGCTCAATTGAAAGTATTTTTGTAAAACAATTTATATTTTCTTTTTTTTTTTCCCTACAGATCATGTTGTGTGTGAAGAGGAATTCAAATATGCTATGCTAGCTCTGAATTGTATATGTCCAGCTACCTCCACATTAATCACACTGCTGGTTCATACATCTAGGGGACAGTAAGTATATACCACCATTAAAAAAAAAAAAAACAAGCTTGTAAAAGTTATAGCAGATATTCTTTGGAAAATAGCTTACCCTAAACTCCCGGACAACTACGTTTTAAAACAAGTTTTTAAAAAGAAATTGGAACTTTCTGCACAATAAAAACATCAATATGTTTTACTCAATATATTATAATTTCAAAAAGAAACATCCCTCCCAATATTTAACAATTTGTTGCATGCTGTTGTGCCACTTCCACAATAGAAGATATGAAAAATTTGCATTTCCAATTTAGTAGATTGAATCGTGGATCTATCACACAGTTCTACTTAAGAGCACCAACAAGACCCAAGAATACCTATTTTCATGTTAACTTGAAGGTCTGGTTTTGTACCCATATAAATACCCACACTATTCATTGAGCTCAAAAAATGTTTTTCTGGTAACATATAAAATGTTCTTTGCTATTCACTGCCTGTACATTAAGAAGTAAGCAAACATACATATGAAGAGATGGTTTTTAACATAATAACCGTGCTGCTGGAAGGGGTACAGAATTACGGTGTCTTTACAGACTGCATAGTCACAGTAGAACTTCTCTACGTTTACCAAAGCAATTTTACCACATCTAGTATATCTCTGTTATACAATATTCTTGGAATAATAAGGTATTATTATTAAAATGTTGTGGGCAGAGAGGCATTAAAGAGTGAATCTCCAAATATATCTGTAAAAACGGAATACATGCATATAGACTGCACAAGAATACTTTTGAGAGTCTAGTAAAAAAGCATACTTTTTTCATGTAATCATGGACCCAGTAATATCTTGATATTTACAAGCAGAGCTATTTACCCTTCTATATAGCATTTGCAATACTCCCCTGTGCCCAGGATGGGGAAAACTGCAATTATTGCTAGAACTTTTACTACCAAGAACAACAAATGTCAAGATTTTAATGGCACTGCCTGTACTAGAATCTATTAAAAAAGAAGACAACAAAATACTGTTTCTACGCCTCCTGAGAATCATGGTGAAATATATTCTTCATCTGCTTCACTTTCATTATCTGACGTGCACAGAATACAGAGCCTTTTTAGTTATTTCGTATTATATGTAAATGAAAGAAGAGTAGTATGCTTAACAGCTAGCAGAAAATTTTCCATCAGCACAAAACCATATGAAAGGGACTCTGTTTTCTGCTGTATATAAGAACTGTAGCATTTCATTTTTAACACAGATATATCGATCATTTATACAGATTCCCAGCTATGATACAAATAACTATAGTAGAATGCAAAAGCACTTATTATTTCTTTTGCAATCAGAATTAATTGATATGATCGGGGTTGTTAAAGTAACTGATTTCTCATCTGGTCATTGTATACTAGGAGCAAAAAAAAAATTTTTTGTACAATTAGTTGTTAGCATTACTTTGAATCCTTCTTACAGAAACATACAAGCTTGCTGTATAAATACAGAGAGACTGGAAAAGTGAAAATGTCTAGCTGCCATTCTTCTACTTTAGTCAGCACTCATCAGAGCATTTAATTTCAGATGGGATCCAAAATACTGAAAAATGGCAAACTTGGGACATCTTCGAGCATGTGTTTTAAGGCTGTCTAATTGGTTGAGCAGATAAGACTGTTCTTTAAAACCACGCTATATCTGTGAAAGTTTAAAACAGACAAATTAGAGGGAAATAACTTCAAAAATTATTTAAGATTTCAGTAGTCTTGACATCACAGTGCTAAAAAAAAATCAAAAAATCAAATATTTCTTTCCCAAAATATCACTGTCTAAGCTTTCAAATGTAATATTTTTGCTACTTCCCTTATTTCATTTTTTGCTAAAAATTTACATAATTCCCCCACATAAAAAGGTACATAATTCCCAGACTGGTGAGGCTTTTCTTCTCCTTTTATTCCTTACAACTTTTTAAAATCCCTTGGAAATGCTGGCATGTGTTCTCGAAAGTCTAATTTAACTGTGATTTTGATTTTTGTTAAGTTTTGTACAAGTGCAGAAATCTGTTCAATATATGATAGAAGTCACCAAGTCAAGCATTCAAAATGAGGAACTGAGGACAAAGCTATCATTTTGCTAAACTGCTCTGATCCTACTAAAAAACTCTACTGTGCTCTTGAAAACATTAAGTAATGATGTACTTGAGCTTACTTTTTGCTTATAATTGAGTGTTACGTAGGTCATGTTTAATCTGGAAGTTTTGTGTTCTTGAACAAGTAGTTAAGATGCTCTTTAACAACGAGAGATTTAACCATTGATTTTTAACAAGTATGCGCTTCTTGAATGTAAGATTCTAAATTCAAGGGACAGTAATCACACATAATTGAAAAAATCATATAAAATATTTAAATATGTGAAAATGATTTATTTCCTGAATTACCACTTAAATGTCACAATTTTATCAGTTACACCTATTTTACTATTTTATTCATAATTTTTATGTGCAGTACCATAATTGATTTAAACACTTGCTAACTAAAATAAACTCACAGCTAGATATATCTAGCCGATCTTTAGAAGTTCTAAAGTCATTAAATTTATTTTCAAACTTTTTTAATGAGTATACACTAATGCTTTAGAGGAAAAATTCCTTTTAAATTTACAGTCTTCATAAGCATCTCCTGAGATCTGCGCTCACTCTAGAGTGTTTGAGCAGTGTGTTGATAAAACGTGATTCTGCACTTCTGTGTCTTCGGGGGAAAATCTGTTTTCAAAATTGGTGTCTGTTTTAACCTTCATCTACAGGTTGTCATCATATTGCAGACATAAAATTCCTTTGGATTTGACTAATTTATAAATCAGAATAATTGTTTTGGCTTTTCTAGATATTTCCTGATGTTGAACAATAGGAAAATTAACTGCTAATAGTTAAAATAGGTTAAATTACCTTTATTGATGCATATGAAAGATTAAGTCAGCTGAACGTTTGAGTTTGGCTAAGTATAATTACAAGGATTCAGTGAAAATAGATTATTTAAACTACAAACAAAAATTTTAACTATACATGCATTTATATTCAAACTAAATACTAAATTAGATCTAAATAATGAAGAGTATTTGTTAAATAGACTTCCAATATGAACAGTAAACTGCTTTCCTTTACATTGATTCCTGTTTAATTATACTTTCATTATCCTGGTTACTACCAGCACCTGCATTAAACTTTATGTAGGACTTGAGTTTTAAATCCCTGTCAGAATTGTCTTATATAACAAGAGCAGACTTGGATTATGAGGAAACTGCAGTGAAGAAACCACTTGCAACCTTGGCTAAACTTTCAAAGTCGTTGGGAGGATTTTCTTAATAATTAGTTCAGGTTTCCATTCACAGAAGCCACATATCTGTTGACTTACAAGTTTAGTAACTTCAATATAGTGACTGGGACCGTTCAATTTGTTACACAGATAACCAAGTTCAAATGACTACCTATCCCTTCCCATTCCACAAGGAATGGCTCTTCTTTTTACACACTATTTTAGGTGCATGTAACCAGAGGAGATTATCAAGGAACGTACCAGAACATTTCTTGCTTTTTGTCATTTCCCTGGTAAAAAGTCATTCATTAAGGGAAAATATGACCACTTTCAAGTTCTACCTTCTTAACAGTTGTTAATTTAGTGAAGTTATGATCTTAACCTAAGTGACTTACATTTTAATAGAATTAAACAGTTCATTGACAGTTCATAGATAAAACATTGTCCCAACTGTTTGTTGTAATCTTACAAATGAAGTGCTACCTATTCCACAGGGAATCTGTTTCTTATTTTTATTAAGAAATAGTGTGACACTGTTAATAATACAAGCTCTGAATACAAGATTCTGATAATCACGAAGATAAGTACACTGGAAATTAACTGAAAGTTGAAGTCAATACATAGCAGCGGAACAGAGGAAAAATTATTATTCTCTATTATCCTAATTAGAATGATAATGCAATATACATCAAACAAAAAGAAACACGTGTTCATAAATTAAAAACATCTTATCTTCTGGTATTATTATGTGAGGAGACTGGGGAAAATGTTCATTTTCTAAGCAACTTTGGCCAGATAAACTTGCTATTAAAATTAAGGAGAAGTTTGCTGCCGTTTATGTGAACTGGCTTCAGTCTTTAATGCTGGTTTTCAGATTAAACAAACTAGAAGTAAATAATCCCATTGTCTTCTCATCTGTTTATGAAATTCAAAACCTGTCTGTAAGCCACCAAAATTCTACCTTGAGTCTTATTTATAATCTTATTATTGATCTTAATTATTAATCTCAACATTTCTCTTTAAATGTTATCCAATTATCTTATCTAGTAATAGAACTTTATTAGGGTTTGTATTATGATACAAAATATTGGAAGAGAATAGCCTTTCTGACTTGAACTTCATGTGGTCTTTACAGAACAGCCCCATGGGAAGCTTTCAGACAACTAACTGGAACCAAGCAGACCTTAAACAGGTGAACATTTTATTTTAGAGGGAAAAGTGAAATATGGAAAATTATCTTCTGTAATTACATTTTTAGTTCTGCTATTCTACAACTAGTGCACCGTTTGTTAATACTATTGCAATAATAATGGTTTACTTATTTCCATCTTGAAACAAAATGTTTCTACGCTGAGGGTGGGGAAGAATGGTAAATTGAATTAAAACATTGCAAATGTATAAATGAGCACAAAGGAGCATGTCCCAATATCTTGAGATCTTAGCTTCAAATGGCAAAACACAGACCATATTTGTCAGTTTTATGTCCTGTCTGCACATATATATATATATATTTATGCATTCATTATATATGCAGACAGAACCTTGTTTCCACATGAAACTTTGTCAAGTAAGAAGTTCACAGAGGCCCCAAGTCTACGAATTTTGGTATTAGCTGAGGTTTTGAACATTTCCACTAACAGTCCATTTGGATAAAGAACATTAGCTGCATATGGTAAAGGATGATATGCTTTATATGGTTAAAGTAATAATTTATTTTCTTCCACTAGAGAAAAGAAGGTATATACTTGTCATAGTACACAAGGCACAGTAACTAAAAATGACGATAGGGTAAATGCTGAAGATAACCCATAGGCAAATGCAGAAAAAAATCTTTCTTACAGATAAAGTGACCAAAGCCAAATGGGTCTTTCCTACATAAGTTATTTTTAATGATTCTTTACCTACTTCAAGCAGGAACCAGACAATCTACCGTGGAGCTCCTGAAGAGACTGCCTTTGTGAATAGAATGAGTATGCTGTTGGTTTCACCTGTCATCTTTAAATTGCAATGAATCTACATACTATGGTGTGAATTTAAAGTAATTTGGCTGTATCTCTCCTGATATAAAAGTACATAATCTTATATGCCTATTACTTAGCAGAAAATGCTCTTTAATTCATTAAAATAATCTCTGTAGTTACAGTATTACCAAGCTTTGATCTCAAATATTTTTTTTAGATTAGCCTATGGGACCTTTTTAATAACATTTGTGGTTTCTATTGCCATGAAATACTGCTCTGATCAATAAGAATTTTACATTGAGTTTTAAATTATTCTCTTTATCTGTACATGTTTCAGGGAGAGTCAGCAATCATCGGAACAATGGCAGAAAATGTATGGGAGATGCTCTGGTAATGAAGTGTATCATATTAACTTGGAAGAAAGTACTTTTTTTGCTGAGTATGAGGGGAAAAGCTTCACATATGCTTCTTTCCATGCACATAAAAAGTATGTTTATTTTCCTATCAACAATGAAAAGTTCAAACAAATAATTAATTGTTTTGCCTGCAGCGTACCTCTGCATTCAAAGGTGCAGAATTATGCATTACTCTGGTTCTGGATTTAAATATCTGGTCACTACTATATTTCACGGATATTTGTCTGTAAGTTACAGCTGGTCAGGTAAAAGCTCACATTAGTTCTGTATAGGCCAGCTCAGTCTGAGAGAACAGAATATAAAGGATGTATAGGATAAGCCTGACAACTAGAAAAGAAATTGTACCTTAGAGACATTATATGAGAACACCAGTCCCTTTCCATGTCCAAAACAACCTAGAAAAGGGACAGTGGGAGGGTGTTAGTGTTTTTTAAAATTTATTTCATTAGGAGTCAGATGGAAATCTGTCTTCCTTTGTGGTGTGTTCATTTTATGCAAAATGTTCAATTTAAAGATGATGCATGCTATGTTCTGGTGACTGTTCAAAATAAACCCGTATTTTTTCTGTTAGATGCTTACCTATCTTCTTTAGGTTCCAGATCATGCATCACTTATTCAGTGCTGCTCTGTGAGGTGAATATACAAACTGAACACAAATCATGTATGTTCGTATATATTTAACAAAATGAACATATATCAGACCCTGAACACTGAGTTTATTCTCATACTTCGTAAGTGAGACAAAGATTTTTTTTTTTGCTTTAATTCCTTATTTTCTATCACTAATCAAATTAATTTCTAGGAATGAATTGCAAAAATGAATTCTGAAAATGGTTTCCATTACATATGAATTATGGAATAATTTAACATGATGAATACTTTTTCATATTATATACGCATCCTTCTACTAATATTTTCCCAGAAGGCACTATACATCTGATTGATAGAAAAAAAATCAACTGGAACAACATTAGAAGAATATTATGGGGATTAAGAAAAACGCTAGATTCAAATGCCTAGGGATTCATGAGATCGTAAAAACTGCTTGATCAGAAGTGGCCTATTTAGCAGATAATATTTTTCAAATATATTTGTCATCCAAAAATCTGCAAATGTTCATAATCTGCAAAATGTAACAACATACTGGAGGTTCATTTTTGACAGTGGAAATTCTAGTGTATATGGGACTATGCAAAATGAACCATGCCTTTCCTTTTCCAATTAAGGTTTGGAGTCTGTCTGATTGGTGTTAGAAAGGAAGATAACAAAAACATTTTGCTGAATCCAGGTCCTCGATATATCATGAATTCTACAGATATATGCTTTTATATAAATATCACCAAAGAAGAGAATTCTGCTTTTAAGAAGCACGAAAAGCATAGAAAAAAACATGAATCAAAGTTATCTTATCATGGAGCTTCTAGGTTACCAGTACACAGTATAATAGCCAGCATGGGTAAGTAAAAAAAAACAAAGCCTCACAACATATTCTTATTCACTGAATAGTGCATTTTAAAGCTTTTAACAGCGTATTCCTAAAATTGTAGTTTTAATTAATATGTAAGACATTATAATAGTGTGTGGAAAGAAAAAACATTAAACACTTGCCCTTGTATTTTCAAAAAAAACCCCAACAACCCAAAACCAATGGAATTTGGTTATGTTTTTCTTTTACTTGACAATATGGAATTAAACCACTTAAGACTGTTGTGTAAAAAAATAATAATAAAATGTAGGCAAAGCAAAGCAACTGGGAAAATCACATGGGTAATTTCTTTGTCATTCATAACTGGTTGTTTGTAATAAGTTTTCATAGCTTCTTTAATTAGAAAAAATTCCTTTTCTCAATAAAAACCTACAGGTTGTTGATGTAAATATGGATTAATTACATCAAGTACGATTTTAAAAAAGTAGCTGACAAGAAAATATTTATTAATGGTCAGAAAAAGTGCTAGTTTGAAGGAAAAGGCTTCTTCAGGCATAGTTTAAATATTTGTTATATTTTAATGTAATAAACACATTATAATAATAAACACATGGCCCTTCATTCTTTGGCCATGTAGTCAGGTAATCTCCACTAAATATGTGAATCTCATTAAAATGTTTTGACAACCACGTTGAAAAAATGCTTTCACTGCTACTTCAGGGACAGTGGCTATTGATTTACAAGATACAGGATGCCGAACATCCAGCGGACCTACACTAGCTCTTCCTTCCGAGGGAGGTAAAGAGGGCAGGCGGCCCAGCATAGCACCTGTTTTGGAAGTTGCAGACTCATCCTCACTGCAGACCTGTGACCTGCTCAGTGACCAGTCAGAAGATGAAACTACCCCATCAGATGATGAAGTCTCTGCAGGCTTAGAGTATGTATATCAAATATAAAATAAACAACATAATTTGAAAAGATAATATTACATAAGCAGAATGGATAATTTTTTGACATGGAGGCGAATCCAAGCAGTTGTAGCTAGCAAGACCCATAAAGGCCAATTAGGGAATTACTCCCTTTTATGAAATGCTGTTGTCTCCTAGCAGAATGCTGTTATGCCTATTTTGAAATAAAAAACCCCCACCAGATTAACGCCTCCATTTGCTGCTGATTTTCTATACTCAGTTATAAAGATCCAGTTTTGTATTGTACTTTTTTAATAACATTTTTTATGACCATTTTTCTTACATTCTGTAGTTATAAAGACAGGACTCAACTAATTTATGAACAAAACAAACAGTATTTCTGTCCTGAGAATGCAGTGATGATCAGATCATTCAACAGGCTCGTTGAACACTGGGGCTAGGTGTCTGACTTCAAAATGTGGGAATGATAAAAAAAGCAGTAGGAAACAAAATTATTACATCTAATTTAAAATTCTTGAAAGTAATGATGCGTTACTCAGATAAAACCAGAAGATTCAATCCTGTAACTGCCATGCAGATAAGCAGTTGGGTTTATTGGGATTACTGACAGGGACATTAAAACTGAAATACACCATTACACCAGTGGCTCACCTAGCACAGTTTCCCATCTCCAGCAGCGGCAAGCATGAGAAGCCCCAGGGAAGATCATAAAGCTTCAACTAAAAAAGTAATACAACAAGTCATCTTAAATCTACAGTCTGAAATACCAGGATTTAAAAGGTCTCATATTAAAAACTAACGCAAATTAGAAATTTCATCTCATCAGCAAGAGGATTTGCCATTTAAAATTTCTTCCAGCCATGTTGAAAGTATGTTATTAAAGCAAGAAGGTAATGACCTCACTCATTCTTGATATGTGTTTGAAAGAAAAATGGGGAAGGAAGCGCAGGAGTACCACAATTCTTTCTATTTTCTTTCCTTCCTTTTTTTCCTTCCATAGAAGTTTCCACTGCCTGCCTCCAAAACACTAGGACAGCACACTATGATCCAAAAACCCAAGCAAAATGCTTTTAGTCCACAAAAGCATGATGGCTTCCACTAAATTGTATCGAATTGGTCAAAACTATAAAATATATTCTTTTAACCCTTATTAAACATAATTCATTTCATGCACTTGACTCTGCTAGTCTACAGATAACTGCAAAACTTAGACATAGGTATAAACATCCCATAAAATAGTTGCATAGTCAACTGCTTTTCAGTAATTAGCTATACTGAAAAATGCTTGTTCTATTCTCCTAGGTATGCCAAAGGCTATCCTCCTTACTCTCCATATATTGGAAGCTCTCCCACATTTTGTCACCTTCTGCATGAAAAAGTACCATTCTGTTGTCTAAGACTAGATAAGGTAAGGGGAGTTTCTGTTACTGGATAAAACTGCGTTCTCGTTTGTCCCTTGCATCTGAACAGAGTTAAATTCTGGTTTCCACTTAGAGATGAGTTTGTTCAGCACTTACTGAGCTATAATATGTTTTCTCATCCTTTTCATCACCAAGAGTTTGTTTATGCCTGATCAGGTTTATATCAGGTTGTCTGATACAATTCTCTAATGTAAAACCCTTTAATGTCACAGCTAAATCTCTTTATTCATATCCACTGAACTTGTTTCTTATTTTGCTTTTAGGGATGCCAACATAACTACTATGAAGATGCCAAAGCCTATGGATTCAAAAATAAATTGATTATAGTTGCAGCAGAAACTGCTGGAAATGGCTTATATAACTTTATTGTTCCACTACGAGCTTATTATCGACCAAAGAAAGAACTAAATCCCATTGTATTACTCCTGGATAACCCGTAAGTAGTTTTTAATTTTATATTTTTTTTCGTGATACCTTTTAATCTCATTTTGCCATTACTTCAGTAGATGATCACTCTTCACACGGCCAACTTAAAATCAAAAACATTATGGCACATTTATCTTTGAGAAAATTTGATGCCAAGAGTAATACCTTATGTTCACTGTCATATATAGAAAATTGACTTGTTATTGACAGTAAATGGCCATAGTGAATTTAAATGTCCTTATTCTTCATGGCCAATGTTTCAGCTAAGTATTTCTTAAAAGTACGCAAAATAATGTGAATATTACTGCTAAAATTAAATAACTTCATAAACACTATAAAAAGCAAACTGTAACAGTTTCACAGCTACATGACAGCACTTCAGACAACACTAACCTACTTAACACAAGGCACTTAGTAGCCTGGACCAGTTAGGTATATTTTTAATAATTTTAGACTCTGAGATAAACAGTTCTTTAAGCCAGTAGGACATCCCCCACACTCTTTGTCTACAATTCTATAAAGTCATGGAAGAAAATTAAAACCTGCAATATTATTGTTACTACCGTATCTGTCTGGAGATCGCTGGAATTGTTAGCCTTTCTTGCATTAGCTGTTTAGAATTTCAGACAAATTCTTCTGTGGCAAGACTGATTCATTTATAATCTGACAACGAATGAAAGAGACTTGGGTTTGGTGTTTTTTAGTAACACTTTGATACAGCTCAAGTACTTAAAAATCAATTTAGAAGACAAAAAATGAAGGCTAGCTGTATACAAAAAATACAAGTCAAAGAAATGACAGCAGCAGAAATTTCTTATATGTTCTGATTGCAGGCTGACGCTTCTCTGTGCATATATATGTTCTAGTTTAAGTAATTTATTATACAAAGGCCTGCTGTGAAGTCTCCCAATTTTACCTCAGATGGCTCTTTAGTGAAGCGCTACATACCTGTGTTTTCAAAACAGAAGCTTTTTTATGTACATGCTATGGCATAGAGTAAATTACACAAATTGGTAAAAGCCTAAATTAGGCTAATGGACTTCTGAGTTGCAACCCGCTTAAGATTAAAGATGTGATCATACAGCGCCCTCTAGTGCTTGTTCTCTTTTCCAGCACAGTGCCTGAGTTCATTTGTTTTACTGTTGTGACATTTTATGGCTAAACCCACTTTTTATTAGCATAAAGTAAAAGCTATGGTTGCTAATTAAACTAATACCCTTAGTGTTGTCTCTCTCTACACAGCATTTGCAGTGACTCCTCGGAAAGGCCATCATTCATGGGCCTACAGAAGCTAGCGGGAAAGCCAGCGTGCTTTTCCTACGTGCATGAGGTGGAATTCAGGCTGCCATTCAAGTCAATTGGGATTTTGTAATTTACTTCATTGGACTTAGGAATTCAGCCACCTTTGTTGAACATATATATGCATTGTTGTTATATTCCTATTTTCTTTATTTATCAAGGCAATTTATTACTTATTCTGATATCTACACATCACATGTGTTTTAAGATTTCCAGTGTTTCTTGGTATGTAAGAAGAAACACAGTAAAATTTATTATTAAAGAAACATTACAATAAAATACACTATCTTAGTTTTCACATTCCATTTTAAAAATAAGGTTTCATCTATGACTGTCTCGTTGACTTGAATGGAGCTGTTGGCACAAAAACCAAATGATGATTGGGTTTCCACTTCACATTTTAATTAAAAATCCTCACTGTTTAGTCTGGAGTCATGCATTGGAGTATAACTTCGTAGTGTGTTTTTGACATCAGTCATTTAATATTTGGAATTGTCCTGTGCCATAAAATTTCTGATTTAAGAAGTGCATTTATTAATATAAGCATGTTAATTATGATCATCCTTTATGATCACAGCAAACTGTTGATTCACAGCTTTCTGCAAACCTATTTCCCGTTTAAAGTGATATTATACTGCCAAAGTTTAAAAAAGTTATTTTTTTAAAAAAAGCTACCAGTTTATTGAAATATTTTAGAAGAGATGCTGCTGTTGTGATATTGTGTTTCATTTTGTAATCCCATCTGCTGCTTAGGCCAGATATGCATTTTCTGGATGCAATCTGTTGGTTTCCAATGGTTTACTACATGGTGGGCTCTATCGACAAGTAGGTGAAATAACTGTTAGAAAACTTAACATTGTAGTGCTCAGTGGTTTGTTGTGTGTATCGTCATTGCATGTTTAAATGTGTGTTGTACTTGAAGATGATCTTTTTGCATGCGTGGTTTGTGTCTGTGTGCTATAATTTGGGATTTCAAATTTCTGACTTATAAAGGATATCATTAGTGAAACGTGTCAGGGAACACACGTTAATATCTTCAAAAACATAAGATTAACACCTATTTAGGTGCATTAAGATGTTTCTACAAATCGCCAGATTATAGCCCTGATTCTAGTCTCATTCTATACTCAGTTACAATGTGTTTGGGTTTACTGACTAGGGTTTTGTAAAGATAGCTCAGAACGTAGACAGTCTCAAAATGCGTCCAACAGTCTTCATCTTCCGCTACTTAAAATATCACCTACTCCTACATTTCTGTCTTCATCTCTGCTAATATATATATTTGCATACCTAGGTTTAGCAACATAGATTAATGTAAAAATCAGGCAGAAACAAGAGAAGAGCAAGGCCTCATTAGCATTTGAGCAAACTCCTGTGTGTAGAGTGTCAATTTAAAGAAGAAAATGGTTTGCTTCATTACATACCTAAACTGAGTTGGGGGTACAAGCCCATAATACTCGTTCCCCAGGTAGAAAACAGAAAATTTATTTCCTGTCCTGAATTAACAGAATCCAGTTTTTTCAATGACAATTCTGAAGATTCAACATTTTTCCATCTCGACCTGTTGTAACAAGGGCTTTAAAATGACTTATAGTAGTGATACAGATTTACCTTGGCAATACCATAATCGTGGTGGGATTTGCAAAGCAAAGAATCTACAGAAATGTTTTTCACTTTCTACATTTCTTCCTCTAGACCAATAAAGTGTCTTGGGTTGTTAATACCTACTAGCTCTTTCTTAGCTCTTAATTCCACAACAATTATAGAAAGAATTCATACCAACAGAATAATTGAATTGACTTAAACTGTCCAAAGTAATTAATAACCCAAAGATATTAACCTGTTTTTATTAACGTGGAAAATTAAACTTCAATTAAATTTACTGAGTTTATTTTGAAAAGGAAATTACTAAATACCTCCCTAGAGGTTTTTTGTTGATTTTAGAACTGAGTTCATAAAAAAAAATTAATTGTCTGGTCTTTGAAATAAGTGATTATACAGAGTTCTACAGTTAACAGTAATACTAGCATAAGCTTCTGCATCTTTATGACAATACAAGTGCTTTAATTCCTGATGCAACAACCAAACATATTTCACAGTGGTTTTTTTTCACATCTGTTTTCATCAATAACAATACTTTTAAAAAATATAGTTCATACTTATTCCCTGTGTTTTCCTAAACATGTTTTCAAATCATGTACAATTAATAGAAGTTAATCATCTTTAGCTAAGAACTACAATGTCAAATATGCAAAGTTTCCTTTCTTATTTAATAGGTATAGAATAAATTCCCAAAGTGACAGCTACTACCTTTGAGTATCTAACATATTTGTCATTTGGTCACCTGGCATGAAATGCCATCATCCTAGAGAGAAATTCACCCAAGGAATTAATCTCATTACTACTCGTTTTTGTTAGAAGTGGATGGCCTGCAGAAAAACAGCTTTACCAAAATTCGTAGTTGGGATAAACTTCATCAAAATATGTCATCAAGTAGTAGATATCTGTTCTACAAGCTTCAGGCATAAGTCATTTGAGATCTGTAACTGAAGAGACTTCACAGTTGTGAAGAAATCTATTCAGTATTAAGAAATCTATAGCTAGAAGTACCTGAGAACTAGAATTATACTACTACTAAATTAGGATTTTTTAAATTCTCCACAAATCAGCTGTATGCACCTGCTAAAATAAGAACAGCTGTTGAGCTTGTGAAACGTTGAAATGCAGAAAATCTGGGTATTTCAGAGTATGCTGCTGTTTTCAAGGATCAACTGAAAGACTGAAAACGCAGAAATACAAATTACTCAGAGAAAGTTCAGAGTTCTGCTTGTGCACTGAAGTTGCCAGTATAGATCATCTAAAGTACAGCCTTTCTTTTGCTGTAGTCAACAATCGGGGATATGCAGAGTTTCAAAAAGAATTATATTTTGTATTTGTTTTGGAACACTATCTATAAGATGTAAAATAAATACCACAAATTTGTACAGGTTTCCTTACCCAAAAGTTCAAAAAGAATTTATAATAGGTTACATCAACTCAGGAACCTGAAAACATCATTACGGAAAAGAAAAACTGTATCAGGACACTTAAGACAATTGATATTATAGATTGCCAAATGAGAAGCAATTATAATGACAAAACGGCTTTTCACCTTGGAAGTAAACAGAATGATGCAAAAATTTAGTTTTCCAATTTCCCTTGGAAACCATGAAATTCACCCTTTCTTCTTATTTTCACTTAAAAATTGCTAGGTTCCTAGCAGTCTTTATCATTACAGAAAAGTCCTTTCTAAACTTTTGAAAATGTACTTCATTTCTGTGGAAAATATTGTTAAAACAACTGAAACATGCTTCATTTTGGAAACAAGGCTATAAGAGGCATGATGAGAACTGTAAGTCTGGTCTCTTTGAGTGTTTTCTATGGTCAGGCTTCCCAGGAAATACCATCCAGCAGAGTGCAGAGTTTTACTGATGTACTGCTGCTCCTAAAAGCATCACGACAACACTCCAACTCATAGGTTAACCTAAAAAAGTAATGTGTTGGATGTCCTGGTAGAACACTTATTAGCGTTTTGAAACTGAAATGTAATTGTGGGAAAGAGCACCCCAAAGCATTTATTTGTGTCTGTTTATTGCCAAAAGTAACTGCAATGAAGCAAGTTGTTGCAGCATGTAACGACACACTGTCTTTCCAAGGAATTGTTAAAGGCTTATTCTAAAAAGTTGAAATAAATTTATCATTTTAGCAAAAGGAGAGGCACTGTAACAGCCTACTGAAGTGCATTCTATATGACTCCAAGGAAAATAATTATTCATATTCTATCAATTAATTGAGATGATATACTTGGTGTAGATGATTATACTAGACGTGATGATATGTACATGGAGATGAAGGGAACGAGCAACTCACCCTGTGATCTGCAAATTCCAACCATCCCTAACCTTTTAAGTGTTCCATCTTTAAGTTGCTTGTTTCTTTCTCCCTCTTTCTCTTCACAAAAGCCTAGATGACTTATTAAGATGTGGGGTCACCTTTGCAGCTAATATGGTGGTGGTCGACAAAGAAAGTACAATGAGTGCCGAGGAAGACTACATGGCAGATGCTAAGACTATTGTAAATGTTCAAACGCTCTTTAGGTAAGGCATATTTGCAATCTGTCTATACATCCTCATTAATTGTGAAATACTTAATGCCTTTTGTTCTCAGATAAAAAAATATAATTTTTTTTTCCTTCTTCTACTTAAGTTTTCCCTTATATGAATTTGTGTATTATGTGGGCAAACTTTTTCCCACCTTGCTTAGCAATACACTCAGAATCCTGAAGTATTCTCTTGAAATCTCAGATTAAATTCCAGGCATCCCAAACCTGAGTGATCATTTTAAAAGTCAACTGTCAGGTTTGCAGGAAGGAAAAGAAGACTTAGGACTAAAGATAGTTAAGAAAAGAAATTTTTCCCCAGTGCAGCAGTCTTTTCACAGTAATGCTAAAGCCAGTATGAAAGGCAGATCCTTCTAATGCTAAAAAGTAAGCAATGCATCACTATGAAGTTAGTGGGAAGTGTTCACATTTTGAATATTTAGTTGTGAACAAAAATTAGGTTTTCAGGCTCATGAATGCAACATTGCATATGACAACAACATTCTAAGAGTCATGAAAAAATAACTGAATACAGACTGAAAAAATTATCAGTGTAGAAAAGAGGCTGAGAAAGCAGTGCTGTGATAAAGAACTAAACACACTGAGATTTCCTGTTCACTTGAGAACCTCTTGTGATTAAAGCCTCGCTTCGTGTTAAATGTCTTGATTCAATAAGTATCAAAAGATACCTGTCCTTTTAAACTGTGAAAAAAGTTATTTTCTTAACAAAAAACACAACCTGGACAAAATTCAGTCCTTCCCTAGAAGATTCAATATCATTCAATATTGCTGCCCTCTTCTGTGTCAAGCCTTCCACGTAAGACTGGAGAGAGATGCATAGCAAAAGTATCTTGAATCTGACAGTGTTTCAGAAAACCAAGCTCATTAGAACACATAAGTATTTCCATGGAGATTTTTTTAAATGCAGCCATGTATGAGAATGCAGTTAAATGCTGAGAACATTTCTGCATGTGCTCAAAAGAGGCAAAATCTGTGTTGACGAGAAACTTTAGTTCTGCCTTTTTCTAACTTTGAGTTTTTGAATTTGTATCCAATACTAGCACAGGTGTGTGTTTTTTATAGTCACACCTAAATTTAATTTAGAAACTGTAATTGAACTTAATCTGTGCATCATTCAACTCTACTCTTGACCATATTGTGCAAGGTAGTCTCACTGAGGTTTTGACATGTCATGTCAAAGCATATATATGGCATTTATATGGCAAAGCAAGATTATTAATTTATGTGAATCAGGGAATAATGTCAGAACAGGTATATGAGAACTTGCAACCTAGGCCAAAGAGTACTGCAGCACACTTACATCACTTTCTCAGGCCTGTCCACTACCCTTAATGAGGTCAGCTGATCTGAGTCAATCAAATCTGTGGGGTAATATGGAAGAGAATATAAATATACAAGAGAATATAAAAGAGAAAAATGAGTTGAGTAAAAAAATAAAACTTACAAAGTACAAATTTATTTTTCCCATAGTTGCATTCTACTTCATAAGATACTAAAAAGAAAAATAAACATCATCACAGTACACTGTGTACTATAGGTACCCAACTAGAATTTACTATATAATTTTTCAGTTGTCTTGCACGATGCTTACAACTAGATGGCTGCTGTAACTCATGTATGAACTAGGTACTTTTTACAAATACCAAAAGAAATCCGAATAAATATCTTGGTTTAAGACTTAACAATACGTTTTCAGGAAACTTTGTAAATTTTGCAAGTAGTGTATTGGTGTATTGTATAATTTTTTTTTTCTCTAGAACACGTACAATAAATTCACTTCATTTTTATATTATGTAAAAGTTGTAGAAATAAGTAGGCTTTGGGAAGAGACATAAGGTAGTGGCATTTTCCCATTCTACAGTGTAAACTACATTCATTGCACCAAGGTAAAAAGTTTTGTAAATTAACTTTAAAAATATCTTTAAAGGTTTTTCATTACTTAATAGTAGCTAATAATACCAGAAAAAGCTCTAAGCACAAACTGTAGCGTTAAAGAAGGATTTTAAACCAATGGAGTTTTGCTAATATATACTGTTCTCAAAGATGTCACGTCAATGAAGAAGATTCCATTTAAGTCTCACAGATTGAAATTATTCAGATACAGGCTAATCTGAACCTCACAGATTTGACTGACTCGGATCAGCTGACCTCATTAAGGGTAGTGGACAGGCCTGAGAAAGTGATGTAAGTGTGCTGCAGTACTCTTTGGCCTAGGTTGCGAGTTCTCATATACCTGTTCTGACATTATCCCCTGACTTAGATAAATTAACAATCTTGCTTTGCCAGAAGAGTGTGTCCCCCCTACACTTTAGAAGACAGATACACTATCTATTAAGACTGAGTTATTAGCACCTTTAAGGCTAGAAACTGTTCCATACCAATTAAAACTGTAACACAACACTAGCTTATCTGACTTAATTATAGTTAAAAGGAGTAAAGAAGTGTGACTCAAATGGTCACACTGACTAAGAAAGGAAATCTTTAATTCTTTGGATGGGAAAGAACAAGTTAGCGTAGTTTAAAAGTACAAGGAGAAATTACTAGTTTTGTACTGTGTCCTAGAGATGCTTTTCACTTTTTAATATGAAATATGAAGCCAACGATTGAGTCCCTATTGACAATTTTAAGTCCACCTCAGAAAAATAGTGGGTTTCCTCAGGCAGTAGGTCTGTACTAAAAGGAGTATTTAGGTTTACTCTTGCTTTCTGTTAATTAATGGCTTTAAAAGTTGGTGTTTGGAAGGCCCTGTTCTTGAGTTTTTGTTGGCTAACATCTTGAAGGCTGTTTCAAATACTGCAAGAAGCTTGTTGACAGCAGTACACCTAATAAGTCCATAGTTTGGCTGGTATCTAATAGTCAGCACCAATTTATGGATAAACCAAATGAGGTGTTATGATGGAATTACATTGTTTTCTTGGTTTATCTTTTTGTTTCAGGAAAGAACTAAATGTATCTGTTGCTTGTCTGATTTCCAAATACCAGTAAACAGCAAACCATGTCTTCCATCAGGCTGATTAGGGGTTTCTCCACCCCATCCAGTCCTTTTTTACCGCAATGGGACAGAAAAGAGGGATCTTTGCACAGAATTAGCCTGCTCCAGTACCGAAAGCTTGTGGGCAGTGTGCCCCCACCCAGGGCAAGAGGCAATCTGGCCCTGACTACCTGGGAAGTCATTTCCCCTATTTCCGCCAAAAGGCACTCATAAGTAAAATAATTAATTTTACCAATACCAGCTTTGAAACTGATTTTCTAATACAAATCAGTTTTCATATCTTGGTTAAAAACTAAACCCATCTTTAATCAAAACCTAGTTACCTGCATTTTTTCCCTGTAAATTGTGTATATTTTATCATCAGCTTTTAATTTCCTGTTACTCTTGATTCTGAATGTTATATTGTTAGTTGTCAAATATGAATGCCTGTTCTTTAATAGACCAATACAAGAAAATGTCCAGCCAGCAGAAGCTTACGTAATTCTATGCTACATGATACAGAATTAATGCACAGGAAATTTATTCTCCTTCCTCAGAACTTTAACATATTTGTTAAGCTACCGAATAAATACAAGTTCATACCCACAAGCATGATATTACCAGTATTTTTTTCAATTTTCATGAGCACTTCACAGGTTTTTATAACACATAGCATACAAGTGAAGGTGTACCACAGTTGTATCTCAAGGGTGTGGTTATCGTGTATTTAATATATGTATGTAGACTCCATTCCCTAAGTGCTTAGTCTTTAGTAGGACATAAGTAGACTTTGTGTAACAATACTGCACCACTCAGAGTTTGTATCAAAGTCTGACTGTGAGAGCTAAAAACGTACAGAAATTGCTGAGCATGCACAATGCTTTTCAAACTACAGTGCACACAAATGGTCATTGTTAGGTGATTCACATTCTCACCCAGTTTTCCAAGTCCATTTTTCCTTATATGATCACATTTAACATTTGACATGATAACTGCTAACATAAGAACGGCTAGCATTTCTGCCATCACATGGTCATCTGTTCAGAACATGTTTGGGATCATGTGGTCATCACCAGTCTACATTTTGGCATCAGACCTAGGAAACTATATTGCAATAATATGACATTAGCATGTACTGGCAGATAGTTTTGATGTACGTTTCCCCACATTTAGGCTCTGCTTGAATTGGCATTTCAGTGAAGTTCCTCCCTACAAAAGTGAGGGAAAGAGACTAAAGACTTGCAAAAAGGTACATTGGATTCCATTTGACACTAACTTACTAAACTCAGCTTTCAAGAAACTCACTTAAATTTTTATCTGAATGAAACAGAAGACACACTAATGATGTCATTAGTACTACAATTATCTATTGTCACATGTAGATAAGTGCTTTCAGGATCAGCAGAAAAGATTACAAATGCACATCTCATTTTCTGACACTAATGTGTAGAGGAAATACTCAAATATTAATTGATTCAAAGTTGTTTAGTATTTGCATAGCATAAACTACAAATTTCTTTCTAGTTCTTAGAGTCCTGAGGGCTGGAGAAGGGCTCTTTAGTCTGCCTCATGAAAATCTGTGTAATTCAGCCAAATCAGAGTTAAACCTTCTTCACTGTTTTTTATTATTGGAAGCCTGCATTAGCGTTAACTTATAAATATTTTGTGTATGTAAATATTTCAAAGCTAGAACATAAGTATACAAAAGCATACAATTCTGGGATTCTATGATTTTCTTAGCAACTCCCAAGAAGTGTCAATTTTCATCTACGTTGTCCACTCTGTGGACACAGAGCATACAAACAGAACTCAAAAAAAAAAATCAAATGTAAACAGTACATAAGCCAATTCTAATAAAATGGTAGTTTACATGCAATAGGACAGTGAGTGCAGGCTATATAGTTTTGCACTTTTTGTTGTTTCCTAAAGATTTGTGTCTTTTCAGAAATTACTAAATTAAATTAAATCTCTGTTAATGAAATTACGTGGTTCCTTTCTAGCATTAAAATGTATTACAAGCACAACCTTTAATGTACGTTTGTTGCTTTGTGAATTCTACATAGAATGTTTTGTAGTTTCCTCTGCTATTACACCAGCATTTCATTGCGCCAGGAAAACACCACAGGCTTCAGGCACTTCGTTAAAAACATGGACATGAGCACAAGCTGTAGCATTATGTAAAGCCTTACATTCGTGAATTGGTATAATTAGAAGTATAACTGTTACATTCTTTTAAAATACAGGTTGTTCTCAAGCCTAAGCATTATTACAGAACTAACTCACCCAGCCAATATGAGATTCATGCAGTTCAGAGCCAAAGACTGCTATTCTCTTGCTCTATCCAAACTAGAAAAGGTAAGTAGATTTGCCTTCCTCCGCCCCCAATTTAAATGTTATAATTTTAACACTTTTTCTGATTTTCTAACAATGCTTTCAAAACAAGGGGAAACAGTGAAATGATTTTATGGTTGCAGAGCTAATGTAAAAGATTACTTTTTCCAAATTCTACTCTCATTTAAGAATTAAGTTAGATTTGAGTTCAATCACTTTACAATATAATATTAATCCACCCGCCCTCTGGACAGAGGTGGACACAGAATTTGCTCAAGGAAAATTGAATATTTTTGGATAACAGAATATTCAGAGTTAATGTGGTTTTCCAAGAGGCTGCCACAGGCAATTAATGTGGAAAATATTTAATTGACTAACACTTAAAACATATGCAGCTTTTATTATAATGCATTTTTTATTCCAATTCACTTTAAAGGCACTGTAATTAAATATTCTTTATGGACATTATAATTACATATTCTATATTCCATGTACCTGTATGGGGTGTTTGCATTACTGTGACAGTTTGAGAACAGAGGGCTGGAGCACCTTTCCTGCGAAGGCAGGCTGAGAGCTGGGGTTCAACCTAGAAAGTACAGCCTTCCAGTACTTAAAGGGGGCCTACAGGAAAGATGGGGAGGGACTCTTGATCATGGAGTGGAGCGATAGGACAAGGACTAATGATTCTAAACTAAGGGTAGATTTAGATTAGATATTAGGAAGAAATTCTTTACTCTGAGGGTGGTGAGACACTGGAACAGGTTGCCCAGAGAAGTTGTGGATGCTCCATCCCTGGAGGTGTTCAAGGCCACGTTGGATGGGGCTTTGAGCAACCTGGTCTAGTGGGAGGTGTCCCTGCCCATGGCAGGGGGGTTGGAACTGGATGATCTTTAAGGTCCCTTCCAACCCAAACCACTCCACGATAACAGCAATCGTTCTCTGTTGAAGGGCAGTCCTAGTGACTATAAGGATAGTAACACTACTTAAATGCTAGATAAGACTTTCATATTCTAGTGCACGTGTTGGCATTTTCAAGCTGTGGAACAGGGAGGACAGATGGAGATAAGTTTAATTTAATTTGCTTGTCCAAAATACTATTGCTAAAACATTAGATGGAACATACGAAGTAACATTGTGCATCTGCTTTACTTGGTAAATTCAAGGACAATCCTCTTTTTCACAGATCTTCTTTGGTGATCTGACCCACCTGTGTCTGCAGTCCACAAAACTTACAGTATCACCTTCATGATCTTTCAGGCCATTTTCTGAGTTTATGAGAGTAAGACAAATAATATCACTTTGCCAGTCTTCAGAAACAGAGATCTTTGACTCCAGTCATCTCTTTTTCCCCTTGCTATCAATCTAGATATTATTGCTAGGTTCTTTCATGTAGCCTCCCAGTCTCTTTGCCTCAGATATCTTACGTATCTTAGGAAATTTCAATTCATGTTAAAATCATTATCACTATACACAATTAGCATATAATTTCCATTTCCTAGCTGTAGGGCAAATTTCTTAGATTTTTGGATTTCAGATGTTTCATTGAATTTCAGATAGTTCACTATTTACTGTATAATGTTCACATCGTTAATTGTAACATATTTAATGGAAAAAAGCCTTTCATACAAACTTATCCTCACAGGCCATCTCCCAGTTTCTTACACAAGAATCGAATTCTGCAAAAATTCAGCCTGTCTAGATGAGATAGGATTTGTATTAGAAGTCAATCTTTTACTCAGTTGACTACCATGCTTACATTTCGACCACAAGATATAAATATCTGGGTGATCTTTTGTGATTTGTTGACCTTTGCCTGAAATACAACAAAGGCCTAGTCTTATTTAGGCGGTATTTTGATAAATACATAAAATGGAGAACTGTGAGGAAGCTAGATAATAGTTGTTACATAAAGAGAGGAGCAGTTTGCTGTGGGAGGCACATCTTCATTTGGATTACACCACTATCCATTAAGATTTGCACCTGTGGCTCCTCCATTTCAGCACTCCCTCCCTCAAGGGTAACTTCATGAAGAATAAGCTGGAACTGGCTGGAATCATGCATTGCCAGTTTATTCAGGGCAACAAGTGCCAACAGCTGGATAGTGCCTTCAAGACCGTCTTCCAACCTAACTTAGTTCCTTGGTGTACTGTAACCAACAGCAGAATACTAACAGCTTTCCCAGTATGTGGTGTCTACAGTTGCTTCTGGAATACTCTGTGGGCTGTAGCCTGTCTACTTCAATGCAGTGAAACCAGGGTTTTTATCTTTCTTGCTTTACATCAGCTCCTTCATTTTTCCAGCAAAGGTTCTGTAAATCATTAGAAATATTATAACTTCTTCTCTATCATTATTAATTTATTGTACAAATGTAAAGTTGTGAATATAGGTTGGAAGCTGAACAGTTAATTAACTTCCTATCCAAACTATGCTATGCTGAAATAGAGGTAGATAAATTATCTTAAAGAAAGAACATTTTCTTCATTGCTGTTGAAGATGCCTGCTGTTGGTATTTCCCACTCATTTCATCTTAACATTTGCAGGGAGCACTTCGCAGGTGGTGCTGTCGTTCATTTGATGCTTCAGAACTCCCTCATGTAAAATGAAAGGCAATTAAAAACTCGAGTAAAAATTACCTAATGCAGTGAAATGTACAGCTGATTGTTATTTCTGTGTTTAGCACCTCATTTTCAGAAAGACTAAAAAAGTCAGGCAAGTTGCCCTCAGGTACCACTGAAACACACATGCAAAATTGACTTTTCAACGTAATGGACTCCAGAAGAAAGATATGCAAATCAGAAGTCCATCTGTTGTTGCAGCTGCAACTTTCCTCATTTTAGAGACAAATAAATCTGAACACCAAACTTAGCACTGACATAGGAGAAAGCAATGGCCCTCGCAAAACAGAGAAAAGGAAAACAAAACATCCATGGTCTAAACTTAAACCTTATCTTCTCCGTATGTCTTAGATAAGAAAAAATGAAGCAACCACTCTCTTTCTTGAAAGAAAGGGTTTGGAATGTCTTGAATAAGATTCACACTTTAGTTTTGTATGATTTTTTAATATTTTCTTCCCAAGTAAATATTGCAGGTGTTAACTAATGGATAAAAATTCTAAACCTTCAAACGATCATTTTAAAATATATGAAAACTCCTTTATCTTTTAATCAAACTAATACTGTGATTTTGTATCTTCCACAGGAAAAAGCTCTAACATGTTAGATGAGCAGAAAACTATCTGGGATGTCCCAGTATATTTACAGTGATACACACAAAGCCAGGCTGCTTTTCTTTGACTTCAGTTAAGGATAGGGCATGTTGTCTTCTTTTGTTTTTAATATTATTCAGGTTTTAAGGAGATTTGAAGTAACATTAAGTCATAACAAGCAATAAAGAGATATGGTTTATAAAAAATAGATTGGTATCTCTTAATAGGTATAAGTCTTATTTTAGATGGATCTCTAGTGGTTTACATCAGCTATAATTCTAAAATTGTACAAATAATTAGCATACACATTTTGCTGTTGAATTGGCAGGTTTTTAGAAAGCTGTTCCAGATCAACAACAGAAAATGAATCTGTTCATAACAAAAGGTAGAACAGATGCAATTAAGAACGCATAGTCCAAAATGTTGTAAAGTCTTCCAGGGGTGAAGTGTTATCAATCCAAAATCCCTCGTGTCAAGAAAGCAACTGTAAAGAGGTTTCCATCCCCACATTTCTGATTAATCTTCTATCTGACATGGGCAACAACCACCATTTGCCAAAACTAATAGTGCACTGACTGTTGCCTGTAGTAAGCCACTACCTCTGCCACCTTTGTATGTTCCTGCATGACCTCTAGCCGCCCTCCTATATCCTTGTATGTTAATTAAAGCAACTTTGCATTGTTTCTACACAACAGTTACAGCCTATGATGGCAGTTCCCATATTACTATTTCTATCAGAGGAGAATACATTAAATCAAGATGGGCCCTAGGTCTCTTTCAGCCACTGACAGAGTGGCCAAAACAGGGCTTCAGGTTAGTTTGGGGTTGGTACTTTGTTATTGGTATCATAGAATTAACTGCTATGAAGGAATAGGTATTTATTAACAAATAGTAAGAAGATAAAACCATGATAAAGAACCTTGAAAAGGATTTGATAAAATTATAACTTGAGGTAGAAAAGAGGGAAATAAACTGAAAAGTTTATGAACTTGACCTTCTGGGCAGATATTCTCCGGTATTCTTACAATATGCAAACCCAAAAGGAAATAATTAATTAACTTTGAATTAAATGGCCTATATGGAGGATACATATGCTAAGAACTCAAAAACACAACTGCACACCTTTTATTACTTAGGAAGAAAGCAGTTAAAGTAAAAATTCTGAACTTCATGACTTGAGCAAGGACACAAGCATAGGAAGACTGAGAATGAAATACAGATCTCCATCTATTATTAGCTGTGTCTTAAAACATCATCTATATAGGTGAAGTTGTACAGGATGCACTCATGCCATGATCTTTTATTTATGTTCCTAGAAATGATCTATGATTTTCTTTAAGTAGTTTTATCACCTTCCTCATTAATTTCAAAAAGTGTCAGGGAAGAAGCTGCTGAGCATCACACTTGTCGTGAAATAAAACTGCTGGGACACTGGCACGTTTCTGGCTTCTACGTCCGCAGTATTCTCTGGGAAGTGAATAAGTCAGCAAGTAATAAAGCAGAACTGAATGCAAAGGACTTGAGTACAAACTGTGTTTCTCACAAGTCTCTTTTAAGCAAGACTAAAGAAAAAGCAAGCCTGTAATAAGAGATGGGAGGAAACAATATAAGACATATAAAATAAAGAGGGAGAATAAATTTCTAAGCTTCCATTTTAAAATAAAACAATTAGTTACATCCTTATGTTTATCATAGAATTTTGGGTACAGAATCAAATTATTCCCCAAATATCTCCTGCCTTATCCCACCTTTCTCGGCACAAAACCAGAATCTGCTGCATATTTCTCTAAACAGATGGAAGGATAAACATAATACCTGAGTGACAAGGTAGGAGGATAGTCACTTCACAGCCAGTTCCCTATAAAATATTTTATGGCATGAATCTAAAAGGATTTAGAATCATAGAATCATAGAATTGCCTAGGTTGGAAGGGACCTTTCAGATCATCTATTAAACAAAATCTTTCAACCTGAAAAACTCTAAGTACTGAACAAACATGCTACAAGTTTGTATAAAGAAACTATATTCGGAGTAAAGAGATTTTACACTTTTGACCTCTTTCAAGTTAATATCAATTTGATGTTTTTAGTATCGTCCTTCCAAAACCAGCACTAAAAGTATTTTCTATTGTTTAATTCCTTAACAGAAAGAGCGGGAGAAGGGATCCAATCTGGCATTTATGTTTCGACTGCCCTTTGCTGCTGGCAGGGTTTTCAGCATCAGTATGTTGGATACGCTGCTTTATCAGGTACTATGAACAATAATGTGACTTAACTCACACATGAATTGTTACTGCCTATTTTATTGTACTTAATTATTAGATGACCTGTTTTCCAACCTTAATATGCCTGTCTGTACCAGGAAAAATCAAAGGTAAAAGATAATGGAGCATGTTCCAGTGACAGTACTAGCTCAATTATTAACCCAAAAACCGTGTTCTCGCAGGAATGCTGCTGTTAAACAATATTTACTGTTTGTGAACCTCTCCACACTCAAATAAGCAGGACAGTTTGTATAAGGCCTACTTAAAATACAGATTATACAAACTAATAACGCTTGTACTCTGTGACAAAAAGGCAGTGCCCATTCCCACAAAATAGTGTGTCTAATGATGAAAATCAACAGAATTACTTTTATGATTAATTTTTCAGTCATTTGCATTTGCTGATAGAGACCTCAATTACTTTATTGGGTCCTGTCCTCTTACTCATGTTGACTAGACCTCCAGATGACCAGTTATCATATCTTGAAGTAATCCATTCTTGTCCTAACAAGACATATATGCGGTGGTTACAAAGAGACAGTGGGGCAAGAAATGGCAGCACTGAACTGCCCAAGAATCCAGGATGGAACTCCTCATGTGAAAAGTGATGACAGTCAGTGGGGATAAGGGAAGGGCAGCAGCCTCAGACAGCTGAAGAAAAAATATATCAGAAAATACGGGGTCAGGACAAATGAAGGTAGTAGTTGCTGATTTCAGGGTGAACAAACAGGAGAATATTGCCCTTGCTGCTCAGCAATGACCACCTTTCTGCACACCCTGATACACTGAGATGCCCAAGCAGCAGCCCCAGGCACTAGCCTTTGAGGATCTAGCTACACAGAATAAGCAGCAACGCCACCATGGCCTATGCAGTCTGCTCACCTAAGCAGCTGCCTACTTTGCCTATGCCTGTGGATGCTTTTGTATTCAGGCACTAAACGTTCGTTCAGGGAAATTATTTTACTTGGTAATTTGGTGCATGAAAGGTGTTCTGCTTCCAAATAAATTCCCTGAATGCAAATTCAACATAAATAGAAAAATTCCTGGAGCTAAGCTTTTCTCAAAAAGCCATTAATATATGAAACAGTCATGTATGTGGGCAGGTACCAAAAGCAGACACACCAACACATGTAAAGCCATTTATCAAATTTTAGATGTTTTAAAAATACATGTATATGCTTATAAAGTATGTTTTTAATCATGTTGCAGAATATCAACACCAGGTATGGCAAATTTTTTTTAAAAAGTAGATTAAGACACCTATACAGAAACAGACCTGTCATCATCAGCAACTAATGCCAGCACATAAGGAACTTCAATATTTCATACTTGCTCCTAGACATGATCGGTCATGCTATGATTTGACAGAATAAAATTATTCACCAGAAAGTATTTAAAACAAAAAAAACCCCACACACTCATTCTCACTCAAATTTCACCCATTTTTCTTTGAACTTCTACCGCTCAGGTGAATGTCATTTTTGTGGAATTATCTTTCTTATTCCATGTTAAAAGAACAATGTTAGCAAGTTCTCTGTTCTTTTTCACGGTCCCATCCTTTTCTGTATGGCATCTTTTTCTTCTGCATACAAGGAACAGAATAAATGACATGGGAAACAGTGGGGTTCATCTAGTGCTTCCTATTTTAGGCCAAAAGAAAAGCCTTTGAATTATCTTTAGGACACTGACTGAAAAATGAAAACTTGGTCTAGCAAATCCATGTGAATACACTTTTAATCTAATGATAATTCCATAGCATAAATGATGCAGCCAAGATAACAAATAAGTGAACGTTACAAAAAATTCTGTTCTTTTCAAGAAGATGCTCATTGGCATTTACCCTGTCACAACTGGAAAATTACCAGTGTAACAATTAAAATAATCAAATCACTATGTATCAAATTAAATCTGTCTAGCTTCTGAGCTTAAATGAAGTCAGATGCTATAATTCTAGAGGATGTATATAACACCTTTGTAAGGTATTTCTTTATTAAAACCTATTTGCTAGCTCCATATTTGCATTAAACCAAAAGAGTTAATTGCAAGCTGTGTTCCAACAAGGACTGATAGCCTGCCTTGAACGCTGCCCTACTACACCTAAGAAGAGGTGGCAATGAACAGTCCTACCACAGTTAGCAGAGCACCCATATGGCCCTTTGATTCCAGCAGCTCAACTCAGAAGAAGGAAAAATATTTGGGATTTTAGCTGATCTAATATCTGTTCCCAGTCTTAGCCTACACTTCTCCATTTAGCTTAATTTCTACCTTTTAACCAATCAGCAAAACAATTCTGTTAGCAGAGCAACAAGCCTGACCTGAGATAAGGCAGATCAACCCTTAAAAAAATAGATGGATTGGCAAAGGTAAATGACTTGTTTGAATTAAAGTAATAGGAGTCTCACCTTAGTATTACCAGCAACTCAGTACTGCAGACCCATCTAACATACGACAGCTTTTATTTTGCACAGATTTCATTATTATAATTTCAAACGTAAAAAGGTTAACACCTTACTTCCATTGTTCTTACTTCTACATTCACCTTTGCTTTCATGGTGCCTTATTGTGCCTTAGTCTCTTTGGGTCCTGTATGTACATTGGATGCATATGTAGAACCAAATAAAAAAAACTTATTTTATATATAAGTTGATTCAGCACAAAGAAAGGGATAGCTATTTCTGTGGTGATTAAAATACTTAAAAGATAAAGAGATTGATTGTAAACACAGATATGCAATTTGTTTGAAATTCACACACGGTACTACTAATGGTTACCTGCTCGTCTGTTCATTAAAGCTTTTTCCTTTCTTTTCTGTCTCTCATGTTGCAGTCATTTGTGAAAGATTATATGATTTCTATCACAAGACTTCTGCTGGGACTTGATACCACACCAGGATCTGGGTTTCTTTGTTCTGTAAGTTATTAAAAAATAAATAAAGTATTACATATTACCAGAGAAGATTCTGTGCTGTCTGCAAAATACCTCTACTTTCTTTGCATAGCGCTTCCTTTTGTGAAAGTCCAAGAAAGGCCATCTGTTCCCTTTTTCACCAGGGAAAGGCAAGAAAATTAGATAGAAAACATACTCATTTTTTGTTACTTCCATAGCAAAAAACATCCCCCCCCAAGAAAACACAATACATTCTATAAAGCACAAAAAAAAAATAGGAAAGACAGGAAAACACAAGAAAAGTGCATTTTGTAGGAAACAGCAATGGCAGTTCAGCAACTGATTTTAAAAATTAAGTATATAAAAACCAGGAAGCACTACCTATATTGTACAGCCTGGCTAGCACTTACACACAATGCTATTTCACAACACCCACTTCCATCATAAGCAACAAAGGGCAGAACTGGATTCTACATAATGCTAAGATGTATTAAATGGTTTTAGTTTAGATGTCAAAGTTCAAAAGTCATCTGTTATTATGTATGTCAATATTTTCCAATGTAGCCTTTATTTATTTTTATATGTATATACACAGACACAAAAATAAACCCATAAAAAATTATTTTTTATTAAAAATAAACCCCACCTTTCTGTTTTCCTCCCACACCCATCACAGGTGGCAAACACATGAACAGAAGTTGAATTATGTACCAGTTGCTTTCTGGGAAATTATAAAGAATTGCATGATGTTGTTCTCAAAAAGGAAGTTATTAGTGATGGTTTAAGAAAGTTGCTTACATAAAAAACAATTATGAATTTGTTGGTCAGTCATTATGTTTTATTACAGTGAATGCAAGACAATTGAATCTCTGAAAAGAGGCTCACATATCTTGAAATAAAGCTAGTGTAGTAGTAACAAAATACTTGAGATTAATTTAAGACTTTCTTATGCCATTTAAGCTTTGCGTATTACTTTTCCCCCATTCCCTTCTCCCCAGATATCCAGCCAGCAGTATAGTGAACAGTTACCTGGCTGCATTTAAAATAACTTGTGCTTTTTTCAGTCCATCCATCACCAGTTTCTTACTGCTGTCAATATTTAATTCATTATTTTATATTTTAATCAGATATGAGCACTGGATGAAAGATGCCATGTGAGTTTTTAAGTAATTTTAAAACAAGAACAGAAGTAATTTCATAAGACTGAAATATTTGCACTGCAATGTCTCTAAAACAGGGAGAGAACAAAAACAGTGTCTACAAACTCAATAGAAGCTCCAGATTTGTTGTGGAACAAAGGTGCAATACTACAATATGATCACCACCAGCTAGTGTTTGGTTTTAAAATTTTTTCTAGAGTAGTGTAGTGAATAAGTGATAAACCCTCAAGAGTTAAAAGTCCTCCTTCCTATTATTATTTGTTCAGATGAAAATCACAGAAGAGGATCTATGGATTAGGACATATGCCAGACTATATCAGAAACTTTGTTCTTCTACAGGAGACATTCCAATTGGAGTCTATAGGACAGAATCCCAAAAGCTTACAACATCTGAGGTATGTCAGTTTACTATACTTTTCTTTGGATTTGGTTACAGAGTATACAACGTTCTTTGGTCCTCACAAGAATGGGAATCAGTTACTTAAAGAATATTGTGAATGCCATACCTGCAAATGCACAGAATTCCAGTAACCCACTGAAGGTCTTTCTCTGCTGACATGTAGACGATCACATTAACTCAGGGCTCACGTTCAGCCACAGACTTCACGAATACCCAGTCTACATACTGATTTTCATTCCAGTGCTGACCTACAGGGAAGTGACTTGTTGAAAACAAGGGGCAGGTCTGGCGCAGATGGGACAGGCTAGGATAGTTACCTCTCAGCCAAACTGGCATGCGGTGACTAATGGCAGTATCCATTACAGGTCCTGTATCAGGTGTGACAAGAATGTCAGCTGTATATCTCAAAACCAGTGGCATTTCATGAATTCAATTCACATGAATTCCTAATGAGAAATGAGCAACAAGAGAATAAATTAATGTTATTAAAAGTATTGTGGGATTTCTCTAAATTTAGCTGCCAAACAGTGGTAATTTTTTGTATATATGTATTTATGTGTCTGCCATACAAATGTATACATTTCTTTATATATACACAAAGAAAGACAAAAATATTTTTTCCTGACTATTTAACATGCATTTTTTTTTGTTTGTGCTGCTTTTATTTGTCATGTATAAATCATTTGTTTACATGACCATTAATACTGCCATCTCATTAAACCATGACTCAAATACAGCTCTAAAATGCAAGTGAACAACTTTCTCCTTTCTTCTGAAATACTCATAGTTACTGATTTCCAAGACAAAAAATTTGTATTTTTCTCTTCCATATAATGTTATAAAATATTAAGCCATGTAATGCTTAACCTCAAGATTTATCTTGAAGGAAGTACAAACATTCAGTTAAGATTCATTTAAAAGTAAGGGTTACAGAAAGCTTTGCAAGGTTCCACCAAGTTTGCTACTGTCTCTCTCTGTGGACCACCAAAATATCTACAGGTGGGTTTTACAGCTTAGCCAATGCAATAATGTCAGCTGATTTTTTTAAACATAGCAGCATTAATATAATCCATCAAAATAATTCCTTGGAGAATAATATAGGCAGCATTACTGCGAATATGAAAAAAGTCTGTCATAGCTTTCAACAAAACAGAGGATATGCCAGGTTCCAAGAATTCATTAAATAAGGATAAGTAAGATAAAATTAATGGCAGTGCTTCATTCTCACATTCACAGCTGGCTATTTAACTTCAGGTCCAAAAAAGAGAATCAAGAACAGTTTAACTGTGAGCATACAACATACTGTGAAGAGTGCATTTTACTGGCCTGTTTTTTCCCTTTCTGCATTTTATAGAATCGTAGAATCGCCTAGGTTGGAAGGGAACTTTCAGATCATCTAGTCCAACCATCAGCCTAACCCTTTTGTCAGAGTTACATGCTTTCACATGACGAAAGAGTTCACAGGCTTTCAAACACAGAGGCTGACTGGCAAACAGCATCTGTACAGGACAGGGCTAACTATGAGAGTAACATTTGCCTTTTCTACATGAACGTTTTTTTTGGTGGGGGTTGGGGGGTAAGCGTACGTACTCAAATAAGTCTTCCGAGGCAAGCTTAACGGATAAATTAAAGGTCTTTCAAATGTTTTTCTGAAAACAAGGTTGGAACCATCAGCCACTTAACTCTAAACTCACAATTTTACCAGAACACTGGGAACCTCTGGAGCCTGTACACATGCAGCTGCTCAAGTGCTTGGTCAGACCAGGCCCAGATTTAGTTTAAGATAGTTATTGATTATCTTTTACAAAGAAGCAATTTCTTCAGACATTCAGACACTGAAACCAGCCTGGACGCCATTGTCCCATAGGTAAGGGGAGTTCCACTGTTACTTCCTGCCAGCTTTCACAGAGATGCTGAAAGCTGTGATCTTTCTGCAAAGCAGTTCTTTTGAGGTTAAAGGAATTTTCAAGTAATTACACCAATAAAATAATATTACCATGGGCTATCATTTTAACTTTTCAGTATATTAAGCCAGAAACAACTTTAAAATATTGTTGGATGAGATCTTTAAAATGAAAGGTTAGAGAAACGTGAATTGCTATTTTTCTCAGGAATTATGGACTTCTAACCATAATCCAAAGGTTTCCAATTCAGAGAACCTCCAATGTGTATATCAGTTTGAGTTCAAATAGACATATAAAACTTAATTTGTATTGCACACATCTGGAAACTGTCAGTTAATCATTAACTTGAGTCACAAGAACAAAATATGCCAATATTAATATTTCTACATGTATGATTTCTCCTTTGACAACTCCTTTTTTGTGCTATGCAAATGAGAAGCCCTCACTTCACTCTGACAGATAAAAATAATTCCTTTAAAACGAAAGCAAGTTTTCAGTGATCTAGTTACTGAATAACTAGCAAATCTAGCCTGCCTCTCAATGACCTGCAGCTACGACTCAAACCGTTTTAATTGCATAAAAAGAAAAAAAAAAAAAAGAGACATGAAGTCTTCCTTATTACCTGTGTAGCTGATTTTCTGTGGTTCCTGTTAAAACAGTCCATGTTTGTTGTTTTAGATTCACTTCTGTTTAAATTGTCTTTTGTTTTCTTTTTCCCCTTCCTTTGTCAGTCACGAGAAATGGCTCCACAAGTAAGTATTTGCTTATTGTCTGCCTGTTTCTGGGTGTCGTGCCTTAAGCCCGGTAGGCAGTAAGCACCACGCAGCCACTTGCTCATCTCCACCCCAGTGGGATGGGTGAGAGAACTGGAAGGGTAAAAGTGAGACAACTCGGGGGTTGAGATAAAGGCTGTTTAATAGGCAAAGCAAAAGCTAGGTGTGCAGGCAAAGCAAGATAAGGAATTCACTCACTGCCTCCCATCAGCAGGCAGGCACGTAGCCATTTCCAGGAAAGCAGGGCTCCATCATACATACTTGGGAAGACAAATGCCATAACTCCGCAAGTCCCCCCATTTCTTCATCTTCCTCCAGCTTGTATTGCTGAGCACCATGCCACATGGTATGGGATATCCCTTTGGACAGTAGGCGTCAGCTGCCCTGGCTGTGTTCCCTTCCCAACCATTCACCAGCAGGGCACTGAGAGAAGCAGAAAAGGCCTTGAGGCTGTGTAAGCACTGCTCAGCAACAACTGAAACATCCCTGGGTTATTGACACCATTTTCATCACAAATCCAAAACTTACCCCCATACAAGCTACTATGAAGAAATTTAACTTGAACACAGCCAAAAACGGTACACTGGGTTAAACCCTGGGACTGAAATCCTTACAAGAAATGGAACTATGCAATGGATTATCCTTGAGTAAATAAAGCTTAAAGCAACATTGTTGTAAACACAAAAATCTTATTAAAATTCTGAAAGCTGGCAGACTGGGACATTCAAAAAAGCCCAATAGAATTTGATCCCTACTGGGTCTGTCCCTATTGAATTCCGAAGATAACTGATCGTCTTTACAGTCTGGCAAAAGCCTTGATCCTAAACATCTTAAATGCTAGTGGACAAAAATCTTCCAGTTTATCATAAAAGGAATATGTGGCTGTACTTAACAATGCTTCAGACAGCTGTTGGAGCAGAAGAGCATTCCTAGGGCTACTGGAATACAGAACAGTAAAGTTCTTTTAACATAAAACGGGCAGTTACATAAAAATAAGGAATTGCTTTAGAATACAATAGATGAATCTGCACATTAAAACTGTTTCATATTTTACACACTTAGCTCCCAGGGAGCAGCAAGTCAAGGGAACAAAGATCCAAGAAACTAATTGATGTTTGGTGTCTGAACACACATCTTGGTATTTTCTAGAGATTTCACCATGTTTCTTTTTTAAGGAATCACAAAAAAATATATACACTTCATCAAACATGATGATCAATTACTTCTATATAGTAGTAGTGACACCATATCATCAGTTATGCTTCTCATATGGCAGGTTTACAAGTTATGCAAAACAGAAATTAAATGAAAAGAAATTAAAGCAACTAAACCCCAAAATAGATTAATGATAATTATGATGGTATTTTTGAAGAAATTTTGAGACTGATTAAAACAGAGGGGGGCACACAGAAGTACTCTGCACTGGGCTTTTATTTTCTATATACTAAACAGCTGCCACTGGCAGGCACATTTTTGTTCTGCTTTTGAAAGAGGGTTTGGGTTTCTTTGGTTTTGCTTTATCTTTAAACAGTTTAATTTTTTCCTCCTGCGTACAGGGAAGGACCATTCTGCACACCTTTCTCAACAGACACCATAAAAACTAAATAGTCACCTAAGTAAATATTTAATTTCCACCTTCATTTATGGTTTCAACTCACCCATCCCAGTGTTTCAAAAGTTCAAGTTAAGGATTTACAGATTAACAGAATCAAAAGACTTGTTCTTTTACTTGGCCTCTCCTGATTATTCTCTGGCTTAAAAAATTTGACTTACCCTCCTGTAGTAATTAGGATGGTTGGTCCCTGCCTTCCCAATACTAGTGGCAGCAAATCCAGACGGCTGTTTTATCAAGAGTTGGACAAGGAAAACGGCCAATGCAGACAGGAAGAAAAGCAAAACAGGACCATCCTTTATACTCAAGTTTATAAGATTTGTTCACTCCAAATAGACCCTTCCTGTCCATAAGTAGCACCTTATCATATGGAATGTACTTTGCTTACCTTAATCCATACTAAAAAATACATGCGAAACCAAAATGTCAATTTAAAATAACAAACAACAACAACAAAAATCCAATAGCGTTCCTGTAGACAGGGATTCAGGGCTCTCTCTTATGCCCTACCCAAAATAACATCAGCTGAGTCAGTAACAAAAGTTCAAAAATCATGTCATTTTTCAAAAAAACACCTTTCTGTTGCCGACTAAGCTGAAGAGCCTCAATAAACTAGTGGGTCTTTGCATGAGGCTTATTGCAAAATCCTAGTCTAGAATATTAAAATTTGATTTTACTTGAAGTGTTACAACATAAGCATGTTCATCATTCTTTTTATTTACTGGCTGTGATTCTTTTGTTGTTTGCTTGAGTTTGGGGTTTTTTTACACAGATAAAATCTAGTTTCTGCAAAAGGGAAAAAATTAGTATGTTTCTCACACTGTCAGACTTACTCATATCAAATATTATTTTATGGACTCCAGGAACCTTACAGATTCTGTGTGGAAGAGGGTACTGAGCCTCTTAAAGAAAGGTTATATTCAACACTGATGACGATAAGAGTCTTGCTTTCAGATTTTATATTAACGGGAAAAGGCCTTTAGAGCCTCAATAGCTTTTCAGTTAAATGTGCTTTATTCACTGATCCCTTCCTGCATATTGTGAACTCTTCCTAGTTTTCGGGAGTCATACAAACTGAGCCAGCTCCACTTTAAGTCATCTTTGGTTTATACTTCATTTGTTTATTTTAAACACTCAACACACTGAAATCAGTCACCAGTAACTTGCTAATATGACTGCACTGATAACAGCAAGGGCTTCACTATTTCAATGTCAATAAAAGATAGTTTAAAAGATCACAACAATAATTCACAATTATAAGGAAGTAGTTTTGAAACTAGAAGCTAAAAGTAAGTTAAAGGTAAAATAGACATTAAAACAACTTTGAAGTTATCTTTTGAAATGTTTCCTCTTATATTCCTTATGATCTTTTTGTATATGTTAGAACTACGCATGTAACCCATCCACTTGAGCTACATCAGTAATGCTGTATGCATATACTATTGGTCATACTTGGCTGGCATTAAGGAAACACAGCAACAGAGGGCCAGATTTTGGCCCTTAAGTCTGCTGCTTTTTGTTACTATATGAGTGAAAAAGCAACATCACTATGCTTTAAAGTGAGAATTAATTACCTCATTTGCAAGAGGTGCCCTGAATCACACTGAAGGCCACTGCGTATATCCCTATTTTCAGACACAGAAGCATTCCAGATACTATGTGCTGGAAGGTCAAAAATGCCTGGGAACTTGAGACACAGGTAACAGGCACATTCTACCTGTGGTCTTAAAAGAGTACTCAAAACAGTGCAGCCGAAGTTGAACTGTTACTTAATGAAGCCACAACATACATCTAAAAAGCAGTTACAGAACTTGAATTTTTAAAAATAGGTAGACTTGGAAGAAAGTAGAGAGGTCATTCAGAACGGATGCTTAGATTCAGGAAAGGCAGTATCAGAAGCCTAGAGTTGGTCTTCTCAGAATCATAATGGAATCAGGCACTAAATAACACTTAACTGCTTTTGCACCTGAGAAATGTATTTATATCATAAACAAGCTTTTTACATTAAAAAAGCAAAGTCTCATAAAGGATGCCCAATTCAGGAACGCTTGCTAAATACGAACAGCCGAACACCCTCAGCTCCACGGCAACCAAAACACATGTTCAACCCAGTGTTAAAAGTCTGCTGCTATTGTTTAAAGTCCTTAATCTCTCTTGTCATTTTTCTTTCAAGTCTCAAATCTCTATCAGTGTGGAAGAATGGGAAGACACTAAAGACATCAAAGAACAGATTAGTTATCGTAATAATCATCGTAACTCAACATCCAGTGATCAGTCTGATCATCCCTTGTTAAGACGAAAAAGCATGCAGTGGGCCCGACGGCTGAGCAGGAGAGTACCAAGACACTCTGGTAAAACAGCTGAGAAGATAAACCAGCAGAGAATGAACCTTTACAGAAGGTCAGAAAGACAGGAGCTTGCTGAACTTGTGAAAAACAGAATGAAGCATCTGGGCCTTTCTCCAGCAGGATATGGTATGATTACTGTAATACTTTAAATTAATAAAAACATCAGTATTATGCAAGCTGAACTTACCTTTAAGAACTGAGGGTGCCATAAACAAAATATGAAGTTTATGATAAAGGTTTTGTTTTGTTGGGGTTTTTTTTGGTTGGGTTTGTGTTGTTTTTTTTTTTAAAGAGAAACTTGCTGAAGTGTTTTTAATTGGTTCTATAATCACCCATTCCTATTTTCAGATGGAAAGCTCAGAAGGGAGCGTGTCAGTCACATTTATATTTAGCACATATGATATGTGTATGCAGAAAATATAAACATTCCCCTGTCATTGAACAACTGCGCCAATTTTTAAAATTAATGCCAAAGTGTCACATAAAAGTAATTTTATAAAGCATGTTTCGCTAGGGCTTTAGATACCATTTTTATCCATCAAGACCTTCTTCAGCAAGGCTGATGCTGGGTTGCTTTTTCCTTTGTTGAGGGGGAGGGCTCTTTTTGTTTGGTTGGTTTTTTGGTTTTTTTTTTTAAAGCTATTGAGAAGAGCTCGGAAGGATTGCCTTTCTACAGCCTTGGCTCTGTTGTGTGGAAGCCTCCAGAACTATGGGTTCTAGTTTTCCTTGAAACACCAAGAATTTCTAGATCCCATCTTATTTGTCTGCATAGTAGGTCCAGTCTGGAGCTTAGTGCTTTCTACTTCAGAATTGTTAGCACTGGCATTCCCATACTCAATTTTCATTTGAAGAATCCAAAATGTACTGTTTTACAAATGTGTTACTCTTCATTTTTTAACACAATTATTTTAAAATTTGATTTATCCCTAAAATATCCACTATCAGAAGGTAAATGTGATATTTCCTGCAGAATGGATGTTTTTATTTGTCCATTTTAACTACACACATTCTTAATGCAGGGTCAAAACATCTTTTGACAGTAGCAGGAATCAATCATGCCAGTTAGCTCCCTGCAGAAGTTAAAACATGCTCCTTAGTACTACCTCTCTGCACGTGTGTGGAACAACAGAAACAAAAAATCCAACAAACCAGGAAACAAAAATCACAGCTGCTTATGTATCTCCATGTATAAGGATGATCTGTAGAGCCAGGATTTCACATCTTTGGGGTCTGTTTTACATTAATAACCTAATAACCTCCAAGACCTCCAAATTTAAATTCAAGAAGCAGTGAATTCATTTAAGCCAACTGAGACACAACACGGTTTTGCCTATGCAAGCTTCTAGTAGAGGTGTGATGTTAGTATGGTGGTACAGGTGCTTGTATAACTAGTTACAATACTTTGCATCAGTTTCACTTTACCGAAATAAGCTGTATCGTAAAATACCATTTTAACTGTATAACTGCATCTATACTGAGTCTGTGTGAGCTTATCTAATTTTTTTCTAGATCGAAGTATACTTATGATGGTGCAAATATGTGATACAAGCATGTAGAAAAATTGCACATACTAGAAAATTCCCAGTATAGTGATTTTCAACCTCCAGATCAATATCAATAATACTACCTATAATAATACTACCTATATCAATAATACTTCATTAACAAAAGATTTAGGAATTGGATTGAAACTTGAATGGGGCTGTTCTATTTCAAATCATTTTCCCTAAAATGCTAAAGAGAGAAATTAACACCGAAGCAAGACCTCTCCTTTTCAGTCCTATTAAGTTAAAACCAGTCTCACTGCAGCATCCCAGGAAGCGTACCAAGAGAAAGCTGTCTGAAAGGTACTGCAATGACAGGTGTAACAGTGTAGCGAGACTCAACTAGGCAAAAACCTTCAAGAAAAAAGAAAAAAATTCTTACGGCCTTCATTTGTAACATACCATTAGAAGAATAGTTAAAAATGCAAGAAATAAACACCAGTTTCCATTTATACAGCATTCACATTTCAACCCATTGGCACAGGTGATAAAAGGAAAATCCTTACTAGACAAATAGGGAAAGGGTAAAAAAAAGTTTATATTGACCAAAATTGGAAATGGATGAGAATGCTGTTCACCTGCACTGAAACTTGCTTATCGCTTGACCTCAATGCCAACTGAGGACTAAAGTTCCTACTTCCTACACACTAACATAAGCCACATAACAGATTGGTAAATTACGCTAAAACTGGGTTGCATTTAGAGTTGCTATGACTGAAAAAGATGCAACAGAACATTTTTAGGACATTCAGAAAGAAAACAGGTTATTTTGAGAGAAGATAACTCAAAAGATTTTATGACAGATAGCTCCAATTCAAGTGCAGATGAAAAGAAGTTGCTGAAGTTATTCGAAATCACTGTGACACCAGACACTTTTTGACAGGTCTATGAACCAAAGATGATCTTTCATCAAATTACTTTGTCAGATATCATAGTTTTCACGATTTATTTGTAAATGTAATTAATTTGGGTTTTTTTTGTTCTCTAGATGCAATGAACGACCATCAGAACACTCTTTCTTACATCCTGATCAATCCTTCTCCAGATACAAGACTAGAGCTGAATGATATAGTGTAAGTTAAAGCACACCAAAAAAAAAAAAATAATCACAAGACCTGCAAACCTTTCTGCCTGAATTTATTTTATTATCTTTCTGCTGGAAAAGAACCTCAAACTTTCCCATGCATCTGCAATAAATAAAATATGGAGACTTTTATTTAAATAGACACATAATTATACATATATATGTATATAGTTAAAATGCACATATAAATATATAATACATGTTAGTAATGCTCTTACCTCCGTGTTCTCTCATCCTCCTTTTACTCTGTACATTTACAAAATAATCTAACCAAAGCCGCTGGATGGCTTCACAAAATTAATATTCTCATTCTTATTTATAAGTTAGCTACAAAGTCTTAATAGAAAGATCAACCCTTCAAAAATCAGTGTTTTCTTCAAATGGGGTTTTATTACAGGGATCCAAAGATCTTTAAAGTAAACAGCAGTCTTCCCCTGAATATCACACGGTATTTGTGCTTAAGATAATTTGAATACAAATGGTAGGACCTTAGCAGAGGAAATTTTTTCACTTGCTTACCAGGAATTTTGCATACTACATGGGAAAAAAAACCAAGAGAAAAAAACAAACACAGATTTGAACTACCAAGAAAGTTTTGAAAGTCGAGGATTTTAGGTAATTATCGGGCATTTTCTCATTCTGAAGTCTGACATGATTGCTGTGTTAAGCAACACAGAGAGACCTGAATTTCCCCCAAAATCTAAGAAAACTTATTCCTAAAAAGAAAAAAATAAATCAAGCAGTAAAAATAAGATTTTTTTCATGTGTTTAAGCACGCTTCATTTGGATTTTATGAACAGAACAGAGCAGACTTCCACTACTCCTCAGTTTCATTGGCTGGATCAGCAAAACAAATAAGTTGCTGTGGAATAAACAAAAATACCAAATGTTATAAATAAAGGGTAATAAGTCTGACTTTAAACAAATAGATACTATGAGAAAACGATTTAGATGGAAGCAGTAGGAGTACATTTCTTAATCCCATAATTAAGTCCACTCTTTTCTTACAGAAATAAGTTCAGGCTATGAGAGTGGGGAAACACTGCTATTCTATTTTAGCCCTGACAGAAGGAGAAACTTTAACAAAGTAGCAGAGGCAGGTGGTGTTTCTAAATCATGGAGATCGGGCAATTCTCCTGGGTATCCACCATAAAGCCCGTACCCCGCAGAGTCATGAGCCCGTTCTTTGAGGAACCACAGACAGTCTGTTACTAGGTGAGCTGAAAACAGATACAGCAGTTCTGCGGGAAACACGGCAGTGATTGCTCATGCACTTACACAACATGTTAGTTCAGTTAATCAGGATTTTCCATTTTGCATTTTGTTGAAGAATTTTTCAGGGTTTTTTTTTTTTCTTCAGTGTTTTAAGTAAGTCTGGGGCAAAACATACTCATTATGCTGAATGGTAGGAGTTCATGGCCTGTAAAAACAGAAACTTTCTTCAGGGTCACTGCAAAGTAATACAGCAAATCTTTACAAGTACCACACGGCATGCACAGGATCTCTATTTGGATATTTAAGCATTTTCATTTGGTTGATGAGGAGGAGATGGACAGATATGTGGCATCAAGTTTTCCAAGGATATGAGAGAAAGGATTCTTTCACATTTAATTTTTCTTTCTTTGCAAAAAAAAAAAAAAAGTCAAAACCAGTATTTGAAATAACATTTACACTGGCTTCAACCGTACGGCTCATCTTTTGACAAGTTTAAGATATTGGGACTGAATCTAGCTGTCTGTCCTCTATTTAGAAGCGCAGTGGCTTTGGAAAGCACTGAAATGTTGGATCTGCAGCAGCACAAAGCTGCTCCTGCGCCAGAGCCAAAAGCTGTCCCAGATCAAATAGTTTGTCATTTGAGACAGCTGACCAAACAGTGCAGAATTTACACTTGCAAATTAACAGGAAGCTCTTCCATCTTTATCCTAAGAAAAGCAATAATTTAAAACATCTCAAACTTAGATTCAAACTCATGAGGCATTTTCCTCAAGTATTGAGATCTACTAGAAGTTCTCAGAAAAAGGGTCCATCTCCAGACTGTCAGCCTACACCAAGGTTATCAACATCATCCTTTTTATTTATTGAGCACAGTGACAAGAATTATCTTGTTGTTTTCTCATAAAATTCTTTTAGAAATTACTCTGTGGACTGCTTGTCCCTTCTCTAAGGCATAATGAATAAAGCAGATGCATAAAGCAATACAGAGGTACTGGCAAAGGAGCTGTCAGTCAAAATTAAGGTTTAGTTGTGCCTAGCGCATACAGATGATACCTAGGCAGACAAAATGTGAAAAGCTTTATTATTAGCATCTAAAGTGAGTGATGTTACCCAAGTGTCCAAGTTACCCAACAGGAACTAGATTAAGCACTGTCAAAATAAGTCTCTAAGTCTTCCTCAGATCTTTTCAACATTACAGCTGTATGCACTTATTTTATCATTGCTCATGCCAAGCTTTTTTAATAAGAGTTATAATTTCTTTTTATAGGTACTTGATCCGACCTGATCCATTGGCTTATGTTCCAAATACTGCACCAAGCCGAAAAGACAGCTTCTGCAATACAGTGGGACAAGACACCAGGGAGGAAACGCAACTTTGATATGTAACGCATCACAAAATTAAGAGACAATTTTATACACATGTCGTTTCCACTAACCATTTTGAAAACTGAGTGGTACATTTTATGCAGATTTTGGAAACAAAATGACAGTGGGTAAGTGACCAAATTTAGAAATACGGTGTCTAGAAACTCTGACATAAGGGATTGTCAGGCTTGTGGCCTGTTCAATATGTAGTTGAACTTTGTCAGCTTAACAGAATTACTGCTATTTAATCAATATGAACAAATTATTTTAAAAGTGACAGATTCCATCATGCGTTTTGCTTAGACGCATCTAAGCATATTTATCAAGGTGACAGAATGTCAGTGACTAAGCTTCTGACCTACGTCAGTAAAGATTATCTGACGTCTGTAGAGACACCATGCATAATTTGTAGTAGAAAATTTATTAATATCTAAAGCTGCCAACAAGACTTTGTGTGTCAAGAATCCAGCCTTTGAAATATTTTTCAATCTCAGCCTGTCACCCACTTATATTAGAACAGGTTATTTTCAGTGCCATTTTAGCCTCCAGGACTTGAGCGTTAGTTCTCTGTGTTTGCACAGGTCAGGTTGAATGACACAACCTAGTCTCACCGTAGAGGTTGCGATCCGAGGCATAGCCACTGACAGATTAGCTCAGAGGAGCCCACCAGGAGGAAAGTCCCTGTCATCTCACACAGGCAGCCCCCTGCATTTGCAAAAACTGGGAAGGTACTATCTGTGTGATGCTGCAAACACTGGTAGCTCAGGTAAAATATAACCCTTTTAACCTTAATGAGTTTGTCAATAGAAGCCTGAAGAGATTATGATACAAAAGTGAGAGCATCCCTCTAGGGAAGGATTCATACCCCAAGTCCTTCCTATTTCCATGAATATGCCAGAACTGCAACTGTCCAAACTATGTTCATGCCTGGTCATTCAGATTATCCCAAAGTGATACATTTTCATATGAAATTATGTATCACATTGAAACTGAAAGAAATTTATAATCCATTCCATAAAACTAATGTAGTACCCCACTACGTGAAAAGGCATCATGGATTTGAAGATTCCGTTTTGGCATTAAGTACACAAGAAAGCATCTGCTAATGTATGAAACACATGAATCTGCTCGAGAATCTCCAGTATACACGTGCAAGAATGCCACAGTTGGTCAAGCTTTCTACAGAATTAAGCACGCCTATACATTATCTTCCAAAACAACATTCTTGCTTTGCCCTCTGTCACAAAGGGGGAAGAGCATGCTTAAGGTAAAAACCCCTACTGTTACAATTACCTATATAGAATTGGTACAAGAAATTCGGCAGGTAGTCTACAATGGAAAAAATGATTCTTCTTTGAATTCCCTTCATGTCCTACACGTACAAAAATTCAGTCAAAATTGTTTACATTCTCTTCTACATTATTTGGTAGAACAACTATAATTTATTTCTGAAAAATAAAATAGCAAGTTGCCCAGTGAACAACTCATGGATGTGAGTATGCTTATCAGCATTGTAAGGATGTTGAAATCAGGTCACATTCACATTAGGAATGAGAGCAAATCTGCTATTGTTCCCTCCCTTCCTCTTAATTCTTCCAAAATTAATTAATCTGTTCCATATTAAGTCAGAAAAACCGAATCATTCATAAAAAAAACAAAGAGGACTTTCAGTGGACTGAAGCTATCAGAAGACCCAGAGTACCAGTTTCAAAAGAAAAAAGGATAACTGGAAAGCAGGGTTTCTCAGCAATTTTTTAATACTGACATATTAAAGTAGCATCATGGTTCAGAAGGGTTTCAGTTACTCTGCACAGAGTCCATTATTTTTCCACACACACTACTCATTTATGAAATTATTCACAGGCAAAGACAAAGCATTTCAGATGTTCCCTCTGGACACTGTGGAGAAAAGAAACAACTGAAATAGCTGCACAGACTGAAGTCTACAGTTCTTTAAAAAACAGTATATGGTACAGGATCTTGTCCAAGACCTGTCACAGACGTTACTCCAGAAGAGATCACATGCGCAGTGTGAATAACTTCCTATTTTTAATGCCTTTGGTGAGAAGACTGTATTCCAGCTGAGTATTTTCAAAAAAAATACAAGGATCCTTTGTTTCATACTGAAGGCCTTTCTAACAGAGTCTCAACTATGCAGACAGGGTTCCAGAAACATGCCTGCCCTTCAGCTGGCAACTAGATACTCTGCTTTCAGTGTCATTCACACACTGTTCACAGGCTTTCCCTGTACCCTGCCTATAGAACCCACCACAGATCTAAGGACTGTCTGCCACAAGGATCCACGGCTGGGATATGATGCCTTGCATTTAACAGCCTATAAAGCGGAAGAAACAAGCAGTCAGGTGTATCCATTTCCCCCCGCCCCCAGCTCAGCAGAATTGCTACTCAGCTGGAGTTGAATAGTAGCATCTAATGTGACCTGATATATCTCCAGGCTTAATAAATTTCCAATTGCTCATTAGCCCCAGAAGATCTGCTAAAGCAAGCACAAAGACAGCTGGAGATACTTACAATCTCTAAAATGAACGAAAGGCAATCTTTCCAAATGAAATAATTGGTTCTCTTCAAAATCTGCTGGAAGATAAGCAAGGTAATAAAAACTAACAACAGCTCCTTATGAAACAATATTAATAATATTCCACAAAGTTATGTTATTCAAAATATACTGCCTTTCATGTTGAAAGCAGAACAGCTTTGCTTTCTCTGGCATATCTTCACAGGTAGACACCATTCTAGTGAGACTGAGGCCTTCCAAGAACTATCCTAAGCACCTCTACATTAACTCTGAATGAGACAGTACGCACATTCCTTCAATGGCTGGGAAGGTGATTCTTTAATGGTCATCCTACAGGCAATCTTATGTTATCATGCTTTCTTCTCATCATGGTTATCAGAAACATAATACAAGTCCAGCTGGACTGGAGCCCAGCTTGAGGAACAGTAATTGCTATGCTCGGTGCCGGAGAAGGAATGCTGAAGTTCTACAGTCAGCAGGTTCAAATGACTGTTTTGTCTCATCATAGTTCACTCAGTAGATAGAAATTTAGAGCTATAATCACCAACATAACCAAGAAATTTAATCCTAAACCAGTTGTCAAAGGTCAAATGGCCAGAAAACCTGTATTACTTTCTCTCAATCAAAAAAAAAAGGATGGTTTCAATCTGTGCTTAACTGTATGTATTTTTTTTTTCCTCCTAACTCAAAGATGCCCATCTTCCTCAACACCACCTTAACACATACCAAGCAATTTGGTACCCAAAGTCACAATCCTGGTGAAGAAAGCGATAGCAGATAATAATTACTTAATCCTCACAAGGGAATTCTCCAGCGAAGCGACACCTACCTATGAAAACTGTTACCTAGTCTGCAATAAAAAGTCACAAAAAGTGTTTCAGTGGAATGCAGTGTGTTTCCTTAACTATTTCTTTCCAATTTCAGAACACGCATTAATTCACTTATTAAGTAAAAAGCATACAGTTTGAGTTTTTAAAACCTGCAGCTGAATGAGTTAGTGAAGTTTTCATTACATTTTTGACTTCGAAATTAAAAGGACTGTTATTTCCCAGCATAAGTTTTTCCCCTCCCACAAACAGCTTCCCACCTCAGCTACTCTTTACTGACTTTAAAGCGTACAAATATATATATTACTGAATATTTCTTATACATCTTTGTTTACCAATGAACCAGTAAATCGCTAAAGAACAAATAGATTTCAGGCTTCAGCAGTAGAGGAAAATGGAAATTACATCAAGTGCACCAGAAGTAACACAAAATTCTGTAGTTCCTGGGCAGGTAGGGCTGACAGCAACCCTTCTGTAATTCTGGAGCAGTGATGCATGAGGTTTTGCTGCATTGAATCACACTTGATATCTGGAGTTCCTCAGGGGTCAGTACTGGGGCCAGCACTGTTTAACGTCTTTTCAGCAACATGGACAGTGAGATCGAGTGCACCCTCATCAAGTTTGCTGATGACACCAAGCTGTTGTGGCGCGGTCGACACACTGGAGGGAAGGGATGCCATCCAGAGGGACCTGGACAGGCTGGAGAGGTGGGCCCCGTGCGAATGTCATGAAGTTCAACAAGGCCAAGTATAAGGTCTTGCACCTGGGTCAGGGCAATCCCAGGCACAAATACAGGCTGGGCAGAGAATGGCTTGAGAGCAGCCCTGAGGAGAAGGACTTGGGGGTGTTGGTGGATGAGAAGCTCAACATGAACCGGCAATGAAAGCCAGCCGCATCCTGGGCTGCATCTAAAGAAGCATGGCCAGCAGGTCGAGGGAAGTGATTCTGCCCTTCTACCCGGCTCTGGTGACACCCCACCTGGAGTACTGCATCCAGTTCTGGCATCCTCAGCACAAGAAGGACATGGACCTGTTGGAACGGGTCCAGGGGAGGGCCATGAGGAGGCTGGATCAGAGGTCTGGAGCACCTCTGCTATAAGGACAGGCTGAGAGAGTTGGGTTTCATCAGCCTGGAGAAGAGAAGGCTCTGGGGAGACCTTATAGCAGCCTACCAGTACCTAAAGGGGGCCTACAGGAAAGATGGAGTGGGACTCTGTATAACGGAGTGTAGCGATAGGATGAAGGGTAACGGTTTTAAACTGAAGGAGGGGAGATTTAGATTAGATATTAGTAATAAATTCTTTACTGTGAGGGTGGTGAGACACTGTAACTGGCTGCCCTGAGAAGTTGTGGATGCTCCATTCGTGGAAATGTTCAAGGCCAGGTTGGATGAGGCTTTGAGTAACCTGGTCTGGTGGGAGGTGTCCCTGCCCATGGCAGGGGAGTTGGAACTAGATGATATTCAAGATCCCTTCCAACCCGAACCATTCTATGAAATCAGTCACTACAATCTGGAAATGAATATAAACAATCAGCACTGTTAGTGACATCAAGTTGTACAAGGTTATAAAAAATACTTTTTTAAGGCAGTGATATAAATGCAAATTTATAAATAAAGCAATTGCACAAAATATTGTTGCATATTCTTGATATTATATTAGAAACAGCTCACCTCATTTTGAAACAGACATACATTGAATAAATGTCTAAGACCTGCACTTAAATTTTCAGCCACCGTTCTTTGTGCTTGATGCAGAATATGCATTTCAGGGAGACAGGAAAAGAGTTATTAATTCATATTAATTTACAAGAGATGACCAAAACTGGTTATGGTCATCTTCTGAAGTTAATCCAAAACATTAATGATGATTTTGTTATATACTTCATTATTGCCTACACTACTAATGCAAGAATGTTGTCAGTAAAGGTAATTCAACACAAGCATAAACTTGCACATCCTCTCAAGAAGCTTAAAAGGGAAAATATTTCTGCTTCAGAAAGTTAAAAACAAGCATTTGATTTTTTTATGAGCTAAAGTTTTCTATATGTTCTACAAAATTTAGACTGTATACTGTTACAAAAATTCACAACTGGCCCTACCAAGCAAGGAGAGAGGCTGGGATGCAAGGTACAGAATTAAAAGAGTAAATACTTACTCATGTGCATGAGATGTCCCAGACAAGTTGGGGCACCCCAAATGTGGTTCTACCTAGGGCTTTTATAATTTTAAAGCTAGTAAAGCATGATTTGACTAATCGCCACCACCCACACTACCAATTACTAATCATAGTAAAACTTCTCTAGATCGTTTCCTGTTTCTTTCTTCTTTTGTCTTTTCACCAGGATGGGCTGGATGATTAACAATAGCTAGTTTCTTTGGCAATTGTATAGCTTCTAACAGTTCAGTATTTACTCCCATTAGAAGTTATAAACCCTCACTGTTTCCATAACCATCCAGTACTGTAGCAGACTCCAAATGCAAAACACAGAATTGGTCTAGTTATAGTCTTTGGAGAGCTGGCAAGTCCCTGTTAATGCCATCAATTCTACTGCTTCTGTACTTTACTTCAGATTGAGTTGTGAAGCCTCCACTACCTTATCTTCAGTAGTTACTGAATAACCTGTAACTTGGTTACTGTTCACATAACATGAGGACCTTTCTACGCGTAATTCAAGACCAGGATCTGGAAATGGCACACCCGTTAGAATATTCTCAGGGGTTGGTTGGTTTTTTTTTCAGCTTCACAGGTTATTACTGCACAATCACGACGTGGTGTTCCTTCCCCAGGTAAACGGAGTAAAGTTGCAGAGTTCAGATTATTACATTGCTTAACATAAGGTACAGGTGTCAGCTATAAAAAATTCCACGGCTACTAAAAAAACATCAATATGTTCTGTCAAAAACTGGATCCATTTTTTAAATAAAAAAATCCTGTAAAACTTTTACTAAAATTTTAGAACAATAGCGGAGGACCCAGCAAAGCCCTGAAGGAGCTTTGTCCACAGCCATATCTTTCCCCAGGAAAATGCAAATAGGTCTTGAGAATCCAGATAAAAAGGTTGTGACGGAAAGAAAAAGACCTCACCAGGAGGTTCAAATTAACAATTTATTTGGACTTCGCTCACAGGTCCGGTATGCCACTATTGCAAGTTTTATGGACACAATGGAGAACACACTATTGCAATTTAAGGAATAAACAATTCACAGGACGCACTATTACAAGTGATCCCAAAAAGTGACAACACAAACCACAAGCACGCTAGATATTAATACCTTAAAAGAGAGCACTAATCACGATCTTAAAGCATGCCAAATATCATACTTATGTTTCTTAACCACTTATCTTCTCTCTCAGGTAAGGCCATTAAATCCCTGGGAAGTTACCTTGCACAGCATCCTGGACAAGGGGGGAAGAATCTCCTACAGGTCAGCTGTATCCTTGGAAGACTCCCCATTTTCCTCCCCAAAACATAGGATTTGAATATCCCGATTCAATGGGTGGGCAGGATTGTGCCTGAAAGGATTACACTACCTCGAATGGTTATCTCTGGTGGTTTGATGGCTCCTTAGGTAGTGTTTATTTTGTGATGTCTGGTACTCAAAGTCACCGAATAGCGAATAGCGGTGGGATGTCACTCAGGGCATTTTGTTTGTTAAAAGCACCATTCAGGTGTTGGTTCTTACTGTGATGCGGTGTTGAGACAACCCCAGGCTGAGCCATTTCTACAGCTTCTCCCAAGTTATCTCTGCATAGATAAGGATCAATAAGCATCTGTCAAGGCGAGAGGAAGCTAAGTGGAATTTCACCTGCATTTCACCTTTTGTGCTCTGAAATCGGTTTGGCCAGGTGATCCCACTCATTCCACCTTTGACCTGAGTCACAGTTTCCCGGTGAACCCTTGCCTGAGAGATAGATTTTCTTAACACAACTAACGGCAATGCATACTATAATGCTGCAAATTATGATAACAATCAATATTTGCAACAAGTTAGTTATCCATCCAGTAAATACCTGTCCTATTTTACCAAAAATATTTCCCAACCAAGTGTCCTTTATTTGGTCCTGCAGCTCATGTGTCGCTTCAGCTATCTTCTTCATCTTCTGGAGGTTTTCCTGAAGAGGTAGTGATAAATTAGGAATTGTAACACAGCATTCTGCTTGTTCATGGTTTGCCTTTAAGTATCACATCTAGCACAAGTCAGTTTTGCAGCGCAACTTTCAAGACCGTTTGCACTTCGGTATTGAGCAATTCAAAATCGTGATTAGTAAGGTCCGCTAAAGTTTCCAGTTGTGCAGTTAAATTGGACAACATAATTCTAGTTCTAAAGTGACCTATTCCTAATCCAAAGAATCCTTTGGCCCATACTGCTAATTTCTGGGATATAGTCCAATCGGTACTTCCTTTGGTATGGGGATGCCACAGACCTTGAGAAATAAATTTTTCAGAGTAATAAGAAGGACATAATGATGGTACTCCCAAAGTACATTGCAGACTGGGATGAATAGGGTTTAACGTGTTATAGTTGAATTTAAAATAAATCGAGTCTGAAATAGATTCAATAAATATTTATTGAGGTAGGAAGGCAAAGGCAGCACTGGACGGCCGGGGAGTCGCAGCTCCACCAAAGGCTCGCAAATTCAAGCAAGCTGAGCAGCTCTTTTTATCTTTACGGAGATCGGTTTCGACATCTTCAGTACGCCCCTCTGTAGCTTCTGGCTTGAGGTAGTTTAGATAAAATGTCAGTCACAGAATCAGCTCAAAATAATACATTCCGATAACATTGTGGTTAAGCTTTTTGTCAAACAGGAGTTCCCATGTGGGTGTGGCAAGATAACATTGTGGACATGTCTCTTCTGGTTAAACAGGGAGTTCTCAAGACTGCCACAATGGGTTCGTTCCTCTTGCTTAACTTGTTTGATCAGCAAATCACCTTTAGTTACTTATTACAATCCCCCCCTTCTTTTATTTATAAGTGATTTGCTGATCAAACCTAGACAATACCTCACAAGCTGCATCTAATTCAGGATTTTCGTTAGGTATAATTTTCATTTCCAGTTCTGATTGCTTCATCACCATTAGCTGCACTTTTTCTAACCTGCTTTCAACAAAGGTTACAAATTTATTAATGACACAGGGTCCAAAAGTCAGAGCCAATAGCAACATCATAAGGGGTCCCGCCAAAGTAGAAATTAAGGTAGTCAGCCATGGTGACTGATTAAACCAAGATTCATACCAGAAGGATTGGGCCCTACTGCTTGTGGCATTTTAACTTCCCGTTTTTGAATGAGTATTAGTCCTCCTCTATCAGTTCCAGATTCCCAATATTGCATTCCCCAGGTTCGTCCAAATAACCATCTGTGGTCATTAGGCTGCAGGATTTCTAGTATAACATGCTTACAGTTGCCAAGGTGGGGGCCCTCTATGTGTCCATCCCAGCTAGGAGCTGGTGGGTTGCATCCTCTGGGTCCCCATGTTATAGTTAAAAATCTATCTTTAATGGCTACGTCCCAGTTTGAAGCTATGGTTTCACATCCCCAATATGCACAGTAATAGTGATTAGGGAAATTGCAATAGCTTTTCCCTGGATTCGAACTGTGAACGAATTTATCTCGAACAGAGATAAAAAGGTTTTATTGCTCTTTCTCGTCGGCCAGGTGGGTCTAGTTCATAAAAGACTAAATCTTCCAATTTAACTTGGAATTCTGGGGGTCCGGCTGTCACATTATACCGAACTTCCATTGAATCTTCCCATTCCCAATTGAAGGGTTGATGTTCATTTTCTAAAGTCATGGTAATCAATACCATTAATAGGATACCAGCTTTCATTTCCCCACTGTTTAGTACCTCTCTGCCTTCCTTGTCTACTCCTTTGCAGAGAGCAACGGGATATCAAGATCTTCTCGGCAGCAGCAGATAGTCTTCAGGGGAATTTTGCTGTTATCTTGTCAATAATTTCCAAGGTCTAAAGAGTTAGTTATCTCTCAAATATATTTCCACCTATGTGGTTGTTGTGCCCGTTTCCAGGCGAATCTTATAGCACACTGTCTTAAAACTCTATACCAGTCTGTTTCCAGATCTCTTTTTATATTTTCCCAACGATTCTCATCTTCAGGGGACCATTTTACCAACCCGTTTTTAGTTAATTTTTCGTACAAGAATTTTACTTTACTGTTGTAATTTTCTATCCACTGTTGACAATACCCTAATAATCCCAATAACTGTCTTACCTGTCTTTTATTAGTGGGCGCTGTTAGAGACAAAATTGCTTTTACTCTTTTGGGATCTAATTTCTTGTGTCCCTTTATGAGCCAATGCCCCAAATATTTTACCCCTTCTTCAGTAAACTGTAATTTGGACTTAGAAACCTTTAATCCCTTGAGGCCTAAAAAGTTCAATAATTTGATGCTCTCATTTCTGACTCCTTCTTGAGTTTTTCCAGCGATCAATAAATCATCCACATATTGTATTAGTATTACTCCCTGACTTAATTCATAAGATTCCAGTAACTGTTCCAGAGCTTGTCCAAACAAGTTCAGAGACTCTGTAAATCCCTGGGGCAAGACGGTCCGCCGTAATTGTTGTTTTCTATGGGTCTTGGGGTTCTCCCACTCGAAAGCAAAATAGTCCCTACATTTTCCTTCTAAGGGACAAGCCCAAAAAGCATCTTTTAAATCTATAACACTATACCATTTATAATCTGGACTTAACTGATTAAGTATAGTGTGCGGGTTAGCCACCACAGGGAACCGGGTAATGGTTCGTTCATTTACGGCTCTCAGATCTTGTACTAAACGATAGGACCCATCCGGCTTCTTTATGGGCAATATGGGAGTATTGTGGGGAGACATACAGGGTTCCAAAAGCCCTTGGGCCAAAAGTCTCTCAATTACTGGCTGCAACCCTTCTCTCCCCTCTCTAGAGATGGGATACTGTTTTATCCTAATTGGCTGGTCTGGGTCTTTTATGGAGACCGTGATCGGTTTGATATTTAATTTTCCCACCCACCCTGGGCTATACCAAGTTTCTGGATTAATCTTGGCTTCATCTTCCGCAGTTAATAAGCGTAATCTTACTTTTAATTTCTCTTGCGCTACTTCCAAATTGATTCCTAATTCCACCATCAGGTCTCGTCCCAAGAGGTTATACTCAGCTTCTGGGACCAATAAAAATGTTCCCACTCCATATTTATTTGGGGCTTCTATTGTTACATTCCTTATCAGGGGCACCTTAAAAGGTTCCCCCTTTGCACCAATTACTTGGAGTTTATCCTTTGATTCAACACATCCAGATGGTAACTTTTGGACTGTTGATCTTTCAGCACCCGAGTCCACAAGCAACTCGAACACTTCATGCTGAGGACCCAATTTCAATTTTATCAAGGGCTCGGTAACCTTAGGGGTCCCCAGCAAATAGAGCCCCTGACCCCCCCGATCTTCCTTAAAAATCTCCTCATCCTGCATTCTTTTCCGACAATTTCTCTGTAGATGTCCCTTCTTGCGACAATAAAAACATTCTATGTCCTGCAAACTAAATCTTCTTCTTCTCAGTTCTACTGGGCCCTTCCGGGGACTTTCTCCTCTCCTGCCCTGATTTTGTCCTTCCCTTACAGCTGCCATCAGGATTCTGGCTTGTTTCTTCTGATTTTCTTCTTCCCTTCTCACATACACCTTCTGAGCTTCTCGTAATAATTCATCTAACCCCCTTTCCTGCCAGTCTTCTATTTTCTCTAACTTTTTCCTTATATCTGTCCAAGATTTAGCTACAAATTGAGTTTTCAGCAGGGCATGACCCACTTGGCTATCGGGGTCTAACCCAGAATATAGCTGTAAACTTTTTCTCAATCTTTCCAGCCATTCGGTGAGGGTTTCATCTTTCTTTTGTTGTTCATTAAAGGCCTTATTAATATTTTGCCCTCTGGGTATAGAATCTCTAATCCCCTGAATTATCATATCCCGGAGATCAATCGTTATTTCTATGTGCGGGGTCTTGATTGTCCCAAATGGGCCGCTGTAAGGGCCATTTTACATCTCCGGCAGGACCATGCTGATGCCTCTGATCCCAATGCCTCATGCCTGCCGTTCTGATCATTCCTCGTTCTTCGTTTGTGAACAAGATCTTTAAAATAGACTCTATCTTGTCCCAAGTATAAATGTTAGGCCCAAGGAATTGATCAAAACGTTCTGCTACCCCTAATGGGTCCTCTAACAAGTGTCCCATTTCTTTCTTAAATTCCCTCACATCCCCGGAGCTGAGGGGTACAGATACAAATCCAACTCCGGGTTGTGGTCCCCCCATAGCAGTCTCCCTTAAGGGATACAATAAATTTTCCTCCCTCCTTTCTCTAGTTTGACTTCTAGTTATTCTTCGATTAGAAGGAGGAGCCTCTTCCCTAGGTTCTGTGGGGGCTGTTGGAGGGAGATCTTGCTCAGGACCTTGTGGAGGGGGGACATAGGGTGGGGGAGACACTGGAGGTTCGTCTACATCCCACCTTTTCTTTCTGTCTTTTTTCTTTTCTTTTAATGGAAACAAATTAGCGGCCTGAGCCGTGCCCAGGATCCATAAAAAGGCATATTCACTCTCCTCCTTATTAAATGGTCGTTTGTTGTTAACATATATGTTTAATTGTTGGCATATCCAATCCTCTAAGGATCCATGAATTGGCCAATATAAATCTTTTCTTATCTGTTTTCTTCCCCATACCTCCATACAATAATAGACCAATTTCTCCTTGGACTTCCCTTTTCGAGAAGGGGAACTATCCCAATATCGAATCATTAGGCCTAACGGGCTATCTTGGGGTATATCGGGGAGCCCACCCCCACCCCGTATCTCCTGCATGGAACCAGAAGTCCTACTTTTCTTCTGTCCCATCTTCTGAAAGTGCCTTCTTTCACTCAAAATTCACTCACTTCCCTCCGTTCGTGGCCCACGCCCTCGCAGACAATGGGAACCGCCCTATTAGGAGGTCCACACTCACTTCGTCCGGTGGGCTACTAAGCCCAGTGGACGTCTCAGTCACTCGCACCCGGGTACCCAATCCCCGACCGAATGGAACCGCAATATACTTACTCACTCCCGAGTCTTCGTCCGGCTCTTCGTGCACAAAAATTACGGGGAACTGCAGTATCTCCTTTCTCTTTTCTTTTTGCTTTCCTATCTCAGTTCGGAAAATCCAGGTGAGCTAAGTAGGAATCTCCTCCGGGACCATCCGAAGATGGGGCGCCCTCCCAGAGTTGAATTCTGAGTCGGCTGTCTGGATCCAAGTCACGGCACCAAATTTGTTATAGTTGAATTTAAAATAAATCAAGTCTGAAATAGATTCAATAAATATTTATTGAGGTAGGAAGGCAAAGGCAGCACTGGACGGCCGGGGAGTCGCAGCTCCACCAAAGGCTCGCAAATTCAAGCAAGCTGAGCAGCTCTTTTTATCTTTACGGAGATCGGTTTCGACATCTTCGGTAGGCCCCTCTGTAGCTTCTTGCTTGAGGTAGGCCCCTCTGTAGCTTCTTGCTTGAGGTAGTTTAAATAAAATGTCAGTCACAGAATCAGCTCAAAATAATACATTCCGATAACATTGTGGTTAAGGTTTTTGTCAAACAGGAGTTCCCATGTGGGTGTGGCAAGATAACATTGTGGACATGTCTCTTCTGGTTAAACAGGGAGTTCTCAAGACTGCCACAATGGGTTCGTTCCTCTTGCTTAACTTGTTTGATCAGCAAATCACCTTTAGTTACTTATTACAAACGTATCTGTAATAGTTCCTCTGAGCATATCCAAATTAACTGACATGGAGCATATATAGGTGAGTCATTACAATTGCCCATGGTTAAAGGGATCTGACAGGAGGATTTCTTAGAATATTCTAAATCCTTGTAGGTTATGCTGATATTACACCCATTGCTGGAGGATATGGCTTTGTGTAATTTTGACACAAGCAGGCAACACTAATCAAATGCCGTAATGAAGGGATTAACCACAACCAACTGTTTTGTGGATTCCCACTAGTGGCACAATTTATAATATTTGTAGAATTCCACAGCGGGCTTTTTACGTGGGGTTGTGTTGAGGCCTTTTGTTGAGACCGCCAAGGATAGCAATCCTTCCTGTCATCTGTTCTCTCCTCATGGACATGAGACCATAAACAATCAGGAGGTGGCCCCTGCATTACATTGAACCACATACGTGAATTACTGAGTATTGAAGGAATCTCAAAACACCACTGGGTGTTTACCGGTTCCACATACCTCAGGATTAAATGTTCTCCCCAATACAGCTTATCCCCATACTGTGTATCTACCCAAGGGTGTTTAGAACACGGCTGTTGGAAGAACTGTGAGCCCAGGCTGAGCCATTTCTACAGCTCCTCCCAAGTTGTCTCTGCATAGATAAAGATCAACAAGCATCTGTCAAGGTGAGATGAAGCTGGGTCAAATGACAACTCCTGCATTTCACTTTCTGTGCTCTGAAACCAGTTTGGCTGGGTGATCCCATTTAAAGGTATACTGATTTAAGGTAGAAAAAGTATCCCATGTACATATGTCATGTTTTTGACTGGGATAGAATAAACTTTCTTACTAGCAGCTGGTATAATGCTATGTTTTGGATTTAGGACGAGAATAATGTCCATAACACACTAACGTTTTTAGTTGTTGCTAAGCAGTCAAGGCCTTTTCTGCTCCTCACGCTGCCCTGCCAGCAAGTAGGCTGGAAGGACACAAAAATTTGGGAGGAGACACAGCCAGGACAGCTGACCCCAACTGACCAAAGGAGTATTCCATGCCATAAGATGTCATGCTTAGTACCTAAAGCTGGGGGAAGACGTTCGGAGTGATATATGCATTAGACAGGGGTAATTAAGTTCATTAATTAAAAGATTTAAGTCAGAATTCTCATAAGAAGGGGAAAATATTTCATATTTGGAGGCCCCTATAGTGACTCTGCTGTCAGTCAGTGACTAACTGTCAATCCTGGGTGAAACGCAGCTGCCCCAGTCGCATAGAGCAGGGAAAGATTGCAACACAGGATTCAGAGATCCTTTTGTGAGGCTTTTTTTTTGGCCATACCAAGCACTTCCATTTCCAATGGTCTTGTTGCCCACAATAACTACAGCAGTCTCCAGTTCCTTGAGATCCATTGCTTTGAAAATTTCCTCCTCTGCTCCACTTTGGACATCTCTGGACCCTTGTTCCCTTGATCTAGTATTATTATTCAATGCTACTGCCAATAGACTAGCTTTCCTTTTCTGTTCTTCTTCTTTTGTGCAAAAGCAACTATATTTCTGCAACATGCTTGCTGCTTGTCTGTTGATCCAGATGTCGCTGGAGTCAGTCTTGCTATAGATACTTATCTAGGATGCCAAACAACTCTGAGAGGGTTTCAAAGATGTGTTAAAGGGAGTAGGATGCTAGCATTATCTTGGCTGTCCAAGGGTATCTTCTATCCTTCATGGAAAGCTATAAGATTCTGAGAAGCAAAGTCCTTATTTCCAGGGCAAGGCTGTCCTTTAGTATAGAATCATAGAATTGTCAGGGTTGGAAGGAACCTTAAAGATCATCTAGTTCCAGCCCCCTGCCAGGGGCAGGGACATCTCCCACTAGATCAGGTTGCTCAGAGCCCCATCCAGCCTGGCCTTAAAAACTTCCAGGCATGGGGCTTCCACCACCTCTCTGGGCAACCTGTTCCAGTGTCTCACCACCCTCATGGTGAAGAACTTCTTCCTAACGTCCAGTCTGAATCGTCCCATCTCTAGTTTTAATCCATTCCCTCTAGTCCTACCGTTACCCGACATCCTAAAAAGTCCCTCACCAGCTTTCTTGTAGGCCCCCTTAAGATACTGGTAGGCCACTATAAGGTCTCCTCGGAGCCTTCTTTTCTCCACACTGAACAACCCCAACTTTCTCAGTCTGTCTTCGTAGGAGAGGTGCTCCAGCCCTCTGATCATCCTCGTGGCCCTTCTCTGGACACATTCCAGCACGTCCATATCTCTCTTGTAGTAGGGGCTCCAGAATTGGATGCAGTACTCCAGGTAGGGTCTCACAAGAGTGGAGTAGAGGGGGAGAATCACTTCCCTCGACCTGCTAGCCATGCTTCTCTTGATGCAGCCCAGGATACAATTGGCTTTCTGGGCTGCTAGTGCACACTGGTGGCTCATGTTGAGCCTCTCATCTACCAGCACCCCCAAGTCCTTTCCTTCAGGGCTGCTCTCAAGCCAGTCACTGCCCAGCCTATATTGGTGCTTGTGATTGCCCCAACCCAGAGGGACTACCTTGCACTTGGTCTTGTTAAACTTCATGAAGTTGGCATGGGCCCACCTCTCCAGCCTGTCAAGGTCCCTCTGGATGGCATCCCTTCCCCCCAGTGTGCCAGCCACCCCACGCAGCTTGGTGTCATCGTCAAACTTGCTGAGGGTGCACTCTATGCCACTGTCCATGTTGCTGATAAAGATGTTAAACAAAACCAGTCCCAGTACTGATCCTTGAGGGACTCCACTTGTCACTGGCCTCCACTTGGACATGGACCTATTGACAGCCACTCTTTGGGAGCGGCTGTCAAGCCAGTTCTTTATCCACTGAATTGTCAGTCCATCAAAGCCATATTTTATCAGCTCGGAGACCAGGATGTCGTGTGGGACAGTGTCAAAGGCTTTGCTCAGGTCCAGGTAAATGACGTCAGTTGCTTTCCCCTTGTCTATTGATGCTGTGACCTTCTCATAGAAGGCCACCAGGTTTGTCAGGCACGATTTGCCCTTGGTGAAGCCATGTTGATTGTACCCAATCACCTGTTCATTATTCTTCTGCCTCAGCAGTGCCTCCAGGAAAATCTGCTCCATAATCTTACCAGGCACAGAGGTGAGACTGACTGGCCTATAATTCCCTGGTTCCTCCTTCTTTCCCTTTTTTGAAATGGGGATTATGTTTCCCCTTTTCCAGTCAGTGGGGACTTCACCAGACTGCCATGACTTTTGGAATATAATAGAGAACGGTTTAGCAAGTTCATCCGCCAGTTCCTTCAGTACCCGTGGGCGTATCCCATCAGGTCCCATGGACTTGTTCACTTTCAGGTTCATCAGATGGTCACGAACCTGATCTTCACTTATGATGGGCAGTTCTGTCCAACCCCTGCCATTGTCTTCTATGACTCCGGGAGTACGGCTGGAGCCCTTGCCAGTGAAGGCTGAGGAAAAGAAGTCGTTGAGAATCTCGGCCTTCTCTATATCACTTGTCACCAGCTCCCCTGTTTCCTTTCTGAGGGGGCCCACACCGCCCCAGTCTTCTTCTTACCATTAATGTACCTATAGAAATTTTTGCTGTTAATTTCTATTAACTCCACCTGGAGTACTGCGTCCAATTCTGTTAATTTCTATTACGTTTTACTTAAGCATGAACAATACCAAAGTCCCCAGTAAAATTCCACTACATTATTAGTGTGCACTGTATAACGCGAAATAATGAAGAGCTAAGTTTCTCCTGAGTGACTCTTCCTTACCTAATTCAGATAAAAAAAACATGTTGAAAGGAATAAGATAGTGCTTCAAGAAGATTCTTATCTATCAGGAGCTTTTATCACTACTTGGGTGTATTCAACACAAGCCAAAGCAGCGTAGCATGAGACCTTTTATACCACAGGAATTCTAGGTGTGTAGTGCTTTTAACACATTTTCTCAACAACACTATATAAGAAATATCAAGCATATGATATCTACATGAGCTTCTTCAAGTTTCAGATTTTCTTATTTACAGCATGCTCAACAGCATGAACTCAGAGTCTATTTTGAACACCAACTAAGAATGAACACAGAATTGAAGTTGCAGCAAAACTCTCAGCAACGAGGGTAAAATGTGCGTGTGGGAGATAGCTTTAATAGGAATTAGGCATTCTGAGGACTGGCCAATCTAAGGAAACAATCATAATCACAACACAGAATAATGGCTGAAGTGCAAAGAGATATCTTTGATTTTTTTTTTTACAGGTTTTCATATAAATATTACAGAAAGTAGAAGCGAATTCCAAAGCAAGAACCTTAATGAAGGAAATGAGGTAGAACACCATTGATTTTAGTCCCTGTTATTCCACTACTTAAATCAGCACCACTACAGTTGAGTATCTAGTTGTAGATCTAGCATATCTGTATATCTACAGGCAGATATAATGCATCCAGACAAATCAATTATATTAAAGTATTTAAGTTAATTTTTGCAATTTTTCTCACCTATGAGATTGTTCCACAGTTGTGATTAAGCTTGTCTAATACAACTCTCAAGACTGTAGTTGCTGCCCCTACATCACTTGGCACATTTGCAAGCTCACTGTCCTGTTTGGGGTTAGTGAAACAGGAGAAACATTTTTAATGCTTCATTTTTTTCAACCTAAAATGGGAAATTCACTGCCAATGAAAGCAGGTTTTCCTAGAATATGATTCAGCTGTGGAATGGTCTTTCCCCAATGCTAGTTTTAATTGCTCAGTTATTGGGCACCCTGTTGGTCTCTTAGATAGATGCTTTAATCAAGAACACATATTGCTTATGCTGCAGTATTTATACTAGTCTGCATGTATGAGGCATCCAAATATGTTATTCATAGATGCTTCTTACACTTAGACCGTTGACAATGACAAGACACAATAAACTTTAGAATTCTTCTATTTAAAATATCCATATATCTTACTATTGTAGCCAGAAAGTTATTATCTATCTAAAATTCATATCAGAGCCAACTACTGCCTGACAAAGTAAGCCCCATTTCAGCAAAACCAAACTTACTAAGTACAGCTGTTTTAATGCATATAAAATTCTTTTTGCGTCAACAGTTAGTTAAGCAGAGGTCAAAGCAGCACTGATAAAGCACTTGACGTTTCTCACAGTGGCTGCACGCATGATCACTGAAATTCTGCCAGTGCAAAGCTGCTTAGAAAGGTACATCCCGCCAGCATTTATATGCGAGTTTCATAGCAGGTGTTCCCTGCTCCTGCCCCACTTACAGCCTTTCTCCATCGGGTTTTACAGCCTGTTCTTCAAACACACATGCAGCACAAGGCTTCATATAAGAAGGTCTAGAGACAGTCTTCTCGTAACAAAAACAAGGCATCAGTATCTGCCTGTAAGATACAGACATCTGTAAAAAACACCTCACAAAAATATATACACACATAAATTATGAGGGAAAAAAACCCCAAACCAAAACAAAAAAAAAACCCCAACAAGCAAAAAAGCTCAACATTGTTACAGCAAAATAATGAAAGAGAGACCCAAAAAGGAAGATGTGACCAAGTGCAGAAACTTTTCTGTATAACATTTTGAGGCCTCAGGAACCACAAGTCACTAGATGGGTCTTCTACATACCAGAAGTTAGGTGGCAGTTGAACCAGCAAACTCTTGCAGGACGTTAGTCCTTTTGAAGAAAATCTTACACTGTACACCTGGGTAAGATGCCAATTGTAACCCATAAGAATTGTCACAACAGCAGTTTGAGCAATGCTTACAAATTACTTAGGCCTTGTCCCAGTCACAACACCCTTCTCCCAAGGACAAGGGGCACTATTCTAAAACAAAAGACATACAAAATCCAGAGCATTTTTAACTGCTTAGAACCCAAGCCTCTATCAAGCTATGGACCTGTTCCGTAAATCCATCTCAGGTGCTAAGTATTCCCCCTAATCAGCTACTTAAATTTCTCTGTGCAGGTTACCTGGCCAGTGCAGCTCAGCTGCACCAAATGCAGAGAAGCTTCACACCCCACTGACAAAGAGAAGTGTGGTTTCCTCTGGCTTTTTTTTTTTTTTTTTTTTTCTTACATTTATCTTGACAGGGCAGGAAGACATGATGTTAATCACTTTGACTGAAACAGGGCTTGTTTCTGCAGGAAAGTCCTTAGAACACCATACGGAACTTCCTCATTACTGGCTTTAAAAAGAATGAAAAGACTAGATCAAGGTACAAATGATGGCTAGAAACATACACCGACGCTTTATTTACCTTCCCTCTTGTTACAGATTTGACTTCTTTAAAACAGTTACTGGCAACAATACTGCAGCTACAAGATTTATATATAATCCACAACTTCCACCCCTAGTACAATTTCACCATCGCCATCCAAAGAGGTACCGGTACCTTTTCCGCAGCCACCATCACATTATGGTAGAAGCAACAAATATTTTCTAAAAGCATTTAAGGAATTTGCAAATTTGTTTAAAATAAGAGTTCAAAATAGTTGAAGATCAATCAACTGTGATAAGCTAACTATAAGCTTTTTTTTATTAAATGGAACCAGTTACTGAAGAGTTCAAATAATCCATGAGCCTTCAGCATATGTGACAACTGCTACACTTTTGCTGTCCTCTTGCAGGGATTGTGGCATGTAAAGTACTACTCTGTATCAAGCAACTTCAGTTTTCAGGCTGACCTCTTCGAGTAATTTATTCTTATGTCTAGAAGGAAAAGCAATATATTGCAACATAAGAAGAGCTCTCTGGCCATCTGAAAATGTTAAGCAAATGTTTGGGAAACAAGCACAATTACAAGTGCAGAAAAATATAATAACTGAGGCAAGAGATTACTTCTTAATGGGACTACACTGGTATTTTTTTCTGATATACTTTGAACAAATACCTCCATTAAAAAAACCAAAACTGCACTGAATAGGGGATGGCTGAAGGGAATACCTCTATACATTGAACAATACAAATGGTCATTCTAAGTCAGATAAAACTAATTTTTATACCCTTCTCCAGCAGCTTCTAAAATACAGAAGTCCCTAAAATAAAGATCAAGCTAAAATACAGCTTCTTTTTGTTCTGCATACCGACAAGCAGAGCAGTAAACAACATGCTAGCAACCATAAAGGCAATAACAAAATCCAATTATTGGCCAGCTTTTTCAGACATAGCTTTAAATTATTTCTGGATGCAAAACATATTACATTTTTACCAGGCAATATCAGAACTGGAATTTGGTAATTGTCTTGAGTTTGTATTTCCTGAGATTAGTCTAACCTGAATGCAGGAACCTGATGCAGAAAAGTTATTTTTCCAATATCCTTCCAGCCACAGCAGTAAGAGTGCTGCTGATGTAAGTAAGACTTCCTTGAAAAAAGACGGTTCCTGAGAAGAGAGGACTATGCATCTCAAACCTCTCTCACGGGGACCAAAACCTCTGCCATGACTGTTTGTAAATCCCCCCAGTCAGAAGACTTGCCCGTGGCTGCAGCCAGCCTTCAAGAACCAGCATCATGTCTTACACGGGGCATACTTATTTCATTTGCAAAATAAAATTTAAAGATTTCCCCAAAGCACAACAATATAAACATGAATTTCAAGTGCTTTTGTACCATGACTAATGTAGAATCCAATCTCACTCACTTTTTAAAGTCTTTATTGTTCTGGGGACAGAAAGATGTTTTGAAAGGGCTTAGGACACATTGCAGAAACAAAACAGTATTTAATGCCTTGTTCTCTCTTTCTGGTGCCAGTCTCCTCCGTCTTTGTTAGAGCCCACATTATTCTAACTGCATAGTCATAATATGCCTATCAATTTGACACACTCAAAACACAGTAAACTTCTCCCAAGTAAGCACTCTTTTTTGACTGAATTGGAAAATTTGCATCAGCAAATATTGTCAGCTCTAGTATGCAGCATTCTGAAGCAAGTCCTTTCTCAGTAAGAATTACTATTACTGGCGTGCGTCTTGGGTCTTGTCTGAATGCCACTGCAATCACCCAGAATCTCAGCATGCTTTAGATAGGTTCCTATAATCATATCATGTCATACAGTTGTAGGATCACAGGATAATGCTGTTTGAAAGGAAGCTCAAGAGGTCCCCAGACCCCTGCTCAAAGCAGGGACACCTGTGAGCTCAGACCAGGCTGCTCAGGGGCAGCTCAGTTGTAGGGATGAAAAGTACAGTCTAATCCTTACTCTATCCCAGGGCAGACGAGCTAAGCTATTGCTGGCATATTAGTGTAACATAACCTTGATTTAGAAGATGGCATAGAGAAAAGAGTTCTAGCTTCTTCAGGTTTTCATTGTTAGTTATTTTCATCAAGACTCCTGGTAGTTCATGTTTTTCTCCTTTCGACTTTCTCTGAACAGTTCAAATTGTTGGACTCAGTGGACAACACATAGAAGTAACCTGCTTACTAAGAGGGAAAAAGGAACTCGGTCCATAACCTTGATTTATATAGGTGAATTTCATAAAGGAAGTGTATTTTGGATTTTTCTGAGCAACTGCAGAAAAGGGTTATTTTCTCCACAGGAAGACATATAATTCAATTAGGTTTTTTTGTTAAATATCAGAATGTATGTTTATAAAATGACAGTGGGGATGCATATATTGTATACTCACTTTCTCATTTCAGCTCCGGCTGAAGTATTTGGTATTTATGCGATTGATATTTTGATTCCCACGTGCATCTGATAAGCTTCCTACAAAGCTACAGGTACTTTTTTCTACCTGTTCAGCTAGACCAGCCATTTGGCCCACTCAGTAATTACTGTAAAGGTCTCTTAATTCTTATTAGGACTAGCAGATAGTTTATATTCTTTTTTGGAGAGAAATCTGGAAAGTCATTTACTTACATAGACATTTTGACTGAAACTTTTAGCTTGTGAGGTTATTAAGCATCATCTTAGTTTTTCCTTAGCTATGAGGATATTTTGTACGTGGCTGAGTACCCCAGAATAGGATTTAATACCTTCCTGTCAAAACACTCTTACCAATGTTTAATTTTCCTCTTGTTTATTATATCTCCATAATAACAAGTGGTATCTTGTGTGTGAGGTGTTCTTTGTATATATGACTACAGAGAGTAATAGCAGCTGCATGCATTAATAGACATCTAGCAAATTCTAATATTAGATTCTCTGAAAAAAAGCAGTTTTCTTCCATATTTCTATCACTAACTCACCAGCACAGGATATTATCTGTGCTTTTGTCTTCAGTCACATTGAAATGCTATCTGAGCAAATGTGATGGTACATACATTAATTACATCTGAGCAATATCAAATTAACACATTAACTTACTATTACTTGTTCATGAAAACTTAAGTTTCATTGCACCTTTATTGCTTTTTCTTCAGTATAGTTGATATGACCTCTTGCCGTATTTTAAAACAGTGTAAGAATTAATTGGTGCCTCATCCGAAACAAAGTAAGGTACTGTTGTGTGAAAGGGGCAAAGCGGTTTTGGCAGCAAGTAAACCCCCTTGCGTTCTAACCCTCCTCACCGAGGTGGGAGGCCAGGTGCGGCTGGGTTTAAATTCTGAGTGATGCCCAATTCAGCACCATCAGTCCAGTCCCGTTTAATATGTATTAAACTGTTACGATTTGGATACGCTGACAGTGGACTGCGCCTTCAGCCTAGTCGTGCTCATGAACCAGCACGGCCACTCTCGAGCCTTTGGTCACGTTCAGTGAGAAACCGAAACGACTAGCTACTTAAACAGTGCAGTTTATTTAAACAACAGGTATAAAGGTTCTGAGGATTGCCCGTGATAAATACACTGTCTGCAAAGCACGTGCAAATGAAAGTATTGTTACATATACAAAACACACGACAACGTTATAAACGATACAGCCTGGCTATAAATGTAGGTGAGAGATTCTCTAGAGAGATTTCTACGTTTCCCGAGGAAGCACTTGGTATAATCAAAGTCTTACCCAAAGGCGTCCCTATGGGGGGGAAGAAAGGCTCAGCCCCTCGACTGGTCCTGGTGGTCAGTGATGGAGTCCTCCTCGACTTGTTCGCGATGGTGTCTTCCCTGATATCACCCCTCTCTCGGGCTATTTTTATACTATTTGTTATCTGCAAGCTGGAGTTTGAGTGACTTTAGTCATGCATGCTTTTATTATGATTGGTGTAAAATTCTCTCGCTTCACAATTAAAGGTATAGTTGATGAGAAATTCAGGGCACAGATTCAAGGAGGAGTGGTCGCACCTTGGAGACGGGCAGCCTTCGGGGTGGAGGTGTGTTTTGGTATTATAATGACATTGTAATGAGCAAAGTTCACACAAAGGACAGCATTTCATCAAAATTTGACAAAATGTTGGCTCAGGGTAGTGATCAGGCAGCTAATTGGCAGCTTATCTGTTTCATGGTACCATCCCATTCCTGTATCTGCATAAGACAAGGCCATGGAATAATTATCTTCCGTCCTGTGTCTCATGTAGCTTCGCAAGCATCATACAGGGAACCGCAGATGTTGCATTTTTTCACATGCCAGCCGCAGCTGTACTCTACCTCAGAAGCCTTGTGATTTTATACTTTTCCTTAATGTAGGAACAATGCTGTACTTTTGTATTTTTGGCCAATTTAGTAATTATTCCACAGGTACCAAGCAATATTCAGTCAACAGAGAAAACCAGCTTTATGGAAGAAAAATCCTTTGAATGCAACTAATACAAAAACTATACCCCTGATTCAATATATCCCTGAACCTTAAAAGTTATCACTACATAGATGCCGTTTCTAAGAAAACATCTGCTGTTTTGTCCCTTGTCAAAGAAAGAAAGGACTCTGTACTACTGGCCTTTCTGTTCTGTCTGACATGTGTAGTCCTTTTGCAGTGTTTCCCAATAGATTATGTGCTCACTTGTTCCAATGTGATGAGATGTGGTAAGGTAATCTCTGAGGCTTGTTTTCTAGACATTTATATAATCCTCTCATGGTAGTTTCATCTGCACCATAGCTCCTTATCCAGTGATTCCGCCCCACTCAATACCAACAGTGACAAGCACCCAGTCATTAGATCCTTGGCTGCTTATCCATAAATGCAAGCATAGTTTCCCCTTATTTCTGACAAAGCAATACATATCTTCAGTAATCTTGCAATGCTTTTACATAGATTGCAGAACTGTTGTAGTTTCGATTATAGTCACTTAGGCCCTTTCCTGAGTTTGGCTTAAGAAACCCATGTAGTCATTGTGACTATAAACAGCACACTGTCCCCCCGAGCAGGCCAAATTGATTATTTGTTATTTATACACTACATCACAGAAGATATTTGACAATCATTTCATGTAGTGATTTAAAGGCAAAGAGAGTTGCTTGTATTAAAGCTATAAACACTCTCATATGTCTAAACAATGGCAAAACAGATAAAACTTTCCCACGTACAAAATTGTTTTACTAGTTTACTTGATGTGAAGGGTTTTGTAATGACGCCATCTTGTGACCATAGTGAAAACGACACTGTCTAGAACTAAAGCAAAAATTCATTTTTTCCATATATTTTAGGCTTAGGCAGTTACTGAACAAACAATGCTAGGATCAAAGAGGTACTAGTCTTTGTCCCATTTCTTTGCTTGACCTAAAACTTTTTCCCCATGGTTAGGTTTTCATCAGGTGTCTGGGTCTTCAACAGATACTCCAAACAGAAGGTGCCAAACGCAACTCCCAATAGTTTCTGACTATTAAAAAATCCCATATTTGCATATGTGGAACTGTCACTAGAATTTTCTTTAAAAACTATGCCTCACATAGAGCCTTCTTTTCCAGATTTATTTATGAATTTAAAGGTACCATTTTAACTTTAGGGAAACTAGGTCTCTGCAAGGGTATTACCTCACTACACATAAACACCTCAAGTATTATCTGAATTTACTAGTGTATATAACAAGACATGAAGATAGGGGAGTGGGAGTATGAGGAATTAAATTCAAAATTTGAAATCAGCAGAGAGAGATATTATATTTTAAAACAGTTGATGCCAGCAGTAGTCTAATGGGAGCTGTTTGCAGAACATACTTGCACCATTGATCCACCATCCAGAGGTGGCCCCATTATGAATTAGACATCTATTTTATACTCTACATAGTCACAAATCCATGCAATTGCTTTCTTAAATGTATCAAGACAATACGCAGAAAAAAGTAGCTTAGACACAGGTTAGAAACACATTAGGATAAAATTTATTTTATGAATTTTATCTTTCTTTTGTTTGTTGCGATTGCATCTGGATTCTTAAGCTAAATCTATCATGGGCAAAAAGTTTTCTTTATTAACTTTAGCACATGACTGGATTTTTATAGGAATTAGGATAAACTATAATAGTGATTTAATATATTAGAGGTGTTTGGCTAATTACTTAGATTCATTACAGCAAAAATTAACATAAATCTAATTCACTGGCAAGGGCTCTAGCCACACCATCTGAGTTGCAGAAGACAAAGACAGGAACTGGGAGAATGAGGAACAAACCACTTTAGGAGAAGACCAGGTTCGAGACCCTCTGAAGAACCTCAAGCTGCACAAGTCCATGGGACCTGATGAAATGCATCTGTTGGTCCTGAGGGAACTGGCAGATGAAGTTCCTAAACCACTATCCATCATATTTGAGAAGCTGTGGCAGTCCAGTGAAGTTCCCACCGACTCGAAAACTGGAAACAAAACCCCCATTTTTAAAATGGGAAAAAAGGAAGACCCAGGGAACTACAGGCCAGTCAGTCTCACCTCTGTGCCTGGCAAGATCATGGAGCAGATCCTCCTGGAAACTCTGCTATGGCACATGGAAAATAGGGAGGTGATCGGTGACAGCCAACGTGGCTTCACTAAGGGCAAATCGTGCCTGACAAATTTGGTGGCCTTCTACAACAGTGTTACAGCATTGGTGGATATGGGGAGAGCAATTGACATAATCCACCTGGGCTTGTGCAAAGCATTTGACACTGTCCTGCATGACATCCTTGTCTCTAAATTGGAGAGACATGGATTTGATGGATGGACCACTCAGTGGCTAAGGAACTGGCTGGGTGGCATTGGAACTAGATGACCTTTAAGGTCCCTTCCAACTCCAACCATTCTATGATTCTATGAATTATGGGTGTCTATGTATGGGTAGTTCATAAACTAGTCTTCAGGACGAGGGTCTCCTAATGCCTTATATGAATTCCTGTAAAAGCTGCAGAATGTCCAAGTCTTTCTTCCCTCTTCTCTTGATTAGTCATGAACTTGTATAATTTAATTCAGATAAAAATTACAGGATTGCTGAGCAGGAGCTATCTGATCCAGGCACAGGTTTTACAACCTAGGTTTTCAAGTTTGTGGTTCTTTTTTAAACCTTTACAGATAAGCCCCCCCAAATGTCAGGGAAATATCACCTTCATTTAGGTCATGTTAAGAAAAATTGGCCTGTATAAAGAATTATATCATGCCTAGGAAATTATGTCACAAATTACACCCAGATTAAATCCTCACATTTAGACAATTCCAAAGAAATACCAGCATAGTGATCTACTTACTGCTCATCATCTAACTTGTCCAGAGACATCTGCAAATCCACATGTGAGGGTGTTTGTCCTCTGGCATAATTGTTTCAAAAACATTACATCACTTTTCAGTTCTAAGATAACGAGAAGATAAAAAAAGATGAACATGATGAAATGCAGGGTTAAATAAAATTAAAAAAAGCCCCTTTAATTTCCTCTAGCTATGTTCTTCCTGTCAAACCATTCACCTTTCTGCTAGATCCCCAGGAATTTACTCTCAGCCCTGACAGTCAAGGATTCCTTCAGAAGATATTCAGCAAGTTGTCATAGGGTACTCAGGCGGTTGCGTTGTCAGGCCTTGACAACTGTCAGCAAAATGGGCCTGAAAGGGCAAAATTTTGGCACTGAAGAGGTACTTCAAAACAGCAACTTCTTACAATTATTCTGAAAAACAAAATACCCTGTGAGTCGGTTCGATAAGAAATTCTGGGAAGGGAGATTTTCTTTTATTTTAACTTTAAATTTCAACGGGAAACAAGATTTTGCATTAAGATTTCTTAAACTCTCCATTAGGCTGAAAACTTAAAAAGTCCAAGCATGCACTGATACCTGGGTAATCATAATGGACTGAATGATAAGTATAAACAGGAATCGCTTTTCTGGCACTCGTGCCAATATTCAGGTTGCACAGAATAGCAAAAATGTTTCACTTGTATGGAAAAGCTTTATTGAAATGCCCTGCAAGTTGTACTGGTGTACTAGTATGTAACTAGTTTAAAGTAGAACTAGTAACGTTTCTATAGGTCTAATAAGTATTCCTTTGTAGTAGCTGAATCTTACCTGGGCCTCTAGATGGTAGTATAACTCCACTAATAATAACGGCAGGGTGGTGTAATGAGATACGTGTATTCTCACTTTTATCACTGGCCAATACCCAGCTCATGTCACAAAGCAGTCATAAAATCTGTGTGTTATCAGTCTCGATAAAACTAGCTGGTAGTTCCAGTTCAGGTTTTATTGGAAAATTGTCTGATTTCCACCATCTGAATTTGCATTCTTATTGGCTGTGACAGCCAAATCATTATTTACTAGCACAAATTAGGGTTAAAAGACCCCAATGTAGTAAAATAAGTTTTTTTTTACATTCCTTTAAAGGGAAAAAAAAAAATTGTCATTTTAGTCTGGCACCTAAACATCACTTTTATGTCAGCAATCTTTGGAAACTTAGCCTTGTGGGAAAATTAATTCTGAGAGGATTAAAAATGTACCATGAAGTCTTTTAAATGCATATTTTGGTAGCATTTAAAATTACTTTCTTGTTCTGCTCTTGATGTTTACAGTATTTAATAATAAAGTTAATCGATTCATAATAAATTTATGCATAAATTATGCCAAGAAATATTTACCTGTCTTCCATATTAAATAATGGGTTATGATGACTGAGCTGATCACATTGAAATGATGTAATGATTATTTTTGATTCATACTACATTTTACATCCTATGGACAGAGTTGCTGAGCTGGGAAACTAAATTTTAAAAATCACTTCTACAGAGCTTAGAGAAAGTGTAGTTTTCTAGTCATTAAGAATGCCACAGTAGTTAGACTGAATATTTATCAAGACACTGAGCACAGTACAGTGTACCTAAAATAATGAGATATTTTTCATCTATCTGATCACCTCTGGAACTGGATTTTGAAATGAAAGATAAGATACCCTTTTCTGTAGGCCATAGCATTTGCAGTAGAAGTGTTTTCCTAGCAGACTGCCGGCATCATGGGGTCCTCTTCACTGAACTGGAATTCACGTCACAGGAACTACATGAAATTGTTCATAAAAGTATAGTTAGTTTACATAGTCTGTGAACAAATAAAGAGGGTTTAATCCACAGTTTTCTCAAAAGTAAGACATATAACTGCAAAAATCCATCTAGTTGTGCCTAGAAGTCAGATTCAATACTTTTTTGAATGACGTTTATATGCTGTTCCTATACTCTCTAACTGCCTTGGGTTCTACCCTTCAGAAGCCAACCAAACATCAGTCACAATCCTGAAAAACAGATATATTTTAGTGCCACAGAAAATAGAAAGAACCTGTGAAATTGAGATAAATAGCAACATAGTCTTCTAAAACAAAATCTTTTGTCCTGAAGACAATAAATAGAAAAGCAAACGATCGGATGACTTCCACTGCTACAAATAGTGGGCTTTCAAACACAAAGTTAAACCAGTATTTCCTTGTCAAATACTCATTTTTTTTCACCACAGTACTGGATTACATTGTAACGTTTTAAAGATAAGATTATGATAGCTACTAGGAAATTATATGAGCAACAGAAATTGGAATTTATGAAAAAAAATTATTACAACATATTTGATGCATACAGCTGAACTAGGAAAGCAGTAATATCTGTATTGGTCTAAAATTAGTATATGAAGTGGGTGATAACCTACTACTTTGGGGATTATTTGCATCCTTCTTCAGTTATACTCTCCCTGTTTATTTTACTGATTTTTGCTACAGAAAATGTAGTAGCTGAAAAAAATGTAGTGGAATTATTTAATGAGAATGACCTCCTCAAGGCAAGTACAAAAACAAGCACTTAGAAATGCACAGGTTTTTTCACTAAGTTCTAATGTTCTTCTGCTACCATACCTTGGGTTCTTGTACCATTTTTACTTGGATTAATAATTCAGTTTTGCACTTCAGAATACTATTGCAAGTAAGTCTATCGTATATAAATAAAACATAGTTTGGAACTGTCATAGCTATTTTTTCATAACATATATGTGGCAGCAAAAGGGAAGCTACACTCAGTGGCAAAGTCAGTGGAAACCAAAATTTATTAATACTGCACGTAGACTTTACCAGTTTTCAGAACAGTACTTTGTTGTTTATTTCCCTTGTGATCAAAAGTTTCCCAGGGAAAAAAAAAAGCCACCATTCTCTGATAACTTCAAATGATCGAGTCATCTAAAAATGGAAGCATAAACAAAAGACTCCAATACTAGAATTCTGTGACAACTTACAAATTCCTTTGTTTGAAAAAAAAGAGATATTTTCAGACTTTCCATTCTGTTCTGAAATTTGAAATGCTGTGGAAAGGGGATAGAGAACTGAGATCTGATACAACATCTGTATGTGCTAAGATGAAGGATAAGCAGGTCATTCTGAACAAAGGACCAAGACCTTTGGAGAACTTAAAACATCATTTTAATATAAATATGTTTATTCTTTACAGTTAGGGTTGAAGTAAATAAAGTCTTATGGAAGTAATAAAGTATTCTATTTTTTTTTATATGGAAAAAATAAGAATAAATTGTAAGTTTCTGACTCTAAGTTTTTATGAAAGAAGCATATGCTTTTTACAAGCTGGCTATTGGCTTTGCCTGTGCATGTAGGAGAGTCCTTTAATTTCTCCGTTTTGGTCCTGTCTCCATGGCCTTAGAGAAGAACTTTTCCTGTGAAAACAAATTGAGCAGTGAAATGAACCTGGGTTTCACATATCCCAGATGAGCATGCCTCAGTTACTGAAATCATACACACACACACTTATGCTTTTTTCCTCCTTTTTTCCCTCGATTGTAGGGCTGCAGAGGGGAAAAAAGTAATTTTCAAATAAATTTAAAAAGTTTTGATCATTTATCAGTGGGTTTGAAAGTGGATAAGGTTTACAGGAAACTGTCAGCACTGGTAAAAATAATTGAGGCCTATTCATGAAATCCTGTTAAGCCAAATTTCCTCTCAGGGCATGGCATGTAAGAATATAGGTTTGGGCCTTCTTTTTCTTCATCCCTTGTTTCTGAAGTGTGGGAGACAATCATATTGCTAACATGAAAAACAACTTCTCATGCACAGCTACACAAAGACCATAATTTAAAATAGTGCTTATGGTTTCCTTCATTATAGAAGTCGTCACAGTAGCTTTATTTCCTTACAGAAATAGTGACATCCTAGGTTATTTATTCCCTTTTTTGTAAATAATAGTAAATGGTTCTTCTGATAGGCAATTCAGATTATTGCTTACAAGTGCCATCAAGTTACAGATGCATTAAAGCGCAGCAGGAATGAAATATCTATCACCTCAGTGCTCATGATGTGTCCAAAAAGCTTGGATATTTTAATAGGCTGTAATACATTTTGTCACTGCAAGTCACTTTCACAACTCGCTATGCAACAAATTATTTAAGTATTGCCAATCTTTTCTCAGATATCAAAGGCGTTAATTAAAGCACAATTGCACGCACTTTCTTGACGTTTGCAATGCTTTCCTCCCATCTTCTCATAAGCAGAAACGTAAGGTGAAGAAATCCCTCTTCAGGGCACGCTTCAGCAAGTGGGGTGAGAACTAGTTTGACAAGCTTTTGAAACAGTCCCGAAAAATGTCACACAAGTATTACTTAAGCATTAAGGTTGTGTCTGTGTGTATATGTCTGAAGATATTAGGTAGGATATCGAACTAGTAAAACTATTATTTGAGTCAACTACCATTTTATTTTCTTCATGCTTCTGCTTGCAGCTTTCCTGTTCTTCTTCCAATTTCAATTTAACCTTTATGACTTGTGTAAGAATTTTTATTTGAAATTGAAATCCTAACCTCAGTTAAGAGGATACAGCCTGCTCCAGAAATAGCGATCCTAGCATTTTTTAAATTTGATATGGAAAGAAAATCCCAAAGGATCTCTTTTGTGCACATAGAATAAAATATGCAGGCCCCTCGACAACATGATACATAAACTTTATTTCCTACCTGTCTAACTGCATTGCGACCTAATATACTTTACATTAGCTATTACTTCTGCAAATTCTCATTTTCTCTGTCAAATGATGCATGAAAGCTAGAATCACTACAGCTTAATGGAATAAGCCTCTTATCAGCGCTATATATCAAAGGCATCCCTCTCTGAACATTTAAGGACAGAAGGATCACAAGTTCTAAAACAATTTCAACAGAATTCACAATAGGTCACTGGGTCTGAAGTTTTGCCCCAGCTGTTTACTTTTCCTTTGCTGTGAAGACAGTGGTCAGCATTATAGCGCTATTTGTTCTTTACAGGATTAGGTATGCAGGAAGTCAGCATGGGGTTACAGCTAAGCAATGATGTCAAGAGGGATTTCTCTGTCCCAAAGAAGCACTCTATTGTCTCTATTAGAGAAGTTTGAAAAAGAAAAGAATAATAGATATAATAATATGAATAATAATATGAATAACATAGTAATAAATAATAGATATAACAAGTAAGAAGGAGGTTGAAATCCAAGGCTGTGGTCATAGAGGCTATATCCAAAGAACAGAAGCACAGGTTTGGGGTAACCTACAAAAAATGATGAGGCAGGAGAGGGGAGAGAAAGAGAATTTAAGTCCATGACTACCTTGACCTGGACCAACTGCCTCTGCATCTCTTCTGACCTTGTGGTAACAGTCCTTGGTAGATATAAGGCAGACAGGATGATTCAAGTCCCATCCTGGAAAACAAGAGGCAAACAGGTATATGAATGGTCACGTCCTTGCTTAATGAAAATCAACTAAAAAATATTCCTAAGGTACTTTTGGGAAGGGTGAGGAGGACTGTGCAAAAGGTTCAGAATAGAACCATGAGAATCAATTCAGAAAACATTTCATACATGTCCTCTTTTTGCACAATGTCTAAAGCCAAACTTCAGTTTTCATTTTCTGAACTCATATCATGCTTATTATGTTATGGGAGAAAGTGAGTCTGACTGAAAATGTCCAGGTGGCTGCCAACTATTCCTTCCTTTCCAAAGTCCCGCTTCCATCAAAAAGCTGCATCTTGGCTAGATCACCTAACTATATGGAGATTTAGCTTATACAAACTCTATGCTTCATTGTCTTCGTTGCACCTTCTTTTGGATTCAGTCAAGCAGTATTTGATTTTTCTTTCATGAGAAAATCTGTGGGCACTTAACTAAAGCTATGGGAACCAGCAAAAAAACTAATAAGAAAACAAAACCCACAAGAATGAGAATATCTCTTAGGTTTTTCTCATCCATTTCATCCAGAGCACAATAAAAGGGAGAACTGAACGCATGAAGCATTAAACTAGATTTACACAGGAAGCTTTTGAAGCTTCCATCACTGAAGAGCTCTAACAACAAATTAGACAAACCTCAGCCAGGAGTGTTAGCCTGCTTTAGAGCACGAGAATTCCCCTGATGATCTCTGAAGATCTCTTTCTGCCCTATTTTCCTGTGATTTCTAGAATATACCCATTTACAAATATGTTATTTAGGATCTCTTAAAACAAAAAAGCAAACCAAAAAAAAAAACCTAACAACCAAAAAGTTTACAAGTATACAAAACACTCAGTATACCTGTTTTTAAAAGAAGTTATTTTCCCCTCCTCAAGTTAATTTATTCTCTTCAATCAAAAGATTCAGGGTTCCCATTAATTTCTGAGATCTTTATACAAATGTATATGACTTTGTAATGCATATTCTAATAATAATTGATCTAAGTCAAACAAAGGAATCTGCATTAAGTCTTCAGTTTTCTTTATATTGACTTTCATATTCTTCACACCTTATATGGCACGTTCCTTGTCTTGAGAAAATGGCTCTGCGCATAATTAGCTTATACTCCAGAACAACTTATTCTTATTACTTCAATCTAATTTTGTTGTTATTTCCAGGTCTTTCTATGATGTTGTGTTTACCTGGGATGATTTTCTCTATTTTATCAGATTTCAGCAACTTTGAGGTGAATCAAAGAATGAATTATTTCATTGAAACCTGACCAAGTGTGGGAGCGGCTAAAAATTGTTTGCATTTTTTAAGAAGCGGGACAAACAGATTTCAAAAAGCTCCTGCTGATGCAGCGGGAAACAGTCATGCAACACAGATGAAAAAGTGCTGACAGATGGCAGGTATGCCACCTTCTTTCCTGCATAATGAAGGGGCTGTACAGCTGAAAGCACAGAACCGATATGAATTCATTTCTTTCTTTTTGTGAGGCTGTGAAGGTTCTATTTTTCTAACCCTTTATTTCTAGTGGACTTCATAATGACATGCAATTTATTTAAATAACCTTGATTATTGAAGGTAAAAAGAGCAGTGCCACTAACATCTAGGAACTTAAATCACATACACCCCATGCTAACAAGTATGTTTGTACGAAAAGCAACCCAAGAACATCTCAACTATTTAATGACACTTTCAAATTCCGGTTCAACATTTCAAAATCCAATTCTGAGAAGCCTTAGCTAAAGATTTACATATGCTGTTACAATGCACATTTCTTCTTGTTTTGTTACAGTTTACAGCAAATAAAACTATTTTCCTTCCTTTTGTTCATCAGTTGTTTGCAAATAAACTTCTCTTAGCTGTACTATTGAATTAGAATGTTTATCAAACATTTTGAGTTAATAGTACCTGTCTGAATAGTTTTTGCAGCTACTCAAAAAGATGCAGTCAAAATCCACGCTTCACTTAAATAGAATAAGGATGGAAGAGTCTGAGACAACATGATTTGATTATTTGATTCTGATTCTTTCCCCTGGATCCTCATGAGAAATATGAATTTGGAGGGTCAAGGTGAATATCAGCTTAGGGATATATATATTCAGTTGGGCTATACAAAGGAAGTTTGGGTCCTCAGGTGAGTGTCCTCTCTCCCCAGTGCAGCAGGTGGTTCCCCCATAACATTTATCCTACAGTAGCTAGGGTAAATGTTTTTATCAGGATTCACTCAAATTCCCTGTGGGTAGTTCCTGCTTATAATGCTATTAGCACTGATCGGAGGATGCTTTTATAAGGGGCAGTTGCTGCATATTGGTTGTTTAACTTTGTGCACACGTATCCTTGAACCCTCTAGTGTAATAAACAAAAAGCTACAAGCAAAAGGTAAGAGAAAACAGAAAGAAGGGGTGAGTCTCATGCCACTTCCCAGGAGAACTACCGTTGGTAACACTACTGGAATTTTCAGGTGTGAGGCCACGAGAATAACAGTATGAGAACAGCCACACAATGCACTACTTTGGGAAGGAGGAAAAATATGAAATTATAGGACTTGTCCAGATTCCTTCCATCGTGCTAGTCAATTAATTGAAAACCTGAGCCAGGTGTCCCACTGTCTAGGGAGAATGCAGGTCCCTACAGATCCCAAGTGCCTGCCTTTCTACGCAGACTTTCTTTGATTTTCAGTGGGTTATTTAAAAGTCATGCTAATGCCATTGTGCCAAGGAAATCAGCAGAACCATTTCAAAGGATGTTTGACAAGGACTGGCTCAGTGAGACAGTCTTTTTAGTTTTATTTATCTAGTAGTAGATTTATGGAATCAAGTCAGGAATCTTTAAACCTGGTGGTAAAAATGATATCTTTGTATTCATGAAAAGGTCCAGATTCCTGACATATCCAGGACATAAAGCATGTCTTTCATTTTTTTCTTCCAAATACCATGACTTGCTGAATACTATACTATTTTTCAGTTTTAAAAGTTCTGAAGCAGAGAGCAGAAACAGGACTATATGATGTATGCTATCAATTACACAACACGAAATCAACATTTTATCCTATAGGATCCAAAGTCACATGTAACCTACAAAGAGGTTCTGTAGAGATTCTGTAAGATTCTGTAAACTCATAGTTCAAGAATAATGTGACCTTATTACTAATCAAAAAAGGCTGACAGTGATCATAGATACTAGTAATAAATATTGGAATGTTTCTACCATGTTTAATGATCACTTTTTCTGTTAAGAAAACTGTTACTGTACTGAAAATGAGTTCTTTCCTCTCCTATGCAAATTTACTAATGTAAGGAAATGGCTGAAAATTAATGCTCCTTTCAAAAGCCAAGTTACTCTTTACAGAACATGCTTCCTCTGAAAGTGAAGTTGCCTTGTCAGTTCATGGATTCCATGGGATAATGCTGCAACAAGGAAAAGAACTAGTGCATTCAGCGGTAACCATGGAAAACTGTTCAAACATACAAGTATGTCCACTACATTCAAACAATAAAAAAATATGCATTTAAGGGAATGTGAATAACCACACCATCCTTATCAGTCTCAAAGCAAAATCCATACTTTTCTCAATATCTCATTGCAATGACACTGTAGCAGAGATAGTGCAGGTAGATATTCCACTCAATTCTTAATAGCCAATACTGACCTCTCATATACCATTTCCTTACTTGTGCAACTCATTAACTGCAATGGTTTTTACACTGATGACAATGAGATCAGAATCTCTCTTCCTAAAATAAAAATCCAAAGTGATGAAAGCCATAAAATAAGATTTAAATGGCACCAAATTGCAGCCACAAATCTATTGAATTAGCAAGGTGTGAAGAAAATTAATCCTATGTTTCCTGGAGGATATTTAGCTGCCTTTCAGTGGCAACAGATGCTGAGTCTATTTTATTCCGTTTCATGTGTCTTTTACAGTAACCACACACCTGGATCTGCTTCTCAATGCAAGTTAACCTGGTTAATAGAAAAAAGAACAAATTTTAAAAAGGAAAATATCATCCTAGTTTAGACATCAATTTTACAAAAAGGGTAAATCACTGTCCTTATTTCTCTCTGCAGACAATAAAGGGAGTCAAGGGAACAACTGCAAACGTAGACAAACGTATCTCATATTTCTGATGTTTTTTGAAATGGATTGCATCCCTTCCCAGCCCTGTCTTCACTGATTACTTACTCATCCTCCTTTCTTCCTCTTGTTACAGTTAGCATTCTTTTCCACTGTGATCACATAAGTAACACTTATTATGTTATAAGTTATGCTTATTATTTGTACTTTAACAGAAAGTCTCAATGATCAGCAGTTAGGTATAAATTGATAAATGCTCTAAAATGATAAAATATATTTTTTGCCTTTTATTTAATGTCAAATAACACTTTAATTACAGCGAGAGATCCCAGAACTAAACAGACAAGAATGTCCACGGAGATGGTCATTTGCGTTAATACAACTGAAGTACTAGTTACATTGCTGTGTATATAAAGCACGGGTTTAATTTTAACTGCAAATAGATACATTGCAAGGTGGGTTTTCTGTGGTTGATCTCAGAACATGATCTCAGAAAATATGGTAAATTGGGGGGTGGGATGGGAGGTGGGTAGGGAAGAGAAACCTGTACATATACTTTCGTATAGTAATAAACATACATGATCATAAAAGTTCTTTGAAATTTGAGTAACGAACCAGTCAGCAAAAACCTTACAGGAGGATAAGCCTATGGTCTGAATTGTTTCTAGTTATTATTGTGAGGTTACTCAAATTTGATTCTAGGTGACAAAAAGAATACTGTGGATTAAACATAAGTCTTGTTTGAAAATGTTTCACGACTCTAGGCTTTGTCAGATAAAACTATGACATTAACCCCTTGATTAATTGTCTTTCATTTTGTGAGAACTGTAGCACTCTCACAACAGTCACCACAGCTCTCTGCTTAGTTCCTAAACAAAATCTTTTACTCTCCTGTGTTGCCCCATGTATGCAGTCAGTGCAGGTATTTAGAAACAAGGAGTATGGATATAACAACTGTTGTTTCTTTCCCAAAGTGACTCATTGCAGTGACTGAACACTGATTTTAAAAATTAAAGGGAAAAATAGAGATATTCTTTGTCCCTGCTGTATCCCTCTGACTTCAGTAGGTGTTTATCAGAGGTCAGAGGACTCAAAATCAAGGGTTAGTGTAAATTAACTGAGCCAAAGTTGGAAAAAATTATGGGTTATCCATCTGAGCTGATCCCAACCTTGCTAAATTAAAGCAAGCAAACAAGTAAATAAATAAAACTGAAGACAGTGTATTACCATTGCTTTATACAGGTGAGTTTGGTCTCAAGTGTCCAATGCCTCATTGGTATCACAGTGTGATATCACTTAATGCCTGTGCATAGAGACTAGAACACACCGGCATTTTCTGTCACTTCAAAGAAACATAAATTGTCATTTCAGATGGAGGGTCAATGGGCAATAAATTCTGAAAGGGGATCAGGATGAGACAGCAGCAAGAGGAATAGATGACAGCAAGAAGTAAGAGAAAGCAACTTGCCCCATCCAGGGATGTTGCTTACTCTTGCTCCTCTGCTGTCGCTCTTTTGTTATCTGACATACTACCTTCTGCTATCTTACTATCATTATGACTACCCTTTTCCCACCAAATCACAGAATCGTAGAATGTATTGGGTTGGAAGGGACCTTTAAAGGTCATCTAGTCCAACCCCCCTGCTGTAAGCAGGGACATCTTTAACTAGATCAGGTTGCTCAGAGCCTCATCAAGCCTGGCCTTGAATGTCTCCAGGGATGGGGCCTCCACCACCTCTCTGGGCAATTTGTTCCAGTGTCTCACCACCCTCATTGTAAAGAACTTCTTCCTAATATCTCATCTAAACCTGCCCTACTCTAGTTTAAAACCATTGCCCCTCATCCTATCGCTACATGCCCTTGCAAACAGCCCCTCCCCAGCTTTCTTGTAGGCCCCCTTCAGGTACTAGAAAGTGGCTATGAGATCTCATGGGTTATCTGAATATGGGAAAGACCTACTTTTCTAGGAACTCTGGTACCAAAAAAGTGTGGATTACCCTAGTTTAGGATTAGGAAGAGGAAAATGAAGGAACCAAATTTATTGTAAGTTCTGACTAGAAAGAGCTTTCTGTGATCACTGAGCATTACACAATCACACTAAACAAAGTATGATATGCCTGCATTTTTATTCAGTGTTCTTACATGCATGTCTAACCAGGTGGACAATTACTAATATCTGTAAACAATAGAGAAGACTGTATTATTTGTTTTGATTATGTTTATAACTCTGAACCACTACTGATGGAACTGCCAAAGTGAGCAGGTTTTATTCTTCCTCCATGTTCATACAGGCCTGATTTCCTCAGATGCTGACATTTTATAAATGTCATAGTTTACGAGGAAATAATAAAACCTGAGATAACACCACACAACACTGTGACCTTTAGCTGAGGGATTGCTATAAGTTCTTAAGTAAGCTCAGGAAAGAAATTTGAGGTGAAAATTCAGGTCCCAGTAAGTAATTGAGGACTTCAAAGGTCACAGATTTAGCAGAAATTCTGTCTGTGAATCAGAGCCAGCAATACTTTTTTTTTTTTTTTTTTAAAACTTGTTGCTTGTGATTTAATTTTGCAAATGGCCTGCTTTAGCTACACGTTATAAACAACTTTGAATGAAACCTGGAATTTTCATTATTTGGAACTGAATTTGCTTACAGTGACCAGTCTAATCAAACCTAAAGGCATTCCCAGTATTAATGTTATTGCTTAGAAATTAGATTTTGTGGATATGTTTCCACAACAGTATTTCTGGCAGATACTCTCAACAGGTATACATTTCTATTTAATCAGCCATTCCCAAAATATAGTTAGAGAAATATGTGTTTTGTTCATATTTAAAAAGGATTATCAGAACTATTTTGAAGACATTTAAGTGCTATCACAGCTTGAATAAGTGCCTTGAAATTTGAGGAGGAGTTCCCCACTACAAGGAATATCTATCACTCTTCCCATGAGAAAGCATCCAACAGTTAAGTTACGGGTCTCCAAATGGGGCCATCCACTCCCCCTCTCCAAAACAGAGAGGGAAAAAACAAAAGGGTCCTCCATGTTCAGAAGTTTATTTAATTTTGGCAATTATATCATTTGGAAATTCTGTCTTTACTGACAGTCCTCAAGCCTACCACATTTACTAAGGGCCTTTGCACATGTATCCCAGAAGAATTACACCGATGTTTATTCTCTAGACTTCAAGAAGTGAGAAGAGTGTACCAGTTCAGTTTATACTGCCTAAAAAATTGGAACTGAACAAAGAATGGCAACCTAGTTAGATTTTCTAATGAGACAGGCATTAAATCATGTCTCATTGCTCAAAGAATATCTGAAGCTACATGAAATGTGAAGCTATAATAATAATTAGAAGGACGACAACTAAAAAGCACCTAAATGGTTAAAACTGAAGCCAAAAATGAGTATGTGTAGTAAACCAAGAAGAAGTAAAAATTAACATATTTTACTGTGTACATACTTGATGAAGTGTATTTATCAAGTAAGTCAATGAAGTGCAGACTTATTAGAAGTGCAGTGATAATACTATAAATGTAGAAATAGTCACTGTTTTTCTGTGTGCTGCATTTGAAATAAAAGCAGGAAGAACCAGACATCCCCTGTAATGCTGTGGGAATAGAAACTTTGCTATAGGTAGCACAAGAGACATGAGACATCTTCTTTAAATATTAAGTATTAGTAATCCTGGAAAAAGCAGCGAAAATATCCAATGTAAATGAGGTATGTTTGTTGCAACAACATAAAATTTCACAGAGATTGGTGACATTGGAAATGTGGATGACCGGTTACTGTTACAGGAGAGTTTTAATTGCTTGTTCAAATGGTCTTAAAACCACAACTTGTGGTTTAATACTCCTGGAAAGAGAAAAATTAAGTTGTATCTTTGGGATGGAATAATATTATAGAACAGGAAGTTTGAAATATACTCAGAAGCTATCCTAGATAATCATTTCAGTGTGAGCTCCTATGATAGTCATATACCTTTAAATGTTATTGAAATTTTGAATATATATATATAAAAGGGATATTTTCTTGCCTGTTGTTGCACATGGGGTCATGCACTTCACTCGTAAGAGACAAGCAACAATATACTTTATTGATATAAAACCGTGAGTTAACAAAGTTCAATAGAAAATGCAACAATGGTTTAACAAGATTCGATGGCCAGGTACGCTTGGTTGTTTACTGCATAGAGAACAGGGTCAGACAAAACTGTCAGGGAGAGCCTCCCATTGTGCCACGAGGTTCCGAAAGGACCTCCTTGCTTTCTAAGCTCCTTCTCTAGGTACACCTGGATCCAATCCTAGTTCCAGACTTGGTCAACTCTTTGTGTCTAAAGGATTATATATGCACAATCACTCTAAGATATCATCTTAGTGAAGCTTCAAAGTTTAGCATGCTATCAGTCACTTACTGAGGATCTGTTGTGGCAAGGAATCTCTCAACCCTGAGGAGTAACCTTGAGAGGCGTCCCTATTCAAGGGGTGGTTTTGCTGTGCAGCCCAGTGTCGTGCAGGAGAGCTCAAAGGGCTCTTGGACTACTCACTATTTATGGGGGTAAGATGATTGACTCACAATCATATTTGCAAACCAACTGCAGACATTAATTTCTTCCAAATTTGGCTTGAGTCAGACAGTGACCAGCACTGTGGTTTGGTTAGGTGGGTGCATTGCCATAAATTGGCCCTTGGCTACTGTGATGTTATCTGTCTCTCCTGAACCCACTTTGACCAGATGCATCCATCACAACCACCACTGGTGGCTATCACTTGAGCAGAGTTACAGGAGAAGGTCAGGTTGGGGCAAGGATGGCAGGGGGAAAGCGCATCATCACACCATTATACACACAACCTTTACACTCCAATCCAGACTTCTAATAGATTCATTCCACACTTTCAGAAAAGAAGTGGCAATACAGAATTTAGTACAAAGATGTAATTCACATTTGTTTTAGTCTAAGGTTTGAGAGACTCAACTCAGCTCCTAAAGCATCTTGATCACTATTGCTGAAATTCCCCAAATCCTCACAACTGACAAATGGTGAAATTATTTGATCAAAATCTGAAGCAAGAATTTTGTTGTGAAGCCTGCCATCTATTAAATTACTATCATGCATGTACCATGTAAAAATACGAGCACATGCTAGAATGGTATGAATAGTGATACTCCTGACACATATACTTAACGGTACTGTTAAAATAGTAATCATTTTGTAATAGAAAAGGATAGATTTGAGTAATTTGGCACTCCTACTACAATAAGCTATAAATGTTACTTCTGGTGTGAGCACTGTGGATCTCTGAACTCTCAAAGTGGCACTGTGTTTAGGTAAGAACTGGGAAGTCAGGTTTAAAATAATAAAAAAAAAAAATGTTTCTAGCACACGTAGAAACATCTGAGTAGTAGGTTACTTGGTAGCTCCATATAGAATTTTTATTGTGTTAGTGAATTAATGCATTCTCTAAATATTGAAAAAAACCCCCAAACCCAGTTGGTTCGCTATAACTGTCTGTGAATTACAGTAGCACTATTTTGTAAAACCATTACAAAATATCACAAAACCTTCAAACTTGCCAGCTTCTTGAGTCACATACAATAGTCTCCTAATGCCTGAACTGTAGAAAGAAATTTCTTTAAAACTTCTAACTGCTAAAAGTTCCTCTTCTAAGTCCTTCTCCTTTCAAATTTTATGAATGTCAATTTGTTTGAGCTCACACTTTCAAATGTATTAAATCTTGTTCGTTTTTTTTTTTTTTTGTCAAAAGCCTAGGTTCGAGCTTAGAGGGCTTTTGCATGTCACGGCTGAGTGTATGCCAGGAAAACGACATATCATTATAGTCCTCAACTACCTATATATATAATTTATTTCAGAATAAAAGATTCATCGGAAACAGCTAAAACTCAGAGTACATCAAATCATTGGTTTTCCTGTTAATAATGGGAACTCTTGGTACTCACATAGAATGATTAGAGAGGAAAAGGCCTATTTTGTATCCAGCTATAACTTTGTCTCTTCCTTAAATCTTGAAAAAGAAATTTGCTGTTACTAAGTTACCTATTTTTAGATGTCAAATCCACACAAAGTTGATTGTGCAATAGACAACGTTGCTACAGATAGATTATAAATGCTTTGCCAACATAAACATGCATTTTTTTTAAACTTAACATGCAATGACAATGAAAGACAGCCCGAGATTTATCTCTACAGATTTTGCAGTGCAACTCATTCATAACCTCTAATATTCTTTAGCAAAAATCTGTTAAAAATTAATCTTACTGTCATAGCAAAGAATATTTTGAATACACCTTGCACATCTAATGATTTGTATCTTCACATTTTCAACAATAGAATTTGCACTTATATTGCACCTCCTAAAACATAAATTTTAGAAGACCTCACATACACTGCTGAAGTCCATAAAACAACTGTGACTGAATACAGTAATTGCTGTGCATTAGAAATAAGTAAGACATCATATTTCATATGTAGACCATCATGTGGAAAATATTAATTAGAAGTTATTAGGAACTTAATCTGAGGGTTGTTTAGGAAAGGTCAGTCAAAACTATTTCAAAGAGGAAATGGAAAGAATATGAATGCCTCTCCCCTTCCCTCTTCCATCATTAAGCACTCATAGTAAGACACGGTTAAGTAAAGTATTTGAAATCCTGCAGATAGTTGCTCACTTAGTCTGTGCAGCAGAAGGCTGAAGATTGTTCCTCATTAGATTGAGCCATCTAATGAAATACTCTGATGATTTTGTGCAATGAGTATCTTGTTCTTGAAAAATTCTTAGAGATTTAATTTTCCTCTGTGTGTGGATTTTTTTCCTAAAGAGAGGAAATGAAGACAATATATATAACCAAGCCATTCACCCCTAAATGAAATTAGCACTGTAAGGTGCTGGGATAAGGAAAGTGAAATTCTCTTTTGAAGATTCACTAGTAAGAGAACCTGTTCAAAATGTTACCGTATTACTTCATCAAGAATGAGGGGGGAAAATACCTCATTCTCATTCTTGAGGAAATACTACTTTGCAAAGTTTTGCTGCAACAGCAGAACAACACTATGAAGCAGGATCAGGCAGGTTTGAGTTTTGTGAGTGAGCCATTGAGAGCTCTCTAGGTGGGGAGATGGAGGTCTGATAAAACAATTCCTGTTAGGGCTTCTGATTCTGTTTCAGGAGGCTGTGGACCTAAGTGGGGATCTCTGCCTATCTCCTCACTCATCCGTTAAATCCTTCACAGCTTCAATGATTGTCTTTGAGGGTAACTTCAAGAAGTTACTGTTCTTCATAAGAGTTAAAGGGTTTGATTCCCCAGTGCATTAGAGCTTCTTTTTAATTGCAAACAAGGCAGAAGCCAACTGCTATGAGAACCAATGGTGCGAATATTCCCCAGAAGTAACTTCAGTAATACCTCTGGTTGTCACAACTTCTAGCTCTCTCTTCTTCCAAAACAATTTCTAGCTGTGTCTGTAAGAAACACAAGCAAGGAAAAAAGGATGCAGTTTGGCCTCAAGAAATCCTTTTAAAAGAAGAATGTCTTCTATGGCCCGCTACAGGACTATAAAATAGACTTTGGTCTACTTTACTGACACCCATCACTGGGTAAGCACCTGGTTCACATTCGCTGCGTCTGTGGTACAGCAATCACTACGTAAACCATTTCATGCTCTTGATAGCTGCCAACTACGAGTCTTACACATTAAAACCACCTCAGGTCTGATGCTGCCCTTTCCCCTCCAAATCTGCTCTCTCCTTCAATCAAACTAGAGATTTAAATCAGCTCTTCCAATGTCATGGTGTATACAAAGTTAAGCTATTTCTCTTGGGAGTTACTAATTTCTACACAAAATATGTAAATATTGAGAAAGAAAGAGTAATCTTCAAAGGGAAGTATGTGCTGCTGTCCTGTCCTACTTCCAGGTGCAAGAGAATGTTTTTAATTGAATTATTTTTATTTTCTATTTTTGTCATGGTAAACAAATAAACAAACCAAAGCATTTCAGATTGGCTTCCATTTGGTAACAGTTACCAGTTCATATGTAAAATTGAAGAAAACAAAAAAAAAACCTATGACTAAAACTATCTGCACAAACTGAAGTTCAGTTTTTGAAAAAAAAAAAATTGTAAGCTTTTAAAACCACTTCCTCCATTACAAAAATACCATAATTAATTATCTAAGATTAAAAGCTTTGTTTTTAAAATATTCGGTTTAAAGTTTGAAAGTACAGATGAAGTTTTTTTTTTTCCATTTTTTTCCATTTCTTTCCATTTTCCTTCAACGAGTACAAAAATACTTGCCAGTTAAGTTCTATAAACTTATCAATACAAATCTATGGAAAAAGAGTATTTAAGGAGTAGACATGCCCCTGGCAGATGCTTGGCTTACTCATAATTTAGGAGGAAAAGAGCCTTCACTGTCTCACAAATGCAACAACGCACTTCAGCACACATCATTTTATTTGACACAGTGAGACTACTCACAGCCTCAAATGCACAACTGAAGCAGACACTTCTGTCAAACATTTACAACAATTTTTTCTTTGAATGACATTCAGAGATAAACCAAAAAATATAAAAGTGTCAAACCAATATAAAGATTTAAAAACCCCTCAGCCTTTGGTTAAAATGTTTCATTTGCTGACAGAAGAAAACATTATCTTTTTTTTTTTTTCCAGACAAGTACCTCTCTCTTTCTCACAATTTAAGAGTTTCCCATCTTTCTCTCCAAAGTCTGTTCATATTTCATATTTCCAGATTTTTCCTCAGGCCTAAATTTTAAATGTAGGGCTGTTTGGAGAAGAAGAATTCCACTTTGCTAAGATTTTGAGATTTCAAAATATGGTTTTGCTCTTATTCTAACTCAAAACATCATGAAGTCCATAAGGGAAATGCATTTATCTGAAGACAAAAACAGCTTTGCCAAAAACAGTTCATTTTTTAACTTTCTTTTTTTGTTGTTGGTACTATAACACTTTTTATTTTTTTTAAATAATCAGGATTAAAACTTGTTCTAAAAAAGATATAGCAGTTGTAACAAGTTTTAAAATATAATAACCAGAAGTTGCCAGGACTTTTTCCTATTTTTTGGGTGAGTTCGTTTTTTCTTGAAGCAAAGTTCTAAGAATAAAACCCTGCTTTAAATCAAATATTTCAATTTAATTTGAGCAATGCATCCTCACAAAAATAGCTCTGTTGTTTGTTCTGTCTTCATTAGAAACCCTAGCCATAGGGGTTTTTAATACAGTAAAAAAAATTGGCTAATCCAGGCTGCTCTGTACAGATGCAGCCACACCAGCTGTGCAGTTATTACTTGCCAGACTGGGATGATTTACAGGTTTTCTATGGGAAATCTGCATGTACCCTGAAAAAAACGTCCTATGATCTGTTGACTAAACTCCGGCTGAATTCAGAGGTCCTGCAAGAATTCACAGGTATGGAATCTCTGTAAAAGCTTTAACTTTGGGCAAGCTTTGAATCAGCCTGACAGGCTTAATATGGACAACGTTACTGTTGGTTCTTTCACATTATTCTTAGATATTTTGGAAGTATCATTGTGTAAATGTTAAAGCAGACAAAGTGCTACAAGAAAAACAGTCTTCTATTCCACACACTGCAATACCGTTCCTGAAAACACTTCAGCTCATTCATGTTTCAAACATCAAACTACATACTCTTCTGAGTGACAAGTCTTTCTCCCTGCATAATATTAGCTATTTGACTTAATACAAAAGTGTAATTGGTATAATGATATTAATAGTGGGAATGCCCTTTCAGTAAGATGTCTTAATGTATTTAAAGAGTTTTTAAAAGCTTGTTTTGTGGAACTTATCAATATCTGTGTACAAGCTATGTATTACAGGAATATCTAGAGTTACCCCTTCAAAACACATCTTGGATTCTTTAGCTCTTTTTCTGGGAGCATCATTACCGCTGCATTCAGGTGTATCACAATCTTTTTATTTATTTGTAAACCTTCTGCAAACTCAGTAATTCCAGTATAAAGAATTGTATGCAATACACCTTGGTTCTGTACAAATAAATACACCATTTCAAGCCCTTAAATAACAACATAGAAAACCTAAATGCATTCTCTGTGAATTAACAAACATATCTGTTTGCTCTAGAATTATATATAAAAAAGAGAAACTATGAAAAGTTACAAACTTGGAGTAAAATAACAATAGAACTTTTTTCAAATGATGATTTAGCATCCTTCTTTTTGCAGGAATTGTTCACTAACTGCCTGTAACCTGCTTATGGGCATATTCCAAAAATCACAGTTCTGTCAGTACCACACACCAAATCATACATATCGAAAGATCAGCAAGGAGTAATCCAAGTGTCCTCCTTCAGGTCTCTCTAGTTGGCCATGCATGAATTTCCAAGATGAAACCTAGCTTAATTTTTTTTTTAAACCATTGAAACTTTGTTAGTATCCTCCTAACAGCTGTCCTACCTTTCAGAGCAAAATCTTTACACCAAGAGAGGCTATGACGCATCACTGAAACACTAAATACTTGGAGACTCTGCCATAGATCAGGAAAACTTTTCCTTCCTCCACTACCCTTCATGTAAAGTAAAGATTTATAATGTGCCACTAAAGAGATTCTGAATAGACAGTGTACAAAGGTGAAGCTCCACACAATAGCTTTTTAGGGTTTACATCTTTATCCAAAACAACCTAGAGATAAAGGATGCTACATTTCTATGTACAGGTATCCAACAAAGATGAACACTTTAGCCATAGGGTCACATTCTCTACTTCCTCTTTTCTTCCAAGGCAAAGTATTTTTCTTCATTAAAATCACTATTTCTCCCTAGTACGCTTCCATCTGTCCATCTAATTTTCTTCATACGCTTGCCTAGCGCTTCTCCAGAAATAGGAGTAGCTCTTTCCTTTGGCTACTATCCTGCGCTTTGGAAACTTTCTCCTGAACTGTCTTAAATTTTTGCAAAGTTTCCTTTTATACCATGAACAAAAGTCTTGAAATCATATTAATGTCTCAAAGTGAATAACCAGGACCCTTTGAAAAAGGTCTTCCCAAAAGCTCTCTCTCCACGGCATCCTCATGTGCTGTCACAAATCAGCAACCACTTACTGGGTAGAAGATGTAACCGACTGTATTAGAAGAGCTGACTGAAAGAGCACACACACATGTGAGATACGTAGCGCCCTACATCCTTCCAAAAAGGGTGTTTTAGACAGGGGTTGCTTTGTTCTGTATTACTAACAGTTAGTTAATACTGGATTGCTCCTGCAGCTTCTTGGCAGCTGTTGACCTTGGGTTTATTTTCAGTTGATGGCTTACGGGGCACACAATTCAAATTTAGTTGTGATATTCTTATATTTTAATGTCTAGCAAGTAGCAGGGGACCATTGGACTGTGCAGTTATCTAGTTTATGACTTAACATAACCAAGTGCTGAACTGCATTCTTCCCTCAGTGGATAAGGCAGATGGTAAAGAAGGAGAGAAGGGCTGCAGCTGAATTTCCATTTCAGCTACCTGGGAGTCAGAGTGAAGCTGGGTTTCACAATTCTTAGAGAAAGAACACTTAATTCTTCAGTCCATTTGTATAACATACGGTGTTTACCTTGCTCTCCATCATTTTCCTGTGTCAAGTTTCATAGTGGACTAATAAGTCAATCTGTGACCTTAGTCAGTTATTTATCGGATTCCTACTGATCTGGTAGCTTCACCTAGGGGAACCACAGAGTGAAATTTAACGTTGCAGTGCCCTGAAGGATACAGGTATTGTAGCTGGGAAAACTGAGCATTTTGTTAATCAGCTGAACGTAAGCAGGGAGCACGGAAGATGTGTAGGTGTTCTACTGATGGGGGAAAAAAAGCAGTTCTGCTTATTGAGGAGGAATTAAGAATGAATAATAGTGGAACTTAATTTAACTACTTGTAGTGCTCCAAAATTTAGGCCTAACAACTGCTTTGACCCCTATTTTAACCCCAAAACAGTCATTAGAAAATAGATAAATAATTTTCAGAGCCAAATAAGATTCATGTCTCATGAGACCCCGAAGACATTTGGGATTAGGTATAAAGTACTACTCATGTGAGGCACATGAGTAGTCTTCCTAGCTGACTTGAATGCTACTTTTGAAGATGTTTAACCCTCCCAACCATCTCAGTCACAAGTTCCATTAGAAAGCAGGATAACAATGCTCTTTTTCTGTAGGTTAGGAGTGATTTGTTCCACAAGATACCACAATGTGACAAAGTCTATCAAAGAGAAGATAAATTTCAGTTATCAAGATAGCACCTGTAATCTAAATAGCGAGTAGTCATTCCAAAGAGAATGGCTCATCCTTGGAGTTAGAATTAAATTCAGAATGGTTTTGATGAGGTCCAGCATATCACTACATGGGAGGAGAATTTCCCTCTATTTCGGAAGGGTGATGAGTGCACTCTCTGGTCACTCATTTTAATTATGAGAGGTACTCATCACCTCGAAAAATGAGAATCTTATTTCTCCATAGAAAACAAGGCAGGTTTTCAGTTAGCTTCAGGAATTATGATTTTATGTCATTACTGTTTTTATCTACATAGTTTAGGCTACTTTACTTTATTACACATAAACCAACTTATCACAGGTTTGACAACACTTGTATTGAGCAGACAGTCATACATCTTTTTTTAGTCAGATTAATGAGAGATTTCATGAAGGAAAGAGCTCATTTAGGAATTATGTCTGAGACTGTATTGCAAAGTCTTGTCTATAAAAGTACATTAAAGGTGATAAAATATTTAGAATTACTTTAATGAATCTATTCTTATCTCTAAAAGAAAAGAAAGGAGGGCAATTCATGCAGTTAGTGCTTAATGGAAAAGGTTTATGTGCTGATACATACTGTTTTGTTAACCTTCTTCTAGTTAATTCATTATGTATTATTGAAAAGCCTCTCACAAGATGCAGTAAGAGAGTTTCTCTTGTAAGCCAGGCAAGATAATTAACAGAGTAAAGGTGCCCTGGGTTTATACTACTGCCAATATAAACCATGCTTCTCTGTGTCACCTAATATATATTCAAGTTCTTACAGGTACAACCATTTGTTGACCCGTTCTTTTACGGAAGAAGGAAAAAAAAATAATTAAGGTTTCCTTAAAGGTCTGACACCATTCCTTCCCTGAAATAGCCCAGCCCCTACTTCTTCAAGAACACAATGCTAATTGCAAAAGACATGACTCCTATCTTTAAGTTACTCTGTCTGGTCACAGAATTTGGAAGACCAATGAGTAAAAATACACCAAACAACTGAAAGAGCACTTCACTGCACATTTTGCCATTAGAGAAACCCAGTTTTCCTCTGATGGGCGTTACCAGACCTCTTAATGACCATAGTTCTGTTTTTCTTATTTTCATAGGCTTCTGACACTGTGCAAAAACTGCAGATAAAATAGGGGGCAGACTGATTTACATAAGAGGGGTTTTGTTAGCTCTGGTGAAAGAACGAGAATTTTTTTTCATTAGCTTCAGTGGCAGTGATTTTATTCTAAAGCAGATTTTACTGGAAAAATTTCAGCCAAAGTCACCTACATTTTACCTGAGAGGCACTAGCAAAAATCTGGTATTTTTCCTTCTATCTGGCCCATTCTTTTCCAGCAATATCTTTTCTGGTCTTGAAAAGCCATACTTCCTATTTTTTCAGTTTTCAATATATTTATCCCCTATTTTTGTTCAGTTTTACCAGTGGCAGACTAGATTTTCCATCCAAACATTGCTGGATTCTCTTCTGTGAATATGAATTGCTACCAGATTTTCTGGTAGTATCAGATATAGTGTAGCAGAAAGGTCTTAATGATAATGAAAAACGTATTTTTCACACAAGAGTGAAGCATGTTATATCATTAAAGCAAGGGACTGAGAGTTAAATGATCTGGGTCATTGAGCAGCTGTGGGCAAAACATTTAGAACAGCCCTCCCTAACTTTTAAATCAGACAGCCAATTTAGATTTCACATATGCAACATCCATGAAAATCAGGTCAGTCATCTGAAGTGCCCATATCTGAGTTTATCTCACGTGCTTTATGAGATAAGTGTTAAAGTTTGTGAAATTTTTTCTCCCTATCTACGATTAAAAATGTTTTTGTTCTTTCAGAAAGGTGTACAATAAGGCTTAGCTAATTAATTTAATGTATCACTATTGCTAAATAATTAAACCTCTTAAAGATCCACAGATGAAAGCTGCTAATGAAACACTATCATTAAGAAACTGGTGCTAAGAAACGTGCAAGTCATGGTAGCAATAGCAAGTAGTTCTAATGAGGTCACAACATACCTCTTTCACTTTCTCATTGGGTATAATAATCCATTTGGATTGGGAAAATAACGGTAACAGACGTTTCTTCTTTTATAAGTAAAAAATGTGAAAAGATACTGTCCATCCTGTTGCTGTAAATTCTGACACCGAATAACTAACAAAATCCAGTTAGCAATTGTATTTCTGTCTGAAAGAAGACATTAAAGGTTTAGAAAGATTAGAGAAGAAAATGATTTAGAATTTAACATTATCCTCTGACCTACTACATATAATGACTAACGTGTTTTAAGATTAGAGGGCATGTCCAGACAGGATGTGGAAAGGTTACATTTGAATGATGCAGCCTTTTTAATTGCTGACTATTAGGGGCAGAGTCCATCATAAAGAAATTTCCTCTATCTTTTACACTGCTTGTCTTCCACAAATGTGTAGTTGAGTAAAAAAACCCTGCATTTCCTACTGCTTTGTTGAAGAGTCATCGGACTTTTTACTCAATTTGTGACTTTAAAAATAAATAGCTAGAACTGCCTGCCATCATAAAAAGTCTGGTTTTTGCAAGTTTTAAATTCAAAGCTGAACAATGAAGGTCCCCCCTTTCACTTGCAGTACTCCTCATTTAACAAACGAAGACTTCTTCCATGCCCTACAGAGCAATGCGGTCTCAAGCAGGTTGTGCTCATGACTCATCAGTGTAATCACTCTGCTTTATTTTACAAGTCCCCATAAAACTGAAGAATACCAAGGATGAACCAGGACAGTGGAGACGATGAACTTGATCAGAACTTTGGAACTGGATCTCATATTGGAAAGCCTTTGAGGCACAGGCCAAAGGAGAATCCAGTTCACCTTTTTTTCCCCGCAACTGAACTGTCTTTGCTGCACCAAGAGAAGCCATTCCTCAATTCTATTACCAAAGAAGGAAAATAAAATTTTAGGCTTGGAAACCAAATGCAAAGGTTGCAGCAGTTATTTTTTAGGCTAGAAATACTTTTTGAATACTAACCAGTGCCTAATTTCCCAGGACATTAAAAGTAAACCTTTTTTGTGTGAACTCTATTTCTTTTCACTTTGCAAACCCCCCCAAAACTTTCTGTCAAACCAATTTGTCTATATAAAAAGATTCTCAACATCTAAAAGCTTTGTGAGGTATTTAGCACATCACGAAGGTACAGTGATAATTGTTTATAGAGTGCAGACGATTTTGCTGTTTACTTTCCAGATCACCACTTTCACGGAAAATTCACAATGACTTTTGCATTATGTAAAACTGCGTTCAATAAAGTCATTTTTTGCAATTTTTTTCTAATGTACATTGGATTTAGTTAATGTAAAATCAGTAAAATAATGTCATATCATTAGCTATATTTCAATGTAATTAATTCAAATATCATATATAATTAGAAACTACAGAAGTGAAGCAGTATAATTCTCCCTGGCTGAGGTAGGCCAACTCTGTCCTAGCTGAGCCAGCTTAAATCTTCTGAGATGCAAATAATATTCCAGGATCCTTTCTTGAGAAGTGCTATAGTCTACCAGGACTATTTTTTTTTCCCACAAGATCATGCAATATTTAGTTACAACTACTGTAATTTACCATCTTACATAATGCAGAATTGGAAACACGCAGCAACAGACAATAGAGGGAAAACATGCCACTGTTTCATGATCCTTTATCTCACATGGTGGACTGGATTCCCCGACAATTTAGCTATGTGATTTTATTTTAAAAGATGGTTGAATGGAAACGGTACTCTGAAAAAACCCAGACACGTCACCCATACAAAAAAAGCAGCTGACAAGAAAAAAGTCACCATAAAGTAGCAACTTTACTCGTCACTTGTCTAGTAAAGTGCTACATCTGCAAGGCAAAGGCATCACTGAGACGTCAGCATCTAAATAGGTGAGAGCTTAACAACCTGCCATGCTGTTCAAATCGCAACAAGTAAGAGAAACTGAAATACTTTTGTACATTAGAACAGTGTTATCTTTACAAAATGAACATAGAAGTGTATAATCGAGAGAAGTGTCTGCTAGCCTTGGTAAGCAGAAAGAGGAGAAGTTACATCAATGTGATAACTTTATTATTTCAGGTAATGTAATTCTGGACATAGCAGTATCTAATTGTGCTGAAGACCTTTCTTCCTATCAACTAAGGGTGAGTCGCCATGTAACTTCTTTCACTACCAGAAGCACTGGAAAGCATATTGACAACTAATATGTATGCTGTTATCAGATACAATGGGCACAGACCTAAAGTAGATTAAAAAAATCCTTCTGTCAACAGTCCATGGGCAGAGCATGCAAGGCATGAAGAACACTGTTTTTTCCAGTCAGGGACTTGTTATCCTGCTCTTCACATAATAAATATTCCAGCAATGGTTTCAGTACTGCCTAGAATACTCAGAGATGATGGGTTGCACATAATAAGCCACTGTCATAGAAAACGTACAAACTCCAGACAAGATAAAGTGAGGAGACAGACTGAAAGCCCAGGAAGGTAAGGGTCACACAGCACATCATCATCAGACCCTGGTGGAGAATTTTTCAAATTGTTTTTTAGAATCCAAAGGCTAAGTTAAATTTTTATTATATTTTTTTAGTATAAACTTGCAGTAAACTCCTTTCATTTCTTGGTTAAAATTTACAAGTAGAACCTTACATTACTTCTAGTACAGGATCACAACATATGTGAGGACATAAGGGGACATTAGTGAAGAAGTGCAAATCCTGGGATTTTCAATCACTTGAATGGACAGCTGTCAGCTCAAATACAGTATCAGTTAAAACCAACTGCTGCAAGTATAATTGAAAACATAAACTCAGTGAAGGAGATCATTGTTGTGAACAGCTATTCTCTGGAGCTCTTGTTCACTGATGGCATGCAAACATCCTGAAGGAAAAACAGGACATCCTTGAAATAATACTCCCTGTGACAAACTGTGCAGAAGAAACAACTCATCTACTCACTCAGAAAGGCAGACTGACAGACTGGATCCCTGAATTACACAGCTTTGGCTCTGGGAATGGGAGCAACTGGCCAAAGCAGTTTCAGAACACAAAAGGTGAGATGCAGGGAGTTGTCATTCAACTCAGCTCCATCTCGGCTTGGCAGACACTTATTGATTCCTATCTATGCAGGGATAACTTGGGGGGAGCTGTGGAAATGGCTCAGCCCGGGGTGGTCTCAACACTGCCTTGCAATAAGAACTGAAACCAGAACTGGAACCCGAATGGTGCCTTTAACAAACAAATGCCCTGAGTCACGTCCCACCACTATTCAGTGAGCGTGAGACCAGACATCACAAAATAAACGTTGCTATCTAAGGGGCCATCAAACCACCAGAGATAACCATCCTAGATAGTGTAATCCATTCAAGCACAGTCCCCGGAAAAAGGATATTTAAGCCCAAAGTTTTGGGGAGAAAAATGGGGGAATCTTCCAAAGATACAGCTGGCCTGTAGGAGATTCTGCCCCACCTTGTCCAGGATGCTGTGCAAGGTAACTTCCCGGGACTGAGTGGCCTTACCCGAGAGAGAGGGTAAGTGATTTAATAACGTACGTATGATGTCTAGCATGCTCTAAGATCGTGACTTGTGCACTCGTTTAAGGTATTCATATCTAGCACATTGGTGGTTTGTGTTGTTACTTTTCGGGATCACTTGTTAGGTGGTAATAGTGTATTCTGTGAATTGTTCTGGTTTTTTCCCTTAAATTGCAATAGTGCGTTCTTCTGTTATATCCATAAGAACTTGCAATAGTGGCATATCGGACCTGTGAGTGAAATCCAAATAAATTGTTAATTTGAACCTCTCAGTAAAGTCTTTCTCCGTCGCACTTTGGTGTTCCCTTCTAGAGGTCAGGCAATGTGTCATAAACTTAGATGGAACAAGAATTACATCACTGTGTTGAAAGGCCTACACTTTATTATTTTTCTTTTAATTTACTTCATATGAATATAACATTCTGGTAATAAAACAGTCATACTCCCTTTGAAAATCATACAGTCTGAGGCGTAGACTCTACAGTTTGCAGGAAAACCTGTGAATCCACATAACTATCTTGATCTTAGGGAAACAAAATGTGCTGCAGTGTGCAGGATCACTCCTGTAGCCTACTTCCAGCCAAACATCTGTAACCACAATGATAAAAGGGATGTGACAGCCCAACAAGACTACCCCTGGCTACAGCTAAAAAAATTAATAAGAAGGCATTGGAAGGCGTTGGAAGAAGGCATTTAGAAGATATTTTGATGTAGTGAAGTGGATTTGATTCCATAATTAAAGGCTCACTGAGCCTTTACATATCTTTTAGCAGTCACTCTGCTGAAGCTGTTAATGGAACTGGTAAGGAAGGCAATTAACCAGCTTAAATACTAATGGAAGTCATCCCTGAATTTTCAAGACACAATAATCATAACAAAGATGCTTCAAACATTCACTTACAGAAGTCTCAAAGTGGCAATAATCGGATAAACATGGTTGCCTTACAGTACAAATGCAAATTGCAGATGCACTTCTCTAGAAAATACAATTATAAGAAAAAGATCAAAGTCTTAATCTAAGCGTACTTCCCATGATTGCAAATGTTGACTTTAACAAGAGACTCCTAGGAATTTGAAGCCTACTATATTTTTTAGTCCACGATATTTAGTATGTTTAGACAATGCAATTAATATCCAGCTATTTCCAGAGCTTTCAAGCCTCCACGTTTACTTTCTAAATGGAAATAACTTTAACTGAACGTAATATTTCAAAATTTGTAATGTGACCAATAAAAACAAGATGGTGCATACAACAGCTCTGCCATAGGCACTACCTACAAAAAAACGGCCTGATGAAGTTATTTGCAACAGGTGAAACTCATAATCTGATTGAGGCTGCCTGAACTATGAAGAGTAGCACTTTTGCGATGCAGTGATCTCTGATTTCTCCTTATCTAAACATATATGCAAGTTATGGGAAAAGGAAGTTCATTTTTTTAGAAAGTGCTGTTCCTGTCGGAACCTTGTTCACAGTGGCAACTGCTCTGTTGATATAATAGCTTCTATTTCATTATTTCTTTTAGAGGGTTTGTCTGCAAAGACATTATGTCTTCAAACGGATCACACACACAAGGACTACAGGATGGATCACCACTCTCAATTTATATACCACCGCCTTCAGACTCTTAATTCCTCCAGACTCTATACTCAGTAAAACTTTGAAAATCTTAGATCAATGCCTGATATCCTAACTCAAGTGAAATACAGCTTTTTGATAACCACTCCTTTCTAGCCTCTACTCATTGCGGATAGAAGTGAGGCCTTAAGAAATTATCGCAGCTGAAATTTGCAAAGTTGGGTTCCACCCTGCTCCACAAAGCAAAAAACAAAAAACAAATAAATAAAAAAATCCCAAAACCTCCAACCAAGGCTCATAAATGACTTATCTGCTTCTGCTTAACTGGTGCTTTGTAGCTGGTTAAAGAGCTTCGTGATTTTTGTTTCATAAACAGATTGAGAGGGAAAGGGGAACCTGGAACAAATGGAATGTGCTTTCTCATTGCTGATCTCAGTGGAAACACAGTATTAGTTTGATTCAACTAATTGTAATGCAAGGCAGGAGCAAGGCTTATGGCATAACAGCACTCTATTTTTGGGAATATGGTTTTATATAATCACAAACATTTGCAGTAAAGACTGCTACAGGCTGCTTTTACAGTTTTATCTCAACTTGAAAAATGTAGATGACCAGATATCTTTCAAAGGCAATAATGAAATAAATACTTTTGTTTGTTGAGAAACTTAAATTAAGTGTAACATTTTGAAAAGCATGCCACTTCCTAAATAAATGTATTAAAAATAAAGAAATATAATGACAATAAATCATGAGTAGATGTTTTCAAAATTTGTCAGGTTTTTATTGATGAGACAGATTGTATTTCTGTTCAAATAAGCAGCTTGCTTATATCTTAAATGTTTTAATGTTGTTATGCTTGAATAGCACTAAATTTAGAAAATACAAGAAATAGGAAAATTTCAATCTACAAGTTATTTCCATGTGAGGATGCACACAAATTTGGCCTGTGATACGTCTGTGAGATTCAGATACTTACATTTTATCTTTGTGATCTCTAGCAATTTGGATTCAGAATGTTCCAAAGATCCAATGTGACATAACCCACATCATTTAATTATTGTATAAAGCCATCTTTAGCTAATCATCTGAAGAGATTTATTTTTTTTCTTCAATGGAAGGAATCATTGGGATAAGAAAATATGAATTAATAAAACTGACATTTTTAAAGTATGTGCTTTTTGTTTGTAATCTGATCCTGAAATCACTATACCCTATAGTGAAAAACACTACATTCCTAAAGATACAGCATCACATCCTTAATCAGCTGGAAAAGGAATGCTAGCGACCTGGGCAAGAGTCTCAAATTCAATTCCAAATGAAGTCCATGAGCTGAAAACTTCAAAATAGCCTTTAGTCAAGAGAACTCTCCATAATACATAAATATCAAGCTTTCAGATTTCATGCTTCCTTCTGACTTAGAAGGAAGAAGAGGAGCAAAGACTATATACACAGCTGAATTTGTATATTCCAACTTATGTGGAAAATGATAATCACATTGTATCACTGAATTCGATAACTGCTTTACTCTATGATATTTCAGATATTTACTATGCAACTTGTGATGTTTAAGGCATTATTGCCTTCTTTAAACCACCTGACAAGACGACAAGAATATTTTCTTGTAGTATTCACTCCTTTTGGAATAAGTTTCTCTTTCACTGCCTATATCTGTTCTATGAAAAAAAACAACAAACCCACCTCAATTAAAAACCAAAACAAAATGCCAGTGTACCTGCATTTACTTTTTAACAGCTTTCTACAGACTCCTTGCCTCCCAGGACCCATTACCAGGCTCCTACAGAGATTGCTGAGATGGAGGCAAGATAGCTTGGAAATCCAGGTACTAACAAATGAAGTCATGAAACTAGACTCATGTTGACGCAAATATCATGCTTAACATGCACTATATAATCTCTTTTAAATTATTTTAGCTTAAGCCTCACTTCCTTTGGTAAGGTTTCATTTACCCTTTATTAAACTAACACTATAATTACTGTAAGATTTAAAAATAAGCATGTATGCTTTTTTAGTATATTTAAGTTATACAGATATTTGGGGAAATGCACAACCATGTTGTTCTCAGATCTAGTATTTCAGGCACAATGATTAAGATAACAGCAGAATCAGCTTCTTGAAAATAATTATGGCAAATAAATTTACCCTATTACAGCACTCCAGGCATTCAATACCACTTGTAAAATGTGTCATTAAATATCAGAAAAAAAAATAAAGCAGACTTTTAACCAGATCCCTGCTTTTATTACCAGACAGGTGATTACCAGCGGATTTCCCCTTACTAGTCAATAGTTTTCATGCTTGAGGAAACTTGGCTGGAATTGGGAGCTACTCAAACATTGCTGCAATTTGCTGCCAATGTTGAATGATCTCTTGGCCTTACTGTGCAACAACTATTCTTGCCTCAGATGAAGTTCCAGCATGGACATTATTTTCCGTTTTGTACAGGGAATGGTGGTATTCCACATAATTTTTAATTTACTGTTGTGGATTGTGATGCTGTTCATTTTATTAAGACATAGCATACTTACAAGAAATGACAATCTATATAGGACAAGGAGTGACAGCTTGTCTGTCCCCAAACATTAAAGCAAAAAAATCTTTGACTACAAAAGGAATTATGAGGCCCATTTTTTTAAACACAAGTATTACTGTTGCATGTTTTACAGTAATGCCTAGCAGACTCTGTACATTGACTTCATGCAGTAGTTTCTTAACTTTCACTGATACCTAAAGAGGTATAAGCAAAATTGACCGAGTGTGGTAAGGAATTTCCCATTCTTTTTCTCTCTCGCTAATCAATTTGCAGTGATCTGTTTTTGACTATGAATATATCACCTTATTTTTCTGCAATGAAATTTTATTTCTGAATATGGTCTCACAAATCTGGAGTGGATAGGGAAAACTAATTGAATCACCAGTTCAGAATGCAAAAGACTCTCAGGTATACTAGAGCCCAATGAAGACTCCAAGTCTTAACAGGAGCAGGATTTTTTTGCCTTTCAGGAGTTCTTTCACAAAACTCAAACCAATAGGTCACACAACTTGAGAGATGATTTTGTTCAAGTCTACTGCCTGTTTTATATTCCAAGAACAGAGAAAATAGTATTTTTGCTTATGAGTTGGCAAAGCTCCTTGTATAATAGGAATATAAAAGCAAAATGCATACCCTTCCCCTGAGCACTGGGTTTTGCATAATGTGTTTTACATGTTAAGCAATACTGACGAAGTGATATTTTTAATCTCCCTACAAAATACAGACTAGTGTTTCCAGGTGCCCCATGAGCAGCCTTTACTTGAGCAGTTCTATTTACATCATTGGAATTCTACATGCAAGGGTATAATTTGTATCAGCTGATCAGAGCCTATTTTTTTTATGGGAAAACATCCCATATGTGCAAGTATTATGGAATCCTCCCAATTAAAAAAAATAAAAAATAACCCTACACTGAAAGCTTGAACAGTTAGGTCAAACCAGCCAATAAAACTCTGATGGAGTAAGAATTCAAAGAAGAAGAGAAAGGATGCTGTTAAAACCACTTTACATCTTTATTTTTTAATGTATAAGTTCATCTCTGTTTTGATTAGGCATTCAAAACAGGCTGCCCAGGGAAGTGGTTGAGTCACCATCCCTGGAGGTATTTAAAAGATGTGTAGACGTGGTGCTTAGGGACATGGTAGTGGTGGACTTGGCAGGGCTAGGTTATGGTTGGACTTGGCACTCTTAAAGGTCTCTTCCAACTAAAACAATTCTTTCTGTTTCACTGTTGCTAGTGTATGTCCTATATTTCTACTCTGTATTAAAGGAGTCCGCATGTCTGTGTATATGCAGCAAGAAGCCAAATTTAAAACATAACTTTAGTCAGACGCTTTCTAAATAAAACACAACATCCTTCCTAACCTGTGAGGCTATGTTAGGAAGGAAAAGACAAGCTCTTAAAGAAGAAAAGACAGAGAGAGGTACTGTATGCTAATACTTATAATTGCTGGGTTAAGTAGTCATGCATAGGCATTTGATTCCTGTTGGTACCAGGTGTCAGTTAAGTGTCATTATAAGTAATGCCATCAACAGCACAATCCTGCCAGTGTGACAGCATTTAACACAACTGAATCCATGTTCTGAACATTATATTTTCTAAGAACGTTTTATTTTAAAATACTTGATGGTGATTGGACTAGATGATCTGAAAGGTCTCTTCCAACATAGGCAATTCTGTGATTCTATGAATTTGATCTCTTCTAGTTTAGAAAAAGATATTTGGGAAGACTTTTCATCAGTTTACTCTTAACACTGTAGGAACATGGAAATTAGATAGACATCAGTAGAAAAATCAAGTGCTTTCTGGATTTACTCAATGTATAGTAAGATGAAGCAGCACATCTGTTACATTAGAAAACAAAGTAAGGCAAAGATCCAGCTCATCAGTACGCACAGCAGCCTTGTATAGTAAGGGGGTGAAGCTTTTATTGATGAAGTAATTTATTTCTAAGGACACATTTGAGTTTGCATTTCATAGATAACAAGATTTAATAAAGGGTGTATCTCCCAATAGCTAATTGAACATAATTCTGTCATTTTATCAACAGGAGTGCAATGTTTTCATGTTCTAATTCTAAAGAATGTAACATTAACTTATTATTACTAAATAGTCTACATCAAGTTAATTAGACCTAATAGCTGAGTTAAGTGATATGCACTGCCATTAGTATTTATGGCATCATGCACTTACACTCTAATTCTGCAGGCTATTAATTTGCCTGTAAACACTTTATTTGGGATACTCTGTGATTTTCTACTCTACTGCTAAGAGGTGGATCGTGGTTTCCTTAGGCCGCAATGACTGTAGTCAGTTTTAAGAAAGCTTTTTGCCCTCTCACACATGGCCTGGCATTGTTTAAGGACAGAGTCCGTAAAATGACAGTATTTACAATTTCAGAGGTCTCCAACTTCTCTGTAGTACACTGTTATTCCATCACTTTCCAAGAGGTCCCTATGAGGCTCCTCCAAACAGATATCCTCAACGCTACAGCAACAAGGGAAATTCCCCTGTAGGAAATCAGGCTTTTCTGCATAGTACAAAGGAACTAGAACAAGAACAGTGACTTTTCCTTTAGCATTTATCACCTCTACTGACTTTAGCTAACTCTGTCACCGTACACTATTTTTAAAAATTGTCCTCAGAAGCCAGGCACGTTCCATGAGTTAATATTCAAAGCTTATGAATTCAGAAGAAATAGAATGAAAAAAATGCAGAGGCTAATGAGATCTCGCATCTCCTGTTCTCACTAGTTATACAGAATTATAAGAAAATAAAAATAAAGCTCAATACCATAAGAAGACACAGAATCAGACAGCAGTTGAAGTTGGAAGAGATCTCTAAAGGTCATCTTACCCAACCCCCTGTCTCAAGCAGGGTCACCTCAAGCAGGTTTTGTGTTGAATCTTACGTGCTTTACGTATGGTAAAAGCTTGATCCTGCAAACCTCTAACACTTTTAAGCCTGCTGAAGATTTTAGGATCTTTGCAGCAGGCTTCACCATCTCATCTCATCCAACTGTTTCCTGAATTAAATAATTTTATAACACAGGTCAACACTAGAACCAATTCTGAGAACATTATGCCAAAAGGAGGAAAAAATTATTGTGCAAACCCATACATTGCTCTACGAGTGTAAACAAGATTAACTCCACAGCTCCCAAATGTCATCCTACTGATATTTTATCTTCTCTTGTGAAAATCTTGGGTTTTGTTAACAGACCAGAGGTGATGGGTGAGGCTTAAATGTATATTAAAAACCTCCATATGCTCATCACAGAACAAAACACTAAAGCACAAAGACATTTCTGATCAACACTGTGCACATACATGCAACAGCAGACATGCCTAAAGCATTACGGGCTGCTGTAAAGGGGGAGTGAACAAGAATTTCTCGAAGTAAAATCAGATACTATGGTAACCTGAAATAAAGCATTACACCTCTTTGCCTTTAATTGCAACCATGGACTGACATAAAGACAGTATTGTATAGTTATGCCTATGGACTTATGCCTGCAGATGTCAGAACCTCAGATAAGCAGTAACCAAAGGCTCTGTTAGATGCTCTAGAATAGCTCCCCTTTACATCTGCTGTTATAAAGTTTTGGGCGTCTCACTTTCAAAACTACTCTGAAATGGAGTGCTTTCCTGTGAACTATGGCACCTTTTACCATCTATGTAAAGATACGCAAAATAACCAAAATAATTAGTCTTCTTGAAGGATTAAATTTCTCTTATACAATGCCTTGCACAGCAATCCAAGCCTTACCGCAAAACTGCCTTCAGTCATGAAAGTTTTGATACTTATTTTCTAGCCTATCACAAGAGGCTACAATTCAGAATCACTGCTCTCCTCTGTTTTACAGATTGCTACAGATTAAAAGGGATAGCTTCCACAGAGGTTAAGTCTGATTTTCTGTTCTAAGGATATAGCAACGGTTAGCAATTTTCCTTGTGAGGACTTATTGTTAAAAATTCTATTATGTTTACATTAAAATACTTGCAGCATGGCTCTCTGAACTTTTAACAGTGGTGTTCATACATCAACACAGAAATCTATGTCTTTTCTTAACAGCTTGTTGCTCAACCACTTTGTGCTGCAGATGGTATCAGATTGTTTTCTTAAATATTTAAGCTTCTTGAGGACAGAAGAAACAATATAGCCTTTCTTTCCCAGGGATCAATCCTGCAGTTTAGCTTTCAATTGTCATCTTTTGTATTTTCAACAACTAAGGAACAGAGAAAATTTGTGTTTCATCTCTGTGCTTTTCATCTCCATTTTCCTTTTGAAGTATAAAGAAAAAGTCCAGACAGTGTAATATGCTAATGGTTCATTATATCTCTAGGCTCAGAAATGCTATAGCTCCAGCTGTGAGGCATTATATGGGCCTGCTTATTGACAAATTAATGGTAAGATTTTGTATTGGGAATCCTGAATGTTCACTTTCCTGTTCAATGTGTGAAAGCCATGTTATCACCTATAGTGGCTATATTTGCTTAGACTATCACAGAATCATAGGATGATTTAGGTTGTAAAAGACCTTTTAGATCATCAAGTCCACCACTAAAATATGTCCCTAAGCACCACATCTATGCGTCTTTTAAATACCCCCGGAGATAATGACTCAACCACTTCCCTGGGCAGCCTGTTTGATATCCCTTTTGGTGAAGAAATTTTTCCTAATATCCAACCTAAACCTCACCTGGTGCAACTTGGGTCCTTTTCCTCTTGTCCTGTTGCTTGTTACTTGGGAGAAGAGACAGACCCTCACTTTGCTATAACCTCCTTTCAGGTAGTTGTAGAGAGAAATAAGGTCTCCCCTAAGCCTTCTTTTCTCCACACTAAACCTTAGCTGCTCCTCACAGGACTTGTTCTCCAGACCCTTCAACAGCTTTATTGCTCTTCTTTGAACACACTCAAGCACCTCAATGTCTTTCTTATAGTGTATCTGAGGTGCGGCCTCACCAGTGCCGAGTATATCACTTCCCTAGTCCTGCTGGCCACACTATTTCTGATACAAGCTAGGATGCTGTTGGCCTTCTTGGCCACCTTGGCTCAGTGCTAGCTCATATTCAGCCAGCTCCTGACCAACACCCCCAGGTCCTTTTACACCAGGCACCTTTCCAGACACTCTTCCCCAACCGTCTAGTGTTGCATGGGGCTGTTGTGACCCAAGTGCGGGACCTGGCATTTGGCCTCGTTGAACCTCCTATGACTAGCCTCAGTGCATCAATCCAGCCTGTCCAGATCCCTCTATAGAGCCTTCCTACCCTCAAGCAGATCCACACTCCTACCCAAATTGGTGTCAACTACAAACTTACTGAAGGTGCACTCGATCCCTTCGTCCAGATCATTGTCAAAGATACTAAAGAAAATTGTCCTCCAATACTGAGCCCTAGGGAACACCGCTTGTGACTGGCTGCCAACTGGATTTAAATCCATTCACCACAACTCTTTGGGCCCAGCCACCCAGTCAGTTTCATGCATATCATTTCAAACACAAATTTTCAAAAAGTACTAAATCCAATTTATGACCCTAGCATTAAGGAAAGACATTCCTGGAGAGGTCTGTGTTGCAAGTGGGACTACATCTCATGTAGAGAGAATTTAGATAGCTTTGAACTACTGAGCTAATAGAAGTAATCTTCCTGTAACACCACAGATTCATCCACAAGTCTAAAACACAACAACAGAAAAATTATTTTAGCTATTTTCGTGAAACTCAAAATGGCGCTTTTCTGAAAATTCTGAAAATTCAGAGTCCTCAAAATCATGGCCTCTGGGCACAGATGAAGCTTAGAAAACAACAAAGTGAGAAGCTAATGTTTCAAAGGGATCTAAAATCACTGAAAGCTTGTCTTCAATATATTAAGATATGTAATATATTAAGATATGCAACAGTACCTCCATATAAAATAGTCATTGTTGGACACCTGTTTGAACACACTTGTAGAACATTTTATAACTTCAAAGTACTTTAGAAATATTAGCATAATTGGTTACCAACGGAATGTGAAGGGGGGGGAAGGGATTTTGCTGTGATTATGTGCCAATATCTGCGTAAGTAAGCCCCTTCAACATTTCCTGTTGCCATCTGAATGATCAAAGAACACTGATCAGCTTTAGAAGCTTGTCAGCTAATAATCCAAGGATCCAAGGAAGGCTTGTCTCATTACAAGTATCAAACACTGGTAACAAGACATATGATGACACTAAAATTTATTTTGTATAAGGAAGCTTAATGGCTCAAGGGACTGGCAGAGATATTTTGGATGTGAAGTCTTCAGCTTACTGCTTAAACTTCCTAGGGAAAAACATTACAATCATGCAGCCATTCTTTGATGGTCTATGTGAAATGAAAGGGTGTTGGCTATTGATTTATGAAGGAAAACAGACAGTTCCCACTACTAAATATCACAGCCTGGTTACCATTAGTCCTGTTATGAATTTTAATAGAATTGACTTGAGATTAATTAGCTTTGAACTTGAAATTAAAAGAAAAAACCCTAAGCATATGCAATATTTTGATATATATGATTTGGAAGAAAGTGTAATGGAAATGGTAAAATAAGAAATCCTAGCTTCTATTTGCAGTAGTAGAACAAAATTTACACACAACATTCACCAGAAAAGAATGATGTTGAAGCTGTAACAGTTGTGATTATCACCATTAGCCTTAAACTGGAGAAAAAGAATGCTCTTGTAATGGAAGTAAAAGAATGTGATCTACTTGGCTTCCTGTCTAGTCACACTGGTCTGTTATAAGTAGAAATGTTACAAAATAAATGAATCTCTGATTTAATGGGTCTTACATACTATACCTGCTATCTTTCTAAAAGAAATAGAAAACCAAATAGTGATATTACAGAAACACTATTACCAAGTCCTGACCTACAGTCTAGAAAGGTATCAAGAACAAACAATACCAGGGGGAGTTAAACTTCATTCTAACTTTGTGTGTATTTTAACCATGTAATTATCTGTGGTGAAAATTGCTGTAGCATGCCCATTCTTCCATGAAGAAGATGTGGGCAAGTAAGAACCAAGACAAAAAGCAATAGGATAAGCTATGCAATGAAAAAATCCATGACACTTGATGGAGAAGATTATAAAAAGATAGCAAGGTCATTTGTCAGTCAAGAAGGCTCATAGAGCCAGACACAAAACCCATATGTTCTGGCAGAACAAAGTCACTCACATCCAAAGTTACAGTCCTCAAAAGAGCTATACTGCTTCTGCTTAATACTAGTCTAGATGGAGGTATCTAAAATCCATCAAGTTACTTTGTCTCCACAGGCATCTAAAATTTTCCTTCTAGGCCTGAAGAGATGTGCCACTATGTTGGTACAGATGAACAGTTTCAAGGAAAATCACCATTCAAAGGAAAAATTAGGAAAATTTAAGCAATTTCTTTTTTAAAATAGCTAAATTAGTCTCAGATATTCCAAGGATATGATATTAGGAAACTTTCTGTATTACAGAGGACAACGATGTAGGCAAAATAACATTTTGACACAAACAGCCCTAAGACGTATGCTTCCTCAAAGGGTATTAGAAGAAAGACAAATTGCTTATGTCTTTAATTGCATGAAGCGTGTGAGGAAATCATTAAAGTATATATAGGTAATTATCTGGAGTATGGCTGAAAAGACATTTAAATGTCAGCGATTTCATTAATTTTATAACTGAAGATTGAGAACGGGCAGAGTAGAGGGTAACAAGCCATGAATGGCTGTCATCATAGGCTAATAGAGTATTAGGATGATTTTGATTTCATAAAACTAGTTGGGGTTGAGGTACATGCAGAAATATAAAGATGTGTATGTATAAGTTCATAACATCCTCAAATCATCTCAGTCAGGCACACTGTAGGAAATTATACATGTTGTGATTGCTGACTCTACTGCCTGGACTGGGTGGTTTATAGATAGTACAGAAAGATTTATCATGATAATGCAAGTTGCTTAATGTGCTTTTAGCAGGGCTTTAATCCAAGATCTACTTTAGAAAATAAGAATGCTAAATTTGTGCAAACTCTAAAACGAGAGCATAGTGTGGATTTCAAGGCATTAAAGAGACCAGGAAAAATTTAGCAACGGTACTATCGTTAAGCAGAAATATGTTTCAACACTGGAAAAGTTAGGTTCAACTTGGAAGACTATAAATGAAGAACTAATTCATTCCCATTCTAGCTAAATAATTCAGATATGACATCCATATCTGAGCCCAAACTTTCCACCCTTCCTGATCCCCACCCTCTCTATGTGAGGGAGTCAGTCAGTCAGCCTATGCAAAGTGGTGTCAAAGGGATCTGACATTTGCTTGTTAAGAATGCGAAATGATGAACATGGGTACTTCAGTCATGATTTTCAGATGACACTGCATTCAAATTGCAGGTAGATGCTCAGGAAATCAGTCTTAAAGGAGGCAGCAGAAGTTACAGTCATCCTTCCTACAAGGAAATATTCCCTCCCCAGTGTGATGAGGCAGCTTAAAGTGATCAAGGGATTCTTTTTATTGTTCTCCCTTGCTAGAGCAGAAATGGCAAGACTAGTAACCATATTTCTGTAACACAACTTGAAAACTCATATTCTTTTTACATCCAAACACTTGGTACTTTGATTTATAAAAGTAAAAGATGGAAACAAGTACTGCCTCTTGCTACATTTCTTGAAAGGAAAGACACTGCATACCCATCTAGATGAAACACAAGAAAATGTGTTTATCAAAATGTGTTTTACGAAATCAAATAGATTTTCATCAATGTCTTGAAGAGATTTTCAAGAAACATGAAGAAAAGTCAGTGATCTACCCCCAATGACAAACTCCAAGGATTTTATCCAGCCTATGAAGACAGACAACAAGAATGGCAAGAAAAAATGAAAATAAAAAAAAACCACAAAACAATTCTACTCCTACTGAAAGCAGGACCATATTCTTTGGGACTGGGATTTTAGTAAAATCAAACCCCAGAAAGGTGTACTTTTTTTTGTTGTTTTTGTTTTTTTTTTTTTTTTTTGCAGGACAAGATAATAAAGACTTTTATTTAATATTATTTGTTTGTCCCTGTTATTCAGTTCCTTGATAATTAGAAGACAGTTTTCATCCCTTGTCAGGCAAAATACTATGTGGAAGCTTAATGACGCCAACCCCCAAAGCATCATTAGGTTACTTGATGGAGGATATGATTTATGTATGTTATAGAAGCATTTACTCCAGGGAACATTTTCAAATCAGCAAGAACAAAATTTTTTTCTCTGGTAAACAGAAATGTAATGACAGGCTATTAGTTTTGGGTGGCTGATGTTTGATTTCCTGGAGTTATAAAGACAGTCTGCTTTTGTTCTAATGGCATTATATATTTTCGTGATGGGAATAATTAATGACTGTGCAACTTAGGTCATTACTGTGCTAGCAAACACTGATCAGTTATACTCTTACACATATGCAAGTTTTAGAGGGTAGATCAAATTCAACCCATATTTTCAGAAAGAAAAAAGGAACTGTATCTCAAATTCTTGCATATTTGGAGGCCTTATAACAGAGCAGAAAATAAGTTTTACTTTCCAGTTCTGCTTAAAAACTTTAGGTTCAATTGTTCCTTTAGTCACGAAGAAATGCAATCAGACAAATATTTATTTTCTAACAAAAGGTTAAGGTAGAAAAGTGCATTCACTCACAGCTACTACTGCAAAACAGTACCACCATCTGCAAAGCTGAACAACACCGTGAAGTATATTAACAGGATGAAGAAGTTCTTAAGTACCAGAAGAAACAGAAAACACAACAATCAAAGAAAAAAAACAAACGGGGGTATGTGTTTTTTGTTCCTTCCCCCACCACCCTACCACTTGTAGTATCATTAGCTCTACTAAAGGCTTAAATCTAATGAAAGTAGAAATCCCCACTGAATCCCTTTCTTTGTAAGGTCTGCTGCATAAGAAAAATATGCAGAAATTTTCCCTAATGAAAGTTTTGTTATGCTTAGCATGGAGTTAGACAGAGTCCCGAATCAGACAGCCACCTACCACTATTCTAGGCATCTAATTTTTCAAATAACTTTACAAGTAAAATATTTCAATGCATAACCACAAAAATAAAAAAAAAATTACACTTGCAAAAAAATACTCTTGCAGATAAACTAAGCTTGGGATACACTGAATAAAGGACAAGTCAGTTCTAAGGCTTGGTTTATCAAGTAATACCATCCATGAAAAGACAGCCTGTTCAAATTGACTGGAGGTAGTCATTCAGTTAAAAATTCGCTTGTTAATGGAAAATGAATGAAAGAGAGAGGAGGCAAATGCAGGTGGAGAGAGAGGTGAGTTCATCAGATACAGCATTCTTTAAATTTAAGGACCTTATGAACCCTCTAGTATTACATAAGTGCAAGTAAACATTCATTGACTAACATAACGTACTAATATGCATACAAACACTCCAGGATAATTCAGTGTGAGTAAAGATCTTAGAAACATGTGTCCTTCTCCCGCTAGTGTTGCATGGTTTGGAATTACTGCATCACTGGTGATAAAATAAAGTATTATGAGCCTAAAATTCTCTTCAGTTGTAACATTAATGTTTCTTACTACTGGAGCTGATAGAGCCATGGGAAATATTACTGTGAGATTTGTAGAAATACAGAGATTTGGCTGGGCTGTAGTAGTAGTGTTATCCAATGGATAACTTCAGTTCTGTGAGAAAAGTACCAGAAAGGCAAAAAACAGATCCATTACTTTTTTAATGATGTGTTGTGGTTATTCCATTTTTGGGCCCTGAAGATGCAGAAAACATACACAGTTCTTGCCAATTATGAGTAGAATGGAGACGACCAAACAGGAACAGTTTAAGGACATTTGCTCCCTAACTCGCTATTATACGGAAGTTCTTCTGATATACGGAAGTAAAAGAGAGCATATGAAAAACTTTAATGTGTCTTTTTTTTTTTTCTAACAGGTCATGTAAGCAGCGCTAGAACTACTTGCTTCATCACATACGCTATAAATTACTCTTTTCATCTTTTTATGACCCTAGAGGTTTCTCCCTTCCCCTTGTCAGGCTACTGTACATTTGCCAGTGATGTATGGAATTTCTAGTGAAGAAAGTGGCGCTGTCAGCAGTTGAGGTTACAGAGGTACGACAAGCATAGTAGTATTAACTACAGTAAAATATGCAAGATGTGTAAAGCTCAGGGTAAAAAGCTTAAGTCTTTAAAGCTGCCTCATAGATTCCTCCCTACCCTCTTTGGCTTCTGACTGTAATGTATCAAAATTCTTTGGCTTGTTTAAAAATCTCAGTGTAATGTGCCTTTACAGATAGCAACCACTGAACACTCGGGTAAGACACAAGACACCTGCAGAATTTATTTTGAAAAAAAATTTAGAAATAATGACACAATACTGGGCATAAATATTTTCTTTACAAAACAGCACAGAAGTCGTAGAACAGAATACAGGGATATTTGCATTTTTTCATTTCACTCCTTCATCAAACTGATGTTAATAGAAGTAACCTTAAGGTACGAAGGAAACGAAATTGCTGAAGGTATTCAAAAGCATTTTTCTAACATCAGGCTACTTTGGAAATAAGGTGCAACTATATAGAGTTTTATTATGAAGTAATTATTGTAATTTACATTCTGGGTTGTTACAGGTAAAACATGGAGCCAAATGCTTCTAATCCCTGGGGTCCAATTACCTCATGATAATCATGCCAGTTGGTGCTATATTTAGTTTTATTCAAAATTAAATGCTCGAAGGTAAACCAGATACTTTCTGATTGTGGGGAAACTTGCAAACTATCTTTTTTTTTTCTGGTGGGTTACTATGTGGGATGTGCAGTCCTCAATAAACAGCCTGTCAGCTGTAGATTCCTTTCCAGTGGACAAAAATTTGAGTAGCTCAAACTACTCTTAAGAAAAATCCCAAACTTACACCTTGAAAAGAAAAATCATTCCAGAACTAGTAACTCCGAGTACATCAGAGGGCAGGTGGAAAGGTAAAAAGGAGCTTTGCAGCATCAATCAAGGATAAAGCTAGGTATGTTCAAACCTTAGTGTAAGTTGAAACCATTAAGGAATTAATTGGTTTTTTCAGATCAGTGAAAGAGAGGAATGTTAGTCAGTAAAATTATTTTTGACATCACTATTGGCATGTCGACTTAGAAAACTTCTGGCATTAGACTCTGAATTTCATTATGGCTTGCCATGCCCTACAATGTCAAGAGGTAAATGTCTGTAAACTGGGGGAAACTGTCATTGCACAACTTCTACTTTGTTCCATAGTGAGATGTGACAACATATTACAGAGAATCATTTCCATGTTGTAGGCAAGTGAAATAAGTTTACAAACAAGTGAAATAAGTTTACAGAACCAATTATACAGATTCCCAGATGTCTAAAGAGGTAGTGAAGTGTAAAGAGTGCTAATATGTAATCTGAATAAACAATATCATCACACGCTGCACTGAAATTCACAGGTACCTGAGGGGATATCTGTCTAAAAGCTTCATGAACAATTACAAAAAGCTACTTACACATGCATTTCCCAACAAATAGCAAGTTACACTATAGTGATTTTTTTATTTTAAATTTCAAAGACTTTTGTAGTGAGCTACATTGCTGAGTATATTTCAGATGCATTTCCTTGGAGAGTAGAAGTTTAGATTAACAGAAGCGGAACATAGAGATTTGAACCTGGAAATCTCAGCTGTAACATAAATACTTTAAAAAAAACTCTCTTAAAAAAAATACTATCCTCAGTCTACAAGAAATGATAATGTTATATTATCCCATTTTAGCCACAGAAACCAAGACGCAATTTTTGTTTAGAAGTTACTGAGTTTTACATAACTTGATCTTTCATATGATAATATGCTTTGCAAATTTCATATTCTAGCACTCATTAATACTGTAACAGGTCTAAATGAGAAGAACTGGCACCTGGCAAGAGGTATCCTTGATATCCACAAAACATACCAACTTCTAATAATAAAGTCATCGTTGCATATTCCAATGATCTCACAGAATGGCTACATACAGTAAACACTCATTTCTTTAGAAATACATCCACTAACATACAAAGCTTGGTTCACCATATTCTAATAAGCAAGGAAAAAAAATGTTTAAAAAAATAAACCTGTATTCCACAGATAATATCTGACACAGTTCTGAATTAGAAATCCAACGGAGGCAAAACCAAAACATATTCAAGTAAATAAACAGTGGTTATGTGATGGCTTTAGATTTCTCTCATGGGGAAAAAAAAGAAAGGGTATATGAAATTTGTCAGGTGTTATGAAAGTAATTCTGTAAAATAAATTGAAGTCCTTTCAATTTTTTTTAAAATATGTTTGTTTTACCTGGATTTGTAGACCTTTTACTTCGACTAAATAAAACACATGCTCAATTAAGACCCTTGAAGAATACAGTAGAATAACAAAGAAGGATCAAATTGAATGGGAACATATAAAAAACAGTAATATGGTCTTAAGAGGTGTTATAAAGCATCCTGGCTGATCTTACCATTGTGCTATTTCAACTACTGTAATGCAGCTTCTTCCCCTAAAAGACTCTGTAACAGAAGCAGTCAATGTCTGATAAATAAATGTGCAGCTGTCTGAGTTGTGAGCTGCAGGAAAGACAGCATCATTTTAAGTGGTCTGTGTTTTCTGAATGGATCACTTTAATTAGTTTTCCTGTGTTACCATTGTTTTGTTAACAAAAAAATAATTAAAAAGGATTTTGACGTCCTAAATTAAAAAAAAAAAAAAAAAATCATAGAAAGGTATCCAAGAGATGGACACTTGCAACTCCTACTGGAATAAATCTTCAGGAGTTTGTTGGGGTTTTTTTTCGGTTTTTGTTTGTTTGTTAAGAGTTCAAGAGGACCAGAACTTGACTTTATAGTAGACTCATAGATCTTCAAGACATAATGTGTGGTTATACAGCTTTTCATTAAATGTCAGCAAAACAAGCTTTGAGTAGTTCCCTCCCCCCCTTTTTCTTTTTAATGTCTAACAAAAATGAATTCTGGATAGACTTAGATATTACAGTAGGGAGAGGATTCGATGTGCGTATATGTGAACACACAAATTCTTTCTTCATATGAGATGAAAATATATTTCTCTAATATAGCCATATATCTAATGAGAAAAATTGCAATCTCTAGTTAATGAACCATCTACTTCAATCTTAAGCATCATTCTTGCATCATAGCGACAGACCTATACATATTGTGATGTCTGCCTCCCAGGTCTTTAATACCAACTCTTATGTTGAGTAGTTTCTTTGGCCAAGATCAAAGAAAGAAAAAAATTACCGACTGTACCTCATCATGTATTTCAGTAACAGCCTGTGCCCAGAATTGCAGCAAAACTTGGAAGTAAATGCCTGGAGACTTTTCACATAATACGAAATTTTCACATAAAACTCAGAGATACTCTTGCTGTAAGAGGAGGCATGACAGAAAAATACTCTTTCTCCTTTTCTCCTGGATAAAAGCCAAAGCTATTTTATTCTTCAAGTTCACTCAGCCACTGTGGTTCAGGTGATAACTATTTTTTTAACCAGACACAGCAGGTTCAGCTAATAAGATGGGTCCTTATTAGAAGGTTAGATAATGATACACAGAAGGATTACCTTTTGCATTCAAATAATTATACTTGTGCACTGTTATCCAAATATTAACGTCACCTCTTCATTTTCTTTTACCGTACAGATTTTCATAGGTTTCATTCATAACCAGGTAAATCTCGTGGTGATCTCAAATTTCTTTCATATCATTTTCATGTTTCATAGCAACAAAAGATGCAGGAACTCTTCTGAGGTTCTCTCCAGTCATAAAGAAGAGGAATTGAGGATGGAGTTTCTAGTCTCATCAAAAGACAAGAAATCGATTGTTTTCTAACAAATAATCACAGATGAGTGTGCATGCTTGGGACCGGTTCATCACCAGATGAGCAATTAAAATCTTATACCACAAAAAAAGGTTAGAACTACAACTTTATGTAACTTACCATAATAGTGTGAAATATATGTGGACAAAAGAATCTTTTTGTGCTATATACTGTACTCTATTATATCAGACTGCCTTTTCAGGGTAGAAAGCAGACACTGTAACAATTCACAATTCAGAAGAAATTCGTAAGACAAAATATCTTTTTCTAGGAATGAGCAGATTCCCGTTGTCTTTTAAGGAAACAGACTGCATCAAGCATAAATAGAGAGGAAAAGAAGTAATAAGTAATAAGTTCAGATTTTCCTCCAAACTTGATCCACATCTCACTGAAACAAATGGAAATGTGACAAGATGCTATCATTTGCCCATAAAGCCAAGAAAATCTAAACCTCATGCTCTTAAGAGGCAACCTGATTGTTATGGTATTTCTATGAGAGTTCCTACATATAATACAACAAATGCAAGTTACCATTGTCCGCCACAGAGCATGGTATTCAGTGACATGCAAGCTTGTTGCCATTAGGATGCCTCAGGCACAATATTAAGCTACTGTTTAAATGGAAATTAATTGAGGCAGATGATACACATAACTCGCCAGGGCTTGATGAACAAGACTGAATTTTAGCCTTAGTAAAGGCAAGTCTCTTCCTTTTCTGGGAGAAAGACATAGTTTCTCATACGCAATTTATCTCATTTCCTTTAAAAGAGCAGAGGGGAAAAATCCCCACAGAGGTGTCCCCATCCACTCAGCATTCCCTCAACCTTATAATTTCTTAAAGATTCAAAGAAGGCAGATCCCAGATTCCTTAAAATGCTAACAATTTAATCATGCTTTCTTTTTTTTTTTTTAAGTCCTCTTTAAAATTAAACCACAAGAATTATTTTACGGCATTTACATTTTGCCCCTTAATCCTGTAATCTCAGGCCTTAACTCTTATCTCATGTCTCAAAATAAAGAGTGTTCTTAGTGTCCTCAAGAGGAACATCATTCTTGCACTTTGAAAATCATTGCACAAGCTAATTATTACCCATAGCAAACCTTATTACCTCAGATCTACATCTTCAGCTGCTACAAACTGTTAAAATTCCTCTACTGAATTCATATGATTATTGCTAATGCATTTCCACACTGTTTCAGAAAATACATGAGAATCTTGTTACTGAGGCTTTTTAGTGTATCTCATCAATATCCCTCTGCCTCAACTAAAGTAGCGGGATATGGTCTGGCAAGTAGCTCGGAATTAAGACCATCCCTCACCTGCTGAAAAAGAGACTAGCAGTATCTTAACAGAGCAGACAAGAAAATCTTCCTACCACCTCTGAAGTTATTTATTGTGAACTAGAGGCTATAGTTAGAACAGCGATAGCAAGCAGAAGCTTTCTGTTATTTAGGAAAACAAGAAATCTTACAGTGCACGGTTCTAATATACAAAGATGGTAAATTAAGAAATTAGCATTAAAGTATATGTTTTTTAAAAAAAATCATTATTTTAGGTAGTGGAGCTTCTTTGTAAATGCAAACTTCACTTCAAAAATCAATGAAGAAGCAATAGAATTCATGTTTTTCTCCTGTGTCCAAAGTATTTATGGTGGTTTATCATTGCATTATAATAGAGTATTTGTATTTTAGATATATTTCAGAAATCTCTTTTGAAGCTGAAAAGTAAGCATTATCATTATTACCAGATACTTTCATGCCAAAACATTATGCAACGCTTATTAGTTGTTCACCTTCCGTCATAAACTATAAGTGAGAGAAGATCTGAGACAAAATATGCCATCAATATTGAAAATAAGTTCGATGACTTTGGGTAAAGCAGGAGCTTATTGTCATGGAAAGATGGAAAGAAAACCTCATCTTTTTTTGTACAGGCCTTGTGTTTTTCTGCTTTCAATTGCTAAATAATAGAACATCTGTTGTAAATATTGTGGGGTAGTAGAAGTCAGGCTTAGGAAAGAAGTAAAGAGGTTTGAAATTCACTGAGACATAAAGAAAAAACATATAAATGGAGCATGGTCCTGCTCTAGTACATCAGATATGATTCTTTTTGCACTATTCTGCCACACACTAGGAAAGAAACAAACATTACTGTAGCTGCAGTGAAAATTCATAAAACTTTACAGTTTTTATGTGCTTCATAATAAGCATCAAATCACTGAATTCTAAACACAGGAAGCAGAATAGGCCAATTCAAGCCAGGATTTGCTAGAAGACTGGCACCCTGTGAAGAACTCCAAATACAAATAAGTGCTGTGGGGATAAAATGCTTGCTCTTCAACACCTTATGCTGTAGAAATGCTGAGATCCCTGTCCCTTTCCTACTGGAAAAATTGCAACAGTTTTTATTTTTGAGGCTTGAAACAAAATTTAAAAAGGAAAAGGAAGGGAATTTTTTTCTTTTTTGGATGGTCATTGTGAATTCTCTTATCAAGAGCTTCTGGCATCATCTCAGTTGCCAAGGCAAGCTGATTTATATTGAAAATATAGTAAAAACGTAATTTTTCTAACAATAGAAATATTCAGATGTTGCTATTGGAAACAGTTTCAAAAGTCTGGAATCAATCACTGTGAGCTTTGATGGCAATAGGTATGAAATTTATCATTACCTGAAACTATATAATTGGTTCCCTTCTTTGATCAAAAAAATGAAGCTGATTAAAGTATTTTTCCTCCCTCCCTCTCAAGTGTGTTAGCAATGAGAAGCTGCCCACCAGCTTCCAGCCAGCTTTGGAGCAAATCCTGAATCTTTCTAGCCAAACACTTTGGAAATTTTTGAAGAAAGATAAGAAACGTTTTGTAATCCACTTCAATCTGAATGATGTTCTTATACCTTTCCCCTGGATCTAAGGCATTTTATATATTGAGCGCTATATTAATATAGAATATATGACAATGTTTTATATTTTGGAGCTCAGAAAAATAGAGCTAAGCAACATTCAATATTATCTTTTTATTATAAAAACGAATCTAGATCACAAGAATCTAAAGAAAATAAAGTAAAATCTTTTTGGACAGGAAACAATTATATTTTGGTTCACTTGACGAAAGAGGGTCACGATTACTCTCTGGATAAGAGGAAGAAAGGCTAACAGCCATTCGCTCAGCTCCTCTGATGTGATCTAAGTAGCTCCAATCTCTTTTGAAATAACTTCTCTGCAGCTACCGTGCAAAGTTATGTTCACTGAAAGAAATTAATAATAAATTATAAGAAATATGTAATCTTGTTAAAAAAACCCAAACAAATAGCTTTTGTCTGAAGGGTAATGTGAAAGATTTCAGTTTTACTTTGAACATTTTTGGGAAAATATAAAACTGTTGGGTAAGAAAGATTGTAATGGAGGGGAAGCAACAAAGTGAATTTGCTGTTCCTTTTACTTTTTATCCTTCTCCAGAACTCATCAGAAGCAATTTTCAACAGTTCAATCTCCTGCTGTTCTGACTTCCTGCAAGAAAATTTAAGTCATAAGGAAGATGGTATTTATGTATTCCAAAGCTAAGCTGATCCTTTTCATGGGGAATCCCTGTCTCCTTTTCTTTCTGTAGTTACTGGCTAAGTACGAGTAAGGAGACTCTGTACTGCAAGAGAAGGACTAGAGGCATGCTAAAGATTTTGAACTGCGCAATTCAGTCTGGATCATTCCCCCTGCACAATGCAAAAGCAGAACACACACTGTTCAGCTCACAGGCTTTCTGAGCTACGAAGAGCTGCAAAATACATCCGTGTTGGAACCCACTTTTTTGATTTCAAATGCAGGGTGTCAAAGTTAACCAGCAGGGCTATAGAATCTGCACCTGTATCAGCCTGTTACGTAGCTCTTTCAATAGTTCAAGGATAACTTTTTTTCCTTCCAGAAGCTGAACCTCCCCTCATCCCACCTACTAGAATTAGCTACTCTTTAGGTAACACGTTTCCCAAGTAGCAAAGTTCCCATGAACTTTACAAACGTAAAAAGGAAATTTGGAGCACCAGCAGAATAATTACTTATGACAGCACTGTTACGTGACTGTTTAGGATAGGAAGAAAGGAACACCTTACATCGTTTTGAAGAAGCTACCAGAGTCAAATATAGAAGACACGCTGTACAGGTGGTAGAAGGCTACTAAGATAAAATTTCACTTTGTTGAGGTAGTTTCAGTGTCAGGTATCCTAAGTTTCTTGGACAGATGAAAATAAAGGTAATGAAATCTAATATCAGGAATCTTCCCTTCATAGTTGCTGATTAAAAAAAACTAAAAATCTATGTGCTGCTAAGTACTACAGTAATTTATAAGAATGAATTTTTCAGCTCTTGTGAAAAAACGAAACAAAAAAAAGTTGTATATGTTGTAGTGCATAGCAGAAGAGTGAAATCTCAGCTGCTATAAATTTGTTTAGTTCTACTGATTGTCGAGATTTTTATTTACATCAGCTGCATCTGTAATCTAAAAACGTTTGGCTCAAGCAAGACATGGCAAAAACCCAGAAAAAGTATCTACTATATAGAAAAAAGATTCTCTTTTTATTACAGATCAAGATTTATTTAAGAATATAGCTATCCATTAATGTCAGTGTTCTATCCTTCAGATTACTCAACGTTAACTGGAATACACTAGGACCAGAGATCCAATCAGTATTTGACCATAATATAAAATATATTGTATAACCATCTGAATGGTGTATATTCCTCTCTCAAATATCTGTGTTTGGATACTATACAAGCTAACCTGGAAGAAAAGGATGTATTTAATTATCCAAAATGCCAAGGAAATAGCCACATAAAGGATAAGAAGCACCTTTCTTGTGAGACACTGCTCCTACCAACCATTAATCAAACAAGAATAAGCTAGGGTTTTTCAGGCATCAGAAGAGTTCTGTGTTCCTGTAATTAAACTCTTCTGATAATTTATTGTAATTCACTATAAATTGAACATCCACCATTTGCAATACTGTGAATACTTTTATTACATGCCATTACAGGCAGACTCATTTCCAGAACTTTGAGAGAAATCTTTAAAAAGTTGCATTTTGGTATGAAAAAAAAATAAAAATAAACATCTTGGGAAGATAGAGAGCTGTAACCTTATATGGAAAAACCTTTATAAAAATCTAATTTAAAGTAGAATTTTATGGTCAAAATACAAACACTTCAAATTGTATAAAAATGGGTACCTTTCCTTATTACATGGAAAAAATGTGAGACGATCTTAATTCGAGCTACCTTCCCTGCCTACAACATGACTTCATGTCAGATACTTTTTGGTCATTACTTCATAAACAAAGAGTACCATGAAGAAAGTACTGAAGACTGTAAGAAGGATTTAGGTAACAATCTATTCAAGGTGTGTTTCCAAAAGTGAAATCAATGTATCTCAGCATAGTGTGATCACATGCTCTTCCTCCTGTGCTTTAAACTCACCACTGTGTTCAGAAGGTAATAGAAGAGGCTCTGTGGTGAAGAGCAAAACACTAGTTGTCATTCCAAAGTCTTAGTTTTTTTCTGCTTCTAAGAACTTTTTGGCAATTTCTTAAAAAGAAAACAAAACACATTTTTAGAAAAATCTGTTTGTAGACAGTAAAAAACCCCTTCAGTTGAGGAAGAAACAAAGCAAGTTTAGTGTATGTATTTCTCATGTTTTCTTTAGATCCCTTAACTGCATTCACATTCATTAGCACCTGCATAAATAGGTCCATAATGACTTCTGTTTTACAAAAGTCAAACAAATAAAGAAAACTTACACGTAGGGCAGAAAAGAATAGAATTTGTTCCTCAAACTATTAATAGTAGTTTCCATATACTACGACAACAGAGGAGGAAAGTCACTTAAGAAACAATCTTCATTGCAAGATTATGGAAAGTTAACTCCGTTTTCTAAGGAACTGTTTTCTAAGGAAAAAAGTTAGTTAAAAATTTAAAAATTGTTCACAAATACAAGAATGTCTTTTAACATGATTCACACAAATTGAACTTGGGTAAATGTAAAGGCTTTGAGAACAGGTATAAGCTTTAATGTCATACCAATTAACTTGACGTAGTTCCACCAATTTGGCCTGTAGCTTGCACTGAACTACAGACTGAATTTGTCTAAACATGATCTAAATGTACTTTGCATATTTTCTGTTCTGAATTGTAAAGGGGGGGGGGGAAATGGGTTTTTGTAGACAATATGCTTTTTTAACCTTCAAAGTCAATGTTTTTCTACTGGTTATTTTAATTATGCATGATCACATATAATTTTAATGTGGTAGAAATTAAATATGGCACCTGACACACATTCCAATCAGTGCATATAACTGGTTTTAAATAACACTTCAGCCAAATAGGAATTTAAAGAAATTCATTGTACTACATGAGAGCATAAATTTTGATAAAAACTATAGTATGGACAACAACACCTTGTAACTTCCAAGTAATTGTTTGATACCTATGAATCTCCCTAACCTCTAACAAGCACTTAAAACCGTCATCTTCTTATGGCTTATTACATACACACTCACAAATATTCACTGACTGCCCTCTAACACAAAACCTCCAGATTTCTCTTTTTCTGAACTTCCCGATTTTAAGATAAGGCTGCCTCAATACTATTTTATCAGGAAGCTAATTTTAAAATTATTTTTTGTTTAAGATATGCTGTTAAATGTCCAAAAGCCTTAAATAGATCACATTTTGTCATTTTAATTTGTTTTGAAATGGCTGCACTTTCATAAAATACTCACATGCAGAGAATCGTAGAGGAAACATTTCTCCCACCTACACAATTCAGACATTTCATTCGAACTAGTAATCGGATGTGTCTTTAAAAAGCTGCAGAAATTGAATCTCTTCTACTCTTCCATGCTATCTATTCCAGTGTTTCAATATTATTATCAATAGAAACACACAATTATAACCTAGATCCTTTTTGCCTTAACCAATTTCTATCATGTCTATGGTTTCCTGTCCTATCTACCACGAACACAAGAGCAGACACTACTGTCAAACTCAGGTAACTGTTGCAGAAACATATATGATATTGAAGATTTATTCTTGCTATTATCTTCTTTGGGGTAAACAAACTCAGCTCCCTCAATTTTGCAAGCAAAACAGAGTAACCTCCACCCCCTCGAGCTTCAATCGAATGCTTGTAATTTAATTACTTAAGTTTTCTCCAACTAAACACAAAAGTTATGAAGGAAAAAATTTCTCATACCATTTTATTCAAGGAATATTTAAATACTAATTCCACTCTTCACCACAAATAGGACAAAATCGTCACCCTTGAAAATTTGGGGGAGAGCAGGGGGCATTTCAAAAGCAGAGTCTTTGTTATTATGGAATATCTCATCTGTCACCTATTTCCTCTCTCATCCATGACTAAAAAATTCATATGGTTTTACTGTTTTCAAAAAGTAGAAAGCAGAAAAAACCCAGACCTGTGGAAAGGTTTTCTGCATTCCTTAGGAAGCATGGGCCAGAGTTCTAAAAGGGCTTCTGCAAACAGATTGCAAAGTGGTATTTGCTGATGAAGCAGTGTGATTCTCCATGACTCTGCACAGGAGCCAGAAAACTTAGATCTGAAGCTGTTAATGGTGGTGTCAAATAGTCTGGAAAAAAACTTCAGGTGGAAGGAAGAAACTCAGCACAGACTAGAAAAGTGAAAAAAAAAAAAAAATATCATTGTGCTTCTGTAACAAGACAAAAAAACCAAATCTGTGCACAGCAATTTGGGGTCAACAAGAAATAGACTGAAGTGACTGAAATCCACCTGTGGCTAAAGAAAGCATTACACAAATATAAAGCTTACACTCCAAGTCTTCATGGATCTTATCACATACCTGAGGTCTGAATAAAATCACAATTACAGATTCTTCTCAAACTATGAGTATTTCTGCACACAATATTAGAACCCTTTTATTTAAAGTCCCTCCTCTTACTGTACTAGCTATTGAGGCACTGAAAGACCCTCTTTACTTTACTTGGCCCAGCTGATCAGATACACAGAGAAAACATTTCCTCTTTTATCAAGGCCAAAAGCAGCTTCTCACTAGCCAGACAGTTTATAATTTTGTGTTGCTAATCATTCATGCCATTGTCTATAGCTATTTGCTTTCAAACTCTCTAACAATCTACAACTAAACTTGCAATTTTTTTTCTTGTAAACTACTTAGACCTGAACAGTTTGTACACCTATAACTATGCAGGAATGGACTAGGATGATTGGGAATTGTGAACCTCCCTACAAGAACATGACAGAACCTCCCTAGCTAAGTCGTCACCCCTATTCCAGGAAACAGCAAAGCGGCTAAAGACCTTTCCTAGCATGTTCTCTATCCTAATTCCAAATCTTACTCAGCAATCCTCCTCCCACACCCTGCCATCATTTATTACATTCTTTCCCCTTTTCCTACAAACTTTCCTTAAAAAGCTGAGAGCTTTATGCCAGTGTCACACTGAACAACACCGCTACCGTGGAAACACCCATAGTGGCAGCAATTCAGTTTCCACAGTGAAGTAAACCTTGGCTTAGGTGACAGCAGTCAGCCAAGCACAGTTGTGTCAGAAATCTATTAGGAGAATCAACCTTTATTTTACTCAACAAACTAGCATGCAGATTTCTAGCATCAGTCTGAAAATAAAGTTATCTCAGTCAGAATCTAAATGTATTATTAGTAGAAACAGACAGGCAGAGTCATTTTTCAACACCTCTTTTTGAGGTATCAAATGTGATTTAACAGCAGGTGAACAAAGAGGGACATTATCCTTAAAACATAAGTTATTCTGCAAACACGTCATCAAAAGGCAAGTTTCTGGTACTCACTCTTTAACAGTTGGTTATCCATCTCTGAGAGCAAGACAGGAGAGAAATTGTGAACGTGCTTGAAAACAGCGCCATATTTCTCTTACAAGATATCAATTCAGGTGCTAATTGCAATAAGATAGGACATTCAGAGGAGAAGAGCTCAGTCTGCACAAAGGTCCTTGGGGAGGAAAAAGGATTAATTTGTATGGGAAAAACAAAACCACCTGTCATTCCTATAAGTAGCTTGTATGCGGATGATACTGCTTGTGATTTCATTTGTTCATCGGGGCCCATTGAACAAAATAAAATCACATCATGGTTTCTTTTGCAGATACATTTTTTAATAGAACTGGTTGACGAAATTAGCCTTTTCTGAATAGAAATCTTACTATGAAAGGAGCATTTCAACCCTAAAAACAAAACAGTCCTTTCTCACACCCCTAATGGGTTTGGCTTGTTGAGACCCAGCATTTTGTTCCAGCTGTGAAACTGCATTCTAGAATGCCCAGGGCTCGATTGAATCCAGGTGCAGATCATTAAAGACTAATGTGTATTGCTGTCTGCTTCTGCCTCTCCCCTCCTTTTTTGTGTTTCGTGGGTTTTTTTAGTATCTTCCTAGAGCATGCAAATTTCTTCCCTTCCCCCTTACATATATGGGTTTTTTTGATTAATGAATTCTAGTGTCTGAAAAGACATATAAAGAGAGCTATTACCCTTTTAATGATGGTGACAAGCATAATATGAAATTATCATCCTCATTCCCAGCAGAGAGACAAGCATACTACCGATACCATCCTTTAAGTAAAGACAGACAACCATTAAAAAAATGCAAGCAGCTGCATTTTAAGTGAGATTTGTGCATTACTAAGCAACATATTGTAATACAGAAAAATATATTGTGCTACAGCACAAGATTATGAAATACCTAAGAGACCCATAAAGCATAATTAACAGGATATTATGGATTTATAAATCTGTAATGACATAAATCTACTATTCATAATTTAAATGAAACTGAACAGTTGTATTTTTCCAAAACTCTTCTTCACATGCACCATAATAACAGGCGAATTGTTTCAACGCTATGGTGAAACTTGGAACTTTTTTGAATGCAGTTTTGAGCTAGTTAACATGAGGGTGATTCAAAAGAAATCTTCTGTTTGTGGTACATAGGTGAACAATAAAAATTAATAAATCAGGTTGTCAAAGAATACTGCTTATTGCAAGATGTTCAGCAATAAAGTTCAGCAGTTTGACTTAAACTCCAGAAACTGAAGAGAGATTTAATGAAAAGAAGAAAAAAAAGTCTGGACTTGTCCATAGCAAGAAAGCAAATGACAAACCAGGCTATGAATTAGTAACAGACTGACTAATTTCACTCATGTAGACAGCTGCAGCACAAGAATGCACTCCTGGTAAAAACTAAAAATATTTGCTAGGGAGTAGTGGGGAGCATGCAGAGAATACTAAATTCACAGTTGGCTCTGCACAGCTTCTGCGCAGCTTCTGCACAGACAAGCCTTCACTTTATCTGAAGTTCAAAAGTTACTCTAATTACACAAAGTGTCTCTCAATTTGTGCATCGGGACAGAAAACTTACAAATATGTTATCACATGATCTGCAGCATATTCTAGCAAGAATATGTTATGCTTTAAAAAACATAAGCAAAAGTAGATTTAAAATTAAGATGCTTTTTTCTTTGCCACTGAGTATATCCACCCATCGTAGGTAGGCATTTTTTCTCATATATCAACAAATCACCATGTTTCAAATTCGTATCTTTCCACAAGCTCAGACGAGTGAGACATCTACAATTAAACTGTTTGACTATAAATGGATCTGTGCTGATTCACATGGGGGGAGAATCTACCTTGTCTCCTCTTTACTTTTTTGTATCATTTCTCAGCTATTTTGTTACTTTTTGTTTAGTAAGTACTTTATGTTTTGAGATGGGCTTTACATACACTAAACACGTTGAGGATGAACTATTCAATTGGAACTATCCAATCGATTAGATGCAGTGTGAAAGATTTTTTAATTAAAATATATGTTTTGCCAGGATATGAGAAGAACAGATTGTGCTCACCAAGACAGAGCTTTCCATGCCTCTTAAATTACAGACAATTAATTTAAAAATGACACAAAGGGAAAGGAAGCGCTAGAACCTACCTTTGATCTTCCTTGTATGGTGCAAAAAATTACTAAGAGATGATAGGTCATCAATAATCTTTCTCTATTTTTATCTTATAAATATTAGAAGGGTAAATATAACTTATCCAAGTAGCTTCATTTTCCATCAGACTGGAAAATTTCTCTTCTTCTTTCACCTCCTTCTTTCTTGGCAAATAGTCTGAGCCTTCTACACTTTCCATTGTGAGCTTCTCCAGAAGTTGAACAAAACCAGTAAAAGTTCTTGGCAGGTCTTCCATTGTAATTTATATTTTTTAGTAGCTGAAGTGGTTTTGCTTCACTAGCAAACATTGAACTTGAGACTGAGTAAACTGGACTAAATATGTTTGTCATATAAAATGCTGCTTGAGCTATGTAGCTTTGGAGAACCCAAGACTTTTCCTTCCAGCTGTACAGTACCTACTCCTGAGTTGATGTCCCCTTTTATTAGGAGACTAGACTATTTTCTCAATGTCATTGGATTGATGGATGAGGAAAGACTGTCAGACAGACCATTCCAGAAGATCAAAGGGGAAAGGGACAGGTGGCCAAATTCTGAAGAGATGGAAGAGGAAAATCAAGGATCCCCCAAGACATAGCCCCAGCAATCCAGAAAACTGACATTGATTCAATTAGAAATTAGTTTTCAGAGTCAGTACAAGCAAAGAAAAATGGTATTACGTAGTCATGTGGAACTATGAAAAAGGAACAACTCAAAATGATAGTTACCATCCCAGAATCAGCTTGGATAAGAGAAGAACAACGAACACTACACTTCCCATGTCAGAACCAGAGCTTGGAGGGAAAAAAAATAAATTACTAATATCAGTTTCTGAGAAGAAGAGGCACATCACTTCAGAACTCTCATTCTGGAATTACCAAGAATGCCATATGAAATGAACACCAGCTACTCTAAATTTACAGTGAATCATTAAAATTGCCTCACTGAAATTATGTCAGTTATGTATATATTGTAAGCGTTAAGGAAGGAATTAATTAAAATCAGAACAAGATTTTTAAAGAAAATTTAACAGAAGTGTAGTAAAATAGACTAATTGGAATTATTTGATCATAGAAAAAAATTGAGGGTTTATGACTACCAATATTAAAGCAAACAGATTGTCACTTCAGTTTTTGTCATTTTTCAAAATGTTATTGTGGTTTAATTCATCTTCACAAGCATTTTGGATCTTGTGTGATACAATTCAGAGAAAAAGCTATGTGGGATTTACTTATTAGAGTCTACATTAAATAAAATCATTTGTGTGCTTCTTTGGAATTGCAAGGCTGTGAAATTGATGTTTCTGAAAGATATCTCTTATCACTACTCTACTGTGACACAAAGAAAAAAAATTGGATATTTGGTACAGGAAATTAAACTAGTGTTAGATAGACAGTGTCAAAGTTAAATTACAGTACAACATGTTTTTTCTAAAAATAAATAAATAAATAAATATTTAAAAATTCTGCCAGGAAAAAAAACATATAAAAAAGAAGGTGGACCCTAGGTCCAGTGCTGGGCTGACATGTGATGAAAACCAAAGCACAGAAACAGTATGACTGGGAAAGGCAGTTTTCCACATAAGGGTGGTCTGGCCTTTCTGTACCAGAAATTCCTAATCCCTGTAGCTGAACAAATGGAGACAAGCCTCAGGGAAAAGGTTCATGAGTTTTATGGAAACATGAAACAACATCTGCACATATAATTAAAGCAAAGAACGTACAATGTTACAATTTAAACTCTTTGGAAAGTGCTGAAAATCTGGCAATTGTAAAGCAGAATGTAATGTATAAACAATCAGGTTGTAAAGCAATTTAGAAATTCAAGAAGTGATGTAATTCTCATTATCATTCATGTAACAGAGGCAAGTAATAATGGTATCATGAAGCATGACTTTTTTATTAGCATAATTTTCTTCTTGATGCTACCATTATGGTTTTCTTATGTTGACAAATGACTGCTGCCCATTCCTACACCTGCTACCCTCTCCCTTAGAGAAACTATTTTATGCTTCTGTTCTACTTTAAAAAAAAAAACCCCAAACCCCAAACATTAACCTAAACAACACTTTTAATTTTATTTCTGTTTAATTACTTTGTTTTCTCTATTCATTTATGACGTGGTTCTATGTGGTTACAGATAGTTGAATTACTCTTATACATTGATAATCAGGCAAAATTCTGTAAATATAAACTTTAAGAAATACTAATTCCGCTTTTTCCTAATTGTTCCGGATATATGCTCTACTGTAATTGTATTCTGGATGGGAAGTATTCTGAATTATAATTTCTGTATGGGGAAAATAAGCTGGGAACAATTTTCAGACCAAGCAATTAACAATAAAACGTTGCCTAGCTCAAAGATTTATGTAATTGTTGAATTAATGCAATTTATCTACTCTACAGCAGAGATACCATTTCTGGAGACTGTGAATATGGTGTTTAAAACATAGAGCTATCATCATAGATCTACAGAGATTGAGTCCAGATCCCACAAACTGAATTTTAATACAAAAGACTCTGTAGCAATCTGAGCTAAGATTTCAGACTACGAGTTTCCTCCAATCTTTGAAGTACTTGCTTGGTTTTCAGTAATGCTACCTACGGAGCTATCTTCCATGGAAATCATGGAGGCTTGGAGCTAAACCACCTGTCAAGTCTACCTGTGTATGTTTCTCTGACTTCTGCATCAGCAGATCCTAGCATCTTCAGTGAGACATTAGCTATAACCAGCATCCGAAGTGAAAAAAAGACACTTTAACTGTAGTTACTTACCAGTTGATTGCCTGTGAACAAACATACTATAACTGCAACTACTTCCATGACAATCTCATATATTAGTTAACTAAAGCTCCTGTCCAGGCATTCCAACAGCAAGCATGGCAGTCTATCCCTCCTTGGTTCTAAATATGAAATTATTTGCTAGTCAACACAGCCATACAGCAAACCAGTATGAAAATCTATCAACACATATACCCTTTTATGATTCTTTAAGCAAAGGCATTTAAGAGCTTCTTTACTTTACAAGTAACAAACTACTTCCTGTTTATAGACAAACAGCATAACCTGAAAGTACAGCAGATGCTAGTAACAGCTGGCAAACTCATTTTTCAAAATAGGGCAACTCCACTTATGGAAAATTGCAAGCCAGATAAATCCCCACCTTGCACAGTTGGGGAACATGACTCATCACAACATCTTTCTCTAAAAATTTCTGTGAAAAATAAGTGCGGCACAGTGCTGACTGGAATATTTCACATGAAAATATTCCTGATGAAAAATAAAGCATTTTTTTAATGAGAGCGCAACACAGGCAATGGACTAGAGTGGAGATTTTAAATTAAGGAATGAAAAGTGTTTTAGACAAGATTTTTACATTTCAATTCTGAAAAACGAACATTTTACTTGTAAGAAATGAAAATGGAATGTGTTGGCATTTACATTTTGGATACTGAAATGGTGTAACAAAAATTTCTGTTTGTAAAAGCTAAAAGAAGAAGATATATGTCTTCAAATAAAAATAAGGCAATGGTTCTTTTCATCAGAGGCTTTTCATTAACATGTCAAGAAAACCCCAAGCCTGTAACACTTTGTTCTTTCTGAGGAGCAAAAATCTGTATTTTTTGGCAACAGATCATTAAATATATATGATATAGCATAGTACTTCCATATTATCAGTATTTATGAAAAACATTTCTAGTTAATTCATTAGCTGTTTTTTTAAGGATTCACTAATTCATTATTACCTAAGTTGTTTTTTTTAAATGAACTGCTGTTGCTAATGAGCAAAACCCGATTCAACTGTTAACAGGTACTGAAAAAACTTACACTGGAAAATTCTATTTCTTCTTTTACTTGTGAAGAGAAAGCAAGCTCATGGAAAAAGACAATAAAAAGAAAAATAGTTTACCCTTTATCCTCCCAAATCGATAGGTTAATCAAAAGAATCTTAAATTACACGACATTGGAATGCCCTACAGAAATGAGCCACTCTAAGATCTATACTATCTTTACCAAGGACAAGATAACCTTAGACTTGGCATTAGATGTAGTGTACAAAATTGATTGTTTCTGTTTAAAGAAAATGTATTTAGGCTAAATGAAGAGAAACCTATCACAAAAGAGACAATAAAATATGACTTAGCTCTACCAAAAAACATCTCTCAAATACTGAAATAAATGAACACAAACTTGATATAACATTCTTAAAGTATTTTAAAAATGATGCCAACTCACTAATTTCAAAAAGAAAAAAAAAGCAACTAAATCAAATGAGATTTGTACTTTAAGTACTTTAATCTCAAAAAGAAGCTCCCTCCTCGAAAAACAGTAATGGAAAACCATCAAGAGATTTGCTCTTATCTTGCAGAAAATGAAGCATTAATGAATCCAAGAAAACTCCTCTGAAGCCGACATGTACGCACCTCATTGCTGCCAGATAGTATCAGAGCAAAACCAAGCACACTGAGATTTTAAGACTCCCTAATGTATACTTAGTTCAAGGGATGAAAATCTGAAATGTCAGCAAGGGTGTAGGGCCCAAAGTCCCCCTAACTTAAAACAGCACATAGTCAATTCTGCTAATTCATGCATCTGTAGGTTTCTATACTATAGAATAAAAGAGCTACCCAAAGAAATTAAAACCATATTGCACAGGTGGGAGTCATTGGTTATTGGCTTGGATACAGTATGTATATAGTGTATATGTAGTTGTATATATAGTAATTTCATGCCCAAACTATTGTTATCCCAATGCATTCTGCTGTCATGAGATTTCCGGGCTACTCAGATACTCAACTGGGCAACACAGAGATGTTTTCCATCACTTGGGGATGAGTCAGAAGATACCTTAAGCAGGTACACTGTATTTTAAGTAGTAGCATATGTATTTTGAAATATTTGACAGACAAAGTAAAAGAGGAGGTATCTGAAAAGAGAGATAAAAACCAGGATATGATTCTGCCTCTAGAACTCCCAGAGAAAATACTCCATGCTAGGGAGTTGCTTGAGGCACTAACCTGGAGCAAAGCAATCCTTGGGAAGTGCAAGCAAATTACATCAGGCAAGAGGAGCAAGTTGAAGGTGCATGAAAAGCCAGACTTTCAGATTAGGACAAGTTTAGCATCGGTTCATTCACAAGTAAATTTCCCACTGCTTCACTAGTCCTGTACGGCTTTCAGAGATCACAACACAAATTTGCAAGACTTTAACTAGCAAAAAAATTATTTGCCATTATATTAGTCTAATCACCATGACTGCCCCTAGAAAAAGTGAAGACAACCAAACTTTGTCTGCCCAGTTTCGAAGTAGAGGATGCTTTTCATTCCTATCAGTATTTGCTACTCAAGACTGATCAATATCTGTGTTCTTATGTTGAATGTTGTTTAGTTAAAAAGCAATTTCTAGAAGAAAAAATCTATACTTTACAGTGCTGGAAAGCAATGCACTTATCAGAGAACTGTTAGACTATAACAGCTTGGAGTCACTTCTAACATGCAACTTTTGCATAAAATGGAATATTATTGCATCACAGAATGTACAATTGTTGAGGGCACTTAAAACTAGGCAGTATAATCAGTGTTTATTCGTTTTTTTCATTCATTTTGTCCTCTGCGGGTTTTTTCTGAAGGTATATAATCAAACACATTGTGATACCAGAGATGTGAAATAATGAACTAACTACAAATATTAATTTAGTATTACAAAATATCAGCAAAATTATTTTCATTGTTTTTGATAATAGTATTATGGTACAAGTCCTAAAAAGAAACGTATAGATACTGTTTCTTGATTAAATGGCAGATTTTGAGTTAGTTGGTTTGAATGTATATATTTTTCATAAATCTCAATACTTCGAATTATTTTAAAGTTCCCTGGCATCAGACACCAAGGTGGGAGCACAATATCATTTCCCAAAGGGATTAAAACACTGAAAAAAATTCTTTCTTTCTTTCATTTTTTTTCCTAGCACGTGCATTCAGGAAGGCTGCCTAATAGACAAAGTGAGTATCTCACAATCATTATCAGTATCTCACCATCACCAGCAAAAACATTACTGAGATTCTAGGAGATGAGCAATGTGGAAACAGTGGTCACTCAGCTAAATATAATTTAGGTTGAACTTCAGGTTTCTGCGAAGCCTAAAGACACTAACATTTTGGCTTCAGTGTGATACGAACATCTACCTTCCTTTGGCTCTAAGAATTGCACACGTCGTGTCTAGCTTTAGATATATCAAAGAAAAAAAAATTAGCTTGAGACTTTTAGCTGCAAAATCTCAAATCTAATAGAATACATTCTCTGGCGTATCTGTCATTCTAACAAGGATGAAACTGGCTGCTCTGAAATCAGGTCTCATTTTCCTAGAAACTCAGTCAGCTGTTGTCTTGAAGCAAAAATTGAGCCCTTGGCTGCCTTCTGTCCAAAGGGCACTTATTACTGTGACGACTGTTTATCATCCCACCCTCTTAACACATTTTTTAAAAATGAAATTAAACACTCAATAAATTAAAAACAAACAAACAAAAACCTGTGTGAAGAGTCCATGGAGCCCAGTGCTGCCTTCCCTTGTCAGTAGCTTCATAAAGAGCTTGGCAGACATTTCAGATGTTCCTGCAGGAAAACAGAAGGATGAAAGCATGGAGGATTTCTGTCTTTGTTTCCCTAATCTTGAAAGTATCTGAACAGTATAGGCAACGGCATCCCACACAGTAGAAAATGAAGAGGTTTAAAAACATGGCTGCTTGAAAATGCTCGCTTATGTAAATACAATGTGAGGGGAAATTCAGAAGAAAAAAAGTGAAGAACTGAAAAACATCAACAAGTAAAAAGTAACTCACATTTAAAATATCTATTTCACAACAGGAAAGAACATGCTAATCCATATCAAAATGCAGTGCTGTTTCTATAATACTGTACCTCATCAAAGACTCGACATTTGTACACAAGGGGCGCATTGCTCACTTCTGCCTCCTCTTGTCAACTTTGCCAAAACCATTAACTAAAAATAATGTATGGTGTTATTTGATTTTCTGTTTAATACCCTGCAGACATAGAACTTGAATAAAAATCACATCCTTATTCCAAAATCCCAACTATTCCAAAATTGCAACTAGCATAATTATATTTTTTGTATTAAATCACAAGCATCCGCATCCTAATAGAAACCCTTTAGCCAGTCAACACATGCTCCAAAAAAGTTACTGTATGAAAAACAAGACACCACCACCCACAATGAAACAGCAGAGCTTCAGAGAGACTCTTCAATAAAAGTTCTTTGTGTAAGGTACAGAAAGACTGAATCGATGCCCAGTGGCCCCACTTCTGTCACTGATGCAGGTGGATGCATTGATGGATGGTGCAGGTGGATCCACTAGTACAGATGCAGTTCTTCCTGGCCAGTCACATCAGAATCTGGTTAACTATCCACCTGTCTACTAAACAGAGAGAGCTGGTACAGACTGGAAACCTAAATAACTGAAAAACTGCTTCAGTTTCTTCTATTGGACTTCCTCAAAAAAAAAAAGACAGCTCTGTGAGCTGTATCTCTACATGTATGGTTTATTACAGAATTTCTACCTTTCACATACCAGCTTGCATTAACTGCCAATCAAAGTGTCAGGTAAAGAAGTCAAGCAACAGTGCTGCTGCAATAAGAATTTAGTTATGTGTTTATATATGAAGAAGTTAGTTGTTAATGATGCTTAAACTTTACAGTCCAGTTTCTTTTTTTCCATTCTCTTTTATAGACCTGAAATTGATTTGATTCTTGTGTAGGTGATGTGGAAACCTCCAGGCATTTTTTTCGCATTGCAGCATAAACTTCTCTTGATCCACTTGCAAAGAAGATGGAAAAGTGGAAAATGCATCTTGTCAAAGACATTTATTGCATTCTTGTAAATAGGCCAAAATCCCACTCACTTCTTACAGAGACTAAACACTTCTTTGGCAGAGATCAAAATATAAACCAAAAGAAAAACCTTAATGTATCATTTGGAACAGTAGGAAGAATTACAGCACATAGAAGGAGGCAGATGCCATTCTACCAAATTTAAGGACAAGAAGGATTTTGAAGTGTTCGCAAAATGAGCAAGTTTTTCAACTGGGTGAATTCCTCCCAAAATTTCACAATCTTCACATTCTTAGAGATACCAAAAGAATGAAAGGCAAGAATAAAGTTTGTTTGGCAATCTGATATCATTGCAGATTAAGAATTTATAGGTTTAATAAATCAGAAATCCTAGTAGACAGACTAGGATTTGCAGCTATGACCTTAAAGCTTTCTTGTTTAAACAGCATGTTGAGCAGAATTTCCTTTTTATGTCTCCTTCTTTCTTTATTGAATTCACAATGAGGCCTGTCAAGGGAACCTCTACCTACGGGATCGTGCAAAAGTGGTTACTTTCTACCAGACAGGTGAACTGCCCCTGTAGATCTTTAGGACAAATTCTCAGTGATTTCAGGTGATGATTTTAAACTAGAAATGTCGTATTTTCTGCAGAAAATCCTTCCTGATAAAGCTATAGCAAGTGGAGAACTGGACTTCATTTTCATATGCAAGAAGAGTTTACCGGATCTGCAGTTAAAATAAATTTCTAACTCATAAATTATGTCCATTTGGTTTAGAATTTGTAGAAACTCTTAGAAATATCAAAAAGAAAATCCTAACTGTTTTCAAGTCACTTACTAAGCAAATTCACAACTGTGTTAAACAAGACTTTCAAAGCCTCCTTTAAAACAGCCATAAAATACTATAAATTTCCAAAGGTAACACAAAATTTAAGAATCAAATATTCTAGGCTATTATTTAAAGTATAAAAATATTCTAAAAACCCAATGTCAAATGAAATTGAGCGTGATAATATTTTTAAATAAAAGGTAGTAGCTAAAATTATCGGCAGTTCTCACCATTCAGAAGGTGTACAAAACATTCACAGAGATCAAAGTTACATGAAAAGGAAAAGAAAAAATTACCTAAAAATTATTTTGCTTGTGTGAAACAGAGGATCTATAAGGGAATGATTACGTCTTCTAAAAGTGACCTTAGAAGCACAAGCAATTTAGAAGTCCAGTACTTTTGTAGAAGTTTTTTTTTCTGCCTCCCTCCTCCTTATGGTAGATTAATAAGGAACTTTAATACTAGCTTTTAGATGATAATACTAGCTTTAGATGAACTCATATTGCTCCAAATTTTTGAAACCTGTGATAAATTGACTGTATTTAAAGAGAAAAATTCTAGGCAAATCTTTCCTGCATTGAACAGGCATATTAGAAACACTTTCAAGTATCCAGAATATTGCATATTTCGCACAATATTGTTTATGGAAATAATTAATTGAAAAATCCTCTGTGATATCCTTGTGGATAATTCCTGTGACTATCCATGCCTTTATGGCAATTTGTGAGATGAACTAGTTAATTTATCTTCCTGAACTGAGTCTGATAAATATAGGAGGATAAAAAGTTGAAAGAAACCTTAATACGGGTAGGTTTTTTTTCCCCTGTTCATATTTTTCAAGACAAATATTAGGAGAGATAGCTATCCCTGCAGATTATTCCATTTTTCTATTTTTTATTCTATTATTCTGTTTTTAAATTACTAACATAAATTCCGTTAGGTTATGCTTTTTAAGTCACGACCACTAGCTGGCAGTACTGGACGTGACTGAATGAGCAGAAAAGTTATACTCCAGTTTCAAAAAGCCACTCTTCATAAACTGGCAGAATAAGTCCTTCTGGGAATTAGCGCAGCCTAAAGAGAAATTTTGCTGATAGACTGAGGTTAAAGGAACAGCCTTTGCTGCATTTTATGGGATCCCAGTTTGTTGTTGCAGAGTAATATGAGTTTGAACAACTTCTAAAACTGAATTCCAATCCTGAAGTTTGCATTTCTTCATCTCTTCAACAAATGCAAAGTATGAAAGGTCAAGACCATAAGTTATTTATATGAAATGACACTGAAAATATAAACATAGAAAAAAAAATACAGGTCTGGCAATATCTAGAACAGAAATTAATCAGCTGCTTCTACACAGATCATGAAACTACTCTTGTATTTGCCCCAGTAAATCATACTTGCTTCGACTAGGCTGGGACAAAGCATGCTATCCACCGGAGCCCTCAACAGTCGATTGATGTAAATGCCTCAGGTCATAAGTTATGGTAAAAACAACTAGTGAGGCCTATGGTCTGTATCACAGAGCATTCAATAGCACATATGGCATATAGTAAAAGCTAATTAGTAGTTCAATGTTGCTACTAATTTCAATGAGAACAAAGTCGCACTTAAGCACAAAAATGCAGTTGCATATAATTTCAAAGGAATCTCTATCACAGTTTCTTAATTTTTTTATTCCCCACATGCTTCTTAAATAGTACAACTTTATGTACCCAGTCAACCCACATAGATGAATCAACAGAAGGTTCTCCAATTGAAAAAATCATTAACCGAGCAGAAACCTGAAATTCCCATCACTGCCATAAATAAAATATTTTTAGTTCCAACACTGGCAAAGAGGCATGGACATCTAAATTCAATGAGAGCCCAAAATCACTTAGCATAATTCATAGTTGGAATTTCTTATATATTACCACAGAGTCATGGTATGCACAATAACCAGCACAAGTCAGAAATCTCTGTCAAGATGAGAAATATTGACAACAGCCAGGATGAGAAAGGTGAGAAAAAAGACTGTTTCAGGTGGTTTTAGCTGCAGGAGCTACAGACTAAAAAACAGTAAATATAAAAAAAAGAAAAAAAAAGGAAAATTCTCCTAATTTGGGGTAATTATTTTTTCCATGTAACGGCTATGTGTATGCATTTCTTACTGTTATCCTTTATTCCTCCCATGTGCAATGTTACTAAGCCTGGTGCAATATTTAAATCCATTTCCTGTGCTTGACCCTCTTTGTAAGCCTTTAAAGCTTAAAAGCCCATAAGCTCCAAATAGCTGCCATTTCAAAAACATACTTTAACATCTTATTATTTATTCCTTCACATGTAATGCAGTTTTCTTTTAAAATTAATTTTTTCTGGTATCTTCAATTTTACATCCTTATTTTTCTTGTTGTACCTTGTTAAAAGCCAAAATTTGGAAGCACTTTAATTCTCACCTGCAGCATTGTGACCCATTTGTAGAAACCGCAGTCACGGCAGTCAATGCTCAGTGCTGCTGATTAAAACACCATAAGCCCAGCTGCAGAGAAGAATCCTGTTTTTATTGGTGCAACTCATGCTCTTGTTTGACTAATGGTAAAACTGGGAATAATCCAAAGCATGTACGCAAATTACATTTGTTTTACGCTTCTGTAATGCCACTGACTCCAACATCACTGTTACTGCTGATTTACACTGCTATAAATCAAACTGCAATCACAATCTGGGATTACCTTTTTGAGTCAAAAGCTGACATTTCCACATAATTACTGTTCCAAATAGAACTGCAGTTAATTTCCTACTTATTTTTTCAGAATTCTTTGCATCGTAGTTTTCATTTCCACTGATTTAGCTACGTAATTACTTTTCAGTGGTGGCAACAGCAAACATGCTTTCTCCTTGCTATCAAGGCAGCATTTGTTTTGTCAGTTACAGTAATTGCATGTGTCACTGAGATCATGAACAACCACCAGGGCCAAAAAAAAAAAGACCAAAAAACAAAAAAGAGGAAAGGAAGAAAAAAACCAGAACAAATGGTGAAAAAAAAATGCAGTTCAAGAACTGAATTCGTCCCTCAAAAACCAGTACCATAGTAGTAAGAATATCACACATTCACACATCAAGTATCACATATCAAGTGAAAAAACAAATACTAAAAAAAAGAGTAAAATGAAATATTTCATAATTATAACGACTTAAGGAGTTCATTTTGAAAGTGGAGAAAGCAGAAGAGGAGCAGAAGAGGAGCAGAAGAGGAAGAAGGGGTATTTTAACTGCAACTAATTTCCATGGCCATTTATGTGGTAACTAGTGAAAATGCCACTGTTGAGCCACAAGACTCACAGAGGCGTGAGAATTCCCCAGAGGCGGCACAGAACTGATGCGCACCCCCCCCACACTCCCCAGAAAAGAGTATTTTGGCGGGGTGAATTTTAAAATGTATTTTTAACGAAATTCAAGTTAGTCTATGCTGGATACTATGAGTGAAACCGAAGCACACTGTAGAGAAGCCGTAATTGAAAACACGTTTTCAATTATTTACTTCAGGCACTGAGAATAAACTGGTCAGGGCAACACAAAACTCATTATGAGCTAATTTGTATTGCTATGCCCTGTGCTGCTGTAGTTAGGCTGATACAGTCACCTCAGCTGAGAATTTGTACATTATACTGCATCTCTTAACCGGGGCTTTATGTTTTAGGATTACCAGTGTAATCCTATCAAATCCAGTGTTGCCAATAAGTAATCCTGATTAATTTTAGTGTTTCCTAAGAGTTGCACCAAATCAAAAGTAATCAGGAAAAGTCAAAATACAGAAAAGGGTCTCTATTTTAACTCATACATTCATACTGAATACAAATTTCTATATTATCAAGAATTCTGCTTCCACAAATTGAATACAATTTGGTGAAAAAAATAAAAGGGCCATAAAAATGAAGCAAATTATTTTTCCTACTGGAGCAAGAAACCAAATGTTTCTAGCTCAAGGACACATCATCCAAACAGAAGAATGGGATGCAGTCATTATTGCTTTATTGCATTTACAGTTAATGGATAAATGTAAGAACTAGGCATTATAGAAGCCCTTATCTCGATACTCTGCTAAATGCAAAAATGGGATTTCAGCACTTAAAAAGGTATTAAAAAAGCAATCTAAACTTTTAAATCCAAAATTGCAAGCCCTTGCTCAGCTGCCATTTAAGACTTAGAGGTACCTAAATTACTCATTTCAGATATGTGTCTTAAGTTATCTTCTGGCACCTAAAATTCTACTTCCAGGTATTATTTTTTAGCAACCTTTAAATCTTGACATCTCTTAATAACTCAGTGCTTAAGATCAGTCAGGTTCTATCAACCTTTCATACCAAATTGCTCTAGAATTCTTTAATTACTCAAAAAGATTGCTTACATTGATAAAATCTTTCTCAGAAATACATGGTGTGGGGATAGGAAGGAAAGGTAAGAAGAAAAGGTAAAAGCTGTTGCACACATCTGTTTATAAAATAAATTATAATAATCAGAGTACCTTGGTTTAATTCATACATATGCCCAACCATAGAAAAACACAGATCTCCAAGGAGAAGACTAGATAGTATCATAAACTCATTAGGTTATTCTGCAAAAGTGACACTCTCCATCTTTCTGTAAGAAGATTCAATAGTAGGAGTGACAGCAGGCAAGTAAGAACATTTATGATTCTTCTGCATTAGTAGGTTGGGCACTCGTCTGTGAATGAGGACATTGTGGTTTGTTTCCTCTGCTAGTAATTTTTAAAATGTATTTTACATTAAGCAATCCCTAAATAAAACACACAATAAGGCGGGATGGGGACAGAGTCCTGTAACTTCCCTGTCAGGGGACGGTTTTAAACATTACACTAGAAATTTAAACAGGTGATTGTACATTTCCTTTCTCTCCATTTCAAGGAACCTTTTTTTTTTTCTTTTTCTTCTTCAAAGGTGTACAGCTATAAGAGAGAAGAACTGCAGTTCAATTGATCTCGCATACTTCATAGAGAAGTTCCAAACATACTGCTTAAAAGAGTGACTTTTCTACAGTACCTTCAAAGAACAAATTTGCTTTCAAGTGTCTACTTCAGGATTTCGTTAAAGATTCTGAAAATTTGGCTGGAAACAGATGCCATCGTGCTGGGGAATGATTTGGAGTACGTTTCGGTCTTCGCAATTTTGGTTTTTTATTCTTTCTCAGTGGTTTTCTGATGAGTACAAAGTCTGAGTTTTTTCCAGTTTCACTCACAAACTTTCAAAAACTTTGAAAAAAGTTTTCACAAACTTTCAAAGCACTCCTTAAAAAGCAAATACCTAACACCAAAACTAAAGACTCTACATGAATCTAGCCAATGCTTTTAAGGAAGAATTCCACTTTTAGGGAAGAAACAAAGGATTTTAGAATTAGGTCTCTTATTTCGAAAACTCATCATTTCAGACCTTCCAAAACAAGCTCACGGGCATTTTTTTCATTAAAATATGTCACCTACCTTCTAAACATTTAATCATACACCTATGTTTTACTCATGTTAAAAGCCTCGCTGATTTTAATAAAAACATTTAAGTAAAGGTATGCATCATTTCAGTCTCTGAAGTAGGAAACCCAAAAAGCAATTAAATCCAGATTGCTAGACAATAAGAGCAATAATGAAAAAGGTTTCACAGGCAAATTTGAGATGATCTTTAAGAACAGCAAACTATTTTTGCTTGTAAAGGACATCTGTCACAAACTAATACTGACATGTACTTCTGACCACACACACAGAGGCAAAATAAAATGATGCAAAAAGCAGTGTACACATACAGCAACTATTTGTGAACACTATACCGAATCCCATTCTTTTAGGCCAAAATAAACACCAGAACATACAAACCTACAGCCACATTTTCAGATTAAACTGGTGTAGTTCAAGTCAAACACCTATTAAATGGTGCCAGGGCACTGAGAATGTCCTAGGCCTTCCTTATTCTGCCTAGTTACATTCTTCATCTTTCCCTCTGTCTTCCCTTTTGGTCTCTTACCATTGCTGCTCTATGTACTGCTGTTCTCTAGAGCTGAGTGGACTAGATATCAGATACCTGTGACAGCAGAGGGTGGTATTTAATTATCTAGGGACAGAAGAGACCATTATGCTAAAAAATTTCAACTGTGCACTGCTAATTTACATGCAGGCTTACTTAAGTGGAAAGAAATATATGCACAAAACCTTTTAAATTATTGCACCTGTGCTTTCTTCCTCCATCAATATGTTAAAGGCAGTAAACAAGTGATTATATAGTTTATGGTGCATTTTAATGTTGGTGTATGGAGGGGAGTATGTCTGTAATCAATTTTATTTCAAGGATAGACATACTTTTAAAAGATATCTTTCACATATGCCACTAAAACCAGAACCCTAAAGTTTTGTAACTATGCAATTTGTCATTCTTAAGTTCTGAAAACGCAAAGTAGCTGCCATTTAAAAAGTTAAACTGAAAATTATTGTAGTGGCATGGGAAAAACATAAATGGAAACACAAAACAGGAAAAAAAATCTAGTTAAAACATAAACCAAGGACAATCCTATGCATCTGTGTTTCTACGAACAGATCCACGGATCCACTGTCTTTATTAAATAAGGTCTTCTTGCTGAGACTATTGTCATGGCTTATTAAGCACCGTCATTGCTATTTACAGAGTGCAGACACCTGTCCACTGAGAACTGGACTGAGACCAGCTGGAAGAGCTATCCTCACACCAATAAAACTCCATATGTTCAAAGGGCTACATGAATGAACCCTGGCTAATAATTCCTCACAGTATCATCCTCAATTTGAAAAATCATCATCATGGGGTTACTGTAGAGCAGAGAGGTGGGAGGGACACATAATGACGCTCCCCACAGTGAGAAAAAACAGCACCAAGGATAAGGAATTGATAACCTTGCAACAGTTCCTTTGAAGTTTGATGACCAACAAACAGACTTCTGGTCAGTCAGGAAAATCTATGCATTACCTATTTCCACAGCATCTATTACGATTTCCGGAAATGAACGTTACTTCACTATTATGAAGAAAAATTCAGATTTGCATAGCTGCTAATTGTTTTAAGTAGGTTTTTTTCTCTCCTAAAAATAAATGCCTGTAGCTTTGCCTTTTTCTATTGTGAATTATATTAGTAGAGATAACTACAGAATCTACTCAACGTAGAAGTGATTGATATTTTTTCTTTATTTATTGTTAAGTGCTAAGCAAGGTGTTTTAATCAGCCTAAATCCTTCCTGTCTCATGGGAACAATCCACAGATTCTAATAAGAACTAGCAAAGAGGCTGATCAGCATAGAGTATACACCTGTTTATTACAAATAAATACATCACCTTTTAAAGTCTCAAGGACTTAATCAGCATGAAGAGACTTTGTGAGGGAAAAGATATGCAAAACTGATACTGATTTTTTCTCTCTATGAAAAAATGTAATAAGGTTTATTGGCATTAGCAAATGGACAGTAATATTCTAATTTGTGAAGGTAGGGGTTTACAAGAATTCACTAGGGAGGACGGCATCTCAGTGCGTTTATTACACACAGTGTGATACAAAAAATAAATTTGACGAACACCGAGCTACTAAAACAGATTTCTATGCTCGAAGAAATATACACTGCATATAAAAATCAGGATTTTAAAATCAGCCTGAGGGTAGGAAAACCAATAATATTACTCTATAATAATTGGCAATTAACAATTAAGTCTAATTACTTTCTGTTAGAAATATTACGCTCATTTTTTCTAAAAAAGATGGCACATGCATAACATTAACACTTGCACTATAACAAAGGGACACCATTTTCCTTCCACCATTCAATAATTGGAAAAGTATGAAAAAGTATGAACAAGCAACCAAACCTTCCTCTAAAGAATGGCAGTATTTCCATTCCTACAAGACACAATGGATCTCCTCTGTTGTACTAATTTTCATCACCTTGAAGATTTGGGCTACAGAAAAATTAAAGAGCAAAGCACAGTATTGACTCCAGTAAGATGATTACAAAAGGGAATTTTTTCACTGAATTCTCAATTCATCAATACTGGGCAAAAGGAAATTATCTAGCCCTCATGAATAGCAAACCATCGTCTGCAATATATACAGAAAATACATTGTGGAAAAATACCAGAGTCTTGAAGAGAAGTTAGCATCTCAAAGGAACCTACAACTGCAACAGGTTATTATTCAATATTGTGGATATCCATGGAGTTCACCACAAAGAGGAAGACACTGTTGATGCAGGAGAATGTGGAATAATAAAAAGAAAGCAATCAAAATCAGTTGAGTAGACAACAAGAACCAAAGCCACCAGGAAACCAAAAATGAACAGAGATAAATAGTCGATGAATATTATCAAATAAAAGAGATGAGTAACTCTGAAGTTAGTAAGAAAGATGGTAAATGAAAGAAGAAGGGAAGGTATTTAAAAAAGGAACTAGAATTAAATGTCCAAGAGAAAACAAGACACTTGCTACAGGAGGATGAGAGGTAACACCATTACCAGCTAAGTGAAAAAAAAAAATTATAAAGCTCTCAATAAACATAACAATAATACAGAGAAAATAATAGATAAATCTAAAATTAAAAAATTAAGAAAGGAAATCACAAATCAAGATATACTAGTTACTTCCAAGACTGCTTTCCATTCCAGGTAAAATTTAATTTTCCATTTCTCTTATAATAAGTCTACATATTCACTTCATGTGCATTTCAAACAGAAATAAAAAATACTCCAACACATGCTGTATGTTCAGCCCCACTACTTTAAAAGACCACTATGAAGACTCAAAAGGGAATATTTCATAAATTAGCAAATGATAGAGTTGCTAGTAAACAAGCTTTTCATCCTATCTCACTCAGTCTAAGACTTTAGTACCAATTTAACAAAATACTTAAGAATGTACTCCCTATTAATTATACAAAGTAGCCACCACTGTTGTCAACCTTCCTTGAAAATATAAGGATACAAATGAAGAGAAGGAGATGACCTGTGGACTCCAGGTTTTACACTCCTAATTATCTTAAAGGTTATCGTTACCTGAATTATAAGCTCTTCAGTGCAACAAACTTCCCTTGCGGGTACTTATCATGAACTACCCAGAAGCTCTAACAAGAGAGATGTTTTCAGGACACTGCTACAACACAAATTAAACAGAATTGCTGTGAACGCATCAGTAAGAATGGAAGACACAAAGCAGAAGAGAGACTAAGTAGAGAGAACAGACTTTGAGTCCCTTTCACTCAGGCTATGGGAGCTGATTTTAGGACTGTGAATTCTGCATTGTGAACACAGGGCTAAGTTGTGTTTTATTACACTTTAATTGGATAATTATGATGAAATTAGATTAACACCAATGCAGTGATTGTTTTGGGTTTACACCAAATATCAGAGTTAGCAGGAAGGCAAGCATTGACATGATGGCTTGGATCGGACATGGTCATCAGGTGTTCAGTTGAATTTATGTCCCTCAAATATCATGATTAGGACACTCAGGTGATAATATGACATACAAATTCAAACTAATGGTTTTCTAATGGAATCAATCAAAGAATAGTTTGGGTTGGAAGAGACCTTTAAAGGCCATCTAGTCCAACGCCCCTGCAATGAGCAGGGACATCTTCAACTAGATCAAGTTGCTCAGAGCCCTGTTCAACCTGACCTTGAACATTTCCAGGGATGGGGCATCTACCACCTCTCTGGAAAACCTGTTCCAGTGTTTCACTACTCTCAGAGTAAAAAACGTCCTACTTACATCTAGTCTAAATCTACCCGCTTTTAGTTTAAAACCATTACCCCTTGTCCTATCACTACAGGCCCTGCTAAAAAATTTGTCCCCATCTTTCCTTTAAGTACTAAAGGGCCACAATAAAGTCTCTCCGGAGCCTTGCTGAACAACCCCAAATCTCTCACCCAGTCCTCACAAGAGAGGTTTCCAGCCCTCTGATTGTCTTCGTGGCCTTACTCTGGACTTGCTCCACGCCTTTCCTGTGCTGAGGGCTCCAGAGCTGTATGCAGTACTGCAGGTGGGGTCATATTCTTCCCCTGACTCATATCCATTCTCCCCCTGCACTCAGCACTGGTGAGACCCCACCTAGAATACTGTGTCCAGTTTTAGGTCCCTCACTACAAGAAAGACATTGAGATTTTGGAGCGTGTCCAGAGAAGGTCAACAAAGCTGGTGAAGGGTCTAGAGCACAAGTCTTATGAGGAGCAGCTGAGGGAACTGGGGTTGTTTAGCCTGGAGAAAAGGAGGCTGAGGGGAGACCTTATCGCTCTCTACAACTGCCTGAAAGGAGGTGGTAGAAAGGTGGGGGTTGGTCTCTTCTCCCAAGTAACAGGCGATAGGACAAGAGGAAATGGCTTCAAGTTGCACCAGGTGAGGTTTGGATTACGTATTAGGAAAAATTTCTATACCGAAAGGGTTGTCAAGCATTGGAACAGGCTGCCCAGGGAAGCGGTTGTGTCAGCATCCCTGGAGGTATTTAAAAGGCAGCTAGACGTGATGCTGAGGGACATGGTTTAGTGATGGCTTTTGTCAGTGTTATGTTGATGGTTAGACTCGATGACCTTAAAGGTCCCTTTCAATCTAGACAATTCTATATCCGTCAGGACCGTGAACTGCCCCAGATCTTAAAAACTTTCCTGGATTGTCACTCAAGATTATCACTTTCTTCCTGGAAGTATCGTTAGGTTTTTGTAGCATACATTGTGCACATCGTAGGATAACACTGTATTATGAGCTTCTGAATAATCCTTAAGCCATCTACCTTAATTATAACATTTCTTACTTTATTTGTTAGTTTATCTTATCAGCAGGACCATTCATTTACCTTTTCTTTACTCTTTTAATAGTAGAATTTCATTATTTTTGTCACAATAATAGATTATGCACTGCAGGTAACAGCTAAAAACATTCTCTACTTGCCCAGCATGGTCTGCTGTGATAGAAAGTACTAGGTATGGTCTCTCATTTAAAAAAATCTACAGAAATAAATTTAAATGTATGAATTAATATTTCTGTGCAATATTCAAAATGGGCTTTTGTGACAGATGCAGCAAATGTAATTGGTTTTTCAAGCTAATGAAAATTCTGAGAATTTGTCTTGCAAACTCCACCGATCATTTGAATTTTCATGTGTTGCAAAGATCATGTTCCAGGAACTGTGGAAGTCCATTGTACAAGATACAACTTGCATCTACCATCTCAGACCATTTGCTTCCTCTAGCAAATACCTCAGGCTCATCCTAAAGTTCAATTTTCAGGTTAAAAAAGGTAATTGAATTTAGGAAGGTAGCCTTACTGTGCTTTAACAAAATTTCTCTTTTAAACCACTATGCAAACAAAAGAAATTTAAATGCAGCAGATTTAAAATTCCTATTTAAATTCAATATAAATGTTCCCTTTTAATTTTACACTGCGTACTACAGGGCATATAAAAGTATATAAAGATATGGGATTTCAGTCTCTAAAACTATGATATCAGTAATTTATAAAAACCTATCTTAAGAATTTAGTTGAAAAAGCTGAGTTAACATTAAAGATTTGCAACACCATTTGTATGATTGAGAAATGTCAGGTGGCAATTTAAAAATATTTTTTCTAGATCTGCAACATTTTTTCTATTTTTTAAAGAAAAACATCAAACTTTCCATCGTCACAGTTTAAAAGCAAGCAATAACTACTGCTTCGGGTAATATTTTTTTTATTTCAAATTCCATTTTTTATCATTGATTAAAACACTGGTCAATGCATATTGCTTCATATTAAAAATTGAAAAATGGAAGAAAACTATGACAACTTCTGTTTATTTGAAAAGCTATTTTAGTTGAACAATAGCTTTACCAAGGAAAGTCTGACAGGGTCAATAATTTGTTGACTTCATAAAACAGCTCACTTGGAAATTTCTGCTATTAATGTTTTTACTGTAAAAAAATGCTCATTCACATTGAGCACTTGCACATAATTTATATAATAATATGTATTATTACCAACTTTAGCATAAACAACTCCTACTAAATAAAATTAACACTCATAAACAAAGCTCCCCACGTGCCAATCCATAAGGAGAAAGCTTGCCTTATAAGTTAGCAGAGATCATTTAGAGATATTCACATGTAAAAACATCATGAATTCAATTCTAAATTATAAGGAAATAAGCAAGTCTGCTATAGCAAGTGTGAAGAAGGTGATTCTTGCACACAGCATAGTCCAAAAAATGCCTTCTCCTCCCCTGTCTTTCACAGTTTTGCACATGGGGATGGGGAGAGACATTGGTCATGCTTCATCTGAAGTGAGGCTGTCCTCATTCATTACCGTTTCTTCCCAAAGAAGGCACAGCGTGAAGCCACCAGAACATGAGCTATGTATCTTGCTTTAAGTGTATATCAGAAGTCAGAGTGAAAAAAGCAGTGTAACAAGCTCTCGTTCATAACTGCTGAAATTGGAAGAGAAAAATGCTGAAAAAATTTTTACGCCATTTCCAATTTCTTCCATTTTCCTAACCATATTCAGGTTAAAGAGATCAAGATCAGCAGTCCATTTTTTCATTTCAGTATATCTGACAGGCACAGCAGCTTCCTTTCCACTCTGTCGTACTACACGTCTCATACAGCAGTGAGTGTGTACAAAAGATCCACTGGTCTACGGGAATATGTAAAAATGGATAATTCTATAAATTCCTTTTTTTTCAAGCAGAATATTATTTCACAGAATATTAAACCTCTTATAAAATAGCGATGTTGTGAGATCACTGAGTGTATACTACACTAACGTTTCTGATTATTGTTGTTGCTGTATTGAAAAAAAGAACATGTAACGCTGCTAAACAGATTTTTTAAATACTCCTAGGCTGAGAGCATGTAGAAAGAGTTTCATCTTATAACATTTTCATGGCTGAATAAAAGTCTAAAAAGGTTTTGTAGCGGAAACATTAACACAAAATTTAGCTATCACACTATTAGTGAAAATTGTTATCCTCCTTTTCATTGCCTCCCAAACTTTTAATTAGAATTCTATGGATTCTGAATTTTCCAACTGATAAAGTATGGCAATAAAAACCCACGATAGATGCTACAGCGTTTTAGGCTTTTCTTATTAAAAGGAGGGGAAAAAAACCCACAGAGCTGAAAACAAGGCTGAAGAACTACCTAGGTTGTTCTTCCCCACCCTGTAGCTGCAAAGGTGATTACTCCTATCAAAGTCTGTTGCCTTTCATTTGTCACTACTTAATTTCTTATATGTTCTCCAGATTGGTTGCTTTTTGTTTGATTGGTTGTTTTTTTAGAACATTCAAGTATCCTATAGGAGACAAAATATCTTATAATACTAGAAAGAAGGCTTATGAGGCTCATTATGACAGTATACGTTAGCCTGATTTTAGGGCAGGTGCTCTCAAAAAATGCTTATTCAGTCAGTCATGAACAATATAAGCCGTTGTGAGAAAGTGTCGCATCTGGAAGAAAAAAACATGAAGCTTACTTACAAGGAAAAGAGTAGTATACATCAAATATTCATTGTGCTCCTAATTAGTATTCATTTCTAGTTTCTCCTAAGTAACAAAGGAACATGGCAAATGGAAAAAAATTACAGGAACAGCAATATTTAATATATACATGTAACTTCGCTCACCAAACTCATTATTTTCTGTTTTCTCAGGCTATAAACAGCATGCCAAGAAAAATAGTTTCTGTGTGTGGTCATTTCTATGCATTAATATATTTTATAATTTTCTGAGGAATCATTTCAATCCAGTGCAACAAATGCTAGAGGCAACAGTAGCCTATTTATGATTTTTTTCCAACTGAATAACTTTACTATATGATTCCAATAACTGTCAGTTATATCTAATAGCAAAAGAACTGTTCCATTTATTAAATTCTGCTTATTTCATTAATCTAGTACGTGCTCTAGACTACCTCTCAGTGTTACAGTTTGTCTTTTCCCCATAGATCATTCCAAGACATCTAATAGGGAACAGCAAATCAAACTTACTCCACTATTCAAGCAAAGTCTGTAACCAACTGAATCTATTATTTACTTCATAGAGGCATTTCAGATGGTTGGCATTTCATTTAAACCAGGCTACTAAGATCACTTTTACAAAAGTCCATGGAATAATTTTACTGATTTATTCAGAAGTGAAGTCCTGTCTCATGTTACCCTGTATCAACATACCTTTGCATTCTGCATGGCCTCTTTTCCTCAGTACTGCAGCATTTTTCTCAGAATAACACCAAATATGAGAAATCAGATCAGAAATATGACAGAAATCACTGGTAAAACGTACTGGTGGTCTGCATACAAGCAGAATATCACCATTTGAGGAACCCTGATTTATATATTTTGGCATCACAAGATTATCTTAAGTTTTCAGTATGGCACTTTGCTTCAACTAGTTGCAAGCTTCTGTTGCCCCAAACTCAGCCCGTGTTGGAGCTGTCCAATGAAGAGCCAGCACAAATTTTAGGACAACATATTTATCCCACGAACACAACCCTGATGTTTCTGCAGTCTACCTTGCCTTTATTCTTGGCCTGAAGACATGTTTACATTACAAGTTTTTGTTTGCGCACCTTGATGAACAGTAACATGAGGAATTGAGATTCTCTAATATGGTTGTAAGAACAATTAAATAGCTATAGTTCTTTCAAGAAAACTCATATTGCTGACGCAAAATATATCCATGAGGGATTCAGAATATGCTTATTAGTAAGAAGACGATTTTCACTACAGCAGTTGAGTCCTTGCTAGGAGTACTTTCCAAATCTAGTGCACCTGCACTTGCCAAGTTTCTTCCTTTCTAGGAAGCAAAACTATTGTCACCTCTGCTTCCAGCCTCAATCCCTGCTTCTAATTCTTGTTTTCATTAATACATGGCAACTTGCGATTTCCTTACTTAAGCTTAAGCCTGTATAGCCACGTGTCATTAGGTGGAGGGAAATCTATAGCAGTGATTCTAAGAGCATCTAATATTTTGAAAGACTTTGACAGGTCTTTTCACGTTAAAGGCAAAGCAGTTATCTCTGGAACTGGTGAAATCATTCAAAGCAGTGGAAGTCTCAGGGTAGCTGCCAAATGGTTTGGAGTAAACACAAAGACAGACAGTTTTAATTGGAAAAGCTAGGTTCCCCATGCAGGTTTGAACACTGCTTCTCTCTTAAGGGGGAAAAACCCCCAATTTTTTTGTAAAACTATCTATTATATGAATCTGGGATGGTAGAAATAGCAGAGTACTTCCAGAGACTTCATTCAGTTTGGCTTTGATTTAGCTAACCTCTACAGAGATCTGCAAAGTCAAGTATACAAGCTATAAAAATGACTAAATACTTGAAATCTCACACAGGGCTGACAGTCTCAATCAGAATCTATTTTGTCCGGTTAGCCAACCATCTTAATTTTTTCAGTCAAAACTGAGGAGATTACATCTGATGATACGTAATTCCACTTCTGTGTCTAGAATGCTACAGTATTCCAGGCTTTCATAAATTAATTTTGAATTGTCACTGTGGTGTGGCATGCTTCAGAATATGTGTACGTATATACAATCTAGTACATAGTGAGAGAACATCATGCAACGACACTCTTACTCTTGTTTTCACATACTTTTTAACTTAAGTTCATAGACGCAGGAAAGGAAATGAATGTTTACCAGATTCAGACATTAGTTAATGCTGAAAATGAAAGATTCTTCTTGAAAACTACTGTCTTGCAGATTAAAATGGTAGCTGAAAGTATTAGTTACACTCTGGTGTTTCGAATTCAGGGTATTCACTTATTAAAAGGATTGGTGGCTAAGGGGTTGCACATTTACTACTGCGGGAAATGGTAAATATCCTTAACAAAAGAAAAAAGAAAAAAAAAAAAAAGAAAGCCCACAACACCATATTTTAAATACCTGCATAGGCTTTGGCAAAAACATATCTTAAAAAAGGAAAACAGCTTTCAAATTTTCCTCCTTCAGCTTGAAAATATATTACCAAAATCAGACAGAGGTTTAATCTCTCATATAAAAGCTACGTAAATGGCAAATATACTTTTTTCTGCTCCTGCAGGTAGCTGTAAAATCCAGGGGGCTTGAAGAATACCCTGTTTTAATTACATTTTTAAACTGCGATATAATCGGTCCTGTCATTCCATCATTAGTCACATGTAAATTTTCTGCACAATAAAAAGCTCAAACATTTCCCAAAGTTTGCTTAGTTCCAACTGAAAACATTACAGCTGGTAGTAAGAAAAGGTCCTTTATTTTCTTACTCTCATAATCTTTCAGAGCCAAGCAACAGTCTTGAGTACCCGGGAGCTAGCACCCAAAGTAATTAATGGGTCTGAAATGACAGAGCAAGCCCTTTTTCTAACAACCAAAATTATACAAACTACCAGATCTTTCTCTCTATTCATGTCTCTTTAATCCTCGGGCACATAACTCCCTGAATTATTAGACTGATACACTACACTAGTAAAAAAGTATTGACAACTGTATGTAGAGAATGAAGAAAATTTTCATTTGCAACACACACAAACAAGTAACCAACAGAGATTAACAGAATCCCAAGTGTGCAGGCAATGTAAAATGCATAGTCTGTATATAAGTAACAGTCTTAACGTTTGCATAGCAGCCAAAATGCATCGCAAATGGATCACAAACAGTTCCTAAGAAAAGATCAGGGAAAGTTAAATGAGATAGACTTCCAAAATATTTCTGTCTGGTCTAGTGGCTTATGCAGGTCAACTCAGAATATCATTCTCCATGCAAAATAAAGTAAAAGGCATGCTTTCAGAAATTCATTTTTAGGAAGTCTTTAAATGTGAATTGAGTCTGGGACAACTCTTGCACCTAAATCTTCTACCTGTGGTTCTAACCAGTTCAATTTTTCTGCACACTCTGGTTGAGTTTCTAGGGAAGTTTTAAACGTGAATCACAACAATCACAAACATAAACACAACCCTGGATGCAGCATACAAAAGTCATGGACCTTTTCTTCCAGATCTATTTTATGTCATTATATATAAAGTGCAAAAAGACATTGTCACTGGTAAAGATGCCACCTTTTGATCATACACCTGTGTTTTAGATATTGCCTACTTATTCGGTGTGGCAGTCACCCTGCTTACACTGTTTCCCGTCACTATTAGAGAACAATTTTAACCTGCCTATGACCAAGGAAAATATATCAAAGTCATCATGCTCTGCATGGCGTGCTCCCAGTGATATTTACGAGCTATCTTTTCCTCCTGGAAAATGAAAGGGATCGCTGCAATTGAACTAAGTGAACACAACACAACGGGTCATGAACCAGGACCGGAATCATTATAGCTCATTTCCAGAGTCTTTAACAAGAAATTCATACAAAGCCCAGTTCTTTTCTCAATTTTTCAATAGTTTTTGGAAGATCTTGAAAAAACTTAAGTGGCATATAATGAAATGTTAACAATGCATGGAAGAGATACAGCCTTACAAATTTTCTGCAGGCAATCAACATTATCTATAATTTTCCTCACCAAAATGAAGTCCTAAATAACCACATGACTGGTCAACTTTAACACTGACTGACAAAGAGACATAAATGAGAAAAACATACTCTGGGAAGCATGGTAACAGAACTCAAAAAAGATTATAATCATTAAGTATCCAGATGGTGCACTTAGTGTTGCTTAGTTTTGGATCATGAATTAAACACTAAAAATCATAAAATTCTTGACAATCTGCATATTTAACAGGAGTTTGTCTTTTCTGGTTGATCCTAATATTAACCACAAACAGTGGATGAAGCTCTATTCTTTTGATTATGTTTCTTTACTTTTTTCTAGTGAACCTGTATTTCTTCAAACTCAGACTTTAGTATTTGTTTTCAGTTTGGCCTACTTGTAGAAATTATGATCTATTTATACAGCTGCTATGCGAGTAGCAATTTGTAAGAACAACAAGAAAAGCTGCTGAGTTTCACCATATAGCTCTTCAAAATGAAAATGCTTTTCAGCACACAGCTGCATGATAGATAGCCGCAGATACTACAAGCAAGCGATACAGGTGAACGTAAATGGAACATCTGTGATGGGACAGGCTGCGTATAGCATACACCAATAATGGTGTAAACAACTTAGCCAAAGCTATAGGATTTTACAGTTTATAAATAGAATATATTTTGAGAGAACTCGCAGAAGTTCAGTGTTCAGTCCTGGGTTGTAGCAGAAGGCTGTTACCAGAAAACAGATTCACCTTTGTCAAAATCAGTCTAGTGAAAAAGAAGGAAAGAACCTATTTTTAAGCTGTTAAAGTACTGGATACAAATCTCACTCAAAACCCTCTACAGGATTCCAGAGATAACAGCACAAGAAAGAAGCTCAGTCCCATGTAGAACTCCCAACTGCCGCACCTGGTTTTATGCCCATTTTATTCATCTTTTCTATCATAATGCACAACTAAGCCTCATACTCATTTTAATGTTACATCTGTTTAGGCACAGTCTATAACTGTTCTGTCTGATCATGCTGACACACAGATACTGCAGCCGGCAAAATCTCTGCTAAACTTAGTGACTGATTTGATGTTTGGGGGTTTTTTTGGTTGTTTGTTGCTTTTTTTTTTTCTAAAAATGTAATCAGCCTTTCACTTGGCTTACAGCAAGAATAACACCTGATTTAGCTGCCCAGTTTTGCATCACAGGCAACTGATGGCTGAGGAAAATTATAACAGATGATTTTTATACTGATGTTTGTCCAAACTACCTAGTGAGTTAATGAATATATTTATAGAAATCAGGACTACTGTGCTGAAAACTCCCAGATTAAGAAAACATTTGTAAGACATTTACTATACAATGAATAATTAAAAAAAAATACTGTCAAATTATTTTGTTCTACCTGTATGTTGACATAGGAAGTGTTACCGTAATTTTCCAAAGCAGACAGGGTGTAACTGAGAAATCCAATTCATTCAGTCACATCTGTCCCTACGGTTGCAGCATCCTGAAGGCTATACAGACATTTCTCCACATTTTTCCAAAACCTTTCTGACAACTTCCTGGATTTTGCCTGGGGTAATTAATGTCTCTCTTCTTTGCTACTCTCTAAACCCACGGAGAAACTTTTCTCCAAAACCAGCAGTTACTTGGGAACAACATGCCCATTCTGTTACTTCCAGGGCTGTAACACTCTAGATGCTAGTGAAAATTGCTGTTGTGAAGTCCCGAATACAAAGTTTCTTATTAGTTTTTGTGCTTCAGCAAGGCAGAATTATTCCTACTGAAAAGTCCACTAGCAAAGCATCTTGTCAAATCACGTTAAATCTTAAAGATTCTTTGATATCCTCATTTTCTGGGTCATAGATGCTTTTAAAAAAAAAAAATCACCATCCTAAATTACTTCCCCATCACCTACTGATTAGGCAAAACCCCCAAATCATCATTTTCCTTCTGTCCTGACTAGGGTCCAAAAATACTATCATTCTTCTCCTTTTTCTTGAAAGAGGTTCTCTCTCATCGTATTATCCTTCCACTTTCATCACATCCTAGTCTTCTATGCATCTTCTATACCTGCTCAATTTTTTACTGGATGTGAAATCATAACTCACTCATTCTCTATTTAATCCTTTACTCCTCACATCTTAATTCTCTTTTATGGCTTTTTAGCCTTCAAATCAATTTTTCTCATTCCATTCTGTTTACTGGTTCACATCCTTTGAAGGCTTCCAGTGTCAAACGATTCTCTAAAGTGTCCCTCCACACAGCACAGCTGTAGTAACCTTGTTCTATAGAAAATCTTTATGACTCTATGTTTCTTTTTTAAGAACTGCACTGAGAGCGCTTCATAAATAATCATGCTTTTGTCTTTTAAAATTCACATGAAATATTTCCTATGACAGCAAATGCTGGACATCACAAATGTATTACAAGGGTTAGCTCATGGATCTAAGATGCAAGAAACAACACTTACAAACAAAATATAAAAACCGATTAGGCATAACCTCACTGAGTTTTATGCTGTGTTAAAGATGCAAGTTCTAAGCTAAGTTGTTTCCTTTAGATGTGAGTTGGAGTTACCAGCTTTTAAATTGCTCTAGCCGATTCTGTTCAGTTGTAAGCAGAAGATAAATCAATCACAATTTTCCTGTCTCCTACTTTTCAGAGAAGAGGAATAAGAAAATGCTGAAGAATGTAATTCAATCAGGTTTCATGGGAAAGGTAGAAAAATCTATGAGAACAGAGTTTAAAGCACAGAAATGAAGAACAGTCACATTTACCTAAAGTCACAGTTGTTAGGAGTCAGTAATCCACATCAGAATTTGCTTTGGTTTCTGCAAGGATATGATTATTTTATTCAGATGCTTATGTAGTAAAGCTGGCATTCTACAATCTGAAGGAAAGTAAGGAAGAACATGTCTTGCCTGGAAGGCTCTTCTCTTTTTACTGTTGTCCCAGTTGAGCTATTTCACTATTTTACAAGAATGTGAAAGGACCCTTTATTACAGCATAATATCAAGTCAACTAAAAAGAAAAGCCACTATAAAATTAGACGTGTAACATGGTTGTGTTCCAATAACAACAATCAGTCAATAGTAATCCTGTTAAAATCATCAAATTCTGACTCAGCTACAGCTGGAAACAGACACATAAAACTAATGAAACAATTTAATATTTTCTCTTGGAACATCACCTATAATCTCAAAACTAATAGTGCAAGGCATGCTATGAGTTATTTGATAATTATATATCATTAATAGACTATGGGCTTTTTTATTAGTTAATGGTACCACCAGACAGAATTAACCATAAGGTGTTATTCTCTGTACTTTTATCAGTAAAATGAAATCCCTCTGTCACTTAAGATCACCGGCCCAAAATGAAAACTATTACACGAAAAGTAAGTGTCCACTTCCTTGCTCTCATGAAATAATTTTCTAGTCCAAAGGAGGTAATTTGAAATAGTACAGATAGATTTTTATCTAGGTAAGTGATAAAATCTCCACAGAACACAAGAAGTTTCCTCATTTCTGTATATCGAGCCATGAGCCCTGGTTAAATGAAGAAAAAAAAAATTAAAAAAAGGTTATTTTGGCTGGAGGGAAGTGGATAGCTGATACCCATTCTGTGAGCTGGCACAGGCAGGACACAGGAACGACCACAAAACCACGGATGAAACGCAAAGAGTAAATTTATTTTTGTTACTTTGCTAACAGGGGGATCCCTGAAGCAGCACCCAGGCGGAGGCACACAGGTGGGAATGCGGGTGCTGCGGACCTCTGCCCATGCTAGAGGATCACTAAACCTGCTGCTTTTCCCTGTATTTCAGGGATTTGCACTGTCGTAGTTTACTACCGTGCTTTGACTTTCCTGCAGCAGGGCAGGAATCTCGAGCATGTTTGATAGGGTGCCTTTAAGTCTATCACAGGCCCATGTTATGGAAACACAGATGTTCTACTTGTCCAACACACAAGGCTAAACAACGATGAGTATGATATGTGCCTTTTTCTACACCTCAGTTGTGGGTCACTTGAGCACGTTTGCAGTCCTACACATCAATCTCCTGTTATTTTTCCACACCCATAATAGACCACAGTAAAAAAAATCATGGATTTACCCCTGATTTTGCAACCCAGCAATTAAGAACAGCTGAGTTCTAATATTAAGTCACTTACCACAATGGCATTAAAACAGTGTGTGATTTAGCACTGACTTATTTGGAATTTTGGGGCTGCTGTTGTTTCACAAAGATACTGAGTCTCTTTTTCTTTCCTCCCCTCTTTTTTGTTTTTAAACTCCAAACAGCAGTAGCCACGTGATTATAGGAGTTTTGGGTGAAAAGTTATTCAATATCTTGCTTTTAGATTTTATTTATATTTCAAAACAAGAGAGTTAGACATACTTGAAAGTACAGCATTATGGGTTTATTAAACCCACATGAATCCCACAAGAACCAGCAAACTTTAAAACTATTCATTTCCTAGTGTTGCCTTTCACATAGTGTTTAAAGGACTGCAGGCAGATATTCAGGATCTTTGAGGATTTTGCCACACAGGCAATCAGATACACTTCAGTTTACAAGAGTTTTGGTTAACACTGTAGCAAATATTGTGAATTTGGGGGAAAAAAATAAACCCAAACATTTTATTAATGGATAAACCTATATGCGTTAATTTCAAAAAAGTTTCCCTTTATATTATTTATGCTATATTGTAGTTTTTTCCCAGTATTAAACCATCCAAAAACAAGCCATCAACCAAGACTCCAGTGTGTTAAACAGCAATAAAAGCTAAACAAAGCTATGATATATATGACAAATAGAATTAAACATAAATTTGCAGATAGCAAATTAAAAAGAAATCAGATCTTTAATAGAGGTTTTTAAAGTGTTGTTTGAAAGGTCTATTTTTTTAAATATATTGCTAAAAAATTGTTGGCTATTCTTTGATAAAAATTGCCTCTAGCTTTGTTGTGCTTCACTTAAGTTCTTGATTAGTTGTCAGCAATATCTTAAAATTACCTTATTTAACTTATTTGCACTTGCTACTGCTCTTGCACACCCCCAGTTGTCATTACTCTGTCGCTCAGAATTAATACCTCTGCCACAGTAACTCATCAACTTACAAGTGATTTTCTGCTTCTGGTGTTCCTGGATAGACCAACAGAAAGTACAAATGGTAGGTCTGAGATCAGAAGGGAGATTAAAAGAATCTCCATGTATTATTATTTTGTTCAACTGCAAGGATTTGAAGATTAGGATCACTGATGCATTTCTCTTGTAACATACATTGACAAAACCAACCCAAGGAAAAATAGAGAGTAACATTACAGAGAGGGAGCAAGAGATAACCGAGTGAATACTCAACTAACTGCTTGGCTCTTTTACTTCGCAGATTTCATCGTTTACCTATGAGACAATGTTGATCATAAGAGATATGCTTGTCAAAAAAATGAGAAAAACACCACTGTGTGCAGCCTTTGTCATGGTTGGGAACAAAGCTGTTCAGACAATGAGAGGACGGAGAGACGTGTCACTGCTTACTGGAATTACATACTATTTTTTCCTTTGGGCAGTTCATACTTCTCTCTGAAGGCCAGGGAGAAAAAGGGAAAATATCCCTCTTTTTAAGGAGCTTAAATAAAGATAATACCAGCTTTTTTCATGACAATACACCACTACTGTAGTCCCTGTAATCCCTTAGTCCCTTGCTAGCAACCCTGGACAGGGATAATAAGAAAAAACAAAGCACCAAATCATCCAGTAAGTGCTGTTAAGACACATTTACTAAGACATACGGTTCATGTCTGAGCAGTTGGTAGAGGTCTCTAGCTCCTGCGCTACCAGGCATATACTGTGGTAATCTCTTAAATACCACTTCACTGAACATAGTGAACATATCTTCAGAGATTGCTTTAGGGAATTCAGCTCTACACTGATCCAAACTACAGCTAAGCCACTAGGACTCAGCCTTTACTACAAAGGGAAACGCTACTACAAAAGCTAAGATAAACTCTATTACTCTTTTTTTTACCCATGTTTTTCTGCTGTGTTCTGTACAGAGACAATAAAATGAAGAGAAACTACACTGATCGAATAATTTTTTCCCCTTTAAATCCCTTTTAAATCAATCAATAATAACAATATTCAGAAAGCAAAGCTGAATAAACAAAGATGAAGTTATAATTTAAAATGCACACCAAGTTTGTTAGCTCTTTCAATATAGTGCAATTTTCCCACCTAACTCTGGAGTGAAATTCTAGAATGACTTTCCATTCCCCATACCTAACAGCAAACCAGCAGTAGAAGATGCATCTCAGAATCAGATTCCTTGAGTCTTGAATCCCCCTCTAGCAAGAACTCCTTCTAAAGACTTGAACCTTTCAATACACAGGCTAGTCTTCTTTTCTTTACACATTTGGCCACAGAAATAAGCTTAAAAATACGCAATGAGCTCTTTCATGACTGACTTGACTTAACATTTTAAAGATGTGAGATCATCTCACAGTTCCTTTAAAAAAAACTTTGGTTTTTTATATAAAAATATTTTCAATATACCAAAACTATTTTGAAAGTAAAAACTGATACAAATTTTGAACAACATCCAAAATTAGAGAATTTTTAAGCTGAAAACTATGCGGTATTCAATAATAAGTGCAAATTCATAGAAACAAGACATTTTTCTCAGGCAAAGCAATACCTGAAGTTGCATGGCATTTTGCTAGCTACTAACTTTTCTCCACATCAGAAGTAGTTACATTTTACAGTTTGGAATTTAACTTTCTACATTTAAAAACTAAAATTAACAATCTGCAGAAAATATATAACTTGATACTTCAGAACAATATACTTGAGAATTTTCAAACCAGTTGCATGCTGCACGAGAGTAAAATCATCGTGCTCATGGTACTAATTGAAGTAAAAAGGACAAATCTCACGAAAAAAGAAAAAAACATTTAGGAAGGAGTTGGAAAAGAAATAAAAATCTAACTCCACATGATTGTAAATGAGGAGAAAAAGTCCCAGCTACCAACTTAAGCTGAACTGTACTATCAGAAATACAGGTAGAAGAGAAAGGTATACAACAAAGAAACTTTCAATTAGAAAAAAAATCAGTGGAAGTATTCTTACCAACTGTAGTGGTCAATTCATCAGTACTAACATCCTTTTTTTTGCTGTATGAAGCAATTCAACAACTGGGATCTGTGGTTTAAATTCCCATTTCACCTGTTTATAGCAGGGTAAATTTGAACGTGCATTCAGTGTATTATCTTCATGCCTACAGCATCTGAATAGCAAGGAATCTGAATAACAAGGGATTGATGAGAAGACTTTCATATTCTAATGCATTCTACAAGAAATTATCTAACTGAAAGCAACAACAGCAAATAGCTAGCAGCTTTGGGAATTTCATCACTTTTCACTGAAGTCCTTCAATATCCTCATACCCAAAACGCCACTTCCCTTCGAAATGTGTGCTCCAGTGGCTGCTGCAGGTACCTCTTTAGGAATGACCTTAACTATTACCAAACTAGTAATATTGTTTCTGGCATATTCTGTTTCAAAGGTATGCTTATTTAACTCCTGTGACTTTCTGACACAAAAATAACTTTTGTAAATCTATTCCTGAAAGGTATTAACAGTTTTTGGCCTCAAAATCATAGTTCACCTTTCAAAGAAAATAATTAATTAAAAGACTTAAAGATATAACCCCTAAGTTGAACAGTAGATGCAGCTACAGGAAGCTACAGCTTCAGGAAGTTGATCTAATTAGCGACATAAAGCAGGTAGAATTGAAAAGGATCAGGTGGATCAACTGTCTATTCGCTGGTTGCATGTGAACTGATTTGAGGCATATTAATTTTAACATAAAGATGTGTTGGAAGTCCTTTTTCTGGCAGTGACCACAAAGTTCCATCAAACCCGGTACTGCAGATAAAAGAGAAGGTGTTATAGTCTGTGCAGCATTAAGGATTTTCTTATCAGAATGAGGATTTTCTAATAAAAATGAGGATTTTTTTTTCATTATTTCAATAATCTCTTGTTTTTGCCAATACTAATAGGTCTCATTTTCACTTGCAAGAGAAAAATGAATTTTCCTAGTGAACAAAAAATGAATTATCAATCCAATGCCACAGCAGGGTATTTTTCTACAAATGTCTAAGATTCTGAACATATCCCAAGGTCCTATGTTTTCCCATACTCTCTGATGTTAATGGCAGCAATATTTTTCATCAACTTCATGGCATTGCTGATACCCTTGCCCTTACTATTGGAATATCACTAAACACTTTTATCCCTCAATTTTTATGAGTTGATTCCCTTCACTTTCTTGTCATTGCACCCTTTAAAACATTAATCAATGTAAGCCAGAGAAAAATGCATCTTTACCTTGCTTTCTATATTGTTTTCTTGTACTTCACTAAGTCATAGTGAAAAATACAGTCAATATTTCAAGTAGAGAAAAGAACTCATCTCTAACGTTTATTATTTAGGTATCATTTAGGTAATGAGCTCTAAGTGGACCGACTCTCTTAAAAGGATCTTTCTCACAAGGTGGAAAAACATCAATGCCCTATGACGCATGGCAGCAAACAATTGCACACTGTATCCATTGCCTGCCAAAGTTAGCTTCCTATGCTGAAGCTTATCTGGAAACTCTGTCATGTATTCATTTTCCTTTCTTTTTTTTTTTTTTTTTTTTTTTTTTGGGTTACCTACCCAGCATCTCCCATATGTAAAGCATAGTTCAGAAGTTCTGACTGCTTTGAGGATTTTTCTTAATTCTAGCCTGACTCAGAGCTTCCTGGGGTAAAAACTGCAATGTTGAATCAGCAGTTGGCTGTCAGGCTTTGTCAGGAGAAAAGGCCCGGCACTTTTAACTAACTGCATCTTTGTTAAGTCTGCTTCAGCTTTTCAACTGCCACATTCAAACTGGACACTATTTAACACAGACATTATAATAGCTATCCTCTCATGAATCTTTTGTTGAATTAGGCTAAAACCAGCTATGGCATAAAAATTAAGAGAGCACACTAGCATATTTGGTGACATTAATTAATTCTTCCAGAGGTGGTAGAGGCCCACAGGATAAGTCAAGCAGTTAAGAACATTAAGAGGAGCCAAAGTCAAGATGACTGGACAATCTTATCTTGCCTTGTCGCTTTCTGGGAATAGATATTAAGAAATTTGAGGTTGGGTCGTTATTTCAACCGAAGTGAAAATTACCCTTCTGGTTGCATCCATATTCTTCCTTGCTAGGGAAACATGTTCTACCCTGACAACAGGCATCATGAGAAAATTACTTTCTAACTCTATAAAATTATTTGTTTTCTTTTATTTCACTGTATTGATATACTCATATGATATTCCAGCTCCCTAATCGTAGTGCTTCAGAGGGTTTACTTCCCAATAACAAGTCAGTTCACCTACCTCGTTATTTTGCAGCAGCTTGTTGGATGCACACAGTATTCTTAGTGGTAAGTTCTGTGTATATCTTTCATTACTATCTAGAATCTAGGTCTTTGAATTATGATTAAAACTGGAAGAGACAGCTGGCCTTTTTTGACCAGTGCTCCCATTTTTCTTCATATTTCTGCCTTTTTCGTAGTCCTACTTCCTAGTATCTATTGTCTATATCTGTCCTTGTCACTACTTCAGGGTGAAGAAAATATCAATTTAACTACAATTACAAAAAAAAGGACCATTAGTTACTGTGAAAACATCCTTCCTCTCCTGAGTATAATCAAGGAAATTCTGTATACTGAATATAGATAAATATTAAATAAAAAAGCCTCAAAAATATGGGAAACAGTTTCATGTTAAAATTCTCATACCCATTAAAATGGCTGCTTACAGTGTGTCATCAGATTCAAAGAAAATACTGAAGTGACTTTATCTGCCACAAAGGAACTCTGAGGGATGAATGTATTTCATCACATTTAAAGCACATGAACAACAATGGCAATATTGTACTGATTTTTTACTTGATAGGGAGCTTAGCTGAATTGGCCTCAGGCAACAGTAAATTATGTTTTATCTCCTCTCAATGTCAAGTACACAGTACTGCAGAGAACGAAACTACCATACAATTTACAAAATTGGTACTCTGTTATGGGCATACCTAACCATTGAATATCTGCTTATATTTTCTTCCTCCTTCAGGGTTCATTACCTGTGTATTTAAGGGAAATACCCACTGTACCATGCTATATTCTTTGGGAAAGGGAGGACTCTGTACATCAAAACAATCACTTCTAAATTCACCCAATTCAGCCTAAGGCTGAACAGGCAACAGCTTGTGCATGGTTTAGCTTGTGACATAACTGTGCCTCTCAAGAGACAGATTAGAAGAGGTTTTTTAGGAGGACAGTGTTTTTTCAGACACTTGATACACCTGTGAGACTGCATTTTCACCTGTGCAACCTATGAAGTATACAGTTCCATGTTAATACTAAAGTGACATTATAAAAAGTTATGAGGACGTAGCTCACATCCTGCCAAAAAACAAATCCCTAATATGTGTCTCATATCTTCTGTTATAAGAACATGGGGGCTGAGTGTAGGGTAGTGTATAGGGCAACTGTAGGGTGCTGCACCTGGGGAGGAATAACCCCATGCACCAGTAGAGGTTGGGGCTGACCTGCTGGGGAGCAGCTCTGTGGAAAGAGACCTGGGAGTCCTGGTGGACAACAGGATGACCATGAGCCAGCAATGTTTCCTTGTGGCCAAGAAAGCCAAGGGCATCCTGGGGTGCATCAAGAAGAGTGTGGCCGGCAGGTGGAGGGAGGTCATCCTCCCCCTCTACTCTGCCCTGGTGAGGCTGCATCTGGAGTCCTGTGTCCAGTTCTGGGCTCCCCAGTTGCAGAAGGACAGGGAACTGCTGGAGAGGGTGCAGCAAAGGGCTACCAAGATGATTAGGGGACTGGAACACCTCTCTTATGAAGAAAGGCTGAGGGATTTGGGTCTCTTCGGTCTGGAAAAAAGACGACAGAGGGGGGATCTTATCAACACTTATAAATACTTAAAGGGTGGGTGTCAGGAGGATGGGGCCAGGATCTTCTCAGTGGTGCCCAGCGACAGGAAAAGGGGCAACAGGCACAAACTGGAGCATAGGAAGTTCCACCTAAACACGAGGAGGAACTTCTTTACCTTGAGGGTGGCAGAGCCCTGGCACAGGCTGCCCAGAGAGGTGGTGGAGTCTCCATCTCTGGAGACATTCCAAACCTGCCTGGATGCGTTCCTGGGCCACCTGCTGTAGGTGACCCTGCTCTGGCAGGGGGTTGGACTAGATGATCTCCAGAGGTCCCTTCCAACCCCTGTCATTCTGTAAGTGCACTGAGCCAAAGTGGGATCACTGGATCACGTGGACCACGTCTTGGACAAAGGCCAGCACCAGGTGCTTCAAAAAGTGGGACCCATACATACACTCTGGGGACCTGATTCTGCCCTATTTTACACCAATATAAAATCAGGAGTTACAGCTCCAAAATCTCCTATTACATCAACTAATACACTACTATAATTGTATCTAATGGGATAATCATGATGTGAAGGAATTAAGTGATTTTCCTTCTCCCAAGTTAACTTGGAAGAACAAAATAAGAAATAATTATACATTTATGGAATTTCAGAATGTTATGCATATTGTTTGAGAGTGAAAGGAATCTGAAGGCACACAGAAGTAAGTGAAAGGTCTTATACTTTGGTTGCTACAGGGTTTGTTTCTAGCTGTAAATGCTGGGCTAATTGGCTCTTTCTGTACCATGGTCAATAATTCAGTTACAGGCGCAAATATTATTCACCAATCTTACATAAATAAATTAATTAAATTGGCTATAACGTCTCCTCTAGCTCTATCAGAACCTATCATGTAAATCTGCAACTTTATTTATGCACTTAATAATAAACAGGTTTTTGTGCAGAGTGTATCAGATCTAATGAGCATTCAGGGACTCTAAGATCTGCCTGATTGGAACAATTCACCGTAACAGTCCAAGTTTATTATGGGTTTGGACAATCAGGCTGCTGTAATATATAAAAACATGCAATAGAGTTTGGTGCTTGACTCAATGAATTTCCATGAGATTTTAACTCATTATCTTGAAAAATGCTAGCCTTAGTGTGTCATTCATTATTTACACTATGGAAAACGTAATGGTATAACTGCTAGAAATGTATATATATCTATATATCTTCTTGATCTTAAGAAAGTGTAAAAGTATGCGTACTGACTTCATAAGTATTTTGGACTGTTCAAAAAACAGCATATAACAACGAAACTAACTGGTAACTGCAGAACTTCAGCTGAAATATAGAAATATAAACATCTTGAAACAAAATCTGTCATTTTCTTATCTGCTTTTCTCATTTATTTTTTTGTAGTCCTTTTATTTAGCAATAGAGTTAGAAGAACAATCTCTGGGACTTCTCAAGAAGTGCTCAAATCATAAGCTGAAACTTAAAGATGACTTTAGCAGATTTTGTTCTCCATACAATTGTTTGTTCCAGATCCAGTGGCTATTTTGTATCAAACTGGTGCCTGGTGGTGCTTGACTGTAGACTGGGAAACTGATGTCAAAGATACGTCCCTCTCTTCTAGACATCGCCTGTGTCTCAATAGACTAGATTCACGTATGTGATAGGAAAACACTTCGAGTGACTTCTTTCTGCTGCACAGCAGGAGAGGGAATAGAAGCCATTGTTCTTTCCCCCTCACTTTGTCTCCTAATTCTTAGTTGAGAAATTTCCAAAATTTCTTTCTTACCACCACTATCTAGGACAGAGAAGGTAATGTAATAACAAAGGCTTTTGGTGCCTGGGATTGCATTTTTTAAGGGGTATATGAAAAAAATTACTTAACAGCACCTCAGTATACAATCATGCTGTGGCACTTTTCAATGAGTGTTTTCTGTCTGTTTGTCTTCAATAAAGCTTTTACAAGTAAGAAGTACAAAGGTTCTCTTAAATCTGTATCTCATTTTACTTTCCATGGAGCTCAACAAACACTGCAAATGAAAAACAATTCCAAAACTTTTTCATTCTCTCTTTTTCACCAAAGATATGTGCATAAATAATCTATTTATTGTTTTCTTTTGTTTTCTATGTTACTGGCATTCAAGCAGCCAAGTTAAATGCAATTTACTTTTATCTGGAGATGCATTTATTAACCAAATGGGTCTCCTTTCTCCCTAGCTACCAATCCCCTATATAAAAATACAATGATGTTCCAGCCTCAAGCAATTTAAAAGATCAAGACCATCTGTTATGTATTACTTGCAAATTATGCACTGGCATCTTTACATGTTGATGCAAAAACCCCACATTATTAACATATTTTGGATTGGGAATAACACAGATTAGTCTTCCCTAGCTGCAAAGATACACCTGCAGTTTTTAATTCTGATCCAAAAAATCCTTGCTCATGAGAATAGTTATTATGCATGTGAATATGGAAGTACTATTTCAAGCCCCTGATTTCACATTAGGCTACACTATACATCACACTGACTGTACCTTATCAGTGCTCTTCCCTAGGGCTCCCAGACAGGCAGACAGTAGCTCAGATTACTCAACAGACTTGCACAGCCTTTGCCTCCTGAACACGTGGCAAGTTTTGCTGCTTTGCACCGTACTACACTAAGCTAACACTGCTTCCTCTATACCTCTAAGTAATTTGGAATAATTGGTACCACCTCCACACAGGAGCAAGTACAGGAATAGTAACTGTACTGTTCTTGTGTGACCAACACAATCATCAACTCTTCTCTCAGTCATATGCCTGTATGCAAACCTCATCTGTCCTTGAAGCACATACTACTGTGCTGCTTGTAGGATAGTTACTGGAGCTGTCTTAGCACCCTCTCAGGTTCTTCACCATAGTGCCTTGAAATCCAAACCCCAGCAGACTGGAAGTGTGGATATATGCAGGCTTTATGCACAAATTCAGTTCAGGTCAGTCCTGATGTGAGCGTAGATCAGTCACTTTTCCCCTTTCCTTTTGCATATGAAGAGTCTAGAGGGTTAGTCCATAGCCTGCACACAGATACACACAAGTACATAGACAGACATCTGGAGATACTTTGAAAGTTTAGAGAAACTTGCCTTTTTTTGTAGGCAGTGAATACCAGCTTGTATTACTAAAAAAGATTGTTTTAATACAGTCATATATAAATTAGTGAATTTACTTAAAATACTATTCCGTAGTTTAGGTGGTTTAAACATTTCACCAGTGAGTGTTACTCAGGGTATTTTCCTAGTCAAATCCCAAAACAATTTTTAAAAGAATATATACAATAGAAAGATATATATAGAAATTTATAGAATAGAAAGCCTCTTCAGGGATCTGCTTGGTAGAGTACCATGGGATAAAGACCTGGAGGGAACAGGGGCCCGAGAAAGCTGGTTAATATTCAAGGATCACCTCCTCCAAGCTCAGGAGAGATGCATCCCAACAGAGAGGAAATCAGGCAAAACCACCAGGAGGCCCGCATGGATGACAAGACTGCCAGACAACAGATAATGGCTGCTGGAGACAGCAATCTGCAGGTGGTAATGGCTGGATAGGGGACCTTCAGCTCTTCCTGGTGCCTGTCCTGCCCAGGTGCTGCTTGCCTTTGACCAACAGGCACCACTCCCAGCATACGGTGGGGCTTAGCTTGAGATGGGTCAGCCAAAGTCTGAGCAGGAGTTGAGTGAACAGTCACAAAAAGCTCAACAATTCAGATGACTACGACCAGAAGAATAATAATGTTTACTAGAATAGTTGTGTTTATTATTTTGTTAAAGTGAGCAACAATTACTTTCTGGTATTTAAACATAAATGTCATAGATATAGCCAATTTAAGAAATACTATAAAAGCAAAGGCTTTCATAATACTTGATAATATATCCATATATCCTCATTGAAATTTCATGGTTCATAGTGATATTTGTTTATTTACCTGCTCCTGAGGTAATAGGAGCCAACGGGGAAACACAGGTAGAAGACCTCAAAGGAAGGCCACCTGGAGAACAGTATGAGAGAACTGCAGCCACTCCACTCAGTAAAATCAGCTTTAACGGGGACCCAACTTAACTACCTCTATACACGCGCAGGTGTCATGGGGAGCAAAACAAGAGGAGTCAGAGACACATGTACACGCCTCCAGGGCTATGATGTCATTGTCATCCCAGAGACAGGATGGCTCTATGAATGGAATGGAAGGATACTAAAGCTCTTTAGGAAGGACAGGCAGAGGAAAGGAGGGGGTGTGTGTTGCCCTCTGTGTAAATGACCAGCTGGAGTGCATGGAGCTCCACTTGGGGATGGAAGAAGAGCCAAACAAGAGTTTATGGGTTAGGATTAAAGTGAGGGCAGGTGACATTGCAGTGGGGGTCTGCTACAGGCCACCTGACCAGGATGATGGAGCAGATGAGGCCCTCTATAGACAGATTGGAGCAGCCTCGCATTCACAGGCCCTGGTCCTCATGGGGGACTTCAACCTCCCCAATGTGTGTTGAAAGGACAATGCAGCAGGGCACAAACAAGCCAGGAAGTTCTTTGTATACATCGATGACAACTTCCTTCTCCAAGTGGTAGAGGAGCTATGATGGACCTTGTCCTTACCAACAAGGAGGGGCTAGTGGGGAATGTCAACCTCAAGGACAGCCTTGGCTGCAGTGATCACAAAATGCTAGAGATCAAGATCCTTAGGACAGCAAGGAGGGTGCATAGCAAGCTCACTACCTTGGTGTTCAGGAGACGAGTCTTTGGCCTTCTCAGAGATCTGCTTGGTAGGGTACCATGGGATAAAGACATGGAGGGGAGAGGGGCCCAAGAAAGCTGGTTAATATTCAAGGATCACCTCCTCCAAGCTCAGGAGCGATGCATCCCAACAAAGAGGAAGTCAGGCAAAAAGGCCAGGAGGCCTGCATGGATGAACAAGGAGCTCCTGGACAAACTCAACTGCAAAAAGGAAGTCTACAGAGGATGGAAGCAAGGACTGGTAGTCTGGGACTAATACAGAGAAATTGTCTGAGGAGCCAGGGATCAGGTTAGGGAAGCTAACGCCCTGATAGAGTTAAATCTGGCAAGGGACATCAAGGACAATAAGAGAAACTTCTATAAGTACGTCAGTGATAAAAGGAAGACTAGAGAAGATGTGGACCCTCTCTGGAAGGAAACAGGAGACCTAATTACCCAGGATATGGAGAAGGCTGAGGTACTCAATGATTTTTTTTGCCTCAGTCTTCACCAACAAGTGCCTTAGCCACACCACCCAAGTCACAGAAGGCAAAGGCAAAGGGACTGGGAGAATGAGGAACCACCCACTATAGGAGAAGACCAGGTTCAAGACAATCTGAAGAACGTGAAAGTGCACAAATCATAGAATATTAGGGTTGGAAGGGACCTCTGGATATGATCTAGTCCAACCCCCCTGCCAGAGCAGGGTCACTTACAGCAGGTGGCACAGGAACGCGTCCAGGCAGGTTTGGAATGTCTCCAGAGTTGGAGACTCCACCACCTCTCTGGGCAGCCAGTGCTCTGCCACCCTCAAAGTAAAGAAGTTCTTCCTCATGTTTAGGTGGAACTTCCTATGCTCAAGTTTGTGCCCATTACCTCTTGTCCTGTCTCCGGGCACCGCTGAAAAGATCCTGGCCCCATCCTCTTGACACCCACCCTTTAAGTATTTATATGTTTTGATAAGGTCCCCCCTCTGTCGTCTTTTTTCCAGACTGAAGAGACCCAAATCCCTCAGCCTTTCTTCATGAGAGAGGTGCTCCAGTCCCCTAATCATCCCATGGAACCTAATGAGATACATCCATAGGTCCTGAAGGAACTGGTGGATGAAGTTGCCAAGCCGCTTTCCATCATATTTGAGAAGTCATGGCAGTCCAGTGATGTTCCCACTGACTTGAAAAGGGGAAACATAACCCTCATTTTTCAAACAGGAAAAAAGGAAGACCTAGGGAACTATGGGCCAGTCATTCTCACCTCTGTGCCCGGCAAGATCATGGAGCAGATCCTCCTGGAAACTCTACTAAGGCACATGGAATATAGGGAAGTGATTGGTGACAGCCAACGTGGCTTCACTAAGGGTAAATTGTGTCTGACAGATTTGGTGGCCTTCTATGACAAGGTTACAGTGTTGGTGGATAAGGGAAGAGCAACTGACATCATCGATCTGGACTTGTGCAAATCATTTGACACTGTGTCACACAACATCCTCTTGTCTAAATTGAAGAGATGTGGCTTTGACAGCTGGACCACTTGGTGAATATGGAATTGTTTGGATTGTCATGCTCAAAGAGTTGCGGCCAATGGCTCAATGTCCAAGTGTAAACTAGTGACATGTGGCATTCCTCAGGGGTCAGTACTCGGGCTGGTGCTGTTTAACATCTTTGTCGACAACATGGACAGTGGGACTGAGTGCACCCTCAGCAAGTTTGCCAACAACACCAAGACGTGTGGTGCAGTCAACATGCTGGAGGGTCAACATGCCATCCAGAGGGACCTGGACAGCCTTGAGTGCGAACCTGATGAAGTTCAACAAGGCCAAGTGCAAAGTCCTGCATCTGGGTCAGGGTAATCCCAAACACAAATACAGGCTAGGTGGAGAATGGCTTGAGAGCAGCCCTGAGGAGAAGGACTTGGGGTGTTGGATGAGAAGCTCAACATGAGCCAGCAATATGCACTTGCAACCAAGAAAGCCAACTGCATGCTGGGCCGCATCAAAAGAAGCGTGTTAGATTGAGTGAAGTGATTCTGCTCCACTCTGGTGAGACCACACCTGGAATATTGGATGCAGCTCTGTAGTCCCCAACATAAGAAGGACATGGACCTATTGGAACAGGTCCAGTGGAGGGTCACAAAGATGGTTAGAGGGCTGGAGCACCTCACCTATGAAGAGAGGCTGAGAGAGTTGGGGTTGTTCAGCCTGGAGAATGGAAGGCCCTGGGGAGACCTTATAGCAGCCTTCCCGAGCTTAAAGGGTGCCTACAAGAAAGCTGGAGAGGGACTTTTTACAAGAGCACGTAGCAAAAGAACAAGGGGTAATGGCTTTAAACTGAAAGAGGGTAGATTGAGATTAAATATTAGGAAGAAATTCACCAATATGAGGGTGGTGAGACACTGGAACAGGTTGACCAGAGAAACTGTGGATGTCCCATCCCTGGGAGTGTTCAAGGCCAGGTTGGATGGGGCTTTGAGTAACCTGGTCTAGTGGAAAGTGTCCATGGCTATGGCAGGGAGGTTGGAACTAGATGGTCTTTAAGGTCCCTTCCAACACAAACCATTCTATGATTCTATGGAAATAATTGTCAAAGGAAACGTGAAACGGTTTACTGACTAAGCTGACCATGTGTACTGCAGAAGTCATGTTGCAGATGAAAGGAGTTTTCAGCTGGCTATCATGGGAAAAGAATATGGAAAGCTGCATTATTATGTGATACTCTGAGATGACAAGGTGACACACAAGGGAATCATAACGCGGCCCAGCAAGACTTCTTGCCAACTAAGTATTACAGATAAAATTGTCACAAGTTCATAGAATGGCTCCCTGAGCTGACACCAACTGACAGATCAGTGGACTGCCAAGAGAGTAAATATTCAAATTTCTTAGAGCATGATGTAAATGCAAATACCCTGCATGCACTACAAAAAACGTACGAGATTCTTATTATAAATGAGTGAGATGGCAGAAATTAAGTTTTGCAGAACAATCCATTGCATTATAGCGCCTTGCATAAACTGCTGTGCATTTCAGAACATGCCAAACAGCTTCTTCATTGGTGTCCAAATATATGGTAATGTCAAAAACAGGAAAAAAACCCACAAAACCACCAACTGGAAAACAGTACGTTTCTCTGACACAGGGATTTTCTTGGGCCTCTGAGGCTGTCATGCTTTGTATTTCCTTGACCGTTAAACATTCATTGACTACTTTGTCTTTTGCAAATTCAAACGCATGGATGATCCTTAGCGAATAATTACTTCCCAAAGGGAGGGCAGGAATGCTAGACTTCAATAAATGCCTTCAATGTTTTTAACTTTTTAAAACAATAGAAAGGAACTGAATGTTAGGATAAATGGCCTAATAAGTGTTTTGTGATGAGAAAAAAACCAGAAAATTTGGGGTAAGTGTCACCATTGTTCATTAGAATGAACTGTTGGGAGAATGACAGACTTACAACTTGACTCAGTGGCTCTTTCAAGCTTGGTGACAGGGCCACACTGTCACATCAAGAGTTGGATGCTACGGCCACAGCAAGACATGGCAAAGGTCCAAGAGAGAAGCCTTGTTCAAAGTGGGAGAGCACACTCTTACGAGAGGAAGTCCAAAGCAAAGCTCTGGATACAAAGGACTAAATGCACAGTGAGATACAAAGTCAATGGCTTAGAAAGAAAGATCCAATTGCAGAGAATGTCCAAAGAGCAAGCACAGAGACCTGGCTGTGAACCTTCATCTAAAAGAGGTACTAATCCCATGGCACAAGTAGTGGGTTGGAATAAAGACACCAGTAAGAAAGCTGTGGGCAGCAGATCAGACTTCGGAAAAAAACTGCAGCTGACCCAGCCTAAGTCCATTGGTCCACTGGCTCACAACTGGGATGGCGTGGGGAGGAGAGTGTCTTTTTTTTTTTTTTTTTTCTTCCCTGCTTTCCTTTCCCCTACATGTTGTTAAGTGAATTCATACAATGTTTTTGGACAGTATTAGCCTTTTAATTTGTTAGGTTCCCTAATATTAGCTTTAACATATCGAAAAAGCATGCTTAGAAATCGATCTCCCTACAAGAATTTTTGTTTTTGTTAAATTAACTTTTGTTTATTAAAGACTCGTAAGATTTATAAGCGTCTGACTCAGACTTTTCATTAATCATTATACCACACTATACAAATTAATCTTAATTGCATGCTTTAGACAACTATATATTGTCACTGAAGTCTAAAGAAGTACTTACACGGGTAAAATTAAGCAAGTGCATAACTATACTTTTGGACTGAGGTCACAGTTTAGCACTCTAAGATTTATTCTGTAAATAAACATAGAAAACTACTAAATAAAACCTGTCTTCAAGGGAAGGCAGCTGTTGTAAGCTGAACCTCTTGACCTTTATGAAAAAGCAACAATTAGAGGTAACTTGGAAAAACAATTAATCCATTTATAAAATAATAATTAAATTTATCAGCGAGTAGATGTTTAACTAAGATGATGCATCAAACACATTGTCTGACACTATTGTTGTAACACATTGGTAAAGCAATTGACAAGTTACAATGGCTATTCTAGAATCTATAATAAAGGCTATCAGGACTACATCAACAGTAAGATAATTTATATATGACAGTAGCTGTTAAGACCCTTTATATTCATTAAAGACAATTGAAACTCATATTTATTGCATAATAAAGAATATGGGTTCCTCATCCACCCTAATACAATTTCCCATAAGTATTCCAGGAAAACAGTTAAAAGCTCTTGGTAGAAGTAGGGGTAAAAATGGTGGTTTATGTATGCCCTTTGCTTCCAGTTACAACTGAAGAGTGACTTCTCCAGCTTCTCTGACATTATGAAAACGCCACTCTGGAAGATGTGGAGATTTTTCAATTAAATTACAGGAGTTGGAAAGGGGAGAAATAGAGTCCTTAACCACAGCTTTCCTCCACAGACTGTATTAACATGCTGTAACACAGAACCTGCCTGGTGACAGAAAAAAGTTCTTGACAACACTGTTAAAATACCTGACAGATGATTCATTTTGGAGTAGGCAGACAAAACTGATAATATAATAGTTGGTTTTACAAGGTGATCTAACTTAAACAGTTTGACAAGATAAAATACAGCTTGCGTGGCAATACTTACTAACTTTGCCTTTTTGGCACTAACTTGAAAATAATATAGCAGGAAGCTGAGAAACCTGCTTTTGAAAGGCAATTCTTGTCTTTTTATTATCTTCCAAACAGCTTGTCATACTGACATTTATTTCCTTTTCTGTTATCACTGGAATGTTTTATAGAAAAGGTACATTATAACCGGTTGTGCAAATGCTTAGAATTTATTCATATCCTAAAACTAATTCAGTCAATTTAACTTATTACTACTTACACAAACTTTTAAAAATAGCAGTAGATCTATTTTCCTTCTCATAAATGGACAAAGTTAATTTTGTGGCTAGTTTAATTTAGTACTTATGACAAAAGGAATGGCACAAGTCATTTACTTGTCTGACTTTCATATGGACAAAATACGACTACAGTTCAACTCCTGCTCAGGACTCAAGACTTTTATCTCCAGTCAGAATTCTATAAAGAATTGGAATCTGAGCTTGATACTAACTAAACATTCCAGAATGACTAAAACTCAATTACTGAATAAAACTACTGGAAGTTTTAAGTGAACTCAAGAGTTTTACGTGTGGACACAATCAATTTTAAAACTTTTTTTTTTTTGAGTTTGTGGATATGTAGAGCTATGCAAACACAGTGAGCTTCCAGTCCTCCCTGTCTGCCAGATTGTCGTACGACCTTCTTCAAATATGGGAGAAAGTCTCTGATGCAACTTTAAGTAATCCCTAACTTTGATATATCTGTGCCTTCACTTTTTTCCTTACAGACATCAGATCCACCAAAGTTGAAAATCTAAAACTTAGTTTCACTATGAGAGGCTAGAACTTATTGAACTAGAGAAAAAAAATATCGGAATTAAACCAAAGAAGAGGGGGAAGAGACTTATCTTCAAGGTGCTGCAACTATGGAACGGGCCCTTCCTTTCAGATTTACTCATTTAACACTGGAATTGCAAACAGTCTAGTCTACCCAAGAACCTAGGAAAGTCCTTGTTTCAGCCACATCTGAGATGTGACTGCCAAGTGTATCTTTGTTCTTGCCAGGATGCCACAGCTCACACTATGAGCTCCCTCCTCCCTCTGCCTTTTCAGCTTACTCACCCAGCCACACCACCTCTGCCAGCGGCTTCACATTCTGCACGGGCCTAGGTTCTCCCAGTAAGCCACCAAGAACAACGAAGAGGCAGTTCCCACCCTGCTGGCCAGCCAGCCATAGTCTTTTAAAGAGCACAGCATAAAAATCCCTGTAAACAAATAAAACCAAGTATTATCTGTTACAGTTAACATAAAAGTTAATAAGCTAAAGCTGTTTTAGGGAAGGTAGTGATGCCAACTGCAAAAGCTAGGGGCATGCTGTATCCACTCTCATTTTATTTCTCCCATTAGCTTCTCTCATTCATTTCAAGAGTTCCCATCTCAGTGTCAACAATTGCCGCAATCACCAATACTGCACTATTTGCCTTATCCAAAAGTTTTTCTTAGTGGCAGTAAAATACCTGAGTTTAACCTGCTCACAGATTTCTTCAAGCTTGGAGTACACACTACTGACAGCTTGATAACTACGTGGACAGCAACAGAACGATGAAGAGAAAAAGAGAACAGGGACAGGTAAGTATCATCAGGGAAAGCCAGACCAACATCAAGAGCTTAGAAACAAATGCAAGGTACTACTATCTACTTAGCACCAAGTTTTCAAAGGAACCTTTGAAAATTATGAGCTCTGCTCCCTATTTCCTAAGGTCTTTTTTAAATCCTAATCTTATCTAGTGTCCAAAAAGCCACCAGGTTCTGCACCAGCTTGTCTTTAGATGGTTTTAAGATGATAACATGGCAAGCATCTGTTACGTCAAATCAAATCGATTTACAAAAGGAAACTCTAAAAGTCTATCCCCTTCTTACCAACAATGATCTTTATGATAAAAAGGTGGCTGCATATTTCTTATAGATGGATAAAGAAAATCCTTTCTTGTTCTTTCTGTTCTGCACCAATTTAAAAACGTTGAATCAGATATTCTTTTTCTAATCAGTCATTACAAGTCTAATTAATAGCAGGTGTTTCTATCTACCCTACCATACATTTTATATGTTTCAAAATACATTTCTTTTACCAATCCCAAGACACACACAAAAAACCCCCAAACAACTCCCTTCCCCTCCCCCCAAACCCAAACAATTAAATCCAATACAATACCACGGAATTTTGAAACAAAAGAAAATATATAAAAACCCCTCCCTTTAAAAACCAGTTAAGGTTGCTAAGTGACAATAGTTTTAGATAACACATCATTTACAAAAAAATGTATGCTCAAAAGCAAGGAGATGAGAAGTTACTGACATCTTAAATCCTTCACTTGAGAAACACAAACCCAATACTCTGGTCAAACATTTTAATGCATATTTTTTACAATATCAATGGAATTCAGCCTTACAATAAAGTGCTGTTTTTCCATTACTCATCACAGGCTATCGTGACAGCTCAAATGCCACCCGAAAAAATAATGTAAAAAATTATATAAGTACACATTAATGACATACTGCTAAGTATCAAATGAAACTCTCCAACTTAATAAAACTATACACTCTTATTGGATTACTGCACATATAATTTCTTGAAAACAGCTATAAACACTTTTTTTTCCAAAAGAAATCCCCACATTAATGATTTTTTGCCTTATCCTACCCAGTATGCTTATAAAAAAATAAAATACTATATATTTGTATTAAAATTATATAAATAACTGCAAAATGCAGGCTGAAGTTAAGATTACTGTGCTTTGACAAAGTATTCATCCAGATACTTGATAAGAAAAATGTCTTATTATCATGTGGCAGAGTAAGATTTGTCTTTGTTTTCTTGCTTTTAAGTGCTTATGCGACAGATAAATGCACTGTTCTCATTTAGCAGCTTTAACTTCTTTTATTTTTATCAATACTTGAGTCCTTCTAAAGAAAATAGGAGAGATACGAAAAGTTTAAATTCTGCAGAAGTACTTTAAAAGTTTAATTTCAATGATGTAATCAGATACAAAAGTGAAACCAAATAATGCACAGTAGCTTTGCACATTTCTTTTTAATCCACAAAAACATTTATACGAAGGAATTTTAAGTACAGTAATGATAATCCATCTCTAATGATGGGTCTAATTTCCCAATACAAGAAGTTAACATTTGTTAAATTTAACAGTAAGATATGCCCAAATACAGCACATATGCCTCCAATAATATGTCATCAGCACCTTTTAGAAACTGCATGAATAAAAGGTGATTGAAGACAGTTTTGTTTAGGAAGCAAAAAAAAAAAAACCTGAAAAAAAATAAAGTGAAGGAAGCAAGAAGAAATTCTGTGAATATGCTAGTATAAAGTTATCTAATAGATATTTTTCTAATTAATTTTGGGGGGTTATTCGGTCAGACAGACTTTTGTATAAATCCTAATTAGCTGATCCAATGTTCTTTAATTCTCATAACAATGGTAACTCATGAGACCTACTAGATAACAATTAGATCTCTCAGTACAAATGACTTGCAGGACTCTCTTGCACTCCCTTATTGAAAAGACAGACACTACTTTGTCCTTCACTAACTATTCCCTTGGCCACATATAAAAATATCTTCTTGGATTTTAATGAGGTTAAAAGGGGTACAAATTATACCAGACTTACAAAACAATGTTTCTGAAAATAAATTATTTGATGGATTATTTAAAGCTCATAGTTTTAGAGGAATTTAAAGAATGTTGTTAATCAAAATTATTCTATATGATAAAGAAGTCAACTTTCTGCCTTTGTAGCTTACTGACTTAAATTGAACTCTAGGAAATGTTGTTCTTTTTTGTCTTTTTATTTTTTCTCCAGAAAAATAAAACTCATGACAGGAATTCCTCTATGTCTGCACAAAAAAAAAAGATAAAGTATAACCCTCTTTACCCAGTTGTACTGGGAAAAAACCCACATCTATTTCTCGAATCTACCATCGTAAATAGTGCATTCACACAGAACGCAAGTTAAGTGCAGGATATTCTCTAGAAGATAAATGCTGTTTTTTGTGCAACAAGTAATACAAACCCTGTGCCAACTCAATGACCCTGGCCCTGCATGAGAGAATCACATAGAATCATTTAGGTTGGAAAAGACCTTTAAGATCATTGAGTCCAACCGTAAACCTAGCACCGACAAGTTACCACTAAACCATGTCCCCCAGCACCACATCTACACATCTTTTAAATACCCCCAGGGACGCTGACTCAACCACTTCTCTGCACACCCTGTTCCAGTGCTTGATAACCCTTTTTGTGAAGAATTTTTTCCTAATATCCAATCTAAAACAAATAAATAAAACCCAGGAGACTTCTATGTCCAAGCATTTCATGTCACTACTTCCAAAGTGGTCTTTGCAGATCTACACTATCCTCCACTCCCTCTTTTCCATACACAAGATTTCTGAGATTGCAATGGGCTTCAGACTGCCCAGAAGTTTTCTTTAACACCAGTTATTTTAGTGACATTTTCTAGAGAAGGAGATGCGTAACTACAGCAAACCATGTGCAAGCATCTTCCTCTTGCACCAATTTAACATCATATTCTAGCAAACAATGATGGGTTCTTGATAAAAAAACTCAATAGTTTTGAGTTGAGAAACAAACTCAGTAGTGAAAGTTTGTCAGAGCAAGTTTGACAAGAGCAAGAGAAAATTATGCAATAAAAAAAAAGTGGTGATTTATATAACCCGTGCTAAGGAATGATTCCTGAAAAGCCTGTACCCAAGACAGACTGCTAATTAAGTTAAAATTAGGCATGCAATGATAAAATAGCTATTTCCCAGTGAAAGATCACAGCATCTATTATCATATCTCAAACAGCAGTTTAAAACTTAACATTGAATTTGAGGAGAACCATGCTACTCAACATGGAGCAATGAGACCACTCACAAGAGACAGGCAAGCAAGACCTTCAGCATTGCTGCATCCAAATTAGGACTACATGGGTACAAAAACCTAAGCAATTTCATAAGGAAGAAAGCACATGCTAATAAACAGGTGCTTGATCAGCAGTCATGGACTTGGATTCCAATTGATCCCAGCTGCTGTTACAGCTATTTCCTTTCTGAATTTATTTTCCCCTTCCACCATCTACTTCTATTTCTTCTATTTTAATCCTCAGCCAGTCAGAGCAAGATATATTGTCCTGACTGAGTTTTTGTGGAACCTGAGAGACAGGGACCAGATCTTGGTTGGAGGTTGAGTTCCTATAGGTACTGCAATACAAAAATCAAGTTACCAGAAACCTGCTTAGAAGGTTAATATCTTATTTAATCAATCAATTTAAACCACATTTCAAGTACACAGGCCTCTGGGTCATTACTATTCTTAGTTAGATATGAAAACAAATACTTGTTCACTTTGGTTTTTTTCTGAACGTTGAAGAATCTAGAAGATTATGAAAACACTTCTAATGGTCCAGCTACCATTCTGTTTCGGGAACCGATTTTTAATACATAGACTTAGTCTTCACCAAGATACACAAAACTGTAGTTGGTTATGTACATGTAATAAACTTCAAATGGTAAATAATAACAAATACTTCTTGGCTCAGTGGCCAGTTTTACTAGCTAAAGAGGTAGCTAAAGTTTTGGGACTGTGAAGAACAGTTTATCAGGTACCCACAGGCACTCAGCACTTCAACATATCCAAATAAGGGAAGTATAGGCAGCGGCAACTGTGTAAGCTGAATACTAGTTCAGGACTCTGATTTCTCAATCTGTTGTACTCTGAAGCTGCTTTACTGAACATATGGTTTACTTAATTGAGGGTTTGGACCACTACCAAAATTACAAAATGCTTATGCACGTTGAAAATGATAAAACTATATATGTATTACAGGGCACTAAAAATACAGTATGAGACTCATGGGTCTTAAAAGGAAAAGGAAGAATTAATTACTAAGGAAAAAAGTAGTAATTAATTAAAATCTTGAGCTCACAATCAGAGGTAGAAAACATAAAACTGAAATCCCAGCAACTTTTACATGCTCTGATTCACATCCAAACAACTACAAACTCAGCTGTGTGAAGGAAATATCTTGAATTTGCCTTCTCTTTCAGGCACCCTCCCCATATAAAGAAGATGCACATCTAAGCAGTTACGAAAGTGACTATACAACATTCTTTATGAAGCGTATAAAACCCAGTGAAACATACACATTAGCCTTGTAGTTGCAACCTGCGTTGTGACTCATGCTGAAAGAACCGCATTGCATTCAAATACTTGGTGCAGCTGAGGGAAGGGAACTACAGTAGATGCAGCATCTGTAACCCCTTGGAGTGCACAGCTCTACCAGGTGCAGGACATGGCCCTGTAGAGCCACAAGAAATAGAGCTCCTTGTAATGTGCAAATACATTGCTGGTTTAGAACCATATACAATGCATTATTACAGCTTCAAAAACACTGGTATTTGTGGTTCAAATATGAGTGAGGTTGGCTGAAAAATGGCTGAACTTCCATGCTCAAACAGGTGTGATCAGTGGCATAAAGTCCAGCTGTAGGCCTGTCACAAGTGGTGTATGCCCGGGGTTGATACTGGGTCCAGTACTGTGTAATATCTTCATTAGTGGCCTGCACAATGGGACAGAGTGCAGCCTCAGCAAGTTTGTAGGTAATACAAAATTAGGAAGAGTGATTGATACGCCAGATGGTTGTGCTGCCATTCAGAGGGACCTCTACAACCTGGAGAAAGGGACAAACAGGAACTCATAAAGGTCAACAGTGACAAATGCACAGTCTACACCAAGGGATAACCTGGGGGTCCTGGTGGACAATAGGTTGAATGTCAGCCAGCAGTGTGCCCTGGCAGAAAAGAAAGACAACAGACACTTGTGTTGCATTAGGAAGAGTATTGCCACTGGGTGAGCTGGAATACTGGGGGGAAAGAAAAAAAAAATAAAAAAAAAAAAGGGCCTACAAAAAAAAAAAAGTTTGCTGTTATTTTTCATTGTTATTTGCTTGGAAAGTGGAAAAAAAAAATCTTCTGAAGAAATTTACTTAAACAAAATCAGACTGGAAACAGCTTAGAATCAACCATTATTTCATGTTTCAGATATTGTAAACATGGCAGATGATTACCTGAACAGCCTGTTCTGAAGCATCTCTAGTATTGATAATAGTCTTGAATTTATATGAAATTTTTTGTTTTGACTAAAAAGAAAGTCTCATTTTCTCTTCAGGTTATTCAACTCTTTTTTTAACCATTAAATTTTAAGTCAATGGCAAGTAGAAAATCTTTTCACAAATATAAGTCAAAATGTTTTGACTTTCTCTACTCGCTTTCTGGGTTTTGGTGGGTTTGTTTAGTTCATTTTTGTAAATGTAAATGTTTTATAATGTGGAGTAAATCCACATCCTATAGGCAGAAGAACCTAATAAGGATTTGTATTCTATACAATCATTTTTCTCATTTAGAACAGCTATAAAGAAATGAATATAGTAGCATGTCCTTGAATATTACTGGGTTTTTTCCTATCACTGCATTTTTATGTAGTTGAGGAGTGTAATGCGCTCTCTGTTAAAGAAGGATATTAATCACTCCTTAAAATATAGTGACAGATGGCAACATTACATATATGTGAAAGAAGAATCATATCCAAGAACATAGAAATACAATATCACACTTCAGTAAACAATTATTGTTCATGCCTTTTTTTTTTTTTAAAGTTTAATAAAGTATAATGAATAAATTGGAGTTATTATGCAGAACTACAGGCCAACAGGACATAAGAATTCAGCAAAACGACAAAGGGTTCATGGAGCCTTATTCAATCCAGGTCAAGACACCACACCAGGACCATAAGAAAATATTATCTAAATGAGCTGTTTATTTTAACAAGCACTCACTCTGTCTGTGAGTTCAATAAAATAATTGCTTGAATAGTTTTGGTTTCTACTCTGTTCTGTTTTTACCATCAAAGGTAGTTGTAAACATTATGAAATTTATCCCTCACTGAATAACTAAATTCATTGATGGAGATTTGAGTAACAATAAATACATAATTTGTTATTACATACAAAACATCTAGATATGTCAATGTATATAGGTGTCTGAAAATTAATGAAATTATTTACAATGGAACAAAATGAGTTGATAAAGATGAACTTATTGAACAACTACAGAATAACATTTGATACAAGTTTTACTGAAAGGAGATGGTTCTTTAAAGCTCTTGAAAACTGGAGGACAGAAGGCTGAAGTTGAGAAAAATGTAGTGCACGAGCATTACGCTATGGCACAAAAATAAATTCTTAAGAGACAGAATATGGTTGCTTTCTAACCTGAAGTCAATACTAACCTCTTTAATGAAACTGGAAAAGCCTAAACAATAAGTTGAATTGTGATAAAATGTGACATAGACATGAGACTACAAAAGACAGTGACAAGTTAAAAAAAAAAAGGAAAAAACTACAAGGAAATATAAAAGAATTCAATATTTCAAGGTGAATTACAAAACCAGAAACTATATTATAGATCGAGATTAGAGGAGGGTTCTCTTTCCGTGGTATCATTTTCTGTGATGTTTGAAAAAAGTGTGGAGGTATTTTATACTGTAGAAGTTTTGAGATATATTGGTTTGGGGAAGGGAGGAAGGTTAGGTGGAGGGCAGTTTACACCTCATTTTTCACTTCAGAAATGTTTGGACTTGTTTTAACATTTAACATTAAAAAGACTTGTTTTAACAGTGCCTGTTTACTTGGGGTTTTTTTTGTTCTTTAATTGAAATTATTCAACAGCAGTGTCCTTTACCAAAAACATTAATTAATCAAGTTAAACTGGTTTTAATAAAGCCTAAGGAAAAAGAGTGTAAAGACTAATTACCAAAAAAGACAAAAACTGGAAAAATCATCTTTACTTTCATTGCTCAGTATTTAAACTCTTATGTTTTTCACTAGTTCTTCAGTCATATTTTTTTCAGAATCAGATAAATATTAATATCACCATATAGGCAGACCCTGCAGCCTTAAACTATGCAGAATTTAAAAGACTAAACAAATTTTAGTCTATGTTCATCCATTATGAAGTTATCATAAATGCCAAAGTTCCTAGTTTCCAATTGCATGGAAATGACTTTTAGAAACATATTCTCTGCTAGACCTTGATAAGTAGCAAAGGTCTATTTAATTTTCCTGATTATTTCAGATGTCTTTGTTAATTTCCACTCCTATCAAGTGCTGCAGGTTTCTAAAAATCAAAATGCTGCTGTTTTCAGGAATATCTTAAGTTGTTCAAATTGGATAGTTTTATACTCACATCTGGCCATAGCTTCTACTTAATTTCTTTAAAAATATGTAGAGTGTTTGGTAAACACAAACGAATTGATGGGAATAAGACACACAATTTGCAAGCAGTTTAAAAACCAACTTCAATTACTAGAATAATGGGCTTCTGTATCTCTTAGACCACTCCCTTAGTGGTACCAATTAAATTTGTTGAGTGCAATGGTGGAGAGGCTTATAGAGAGTTCTATAATTTTTAGACTACCTGAAAATCTCACTTGTCCAATTAGCATCACACTTATAGCTCTCAGGTGTGTAGAGCTTTTATTTACTTATTTTCTTACTGTTGTTTTACAGAGAACTTGCTTTGAGAAACATCTCTCTTCTTTTGCAAAGTCTATGGCACCATATTAGGAGGAACTTCATCCATAACTTTTTTACCCTTCTTTTGCCTGTGAATGGATAGAATTTTCGGGTCCTAAGCATACTATGGAGTTTTACATGGAGTGTTTTCCTTTGCCTTGAACATGCCACAAATTTAACTTCTCATAAGTAATTCCATAGCCTACAGAATTGTTTACTACAACTGAGAATTAATCAATTTCCTTTAGATAATATTTTGTTCATAAAAGGAATCATGTTTTATCAAAAAACACAACAAACATTTTCCTACTAGGAAAACCCAAATGCATTTATATTAAAAGTTGCGTGTGTGAAGCTTTCCTGGTTTAGTAGCTATCTGTTCTTTTTCCACTGCTTACATTAAGAAAATTAGTGCTCATCAGCAAGGACAAAGGAAATAGTGATTTAAGGTGAGGTAAATTTTTAATGCTATCTTTTATACTGAGAAATATAGAAAATATGTTCTTCCAAAAATAAAAATCTACAGCTATTTAGTGAGCAAGCCGTGCACACTGGACAACACACTTGTTCAGCTGAGCATTTAGTCTGTCACTTCCAAAATTGGAATGGCCTGACTGTTAATTCAGTTTTCCACTTTAGAGATGGTAAAGCTGTAGTGTTTTTATTATTTCTGTAAACAAAATACTTCATAGTCTCTTGGAAGTTAAAAGATGTAAATAGAAAAGGAGTAATTCTCATTATTTTCTTTTGCATTGACTTCATGAGCTTACTGCGTTCTTAACCAGCACAACTGTTTGTAGACACCCATTCCTTTTGTACTCCAAGTGTAAAAAGCTAAGAACATGTAGATACTATTTAACTTACGTTCTTATAAGTACCAAAGAAACAAAGAAATATAATGGCACATCCATTTTAACTGCTATAAACTTGAGGATGTAAGTACTGCAGACTTGTTGGAAAAAAAAAAGAAAAGTACAAAGTAATTATCCCAATTTACAGCATAACCAAGTAGAGCAAGTTCATGGAATCATAGAATAGTTTGGGCTGGAAGGGACTTTTAAAGGCTGTGTAGTCCAACCATCTTGCAACGAGAGCAGGGACATCTTCAACTAGATCAGGTTGCTCAAAGCCCCATCCAACCTGGCCTTGAATGTTTCCAGGGATGGGGCATTACCACCTCTCTGGGCAACCTGTTCCAGCGTCTCATCACCCTCGCAGTAAATAATTTCTTCCTTATATCTTGCCTAAATCTACCCACTTTTAGTTTAAAACCATTACCCTTGTCCTATTGCAACAGAACCCGCTAAAAAGTCTGTCCTAATCTTTCTATAAGCACCCTTTAAGTACTGAAAGTCCGAAAGTACTGTCTTTCTTGTGCTGAGGGCGTCAGAGTTGGACGCAGTACTCCAGGTGGCATGTCTCTTGTAAATATGCAACTTTTCCCAGCAAAACAAGAACAGACTTCTAAAAGAGTGATCATGCATTCAGGTTATTTGAAAAATAAAAATTACTTACTTTCCTATTTACCTGATCTTCAAGTAAGTAATTCATGAATAATTGAAGATGACATTTTTAAAATACTCAAGTTTCATTTTCTTCTTCAAATCTAAAGGCTATTTCCTTGCCTCATGGCAGAAGCAAGTCAGGAAAAAAGAGTCTAACTATTGTAAAGTGAATCGGATCTGAGCATAGTCAATAATGAATGAGAGATGCTGTTATTCCAGTGTCTATAAGGAGAAAAGCAACTCATTTGGTTGAACCTCCTCGCAAAGGTGTAAACAAGGGAGAGTTAATATGTAGGAAGTAGTCTGAATAGATGGAGAAGAAAATAAAGCCTTTAAGGTGAGGGTTTAACCAAGTGAATTCAGGAAAAGGGAGAGCTAAACAAAAACAAAACTTGGACTGCGTAACTTCAGTGTGTTATAAGACACGATACAAAAGCAAATATCAAAGAATGGGTTTGGTAATAGCATTATATGTTTGACAGCAGTGAAAGAACCCCTCTCTACACCCCAGTGTACACCCTGAAAAAAATGCATGGTGATTGCGGCTTTGAAAAGCCCCGTTTACTGCAACAGATAAACAAGACTTTTATAAATTCATGCACTAGATAAGCATCACTTATCTACAATCTTGGTCTTTTTTGTCATTTTAAATCTGATAATATGCTTCCTGACTTTATTGATGAAAGTCGTATTTTATAAATGACATATAAAGAAAAATCCTTTTACTAGGACACAGCTAAGCTTTTTTTCCTTTGTTTTTCTGAAGAAAAATTTACCACAGAAAAGTGAAGCAGATTCAGCTGACAATGATGTAGAAAGTATAGGAAACATACTAGCAAACAAGTATTTAAATGCCTTTCTCTTTAGGCATCAAGGGTCATCATTATAGAGAAAGATAATAAATAATTACTAAGGAAGTACATGCTGTAAATCATTACAGCTTATGCCATGAACTACAAAAGGAGATGAAGGAAAGGAGAAATAGTCAACAATCTGTCTCAAATGGCTTAGAAGGAATTGCTTATTATTTGGGGAGGGATAATTATCTCTGGCTATATCCATACTGTCTTCTGCAGGCATACCAACATGTTCCATGATGACTCATACTCTCAAATCTTCAGAGTCTTATTGGGATAACCAAGTTGATGAAGCAGAGGAATATATAGTGGGGACAGAGAATTTTATATCACGACAAGATGGATTAAAGGGAGTTATTATTATAATAAATTTGCATGTCCTCTTACTAAAAAGGACATAGCCTCTGTGCTCACATTACGTATAGGACTAATTAATTCACTTCTAACTGAAAATACTTGGTACAACAGAACATATTATGTCACCATGCACCCCACTGAATCATTATCACATGGCTGCTGCTTTGTCCAGTGTAGGTTCCTGTCTGACAGAGAACATTTTGACAAATGCATTACTTGAAAATTTTTCATACTTCTTAATTCGAATGCTACCTGAGTCTTTATGTAAACGTTTAGGATACCCTGTTGATTATAGAATTATTTTATACATTGAAAATCTATTTAATTTCCTTAATAGACTTGCATTAGAAAATATAAAAAAAAACATTAAATATGTATTTTTGGTAAAGCTAATAATTGTGCGATCAAATGTAAGGCTTGCTGAGTAGCACAGAAGTCAGTAATCTATAGCGGGTTTCTGAAGATGATACAAGAGCAGATTCTGAAAGATACCAAGAAGGATGCTGCAAGGTTATCAGCTGGAAATAATACCGCCTTGAGATAATTTTTTACAATCACTTTTATCCACTAATTTGGGGAAGGAAAAAGTAAAAGACTGCTGATCTCTGCAATTTCACAATATTTAATGAGTACATAGTAGCTTATATACGTATGTGGTATTTATAAAGTATATTTAGTTTCCTTTTTTTTTGTTACCCCAGAGATATTTTAGGTGTTCCTTCATGCTTAGTGTTCCAAATTTCTCTTATAACTCCCACTTTGATGGCACTCTTACTTGCTCTTATTTTGTTAGTTAAGAAAATTAAGACTAGAATTCTATAACTAGAAAAGTTACTGAAGATAATATGTACTGGTTATTATTACAACAATACGCTGGCATTCCATAGAACTGAAAGATCACGTTAAAGGAGAGAAATTAATACTCTAGTTAAAAAAAGGAAATTGTTTTATATCCCAGATAGGTGGTCATTCTTGTTCCAAATAACAGCCTCCAAGTTCTATTTCTGAGTTGTTTGTATTAACATTAATCTAAGAATGAAGTGTTTTCTTGAAGATTAAACTTCTTCAACTCAGCTACACTCTGTTGTGTTTCCAAAATTTTCTTCCTATCAAAATACGGTCACTTTGATAATACTGAGTAAAGAATAATAGAAAAACAATGTGTTGAAGTTATCTTCCATGCCTTACTGTCTTTAAGTAATGAAAATTAACTGCTGAGCACAGCAGTGAGTGAAGGACTCACGCAGTGAGCAGCTGCCTACCTTGGAATAACATGTGTTTAAAAATACTTTCTGTTACAGGTAATTTTGTCTTCGCAGTCCAAAAAGCCTCAGATGCTCTCAAGGACAAAGCTCATGGTACCAAGCTGTCTAAAAGTTATTTCCTGGTTTTCTTTAGATAGAGGTTTGTTTTGGTTTTTTGTTTTTTGTTTTTTTTTTTTTTTCCTCTAAATTAAAAGTCTTGGATAATAAAAGTAGACACGTGTATATTAGAAAACACAAAGCAAGCATGCAATCCTGTAACAAGCTGAGTTACACTCAATCCTTTCTCAAGTCATTCAAATCTAGGGTGCTCCCCAGTATAAGGAGGTGCTCAAGAACATCTAAAGTTCATTTTAGATGACAACTTCTTTCACTATAAAAGGTCAAACCTGCTGACATATTCAGCCTTCTCTGCACAGCTCCTACAACGTAAGCTGCATGCCAAGCCATTACAAACTGCTGGTTATGATATTACTGGCACAAAGAAATGCCCAGTTTGCACATAAACAGCACATGGGTGCCCATGCTGACATCAGGTCAGAGACTTAACAGAGACTAAGAGCACTGCTTTTCCACAAGCATCTCCAGCTGTTTGTGGAGTGCTGTCACAATCAGGTACAGCTTAGAGTAACTGCAAAGATTGTCTAAGCTACAGGGCATCTTATTTGTCAGGAAGCAGGACTGTGGACATGAGGGAAGATGATATAAGCTGCTATTTCCTGCTCAGCATTCCTGATCTCGAAATTGGGCTGTACTCATTTAAGTAATATCTTGACCTTCGGTACAGATTTTAATTCTCCTTTTCAAAAGACAGTATCACCAGTTGACTAAAGGACAGGCTTCTGGCTCTGCAGCAGATCATGCAATAAGCTTATCCTTGTGGTTGATGAAATGCTAAACAAACATGAAACCAGGACTGACTAATAATTAATTTGTGTTGGATCTAATAATGAAATAATAATGTTAAATTAGGGTTTTCTGTTTACTCCTGTTCATAGAAACTAGAGGCCTTGGGGCACTTTCACCTATGAATTAAGAATACTGTCTTACTGTTACTGAAAAATTCCCAGTGCTATGTTTTTAAATGGTATTTCAAGACTGAAATTATGTTTTCAGTTGTCAAAATAATGTCAAAGTCACAATATTTTTTCATTTTAGGATGAAAGCAATTCATGCTTAAGTTACAAATGAAACCAGACACTAATATTTTGATGTACTGACAAAAAATGCAAGTCAGATATAACTGCTATAGATTTTCTCAATAACTTTCACAGTTCTATCACCCACTTTTCCCAAATGTCATTTCATGTGCATTCATACAATATACCACAACACAACTCAGTCATGCAAAAGGCAATGGGCATTTCTTAAAAACACCTCAGGATCTTTTTCTTATTTGGAAGGTAAAATGTAAATACTGATGAGATACAGCCCAGCATTTTTTTTTCCAGAAAGATACACACTGTATATCACTATGATGCTCTTTGTGTTAATGCTGTGGATATTAATCTTTTCTGGTACAGCACATTTGAAAGTCCCCAAAAGAGTAGCACAAAATTTTGATAGAGTTTCAACTCGGGAGCTATTTAAATGGTGTGAATACATCTTGCTGAAAGTCACACCTCTACAGGCACTGTATCAGCACACAAGAATGTATACTTCTTTTATGAAAGTAGGGTTGCAGATTTTGAGATTCATACTTCTCTTTATCGTTGTTACCTGTATTACAAGTCAAAAAAAAAAAAAGCATTCACATTCTCATTTCAAAGTGCAAGAAAATGGATTAAAGGTCTGTCTCTGGTGACCCAACATTTAGTAAGGCTCATAAAGCTCACAATGAGAAAATCAGAATGGAAAATTTCTTCAAGTCAGATTACAAAATGGAACATTAAAGGGTTGAAAATAGACGATAAAATGGTTTACCTAAATCTTTTCTATTCAAAGATTCTATTTTTTATGGCATTCTCTTATAAAATCTGTAATAAAAGTGCTTTTCATCACATTTTCATAATTAAATCTTCCTCATTGTAAGGTGCAGAAGCATAGATTAGAAGCTGTTTCTATAATGTGAGGAAAAATATCATACAACCTCTATATCTGAATGAAGGTTTTTCAGTCACAGAGAGTGCAAATTATATGCCTTATATAACAATTAAAAAAAACCCCAAAACTAGACTCAGATTTTTAACATTATGATTGTAATGCAAATTCTGAAAAGGATATTCAATGTCCTTCACTTCTATGAAAATTTCAAAACATCAGCCATTAAGCACACACTTAGGAATTCTTTAACATCTAGGCTCCATTAAAATTAATATCCTACAAATCAGTATTAAGAAAGCTAAAAAAATAACATCTTTTAAAAGTAAAAATAACTGACTTAGGCAAAAGAGTAAACAACAGTAGCCAAATACTTAGGCAAACAACTAAACAACTCCAGTGTTTGGGCTCCTTTGTGTTTCAAATTGAAAAATTACAAGCTATAAATAACAACTATACCCAACTCACAACATTGAGAAGTAATCACATTATGGTTAAAAAAAACCAACCAAACAAAAAAAAAACAACACACTTCAGCAGGACTGCTTAGATATTTAAGAGTTTGCTGAACAGAAACCTATGCATAAATGAATTATGCCTAGACTGGTGCCTCAGCTGCCTGGACACAAATCTGGGTACGTATATGAAGAGAACAAGCAGCTCTGATTCACCGGTGCGTTGTTCCTGTTTTTCTGACTAGTACTGCTTAAAACTATGTAATTCCTGTAATACGTATATGTCAAATGCACGCAGGTTTTGGTGCCTCTGTTGTATGCAGGATTTAAAACCATTCAGCCACTTATTAAAGAAATCCTTATAAATATGTCCTGATATTGCTTATTCTAATATAAAGTACAGAAACATCTATTGTCTTAGACTGTCCCATATTGAAAACCTTTTCTATTCACTTGTATTCAAAATTTCCATAGGGGGCAAACTTGATGCATATTAACACATATCTGGTCACAAATTTCTTCTGTTTACTCACTCTGCCTCATTTTCTCTTTTCCTTTTTTTTTTCTTTTTCTTTCCTTTTTTTTTTTTTTAAATACCACACAGTATGCTCATACAGATAGCAGCCATTCTTATACAATCAAATTATCTACAGCCTTTTTAGCAACTGCCATTTCAAACATTAACTAACTGCAGTTTTAAGGAGACTTAGTCCTTCCTGTGGCTGTAAAACTATACTGATAAGGCAAGTGTGAATTTTTGGTTTTTTTTTTTTTTGGTATTCTAAGAGAAACAGATTAAGCTCTGAACAGATAATGGCTCATACGAAATGCACAGAACCTCAGAAAAAAGTATTCTACCAAAAATATTAGATATAATATTGACCTGCAAAGAGAGTGTCAGTAAAAAGTAATATCCAGGACTATGTAAAGGGTCAACAGACTTTGAGACTTTTGTTGAAATTAGGACCTATTATGTGTGAAGTTTTATTATTATGAAACCAATCGGATCCCTTTGCTCCCAAACTAGAGGCTCAGGATAAAGTACGGCATAGAGATTGGTTTTTTTTCCACAGAAGTCTGGTTTTGACATTGTTGCTTAATACATTTGAACAAAACTTTCTTTTTTCTTCTGTTCTCATTAGCTTGGTAGGCTTTTAGCAAGAGTACTTCTCTCAGCTCAAAATGGAAAAATTCTCTTTTGATGAAGTTTCCAGTAAGTCCCTATGCTTAAGCAATGCTATCACAATTTTAGTGTGGATTGTGCTCTAAGGGTACCCACTGTCTTTCCACAGGAAGAAAGAGTTTAGCTGACTACCTTGGACTGAACTCCAACTACTCTGAATGCAAATTGCTTCATTTATCTATGTTTTAGTGGTGTTGCACCCAGGAACAGCAAAAGTGGCAGTGTATAAACTATTCGTTCTCAGGCTGACAGATCATTCAGGATCTTCCCAGCTACATGCTCCTCTTCACCTTCTTGTATGGAGAATGCCAACTGTGACAAAGTATGCAAATTTAATTTAATGCTTTAATGGTTTGTGTCTTATTCATTAGGGAACTTTTTTTTTTTTAATTAACTTTGCAAAAGATGACTTCTGACCACTCTGAAGTCAAACACGTGTTTGTAATTCATAAACATGCCAAAACCAACACTCTGCTCTTTCTGCTGACATTTTCATACATTGTTGTCCTACAGCATGTGACTAGAAAACCTAATCAAGAGATTTTGTACAAAACAAGAAAATTATAAGCTAGGATCTGTAGTTACCACTAAAAATAAAGTTCCAGAACTCTATATCTAATGCATCTAATTCTTGCAAAGCATTTAATGAGCTTATACCATACTACCAAAATAATCATTCACTGTCAATATCTCTTGTCAAGACAAGTCAACACAATATAAAGATCAGATAGTTTTTACTGAACTGGGTAGTGATGGAAAATTCCATCTCTCTCCATTCTCAAGTATTTCCTATCAGGCACTTGCTATTGAATACTTTCTCCATGTCCCTAAGCCAGCCTACAGGCCCTCGTTCTGACTGCTTTCTCTGCACTTTGTTTGTTTGTTTTTAATCTGTTAATCAGCATTTAATTACTTCAAAAACAGAATCATAATCCTAACTTAAAAGACCACCAGGGATGTAATTAAGCAGGCACTATGGTTGATTTCACGACATCTACACTGAAAAAGTTCAACTCTGACTTGGTGATATGGTTTTGGGTCTGATGTTTTTTGGGTTCTACTTAATTTCACGGTGCCATCACTGTTGCAAATTGCTGCCTTCATTTGTTGAGTCAGTTAAAAAGATTGTCCTCTTTCCTGGAATTCTTACTATTTATAGGATCCACAGTAATTTTAAATTGGCTTTAGAGTTCAATGGTTTTGATTTTTTTTTTTTAATTTTATCTTCAAATATGAGTAAATACATCAGTAATATGTTAGCTCTACCTGAAATAGGACTGGATTCTAAAAATGCACTACTAAGAAGCAAAGACAAGATGACTGAAAACATACACAGGGACAAGACACCATGGTGGCACCATTACACACTTAATTCAGAACTAAACGAGGACAATATTTATGGCAGGACAGGCTGCACTTGGTCCAGAGAATGCCATTAGACTTTACAATAAATACCCACAGATTTTTTTTCAGGGGTTTTGGGGTGCTTGATGGGGTAGTGGTTTCTCTTGTTTATCATGAAAACACTTTTAACCTCTGAAAAGGAGGATTATTTAAATCACCTTTGCATGAGTAACACTCATTTAAAAATCGGATCAAATCTTTACATCTTCCTTGCATGCTGTTGTTCTTCAAGTTGGCCCTGCTGTGACTCAATCAAATTTCAGCTTTTAGCTTAAAACAAAATCTAATCAAGTCATAGCTGATTTTTCTCTTCTTGCTACAGCTTGCCTGAAGTAAACATGTTTGTTTATTGAAAGTGATATTGCTTAACTTATATATCAAATAGAGAAATCTGCAGAAATATAGCAGCAAAGCTCACAATCTGCTTTGGAACAATAAGCAAATATTAACCAAGGAAGCGTGGGAGTAGGTGACATAATACAAATGAGCAGTAACTATTCATTTCTGTTTATATTCCAATTGGTATCTGTGGTCCCAGGGAGCCTAAAGGAATACCTGCTTGCCCTAACCGTATTAAATTAAATGTAATGAGTATATACAATGAAGTAAGGTAATACCTAAACATTTAAGATTAGGTCAAAACTGTTTCATAGCACCTGTCTGCACAAAATAATCAGTTCTTTTTAGTCAGGGTTTTGTCTCCTGCTTCTACATTGGTGCACTTAGCTGTAAGAAATTAACAGAGGCTCATTCCATTGCCCCTCCCAAACACTGTTTTTTCCTGGAGAAACACACTGTGTCCCTATTTGCAAGTGTACTTTCTACTAAGGCTGCATTATTCATAAGTATTAATGGCAAAATAAAGATAATAGAAAAAATACATAAATTCCTACATCCTTTTTCTTTTATGTGGGAGAATATAATCTCATGAATTTTCAGTTTAGGAAGGCGCAAGCCACAGCTCAATGTTTTGCATTCTTCTCCATCGTGATCCTTTGGATTTAACAAGAGAGTTGTGTCAAAGACATCAGATATAAATTAGTCTTAAGTATCTTCAGAGACCTTAGAGAGGTCCAGAGCAATGGCTACAGGATGCAAGAAAGAAAAGGTGGCTAGAGGCTAGGCTTGAACAAGTGACATAGAGAGACTAGATGACCTCCCGAGGTCCCCTCTATCCTCAGCAATTTTATGAAAGAAAACAAGATGGTAATATTTCCTCTAACATTACAGGTATCTCTAACAGTGATAATGAATGCACAAGCCCACTGTTGTTTTCATTTGAGTAAACTGAGTCTTGAATATGCCTGTGCAAAATTGGTGTTTCTTTAATGTTAGATCAATAAGTAACTAACATGAAGTCAAACCTTATCATCAATTACAGTGGCCTTTGTAGCAATTACAAACAGACGAGGCTTAACAGTCTAACTTTTGCTGTCCAACATTTAACATCTTTACAAGAGACAAGAATGATGTTAGATATGGAGGACAACCAAGAAAGAAAAAAAAAAATCCAGAAGAGAAACCAGTTGGATGCCATTTATAAAAATTCAGGGTGTTTCATGCTAAATGACAAAAAGGCAATACAAATATAATATAAAACAGGAAATAAAGTCACAGAAAAAACTAAACTAATAATTCTAAAGAAGCCTGAAAAAGATTGAAATAAAAGTAACGATGACATAAACACAGTAACATGATTAATAAAAAAAGCCCCCAAAATAAATTTCTTCTCATATTTGTTTGGGTTTTGTTTTCAGGGCAAATGGAAGACTTGCACAATATTCTTCACCTAAACTAAGTGGATTTATCACACTGTAGTGCTTTACAGAAACCAGTGGAATTATTTCTATGAAAAGGTTTTTTTTCATTTGGCTTAAATTCTCAAAACGTTTAATGAATATGGACATCAAAATATTTTACTATTTCTGTTTGTCTAAAAGCAGTCTTTAGCATTTGGATATTTAGCAGTAAAATGAACAAACTTTTTCATTACTTGTACTTCTCTTTTCTACACCCCCCCCCGCTTTTTTTCAGCCTTATAATACTATCTTAGCTGTATGACTTTAAGACATACCGGCCATCTTCCATTTTTATTTCTTCAGGAGAAGATACAAGTAACCCTCTCCTCTCTGTTTTCTTATATCTCATTCCAATGACATCAGTAGAACAAGTTAGCCAGAAACAAGCTTGTTCCTATCCAGGAACAAACATAACTAACTACTTTTTCACGTCAGGCAAAATATTTTTGCCGTATTTATAATATTCTTAATCACTCAGAGAGCACATTAATAATCAGATACTGTCAGAACAGGTGATCTTTCAGGGCAGTTTATACTAGATCTATTTCAGAAACAAAATTAAAATTATGTATGAATTATGGCAAAAAAGCTTGATCCAGAACTCAGGGTGGTCACTCCCTCCTGTTCTCAGAGCTGCTTGCAGAAGGGCGAAGCAGAGTGCTACACAATGGGCCTTCCTTCTCTTTTGAGGTCGCATATAAGTTAGTATCGATAAAGCACACAGGACAGTTTAGTACTGCAAAGGTTGATACAAAGAAACATTTTTTATACCAACAAGCTGGCATAGATCATACAAAACGCCAGTGTGGGTTTTGCTTGTTTCTCACAAGGCTGTTAGGCACAGGTCAAAGGCACGCGGTCTCAGTTATTAGAATAAATACCTCAATCTTCCTACAAACCAGTAATTTACAAATTCTTTGGACTAATAGTCCACTACCAGTTCTGAAAATCCAGTTTCCTTAATACAATCCATCCCTGAGCAGCATGAAGAACTTCCATACTTGACACGCATAAAAACAGCTACACCGGTTCAGCCTCTTTTAGGAAATATTTTATGGCTGCAAGCATGTATCAAAATACCATTAAAATTCAGTGGAAGTTGGATGACTAATTCCTATCAGAACTTCAGAAAACTCCAATTAATGAGCTTGGGAACACAGAGGCTAATAAGTGAAAATGTAGTTATTTTTAATTAAAAGGCACAGTGCTAATAAGGACTGTGAGCATCAGAAAGCGCATACAAAGCGGACATCAGCTACGCAGAATCGGCCCACAACTCATTTGTAGACGGAGAGGACATTTCCTAGAACTCTTTTCATCAGCCCTTGACTGCTTGTTTGTTCCAGCAAATTACTTTTTGTTAGAAAAATATCAGTTTCACTCTGTGGGAATGACAAAAGATCAATAAAGTCACAAATATGGGGAATGTATAATATGTTCCTTCACAAGCTAGGAATATTGACAGTCTGTATGACAGATTGTTTCTGTACTGTTGGAGAATATTGTGACATGCTAAACAGCGCAGCTTTTGCACTTTCCGGCTTTCTTTAAAAGGAGGAAAATCAGATCACTTCAGGAAAAAAAAGTTGTAAGAAATTTAATGTTGAGATTTGCAGATGTCTAAGTGATTAAATAAACAGGGTACATTCAGAAAATTTTCTACAGAACATTACAAGTGTGTCAGTCATACTTTTAATTATATTTTTAACATAATGTAATGCATATATCTAACTATTGCTTTTTCTTCTTTTTGCTATGCCCAACATGAAACTCTACCTGTACGCTGTAGTAGAAAATAACAGTTGAAATTTGTCAAACAAACTGAAAGCAAAACCAGATTGAGAGGAGCAAATGGAAGCACCCTATTTAAACTGTTGGGAGTAAATTTTTGAAAATATCTAAAGTCATGCCTGTATATCTTAAGTGAAATGTTATGACAATCACCTACAATTAATTTGACAAGTAAACCAGAAGGCTAGCTGTAAAAGATAAGACAAAGGCACAATACTCAAGACATCAAATATATAATCCATAAAAGTGAAATTAGAGTTCATATAAATATAGTTCTAATTGACAAAACCACAACATTCTGGACACGTTAGGCAAAAAGCTGTGCATTTAATGTTTTTCTACAAATTTGGTAAGGGATCTATTGGAAGTATTCAAGTGTTCCACTGAGAATGGCATGTAAATAGCTATAAAATTATATTTCATAGTAGGAAAAAATTAGAAGCTACGAGAAAGGCTTGAATAGGTTGCCTGAGAAACTATAATTTGATAAACAATTGCGCATGTAATTTTAAAAAAGCTAAGTCAAATTTGAGTTGACTAAATCTCTTCAACATTCCACTTTCCTGACAAGGCATTCCTGGCCATAGACAAAAAATAACAATATTTAAATTTTCTGAAACTAAAGTAGTGTTGATTAGCAATTTTTTTTTGGTTCAGAGAGTCTAGTAGGATAAAATTTGCTGAGAAAAGTAAACTGGGAAATATAGGAGGTGCTTACAAACAGTGAAATCTGAATAAATGTGTATCCCTTTACCGCTGGCTCTATTTGTCAGTAGTTTATTGTGAAGTTGTGTTTTATCAAAAGATTTCCCATGTCTAACAATCTTTGGATTTGATCCTATAGTCAGTGAAGTCACTAGTGAAGAAGTGGTTTTGGTGGTGCTGGTGGATTTCTTTTGTTTTGGTTTACATCGATTACAATATGGTATTGCTACGTGTCATAGTTGCTGTCACTGTCAAGAGCATAAAATTACTCTCTATAAATTTTTTAATGTTTCATGTCATTTCACATGATGCTGAGTGCAATTTTCTTTGAATGCACATAACGATCAAAAGATATAAAAAGAGAAGGGCATTACAAAGAACAGAATAAAGAGCAAAGGAAGATTAGGTGTCATACCAAGGAAGCAAAGGAAGATTAGGAGTCTCCTCTGTTTCCTTATATCTTCCAAGCCATTAACATCACAGCCCAGTGAATATAAACACTGACAAATCACACTGATACTTTTTTGTGCCACTTAATAGAAGTGAACTTGATTCTAGAAGACAAAATAACAGAGGATCAGATGCAAGGCTGACCAAGTCACCTACAACAGCATATCTGTGTCTATTAACAAGACTAGTCAATCCATTGTTACTCTACAGATCTGACCAAGGAATGTAGTGAAGCATTAATTTAGGAATGCCCAGTCATGCTACCCTGGATTAAGATCTCTAAGAGTTATAATTTAGGTCTCAGTTTGGATTTTTTATTGTTTGTTTGTGCTTTAAAAGAAAATTCCTAGATCTTCCTGATATAGAAATGTTTTCATAAAGTTCACATGATTGCAAACTCAAAGCATCACTGTCACTGGTTAGAGAGTAGCTTTACATTGACCCAAGCACAAAGCTACCAAGATATAGTGAGTGTTTGTGTGTATGGACTGACGCTGAGCATAAGACCCCGCTATTGGGCGCATGTTCATTGTCAGTACACAGCTCACAGTTCCTCCGCAGACACTAACACCACTCACACAGTTTCAACAGTAGATATCATTGTTCATGTATCGTTGTGCAAGCCTACCTCTTGGAACAGCCTCCGGACACCCAGCTGGCACACTTGATAGCCTGGGACAGGCTAAACACAGAAGTAGCTTAATGCCATCTTTGCTTCTCCATTATCCACAGAAAGCAAGAGCTGTGGATAGGCAGCTATAGCCAGGCAGAAAGACCCCAGCATACCACTTCCGATGAGTAATTGCATACATTAGAGCACCTGGTGATAGTCAAGCCTCAACTTTGTACTCAAAAATGTACCCCATTTACTGAATACAAAAGACTAGTTATCCTAACATAATACAAATCAAAGCTAATCCCCATCAATAATATATTTACTGTTATCAAACTAATAGAACTGAGAAAAACAGAGATAACGTGTACACAGTGAAGCTATACAGGTAAGGCAAGACTAGCTGTTATTAGTAGCTTATACTTTTAGGATCTCAGTTAAAGTTTATTACTGATAATTTATGTCCAAATCCATTTAAATATTACAATACTTATTGAAGAACTAGTTGCTTTAAAATATTTTCTGTGACACCTGCTGCACTATAGTCTTTATTTTCAATGCTCTAGTGACAGAGGTGCAATTAACACTAAAGAAGTCATGAAGGATCCAGGAAAATCTGTTTTTCAATGTAGCAAACGAAGTGACATAATTAGCACTATTTAAAATAAAGTATTAGCATGGCTCTTAGGAGAAAGTCTAAACGGTGAGCATTTTTAAGGTCTATTTATTTATTTTCCTATAAGAAAAGTAAATAAATCTAATTTATTTACAATAGATGGGTTCAGAAGTCAGGTTATTTATAATACATACTACAGTTATCTGAATGAATAGATATTTCCTTTTATTGGCTACTTATTTACATTCAACTTTAAAATTCAATTGTTTTAAGAACAATTTGGTATTATTAAATCAATTTCTCCAGAGACATAAGACTACAATCCCATTTTAACGTAAAAATACCTCTCAAGTTAATAAAATCAGGATAGTATAAGTAGATTTATTCCTGAACTTTTTCTTTTATAAAAATCAGTGACATTTATCTTCTCTCTTACCCAACAAAAGGCTGTACACCACAAGTAACTTACGTGAACAAATCTGTATAGATTACATATAGATGATTCTTTAAGTAATTACAAAAATGACACAGAATCTATTTTAAAACAGGACATTAGACTGATTATTGAAAAATACATCAATATTAAGAATAAAAGGGATTATTTGTATTCGGGCCTTTTTTTGTTTGTTTTTTTTTTTTTTCTTCAAAAAAAGAGTATATAATACTAAACAGACTGTGGTATCTAATAATAGCAGATACAACTGTATGTTGCAGTTATATGTCTTCCATCTATAGACTGCTTTACAAACATTAGATAACATCATATGTGTCAAATATACCTCAGCAAGTACTGCAGGTAAGGATTAAACTGAGTGCATCAGTGTTTAATATACAGGAGAAAAGAAAAATAAATCTGTTTACTGTGGTTGGTGGGAAAACTGTTGAATTCAATTGGGCAACAATTTCTCAGTGGACTGAAAGAATTACTATGTATGAAGCTTCATGTGACATAAGTTAAAGGGAGAAAGAAGTTAGTATTTTTCACCAACATCTACAAATTGAAATAATCTTCAGCAGCTATAGTTGACACTAAAATTGATCAGGCTGTAACAGCTAAACTTTTGGTCTTCTGTTGCATTTTTTGTCTCTAACAGCACTCTTGGGGAAAAAAAAACTTGTAATAGACAAAATATGCAGTTATGCAAAGATAATCACACAACAGTAAAGGGAATATTGCGACTTCCCCACGCTATAGGTTCATTACTATATTATACAACGTTATGATGTATATACATCTAAGAACTTTGTTCCTTTTTTAGCTCTTCAGGTGAAATTGGGAAAACTACATTAAAATCCTGGGAGTTATACCAGAGAAAAAAAAATTATAAGCTAGAGGAAAACCATAACTATTGTTAAAGTGTTTTCTGGATCTTCTATGATGTTTCTGTGCACACAGAAGTACTTGGCTAGTCTTTCCTAAAGGATAGTCCCTCCCCTACAAAATTCCTAATGTCTGACAGAATACTATAATCAAGGAGGTTATTATTATTATGATTATGATCTTCTTTCCATCATTTTAACACACTGTGGTATTCTTAGATTAGTACACCAACAAATAACATTGAGCCATTTTGCAGGGATAAAAACATTTATGTAACAATGAAGGGTATTACACAGAGTGACTTCACTACTATTACATTGCAAATCAACCCTGAGACTTAATGGCTCTGGAGATAGGTGGCTGCATCACTCTCAGATGTCTCCTTGAAAGTAAATGCTGTAAGTGGCAATTGCATGGTCCATAGAGAGAGATAAGCACCTTAATCTCGCAGCTATATGTACAGTGCAACTATAACAACTGTAGAAAAGGAAATTTCAATGAAAATCTAGGAATAATAGATGGCAATAATTAGAGCTTATGATAGTTTGGGGAGACTTGTGTTTCCAGGAAGAATGATTTACTAAATTAAGTTCAGAGCACCTAGTAAAAGAGGAGGAAAATTTTTGGATTGTCTTTTTTTTTTTTTTTTTCTCTCTCTTTAGTCTACAGGAAGCCATATGCTGGTGATTACTCCTAAAGGGAATAGAGTGTGCTTTAGAATGGGAATCATCAAGGGATGGATTTCAACCTTCCAGAGGCAAAAGCAATCTGTAAATTGTGTCCACATACTTTCCAATCTACCGGGGTCCCTAGATGGCACTATAGTGTATTAACTGTATGCTTGTCTTCCTGTTTTCCTTATAAACAAAACCACTTTTCCTTTCCTGGACCAGGGGCAAGACTACAGGAATTACACATGTTGCATCACCGTCAGCTTTGATGTGTTCTCCCATCAGGCTGCATAGGATTTTACGTGATTGGGAAATGTTATTCCCGAAGGTACAGGACAGTGGGTTTACTAACAAAACAACTGCATAAAATGTCTCACTTCTTAGGTTAACAACATGAGCCCCACAGATGGAAAAGAAGATTTCAGGCAAGCCAGTGATTCTGGAGATTCTGTAGGACTGCGTTGAGGCAAATCTACTGAAGAAGAATCACAGAATCTTAATGGTTGGAATTCACTGTGGCTGTCCTGGATAACTGAAATTCATAGCACAAAGTTCTGAATGGAAAAAGATTTGTAGTATTTTAAACCCAAGTGCTCATACTCTAAACAACCAGCAATTGCACTTTGAAACGACATTTGGGATAACTTGTAATTATGAATGGAGAAGTGCTGATAAAACATGGTGAAAAAAGCACCACAGACCACAAATACCCTCACAGCTGGTGGCATTCACAAGCAGTACTTGTTAAGTACAACTGACACATGCTCTCACACTGCTGGCTTTCTTCCCTTTTGTCTTGTTTCTGCCTAGGAGGATGCAGATGGCAGGAAGAGGAAGGACTGGCTGTTGTTGCTACAGTCAGTTGCAGTATAATTGAGGCAGTAATAGTCTACACTGGAAACAGAATAGATAGAACTCTGAATGCCACTTTCCCAAAGAACCCAACCATTTCCAAGCGCTGGGAAGTACGGCAGGGAAGACTAGGGAAAGTGCGTGGAAAGCTCAGTTCTTGTCTGGGACCCAGAACCGACAAGTTGCTTGAAACATAGCTCTTGGAAACTAAATTGGGAGGAATTATTCTGCAGTAGTGACTCATGTTTTCGTCAAGTCACAGTTCTAATTTCTTAGGTGGTCTGAACAGTAACTATATCTTGATGTCAATTGAAGGAGTGGTTCCGGAAATATAGGCAGACTTTTTTATTGCCTTCATTTCAAAAGGTGGACTCAGATATGTTATTTCTGGTAGTTATTCATCAGAAAAACTAGAAAATGCATCAGTTCTATTCAAGTCACACCTGTGTCACTGCTGATACAACTGATATACAGAACAGTCAATATCTTTCTTCAATGTTATATTCCTGAGACACTTCAGTTGCGTGGGTATATAGAGTACACCTATTAGTAAGATACCTCACAAGCTTAATATATAGTTCTGTGCTTGCTGTCATTACACCAGAGCTGAACTTCTTCCACTGGATTTCAGTCACCATGCGGAATCTTATCGCTCAGTGAACAAGAATTAGTTGATAAAAAAGGATTAAGGAAAACATTCACTTTTTTCCTCATCTTGCAGAAATCTAAATATATTATTTTAGGTATGAAAGGTGGGTGGAAGAAAGTATTATTGTCATCCCAGAAAGAAACTCAGCCACAATAGTTAAACAATTCTTCCAACCAATCATGGATATCTTCTCCCATGCGATAGTTATACCAGCCTTTACATCACAGTTGTTTTCCTTCAAAAACCTGACATATTGTTCATTCCTCTCCCCTGGAATTCCCAAATCTGTGACAGAGTGTTTCTTAAAAAAAGCAAAAAAAAAAAAAAGCTCTCCTTACACCCAGTTTCTTTTTCATTGCCTACAAACAAGTCTCCCTCACAGCACTATGTAGCTTTAAGCATACCTTAGGAAAGGGTATTGTGTAAACTGTGCTGGCAGAAGTGCAGAGCAGTACTCCTGTGCTGCATGATTCCTCCACACCTTCCTTCTCTTTCATAGAGGAAGTGACAGGAGATGCAATGAGGAAGGCTAAAACCCACTTGGAATTGAATCTGGCAAGGGGCAACAATAAGAAGGGCTTCTTCATGTACATCAGTAGCAAAGGAAGACTGGGGAAAACGTGGCCCCACTGATGAATGATGTGGGTGCCCTGGTGACAGCAGATACAGAGAAGGCAGAGTTACTGAATGCCTTCTTTGCTACAGTCTTTACTGCTAAGGGCAGCCCTCAGAAATCCCAGAACCTGGAGGTAAGAGAAAAGGTCTAGAGAAAGGAAGACTTTCCTTTGGTTGAGGAGGATTGGGTTGGAGATCATTTTGGCAAACTCGACATCCACGAGTCCATGGGCCCTGATGGGATGCACCCACAAGCGCTGAGGAAGATGGCAGATGTTATTGCAAAAGCACTCTCCATCGTCTTTCAACGGTCATGGAGAACAAGAGAGGTGCCTGAGGACTGGAGGAAAGCCAGTGTCACTCCAGGCTTCAAAAAGGGCAAGAAGGAGGGCCCAGGAAACTACAGGCACTCGGCCTCCTCTCCATCCCTGGAAAGGTGATGGAACAGCTCATTCTGGATGTCATCTCTAAGCTTGTGGAGGAAAAGAAGGTTATCCAGAGTGGTCAACATGGGTTTACCAAGGGGAAATCATGCTTGACCAGTCTGATTGCCTTCTATGATGGCATGGCTGGCTGGGTGGATGAGGGGAGAGCAGCGCATGTTTTTTACCTCAAATTCATCAAAGCTTTTGACACTGCCTCCCATAACATGCTCACAGGTAAGCTTAGGAAGTGTGGGTTAGATGAGCGGCCAGGGAGGTGGATAAAGAACGGGCTGAGTGGCAGAGCTCAGAGGGTTGTGATCAGGCATGCAGAGTCTAGTTGGAGGCCTGTAGCTAGCGGTGTTCCCCAGGGGTAAGTACTGGGACCAGTCTTGTTCAACATATTCATCAATGACCCAGATGAGGGCACAGGGCGCACCCTCAGCAAGTTTGCTGATGACACAAAACTGGGAGGAGCGGCTGACACACCAGACGGCTATGCCACCATTCAGAGAGACCTGGACAGGCTAGAGAGCTGGCCAGAAAGGAATCTAAAGAAGTTCCAGGAGGGCAAGTGTAGGGTGCTGCACCCAGGGAGGAATAATCCCATGCACCGGTACGGGTTAGGGGTTGACCTGCTGGAGAGCAGCTCTGCAGAGAGGCACCTGGGAGTGCTGGTGTTCAAGAAGTTGACCATGAGCCAGCAATGTGTCCTTGTGGCCAAGGAGGCCAACGGTCTCCTGGGGTACATTAAAAAGAGCGTGACCAGCATGTTGGGGGAGGTCATCCCCTCTACTCTGCCCTGATGTGGCCACATCTGTGTCCAATTCTGGGCTCCCCAGTTCAAGAAAGACAAGGAACTAGTGCAGAGAGTCTAGTGGAGGGCTGCAAAGATGATCAGGTGTCCAGAGAATCTCTCTTATGAGGAAAGGCCGAGAGACCTGCATCGGTTTAACCTGGAGAAGAGAAGACTGAGAGGGGATCTTATCAATGCTTGTAAATATCTAAAGGGCAGGTGTCAAGAGGATGGGGTCAGATTCTTCTCAGTGGTACCCACCAACACAACAGGAGGCAACAGGCACAAACTGGAACACATGAAATTCCATCTGAACATGAGGAAAAACTTCTTTACTTTGAGGGTGACAGAGCACCGGAACAGGCTGCCCAGAGAGGTGGTGGGTTCTCCTTCTCTGGAGATATTCAGAACCCACCTGTATGCATTCTTGTCCAGCCTGCTCTGGGTGAACCTGCTTTAGCAGGGGAATCGGACTAGATGATCTCTAGAGGTCCCTTCCAACCCCTACCATTCTGTGACTCCGTGAAACATAAACTACTGCTCTATCCCCACAGCCATCGGCGCACATTCCAGTCTGAGTTACTTAATCTGTCTGTCAATAGTAGATGCACAAAGTCTAAGGTCTATTCCTTCTGAAGCACCCATGCATATTAAGTTTAGGGAGGAAGAAGATGTTTGAGCAGCGCTGCACACATCTGTAATCCTCAATCAACACCTGGATAATTTTTAGCATAGGAAGGAGAGTTCTTTTTTATTCCGTCATGCTTCTTGACAGAAGCCAAGTTACAGTGCCTTTCATGTCAAATATATGTAAATGATTGATAAACATTAAGTTCAAACCTATAAAAATCAGGCAAAGCATGCAATTAACAAGTAAATGTGTGATAGATTTATCATGTTATGTATTAATTATCTGCATTATCTTTTCCATCATTTGTTCCTCCTTAAGATTAGTTTCGTTTTCAAACCGTAAGACTGGAAAAAGTCTAGCCAAAATTATTTGGTACCAAAAATAGGACATAGTAAGAATTCTTCACTGCTGGTATTCACACCTTAGTTCATTCCTACATTACAAACTGCTCGTTTTACCAATCCACCTAGTTGCCATGCATTCCATAGAAAAATAAAAACATAATATGTTAGAAGAACTCATTCCATAATCCCCTTGCTAGGATGCAATCTGCAGTCTTCCACATCTCTTTTGAGCCTCGCAAACTATGGGATCTTTTATAAGTTTCCTTCAGTGGAATTTTTTTAGGCTTTTTTTTTTAAAAATGAAAAACTAAGTGAAAATAAAAGGCATCTCATGAAAGTGTCATGGGATAACAGAATAAATTCTTGCCCTATTTTAATTAGAACATGAATCCTGCTGAGTTTAATTATCCTGTCTTATTACAAATTTGACAATAAGGACAATGCACCAAAAAAATACATATTTTTTTGTTGTTTTTCAGGAAAAGCTGTCACAGTCCATTTGGATCTCTCAAGTTTACGGGACAGTGTATTCTGCAACTTAAACTTTGTTTCATAAGCTCATTGAGAACCACAACAAACAAAGAACATGGGCTTAATCCCCTTTTGCCCAGACTAGTCTTTTACATAAATTCAGTTATTCATCATTTGAGTCAAAGTTTCTTAACTCTTAATTCATGCACCTGTGATGAGTGAGTTGGGATTGTTCAGCCTGGAGAAGAGAAGGCTTCGAGAAGACCATATAGCAGCCTTCCAGTCTTTGAAGGGGGCGTACAGGAAAGCTGGAGAGGCCTTTTTACAAAGGCATGTAGCAATAGGATGAGGGGTAGTGTTTTCAAGCTGAAAGAGGTGAGATTTAGATTAGATATTAGGAAGAAATTCTTTACTGTGAGGGTGGTGAGGCACTGGAACTGACTGCCCAGAGGCAGTTGAGGCCCCATCCCTAGAGGCGTTCAAGACTAGGTTGCATGGGTCTTTGAGCAACTTGGTCTAGTGGAAAGTCTTCGTTGCCATGGCAGGGCAGTTGGAACCAGATGATTTTTAAGGTCCCTACCAACCCATAGAATTCTATGACACTATGATTTTTTTTTCAATATGTTGATTAATAGAGAGCTAAATTTGGAGCTTCACAAACAGCAGTGCAGTATCGTATATACTGGACATGAAAAATAATTGTTCTATTAATCTTTTCACCTTAACAAATATGACAAAGTATGAGAAGTTATATTTATGCTTTCCCCCATTCTACCTTGTATTAAATAAGAAAAAAATTTTAAATTTTTAAAATTATTTTTTAATTTCAACTGCAATTTTTTTTTTTTTAAGAAATCCTGATATTCTTTGTGCGCACCAATCAGTACATTGACTAATGGATTTAGCAGTGCCTTAAAAGTAATTAAAAGGGAAGGGGTATTAAAGCGTTACAGAGCCATTAATTGCCAACTGTTTTCATTTGAGAGCGCTCTACTGGATCTGCAATTTTTCTGTAAACAGTATTTGGCAAAAGAATACTCTCTTAAGTATAAGTAATCCTGAAGAAGAAGGTTTTGTAGTATTAGATTATTACTTGCTGTATTATTAGCTAATATTACTATCTCAAATAGGAAGAAATATTCTTAAGTTATAATAGAGATGGAAGGTAATACAAACTGTTGTTGGGAAGAAGTTTCTAGTAAGAAAAACTTCCTCAGTATTTTAAGTCACATAATAACGTGCATACTATTCCTGCTTAGCTGAGTTTGAGAATGAAATTATAAAAAAAAGTATTAAATATTTGGGGAGAGGGGTGAATATCTTAATTCAATTATAGACCATATAAATCTAAATTCAACTGGTAAACATTTAGGCAGAGTTATATGCAAATTTTAATGAATCATAAAACTTAAAAGCAAATATTTAGTTATCTACATTGCACATGATTTTCCTCCATCATCTTCCCATCCAGAGGGAAATGAGATTCTTAAAGGTAGGTTATAATAAGTATATTTAGGGGGAAATTAGGAAAAAGGAAGAAAAAAGTTACTGTTGTTTTATACCTCTTAAAAACAAAAACTAAAGCAAAACAAAAAAATACCAAAAACACACTCAACCAAACAAAAACCAAAACCCACAAAAAAGCAGAAGTAATGTCTTCATTTCAGCAGAAGCAAAAACTCCAAAGGAATCTTCAGTTGAAGTAGATGTAAGGGATCATTTTGATTCAAAACACTGATGCACCGTACCAAGATGCTGACTTACAATTTCTCGGTACGATACATGCCAGCGACAACGTGCTGGGTACAGCTCCAGCATTCTCCCAAGCACGGTAACATAAGAATGTAATCCCAGAGGCGGTGGCCCATCTTTATAAGAGACCTGACAGCAACCCAAGTGCAAAATGCACTTCTGACTGTATCCTTCTGAAATGAAATCTCAAAGCAAAAAGAGTTGTTTTCATATATTTCTTTTATTAAACAGACCATACTGGAAAACAGCATGTGACAATGCTGTAGGGCTTTTTCCTAGATAGACAAAACCTGCCATTGACTTGGGATGTTAACAGGACCGAGAACAACCAAATACTACAGATTAGTCTGTCAGTGCTGCTCCAGTTATAAGCAAGACAAATTCTCACACTGCACATACCATATGCAAACTCTATTTTCTTATTATCAGTCAAATATTTTTATAGCCACATTTCATTGTCTATCCAAGAAATCAAACCATCCCTATTTCTTTCAGTGTTTGAGGAATGGGTTTCTTTTCACACGCTGTGGTGCAGTAATACAGCTATTTTGCAACTGCTACTGCAGCAACACACTTCCAAAACAAGCAATGATTAGAACTCCCCAACTAAAAGTTACTGTAGAATTGATCCTGCCTTTCTGTATTTTCTATGCCATGACTCATACTTATTGCATCCACAAAAGAAATGCCTGGCTACTTGCTCCTTAGTTTCGTACATGCCAGCCTAAAATGAAGATATTGAGGAAGGCCTACTAAGCTGCTCCGTGCACGTGACTTACTGTTAGCATAGGGAATCTTCAGACTAGAGCACATCTTCCACCTTCAGGTAAAGCTGTGTACGCCGAGTGAATTGTGCTGTCAAACTACAGGACATTTTCGATTTTGTCGTGCTGTTATACTGCATGTGTAAAATAGATGTATGTTTAATAAACACCATGAGATATGATAATTTCCAGAATTAAGGCTGCAGATATTCCAAATAACTCTGATCTTAAAATAACAAAACTATGAGGATGCTTTAGGAAATTGTTTGCTAGATCTCAAACATAACCTATGGAATTGATGTTGAAAATCTCCTAATCAGCTTCTAACAGTGCTCAGACCAAGATGGCCATGCTAATCCTATCTTCTGGCTTCAAGAACTATATATTTATGTACCAGTGAAGACATCAAGACCACTTGGAATTAGGATACTCTTCGTGAAGAGAAAAAGGTTTCCTTGACCCATAATAGCATATTTATGCTTTTTATTAGCAAAAATCACTCTTGCAAACATACTTTTTCACAAATCTTAAAAAAATAAAATAAAAAATAATTTCAGAGTATTTAAAAGTATTTCAACAACACAAACTGTGAACGCTTCTCCAAAAAGTAATGAAGACAGATGAGCTGCAGAGGACAAGGCTAGTAATCAGGAGAAATGATCTTAAGCGAAAAAGCAAACAGATTATACTTGGTCTAGGGAAGTGAAGTGACAGCATAAAAATATATGGAACAAGATCTGTGGAGCAGACAGGGAATTATGTGAGATAAATTGCATCAAATCAAGACCAGATTGTGTAAATCAGATAGGAGTAAGATTCTAACAATAAAAAAAAGTCTTGAAACACATTACAGCTGGTAGGAAGAAAAAAATGTTCAGCTCTTTTATAGTTTATGAAAAGGACTATATGATATGAAATAACACAGCATTCCTCTTGCTGAGGAACAGACAGAACCTATAAGAGAATGATGCCAACTCTGATTACCTGACCTTTTTTCAACTATACTTTCAAACAGGGTAGAGCATTACTGTCTGTATATTTACACAAATATTGATTTGTGATAGAAATAAAAGGCATTTTCTCAGGTAGGCACTTCATAATTCAGCATAAAACAGAAAACTGCATTCTGAAAATGGCTCCACTATTCAGATATATGAATTCTGTGCCTTTTAAAAGTGGTTTGGATTTAGCCACGTGTAGAACAAAGCAGGAAATAAAGAAATGGACACTGTGAATCAGCAAGAAATTAGCCAGATGCAGGAATTCATTCAGGCTGCCCAAGTTTGGGGGTTTTGTTGGTTGGCGTATTTTTTTTTTTTTTTAGTACAGATGTATTATACTCCTATAACTGACATCAGGAGTAACTCTGGGAGAGACCCAAAAAAGAGAGGCCTTGAGTACTTGAGTGGAAAGGCAGGCAACCTTGTAGCCCTGCAGCACCCTGTCTCTGTGCAGTATAACTGGAACCACTGTGCTGACCCATTTGAACTTCCTTCCAAACTGCACCATCTCACTCATAGAACAGGGAAGTTATTTCATTTATCATACTGTCTATATACTGGTGATTAAAATGTTCTGACATTAACTCCAGTTAGTCTCCAGGCTGTCAATTTGGTATTACGTCAAGACAAGCACAGTTTAAAAGTACCTGTTTATTGGAAAGCACCTAGTTTTTATGGATACTACAGTCCTCGTTATGCTTTATATGGAACACATGGAACCTTTCTTCCTACATTAATTTTCACTTTTACAGCTAGTCTCTTGGGTAACTCTAAGGAGGTAACTGGACAGTTTCTAGAATTTTCATTTCAGTTCTAGGGTTTTGAACAGACACAGCATAGTGCACAGTGTAAATAGGGAGACCTAAGTACTGTAAGAACAGATGTAAATTACTTCATTAATCCTTTGGAAAAAATGAAATTCTCTTGATGCTAGTTATCCTATCGTTCACATATGTAAAGAAAGCTCTTCAACAAACAAAACTGAGCTGACTGAGGTTCTAGCCTGAGGTGCAACATCACTCATTTAAAAAATCGTAACTCTTAATTTGAAAAGACTAAAAGCTATAAAGAAGCCTCAGTGCATATGATTTGGGATAAACTACAATTTCATAAATTTCAGTGAGATATGCATGCTATAATATCTCTTTAATACACTCTGACAATTTTCAAAACAGCTGTTTATACAATATATTGTTCTTACTCAGCATTCTTATTAAAGTTCTGCCCTAGCACATTGTAGAGTTCAGGTGAGTTACAACATAAATATGAAGGAATATAATGGCAACTTAGGTCATATCTGGCAAATATCATCTGCATTCAAACCAGAAAAGAAAAAAGATGCATTCATCCTTAACACGGCAAATTCAAGTTTAGGAAGCTGGCAACATAAGGACGGTAGCATTTGCAGTACTGTCAATTTTTAAAAGACTTTCTGACTGCATTCGTTAGCCACAAACAGAATAGGGTTTTGTATTCTTACAAATTATGAAGTGAACTACATTTTGTTTGCTTGTTGATAGGTTGGTTGGATTCACCTTCCCCTCCAATGATTCCAGAGATATTTTCCATGTATAAACTAAGAACTGCTTATTCAAAATCAATTATAATAAATCTCTTAGCCATAGAGTAAGGTATTTTCATGTGTAGAACATCCATCTGATAAACTTCTGGGAAAAAAAAATTTGTTTTCAAAATAACATTTACGTTTAAAAAGCACACCCCACAAATACACAGCAGGCCATTGTTTTCATATCTAGTTTTCAATCCAGAGCAATTCTAACACTCACTGAAATTTTTGTTCATATCACAAAAACTGAAATCAGAATGTGGATCACTTTTTCAAATACAAGAGTTGTTTGTTCAGCTGGTCACACATTTGGAAGTAATTTCTAGTGCTTTAAAATAACTTCAGATCTATCCATCTTTCTTTCCTGCCTCTCACAAAATGAAATGAAAGCCTCTAGCTCAGAAAGTGTCCAATCCTGCAGCTTGCTGTTTGTTTTCAGAGGTAAGTTATCCATATCATTCTTGTAATAGTTGGGCACGTTTTTCCTACACTCACCTTTAACTAACTGAGATAATTTTAGCAGCTATCCTGGTTTGAAATTAGAAGAGGACAACAGCCACAATCTTATTCATCTTGCTCATTTTATGGGATAACAAGATTAGTTTCTGGTATTAACCCCCCAAGAGCAAAACATGTCTGAAGAAAGCAGTCAATGAATTATCATTTGTCTAATTTAACCTATTTTTAAAGTAATTCCATAAAATTTTTATAGCTAGACTGAAGATCCCCTAAAACAGACATGCCCCCCCCCGCCCCCAGCCATGTACGGTGTTACATTAATCTATTTAGGCAGCCCCTCCAGTGCACTGAGGTAAATACAATCCAAGAACTGGACTTTCCATGTGTTGCATCCTATCTTGGCCTTCAGGGATAACTGAATGAGATGGTTGAAGTATATGGGAATCATCTTGGCACTGATGCACTTTGTTTTCCATTTGGTTATGGTATATCCACAGACTCTTATTTATGCTGCTATTTAGTGAATGCTTGTTGGACATGATTTCTTACTCTTACACTTCATCCAGCTTTCTAAACACTAGTAGATTCTAACTAAAAAAGAACTGTATTTTCATCACACATTTTATCATTTTATGCGCTGAAGAAACACCTTATGCAACTTGCGTTTGGTTAACTGCACAAGGAAGACATCAGTGGAAACCAAGGCTTTCTTTTTTTTTTTTTTTTTAAAAAGTTTGCTAAGGAGGAAGTTAACTGGAATGAGCAGCATGCATACTACACTAAAGGCTCACAGCTATCCACTGACCATTGTCCCTGCAATCCTTACATAAGGGATATTCTTACATAAAGGGTATTAGCATCTCACTTGTACTAGTCTGCTTTTAAGATAGACCTGTAGTGACACGTGGGTTGAGGGTCACATCACTGCGATCCTCCATGAACTTAAAAATAAAGGGAATGGGGTTTTTGTCTCTTTATATCTGTGCTTATAAGTAGGTAAAAATGGAAGAGAAAGGAAGGAATTCACAAGCAATTCATGGTCCTGTTTTTCAATAAGGGTGATCATTCTAATACGCTAATTGGCAATACCTGTTACTCCTTCAATGGCTAATTTTGTGAAGTGAATATTTTAATTGAAAAAGGGTTAGACTTTTCATCAAAACTCATGAGGTACATTAAGTTATTTTATAGAACAGCACAGTAAGAAGGGGGAATTTATGAATTGTGACTGACTACTTTTTCATCTTTTTGTTTGTTTTCCATTTTGTATGGAGACAGATCTGTGAACTTTATATAAATTTCCATATTTTACTTCACAGGGAACACTAGACTAGAAATAAAGAGTTATCTTCCAGGTAACATTTCAGTAAGATACATCATGATGCAGAATAGTTTTGTTGCACGATAGTTTACATTAGTACATTCAGGTAAAAAAAGCTTAACATCTTGAACACTACCATATTGCAACATATTTAGAGAGTCTATGAAGTCTCACAACTGCTTTTTCCAAAATTAATATTTCCTGAATATTTATTCTTGCCTATTTCAGCAACTTCTACAGCATAATCCAATAAATGTCTTACACCTGAGGAAACAATGTTTCATTATGTCTTTCATTTCAGGCTATTTTCAGCCATCCCTTTGAGTGTTTTCAGGGGATCACTGTAACAGCCCAATAGCAAAAAAAGGTCCAACTTTCTACAAAGTTCCATTCTACCTTTTGTAAAAGAGTCAGGAAATTCCACATTAAACTCAGTTTGCCATGAACTGGGGCTTTATCACTTTATCCACAGGAAAAAAAAAAAAAACACACAACAAAAAGAATAAAGAGACACCTTTCTACAGGAATCTTTCATAAAACATCTTTGAATTGCCCCAAAAGAACTCCAGAAATAGCAGTGTGTTGCACCCAAAAGAGTAGAAGAGACAACAGATAATGCATTGGAGGTGGTACTACCTCTCTTCACATACATACCAGGAAAAAAGCTACAATTTCTGACCCCCTCAAAAAGCACTGAGCCTTCTCTACATTGGGATACTCTCCCCGGAAGAACACACCTTCAGTTCACAGCCATTTACTGAAATGGAACGGGGGCAAAATGTCAGCTCCAGGCCTGCTTTGTGAATTTGGTGTAACAGACATAAATGATGTAGTCTTGAATGGTATAATTTTAAAACCTAACCAATAGGAACAGATAAAACAAAGACAAGCACTTCAGAAATGGAACTTATTCAGAAGTGACTGTTGTTCAAACTGAATACTTCACAGCAAGGCTGATTGTTTAAACTTTGGTATTCTCTTTACTGGCTTAAATAACATCATAAAATTAATATTTTCTTCCACTGTACAACATTTCACCTAGGAGAGTTTATGGGTTTCTAAAAAAACGTTATGTAGAATGACCGTATACAATTAGTAAGTTTTTTCTTTCATTCCAAGAAAAGATTTTCTGTGCACGAGGAGTTCAATGACAGACTTAAATTCCATTTTGACAACCACAACCTTCACACATAGAAGCCCCCAAAACCTCCTACAGTCTGTGTCTGACCATACTGTCTCAATACTAGAGACACACTAGAGAGATGATACTCTCATCCAACAGCACTGATGACTTTTTTTAGGTAAGAATTGTTATTAATATATTATTCATTTGAGGACACCACCTGTGATTTGATTTTGTTATCATTATAGTCAAGGCACAAAGCCATTGCGCAACTGATAGATAAGTTTTACCACATGTAATTTTTTGCCATGTTCCAGAATCCACTTACAGTGGATTTTCCTTATGGAAAAAGTCCTGTAGAAGCAACGATTTGTATTAATCTGGGTTTTGCTACTCCTGTTTTGAAAGATACCTCTTGCAATTAACTTTACCAATTAACTTGGCATAAAATAAGGAAGTAACATCACAGACAATCACTCCAACACATAAGACAAAGCAAAAAAAGAAAAAGCCTACTGTTATTCACAGCTGGTGGTAAGCCAAAAAAAAAAAATAATCTGACAGCTCAGGCTGAAAACAGTACAAAAGCCAAGAAACTCAGTGATTCAAAGGAAGGGCTTTGAAGTCAATGAATTGCCGAGTCAGGATCTCATTCAGCAGATACAGGAACACATGCCTAACTTCAAACGTGTAAGTAGGCCAGCTCGACTTATTTGCATCATGGCACCTTTATATAAAAAATGCAAATGAGAATCAGATACATCTACTTCAAAGAGCCTTCTCCTGAAATTGTAGTCTGAAATGTAGTTAAGCATGTAACTGAATTCCACACACTTAACTGTTCACATGAAGCACTAGATAGGTACTGCCTTATATGCAAGTTCCAGGCATGGTTATTTTGCATTATTTCGTATAGACACTTCATTTGCAGAAGATCATAGGTTTCCATATCACTGATGAATGTCCTGAGTTATAGATGAAATAATGTGACATTACATCTCCACAAAGCTCTTGGAACAGAAAAAAAAAACTGGTTAAGAACGAGAAAGTGCAGAAAAACATATATGAATATATGCAATCAAACACTGCTGTTTGGGAAGATGATCATTTTTATAAAGCGGAATGTTTGCATCTGTCAAAAGTTTAGAAAACAATACCAATACCTAAAATATAATGAAGGAGACCAACTGGTAAAAACTGAACGTGGGATCTGTGCGAGTAATGCCAGCTGTGAACATGTATCTGTGTCAAACTGCAATGAATAGGAGTATATTACTTTGTTTACTACAGGTTATGAATATATGATAGAGACTGCTCTACCATGTTAACAAGCTCCTTAAGGGACACAAACATAGATAGAAAGTGAGCTCAAGGTGGTATCTCAGCAATGCAGTCAAATGTAAGGTAGAATTTGTTCCTCAGTGTATACCGTAAAATGAATTGCTTAGCACAAATAGTTCTGTAAGTCAATGAAATTAGCTTGTAGACTGTTTTAAAAGGTTTTGGCAGTAAGATGAGTTTACTAATTCCAGTAACTTTATTGGAGGTTGTAGCATTATAAAGGTGCTGATGGCATTATGTTTCCCTCCTTTGTCACTGGCAAGGTTCTAATGGGATTGTCTAATAAAGACAGTTGACATAAAAATAACCTGATCTGGGAGTCTAGTCTGTGCTTCACATGGTTTAGTAATTTCTCAGAAGTGTTGCAAGGACAGACTAGAAAATAGAAAGGTTAGAATAAATTAAGAGACAAAATTATGAATTTCTACATTATGTAGAATGTACATAAAAGGCAGGTAAGTTTTGGGGGAAAAGAGTCTGTTAACTGGAAAAATGCAACAGCCTGTATGAATTGCCTGCCTTACTCTGCATCCTATTCTACTATTTTTTGTAATGTTTTTACAAGTTTTACCATTCCAAACGACAATCCAAATAGTTCAGATTACAGAGTTTTATACTTGAGTTTGAAAGAAAACGTGTAAAATTACAACTGCCTTTCTCTTTCTTTTTATGCATTAACAGTATGTAAATGAACATACATCTTTCCTGCATCAGCGTAGCATTCCCTATATTATGTATTTGTGAAACACATACTAAACAGTACAGACTTTTTAAACCATCCTTTTGACTTGTTATTTCTCATACCGCACATAAGGTTTTCCTCTTAGTCCTACATTTATCTAGCATCTTATTCATACAGTTTTCATTTATGCACTTTGTTGGCGCAACGTAAGAACAATTCTGTCAGTCCTACAAATGCTCAAATTATACCTTTCAAAAGGCAAGTGCTATTATTTATATTTTTTTCTTTGTTTAAAACAGTTCAAGTTAACATACATTTTCACTGAACGAAAATATTAATGAGGTAAGAAGAGAATCATGTATATAGTACCCTCTCCACTCTGAGTGAAGGAGAAAAAAAAAATACATAAGCCCAAAGAAATATCATTCCTAGAAGCCTTTGGGGAGGTTGGTATTTCAAATGAAGTGACTGCGACTGCCAAAAATGTAATTAAATTCTGTATTTAGCACACTACTGGCTGAAAAAATACTGCAGGGCATTTTGCTATTCCATCAGGGCTTCACAACTTATGTGTTTTCATTTCCTTAGAAGCCCTCCCAAAAGCGGTATTGCCTCCCAACCTTCAGACTTTTCTTGGGTTGCATTCTGGAACCAATAATAACTCGAGTTTTGAGGTCAGGTCTGGAAGAAAAGGGACAAATAATCACTGTTTTGATAATTAAGATGCTAGTTTTCTACTGTGTATTTATAAAATATTACAAAGTCTTCAGGAATTTGTTTTAGTGATTAACAAAAAGTTAAAGTTATGCTAAATTCATTTCACTGAAATGTTTATTTACTCTTATATTACTCTGACACCTTATTTAAAAGCTTGCATTTGTGGTCTAATGCAAACTATATTACAAAGAAAGAGTTATCTGTGGCTACTTTTAAAAAAGTTTGTGTGGAATATTCTGAGTTCTGCTCCTGAACACAAGATAGAGAAAACAATCATGACGGCTGTTACATTAATTGAATGAAAATGTTCGTCAAGTGGTTGTTTTGTATGCAGTTATAACATTTCAAAGAATGAGGCCTTCAACAGCCAGAGCAGATAGAGAGAACCTGATTTACAACAGATACAGCTTTATAACAAAGGAACCACATGATCTTAGGGCTTCCATATATCTATTTTCATATCTATAGATGGTTGGAAATACCAATTTCTGTCATGAGGCTACATTATCCCAGATTAATCACCAAATAAGTTGTGAGGCCCAGGTGGAGCTAAGTCAAGAGTACATCCTCTTCTCCTCAACTCTGAGTATTTTAAGATTTTATTTACTAGTATGATAATTATCTTTTAAATCCATATTACATTAAAACCAGTTTAACTTAATGTGGAAATTACCAATAAAAAAAGAATCCAAACCTATTAGACAGCTTTAATAGCATGTACTCTATTTAGACCTAAGGCAGGTCCTAATCCCCACTCAAAGTTTTTCAAACTTTGCATAGTTAAAACAAATTTCTGAGAAGTAACTTACCCACTACATAGGTACTCTGAAATTCACTTTCTCAAAGCCAATTAATAATGTATCATCATTTTATAGTAAGGCTTTTATAAGGGATTGATCTGCTGCTTACAAAGTTTGCAAAACAGTATTAAAACTGCAACCCCAGCAAGTACACAGAAATAGACTGTGCATGGTAATCTGTATATTCATTCTGGAACATAGGTCAGACTGTACAAGGAAAGTTCCGTTTCAACACATAAACCTCTACGTGACCACCGGAAACAGAAACAAGTCTCAGGATAGCACAGCTCGACCTCTTGCAGAAGGTCTGGTGTTGCTGCAGGCTTGCAAGGCAACCACCACAGGCAGTGCTAGAGAAAGGAGGAGGCTTGAAATACCAGTCTACAGGGGGAAGGAAGGAAGTCAAGTCAAAGCCCTCTTTTTGATTAGCAACACTAAAAGGAAAAAATCCTTAAGTCAGAAATAAGAGACAAACCAGTACGAATTCACTATACATAACATTAAGTAAACTGAGGACATGAAATGTAATCAAACTCTTGCAAAATAAGCTCACAAATAAATCATATTAAAACCAATGGAAAAAAGTGGGATGAGAGAAAACTTTGGGGAAAGCTTCAAGTCAAAACAAATACTATAAAGGCAAGAAAACACTATTTGCATGCATAAACCATTCAAAATTCAACCCAGGAGCCTAAGAAGCCCCTCAGTTGTCACTAACCTGAACTTCAAAGCAACATTCACCAAAAAGGCGAAAGCTAAACACAGCTGTATCTAGACAGAAATAAAATAGCAATAACCAGTATTTACATCCATTTCACCATAAATTTTGGAAAAAGATCAGAAAGAAATACTTAAAGTTTATAACGTTGTACTCCTTATAACTGAAACCACTACAAAATTGGAATAATTTTTCCCCCATTCTGTTACCTATGAGAAAACTAGGTGTTATTTGGCAATTAGGGGAAGAGGGGAGGAATTTGCTTCTTTTCACTGGAAGTTCTATAATATTTTTTTGTTCTTTTAATTGACAATCTCTAGTTCAGACAAATTATTATTGCAATTCATGCACGGGATTAATATCTCAATAATCCTTATCAGAGCACATCATGATGCTATTTGATTGCACTGCTGTCATTTTAGAATATTTGCCTAGAAGGTATGTATATCATTTCAATGTTTAGTGCTTTTTAAATAGAAAATACTAAAGCTGTACTCCCAGTATCATTATATATCTGTGTGCTGAGAAAGTATAACTGCCCAGCTCAACAGTAATAACATGTAATTGTTTACCAATCCCTCTTCCTCTCTCATTTCATTTGCACTATTATTCCAAGTGCTATTTTATTCAGTCATCTAATGCACCTTTCTTGTTTCTAATCTCAATCTTTTTCACCTTTTTGTACTGTTCTCCAGTATTCATCTTTTCTTCTTTCTTATTTGCAATGATGTTTAGACCTGTATCAAATTCCATTTTTCTGTAACATTACTTTGTATAGCAACAAAATTTGTGCAGCTTGTAGAATAGAGGACAAGTTCTATTCTGAAGGCTGACTCCCATTCACAGCATTAATATCCGTAGTCATATAAGGTATTACTGATCCTAGCTCTTTATTTGTTGCATTACCCAATTCTGCAAATTAGAACATGCTTTTTCATATTCTACAGAGATATATGCTTTCAATGACAGTGGGAGTTAATATGCTAAATGGAATAAGAAGCTCAGATACAGATATTATACTTTCAGCCTGCTCTGTTATCACAGCAGTAACCCTAACAAAGGGCCAGACTAGGCACCTGGATATTGTAACCTCTTAGAATTCAAACTCGGCCATACTAATAAGTACCCTGGCTTAAGGCATATGTAAGACAATAAAGTTAGTCCAGAAACACTGGTGTAATTGACAGGAGAAGCTGGCACAAATTCTACTTCCTACTGCCTTGTCTAACTGTAGAGAACGTAGACTGTTGAATTATCACACACTTAAGGTTCACCCCAACTCTGGGCCTTAGCATATTAGTGACATACTCTCCAGTGATACAAATGCAGTTCTGAGTTGACATTCAGCAACAGAACTGTACTAGCTACAGACCTGTCATTTTATATCACCTCAGTATGGTAAAGTTTGTTTTTAAATACCCCATGGATTGTACAAAACATGTCCACAGAGCAGGTTTGGAAATAGTGAATTTCCTCCATTGGCAGCAAGAAGGCCCTACTGCAATGCAGTCCCCTTGCAACAAAAGGATTGCCAATGAACTGAAGCAAAATCTTCCTCTTTAACAATTGGTATTGCATAAGTGCTGTAAATGCAGTCTTGGGACTTCGGTTGGACTGTTGTGAACATGCCTGAGCTTCATTAAGGCTTGCAAAAAGCTGTTGCAGTTCTGTATTACTAATTCAGGGCTGATAATAGTACTTTTATCAATTAATGTAAAGCTGCAGAGAAAAGGGACTATTCAGACTTCTGGTGAAACGGCACCATTCAAACTTATTTCACTTGACATTAGCTGAGAAGGTACTTCAAGTTAGACATCAGTTAACAGAGTGTTTACTCTGCAGACTTTTATGACCTCAACTCCTGCTACATACTTCCATTCAACTGAAACTTTGAGCACTGCTAAAATACAAAAACAAAGAGTATAATGATCAAAACTAAATAGAAACTAGAGACAAAGAGAACACAGGATATTGCATAAAATCATCCTTGTAGGATTGTATTGCAGTACCATAAAACCAAGTTCAGTCTTCCAAGCTTAAAGTTTATTCTCAGGATTGTTTAATGAGTGTTTGTCAAAACGTTTGATGCATCAGGATGAAAACATTTATCAAATCTTGATAACTGTTGTCATCATCATATACTTAGCCTATATTCAAAACAGAACTATGTTACTGGACGGCAGATCTGAGATATCAGATTTGCGTTTCAGCAATCTGAAACATGACAGAGTGAAGGCTAAAGGATACACAGGCACAGAGAGCAACAGAATAAAGAAGGTCTTAAAAACAGAAGTGAGCCACAGATGTAATAGGCTATAGTTAAAGTGTTCTTTTTGGCAGGAAATAATCATAAATAAAGTAAAAGCAGCTCTAATGTAGAATGTACATGTTGAGCATACAACTGTCAATTCAAGTTTTTCTCAACACATTTGATTTCAAGAAGTAAGCTAAAGGTAAATCTTGCAAGGTTAACTGTGGCAATTGCCACCTCCCAAACTTTTTCTCCAAAGCACAGACTAAATCTTTAGCTACCTGCACTGTAAAGTAAAGTTACAGTTATTACATATGATTTATTGCTGATTCTTTCTATTTCTAACTATGTTTTGGAACAAAAGGAAGTTAGTTCGGCAGTGTCATGAGAGCTGCTTATGAAACTAGCAGCTTGAAAGCTCTAATGATGCTCTGAACTGAGGTCTACATCCACTCAAATCACTTGATAAGAATACCACCGAAAAAACACAGAAGACAAAAGTACAAACAATGTCAAGAGCTGGCTTCTATGATCCCTTCAGTTATTACCATCAGTGACACCACAGTAAAACAGCACTTTGATTCTCCCCCACACCCCCAGCTTCTCTCTTTCTCTCCCTACAATGCACTGTGAATCTCTGTCTCAGGGATAAGCTCACCTGGGTTACTCTATTCTGTCAGACAGAGATATTCTTTCTAAAACAGAGCTCTTGTACCTGGCAGGACTAGTCAAGGTACAGAAGTAAATTATATTACTGTAAGTCATAATGCCTTATTTCACACACAACTCTCATACACAAACTCCATCACAGCTGGGCTAAATTCCTGTTTCAAAAGTTGCAATTGCCAAAAAAACCCAAATCAAGTGATTGGAGATGTCAGTCCTTCATAAACAATAAAAATAGCAATCCCACTAAAGCTTTGATTGATCTCAGAAGCCTAAATTTACTTCCTAAAGCTTATTGAATAAACAGCCTCTGAACACTGTTAATTAATCCCACTCTTTGCCCCAGTCATTGTCGTTGGTATTTTATCCAGCAAACAAGATCAATTATCACTGTTGTAAGTCCACTAAACAGTTTTGGTGAACAAAATATCCACAATGGTAAACAAATTTGCTCTGTTTAAAGACACCTGGCTTCTGTATGCTGTAAACATATACAAATTAGCTTCCAATTTTCATTGCATTTCCCTTGTTTCAATTTCAAACTATTATATTTTTAGCAAAATGTATCACAAATATGAGGAAAAAAAATCCCAGTCTGCATCTGCTTCTGGAATTCTATGTCTAATATATGATACAGGTAGGAACAGGCAAGATCTTTAAAAACAGATTCTCTTATATGATGATGAAACAACTTTGCTTATCCCATGTTCAAATGTTTCCACGCAATTTAATCTCTACAATAACAGCATGCACCAATACATAACACAGTCTTTTTCCCTTTCCCTTGTGTCAGTGTGCAATGCAAGCACCCACAAATATTGATCATCTGTTTTAATTTGATGATTTCTTCCTTTTAAGCATTCAGGTGACTCGTAAGTATCAGAAAGGTAAGGTCTAGAAAAAACAAGGGTTTAATGTACATTCATGGGGCCCTGTGCAAACTGCGGTGACGATTTCTGGAATAGTATTCCATGAAATCTCCTGCGCCATTACCCTTCCCAGAGCATTTTGAATTTTGTTTCTAGAGACTCGGTGACACAAATGGGTGATTTCAAGCTGTCTGTTCTCACTGCTAATAGATAATAGCAGGCTTTTAAGAGTGCCTTAGGGATGAATGACATCACAGAGGGGCTGAGGTCAGTCACCAGAGTTTGCAATCTTGTCACATACAAGTTCCTTTAACTGTATCCAAAACGCAGTTCCTGAATATGCCACATCTAGGGAGCAGGCATAAAACATTTTGAGGGCCAGAGCTGCTTTCATTACACAATGGGTGAAAGGACACTTCATACCACATACCTTGCAGTAAATGTATGCACATCCCTGCAATACAGTTTCAACATCTTAAACAGAGATGAGCATATATTACATTGGAGAAGATACAATAAAAAGTGAACAACACTACACTTGTTTCCTGCATCTTGGTGTACATGTAGTCATCCTCTGCATCATCCTTTTTCTGCTTGAACCACCATCTTCCACTTTGTTTTAGCACTATCACCATGACCAATTTCTACTAGAGAGGGCAATTTCTGCCTCCCTTTCCTGAAGTAAAGATAAAAAAAAGAAAGAAAACACTCTTTTGGAGTGAAACGGGATTGGAGTCCCGTTTCATACTACAAGGAAGTTAGAAGTAACTACCAATGGAATAGCAAATGATACAGGAACCAAAGGAGGACAATAACAAGTAAGTGTTGGACTGTCATCATTATTTTACAATCTACACCTCTACACACAATTCCTGTGTCCAGCTGACATCTACTGTGCATGACTCTGGAGAATGGGAAACCTGACTCTTCAATGTTTGGTTTGGACTGTGTGATAGAGGAGGAGCCCTGATCCAGAAAGACAGAGTTTTGTTCCCCTTTTCCCAGAGCAAATCATGCTCCACTACCTTTCTCTGTTGAGGGTATTCACCTGTGACGTTAGTATGGCTGTAGCTGCTTGGACACACGCATCTTGTTTCACCTGGCTGCTTTGAATCCAGTTCTTTAATTTTACGAGGCATAGAAAACACAATAGTCTGCAAAATGGTCCCACCTACATGTGCTCTGCACACTATCTTCTGTATGACTGCATGTGCTATCCAGTCACCCCTTCTTCATCAAGTCCTAGCAAAATGTTAACTTCTAAAGTAAAAACAGACTAGATAGACCCTTCCTGCAACCTCTGAGATAAAGCAGGTATTTTGTGAAACCCAGCCCCCAAACCAAGATGACTCAGAGATCACCCAAAAGGAAATGAGAGAGGGAGAGGCTGAGAAGTTCAGCTCCATCTTCCTGGGGGAAGACAGATGAAAACCATCTCAGTTCTTCCTGTTGTGCACTGATTTTTATCATAGAATAATAGAATGTGTTAGGTTGGAAGGGACCTTTAGAGGTCATCTAGTCCAACCGCCCTGCAGTAAGCAGGGTCATCTTTAACTTTTAAACTCAATCCCTTGAAAGTAAAATGGGCAAAAAGAGGTACTGTAAATGCACATGTAGAGGATGAAACCCGTGAATTTTGTGTCAATCTATTTGCACATGTATCACATGGTATGCCAGAAAAATCCTGTTCAGCATTATGATGGTCAGCTGAGTAATTATCTATGCTTTTGGCTGTTGCCTCCCATTTTATTTGTTCCCACTTGTCATTCATCCCATCTACCAGATGCACTTTGTCTAATCATTTACATTGTTGCTCCTGGCATGATCCTTCTATCACATTTGACCTCGCCGAGGTTTTCGCCTTGTTTTACAATACTCAGGTCTTGTTTCCATGGATAATTACTTAATACTGTTCTAGCAGATAGTACTCATGCATGGTGGTAGAGAAGAGAGATCACAATATGTCAATGAGTTTCATTAATGGAGAAAGCTTACATTTGTTCTATAAAATGATTTCTGTCATATCTGGGGAAAAATATTCTTCATAACTAAAGAATTTACATGTTGCTTATCAGAATTTTCATTTGAGAAGAACTTGCATTGACACAATTTTTTCAGGATTGTGACTAAAGACCATCTTCAAACTCTTAATCCAAAGAAATTTATCACAAAAATACATAAGGCTCCTCAATATACAGATTCAGATGGTAAAAAGAAGTTAGCTGTGGTTTAGACCATATGCTTTTCACTGTTTCAAAGGTGTTCTGACTTGGATGGGACCAAATACAACTATCACAAATCATAGGTAACATTTAGTTGTGCCATTTGAATCGCACTGGTTGAAAGCTAGAACTCTTATTGCCCTGCCCCCAAGCTCTCTCTAGTTCCTCTCTGTATGAAGAAAATTAAAACCATGCATTAATGCCTGGAATTTTGTCAAGAAAGCACATTATCATGTTAATAAAGTTTATCCACAGAAATACAAGCCACATGCAAACATGTGATTACAGATTGGGTTTTTTGGCCTTTTGAAAATATTTATGCTTCATTGAAGCCTTTTGTTAAGCCTCTATCAGAAGGAAAGTGCCTAACCAAAATGACTTTCCTATTTAGTCCATTGTAAAGGTTCAACAGTCAACCATTAATAATTGCAGACACATAAAATAGGATGAATTATATTCAGCAATGTACCTCCAACTTAATAAATCTTGCAAATAGTTTTGAAGAGCATTGTAAGAAGTCTTTTGGAATGGTTGAAGTGACTGCAGTTTATTGTGCATTTTTAGTATAAGAATCTTTCCTTAGACTACGTTATCGTTTCTCTATGCTTTCGTCTTTATTCAAAGAAAAGATATAGGGACAAACTTTTAGGTTTATGTCCAGTGATGACATCCTGGTTTTCTGACAGCAAGTAAGTAAGGAAAATGTTTGTCTCAAGCAGTGAGAAATCAGAACTCAAAGCGTACAATTTTGCCTGTGAATTTCTACACACCCTGGATGACTCTCTAAAATATGAAAACTTACTAGAAAAGTGAAAAAATACCTTCCTACACAGAGCTGTAAGAATTTATTACTTAATGCTTAGAAATGTTTGAAAATCTCCATTTAAGATTTGTGCTTACATTATTATAATTATTATTTGTTTAATAATTCAAAGGTCAGTAAAAAGTTAAGGAATGACAAATTTGTAGCTGCAAAGAATGTACAGTAGGAATGCTGCAACAGCAGGATTTGAACAGCAAGGGAGATAGGCAAGGACAGGAGGAAGAGATTGTACAGGTTTTCTTACATACTATGTAGACATACAGATGTACACACACACAGAGACATACAAAGCCCATTCACCAAGCAAGTTATTAGCTTATCTTAAACAGTGTAACTAATTGATATGCAGGAAATAAAAGAATAGAAAAAAGTACCGCTGTACAGAGAGAGAAGGAGGGACTAAAATGACCAAGCAATGGGAGAGGGAGTACCAACCAAGGTCAGAGAGAAGAGGAGGTGCTCCACGGTGCCAGAGCTGGTATGTCCTGCAGCCTGCAGGAGAGCCCATGAGAGACAAAATATTTACTGCAGCCCATAAAGTAGCCCACGCCAGAGCAGATGGAAGGAGCTGCAGCCTGTAGAGAGTCCGCAGTGGAGCAGAGCAGAACAGAATTTTTCTGACAGGATTGCAGCCCATTGAAAACCCTGCACTGGCGCAGATTTTCAAGATGTGGACTGCACCCCACGGAAAGCCAATACCAGAGCAGATTTTTTTTCCTGCAGGATAGCAGCACATGGGGAGAGCCCATGCTGGAGCAGGGGAAAAGCAAGAGCGGGAAGGAGGAGCAGAGAGAAACTGCTATGTACAGACCATACCCCCCAACAATTTCCCCTGTCCCTCACGCCACCACCATGCGGCTCAGCGGGGTAGAGGAGTCTGGAGTGAAGGAGTAAAGCTAGGCCTGGGAAATAGGGGAGGAAAGGCATTTTAATGTTTGCCTTTGTTTCTCACTACATGAATCTATTTTAATTGGCAATGAATTAATTTTGCCCACAATGGTAATCAGTAACAATCTCCCTGTCTTTTTTTTTGACGCACAAGCTTTCTCATTCCCCCCCCCCCATTCTTTTCCCCTACCCTGCTGAGGAGGGGAATCTTACTTCCCTCCGTACAACACAAATATATTTATTATTAATTTAAGATTTGTTTCAGTAACTTTAGAGACAGAACCTATTTTATAACTACAAGGAGCTCTTATATTTAGGAAAGAGACCTCAGTTCAGAAAGAAAAGCATTTAAGATGCATAAATACAGCACTACTAAGCAGAGGGCTTAGACTATTTCACACAGCTATAGTTTGGCAGCTTGTACCTTAGCATACACGTCCCAGTCAGCACCCTCAACCTTTCAGCAAAACACTCAATCGCCATTGATTTCTGTCATCTCTTGAAGTTGTATAATTACATCCAGGTTTTTATAATCTGTTTTCAGCTTTACAGGGCAGAAAAGGACTGTAAACTTTCTCTGGTTCCCATTGTCTTTCCTGCTCTCAATCCAGATTAAATTGCCATTAGCATTTGTAGGTGATTTTTTCCCCCAACACTTTCTACTCTAAACTATATGTACCAAAGAGGTTACCTCGGCTGTTTTTCACCTGCTTCTATGGAAAACCTTGCCATGTCAACAAAACAGGACAAATGAAATGGATATTATTCTCAGAAGTAGCAGATAGTATTACAGGAAAAAATTGCTACCAAAGAAAAAAAAAATGCAAGAACAGAAGTGCCAAAACGAAAGATAGTCAGAAGCTAGTTATCCCAGTGGCAGTTTCTTCACAGCAAGAAGACACATCAAAGAAAAAGAAGAAAAAAAAAAAGAGTAAGTTCTAGAAGAAAAACTGGTTGGCAATAGAAGCTGCTTAAGAATAGACCAATTCAAACCGAAGAATAACTACAAGATGAAAAGTCAGTACCTCAGAACAGCTATGTCAATTTGTGTAGAGGAAGAAAATAGTGAAAAGTTTAACTTTTCAGCTTTTCTACTGTTTCCTTAAAAGTTACATGAAAAAATACCCTGCACAGTCACCAGGAAGCCTTGGTATAACACTCACTGAAAGAAGAGAAAGAAATTCTCTACTTCATTAAGACAAAGATATGTACATTCTTACACAAAGCTGCACTTGTCTAAATGTTTTAGGAGACAGCATAGAATAAAGTAGCAAAAGTTCCACAGAGTTAAACTAAGACAGGGTTTGTTGTGTGTTTTTTCTTTTTTTTAAAAAATTAAGCTAACCCTGAAACTTGATTTTGTTTTTTAATTTATTCACCAACTTGCTTCTAAATCTGTTAGTTTTGTGGGCCATTAAAAACAGAATGTATTTGCTACTCAGGGAGGGGAACTGGTTTGGACAAGACTACCTAGCAACCCAGCAGTAGATTAGAAATACAATGTAGGCAAGAAAGTTTTTATGATTCCATTCCTCAGCTTCCATATTTAAAGATTGCTTAATATCTTTCTTGCAAAAAGATTTAATATCTACCACCAAAACTGCAATAAAGGCCTACTTACACTGCCATGACTAGCACGCTGGAGAAAGAACAAATCCATGGGCCCTGATGGGATGCACCCACAAGTGCTGAGGAAGATGGCAGATGTTATTGCAAAAGCACTCTCCATCGTCTTTCGAAAGTCATGGAGAACAAGAGAGGTGCCTGAGGACTGGAGGAAAGCCAGTGTCACTCCAGGCTTCAAGAAGGGCAAGAAGGAGGGCCCAGGAAACTACAGGCACTCGGCCTCCTCTCCATCCCTGGAAAGGTGACGGAACAGCTCATTCTGGATGTCATCTCTAAGCTTGTGGAGGAAAAGAAGGTTATCCAGAGTGGTCAACATGGGTTTACCAAGGGGAAATCATGCTTGACCAGTCTGATTGCCTTCTATGATGGCATGGCTGGCTGGGTGGATGAGGGGAGAGCAGCGCATGTTTTTTACCTCAAATTCATCAAAGCTTTTGACACTGCCTCCCATAACATGCTCACAGGTAAGCTTAGGAAGTGTGGGTTAGATGAGCGGCCAGGGAGGTGAATAAAGAACGGGCTGAATGGCAGAGCTCAGAGGGTTGTGATCAGGTGTGCAGAGTCTAGTTGGAGGCCTGTAGCTAGCGGTGTTCCCCAGGGGTAAGTACTGGGACCAGTCTTGTTCAACATATTCATCAATGACCCAGATGAGGGCACAGAGCATACCCTCAGCAAGTTTGCTGATGACACAAAACTGGGAGGAGCGGCTGACACACCAGACGGCTATGCCACCATTCAGAGAGACCTGGACAGGCTAGAGAGCTGGCCAGAAAGGAATCTAAAGAAGTTCCAGGAGGGCAAGTGTAGGGTGCTGCACCCAGGGAGGAATAATCCCATGCACCGGTACGGGTTAGGGGTTGACCTGCTGGAGAGCAGCTCTGCAGAGAGGCACCTGGGAGTGCTGGTGTTCAAGAAGTTGACCATGAGCCAGCAATGTGTCCTTGTGGCCAAGGAGGCCAACGGTCTCCTGGGGTACATTAAAAAGAGCGTGACCAGCATGTTGGGGGAGGTCATCCCCTCTACTCTGCCCTGATGTGGCCACATCTGTGTCCAATTCTGGGCTCCCCAGTTCAAGAAAGACAAGGAACTAGTGCAGAGAGTCTAGTGGAGGGCTGCAAAGATGATCAGGTGTCCAGAGAATCTCTCTTATGAGGAAAGGCCGAGAGACCTGCATCGGTTTAACCTGGAGAAGAGAAGACTGAGAGGGGATCTTATCAATGCTTATAAATATCTAAAGGGCAGGTGTCAAGAGGATGGGGTCAGATTCTTCTCAGTGGTACCCACCAACACAACAGGAGGCAACAGGCACAAACTGGAACACATGAGATTCCATCTGAACATGAGAAAAAACTTCTTTACTTTGAGGGTGGCAGAGCACCGGAACAGGCTGCCCAGAGAGGTGGTGGGTTCTCCTTCTCTGGAGATATTCAGAACCCACCTGTATGCATTCTTGCCCAGCCTGCTCTGGGTGAACCTGCTTTAGCAGGGGAATCAGACTAGATGATCTCTAGAGGTCCCTTCCAACCCCTACCATTCTGTGATTCTAACCCTCTATACACTACCCAAATCTTTGATCCCTGTAACAGAAATAAGAAAAATTAGAGTAATTAAACTACATGCCAAAACACTTAGGCTGCTTAGGTATGCCCCTTGCCTCCACATGACCTATAGGTCATTTGAATGATTCAAGAGTCTACATATGAGACACATCAACATTAAATTACTCTCCCAACATGGCTGAAATTAGGAAACTCTCTTTCTACAGTGATTATTGGCACATTCCAGGAGTTACTTCAGACTTTGCCTGAAGTTACTATATTGTTCCTTATTAATATGCAGGAAGAGACATAGGCCTGCCAAGGGCCTATGTCTATGAAGGTCACATATTGAAGTAAACCCATAAAGATGCTCTAGTATCCTAAGCTGTGATGGTTTGTATTATCAAGAAACAACATGTTGGTGCTAGGTATTATTTTCATCTCAGTAAAACAGATATACAAAGATTTTTCTGAAAGGCCTTCAAAGGACAACTGATATAGCTAAAAATGAATCTGAAACTGCGTGCAAAATCCACTGCTATATATTAAGGACATATTAAATCACAAATTATTCTTGAGAGAGCGCTGAAAGTCGTATTTCTGCCAGCTTTTTGTCTTCTGTCATTTCTGATTACCGATGCAATATGTGTCAATGTTCAATAATGACTGTTGAAGTCTTCATGCTTGATGGCTTAGGATGTCATAATGAAAGTACAAGCTTTATTAATCCTATCATCAATAGAAGCCACAGGGTGTCTGTCATACTTCATTTATATGTGCCAAGAGTAAATAAACTGCAGCGAATGAAAACTGTGTTTATAAATATGGACAGATGTCAAGTGGTTTACATAGTTATGCATGTTGGTATTTCCTATTAAAGGTTTCCAGGCTTTATAAAAATCTGACAAAGCCATAGTTGAAGATATCTCTATTTACGTCGACATATTTATATTAATGTTGTATATAAATTAAATAAAAATACTATTAAATTAATAGTCATGTAGGAAGAAATTAATATCTCTGTCTCAACGTTTACAAGTTATCCAGCCAGCAACTGGCTGGTAGGGCAAATTATAGCATTTGAGATTCTTAATAACTTTTAACAACAGGCACAATATGTAGACCCACCTATGTGTTAAAAAACACCAACCACTTATTTGATTTCAGGCATTCAAGTGAGAGATGAAATATATCCTGTTCAGAAATGCATCATGCAAGTTCATACCAAGCCTTTTACTTGGCACATGACAGTTACCACTACTTTAACAGTGCTGAAGAAAGTTCACTGAGATACAGAGCAGACTGTTCTGAAAAGCACATTATGATTAGCTCAATTCACACGTGGAAAGTTCAAGGCAAGGGGAGATGATATTTGTTCATGGCTCAGTTTCTGATTTGTAACTTAATGACCTTGCAAAAACTTGTAGAAATCACTAGGGTCTCCACAACAACATGTGATGTGGTGATAAAAACAGAAATCAAAATTTAATGTAATTGAATATTAGTAAGGTAACACACTGTCATGGTTTAACCCCCAATGAGCAACTAGCGCAACACAGCTGTTAACTCACCCTCCCACCCCCTCCCCCCATAAGGTAGGGAGAAGAGGGAGTAAAAGGAGAGGGAAAAAAAAAAAAAAAAAAAGTCTCACGTGCTGGCTTAAAGACAGTTTAATAGAACAGTTACAGAAGAGAAAAAATAATAATAGTAAAATAATATAAAAAAATAAAGTGATGCAACACAAATTGCTCTCACCACCTGATGATCGATTCCCCACCCTGTCTGGAGCAGCAATCACAGATCCCTGCCCCCCAGCCAGCCCCCATTTATATACTGAGCATGGTGTCTATGGTATGGAATGTTCCTTTGGCCAGCTTCTCCTGTCTCTGCTTCCTCTCAGCTTCTATGGGAAGCTTAAAAAGTCCTTCACTTACTCTAAAAGTTATTTAGCAACAACTAAATATGTGTTATCAACATTATTCCCATACTTAATCCAAAACACAGCAGCTTCTAGGAAGAAAATTAACTCTATCCCAGTTGAAACCAGGACAGGCATGTAGGAAAAAGATCCCTGCAAGTTATTCTACACAATGATGCCTGAACTTTATCACTCAAAAAATGAGACTCAGGAGCTAGAATACATAGTTCTACTGAAAAAAAGTGAATCTCAGTAATGGTCAAAATATAAACCAGAGAAACAGAGCACAAGAGAGGAGATGAAATACTGCCATCATACAAACCCATGGAGAACTTTCATTCTACCTGCTGTGACAGCTCCAATTCTCTCATGAAAAAAAAATAGTGAAAATGAAGAAGCTACAAAGAAGAATGACATGTACGATCAGTGATAGGAAGTGATTGCCATGCAATGAAAAAATGAAATAAAATAGGACATTTTAGCCTGAGAAGAAATAACTGACAGAACAGCACGACACAGGTTTCTTAAAAAAGTTAAAATAATCAGAAGTGGTATTGGAAAAGGTTGTAAGTATTATTTGTTGCTCTGCCCCACCCCAAGTATAAGAACAAAACCAGAAGGCTGTGGATGTTGAAAGCTTAGATGGGTTCAAAACGTTTTTCAAGCAAACGCTGAAGGGTACCCCATCTAGACCTAACAAATATAAAAATAATAAAATCTGCTGACCACAGTCTCTAGAGACAAGGAACAGATTTGGAAACAATCAGTGTATTCTATACCCATTCTTACATTTTTCTCTGGGAAATCATTGTTTGCACCTGCCTGAGAAAGATCAGTGGGCTAAGGGAATGTTTAGTTTAAACAAGTAAGATTATTCTTATATTTTTACATGCACTAAAATTTAGATTATTTCTGCAGGTTTCTTTAACATTAAGGGGGATTATTAAAAAAAAAGAGGAAGTGTTATAACTATTTCCAAACAAATTCTCCATAATAATTGAATTCCAAAAGTTGTTTCACTTGGGACAGCAAGTTTAACATAACCTGAGTTCAAAAACTATCACTCGAACAAAACATTTTATGGGGATATCTTTGTGTATGCAGAGCTAGAATTAAAGTCTAGACTGAACATAGTACAAGGCTGGGAAAACATTTTTTCCTCCATGAAAGGATCAAGTCTTTATTCTTTCTCACAAATGTTTTTCCCTTTGTTTATGCAGAAATATGCTGCTTCTGTTTTAGGTTAAAAGAGGTAAAAATGGCTCTGGCTTTACAATAGATACAGTTCGTCGCGGCTGTCTCATCACTCAGGAAACTCCTGGTGCATATAGCCTTGTACCCTTCATTTCTTATATCCACAAAAACAATGAGGAAGAGACAACACATACAGAAACAGTAATGACAAGCTCACTTCTAATAACACAACCCAGAATGTCTTGAAACAATTGTTTTCTCTACAGATATTATGGCAGCAACCTTGAAACTGGTATCCTACCATTCAAAATCAAAATGAAGAGCTTTAATACATATTAGACATCTCCACATTACTGACTTATTTTCATTGGTTCAAGTTGAAAAACAGGGCAGAGAAGGCTGGCAAAGAAAAACATAACAGTGAAGAGGAAGAGAAGCGGAATGACAAAGAAAAGAAGAAAAACATGGAAGATGGAAGGCAGCTTTGCAGAACAGATCAATATGACCTCATGAAATCAGAGATCCTGTCATGTTAAGTTAAAGTCCAGGTTCTCAGTCTACAATTTGCTAGAGAAATCAAGACACAGCAGATCAAGGAGGGAGAGAATTCTGTGGCTGTCTGACAGTAACTATGGCACCTGTTACTGTGACAGGGCATATACTCTCAGGAGACCTCTATTTTCTTTGAGCTAGAGCTCTGCCCAAGATTCCAGTTAGTATATGCAAAATGCTCCTTGTGGAGCAATGTAGGCTGCAAACAAACATATTCGCCAGCTCAGACCAAATCATATGACATTGAATATGGCCATATTTTTCCTCTGCAATGATCACGTATATTCTTAACCAAAAGAATGAGAAGCAACGCTGATAGCAAAATACCATTGATATACCTCCAGGCACAATAAAGCCATATGTGAAACACTGGAAAAAATAAACTGTTAGCTTAAATGAATAAAAATACACCACATAAAAATAATACCTATATGAATACACATTCTATTAAACTTGGGAACGTAACATCAAGTCATGGCTCAAATCCTAGTCTCATTTATTGTCAATACAACATTGTTTTGTTGATCCAATCAATATACTCCAGTGAGAATTTGTCTTACTGCCCAGTATTTCCAGTGAAGCTCAAGAAAGCTTTGTCAGGTGCAAGCCTTAGAGTTTTTTGTTAGCTTTATACTGAGATTGCAAGGCCTCTTAACAGAGGCTTCGCAGGTGTGCTTTGTTTGCAGCTTTGTTTCACCTGGTTTAGCTACAACAGCAATTCTTCTAATTGAGCAAGTGTCTACCACTAATTTTTTACGCTTGTCTTTGTACAGTACCACAATGTTTTTTGAATCCTAAAATTATGATGTAGTGTAAAGAAATACAGGCCTGGTATGATAAGAGAGGCCTTGAAGCCTGGAGATACACAAGGAAGCATAGAGGAATACAATCACAGGGTGACTGTGAGTGAGGCACACGCTTGACGCTGAAGGCCCAATGGCTGGAAACAACAACTCACATCAGTGGTTAAAGAAATGCAGAACTGGAAAAAAAATGGTTTAGGGGTAATAAAGAGAGCAAATAGTATCTAACATATGTAAAAGGCATCATATCTAGTAAATTTGGATACAAGATGTTGCTGCAGACCAAGAAGCAAAGAACACGGGAAAAAAGTGTGTTGGCAAACATAAAAAGACATGAGTATATAAAGACTGAGGAAAAAAAAAATAAATCATCAACATCATATTCCTCTCAGTGAAGGCCTCCAGATACTGATGGCTCGCTCTAACACCTCCACTACCAACACCAGAATGAAACTGCTGATCTTAGGACCCAGAGGAGCAAGGCAAGGGCACACATAATGTTAGAAGGGGTAGAAAGTTACAAAATGCATGTATAACAATTTCAAGTGCATTAGTATTGAGATTTTTTTTTCCTGCATAGACATAGTCTTTCCCTTTCTGTAATAGGGAGACCTAGACTAATGTTTATCCTGTGAAAGTTTCAGTTACACTAAAAAGAAATTCTTGACTTCATACATAATGTATGTCTCCTTTTGCCTCTAAACAAGATTTGTAGCGTAACAGTTCATATGAAGTCAATAGTTTAGGAAATCACAAACAGAAAGATGCAGCGACATGCTCTGTGTACAGCAGTTAGCAACGTTGATTAGCTACTCAAAGCAACAGTTGTGAACTACCCTCATGATAGCTCACATTTCAGAACCATATATTTCACAATTAGCCTCAGCAGCACCTAAAAAACTCGTGCTGTAGATATCTACTAAAAATTCAACAGCTATTTGTAAATTCATATCATTTTTATATTCCAAAGTCTGAAGTTTAAGAAAATAAAAGATACATTCTTACTGGAATGAACTTGGAATTAGCAATTAATTCAGGAATTAATACAATAAATGAGCTTTATGCATCATCATTAATATAAATCAGACCTTTATAATATGCCAAGTGACAGCTCCTTCTATAAACATATTGAAATAAAACTTTAAAAAAAATTCTGTGAAGTTTTGTTTACTTAAAGTGACTGCTGTTAGCATAAATATTGAGTAGTTATATTACATAAGTCAAATACAAAGATTTTAGCTTGTTTAGAACCAAAGAAACAACAGCTGCTAAAGTATTTTTATTATTATAGTAACAATACACACAGCTCCCTCAGAACCCGTGAGTGGAAACACTCATAAGCTTTGCATCTTCCAGGTGGTAGTCTCTCTGCCAAAGCAGTGACCTTTTTAATCCTTTTGATTTATTGATTGTTCTGGTTGTCTTAACATTAACAAAATATTAGATGTAACTTTAATAACACAACAGAATATTTTCTTCCATATTCTTAATTGTACATGAAAAGACTTACCACATCAGGAAGCAGGAAAAGCAGAGCCGCTCCAGGAGAGGTGACAGAGCCATGATCCCATGGGGCCTGAGCAGGGCAAGTGTCACAGGGAGCTGCCAACATATCAGCAACAGCCCTGGGCACAGCAAGGGGATGGAGCAGTTCAAGTAGCCTGGTCAAGAGCAGCAGGAGTTGTGGTTGCAACGCGGGTCTGAAGCCTACCCAGAACACGGTAGCTAGAGACAAGGATGAAGACAAAACTACCTACGCTGTAGCTCTAAGAAAGAGCGAGTACCCAAACACAAATTTAAATGGAGCTCCTGGCAGAAGGTGGGGCCCAGGTGAGGCTCATCAAGGCAATTAAGGCCTATTAGTGACCTCAGTGCCCTGACTTATTGACGCAAGGGCTAAAAACACTTTCACCTGTAATTATATTTTTATATTTTCCTTTTTTTTGTTTGCTTTTAACAAGATTGGAGAATATATCTTCTCCTCACAAAAAAACTTCTGTGTTAACAGAAATTATATTCCTGAATCAAAATGAAAACTTTCCTTATAATTATCAAGAAAAAGATAGTACTAATCTTTAGTGAATAACGATGTGAAATCATTACTTACACAACTATCCCAAATAAAGCATTATTATTACATCTTAAAAGCATTTTAACTGTGATATTTTAATTAAAATTTACTTTAAAAATCAATTAAATATTTCCAGCTTCCACTATAAACACCCTAGTGCCATAAATCACCTATTTCTTTAGTCATTAACTGTAGACGTTTAAGTAGTTTTTTGGGGAATCACACACCTACTTTTTCTGAACGAATGGAAGAGTGCTTCAAAATAACCCAAGCGGAGAGAGGGTTAGACATTTATTTTTGCAAAATATTTTCCCCATTTTTGTGAAAGAACATGCAGAAAGGTTTAGCATACTGACCTAGCTAGTGAGGACTTGATGATATGGGACTTAGTACTACTTTTTGTCTCTACTGACTGGACCTTGACATGTTACTTTCTCTCTCTGACTCCTAATCTGTAGAATGGTAGAAATGGCACTAAATCTACAGTAAAAGACATTAACATGTGCTCATAAACTTCCATACTTGATGTACATATAGTAATTATAACCTTAAATATAGATAATAACATTCTGAAATAAGTAACAAGCCAGATTTTCCCTTATAATAAGCTCTTCCATTATCAAATTCAGAAAAATACATATGTTTGTATACAGATTCATCTGGACTAGACACAGTCCAGTCTTAATATTAAATCAGTCATAATACAAGCCTATGAAAATAAAAGAGAAAGTTAACTGAAAATTATGTACCGTAGTAATTAGTTCAAAATGTCATTTTTTAGATGGCATCTTTTTTCTTTAGTAAATATACATATACTGACAGACATTTCTTCATGCAGACCAAATAGCCAGAAGACACTAATTTTGCACAAAGACAAGAATAATGATGCTGTTGCACAATGCTTCATGTTTCTCATAGCACTGAACAACTCCTGTTTGTCACTGGGTCTCTGTTAGTGAAACATTAGTCCAGTGAAAACTTGTGAACGACTAAGAGGGAATTTTACCCCAAATTAGGGTCATTCTACTAAAAGCTAATTTGTATGAACTATACTTTCTGCCTTCAAATTGTTCTCATTAAGAAGCCATGAACTTAGAGCAATGATTTATATGGGATTTTCAACATGAAAATATTGTTCAATGGAATATATATTATTTAATTACAATGCTGATATCCTTTTCTCATCTTAAAAAGAACAAAATGAGAAAGATTTCTAGATAGGCATTAAAATGATGTGATTTTCATGTAAGTATTATTATATTTTTCCAGGAATTCTGATTACTACAGGATATCGCATCTTCAGGTCAACATTAATGAGAATCTCTAGATGAAGACCAGAGTAAATCCATATATGTGCATATCTAGTGCGTTGGTCAGGGAAAAGCATGGTTCCTAAGACTATAATTTATATTTTTTTCTCACTCCCTGAGTCTAGCTAAGGCTATTCATTTGTTAATTGGTATAACAGAGGGAATGGGATCATAGACCCCCCCTACTTCCTTTTCTGAGAGAGAAAAATGTCTGTTTTCATGCCTCTGGTAAATACATAGACAACAGTTTTTTCTGAACACCAAGAAAAGAACTTAAGTCAGCACTGACTTTGTGATGAAGTCAGCTTTTCATTGACTTGTGATTTAATAGGAGCTGATGTTGTATACGTTTGTCTTTCAGAAAGTCAGTTCTTTTCCAGATTTTTGTAGTCAATCTAAATTTAATGGCTTCTTGCATATCCTTTTTATTCAGCACATTGCATAAGATTTGTGTTTCCCTGCCTTCCAGCCATATTGTTGTAATTAATAAAAGTTCAAATTAGCTGTGTCTGTAAGTTCAAAGGCAAGCTACATTTCAGGACAGAGTCTTTTCAAATTAGCTGATACAATGAACATATTTTTAGAAAGAACAGATGGTTTGATAATAAATTTGAAACCCATTTTCCATTTTCTGTCATGTCGCTGACCAATTACATGACCATACCAGAATGATATTATTTTCTATATCTTAATCACAAGTCTAAAATGGAAATAATAATACTTCCTTATCTCTTAGAATAAAGGGATAGTAGATAATTAACAGTGGTGAAGTTTTCAAATGCCATAGCTAGGGTGCAAGATCTGTCTAGATTTCTTGCTTTCAATGAGAAATTCAGCAGGTCTGTCTATATCATTCCATTGAACTGGAAGTAAACTAGCCATACAAATGCATTACCAGACACTTAATTAGCTGAGGTATCTCACTAGGTTAATTCAACTATACTCATACAAAAATATTTTTGCTTGTATTACAAATATTTTTGTATTTTATATTTTATAAGAAGATAGATTCAGGGATCTCTGTATCATGTACTGCACCCCTATGCTAGATAATGTCCATTAATTTTGGTAGGACCTTCAATGTGTAGAGTAATAGGAATAATGAAAATATATTCAGAATTCACAGTTCCCATACTATTATATATTTAAATAACTTTAGTCTAAATTAATTCAGATATGATACCAGCAATAAGAGCAAGGACTGTTATCTACACCAAACCTACTGGAGAGTGCAGTTTGCTGTGAGAACCTTCTAAGATTCCCACTGAATTCAGTGAGTGCAAGATCAGGTTTCATATGCATGATATCTGCACAAGACAGATATCTGCAGTGTAAACATGAATGTATGGAGAAAGAGGCCTTTCAAGCACTTCACGCCATTGTTTTTTCACAGAGGATTATGAGTGGCATAATGCTAGACACAATACAGTACGCAACATGGAGTAATTTGTACCAAATTACAGCATGACCACGAGTAAGTTTCACACAGTAGGCTCCTATGTAGGCTCTTAAGAACCTAAGTGGATGGAGGAAAAAGCTAATTAAAAAGATTAGTGTTTGTTAAACTATGTCCACATGAAGAGAAGAATGTTAAGACACCATAGGCAACAAGAAGTAAGACAATGTAACAAGAAAGCTAACTGAAGTGTGCTTTAAACTAAAACAAAAGCACATATTCTAATTCACACATGAATGCTACCTGGGTTTGGTTTCACTCCGGATGCTTCTGTTTTTCAGATTTAGCAGCAGAAGACCCTGTTGCAAATGCCTCTATAACCAGCAGCACATTACCACTCCCAAAACAACATATATCTTGGTCAGGATGTCAGTGTGGAAAAGGAGAGTTTTTATTAGCACTCAACTCCTCTTCCTAGATCTGTGCAAGCAAATGTGGAGAACCAAAAGAGGGAAAACTAAACAACGTTTCACAGTTTCTTCTGCTTTGCATGATCATGCAAACAATGAGCTATGGCTAGAACTTACAGTAATTATCTCACTGTAAACAGAATAAGGGAAAAAAAGTTTTAATATTAATTTACATTCAAAGGCATTTTCTGTGTGCCTGTCCGCTGGTTATGGCTTTAGTCCAGGTGTAAAATAACAGACTACTACCCCCTGTTTTTGCTTCTATGTTCAAAAGTAATATAAATAATATTAAATTTGGTAATAAAATGGTAATAGAATGAAAATTTTTCACTGTCCTGAGATATCTCCTTTAATTCATATTGAGAAGTTAGAACTAAGGAATATCTTCATTTCAGTATGTCACGGTTAAAAAAAACCCAAACAAACCACCCACCCACTCCCATAAATAATACATTAATTCATTAATTTTTTAATCTGGACTGTCAAAATCACAGCATCTAATACTAATTCTTAAGTAATGTCCAGTGATGATGGGTGAGATTTTGGATCCTGTTTTGTTCTGCATTTTGTTAAAACGCTCTAAAGGCGCTCTACTATTTGTAGAATGAGTACGATGAAAGGGCCATTAATAAGATTTGCTCATCTTTTCGTTGTAAAAGAAGTTCTGGGCAGACTGCTGTAGAATTAAAAATACTGTATGGCACTCTAATTACATTCCTGTGCATCATATTGAAATCAGAAAATTCTGATTGCACTTTCATTGGTTGACTTTCCTTTTAAATAAAATCCCTCTCTCACTGCAGTAGTCCTCACTGAATGTCTACGGCAGTTAATAGGAATCTTTGGTCAGGCTTTATAAAACTAGTAATTGTAGATTAGAACTGTGTTAACTTGCAGTCCAAAACCAGGTAGGATACCAAGTCTGTTCTAAATTTTTCTTCTTATACAGACAGGTAGGCATGATGCAGCTGTACCACCAGCTTACCAACCAGCAGATCTGAGCCAACAAACTAGATCAGGAAAATACACTGTTAGATAGAAAACATTTGCATATTTCTTCTCTGTTTGTACAATAGTGGAACCAAGAGAGGGTAGTCCTGTATCACAATGCATGCACAACACAAGAATTTAACTTCTCAGAGAGGAACTAAAACTCCAAAGGGTATTTGTGTTAGTGGTATATACAAGCATCAAAATGAAAGCTACAGTCCCACCACACTTTCTGCAAGCTGGTTGTGGAATTTAGTGAAATTCTGAAATGGACCTATTTACATAGAATATATAGTTTTACTATTTTTTCCCTGAAGGGAAACAAGAGAATTCTACAGAGCTCTCTAGATCAATAATCTCATGTCATTTTATATGTGTTCATTTCACAGAAGTGACTCCTCTGGAATTTTAAGCAGAGATCTACTCAAGTAAATGCTTAATTTGGTGTAGAGTAGTCTTTAAATAGTAAAAATTATTTTAGCCCAATGGGAATATTTACATAAACTTCAAAGGAAACAGAAAAGGAGCTCCAAAGCAAATAGGGGAAAAGGAGATCAAAGTATAAATAGAGCTGTTGTTTTGAAGTAGATAGAAAAGGACAAGTGTATGAATGTGCTTTTCTTTTACATTTCCTATTTTTAGTTTATTTCCACTTATAAATCAGGTTGTGTTGTAATGCTATCTTTAGATGAATCAATATTTACTAAAATAAATCTCCACATACTCTTCTACTACCCCATCAGCTTTTCCCTATACACTACATCTTTATGAATTCGAGTAAGCAAGTTACCGAAATGCTATGTATAGGCAACAGCCACTAAAATTAAACACACATACTAGTGGGAGGCCCCTCTCATTTAGCTCAGTGTTATTCACTGTGATCTAATAAATGAAATCTTGAAAAGTGAAGCACTCTGTTAAGTCTTATTTCTTATGGTGAAAAATCTGCGAAACACACCCTAAAGAACTAGATTACAAGGCTAGGTACAATGTCATTTCCAAAGAAGACAAAAGGAAAGCTCTGTCCATAAATAGCGTACTGTATGATGGAACCAGTTCATCTAAAGACAGAGGCAGAAATAAACCTAGGTTTCTTACTGCTATAAGACAAAAATGTGTATCCCCTACAGCCCTGAATTTAGCCACTGTCTGACATGAATCTGCTGAAGGTTTTGAAATCTGTAGAACAGATGCTCAAGCAATCCCTGGAATTATCAGTCATCCCTTCCCAAAATAAAATCGTATTGGATCTTTATTCATTACAGAAAGGCAGAGACAGTCCCTCCAGCCATCTTTCATGTGAAGGGTGATGTAAAAATTGAAGAAACATGGATCCCAGCTGAGGTAATAGCTGTCCAGTTCCGTACAATAAGAGATTTAGAACTGAGAAAAGGTGGAACTAAGAAATCTCGCTTGCTTGCGCATTGATGATTCACTATGGTTACATTACTCAGATATTCCTTTGCAGAGAATAATTTCCTTGACATTGCACAAGGAGTGTAGCCATTTCTCTCAGTTTGAGAATTTTGACCAAAATCGGACAGCACCCAGAAGATGGCTGTTCTAATGATCTGTATTGTCATGCCTACATCCCTGGATGTAATGTGTTTTTATACACTCTGGATAGCGCTGTATCTCTTCATTACAAAATTCACTTTTGTTCCAGTTCCTTGTCTTGGTTTGTCCAGGTACCTTCTGCCTCTTTTTTCAAGACATTTGTAGATGCTGCGGCTCAAAAACATACTGGCATCCTCCTAGGAAAGACACGTTTTTTCTGTAGACAGGTTTGCTACTGTATTTCAAGCAATGTATGTTGCATTTTACTTTACTAAATGTACAATTTCTGAATTAACCATTTCTAATCTTATGCTTCCCTAAAACCAGAGAAAGGTAATTTAATCACCTGTAAGAAATCTTAACAGAATACTAAATACTTCCCTTTCCTTAGACTTTATTTCTCCATTCCTTCTGTACCAAAAAAATTGACAAGATTTTAACTTTAATTGATAAGCATAAAGAGACATAAATACTCATCTTCTGAATAAGCTTTAGTCATCTTTTTTCTTGGAGTTATACTCAGTAAGAGATAAAATTTTTTGTCTTTGTTTTGTTTCATTTGATGGTTTTCTGCCTAAAAACAGTTTTATAAAATGGTTTAGATAACACTAGCTACTTGGGCAGAAATAAAAAATAATTTTTATTTTTTTTAAAGGGGTGACAAAGGAACTGAAGAAAATAATGTGTAAATATTGTGTGTTCCCTTCCAGTATAACATAAATGAATGATAAAAATTAGTTCAGGATCCCTCAAGCTATAAAAAATGCCTAAGTATACGCATGTGACTGTATAGGGATATAGATTTTGTCCTGGAGTTGACTATATTAGAAAAGTACCATTTGAAATCTATTTCCTAGCTAGATTTTACAAAATAAAAGTCATCTGGTTTTTATTCTCTTCTTTTTGGATATCTTTAGTCAGAAATTATTCTACATTCCTGTTCGTAACAGAACTCCTGGGAATTTTCCTTCTCTCCGTTCAGCATAACTGGTTACTAGCAAAAGCCATTCGAAGATGAGAGAGACACACTCAGTCAGCACTACAGCAAGCAGTATATTTACTCCTTGAACTGTTTGCAACACCAAAAGTTGGCACATATCATGCAAGTCAGTGTTGTTACACAATGCTTCTAATTTCTTTCTTCATCTTGAAAGCAACTTGCACAAGAAAACAGTACCTATTTTCTTTTAACTGTTCTTGATGTTAAAGCGGACAGTGAACGCTCCCTGAGAGCTTTATTTGTCAATGGCAAGTCTTAGCTCTATCAACGCAACAACATTTCTGTGAGCTAATGGAGCATTAAACAGTGCTAACCACTCTTGAAGACTTGTGGTACAGTTTATTTTTTTTTAACCTGTAGATGTGATAACTTATTTACTGTTGTAACTATTTTGAAGATTAAAAGAAGCTTTTAAATAACACTTCTCTTTCCAGCAGTGAGTGACAGTTAACTAAGTGGACAAGTCAAAAGGAAATCAATAAAGACAACCTAAGGTCAGAAGTGAGAAAGTCAATGCTTGTACGCACTTAAAGCAGCACATCAGCAGCAGATGAAGTCAGAAGTAACATTGTAAGCAAACACTGGATTTTGCTTGTGTACTTTCTTCTGTCAAAAATTCATACACGCAATGTCCCTGATTCACTCAGGAACAGCTGACATTCACTGAGTCAAATCTATTCATAAGTTAAAATACGTCCCTAAATCATCAAAGTATTATGGAAATACATTTTTGTTTTCCTGACCTAATTTCCATCAGTTAAAGTTACTGTAAAATAGAGATAACGCTGGTCATATGCAATTAAAAAGGAATCTTTGATAATGCCATTTGTGCCTACTGCTCATTTTCAGTCATGAATCTCAAGGACGTAAACTGATATTCTTATTAAAAATGCAGTTTAAACAGAAAATATATTTGTCAGAAATAGCCTGCAAAGAAAATTTTAGCTAGTTCTACCTTCTCTAAGAGAATAATGACAGGAAAACTGGTGGAGACAGAGACGTTAGTGGGAATTTGGATTTGTCATACGCTTTAATACAGCCTCGGATATGCTCAGTTTGCCTAAACTCCAAGAAGGTCGAGGACTGAGAATGCGTGGATAGTATAGCAACAGATACCCATTAATTTACCCCAGATTGAAACAGAAGGCATGATTTTACATTTGTAATTGTAGTGACACAGCTTTTATCCTATTTAGGAAAGGGGAGAACAAGCACATATCTGTTTAGAAAAATGACATTATTATAACAGCAAATATATATACAGTCAAAGCCACTGTCTGACCCTCTTTCAACACAGAACTTGACCTGGGCTGCTTGATATTCTTAGTTGCAAATAAATTGACACCCAAAGGCAAATGTGATATTCAAAAATCATCCAAACGCTAAAGTAAAACATCTGAATCCAAAGTAGTTAACATCACAAAATTCCATACAGAACTATTCCTAATACTTTTATAGGAATGGAAATTTCATAAAAGAGAAAATTGTTACTTAGCTAATGTGCTGAGCTTAAACAGTGGCAATACAGTTAATATTTCCAACTCACAGTATATTTATCAAAAGTGTAATTCTTCAATATAAGTTTATTAAAAATTGATCGGTTGCTGAAGCTCAGGAACAACCACAGAGAGTGGGTAGCAAAATTTCCTTTGTGGTTTACTGCCTATAAGAAAGTAATACAATTACAATAATTTACCACTCCGTATCAACTGCAAGTGAACAAACTCTTTGGAAAGATTTTCTTTCTGTTACTCAAAACAAACTCCCATTTGATATATACTAGTTTTCACACATTTCAGTGGGACAGCCTCTAATTCATACCAATGCGAAACTACACTCACATTCCTTATTTATAAAAGTACATGAGACTGGAAAACCTGAACGTTTCCTATAACACAATGTGAAGCAAATAAAGAAAGAGATGTCATTCTGATTTGCGCATATTACCAATGTATTACAGCACTGAAAAGCAATTACTGTTTAAGCTTCTATGTTTATTTGGGCAAATTTCTTGGATAAGGTTTTTCACAGCCTTCCTTATTCTTGCAAGAAACAAAGTAGGGATTTTCTTCCCTTTGCCAGGTTGATTGAAGTTTTGGTCTTGCTTCACTCTCTTTCAGCTCACCATACCTACAGGGTGACACCCTCAAGCAGATGCATCCTGATACACTTACAGCACTGAGTGTGCCAGAATTAGTAACTCAGATGACCCTACTGATTAAATCTGGGAACATGGATGGTTGTCATTGATTTTAACACATCTAATACTTTATCCAAGGTCTCTATAAACTGTCAAAAGGCTACAGTCACTGACTCACCAAAGATTAACACACCTATTAGAAATATGAGACTACTGTATATGTCAGAAAAGACAAAACAAGCTGAGTTCAAGAGTTTTCCACAAACTTTGCTTTAGATATGCCATGGTTTGTGATTCTCAGACCATTGTGTAGGGTGTCATTCTCTTAGAGAGTTATTCTCATCAGAAAAATTCTGAGTATATTTTCTTGAAAAGTCTTTTGTAAAGATATTTTTTCTAAAAAAAAAGGGTATTGCAAAAGGGTACCAGTTTCAGTGACACACTGCACTAATGTCACACAGGTTAGCTAGTAGCAGCACCATTCTGCTCAGCAGGGTTAATTTGCTTAAGCCAACCAAAGGGCCTTTTACGAACCTAGCAAAACTATCTCTGTGCGACACTACGTGGGTGTAAGTGGAACTATAAGCAAATTGTAAAATGAAATATTTAAACAAATAAAAAAGCACCTGAAGTTAGCATCCAATTGTATCTGGTTTACTCTCAAATTTAAGTTAACCTTTCTCTAATTGGCAATTCTAAGTTTTATACTCCAGCAGCCATTTCCCTTCATCATTTTAAAATTTCAGTCCACCACCAACTAAAAAGATTAAAAAAGAAATAATCTGTTGCTATTATTTGTTGTTCCATTTCAGTCCCATTTTGTTTTTATTCATTCACAGAACGTTTCCTAGACTGTCCTTAAACACAACTTCTAATAAATGGCCTTTTGATATTTTAATATAGTCATCTGAATTCTGAAAATCTTTAACCGTGATTGTACTGCTTTGTCTTAAAGTGAAAGAATTATGAATTATATTTATTATAGCTTTGGTAAGGTAATTCTTTCTTGAAATAGTATGTGTTCTTCCACATAATAAAGATCTCTCAAAAATGTATGATGACACTATATTTTTCTCAGCATCCTAACGGCAACTCCATAAACATAACTGTCAGATATTTCAGTGTTGACCAATGCTGTTTAATGTATTCCAGGTTAGCAGTCAAGTTTACTGGGTAGAATATGACTTTGTACCGATACTATAATTGCTGTGTAAGATTTGTTCAACTCTGTTTTGCTAAAGTACATACCTTGACTGAGCAAATTTAGAGCATTTCAGAAGGAAAGTTGTGTTCATGGCTTGAGCACAGAAAATATGTGCTATAAAAGTACACTAGACAACCAGTGCTCTGTCACTTCATTACATAAAGCATCAAAATTGTTAAAAGAAACAAAATGGCAAAGAATGAGAAACATGACATTAAGACATGCCTTTTAGCTGATACTTCCCCCCTTAACAATAGTATTTAGTGCTTGACACCACATACAGAGATTAAAATGAAGTGGTCAGTTACATTCATTCTGAGGTCACTAGGGTTTTAATTATTCAGTATTTTCCTGCATTAACATCTACATTTTATTCTAGCTTACAAAGACAGGAAACAAGGTTTTCTGAATCATGTTCACCAAGAAAATGGGATACTGGAGACAACTACTGTGGATAAGACTGAAAAGATTATCCCTAACAATGCTCATCTAATAACCAAATTGTGAATCATATTTCCACCTCTGGCGTGGTTAATAATTTTTACTAGACTATGAAATGACCTTGGAATCCTGTAGCTGCTGACATGGGTACCCCCTGAAAAATAAGAGAGCATTCAGAAGTGTAAGTAGTTATATCAAAACTGGCCCACATATTGTAAACTAAGAATAGCTGTACTATTATGTAGGCACAGCATTTGAGTCACAACTTCACTGCATTCCAGAATTTCATTTGACTTAACCACACTTACTTATCTGAAAATTATTCTTTGTGCTAGCACTGTGCAATCAAGGGAGAACTAGTACACTACTAGACAAAACTGAAACATTTCTACTATGTATTTGTACTTTCTTTTGCAGTTTCACTTTTTCTTTAACAGTAAGACCTATTTTTTTATCTGCGATAATTTTCTTAATCAGTCTGATACAGTGTAAAGCTGTAAAAAACTAATCCAGAGAAACATATTTTAAACTAATGGCAATGGTACAACATTAAATTAATTTGCATTTAGAGATATCCAAAGTAAAATTCACATTTACGCTTAGCAGTTTTTATAAATGGACACAAACTTCATAGAAAATTTCTCTACTATATTTAAATACATTCTTTTAATTCAAACAAGAATGACCATTTGGAAGAAGTCTTTGTTTTTATTTCTACATGTTAATCATACGTTACCTCCAAGTTTCCCTGAAACTTTCAGCTATATAAGTTATTCTTTGTCTCTTATCCTAAACTATTGCATACTTGTCGCACTGCTTAAACAAAACGGCATGAGTAAGACTTTTCTCCACCTCGACTTGTCGCAGACAAGACAGAAAAGAAAATATCAGTTAATTGACAGGTTTCTGAGCAGCAAATGCCTGATGCCATTTCTTTTTTAAGAGATTTATTACCAACTTTATTACCTACTATGCCATGAAAACTCAGCAGTGATCAAAATTATAACGGAATAAAAAAATTTTTTGGAACTATGCTAAGTTAATCTATACAGCCAATGCAGTAGACAGTTTGGTTACCAAAAGCAGCCTTGTCTTGGCCAAATGAGAAGTCACAAAAAAACACTTGACCCAATAAGACAGCAAAGCGCTCTCAAATATCGTGCATTATGGTGCAACGCATATGTTCTAAGTTAGAAAGCACATCTGATTTAAAAACCCTAAAATCAAGGCACCTGCATTAGAAATGAATTAGGATCAATATATAAATCAAAAAGTCAAGCCTTTGATTCCACTTGATTTCTAGTGAGATTTAGCATTAATAGATGTGAAACTGAACTACTTATACAGTGGCTTGCATATGAGTTTTGAGGACAAGAGAAATCTCCTCTCTTCGGCGCTGCAAGACTACTAGAATAGGCCATTTGTCCATAGTTACAGTAAAAGCATGAGCAGATTTCTAATTTCTTATCTGCAATTGTCTCACATACTCAAACTTTCAACACAAATGTAGAATCTATCAGTGAAATTTTATTAAATAATACCAATACAAATACAGTTAGCATTATAAATAAACAGTTATTTTTTTTCAGATGAGGGCTAAACTTGTATTCTCTCTGTTGCTTTCTATACTATTTTCCTCCATTCACACAGCTACTATTGCTTTTTTAAGTCTGTACATAACATGCTGCTTGTTCTAAAAACATGCAACTTTATAAATACTTCCAAATCCTTTTGCAACTTTTAGCCTACAACTGCAAACCCAATAGCCAGTTAGAGATTGTGTTACTTAATATGCATATGTGGTTGCGGTATTTGGCACTTTCGTAGCTGGAAAGTAACAGAAAGCTCATTGTTCTAAAGCAAATAGCAAAGTAGTTTTTCATAACATTTTTTTCACTCTTTCTCAGGCATCTATATAATATATATAATATACATGGCTCAGGATAAAAACCTCTCTTTCATAAAACCGAGAACTGCTATCTTCTGTTTTCCCTAACCTGATCTTGAAAAGGAAAAAATCTTTGTAAATTCTCTTGTTTACCTGCTACTTCAATAATAGAATTTTCTGTTTCTGGAGCACAAATACCATGTCCTCCCTTAATAAGAAAGAATCCAGATAGGAAACTACCCAGTCTTCATCAGCATCACAATGTGAAAACTCATTCAAATAAGGATCAGCTCCTTGCAGAAGAATTTAAACTTTATTAAAGCTAATTAGGAAATGCTAGATGAGTTGGTTAAAAGGAGATTGTAGAGGCACGTATAAATAGGAAAGAAATTTTAAGTGCCAAGTCTTTGAGCAACGTCTGAAAAGAATGTATAAAGAATTAAATCCTGTTTAATTTTTAACAATAGGGCTAACAAGGGGGTGACACTGGCAAACTCTGATGTCTGAAAGCTGCAATGAAAAGCATACTTTTGTCGAATCACTCGATCTTACTGCCTGTAGGTAAAGCATTAAAAATTCAGGAGGCATTTTTGGTATGTCACTTGTTTACGAACGACATGAACAAAAGGTGACCAAAGCCAAAACACAGGCAAGGTTTGCAGTGAAATGAGAAAGCTAACAAACAGCAGAGGCAGAGTATCCCTATTACAGCATCTTTTGCCCCTTAGTGAAAGCGTGGTGTGTAAATCAGTGTGACTCCAGTGATTTCAAGGAAGTCATGCCCAGACCCACCTGATCTGAACTCAGTGTTGATCCTGCACAGAGCAGGAGGTTGGACTAGATTCCTCAGGGATCCTGTGATTCTACGGTTTGCACTACACTATGATTTAGCTGCTGACAGGGAAATGCACAAATATTTTTGCTCATATGCTTTAAACTCGTTGTGGACGCTACTCCCAATACTCCTACCTAAGACTTATGACTGACGAAGGAGAACAGTAAAAAGAGAAAAACAGGGAACTGGGTGTTTTGTACTCCTTACTGCTGAGAGAAAGCAATAAAGCCGTAGAAGTATCGACTGAAGAGCCTACCCATCTTTGCATCACATCTGTAAGGAAGACGGTGTGGCAAAAATTTTGCTGAGTCCAGCTCACCAGGCATTTAAAATTCTTCTCCATATTCATGCATTTTATACACAGTAGGTGTGATCAAAGAGTAGTTTGGTATGTTTGTTTAATAAAGGATAGGGTTTTTTTGAGTTTCCTGGGGCAAGAATGTGGGAAGTATGCTTGTGTCATAGTAATTGAGCAGTCCAATTTGCATGTAAGCACCAATATTCCCATGGCACTTGGTAATTTTTAAGCAAATGATACTGGAAACATTCTTTCCTCTGAAATGTTCCTTTACAATTAGGATTTCCTCACAAGTGACTCAAGATAATGTGGTAACCATATAATGTTTTCATTGGGTTAATTACAATTTATTCAGTGTTTACATTATTTAAAAGTGTTATTTCAATTTTCCTTAGCAGTATATGTTTAAAGGTGGTTCAAGCAAACTATCATATTGTTCATCAACATTAGAAAGCAAGTTATTAGATGAAGGATAATTTGATCAGCTTTTGCTTTAATTCTTGACTTCTAATTACTATGACATCAATGTCTATAAAGCTAGAAATGAAAAAAAACCCAACAATAAATGCATATTTTTCCAGCTCTTACCCCAGAGCCAACTGTAACTAAGGGTATTTAATATTTAAGAAAAAGCATGTCACAAAATCTGGTGTCATTAAATCATGTGTATTAAACTTTCTATCACATGTTGAGTGTTAAAGATAATCTCATTGATACTTTCGATGCAAAGAAAACAGCACTTCTAAAGAAAAATGTCCATTTGCATCTGGGCATAATTTATAGTGTCCTGGTTTGAGGTAAAACAGAGCCAATTTTCTTTTCAGTAATTTTTCTCTTCAGTTAAGTTTATTCTAACTAACTAACTAACTCACTCCTTGAAATTAGAAGCATATTTTTTCAGACAGTGTCTGCTTCTGGCAGTGTTAACATCTGATGTTTATAGCTAATGCCAAGCAATGGTATGCAGAGAGGCCCCTCTTACATTTACTACTGTAACAACCAAGGTCAGCCAACCTTGTTAGGTACCAAGTTTGAAGGGTCAGAAGTGGAAGAGCATAGAGGCGTCACACCTGTAGGGAGAAGTGGACAGGACAGGTGACCCAAAACTGACCAAAAGGATATTCCATCCCATCTGCATCATGCTCAGTATAAAAGCTGAAGGATCAAGGGGATCAGCCTCTCTCTTCAATGGCTGGCATCCAAGAAGGACTTTGTCTGTTCATCTGCCTTTCATTCTGATCCATGCGTTCCTGAATCCAGATCTGGAATCCAGTTGCCGTTCGCCGATGAGTCCAGTCTGTGACTTCCCCAGTGCCTGCCAGTGTGATCGTCATCCTGTGAGCTTGATACTGAGTTTTTATATACTGTATATATTTCATTATTATCTTATTACTATTATTAGATTTTCTTTTTATTATTCTATTATTATATTTCATTAAAGTATTTTAGTTTCTTTTTCAACTTGGAAGTCTCTCTCTCTCTTATTCTCTGTCTCCCTGAAGGAAGAGAGGTTAAAGAGAGCATCTGTCATTTGTTTTAGTGGCCAGCCCAGATCAAACACAATATCTAGATACAAATAACTATGCTACACAAAGGAGGCAGTTATTTTTATTCAAAAAGTATTTTGTGTTTTTTTGGCTTGCAAAATAACCTTGAAAATGTAAAAAGTGTAAATTACTATAGGGTAAGTTCATCTTTTGTCTGTACCATTGTACTTGCCCATTGGTAGAAAAAGCCTGTTATCTGCTTCATTGCTATAGATCACAAATACTCCGAGCTCTGAATACTCAAAACTCAGTTCTCCAATATAGGTTTGTTAATAAAATAAAAAATAATAAACACGATCCCCTTGGCTTTGGGACAATATCACGGGTAAAGTTAAAGTTGCCCCCTCACCAGATCCACATGTATGACCTTATTGTTGTAGTACCTCTGAACAACTTTAGGCAAAAGAAAAATATTTTTGTCCAGTTACATAAAACAATATGGATACTGATGTCTTTGTCAAGTGTGAATTGATCAATTTAAAATGCACAGACTGATAGAATTTGTCTTAAATCAGTTCTACAGAAATACCACTAAATCTTAAAAGTCAATGGCTAGTGATGGGAGTTCTATGCATTAAGAACTAAGTATTTAGAAGTTTTCAACAGCATATATAAATAAACACAAAGGCTTTGAAGCTTTTCTTACACCACATTTAGAGTGCTGTAGTATTATTGATTTCTGAGATAGTCCTGATTCACAGGCATGCAAGTGAGCGGACAGGCAATTCCAGAAAAACGTCATCCAGAAATATAGATTTGAAAAAATAGCTAAAGGCAGCTTTTGTTTCCCTTCTTTGTAGGATAACATAATTTTGATGTATTGCTTTTTTTTGAAGAGAGGAATTAATCCAGTGGGATTTGTTCAGGAAAAATGCCTTTTGAAAGTAGCAAACATCAATGTCTCTGTGTAAGAAGAAATCTATGTAGTTGTCATATGCAATATAAAAGGTTGGCCTTTCAATACACTTTGTATTCCTGATGTGCAGATACACATTAATGTACCAGCTATAGTGCTCTAGTAAAAACATCTTTTCCAATTCTTAATCCAGCCTCCTAGAAATGAGTGGCTGACACTAAAACCCTTCAGACATCTTATACTCTCAAGTGGGATTTATGTTTTATGTGTACTTGTCATTGTAATGGAAAACACATTGTCCTAATGCCAGGTTCTTAAAGTAAGGAGGGTCCTTTACAACAAATATAATAGTAATTCCAGGATTTACAAAGTAATGGCAATAAGATTTCCCTTAAGGATGGATTTTAGCTAATCGTGTAAAAGGATTCCATGCTTCCTTTAAAAAAGTCCACACTTTTTAAAATGCAAATAAGGATGAAATGCAATGTGCTTATAAAAGCTTGGGATGATTATGGAAATAGGCATAATTATGCAATAGGGCTGTGAGTTTATCTATGGAATTTACATTCACAAACCTTATGGATTCCATTCAAATCTATGAACTGTGTGCATATATGCAAGACTGAAAATTTCAGTGCAAACTTCAGTAGAAAGCTGATCATTGCTCTTTCTTTATTCTGTCTTGTACTCCAATTTCTAAGAGCTTCTGTCATAAGGCTAATAATCCCTGGTCACTGATTTAAATGCAGTTCCACCGAACATGTAATTATTCTAAAATGTAAGAACTTGGATTGAGGACTGGTTGTCAGGTCACTCTGGCAGTGAAGCCACCTCAAAAATCTCTGTGATAGTTGATGGAGGCACATCACTGAGGAAATTCTTTTTAGCCTTCTTCAATATCTTGAACAAATAGGCATCTACATACATCAAAAACTTAATGGAAAACTCCTATCTTAATAAACTCTGGAAAAATATTATATAATCTCAAAAAATGGGAAAGAGCACTATGTGAGTTTAAGGAAGTCTCTATTCGGAAAGCTCATTGATATTTAGCTTCTTTTCTAATTCTTAAAATAAGTGGTAGTTGTTTAAATGCTCTCCACAGCCATTTTGTTATTTTTAAAACCCACTTGTACATTGAAGCTAAGGTCGTAAGTATTAATAAGGAATAAATAGTTGAACTGATCTAATAATCCCTGCCCCTTAAAAGGAGTAATCCTTTTCTCTCATACACCCTCCTCTTTCTCCATCTATTAGCATATTTATTGAGTTTTCTGAGTTAGCTTTCTGCCATATGAATGATCTCGTTTGGCTTACCAAGAAGATGAAACAAGAAATGAGGCCCAGACGAAGGGACGGAAGTGGAAGGAAGGAGTACGTGCTCCAGAATGAAGAAAGACTTAAGGGGGAGGGACTGTCTTTAGGGACTGTCTAACCATATCCTGTTATAAATAGCTATACCTCGGAGCAGCAGAGGCAGTCAAGGTCCTTAAGATGACAAACTGGATATATATTTATTGGGCAAAAACTCTATATTAAAGTGACTATATGGCCTCTAATACACAAAATATCTTGTTTAGAGGTGATTAAGCTGTGCTGAGGTGGGATGGAACTGTTGTTAGAAATATCTTGTTCTTTTTGCTTATGCTGCTGGTGCAGGTCACCTAATAGAGAATTCTTAACTTCAGCAAGACTCTGTGAAAGGTCTTATTGAACATTTATCTGACAGTGGAAGTGTGACAGAGTACAAAACAAGCAATTGGACTAAATTCTAGCTCCCAGGAGGGAATGCTATACAGACAATCTATACCTTTGGATCAAACCTAGATATTTTCCCAGGGTTCAATGGCAGCATGTGTACTCAGTCTGAAGTCTAGAAGCTTAAAATAATTGCAACACGTAAATGATATTGGGAGACATGTCAGACAGGATGGTTGACCAGATCCAATCATAAAACAATAAAAGACCACAAAGATCCAACTATCAGAACAACCATAGCCTTGTTTGCTTTTTTAAATACGTATTAAAAAACCTTTAGCAGTTTCATTGGATCAAGACCAGCAGCCGTAAGTTAATAAATGTTTCATACAAAAATAAATGTCAACTTTCTATTAAAAGAGGAGACTCAAACAGACTGTTTCACTGCAGCCACTGTAATGGATACATTCCACTAGCAGAGCAGAATTCTTCACTGATCAGTGCAAACCCAAGAGGATTTCATGTCCTCTTTTCAAAGGTAAAAAAGGGGCAAAGACACCACTTAGCTATCCTAATTGACAAGTCACAATCATAGAATCATAGAATCGTAGAATTGCCTAGGTTGGAAGGGACCTTTCAGATCATCGAGTCCAACCATCAACCTAACGCTGACAAAAACAATCACTAAACCATGTCGCTAAGCACCATATCTACCTGTCTTTCAATAGGTTTGCTCTGTGTTTCCCTAGAATCATAGAATTGTCAGGGTTGGAAGGAACCTTAAAGATCATCTAGTTCCAGCCCCCCTGCCATGGGCAGGGACATCTCCCACTAGATCAGGTTACTCAGAGCCCCATCCAGCCTGGCCTTAAAAACTTCCAGGCATGGGGCTTCCACCACCTCTCTGGGCAACCTGTTCCAGTGTCTCACCACCCTCATGGTGAAGAACTTCTTCCTAACGTCCAGTCTGAATCGTCCCATCTCTAGTTTTAATCCATTCCTTCTAGTCCTACCGTTACCCGACATCCTAAAAAGTCCCTCACCAGCTTTCTTGTAGGCCCCCTTAAGATACTGGTAGGCCACTATAAGGTCTCCTCGGAGCATTTTCTTCTCCACACTGAACAACCCCAACTCTCTCAGTCTGTCTTCATAGGAGAGGTGCTCCAGCCCTCTGATCATCCTCGTGGCCCTTCTCTGGACACGTTCCAGCATGTCCATATCTCTCTTGTAGTAGGGGCTCCAGAACTGGATGCAGTACTCCAGGTGGGGTCTCACAAGAGTGGAGTAGAGGGGGAGAATCACTTCCCTCGACCTGCTAGCCGTGCTTCTCTTGATGCAGCCCAGGATATGATCACGAACAGCACAGCTCTGATAACAATGTGGATTCAATGGAGCCATTACTGATTTGCACTGGAATATGCTAAAGGAGAATCAGAATCAGATCCTGGGGTTTAAAGCTGAGCGCAAAACAGGGAAGGAGAAAAATCCCCTTGTGTATATTAACACAATGTAGTATAGATCCATCGTCTATAATGCATTGGCTTGCTTTTAACTCTCAGCCTGAAACCAAATCAATTTCAACAGTTTGCTCTGGACAGAGACCAATTGCTGACCTTCTTTCTCCTCTTTCCTGCTGCTTAACAGGGCTACAAGTAATGGTTTAAAATTACTCTCAAAGACCTACCCACATGACTTTCAGACCAGAAACTGAAGTAACTTAAATGATCAAAAATAATTTGCATTGCAAGGTGAAAAGTCTCCGAAATACACAGAAAAGAAAGATGGGTAAAATTAATACAGAAATACCAATGGTCTGTAGTCACTGCAAGTCAATTTTAAAACAAATTCAAAACCAGGAAACTTCCCAGTATGTATTAATGTATTACAGAACACTTACCATCATTCTGGCATTTCAAGACAACTATAAATCTGGTTAACTAGCCAATTAAGTGAATTTTGTATCTGTTGTGCATTGCAAGAGAAACAAACCAGCTGGAGCACAATGACAATCCTAGTTGTGTGCAGATTAGGGCTGATGTATTTAAGGTCTTTAACGGACAGCCCTTTCTGATATTGTTATGTGAAAAAAAACCCAACACCCCCAGAATACCCAGATATCTACATAAAACTAATAATGCAAACCTAATAAATGTATTACAAGAGAAGCATGAAGTTTGCTCTTAAGGCCTAGTTCTCAGTTTGAAGTCTATCTAAATGTTAGTACTGTTTTATATCTGCTCTGCACTTACTACGCACAATTTAGCAAAGCAGCAAAGTTTAGTAAAATATTTAAATATTTGCTTAATTTCAAGAGAAGGGGTCACTCATGTGCCTCTTATGTAATGTACATTGTTGAAGTGAAATTTATGCCTAGGTATATACAACACTTATAACCAGAATGTTATGCCTACTTCAGTCTCAGTGTAATTAATTATAACGCAGCTTTTAACAGTTCACTGTCTCACAGAATTTCACTCATCAAGGCTGAAAGTCTTCTATCTGGCTTTTTGCGATGAGATCAGAAAAGTGGGTTTTGTTGTGTTTTCACAGACAAACCTGTTGTGGTTTTTTTTATATTATGCCTGAGAGTTTGAAGAATATTAGTTTGGCTTCCAACAGTTATTCATACATAAATGTAGCATGGATCAGCAGATGCTTCTGCTCAAAACTTCTTACAGCTCCAGAAAGTCTTGGGTCACAGATTAAATAATGAACTCAGATCTTAAGTATACTATAAAGTTCTGTGCAGAAACAAGATACATAAAGGCAGCTTTTGGAATTAAAGACTAGACTAAATTTTGCAGACAAAGACAGCCTAGATAAAGCATATCTTTCACTGGACCAGTCTTGGAGAGTTAAATGTGAGTTTCGTCGGTGTAACTGTCACAGTGTTTACCAGTACTTTCGAGCGTGGTAGGTGAGATATGCTGTCATTTATTCATGAACTAAATTATTTATTGTGCATACACAAAGATACACACTGACTGTAAGAGTCACACATACATTCAGATGCTTAAAGATACAGATAAACAACATGGGTTTTACAAGTTTTTTGCATCTTATAAAACCGACATCGATCAAATCCACCTGGAAGTCTCTCAATTTTGCTTCTGTCACAGGAGAAAGCAGCTTTAGATGAGACTTTTTAAATGTCATTGTAAACTCTTAAGCTAGACTTTCTGATGAGCATAATATCTGGGATACAGTGTTTTTAAAAAGTGACTAAAATGCCATAGACAGTCCTTGGAGGATGTGCTTACTTGGTGAAATGTTGAAACTCATGTAAGAATCTAACAGACAGGCCTAGAAGAATCAGGTTACTAAATACATATTAGAAACCTGAAAAAAACATCCCAAGATAAGGAATATCATCATTTTAATTGCTGATATTCCAAACTCGTAAGGATTTGATGACCATTAGTATATTAGGTATGGATTTGCCAAGGGAAAATCACAATCACCACTGCCTGCAATTAGCTATACAGCTGGATTAAAAAAATCTCATTCTTCTCCACTTGTGTTATAGCTACATCTAGGCCATATTAAATATATTGAATATTACTTTGGAGTTTATTCACAAAATTAAGGATTTTGGTTTTTCATTAAACTCTGTTAAACGGACAATAATGTTAAATTTGTTTCATACCTCCCATAAGAAAAAAAAAATTGTGAATGTTTAGTCAATGTAGTAAAAAATATAATAGTGATGATGATGGTAAAAACGGTAATTGTTTTTTTTTTACCAACAAAATGTTAAAGATTTCAAAAGAAAATCTGACATGCTATATTGTCTAGGAAATTCAAATGTTTCCTGTTTTTACCTATACAAGGCCTGATCTGTTGAACTGTTACCTATAGTTTGCAATGAACACAATGCTATGCTACACTAATAAGAGACTACTATATTCATAAAGTACAAAGGTAGATTAGATAGATAAGAACTTCTCAACCTTGTCCAATATCAGATTGAAATAAAGGGAAATTTCCTCAGGTTATATTAAATGCATAATGCAAAGAAGGAAGTTAATTCTTGTTTTCAATTCTTGCTTGACTTTAGAATTGAGTTCTCAAATCAAAATTAACTTTTAATGCACTCCTATTACATGTCACTAGCTTAATTTCACTGACGCATAAGACACCCTCACTAATATTTGATGACCAGAATCTGTAAGACGAGAAAATGTGCTAGAAGGCATTTTTGGCTTTGATAATACATATAGTTAAACAATTTCTTAGAACTGTTTTCTGTGTATCTTGTCTTTTTGGAAAACAGTTGGGTTTTTTTTCTCTTAATGTAGGCTTTCATTACTTGCCTAGTACTTTTAGTCAGCTGCTTACTGAAATACTTCTCTAACAATTTTAAGTATTGTGAAACAGGGACAATATTTTTTCATCTGTGTTGTTTCATTAGACTGAGAAAAAGAATCAATAGTCCCTTATTACATGAAGACATAATGCCTTAGATTGAAACAGTGACGTATTAGGTTAATCGATATTAAATGAGTTCACACAAGCATAGCTAAGAATGAAGAAGAGTGTGAAACACCAAGATGTGGCATAGCTTTCTACTAGAGCTCTAGAGAAGTTTTATGCTTCCAATTTGGCACCTAGAAAGAATGTGAGTTATGAATCTAGATTTTTATATAATATGTGTTTAAAAGTAAGTAACTGAGCCAGGTTCCTTAGAAGGAAGAAACACCGGGAATGTCTAATACAGAGCAGCTTCTGACTCATTGATTACTTATTAACATATTGTCATCTATATATTTACACATAATTTATTCTTCTAGCATGCAGTTATGTGTGCATGCAAACTGCTATTAAATTTTCCACTAACTCATAAAAAATGTCTGAAAGAAAAGGAAAAATACTATGGGAAAAAAATTAGAACAATACCTTTCATTTCGCATTGGTAATTAAAAGTATGTCAGTAAACTTTTCTCTGGAGACTTTGGCTGTGACTGTTACATCAAATGTTTTTGGAGCCTCTCTAGCTTATACAGAATTATGAGGGAATGACTTCAATTCCAAATGTTAAATTTGTAAAAGTTATGTAGAGCCATTTTCCAAACAATTTGCATCTTTCCAAAAATTAATGAAAATCTCTATACTCACATATGTGCTGCAAACTAGAGCAATTCATACAGATGTACTCAGAACAGCTTAATCTAGCTAGCTCTAACAATGAAACTACAGCACTATGGGCTATGAGATTTTTCAAAAGCAACTAATCAGTCAGGCCCACTAGAATTGATAAAAATTACAAATTAATATAGACATCCACTCAAAAAATTACCTAGATAATCTAACCTAAGGGCTCTCTACTTTCATTTCAAATGAAATCATGACAATATTATTAATGTTCCCATCTATCCATAACATATTATGGTTGAAGAAGAGAAAAAAATGACCCTCAAAAGTACACAGTAGAGCTTCTGGTAAGATCTCAAGAAATAGTTTACCTTACAAAAGGACAGAAAAAGAGAACTAATTTACTGTAGCAAAGCAAAGATTGAGAGAGAAATGCAAAAACAAGACAGTGACATAATGGGATTAACACGCTTAATAAAAAAAAGAAATAATCCAAAAATAGGTATAAATGGGCCCCAAACAGGAAAGAAGAAGCCATTGACTGAAGGGACCTAGCACTATTATAGTGCATATACTAATTACAAGATACTGCATAAAAAACACTGTCAACATACCCATCTTTTCTGACACATGCAGCCAACTGTTACCAGCTAGAGAAGCTACAAGCTTGTGGGGAGCTAATACCTTCTGTGCTTTAGAGAGAAGATGCACTATAGGATATTTTTTGTGACTTGTGTCAAATACACTTTTTCACTTCCTTGGTATTATTTGCCAGCATGATCTTCTATTCTAGTCCTGTAATAGAAATACATGGGTGTGTGAAGTGGCTGTCTATTTATATAGGTGGAGATATACAAGTACCATCATTTATTCATCAGTTAAACAGTTTCATATGACAAGCAGGTATTTTACATTTCAGATACTGGCTGCCTCTGCAAGAAATAGAGTACACTTAGCACTGAGGATCATGCACAAAGAGGATGGAAATATCTACGATTTTGTCCAGTCAATGTTGTACATACCCAGAGTAGGAGGTTCAAGGTGTCAAGAGAATCTGTGCAAGTTTCTGTGGAATACGCAGAGCCAATGGTCACGGCTGTCTCCTCTCTACCTCTTACAGAGCTAGAACCTGCTTCTTATCAGAAGCTCCTGATTCTCTGCAAATCTGATCCAAATGCCCAAGAAACAAAAAACAGTGCTAAACACAGATGATTTCTCTTGCATTCTGGGCGTTCAAGCTTAAAATAGTGTATAAAATATGGGTTGTTATTTTTCATTCATCATGTCCTACTACCGTAAATATTCTTCTTTAAGACTTCTATGTGTGGAAGAGGTAGTTTAACCAATAGCATTGCAACACTATACTACTATCTTAAATCTTGTCTGTTCCTGTGTTGAAGAAACAAAAGCAAACAGTTTGTTCTGGGTTGAGGTAGAAAAGAACCAATCTTCTTTTCAGTAATTTTACTTTTCAATTAAGTCTTTTCTAACTAACTCCTTGAAATTAGCAGCATATTTTTCAGACAGTGTCTGCTTCTGGCAGTGTTAACATCTGATGTTTATAGCTAATGCCAAGCAATGGTATGCAGAGAGGCCCCTCTTACATTTACTACTGTAACAACCGAGGTCAGCCAACCTTGTTAGGTACCAAGTTTGAAGGGTCAGAAGTGGAAGAGCATAGAGGCGTCACACCTGTAGGGAGAAGTGGACAGGACAGGTGACCCAAAACTGACCAAAAGGATATTCCATCCCATCTGCATCATGCTCAGTATAAAAGCTGAAGGATCAAGGGGATCAGCCTCTCTCTTCAATGGCTGGTGTCCGACGAGGACTTTGTCTGCTCATCTGCCTTTCATTCTGATCCGTGCGTTCCTGAATCCAGATCCGGAATCCAGTTCCTGTCCATCACTGAGTCCAGTCTGGGACTTTCCCAGTGCCTGCCAGTGATGTGATCGTCATCGTGGGAGCTTGATATGGTTTTGTCTATATTTCATTATTATCTTATTAATATAATTATATGTCTATTATTTCAATAATAAAATCATTATATTTTATATGAATTTTATCTGTTTACATTTTAATATTTAATATTTTATAAAATTATTAATTAATATTTTAAATATTTCATTAAAGTAGTTTAGTTTCTTTTTCAACCCATAAGTTCTCGCTCTGTCATTCTCTCTCCTCTCTCCTGAAGGGAGAGAGGTTAAAGAGAGCATCTGTCATTTGTTTAGTGGCCAGCCCAGCCCAAACCATGACACAGTTCTACATTTGAAACAGAGAAATGTTTTGCATCTTTTTTTGAAGAGCAGTACCGTTAGAAGAAATAATCTTTACTCCTGAGATCTCTCTCAGCAGAGAAGCTAAGTATGTTAGAAAAACAAAGGCCATCCGTGTATAATATAATCCATGTGTAGTATTATGGAGTAATTGCAGATGCATAGGGGATAAGAACATCAGTATTGTCTCCAGTCCAAAGTGCAAGTTATTAGTTGAAGTCAGTTACGTCATGATGGAAACTTCTTCCCATTTTTGGAGATCATAAATTATTTAAACTTGGCATAAAGAAGCACTGGCTGTTCTGTTTGACAGTCAAACCATGCATTAAATCTGCATGGGCATAATTTACATGCCTATTCTGATTACAAAAAATAGCTGGAATAAGTCGGACTATGCTGATTATAATAAATTTCTCATTGTGCTTTTCTAAAATAATGACCAATATACACAGAAATCACCTATGCTATGAGAAAATGTGGGACAGATACTACTGCACAAACCCCAAACACGTATCTACAATTTAATCTGCCAAAGAAACCCATATAAATCATGCAGTCAAGTCCTGTAGAAACACACAATTAATAGAATGGTTTGGGTTAAAAGGGACCTTAAAGATCCAACTCCCCTGCCATGGGCAGGGACACCTCCCATTAGATCAGGTTGCTCAAAGCCCCATCCAGCCTGGTCTTGAATGCTTCCAGGGATGGGGCATCCACAACTTCCCTGGGCAACCTGTTCCAGTGCCTCACCACCCTCACAGTAAAGATGTTCTTCCTAATATCTAATCTAAATCTACCCTCTTTCAGTTTGAAAACACTACCCCTCATTCTTTCACTATGCTCCCTAAAAAACAGACACTCCCTAACTTTCCTGTAGGCCCCCTTTAGGTACTGCTAGAAGGTCTTTTCCGGGCTGAACAACCCCAACTCTCTCAGCCTGTCTTCATAGGAGAGGTGCTCCAGCCCTTTCATCATCTTCTTGGCCCTCCTTTGGACTCACTCTAACATGTTCATGTTCTTCTTATGTGGGGACCCAAGAGGTGAAACACAGTACTACAGGTGGGGTCTCACCAGAGCAGAGTTGAGGGGCAGAATCACATCCCTCAACCTGCGGGACACGCTTTTGTTGATGCAGCCCAGGATGCAGTTGTCTTTCTGGGCTGCAAGTGCACATTGCTGGCTCATATTCAGCTTCTCATAAACGAACACACCCAAGTCCTTCTCCTCAGGGCTGCAATCCATTCCTCACCTAGCCTGTAATTGTGCTTGGGATTGCCCTGACCCAGATGCAGGACCTTGCACTTGGCCTGGTTGAACTTCATGAGGTTCGCGCAGGCCCACTTCTCAAGCCTGTCCAGGTCCCTCTGGATGGCATCCCTTCCCTCCAGCGTGTTGACCACACCACACAGCTTGGTGTCATCAGCAAACTTGCTGAGGGTGCACTCAATCTCACTGTCCATGTTGCTGACAAAGATGGTAAACAGCATCAGTCCCAGTATCAACCCCCAAGGAACGCAATTCATCACTGGTTTCCACTTGAACATTGAGCCATTGACTGCAACCCTTTGCGTGCAGCCATCCAGTCAATTCCATATCCACCGAGTTGTCCATCCACCAAATCCATGCCTCTTCAATTTAGAGACAAGGATGTCATGTGGAATCATGTCAAACACTTTGCACAAGTCCAGGAAGATGATGTCTGTTGCTCTCCCCTTACCTACCAATGCTGTGGCAACATCGTAGAAGGCCCCACATTTGTCAGGCACGATTTGCCATTAGTGAAGCCATGTTGGCTGTCACCGATCATCTCCTTATTTGCCATGTGTCTTAGCAGAGTTTCCAGGAGTATCGGCTCCATGATCTTGCTGGACACAGAGGTGAGACTGACCTGACTGTAGTTCCCCGGGTCTTCCTTTTTTCCCTTTTTAAAAATGGGTGTTATGTTTCCCCTTTTCCAATCAGCTGGAACTTCACCAGACTGCCATGACTTTTCAAATATGATGGTGTTTAACAAAGAAGCTCAAACTATTTGACCACCAGCCCTTGCCTTACTGCCCATAAACCTTAGCACTATTAAGAAATAATTCTCACAGGATATGAGTCTACCCTAATTAAAAATTTGTTATGAAACATGGAAACACAGAATCAGTTTGTTCTCTCCATGTATAATTGATTATCTTTATGCATATGTGTGTATAGGAATTTAAGAAATAGTTAAAACATGGACTTTTCCCATAACACTGCTTTAAACCAATTTCCTATTCAGTGATTTGAAGTTTTGATAAGCAAGTGCTCTTCGCACCTTACTTATTTTCCTTTGTGCTGTTAGATTCTATTTTGAGTCAGGCTACAGATCTGTATTTCCATAAACAGTTATGTGCTCCAACCCTCACCCAATGCACTTTGTGTGATAATCGTCGTGAACATCCAGAAGACAGAGTTAAACCAGAAGAAAGGTATTCCGCTTGATCAGCTAGTCAGCTGTTTTTCATAAGTTAATTTTCTACGGGTTTTCTACAGATTCCTGTACTGACTCATTGTAGGGACAGATGAGTATCTGTGCTGGCATAAGTAAAACAGCAGAAGAATACAATTAAATGTTCACTTATTAAACGCTATGAAAATGTTTTAACAAGCATTGCGTTGGCATAATAAAATGCTTATCTAGATTCCTGCTAGGAGGGATTTACAGAAGATACTTTCTTTTAACTGTTACTTTTATCGTAAACTTTGGAAAAACAGTCCTTTTGCTTAACTAGCACTTACTTTCTACAACTGTAATATGATGAAGTAACCTTAAACCTCATGACAGGCAATTGGGTGAAGTCAGAAGTAAAAGGAATAACAAGACAGTGATGTAAGCCACATCTGATTTTTCTTTCCAGTGGACTTAATTCTGTTAAGGACTCTGAATTAATGTATTTTTATGTCAGATTTGATGAAAGATTTGCAGACAAATGTTTAAATTCCATGAAGCATTAAAATATATGGAAGGTATCAATAAATTTAGAGTCTATTCTAAAAATTAATCAGTATACTGTATTCTGGTTACATTCTTCCAGCATTGACTTATCTGTGTTTTCAAGTTTAAGCGTCTCAGAATTCACACAGAATTTCATACTGTATACTCCATACAGACTTACATAAAAAAGATTAATACTGCTTCACTTATGCAATATAGTCATTGCAGGGCTACAGCTAAGTGAAATCAACTGCATTTACAATAAAAGCATAGGCTACAGTATTTTGAAGACATTTCTAAAATACAAACAGTAATTTTTTCTCTGCAATATTCTAGTATCACACTGATTGATAAACCTCTGGAATTCATACTCATGTCTTACTTCATAGTGGTGAAAGGTTAGGCTTGAATACGAGCTCTATAGAAAAGCTACAGAGCAAAATACGAAGGGTAATGCATTAAATTAAACATTTGAGAGAAACTGGACTCATATAAGCAAGCCCCTTCTTCTGTGAACCTGGAGATATTACAGCATATTATGGCAAGCACTGTTAAAAATCAGAAATTAATTCCTTATTTACCTCCTCAACAAAGTCTATGGGAAGATTTGAAAAATATAAATAAATTTAAGGTGGCTAAGACATGGAGATGAATGAACATATCTTGATCTTAACTTCATTACTTAGAAAGAGAATCATAGATTCAACATGACTATTTTCAACTTTAAGAAATATTTCATCTAATTTTAATAAGTAAAAGAAATCTTGAAGCACAAGGTGAGGACAAATGTCTTTGACAGCCCTTTATTATGTACTAGCAGGTCATATGGTAATTAGTTTTTTAATAAGGGTATTTAACTTATGTTTTAAACTAAAGCCTAACCAGAAATTAAGATAAAATATGTTTTATATACGACAAACTTTCTCTGTAAGAAGTGGATGAGAAATTCAAAGTATGGAAGGAGTCATTAGAGTGGATGAAGGGACAGAAGCCCCAAAAAATACATGACTAAATGAAGAGTCAGGTCCAAAATAGACTACATCAGGACTGAAAGATGAGAAAATCCTGAAAATTAATTACTTGTTACATGAACAAGAACATCGGAAAAATTAGTTCATAAAACAACTTGCAGGGGTAGGAACAAAACTAAGAAATCCTCTGCCAGAGCAAAGATACAAAACCATGAGTGACATACTAAGGGATTTTTGACCTGTTCAGGGTTCAGAGAACTTGCTTTTGAATTAAAGTTGATGGAAGGCACCTTTACATCAACCTGTGAAAGTTATGTGAGGGGAGAAGAGCTACGCTAAAGCAGAGCAGTGAAAAATTGACAAGAATGGCATCAAGCTGCCTAGCATGTGAAATAGAGAGTAAGAAAGGACAGTATTGCATGTCAGCTTTTAGTACTCTCGTATACTTTCTTAAATCTTCCAGGGGATAGCTTCATAAAAGTTATGAGCCACTTAATGCTGTAGAAAGGCGAGTCAGGGGGTAGACAAAAAATTGTTATCGAGCTAAGTGCTTAACTCTTTCTGATCAAACCTTGAATTGCCCACAGTCTTGTAGTGGAAGTACTGAGATCTTCTATCTGCACTAAGATCCATCAAACTATAAGAGGGGGTCTTTTAACGCAGAAAAGCTTACTTTAATTTAAATAAAAGCTAGAAACTTTTTCAATATAGAGAACTCAAAACACCTATGAAAGATGGAACTAGAAATGTTAGCACACAAATCACCTTCTGCCTACTATATCCTAACTTGTGAAGACATAACTTTTTTCCACACAATTAAGTGATTTTATAAGTGTCAGCAAATTCTGCCTAGTCCATTCCGGTCCCTAGAAAGTTCTTCCCATCCTTTCTGAAGCCTGGCTACATGGCACTGTTCCTTGCTACAGTCACACAATTCCTCTACATGAAGTGTAGGCTCCCAAATTTGTTTTACGACTCTCTTTCCCACTGTACCCTGCAGCGTCTGAAACCTCTTCCCTTGACAGGCTCCCCCATGAAAAAAGTCACTTGAGTTTCCTCATTCCTGCACTTTAGCAAATATTTGATATATAGATTGAAAATATTTTCTTCAAACTGATAAAAAAAACTGAACCTGATTAATGAAATCTGTACCTGTCAGCTAAACTGTTTGTGTTAAAATTGTACTCAATGGGTTTTTTTCCCTGCCTTTAGCCTTGGGGTTTTTTTTTTTTTTTTGTTAACTGTACTACCTAAAATAAAATTAAGAGGTATTGGTTTCATAAAAGTCAACTTCATATTTTCATATTTCCCCCAAATCCTACAGATTTTTTTCTGGTACATTATTTGAAGTTTGAATTGATACTTTACTTACATTTCAGCATGGCAGAGTCTCAAGGTACATATACAAGTACTTGAAAATAGGCAGTATACACACTAATTTGGAAAACTATATTATATCATACCCTCATAAACAGGGGATGGCTAATCAAATCCATAACTGATTTTGATTTCAAGGCACCCACTGACTTATAGATTCTGATTTATTTTAGCTGGAACAGAAATAGTGAGTTTTATCTGGAGCAGGTTGACTCAGATTTTCTGTGGGAATTACTCATGGAAACATATGAAACAACATAAAGGACTGAGGTCTTTGTAGTATTTTTTCTTTATAGAGCCATATTTCTGTTTTAGTGTAAGGCTGAAGCAAAACCGTTACCTAACATAAGATTGTTTAGTAATTCATATTGTAAATTATTGCCATAAAATGAAAAAACAACAACAGTAGTCTTTGAAATCAATTCTTTCAAACCTCAATTTATATTTCATCAGAAACTTCTTACTTCTCTGATAAGTGAAAACCAGCAACTGAACAAAAATTGACTTAGTACAAAGTATGTAAAATTACACTGATTTGTCACGTACCTATCAAAGGTGGCTAAAAACATTGTTAAACACGGATCAACAAAATCACACTTTTTAGTAATAACATGAATTTAAGTCAGTATTTTACTCCAAAAAAAGGTTTGCGGATTTCATCAGGTTGGTTTTCTTTTTTGAATTGGCATAAAAATGACCGATTCAGCTGTCTAAACTACTGTCAAAGGCAGAACTGTAGATTGTGAAGCCTTGTCTCAGCTACTAAAACTGAGCATAGCAATACAAAGGCCAACACAAGCTGTGAGACTTGAGATAACCCCTCCATTGCTTAGTTTGTCCAAAATTCCATGCCACTTTCCATTTTTAAATGTTTTCACATTCCATCAAATCCAGGTTGACGCACTAAAAGCAAAGCTATCCCAAAATATGAAAAGACATGTTTGTAAATAATCTGCTTGAAGTATTCACATTATCTGTTTATATTCCAGTGACTCCTGAATCTAAATCTTATTCCTGCCATGGCTATCAGTTTCCAGCCACTCAATTTACAAGTAGTTTCCTACAGATAGTACATACATGGGTGGTTTTTTTGTCTCAGATGATTGCATAGGCTGGCTCTGTAATGACATTTTGAAGATATGTATTTATTTATGCATTGATTTTATCTTTTTCCTGTTTTCAAGTTGCTGTTACACAATTTATGTACACCTACATGTTGAAATTTGTCTTTCATTTTATTTACTGGATTTGAGCTGGTGATCTCATTTTCACATTCAAGCCCATTTAATGTATCAGTTTGCAACTTCTTTTCCTGTTTGGTGGGTGAGGTGCAACCTGATATGCCTAAATTGGGAAGATCTACATCTCTAAAACTGTTTTGTCTCTCATAACATGATCACCTTTTGTTAAAGTTTTAGTAAAGAGAAAAAAATGTAGTAGTCCAAAGATTTGATAATGTTGCTTATTTTCTCATTTGGCTTTCTTACAAAGCTCCAAGGAGTTCAAGGTTTTTCTGCCATGTTTCTCTCATCCTCTCTCCTTCCCTTCTACCCATCAACAGCCTTCAAACATCTAACAAGATTTTGAAATTTTCCCATTAGAGAATAAAAACTGGTTTGATGGTCAGTTACACTATCAATTTTATTCATCAGCTTCACTGAAATTTGTGAGCAGCTCAGGCTCTTAAAGACCTTATTCCATCATTATCCTGAGCAACAAAATTAAAGAAAGGAGAAGAAAACCCCAGGTTGTATTACTGTAACTGTAATATTTACATTACAGCTAAGCATTTTATCAGAAGTGAGGACTCTCTCTTCATTCATTAATTTCCTGTCATTTGCTGCAAGTACTGTAGTTGAAATTTCACATTTCCTGATTTCTTCTGCCTCCATGTTCTCAAAAAGTAGAGCTCTGGCAGTTTCACTGCAACCAGACTTTGCTACTAAAACATGCTTTTCATTAAATGACTAGAAAAATAAAAATAAAAACAAAGCTGGCATGAAATTAGGTTACACAGTATGAAATTATTTACAGCAGCCCACCAAGCCTTACATCAGGGAAAGTCATAAGTGCCTGAGTCTGCAGAATTTATGCAGCTTGACTGTATTACATCTGGATGTCGACAGCTGGTTATTATGTACACCTAATTTATCCAAGCAGTAAATACCACAAGTAGAGAAATATCTATTCACCTAAGGCTTATGGTTCAGTTAGTTTAGTATTTTATGTTGAAAATACAATGTAGAATAAATTACGAGCAACTCTTCCCCACATTTCCTCAACGGTGCATGATGCTCCATAGTGTAAATACACTAAATGAAGTGTCTTTGATCTAATTATAAATCTGGCAATGAACATCATTCCTTACTGTTTTCCAAAATAATTACAATAATAATTTAAAATTCTAACATTTCTTAGATAAATGACAAAGGATATTGGAACAGTTAAACTAAAACTGACAGCAAAGGACTACTTACAGCCTAAAACAAGAAGGAAAAATTCCAGCAAACTGACCTTCGTTAATGTGGTACTGAAATTACTTTAATATGGGCAAATTCTATCACTAAGAAGAATACTAAGAAAGGGGTTTGAGAGAACACTAAAAATTAAATCTGTCTCAGATATTATCCTCCATCACAAAAACATCTGAGACAATCTGTATCTTCCACTCTCACGAGAAGAGATTTCTGCAGGAAGACAAAAACCAAAGTTTATTTCCCCTTCTTGAACCTTCTTAATCTATATATAAATCTGAAGGCATGCAGCTGTCATCTTCCCGAATAACCAGAGGTGTCTCTCTGTTATGTGCTATGTACTCATTTATAACAGCATACGGTCTCTAAAGAAAATGCTCTAGCAACAGGCCAAGGAAAAATGAGCTTCTATATAATTAGTAAAACACACACTGAAGTCGTACTCAAGGTTTGAAAACCACATTATTAGGTTCTTGTTCAAAAAACTCTTAAGAATCATTACCAAGCTGTCATTCAAAACATTCTTACATATATGACTATCTTCCTTCTTCAGTGCTCAAAGACTGTACACGTTTTATTGACTAGTTATATTGTACTAGTTAAAAATGCATGTTTAAATGTTGTATTACACAAGGATACTTATTCATCAGAGCCTTAAGATTTGCTTCAAATCCTCCTGGAAGCAATAACAATTCTATAATTGACTTTAATCGTTATTAAATTCAAGCCAGAAACAGAATTACCTACTATGAAGGAGAAAATATTCTTCTTCAAAGATGACCCTTGTTGCAAAACTTGATAACTCTGGATGTTTGTAAATAGAATGCTAATGTCCAGAAACAAACCTTCAAAAGCTGTCAGGGGACAGGGGGCAGGACAGGAAGGGAGGAGTGAGAGATTTAAATAGAGAGCAGAGAATATTTATGGATTTCCATTACATTTCTTGAAAAAAAACAACATGACAACGATTCACCACACACTATTCAGCTGGAATCTACAGCTTACTGTATAACAACAACAATAATAATACTTTGCATACCTATGCTAATTTCCATTCTGGCATCTCGCAGCGTGTGCAAACAGTGACTTAAAATTTCCAATATGGCTAAGCATAATTAAATAAGAGAAAGCTGACTACAGAAATAAGCATTTGAAGAATGAGATTCTCCAGATAATAGTTCTCAATCTCACTGAAAGATTGAATAAAGGCAAATAATCCCAATAAACTTTTTTGTACCTGTTTAATGAGAAAAAAACCCAACATATGCATATACAGAAATGTCAAGTAAATTTCTGTTCAAATTACATCCTGACTTAAAAAAGACAATTTCTAGCTTTCTCACAATTCTCAGTGTGCAAATGGATTAGTCTTTTTTGGGTTTATCAGGCTTGTGCAGGAAATGGGGTATAAAAATCTACCAGTATTATGTATTTTGAAGAACAGAGTTAATTTGCTATCACTGCCTCCTGCCTCACAGCTACAATACCATACGTATTCATTCTAAAGGAATATGAACAAATACTTTTATAGAACACTTTCTAAAAATTAAAACTACTGTTTTAAAATGAAATACTAATATTTTCTAATTATTCGGTTCATTTTTAATGTGCCAATGATTTTGAAAACTACTTTGTTCATAGGGAAGAATACAGAACAGGTGGATTTCTTAATATTTGGGAAGAAATATAGCAGTAAAAATTGAGACAAATCAAACTTCTGGGATTACTTAGAGAATTCATTCAGTATTCAACTACCATCAAAGACAGGTCATTACTTTGCCAACTTGAGCTCCCTGAGATTGCTATATCAAGCCATAATTTTTTTATTCTATCAAACAGATATGCTAAGAAATACAATGACAGCCAGCCTAAAATTCCACTGTCTATTCTCACTCAGTTATGCCATTACATTTCTTGTGAATATATTTCATCTTCATGCAAGTGTTCACCCTTGCACTCAGCTTGTTGCACCATCTCAGATATCGCTTACTCAGATTGCATGTATTTATCTTCTTAATGTTACCTCATTAATCATTCTCTAAGATAAAAATTCTTGGTTGGCTTCATTCTCATCTCTGCTTTAGCTCTTCTCTTTTCAAACAATGTACTTGTATTTGTTGCCATTGAATGCAAAAGCCTCAAAATCTTACTACTACATAGAAAAAAAGCCCTTTTGGGGGTCAAAGAGGAAAAACAGTAGCCTTTTTTGTAAATTACAGAAACTGAAGACTACAGTAGTTTCTGGAGAAGTTCCAAGCAATCTATCCCATTACTGTAAATATTATCTCCCTATTATTGTATATATCTGTTCCTCTGAATTTTATTTTCACACCATTGACAGTATCTTTATACAACATATGTCAAAATAAAACTAAACCAGTCTCATTTCACTCCTCTACCATAAAAAGGAGTTTGTTTCCTCCTAAATTTGAATTATCATAAGAATCTATTAATTTTGGTCCTGGAAAATAAATTATTTTTACTTGTATTAAAATCTCACTAATGAAAGATCCAATGCATACTGAAGAAAATAAGTAATACAGAAAACTCAACCACCTCTCAATAAGAGAGTTATTATACACAACGTCCAAGAAGCCAGGATAAAGCAGATTTTAACGTTTCATGTATCCCTCAATTAAAAGTAAACAATCAGAATTCAGCTCTGCATTATTCCATGGCAGTCACTACAGATCATAAAAATAGTATTTTAAAATAAGGAGGATTTTTGTGTAAGAAAATATTTTACTAAAATATCAGAATAATTTCCTTTTAATTTCAGAATAAAACAGCAGGCCCTGTGCTTTAAAAAGTCTGAAGGATTAAATATAATTAATTAATTACATCAGATTTCATGTATTCCACCTTATAAAATATTATCCTGCCTTAGTATCATCATTCATTTTCTATTAAATTATCTCCTTCAAACTGACGAGTACTTCTACCTACAATACCAGTGAATTTTTTTGTTTGTTTTTGAGGATACTGCCAACGATATTGTGCAAATAACTTGAAAAATCAGACAAAATCTTTCATTTATTTATAGACAGGGATGAATCAATATCCAAATTGATGCACGTGGTATGTCTTTTTGCCTATAAAGCAAATAGGATGACTTACTAGCATTGAATGGGATCTTCTTTAGTTTAGGCTATAAAACATATAGCAGAGATACAATGAAAAAACCCTAGATTATCCTCTAGAAATGCGGTCTGTCAATTTACTTATAAAGAAACTGGTTCTGTACTTACTAAAGTAAAAACTTATTAACATAGCCAACAAAAAGACAAAGATGAGATCTGAAGTTGAAGAGAAGCTCTTGATGGGTCAGCATAGATCAATCAAGACTAAGTATGGTAATACTACATGTGTTTGGCCCAGGCATCTAATTTGTTTTGATTAGCATTATAACCTATATTATAATATAGAACATACACTATATGCTATTATTTATATAAAATTATATACATTATATATGCTAAATATATGGTGTATACATAGCAATATATAGTATAACATAACCATATATTATATACCTAACATATAACACCTAATATAAAACATAAACATAATATACAACATATATAACATAATATAGTTTATAAAATTACTTATGGTATATGTTATAACTCATGTGTGTGAATGTGTATGTGCGACGCAAATCTCTAGCAGAGCTCCTGATGTTTGAAAAACTTGTTGCTATAAATTTTTCTGACTCTAATGAGTTCATCCTCAAAATAACTCTTCAATTAGTCTGTTAATGCTTTATTTTGAACTTGCTGGAATTGATGCAGTCTTCTGTTCTTATTTTCCAGAAGTGATTTTCACTCTCTAGACTTTACCTTAAAGACCTTTTATTCTGCTGCTTAACCTGCTGGCTGAATTTTGCTGTCCTGTTACTCCTCTAGCATTTTTTTGCTAAATTGTGGTATACATTAACTCCAATATAACATCAAATACATTGACTTCAAACAACCTCTTTGCCATCTGGAATCATCAACCTGGTTAGCCGGGTTAACCTTTTATCTGTTGCTTTTCATTTTCCTTTAAGCAGTTTCTTGTCTTAAAAATGCTCTAGGAATAAAATTACCTGTCTGCTTCTTTTATATAAGGATGTTACATTTAAGTCCATTATGATCTCTAGTACATCTTGAATGAGATCTAAATTGAATGCTATGTCTCCTCTTGAAGATTTTCTGACTGATTGTTCCAAAAAGCACTGACTCAAATTTTAGATATGACAGAAGCAAGCATTCTGTCCTGATATGACATTTATCCAAGATGTATGAAGTTATCTGAAGCCTCCCATTATTACTATATTTTGCAACCTTCTTACTCTTTTGTTTCATGTTCTTTTTCAGTTATCATCATTACATGGTAGAAAGTACATACCTGATGTAATTGTCTCTGTATTTGGATACCACATTTAAATCCAGAGAGATTCTATAGTACTGCTGAAACAGTTGCTTTAACTATCTTATCTGACTATGTTTTAATCTATCGTGCCAGTCATGAACTGCAATATCTACCATAAAGTTACAACAAAACTTCTATTTTGTAATTATTGTATCAAATGTTCCTATCAATATGACTATTTTATCTCTACGCTCATTTAAGTGTGCCCAATTTAATCCAAGGAGAATACTCTTTAGGTATGTAGCATTTATGCAGAAGTATACATATGCTGAAGTCTATTTACATGTACCTTTCATAATTGAAGCTTCATAAAAGTGTTCTTTGCTATTTCCTACTCCTTTATTTTCTTATTTATTACCTGTGCGCTTTACTTTTTTCCCAGAATACAGAGGACTTAGAACTTAATCCTGAAATTGTAGACCGTCCTGAAACACAAACTATTTTGTTCCAAGTGCCCTCATCCAGAACTTGCTTTAAAAAGCGTCTTAGTGTTTACATATTTTCTTTTCATTAATTTACATGAATTTTACAGACTTCACCTATATGACATTTTCCTGAGTTCCTGACAAATCTGTATTTCTCTTCATTACGATATGACTGAAATTGTCTGTCTTGTCAGCATGAGGTTTTGCATCAGAGACAGGAACACAGACTATTCCAAAGACTGCTACACTGTCTTTACCTTCCAGATAGCATGCTAAATTTTGCTTTCAAGACTACTGTGCTCTTTGAACATATAGCTGGTACCCAAGCAAATTATGACCATTTAAGATTCTCCCTTGCTAAGATTTTTTAGACCTTTTAGTTTGCTTAGCAAGCAAACTACCAAACTTCTCACTGACATCACAAATCTAGTTGTTATGTATGTCCAAAAATTTAATATCTCGGTACTACATTCTCCTTTCATCACTTGGAATCTCTGATGCCAGACAATTATTTCTTCTTCAATGTACTACAGTGCTGTTATTCAGTACCATGAGAAGGATGCACTGGTGAGGGAGAAGGAGAAAGCCTGGGAGCCCAGAGGATAAACTACTCCAGAATATTCACTAATATTTTGTCTGTGTACCTCTCTATCTCCCTCAAATCTTCCAGTGCAACAGGGTTGTCTCAAAAAAGAATACTCTGTTCCAGAGGACTATGAATTACCTGCACTGTGTTCAGGTGTACACCATCTACTGAAGTGACCACTTAGTAAAGAATTTAGGGGTCCATTTTAAGCCTCCTTATAAACTCTGAAAAGAATTCAGGGGATCATTCTGCACCACTAGATTGTCTGTTTTGACAAAAATAGAGTCAACTGGCCTCTACCAATGACCTTCTAGGAGACAGTCAAATAAAAGTCCACCACATTTTCAAAAATTTCACATATTCTTTCACAGAAATACGATAATCTACATTTGATTTGCTATTTTCAAAAGCATTAATAGAATGTTACATACACACCACTGGAAGATAAAAAGAACACACGGTCCAGAGCAATTGGATATAATTTTTGCTGCTAGATGAACGAGACAAGGAAGGAAGTAAGGGAGAAAAAGAGAATAACACATCCAAATCTATGACCAGCTATTCATCAGGGCTTACAAAACACAGAAAGAGCGATGTTTTTCCAAACTATTGTTTGTCCTTCACTGTCCTGTTTGGACATAACCTTCTGACATATGACGAAAGCCAAATACCATAAATAATTATGCATAATAATATAATGACATATTATGCTAAAACCAAAGTTTTCCGTGCTGAATAACTAAATCTATAAAAAGACGTCTCACCTTTAGGGTTCCAACATTGAATGTTGTGTACTTAAGTACATTAACATATTCTCCCTAGCATTTGATGAACTTACCATTGTCATACATATGTTGTAGCTTCAAGCCACGCTGTATCAAAAAACCTGAAGTTCAAAACATTTCACATGGAAACACATAGACCTCAGGCATACACATCTCCTTTTCACCTCCCTGATGGATTTCATTACCGTCAATTTCTTTGCCTTCAGCACAGTTCTCAAATCACTTTGTTATGACTGCATTGTTCTCTTACAGCTTTCCTTACCTAAACAGTGCCACTAGCTTCAGAAATACCCTGGTTTTATTAATCCATTCAGCTTAAGTAAGTGACAGTTCAAAAAAGACTTACAAAGCAAATCTGAAACATGGCTGCTAGCTAAAGAAATTTCAGAGATGTTTAAAAAAACAAACAAAAATACCAAAGAAGCCCCACCAACAGCTCTGAAAACATTGTGTGGAAAGAAAGCAGCTTAATTTTTTTTATTTACAAAATGGTTTTTAACTACAGAAAATACGAATTCATTGGAATGGAAACTTCTTTTTGAAACTTATACAGACTACCAAAAATAAAACACTGAGAAAAGACCTTCTGGATCAACAAACCAGAAAGAAAGCAATCATAGAATAGTCAAGATAGTTTTTCTGGAGACACTCACCTGGGGAAGGGAAAAATCAGAGGAAAATCTCTACTCTAAATCTGGTGAAGAAAGCAGCTATCTCACTCTTACCTGTCCCGGAAAATCTGCAGTTGGATCTCAGATGTAACACAATGCATTACCTCATGCAATTATCAAAAAAAACCCCTTCCTTCAGGCCGCATACAGAGAGCTTGGCAGACAGGGAAACGTTCTTAGTATCAACATGCTAACATGCAGTTTCTAGGGAGTGACAGTAATTGAAAATGAAGTGTGAGTTAGGGTTAAGTCAGTGAGCCTCACTTATAATATAGTCATACACAGTTCAGGATATGGTTTTATCCATGATAAGGTGTGCATTAAAATGAGTTATTAGTGGCTACCGTCATGTTTAGTTTGTAACATTACGGAGTATTTTTTTCAATTTCCACTTTTCAACCAAGAGCAATTACATATATAATGAGACTGTTCTTTCACTTTGATAAAAATTGCAATTATTTCTGGTTTTGGTAGGCTTTCAGCACTGGAAAACTCCTTATTCTAAACAGCTGCACTACATATTTTGAAGTATGTGATCAGAGGATAGTGCTAGTTAGTCTTCTAAAGATAACAATCAGCCAGGATTACAGCACAGTCAAGATCACAGCACTGAAGGCAATATTTACATTCAAGTGTTACCATAAATTCACAATAAATATAGAAAAATCCTACTAAAATTAAGTATTACCAGTTCTGAAACATTTTGAAAGAAAAATATTCCCTACATGATACTACTTTGGACCTCAAGTCTAAAACAAGATAACTTCAACAGATTTATTTTAAATTGTAATATAGGCATACTGAATACCTAACGAGCAGTTTAAGCTTATATTAACATAACAAGTAAATTAAGTTTACATTTAATTTTTATCTTGTGGAATTTTGACTAACTAGACATACATTATTTTAGAGACACTCATAGCCACTTAAAAGAAGAACTAAATCTGAACTTACTGTTCTGGTCCCTAGAAGACTTCATCCTTCCCGTTCCTCCATTAATTTCTCATGTAATTGTGGAATTTTTGTATCCTCTCACCTTGTAGTAGTTTATACACTCAGCTATGGTAATGTAGTAGCTTATTTCTCTTGGAGAAAGAGAAATGATAATCTACAGATATGTATTTTACATTTATATTTTATAGCAATAGCTAAGAATTCTCTTGAAAAATTGAAGTCAGTAGGTGAAATAAAGTTGCTGTTTGCACATAGTTCTCTTTCACATGACATAAACAAGAATGAAGCGGTAATACCAAGTATCTGAATATTGTAAATTCTGAAGAAAATTCTGTTGAGTCAGAAGTTGCAAACTGATGTCAAAGCCAATAAGAACATAGACTATGTCACAGAGTAAAGCCAGAAATAGAGTATGTCAATAGTTTTGCCAACTCAGACATTCATGACACAAGGATCAGAAAAGTAAAGGCCATATTAACTGATTAGAAGCTGTGTTTGGTTTAAGTGTATTTATAGAATAAGTACTACGTATTTTTCAACTTATTTCTACTAATGACATACATTTGAGATGGTTATTTAAATGCCTTCATGACTGCCCTACAGGCCCTCAGTGTGTTTACTTGACACAATGTGTTCTTTTGATTTTCCCATTGTGTTTGTAAAGACAGAAACAAAAGAATAAAAATATATAAATTCCAAATAACAACTGCCTGTAGTTTGTTTTCCATTACACAAATTGATTTATAATGCCTGTAAGATGGATTTCACTGTGGAACTCTATACCGTTTAAGCACTCAGCAGGCTCATTATATGCTTCTGCCCCGTTCTGGATATAAAAGTCTGTGTTTTGTTTTAGTAGCTTTGACTGTCTGTTTCCTTCAGCAATAGAAAGTCAATAATTATTATCTCCTACAGATCAAAATCATTAACGTCTAAAACATGAAACTGTTGTGAAACATAATTCAAGATAGCGTTATGTCTCCTCCTTTTTATAAATAATTGATATACTTATTCTTTTAATTTTTTCAAACAACTTCTTTTTATTAGAAAAGTCCCTGAACATTGTCAATTATTGATTAATGTAAAAAATATCTCACATTTTTTGGAATATTTGGATTCCAAATATTTGGAATATTTGGAAATATCTCAGTGAGCTTTCTACATGAACTTGTTTCTTGTAAACAGTTTCTTTTTTTTTTTTTTATTAGCCAAGTTAAACTCAGTTTAATGTAACCAATTTTTAATGCATAACTTGTACACTTCTTTAATTAAATGCATACAACCAGCATTTAAATAAAATGAGGAACCAGTATCAGCATATAATCTTTTTCTAGATTGGTTAAATCTTACAAGACATTTTCCTCATGTTTTTCCTGTGACTTAAATGGTAATAATAAACATTATTCTGAATTCCCCTTACAACTATGACCATTTTAGTGAAAACTCTTTATTCATTATTCATGGAACCAAAAAAGCTAGATTCCACTTTTCCAACTGTCTATTTTCCAGATAGAAGTTTCTAGCTGGAAAATAGACAATTTCCATAATCTGTTTTAAATCACTCATTAGATTAATTTAATTTAGATCATATGTTGTCTCACAATAGACATATGCCTTTAAATGAAATCAGCAATCTGTGTGTTTGCATGTGCATGTGTACGTGTGTGCACACAAGAGCAGGGCTTCCCTTCTACTTGTTTCTCAGATTCATCTGGGCAAAGATGCATTACTGGTTCTTATCTCCCCACTAATAAGATTTTCAGCATGGAAAAAAAGGAACAGATCAGAACGTGGGCAAGGGACAGCCTATAAGGAGATGCATCTCCAGAACAACACCCGTAGTACATTATTTCCCAGTGACAAGATCTACTTTGTTTTTTCCACCCCAGTGAGTTCATCTTTCTGAAGTTCAGCTCTTGAGGATCAAAAAGCAAGCTCTTCATAAGTAATTTCTGTTGTCCAACTACTGAAAAGTTACTGGAATTTCAACTGTGCATCTCATCTGCTCACAGCATAGCCTGCAAGGTACCATCTCTGACGCTACCCTGGTACTCAGAGAAACATAAGCTAGGAAAGGCTGCATAAATCTACCAAGCCAATCATCAAAGAGGTGACAGAGATGACTTATTTTCCCTAGAAGCAAAATCTTTGAACATAGAAGCAAAGTATGTACAAAAAAGGCACAGTTTACATGTAAACACATGTACTTACATGTACATGCTGGATATGATCTGAACACGCTGAAAGCTGTCTTCAGAAGTTGACTGCAAACATTTAGTATTTCAGAAATCAAACAAACCCCATATGTAAGATGATTTCATGACAACACGTTAAGTATAAGCTTTCATTAATATTTTTTTTAAAATACTTGAGCATAAGCCTTGTTCTGGAGAAAACTTGTGTATGCTATTCTGTTATTTTGTCCACTTCTATAATCACATTACTGGATTAATATATTTTAATAAGGAAAAATACATGTATTTAAGCCTGGTGAAAAATCACCTTCAATTCCTGGAAAAAATTACAGTTCAAAAGATAACAACGTTAATAATTTATGGGAAAATGAACTTTGAAGTGCTGTCTACTATATTGCCCTATTCACATTTAGCAATTATCTACATATCAAGAATACACACTGTCAACTCTACAGAAAAGTATTTTCAAAGGGATTCCACTACGTTTCATGCATTTTTTCCAGCTATGTTACAAGATCACAAAATTATGATAAAGATTATAACAATAAGGAATCCCAGAGTATTTATATTTTGAGGTGAAGAACATTATATATAATCTTATTTCTGGAAGATGTTAATAAAATGGGCTAATTTAATGCTTAAAAACACAAATAAAGCCACTACGTTAACGTATAAAACATACCACATGCATTTTGCATACATTTAGAGAGGGGAAAAAAAAAATCCAGAAAACCTGGAGGTTCCAAAAATGGCTTGCCAAAACTAAATAAGATAATGAAGAATATTTAATTGCATCTCACGTGGCATATCATACAGAGGAATATTCCCCCATGCAACCATGTATTTCCTTGGTGTATATTTTATAAAATTGTCTCGCCTTTCACACTTTATTAAAAATATACAAATAATCAACTCAGATTAGGTTTTCCCTCTCAGTAAAGATGAGCTACTCTCACCAGATCTAATAAAATATTTAATTTGTGATGACTATGGGAACAGGAGGAAGTTGCATTATATAAGATAGCATGTGTAAAAAGCTACTTAATGTCATTGAATAATGCCTTGTTAAAGAAAAATAGCACAAAACTATCAAGAAAAACCTTTAAATGCAAAATTTCTTGTAAACATTTATCTTCATCATGTCTAAATAGGAAGGACTCATTTAGTACTTGTCTTCACCCTCGTCTATACCTCAGTGATCTCACTGTGTCTGTGGACATAATCAGACTAACTGTAAGTCTGAATATTTACTTTCAGCTCCCCTAAACTCATTCTGTGACCTTGATAAAGCTAGTTGTGTAAACTCTGATGGTATGAAAATTCCTTCTGTACAAAACAAATCTTGTTTTCTCAGTCTAACAGAAGATTAGATTGAGATTATTACTAATCATTAACTATTACTAATAAGTATAACAAATCTTACCTTTAAGATCTATTTATTTAAAGCTTGCAGCCCATATTGTCATACCAACACAAACCGCAGTGCCTTCAAGGCTGCAGGGTGTTACAGGAAGTGTGTGAACTGAAGCCAACTGGTAATAAGTAACATTTCTCAAGTTTTGCTCACATTGAGATTCATGTGTTTGAACATAATATTGGTACCTATGCCACAGGAAATAAATTAAAGATTAGTGGTGATTTGCACATTAGAGAATAGTAGCGGTTTGTACACGTGCAGTTCTTCACGTGCTCCACAGACTAGTATTATAAAGAACTATCAGCTAACAGTACATGCTTGTACTGTAACCTGTGAATAATACTTTTCCAAGGAAAACTATTCAACTTTGCCAAAATGCAGAAAAATACAGCTGTCTCCTGAACACTGAATATTGAACACTGAATACTGAGCATTTTAATTGAACAGTGCTATTCATATAATCTAATTCTACTGACTAATAAGTGTTACTTATTCAGTTTCTTCTTCATACTATAGCCCTTCATAAATGGCAAAATTTACTATTTCTAAAAGTGTTTATCATTGCCAAAGTGTTTTTGAAGACAGCTTGCATGAATCCCACAAGTCTACAGCACAATTTGAATGTATCCTTAAAGTGTATTACCTCTGCTATTTAGCTATACAATTATATCGCTGTTGGCACACGTAGTTTTCTTATGAAATCTATCGAAACGCACATTGTTACCTAAAGGAATTAACTTTTTGCTTGCTCAAGCAGCATCTTCAGGAAGAAACAAGTTTTACATAAACATTTATATAAAAGATTAATCAAGTTTCTCTGAGCATGTACATCGGCACAAGACTGCAATCAATGCATGAAATACATCCAACTTGCCTCTAGTCTTTTTCAGAAATCAGATAAGACTTAAAATATGTATTCAGATGAATTAAAATGCATTTCAGAAATTAGTAACTCTTTAGATAGTTAATTCTGTAGAACTATGTTCTAACTTCTTAATAGCCGGTAAAAAAATAAAAATCCTTTTGCATTTAGCACAGTGAAATAAAGCGTTTTTCTTCTTTCAGTATTATTCTAGAAGACATGCAAAGTGATTGAAAAAGGAGTAGCAATACCACATCAAACTAACTGAGAAGCACAGTATTCAGTATTGTTTTATAAAGTCAGTCTTGAGGATGATTAGTACACCAAACCAGAGCTTATTCATAGATGGATCGTGCAAACCCATAAATGACACAAATCAGTTTAGCAAACTGAATCCACTGTAATTTAAAGGAAAAGAATTTTAAAAAGAAAAAACAAAACCAAAAAAGTCACTCAAAATGGGCTACCACTTATCTGGCTAACTGCTGAAAGCCAGGTAACTTGAAGTATTTACTTTCAGTAATCTGATGTTGCTTTGACTTTGATATATATATAACAAAATTATATACCTTTGAGTGTTTTAGTTCATTCATTTGACCTTAAATTTATCTGGACTAACAAATTAAACATAACAGCTTTGTCATACATCCATTTATTGAGTACATCATTTACCACAAACACTTTTTCCTGTCTTGCTGTATGATAGGATTGGTAAGGAGAGGTAAGAAATAGGTAGGAATTCCAAACATAACATTAGAAATGAAACTGCATTCCTGGCTTTGAAACATTTCGTAATTATTCTTAGGATTGTGTACCTAAAGCAACTCAAGTATAACTTATCTGGTGATATTCCATATAGTGATCTCAATTCTGATTCACAGCTTACCACTGAAACTCACTCATTCCCTGGAAGTGGCAGTGAAAGACCCCAGACTATCCAGCATTCTAGGTCAGATGGAAAAGATTCTATCTATGTCTAAGTGAAAAAAATTGGAACAAGATAGCCTCACTGCTTAGTGACGTAAATTGCCATTAACAGAGCTAACAACAATAATATCTCCTGATTTTTATTATAAAAATTCTATCTGTGGTTGAACTGCAGGTCAAAAACAATGAAAAAGTTTTGAACATTTAAAGCCACATAACCATCTCTTAGAAACAGAGTTTCAAAGGCAGAGATTTTAGGAGGCAGAAGGCATGTTTTTGTGATGGCATGTTTTTCTCATTTTTAAAGACTGCATAACTCAGACATGATGTAAACCCAAGAGTCTGTACTAAAACACCTCTCGCACATGTTAATTTAATTCCACCGTATTTGTATTTGGTTCTGTCAGAAAGCTGATTCTGACAACTGGATAGACAAGGGGAAGTTTTCTTCTTTCCCTCTAGTTCAGGTTACTCTGTGACAGTGATTTCCATCAAAATGCAGAACACAAAGTGCATCAGCGTAATAAAACAGGTCCAAAGAACTGCAAATGCTCTAAAGTTTTTCAGCATCACCTAGATGAACTGAATCTTATGCTACCTTTCACGGTAGAATCAGATCATCTTAATGGACAAAGGGTCATCTGTACGCACAGAAGCATGTAGTAGACTTCTGCTGGAAGCCTTTTAAAGCTTACCTTCCCTTTTATACTTAATATCTATGTATTGTTATAAAAATCAAGTTTAATTCTTAAAGCACATAGTATAATTCATTTTGCTTATGAAGAGACCTTTTCAGCACGCTGTTTTGCATATTTTAGTTAGTAGGAGAACAAATAAATTGTGGAATTGTAATATCTGTAGTGCTATTCTTATGAAATGAGATATTTTTGCAGCATTCTATTCAGTAATAGAGAATATTAAATTGGCTTGATATACAAGTCGGAAATGTCAAAGGGTATTTATATATTCAAAACCTAATGTCTAAAGGAGGATAGAGGCACATGAAAGAAACATGACTTGTTAATGCCACTTCAGAAGACCATATGAAGTGATGTAGACTATCAGAAGAAAAATCAAATTTGTTTTTCAACAGAATGAAGTGACATGTTACAAAAAAACAAGCTATTCATTACGCAGTACAAGATGATCCAGGCATGTAATTTCAGAAAACTCATTACATTAATAAAACATGTTCTATTCTCAACCTTATTGCTCCAATTCAAAGGCACTTTGGAACATTACAAAACAGAAGATGCCATATTGATAAAAAAAAAAGGAGAAGAGTACTTGCACCAATCTTGTCATATCCAAATTTTTTTTTAGTTTCTTACAAATTCATTAAGTGTAGCAATGAAACTTTGGTCCTATTAACTTCAAATGTGGAGTACCAGACATTTCAGGGTGCATTCTGTACTAAAACATGACATCATGTCATTATTGCTTCCTGCTCTGCTCAAACATAGTCCGTAGATTTTTGCACCACACTCCCCTCCCCTTACCCTCTCACCTCCCACCCCTGCCCAAAAAAAAAAAAAAAAAGGCAACTTCACTATTGCATGGACACATACACAGACTAAATAACAGAGATTCTGTGTTGGTAAGGATCTGACATTGCAGGTACTGAAAAAGAAAGAGTAATAAATACTTGTTAAACAATTCCAGTAAACATCTCAGATGGCATACACATACGCAATGTCTGTAAAACATACTAAAGTATGTTTTCAAGTACTTGACTATTGGGTTAACTTCCCTAGCAGAATAATTTAAATGCAAGACATATAGTTGAATTATGTCCCTCTTGTTAGTCCTACGAATTCCTCCAGAATTTTGAAAAGAAAATAATGTGATAAGGGTGGAGTAGGGTAGAGTCTATAGGTAAAATGCTTTCTTTTCTTTCGAGATATATAGTCACATTCTTGTATCAATTTAAAAGACATTATCTGCACAAATTTTGGCTGAACAGAAGTATCATACTCAGAAATATTTCAAACCCATCAAGAAGTGCTGCAAAGGAGCTGACATACCAAAGTGTTGATGGGGAAGAAGTAATAATCATAAAGGGCTAGAAGGGTCAAAAGCCACAGGTTATGAAGTCAGCTATCTGATTAAGCTAAATCAAGACAGCCAAAAATTACTGTCATTTGAAATCTATAGCATTGAGTCACGAATCACAGTAACTCCAAACTTTTGGAAAATAAAGACTGGATGAATAATTGTATAACTACTATTCTTCTGGAATAGCTCTCCAGAATTCTTACCTCTCCATGGCAGGTTGTACCTAAACCCTCTGTTTCTTCCCTGCTTTTTTTCCCCCTTTCTCCTCATCCCTGTAATAATAGAATCCAACCTTGCCTATTCTACAGAGGAGTTTGGGTTTAAAACAAAAATTAATATTACGTATTTTAGTGAACTGTTCAGATGAAAAATGAGCAATTTTCTTAATACTCGGAAATTTTCCCACATTTTCAAGTGACGATACTCCAAGAAAGACCCACAAACCACCAGTTTGTCTGCTGACAGTATGGTGATAAGAACACAGAGGCAATCAATCTATACACCAGAATGGTCTTGTTTCCTAGACAAGACATTAGGTGCTATTTACTTATCTGAGCATTTTTAGTGTCCTCCACAAGTGGAAGATAAGTAGCATGTACTACTCATCAAAAGCTGCTAAACTTTAAGTAATTTTCCTATTTGACACGTTTCTTTTAGAATGAAAATTTTGACAGGGCTTTACAATGGACCATGGAGCACGCAACACAAAAAGAAAATTTGAGAAAGATTTGCTCAGCTTTAAGAAAAGACAGCTAAGGGTGAGGTCCTAATGCACTCTATGCTATTGGAAGCTACAAAAGAGATGGAACCAGACTTCTTAGCAGTACAGAGTGGAAGGACAAGAAACAATGGAAACAGGTTGGAACATGGAGTATTCCAGCTTAGTTTAAGGAAGAAAAAAAATTGTTAGCATGTATGTGGTCCACAATGGAACAGGTTGATCAGAAGCTGTTGAGTATCCGCACTTAGAGATGTTCAAAACTTGAATAGTCAAGGTCCTAAGAAGCCTGCTCTGAAGAATTTGAATTTAAATAATTAATAAATTGGGGGGGGGGGATAATTAAATAATGTGAGAGGAGGGTAGTAAACAGAAGAACATTATTTACCTATACAATACCCATGGATAGGGTAAAGGAGCAAGTCACCACATGCATCGTAAATACTACTAGGCAAATAATTATTTTTACACGGCGAAATAAGTGGAAATTTGAAATAGTCAAATGCAGTTTAAGCTGAAGAAAATGTTTTCTCACACAAAGATTAAATGAGCAGCTATCGATATCCTCAATAACAATTCCACAAGTTTTTAGAAAAGAAAGATAATATTTCCACAGACGTTTAATACTTACTTATAATTACTATACATGTCAGGACATACCCTAGAATGGATTTTATTAGGATTAATTTTTGAAGGGTACAACTATTCTTTGCAACAGCAGAATAAGTTTCCCTCATACTTCCTGTAACATATATAGTTTGCAACAGGAAGCAGAAGCCTAGGAATTAAATTGACCTGACAAATTCACCCATCTGGTCTTTTCTCCCTCTCACCCACTTTAAAATGTGAAAGAAATGGATTGATTTTATAACTGTGCTCTCGCTGTATCCTGAAAGACAGTAATTTTTCCTTTTGAAAAGTGTCAGAAACAAGCATACACTTTCAAAAGTAAATGTGTCATTTAAATATGAGGTTTACCTGAGTAATTTTCAAAAAGACATTCAATAGCTGAACTTCCTGCAAATTCTGCTTTTCAACAGCTACATTTGAAACAGTATTTGCTCTAAGAATTTTCCTCTTCTTGCTTGTTTACTCAAGTTAGGGTTGGAGATGCTATTACTACCCCAAACATATGAAAATATCTTCTCCAGAAAATAATACATGAAACCTGAGAAAAAGGTTTAAAAGAGTTTAAAACTGAATTTGCCAATTTCCAATTAAATCAAAACATTAACTTCATTACTTAGTGTACACAAACAACACAACACATTTGCTGATGAATGCTGTAAGAGATATGTGGATAAAGTGAAGAATTAGAGCAGAAATTAGCTATGGTTTTTGAATTAGATTTAGACATAATTAGAACAGGTAGAGTAACAACTGCATCTTCACAATGTCTGAACGAGTGCAATTTTCAGGTTCAAGCTTACATGGCACTTAAGAAACTATTTGAAAATGACAGAGCAGCAGGAGGTATTTTTATGCCTGCAATTTTGTAAAGAAATTGTTATAAAGGGGATTTTATAGGTCATCATCTGCCATGTATAAATCACAAGGTGATTTAATAGCTAAAAATTCTATATATTTTCTTCAAAAAGTATGTTACTGAAATTACCACGGGTTTTTTGGTTTTGTTTCTCAAATTTTGAAAAAACTGACCAAGAGAGTAGCACAAAAGTACCAACAGTAAGAGAATTTTTTAAAAGGCAGTTCTTATAGTTGGGAAAAACTGAAATGCACATATTTAGTATGTAAACAAATTGATCTGTGCATATTAGGAATGCCACACACAAACTCTAAGATAAGTCAATTCTGCATGCACTTGTTATCAAATGCTGTGGTTTTCTGATAGAAATAGTGATTAGAACTGCAATTCTTTAGTCCAGAGCTATTCACCAAAGAACCACAAAAATTACTTAAGAATCTGCTGAATAGTTTTAGTATAATAGTAACATATACATTCAAGAATTTTGCTGCATATGGTTAATTGATGTCACCAATTTTCACAAATATTTGTATCCCATTACCTCCAGGAATGATTTTTAAAATCGCATGCAACTTCTTCATTTATTCAAAGCTACACGTTGATTCGGCCTAGTAGAAACCTTTTCCGTTTTATTATTTCACTTCTTCAATGCAAAACATTAGAGAAATTTTCATAAATCAATTTAAAGTACTCTCATTCTTTCCCACAGTATATCTATTTTGTGTGCTGAATGAGGCAGGGGATTGCTAAGGAGTAAACTATGGAATGGAACTAAAGCATGCATTAAGGGGACACAATAAATTAACATTAATTTATATCTGGCATTTCTCAGTTTTGATGCTGAATATTAGGTGTAATTTGAGGATGGAAGGAGGAAGGTTGAAAGTAAAACTATAATAAGCATCTTATCAAGAGCAGCAGAGTTTGAAGCATGTAATGTCAGAAACGTTTACTAGCTAAGCTCCTTGAACATCCACAGTGACAAGAAGAAAGGAAAAAGAGAGTCAGGCTGGTCTTGTGTTAATGAACAGTAAAGATAGCATTCCCTCTCTCCTTTCTGGCATTTCAAATTCAAGGATCTGATGCCTGTTGCCATTAAATGACATGCTTATATTCAGTTCCTTTCTAAATTTTTTTGGGGGGCAACAAGTGTGGGTAACAAGAGTGATGTAAAGAAGAGTAAGTTTTCAAAGCCTGTCCCCAGAAAATCCAAATATAATTTCTGCAGACCAAAGAGGAGTAATGAAGGGAAAGAAGGCAACAGGGGCACAAGTCAGTGCTGAAGTTACTGTAAACTACAACATCAAGCAGCCTCAAAAGATGGTCTGCTATCCAGCACTTAAATATGTATCAATACTTCTCAAGCAAAAGCCTATTTTCACCTTCATTTAGTACTCCAACTGATAGCAAGCAGTAAACAGTAACCTGGATTTCTAAAAGCTAATCCACGAAGAACAACTACAAGGGACATTAAAGAAATGGAAAAGTGACCCAAAATTGTGTATGGAGAGCTCTCTCAAAATAATCCCTCACAAACTGAAAAGAATTTTAAAACAATGTCCAACTAAATTACATGTTAATCCAGCTCACCATACGCTGAATAACAAATGGAAATTTTTTTATAATGTTATGATCAGGTGGTCTTTATTCCAAAATTATAGCAGTGGCCCTTTTTTTCTGTCATGTAGTCCAATGTAAATTATGTCAGTTAGACATGACTACACAGAAAATCCAAACAGTCAGCCAGATTGGCTGCCTTGAGAAAAAAAAAAAAAACAAAACAAAAAAACCCCAAAAACCACAAGAAAACTCCCACATATTTGACTCCCTACTTATTCAGAGGTCAGATTATGAGTGTTGATCCATTCAAATTCATAGCAAATAGATTCCAATTATAACAAACATATAATATTCCTGTAGCTCACCAAGATAATTATACTACTAGTTAACAATTTTATTCGTAAATAATAATTCCAGGAAATCCATTAACCCAGAAACGATCAGTGATTTAGATAAATTATAAGGTTTATTTATTTGGAGAACTCTGAAGGGTAGGAGAATAGATCAGAACATTAAAATAACCAGGTTTCTTGGCAAACAACTTTTGACAGATCCATTTATAATATGTTCATCTTCAGCTACTAGGTTTGTATGAACATGTAAAATTGGAATAGTATTGGTTAAAGGAAAAACAACAAAAAATACGGGACGACATTTCCATCCTCCCCCTCCAGCTGTTTTAGTCACAGTTTAACAGTAGCTCCTGGCAGTTAAAATGTATACTTTCAACACTAGAATTTTCATCTTTAAATATAGGACTTTGCAAGAACATTGTGCACAGTTATCTTTGTTATGAGAACTACAATAATATATATATATTAAAAAAAATAATTTTGCCCTCAATAACCTATTGAAATCCTTGAAATGTTTCATTTTACAACTTAAACTTAGAAAATATGGTTTCCTGTACCACTTCCTACATCTGTATTACATGCATGTGACATTTCTGGAAAATTAATGCATTAGGTTGCAATTAATTATTAACCTGTAGTCTACAGAAGCAACAAGAAAGATGCTGGTGGAAAAAAACAAAAAGATCTAGTTGTTTAAGTCTCTGGAAACAAGCCTTAAAATTTTATTTTTCATGCATGTTAAAAAACAGGAGATAATGTTTGCTTGTCACTTGAAAAAAAGTTATCCCAGTCACTCAAGGTAAAAGCAAAAAGAAAATGACAGACTTCAAACAGCAACGCCTTATATAAATACAAAAATAAGTCTACCAATGTCCAAGTGTACTTCCTTTTGTTTGAAGGGTTACAGAAGAAGATTCCAAGCACATGGAGTTTCTTGTTTGTTTTACATGTTCAGACATCTTAGGCCAAAATAATTTGATTTTTATGAATACCGATTCTTTTGAAGTATTGTTTCTAATGTGACAAACCAGAAATGTGAACAAATCAGTGTGCAAATACCTACAGACTTGAGGTTTAAAATTCATGAATATTTACTTTGAATCCACTGTCCCTATCCATTTGTCTATCTTATAATCTAAATATATTAAAGTTAATGATAATTAATTATTGTATAATTAATTATTGAAATTAATTATTGAAAATATTGTAGCTATTTATTTCATATGATACCAAAATCTCAGAGTTGTTTTTGCATCATTATTAGTCACAGCTAGAGAATACAACCAATTTAAGCATTGTATGTTCAAATTTTAGAAGTTATTTGAAAATCAAAGTTTTAAAATAGATTGTATCAGTGTAATATAATCTATTCTTATTTTGACAAACACAAACATTTCTCAAACACCTTCTGTTTACATTTCACTGCAGTTTTTGTAATTTTGCAGAAAACAAAGAAAGTAGCTGAAGCCTTATAAAGCAAAGTAATTTGAAAATACAGAGAATTTTAGCACAGATTCCCTCTTGATTTTTGTGTTACCTGTACTAACAATAACCACTGAATTTGACATAGAAGCATATTATACTTCTCTTATATAAGAATTCTGTCCTTTATCTTACTAATTCCTCCTTTTTATCTGGAGACCCCTCTCAGAGAGTTTTGATTTATAGCTTTGATTGCAAAGGGATCAAAGATATCAGGGGCTATACTTCAGGGCCATTTTATTTTTATGTTCATGCCTTAAGTGTTTTCTTGAAATAATGCAAGGCTGTATAGATGACTTTACAGTATAGGATTAGGAGGAGAGACTAGACCAATATATTTTAACTGAAATTTATTCTGCTTGCAAAGTCCAACTAAATTCAAAACCAAGTTGCTTAATCATACATATTTTATACTTAGCAGTCATGCTAAAACAAAGAAACTAAAAAAACAAAATAAAACTGCATTTGTTTACACGGAATGTCCTGAAAACAGAGACAACTGAAAGTGCATCTGCAAAGAACAGTCAAAAATATGTTATTCATAAGAGTTTGAATGCCTGTCATTTTGACCCTGTGAAGTTTTATTGCACATTTTTTTCCTGATACTAATTCAAAAGTGGAAAGGAAATTGCTGAATAAAAATGCTTTGGCATTTAGACGGTTATCTGCATATAAATTAATATGTTAATTACACTCTCATGAGCTGCATATAATGAGATTTGCAGAGAACACTTAATGTTAGGCTTGAGTAGTGAACGTGTCCGATTACATAAAGTTCTTTTTAAAATTGGTCATTTACATAAACTTGCAAATCATTAAAAGTTCAATTTAATTTTATGCTAATTTATTTTTAAAAGAGAGAGTTTCTTGGAGAAATTACAACTTAAGTAGTAGCAATTGCCAGATCTGACAATAAAAATTAAGAGGAAAACCAGATAACAAGAGAGTCACCAACATACCTTCATTATTGAAAGCATTCCTAGCTGATCTGATCTGCTAGGTTGCTGCTACTTTGTTATATTCAAATATACACTATTAAGGTATAAGCTAACTCTACACATTTGGGTCAAAATTTTCAAAAATGGTTAAATAAAAATTCCTGAAGGAAACCATTTTCAGAGGATAAATCTTCTGCACTTGTCCTTTTAAGATCACAGAAAAAAAAAATTAAACTCTGTAAAATCCTAATCATTCTATACAGCATATATGCTATACATTTATTCATGTGACATTCACATTCTACATTATGGCACTCTACAGGAAATAGCAATACAAATTCAGGCTAGTAGAAATACATGCATAACAGAGGTGGCCTTTAAAAACAAGCCAAAAGCACCTTATAGAATTACTAATAAACCTTACTGTAAGAGTGTAACTCAGGGTCAGGACAGATTAATGGATAAAGTCAATTTGTTAAAGGTACAGAACTTCTTCCACCGATCAATACGCTATCAATCTGAAACAGTCTAAAAATTTAAGTGTTCAGTCATTAGTTTCCTCAAAAAACATGCATAAGAACTGCAATAATATAAAGAAAATTTCCCTTCTGATTCACTGCATAAAGTATGTAAAATAACTGGCTAAGCAAATGTTTTCATGAATCTTTGTAGCATCTTTTAGTACATCAGCAACTCAGCTTTCTAAAACTTGTAGTGGGATTGAAACTTCTCTGTCAAGAACAAGATTCAATGCTGATATAAAACACTGAAGTCCACAAAACATCTACAGTTAAAGTAAATTTCACCTAACAAAGATCTGTTTCTAATGATAACTTCAAGAATTCTGTCTCTTTAATCCATTTGAAAAGAATAAACATAAATGTCATCTTTGTTTTGCAGGCTATAATAGGAAAGGCTTGCCACATAGATGTTACAGAGTTTGAGACATAAAATCTACCAAACATTTTTTCTGTCACAGCTGATGGAGCTATAACAAGTTAGAGCAACTGTGGGTATTCTTTAACTGTAATATGTTTTACCTGAAAACATCACAAAACGCAGCAGTATGTTAATTACTTATTTCTATCCATGCAGTAGGTGAATGCGTGTAACACTTGCTACATACAGTTTTAAAGTTATTGCAATATTGATCATTTAAGTACTCAATAACTATCATTAATTTTCATAGTAATAAGGGAAGCTGAACTTTTGACCTCCTTGTAGGGGGATAAAGTTGGCTTATTGGATGACACAAGGATATTTAAAATATATGTTTGTGTTGCTGGTATTTCAGCTACAGCTTTGAACCAGATTGGAAGGCATGTGTTAAAAAGAAACTTTTCTTCTTCAAAAAAAATAAATGTGAAAATCCCAAATTTCTCCTCGGAAACAATCCCTCTCCCAAATCTGAAAGTACAGCACATCAATTTCATGACTAACAGTTTAATATGAGATAAAGGTGACTGAATGAATAATGAAATGTGTACACAACGCTGACCTAATAAGCACTGTATCTTCAAAGGTTCCAGTATAACATACATTAATGAGAAATTCCTTTGATGAGCTGGAATACAGAAAACTCTCCACAAAAGCTCATTTCAAAGCAAAAAAAACTTAGCAGTTCTGAATACATACAATCACCAAACACTACTAGCAACTGAAATCAATTAAAAGTAAATGTGAAAATTTTTCTCTTACAAAAATTAAATAGAGGTGAGTGTCTCCTTAGACATTAAGTTTCTCTATTGGATGTAGGGGAAAGTATATGAGAGTTTATAAAATAGACAGAAAAATATACTAACAGCATGGTAATATTTTTACAGTTTCACTGGGTTTTCTTCAGTGAAAATGTTTTTATCTTTTTTGTCCCACTTGCTTTGAACAGGGCAATGCATCTGCAGAGCGGTATTTCATCCATGAGATCAATCCAATCTACCCTGCAGTAGAAGGCTTCTCAGTTACACCAGTAAGCCTTGGCTTATGAAACATCAAGATTAAAATAAATTAATAGGAAGGCTCTGAGATTTTCAGAGGTGCCCAAATTCTACCCACTTGGTATCACATAATGCTGACTAACACTGCATATATTTCCTCTTTCCCACCTAGTGCCTTGACCCACTCACTTCCATTGTTTTTCTCCCCACAAATGTTGTCCTGAACAAATTCATTAGCAACATAATTCTAAAACCAGGAAAGACTAATTGTTTTTGTTCTGTTCTCATTTTGTTCTCTGTACTCTGCAGTGGTGGCCTACTTTCAGTGTACAAATAAATGATAACATAAACTCTCTGGTCTTGCTCAATGTTTTTAGGGATGACATGTTTAAATTTTAGTGCAATATTCCATATCTCATTCCTACCTACAGACACACTTCATACCTACAGACACACACACACAAAATATGCCAGTAGCATGGCTGCGTGCTTCCATTTTCTCCTCAATTGCTCAGGGAATGTGCTAGTCTATCTCTTACTTCAGTACAGATGCTGCATTGTAATTTTACAAGTTCTCCTACTGTTTTTATCAAGGACACACTTACTTTTCCACTCACACAGCTGCCCTGATCACAAAATGGAATATAGTTACATTTATCTTAATAATTCATTTAGTATTCACTATAACCTTCAGATGATCAAGAATTCATGTGGTGTTCACACGAATGTCACAGGTACTTCCACATGAGTTCCATTATAATCCAGCATAATTTAAAATCTAAATGGCTCCGTGACCTGATGTAGCTAATAATATCTGAGACAGCAAAGAGCTCCTTTTGCTAAAAACCTCTATTTTGAGACAATGCAGTAAATTGTCACATGACACGAAAAAAGGGATAACACATAAAGAACCACATAAATATTCTGGTCAGGAAGCATTAGAATGAAAGGCAAGCTTATTTTGAATTTTTCTTCCATGCCTGTACTCAAAATTCATTCATATGATGAAAGTGTGGGGAGGGGAGGGGACACATTTGAAACTATTTTGATCACTTAATTATGTCTGGACAGGAAGATTGATTTGTAGTCCTCCTTCCATATGTTAAGCAATGAAAAGGTTATAAAAATACAACTGTCAATCTGAGTTTCATAAAAATATTTTTAAGACTATTAATAATGAGACTTAATCCCTTTCAGACTCCAACCCTATAACTTCTCTGAAGTCAGCACAACTGTGTTTAAATCTCTGCAAAAGATCAAAGATAATTAGTCCACATACAGATCTACAGTAATGGAATAGAACTGCTGTATCAATTATTCTAAGTGTAGTGTAAGATCTCACAGACATTACCGTTAATGAGAGGCTGCTCTGTTTGTAGACGCCACTTACAGTGACATGAATTACCCAATCCAAAATTTCACCGAAGAACAAAAAACTTCTGGTGCCTCTATGGTAAACTTATCACACTGATCTGATATTCCTAAAGCACGATTTCTAACTTTTTATTTCCACATAGTCTCACCTGACTTGGTGGATACCCAGCATTTCTAAGGGTTCTGCAAAACACTGCTTGAACTACCCTTTATTCTTCTAGTGATGACCTCTAATGCTCAGACCTAAAGACATACAGAGGTAAAGGGTACACCTACTTTCCACCTGGAGCTAGCAGACACCACAGGTGATGGCATTTTAGTTATATTCATTGTGTTATGGTGTAAAGATGGTGAAGAATGGTGAAGAACTTGCAAAATGGCTCCCTAGCAGCATCTGTGAGATAGGATACACTGCACCTCACACTTCTGCAGGCCCCATGTTTACAGGAGCCTTCCACCATCTACTGAGGTCTTCTGGTCCCATCACAAACCCAGGTGTTCCCTACTTCTATTGACAATGCCACACCTAGAGACAGAGAAATTATTTTTGCTATGTATACAAATTTCTAGAAAGGGTTGGATTGTGGATTCACAGCACCCCGACAGCTCCATGCACGTTCTCAAGGAAAATTCTTAGTGCCCAGTAGATGCAACTGGATCATTCTACTTAGTGTCCACCAGGACCATTCAAACAGAGTGTTTGTGTAAGAGGTAATGCTTAGATCAAGTCTGTATCAAGTCTCATCCAAGTATCACAGGGCAAGAAGTCCAAAGTTGGGGAGTTTACTTCAGTTAATTCACTGCCCACCAAAACAAACCTCTAATCTCTGATTCAGGTATTGGGGAGAACCAGAACATGATTAGACAAACCCTTTTCCTCTCACCTGGCCATTCTCAACTTACCTCACTTTTGCTGCCAGTCTGAAAATTCCTCTGACGAGGTGACAGATGGTGTAGAAGTTGAGGCAGGTGCCTAAAGGTTTCTGCTGCCCTGTTACTCACTGGCCCTGCTCCGGCATGCAATCAGCAGTGGGCCACAGCCCCCTCACAAGTGTCCCCGCTCCAGCGTAGCGGCACTTCCCTCAGGAGTGTCCCCACTCTGGTGTGGCAGCAGTTTGGGTAGCACTTCCCTCAGGAGTGTCCCCACTCTGGTGTGGCAGCAGTTTGGGTAGCACTGCCCTCAGGAGTGTCCCTGCTCTGGCATGGTAGCCGTTTGGGTGGCATTTCCCTCAGGAATGTCCCTGCTCTGGCACAGTGGCAGTTTGGGCGGCATTTCCCTCAAGAGAGTTCCTGGTCTGGCAGCACTTCCCTCAGAAGGGAATGATTCCTTCTGTGTGGAGAGCGCCCAATTAACAGCTGTAACCTCCTTCAATACATGGCACCATACACTTCTCTGGTGAGTGATGGGTTTCTCTCTGCCACAGGGCCAGCTGGAAGCTGCTGTAACTGTCATGTAGCAGTTCACGGCCACCCCACCAGCAGCCACCCGCAGCAGCGCCGTCAAACATGCCCTGAGACCAGATCATTGAGGGAAACAGCTAACCAGGCCCTTCCCACTGAGTCTGAATCCTTGTCTCCTGAATCGCAGGACAGCAGAAGACAAAAAAGAAAAAAAAAATAAAAATATCTCCTGACTCAAAAAAAAATTGCGACTGTTGAAAGTAGAGAGGCTTAGAGTAAAATTTCAAGACAATTTCTGTCTCTACAGACTCATTTTTTAAGTGCCTGAGAAAGTTATCCGTGCTATGGAAACAGGCTGATAACTCAGGAAAATGAAAAGGTCACACTGATTCTGAAAATTTACCCTTTGAGCCAAACTATTTTACATCATTGGAAGACTTACACCCCATATATTCTGAGTAGTCCGCATTTAGAGCAAATTGTGTTTTATTTTGAGTAATTGCTTGTTCTTGCCTAAGACAATTGTGGTTCAGCACCAGCGGCATATAAAGTCATAATCCTTCAGCGCTTTGGTGCCATCATACTCTTTTGTAATTCAACTTGACATGTAATAGGCCTACATACCATTATATGATTTGTTTCTTCAATTGTTTATACCTCAAGCAGAGCGCAATGATCACCTATATTTGAGAACTGGAAGATTTTTAAGGACCTGACTCAGAAACAGCACTGAGGTATATGATGCTAGACCCTATAAAATGAGCCTGGATTATGCAATTTCTCTATTAAGATCTAGTCCCTATTTTGCAGCGTCAGAGAAAAAAATTAAATATAATTATTTATCCTTTATCTATTATTTATTTATACCTTCTAGCTTAAATTAGCATTTTTATAACCCTTGTACTTCTTTCTCTGGGAGTAGACTTTGTAATAATGACGAAAATTATCACTGTCAGAAAAGTCAAATAATTAAGATGTCTGAGGAGGCAGAAAGTTGGTTTGTTTGTTTGTTTGTTTTCGAATTACTTCTTTTTTTTCTCTCCCACAACGTGTACGTCACAATTTCTAACAAACAGGAAAAACGTCACTACACTGCAAAGCTCAAGTTATCTACAATTTAATTACTGTAATCTTTGATGTTGTCAAAGAAAGCTTCTAGATACAGTATGTACCAGCATAAAAATCCCACTCAATTCAAATGGCCTAAATCAGGATGGGATTGAAGTGATTTATTGATTTATTAATCATGTGTCATTAACTGGTAAACACTGAGAATCACGTTTTCAGCAATAAACCAGATAAAACCGTAACATACTGAAAAAGTGTTAGTAGAGATCTACAAATTTTCTTTTATAACCTTTATATCTACATATCCTTTTATAAGTAATGAAAAAAGTTCTAGTTACACACACACACTCACAGCTGCATGGCCGCTCCACTTCCGGGGGTGCTGGTTCCCTTATTTATACATGCTGCCAGTGGGTGCCCGAGAAGTCACAGGCTGGGGTGACTTCTGCCAGTGTCAAAATGGATTTAAACTGCTGCTCTGTTATCCTCTTCTCACTCCAAGGTCCGTCATGGTTGTTGCATACTTCCCGTGTGTCTTTCATACTTCTTCTCAAGGTACTTCTTCATTGTTTCAAAAGTCTTCTTGTGATTGCCTGGTTGTTCTTCAATCTGGATATAACTGTCATTGTCATGGTCATCTTCAGCAACATCACTGTTTGGGCAAATCCTCTCAGAGAGTTTTGGCTGTTCCAGTCATTCAGAGTTTTACTCTCACAACTGTTCTTGTCAGCTGTTATTATCCAGGCCATTGTGCAGCCCTCCTCCCCTGCCTGCAACAGTGAAAATTGGTATTTAGCTCAAAGATGGAGCAAGCACAGTATGAGAGGAAAAACTATTTGGGAAAGAAAGAGAAACGGGGAAGGCAAGGGAGTAATCAAAACCACAAAAATAGGTATGCATATAAGACTCACCTGCATTGAATCTTTCAGTCCTAAAATTCATAGTATCTTCTCATAATTAAACATATAAAATAGAAATTATTTATAATTAAATCCTTAGTGATTCAGATTATATAAAAAACACTAAAAGTAAAAGCACTTTTTAAATAAAGCAAATATGCTTTTTGTCCATAATAATAAGAATGAAGAGACTGTATCAAAGCTGCATTCATTTCACTTTCTTCTTTTCACCAGCTTTGTTTTTCGTTGAGTGCAAAACTATTCCACTCCAGTTGGCTTCTTAATGAAAGTCAAGTTCATCAGTCCTAGTGCTATGTTATCTGTGTTTATTAAAGGAATGCTTTGTCAGTAACAGAAATCTTTCTTGCTAGATATAGGTGGGTAGGATTTAAGTGTACAGTAAATTAAGTATAGAACATATAAGAATATGTAGGACTGTAATTTGTATGGAGGGATATTGACTCTGATAACTTGGCCTTTGAGGACAGAATTGGACTGAAAGGTCTTTTTGTTCCCTCAGTTTGTGTATTTTGATTGGATTTTTTTTAAAAAGCCACCTGATCACAGGAAGAACTTCTACTAGTCATCCACTCGTGTATATCACACATTAATCACTAGAAGACAAAGCAGAGGGAAAGAAAATTGTAAGCATTTAGTTGAACAATTACTAAAGTTATTTTTGAGCCAGTTTTTTGCAACTGTGTAATTAAGGTTTACAAAATACAGAATATTGTACTCTGATTCACCTCTTCTTTTACAAAATGCAGAGGGAAAATAAGTTTTATTGTATGTAGTTTCTCTCCAAATGTACTAATCATAATCCATGTTTCCTATTTAGAAGAAAATGTGATGGGAACAATTTTAGTGACTTTAACTCCTGCTTGACTTCAGACCAAATTTTCTATCCAAGCATTTTAAAACGCTGGTATGTAACATAGTTTATTGTTGATGTTGTTTATACAGGAAAGGTCTGACACAAAGCAAAATAAAAAAAATTAATTATTAAGCAGTGTAAACCCCACACAATTAAGTACCTTATTTTACTTGTGCCATAACAATGTTGACACTGTTACCAATGTGATTAACAGCCTATGGGTCTAACAAAACTCATTAAGACAGCTGAAAGACTTCTGTAGCCTTTCAAAATAGCCTGCTCCAAATTACTCTTGTATATCAACACAGAAAATGTTTTCTCTAGCATCATCAATTATATTTACTTTTTTTTCTAAAATCAAAACATTATGACAAAAGAAACATAATCGGTGTACTTACTTAAATATGGAGTATTTTGAGAATTAGCCTTTAATCATTTATGGCTTATAAAGGGCATATAAAATAGTTGATAAGCAAGCATTTTCATAATTGTCACTGAATATTGGGCATCTGTTATTCCATATGCTGACAATGTTGTCAGGGAAGACTTGCTCAGAATGTCTATGATGTGCTTTTGTTCCAGTATTCAATCATAATCAACAATTCTTGAAGTAGTAATAGTTCAAAATGGCCCCAAGGCCCCATAAAACAAGAACTGCTGAGCTCTGTGACCTTGATCTTTAGAAAAGGTAAAAAGTTTTGAGACTGGATCTGAACAGTAAAGTTGATGAGATGCCATTTAAGAGTTTTAGAATTTTCAAATATAATATGTAATAATTTTGATAAAAGTGTTTAATTGATTCTTAACTTCATTGCAAAACTTGCTGTTCCTAATTAGATGTAATTGGAACTAGTTTTCCGTACACAGCCACCAAAGAAACAAGATAAATGCTGCAGGAAATGCAGTATGACCTTTTCATTATTGCTTTGTCAGGACATCTGTCAAGAGACTTTTCCTCCATTCCAAAGCAGTCAGACATTGCACTGAACTGAGGTAAGGTATAGCTTGTTCTTGGTAGGAAGCCAGACTATGTTATCCAGTAAGATTCATAATGTACTATAGTCAACAAGATATCAAGATACAAGGTACATAATAAAACCAAATTTGCCTTTTGAAGTAGTAAAGGTCAACAATTTACTGCACTTCAGAAAGGAAGATACGAAAAGACAGAAAAAAATTGTGTTTTCCACATCCCTGCTCATATTATCTGTGATTATACTCTAGAATTTTTATTACAAAAATTTATTTCTGAAATGTTTTTAATAAGCAATTTGGTAGCATCAGCAATGAAAGGCAAATAAGAAGTGTCATCTCAAGATTTGCAGAAAAAAGAATAGACATAGGCAGACATAGTTTTCTCACAAAAGGAAAAATTGGTTAGATTATCAAATTCTGGAGAGTGTAGTAGTTATGACAGTTTTTAGGAAGCTGCTAAAACCATTCTGTCATGTCAGGTTAAAATGAATTGTTTTATAGACAAAAGAAGCATGCCAGCCCCCAAAAAATTAATAACTTTTTTCAAACACTTGTTATATAGTAGAGAAAAAAAGTGACAAACAGAGCCTGTTTTAGTATACATGCATACATTTTCTAGTCTCTTCATATTACTTCTAAAAGAATTGCAAAAAGTATTGAAAGTACAAGATACACGTCAGTGGTATTGACACTCCTCTCTATTGGGAACATTTTAGAGGCTTGCTAATCAAAAACATCATAGCTATAGAACAAGCTAAAACTTAACAGTAATTACCTGCTGCAACAACACACTCTCGGACAAATATTTGCTAGTCATGAGTAGTCATGCATTTATTCTAAGGAATATACAATTTCAACATTTAGAATGTTCTTAAGCTTTTTACTGGAAATTGAATGTATTTACATTACAGCTGTCTTTCTCTTTTCTCCTGGTGTTCCACTTAACCTCTTACACCTCTCATTTAATTAAGCCTCCCATCTTGTAACTGATTATATGCAGAAAGACTGCTGAACACAAAGTACGTCCCTTGGAGTCTTTCTACCCCTCATTCTTCAACTAAGGCATGAGACTACATTCTTTGGAAAATAAATGATCTGGTACAAGTTTCTGGATTTCTTGTTTTAAGTGAAATTATTTCTATAATTTACTTCATAAATTCCTATTTTAGTTAATACCTTCAATTTTGAGAACACATAGGTGGCCAGACATATTTATCAGAAGGCAGACAGTTTTTGAAACACCATGGGTTCAGCACCACATTATCAACACTACAGCACTGCAGAGCTCAAAAAGCTGTATAAATAATCGTAAGTCATTATTATAAAGAACAATTCCAGGAATTGTCAGTCTTGTTTATTGGCACATTAGGGCAGAAAGCAGGAATACTGCTTCCCAGAGTGATATTAAGTACCATTGAGGAAAGACACTACGATTTAGCAAATACTTCCTTTTCTTGTTTAATTCAATATAGCATTTCTAATGCTTTCTGATTCTTCAGTCAGCCTGTTCCCATCCTCCCCCCAGCCCCTTACAAAGAAGCACCCTGGGAGCCATGCTTAGTTACAGCCCAGTGGTCTGGTTTACTGTCATTTTCTGTAATGGAGTCATGTCCAGTTACTGTTATTTCCTTAAACTTTTCATACAGTGAATAAAGCTGAACTTTCTGAGGTGAACACCCACTTGGCTTCTGCAACTGTCGCTGCTGTAGAAGGTTTAGTAGTGACACATGATTTTGAGAGCTGACATCCTACCGATAGTTTACAAATGAAATTACTCTCAGTCAGGAGAGTAAAGATTCTTGTCTCAGCAATTAAACCATGTGTGATTTCTCACCTTGGCTTGGCTAAATAAAATTGAGTTAGAATCATGAAAATTTGCAACAATCTTGAGGGATCTTTGAGAAAAGGATAACAGAGCAGCCGTCTAAACCTGGCTTGGCACTAGCAGAAGTCACCTCACTGACACCACAACCGCCGATTAGACCAGGCAGAGGATCCCCCCCACCTGTAAGCAGCCAGCATCCAGCTAGAGGAGTGACCATGCAAGGTGCAGCACCAGGGACCCAAACCTGGGCATGTGTATGTGACTTTGGTGCCTTTCTCATGGATTAGCAAATTCAGTGAGATTAGCAGGTTAGAGAGACCAGCAGGGTACACATAAACCTGGGGCAACCACAGCTCGAACAGGAGATGTATGTAAATAGGAGAACCTGCCCCCCCAGAAGCAGAGGGGAGCGCTTGCAACTCACATGGTCTGCAAGAGGGGCAGCACATACATAGTAGCGAGGGTGTGACTAGAACATTTGAGGAGTAATTATAAAGCATTTAGAAAATTCATTAACATTTTGTGTATGCTACTGTAGCTATCCTTAATGACTGGCTCACTGACGGACAGTTAATAACACATTATTAATAAATCATTAAACTGCTCCAATCCTTATTTGTTCTAAACCACGAGTTGAGCAGTTTTCCCTGCCACAGCCTGCCTCTCATTTTTATTATATACAAAGCTTTGTTCTATGCACATGCCCGGAATAGCCATGTGACACAGCCGAGTGCAAAGGAAAGATACCTATACTATCTCTCCTTATTACAGGTATTTATCCCGGCTTGAAAACTGTGCTAGCAGACCTTAGAGCTCTGTTACTTGTATCTAAACACACCGGCTATCTGCTGCTGAAGAAAAGGAATGAGCATATAGAGGAGCTCTTCAAGATACTGCTGTCTTTCACCAAGGCCCTTAGAGCAAGTGCTCCTTTGAGCAATTAAGCTCTAAGTAAAGCAGGTTCTGAGAGGACTTGTAGCTAGGGAAATAGATCACTACCTTCAGAGGACAAAATAGACATGTGAGATCACCTGCAAATAGAAAATTAGTGGGATTTATTTCAATAAAATGTATTTAATCTACCAAAAAAGACCTTTACACTGATTTAAACTGCTAGTACATGAAGCTAACTAAATTCACAAAAGGCGGCACTTATAAAAAATAATCTAACAATAACCTGACAAAATCAGGGCAGAATAACTACTGCCACCAGTGCTGTGGTGTATTCTTCACCATTTGTACATTAAAAACTTTACATTTAACTAAAAGTAATTCTCTGACCAGACAAGAAGTGATGGAGTTAAGCTGAAATATTCTTTATGTAAATAATAGAAGTCAGTCATAATGATCCTTTAGATCTTGGAATATAGCCGCCTACCTAATACTTTACATTCCTCCTACCACTGCTAATGTTCCTCTCTTTGCTATGCAGAAGAGGTTTTTTCCTCAAGCTTAATTATATTTTAACTAAAAGGTTATAAATATGCAGAGTTTATAATCACATTTTCATGAAACATTGGAAATAGGATGAAATCAGTTCAAGAGGAATTAAATAATGAGAAAATGTAATTCAAATAAATAAATCAATTCTGTTTAATATTTATTGTAATTTAATGTAGGAGTCACTAACTTTGAATGTGCAAAATATTTTATAACTTATGTTTTATCAGTTAATACTGCTGTGTGTTAAGTCTGCATGTGATTTGTTAGTCTTTTTCCCCAAAGTTATTAAAGTGTTCCACTAAGCCTGGACAGCTTTTGATTACTTTCTAGAGAGGAATAAGTAACTTATGTCAACCAGTGGCTACAACTTTAATCTGCAAGAACCATGTACAGAAAAAACCCTGCACTAGGTACAAGCATTTAAATTTAAGGGAGATTCAATTATGAAATCAACTTGCAATAGCGAGTAACTGCACAGTCTTCGACAGTTGTTGTTTATGTTAGACTGGAAGAACTTTCTCAATTACACCCCTATCACTAACATTGTCGTACTGTAAACGCCAATCTCTTGGCATGGTATCTGAATACATACAACAAAACAATTGAGACAAAACAATACCTCAAGCAAAACATTTGCTTTAGGATATCACCAGTCCCTTAAGGTCCCTAAAGACTTTGATGTAACTTTTAATTAAATGTCACTTAACAAGTTCCCTGAATTTTGGATCTTAATGACAGCCAAACTAATACTCTGACCAGTGACTTCATCACTATAAAGAACTGAAATAAATAATTATCATATTTGCAGATACATAAAGAGTGAGGTAGAGATTAACGTAGTGGAACAATCATGATGAAGAGCCATCTTTATCATTTGGTAAACCATGCACAATGAAAAACATTAATCTTTCTTAACGGCTAAAGAAATAGTTTTTATACATAATTAAAACAAATAGTTTGTGTTCTTTAGTCATAGGTAACTCTACTAGGAAGAAGAAATACCAAAAAGAGCCCTGAGAATCACAAACCTAAATTCACAACATGACAACGCAGTAGAAGGTGCTAAGTGGAAGCTTTTGCTGCATATCTAAGGGATAAAACAAGTACCTTGTGTCTTTAATTACCATTATATAATTGCTATTGGAATACTGTTTAAAGTCCACAGTGAAGAAAATATTGCAGAAATTGGAAGGGTTCAACTGCAAATGTCATTGAAGGTTTGGAAAACCTGTAAGACTTAAGCATTTTGGATTTTCTATTTTACTAGAGAAACAGTGAAAGACTAACATAATAATAATGTATAAATAACAAGGAGAGTAAAAAGGTGAAGGAATTCAACTTCCAGAAGTTCTTACTTTATGTTAAAGTTAACATTTAAATATTTTGGTTTTCTCCTTTTTCATAGGACAAGGGGAAGGGATGGGGTAATGTTAGTACTGCAGTTCATACATTGACTCTTTGCTATAACTCCTCTGATACTGTAAGTAATAATATATACATTACTGCAGTTTATGATGGAGATTTAAATTACTCTCCCACAGCAAGTGCAAACAAAACAGTGCATTTTTTTAATAATATGCTTATTTCTATAAACAAACCTTAACTTAATCATATTCAGTATAACACTTGTTACATACAGATGAGTTCTTCATTTATATATTTATACATAAATACACACATTACATATTACTGCCTGCTTTCAAGAATGAATAGGCTTTATTTAGACTTAGAGAAATAACTCTAATTAATCTACATAGAAAAAATTATAGTATAAAATATGTTTGGAAAATTACTGTGAAATTTCATGTAAGAACTTCAAAAGATGTAAGGTTTGTTCCTTCTTATGAAAATATCCTTTGGATCCTTGTTTCAAAACCTTATAGGAATTAGTAATTGTATAGGAATTGCAATTTCAGAGATGTAGAAAATTAGAGAAAAGAATTGTAGAAATTATAAATCCTATGAAAATTACATATAGGACCCTATTTGACAAAATATGCTCCAGAACAGTGATTTAAGTTTTTGTTGACAAGGATTTAACTGTCTTCACAACTCCATAATCTGATTGTTGACCTGGATTTCATATGAGTTTAAGCTAGTATGTGAAAGATGAGGCAAAGCACGTAAGAATGAATAAGGCTCAGAACCATAGCAACAGTTCTACAAAAAAATAAAAAGGAACCAGAAGAAATAAAATTAAAATTAAATGGAAATTAGAACTACTGCAGTCATGTAATATGAAGGAAAGTAACAAATGCTGTGTATTGTTTAGGTAGTGAAACTTGACAACAGACTTATGTAGGAGGAATTCATAAAACAAAGGGATTTGCTTTAATATAATTTCAGATGACCTTTAAGTATGGACCTCTTTGAAAAAATCTTACCTCTAGCATAATATCCCAAGTTATCCATTCATAATTGTGATTCTACAGCACACATGTAAAAAATACCATCATGGAAGTATGGTCTAAACCAACTTTGAATAGTGAACACTAAAAACATGTCTACAAGTTATTGAACAGTTTGAGTCCATCATAATTACCATCAGTGATACTGTTTTGAAAAAAGTAGTCTCATCAGTGAGTATACTCATGGAAAAGCGTAGAATCATAGAATGTGTTGGGTTGGAAGGGACCTTTACAGCTCGTCTACTCCAACCCCCCTGCAGTAAGCAGGGACATCTTTAACTAGATCAAGTTGCTCAGAGCCTCATCAAGCCTGGCCTTGAATGTCTCCAGGGATGGGGCCTCCACCACCTCTCTGGGCAACCTGTTCCAGTGTCTCAGCACCCTCAGTGTAAAGAGCTTCTTCCTAATGTCTCATCTAAACCTACCCTGCTCTAGTTTAAAACCATTGCCCCTCATCCTATCGCTACACGCGCTTGCAAACAGCCCCTCCCCAGCTTTCTTGTAGGCCTCCTTCAGGTACTGGAAGGCCGCTATAAGGTTTCCCCAGAGCTTTGAGTACTAATAGCATGGTACCAAAGCACAAGTACCAATAAACAACCTGAGGTTAAAATACCTATTGTGTTATTTAGGAAAACTTTTTGTAAAAAGAAAACAAAACTAAAAAAAACCCAGCCACAACAGAATTTTATCATAAATGTCATTGAACCATTTAAATTTTTTTTTTTTTTTTTTTTAAGCTGATAAGTAACTCTGGACAGATTGTGTTACTGTTTGTTGGTTTTTTGTAAACACAGTCTCTACAACTGAGAGGTACGCCATAATATAAAATAAAGAAAATGGTTAATAATTTAGTTTAACAGTATTTTAGCCCATATAAGAAAGAAGCATCATGACAATAACAACTGCAACTTACTTAAGAAATAAATATTACAGCACTTGCTTCTGACAAAGCATCATTCCCTTATTACAAAATGTCAAAGCAGAGCTGTCAGGAAAAAAGTTCAGTTTAGGGCCACTTCAAAATAATTGCTTAATACTCAGATAACTATTATTATATGTTTAACTATCCTGAAAACAAGCATCAATCAAAAATAGGGAAGGAGACACAGTGGACCAACATTCCACCTCCAGTTCGTTGAAATCTTACCTTTTCCTCTCACAGACTAACACTCATGGAGATAAGAGCTGATATGTACCAGGAAATGTCTAAGAGCATTGAGAAACCTCTTATTATTGATGGCTGTACAAATTTTTGACCATGATAGTACCTTGCCTCCTTTCCCTTTTTGTTGTGATAGATAAGCCTAAAAAATTGCAGAGTTTGAAACTGAAGATAAGCAGTGAGCAGTAAAGTGTTTGATGCTTATTCAAAGCTTATCTGTATTGCTCATACTTCCTGAGACCAGTCAGTCTTATAAGATCTACAGTTCTTCCACATTCCAGAGCATTCAGAAATAAAAGAAAATTGTTTTTTTATCTTTGTATGTTGGCACTTCTGTCTCTGCAGACTCCAGCTAAGGCCTGCAAATGCAAAGCTGTGCACAAGTAAAAAACCATGTGACTTAACATAAGTCTGTACCTTAAATAGTTATTTGACGTTTGAGGATTATTACCACTTTTGTTTTGGGAGCCCTCAACTGCCATCCTATCCTCAATCACAGGTCTGCCATATCACTTGCCAGAAATTACATGTTATTAGTCACATCACCTGCTTCTGCACCTCCTCAGTGTTTATTTTTCAATACTTTAAATTATTTCTTTACTGTAGCAGGAAATTATGCACTCCAAAAGATTTAAGCTCTGGCATGGGAAAAAAAGACACACAAAAAAAGAACTTGCTCTTAAAACAATAATCATGAAGGAAAAAAATAAAAATCATTGTAGGTTTCCTCAGAATAATTAATTCCAGTTTTATGATTTCTGCTACAGAAAAATTGGAAAGCAGTTTCAAAACAGGAAACTCATCCTGATATAATAGATTTATATAGAAATATTTGATTAAAATCTGTAACATTATAGGATCAATTTCTAAAAGAATCTGGTCACTGCTGTAATTTAAATGGAAATTAATACACTGTTTCTCCTCAACTCTCCATTCGTGAAGATAGGTTAGTCTCTGAAGAAGTGGATATTAAGGGTGCATGATCATCAACACCATTATATCCCATTTTGAGAAGACAGGCTTACAGTTACATGACTGTGGCTGTATTTAGCAAAAAAGCTTTAAAAGCAAAGAACTGAAATACGGCTCTACCCTCTTCAACCAATTTGTTAGAAGAACAAGAAATAACAGTAAGGTCAAGACTTGTAACACAACTTTTTTTGAGAATGATTAAACCACCTTTTCACTCATGGAAAACCTAGCAGCATAACCTACAGGTGGCCAAAATAAAAATGACCGTGAACTATATTCATTTGATTGCATTACATTTATTATGAGCAGCTAAATCATGTTTCATTAACAAAACAAGGACTGAATATGTCTTCCTCTAGACTACCTTATGAGGATCTAGTTTATTCATGGTAGCAGTCTCACCTGAGATTCCTACATCCAACTCTGCAGGGGTGTTGGAAACTGAAGATTTGCTTAGAGTAAGTAGGTAGGATTGGCGAAGCTTTCCTTCGGCCACAAGCTGTAACCTAGCAACCTAGTGAATTTAGGCTAAACTCTTTAGTCCAAGAATGGCTAGCAGTTTTATATGACTGATACATTATAACTTAACTAACATAATGAAATTGTGTAAGTAATAATAATGAAGATTGTATGCTTGAACTGTAATTCTTTGAAATAAAAAAAGGAACCATTCTACCTGTAGTCAGCAGAAGATGGATGAGATCCAGGTGCAGATGGGGCAAAGAGATCATGAAACTGTGTAAGAAGGTAACAGCACCTGCACCAAAACTCCGATCATCAAAGAGGACACGTAACTATTGAACAATTTGATTGGACAAAAGACATAGACTTGTTGCATGAACAGGTACATGAGCAGCTTATGTCATAGATTGTGAGGCTTTAAAAAGGACAGGAAAATAACCGAGGGGGGGCCCTCTTCTCAGAGGCACCCAGCTCAAGCTATGTTAAACTGACTCTGGGACAGAACCTAGGGTCTGAACTCTTTTTCAGTCAGAGGCTGATTAGATCCAATTGCACCTAGACTCGTCTCTGAGAAGATTAGAAAGCAAGAGGGTCCAGTCTGAACCTCATGACTCAGCAGGAGGGTCTTCCCAGACTCTTCTTCAACAAAGGGTTTGATCTCTAACATTCTTTAAAGTAGTTTCTCCTCTTCTATGTGTACTCTGAGAAAACATACCTACTGCTTTTCCCATTACTGTTAGTATGAAAATATTTTATCATTAAAATATTACAAAAATGCAGTCATTCTAAATTATTAGGAAGTACTGGCTGTTTTAAAAACCAGGAAGGTTTTTGTTTACCAACTTGTATTTCAATATTCTAGAAGATGAAAATAACACTTGCATGACCCCTGCATGGGGGTGTGTCTGTGTGTGTCAATATGACTATACAATCCACCTGCTAGATAAAAGCAAAGCGTAGACAGAGAGATATGGATATATGTATAGTCATACTTGTGTACGAAGACAGTTTAGCAATCTGAGCCACAACACATTTTCTACCATGCTCTTTAGTAGAAGCAGAATGAAATCCCTAACATACAACTTCAACCATTTCAGGTAACCATCCTTATTCCAGCCTAGTATCTCCTGGGAGAAAATGACTGTTCCAAAACAAAACCAGGGAAATCCATGCTTACTAACTTTCAGGAGGCATCTTGAAATCTCAATTGAGAAAGCAGAGGAAATTGGTTTGCCTATGGCATTTGTACTGCACTTGCAATACTCTTCGGCATTTAGTACACATGCTAGATGTCTACGAGTCATATTTTTCAAGATATTTTTTGAGATGTTTTTCAAGGTACATGATTATTTCTTTCTCTTTACTTGGAAATTGCCCTAGCACATTCTGTTAATGTACATTTCGTGAAGATTTAAAGGGATTCTAAGGTATAGTCTGGATTGCCATGTTTGAAAAGTCAAGCACTTTGAATCTTCTAGTCACAGACTAAAATCCTCTAAATTCAGAAAAATGTTCAAGGCCCAGCCCTCAACTGTATGGACATCATTTTTTCATTGATCATTGCACTAGTACCTAAGAATGTCCTGCGATTCAGAAGTACAGAAGCCAGGGCACAGAATTTTCTTACAAACAATGGCCTGTTCTCAAAGAACACATCTTTTCCCTTCTTCATTTCTACTAATTCTCCCACCCTCGATTTTAACAAGATCGAGAAACTGTGTCTAAAATTTTTAGATTTTCTACTTTAATGGTCTATTTACCAACATGGTCAGCGATAAATAATCAACCCCAACTCCCCCTCCATATACGCCTTTATTTTTAATATTTGAAGTACTTTATAATTACTTAGAACTGGATTACCCAATGAATTAAACCAAAATATATCCATTTGACAATGTCTATGTTCCTTGAAGATTTAAGCTCTTTTTCCTTTCAGACTATAATGGACTCCAAATTCTGAAGCTGCAAGCAGAAGGCCCTCATATCTGAGAGTATTCCAGTTTCTGCCAAACCATATGGCACATCTTTCTTTAAATGTTAATGATTTTCATGTTCAGCATGAACTCTTTGAAGTAACGCTGCATTTGTCTTTGATATAAAGTAGTTTGATATAAAATAGCTTAATTAAAAGTTAATTTAATAAGTTTTCAGTGTGCTCTAACTGTAATTCCTCAGCACCAAACTTTCCAATGAGGACATATTTTTAATTGGTAGAAGTGTTACAGTGGTTTTCAGAAATATTTTTCAATTAATTTGGAAGTGTTCCGGTTAGTAGAATCAATACCTCTTGCTATTTGTCTTCAAGTGAATGTTTTGTTCCTAAGCAAATTAAATCCCAAAGGACAAAAAGCTGTATTTTAGCAGGATCTCCAAATGTTTTCTGTTTGAAATAATTGCAAATGCGCTGGTTGCTTTTACGGCATATAATATGACTTCAACTTCTGTGCAAAGTTCCATGAAAGACATTGTGGATATACAATTTCCCAGGGGAAAAAAAATCCATTGTTTGAATAGAAATTACATCAAGATCTCCATGCAAAAGCTAATATACTGCAGTTTTAATGTTAGTCTGACAGTACCTTACTGTTCCTGCCATGTATTTTGTTTATCCTCATCAAAACTGGACTTGAAAGTAGGTGACACTTCCAGTGTTCTAAATAGACTGCCAGCAGGTGGTCGTGTCGAGAAGACTTCTTGACAAAGCTCCCTGAGGTACAAGTAACAGAAGGTTAGCACTACATCCAAGGAAGAATATCATACTTACAGTCAATTAGCACTTTTGGCAATGTAGCATAAGGGTTGGTGTTTCTGGCAGCAATATCATCCACAAAACAACATGCAATCTGCTTCTAGAACTGAGTGTAGAACATCCTCTTTGTCAGTGACCTAAATGCAGGACTGTTACAAGTGACTATTTGCTTGGCTTTGTTCAAGAAGTGCACCTGTCCTGCAAACTACAAAACCACAAGTTTGAAATCCCCTCCCACTGAATCCAAATTTCATTTGATTTCTTGACCTACGTGAAAATGCTATGCATGTTTCTGACATTACGTTAGCTGTTTATGAATTGACTTTCCACTGAAGCATATATATCCTATTCAAGCAGGGCAACATATTTTTTCAGTATCAACTAGCAACTTACTTATCCCTGGTCAAAAAATACAAAAAAAAAAAATACTCTTCTAATATAAGGTCATTTCACCTCTATAGCACTGCGCATTTTTCCTTTGGGAGTCAAGCCATTCCTTCATTCCCCCAAACTACATTTCATTCCTGTTGGTGTAAAGAAGTTAGGTATGCCTTCTTTCTCCCAAACCAGAAACATTAAGATAAGAGCGGGTTCGTGTAACAAAAACAAGTATAGCTTTTAAAAGTGTACATTTAGTCTGTCGAGTCTCCACTGACACCCGACAATGGAAATTCATCAGTCACCTCTCCAATCCTTTCTCAAACTTTGCCTATCCAATTCCCCATCCCCAATCTTTTCCTTATTTCACAAGTTTCCTTCTCGTTGTCTCTTAGGTCATCACTTATCCAACCGGTCACAATGCTCTGATCATCTCAAACCACAGAGCACTCACTAAGTTTTTCCTTTCTGGAGGCTGAACTGTCAGTCCCTAGTTGAAGTATGTGTGGAATAACAGTTATGGATTCATACCAGAACTTTATATTTAAGCAAATTTTAACATTACAGATGTGAACATTGCCTTAAAACTAGAAAAGACTCAGACTTTGCTTTCCTTAGGTAACTTTAAAGGAAGAACACAAGCTAGAGTAACTAATTTCACATGCAGACTTGAATTCTTCCTGTTCTCCGACTTACAATTCATTTCCTATATACCAGCAATCAACCAAGCTTGCACAGGCCGACTTCATCCAGTAACTACTGTCTAGCGTGAACTTCAATAAAACAGAATTGTTTTACCTCTTCATTCAAGAAACTCTTTAAACCACCACTATTTGTGACTTATGTTTCCCGTCAATTTTGACTTGGGGGCACTTGGGAGTAGAAAATGTATGCACCAATACAAATTATAGAAATACATAAATAATCGCATCATCGCAAAAGCATTTGACACAGGTTGAATCTAAAGGCAGAAACTCAAGTAAAGATGTCCTCCAGGTAGGAAAATCCAGTTAATCTGCATAACATGTACCTGTCCATTACAGCAGGAAAGTCTTTAGTGACTTCCTCAAACCCACGTTTGGACAAGACTATTTGGAACATGATGTGAATACGATGAAGAACAGACCAGCATTAGGACTATTTACTAAAATTCCAAGTAAGACTTCCAAGACATTAAGTGGTACTTAGGCATGAAGCTAGATTAAAAAAAAATCTGAATATAATCTTGGGGATTGAAAGCCACATTAATAATCAGATTTGGTTTTCCAACTTCTTGATAAATGGCCTTTGTCTCCAGTTTAAAAAAAAACAAAACAAGCACACAAAAAAAGAGAGAGGAAAAAAAAAAAGGTGAATTTGAGTACTTGCATTGTGATAGAAAATTCACTTTCTTGTCTAACCATTCCTAGATGAGGCTTTGCCCTTTAAAATGCAGAAAATAGTAATAAAAAGCAGAAGAGAGAAAGAGAAGCTTTCAGAATTTAAAAGTAAGCTGCCTCAAAAGAACAGTCATTTTATTCCTCTCTGTGCCGATAACTTCAGCAAAAAAGGCCATTTCAATATTACTGGGATAAACGTAGGTCAGACCTCTTTGGCTGCCAGCTCAGTACTGATGGAGAAAAACATATTGTTCTCAGTCTTAAAGTAGCCAAGGAGACAAGTTGCTACCGGGGCTAAAGTGGTACCTTAAAAACCTTTCTGCTCTTGGTCTCACTAGATATGGCCACCTAAGTCTTTCTGTTCAGTTAGAATAAGTTACTTTTTGTTATAAATAAAATTTCTTAGTTAGTACATCTTTATACCTGAGATACCAGATTCAAGGTCCTGTGCTGAATCAACTAGAGCACAAACTTGAATCGGCAGCGTCTCTATTGTCCACACACTATTCTTAATTATCCTGTGTGCCTTATGCTCAAGAAGTCTGTCAAAGACTCATTTTTGTTCTAATAAAAATAAATACCAGAACACAGGTTTTCCTTGAAAGGAAGCCTTATCTTCTAGTCACCCTTATTCCTAAACTAGTGATTTTTCACTGAATAAATTTCTGCAATCATATTTTGAGTAAGGACACGAATGGAAGTGAATGGAACAGTACCACTTATCATCCAAGCTGATCAGACAAAAGAGAGTTCTAATCCACAAACAGCAGTCACAGAAGGCCAATTGCATCCTGGGCTGCATCAAAAGAACAGTGGCCAGCAGATCAAGAGAGGTGATTCTCTCCCACTACTCTGCTCTTGTGAGACCCCATCTGGAGTACTGTGTCCAGCTCTAGAGGCCTCAGCACAAGAAGGACATGGACCTGTTGGAGTGGGTCCAGAGGAGTGCCATGAAGATGATCAGAGGGCTGGAGCACCTCTCCTATGAAGGCAGGCTGAGAGAGTTGGGGTTGGTCAGCCTGGAGAAGCGAAAGCTCCGGGGAGACCCTATAGCGGCCTTCCAGTACCTGAAGGGGACCTATAAGAAAGCTGGGCACGTAGCGATAGGACGAGGGGCAATGGTTTTAAACTAGAGCAGGGTAGGTTTAGATGAGACATTAGGAAGAAGCTCTTTACAATGAGGGTGGTGAGACACTGGAACACGTTGCCCAGAGAGGTGGTGGAGGCCCCATCCCTGGAGACATTCAAGGCCAGGCTTGATGAGGCTCTGAGCAACCTGATCGATCTAGTTAAAGATGTCCGTGCTTACGGCAGGGGGGTTGGAGTAGATGACCTGTAAAGGTCCCTTCCAACCCAACACATTCTATGATTCTATGATTAGCGCAGTATTATGCTAAACTAACATTAGTAGAGCATCATGCCTTCTATAATGAGCTCAAGCCTCTATTTATCCGTAAGAGATGCTCTAAAATATATTAAAAAATTTCTGAAAAAAATCCATAGTATTCCAGCCTAGGAACATTTATTCTAGAACTAAATAGGGTATAAGAAAATTAAAGCAGAGCTTTTGGAGCGTAGTATTATGGAAAGGCACAGAATTCTCTATGTCTGTCACTAGAGACAAGAAATACTGAAATCGTGCATATAGCCAATTATTTTTGATCAACTCACCTTCTAACTGCATGCAAAGTATTTACTGCTCGGTAATTAAATATTTACTTACTTCCAGAGAACACAAAATTATCTCATAGTGAGATGGGTTAAGGGAAGTATGTACTTACTCAGTTTCTTTACTTAGAATAAAATTTAGTGGATTAATGGTCCTATTTGACTAGACATGCAAACCCCTAGTTGTACTTTGTGTCTGTGATTGTGGTCTAAGTAACATTACTTGCACCTTCTACCTCATGTACCTACAGTGAAATAACCTCAGGAGAAAAGGTATGTAAAAACAAGAAGTTGCCTTACATTTTTATGAGTAATGGACGTGTGTTCTTGGATTGTAATGTGCAAGACACCCAGGAAGACTATTTTATACCAGTGCGCTGATTAATGCAGGAAGTTTGGAAAAAAATTTCTTAATTAAATTGTAAGATCAAAGTACAACATTTTGGCAAGGAATCTTTACTCACTGTTTAGCATGTAAACAATATTTTTATTTTCCCAGCCAGATTCTTTTGTTATATTAGTTTTTATCTATCACCATCTATATTCATTTATAAACATATTTATAAAAACCAGTAGAAATAATATTTACATGTGCTCTTCACACAGATACAGGAAACACATTTATATTAGTATACATAAAAAGAACTATCCATTCTTAGTAATGATAGGAGTGAGCTACTTCTAAACTGAAGAAAGAACACAAATCCGTATTTTACGGCCCATTTAGAATGCAGGATATGATCCAAAACATAATGGACAGGTAGCTAACCTGAGCACACTCCACATACAGCTGCTTAGAGCAAGCCAAGCTTTACGGAATTGTGTTGTGGGTTTGTTTCCTTAGTTAAATGAGGGAATGTAAAATTCTGTTTAATTAATGCATGCTCCCTAACTAGTGTACCAGCGTTACTTTTTAAAAGCAGGATCTGCTTATATTCTTTCCCTATGTTACCGTGACGCTATATTATGCTGTATTCAAAACTTCCATGGTACTTTTGACCAGGAAATTACATACCTGATCCACACAGATCTAAATATACAACTGCAACACTTTTTTCCCCCTCTTAAGTGGGAAGGTCAAAATGTCCCTTTAGAAGAGATCTTCAGGCATAATAGGAGAAATCCAAGAAAATACATCACTTAAGGTGTACTTCATAGGAAAAGTATCTCCTTTCTCTCATATTTCATGGTGGGATGACAGTGATCCTGTAAGGCATTCATGCTGACGCTGTCAAGTGTAAAGCATTTACTGTGTAATGATTATTTACAGTGACCTGCCACGATATGTCAGCATCTCCTTCAAGAAAAGGTGAAACGAGCTCGTGGAATACAAAACACTATACGATGATCAATGAAGATAACTCATAAGATCGGTCACTTGTCAGATATTATTCACTCCTTAGAACCAAAGAAAGTATGACCGTAATAATTCATGAATAATTTATCTAAAGATAAAACACTTGGAACAATAATCAACCAAAAATGAGTAGCTATTCTGAACTAATTAATGTCCCTATTAAATACTGATTGACAGTCTTGCACTACAGGACATTCTGTAACAGATAATCCACAGAGTGCAGTTAAGCAAGCATTACATTGCCTCCCATTTAAAAGCAGTGCTGCTTTTCTCATTCAAAGATTTTCATATGTGTGCAGCCAATGGATTGTCTTATAGCAGCTTACAGATAGCTGTAGTGCTTCTAATCATAGCAAAGCCAATAACATATGTAAAGTTAGTGTAAAAGCTTTTTCAGTAGAAGCATGATACAGGCTTCCATCACAAAGCAAATAATTAAAATCATTTTTCTTTCAAGGAAGGAGTGGTACTTTTTTCCCTCTATTTAGTTTTTTAAGCTTGGCATATTTCAGCAAAATCTATATCCAGGAGAGATTTGATCCTCTTCATGTTGTATCACAGTTGTTAATTCTTAACGTTTCTTCCCCATAAAAATTAAGTTATTGTACTATTTGGACTTATACCACTAAATCCCAAACCAGAAAACAACATCCTGCGCTCAAGTTCAAAATACCTATGTGCAATCCATGAAAGTTACTCCTGCGGTGAATTGCACCTAGTGATCCTGAACACAGTGGATTAGAATATAATGAGCTATAAGGCAAAATCTAATAATTGTATTTTGTTAGCAGCATGTAGTAATAATTACTAGATAATGCTACTATTTCTGTTGTTATTTTACTCAGAAATCATCGCATCATTCAAGTATGTCACTCAGTTCAGATGCGTGCCTCTTTCCACTGTTTTCTTTCCTCTCCTTCACATCAGAGTAGATTCAGGAGACCCAGGAGGGCACCTGCAACTTGGTTATGTACTAGTCATTTCAAATTACATCTCGTATTTCACTACTTTGCTAAATGCAAATAGCAAGGAGGTAAGGAAATTATTAACAAGATCTTATAGATCTGATTCTGAATTTTGGATCGCAACTAAGCATATATAGACAGACAATTCATTACTCCTTTTCCTACGAATTAAATAATTCGCCATTGGAATTAAGCCATTTGAAACACTACACTGGTTAGTTCATGGAATATAATATTTAATTACTATCCATTCAGACAGGAAAGCCAGCTTTCATTAAAAAGGAAGGGAACACATCCTACTTCAGTTTATGCAACAAGACTCAGTTCCTACGTCAGGCGTTAGGACTGATGCTAAGTTTGGGAATGCTGTATGTCAGCCACATCAGGTCAGGTGACAAATCCCTGCCTTCTGTACACAGTTCAGAACAACTCAGGTCTATAACATGAGAAGACAAACAAATACTTCTTCTGATTATCTGTATGAGTTGTACAGAGACACCAGAAATACCTACAAGTGGTCAAGAGCTGAGGCTCAGAACTGCTTACATAAGAGTTTTTTTTTTTTTTTTTACCTACCAAGGCCTTCGGGGAGCAATGTGTCTGTTAATGTCACGTTATACACATACGGCTTTTGGATTTTGGATCCAATGTGACAAGCATAGAGGGTACCAATTCTGACTAGATGGAACGTCATGTCCTCCATGTGCCATTGTAAGAGTAAGGCCTTGCTATATGTACTCATTAAATAGGAGAGAACGCACTGAATAGGAAAGAACCATGTGGCCTTGACAGGCCACAGTTTTTCTCAAAACACTATCATTAAAATTGTGAAATAATTCCCACAGAGTTAGTTAGATTCCTAAGTTTTTTCCATGAATACAGGTTTTAGAACCATAAGCTAATAGCAATTACAGATGGAAAAGGCTTGGATAATCACATTTATATACAGAAATAAGAACATACAATCTTTTGAAGTTTATACTCTAAACTATACATTCAATTTACTAATGGTACTCTTCCTGGTAAGATGCTAGTTTTGTCAAACATCATCTAAGATACAATTGTATTTGTTTCATGGAAAGAATACCAAAAACGAAGTCTCAGAAAGTAGTATGCAAAAATAGCTTACTGTAGGGTATTGCGGGGCATAATCAGTGTCACCTGTTTAACAATTTCCTGTTTGTAATCTGTACTTACCTATAAAGGTGAATAGATGGAAAGTCAATGCATCTTAATGGACATGTTGACTCATTTATGGGCTAGTTGGATTTGCAAGCAGTCTGCGGCTTTTACTTCCTTCTGTTTATGTTTGGAAGGCTAACTCAATCAGCACACTGAGGGAAGTATTGATCTCTTGGGGAGATTACTTTCCAGTGGGCTGGATATCTTCGGAAGAAAAAAACCCTAGCACTAAGTCTTAATGTGATTTTTAGAGTCTCTCAAACCTGATCAACCTGTAAATGCAGCTACACAAGAATTTTCTATTTAATCTGCAATACTAGGTGTTATTTAATCATATTTTTTAATACCAATTTACTGGTTTTTTTTTTTAATTTTTTTTTTTTTTTTTTTATTTTAAATCCACAAAGCATCTTCCTAGACATTGAAGACATTTGGTAAGCTTTAAAAAAAATAGTTACAGGGGAGTGATACTGGATACTGTTTGTAACGGTTTCTTTTGTTATTTTTTTCTGGGTAGACTTATGGTTAAGAGAAATGTGGAAACTACCATGAAAGAGTAATACTATGGAAGATTACACTGTCAGATACTGTCGGAGGATGTCGGAGTGGGAGACGGACCCGGAGTAACGATGGAGTCTCAATATGAGTATGATCGTTCTCCCTTTATTCAAGTTTTCACAGAGTATATATAGACAGGCAATAAGAGCACGCGCTAGCGGCAGCTATATGATTGGCTTACAGTCTCTGTTCACGCGCTGTCCATGCAGTTCATTCACAGACCAGATTGGTTACAAGAATTCACATAGTAAATTACTTAGTCATTAGCACAACATGTTTTCTACCTTCTCAGTTCCTGTTTTTCCCATGTACTAATTCCATCTTCTACCACCTGTTTTGCCCTTAATCTAATCTCTCATAGTAGGGAGGCTGGCTCACGTGACCATTTTCTCTCAGACACATTCCTACAATCCCCCCTTTTTCTTCTTGAGCCAGCCAGACCTTATGCATGGCATTTTCTATCATGTCAGTCACTTTGCGGAGAACACACGAGGCTACCGTAATCAATAATAATATAACCAACAGTAGCATGAGGCCTTGTTTTAGTAAGTCTGATAACCATCCCGTTATACCCCATGAGCTTAACCAATCGAAACCCTTTTTAACCGCTTTTAATTTGGACATGTTATCCTTGTTGTGACGCTCTTAGCAGGTTATATACTAAACACAATTAAAAACAGAATCAAAAAGAACCCTGCTAAGGTAATAAATACCCAGATTCCTAAATTTAGCCCAGAAAGCCAATTTCTTTGGATTTACCCACGAGAAATCCTTTTGTAATATTTCAAATACATTGCGGTTGCTGACAGCACAAGCGACCCTGGAAAAACAATCGTGGTAACATTTCAATCATCATAGTTACTGGTTTTGAAAAGGTATGTGGCAAAAATACCCACTCTAACGCAGTCAGGCTCTTTGCGAGTGCATCATCCCACTGTCCTATCAGGGCATAAAGTTGAAATTCTTGTAGGAAGGTGTTCAATGCGTCTTGCAGCAGTAGTAGACTATATCTTATTTTTCAACATGCTGTGATGCCTTCTGAGGTGTTGGGGTTAATGAACATAAAACTTACCGGGGGGGGGGGGGGCGGGGGCAGACACAGTGCTTCAGGGCATCCCCTGTACCTTCAAAGTGCGCTCATGTCTCTCTCCCCCTGTCTGACCTGAGACAGCCTCCTTATATCCTGCACTGGATTGACTGGAGAAGTACAGGCTAGAGTCGCTGCATGCATGGCCAGTGCACGCAGCAAGTCCCACCAGACTCTCCTGCGCTGGATCGAGTAGAAAAGTACAGGCTAGAGTCGCTGCACACATGGCCAGTGTATGCAGCGAGTCTCACCAAACTCATGATCCAGCTTTGCTAACAGCAGCTGTCTGATATGTGACTACATTGTTGAAGTCCCTTCTTGTTATCTTCTTCTGTGAAGGTCGGGTTCTCGTGGATACACACATAGTTTTTAGAGCAACATATTCTACAACTCGTACAAGGGTACGATGCAAAGTGGCATCTACAACTGATCGTATAATGCTTATTAAACACGGCAAACAGCATACTAAACATAACAGACAAATTCCTTCCACACAGGCGATGAGTATAATTTGCTTCAACCAACCCCACCCCCAAGTCCATCCAGCAAAGAGATTTCACCCCGTGGTCTCCACAAGTTGCTGGTTCAGTCGGTGCAGTTCCTGCAGCTGGGCATGGATGGATTTGGAGTGGTCACTTAGATTCATACAATACAATCCTTTAAAATCTTGACAACCATGTCTGTGAGCTGAAAGCAAAAACCAGTAGCAGTTCTGTTTTGCAACATCGCATATTGAATACTATCTACATCTAGCAATAACTCAGAAATAGCGGTACTAGTAGCATTGTTAAACTTATCCTTGGCAGCAAGAGAGTCCTTGTAATCACAAATCCTTGGCAGCAAAAAAGTCCTTGTTAGCAAGAGAGCATGCGGACTCCCTGTTCTTGCTGGTACTGTGCTTTGATCTTCTTCCACAACAGGCCAAGATTCTCAAACAGCTAGATAAGGTGTCTGTGAGTCCATTACAGGCTTATGTCATCCAAATGTTTTTCTTGCAAGCACCTGAGACTGAATAACAATTGGTGTGATATATGTGTTTTCCAGCACCCAGGTGCGAGTCCCTTGCGTGTATTTACAGTCCTCCTCGCCGATTTTCCATTGCTTTCCCATATTCCACCCCCTTGCTCAGGAGACCGCTTCTGCTGGGTTCATTTTAGTCTCGCAGGGTATAACACAGAGCAATCTACTAAGGCATGCAATAACATATACACATATAGGAAAAAAACCAAAAAACATATCTCTATGGTACTGCTTTGAATCAGGTGTCCTATTTCTCTTTTTCTGATGCTTTCCCGTAATGCTTATGGCATACTTTTGTGCTAACGTGGCACATTTCCCATCTAATTGTTCCTGTTTGGCTTCTTTTTTTTTTTTTTTTTTCTTTTTTTTTTTTTCCCCCATCACTTACGACTGACCTAAAAGTCTGCCTTTGCAACAAGAGCTCAGTTTCTCATTTTTCCTTAAGTTTCTCATTTTCATACAGAGCATCCTATAGATTTTGGCTCAACTCCTTTTCCCAATCAACCATGACCTTATAGACAAACAACAAACAACCAGCGATACGCCCTGCACGGGCGAGCCGTTCCCGAGAGTGTAAACATGTCGGCTCATGAAAGCTCCCCCAATATTTCAGCATTTCCATCGGTTCTACAGCCCATCCTGGTGTATCTGCCTGGGGCACGCTCGCCTTACGTCTAAACATTGTGTATATACAAACTTCTTCACTTGACGGAGTGTCAGCCCTAGTTGCATACGAGAACAGTACCACACCGGGCAGAACACCTGCTCAAGTGGAGTCACCTAACGACACTGCACACCACAAAAGGCAAACAGTAGCACACATGCTGATCAGCAGGTATAAGCCGGCGCCCACACACACTTACACAGCAGACATACAAAAACAGCACTTTTATCTCAGGGAGACGACTGGGGAGGGGAGGGGGCGAGGTGGGCAATGTCAGGAGCAAACAGCTCCGGCTCTGTCCTTCTCTGCTGACATTCTGCCTCCTCCATCGGCCTCAGGTGGAGCAGAGGGGATCAGCAGGGGATCGTCCCAGACCTTCGGACCTGGCCTGTTCAATCCCCCTCCCGTGGGTTGTAATGCTGCAAAAGCCCCGGCTGCTGTGGCTCGCTCCGCGTTCATATCTTGTAAGGTCGATAACACCAACCACCACGTCGTCGCTAACGGTGATGCCTCTTTGTCTCCTTTACTTATCCCTTCCCACAGTTTATTCCCAACAGCCTCCCATATTTCTGGTTTAAAAGCTGTCTGGGGCTCTGGTGCAAATCCGTTCTCTCTGCACCAGGTTAACAACCTTCGGAGCATACGCTCATCGTATTTCACCCTTCTCTTAGAGAGGATATGCAGGAGAAGTCTTAATATAGCCCCTTCTTCTTTTGTTACTTTTTGTCCCATCTCCTGCCCCGGCTTAATCAGTTTGAGCAACAGTTTCGCTGGTGTTTCAATCCCTCTCTTAGAGAGGATCCCAGCGAGTAGCGTGGCCGCAGCTTCTGTTTCCATAGCTGCGCCTGGGAGGTGAGGAGCGACCTCACGCCGTTGTCTGCTCCCGCTGATGCGCCCAAGCAGCACGTCTCCCAGCCGAAGTTTCCCACTCCCCTCCTCTAGCTGCTTACCGCAGTCTCGGAGAACTCAGTCGCGCTGAACCATCCTCTGCTACCAGATGTCGGAGGATGTCGGAGTGGGAGACGGACCCGGAGTAACGATGGAGTCTCAATATGAGTATGATCGTTCTCCCTTTATTCAAGTTTTCACAGAGTATATATAGACAGGCAATAAGAGCACGCGCTAGCGGCAGCTATATGATTGGCTTACAGTCTCTGTTCACGCGCTGTCCATGCAGTTCATTCACAGACCAGATTGGTTACAAGAATTCACATAGTAAATTACTTAGTCATTAGCACAACATGTTTTCTACCTTCTCAGTTCCTGTTTTTCCCATGTACTAATTCCATCTTCTACCACCTGTTTTGCCCTTAATCTAATCTCTCATAGTAGGGAGGCTGGCTCACGTGACCATTTTCTCTCAGACACATTCCTACAAGATACATCTGCATTATTTACAGAGAAATATATTAACTTTCTTCTGACAGCTACTGTACTTATGGATTTGGAAATTTAAATTGGACTCCAATTCCAAATTCAAATGTACTCCAATTAAAGAGTTGGCTCCTACATTGTGGTTTAATGTTAGGGTTGCAATCCAAAAGATATAACACAATATAAAGAATCATATGAACACAAAACTGAAACATGCAACAACGATAGACATCAATAACACAACATAAAAAAATATCTTTGATTGCACAGTGTCTACCACTCTTTGGCTGCTAGATGCTGCTTAATGCATATGGTAACAATGAGAAAGTGAATTAGGTGTATTAAGAATATAGATGGATTTCACATTACTGATATTTCCTTTGCAGAGAGGCCTATTTTGCACAATCCCAGCATTTGTTATCATGCAGTTGTCTCACAGATACTTTTAAAAAAAATCAAAACAACAAACTAAAAATACATGTGATTATTCCTGCCACTAGACATGGAATCCAATTTTCAAAGACAAAGTTTTATAGATTTCTAGCATCCCATTTCTCAGAAACTTAGATCTCAGGCTGATGTCAACATAGCCTTTTTAAATTAAACTTCTTCCTTATAGTCTTATAATGTAATGGTAAAGAAGACTTTCCTGGCAAACTACAGGGTGGCAGCCAACATTCTTATTTTCTCTGACTCTAGAGAGTCATTCAGCTTAAAAGAAAAATCCCTCAACTCAACATTAGAATCCTATGGAGATTTCAGTAATAGGCTGTCAACATTTTCAGTTTCAGCAATTACCCAAGAGATGACTTCTTAATGAATTAACCAGGCTGCTAATTTACTGGAATTGTCTCATTGTCCATATGTTTAGTACTTCTTGCAAATGCAGAAATTTTTCTATTTATTTTTTTCCCTTTCCCTATCTGACAAGCGTTAATCAAATTGCATTTAGATTTAATTTTATTTAACTTTATTTGTGCCTCAGGAGATCTGGTTTTACTGAACTAATTTTTGATATAAAATTGCCTTTTTTTAATATCTTCATTATTTTTGTGCGAAAACTCCAAGACATATTCCAGAAAAACAAAGCACAATATGTTCCCTTTATTACCATTTATATGACTCCTATAATACATCAAAATTAAGTCTTCATTCAACTCAGTCGTATTTGCATAAGTATGTCACCACAGTATAAGGCAATATATTTATACAAGAGCTTTAAGTGACCTTTAAACAGACATCAACAGCTAAAACGAAAACCTGAGTCTCTTGCATCAAGAGTACGAGGTTCTTGCATGAAGAGTAACAAGCTCATTCCCTTTCTCAGATAGCTGCCCCTTTTAAGGCAAAAAAATCAACTACTTCAGCCACAACTTCTTAGATCGTATGCCAGTATCACCTGTGATGACCTATGTTATTCACAAGATCAGAATGGAAAAGAATAACCTACTCTGACTGACGTTTCTATTGGGGAGCACTTTCAAAGTATATTTTAAAGCACTGAGCAGATTCCTAAAACTCAGTAAAAAAGGCGTGCTCAGATATTCAAGAATATTTGGGAAATATTTTGTTTTGTGAGCTGAAAACATCCCAGTTTCCAAAACTACTTTCAAACTCATAAAATAGTGATGTTATTAATAAACGTACCCATTCAGTTTTATCCTAAGGTACGCTGAAAAAAGCACAATCTTAAAGTGACTAATAAAATTTAAATACCAAAATCCCAAATATTTTTCTTTGTTAAAGCTTCAAGTGATTGACTCCAGAACGGACCCATATTTAGGGGACGAGCTCAGCTTCCATTCTCCTCTGTCATATCTTGCTTGGGTTCCTTGAATCACTGGGCTAAAGAGGCACACTGGTTGTACCAAAAGGCTTTTCTGGATTTAAGAAAATTTATGTTTGAGGATTTTGTCCAAAAAGTTCAAGTCACATTTAATCACCAAATGCTGCATATTAGACAGTGAATGACACACAGCTACAGAATTCCCCAGCTCACTTCTTTTGTACCCAATACCTGGGTGACATTGACCAAATGACTTTCCATTTGTTTACTCTTATTTTTTTCCTACTTTCTGCTACAAGGATAGTGGCTGTTATTTGTTGTGTATTCCTAGCCCACAAAACTCCACATCTTGTTTGCTATTCATGCTTGCTATTCTACAATTTTTAGGTATTTGAGGTTTGTATCTACCACAACAAAATGCAAAAAACAATGCAAATAACTTGAATTCCAGTAATTGTAAATGGCATCCAAATTAATGTCTGTTTAAACATTGTAATAAACATACATACACACTCAAGAAGCAAATCTGATGCACCAATATGTCATTCACCCCATCTTGTTAAATAGGAGGATTTGAAAATGGTAAAAGAGTGATTCTCATGCAACAGGATTAAAATTCATGCATATCCGCAAGGAACTTATGGGACTTTTGTCAAATAATGGCAGACAATACAAAAAATGTAAGTGTTCTAGGTTTGGTGGAGATTCTCTACTGCAACTATGATAGTAAGTGATAGATGACAGTGCTATCTGAGAGTTTCCCTCCAATCATAAAGTAGGTTTTACTCAGGCACTAGTGCTATAGTGCTGTCAGACTGTCAGCATCTCAAAATGTCATAAGATCAGACGATGATTTAAATTAAACATGTGATTTCTTCATTTAAGTAACTGCTTCTATCACTGCATCGGTCCAAACCCTCTTACATATATTAAAGGGATCAGCAGACAGTGCAGTTATTTTTGCTTAAAAAGTAAAACTTTTCTAGTAGAAAAGTTACAACAAAAAAAAAAAAATACAGAGAAGGTGATAGCTTTTTACTACCTAGGACATAAATTTTTTGTTTCTTGCCTTTACCCAAAGTTGCTTACTAGATGTACTCTATCTTGCATTTAATTTAAAAAAAAGAAGTGTAGTCTATACCAGAACTGTGTTTTAATGTGGGTACAGAAAGTAATGGACTTGTATACAATTGTTACTGTGAAAAGATTTTTTAAAAATAATTAAGAGATAAAAAATTAAAAAAGGGAATGGGAATCATGTGTTACTACTGTATGCTTCCATCATAAACACTAGTGGAGATTTTTGTTATAGCAATAATATTCCTAGTAAAGAAAATGAAAATATTGTTAGTAAAATGAAAATAATGGCAAATGAGATGAATTTCCCTCTAACCTGGGAAAAAATTGTCTTTAGATCTGTGTGTCCTCTATCTGAGTTGGTTTTAATACATGTATGTATATATACACATAGAAAGATGCACGTATATGTATGTATGTTTTGTACATATACACATACACATAGAAAAACATCGTGCAAGTTCAAGGTTCCTGAAAAGAGCTTGCCGTACTTTTGTAAGTTTTGATAAGTCTACTATGTGCCTCCATTTGCAAATTCCATCATGCAGAGCTACTTAATGTATATTTCATATATTTTCTTACCATAATATAAGTGTCTCTTTGGCAATATAAAAAAAACCAGCACTTTTTGAAAATGGTAGCTTGATTATGTACAAACACATTTACTCTTTCAAGACAGTGTCATATTGGCTGACACTGACATTGAAATAATTGTTATTCTCAAGTAGTCAGCTTTCAGCTATGAAAATCTCAGAACTTCTACTCCACTATTTATTCATAATAATAATACTGATTAAAAAAAAAGCAAAACAAATGTAAGATTTGTTAGTCAGTCAGTTATAAGGAAATAGTAGGTTGGCTGGCTAACAGGATTGTGAACTTGTTAATAAATACATTATTTTTCCTGTATTTGCACATGAGTTCTTAAAGTACAAGCAAAAAAAATGTATTATATAGTGACCAAACAAACAGGGCATACACGTGTCTTAACTTTGGATGATTTGGTGTCAGGACATCTTCTACTTCCTGAAGGTTTGGCTACCTGGGATCTTGTGCTACATACCTTGTTGACTGTGACACATGGACTACTTTCAGGCATAAACTCAGAGTTGCCTCATCACCAGAGACTTGTTTGGTGATCCCTGAATTCTTGGCTGCACCTGGTTACCCTCACCATGTCTGCTCTTTGCCTTGCTCAGGTACCATGGGACTTCATCCTTGTCAGTGAGGACACTACTCACTTCCCCTTGCAGAGTTACACCAGCCTGTGCTGCTCCCCAAAGGATTGTCCCTACAGAAAATCTGGTAGGAAAAGGGAGGTGAAACTGGCTGATCGTTGTACTAGAAAAGGCAACGTAACAAGGCTGAGAATCGTTCTAATTGTCTTGCTTCAACCATTCTCTGCCTAAGTAACATCTACTGTTTTAAACAGAAGTCAAAATCTCTGCTTTAAGTCGTTGGTTTCTGTCCCTCAAAAACCTTACAATCCAGAAAGCACAGAAATATCCCTCAAGATCTCACACTGTCTAGATCAATGTAAATTTTAATTTTTTTTTTTTTAATATATTTTTAACTCCTAGTTATTGCACTGGTATTATAGTAAAGTTCCAAAGTCAATTTAAACACTGCAATACTTTTTAAGAGGAATAAATTTAGGAATTCAACTACCTGTGGGAAATACTTCAAATGGTAGTTCAGAATGTAGTCTGAAATGGGGCAAGTCTTCCCCAAGATAACTCTGGACTGGGGGGACCTACACTAGAAGCAAACTTATACTTTGGGATTGTAAGGCCCCCATTTCATACTTCAGTTTACTTGCATTTTCTGAACATACCGTAACCATCAGATGGTAACACCTCCAAAAACCGTGAGGATGAGAATGCTGTGGTTAAGTGTAGGCTGGAGTCTGTAAGATCAGGGTTCAAATGTGTCAAGTCAGCTTACTTTTCTATGCATGAATTAAATTTTTGAAATATTCTCTTGCATATTTAGACTGTAATGCTCTTTGAGATATGGCTTGTGTTTCATACATTTGCATCCTGAACAATACAATGGCACAACAGTAATAACAAATTAAAAGTGTCAGTTGTGCTTCAAATGAATGTACAGACTGAGTTCTGCATAGTCCAACTACAAAGTAAGTGCTAAGGCAGCAAGACAGGTACATCTTTCGAATTGCTTTGCTTTTATTTTTTTAATAATGGAATAATTTAGAGACATCATATATTTGGAAGTAATATTTCTTTCATATACCCTGAGAGTTTCCAAAATTCTCTACAGATTTCAGAAACATCAGCTGTGCTCACTTTCACTTATTGGGATATGTATGAAAGTCACAGCTTACAACGGTTCTGATACTCGGCACTGCACGTCATGCGGCTGTAAAAAGTAACTAAGATTCACATCTTGAACTGCAATTTGTTATGCTGGTTTCCATAAGTCAATACCAGAAATTAAATGTATATATTTTCTTTATATATTCTTTATATAAAGAATGTATTCTTGTGATATTATGCCTTACTCAACCATATCTAGCAAACCTTATGAATCACCGAAATGTCCAAGGATCTATGTCTCCCTAGGCTTGAAACTACAGTGATTTTCTCCTTTAAATCTAGTTGGAGTAGAACCGATATTAAACTTATCTACTCCTGGGATGACAAAGAGCAACCCTTTGACCATTATAATATCTGCAATTACAAAACCATTAAGGATGACCAAGAAATCAAGGAACTAAGTACCCTGATAACCTTTCTGAAGTGCATAATGAAGGAAATATCTACTGTTGTCCACATATCACCAGAAATTCTTGAGAACACAATATAAAAGTGATTCAGTGCCACTCTGTATCAGTAACATTACAAAAGCATCAAACTACGACAGGGTCAGTCCAGGAAATATGACATTTCTAGAATATTTGAAAAAAACATTTTCTTCACTTGTATCTAAAGTTTAAGGAAAATTGAAGAAAGCATATTTCATTTTTTATTAGAGTATAACAGCCAACATTGGAGCACTCTGTATCTGTACTGCACAAAGACAAGCTCGGTGCAAAGCAGCCCATAACCAAAAATAAAAATCACAGGAAACAAATTGTGCCATTCCTTTTTTACAGATGAAGGGCTGAGGGCCAAATACAGTAAATCCTTAAAAATACAAAACTTTTATCAAAGACCTCAACTGAATACACACCTCTCTGTTTCTGTGTTTAGGTCATTAGCCATGCTATCTCTGTTCATTCTTGCTTTTTTTTTTTTATCTTAGAGACAACTGTGGGGCTTTTATTTCTTTACTTTTAAAGTGAAACAAACAGAAACAGGCTATAAAAAACATTGTTACTCCTCCAAAAAAATATTGAATTCAATTTTCTTAACAATATTAACTTGCAGAGAAACTGTCCTGTACACTATACCCTATTGTAATTCATAATTGCCAGTATAAATTTGTTTTCTCTATCTTCATTGCAATAAAAACTTCACTGTCATTAAGAACATCATTTCCATATTACGTACAAAACCATCACTTCCAATCGTTGCCTAGCTGTCTGGGAAATAGAGGCTGTTAATACTGAATGATAAGCTTTTTACATAGCCAAAACAATTCATCGTAATGAATGTTTCAATAGGTGTATGATATTGGTTTTCAACGGTATTAAATTATTCGAATTCATTGTAGTCAATATGACCTTAATTTATTTATCGCTTTATTACAATCTAATTGGTTTTCACATATTTGGTATACCTCTCGATTGCTGATTAAGTTCTGCGAGTTGGCATAGTGCATGGCATTCAGCTCAGGCAGTAAAGGCAAGTGTTAATGCAGTATTCTAGACAGTGCAGATGACACTGGGCAGTGGATGAAGAATAAAGACCAAGTAGAGCTTTGTTTGCAGGTCTTAGGACAGCAGAGAGGTATTTTTCTCCCTTCTACCCTGTCCCTTTTCCACAGTAGGAAAAGGGACTCGGGTTTAGGCCCAGGCACAACTTTTCTTCACTTGGGATTATGGCGACATACTGTAAAATATTTCATAGACATATAAAACAGAAGGACAAGAGCTGACCTGCTGACCTTCAAGTGTCAGGTACTTGAAAGAAACCTCCCATCCTATCATTTCTTAGAAATCTGATAACATGACTTACTCTGAAATGAATCTAAATGGAATGATTTAGGGCTTGGATAATTGGACTCATCCCTGGTGATGCATTTGAACTTTATCCTATAGCAGTGCCATGACATGTAATTATGGCAAAGTTGTACTTCTCACTGGTATCTCCTGTGCTAGTAAAGGAGCAGAATTGAATAGACTTACTCCAGCTTGCCCCAGGTAATTTATTAGGCCAGACATCATATTATTCTGCAAACTAATGCTATTCTGATCCTGTTAAATTTGCTGTAATAAACAGAATAATTGATAGTTATGTAAACAAAATATTTTGCTATTTGTACATTATAAGTTTTCTAAAACTTCACTAAACATCAAACTTCCATGCATGCGGTCATATTTTAGAGTTACAAAAATCAAGTCAGACAGTTAAACTCACATACTTATATTGAAGACAGCAGAGCTGTTCTGTTTCATCTGTGCTAAGAACTTGATTCTTAACATTATTTTGTCATGACCATATAAACACATTTTGCTACATACCTTGTCTTCTGTCAGTTTATCTTTTACTTAATAAGTAACACACCTTTGTTTGCTATGAACTATTCCTTGCACTGTAAACCCTCGTAATCACACAAAAGGGAATATATTCTGAAAACTAAACACCCCCTTGCCCCTCAAAGTGCCACACACACAAAAAACCCAGGTAGTGAATATATTGGTACTTTCCCAACATTATTCCTTTGCCATATTGTATAACTTAAAACTGAAGTCATTATTTCCTAGGACTCGGGCTAAGTAACTGTATTTATCTCTGCTTACCCTATATAAAGAAATTATCAAAAGCATAGGGCTTGTAACTGCAAGGCACAGAGTGGGATAATACCTAACTACTGTTTTTACAGAAAACCACATTAACTGTGATTTGTTACAAAAATGCTCCTTTCTTGATGTTTGATTGTGATTTTAAAAACAAAAAACACATGTATGGAACATCTGAAGTTAGAACGAATATGAATATTTCAAAAACAGATTGCAGACTTTATTTCCCTGAAGATGGGCTTACATTGGCATTTGTGTCTTCTAACAGCATCACTACCTTTATTTGAAAGCCTGCTGCTTTTTCCAAAGTACCTCCAGTACCTCTGCATATTTTTATGAATGTCTTTTATTAGTTCTTAAATTCCATTTCCACTCTGGGTCTGCTTTTGGGACTTTGTTCATTATCTAATTTGCCTCAAATTCTGACCCTGGGGTTATTGGCAGGAAACCGATTGCCCTTTATCTCTTTTACTATTAATTGCATAGTTAGAACTGAAGGAATAAAAAGTCATCATGAAATGAAATTACACAAAGGTCAACTGTAATGATTGCTTTTATCTTCCCATTGTATTTGTTCCAAGTTAACGTTGATTAAACCAGAAGGTGATCTAAAGACACCAGTAGACCGTGCCAGTGTTTACAGGCACAGCTAATCTCATATTGTCCGTGTTCTTGATGCTACAGACTTTAGCAATGTTGAGAGTAACAGTCGATATCCAAAGTGCTATTGATTTTTTGTTGTTGTTATTTTCAATCACTCTAATGATTGAACTTCTAATAAAAGTTATCAAAGATTAATCATTTTTCTATTATTGAAAAAAAACTGAGTAAACTACTCGAGAAGCAAAATCAATATCCCACAAAACCAGCAACGAACATGACTAGCTGTTTGTTATAACAAGCAGTTTACAAATAAAGAGGAAAAAGTTATAGCAAGCAGTTTACAAACAAAGAAGAAAAATATATTTGTTAAAAATTAATCTTAAAAGAAACGTGAGTATTTCAGAAGAAACTGGAAAGGCTTACACATGTAAGATTTGTAAATAAAAAGTTATTCGTGAAAAGATTTGTAAATAGAAAATGGGAATAATGCTTAATCACGGAATCACGGAATCTTCAGAGTTGGAAGGGACCTCTAGAGATCATCTAGTCCAACTCCCATGAATAATGCTTGCTATAAAACATCCAATAAATTCTAAATTAATGGCATTTAAAGTTGTCATCTGTTAACTGGTCAGTTTGGCAACTGAAGAAGTACCTAAAACTACTTTCCATCCCTTTCTTCTTAGGATGTGAATGTTCTTTACAAAAAAAGCACTTGCTGTTATATGCACAGCATACGTGATAAAGATGACTAGCTGGAATTAACGGAGATATGTTGATTCCTGTTTACTCTGTAATGTGTGCCTGTAACACACTTATGGACAGAGAAATGCTACAAGAAGGAAAGCATAAATATGTTCATACTACAGATAATAGACTTGCTGTTGCCATATTATGTTTTTAAAGCTGTCAGTCATGTCCTAAAACACCCAAAATTCAAAATTAAATTGTAGAATAACAAAAGAAAGTTGAAGTGCTCTGCTAGACACAACGGCATGCTTCTAAAATACCTTAAGGATAACTCAATCGCTATAGTTGTTTTTTATTATTAAACCTAAATGTGAACAGACTCCATAGAGCTAGGCAGGAAATTACTGTCTTGTCCTATGCAATTGAATTCCCCAGCGACCTCAGTGTGAACACTGATTACACAGCATGACAATGTTTAGTCTTGAGTTACATTTTTGTCAGCATGGCAACTGTCACGCAGGAATTTTGGGCTGAGGTAGCTGCAAGGACAGAACCACACCACTCACTGACAAAAATCTATGATTATTTGCTAAGCAAGATCAGTATAGGAACCCGTATAGGTGTTAGCAGTAAAGGCCTCCAGTCACAATGTAACCAGTGCTATGAACTCAGGAGACCCAGGAAACCACTCCAGATGGTTGAGGCACCAGTGTCCTGGTTGGCAGCCTGTTTTTTACACATAGCAGTTCCACCTTGGGTGCAGCCTTCTGCACTATGTTGGACGTTCATGGATATGTTTTTCTCAAAAGGCTGTTGTTTTCACTATTTATCTCTTTTAATGTTGGTGATTAGCAACAGGAATGGCCTTACTGGTGATATCACCCCATGAAAATCTCTTTGACTTTCTTTATATCTAGCGTCTCTCCAGTAGCTCCAACTCTCTTGCATTGTTGAGCCCAGAACTAAACACAATACTCTAGGCGTGGTCCCAACTAGTGCTGAGTAGAGGAGAAAGAACACCTCCCCCAGCCTGCTGGCAGCACTCCTCCTCACGCAGTCCAGGATAGTTAGCCTTTTTTCTGGAAGGGCCCATGCTGGCTCATTTTCAACTTGTCCACCAGGACCTCCACACTCCTCTCTGTAAAGGTGGTTTTCAGGTGGTCAGCACCCTGTGGGTACTGGTGGCAAGGGGTTATTTCCTCCCAAGATGGAGAACTTCGCACTTCCTCTTGTTGACCTGTGTAAGGTCTTTCCAACACATGCTTAGGTGCCCTCGTAGCATACCCCACAGCATTTAACACAATCTTGGGATCATGCCCTACAGACACTTTGTGCTGTAGCACAGCCCTCGTTATTTCAAGGACTTTGAAGCTGGACTTTGAACTGCAAACACACAATAAAAGCCACTGCCTCAAGATGGTCCAGATCCAAGGACACTAAGAAGTCAAGTGCTACACAGTGTTTACACAGCCTAGAAGAAACCAACAGTAAACAGTGAAGGCATGACCCAGTCTTGGGCTACAAGGCTTGAGAGGTAGGAATTGATCCCTGGTTTTCATGCTTTTAGTATTTAGAGGCAGGCCACATGCTCCCATATCTCAGACTTTTAAAAAAGCCAAGAAAGTTAACATATTAAGAGTTCACTGTGAAGACTATACTTCAAGGAAACTCCAGGACTAGCTTAATCCACAGGTTCTTTCACTATGTACACTGTAGTCCCTGTAGCATATCCCTCCACGCAGACCAGCCATTTGCCTTCATTCAGAAGCAGATATCCGAACAGGAGGCATTAAGTTCCCTCATCCAGAATTAAGTGTTGCTGTATTTCACTAGCTAACTTAAACCCAGATTGGATACTCTCACTGCAGTTGATGGAAATGTATGTCTTTAAATGTCACCCACCTGAAAATGTAGCTTTTATTATAGACAATTGTTTCCTATGAATCTGAAGCATGGAAGCCCAGATTCTCAAACATACTTGAACACCTCACTGCCAACATTTAAGGCCCTTGGTAAGGGAGCAGAATTACACAGCATGCAGGTGTAACTTTGATATACTAAGATTAACCAATTCCACATAACTGTTGCTTCTTTATTGGTGAAGGATTTTATATTTTTTTTAATCCATTATGTGTCTCTGAATGTGTGTAGTTTTGTCTCTTGTCATCTTACTCATTTTTTACAAATACAAAGAGTTTTCTTGATTATTATTTTAATTATTTTATTTTTTTTTAAAATTATTTTGAAATTCCAATTATTTTAACACCAATAACACCAATATTATAAAACACCAATTATTTTAAAACTCCAGTTAAGCGGACAAATTCCAAGGCTTTCCCCACCCCAACTGCTTCTAAGAAAAAGCTCAACTTCTATACTGCTCATAATTTAATTCTTTGAGCCAAAGCAGCATACTGGTTAGATAGTTTTTCATCCTACCATGAGCAATTACAGCTTTTCTCACATGGCTATTAGTGTATGCAAGGCTCTTGCTGAGATCTAACCAGTACCTTGTAATTCCTTTAATTTTGTTTTTATGCATCTGGGACTCATGCCAATATCCTGTTCCTTCTGTGCTGACACCTTAAGGGCTTTTGCTGCTTCTTGTTGTCAAAGCTTTATGTAATCATTGTATTCTAGCACATCCTTCCTTTTGTGATTTTTCTAAGAATTAATTCTTTTGCATTTATCTCCATTGAATTCTGATTTCTGTACAATAACCCAGAACATCAGCCTCTACCTTCAATCCCTGCAGAAAAATACACACCGTATCTCAAAACAAAAGAGAAGGAACTACCTTGCACTTGTAAACCATCCCTATTCCAAGCCAGGGACACTTGTGAGTCACAGCAAGCAAAAGGATTATCTAAAGTATGGCAGCTGTCCCCAGGAGCCAGTATGATTACACTTACCTATGTTTCTCAAACTAGAAAAAGACAAGCTTGATATAGAACATCATAGTGATATCACTATGACGATCACTAGATATCATAGACAATGGCAAGAACTGGATGACTTTGGCAGCTGGACTAAAGGTAGTGAATGCAATTCAATAGTGCAAAACAAGGTCATGCACAACAAAACAACATAACAACAAAACTAATAACAGCAGCTGACTAAAAAAAAAAAAACCAAAAAATGTTGTGACAAAAGCTTCAGCAGTAATCCAGGAATTTTGTAAACTGAAAGAAAAAAGGACAAAGATGTCTTTGAGTGATCGGGTAATCATGTGAAGATTATGAACCATTATTGAGGTGTAACTTTAAAGAAGGCACATATAATCAAGATAGTGAAGTGTAAGGGTTTTAGACCAGATAAGAATGATCCTTTACCTGAAATGGGTTTTGGGGTTTTTTTCAGCTTAGTTCTTGAAGAAACTAGAATAAACTAAAAAGGTAACTTTTATACTGGAGAGTCTTACAAAGGAGGAAGTTGTCTTGTTTTGCCTACCAGAGTAAAAGTAGTGTTGATCAGTATCTTTTAATTTGAACATGGACTGCAAAGTTAACATTTGTCTGTATGGAATTTAAAATGACCCTGTGTGGGGTCATTTGTCAGGAAAGAGGTTAAGTCACAAAATGCAAGCTTCAAAAATATTGGAAACAAGAAAAGTCAGAATCTGGTAGGTTTTCACGATAATTGTCATTTAAGTGCAGTAAAGAATTAACCCTTGTATTCCTTTTACACTATTGAGGATAGTGATTCTGCAGAGTCTTTTTTTTTTTTTTCCCCTAACGGGCAATGGCATTTCTAATGATTTCTAATGCCATTTCTGCATTCTGCTTTACCTTACATGTAAAGTTAGGCATAGATTCCCCTTAAAAGCTCCAGCCAATAGTGACAAAGCTTGCTAGTAACTTGCTTTGCCTAAAAAGGGTTTGCTTCCTACCTTCCTAAGCACCAATGCTAATGGATCTGGGCACACACGTGACTGTCAATTTTTAAGAGATGTTCATTTCAGTGGAAGACTTTAAAGAAATCAATAGTTTGTTCCACCTCGGTATAACCTCTTACAACTTTTTGTAACATGAAAAGCATTTTTTCTACGTGTCTGAAGTTTTTCATGCATAGAAGTTCTTGGCCTTCCTCACAAAATCAAAATAATGCTAGAAGTAATATTATACTGAAGAAAATATTACACTGAAGAATGTGAAAAGCAGACTGTCTTAGGATAAGACAAGGATTAAGTTGGGGAGGGATGAAATGTATTTTTTTTTTTGCATCTCTGATAAGCAGCACAGTTTCTTTGCTAATTTGTTCTGCCCTTCCCTCTTTCTGAATTGCCAAGTTTCATGGACCTACTCTGGAAGAAGTAATTTACACGATTAGACTTACTCACAAAACTTTCTGATTGCCTAATTTTCAGAGTTACAAATAACTACCTACGTCCAGCTGGCAGTGTCATTCTGGATTCTAGCCTGTTAAAGCTAATTGCTTCGGGCAAGTCATACCCTTAAATGTAAGCATTAGAGCAGGAAGTATCATGAAACTTTTTTTTAATTTATTCTTTGCTCTTCTGTAACTAGGTCAGGTTTTCCTCTTGCTCTCTATTCCACATGAAAGCAACTTCAAATCCATCCTGCAGACATAAAGGACCAGAAGATGCCAGAATATCTCTGCAAATCATTTCTGATTCCCCCTTGCGGGCCACTTAAATTCTGAACTCAAATCAAATAGCTGTAAGACACTCTGTAAGTGTTCTATACATCCTGCAGTTTCATCCCAGAATGTAACGTGTATTGGATTTTGTCAAGCAGACCTCAAAATACTCATTACTTCTTTCTGTATACATGAAAGGGAAAGAGAGAGAAACAGGAAGACATGCATCTCCAATCCTGAAGATACCAACCGATAAAGCAGCAAGCAGAAGCATTTGATTTGTATCTACGTGGACACCCATTCAGGAAGCACCAGCATCCAGGATCAGGGACCATCAGCCCCACAAAAGCAAGACAAGACAAGCCCCACATGAGAAAGCCAGTACTGCTCTTTCAATAATTCCACGTTAAAACAGTAGGATTTGCTTCTTAAACCTCAAAGGCAATCAGCTTATCTTTACAGAGAAAGGATTTATCTTCCGTAACGTTTTTGGTTCTGTAAACTCTCCGAATGGAAATCAATTTATTTTTTAAAAAAACAAAACAAAACAGCAAACACCTAGGTTCAGTAACCTCTCACAACGGCAAACCCCAAATTTGACAGCAGACTAGAAACAAGTCCATTCTTCACTTCTGCCAATGCTTCACAGTTACATTGCATAAAATAACAGAGCAAATAAAGAGACAGGAGGCTGATCAATATTTGCCATGCATAAATGGCATTAAAGCACAAATGTTCGTATCAGATTGTATGAACTAGGTATTCCTTTTTAAATTAAATTGAAAATTCCAGTCTGAAATAGACCTGTAATCCTCAAATCAACGAATTCTAATAATCTGTCTTAAACTGTCTCCCAATTTACAGTTTAGCACTTGGTATAGAATAGACTCCTCTAACACTACAAAGGAGCTCAAAACAAGAGAACGATGCAGAGCCAGACCTCACTTGAAAGAGGAATAATTAATATTTTTAAATTATTCCACTTACACTTCATTATGGATGATTCTAATAGTGTGCATATTATGCTTTGCAGAAAGGCTAACAGCAGGATACCTATAGGCAGCTATTGGTATTTTCAAGATTCTCCCCCCCACCCCTCCCATCAGGCTAGCAGAATAATTCTATTCTAGTTAAACAAAGAAAATTTAGCTTTCAATCCATGTTAAAAGGTTGATATAAAGGTGATCATTATCTTCTTCACCCTCCCACGCCTACTGTCTTTTTTTCCAGAACTCAACAGTTTTAAAAAGAAAAAAAAAAAAAAAAGGAAAGAAAAATGCTCTTAACACTAAAAATGTTCTCTGCCTACTGCTGTTACCAGCCACACCGAACATTTGATCTCAGCGTAAATAACAGATGATAGGTAGTTCTGCCCTTGAAACGCAGATCAACTAATGTTGTAAATGCATGCAGTATTCTTCCTTTTCAAGCACGCCAGTGAACTCAGCAGAGATCGTCAAAGGCACATTCTTTGTTACTATGACTGCAGCAGCCTCTCTAGGTGTTTCAAATTTATTTTTCCATTTTCTTCCAGCAAGAGATGGAGGTGTCAGGTAAGTAGCAGTACATGATACTAACCCTAACTTTGTGAGCAGGCAATTAAGTGGCAGCAGGCTTCTAAGTGAACTAGTGATTATATCCTTTTGGACATAAAAGGAAGGCAAACTATTCACATATTACATTAAGCTTGATGAGTTTTGGTCTGAAGGGCTTTTCACTGCTTTTTCTGTGTTTCCCCCCCCAATTTTTATCTGTGTGCTGTAAAATCCTCTTGAACATGTAGGACATTGTATTCCCACGTAATGGAAGTAGACCTGAAAAAATGACTTGGATAAAATTTGTATAAAGACTGTCCAAGCCAGCCACATCTTAGTTGTTGGGACCATGCAAAAGTGTTATGAATTGAATATGAATTGGATTTTTCTGACATAAAGTTGGCATAATAGTATTTTCAAACGCACTGTATCTTATTTATTCATACTTTTGCACGTAGGGCTTTCTCTATGCAAGCATGGTTCTAGCATGACAGCTGCTCCAAGTTAACCGTATGTGGCACAAAAGATAACCACACATCCACTATGCTGCAACAGGGACTGTACTATAGCGCAATGGTTTTTAAGCTGCTACAAGTGTAATTTGTTTTTCCTCAGGGTCTATAAGCAACTCCAAGGGTTCTGGGGTTTTTTTTAAAACAAAACAAAAAACCTCCTACTGAGATACATACAAATGAATTCAACAAGGCACTGTATGGTCTCAGTGAATGCACATTATTCAAAGTAACTGCAGTGCTGTTTGGGGAAAAAAAAAATAAATGAAAAAGTACTCATGCTTATTTGTTTTTCCACATTAAAAGTAGCATTTGAAAGCTGATTCAAAGCCTTTACAACTCAGTGAAACAGTTCCTTTTGAGTTCAGTGAACCTCAAGATGAGGCCTCTGGGGAAAGAAATGGAAGATAGATAAGAAAGAATAGTTTTGATTAAAAATGAAATCTTCAAAAGCAAATTAAGACAAAAAGAATTGAGCATTTACATCTATTTTGGCACTGGTTCATATGAACTACAGTAAAATGTACTGTCAGAAATGAAATTAATAATGATAAGAGATTTCAAAATATAATGGTTTAAAAGAACCTAGTTAAGAATATCATTAAGGCACCTCCTGTGATGAACACCTGCTAGAGACTCTACACAGTGCACTTCTGAACACTCGAGTTTGGAAATATTGTTTTTGTGCTAATTAAAAAACTTTGGTCTGGGGTAGCAGGTGTGAAATTGCTACCATTTGAGATTTTCGGCTATGTTTTCTTAAACAAATAATGTACAACTTTACAGACAATGAAAATAAATTCAGTTTATGAAGCACCAGTCTCTCTAGTGATGTTGAGAGAAGGGATATAGGAAGGCCACGTAAACATGGAGATTAGTTTTATTTCACCATTTTCTTTTTGCTGCAAAGACTAAGTATGTCAAAAGGTGAGACAAAGTAGACATATGTAGCAATGCTAAAACTATTAGCTGTGAAGTACTGCCCTAATCTTTGATTCCCTTCTTGAGCACATGAACTTTTGTAAGACTGAGTAAAAACTGCATGTTTAGATTCCAAGGCATTTAATTTCTTAAGGGTATAATTAATAGCCAAGCACAAAATACACCAAGTTCAAAGGAACTGTGCTGCAGGAAGCAAGTATTGCTGGAGAAAGAGGAGACAGAGCGTGAAGGTGTATCAGTTAGAGCCTGTGTCCTTTTGCAGCCAAGACACATGCAAGCTTATCTTAACAGAAATGCTTAAGACATTTCATTTTTCCTTCTAATAGTTGCTTTGTTTAGATTTCCCAAGGGTTTGAGGAGAAAAGACTAGGTGAGTTTGTTTTACATTAGACACTGAAACATATGACCAAGTACGATAGAAGTGTTTTTCCTTCCTACATTACAATACCTGTTTTCTCAGTAGGTGTGAATACAAATAATTTGAACTAGACAGATATTGCATGAGTTCTAGGTACCATCTGTAAAATCAATACTAACAACTTTTAATTGCCTGCTTTCTCATAAGAATCCACTTCACATACTGAGCAGATGGGAAACAAGGGGATTAGGGTTGAATTTCCACCCTGAGAGCCCACAGGTCTCGATGCTGAGTTGGTCACTTAAGTTTATGCCTTCAAAATTACCTAGGAGATTACAAATTAAATTATATGCAGAAATAATCTATCTGTAGAAAGTTTCTTCCACTTTTCTAGATCACAATAATGACTGTATAAGTTCTCTAGCATTTCTGAGCTTTCTGTACACTACAACAAAGTTTTGGAGACTCTGTGAAGACATACCTCACAAGGAAAATCAGAAGCAGGGCAGCTCCATGAAGGAGAATGAGCAGGAGCCAAAGGTGACTGCAGCACAGGCTGTACCCTCATCAGCTGGCACCATCCCACAGAGCCTGAGCATGGCAGGACAACCCCAGACACAGTGAGGGGACGACCAGGGCTGACCAGGGCTGTCCAGGGAGCCCAGCCAGAAGCAGTAGGAGGCAGGACTAGAGACAAGACTATAGTGTAGGCCTGCGATCCATCCAGGAAACAGAGACAGGCACACCTATCACACAGACCAGGGAAGAATCAAGGCCCCAGACCTGAGCTCAAATGGTTGCCCTAGATGAAGGGCAGGGTGTATGGAAGGGGGAGCAGGTGACACTCGTTGGGGCATTTAAGGCCTACTGCTGCCCTCAGGGCCATGACAATACCATTTAAAAGTCCAGGTAAATGTGTTTCAGAAGTGAAATGAGTTAAACAGTTGCAATCTAGTTCAATTTGCTCTTTATCAACATAAAAGAAAGCTGGCCCAATTGTCAGGCTGCCCAGGAGACAGCCAGTAATGAGATGACAAGAGCTTGGCTGGACTGAAGCGAGCTCTGTTGGCAGAGCTGTATGGAAAGGCTTGTAGAGCACCTGCTCCCATCATGCTTGGCTCTAGCTGCCAGACCCAGCTTCCCAAAATTTTTACACACAATAGTTTTTCTCCTGAAAGGAATAAAACAATCACATAAAATATGTCCAAGGTAGCATGTTTTAAACATTTAAAGCAGCAGAAGAAACCCGTAGGAAAATCAAGAATATGAAACACAGCCAACATCCTGCTAAGATGCCAACTAGCTATCATAGTTAAGGTACTAATATGACATTATAACGGAATAACAAAAAAGTAACAGAAAAATATAGTCAAGAGACCTGAATTCTCCTGCACCTTGGCAAATTTTAGAGAAGCTGTGGAGAAGACTTAACAAAGAAGTCTTTGAATTTAATGGCTTTTCATACCCTCTCTGGATCCATGGGCAGTATATTCTGCTCCCCAAAAACATGGTCGAAACATATTAACTGACTTAAAAATGAAAACAAGTTTCTAGACTTGTCTGGGTGACTTCAATTCAACTTTCATTACCTGCTTAAAATTTTGACTCTTTGTTTATGAGCCTCTGATTTACCTCACTATCTGTCTCCTTTACTCTAATTATTATTCGCCACTCAGCCCAGCTGCACAGAGCCTGTCCTCTTTCCCTGTCTCCTCAGCCATTTCATTTACATTCTGTTTTTCTTCATTATCTTCATTTGTCCGGTTTTCAATTTTTTCAACATTCCTCTGCCCTCTCAGGATCCTAGTACAAATCATCAACACCCAAATATTCCGATGAGTCTCTTTCTTTTCATTGCAAATGGAAGGAATTAAAACATGCCTTAGACAGCAAAAGTATATATGTATTTAGGCTGACTATACTGAAGTGGCAAGTTTGCTGTGTGGATATGTTCAAAAGGTTTGCTGGGTTTTAAGAAATAACTTCCATCTGACTGCATATAAGAGCATTTTGATAAGACTGTGCCGTCAGAGGGTTTATTACTTTGAAAATATTTAGGTGTGGCAGGCTTGGTACATGTAAATAAGGATGAAGACATAGCAATGCATACGTGTCACCTTTACTGCTACATGCTAATTCAACAAGATGTTGGGTAAGCCATGCTTATATCTGTATTACTTACAACTTTCTTAAGCCTCTGTGAACACACTATGGAGAAAAAATATATAGAAAACACATAATGTGTCTCCAATTCTAGCTCTATCAGTATTCAATATAGATTGTGGGCAGCCAAAGTATTATGGTTTATGAAAAAATTGAATTATTTTTCAATGTGGAAGGCAGAAGCAAATGGAATTGTAAAGCCCTTTTTGCTGCAATAATAGCTCTAATTATTTGTCCCCATTAAAATTTATCACTGACAAACTTAAGAGCAGTTTTTATAGGCTATTCATATTATATTACCCGTCCTCTCCAATACACACAATGAATTGTCGCTAGCTCAGCTTTTGGGTACACGACAGAGAAGATATGCTTAGCAGAGTACCATTAATTACTGTAATTAATGCAAATTATGCAAAACCAGTAAAACTCAATTACCAAAGAAATAATAACCTTTGAACTGAAAACGCAACAGTAAATGCAGAAGTTCAATTCGGAATGGCTTAACTGTGGCAGAAAGAATGCTGAGCCGAGTGTTTCCATTTAGGTTCTACATGCTAAGGCTATTTATAAAAATCTGCAAAAATGTATAGAATGCTAATATATGGAACATAATATAAGAAATGGTATTATATGAAATCACTCATATATGGAAAATTTCTGTTAAACCATTTGTTTTACAGCAGCTCCATGCACAACACGCCCAACATGTCACTATCTTGAGGTTTTCTGATGTGCAAACATGCTTGCAATCCTAACCTAAATTCAGTTAGTTAAATTAGTCTCTAAATTAGTCTCAGTTAAGGGATGAGGAGTTTGTTGGTTTTAGTACTTCTGTTATTTGTAATACAAGTACTATAATGAAGATGGAAGAATTGAAATGGTCTGTAAAATTATGAACCAGTTCACAGAGTTCATGAAAATCTCCTGGTCCCACTGAATATGTCAAATAATTAGAATTTCAAGAACTGATGTATTCAGAACCAAGATGAGGAGTTTTTTAGCTTCACAGTTTTCAGTTTCAAAGTTCCCCTACATCTTAGTCCTTATTCCTGTAAACTCATTTTGTACAAGATTAAATTAGTAAACCTATCACTGTAGGATATTTGAATAGTCAGGTCTTGAAGACGAAACATATTTTTACTTCTGAAATATCAGCTATGAAATAACCAGCTTAGGAGAAAGGTATTCTTAATTTCAAGCAGTGCATGATCTTGAGTGTGCAGGTTTATGCAAATGTTATATAGCTAAAGTAACTGTGGAAGTTCTCATGCATTTCTTTTATGAATCCTCCAGAGCTCTCCAATTCAATTATGTTGTTCAGCAATCTGTCTCAAATATGAATTATGTGTGGTATTAAAAAAGGAAGTAATTCACGTATTTCGTTTTACTTTGCTCTACTAAGATAGCTTTCTTTGAAATAAAGAATAGCAGGAGTGTTTCACACTAAACTTTGTAGATTTACATTTTAAAATTAAGACTTGCCCTGGTGTCAGATATCTTACATGATTATATTGTGTCAAATGTGTGAAATCAAAGTAATTTCTTTAGAGAGGGTACCATTTAAATTCACCTTGCAATCTAGTTCTATGCCATGTAATATAGGTGCTTGTCCCTGCAATTCAGGAGATAATGGCTCATGTCAATTAAAAATACAGCTGCTGTTTATTTGAAGAGCAAAACCTCAAAGCTTTAACTGTTGTTTTAAAGTATGTATTAAATGGCAATCGGACACTGTAAAATACCAGATAGCCTAAAAAAATGACAGCTGTGAATATTACAAAATTCTCTGGAGAATCAGCAAAGTCCACATAGATTAATGCTGCTGGTAAAATACACCTACTACCTAGAGAAGATTATAAATGTTTAGGTCATGTGTATTTTAAAATAAAATGTGGTACACATAGGTATATGTATAAATAGGTGTTACAGGTAAAAAATAATTAACTATTAGATATGTAGCCATTAAGAATCAAGTTCCTTACCAGATCTAAGTGAAACACGGACAATGCTGTTGACTGTAGGCCAGACCTGGAGGCAGGGTTTGTCAGTAGCTGCCTGTAAGAAAATCCATCAATTTTATAATTTATTTTCATATATTAACAAAAAAACTGGGAAAAGTTAAAGGCTTGATTCTGTGACTTCGCTGAAAGTTGTATTTCCCCTTCTTGGCCTTTTTTTCCCTTATACTGACTTCAAAAGACCTTATATCAAGCTCTGTAGGTACAGTTTCATGACACTTTGAAATCAATTGGATCATTCACTTCCCTAATCCAAGCATGTCTATAAGTGTTTGCAAGATCATTGCCCAAGCCTCCTGGTAAATACTTCATGCAGTATTTTTTTATTCTAACTCCCTCTCAAAGTATGATCACAATGCCAAGTTGCTTTAGTTTGAACAGAAGCTCAAGAATGCACATTTTATAATATGCATATTTTTGTAAACATTTTTATACCATTGTGCATTCATCACATCAGCCTGTTAAAAAGATTTTTTTAAGGATATTTTTTGGTTGGGTGGGTGGGTTTTTTCCCCTTATTAAGAGAAGTTTAAAAGCCATGAAAAGAAAACTTACAATTGTCTCATTTGAGAAAAAGACGTGAAAAGGCAGCCTTGGAACACTGAGCCCAGACGTTGCCAGTGTAGTAAGTGAAAGTGAAACCACAGTAAATACCAAATGAACAGGTGGAAAAAAGCTAAAATAAGATGTTTCTTGGTCTGTAATGACAGGTATTACTCCTTATAACTAACTTGCAAAATTGCTTCCATGTATCTTTACTCTTTGCAGGATTCAATTTTCTTCTTTTACTTTATTGCATGGGTGAGTTTTGCCTTTCTAGGACTGTAAACAAGTTTATGTATCTTGAGCTATAATCACACAACAAACATAGGGCAAGTAGTGACACTCATGCTAGCATTCATTTAGCTAGCATGGGTAATAATAAAATCAACCAGATACGTCCCATACAACCTAGGCAAACCCAAGCATCCCAAGCCACCAGCCTGAAGCTTGATCAGTAACACCTTTATTACTGCTATTAACCACACTACCTACTTCCACTTTGGCATACTCATGCCAATACGTACTGCAATTGCATTCTTTATCCGCTTCGTGGCTGATGAAAACATGTATAACTAGGTTCACCCATTCTTGCATGTGCCCACATGATAAAAATAATGAATTAAACTCCCAAAATCATGCGGTCATCTTAGAAATCACTAAATACATACATATTTTATAAAATGATGTCTTCCTAAAAATTTAAAAGTTTAAAGGATGGCTTTAAAAATGCATTATTAAAAGTATTTGTATACTAATAGTACTATTCTTTTACTCAATTTATGCCAATGCATAGTGTGAGCAGTTCTTGGAACAATGTGTGATCATTATGGCAGGAACAGGCTTTTGGAACAGAAAAATCAGGCAGGAAAACTGTTTCAATAAAGGACATCTATGGCCCTGTTACCCACTTTGATTATGCCTTCTCCCAGTGGAAATGCACACCAGCTGTTCAAGGAAGGTGATGTCCAAGCAGCTGATCTCATTTTCCTCACGCATAGCTGGCTTTGCTGCTGTAACTGCCACCAAGGACAGACTTAGGATGTGAGGAACAGTGATGGCTAATAGGGCACCTACAATATAACCCTCTTACAGAATAACCCTCCAGTAATATCTGTTATTATAATTCTTATAATAACTTTGCTTACCCTGCTGAGAGCTCTAAAGCTCGTCTTTACACGTTCTTATATCTTTTGGGCCCTGTCACAAATCCAGATCAGGTAAATAACGACTAAATAACTGAAAGTAAAGGCCACCCAATAGCACCTTCCTCCTGATGCAGAGCTCCGCTCCCGAGATGACTTATGTCCACATCACGCAAAAACATTGTTTTCCTTGAAATGAATCACTGGTAATTTCAGCAGGAATAGCATGCCTGCATAGGCTCAAAAGACCACACTGCCTCCCCTTCAAATATGGTTTAGAACCCTGGTCCAACAAAACGACATTCAGATGGCTTAGGTTAATTTAACAAGCACTTCAGCGTTTTGAAAGTGACTGAGTTATTCTGCAGTAAAGACTGAACGGAAGTCAAATGGGCAGAAATGAGCCAAGTTTATATCTGGGGGAAAATATAATCTGTTGTCAGTTTCAGCAATGACTGTTTCATCATTTCAGACAATTAAAGAAAGTCCTTTCCCTGAATTTCAACATAACCATAGAATTTAAGTTTTATCTGTTTCATGCTGTAACTGTCAATTTAAAACTCTATCAATTTTTTGCAGCTGTGGTTTTAATCTGTGAATAAATAGTTCTATCTTGCTTCTCTTCTCTGATCCTGCTGCAAATATGACCTTAACAAAAAGCCAATTAAAAAAAAAAAGCCAGCCAACCAAACCCACCAAAACCTAAACCCACAAACAAAACACACACCCCCCACCACATTTTATTTAGTGTTTTGAGGCTTGGACGTTCATTGTTCCTTGCTGCTCTTGAAAAATATTTATCCATTCTTTCTCCCTCCCTGGAAAAAATAAAAATCTTTTCAAGTATAATTGAATTTTCCGTTCTGCCTCTTGAGAAAATACAGGAAGGAAACTAAGATTTCTGCTGGTTCTTTCAAGAGACAAAAAAATGATAATGGCTTTTGGTTTTGTTTTTTTGTTTGGTGAAGACTGTAGAAAAAACAAAGATGAAATTGTACTTTAGCTGAAACCACTGGACGCTCTGCCATTCACTTCAGTAAGCCAAGATAAAATGTTTCCAAAATTCACCTTTCCCTACTATGTTGGATATTCTACAAACTACTTTCCCTATGCAGCGTTCATACAATTTAAACATTTGACATTATCTTTGATGTTAGCAGAGCCAGAAAACAAAAGTCCTGAGAGACAACTTACTCCAGAGCAACTGCATTATTAAAGAAAAAATCAAAAATGTTACTCTCCAAAAGATGTATCTCCAGTACTACAAACCCAAATTGATCCTTGAGCAATTTTATGCATGCATGTCCATTACAAGTTCCTGGGCTATTCCTTGTATTTCTTCTTTCCTTATCACCTCTTTTTCCGAGTTTTATCATCATTAACTGTTATAGGTTGTGGTAATCTTGACTGTATGCGTTGCTTAGTATGTTGGAAGTCACATGAAAATTTCTTTTTATATGCCTAATCTTGTTTAGCATGATGAATCTAAAATCAGTTTGGCAAGAGATGTTTGCCCTGTTCCTGAGAAAGTGGACTTAATTGATCTGAACTCTTTGAAACATTGAGAAAAGTTACAGGAATGGTATGTTTTGGGATTTGTTTTTTTCCCCTCCAAACTTTTGACTTTATCTAAGTGACAGAGAGAAAGTAGCAACATGCATGTTACATTTGAAAATCCTATGGAAAATCTTTTACTGCCATTATTTTGTATTTTGTGTCAGAGAACTTTCACTTTTACAACTAAATTTGCTTCGCAAGTAATAGTGCCCTGTCAATTCTATGTTTCCAAATAATTCACCATATGGTGAATTATAGCTATAACCTGCCAATACGCAACGCTCACTGCCTCGATTTACACCTGGCAGACCCAAAACCCGCAGATGTTTAGGTACACATAGCTCCCTGTCAATATTACGAAGCTTATGGTTTTTGCAGGATCAAAACCAGAGTAACTTTGCTTTCATCATTTAATATTAACATTTTGGTTGACACTTTTACGTAGACTTCCACATGTTCTTCCCTGATGCCACTCTGCATTATCATCAATCACTCTGCCAGTTTATATTGTCGTGGTATGTTTCAAAAGATGGCACTATTTAATGCAAATCAAGCTATTTTCCTTAACATCTGAGTTTCCATTTCTAGAAGAGATAGCTGCCAGCCTTTCTTTAATAAAAAGATCAGCACTTTGGGAAGGAAGAAAATTTCCTACTTAAGCAATCTCTGACTAATTAATTCCAGAGACAAAATCCCTCTGAGAAAACTGAGAATTTTGTAATGACCTGTATGTTGCTTTGAAACCTTTGTTTTATTGACAATAAGTCAATTGGGCCTCTGATTCTATAAATTTCTGTTTAATCTGAAGCACTGTTAGATTTGAGAGATCCATGGTCTGAACTATTTAATTCCATTTTCTTGATATTACACAGATTGTACAGGGATTCTGTCTGTCAGACACCTTTATTCTTCTTTCTAATAAACTAGGAAAACATTTCTATTTGTCCGTTCTTTGGCCAAATCATCTTTACATAAGTGGATGAGCTTGTTCTTGTTTTAATTTTCCCTTCAATTGCCATTCTTTGGCAGCGCAGACAAAGCACTGAATTAGCTAGCCATTAGCAATACGGACATGCTGTCTGGGACTAGGCCAGAGCTCTAAATATTTAACTTCTGCCACTGTCCACATTTATTGTCTTAACAAAATGTTATTCCCTTGTCTCTGCTCCCATAACTTGGTGTGAATTAGAGTGAATTTGGAACCCTCTGCAACACATTATAGACAAAACTACCTGTTCTCAATGACTGAGAGACTGAAAACAGTGACGAACACCCTTACTAATACGAACATTTATTTGCACACTTCACCAATTTAACTGAAGACACATTTTGATTAATGTGGAACAACAAAAATTATGTTGAGTAGCTTCATTCAAGGAAATGAATACGGGACATGAAACTACACATAATACCAATCATTTTTAAAAATGGCTTGCTTACAACCTTTTATCATTAGAGTAGCCTGTATACTAGATTTTAACCCTATGTCCTTCATTTGATTTTCCTAAAAGCAAACTTTGGTATATTTTAATCACCTAGGATACGTACAGGTATTATGGCTACCTGTTTAGAACTAAGCCTTTGATCTACCGTCTAAAATAGAAATGATACTCATCAGAACCAGACCTGCTGAACTGGTAACAGAAATCCCCAGTATTTTCCAAGCATTTTATTTTCATTTTACTGAAATGAGGTCCAGTTTGTGATGACCTAGTGTGAATATAGATTTACTCCACGTAATCTGGTAAAATGAAGCTCAATTTGGGAGAGGCAAGTAAAACATCAAAGTAGAATAGCAACGCTCTTCCGTTCCTGGTAAAGGAGCTAGGCTTTTAAGGTTCTTAAAATTTGCGAAAATTTGCTACTTTGCAGGACTTATGTCCTGGGAACACTCGGCTGTAAATGCAGTAAAGTTTTCTCATTTTTCACCTACTGCGGATATGATTCTCTCTCTGCATGTGTCATGTACACATTTAAGTTGGAGTGTGTTATTAGTATTACTACTATGTCTCAAAAATGAATCAATAGATGGAATGAAACACAAACATTTCCCGGTCTGTTCACTTCTGCACTGAGAAAGTGGGGGAAAAAATGCAACGGGGATGATTTACTATTGGAGCCCGATTAAAAATGAGCGGAAGTGGGATTAAATGCGAATGGAACTACCCATCACGTTCACTCTTTAATCCATTTTGCAGCATTTAATGCCGTGCTGTCATTTACCTGTCCTGAGTCTTCAAACTGTGCTTCTGATAAAAACTATGCTGTCATTAGAGGCCTGGCAGCTATGTTGGCTTCCCAACGTCTCTTTTCTTCCATTGCCTCTTCATACAAACTGCATACAAATATTAAGCTCTTGGACTGAGGCAGAGTGTTCATAAAATCAGGATTGAAAAAAAACAGAAACCAAAAACATTTCAGAGTAAAGCCATACTAAAACAAGGAAAAAAACAGTTACTGCCAAGTTTGTCTGTGGGTAATTGCAGTCCCTGAAGAATCAGTAGCTATTCCTCACAAAATGAAATTTAATTAAAAGTAGCTGTATCTTTTACATTTTGCTAATGTGAAGAAATGCACAACTGTTAGTTTACGGGCAACTAATTTTCTGTTAGTTAAAAACAGTTGAAAATACTACGTTTCTATGCATAAAGCATCATGAGTTGAGCCTTATTAATTTTGTATTTTCTCTTCCTTGATGTTTGATACTGAAATAGCCAAGATGCCACAAAGCAGCATATTTAAAACCAAAGACTAAAACAATGGTCCAAGAGCTCATCTGGTAGAAATCAGTGTCATCCTCCCTCCTTAAAACAAAATATTTAATAAAGTCACTGGCAGCTTCAGAGGATCTCTAGCCTACTCCTATACCACAGTCAGGTTGTCATAGAAACAAGAAGAGGTTCAGGATCATTTGGCATTTTATGAAGACATTTTAAAGCTATTTTATATACAGACAAAATGTGACCTCTAAGGTACTTTTCCAATTTTCCAATTAAACAAGTAAATACCAAAAATCCAAACATCTATTTCTCTTTTGTCTCTGAAAGTAAATTAATAACTAAGGATGAGCAGATATCGTTATCATATGATGCTACTCTTGACTACTATCTAGTATAATACACATAGCACAATAGAAAGAATGGCTGGTTATATACAAAACTGATGAGATGCTTTCTGTCAATCTGCAGTACAATTTGGTGTTAAGAAGCATGAAAAAAAACAGCTAGTAGAGGGCACATAAAATATTTTTAGCTGTAAGAATAAAATGCTGTACACACATTCATTTGAAAGAGATTTATATATTACCTTGAATTTATTATGAAAGTCTTGGTAAACTCTAAAAAGATATATGTATGAAAGTATTCTATAGCTGGATTTTTTTGTTAAATTAGAAGACTGTGTGCAAAATATTTGATTAACTCAGGGGAAAAAAAAGGAAATAAAAATGAAAAATTCTTCAAGTCGACTCAAATATCTGCAGTTAAAAATACAGCAACTGTCATTGATGTAATGATATAATGTTAATGGTTTAACATGGACTAGTGGACTACTATTTCTTGACTGATTATAAATCACAAGTACAACTTCAAAACAACAATATTTTATCTAATTCCTTGTGAGAAAAGAAAAGATATAAGTAATGTGTTTGCACATGCACACAGATATTCAGGCATTTATGTGGTGAAGAATAGAAACAAAATTTAATGGAAAAAAGCTTATTTCACCTCATATGTCTATATGCACATCAGCAAAGTATTAAAAAGATACCTGTATTGTAAATGAGAGCATACCCATGCATGCAAGTACCTGTGTAAGAGACAAAGTGAGTATGAGCCACACACAAGTATACTCTTAATAGACAGCGAGACTCAGCATTTATAAACTGACAATGGAATAATACTGTTTACATCTGCTTAATGTCTCTGATCAGTAAAAATAAACTTTATTATGTTGGAGAATTATTTATGAAGATAGAAAGAGTGACAGAAATTTTTAACCTCAGAGAGAGGTTAAATCTGATAGATATTTTAAACCTGATCTTTGATGAAAAATAGTTTGATGTATTAAACAGAATCTTTCTCTTCTTGTTATGAATAAAATTACCTTCATTATAAAAAGTCTTGCTACTGTAGCAAGGCATTTTTCATAATCCGTCTCAAAGGATGTTCATGAGAGCAGAAGGAATGAAATACCACCTGAAGAGACAATCTCAGACTCAGATGAAGGATTTTTTTTTTTTTTTTTTTTTAGAAAAAAAAGCTTGTTTCTCTTATTGCACAAGTAGCTGCAGAATCAGCAGACAACCTAAAATAACAGTAAAATAGTAAAAGTTTAAATCTGGAAAAAACAAAACCAAATATTCAAAACTAGAAAGTTGTTTAAAGGATGAAAAAGTGGCTTTATATTGTTTTAGATACTACAAATTTCAAAAGCAGGCAGATTAATAGTGCTTAAAAAGGCAATTTTTCTTGTTCCTTTTCATAGCATCTACATTGTCACACTGGATCAGAAAAACACCATGCAATATTTACAGCATTACTTTACAATGTACTTTTTCTTAAATGACACAAGATCTAATGTGTTGTTTACAAAATGAAAAATAACTCTATTACATTCTGCCAACTATTTTTTGCATGTGCAGTATAAGGACAGAAATTGTCCCTACAGCATTTTCAGATTCTCAGCAAAACATTTAATCTCTTTTCATTCTATCAAAGATCAAATCTGTAACATTATCTGGTACTAATTTTAAAATTATCTTGCTTAGTAAGTTCATATTTACTGCAGGAAAACAATGTCATCTGTGTGTAAGAATGAGCTTGTTCTCAAATTTTCTCACACTTTCTATCTCTACTTGAATTTGAAAGGCAAGATAACATCAGGACTGCAACTAGCACGTGCCAATTTTTGTTGTAAAGCTCTTGAAACTTCTGCTGCTTCGTCCCTTTAATATCTCTCTCTTCACTGCGGTAAATATACACTTACATCCTTGTAATTTTCCTAGTTAGAAATGCACTGTATTATTTATTTTATTGAATAAACTGAATCTCTGAAAGCCCAAGGATGTGCAGAGGCTCAAACAGCTGATATAATTGTGGAGAAAGAAATGAAGTGAGGAACTCTCTCAACTCTGTATATCTGAGTACCCAAAAGAGGCTTCTCTCTCAACTTCTTTTGTAATTTTTCATAGATATAACCACAATTCTCTTTCTTCATTTTGTTACATTCAGGTTTGTCAGATGTAAACCTTTACTGGAGCTTTCCACTTTAACCACTTCTAGTTAACTGGTCCTACTTACACTGTTCTTCCCTTGCAGATGGATCTACCTTTGTACCCTTCATTTTTGCACCTTTAATGTGATCTCATTCACTAATGTATCATAGTATATCATACATATATGCAAAATGAGATAACATATACAACAGAAAAGTCAGTTGAAATTAAAAGTTTTGATTCTTTTTTGTTTCACATTTTTTTAGAACCTTTGTTTTCCCCTATAAAACTTGCTTCAACATTCTAAGGACTCAGTGGTGCAGTCTGAATTCCCTGAATATGCGGTTTCCATCAAAACCAGAATGAATCCTCAAGATTTATTGAACTGGGTTTACTATAACAGATGCTGGAGATAATATTGGATCTTCCCTGCCAGTCTGTGCTCCGAGAGCTATGTTGTACTGAGGGGGAAAGTGCAGAGATTGCTTATTGGGCATTGTGTAAAATGTGCTGTAAAATGATGTGTCCAGGCCAATCTTACCTGGCAAACACAGGTAAGCAATCACACCTTTCCTTCTCTGTTCCACTTCCATTTTGATTTTTTGGGTTCGTTTGTTTTTTTTTTTTATTTTTATTTTTAATTTGGCTCTCTACAACACCGTCCCTTGTAGCTATTTGTATTGATAGGCTTTACAGTAGCGAACTATCTGCCATAAGCAAGACTGTGTCTTTACTCATGCTATCAAAGAAGGCATCTTTTTACAAGCAATGAAAAGTCCACTCCAAAAAATACATTTGGACTAACGTATTTGTGCTCTGTGCCAATGAGCTTTCCCAATTCTTGTTTCAAAGGACAACCCCAAATACCCTATTTGTAATGACTCCTCTGCCTTTTAATTTTTTCTTAGAGTGATCTTACTTCTTACAGAAATAAAAGAATATAGAATCTTTTCACTATTTGGAGTTCACATGTCAAATCACATCTGTATCACATTCACAGACAAAATGCAGAACGCACGCAAGAGCCACTTCTGTTGATGCTAATTTGGCCACGTATTAAAGGTCTTGAAGAGTGCCAAAGAAACTATATCAAATATAAACAAATATTTTCTATGACAGTTTTTATTTTCTTGGTTTTGACTGACATACCTGCAGCTTAGAGCTTGCGTGATAGATTGTGGAGATATTTACCCTGCAAGTATGAAATTATAATAAATGCTGAGATTGGAGTGGAAATCCGATGCTTTTACCTTAAGTATGCAGGATATGCGAAGCATTTCCACATCTAAGAGAACTTCAAAAGCTACACAAACCTCTGTAGGTGACAATCTAAGCAAAGGACTTTATGACTAGCACAACAACATACTATATAATATTCTATTTAAGGGAGGAAGGATAATTTCTAGTCTTTCATGTGGACTGTGCCTGAATGGAAAGGTACAGGATGATAATATAAGAAGAAAAAAATACAGTAATAAAAGAATAGTGTAGAAAGGCAAAGGCAGAGTCTTCATAAATTTCACACTTCGCACAATATACAGACCCAAAGCTCTGAAATTCCAGCTGTCCTACAGGACAGTTTATTAAAGTATCAGCAGTTGTTTTCCTTTTTATTCTACCTCATTATATCTCACAAAAGAATTATAGCTGCAAACAAGCATGAAGTAAAAACTTTGTACTCTGTATTACCATATTGCTTGCCTGTTCTTCAAAGCACCAAAGAAAATCAGGAGTTTCATTGTTATCGTAATAAATATGCCCACCTCCCTCAAATTTCAAGGTACTCATCTATATGAATCACACACCTGAAAGAATATTGTTTCTTTCAAGAACAGCTAATGTTACCAGGACATTTTCCCCTAAAAGTCCGCTGCAATATTTTTAAAAAGTTATATATATAAAATAAAGTTTATTTTAACATCTCAAGGTGCCCAAATATAAAAAAAGTTCATTTTTTTCATGATTTGTGGTTGTACTACACACTTCTATTGAATTTTATCTTGCCTCTATTATGCTTGAAGATCTTTTGTTATAGATGGTTTTCATTGAAATTTGGGGGGTGATGTATGAGGGGAATATAACATAACTTTCTAGGAGAACATGACAGAGTATAACAAAAGTGTTTAGGATATGTTTTAAACCTTTATAGATTGCTAAACTTGATAACTGTGAATAAGCTCACAGTTAAAAACAGAGTACTGCTTGGTAGTTTTGTTTGCTAATTACCTATTCTGTCATGATGACACGAGTGTTTGTTTTCTTTTTTTTAACACAGATGTGCAATATCCATAAAGGCAGTGTTTTAGTAAATGTTTAAGAGTTTCACAGGTAACACCAGTTTTTAATCTAATTAATTGTGCAATTTTACAAAGACAAGAAGCATGGTACTGCTTGTTTATTCTTGGAGTTGTTAATATCACAGAATCACAAAATGGTAGGGGTTGGAAGGGACCTCTGGAGATCATCTAGTCCAACCCCCTGCCAGAGCAGGGTCACCCAGAGCAGGTTGCACAGAAACGCATCCAGGCGGGTTGTGAATGTCTCCAGAGTTGGAGACTCCACCACCTCTCTGGGCAGCCTGTGCCAGGGCTCTGCCACCCTCACAGGAAAGAAGTTCCTCCTCATGTTTAGGTGGAACTTCCTATGCTCAAGTTTGTGCCCATTACCTCTTGTCCTGTTGCCGGGCACCACTGAGAAGAGCCTGGCCCCATCCTCCTGACACCCACCCTTTAAGTATTTATAACTGTTGATAAGATACCCCCTCAGTTGTCTTTTTTCCAGACCGAAGAGACCAAAATCCTTCAGCCTTTCCTCATAAGAGAGGTGTTCCAGTCCCCTCATCATCTTGGTAGCCCTTTGCTGCACCCTCTCCAGCAGTTCCCTGTCCTTCTGCAACTGGGGAGCCCAGAACTGGACACAACACTCCAGATGTGGCCTCACCAGGGCAGAGTAGAGGGGGAGGATGACCTCCCTCCACCTGCCGGCCACACTCTTCTTGATGCACCCCAGGATGCCCTTGGCCTTCTTGGCCACGAGGGCACATTGCTGGCTCACGGTCATCCTGTTGTCCACCAGGTCTCTTTCCACAGAGCTGCTCCCCAGCAGGTCAGCCCCAACCTGTACTGGTGCATGGGGTTATTCCTCCCCAGGTGCAGCACCCTACACTTGCCCTTGTTGAATTTCATAAGATTTCTCTCCGCCCAACTCTCCATCCTGTCGAGGTCTCTCTTTATGGCAGCACTGCTTTCTGCTATGTCAGCCACCCCTCCCAGCTTTGTGTCATCAGCAAATATCTGAATCACTGAATGGCCTGGATTTCTTATCAAGATAAACCCCCTTTATGTAGTTCATTCTCGGACACTTCAAACTGCTATTACATTTTGTTTACATTCAGTACAGTTTATGCAACAAACTTTTTATGAATATATATTCAAGAATGCCAGTTTCCATTACAGACATGACAGAATTTTAAAAGTGGTTTTACTTTTTGTGGTAATCAAACCAAGAACATGAAGGTTGTTGATTAAAATGGATAATAAAAAGGAATGTTGAAAGAGCAAAAATGCTAATGAACTCTGATGTAACATATTCTACTGGAATTCAGCTTCCTTTTAGAGAGAAGGTATAGATCTAAGATGTAATTATGTAAGGTTTAAGAAAAGCCAGTAATATACCATTATACTATCCCTATTATAGTTCAATGTTTCATACAGCGTGCATGAAATAAAAACTGAAGAACTCAGAAAGAGATGCTTCTAAATCAGGCCAGAGTATAATTTAGAATCACATCACTATCAAAGACACAACGCAGGCAAAACAAAGTACAAATGTGTCATCCTGAAAAAAATGAAGGAAAAGCAAGTCGTGAAGCACTACAATTACTGAAAGTCCTTCACATAGGAATGAATTAGAGTATGAGCCACAGTACATGCATAAACACTTGACTAGATCTACTAAAGGCCTGCCTGGAAAGCCTAAGAAACTCTTGCCAACACCAGGAAGCTTTTTTTTTTTTTTTTTTTTTTTAAATAAAAATCTGTCTACAGATGCTTGGTTCAGACTATATATATGGCAATGATACCTTTCAAAGTAGCTGTTATATCACACACTGGCACCAAACACTGGAAATTTACTATCTGTTTAACTCAGGGAGGAACATAGTACTGCTACAATGAGATATCGACAATAAAACATGCTATAATTGAAATATATTTTTAGCAAACATTAGGAAAACTGAAAATTTGGCAAACTCGCTATAAATTGATTTCCTTTTCTAAAGAGCTCTTCACTCCTGCTTACAAGATCTGATTACCATTTTAATCACCCCACGGCCTGCTCCTTGTCACAAATGCACAGGATCATTTCTTACCTTACATTTTGCAACATGGAGTCATGCTCATTCTCACGGTATGTTGATCTCTGTTCTTTACTAGGTGGCTGTTATTCTACTTATAACACTGGCAATTTTTTTCAGCCTTGCCTCCAGTCTCTGGGCTGGTCTAAAGAGTCTGTGGAGGGATGGAAGTCCTGCAACACCTACCCTGCCCCATTCTTTATTCTTGCCAACTCCTTCAGAGATTTTCTGCTTCCAGAGGAGCTCGGGAAGCTGTCTCAGTTGTTGCTCTTCAAAGAAGGCTATTTTTCCTATGACGGATTTCTAAATGGTCTCAGACTACCTGCCTTCCAAGTGAGCAGGAACTGATCTGGATCTTGTCCCTTAAACTGTGTGATTTTATTCAAATCTTTGATACAAAGCCCTAGAGAGAAACATAGAAAGGAAGTAATGCATCTGAGATTCTGGGAAGGAGAGAAACGCCTTTCTTATGTTAATACACATACCAATGCATAAAAGCAGAATTGGTATTACAACATCCAGATATGCTCAAAGCTCAGAACTGGACCTGCTAATTTTCCATTTAGCCTGAGTTATTGTTTTCAGCTGCTCTTCCACCTTTACAGTCAGAACTGGAATGGATCTCTGCTATTCTACTGTGAGAGTGACATTTATTATTAGCTGCTGTTTCCTACACGCCTCATTTTAAGAAAAGGAAGCAGTTTATAGAAGCAAACAGAGCTACTGATGAGTTTTCTATGCATTTACTGCAGATTCAGATGATAAAGGAGTTCTTTGGCTGCAGTGATTTCTAATATGCATGCTGATGCCTTAATCCTAATTATTAACTATAATCTTCCATGAGAGAATAGTGACTATATCTTCCATCAATATGTCTAGACATGCAGATATTTGGGCGTCTAACTCTAATTGTGATGGATAAGAGGGCTAAGCAACTTAATGATTTTGAAATCTCAGTCTAGGCATATAGCAAACCAGCCCGCAGTGAGCTTTAAGTTAGCTTTTGCAACACCTCTTGGAAGAACAAGGAAAAGTGGGAAAAAACTATGCTTGGAATAAAGTTTGATTTCTTAGAGTCTTGAATGCTTTCATTTTCATGAGGTTTAAGAGGAAAACCGCACAGGAGGAAGTGAAGAATGTTATACCTGACACTGGAATACAGGGGGAATTTGGCTTGACTGACTGTTACTAGAACTTGTTATTTGGGCAGCATATTGGGGTTAGTGATCCTATTTACAAAAGGTGTCATGGGATCACAGCTGATACAGACCTTTTGAATTGATATAGACTAGCTGATCCAAAGGACAGCATAAACAGAGGCTCAGAGCTCCCTAAAATCGCACTGAGATAGTAGATGAATACCTCAGGGGGTAATAATTTGCAATTCCTAAGACATTTATCATTCAAATATTGACACATCTTAATCACAGTTAGTTTGGGTGTATGTTGTATCATGATGGCAGGATGAAGTGTTGTTCAAGATACTGTAGCTGTCTCAACAGTATCAAAGTGGGAGAAATGCACATAGATGAACACAAGTGTACATGTCAAAGACAGCAGGTGCAACTAGACACAGGTGTTCTGCCTATGCTAAATAGCCCTTCTAAGAAGCTAAATATACTTTATTAGGTATGACTTGCTTCCCTGCAAGAATAAAACCAGTAAGCATGCAGTCCCTTGATTTTTCTTGATCTGTTTTTTGCCTGTAACATTTAACAGTGATAACAACCTGCTTTACACAAATACAGTGACCAAAATACCATTCTTTCTTTTGCAATGCTGTTCACCATGTAATGAAAGAATTCTTAGGATAGTAAGGCAATTTTTAAGTAAGCCAGTTTCTGTAGCCAATGCACAACCTCATACCTGCCCCTTTTAATTCTCCTGAGTGGATGATCAGATACTGTCTGTGTTGTCCAGGCGTCCTACAAAAACTAGTCAAGTGGAAGATTAATATATTTGAATCCACAGTTAACACACCCTAACTAAAGGGTTAAACCTAGAAATTGAAGTTCTAGAGAAAATAATTTGTGTAAGCAGATAGGAAGCAGAATATATTCCATTGAAGACACTTCATTACATCTTATTTATCTCATACATGCAGGATAAAAATTCATGCATGTTAATGCCAATCCCATGCCCCACCATGAATGACTATATAGAGGACATACAGATAAAAGTTGTGCCCCCACAAGAATTAGGTGCTTGTAACTTAAAATAGGACAAATTTTAAATTTTAAGATAGTATTTCATGTTGGATCCTTACAAAATGATTCATTCCAAAATACTGATTTGCTGATTCATAAGGACAAGAGGGCTGGGGTTTTCTACTTTTTCCTTATTTCTTCTTTTTAGAAACTATTAAGACAAATTCCATAAGAAATAACACAGCAATACAGATTAGTGTAGTATTAGGGTTAATTTTAAAAATGCAGCAAGCTAATCGGACTTCTTTGGAATTGGTTTTCAGTTAATTTGATCTTAATAAAAAGCTAAGACTGTTGTTGTATAAAAACAACAAGCCTGAGTATTTATACCTAAACTTGCTGTCAGTATCATTCAACTTTTGATTCATAACCTAACTTTCAATTCATTCTCTATTTTGGCAAATTGTACGTGTTTTCTGAGGTTAGTCATAAACTCAAGAAACAGTAAATTCCATGTCCCAAAATATAGGTAATTAGTTTGTAAAATGTATACGAGTATAGATGAGAAAATTCACTGACTCCTAAAAAGCAACACACACACTGCAGAACAAATTTACAGGAAGAAAAAGAAAGAAAAGTGAAAAGGTAAAATAAGATAAAAATGTTTAGCGACAGGGGAAGAAAAATACAAACTGATCTTAAAATTACATGGTATCCAACATTACGTACTTTCTCTTCTGCAAACCTTCCTGTGTTTTTAGCATGCCCCACAAAGTAAAAAATTTCTGCATGACCTTTTTAGGGGAAATTTTTACCTTTACATTCAATGATGGAAGTATTTATGGCACTGAACTTTTTTCTTTTATAAAAGCCCACAACAGTTTTCATTTAACGTATTGAATTAATCGAGCCTGGTGGAGGGATTTTTCAAGAAAATGATGTTTAGTTCCCATTATAGTGGAAGCAATAATTAATAATTTTTCATGTCACATCATTGATTTCTGTAGAAGCCAGTCAAAATGCTGCCACATGAATTTTCGCACCAACAGCTACATTGATTTCCTACTTGGTTACCGGTTGCTGAATAAGTCTCACATGCAACTATTTATGTTGCCACACTTCCAGCTGTACTTTTGCTTCTGCCACAAACTCCTGGAATTATTTCTTCTTCTCTTTGCAAACAAGAAAGCTTTCATGCAACTTACATGCAGGCTGAACTACAAATGAACTGATACGGGAGCCTGGCCAGCCCCCACCTCAGGACAACGTAAGTGAAAACAAGCATATCCAGTTATTTTGGAGTAATTTTTGGCATGTTATAAATGAGCTTCTGTTTCCTAGAAACCTCTCCCCATCTTTTGGGTCCTTCAGGTAAATACACCTACAGAAGCAGTGGGGATCTTTCCTGAGTTCATTGCTTTGAGAGCTTTAGCATGCCCTGGGACATGCAGCGGTTTCCCGGTACACAAGCAGTCTGACGGCATCTATAGCTGGCACTGTGCATTATTTCTTTGGTAAAGCTCCTTGAATTTCAATTGCTACCTTTTCATCACGTGTCTCTGCTTTAAATACGTAAGACAAAGGAACAACCACATTTCTTTAACACGGGAAATAACTCTTTTCTCTCCAAAAGACATGAAGTGTGTTCACCCTTGTCCTTAAGGAAAGGAAGAAAAGGGACCACTTTTCACAAATTTATGCACTAATGGTTAGCAACCTCTCACCTTTCACATAAGCTACTAATTTTATTTTATTTTTCATGCCATATTTTACCTTTAAGGATTATGTAGTATTTTTTCCCCTTCCACAATTGCTAAAGAGCCTTCCCAATTAACGATGGTTACATGAATAATTTATTTTCTATTTTGCTGTCTTTACATTACACAGAAGCCTGTCTGCTAAACTCTAAGTGATGAGAAAAAACAGTATTTCCAGCTATGCTTCATTTGTGGTTTACAGAAAAAATGGCAAAACCTTCATTTCTCAAAGAGCTTTTGAAATATTGATCCTGTATATAATAATATATGACTACATTTCACATTTAGCCATTCTTAGCCCCAGGTACTTGATAGCTGACTTAAGGAGAGTAAAAGCTGTTTCAAATTCCCAAGCCACAGAGCAGCTGTTAGAAAATTATTTTTTTCCCAACTAAACCTGCACTGAAGTAGAAATAATTCTATCCAAATTCTGTGCACTACATAACACATTCGCACATTTAATTTATAAAGAAGGTTAATTACATTGCTCTGCTAGCATGACCTGCTTCCATGCTGCAGCCAGAAAGCATTAATGATTTTAAAGAATGCATCAAGGGAGTGGATTTTTTCCTCTAGGGTTGCTTCTAAGTCTTCTGTGCTCAGCCAAGCAGTAAGAGATGTACACGTATCTGCTGTGATTATATTCAGAATCCCAAGAAGTCTGAACCTGAAGGAATGTCAAACCAAGCTCAATAATAAATGAATTTTTGATGCCAGAATCAAAACAAAGCAAACCACAAAATTTCTACATAAACCTTAAATTAAACGTATTTCTGGAAAACTGTAACTATGCATTCTGTATCTTTTACCATTTATGGCTAATAAGTTCATGCATTATTCAGGCCAATTATTTCCTAATAATTACAATTTGAAACAGTAGGGTAGATGATTTGTTATAGAGAATATTAATGGAGAGAAAATAGTACAAGAATGTTCACTGTTTGTAAGATGCAGCACATTCATAATGGATATCTGGCTTGACTACATCGTTACCGCTAGCAAATTATGATCATTTGTTGTGTACTCTAATCATGTGATAAATATGTGAGACAGACAATAATAATTCTAGCTGCCATTAGAAGGACTACTAAGTAATTAGGGAATGACTGTTTCAGACCTCTTAAGCAGAGGGCAAGATGCAACCAGTAGATTTTCTTCCTTTATTATGAGGACACTGATTGCCCCTGCATTCATGTAAGATGCCTGCATGAATTCCAGAAATAATACAGAAATTTTGCATACAGCAAGTGGAAAGAACTGGGGTGTGAATAGCGCTTAGTCACACTGATGGTTACGTTCTTAGCCCACCTCCATCACATCTCTGATACACACCTCACAGTCAAAGATTTTTCCTGAATTGGATGAATGAATACAAAAGAACAATTTTAATAGATAAGAACTTGAACACTAACTTCCTTCTAATTTAATGTGAGAAGGAAAAGATTAAAATTGTTACAAACCTTTTCAGTCATATCTACAGAGTTATGCAGAAAGAGGATACAAACCACTTTATTACTTTTATGCCCCATGCATAATAACGGTGAGCATAAGGAGTGGTTCAGGCTGTTACATCAGGAGCCTAAAGACATCCATCCGTAGGCTTGCTCATCCCAGTGCGAATCAGCAAAATGGACCCGTATTTGGTGGGAAAACACGTTAAATAGCTTCGCTCAAGTTTGAAAGACACAAGTAACCTGTGTGACTAGGGTTTTTTCAAGATCAAGACCTTAATAAGATTCCAGAATTATGAGGATTAACACCATAGATTAAGGGTAATTCACTTGGCGTTTATGGTGCTTTTGAAATAGCCACCTAAACCACTTATATATCGTAATCAAGTAAGCCTGCTCCAGAAAGTTCCTGTTTATGAAACACTTAATAAGACTTTTTTAAAATTAATACATGAAAAAACCCTCATCAATGCATCTCTTTCCAAATGAAGTCATTATTTACTGATATTTAGCTATTTATTAATAAATGATCTAACACTATGGCTGATTAAAGTTAATGGCATACTGTGCTTTAGATACGTAGCAACAGATGAGAGGAGAGAACTGCAATGCCTGATCAAATTGGACGAGCTTTATACTGCATTCTGTCATGCAGTTATTTATTTGTAATTGAGAAGTGGTGCCTGATACAGAACAGCAGGATGTCTGATACAGAAAAAATAAACAGTTCAAGAAAATGTTTAAAATAACCTCCAACAAGCATAAGTATTAGAGAGTCCACATAAACCAAAACAGTAAATTTGTGGTTTATGCATGCCTTTCATCCATGCATATGATTAAAATTATTCAAAGAAATGGTAAACCAGCCCATAAGAACATGAGTTGATCCTTTAAAAGGCACTCACAATAAAAAAAAAGGCAATATTCTTTCATATATACTTTTTTTTTTGCTGTTTCACTTATACTGGGTTGACTGGTTGACTGTTTTATTTTTCTTTTAAAGCATATTTCATTTTTCACTGTGCAGTCCCCCTCCCCAGTAAATATCTTTGCATGGAATGTTCCAAGTCAAGACATCCTTTTTATCATGTTAGAAATTCCTTTCCTATTAAGGAAAAGTGCCTAGTTCAAGTGAAAAAAACGTAATACTTTGAAGAGAAATATCATCATGTGAAACACACCCTTCCAGACAAGCTGCAACCCCTCTCTTAAACCAGCTCCCCTCAAAGCCCAGTGAAATGCCCTACATGTATTAGAAACATGTTTTTAAAACTTTCCTTGATAAAGTACGTGTGGCACACTGCTAACTTCCTCCGAGAGGTGTATGAACAAAACACAAGCAATAGAAAAGTAGATGTAAATGCCACCACTTCTTTCCCATGAAAAAAAATTATGCATTTTTCTTGTAGACTTTCCTTGACACTGATTCCTTACCAGCTATTGAAAGGTCATTTATTTCTAATGCACAAGATACTCAATTGTCAAGAAGGCAGTGATATTACTTTTGTTCCACTGGCCTTGCCTGCACTGTCGCAAGGGCTATAAAAAAGCCTAACAACAATAATAATTACTGTGTAGACTACTACACTAATTAAAATGCTCCTTTACTTGGATTTCCAAATTAAAGTCAAAACAGGAAAGAGATCATAATGGTAATGCAAAGCCTTAGTTTAATGCAGATTTATTATTTAAAAAAACTCAAACCTAACAGAAATTAGTGAATGAATATTTACCTGTGCCTCTACCTACCCTATTCTCCATTAATCTGTTATGGGCATAATATATTACCGAATTATAATTAAAAACAAACAAACAAACACCAAAAAAAAACAAAACTAAAGAAAAAACAAAGAGGTGCATACTTGAGGATTGTCATATATATGAACAAGACATTTTATCCAGACCAGTACTGGGGATTGTGAGTAGATGATGGAAAGGTACCTAATCTTAAAATCTATTACCTGTAACTACTCCTATAAGTTAGACTCATGACTTAAAAAAAAAAAAAAAGTCTTTATTCTTATGGTCCTGTGTTGAAATATTTTATGTTTTTACTTGTACTGTACACATTAAGACTTCTCTATTTTATACTTTTATGGCCTATCTTCATTACCTGTAAAAACACGGCATTTATAGAAACATAAAGAATTTTTCAGTGTGCCAATAAAAATAAACAAAAGTTTCAATTAAAGCAATATTGGTTTGATGCATGCAAGAAGGATTTTAAGGTAATTCTCAAAATTGATTTTTACTGTAGGCTTTATAATATTTTACACCCTGATGCCTAGGGAAATTAAGATTACACTGAAACAGATTTCTGTGCTGCTTCTAGAAGTCTGAATATTTATACCGCCAGTAGTTTGGAAATATGCTGGGTCCCCTTCCTAATTAAATGGTCATTCTGACCATTTTACAGTTATTTAGAGAGGGTTCACATCATCTGGATACCGTTTCACCAACATAAGAAGAGTACTAAACTGTTGGAGATTTTATTTTGAAAGAAGATTTAAGAAGTATATTTAACTAATCGCTGACAACTCAACCTGCACAAACTTTTGATGTAAACATAATTAGACCACTTTTGAAATAAGAATTGTACTAAAATGTTTGCAAATACTGGCTGAAAATGACATTGACAACGAACTATTACTAAAATACATGGAATCATGCAAGGAATAGAGTTCTCCCTGCCACTACACCCTTGCATGCTGTTAACACTTAAAAAATAAAGATATGCTTTATAGCAACTACTTGTATCCGGTTCTCTGGTAGACAGCAAATGGTCAAATGAGAAAAACATGAAAGATTGTAGAAGTCCTATTATAATAACTATTTTCTTACAAGAAGTTAGGAATCTTTTAAGGGAAGAAAAAAGGTTAAAACTATAAAGATAGCCATTTAACATCTTTACCTTCTTGACAGCAACTTTTTTTTTGAAATGCTAAAATATCGTTCTTTGAATCTCCATGTCTTTGTCTTTTTCTCTGAAAAACCTAAGCTCAATTATAGCTCTGGTATGCATTGAGGGTTCAGTGAAACTACACCATTTAGATTTTGAGAAATCATTCCTTTTGCGACACTATCACGAGCTGCAGACAAGAATCCTCCAAAAGGAGGTTTAACTAGCCTAAACACTTAATTCGTTGTTTCTATGCGGTGCCATGAGGCTCAGACCTCCTGAGGGCAGGCTAGGCCGGCTTCCTCAGCGGGGCTGCCCAGGCGGCACAGGGCCGCAGCTTCGCTCTGGCTCTCCCGCGGCAGACAGCGAGCTGTGAGACAGCCCGGACGGAGCACACTTCGCTTCTTGCCTGCCGGTCGTCACCGTGGTACTGCAAAAAATTGATGGGCAACCTCGGCTGTGGTCTGCCGGCACCATTACCCTGAAGCATGGTTAGCTTAGGGCCTGCCCCAGCTGCTGGGTAATTTCTGATGCAGGCGCGCGGAAGACACACACACAGAAAACTGCTGCTTTCTCACAGCAGCCGCTTCACCAGCTCACACAGGCAGGACCAAATGAAAGAACGTCATCAGGATTTGAAGCCAGATGAGATGGACACTTGGCTTTTTCCCTCTAAGGTCATCAGGAACATCTGTCACAACCGCTGCCTAAGTCAAAAGACTATCATCTCCTCATGTCCTCAGCTCCGGTCTGACAGGGTACCTGCAATCTGTGTTTAACCAGTTGTTTGTTTAATCATCTCCATTAAACAGACGTAAAGTACTATTTGCATGCATTTGCACCACAAATCTTCATTGGAGATGCAGGACAATGGTGAATCAAGCCCAAAGAGTGCCACTAGATACAGTAAGAGGATATCATGCTTTGAAATCAACATCTCATGCCTGTTCTTTTCAGCAAACCAAAAAACCCACAAGGAAGTATTTACTGTGTTTCAAGCCTTCCTAGGTTTTACTTTTCTTTCCCTACATTTGTATGAGGTTTTAATAGATATTGCTATTGAATGTACGCAAAAATTTAAAATGCTCTTTGAAGAGACAGTTTTAACGTTTCTATTTATGGAAAACAGATAACGGATACAGAAAATTCAATTAATGTTATACTTGTTTCCCTAATTAAATATCTCTAATTGCATTTGAAAGTTTGAACTATGCATTACTGTGGATGTTAGTACCAGAAAATGTTAGACTTCTCACTAATCAAAACATACATGAGTGATTATGAACCAGAATTCTCATTAATTTCAACAGAAACTTAAATTTACTCTTTGGCAAATACCTTGCATGTTAAAATGTATAAATAACTTTTCTTATCTTGGTAAACATAACTGGAGATGCAGATGACTGCATTTGCAGCACTTAAAATTACATCTTCGAAGTGCTATGCATGGTTTGTTTAGTTAATTGATTTCACGCATTCTTACTGATTTATGTATATTTATCAAATCCACAGAATGCAAATACTGACCAGCACTTCCACACACAGTGTTTGGAATTCTCACAGGTTTTCCAACTTGAAGAAAAAGTTGAGGACCATTGATTACACTTCAGAGAATGAAAATATATTTCCAGTCACACATGTTAATCCTTGATCATACAATTTTCAAGAAGCAAACTGCAATTATATGCCAGTGGCCTGGAAATTCATAATTTGGTTGCTTAAAATCAGTTATGCGTTCAACCTCTCTGAAATGTTATGACATAAAACTGGGCATAAAAAGAAAAAAAGCAAACCCAAACTGCTTTTCTTTTAGTCATCTTTAATTCTCCTGTTAGAAGAGCAACAAGTGACATTTCCTATTCCCTTACTAATTTCTTCACACACGGAGATGGAAAGCCCTAAATAATATCTGTTGGCGCATTAGGCTGCCTCACTTTTCATTGAAGTAGACGGGGAGTCCTCACATAATTTTTTTCTGCTAGTTCAGCTGTAGGATCAGCAATTTTGAGCAGAGAAACTGTCAAACAGCTGGAGACCATTAGTATCGTGATCTTGAACAGCATTTCTAAAAGTATCTTTGTCTTTTCCTAACACATTGTGAACCCACTTTTCCTATGCTCCCCTCAGCAAACACACTTGCAAATACGCTGGTTTATGTGGTAGAGAGACTGGCGGTTCTAGAAGATCCAGTAGGGGAAAAAATTAATTCCACCTTACATTCACATACACTTACCGATAAGGATATAGTATGAATAGAAATTTAATTTATCAGTGAAGAAACAGGAATAACCAATATACAGTAACAGGCATCCTGCCATAGAGCAAAGAGAAGTAGAAAACACACTAGTAATGCTGTGCAACAGAATACATACAGATTCAACTAAGAGGCTCTTCAAATATTTTTTTGAAAATAATAATTCTTCATTATTAAACAGAAAGGATGCTTTGTCTTTTTACAATGTTAAATCTTTTATTTTATTAAGAAATATTTTATTTCTACTATGAGGATCAATGGAAGTGTCTCCTGCCAGGAAAAGCTTATTCAACACCTGTTTAGTGGAAAATCCGTGACACAGACTTCCTATCAGGGATCTGATTTTTATTTACATTTCTAGATGCGAGATGCTCTTCTCAGAAGAGCATTTTATTTCTATTTTACTTCCTATTTTATTTCTGAAAGGCTTCTAGCAAAAGGTGGTTTGCTTCAGCTTGAAATCTATTTAGCATATGACAGTGGCTTAAGTTTGCCAAGGGTGATATCTGCACACTTCAGCTAAAGTGCAAGAAAGGTAGGACAATAAAAGGAAGGTTATAATTTATTAATTGCGAGAATAATCTGTAAAACTGATTTCTGTTCCCAGGATTAGAGATGCCAACCTGTTCTCAGGTTGGACCTGTAAAAAGCAGTCGTCATTACTGCACAAGCAAAACATTTTTTAGAAGAGAGCATTATTTCACCTGCAACCACAAAGTCGTGGTCTAAAAGCTGATCTCAGCAGGACGTTTAGCAAGATACCTCTTATATCTTTGTAGGTTTCTTTTCTAATGCAAATAGCCCATTCATAATTTTTCAGGTGAACTACTCCTGGCCACTTTAAGTACATGAGGGATTAAGTAAAATCGAGCTATTTCCTCCTTGTTCTGAAAGCAAGAAAAAAGGCTTTTGGGATTTGAGAGGAAGGAACATGAGGAAGCTGAGAATCGTGTGCTTTTGATCTCTTTGTCATTTAATTTCTTGAAGTGGGAGACTGAAAAATAAAAGGACGCTATTTCTAGATGGCTGAACTCAAACACGAGCCAGGTTGCGCATGATTTATATAGTAGAAATATGTTCAGGGTGAGATCTCTCAGCACGTTCCCACATTGCAAGGATTTCCCCATTTAGGTAGGAGGTGTAAACAGACAGAAGCCGATGGCTCTTTCGTGCAACAGATACACCGTACTGCCATATCAAAATATATCAGAATTTTTATACAGTATGAAGCAAAGGTGTGTTACACAAAGGCAACACGGCATTATGCATTTTCCACGTAATTAATATACACTTAATATTCCTGGTATTTTGATGTGGGAAATGGATCAGTCCTGAGTGACAAAAAAAACCAGATACTGATGGCAGTCTTGCTTCAAATACTGATGACAGTAGGGCTTATTTCTACAGTCTGATTCTTATCATCTTGAGCTGGCGCTGTCACAGGAGACAAGCAGGAAGATTTTTAATTTGTGTATTTTGGCAGCACTGATGGGTAGAATAATACCATTAGGCTTCTGTTTTGGAAAAACGTAATAACCCCGAGGCCCTTCTAAGGTCTGTAAACATAAAATATTCTTATAGTAAGAATTTGAAATAGAAAACAGACAGATAAACATGCAGTTAATCTAAACTATTGAGTAAACACTACCCATCTCTCCTTCGTGCCAGCTCTGTCTGAAGAGAAAGCATCACACAGAAGGAGGGATGTAGTTTCTTTTGACATCACTTTTTCCTCTGCACTCCTCCTAGGGGCTGCTATAGGCAAAGTCTGATTGGACCTAAGTGTTTCTATTATTAGATCCCTGCTTTGCAATGTCATAATTTTTTTAAATTTGATTTTCAGAAAAGCTATCTTCCCGTCCTTTTATCAGAAATAAATTATTCACTTAGAAAAGATTATTTTATGCCATTATGACAACAAATACTTTCTATTATGAATTACTAATATTTATTTGAACCCTGTCACATTCCAAATTTCAAGAGAGTTGTCAGAATGACAAACTAATGAGAACTGTCACAGGTCACTGTAATTAGAAACATTTTTCAAACTGCTGTGTAAGGCAATAGCAGCTATAATATCATTCATAATTCATTAAAACTTAAAACATTCAAGTGAATATGAAAATGCTATATGTGCAACTTTGCCTGAAAGGCTGTATGCAAGAAGAGATATGAATTTGTTCTAGTTGTATGATAATTTCCCTTTTATTCAAATGACCTAATTTTTTGTCTTTCTTTCTTTCTTATGATGTGATTACTTTCATAGCACAAATTTCAAAGCTGTGATCAATTTGAATGAAAAATGATCACGACTGGATGTTCCAATTCAATGTTTCTACAAGATAATAAAATGAAAGTAACAGGGGTTTAGCACATTATATGAGCATTAAGACTCTGAATAGCTGAAAAATGTGGGTTTTCTGAGAAATAACGTGATGCCTCATTTTCGTGCCTCCAATACAGTTAATTAAATATCATTACTAATTTTAAATAACTTAATTTCTAAAGACTTAAGTACACTCTTAAAAAAAAAGCTGATCTAGTAACATTTCAAATAAGTAGCCATTATAATTTCACACCAAAATAGCTTTTTGATTACCTGGTCTTGGTGATTTTTCTTGTTTGTTTTGCTTAATTTGCAAAGTTCTTTGTATCCTTTACTCACATCATTTAAACTTACTCTTTTTTAAAAGGGGCGAAGGAAAGAAAAACATACGATCCAAGAACTAAGCTGCAACTGCTAATACAGCCTGAACTGCACTATTGTTTTGACTCCCAGTGAAAGGATGCATAAGCAAGTAGAAAAAGAAATATGCACAGAGATCTTCTGCCATGATCTGTCGTACAATTACAATGCAATTTGAAATTTGTTTGCCTCTAAGTGTCTGCACTCAATTCTGCTAATGTTTCGCACTTATTGACAGATTTTCTATATTACAAAAATCAGCATGAGGGTACTTTGTTATGAGAACACAATAAAAATTGTGCTGGAGTTCATCTTTTTTTTTTAGTTACCTTTAAAATCTTCTTCTTCAAAACGGATGAAGGCAGGCAGTAATTCTCTTGGGAACACACTACCATATCAATGTAGTAACTAGATAGTGGGTTACTTATTGCCCCCCAGACAAAGAGATTAATATTTTCTTTCAGTTTTTAATAAGTTGGCGTACATGTACCATATAGTATTATAACGTTTTTTATTTTGAAAAATCATTCTTTGTTATTGCCTGACTCATGCTACATTTTGATAAACAAAGCTTGGAGTCTATTACAAATGTCGTTTACAGGAAAACAGTTACAAGTAAGAGACATCATCTACTTTATAATTAGGAGATGTCTAAGATACTTGGCTCCTTGGTTAATATATCAATTAGATTTAAGCATAAGCGATGAGACAAATGGACCCATCAGTGAAAAACTTCGTTCCTTGTAAAAAACTCTTGAATAAATTCCTGTGATATTAAGATTTTTTCCTCTCTTATTAGACATACTGCACTCAGCTGTAAATAAATGTTTCATTGTTATATTGGTGAGACGTGCAGAACATTTACAGTAATGAAAGTCCCAAGTGTGTAGTCACAGGTTTCTAAGATGTGACAGTCAAAAGTGAAGTCAGCTTCCCCAAAGCTTTCCAAAACTGCAAAAATTTTTATCATGAGACTGGCTTTAAGTTAGCACAGGTACGATTTATTTCTAATTTATCTTTAGGCCTAAGATTATATTACCAGCCCTTGCTAAGCAACTATGAAAAGTTAAACTATATAATTATGTGTTACTATGAGAAGCTTTAAGTGAATAAGTAAGAACTGCTAAGGCTGCTCATCAAATTCTTTTGCCACCTAGCTGGAGATGGCTTGTATGCTAAAGATCACACAATTACTAGGTCTGAATTAAGAAGGAACCTTCCCCAGGTCAAACAATCTTAGCTGCAGAATTGATCTGTTTTTCCATGTACTATGATTTGACTACCTACATTTCCTGCCCAAAAAGTTTACTGTCATTGAGGAGGCTCTATAATTTAATGAAAGCTCAGTTTCTCTCCTCTTTACCTTAAAAGCTATTGTTGTTTTTTTAGGACTGAAATATTTTACGTAACTGAAGGTTTTGAAGGTGTTATGGAGATCTGGGGTGATCTCAATGGGAGCAGAATGGAAAGAGTTACACCGAATAGTACACTTAAGAATACCTCTAAACACAATAAAAATAATACTCTCTTCCATGCTGTGTATTGTCTATTACTCAGATAGGCTGTCTTGACAAACCTTGTTTTCAAAGGGACATAATTCATAGTAATAGAGTTTTCATTCACTGAGCACAGAAGTTGAAATCTCAGTACACAAAAGCATTAAGCTACAAGAAAAGGAATCATTATATAATTTGTAGGGTGAATTATATTTCAGCTGTTTCCGTTCCTGAGTTACCGATAGCCAATAAAGGAGTTTAAGCTTGAAAAAACAATCTGCTCCCCATGCTGGATGACAGAAATAAATATCTTCCCAAGGAACGTGCTCACTACACTTTTCTTTTTCTCTTGAGTCTTGCCTGAGCCAAATGACTCTCCTCCAAATTCTGCCTTTCTATTTAAGTATCTTTAAGTGGAGAAACGTTTTCCTTTTTGATTTACCCACAGCCAAGACTAGTGTACTTTTGGAGAGAGATGTTTCTCCCAGATAGGCAATTACCTCTTATTTTTTCAGATAATCAGTGTGACATATAAATCATTGCTGCCAGCAGACTTTTAGCTGGTAACAGTTCTAAGGGCAGTGCCAGGTGTTCACTTGTGAGCATATTATACTGTTGTCAGGAAGCAGGAATGGTCACACATTTTTAGCCTGTTGTATTAAAACTCCACGAAGTTTCCATGTCCCTTATTGCAACTTTTTCTACATTTGGTTATTTAAGCACTTCTTGGCTATACCACATTATACGGCTCCCAGGTCAAGTGAGGATGTCACTAGAGGGAAGTTAGAGAAATTTTTTTTTAATTATTTTTGTCCAGATTTCAAGGTCTTTGCATTATTTTCATGTTATGTAATTACTAGGATTATCATTAGAAATAGACTTTGCTGCTGAGTAGTAGCACACATCCAATTTCTTAAGGAACTCAAATAAGTTTCAGAGAGGCAAACTCCCAGCTTTTTCCTGAATTTCAGACTATATGCTTTCAAGGTACCTTCCTTACCAAATAAGACATAGGAAAAACCTGTACAGCACGCATAAAAGAAGTTTTGGATTTCACTTCAGCATAGCACTATGCTTCAGTGTGTCATTAAGTGTAGAAATGCTTTTTAGGCATTTTCCTGAATTAGACTCTACAGCTATTGGCACTATGTATCAGTTTGATAGCAAAGCAAGGAATAAAATACAGAAGTCATAACTTGCAGACTTACAATTAAGTTTTCAGAGCATGTAGGAATGAATAGTTCTACTTCATATTTTATTATTCACATTTGTCTAAAATATCTTATAATTCTTGTTTAACATATAGGCAATTTAATCCATTCCCACTGTTCCAAAGTGCTGAATACCTTTACAATAATCTTGAGAATAATGCATCTTTGCTCTTAAATATGATCACAAAAATAATTGCAATGCGTATTCATATTCACAAGTGATTAGTGGAATTATTAAAGTAATAATAGACATATTTGCTAGATGTGGGCTATGAAACACTCTGCATGCTTTTCCACCTGAAGATGTCAATTTGCCATTGTATGCCTCTTACGCAGGTGCATTATTTTCTCCAAGTAACAGACCAGCTTCCAGCTTCAGAACCTACTCAGATGACAGATGTTACTTTTCAATTGCTCACTACAACTTCTGCTCCCAAGCCAGAAAAGACTAAAAAGACTAAAAATCAGTTTAAAACAAAAATTCTGACTTCTCACTGCATGTTTATCAGGATACACTATGTTATGGAACTGTTTATTTGCTTAAGGAATTCCGTGGTACTTGATACTACAGTAGACTTTGAATTTTCTTGGATTTATATGCCTGTTTGTCACTTTATTTTCTGCTGTCAGAATTTTTATCGACCACCATTTTGTAATTTTATATCTATAGAACTTATTGCTTCAGTTCTAATGCTGTCCCTTATTAGCTTAAGAGTAACTGTGTATTTATGTTAATGAACATAACCAAAATCATCATTACTTATTGTTACCAACTAAAGCATTCGAAAAACTGGGCATGATTTTGAAAAAAACTTGAGCAATGCAGAATCATGTTACTTCTTGAAAGGCAGAAACTCTAATACATTGATTTCACTCAATTATCTCAATGATCAAATATCATTCAGTAAACTTGATAGCTTTAATTCTCTGCAACTACTTAGCAGTATGTTGATAAATATGTGGTGGTTTTATGCCGAGTATGGTTTTTTCAGTGCTTTACCACAATCTTTAATTGCTTACCTGTGACTAACTACAAGCATTTCCCAGTGGGAAAAAAAAATAAATATTCTAAAGTTCACGAATTCTGCCTTTTAAAGACCACGGCAAGAACAAGAAACACATCAGTGAATTCTTTTGACTGTTTCATTAGTGATATTGATACTTGATACACAGAGTATCGTGTTCTCAAGAATATTCTTCTCAGTAAGAACTTCCTCATCATTTTCCACAATGAGTTGTAGGTGGTGATGTCAATGGATGCAATGAGTGTGAAAAAGATTAAACCTCAACCTTGAAAATGTTAATCATGTGAACATTATGTTTAGAGAAAATTAGAATGATACTAATTGGGGATCTGTAACATTAAATAATCAAATGCGTTGATTTCAGATACTTTGATTTTCCTAAGAAATACGTTTGAGAGTTTATATTCATATAGCAAAGCGAGTGGCTTGGGGCACTGTAAAACATGCAAAAAGTCAACAATGTAATTCAGAATTCTTGGATTTCAGTTTCGTAAGGTGGAAATATTTTGAACGGTCACAAAATTTTTTAGGGTAATGCATTTGTCTCTGTGACTTTTCTACCCAATGTTTCCTAGAATATATAAATCAAGCTGGTCATAATGTTCACATATCACTTAGTTTGGCAACACCTCCAAAAGAGTGTCAAATTTTGCTGCTGCTGGGGTTTGGGGGCTTTTTTTTTTTTTGGTGATGTGTGATTTTTGGGGGCATAATTTTTTGCACTAGTGATTTTTTTAAAAACATGAGAATGACTTTAGTGATTCCCTAAGTTCCTTCTAGACTGTTATTCTGTCCCTAGCAACGATCAACAGCATATAACCAGGTGCCAGCATTTAGTGCTTTCCCAGCCACCATCATTCTGTGAAACTTTCAGCATTCCTAATGTCTTATGGAAAACACTTCCCCATCCTAATTACACCCCGTGACCCCTCAAGTCAGTTCTTTTCCATGCTGAAGGTTCCTACTTTAGTTAATCCTTTTTTCTACAGAGCCAAAGGAGATCATCCTCATTTCCCTTCTTTCAGAGAACAACTATACATCAGTAAAAGAGATTTCTTCTCATATTTCAAAATTGGCTTCCAGTTACTGATGTGCAACACTAATTTATTTCTTCTAAGGGGCTTATGTGTATGCAGTACATACACATTTTGTTTACACCAATAGTTATTGCCAAAAAGAAGACTACTAAAGATACTAGCGTTTTGGTTTCTGTTTTAAATATTTTTAAATATAAAAATGTAATAACGAGTGTAAAAGATAAACCGTAAGATCAATCTAACCAACATCCTGCATAAAGAACAAGAGGTAAGAGTGTCAAAACATAGTGAAGTATATATGATGCTTCTCCCTATCTCTAGACCCCCAAATTTAATATCTACATGATAAAGCTCATCTAAATTTCAGTGCGTTTACAGTAGTGAATTCTGTACTTATTTATTCAATGGTAATTGAATAAATTCAAATTGAAGTTTGGCAGAATAATGCAAGACTGTGTCTTAGCGTCTGATTCTTTTAAAAAGATATAAGTAGCAAAATGAAAATTGGAAACATCAAATATAAAATTTTTGAGAGACTGCTAGTTTATTTGAATCATTTTACAAAGGTTCCACAGAAAACCAAACAAAATTATACCAGGACCTGGGAAATATTTAGGAAAGCAGAGATCATCACTGGCGATAACAATCCTAACAGATAAAAGTATCCTGCAAACTCTCTAGTGACAACAATTCCAATAGATAAATGTATCCTGCAAGCCCTCAGCAATCCAGAATTCTACAAGCAAAAGGAGCCAAATGATGAAACAAACACCCTGTAATATATTTCTCTTTGTCAAATGCAGACCTATCTTATTTTTGCTCCTGTCTTTTTCTTACTAACGAAAAAGGAAAAGTATTAGGCATTTGGTAAGTGTGAACTTCAAATTGCCTGTACCGTCTGTAAGCACAGCATAACTGAGATGATGCATCTGAGCAGAAACAGACATCACTCTACAGGGGAAAAAAAGAAGTCTTTCATCTTAAAACATCACATTTTTAACCAGATATACAGTGGCAGTATCTGCTTGGACAATGTTCTCAGTAATACACGACATCTGAACCGAAGATAGGCTGGGAATATTCACAGACATGGAAATGATGTATCCAGACAACAACTGCCATGATTCGTATGAAAAGATCATAGACACAATCGTCCATTTGAGAAAAAAAAAAAAAACAAAACCAACCTGCAAAGAATTCCAAGCTCATCTTGAAATACAATATTTCACAAAATATTTATTTACTACTTTTTCCACATTCTGCATAATAACATTTAAATATTTTACAGAATGCTATCTATTCAAAAGCATTTTGAACCATAGCCTATACTCCTGTAGAAACAAATGAAGAACGCAAATAGACATGGCATAGAACGCAAATAGACATGGCATAGTATGCAGTAAAAGCCTTTTTGTGCTTATCATGGATATGTGATACACACACAGCAGTACTATTTTTACTCTGAGAACAAATATTCTTTTCATTATTTGTGGGTCTTATCAGAAGTTTTGTTTTAGCATAAACAAATACCTATTTGGGCAATCTGCACCACTAATCCATGTTTTGATCAGAGATCTCTTACCTCTGTGCTTTCAGCTTAGGATAATTGTTTATAAATTATCATTACACAATAAAATATATTATTTATACAACAGTTTCATGTTTCTTGGAAATAGCCATTATTTTTGGAATAGACAGGCCAACTCTTGCTTGTTTTGCACTTGAGCAAAAGAAAATTCTACATGTATTTCTATTTGGTTTCACTTCTAGAAAGCGGAAATCTGAAAGACGTATTGGGATTTGACTCCCAACTGACTAAAAACTTACTGCAGAGCCATAGAATCACGCCCTTGTTTTTCATCCACTACAATGTCTTCTGCCATTTAATGGATAGTCTTCAACAAAAACACTTGTGACTGCAGAAAGTTCAGCCAAGAAGCAATTAGCAATCCTTCCTCAGCTATGGCCCAAGCAACAGAAGACAAAAAGGCTAAAGTTAACAAACTAAATCCACCACTGAACAGCAGCATTTCTTTTACCAGTAATTCTTATGGATGACTTTTACCAGTAATTCTTATGGATGAACAGAGATTTTATCAGATTACCATACTGATTAAATTTCAATACCGTGCCCTTAGATCCAGAGTTCACTTTGTTTCATTGCTAGTCACAACACAAGGGTTCATGTAGAACTAGAAACAATTTAAAGCACTGGAAAAAACTGTGGTAGGCTTGCTTTGAATAGGTTTAGGTCTTGAGTATAGGATGCGGAAGTGATGAGACCAAGACTTCTACATATTTTATGTCATGAAATCATTTGCTGTAGGAGTGAGACTCACCTCCCCTTACTGGCCAGCTACCTGCAGTGTAAAATGGAATTACACCTCTGTTTTGCACGTCAGGGCTTGTGCTTACAGTAACAAATCCCACATTAAGCCAGGCTACTTTGCAATAGTTCATATTTGTTAATTTCCTTATAAATGCTGAGCTCAAAACTAGCCTCACAGAATCACGGAATTCCAGAGTTGGAAGGGACCTCTAGAGATCATCTAGTCCAACTCCCCTGCTAGAGCAGGATTGCCCAGAGCACATTACTCGGGACTGCATCCAGGCGGGTCTTGAAAGTCTCCAGAGAAGGGGACTCCACAACCTCCCTGGGCAGCCTGTTCCAGTGCTCTGTCACCCTCACCGTAAAGCAGTTTTTTTTCTTATGGGGATACGAACACTCTTGCCAATAAAGATTATTAAAGTCCCAAATGCAAGCCTGACCTGAGACAGCAGATGGGCAATACACTATGACAGAATATATTAGCAAGTACGGAATATATTAGTATGGTCCACCTATCTTTATGGCATTTAGAGATATGTAAAGAGCTTACAGTGAAAAGGTTTCCTCAGGAATTTTAAAGTATATGAGCTACTGTTATTGTTTGGGGGTATTTTGTTTTGATTTGTGTGGTTTTTTTGTTTGTTTGGTTTTTTTTTTACATGGGAACTCAGAAACGAGGGTCATTAGTGGTTAGGAACTTCAGGGGTTTTTTTAAGCTTCCTTGTACACTGTTTGATAACAGAAGGACACTCTCAAGCCTGAATATCATTTAGGTGAAACTCAAAACTGTAGTTCCATCTGTGCATTTCTTCCTTCAGACAGACTGCAGGGCTCTGACATATCAGCTGAATTGTCACAGTAAAAATAAGTGTAAAAAACATTTTATGAAATAGAACTTTTGTCTAATCTGAAGTCATCTACTTCAATTTTCATAAATCTTAATGGACATACATTAGCACATGCTACCTTCCTTTAGTCACTATTTTCTATTGTATTAAATTTGCAGTAAGTAAATGCATTTGGATTCTTCTGAGTTGAAGATGGGACATTCTGTAATGTAAGTGAAATTGCTTAATAGCTGTCTTCAAATCATACGTTTCAGATTATTTTCTCCACAGAAAAAAAAAAAGGCAAACCAAATTACTTCATTTAATATCAGTTCCTACCCTGATAATAGCTTTTTAATTTACAGTGTAATGCTTTCTCTTCCAGAATTTTCACCTCAAACAAATGATGCTATAAAATACTTTGTTCCTCCCTTTAACAATATCATTGTTCTGTTCATTTGTACCTCCCATTATCCTGCTTTCAGAGGCAAATTGTCAGTAAATTCAGTCACCTGTGACATGTAGTATCACAACTTAGTCTAATGCAGAAAACTGAAAAACAGATGAGGAAGAAAAACCTCTCATAGCGAACAATTATTATTTTAAAATCTCTGTGCAATAAGGATTTATCATAAATGTATAGCCAGTGAGAAACAGTGGGGTTTTGTTTTTCTGGAATTTTCTGTAAGCAGCAGTATCAGAAATGAAGGATAAAAATGTAAAAATTATTGCTACAGCACCTGATGTAATATGACAATCTATAAAGAAGCAGCTGTTTGACCCTTCTCTTAGAAATTCTATACAGGTTACTCTATCGAATCAAGTGCACGTCACCATCTTATCTCCCGGTTTCTACTGCTGCATCATGGATCCCATGTGTTGTCTGTGGGACACTGATAGTTACTTAGAGATAGCTGGCAGAGGCTGACAGTTTGCAGAATTCAGAATAGCAGCATTTCCTTCTAAAAGGCTTTTTCCCCTTGTTGAATGCGGTATAGAAAACAGATGGTGTCATCTACACCAGTGACATATACTGGCCAGGCTGTCCATCCAAGATGGCCACTACTGTCCTGCTCAAAACAGAAATGATACTGAACTACATTTTATTGTTTAGGTATCTTATTATTTCTTGCTACAAAAAGCAATCCTTTGCTTTGGTTTATCAAACAGTTGTCCCACCAAAGTTTCAGTCCTTTATTTTTGTGGCAAACCACAGCCCCCTGTTGAACTAGAAAGTGTCAGGCTCTTGCGTGCAAAAGTCATTCAGGAGCAGCAGCAGGAGCTGAGCTACCGAGGGCAGGTGGTAACAGCACTCTGCCCTAACGCTCTGCTACGTTCACTCAGGGACCTGAACAGGTGCTACAGCCCCTGGGAAAGCACCACTGTTGCCCAAAATGTTGTTGTTGTTACTACGTAATCTTGCTAATTCATTAAATAACTGATAAATAAACAAATAAATAAATGAAATAAGGATCTTATTTCATTCCAACATGGTGCTTACCATTTTGAGATTAGTGATTTAGTCCATTTTTCCTGCAATGAAGCGAACAAGAAAAGTTAACTGTTGCCTACATTGCCTAGAAGAATGCACATAAAAGACACATTCACTCGGTAAAAATATAATTCATTACATGTTTAATCATATATACAGGAGGAAACAGTAGACCTACACAAAAATAAACAAGGCCATGGATATAAAGTTGAGTAATGCTATTTACTTATGTATGCGCAAGTTTTCAGCTGATCTAAAATTATCTTGATAGTTTTTGAAATATTTTTCTTTGAAGACTATAAATCTAGATGTACATTTTCCACTATTTCTATGATTCTATAGTCTGTACTTCACAATGAAGTACAGAGGAAACTCCACACGAAATATTAAACCCACAGAAGTTCTGTTTCCACATTATTTCAATTCCACTGAGGTGACAGCAAAGTTTTTCAAAACAGTCTCAAAGCAGCAGTGAAAGCTTTTGTTTTATCAAAGGTTTCCTGTTGTCTGAGGAGTCCAAACCCCTGCCCCCCTGCCCTCATCTCCCCCTTCTTGATGTCTCTCACAAGAGATTCTTGCACTCACCACTTGGGAATAAGAACCACACAACTCTCAATTTCACCTTACAATGCAGAAAAACCCCATAATTTGACTAAGCAGTTGACCCAGGAACAAAAATATTTTTGCTTGTGCACTGCAGGTTATTAAAGAAACAGCAGTTAAATTATCACCCCTCTATTGCACATAGTTATTATTTATGCATGTTTTGTTTACTTGCAGAAACAATCACAGATATTTACATCTTTCACAGACGTTCAGGCAAGAGTACAGATAGAAAAATATTGCTACAAAATAGCTACAGCTTTTATCAAACACTTAAAAAGCCTAAAAACTTTGCATGCAACAACTTGATGACGCTGTAATCGGGTAAGCAAGCAAATTGTATCTACTGGGTAGAACGTCAACCACTATTAAAAAATTCTCCAAAACTGAACCCTACCCTACAGCGTTCAACTCAAAGAAAAGATTTGAACTGACTGTTGCAAAAACAGTATTATTGATTTTCCTAGTGGGATTTAAACTTACAGAGATATAAAATAAAGGGATTTTTTCAAAGCTCACAGACTACAAATGTCACCCATGATGCAATTAGGGACAGAACAGTGTCCTGGATCATATCTGCTATACCCTAAGAGACTCTGTGAAGGAGCTAAGTGCTCCTAGTGTGTGCGCAGGGTGGTTGGTTAACCACAAAGGCCTACGGCTCCTCTCCATGACAGCACTGAAGAGGATCTTGTTCCACTTTGCCACCCAGACAACTAAACATCAATTTCAATTACCTTTTGTCTTTTCTTATTTCACATGAATTATTTATTTAGAGGTGTTTTTTTTTTCTTTCTGTCTAGTGGTATCGATGGTAGCCTAGATATAGTTGTATTTAAAGAAGATTAGATTTTATATCTAAACCCCCATATTACATAATAAATCATGTAATAATAAGCATTATATCTAATAATATTGTTATTCTTATCAATGCTAACAAAAACGATCAGTAGTAAGGGACCGTGTTACTGTTAACACAGTATCTTTCATAGGGTAGTGACACATTACACTGGGAAAAAAATTCGAATTCCTCAACCCCTATCCTTTTACTTTCAGATTACTTTTATTTAAAAGATACTGTACTGCAGTACAACGTCATGTGCTGCACAAAGCTCCCTAATCCAGACACCTTGATGTGCTTTTTACAGCAGATGTCTGAAATTTCTTTGCCACACTTTGGCTCTACAGCAGACATAATAAGGGAGGCAAACTCATTACAGGAACCCTAGGGATATCTTAAAAAGGTACAGCTCTCCCACAGCTTTCTTAGGCATCATAGAGAACAGATGATGCTCATACACATACCTAGAAGCAACATTTTATGCATATTTGAGAAACAGATATCGTGGGCAAAGGCATATTTAGGAATCAATAGCAAGTTAGGATATTAGCGAGTATTAGAATCCTAAGTGCTTCTTAAGTCATCTATGCACGACACAGGCAAATCTTTATTGCACACAGGCCCATGACTAGTCATCGTTTTTGCTGTCCAGTTACAATGATATTTACTGAAGACTGTCTCATAGGACAGTGATGAAACTGGGGTGTCTTTCTATTATAAAAGTTCTATATGTCAGATACAAAATAAATGTGTAGATTCGTTTAAGACTAGAAAAATAGAGTAAATACAATTTAAACAAATTGGGCAAATAGCAAAAAAGCATTATCAGGCAGAGTCATTTCATTTTCAAAATGAACATGACAATACACACCATCCTACAAAATTTGTTTCTGATTAATTTTGGTTTTCTCAAGTTCACTTAAGTTTTGAATTACTGTTAAGTGTAATGCAAATAAGAGAGAAGTTTAACTTTTTGATTTTTTTTTAGATATTAAAAAAGACAATTTTGTCAGAAGACTAAGCCACGTTGTTAATTTCTCTGAAATTCAATTACAAAGAATTTATTTGAGCAACTTAATATTTGGCAATAATTTCAGTTAACGAGGCAGTTTTATAAATTAGCCTTATGCCACATTTTGCTTTTGTGAGATCCCGTTCTGTCTATGCATTTTTACTAAGCTCATTATTATTATGGTATCCAAGCACCTATTTTAGAAAGCTCTTCTTACAAGCAATGTAATTCTAGTCAATTGCTCAGAATGATAAGAATACACACATTTAAAATAGGAATGATTATAATTTGCTTCCAAACTAGCAGAGCATAGCAGCTCAGGACCTAATCTAAAACCATATTCTCTACACTCACTTCAGGGAACTCCAAGTTTGTAGCAATTACAAAGTTGTGGATTACTGAACTTTAACGAGAGCTAGCTGGATCCAGCCTCAGGACTCGCCGCATTTGGAAGACTTCACAATACTTTTTTTTACTTATTTTGGAAGGTACTAAAGTGCGTTACAGAGGCTAGTTACTTTAGATTCTCAGAATTTCAGAACTGACCTAATTATTCACATTAAAATCAATACAAGATTTACTATTGACTTCTAAGAAGATAGAGCTAAACTAGTGGGAAGTAATCATAGAATCATAGAATCATAGGGTTGGAAGGGACCTCTGGAGATCATCTAGTCCAACCCCCCTGCCAGAGCAGGGTCACCCAGAGCAGGCGGCACAGGAACATGTCCAGGCGGGTTTTGAATGTCTCCAGAGTTGGAGACTCCACCACCTCTCTGGGCAGCCTGTTCCAGTGCTCTGCCACCCTCAGGGTAAAGAAGTTCCTCCTCATGTTTAGGCGGAACTTTCTATGTTCAAGTTTGTGCCCATTGCCTCTTGTCCTGTCCCCGGGCACCACTGAAAAGAGCCTGGCCCCATCCTCCTGACACCCACCCTGTAAGTATTTATAAGTGTTGATAAGGTCACCCCTCAGATGTCTTTTTTCCAGACTGAAGAGACCCAAATCCCTCAGCCTTTCCTCATAAGAGAGGTGTTCCAGTCCCCCAATCATCTTTGTAGCCCTCTGCTGCACCCTTTCCAGCAGTTCCCTGTCCCTCTTGAACCGGGGAGCCCAGAACTGGACACAGTACTCCAGGTGCGGCCTCACCAGGGCAGAGTAGAGGGGGAGGATGACCTCCCTTGACCTGCTGGCCACGCTCTTCTTGATGCACCCCAGGATGCCATTGGCCTTCTTGGCCACAAGGGCACATTGCTGACTCATGGTCATCCTGTTGTCCACCAGGGCTCTCAGGTCTCTTTCCACAGAGCTGCTCTCCAGCAGGTCAGCACCCAACCTGTACTGGTGCATGGGGTTGTTCCTCCCCAGGTGCAGCACCCTACACTTGCCCTTGTTGAACTTCATAAGGTTTCTCTCTGCCCAGATCTCCAACCTGTCCAGGTCTCTCTGTATGGCGGCACAGCCTTCCGGTGTGTCAGCCACCCCACCCAGCTTGGTGTCATCAGCAAACTTGCTGAGGGCGCACTCTATCCCCTCATCCAGGTCATTGATGAATATGTTGAAGAGGACTGGACCCAGTACTGACCCCTGGGGAACACCACTCGTCACTGGTCTCCAACTAGACTCTGTGCCCCTAATCACAACCCTCTGAGCTCTATCTTTCAACCAGTTTTCTATCCACCCCACTGTCCATTCATCTAACCCACACTTCCTAAGCTTCCCTATGAGGATGCTGTGGGAGACCGTGTCAAACGCCTTGCTTAAGTCAAGGTAGACCACATCTACCGCCCTCCCCTCATCTATCCATCTAGTCATGCCATCGTAGAAGGCTATCAGATTAGTCAGACATGATTTCCCCTTGGTGAATCCATGCTGAGTACTTCTGATAGCTTTCCTTTCCTCCACGTGCCTCGAGATGACACCCAGAACGAGCTGTTCCATCATCTTTCCAGGGACGGAGGTGAGGCTGACCGGCCTGTAGTTCCCCAGCTCCTCCTTCTTGCCTTTCTTGAAGACTGGAGTGACATTGGCTTTCCTCCAGTCCCCAGGCACCTCGCCTGTTCTCCAGGACTTTTCAAAGATGATGGAGAGAGGCCCAGCAATGACTTCTGCCAGCTCCCTCAGCACTCTCGGGTGCATCCCATCAGGGCCCATGGACTTGTGAATATCTAGATGATCTAATTGGTCCCTCACTCGCTCCTCCTCAACCCAAGGGAAGTCGTCTTCTTTCCCTGTTACTTTATTCAATGCCTGGGACTCCTGAGGGCTGGGCCGAGCAGAAAAGACCGAAGCAAAGAAGGCATTCAGTAACTCTGCCTTCTCCACATCCTCCGTCACCATGACTCCTGCCTCATTCAGCAGTGGGCCTACAACTTCTCTGGTCTTCCTTTTGCTTCCAATATACTTGTAGAAGCTCTTTTTGTTGTGCTTGATGTCCCTAGCCAGGTCTAATTCCAAGGCGGCCTTGGCTTTCCTTGTTTCATCCCTGCACGCTCTGGTAGCATTCTTGTAATCCTCCCAAGGGGTCAGTCCCTTCTTCCACTTATTATGAACTTCCTTCTTCCACTTGAGCTTTTTCTGAAGCTCCCTGCTCAACCATGCAGGTCTCCTGCGTCCCTTGGCCGATTTCTTTCTCTTAGGGGTGCACCGATCCTGAGCTTGGAGGAAGTGGTCTTTGAATATCAACCAGCTTTCTTGAGCCCCTTTGCCTTCCAGAGCCCTAGCCCACGGGATCTCTCCAAGCAGTTTCTTGAAGAGGTCAAAGTTAGCCCTCCTGAAATCCAAGGTTGTGATTTTACTTCTTGTTGTTGTTTTGTGGATAGTACCCATGATCCTGAACTCAATCATTTCATGATCACTACAACCTAGGGTGCCCCCAACCTTAATGTCCTCCACCAATCCCTCTGTGTTTGTCAGTACCAGGTCTAGAAGTGCTCCTCTCCTTGTTGGCTCCTGTACCACCTGTGTCAAAAAGTTGTCATCAATGCACTGGAGGAGCCTCCTGGACTGTGCACGCCTGGCTGTGTGGTCTTCCCAGCAGATATCGGGGTGATTGAAGTCCCCCATGAGAACCAGGGCCTGCGCTTGCGAGGCTACCTTCAGTTGTCTGTAGAAAGCCTCATCAGTCTCCCCATCCTGATCAGGTGGCCTGTAATAAACACCCACAACAGTGTCCCTCATATTTGCCTGTCCCTTAATCCTCACCCATAAGCTCTCAACCCGCTCTTCATCCGCCCCTAGTGAGAGCTCGATGCATTCCAAATGCTCTCTCACATAGAGTGCAATTCCACCACCACGCCTTGCTGGTCTGTCTTTCCTGAAAAGGACATAGCCATCCATGACAGCATTCCAGTCATGCGAGTTGTCCCACCACGTCTCAGTAATTGCAATGAGATCATGGCCCCGCAACCGCATACAGACCTCCAGCTCTTCCTGCTTATTCCCCATGCTGCGTGCATTGGTGTATAAGCATTTCAGAGAGGGAGTTGTGTGTGTAGTTTTGACCCTTGAGATGTGGTGTGCCTTCTGGCTTTCAGAAATACTGGCACACTGGCCCACGAGCGCTGAGCAACTACACCCTGGCACCTCACCAGCAAGCCCAGTACCATCCCCACCCCCCTTCAGATCTAGTTTAAAGCCCTGTCAATGAGCCCCGATAACTCTTGTCCTAGAACCCTTTTTCCCCTGGAGGTCAAGGTATTCCTGCCTGTTACCAGCAGGCCAGGCGTTTTGTAGATCAGGCCATGATCAAAGAACCCAAAGTCCTGCCGGCAGCACCAAGCTCGAAGCCAGGCATTGATCTGCTGGCTCCTTCTATTTAGCCCCTCATCATTCCCCGCAACTGGGGGAATAGACGAGAACACAACTGAATTCTGAATTTGGCTGTTCAGAAACAATATAGATTTACTGTTTGCTTCCTTCAGGAGAGGGGCAGATAGCACCAGGCGAAATTTTAACATCCTTATCTAGACCTAGTTTCCAGCCATTGAAGTGGAAACCGTACCTGAATATAATCAATTAATTGATTAAGGATCTGGGGATTTGACCCCCTTATTGAAGAAAAAGGAAGAAAAGGTATTACTTTGCTGTTTAGAAGCCTTCAGTTTCAGGAATATAATTTCCAGTATGCCTAGGACTACCAAGGAAAACGTAGCATGTTTCACAAAACGTACAAAGACATGTCAGATAACTTAAAAAGAATTTATATTTGCATTTAAGATTTGAACATAATAATGCCTAAAATCCCCTGTGTATTAGACATATAATTCCTTAAGGGTAAAATGCCCTATGGAAAGTAAATTATTTTTATAACTGAAAAATAACAACTAAAATATAAAGATGGGAATTTATCAGGACAGAGAGTGCCTTTCACAGGTTCAAATACTGGAATCCACAAAATTCAGTCTAACAATAGATACCCTTTCAGTGCTATTACTAGATTAATTCCTTTTTCTTAGGGCTGCCAAAAATACATACGGAACAGTGTAAGCGTGTAGGAAACCGTAATTAAAGAGGACATTTAAAGTTAAACCCATTAGGCCCTGGTAACTCTTGTTTCTTTCTTGGCAGAAATTACTGAGCACATAACAAGTCTGAATACGGCAACTGTGAGGTTAAAATGCAGAGGGAGAAAACAGGGCTGCTGGGTAGAATTACTGAAATAGAGTGAATACTGGAAGTAATGCATATTGTAGCTATTAAGCCCCTATGTAAGTTAAAAGAAAATACATCCTAGATTATAATTAGCTAATTTTGTGTTTAATGTATTTATAGTTTCACTTGGTAGAGGATGAGCAAAGTATAAGCTCTTCAGGACGTGGAAGGGAACAAACACACTGATTTCAACAGCTGAGCTATTAAACATGATTTTGTGATTTTACTAACTCGTTGATTCTAATTTTATGGCTGTGGACTATTCAGTGTTTGCGTTTCACCAGTTTTCTTTTTTAATGTTAAAAAGCCACTTTATGTATGTGTACTGTAAATAAACACTATGAAATACTTAAATTCCATACACCTTGAATCTAAGAGTGCACTAAAGCCCACTTGAGTGCCCTATTTGTCACCACAGACAGTATAAAGCATATTACACAGCACTGACAAGAATAAAGGAAAATAGTTCTCAAAATGTTGATGAGCTACATGTTGCAAAATATTTTTCTGTTTTGTTTTGGGGGTTGGGGAGTGGGTTCGGTTGTTTGGGTTTTTTTTTTTTTCATTACTTCTGTTATTCAGACAGACTTGATACTGTTTTGAGCAGAATTCTTTTTCCAGAGCTGCAGACAAATATGCATACAGTTGGCCTCTTAGGTGCTGTGGCTTCAGGAACTGCTTATTGATTTCATAGCTGTGTGTATAGATCTCAGTCTTTTATGAGGATCTGAGAAGATTTCCTTATTAGAAGCTGTTCAGATGGCATTTTCTTTTTTAAGGACAACAATCCCTGCAGGATGTCTGTAGACAGGTGGTCTTCAGAAATGTCTCTGTTCGCTTACTATCAATTTTTTATGGATCAGTGGTTAGGTATAAAGAAAGATTAAACATAAGATCACTGTCAGGGAGGAAAAGGACCACAAAGGATCAGACACCATCTCTATGAAGGTCTACACTTTATTACAGGCCATATTCTGATATTCTTTAGGAGTACTTAGCAGAGAAAGAGTAGCAATATCTATCCTCAAACGAAGGAACAATACTAAGCTGCCTCTCAGTAGAGCCGAAAGGTCAATACTAACTGGGATAAGTATTCATTTCAGCCAATGAAAGGACACACATCCTGCCTGTCAAGAGTGCTTATTTGGTTCATCCTATAGCAAATTAATCTTGCTATACAAGGAAGCGGGCTAGCAGCCATTAGTCGGTGAACCATGACATTTCTGCACTCTGCATGCAAAGTAACTCGCTCAACAGAAGCCTGTAAAGAAGAATGTGTAACAGACACACAGCCTGCACCAAGCGGACTACCAAGGTTTCTGTCTTGCAGTATGGTTAGGAATACGTGATTCCCTGAAGGAACCTCAGAGAAAAGAGCCCACCTGCACTCAAGGTACTAAGACGCCTAATCTCAAAGGCGTACAATAGCAATGAGCCCGCTTACCTAGAAACCTCAAGCAGTCACTATTTTTTAAGGGGAGACTTGCACTAGGCATTTTGGTGGTATCAAAGGGCTCAAGTTCTCACTGAAATTTATACATTGAGGCAATCTTAAACTATACTATCTTCTTAAGCATCAGACCATGAAAGAATCCAAAGTTATATCCTTAATTAAGGGTGACTGACCTACAGCTATGAGAACTTGCTGTATTTTCGCTTGTCCACTAGGTCACTATTTTGTTAGTTATGTGCCATTCTGCTGTGAGCAATTTTTCAGTTCTATGGCCTGACATCTGCAAAATGTTAACTGGTATGAGAGTGAGAGCTTTTCTATTACCTTAAAGGAAATAGGAAAAAAGATATGAATTCATTAACTCAAGACTCCCAAAATGCAGGGGAGGTAATACCGGAGGGTGGAAGAGGTGACCAGGGAAGATTGCACAAACCCCTTAATTTTAGCATTTTTTAAGTTCTGGGAGATTCATCTTGCAACAATTCTGTAACATAATATTTTATATGACACACTACCTAACATATTATTCTGTTAATACTAAATGAACCATACAATTCATAATAATATTTAATAAAATAAAAATGCAGCCCCCCCTTAACCAGTTGTGTCTGACAGCACACAATTTAAATCTTGGCTGTCCCATGGAGCATTCTAAGCAGAAAGCATGAAATATGCAAATGAGATAATTAGTCTGGAGATGAGACAACTGATGCAGACGTACATCTATGCATGAAGATTCCGGGGATAAGGGAAAGGCCACAAAGTACTTTTCCTTAAGCCTCTGAGAGCTGTGCTACAGATTTATTAAGAAGGAAGATCTCAAAACAACTACCTCATTGCAAACCAATTAAAATTTGAATTATACTGTCTTAAGTTTTGAAAAGCTGTCAAACCTACAAATAATTTCTCAGACCTTAATGCTACAATGCATACAGTCTATTTTTATGTTTGCATGAAATAACATATACCACAATGTGCTATGGGATAAAAACACAGCACATACATATTGAAATACATTTAATAAAGCCAAATTTTATCTTTAAAGTCTAGCTCTATCTAACATGCTTAGATGTCTTCTATACTTTACCTGTGTTTACGTGTGGGTTGTAAAGTGTATCAATTTGTCCTGTAACAGTAACAAATGAAAGCATAACAAAGTGAAATTAGGGCTTTAGCCTTGTGCTAGAGATCTGGTAGGGCACGTAGATCCATACTGGCTATAGATCTGCAGAGGCAGCACGTATGATTGGGGATTCTGTGGAACGAAGATATTTCTACAAAATTAAAATTTATTTTTACTCCACAGACCATTCTTTGCTTCTAACCTAGGTTTTAGGTCAGTGTTTTCTGTGTGGCTTATTGTAAAATAAGGAAGCTTTCCTTTTTCCAACTATTTTACCCATATTCAGAACACTAGATGAAAGCGTGTATCCCACTGTGCCTCAAGATCAGTGAGAGATTAGTGCTTTCTGAATTTAAGGGCTTTTGGTTTTCACTGTTGTTGGTCCTCAGCAAGAGAGATTTGGAAGTTTCTTTGAGTGATAGTCCCTGTGCTATATATACACCTTCAGAGACCAGCTACAATCCGCTCCATTATCTTGATACACTTTGTACATTTAAAATATTAGTCCCAAACTTCAGCTGGCATAAATCAATATAAATGACATAATAATTGACAGAACGACCTCTGTGCTTGTGCAATCCATGTTTTTGTTAGATTACTGTAAATGCAGGAATTACAGAGCAAGCAGAGTACACAAGTATGAAGCGTATAAAGGGTGCCATTGATCTTTTAAAGAGTAAAAAGGGAAATAATGGGAGACAAGAGTGTGAGGCTAGAGCCTCACCACTACATTTATTAGAGAAGCAGCTAGTAAACCCACACAGTCGCCCATAGTAAAGCTACAGGGCTACAGATAAGAGACAGGGTGTAGGAAACAGGTCAGTAAGCAGCAGATCGATATTTCACTGGGAGCGCACAAGACCGTCAGCAAATGTGCCCCCCTACTACTCAGGGTTGGTTCATTTTCTGCTGCATTCATGACAAATCTACAGCAGTGTAATACAATCTCATGAATGCATCATTAACTTCTGCAGGTGCACCTAGAAAAGCACGTTAGAATTGCTTTACAAGAAATACAGGCAATTTCTATGGGTTTAGACCACGTGGTGTCACCTAGAGTTCCTCTATAAAGCATTTTAAAAAATATACTGCTCTTATAAGCTATCATTACAGGTACGCCACCTTTTTGTCATAATTTGGAAATCTGAAATACATATCCACAGAAGAAGAATTAATGCTAAGAAAAAAATATAAACCACAAAAAATAGAAATATTGAGTTAGAAACCTCCAGAGTTTTCAAACTCGCATCCTTCTGTGATTGTCTGACCACAACAAGCTGAAGACTGTATAGATCATCACCAGTCATAGTTATGAATAATGGCAGTGATTTGAATAGTCAATTCTTACACAGAAAAGCTCAGATCAAACAAGACGGCTTCATTGAGGAACTTTCTCCATTTAACAAAACAAAAGGTTATTTTTCAGGTTCTTGGAAACCATCAGTGCCTATTGTTCTCATTCTTGGGAGAAAAGATTTAGTCAGCAACGTTCAGCACCACCAACTGTGCCCCCAAATGCTCCTTATCTTACTAGTGCCTTTTTAATCACAGGAGATGTGTTTCTGTAATATCCTTTGATCCAGAAAGCATCACTAAGCCAAGATTTGAGGAATTATTTTTTCTCATTTTCCTTTTATTTTTCCCTAGCTCTCACCAAGTGTTTCCCCCCAGAGTTGGCAATTTCCATTTGCTTATATTTTCCTATTCCCTTTCCCTACTGTCTTTCTCAAGAGATATTGGTCCTTCTATTCAAGTAGAGGCTGTTTGCTATAAAAATAAAAGCTGAGATAGATGAAGAGCACAAACCAGAACAGTTCTTGTGAATTTTGGCTTCCCTCAAAATAAATATGTATGGAGAATGCTAACGTTGTTGCTGTGAAGACAATAGCATGTAAAGCCACATTTCTCACTTTTCATACCTATAGGTAATGCATGCTTGTACTTAAGGCATTGGTAAAACTGTTTGTTGTTACCAACAGCTAAATACCTGTCTAGTCATAACCTCTGTGTTATTAACTTCCTTAAAATAAATGGAAACAGATGAGGAGCATGAATTGGGTGAATATTGGTGTGTCTGTGATTTTAAGCTCTTTACTACTAATGTTTTAACCTAGCATAGAAACTTGACTGCTGATGAAGCGTCCTGCTTCATCCAGGCCCAGTCTTCATCAGGATACCATGTATTTTTCATGCATGAGAAACGGATTAGCTGTGCAATGCTATCATTCTTTCATGTTGCTGCCTTGCAAATAGACCATGCTCCCTTTGCACAGAGGCTCACAACTACAATGAATAAAATGGGGACAAAGGAGAACTGGAGCAAATAACTTGATGAGAAATTTCATGATCTGAATTTATGTCCAAGTGCACCTGTGAATGCCTACAGCAAAATATAAATTAGACAATTGCTGTTCTGAAGCCTGTCTTCAACTGCAGTTCCCACACTCTGAGGCTGGTATTTTTGATCCAGGTTGTTCTCAGACAAGAAGGTATTGGTAAATTTAACATTCCTACTAACACAATTCAACAATTACTAAAAGATTTTTATCTAATTTTTAAAAAATATGTTCTGTACATGCAGCAATTCCAGAGTGCTAAGAAACCACCTTGTGCAGTACTCAAACGCAGAAGACAACAAATGTTTACTTAACTATCAGCCGGCCATCTTTCCTCAAAACTCATCTCACCCAAATTCCAAACACACTCCTTAAGTTTCCACAGACCATTTTAGAGAAGAGATTGTTTCCTTGTGAGAAGAAACTTAAGTGACTTGGTCACTTGACTAGCCAAACTTCTCAATCCTTAGCAACATTAATTTTGGAAGCCTAAAATATATAATTTATCCAACACATTTAGGAGGCCGCCACTTTATTTAATGTGTATGACTATGTGCATAGTGTGTACTGTATTTGTAAGCAAAGAAAATTGTTAGCTTCAAAACTTGTAAATCCAATCCACAGTGATATTCCCATTCCAATTGCCAAGTTTGAGGTTCTGCATGCTGCAGGTATGGATCAAGTCTCTGCACTCCATATTAATCTAAACACTGAGTTATAACTGTTCGACTTGGAACATATTATAGTTATATTGCAAGTACTCTTAAGGCTTTTTTGACTGCAGATTTACAATTACAATGAGGTCTCATGTCTGATTAAGGAATGCATTTCACTCAATACTAAGAGCCTTGGGGTGAACAGCATAGAAAATTTATTGTGAATGCAAAGAAATGACCATATTACTTTTCCATTTAGCTACAGGCACAAGTTCCTTCAACACTGCTGAAAAGTTTTAATGATACTACAATATATGTCAGAAAATATATAAAAAAAATAAAGATAAATATGGTAAGAACCCAGTATTTGCCTGGTAAAATAACACACAAATATGTTTAAATAATTTATGAGACTGAATACACAGACTGTCTGAAAGCCTTTTCATCATTTTACACTACCAAAAAAGGAAGACTACCTTTACATAGTGAAGACAAATTCTCCTTGCAGGAGATAGAGCAGATTCTGGAAATCCTAATGATAATGAAAGCCTCCAAAAGCTTCAAGGATATAAAAACCAACACAGCAAGTTGACTAGCAGACAGAAACCTGAGCAGAAGAGAGCAGCTGCTGTTTGGAAAGAAACAAGACATCTTTCCAGTTACAAGTTCTGTAAGTAGCACAGGCAATACATCTTAAGCTTCAGACGAATTATTCCCACGAATAACCTATACATTCAATGTCATTAGGAAGCATCTAGAGGAAACGATCACCCACACATTAGCCCATCTGGTACCTTATCCACCAGAATCATAGAATGGTTTGGGTTGGAAGGGACCTTTAAAGGTCATCTAGTCCAACCCCACTGCCATAAGCAGGGACATCTTCAACTAGATCAGGTTGCTCAGAGCCCCGTCCAGCCTGACCTTATTATTCACATAGCCACTTGCAACTCAGACTTACAAATAATAAATACCACGTGTCTATAGTTTTAAACCACTTTGTACATTATCCATATTACATAGACAATTTACTTTTTATTATAAATCTTTTTTCTTTTTTTTTTTTTTTCCTAGGAGCTCAAATGAGTCAATAATTTTTCAGGACTGAGAAACTGATGGTCCTGGATTGAGGGAAGCATTGAATGAACAAAAAATACCCAATGTAATGTTCACTGGACAGACTTCACATTTTTTAAAACATATGTTAAAAGTTATGTTCCAGATAATAATGACAATGAAAATGCTGAGCAACCACAGTTTGAATCAGAGTCCGGTAAATATTCACAGAAATAAAATAATGAATTATTTAACTGTAAAAATATCGTTTATCATTGAAAAGCACCAGCAGAGTAGATATAATCCCAGTCTTCAAGAGTTTACCAATCCAATAGGCATACGAGTGATGCTGAAAGAAACTCCTTATGTTTACTCTTTTTAATTATGCTTAGTCACAGCATGCAGTTTATGATTAGTGAAACGAGTAAACTGCTTTATCATCAATGTCATCACATGCATACAAAAACTTCCAATAGACAATATTAAGACCATCTTATGAATGAATGTACCCTGTGACATACAGTGAATGATAAAAATTTTGTAATTATTTTTTATATAAAAAGATATGAAATAGTTTTTACAGTTAGCCTCTGAACTTCATGCACTCATAAATACAGTCTCTCCCCATTTCTCACTTAAGATCAAACAGAAAAAAATGTATGTACTACACAATCCTGCGTTTAGATGACTCCCACAGACTTAAAGAAATTAAAAATAAAGAAAAGACTTTTTTTTTTTGCAATTTTTAAAATACTCCCAAGACAGTCAATCACCAAATGGATGGGAAGGAAAACCTCAGGACTTCTTTTTTACAGATCAAGACCAACACAATCGGAGTTGCTCTGTATAACATAAATATATTTATGCATGTGTGCTAAGCGCATTCACGTCAGTTAGAAAACAAGTAATCTTATTTGTTTGGCTAATATTTCTCTTGATGTGAATCAAGAATTGCTCATTCTTCCCCTATAGTCATGTCTTCCCATGACAAAACAGCAACTCATTTCAGCAAAGACACTGTGTTTTCTCTTATTATGTACCTGCTCCCCTGAAGAGAAAGAGCTGCGCCGCATCTCAACAGCGGAAAGCACAGCACAGAAGCTGCTTCTTTAATTCCTGTTTCCGCAGTTTAGATGCAAAAGCTCCCGTCCCATCTTATCATCAAAGTGCATCTTTCAAGCATACACACAAAGCATTTTTGCTAAGAAGCAATGACAGAGACTAGATAGTACATGCTGAGAAAGGCAAAGTTTAACAGGCAGCTTCATAAAAGAAAAATGACCTTTCTAACACTGCATAAACTTCACTGTGCTTTAAATTAACTTTACGAATTATTACGGATTGCTTTCTTACAGATGCAGAAGATGTGACAAGACTTCACAAAACCTCTATCATGATCTTCGTGCAGAAGACCCTGCCATCTCACTTTCTCTTTTACTTTTCCCCTATTCAGCAGCCTCCATTTTCATTCATGGAATTCAGCATAGTTTGAGCTACATATTGAGATTTTCCACAGTCTATATCATCTATAATCTCATTTTTTCCCCTAAAATGTTTCTTTTTCCCAGTTTTCCCTTCAATCAAAGCAAACACACTGGATCATTGAAAAATTTAATCGGTCCTTTTCTTATCCAACTGCTGTTTGCTAATTTTGGTAATGTTTGTGTCTATGTATTTTCTCCAAGTACACTCAAATATATTTATTTTCTTGTATGGTTAAAAGTTTATGTTAAAAGAAAAACAAAGTATGCTATTTTATGAAAAATAAGGCAAATAAATGAAAGTTATATTAATTGGTTTTCGTCTTAAGCATAGTGAATCCTAATATCACTGTAATAATCAGATGCTGTTTTTTAAAATGACATTGCTCTATTTTTTTTAATAAAAAACTTTCTCTGCCCTTTTTTTCCACTGTTTACAGAAAAATTCTGCCTCTTTCTAAGCCTTAAAGTACTTGCGTGTTACAGGATGTGAGTTTCTTTCCATGCTTATTTGTTCAGTGGCCAACCCTGAGCACTGGGCAGCTTTCCAGCATGAGAATTTGGACTGCAGAGCCTGACCTTTAGGTATTCTGCAGTCAGTGTGAAAGTTTCCATTAATTTCAGTGGCATTTGGAGCAGGGTCTTGGCCCTTATTATGACCTTATTTTCTGCCTAAAATGTAAATTGTTGACAATATTGGCAAAGGATGCTAAGGTAATCAATTCTATTCCAGCTGTAAATTTGATTTTATTGGCTAGTGTAGCCTTAGAGATATGTGTGAAGAATATTCTAAGCCGGCACAATATTGTAAACCTGACCTTAAAAATTTAAAACAAATACAGCAAAATCTTTAAACACACACACACAGACACATCCACTATATTCCCATCAGTATTTTTTAAAGGGAGTTTGTAGGTTTTAGTATATCTAAAGATTTCAAGTTCAGTACACTCTTCCAAACAATGCAGTCAACTAAGTCTATAGGTAGCAGAAAATAGCAGAGACTTTTTACTTCAATGAAAAGGAGTTTTCATTAGCTGAGGACATGGCTGTTGCAATGTTTAATACGTAAGAAGTTGTTTCTTGACATATAGTTATGGATATAGATGTATATCTTGAGAAACTTTTTTCTTACTTCATTGAAATTAATTCATGTGTCACCTGCATCAAAACCATGAGGCTAGTACACCATCTAATCCGAGAGCAAAGTGCAGTACCGGTTCATACCACTGAGCATCCAGGCAATTTCGTTCAAATAGTAGCGACTCAGGAGCCGCATTACTATTCAGTATAAAGAGCTTTCACTCTGTGATGTGAAAGACTGACCTTTCTGCCCTATGCAGCTGGTGGTTCAGAGCCAGAGATAGCATTTACTCCACTCGAGCTGTCAGATAGAAAGGGCAAATGTACCGGCAGGTAAGTGAATTAAGCACTGTTCAGTAGTTAGTAATATCTAATTATTCATGACACATTTGTCCTATGCTGTTAGAAGACATTAAAAATGCTAACGTCTGGCCATTCTATTCAGTAACACGTCTGCTGAGACACACAGAGTATATGGGTTTCAGGTACCTGTGATTACATTCCTCCTTTCTTCCCCTTCTAGAAAACTTACTTCATAATTTTATTTACTTGCAAGGGTACTGCAGCTTCCTTTATGAAAATGTAAGAGCTAAACCTTAGATTGTGAGAAAGCAACATAAACAGAGCTTGAAAAATCCATAACTGCTTCAAAGACCAGCCTAATAATGCACTGTAATGTCTGCTATCCATAATCCAGGCAGAACGTTACACCATTGCTCTGTATCTTTCCAATGCAGCACATAGTAGGCATTTTAATTTTTTATTATTTCTAACTATTAAACTTTCTTTCTGGATGCTATACTTGGGTTTTGCTAGTTTCCTATAAAACAAACAGTCGTGAACTTCATTACTGTAAATAAGACAAATGTTTGGCCCAAATCTCTATCAAATTAAACAGTAAGAGGATGAAGATATACAGACTAAGATTTGCAGAACCCAGTACTGAAATATTTAGTTTTAGAACTTAGCCTAATAAGAGCTAAAAGTGTCTCCAATATAATCAGGTATTTCATTTCTAGAAATGAGCAAGTTTAAACAACTTCTGCTGCTCCTCAAACTTCAGTGGGAACAAAAGCATCCTCAATGTGAGGCCACCTTGCTCTGAAATAAAAATGTACGTATTTCTGCTGAGGCTGCTTCTGGCATCCTTAATGAAAGGACTGAAATTTATGAAGATAGCTGAAATAGTGCCAATCTATATAGCTGCTGTTTTACAGATACAGATGGAGTTTGTATTCATCACTATCCTAATTTTTACTGTTATTAGCATTAATGTAAATATATTTTATAAACATCTTCTGTGTAAGGATTGTTTTGGTACTGACATTTACTTGTCAAGTGTAATATGCCCTCATCAGGCACATAAGAAAGTCATCTCTTCCTCCTGGCAGTTTAAGTGCCAAACTCAATCAATTCAATCACTTGGCGCTTTGCTCAATTGCATGTACTTCTTGACTTAAAAACCTAACCACGTGCTAATTGACTTGATCTTTAACAGGAACAGAGGTGTTTAATTCCTCCCACTTCAGTACAACCACATCCTTGACCATTGGCTGAGAGGATCCAGCTAAGTAGCCAGTATTTCACACTGCTCAGATAACCTGTAGCACCTGGGAGATACTGACTGATGTAAATTCTAACCACTTTCAAACAGACCTGACTCAGAGTACACAAGACTATTTCAGGGTGGGCCTCCAAAGCTGCAATTAATCTGAGGAGTCTGTAACAGTCAGAGCATATATTTATCATACTGAAATCACTGTCAGAAGGACATCTCTGTGTCTACTGTTGCAGTCTCAATCCCTGGAAGTTTTCCAAATCTGTTGGGATGAAGCCCCGGGAAACCAAGTCTGAGCCCATAGCTGACCCTGGTTTGAGCAAGGACTTAGCCAAGAGACCTTCCAATGTCCTCTCCAACCTGAATTATCTTCTGACTTTTCAGTATTGGTGAATAATAAGAAATCCTTAAAGCTCTAATCCCTGAAAAAATACAAAAACCACGGATAAACTGATTCTTCCACAGCATACGCTGTTTGGTGTAAGTTTAGAGAGTATTGCAAGGAAGGAAGCTAACAGGGATCCTACATATATAATGACTGTCTTTTATTTATTCAACCACTTCTTGTAACTTTCCTTTTCTAAATAACAGCCAAGTAATATCCAACATTATTTGCTAACACCAAGCCATACATAATTCTGAGCAATCCTAATATTAAATCCTTTGTAAGGAGAAGAATGATTTTGAATACGGCAATTAAGCACTTAGGGATACAGGCATCCTTGGTTCGTGCACACACAACTCTCTAATATTAACAAAAATTACATCCCCAGATTAAGAGAGAGGGTAGCTTTAGTCTCAGTGTTGTATTAAATTAGGTTCTTTATTAATAAATCTTCTGAGTACGAGTGTCCATAATTTTTTTTGCAATTAATTACTTCAATTAAATGGAGTTCAAGACGTGCTTTAAAAATATGACCATTTCTTTACAAATTCTTAAATGTTATCCTACAGCAGGGCTCTATTCTGGATTTCTTTCTATATGAGAAATACAGAGAGGAATACATGTTAAAATCACATACCATGAAAAAAGACAATCTAAGAGAACTAAAGGCACAGAAGATGAAGTTGTCACAAATAATGATGTAACACGTGTTAAAAAAAAGCAGCAAAACACAAACCAAACTAAAAAACCAGCAGCATCAAAGCAAACACAGAATCTCCATATTTGGGGAATAGGAGCCTGTGGGCAAAAAATATACTTTCATCAGTATGAATGTTAAGAACACCTATTTAAAGGAAAGTTATGCAGGCCTGCAAGTAAATCAGAGACTGCTCAGCTGTGCTTATGAAATAGAATGTAATACATCGTATTGGGAGTAATTTCTATTCATCATCAGCCATTCTCTAGCTGCAACAGGGCGAAGGCTTCATCTGTACTTGTCCTGTCCATCATGCTGAAGGGTTTGGCCAGAACCCCAGCAAGCTGGCAAGAATCAGTTGGCAAGTTCATGACACTGTCATTTAAGACCATCTCCTTGGTGACCTTACCACCAGCGCTGAACTTGACGGCGATAGTTCTCCCCAAAGAACTCAGAGACTGTTCTTTGACGGAGTTGTCTGTAGTCAGAATACAGATGCACTGAGATGATTTTCAAAACCATCTTTTGGCAAAAAGCTACTAGTAATATTCAAAGCTTTTCTGTGCTTTCAATATATCAGACAGATGCAGCCACAATGTGAATGAGAGGTATGAAGGCAGAGGAGAAAAAAGATTGTGCAGAGCTGTGCAGCTCTATTGTGTGATGGGGAAGAGATGTGCCACACCTGGGAGAAAGGGAGACGGGGCTGGTCTCTGAAACCCTCCCCTCAGTAAATCTACCCCTTCATACACTGAAAACTGTTACCTATGAAACACAGAGGGTAAGTTTCAGTATAAATTCTCTGGTATGTTCCCATCAATGTAGTTATGACAAACTAGACCAGATGAGAGTTTCCCACCTGCAATGTTCTAACATTGATCAACAGACTTTTTCCTTTTGCTGCTGAGTCATGCAAGTCATAAGCAATTCCAAAATACAATGAAAAATCCAATCACAAAAAAAGAAAACAACAAAAGAAGGAGATTAAAAAGGTCTGTAAGGCCTGAAAATAAAATAAAACTTCACATTTTAAATTGAAACTCTGAAAGATTAGCCATTGATTATAGTTCACATTGTGAGGCCTACTTTCCCACTTTCAGCAGTCTCACCAGTTTCTCGTTTCTACTAGACTCACTCAATATTTTTTCCCAAGCAAATATACAATTTAAAAAGCCCTAAGTGGGTTGATTAAAATTTCCTCACAACTTGCATGCATGTATGGACAGCTTTGAGTATTAATCTTTATTTTGTTATTTACTGTATTATTAGGGGCTCTTTGTGATGCCATGGTACTCTGCACCATGTGGGCACACAGTAAGAACCAATCTGTGCTGCCATTCAGTCTAATTAGATAATACTAAGAATACGAGAAAAGCTCAAAACATTTATTGTATTGTTGATAGAAATAGCCACATAGTAAATCAGTGGTAGAGAAGTAAGTCAAGTATTGATATTTTGATTGTCAGTTGAGCCATTTGCCCCTATAGGACACCAAAATCCTACTGTTCTCAATATGAAATAATAATCATTATTCCTCATTCATTTTAGTCTTTGTGATAGCTTTTAACAGCAAATGCCATGCAACTCCTCAGGTCAGAATGAAAAAGCAGAAAAACAAATGCTTCAGAGCCTTGTAAGAAATGACTTGTGTGACATATTGCTCATTATACTTGTTGCTTTCAGCTCAGCTTCCTCTTTGCTTTACCCGGAATTTCAAATTCTTGAGCATTTTCTAACCTGCATGAGTTGACAAAAGGAAGAAAACCATCCCTTCTCCTCTGTGCAAGTGAGAATTTTGTCATTGACCCCACAAAAGGCTGGGCTTTAACAAGAAGGCCAGTATTTTGTGACTCCAGCCATGAAAGCTTCGAACCATAGGTAGGCTGGTAACTCAGTAAATACGGTGTTACCACTGCTTGTTATAGGCCATAAGCATTGTGGTTAGGTAACAGCACAAGCCTTAGCATTTCTCAGTCTATTTAAAAACTACTAACTAAATGTTTCCTTTGTTGTGGCATACAGAGGATTGTTTGTACCAAAAAAAATGGAAAAAAAAACCAAAACCCAAACAGACTCCAGTTTTCTGATAAAGTATTGTTAGTGAGATTGTCTGGTTAATGGTTTGAAAAAAAATGTTCCACTGCTCCATTTGATGCTTCATGAAATGAAGCATCTTTGCCATACTTCACTGCATTTAGACCTAACAACATGTCAAATTCTTCTGAAATAAACTGTGGGCCATTGCCTGAGACAATTTCCTCTGCAAACCATATGCAGTGAAAAATTCCCTTATGATTTATTTATTTCATAGTAGGGCAGTCTATATTGCCACTACTCCAGATGCTGCAAAGCTGCTGAGCTTTGAAAGGGAAAGGCAAGGTACAAATAGCAGTCTTAAATACCACTGAGAATAATTTTTTAACCTTGTCCTTTATCATACGCAGCGCCTACTGAACTTTGATTACCCATCTCCTACTTTGTGGCTGAATTCCTGAACTGCTGAGTAAGCGTACGTCCTTCACTAGAAGCAATGGTAAAGCTTCATACAAAATGGCAACATTTCATTTTATGCTCCCTTATAGCCAATAGCATATCAGCTATATAGCCCGTTGAAATGCTAGCTATATGTGTCTGTGTTCTATTTAATTTCTTGAAGCCTTTCTTAGCATGACATCAACAAAAATGCTTCTAAATAAATACCTAGGCACTCACAATTTATGATGTTTTATGGGATTTAGTTACACTGCTGTCCTCCAGCAGTGATTTGTAATTCTGAATAAATTTTAAAGAAATCGGAGTTCAGTAAACATACAAATTAGTTTAAAAAAAAATTCTTAAAATACTGTCAGTTCTCAAGGCTTCTAAGTCATCATCTTTGCATCTCTTTTCTAGTAGTCTCATGCCTAGACAATAAATTTACTTCAAGGCAAATTATCATGCAGCTGGAGTACTATGCAAATTAAGGCACACATAAACACCATTTTCAAGAAACTTCATCTCCTAGGATCCTAATTTTCTTTCCAGGTAAGCGGGAGTTGGGCTTCTAAGTTCTCCAGCTAGAAACTTGAGACATCGATTTCTAAATCATCAATTTTAGATTCACAAAGAGATATATGTGCTTGTTTCTTGGTGTGGGAGTCAAAGCTTAGATCTGCAGCCCTGTACATTTCATTTTCTCCTTTTGGATGTTATAAGAATGTACTTGTCTTAAACCACACGCACAAACACATCCCAAAATGGAACGTATTGTATTTACTCCTGTTGATTCTGTTCCATTCTGTATAAATATTCATTGGCACAAGGATGGAAATTCAGTTTCCTGTAGCTCAGGAAAGCAATTTAACTACCATAGCTCAAAGTCCATCTTGGCTTTACTTTGGAAAAAAGATTTCTCACAATTCATAGAATTTCCTGTAGCTTGATAATTAAAGTAGTTTAACTGTGTACAACTCAACCAGATCGGCTCTAACCACCTTACAGCAGAGAATTAATCGATACATGGTTTACTTTATGTTGCAGTTGTAGCCCCTATAAGACCTTACTGAAATTATTCATGTGTCTACATCTCACGGAACTTCATTTAAGTAATCTGAAAAGTACTTGGGAGGAAATAAGAATGTGTAAGTGAAATTTTCCAGTGGTAACAGTTTGAAAGTGGTTACATTTTCCCTACTATTAGGCTGCAAGACATACATGAATTAGAAGAAAGATAAGAGGAAATGTTTAAAACAGGTAGGGGTTTTACATTAAAAAATATTCTGTGACAAACAACCAGATGATATTTCAAAGGAACAATATGGCTTGCATGGAATAAATCAAAGTTTTGAAATTTATCTTTCTCCAGTCTTCTTGTAAGCTTCTTTTTGTTTCATGTTCTTTTTGTGAAGCTTTTGGCGTTTGCTCATTATGGGGAAACCAAACAGCAAATATCAAATATTCTTCATTATTTACAAATGTCATTAAGGAATATGGAGCTTCTCAGAACTTCCAGCAATAGGATTAGTAGGAAACTAGCGTCTAAGAAACAGTAACACTTCCATTCTTGCAAATGATTTTTCCTCCTATTGTGAAGTATTTCGTGCACTGATGTTTCAAGAGTAGCTTGTTCAAGAATCAGAAAGAAAAAAAGCAAAGATTCGAGTCACTGATGGACTGAATGCAGAAGAGCGAAAGGTACCAGAATTAAATACCTGCTCAGTGCCCCAATAAGGAGATGCTGAATATACTGCTGCTTATCAACATATCAAGTAAAAATGCCACCATTTTGTATTGAGCCTGTTGTGTTATAAAGAAAACAGTAAACTTCTAAGAGTAAAACTTACAGAGAAGACAAGAGTAGTGAACTGTGCAGAGTAATGGCGTTGCTTTATCAATTTACAGCTGCTGGGTTATGTTTTTTTAATAGCTGCCCCTGCCAGAGCCTATACAATTGGCTTGTTTGGAGGGATCTCTTTGGGAAACGCTATGTAACTGCCTGAGGATCAGTATCAAGTTCTGCTCTCTACTATTGACATGTTTACCTTGCAGACCCATGTAGCATAAGTATATCAATCCAGTTCTACTTTGCCTCACATCAACTCAGCTATTGCATGGGCAACTCCTTGCAATACAGGACCAGGACTCAGTTAATTTTACTTTATCAAATAACTGTTACAGAAGTTTTGATACCTAATACAACACATAGCTGCACATTCGTTCCTTGTAGCTGTAGCGCTGTTTATAAGTGTACAGTACATAGAAGTTCTAGACTCCATTCTGCAAATCATTAGATTTTATTTGTTCAGGTAGACTGCAATGACCTTTATTGTATTACTAATCTTCAGATTTACGGATCTTTTTGCTATATTCATTATATCTTCATGTTCAAGCCTGCAGTATGCTTGGCCTCCTTTCAGGAACAAACCAAACAAACACTTTTTTAGGCACAATAAGTACATTTCACTTTTCCGTTTTTCTCACTTTCAACATAGATGAACTGCTCCCTTCCTTCATCTCTTAGCAGAATCTACTTGGGAAGCTGATCTCAATATACACAGCAGTACTAGCTTTTGCTCTGCTTAACAATTCAGTGTTTTCATGAATACAGAGGAGGTCTTTAACACACACGTAGCATTGCAACTGCATAAGCATCTGTTTGCACCTTGCCTTTGAAATCTCAATGGTAGAATCATGTCTGACATACAGTGACCAAGAACTGGAATTGCCTTTGTCAATTCCAACATATATTTCCTTTCCACAGTAACATAGTTCAGTTGGGCATAACAGAACCAAACTGTGAACTGCAGAAGTTGTGCAGTCACAGATTCACTTTTTCTTGATGTGCCACAGGAACTTTGCCTGACTGATTATTATGGTCAGCTTCTTAGAAAAACGTAGTCCCATTTACAGTACAATCTGGCTTTCCTGCTGTGCAAACTACAGCTTTCCCATTTAAGTTAATAGAAATCCAAGAGACAGAATCAGGACTATTGCACTGCCAGTGGCATCAACGGGCATCTGCATATTGACTTTATTTTTCAAAACCTGATTTCATGTTTAATCGTAAATAGTCAGTATCCTTCATGTTAGTATACTGCTCTCTGACTCCCTCTCAGAGTCATAAAGGGACCTTACCTATTGTTTGATTCTATGAATTATTTTTAATAAGTTGAATAAAATTTGCATTTACACACTCTCTTCTATCAAAGGCTGTTTGTTGAATTTTTGTAAGGTTCATTAACAACTTCCTGAAGCAGTGAGGTTATTGTTTCAGCCACTATCATTACCTATAGAGTCTATTTGAAAGAGGCAATTTTTAACAGGATTGTTTGTTAGGATAGGAATTGAATAATTGAAATTGTTTAGCTGCAGTCCAACATCTCACCAAGTTTCCACCAACCAGCGTTCTGGGCATTGAACTTTGGGAACCAAACTGAATTCAATGTACCAAGTATTTATACCATATTTCCCAAAGTAAAAATTCATTCCTTTAGGAGAAAGCAAACTTTCTCACTATTTCCACATCAAAAGTTTAAACTGTTAAATTAGATGAAATAGAGCAGATTCCAAATGTTGCTCCCTGGAAATGCTGTATTGGCTGCTGGCATATCTGCCCAAATATTTTCTACAGGTGGTTGAAAGACTCAGTTAGATTGTTCAACCCACTACTTTCCTACTCTCCTCTCAGGGCACTTTGTGCCAGTTTTACTAATTTTTTAATTAAAATCTCAGCTATATGATTATTACCTATGATAAACTTATTATATAGCAGTATTCTTAATTTGGTTTGAAGAAACTCTTGCTTATTTCAGTCAACACATGACAGGTTGGGACAGGCTGGAATACCTGTACTACAAAAGAGTAATTTATGTCATAATCTTTTAAGAGATTTAGGGTTGTTTAGAAACCTGCTTGAAAAACCTCAGACTAGACATTTTTTACTTTTGAGTATGCCACTTCCTAATCTCCTCTGATGGTCTCCAACCTCCATAATGCTGCTAATGAGGGTATATCCTACTGCAGTGCTCTTCTTGCCATTACAAATTTCTACCCAGCATTGCTCCATTCCTCCAGCAGTCTCTTTTCTAAATTTGATAGCATACAACTTAGGGTAATCCCTCACTTTTTCCAAAACCGGCCTCATCTATAAAAATGATTTGCCTGCAAAAGAAAATTTTTATCAGACGACAACAATAATTATTATAAATTATTGTTTTCATCCAGCATGAAAACATTAATCAAGTCCAGTTAAACACAAAACTGACAAGAAATCTTGTCTACAGCTGAAAACATGTATATTTTCTGAAGCTATTGTTTCAACCATTTGTACCCTTGCAATACGTGAACTTCAAGACTACATATTCCAATTCTGCCTCTCTGAAATCAGCATTGGTCAGAGAAATATCAAGAGATCAGACCAGTGAAGAATGTAAATAATGGCAGCCTGACTCGAGATTACAACATGAACAAGTAACAAACCAATGCCCTCCCCTGTTCTCCCCACTGGCTTTTTATTTTTGTTTTTGCATGGCTTTCTACAACTCTCCAAACCAGTGGTGTGAGCGGGATGAAACATTGAAATAGCAACCCTGTGGATTATCATAGAATCATTATGGTTAGAAGAGACCTTTAAGATCATCAAGTCCAACCATTAACCTAGCACTGCCAAGTTACCACTAAACCATGTCCCTCAGCACCACATCTATGTGTCTTTTAATTACCTCCAGGGATGCTGACTCAACCGATTCCCTGGGCAGCCTGTTCCAATGCTTGACAACCCTTTCCATGAAGAATTTTTTCCTAATACACAATCTAAACTTCGCCTGGTGCAACTTGAGCCCGTTTCCTCTTGTCCTATCACCTGTTACTTGTGAGAAGAGACTGACCCCCACCTCGCTACAACTTCCTTTCAGGCAGTTGTAGAGAGCAAGAAGGTCTCCCCTCAGCCTCCTTTTCTCCAGACTAAACAACCCCTGTTCCCTCAGCTGCTCCTCATAAGACTTGTGCTCCAGAGCCCCCACCAGCTTTGTTGTCCTTCTCTGAACATATTCCAGTACCTCAATGTCTTTCTTGTAGTGAGGGGCCCAAACCTGAACACAGTCCTTCTCTGTTCTTTTGCACAGTCCTCAGCATCAGGAAAATCAGGATAACAGTGATATCATTTAGACTTATCTAGTAAGAGAAAAATAAGATGACCTTACTTTAATCTTAAAAATTCCTACAAATAATTCAATATTCAAAGCAATTTACACACTACAAGCTGTAATTTCCAAAGCAAGAGGCTTCACGCTCATAGCTGAATTTGCAATTGCTCCTTGTCCCAACAGAAGGATGGGTGATTTCTTAGTTAGCTGAATAAGGACTCATGAGTGGCCCAAATGTTGCAAAAGAACCCACCTTTTGTCAAGTTCCTCAATTTTTTTTGAGACATCTGATTTTAAAGGAAACATTGGTGAGTACAACGCATTGAACTCATTGTCATTTTAGCTTCAGGGAGCCTGCTAATGTAATATTAATCTGCTTTACTGCAAGAACATAGATTTTACAACTAAAATCTCAATCTTATTGCCCAGCCTGCCATTTTCACACAGTGAGGAACATCGAATTCTGTACTAATTTCAAATGGCTAATCGTAGAACACTATGTCATTTAATGTGTTTACATACAAGAAAATCTAGACCTGCATATCCTAGCAAGACACAATTTTTTTAATATAACACAATGGTGTCAACCTAAAAAGAAACCAAAGCCTTCTGCATTATATGGTATGTTCTTCCCTAATAACTCTGAAATAAAACAAAATCATACATTTTACATAGTGTTATACGATAATGATCCTGTGAAAGTAAAGCACTGTACTGTGTTTTTTCAACAGGCAAAACACCTTTCTAATACCTTTCTAATTCCTTTCTCTTTATGGTGCTCACAAATAGGGAAAGTAAAAGTCAATAATTAAAATCATAACATTTACCAGAAAGAACTGTTTCTGTGCTTTTCATTATCCTGAAAAAGACATAAACAAATTCTGGAGATTTCATTCATCTTTGTCCTTTTTCTAGACAAAATTAAGACCTATTACTAACTGAATAAAATAATATTGTGAAGATCAGCTTAATAAATACTTTAATTAATTTAAAATTCAATACCTTAATGACTACAGGAAGTCCAAATAAGTAACTATTTACTTTGAAAGACAATTTTTCTCTTTTAAAAAATGCAGAATTTTTCTTTCATATGGTAAAAAATTGCTTTTAAAAACTTGAGAAATTATTAAAGAACAGGAATATGAAAATGGAATGTGGGAAATGAATTATTTATATGTGTAAGCCCAATTTGACTGTTAAGTGCCTCAGAAAGTGTGAGCGATCATGTATGAGACTTAAGGTCAATGGCACAACATCACTGGGAATCATCATTTTAGTATGCATCAAGTTTTAGAGCCACGAGAGCATTATTGTGCCTGTAAACGTGAAGCATCAGCAGTCAAATGTTGCTCCATAGCTTTGCACCTGCTTCATTACATGACTTCTGGCAAATAACTTACTATGGTCCTTCCATGTGTTCAGTTGCTGTGTTGTAATTACACCATATTTTGAGATTCTAGGTGAGAGTTACCATCAGATGTACACATACGTGCAGTATTTTAATGTACAAGTTTTCTCCATCTACACAAAAAATAACAGGGATATATTTTCTACAAAAGCTTTCATGATTCAGAATCTCTCACGGAGATGATTTCTGGACAAGTCTCGGACATAAGAGGCAGAACGCAAATAAGGCAAGAGGTGAGAGCCACTCCTCTCTGGGCACTGCAGGTGTATCTGTTCTTCATGGGGAAAGGAAGAGACGTAGCAAAAACCTGCAATGGAGCGTTGGTTACGTCTCTGTGTAGGGGCAGGATCTTACACAGACACAGCTTTTTCAGAAACCAATGTAACACAGGACTATTTAAGCACTTAAAGAAGCAGGTTCCCCAGTATCAACTGTGGACAGAAAAGACCATAGTACTGGACATTAAAAACAAAGCCTAGTGTTGACAGCACATCCTGGTCCAACACCTAGACAAAAATCAGATAAGTAAATAGCTGCCAATTTAACTTGGATGACAAATGTAGAATTTGGTTTTTTCAACATTAAAGATGCTCTGATATCAACACAGTTTGAGCAAACCTATGTATAAGGCAGTTGTTATTTCTCTGAGTACAGGGCTTAATTCGTCCCTGGAGTAGTTCCAGGGAAGTCAATGGAGTTGCCTGAGGGATAAACTTAGGGATATTCAGATGACCGCAAGTGATCAAATTACTGCACTTTATGATATTATGCTCTCACCAGAGATGTTCTAACAGATTGTATGTGTTTCTAACTCAATTGAAAGGAAACAACTAACTTAATTGAAAGGAACAAGTTTAAATCTCCAGCTTGCATTCACGCACCCTCTTCTCCTGTCTACCAGCAGGCACGCTTACCAATTCATCCCTCTCCCATTCCCTAGCCAATAACCTAAATGACACACAAGCTGACCTCATGTCTGCTGGGCAACAGTGAGCCTTAGTAGCTGTAGTCATTTACAGGCAGTGCCTTCTTAACCGACAAGCTCGTGCACTCGTGTGAATGCACATTGGTCAGGATAGTCTTAATTCAGAATAATTGTTTTATACTTCACAACCTGGCACAATCCCACTTATGAGAACACTCCTGAAAAATATTTTTAGGTTTTTTTATTTTTTTAGTTTTGTTTTGTGGGGGTTTTTTTTGGTTTTTTTTTTTTGTTTTTTTTTTTTTTTTTTTTTTTTTATTCCACTAATGCAGTTACAATTCTGCAGCTAATAAAATGTCACATTTCCTTGTCCATGTACTCATAACAGATTGCGGGGTTTTGGGTCATACACACGCATACACTGAAACAAATGTCTGTTTTCTACCGTAATGTTGCTGTAAAGTTGGTTTTAGAAGATATTTAACAGGAGGATACATTAGGATGACAAAACCTAAATTCCATGCATTTCAATGTCCATTTCATTTCCATGGAATGGCTCTGAATATAGCAAGTCAACGGATAGTTTGTTTGTAGATGTATTTTCTGTTTTCAGTCCAGGAGCCTTTGGAATTTTTCTTGAACTTTTAACTACAGCTACCCAGCAGTTTCACAGAGTTTCCTTTCCTGTCTTAAAAAAGGCAGAAGAAAGGTTGTTACATTTTTTAACGTAATTATTTTCATTAACTCTCTGGGATCAGATTTCTGCTGGTAGGCTTTCCTAGGGTTTTGCTTTTTTGCGTATGTGACAAACAGTACAATACTTATGAGGAACAGCATTTTAAGCAGGAGCACAGTGTCAGGGAAAGAATGTAAATCTATCTTCCTACTTGCAATGGAACAACTAACGACAGAAAAAACAGTTGTATATTTGGGAATATGAGCAGATCGATTACTGGGTGGGGACAACCTGCATTACTTTACATAATTATGTAGATTAAGGAATATAATTTATGATAACACACATTGAAATTTCAAAGGATTATTTCCTTAGCTTCCATATAAAACAATTCTCTGATTTTTTACTATTCAAATTTACCCTGTTCTCTGAAGACAGCTATGTCTATTTAAAGACGATTCAGCTAATTTATTATTCTTTTTATCCACTCCTCTATAATATATTTTCTCCTGTGGATTAATAAAATAAGGGTCAAGCTTCAGAGGGTGACAAAGCACAAGTCAGTCAGGATGATTTATAGTTTAGCTGAGAGTGCTAGCACGCCATTAGATAAATATTCCAATCAGTTTAAAGTTGTCTCCTAATGATGACAGTGAATGTTAGTGATAACTTCTCAAGTAAGATCTGCCAGTATGCAAGAGTTAATAATGGCAGAAAAACAGGTAAAGGGCTAACTACTGAGGAGCCCTTGGAGGTTTTTTTAATTTGCACCTGAAAGAGCATGACTAGAAAACGGGAAGCAGAGAATATAAAATATTGTATCACCTTGTTTTTCAATTTAAAGAAGCATTCATCAGAATGAATGCTTTTTAATATTCTTGGTTGTTCTGTATTTTAGCATGGAACGCTTTTTAAATAGAAGTACAAAGAAAAATGTATTTCTGTAAAATGTATGAATGGTGTTAACGCCTTGAGGAAATTCGCCTATAAACAGAAAGCTAAAGTCAAGATCTAAAATACTGAGCAAAGTGACTCATAACAGAGTATTATCTGCAGAAAATATAACAATGCAGTATTAAAAATACTTATTAAGAATCCATATTGAGCAGGAAAGATAAGTTGTCTTTTGGGTGCTGCAGACTTTATGCAGCAAAGTTTCTTTGCAGAGAGGTATGCAGCTCCAGAAGAAAGTCACCCGCCCTGCTTGGACAACAGAAATTGAGCAATTCTGCTGACGAGACCAGTGCTTGGAGGAAAACTGCCCTAGCTGCTGCTCCCTGCCCCACCTAGTGCTGCCATGTCCCGTGCCCCCCAGGAGAAAGTAATGTCCCAGGATAAGACCATTTACAATACTAAATTATAGTGTTTGGGACTATTACTTTGGAAGATTAGAACATTTCTATATTAACCTTACGACTCACACCTCTGGGGTAATTATAGGCCCAGAGAGTGCCTCCAGCTCTATTTATGGTGGGGATTAAGGGGATTGTATGGACAGGGTTACCTTTCAAATTTAATAGCTACCCTTTTGCTCAGAGATAGAACATTTGGTGACATGATCGGTAAGTTCTGGAGCAAAAACTTAGGGGATAAGGCAGATACTTTAAGAATCATATATTGACAGTGTAATATTTAACTCCTCTGACAGGCTAACAACTAAGATGACTCTCTTTTAAATAAAGCAAACAACAAAAAAACTTGTGAAAGAAAGCAATAAACTTTGCATCCTCAAAGGTAAAAACTGTACCAAATACGGAACAGTGGTGTATCGATACTTTTATTATATTTGGTTAATTTGATAGACTTATGAATCTAAATTTAGATTCAAATTCTTCATAGTATTCCAAACACACAGAAGATACTTCAACAAAGTTTTACTGCACAGTATGTTTTGAATTCTAAAATCAGTTCCCACATTACTTTGAGAATATAGTTTTATATGCAAATCCTATCGGCTTCAAAGATATTCAAATGAGACTTGTAACAGTAATTGTACCACAATTGATTTCACAAATAATATTCATTTTAAACACTGTATAGAGTTTTCAGTTCATGTAGCCTTGCAGCTCATCTGATTACCTGATTAAAAAACAGCACTGCAGTAAGGATTTGAGAGGCTAAATAGTTCCTCTATCAAGCTATGAAACCTGGCATTTAAACTTCTAAGAGAAAAATAGATCAAGTTTTAAATATTTGTTCAAATGGGAGGTCTCTAACCTCTTTGTCTCAGAAGCATTCTGGTAACATTTGAAATTTTTTATTTCAAAACTTACTTTCATGTAAATTGATTAAAAAAGCCAACAAGAGCACATGCACCAAAATTGGCATTTTTGCAAAACAGACATGGCAATGAAAGTGCAATCGACAACGGGCAGCAGTGATTGCACATCCCCACCATGCATGTTGGCTGAAAGTCCAATCACTGGTTTGGTCCTTCAGACTCCTACGTTAGGGGCGGAAATACATTTGGGTACAAGCTTGAGGTCTTGTGTGGTCCCACCAAAAAAGACAGAATTTGAGTTGGGGACACCACTTCTTCAAAGTTCCATAGCACAAAACAACTCCCTTTTCTGTCACAAACTTCAGGTGGTGTACCACAAGGCTTCAAAATTTTGATGCTGCCTGGAAGCCCTAGAAGCTTCACGTAAGGATTTAGAGAAGGAAAGCACCAACGAGAATTCCTAACATCCACTAGCCCTGCTCTGCAGGTGGGAACTCATTAACTCCCATGGTGTCAGCTATACCAAGATTCGCAGGATTTGTTCTTGATTTTACAGCATCACTTCTGAGAATCTTCCCAAGCTATTGATCTTTCTGTCCAACCGTGACTATAAAAATCTTCCTAATTTTATCAGTCTGCTAGATCTGAGAGCTGGTCATTATAGCTGAGCCAGGAACTTTGCAATTTGGGCTCCTAAATTCAGTTACTTTTAAGAATTTCCCAACACTTTAAATTTATTTCCTGCAAAAATGAAATTTTGGGGAAAAAAATCCTTTGTTCTGAATCACTTTATTCAAGATGTCAGTCTTCCACGGAACAGACCTAGCAACCAATTTTTGTTTGTGTTAGGCTGCAGAAGGCCCAAAATTAGGGAAGGAACACATTTTTTTATTATAATGACCATTCACTACCGGATCCTAGCAGGCAGATCAGAGATATTTCAGGTCTAACTTTTTTCTTTTTAAACACTAATTTAGTAATGGCAGAGGAAAAAAATGATTTGTCAAGCAGAGATTTGCCCAAAAAGGGAAATGAACACATGTTAAGGAAGCTTTAGTTATTTGCTCATAAGTGCTGGTGAGGACAGCATGTGTTCCCAAGTTATGTGCTCCCCCTTGGTCATATTCTGAATATCCACAGTGTCAGGCACCTCATGATGATACCTAAGTGTTGCTTATGAAGCAGAAGAGGGCTGTCTTATCTTGCTTCACTTGTCCCCAGCAATAGAACACAACACTCCCACGTTTAACGTGTGATTCTGATAATACCCTCTAACTATGAATGTAATTACATAAAACATTTGCTCAATCTAGGTATATATAGTCCCTTAATGTTTTCCTGCTAACAAATGGAATTATAGCAGCTAGTAATAACATCACCTTTAATTAAATTTCATCTCCTATTTGAATACATCCACTTACTTTAAAGCCTGAGTCATTTAAGTTTTTACTAATATGCCTTCTTTTGTAAAGCAGATTCCTGTGTTTCTGACAAAGGTCTGCATTTAACTATAGAGGGAGCAACAGCAATCACTATAGTTAAGATTACAGAAGTTTTTTTATTCTCTCTTCCTTCAACTTTTTAATAATAGGCATGATATTTTCTGTGATCAGTCTGAGCTTGAAGGTTAATACTTTACTGAAGTTTGATCAAAAATAAAAGCATCTTAGAGTTGGGAAAAATGCATATCTTTACTACAATATTCTACTTGTGGGGGTTTGGGGTTTTTTGTTTGTTTTGTTTTTTTTAAAGCAGCGCTATAACTGAAACAGAAAACAGTTTGAAGATCAAGTTTACCATAGCGATAGTTGTCAGTTGGAAATACTTTGTTTGGTTTCTTTTACCACAGGTATTGCTTTTAATTTGACTGCGTTACAGATATAAGTCTTTGCCCCTCAGGTGCTATCTCCAAAAGTCATACATCGTGCAGTTAAAGCCCACTCTGCTGCCTTCAGTTGACCTTCCATTAAGCGTCTGCAGTGATTTGTTGTGCATGTGCTTAGATCTGAGGTGCATAGTAAATAGCAAGAAACAGACAAAAATCAGTTGGCCTGCTTGGATCACAAGGACACAAACAAGTGAAAATTTTAAGATGAAAAGGGGTTGCAATATATCCTTCGCATCTTTCCTTTTGTGTGCTAACTGATCAAACTGCATATTCACAGAGAAATAATTTCTTGGCAGGGATGCCACAGGGGTATCTTTGGAACACAACAATTATTTTTCCAGAACAAAACAACATGCTGTGACTTTGCCTCCAATGGTAACACTTCAGTGGCAAAAAAAAAGTGTGTGCCAGCAAATGGTTGACTCTATGTTTAAATCTAAGGGTGAATAATTTGTGAATGACACAGTTCAACATTGCAGGCTTTTGGACACCAACCTATGTCTAGGACTCAGTAAATATATGACGATCCTAAAATCAACTACTCTCAGACCTTTTTAAAAAAAGAAAAAGTATTTACATTTATCATTTTAAAAACACTCCTTTCAATAGTTCATTAAATCCTCCTTCTGTTCCGGAAACACAGATCACTGGTACTTAACAAGAGTAATTGCCTTCTCTACAGTATTGCTTTTTTTATACATATATAAAATATTGGCTTTTTTTATCCTCTGCATTTTTTCTCCAAAGTAAGCACTTTCAATCCTTTAAATCCTCTTCCTATGGAACACTTTCCTCATCTCTAATCATTTAATCATCTGAATATGAATCTCTTCTATTCATGTTTAGGAAGGGTTTTACTGTGAATCCTTGGACTTTGTGGTGCTGTAAGCTATGCTGTCTGCCGCTTCTTAAGGAGGCTGTAAATCCTTCCTCCTCTGAAGAGCACAGTATTTCAGACTGCTTTTTCTAACATTTCGTGGTTTAGTGTTTTATCAAGGAGGAATGTTTAGGGCACTATAATTTCTAAAGGGCATGTTCCAAAGCCAAAGAAGCCAACATGAAGTAGCAAGAAGCCAGGTAGTATTCTTTTTAGAAGAAAGGATGTTCAGAGTTTTTAAAGGTTAATTGCAGGGACTAGCAAAACATTTCATCAGGATATACGTAAATTAATCAAGGGCAATTATAAAAATTGTTCATAGAGATAAAGTTGATTTGGCTATTACAAGTCATTCATAGTGAAGCTGTCTTTACAGAGTAGAAGCAACAGTACTTGTCCAGGTTCAGAGCAAGCTCTGTCTGGCACACTGAAGAGAGTACATGCACATGTAAGATAAGTACATTTCACAACTACTATGAGGTTAAAAGCCCAGCATTAACTGTGTTGTTGCAAATACTAATACAGCAAAATTTGCAAAAAATGAAATTCAATGCAAATGCTCTTACCTGATTTTAAAAAGTACGCTCCTTCTAGAAAGACTTGTCCTGATTTGAGATAGAACAGAACCAATTTTCTTTTCAATAATTTTACTTTTCAGTTAAGTCTTTTCTAACCGACTGTAGTCTCTGAAGCTAATACTGTTTTTCAGACAGTGTTTGCTTCTAGCAGGTAGGGTCTGACATTTATAGTTAACACTAAGGCATGATACCCAGATAGGCTCTTGCTTATACTTGTTCCTATAACCAATCAAGGTCAGCTAATTTTCTTATTTACCAAGCTAGAGGGCCAGAAGTGGAAGAGTGTAAAGGGCTCACACCTGTGGGGAGAAGCAGACAAGGCAAGTGACCCAAAACTGACCAACCAGGTATTCCATCCCATCTGCATCATGCTCAGTATAAAGCTGAGGGATCAAAGGGATCAGCCTCTTTTTTCAGCAGACGGCATCCAAGGAATACTCTGTCTCTTCTGCCTTTGATCTTGATTCCTGAATCCAATTCCCATCTGCTGCTGAGTTCAGTCTGGGATTTCCCCAGCACCTACTGGCAACATGATTCTTATCCTCGGTACCTGATATTGGTTTTGTATATATTTGTATATAGTTAATTATTTTCTTATTAATCACAGAATCTTCAGAGTTGGAAGGGACCTCTAGAGTTCATCTAGTCCAACTCCCCTGCTAGAGCAGGACTGCCTAAAGCACATCCCTCAGGGCTGCATCCAGGCGGGTCTTGAAAATCTCCAGAGAAGGGGACTCCACAACCTCCCTGGGCAGCCTGTTCCAGTGCTCTGTCACCCTCACCGTAAAGAAGTTTTGCCGTGTATTTGAACGGAACTTCCTATGTTCTAGCTTGTGCCCATTGCCCCTTGTCCTGTTGCTGGGAACCATTGAAAAGAGCCTGGCTCCGTCCTCCTTAAACCCACCCTTTAGATACTTGTAAACATTAATCAGGTCCCCCCTCAACCTTCTCTTCTCCAGGCTAAAGAGTCCCAGCTCTCTCAGCCTTTCCTCATAAGGGAGATGCTCCAGTCCCATAATCATCTTGGTTGCCCTACGCTGGACTCACTCCAGTAGTTCCCTATCCCTCTTGAACTGGGGAGCCCAAAACTGGACACAGTACTCCAGTTGTGGCCTCACCAGTGCAGAGTAGAGGGGGATAATGACCTCCCTCGACCTACTGGCCACAGTCTTCCCTATGCAGCCCAGGATGCCATTGGCCTTCTTGGCGACAAGGGCACACTGCTGGCTCATGGATAATTTGCTGTCTACCAGGACCCCCAGGTCCTTCTCCTCAGAGCTGCTTCCCAGCATGTCCGCCCCTAACCTATACTGGTGTTTGGCATTCTTCCTTCCCAGGTGCAGGATCCTACACTTGCTTTTGTTGAACCTCATTAGGTTCTTCTCTGCCCAGCTCTCCAGCCTGTCCAGGTCACGCTGGATGGCAGCACGGCCCTCTGGAGTGTCAGCCACCCCTCCCAGCTTGGTATCATCAGCAAACTTGCTGAGGATACACTCTGTCCCCTCATCTAGGTCATTAATGAATACATTGAACAAAATTGGACCAAGTATTGACCCCTGAGGGACACCACTCGTTACAGGCCTCCAACTGGACTCTGTGCTGCTGATCACAACCCTCTGCGTTCTGTCACTCAGCCAGCTCTCGATCCACCTCACTGTCACCTCGTCTAGCCCATACTTCCTCAGCTTCCTAATGAGGATGTTATGGGAGACAGTGTCAAAAGCCTTGCTAAGGTCAAGGTAGATGACATCTACGGCTCTCCCCTCATCCAGCCAACCCGTTATAACATCATAGAAAGCTATCAGATTGGTCAGGCATGATTTGCCCTTGGTAAATCCATGCTGACCACTTCCAATAACTTCCTGTTCCTCTACGCGTTTGGAGACGACATCCAGAATGAGTCGCTCCATTACCTTCCCAGGGACAGAGGTGAGACTAACCGGCCTGTAGTTCCCTGGGTCCTCCTTCTTGCCTTTTTTGAAGATTGGAGTGATGTCAGCCTTCCTCCAGTCCTCAGGCACCTCTCCTGTTCCCCATGACCTTGCAAAGACAATGGAGAGTGGTCTAGCGATAACATCTGCCAGCTCTCTCAGCACTCGTGGGTGCATCCCGTCAGGGCCCATGGATTTATGAATGTCCAGCTTGGCCAAGTGGTCTCTGACCACTGAAAAAATTTTTTTCTTTTTATTGTTAATATTTCATTAAAACCGGTTTAGGGGTTTTTTTTTCAACCCATAAGTCTCTCTCCCTTTCCTTCTGGGGAGGATGAGGAGCTAATAGAGAACATCTGTTGTTCATTTAGAAGCCAGCCCAGCCTAAACCTTGACAACAGTATAATAAATTAGTGTAACAGCTTGTTACACAGGTTTATATTCCATTTGCATTGTAACTAACAGGCTTATGAAAACATTACTTGTGCATCTTCCACGTTTAATATTTGTAATTGTATATAGGAGATTTGTTTTATTATCATTCCAGTCTGAGGTATATTCAGTGTTCAGTCAATTCCAATGTCCTTTTTTTGTACTAAAATTCCCCAAACAGCCCTCATTATAAAGTAGAAGAATAGACTTTCTGAAATAAACTCATCGATGATAAACAATTTTTAGCCAATCTAGTGGTACATGATCCTAGAAAATTGCTTTCACTTTTTTGCCCTTGCAGCATCTGTTTTTGCAGATTTGAACCCCAGCTGCCAGTTTAGTTTGAAAACAAATTTCACACACTTGAATCGGTACATGAATTATAGTCGTGGCTAGTGGGATGAGAACACTCTCAGAACCAAGTCTCAGAAGCAAGGGAGGTCAGTTTCTACAAAGAGGTTGTTAATGACAAGGATGAATAATTGGCATTTAATGAGCACCAAAGGATCTCTCACAAGTACTTTACTAATCTTCTAAACTGCTTCACAAGATAGCTAGTTGCATCGATGTTATAAATAGCTGAATCAAAATAATGATACTTTTCAAACCTAGCTAAAACAAACTCAGGAGGTACTAAGGTTTCAGCAAGACGTTTACTTTAGTGACCAAGTACAGGAAGTTTTAGATGAATCTAAAGCTCTGGCTCAGAAAATCTGGAGTTTGAGGTTGCCCTGGAGCAAGTGGCAGAACAAGATGTTCTACCACTGCAGTCCTGACTCAAGCTCAGATGTAGAACTGAGTTCTCCTGATCATCTGCGTAGTGCAGTGCACTGTACAGGTAATCAATGGTTGGTTTTGGTAGCAGAAACCTATTTGTAATAGCCCAGCTTTGTGTGGGAATAATTTACCATCCTGCCACAGCTAGACGATCTCTTGTTAGAAACTCATTTAACACTAGCTCAGTTTTTTCTCTGGTACATTACAGTGCCGACATACCCTCAGATGTTATATCATATCGGTTCATTTTGCAAGATGATCTGCCCTGGCAGATTCTTGCACCTAACACAGCTTAGATGACAAAAACAGGACCTAGTCTCCTGTCTTTGTAAACTCTGTTTGCTATCCTTTCTGTTCAAATAACAGCAGGAATGAGCTGAAGTTAACAACAGTCACTGTAGCTTTATCCTGCAGTGTAATAAAAATGTCCCTAATTGAAAGTTAGTGCAAACCCCTGAAGCGATTTCCTTCCACTGCTTTTTACACGATTCTCATTGCTATCAGTGCACCCAGCTGATAAGGGCCTTTTTTGTGAATTTATCTTTGCTTTTGGCATGTAACACTAAAATCCGCTTGATCATTTGTTAAGTATTTTCTTCAATACTGAAAAACAATACAAAAAGTGTATTTATTAAATGTAATGCCTTATTATTCCTACCTTTTGTTAAATCAAGCTGGAAAAAAGTGGCAGAAATTGCTCTGGCTACTCTGCAACCCATAGGATTTATGTCACTGCAGAGTCTGGACCTTTATTTTCAAGAATTCTGTTCTGTCATGATAGCTTAATGAACACAAACCGCCATGATGTTAGTTTTACAGCAAAGCTGAAGTTTGTTCTGTACAAACTTATGTCTATCAAAACTTCTGACTCCTCTAATCATTGCAGTCAGTCCCTTAAACAATATCTTGACTACTATACTTGCATAGTTTGATCGAGGTGTCAGGAACACAAAAGCAAGATTTCTTAAAAGGCATCATCAATTTTGTTCTTGCTGTTAATCGCATTTTTAATAAAACTTTTAAAAAAGATCAGAGAAGCTTCACAAGACACAGTTGCAAGTATAAACAGTGATACAATTCTGAATATTAGAAGTTGTAGTCACAAACATTTGCTTAGGCAAAGTTGGGCCTACAACTTAAAAACTATTTGACATCCTTCTACAAGTCAGCCTATAAATTACACATTAGAAGCAAAGATAAAGATAAAAAAAGGAAAGCTACAAGGCAGAAGGATCAAATCTTGAAAATATTCTGTTTAATTACTCAGAGATCATGCCTTGTATTTGGAAATGATATCACAGGTTATTTTTTAAGCCGGACAGTCCTATGCCTTGTTGTACAGAATGTCTCAAATAATGCTTGTGCAATTACTACTATGCGGGTTCTGCTGTTGCTGTTTGATAAATTATTTTTTAAAAATCTAAAAGTTCATCTTGTTTTCATCTTAAAAATGAACATAAAACCTTAGGTTGATGCTAATATTTGGACCCTTCAGTCATCATTTGCTGAATATCTGTGCCTCTTCGCAATGAATGTTTGTTGTAGTGCTTAGTTTACATTCCTCACACCAAATTTTCTTCCACTCTTAATAAATTATAGATCATAGTTTAGCAACATAGTTATTGAAGCAGATAGTGTTTAATTCAATACATTAAAAACCTATTATATTCCTACATCATAAAGGGATATTAATTGCTTTATTATTAAAACATGCCTTTCATTCTGACAGTGTTTAATGCCTTTTCTGAAATCAGTGCAGCACAATAATATTGACAGAAAAGCTAAAGGTTATATGGATAGCAAAATGTCATGTGTTAGCATTATACAACATAGAAAAGGTTTCTATTTATATATTTCATTATCTAATACATTTTATGTTCAAAATATTTAATCCACCTTTTTTATCTCAGAATCCCATGTTGACTTTCATCTTTTGGAGGATTTAAACTGTGTACAATACCGCTGCTCAATCATCATTATTTTAGCTTCCCTGAAAACAGTCTATTAGAAAACAAATTCAAAATGTCAAATTTGTTATTCATTTCCTTCCCCTTTCCTTCCCTTTCTATCACAGCTTTTTTTATTTTTTTTTTTTTTTACGAGCAGGAGCCTGGCTGATTAAGATATCCGATACTTACACCACCTTTGTACACAGACAAAACTGTAATCTTCTAGAAAGCAGAGACATTGGTGTTTCTGCGTATTTCAAACATGTTGACAACAAACCTTCCACGTACATTTAGGAGTGAAGAACAGTAGAAGTGTGATCAAAGTGGTTGATTCTCCTACCAAAATGAGTCTTAAATAAAAAAGCATTTTTGAGGTCACTTTTACAATGCAATCACGGTATATTATTATACCTGCGGTGTTGTTCTAAAGAAAGGTATTTTCCCAAAAGGTGACCACAGGCATTCTTCTGTTACCTTATTGCTTGGTAAGTAGTACAAAATAAAAGCACTTGCCAAGATTTGTATTTATATGCTTCCATAAACTAATGTTTCTAGAAGGCAGTTCTTCAGAGATTGAATTAGGGTTTTTCTTGGAAACAAAGAAGATAAAAGTAGTTTGACTATTTATAGTGGTTTTTTTGATAAATACTATTATATAAGCATATAAAATATAAATGCCATTAGCAAATAAAATTTGTAAATGGAAAGATAAGAGGATTAAAGGGACAATCAAAAAGATAAGTTCACTACCCTTGCCTAGATATGCCCCCGCAGTGTAAGCTGGCGAAGTGCCACTGATGCGCATGGAGGTATGCCAATTAAGACAGCTAAGGACTTGACCTACTATATTTACGTTTTAACTTAGTTTAAATTGACCCTATCAGATACTTGAAATAAAATTAAAATAAAAATTAAAATTCACTAGTATGTTATTAGAAAGTTCAAATAACACAAGTACACAAAATACAAGACAGATCAGAGATGCCAAGGCCAGCTATTTTCAAAACAGCATGTAGAAAGTGCGTTAACAGACATTACAAATTAGAAGACTAAGCCCACTTTAAAAATTGCATGGGTACTTAACCTAAATTCTACTGATTGCCAATGAGCCTAAATGACTTCATTACATTTGAAAATAGGTTTTGGTACTTAAGAGGTATATACCAAACTGAATAAAGTTATCGGAATGCTGGCTTCTGAAGAGCATATATACCCATGCTGATTGTTGCAATCCACGGTCCCTTGTTATGCACCTGTGCTCAGGACAGTGGAGAGGAAATTAGATGCCTGCAAACTGGAGTCACCAAATTACTGTGTACGGAGCACTACGTCCAGCCACTACAATATGCTAGAAAGGCTCATGGCACAGTTCTTGCCCCTCTCTCTCTCTCTTGCCTTCTTGTAATTCTCTCAACCAGCAGGTAACAGCCCACTCTTAAATCATGAAAACATTCATAAGGGATTACATAATGCTGGAAGAGACCATGCCTCAAAGCCTGTCACTGAAACACTCTCTTGCTTGCGATTTCAAAAAGTTTCAAGACATCTGACATCTAAAGGGTTGGTAAGCAAAGCATATTTCAGTGGAAGACCTGAAAGGCCTGATGAATCTTGACTGCATAGTACCTTAAGCCTTTGACCACTAAAATGTATTTCATTATGCACTTTCTGAATCGGTTTATACAGTGCCCAACTGCTTGGAGAGGACATGGACATATGAATGCCAATTAATGCAGGTGCTACAACGACACGTGGAGCTCATTCCCAAAGGTAGTCTCTCAGTGGTTAGTTAGGACCAGATGGAAAAAAACAATGAAGGCTCAATTAGTTGTCTTGGAAGCTTAAAAAAGTCTTAAAACCAGGATCTTCCTTGAAGACATCTTTGCCCATTCCAGTTTGTGACCAGTACATTTCTATGACTTGACAGGGGAGGCACTCAGGAAAAATGACTATAGGTCAGGTGAATCCAGACTAAATCTGGAATATGGGTGAAGGTTAAGTTCAATGTAGGGACTGAAGGTATTTTTCCTTCAGTTAATGACTTCAAATTCCAATTAATGTTATGGACATGTTATTTACAGACTGAGATGGTCAGATAGGCCATTGATGTGATTTAAATGGACCAGTAGTGTTCTGTTCTGAATACAGCATTAATCAGAACAGGACAAGTGTTTTACTTTGGTTTTGATGGTTTTGATATTGTCATCTCTAGGACAATTTGTCTTCCTTTTCTGCTGACTTAAACAGTCTGTTTAGAAATACAGTGACCAGCTGGCATTCACATTCTAAAAGGAAAAATAAATTAATTTAATAGAAGCATTTGCTATCACTTCAGCTTTTATCTGTTTTACACAGATCAGAAAAACAGAATATATATCCACAGCCATAGCAAAGACAACATAAAGTATTGTGTATGCAAAGGACTTTCTAAACAAAGTTTACCATAATCAAAATACATTTTTGAATAATCAGAAGGAAACTATTCTAGCCTGCAAAAATGTTTTCCACCACAGTGATGGAAACAGTGTTACAACAAAGCCCCCTCAGAATGGCTGTTAATAAGTTCTCAGGCTTTTTTCTTTGATAGGAAAATTAATAAACAACTTCTGATGTATAATGGGCATCTCTGTTTTGCTCTTCTTGCTGCCTGGTCTAGGGCTATTTAGAAACTCAGAAAAGAGGCCTTACAATGAGGCATGCATCTAGTGAAGGAGTGCATCTGTGCACTCTGTTTATCTACAGGTATTTCTTCATATTTTACAATATAGATAGATTAAAACAAAGTGCTGCAATTCAAGTATGTATGTATGTATTTACTGGGTCACTTCTTGGTGAAAATGCAATCTAGAGTTATTACAAATGGCCTGCAGTACTGCTTTGAAGTTAATGTACATTTTGGGCCTTAACAGATACATTTTTGGGTCTGGTAAAACCTCTCAGTAAGCAAAATGAATTTTAGGATTACAATTCAATGTTAATTAAAATTTATTATTGAAGATTATTACAAATAGTCATCAGTTTACATGAAATTGATTTTAAGATCTCTTAGCATGCCCCCTTGGACAGAAGTCTGCATTATAATTTCAACTCCCCAAACTTCCCTATGTTTTCAGAAAGGAACAAGCACAGATTGACTTCGAGGAGAGGAGTCAGAACTGAGTGATCTTGGCTCTAATGTGACCCTAAACAACTGCCTTAAACGCTGCTTCAGTCTCCTGCTGTCCACATAATATAAAAGACAAGCAGTGAAAGCGTGCTAACACAGCAACATACTCACAGAAAAGACGCTAATTAACTGAAAAAACATTTTGTGCTTCTATTGTAGTTGTTGAGTGGGTAACAGCAAATACAGACACCGTTCAAGGCAACAACAACAAAAAAAGCTAAACTATACACACATGGTGAAATTAAGCTGACAAGACTATACATTCAAACGCAAAGGTTTCTAAAAATCTGGTGTCAGAATTAGGTGCTTCATACACTGTTGGCAGCTTTCCTTTTTTTCCGCTCTTCCTCCAACCTCTGATCTCCCAAGCCTGGAGATTCACGTTGAACTTGCAACGTAAGACTTTATTCACTAGAGGTCAGTGTTGGGCTGGCAGAGGCATTGCCATGGTACACGAGTAATGAACGTTAATTAATCCTCCAACCACACAGAGATGGAGGCAGGAGGTTGATACTAATTTTACAAAAGATCAGGAAACACTGATGGCACAGCAGTTTTCAGAACAACAGAAAACAGAGGCTGGAAAGGAAAAAGCCAACAGTCCTCGCAGGTATCAAGGTGCTTTGCAGAGTCATGTTATTTCAAAAGCTACACCATGAAACTCCACTGCAGAACTGGGCCCAGGTGCACCAGTAGAGGAAGGGCAGCGATTAGAGACGATGAGGACTATGTGACACAGCAGTTTGGCAACGAGAGAAAATTAAGCAGGAAAAGAATCCTCTATACAGGAAGAACTTCACTTTCTGACCTCACCACGTTTTGGACACCCATTTGTGAGGAGTTACCTATTCAAGAAACTGTTTGTTGATCTTTGCAGTAACTTGAAAAATTAAACGATAGAGGTGAGGGAAACTAAAGAAAAAAAAAACCACACACATTTTCCTTGTTTATTTCTACCACATATGGTAGAAATACCATACCTTATGACCTGAAATATACTGTAACAGAGCAACCGAAGCTGGCTGAGTTATACTGAACCAAATCTAGTGGCGTGACATGTTTTTTCTCTCCCCTGTAGTCATTTGTTTTCACTCATTTGAGAATTTGGCCTGAGGTACTCCCTGATGGTCTTGGATTTTGCAGAACTCTCTATGTCATTTTGTCTTGTAAATATGATGTACATACTATTTTTCTGCACCAAATCTGTGTAAATTTCTATCTTCTTACTCTTTAGAAAACAAAGAAAGTGAAACATATTTCAGTCACTGATACTTCTTAGAAACTTTAAATAAATTCCATTTGTTTCCTTCAGTTCCTCTCACAATATCTTTTACTCTTGGAACCCACTGACATCAATGGAATGGCAAATGTCATTTTGGTATTTCTTTTCACATAACCGCTGATCTTCCAGATGTATATATTGTTGTCTAGAAAATGTTGAGGTCTTAGAATATACAGAATTTCCATGTCTTATTTAATGCTAAAAGGACTATTCAGTATTGCTGTTTCATCGAGCTTTTAAAACCCTGTTTATTCATTTTCAGAAGGCTTTCACTTGCTCAGTTAGCCAAACCTAGTGCCCTTCAAGAACCCCCCTACCAGATGGGTAGGTTGCCCTAAAAAAAGCAGTAAAAAAAGCTTTGCATTGATCAGAAGCTACTCAGGAAAGAGATCTTCTCCTGGCAAGTCTACATGAACCTTTTCTACAAATTTTTCCAAATAGATCATCAAGGTAAATTGACTTTTCTTTGATGTGAGACTTGAAAACCCTTGGAAAGAGGTGGACGTGCATCTCTCTAGTGAGATTTCAACACCCTAAAAAGCTGGAATATTTTTGATGATGTACATAAAATTTAACAGGGGCTAGTTCCTGACTCCGAAACAAGAAATACTTTATATTTATTCCGCTTCCTGAAACTGGACAAAGGCCTCTGAAAATCTTGGGACACCTAACAGAATATAACCATTGGTATTTTTACAGACTATTAAAATATGTATTTTCCAGATACAACTTCATATATTAAAGATACCAAAATGTATTTTTGGTTTTAGCCAATACTTTAGAAACGTAAGTCCCAGAAATTCATCTCTTCCTTGAAAATTTTTGTCTTCTAAATAGAGGTTTTCTCTTCTGCTTTAATCTCCTAGCCACACTTTCTTTAAAGCAATCTTTGGTCTTATTGTTTCCATTTTTTCCAGTGTTATTTTTTCACTTTTCTTGGAACCTGCTTAAAAGACTTCACTGGCTTTGCTTTCAGCTTCATAAAACACTCCCCTTTCATTCATTTTACTCCATCTTAGTTGTATGAGTTAATATAGAACAACAGAAAAAACGTCCATCTTTCTCTCCTGTTGTCTCTACAGATTCATGCCATTCTCCTTTCAGATTAGTGGCCCCAAATAAATTTCCCTGAATAAATGAGCCTAAGGAGTTAAAGGCATTGAGTATTTCAGAGAAATGTCATCCTATTCGGTTCCATGGCAAAAAAAAAAAAAGCCTTGAAAATTAGTGACAAAGTTTTGTGCAGTTCTTGAAGACACATAAAAAAATAACAAATAGGCTAAGACATCTACATTTAATCCAAAAGAGGATGGTTATTTAAAGCAAGTTCAATGAACGTATAGAGGTTACCCTTTTAAATAATAAATTAAAGAAATTAGTAAATTAAATATACTTAAGTATTCTTTTTTTTTCATAGAAGGAATTAGTTATTTTATTTAGCTGTCCCTTTGTCAGGCAGCAGGGAGAAGAAAATATTACAGGTGGATGTTCTTGTTGACAGCAGTTTCTAACAAAATAAGTACATCTTTTCTTAGTTTAGTTACACGTGAATTAAGTTCTGCTTCAAAAATTTAAATAGGTCATTAATAAAAAGAACTGTGGGGTGGTTTGTTTGTTGTTTTTTTTTTTTTTTTCTGGTAAACCCGTGGTTTTTCATTAAATTAATTCCATTAGAGTAATAGTTCATTTTGTTTAGAGTTATGTGAAAAAGACTACAATGTCTACATAAAAATCAGAAAGAAAAAGCTTATGGGAATCAAGGGTATTACTTTACATTAAAAATAGACAAATATAAGTTAAAATATTTTGTTGAAATGTATTTGGTCAAGTTTTCACTTCATAGAAAAAAAACCAACAATGGCACAATGAAGCATTTTAATATTTAATCTTAATTTTTAGTTCAAAATCCTCCATACCTCTACCACAAAAAATAATACAATAAACAGAAAATGTTATTTAAACAACTTTCAAAGCACTCAAAGTGTTTGAGACCAGTTTTGGTTAGCAGCTTGTCCTGCCTGGTAAATGCTCCATATAATGATGCTCTGGATATTATTTGTTGCATGAGGTTTTGATTTCTACTTAAGAAATTTATTATAAGCTTGTTCAGTTGCTGAGTTTGTAACCTCCTAATTCTTGCAATAACAGATACAGCTATATAAAATCCTTTCTCAGAAACAGATTACCTTAGTCAATCACTTAGAAAGCAGAGGTCTTTTCATAATCTTTTTTACCAATAAATAAATCACTTTAGGAATAGCTAACCTCCCAGACACGCGAACGTCAGGATAACTATATTTAAAAGTACATTAAGCCTAAATATTTGTACTAAACTCCCAGTAAAGTCCATGAAAATACTGTCTCTGTTTTCAGTGGAAGTTGCAAATACCCTAAGACCACTCACCCCAACCCAATGCAATATAGAGCATCTGATTCATCCATACTTAATGTACTAATATAAAAGTAATTCTGTAGATTCATTTTGTCGCACACTATAAAAACATCAAAGGGCAGGTACAGGTTTCCCAAACCAAAAGATTAATAATAAAATGTTCAAACCATTTTCATTGTTGGATATTATCCAACAAATTAAGGTAGACTGCAAAAAATATTACCTTTCTTCTCCTGATAGTTGGGGATAAAGGCTTTTCAAGTTCTTACCATGGCCTGTTTATTCATTAAAGATGCAAAGTTATAAACTGGGTAAAAGACAAAATTAATTTTTGTTCAAAGATGTCATTTTCTCTGTGTTAAAATGGTTATTGGTACAGCTTAATGGATAATTTACAATATTTGGCCCAGCTGTACACTGATACATTGATTTCTTGATCTTGCATCATTAATGAATGCAATTCCATTGAAAAGATATGAAAAATGCCTACAGCTAGACAGGCCTTTCACAAAAAAGAAATGAGACTGAGAAAATACACTTTCAGGAGTGTATCGAAGCAGTCCACTTCAGTGAATTGTACATGGTGATACATAATTGATTTTGCTGCACCTGAGGAGAACAACGAGGCTCACAGAACTTTACCATTAAGAACACATAAGCCCACATAAATTGCACCTCAGAATTGTCCAGAATTCAGTTGCTGCTGCGCTGAGAAGCTGCTTAGAATAAGAAGGCCCAAGGGGGGAAGAACTAAAATGAATAAACATTCCTCAAGTTTCAGGCACCATCGAACTGTTTTGTTAACTGGTGTTAGGAAACAATATATTCAACACGGCATTTCAAAATTAAGGGCTCAATGGCTTCCCAGTTTATTTCTTCAGGTTCTTAAAAATGTTCTTCTTTACAATAGATTTTCACAGGCAGTATCTGCATTCAACTTAGCTTAAGGCCGCAGCTGTGAGAGCTCTCTGCCTTGCAAAGATGAATGATAATAGAAAGAAAATCAGAAAACTCAGTTTTAACAACCCAGAATATTTCCCTGGATTCTAGACAACAAAGTGAACTGGAAAAAAAAGAATCCTTGAGGGATGTAACTACATAATTTTTTGGAGAAAACACACCAAGTACTGGAAATAACATTTTCAGTATATTTAAAGAAAGGTGAATAACTGAAGAATAAGACAAAATATCACAAAGAGGAAATCATAAAAATCTGCATTGTTATGTTTCAATTGTTCTGTACTGGTATGTTGAATAACAGGTGTACAACTGTTGTACAATTAACACACACCTCCCCAAACTTTATTATTAAAAGACCTCCAGAATGTTATCTTTTAGCCTGGCCCTAATATTACTCCTTCATTCAGGATACATAACTAATATTATCTCTGGCATTCACATCTGCTCTGATGAATATGGTTACAATTTTTCCAACACTAACCAATCCGTTGATGAGTAACCTATTTCCACCACTAAGTAATCTATCGCTATTAGAGCTTCAGAGAGAAGAGCTACTATTGCGCAACAGGAGATGCCTACCCAACTCTAAGGAACAAGATGGGAACAAATCTACCAGCAAAATGCAATCATATAAAACATCTAACTTCACTGTTTTCACCAGCATTTGCCAATAAATTCTTATTTATTTCACTTTTCAGGAATACAAAAGAGTTCATATATATAGTTATTTAAATCTGGGGCAGATTCTGAACATTTGTGAACTTCAAACACAAGAAAGAATCAAAGTAATTTGAATATGAAAAACCCCAAATTGCTGTGTTTGATTAACAACAATTCAATTAGTCTATGATTTTATTGTTCCTATTTAAACCAATACAGTACTGGAATATCAAAGTCTATATTTATGTTTTAAATTCTGTGTTATGTACACAAACTAAGGCTTCAAGAAACTTGATCTTGAACTTAAGATTTATTTAAACTCTCCAATTCTCTGTTGCCTTCACTGCATTTTATAATGTGGCAAAAGAGTGAATTTAAGAAGAAAATGCTGCCTGGAGCAGCCTTAATCACCTTCCAACAGCCAGCTTTCTTTTTGTCTTCTGTTCCTTTCCTTGCATCTTCTTCAGGTTTGCAAATTGTACGCAAACATCTATAAGATTCCACCTATCAACTAATGCTCCAAGTAGAAGACTCCATTAAAGCATGTTGAAGAGTACTACTGGTAAAAGGGGACAAGATTGACTATCTGTGAATGATCAAACCTCTTCTATCCTCAAATTCAGGATCAATGTGCAAACAAGGTTCAAGAAGCTAACAGGTTCATGATATGGATCAAGTGTTAAAAGCCTGGAATGTATTACAGTAACAATTTTTTAAAAACAGAACAGAATGTGACTTAGTCACCTATTGGAGAAAACAATGGGTCACTAAGTAATACATTAGCCTGAATCTAGGTTCAATTCTAAATTGTGCCATTAACTTCCCACATTTTTTTGAATGTGTGAATTAAACCACTTATTCTAGAGTGAAATACACATAGGTGGATTTCTACTATACATCAGTCCTTTTAAAAGTGCCATGTTAAGTCCCACTTTTATGGAAACATTAATTTACACTCCTAAAAGTGACTGCCCTCATAAAATCAGGGTTGTATTCTGTTCCCATTGAATACCTCAAACATAATTTTTAAATCACGGTGTTCTCAAAGACACTCTATAATTAATAACAAAAGAAATTAAATAGATAACATTCCATAAGCAAACTATCTCTGATCGTTCTTTTCTGCTGACAGAAATAAAGATTTTTAAGTCAATCAAAGTCTGCTCATTCATCTGAGAACAATATTTTGTTGAATATTTCAGATATTGACGATAAATCTATCTACAGTAATTGACTGGATTTTGTTTGAAAACATACTGTAGAGCATTAATGAATACACCAATGTAATGAGCTGCAGCTGCTTGTTGACAGCAGTACACAGTATATTATGAAGATATTTTTTACATCTCTGATTAGCAAAGTCCTTTTTCACACTTTGATTACTAAGAAAAGTTATATACTTGCCCGTGAGACTTTTTTTTCAGTCTACTAGCTGAGAACTTCAGTGACTGGCAAAGAAAATGTCTGACTATTCAGCTCAATTCAAGACTAACTTTAGTTGCTTCAGAGCCAAACTCTCCTTTCACTGTACCGGTTAATTTTCAAGATCACACAAAATAAGGACAGCCCTGAAGGGTATACAAGGCCCAGTACAAAAGTTGGTTGAGAGAATTCTCATCCCACAGAAAAGAATATGAATGAGGATTTTAAAGAGTCAACATCATTGTGTGGTAGTCATTTGACACCTTGCCGCTGATTCAGAAGTGCAGGGTCATCCATTTCAGACTTTCACCTTATACAAGTAGCAGTCTAGGACTGACTTCAAAATACTCTGGCATCAGTAATTTCTCTGAAGTCAGGCATTTTCCTAACAATAAATACATGAAAATCATTGTCTGCCATGTCAAATCTTTTCTTTCAAAATGGAAAGCTCTATTCTGTTCGTTCCTTTATAGAAAAAAAACATAATACCAATAACCAGAAAAACCCCACACAACTCAGAAATCACCCAAATGCCTGCCATGAACTTTCTGGGGAGGGAATTCTCTCCTAAGAGAATCTCCAACCTTCTCATTAATTTTTGTCATTAACATACACATATGCAACTCACCCTGTAAAAGAAAATATTGTTTTTCTGGTCACAAGACAATAGCATCTAATGGGTTAGATTTTCAAAGCTTTTTATGTACCTAAGGCAATTCATAGGAAATGACTTGGATTTTCAGTAGCACCTACACAGGTTATGTTCTTGGCTCACACTGGAAAGAGTAATGAGTTATGCAATAAAAATACACTTTGGCATAAATTACACCAATCTGCCACAGGCTGTTTTCAAATTACTGCTGTAAAATACACTGTATTTGTCCAACAGTTATTGCTTTGAATCACTGCAAATCTCTTGATCTGTGGCCAAAAGCCTTAGTTTTACCAAGGTCAGTGCTTAACATTTCATATGTCTTTAATCAATTTTTTCTTTCTACAGATAGCTCACCATTATTATTGTCCTATGATTTTTACTGAAAAGTTTTACAAACCAATAGTATTATTTCCAGAGCTGATAGGTCAGGAAAACCCTGAAGCTGTCATTAAAATTCACAAACATTCTCTCATGAACTATTTTACCCTATATATATATTGCTGCAGGGTGGCTCAAAATATGACAGGTGCAAAACCAAAAATATACCTGAACTGCATTTTAATTTTGTCTTTCTCATATTCATATTTCAAAAGAGTTTTCTTTCTACCAAGCCATTTCTAACAACAACATTACAAACACTTTCAAATCTATAAATAATTGCTAATCCTTTTCCAGGTCATAATAGACTGACTTTCTTTTGAGATATACCTTTCTGCAAAATGGTTTTCCATTTTAAATATGTATTTTCTTCTTAATACCTTGTGCTTAATGCTTTTTGGAGAAAGGGAACTTAGCATTTTATTCAAAGTGTATTCCTGAAATCCTTGTCTTTACATAACGTGCAATCTCCATGTTGGAAAGAAGGCTAGCTCTAAAGTTCACCGGAGTTGGAAAGAACCTGCCTTTTGATTATTATGGTCCTTGCTTCTCAGTAAACGCCTCCTTCCTTTTTAATACTAACGAAGTCCTACCTTTGATTATACTTGGCTTTGTCTTTTAAACTTTCCTTTACCCCAAAGTGAAAAAAAACCTGTGTCCAGTTTTGGGCTCCCCAGTTCAAGAGGGACAGGGAACTACTGGAGCGAGTCCAGCGTAGGGCAACCAAGATGATTATGGGACTGGAGCATCTCCCTTATGAGGAAAGGCTGAAAGAGCTGGGACTCTTTAGCCTGGAGAAGAGAAGGTTGAGGGGGGACCTGATTAATGTTTACAAGTATCTAAAGGGTGGGTTTAAGGAGGACGGAGCCAGGCTCTTTTCAATGGTTCCCAGCAACAGGACAAGGGGCAATGGGCACAAGCTAGAACATAGGAAGTTCCATTCAAATACACGGCAAAACTTCTTTACAGTGAGGGTGACAGAGCACTGGAACAGGCTGCCCAGGGAGGTTGTGGAGTCCCCTTCTCTGGAGATTTTCAAGACCCGCCTGGATGCAGTCCTGAGGGATGTGCTTTAGGCAATCCTGCTCTAGCAGGGGAGTTGGACTAGATGATCTCTAGAGGTCCCTTCCAACTCTGAAGATTCCGTGATTCCGTGAAAGGTAAAAGCCCAGGGACTGGATTTTATGCACCGGGATTGTTTTACTCCAGTATTACATAAAAATTCCTTGAAAAAAAAACAGAAGCAAATTAATAGAAAATTCCAATTGATTTTAATGAGGCCAAAACTTTATCCTACATACCTCTGTTTTCTTTCCATTTAAAGCAATGAGACCCTTATTTAAACAATTACATAAACATGCACAAGCTTCTCAATTTAAATATTATAGAGCCAAAAATCTGTTCTTGTAGCCTTGGGATCCCTGGCCTAGACCAAAAAGCCAAATTCAAACTTTTGAAAATGGAGACAACAGTTTGGGTGACAATCCACCTGTATAAATAACAGCAAAAACTTTCTGTTATAACTATCAGTGATAAGTCCATACCACACTGAAGCTCATGATTTCAAGCAGCACGCTATAAATTGAAAATTAATCCTTGACCTTCCTCAGAAGCCACTGTTTTCACCGCAAGGCAGCTGAGGCTGTACGGCCCTTGAATGGTTTAAGTGCCACACTCCTACACCAGGGTTGTACTGTTATCAGACAACTCTGCTGGCACAGATTTGGATTCTTGGTAAAGCAAATACCAGCTGTGAAAAACGGCAGTTAGTAGTGACTCTTTAGTCTAGGACTATGGAGTTATCCTGGTATGCATCTATTCAGCTATCCCAGTATGAAGTGGTGGGAATCGTAAATATCCACATGTGATCTGGTTCAAAACACTCCTCTCGGACTTAAAGGTCTCCAATAACATTTTGCAAGCTGTCTGTAGGATCAGGTAGGCTGGGCATTTCTACATAAAACCAGGAAGTCACACTCACATTAGTCTTACTCTATTCTCATGAATATTTGCTTAGAGACATGTAGAGTCACCAACCTTGGAGATATTCAGAACGCGGATAAACAGAGCCTTGCTAACCTGATTCAGTTTTAAAGTTGGACCAGATGAGTGCCACAGAGACCTTCCAACCTTAGTTATTCTATGATTAAATGATTCTATCAAACTATGTGGAAAATCTCCATGAAGTACCAATCCGTAACTCCGTTCCGCAATATTCAATTTATCTGTTCTGTTTAGAACTCTAATTTTAGGGTTTCTAATTTTAAAATACTCTTGGGCATTTTATAATTGAGGGGGAAAAAATTAAACTCTGAACTTATCAGTTCCTTCAGGAAAATCATAAACAATAATTAGTTATGAGGTAATTTCATCACTATACCCATAATTTTCCAAACATAACAGTTAGGTCAAGGTTGTTAGGTTTCGCAATTTTAGTGCCATTCTGGTGATATCTGAAGTTTTATTTGATAGTTTTAGGCCCAGCTTCCAATGATTCTCTCTCATTAAAAAGAATATCTCCTCTGTGCAATGTGTTATGCATGAGTTAGTAGAAGAAAAAAAAGAAATACTATTTTCCTTTTAAAAAACATCATGTTCAGTATTGAGAAACAGTTTATATATTTGAAATGCGTGGGAATGGCAATGCTATAGTATAGTAAAAATATACAGACATTGGTCACTTAGTGTTTTCCACAGACGCTACCTAACTACCACACATTTTTCTTGCAGAGATCATGTATTCACGAAGCTTTATCACCTACAAAACATTTGGAGTATGTAACATACCCTGGCTGAAGACAGAATCACTCATTTTTCTATTTTAAAACAAGACCAATTAAGAATTAGTACCTCAGATTTTTCTTTTGTAAATTCTTACATGGAAATATGAAAGAGGTCAACTGATCCAGAAATAATATAACTAAAGAGGAATTGCTTCAAATTCCTCTCTGTAGCCAGTGCCATACCCTCAAACCTATTAGGAATTTTAATATTAAATGCTGGTTAATACTGCCAAAAACCGGTAGATCCTTAGTATGCAAATAAGCCTTCACTCACAGTTTATTCATAGCAAAGTGCACAATGCAGGATGCATCCAACAATATCATGTATACATTAAATCTCTATTTGCTGTACACAGTATACAAGATTGCTCCACATATATACTGCAGATGTTCCTCAGGAATCTCACATTTGGTCCCCACAGCTCTTAGACATCCAAAAACCTACAGATCACTGTTCAAATATAAAAGGTAAATCTTCAATTACAATACAAACCAACTGAAATAGTTGGTTTGCCTACAGAAGACACTGTAGTTCAGTGAACTACTAGTTAACTGGGGAACAGGGGGAATAATCTACAGTTCTAAAAACAGAGACAAGAGAATTTTTCCAAACTGATCAAGACTCAAGTGAAAGCCACTGTTCATTTGCCTTAAGTGGTAGGTGAACACTGCTAAGCATGAAAGAAGAGGAATCTTTTCATTTAGGAAAGGAATTGTCTTAACTTCCATGGGAGAAAGTGTCAGCAATCAAGAGCCTGATTCAAAAGAAATAAATGAACACTTTCTAGAAGCTGAGCACCCCCATTTACAGTGAAACCCAAAAGCAACCAGTTCATTCTGTACCTCGCAAAAATCTGCGATGCCACAAACCATAAGACGGTGCAATATGTCTATTTGAGAGGAATAGGGTTTTTTCAACCTTAATTTGGAAACCTAGCTTATTTCTGAAGAAGAGATTCCAACTAGGTATAAATTAGAGATGAAATATAAATAAATTTCATATTTTTATAAAGTGTCATGGAAACTTAGAGCAACTAAGAATATAGTATATATTTCATGTTTTCCCCCAAACTATACCTGTATTTTGGAAAAATGATAAGCAAAGTAACACAAATGCAAATTTACAGGGGATAGAAAACACAGAAGGTTCTAATTTCAAACCACAGGTACCACCACCTGTCATTCAACCCTACACAGAATGATGAGAACCAGAACGAACTCTGTAATGCTAAGCCCCAGATTTGCTGCTCTGGCAGCAGTCCTCTCTGGCTGATCAGCTTTGTGACCAATCTTGTTTTCATTACCTACTTCCCCAGTGAGGAATTACGTTTAGTTATGATTATGCTTGTCCAATTATAAATACAGCAGATAATCAAGCAATAGAAGGACTAGATAACTTAAGGATATTTTGAATTTAGAAATTATTGAGAATTACTCAGGAAGAAAGAAAATGCATTGCCATTCAGAAGTGTCTGTGATTACAGACATATAAATTAAGTCATTTTCAGAGCTGCCAACATGAATTGGATGCCCAGATTTAGTAAATCTCAATGTGATTTACTTGTCTAGATAACAGCCTAAAAAGAATAAAGACTCTAAATACTTACACCTGTAATTAGCCATAATCTTCCTCCAAACTAGTTTGCAAACTGCACTTGATGACATGTTTACTACTAAAATGAAGTTATATTGTCATAGTGCCTAGGACAAGAACAGGACATATTGTGCTAAACTCTGAATAAATGAAGGAAAAAGGTGATCCTGGATCATACGACTTAACATAAGAAGTACTTACACCTTGCACATCTAACACCAATTACAGATTGCAGTGGCATTTTTTGACTGTTCCCCATCCTGAAATGTCACATTAGACGAACTGCAGTGAGAAGGAGAGCTCATTCTTTAGCAGCATTACATCAGAACGGGTTCACTAAGGCAAATATCTGAAATACAGTTTTTGCCCTTGCTGAACATCTAGCTCTAAGAAGCTCCTTTTCTGCAAAAAAGGAAAGGTATATGAGAAAATACTTTCTTTTTTTTTTTTTTTTAATGCTCACGCTATAATCAAAACTGATTGGAAAGCAGTAAAACTCTATATACAGCTGGGAAAGGATGAAACTGCAGTGCAGAAACAGTTTCACCCAGTGGCAGCTTGCCACTGAAATGATAGTAGGCAGTTATATAAAATGGACATTCTACATAAAACTTCATTGCCAGTTTTCTAGCTCTACAGGGTTGGTGCTTGACTCCGTCAATGCTTATGGACATTGTACTGCTCATAAAGTTATTGGATTAGAAAATATATCTGAAGAAAATATGGCTCCTAGTGCACGCAGTAGTTTGAAATCATCCATATTCATTTTGACGTGCTTCCATAAAGACGTATGATACTTCAGATGCACATCTTGGCAAGCCTGAGAATTTTAAAAAGGCTTTACTGAGAGAAGTGGCATGTTCAATGAGTGGAAAATATTCCAGAGTTTTCTAGGGACTGGACTCCTAAATAACAAGAAAAAATGCTTAAAACTAGAACCATATGCTCACACTGTTCAGTGGGTTTCCCAGTGGGTGGTACATGAGAAAATAGGCTTTAATATCTGTTTCTGACTTAAACTATGGGAAGGTGATAAAGTCTATCCACTGAATGGCAAAATATTTCACAATGAAATCTAAAGAGAAGCTAGTCTAACTATAAAATTACATTTTAACAGTGAAACATCTCAGCGTTTTACCCATGAAACTTAGTAGCATTTTAAGGCCAATCCATCTCCAGCTGAAGACTTCCCCAGATCTGAATAGAAGAATTAAGCATCAAGCTCTGTACTAGCAGAGATAATTTTTCCACTCTTTATGTAATGACTTACATATCGAGAGAAGTGAAATCAGTATATGTTTCCAGGATGTTTATGGGAAATAATAATCAAAATCACTTGACTGAGCATCTGTATTATCCTTAGTATGACAACATATACCAGACAATATATAGAAAAAGTCTAATGCAATGAATTAAATAAAAAAGCAAACTGAATGAGTAGCAAGTGCAGAATAAAGTATCATATAGCCTTTTCTCTTAGTCTTGAAAATGCTGCAGTTTTGGGGTTTTTTTCTGCAATGTTTTGTGTGATATGATTGCGGATATCTCTTTGAAAGGCCAGTCTATTTGGGTCAGGGAAGACACAAAGATAGGGCCAGGGTGAGAGAGTTTTCATTTAGTAATTTTTAAGTGATTAGCAGAATCAGAAATTTAACTGTTTGTTTCGTCATTAATGCTTACAGCAAAACTATTATTTCACTTCTCAAAAATCAGTTGTCAGTATCATATCAGTTGTGTGAGAGTGACAGAGCCCTGGCACAGGCTGCCCAGAGAGGTGCTGGAGTCTCCGTCTCTGGAGACATTCCCAACCCACCTGGACGCGTTCCTGTGCAACCTGCTCTAGGTGACCCTGCTCTGGCAGGGGGTTGGACTAGATGATCTCCAGAGGTCCCTTCCAAGCCCCACAATTCTATGATTCCATGTGAAGATGCTATCGAATGATATGAATAATATTTAAAGGACTCACTTTTAGTATGCAAGAACCCATGATGTTACTGAAGGTAAGTGATAGCTTTTTGATAGTAAATAGCTTTAAAGAGAGACCTCTACATTTATAGCACTACCTCCTTCAATCCCCTATCAATTTGACATTTCTCTGTAAATGAAATCAGAAAGACATGATGACTTATCAAAAAAAAAAATTAAAAGGACATTTCAAAGACGGCCAGCCTGAAGAGAATAATGGGGGAGTAAATTGGGATCAAGGCTGCAATAGAGAATACTAAAACTGACAGATAATTGCCCACATTATTATCAACATCAAAATGAGTATTTGTATTTTACAGCAGTGAGAGCTTTCTTCGAATGAGTTTACTAAAGCAGAAGCCAACAGAAAGGAAGATTTGCAAACTGGTCAAGAATATATGCTTGTTCGTTGTGAGTTCTAGTCCTGCTTCCTCAGCTACGCGTCTTCTCATAGATCTTCATAGACCTTGTTGTTGGCTTGATTATAGCATTAAACAAACCTGATATACAGTATACAATACACATACTATGTTATTTTTCAGGTGTACTCTAAGATTGGATAGTGCCTGATGCTTTCACTTAGTTTGATTGTGCATTTCAGAAACGGCTTTTAACAAGTAGGTAATCCAGGTAGCACAGTAGAAAGTAAACTATGTTTCATTTTGTTTCAAAGAATGGTAGGGGTTGGAAGTGACCTCTGGAGATCATCTAGTCCAAACCCCCGCTAAAGCAGGTTCACCCAGAGCAGGTTGCACAGGGTCATGTCCAGGCGGTTTTGAATATCTCCAGAGAAGGAGAATCCATGGTCTGTCTGGGCAGCCTGTTCCAGTGCTCTGCCACTCTCAGAGTAAAAAAGTTTTTCCTTATGTTCAGGCGAAATTTCCTGTGTTCTACTTTGTGCCTGCTGCCCCTAGCCCTGTCACTGAGCACCACTGAAAAGAGTCTGGCCCCATCCTCTTGACGTCCCTCCTTTAGATATTTATAAGCATTGATAAGATCCCCCTCAGTCTTCTCTTCTCCAGGCTAAACAGACCCAGGTCTCCCAGGGCCTTTCCTTATAAGGGAGGTGCTCCAGTCCCTTGATCATATTCATATCCCTCTGCTGGACTCTCTTCAGTAGTTCCTTGTCTTCTTGAACTGGGGAGCCCAGAAGTGGACCCAGTACTCCAGATGTCACCTCACCAGGGCAGAGTAGAGGGGGGAGGATGACTTCCCTCGACCTGCTGACCACACTGTTTTTAATGCACCCCAGAATACCATTGGCCTTCTTGGCCACAAGGACACATTGCTGGCTCATGGTCAACTTATTGAACACCAGGACTCCCAGGTGCCTCTCTGCAGAGCTTCCTTTCAGCAGGTCAACCCTTAACCTGTACTGGTGCATGGGATTATTCCTCCCTAGGTGCAGCACCCTACACTTGCCCTTGTTGAACTTCATTAGGTTCCTCTCCACCCAGCTCTCTAGCCTGTCCAGGTGAATGGTGGCAAGCTTTCTGGTGTGTCAGCCGCTCCTCCCAGTTTTGTGTCATCAGCAAACTTGCTGAGGGTATGCTCTGTCTCCTCATCTGGGTCATTGATGAATACGTTGAACAAGAATGGGCCCAGTACTGATCACTGGGGAACACCGCTAGCTACAGGCCTTCAACTGGACTGTGCACTGCTGATCACAACCCTCTGAGCTCTGCCATTCAGCCCATTCTTTATCCACCTCACTGGCCGCTCATCTAACCCACACTTCCTAAGCTTACCTGTGAGCATGTTATGGGAGGCAGCGTCAAAAGCCTTGATGAAATCAAGGTAGACAACATCTGCTGCTCTCCCCTCATCCACCCAGCCAGTCATACCATCATAGAAGGCAATCAGACTGGTCAAGCATGATTTCTGCTTGGTGAATCCATGTTGACTGTTCCTGATAACCTTCTTTTCCTCCACAAGCTTAGAGATGACATCCAGAATGAGCTGTTCCATCACCTTTCCAGAGATGGAGAGAAGGCTGAGTATTTTCCCAGGTCCTCCTTCTTGCCCTTTTTGAAGACTGGAGTGACACTGGCTTTCCTCCAGTCCTCAGGCACCTCTCCTGTTCTCCATGACCTTTCAAAGACAATGGAGAATGCCTTCACAATAACATCTGCCAGCTCCCTCGGCACTCGTGGGTGCATCCCATCAGCACCCATGGATTTGTGGATGTCGAGTTTGCCTGAATGATCTCTAACACGATTGTCCTCAACCAAGGGAAAGTCTTCCTTTCTCCAGGCTCTCTCTCTTATCTCCAGGGCCTGGGATTTCTGAGGGCTGCCCTTAGCAGTAAAGACTGTAGCAAAGAAGGCATTCAGTAACTCCACCTTCTCTGTATCCTCTGTCACCAGGGCACCCACTTCATTTGACAGCGGGACGACATTTTCCCCAGTCTTCCTTTGCTACTGATGTACATGAAGAAGCCCTTCTTATTGTCCTTGGCATCCCTTGGCAGGTTTAATTTTCAAGCAGGCCTTAGCCTTCCTCATGGCTTCTCTGCATATTTTGACAACATTCCTATATTCCTCCTGAGTGGCCAGTCCCTTTTTCCACATTCTGCAAACTTCCTTCTTCCATTTGAAGTTTTCCAGAAGCTACTTGCTCATCCATGTAGGTCTCCTGCCTCCTTCACTTGTTTTCTACTCATAGGGATGAACCAGTCTTGAGTTTGGAGGAAGGGGTGCCTGAATATTAACCAGCTCTTTTAGACCCTCCGCTACCTTCTAAAGCTCTGACCCATGTGATTCCTCCAAGTATGTCTTTGAAGAGGCCAAAGCTAGCTCTTCTGAAGTCCAGGGTTGTAATCCTACTTATTGCCCTGCTTCTTCCATGCAGGATCCTGAACGCCACCATCTCATGGTCACCACAGACAAAGCTACCCCCAACCGTCACATCCCCAGTCAGTCCTTCTTTGTTTCTTAATACAAGGTCCAACAGCATACCTCTCCTTGTTGGCTCCTCCACCACCTGCGTCAAAAAGTTATCATGAACGCTCTGCAGAAACCTCCTGGACTGTGCATGCCTGGCTGTGTTGCCTTTCCAGCAAATGTCACAGCGATTGAAGTCCGCCATGAGAACCAGGGCCTGTGATTGTGAGGCCTTTTCAGCTGTCTGTTAGAGAGCCTCATCAACTTCCTCTTCCTGACCAGGTGGCATGTAGTAAATACCCACAACAGTGTCACTCATATTAGCCTGCCCCTTAAGTCTTACCCATAAGCTTTCGACTTGTTCTTCATCCACCCCAAGGTGGCTCGATACATTCCAGCTGCTCTCTCACATAGAGAACAACTCCCACCACCATGCCCTGCTAGCCTGTCTTTCCTAAAAAGTACACAGATATCCATGACACTGTTCCAGTCATGAGAGCTATCCCACCATGTCTCTGTAGCTGCAATGAGATCATGGTCCTGTGACCACATACAGATTTCTAGTTCTTCCTGTTTATTCCCCATGCTGTGTGTGTTGGTGCATAGGCATTTCAGAGAGGTTAAGGTCCTGCAGGTTTCCCTGGAGGAGTGCAAGAGAATCCATTATAGCCACACACATTCTTCAGGTGGTTGGCCTTCTGATTCTCGTCTTGGGAGTCAGCTAAGCTCTGGTTGAGTTGGCTTATTCCCCAGTTGGATGGCATGGCATGGCATGAGCATTGCCACCCTGGACCCCACCCCCCAAGTCCTTCAGTTTAAAGCCCGCCTCCCAAGTTGTCCAGCCTGTTTCAACAGTTTCACTCTAGCATACAGTTCTCCGGGGTCCAACCGTACTGAAGCAACTGTCTTCAGAAGCAGGTCTTCTCCATAAAGCTCAGCTCTTCCTTGGCTTAAGTCTTTTTGTGTAACCTTGACAGTGATTAACTTCATCAGAGAAAATTACCGCTCCCTTCTTATCTCAGGAAATTAAATATAAACTGTCTTTAACTTAATCCTATAATCAATACATAATGTTTCAAGTATAAGAGATAGACAGTACTTTGGAAACTGAGCCATCCAATGCGCAATACTCCAGACACCTACATGCAGATAACATAAATTCTGATCTTTTACTGCTAGGTGCTGTTCAAAGAAATGTTTTATATTTTGGGCTTTTTACCTTATAGGTTTTGACTGCAAAGCCAACTCGCAGATGCCAGCAAAATAAAATTTCTATGGAAATCCTAGAACTTGAATGACATTTTCCAAAGATCTCTTTATTAAATAAGGTAAGAAAGAGGTATGTATTAAAATTACAGGAAAGTTTTCAAAAAATTGATGTTGCTGAAAAAGCTATGTTAACCTGGACACTGTAAAGGTTATAAAACCATTTTATAAGCACTAACAGAAATCCCATATTGTCTATTAAAAAATTTATCAGCAACCCTGAAAATTTATTTCTTCTACAGCATAAAGCATAATTGAAAGGAATAAACAAAGAGGAGCTAGGTTAATAGTGCACAGCTATAGAACAAACTTTACTCTAAAGAACTGTGAAAAGGAAGATAATGAATACCTTTTAAATCATGCTGCACAATAGGAATTTATTCAAAATGATAATACTTACTAAACCAAATTTTCATTTTCCAGGTGTTTTTATAGATAAGTCTTCTTTTTACTTCATGTGCTGTATGTTGCTTGGATTGATCCTAAAGTTAGGATGACTTTGAATCACTTAACTTTTTCTCGCTTAGAGAACAGGGAAAAAATCCATTCTACTGAATTTATTTTACTTTTCAACACATCAAGAAACTTCCGCCTAAGTTTAAGCATTTTGTGAAGATGTTATATGTGAATTATGTGCTGTAAAGATACACAATGAATTTTGTCTCAAGGACTGAATGTATTTGAAGCAGAATATGAGGGCATCAACATACTAGTTGGTAATTAGGCCAACATATACAAAGCTGAAACTATGAGGAAGGAGAACTGAGTGGCTTTCCTCAGGGGTCAGAAGTGGGACCAGTGTTTTTTAACGTCTTTGTTGGCAACATGGCCAGTGGGATTGAGTGCACCCTCAGCAAGTTTGCAGACGACACCAAGATGTGTGGTGCAGTCGACATGCTGGAGGGAAGGGATATGATTGAGAGGGACCTGGGCAAGCTTGAGAGGTGGACCTGTGCAGACCTCATGAAGTTCAACAAGGCCAAGTGCAAGATCCTGCACGTGGGTCAGGGCAATCCCAAGCACAAATACAGGCTGGGCAGAGAATGGACTGAGAGCAGCCCTGAGGAGAAGGACTTGGGGGTGCTGATGGATGAGAAGCTCAACATGAGCTGGCAACGTACACTTGCATCCCAGAAAGCCAACCGCATCCTGGGCTGCATCAAAAGAAGTGTGGCCAGCAGGGTGAGGGAGGTGATTCTCCCTCTCTGCTCCACTCTTGTGATACCCCACCTGGAATACTGCATCCAGTTCTGGGGCCCTCAACATAAGAAGGACATGGGCCTGATCAGAGGGCTAGAATAACTCTCCTATAAAGACAGGCTGAGACAGTTGGGATTCTTCAGCCTGGAGAAGAGAAGGCTCCGAGGAGACATTATAGCAGCCTTCCAGCACTTAAAGGGGACCTACAGGAAAGATGGGGAGGGACTCTTCATCAGGAAATGTAGTGATAGGATGAGGAGTAATGGTTTTAAACTGAAAGATGGTAGATTTACATTATCTATAAGGAAGAAATTCTTTACTGTGAGGGTGGTGAGACACTGGAATAAACTGCGCAGAGAGGCTGTGGATGCCCCATCTGTGGAAGTGTACAAGGCCAGATTGAATGGGGCTTTAAGCAACCTGGTCTAGTGGAAGGTGTCCCTGCCCATGGCAGGGGGGTTGGAACTAGATGATCTTTAAGGTCCCTTCCAACTCAAACCATTCTATGATTCTATGATATCTGCAGATGTAATGTCATCTGGGAAATAAGTTGTCCGGTTGTCTAAAATGGTGTTGTGGACCTACACTGGGGTTGGAACAATCCTCATTATCAATACAGGCTGGGGGATCACATGATAGAGAGCAGCCCTGCAGAAAAGAAATTAGGGGTACTGGTGGATGAAAAGCTGGACATGAGCCAACAATGGGCGCTTGCAGCCCAGAAGGCCAATCGCATCCTGGGCTGCATCAAAAGAACAGTGGCCAGCAGATCAAGAGAGGTGATTCTCCCCCTCTACTCTGCTCTCCTGAGACCCCACCTGGAGTACTGTGTCCAGCTCTGGAGCCCTCAACACAAGAAGGACATGGACCTGTTGGAGTGGGTCCAGAGGAGGGCTACGAAGAATAACAAAGGGCTGGAGCACCTGTGCTATGAAGACAGGCTGAGAGAGTTGGGGTTGTTCAGCCTGGATAAAAGAAGGCTCCGGGGAGACCTTACAGCAGCCTTCCAGTACCTGAAGGGGGCCTACAGGAAAGCAGGGGAGGGGCTGTTTGCAAGGTCATGTAGCAATAGGATGAGGGGCAATGGTCTTAAACAAGAGCAGGGTAGGTTTAGATGAGACATTAGGAAGAAGTTCTTTACAATGAGGGTGGTGAGACACTGGAAGACGTTGACCAGAGAGGTGGTGGAGGCCCCATCCCTGGAGACATTCAAGGCCAGGCTTGATGAGGCTCTGAGCAATCTGAACTAGTTAAAGATGTCCCTGCTTACAGCAGGGGGGTTGGACTAGATGATCTTTAAGGTACGTTCCAATCCAACACGTTCTATGATTCTATGATTTGTGCAGCATATGAATCGACAATACCACAGATGCTCATGTTTCAAGATGTGCTAGAGCTACTGGACATGGTTAGAGCTTCTTTTTAACACAAAGATGACCACAGATCTCTTTTCTTGTCCTTTTTAACTGTTATGGTTCCTGTCTCTCTGGTCTATGCAACTCAACTGCTGGTAAGAAATTGCCTAACTCTACAGGTTAAAGGTCTATGAAAAATCACACCAGCAAAAATAGTTTACAATTGTCTAAAATATTTCTGAAATACTTTGCTACAAAACATTTTTCATGTACAGAACATCCCCTTGCAGTGGTCAGAATAAAAGTTTTACAGGACCTTATTTAGGATAATTAACTAGTCATTCAAACTCATACCAATATATTCTTTGTGTCACACCTCAGTGCCACTTGTTCATATATAACAATGTATAAAAGCCAAAGCCTTTTTCTTTTTAAAACAAATCACGGCTGTGAAGAAGATGGAAAACACTCACATGAAGTGAATTATACCTGTGAGGAAAATGGGGCAGTTCCCCTTGACTTCAAAGCACTTTGGACCGAACCCTAAGGAAGACGGGAAAGCCTAAATGAGGACAGACAAGTCAGATGAAAATCATTCACTAAACTGGCATTTTTAAGGAGTGAGAACAATGAAAGGAATCTTTTTAAAAAAAAAACAAAACACCAATAACAACAAATAGCTGGTGAGCACAGAGAAGTTTTTAGCAGTTTAGAAAACATCCTGTAGAAAAATAGTTACAGATAAAGAATAAGGTGCAGAGAAACACAAAGCTATTTCACACAGAATCACAGAATGGTAGGGTTGGAAGGGACCTCTGGAGATCATCTAGTCCAACCCCCCTGCCAGAGCAGGGTCACCCACAGCAGGTGGCACAGGAACGCGTTCAGGCGGGTTTGGAATGTCTCCAGAGACGGAGACTCCACCACCTCTCTGGGCAGCCTGTGCCAGGGCTCTGCCACCCTCACAGGAAAGAAGTTCTTTCTCACGTTGAGATGGAACTTCCTATGGTCAAGTTTGTGCCCATTACCTCTTGTCCTGTCGCTGGGCACCACTGAGAAGAGCCTGGCCCCATGCTCCTGACACCCACCCTTTAAGTATTTATAAGGGTTGATAAGATCCCCCCTCAGTCATCTTTTTTCCATACTGAAAAGACTCAAATCCCTCAGCCTTTCTTCATAAGAGAGGTGTTCCAGTCCCCTAATCATCTTGGTAGCCCTTTGCTGTACCCTCTCCAGCAGATCCCTGTCCTTTTTTAACCGGGGAACCCAGAACTGGACACAGTTCTAGTTTCTAGTAGCAGGTAACAGAATTTGATAATTTATAGTAGTCCTGATTAGAATCTTAGTATAACTTTTATCCTGAACCAGAAGAAGGAATGTGAAGCATGAATTATCCATGTGATCCAAATCAAAATTTCATGTTGAATTCCCTAGCGTTTGCTGGCTTGTCCTACTTATTTCAGTAGGAAATTATTTCACATTTAAATGTGCTCTGTTAAATTCGTTTTATTTTAAAAACCTAAGCTGGTTTTTTTTGTATTTTCTATTTGCAATATCACACAAGTTATGTCTCGCTTACTGTCTCATCTCTCCCAGTAAAGTGCAACACTATTTCGTACAAAAAGATCAAACAAAGCACACAGAAGGCTAAATGCCTGTTACCTAAAATAGCCTGTGTTTCAAACGGATTTCATTTCAAGGTAAATAAAGGCCCATTTAGCAAGTCTGGCATTTGGTTAGCTATACAATTTACCTTGCTGCAGGTCGTAGCTTTCAAGTTATCACAGAATGATAGCTTGCATGGGCTGTTTACTTCTTAAATACAATATAATACATTGAACAAAGACAAAGCTACTTCATCCTCAAAATGTCTAGCAACTGCAAAAGATATCATTAACACAGGACACAACACTCCTTTCAAGGCAGAACAGTCCCACGGATGCATACCATAGCTCTGTTGCTGCAGAGGCTGACGAAACATCTGGTTGTCAAAAAGTCTTTATGTATCAGCTTTATAACAGCACTAGATGAAATATAGCACCGTAGGGAAAGTCTGGATGGAACTGCTATTGATTAAGGCAGCAATCAGAAATGGCATAGTCTTGAATTTATTTTTCAGTTTTGCCACTGGTTGGTTTTAAAATTTCATGGAAATCACTTTTGTATCCTCCAGGCTGGGAGGACTGTCTCCTTCAATGCTTGTGCAGTACCTGACAGGAGGACTGAGAATCACAATGAATAATTCACACTTCAAGTAGCATGAGTTGTATCACAGTAGAGCAAACTCACGGGGTGCACATAGCTCCAAAAGCTGGATTCCTTCCTCAGCCACTGTATACCAGTACTTATGACTTCATAAGAAATTATACGTGTGCAGCAGTTCAGCCATCAAGGAAGTGATCAGCAGTAGTACCTGGTGGGGCACAGCCTTCTCTACTTAGCGCCACTAAGAGACAAAGGAAGGGTGAGCTCCTGGTAAGTAGGGCAAAGCACAAGGGTGCTTGTCACCAACTTGACCTGTTCTTCAGCCTTTAGGTGCTTTGTTGTGCTCCCAATGAACATGCCGACACACAGCTGACTGCTGGTCTAACAGCCTTACATTATATGAAGAATAAATACGCAGTTTGGGCCTATCTTAGGGAGATGAAGACGTACTGTAGTTCTGAAACCGTCTCCTGTACATAGGAGATAAAGATCCCCTGAATGTCTCCACATAACACCCATTCAGCTTTCACAGCACTTTTGCAATTGGATTGCAATTGGATTCCTTTTGAAGGGAACTAAACCAACAGCTTTTCTTTGAAAGCACCCCAGCACATGGCTGACTAGCACAAAGTCATCCACTGTGCACCTGGTACTCCTTTCCCTTCAGAAATCTTCAAACCATATGTTCATAATGTGACACTGGATCAAGGGACCAAGTGATCAGAATAAACCCTTGAATCACACATAATAAAGAGATGCATAGTCTCAGCAATAACTGCCTCAACGTACTTATCATATTGCAATGAAATACCTAATATAAACAAAGCAACAGTTTAATTTCAAAATTTGCTACATGGCAAATTCTGTGTCTCTGTGTCCATTTCAAAATTTGCCATCATTGGAGTAATGAGGATGAAATTTAAAGTAATGTTTAAGAGCACATTTTTAAAAATTGCTCTGATTATTTAGAAAGAGTACCAGAAAACATTACAGATGAATGTAAAACTCCCATTTGAGTCAAGTGCTGGGATCCTGCTTTGGTGGAACATGCGTGATTTAAGATGGTGGCTTTTTCTACTCAGTAGAACCACTTTCAGAATGAAGTAACAATATTAACTTCTGGGTTTAAACCAAGCTATGAGTGACAACCATCCCTCATGTGCCTTTCTCTTCTGAATATTTTTCAATGGTTAATCTTTATTCCACAAAGGTAGTTTTCCTCTTTTATGCTCTCGTATGCTCTACACTATTCTTCATAAAATTCTTCTTTTTGTCCAGGCACATTGTTTGCTCTGTAACTTCCAAACTCTGTAATTTGCCTTGCTGGGACACTCTAATTTTCTACTACTTCCTCAGACATACAGGGCCTGACTCCCATTTCATTTCCACCAATTTGTACTACTGTTACCTGCCTCCAGTGAACTCTCTCATAGTTTATATAGTGATACAAAAGCAATTCTGCACAACTGAGTTGTCTCTGCTTTTCAGCTGCCGTTAACTCTTTGTAATTGCCTCCAAGTTCTCAGCTGGTTTCTCTGGACTGTAGTCAGATGAGCAACCTTCTAATAACAATAGAAAGATGCGCTACCCAGTAGCTGATGAATAACTGAACACCCTGGGAATATTACTGATAGAAAGAAAGGCTTACAAATTGAATGGCTCTGAAAAATGGAAGAATAATAGAAGTCTGTTGGTGCATATTAGAGGGAGACTCTAAATGACTAAATTTTATGAAAAATGAGAAATAGTCCTAAAGTGATCATTTGAAACTAACAGGAAATATCTCCTCCTTCAGACAATGAGTCCCTTTCCGTCACACCCCTTTCTGATAATTTAGCCTCAGGCTTTACGTTATTTCAGACAGCTACATATGTAAGTACAGAAAGTAATTTTTATTTCATAAATTCGGACCTTTTAGAAGTAATCTTACCCATGGGTCTGTATTATGAATAAACAATATGTAAGCTTGCATATTGTTCTTTTTTCATACTTATCCATTGAATCACTGAGAAGTAAATTTCCAGGGGAATTGATCTATAGCCTAAGTCATTCCTTGGACAAGTGGCGAACAATCTGGAGGCAAAAAAACTTGTCTGTATAAAACATCCATTGAATAGCAAACACAGCCTCTAAAACAGCAGCATGTTCACAGGCTATTCACAGTCAAGACAAAGGGCTGATTCACAATCAGGACAAAGATAATTGGGCACCACAGCTCGTTCAAGCAGCTTTGGAACAAAGGGCCTATGTGGAGACTCAGTTTTAACTATTTTACCAATAAATATAATATCTTCTGTTCTGACACAAGAGTCCCTGGGTGAACATCCCAGGTCTTTCCTTCTGCAGTGGCCTGCACTTGCATTATAATGAAAGAAAATACAAAATGAAAATAATTTTTTAGAAGACCAGAACTGGCATATTGTAAGAAAACGTGAATTACTTTCTTGTGCAGTTATGACCATATAAGCACTATTTCCAGTTTGTTTCTGCAAAGTCATTGATAGTAATTCCACTGCTTGAAGATGCACAACTGGGGTAGACTTTCAATAACATTTTCCTGAATTAAGTTTATGCATTCAAAGAAGAGTGAGATCCCTACACTACAGAGAAGGTAGTCTCATTGCTCAGGACAGTTCTAGAGAATACAGGTCTTGCAGTGATAAGGCTGGAGTAACACCTGGATGCTTTCACTCCTATTCTAAAGCAAATCAATGGACTCACGGAGAAACCCATCCACTATGTTATTCAAGACCACAGAGTATGACAGAAAGGCAGTTCCATCAGCTTTCCAACGAGAAAGAGAGTGGTCCCTGGTTCCCAACTACATGTGCCAACTAAATTGCCTAGAAGGAAAATCCTAGCAATTCCCAATGTTGATGTATTAGCATTGAAATGCTAATCTGGACATTAATTAATGTTAAATTAGTTACAGTGGAATAAAATTACATCAACATAAAAATCAAAAGAGCTAAGCATAATTTGCCACTTAAGATAAATATTTCTGCTTTACATGGGAATTGTAACAAATGATTTCTATATCAAGTTAATTGATGCCAAATAACAGTGAAATTCCCTTGGAAGTGAATATTACATTCACATTATTTCCAATAAAAAAAAAAATTGTATTGTATGCTGTTAACATAAGAATAAGATTCCCACAGTCTGTACATTGAAACTCAAAATACAGTAGCACACATTCAGGGTAAAGTAATATACCACCACAATCCCTGTCCAGAAAAAGGGTGAAGTAAAAATTTCAAAAGCTCGATCTATATTTAATTGTATTTGTGAAAGTACCCATCATCCCCAATCGAGGTTTTCATCTTAGTGAACAATGGATATTGGCTTAAACCACCTAGAAATATTCCTCTCCAATGGGTAGTAGGCCAAACCAATCTTTCACTGCTACAGCATTTTGTCACCTTCAAGTGATGATTATCAAAACCGCATTCTAGTTAATATCATTTCTTCCTTGTAGTAGAAACAAATCGAGGTGTTATTTTTTTCCTTATAATAACTTTTATGAGTTCTAGATAAGTTTTCAACAGCTCCTGAGGATAAGAAGAATTACAATAAAGTTAGATAAGCATTTTGAAATAATCTATATCCTTAATGGTAGAAATATAGATACTGCTTATAAGACAGGTTATATCTTATATGTAATTTTACTGCTCTTATATAAAGAATCTACAACCAAAAATTCTTCAGCTATGCATATACCTGCATTAAAAGTACAGCACCTTGAATACAAGCCATGTGTCCCTGAAAGAACTTACATTATTAGTATATATGCAGCAACTATTCATGAAATGGAGAATTAATTTGATGCAATTGTAGGCTAAAATAGGAATCCAAGATACACGGGATGAATCATCACCATTTTCGATTGACTGTAGAGAGACCCTAGTTGGAATTAGACAAGTCAGATCCCACTTTCACCTTAGAATTTTCCAAGTAAAAGTGAGGCCTCCAAGACTTTTCCAAGCCTAGTTTTGTTAGAATACATAATTCCTTAAGCTCTCTTTCAAAATTCCATTTTACAATCCTATTGACTTCACTGAGCATAAGTGATTAATGAGTCTCAACATTCAGGTGGAAAAATAGAATTACCTAGTAATGGGTCAATACATCAATCAAAATGTATTTTGGTAGCTTGGAAGAGTTTAAGGTTGGTTGAAGGGAACTGCACACACTTAAAAACACAATGCACTGCCTGCAAAAACATTCTCATGCACTTCCGATGCAAGATGTCACATTTATTTTGCCATTATACCTGCAAGAATGAAGAACTAATCTCCCAGAACCCCTCAAGAATAAATTATGGTTTAATGATTAAGTTTTCTGCTATTTCTATTGGTAACGAGAAACACCATATCCACGACATAAAAAGCATCAGAATATTAAACTATGTTCCTCACAAAGTGAGGAATAAGACACTGACCTTCAATGCTGACTTGTTTTTCCCCTTTGTTTTTATTCAACATCATAGTAAATTATTCCATTTTAGAATCTCCTCTTGGCAATATGAAAAATAAGAACTAAAAATAGATTTAATTAGAGGGATTTCAGAAGTTGCATTCTATCAAAAATTCTGTCATAATGAACTGAAAAAGCATTCTTTACTCAGATAAAGCAGCTCTTTATCATCCTAGCACATAGCTATAATAGATTGGCATGTTACTATTTTTTAGAATAAACCTCACTGGAGTATGCTTTTAAGTCAGTATAGACACTTCCCCTTACAAACTAAATTTGTTTCTGAAAAATGAACCCAATATTTTAGTCATGCAAATATATACTTTTCTTTTTAATTAACATACTTCCTTTCCTCAGTCCATCCTTGTTATTGATATTTAATGATTTAAACTAGAAAAGATTACAAGAACTACCCTATGGGTTACAGTTTTCAGGGGTTTATGACACCGGAATGGATCTCTGCACCTGGGTGTAAAAGGAGAGCGGATTGTGCACCTGCTGAATATTTTCAAAGGAAAGTGCAAGCAGTGCCTTCTGTATAATTTTACTATGCAAGCATGTAAATTGCCACATAATTGCAGATTATTTTTCAAATTTCTACATAATTGTGCTTCAAAAATATGAACTTCCTATAACAAACAAAACTGAGGGCCAGATTTTTTCTTACTCCCACTACTTCACATCATTCTAGACCTGCAGAACAGCTATAAACTGGGATTAACAGGTTGGTTAGACAGGTTTATAGCTGCTTTCTATCCTTGCAATAGCAGATATCAAGCAAAACACAGTCAAATTTGAGCCTGAGGCTCAAAACATTATTTCAGATACAGAGCTAACCTTTTAAACATGGCACGTATAGGATGTCTGCCTAAGGCTGCAGACAGCTTGAAACAATCACGTGACAAGGTATATATTATCCACTTCATCTCAATGCAGTATTAACTCATAAACCTAATCTGGCTGGATATTAACACGGTTCACTGCTCAAGTACTAATAAACCAGAAAATAATAAATTTATCTACAAAAGAAAGCAATGAGGAATATCTTTTTAGTTTCTAATTAATTTTCACACTTAATCAGAAGATTAGGTGTATATAGTCCTGCACTTCAAGCTAAAGCGACAGTAAAACAAGACTACCCCACAGATATTTCAGAGTCCGAATAATTTGTTAAATCCCAGTTGCAACTTTCCCTTGAACATTGGAAATGCCACACAGGAACTACACCTTCCGCACCCACTAAGAAGTGTGCCCTAGCATCTTGTTTGTATAGACAACAGAAAACCCCTCCAATTTATATCAATTGAGTTTGAATTAAAGACAGGTAGACACAGTGCTTAGCGATATGGTTTAGTGATGGTTTGTGTCAGAGTTAGGTTGATGGTTGGACTAGATGATCTGAAGGTCCTTTCCAACCTAGGCAATTCTGTGATTAGGCACACACTAGCAGCAATAACAGTTCAGGCTGTGAGATAGGCCTATTTAGTGAACGAGGTGCCAACAGACCTTCCTATCAGAATAACGTGTCTACACACAGAGTATTTCTAATTAACAGGTTTTATAAAATAGGATTGTTTTGATTTATATCGACATGTTTGCTCTAGGTAACTATGAGCTTTGGGAAAAGATTGGGAGAAAAATCAGGAAAGAGCATGGTGCGTATGTGGGGGTATATGTTCAGGTTTATGATTCATGGATGACTAAACCACCTGCCTACCTCTTTCACATGGTGTAGTTATTTATCAAACACTAGTGCAGATCTAATGGATACACATGGAGATGAGACTTGTTGGATGCTACCTTTGAAAAATCAAATCTATAAACGGTGATGGAAACCATCATACTTGGCTGGTATGCTTGCTAACAAGCAAGAGCTTGCATATTAAAAAGACTGAAAACTAAAATTGAAAAGGACTAGAAGCAAATTCTCTGTTCTCTAACTCTATTAAGACTTTTAATAAATACGTGGTTTCATTACATTTCTTACAGACTGCTCATTTAATATTCTTTAGGTACAGCAAGCCACCAATACTTCTATTAAAAGTTCAGGTTTACTGAGTAAAAATGTACTTTCAGTCATTATATGAGAAAAAGAGGAACAGAAATGAGGAAGTAATCAAGTAAAAATGTTTTAATAAACAAGATTTAATGTCAGTATTTATTTCCTGTGATCTCTGCATGTAGTCTACACACAATTGTGAAGGATAAACGTATTTTTCTCTCTGGAATACTGCATCTGATAGTGTTTGTTGGAAAAAAGGTTATTGAAACAGTGGTTTTTTTAAAGATTTAATTAATGCTCATTAATTTATTTTTTTTTAGCTTAAATTTAAAATTAAAAGTGGTCTTCTAGTTTAATGCTGTACTTATGCTGAATTTCTTTTCTTTAAAGCAATAGTTGGTGAACTGGAAAATTATTGTTGAGCATTCTGTCATATTCACTACAGTGCACTAGTGATGATACGTTGTATGTGAATAAGCAAAACCAGCCTCCTTTCTGCATTCTTTTGAATCATATTTTGCCTGTTAGTGGCACATGAAAAATAAAATAATATAATCAAACAACATTGTGAGATTACTCGCTATCAGCTTTGAGAGGTCATAGCAAACGGGAGGTTCCTGACATCTGGAAAAAGCCAATCACAACACTTATGGGCAAAAGGGATTTACAAGATTTGCAGGCTGAGTCACCCTAACCTCACTCCCCGGAGGGTTATGGAGCAAGTCTAGGAGGAAATCACTTTCAGGCCTATGATAAAATCATGACTGGAGACAACCAGCCCGACTTACCAAGGGCAAAGCATACATAACGAACTAACCGCTGCCTTTGATGAGCAGACTGGCTCTGTGGACAGGAAGAGAACAGCAGATGTAGTCAAACTTTTTAAAAGCTTTCTGCAGAGTATCCTATAGTGTCCTTATAGCCAAGATGGAGTGTGTGTGTGTGTGTGTATATATATATATATATACACACACACATATATATGTACTTGTGAGATATGGAGGTGGGTGGAAAATTGGTTGAGTCACTAAGTCCAAAAGGTTATGATCAATAATACGAAGTCCATCTGGGAGCTTATAACTAGAGGTGGGGGATTATGTGTTAAATGGATCTCTGTTGGCAATCGGCGTTTGCTTTGTATGAAATATTTAGTATTTGTGATATTTTTATTTTCCTTTTCTAGTTTAGCGTTAAGCATTCATTACTGAATGCAGATGCTCACACCACCTTAATACCAGATTGACCTCAGAACTACTGAGATAAGGTAAAAATGCTTCTGATGAATCATCGTAGCATTTTCCTAGCAAGCGGAACTAAATGTAACTCAATAGAAAGCTATCTTTAATACGAGCAAAGAACATAGATTGTTTTTTGAATCAAAATTTGATCAAAAGATACCAAAAATAAGCTCAAGAATTACGCCACTAGAAAGTTTTAGATATTACTTCTAGTATTTTATTTCCTTTGTCACCAAGAAATCAAGGAATTTCTTTGCCGCTACAACAGCATACAAAAAGGTAAAGACAAATTTTATTTGCTCTTAACACTTTTCCAAGGCAGAGAATTAATAACTGTCTGTGACTATATCATGCAGGCTACTTTTACGTACACAAGAATATTTTGAAAATACATATCTTCAGGCAAAAAAAAAAAAAAACAACTTTGGAGGATAGATTGGCTTCATTTTCCAGATTTCCATCTATCGTAAGAGAAAACTTTAATTCTTGCGTCTTCTATTCCATTTCTATTGCTTAAACTAGGAAGTCATGAACCACTGGAGTCAATGCATCCTGGCATATTAGCACACACACTCCTGTTTTACGCTTGAAAACACTCATGCTACTCTATGTTCACGGCATGATGTTCCAATTCCAAACACTTGGTTTTCACAGGTGGCCTAAATATGTGGATGACGTAAATTGTTCCTATTGTCAAGGCAAGACCTCTAATCTACAAAAATACATGCTTGACTTCTTGTAAGTACCATAAAACAACATGAGTCTCCTGGTTTTCTTCTGAACATACCAGAAAAGCTCGAGAGAATCATTTCTGCCATTACAGCTGACCCAAAGGCTACAATATGCACTGTAATACTGTATTATCTGTCTTGTTCAAAAGCAAAAGTAGATCATTTATAGTAACCGATCCTACAAATAAGACTGCTAAAATACAGATGGTTTATTTCAATTTACCTTATTTTAGTTATCTCAGTTATTTACATGTCAAATTTGAAGTACTTCAAAATGGGTTTGGGAAAACCTGTGGACTACCCACAGTGGATAACTGGAAATCCGTTATTTTTTGATGATTGCATTCTGATAATTTTCTTCCAATTAAAAGATTTTTCCAATAAACCACATCAAATTTTAAGCTGGTCTTTTTCATCTATCAAATACATCTGAAGTATAACAAAGTAAATAAAATTAGCAAAATGCTAAAAGAAGGTCTTATGAAACTGAAAGCTGGTGGCTGTGCATTTACCATAATGCACTGATAGATCTTAAAAGGTGTAACAAGTAGAAAGTTATAGTACAGGTAGACACGAAGGCTGTGTTCTTCTAAAACAAAAAACAACTAACCTCTGAAGGAACCTAGGTCTACTGTTTTTCAGAGTGTGCCAGGTCAACGCAGTAAGTGCTCCATACTTGCAGCGTTCTTATCAGATTAAATAAGAAGATTCTCAGGCCATTCTGAGATTAATCTGTACCTTGCAGAATAAGGCTCTAAATGGTATTTGATTCAACACTCATCCCCCACTGAGAAAAGGATTTGGGCACTGCAGAAAGCCAGCCATGATTAAATCTGGATTATGCATCACTGATTAAATTTAAACAAGTCTTTTATGCACATTTACACAATGCAAAGCTTTTGATATAGTTCCAAAATAAAAATTGCTAAAACTTTGCAGCTGTAGAATTCATTTAATAAACTATAGCTCCAAGAGTTGTTGCCAAATTTCCAGCTACGCTTTCAGGGTGGAATTTGATTGGATATTTAAAGAACAAAAATGGTCATGCGGCATCTGTGAGAAAGCCTTAGTGCCTCTGAAAAGAATTATGGTTGTGCTTTAGTGAAGTACTTAGGATGAGAACCAAAAAGTGGATCCTTAGATATCCTAAAGTAGATTTTCAGAAGATTTCAGATGTGCTAAATCTAAAAGTGAGCTAGAAAACCCAAGGACTAACTACTTCACATACCTAAATTTTGGCAGAAAGCTTAGTCAGGAATCCTAAATTCTATTCTCCCTTACATTCTGGGACACCATGCTTTTAGCTGAGCACTTTCCTACTATTCAGAAACATACAATTTGCAAACGTGGTCTCACACACAGGCTTCTGTGAGTGCCAATCTAATAGGACAGCCTCTATCTTCAGTATTCATTGACAACTGATTTGTCACCTAAACCTCATCAGCAAGCCGGTTCTCTGAATCCTTCTTTAATAGGTGCTTACAATGCCCTGTTTTACAAGCACACACAATAGAAGTGCCAAAGCACTGAAGCCTGGGCCACGCCAGACTTTCTAGGGTTTGTCTGGAACTCTGCTTCACCATAATGAAATATATAAAAGGGAGAATGCACTTAGGAAATGCACAGGATCATTTTCCTTAAAAGCTACCAGAATATCCTATTATGTACTGAATTCAAGCTCTTACATTCCATTGATTCACATAAGAACCCACTCAAAAATATACTTTTCAGTGATTGAAATAAACTTCTAGACACACCTTAAAAAAACAGAAAGTGAACCTCTGACACCTTGACCCCAGTAAATGGTTGTCTACCCTAATGGTACCTACAATACGTACATACTGAATTTTTGAATTCTTTAAACTTTAACTATCCCTCCAGGCTTGAAAATTTAATCTTGGAAATGCACAGAGAAACTCAGTTCTGGAAAGTTTCATTAAGCATTTCAGTGCCCAGCTTATGCCTAAAGTTGACAAAACTTCACATACTACTACTTTTCAGAGGATCAGACAAAGGCAGCTTTCTTCAAAAAGCGGAAAAAAGTCAAACTTTTTGTGCAATAGTGTAGGTTTTGCAATAAACTTTTGTAAGGGAGACCAAAATGCCTACCTACTTTTTGCCCAAGGTTGCTCAAATTCCCGTCTCCCATGTAAGAACCCTAACCAAATTTCTTGGGCCTAATTTAACGTGGGAGGCAAAAAAAGGCTTTCTGTAGCCCTCATGCTGAAACTGTGCTAGAAAGAAAATATTTCAGGAGGTACTGTAATATATAAAAACTAAGCACGAGGGAGAAAGAAATGATAGGATGATCACTTAAGGTTTACAGAATTGCACACCTCATTTTTAGATCTGTGTTACACTGAGGCATGATCATAATAACTCTTTAAGGTCAAACTTAACAAGATCTCAGCATTAGACTGATGAGCTGATTTTGAAATTCAGAGAATAAAACATGTTACAGTAAATACTTTGTGATGCTTCCGGACCTCACTGCCAATACAAAGCCATGTCTCATTGTGTGATCGGTATTTAACGTGTGTTAGAAAAACGCTGACTACTCTGAAATAGTAATATTTAGGAGGAAAAAAAATTACCACAAAAAATTAACACTAGACACAGTGATAGGTAATGCATAAATCACAAAAGCACTAACGATCACCAGCTACAGTTCCCAAAGAAATACCTCCCAGGGCCATAATTAGGTGCCCTACAAGGGCCGACTGAATCTTTCTCTAAGCGCCCAGCCCTGGTTATGGACTAGAGATAGGATGCTGGTCATGACTGACTTTTATTGGGCAGCATAATTCTTAGGAACTGGATATGGAATCCTCCAGAGATGATGTGGGAGGTACCCAGTAATATGTAGGCATCAAATAACCTATAATACAATTTAGTAAATATTATTTGCAATACATTTTACATGATGTAAACAAAACTAAATTAAAATACAATATAACAGGCAGAGTAAGCTCATTTGGTAAACAAGATCCTTCAAAAGACAGCATTTCCAGTGCTCAGAAAGAGCAGACCAATTTGAAGCAGATAAGTAAGGACTATTATCAAAGGGATAATAACCATCTCATACTTATGCATGCAGCATAATGAACAGAAAAGCACAATAAGGCAGATATGTTAGATTAGCATAATTTTATTCCACTATTCAAATGTGTAAGTTGGAAATGGGTTTAGTTTCAATTACTGCTTTTCTCCATGGGTTTTAAACATTTTATTCAAAATCCAGAATCTGTTTTATTTTGCTTTTTGCCCATTATCTGCAATTAACATCTACCTTGCCTCTGTTTTACCAACGGATACAGCTTTTCAATCTATCCCAACAGTCTTAAGGCCACAATAGATCACTGCTTACAATGTCTAGTAATATCTTAATGATATTTCACATAGAATTTCTAAAGTGTTCCTCCCATTTCTTTATTTGGTTATATATTTAACTTCTTCCTTTGGCTAAACATTCCCTCTGTCAGAAATACAGTATTTGGAGCCTTTAAAAGCTTTTTCAGAATATTTTATCCTGTTAGACATGTCTTCTTTAACAATTTACATCCACTGCATTAAGTAATTACATTCTAATTTAACAGTACTGATCAGAAAGTAATTACGAAAGTAATCAAAAAAAGTAGGTAAAAGTCTAACCTACCGTATATGAAAAACTACTATATTTAATTTGTTTACTTGTATTCAACAACTTGTTCCTAAAGGACAGTAATCCTCCAGAGATGAGTAGTTTAAATTTTAGCCAAAAGAAGACAAGTGTCCTTTAGTGAACTGTTTCGATGGTTAATCGACATTCGTATCATTGAAAACAGCTACAGAGAAGCCTTATGTATGACTTCTTGTTTTACTTCAAGTACTGACAACTGTGCCATTTTCTTTTAGACTTACTTACATGGTATTTTTCCTACCTCTTACTCTGATGATGAAAAAAAGAAAAGATAGATTGTGTCCAAAAGGTAAGCCTCACCTAAGGCACTCTAACTAGCTAGAAAATAAATCCAGAGGGTACTTTTTTGGACTGATCAATTTTTTCTGTACCTTTCCTCAAGCACAACAGAACTAGACATATTGCTCCATTAAAAAAATCTAACTGGTGTCTTCTAGAGATATAAAATTACCTCTACAGGCTCTTGTACTCATCGTCTGTTTTCATATTTAAGGCTGAGACTATCCCTTTTTGCCACGATACTCCTCAGAGACTTTACTTCAGAACATCAACATTTCATTCTGCTGGAGCCTCTTGCACCCACAATATCAGAAGCACAAAAAGCAGATTTCCATTTTTAGCTTGTTTTGAGCTAGCAGGAGGACACCAGCTTTATGCTCACTATGCCTTATGCTAACTGCAGGAGACCGCAGTTTTGGCCCGATGGGTTGGTTACCAATTTGCCATAAGAACTTGTGTGAGCTGGAGTTAGGTACCACGTATCTCTTGTTACCATAGAATCATAGAATCTGTTGGGTTGGAAGGGACCTTTAAAGGTCATCTAGTCCAAGTGTGAGATACCAGGAAAATACGTGCACGTGTTGAAAATTCCCAGAATTAAACAAGATTCACTGTTGGTCAACTACTGATCATTAAAGAAGTGCAAACACAAAACCTTTAAAAAAAACCCTGCTGCTTTTGCTTTAAAGAGAAAATGAAGTCACAGGTATCTAAAAGCAATTCTACAGATTAAAGATCTTTGATATCAGACCACAACATTTGTACCGACTGTATTTAACAGAGAGTTGATCCACTGTGATGTGTATTTATTCAGATGAGCTACATTTTATTAGAGTACAAACAAAACCTGTTTATTATAGAGTTGCAATAATGAGACCAGGGAATCAGGAGTGTCAGATTATTGTAAGTATTTGTGTCTGATAAGATAGGGTGCTCTGGAAAACTAACAGGACTATAAAAACAGACAATAGCCCCCTTTGTATCCTTGGGACAGGAATCAGTGCAACTACTGTGGTGTATCGTTCCAGAAGAGACTGAAAGTTACCATAGTATACAGATAATAAACAAAGGTACAAAAAAATGAATAACTTAATGTAATACATTAAATAATTCCACTATCTTTCAGATGAAAAGCTATCTGAATAAGATGTGTAACCCTGCTAATATAATTACTTATTGAAATCACTTCCAGTAACATAAAATAGCTAGTCAGCCAGGGAGTAATAAAACTATTAAACCAATAAACTGAAAAGCAAATAAAACTACAATTATTCTGATCATACACTAGCATATTTCTGCAGATTACAATGTTATACTTGCATCTAAAGTAATGCCCTCAAAAGGGTTTCCTCAAAGGTAGCAAGAGATAATCACGTCTGCACTATCTCCCAAGGCAGTCAAGAAGATAATGGTAATAAGAACAGAAATAGTCATTTATTTACCATGCTAAATAAGATTTCCTGAGCTTGAGGTTTCAGTTTCACAACACACAGTTGCATGGCTTCTTGTCAGGTTACTATCAGTGACTGGGGATGTTTGGTTTGGCACAGCTTGCAGTCATTGCAACTTCTTTCTATGAAAACAGAGTCATTCTTCGTTGTACGTATTTGCTTCTGCTCCATTTCACAACTTGATATGCTGTCAGGTGACACTTGTTTGATACTGTAAATCAATTAATTTTCTTTAGCACAAAACCAGCCGTTCCCTAAAAGGTCTGATCCAGAAACATAAGAATATTGAAATACAGAAAGCATCATTGCCCAATGTGGTACTGATCTGTTAATATATTTTGACTTGTTTAAGGAAGTTTTTTTGCTCAAAATAAATCAATTGAAACCCAAAATATCAGACACCCCCTCTCTGTGTGTGTTTATATGTATAGAAAGGTATCTGTTCAATACTCTGATTTCTAGAAATTAAATGCAATTAATTAATCCACAAAAAATATGGAAAACAGTCTGGTACTACCTAACCAAAAGATTTAAAAATGTTATCAAGGTTAAAGAGATCCAAGGAATCAACTGTGTCTTTTTATACCATCTGCCATTATGTTAGAGCAAGGCTGAATTCTGCACGACGCTGAAACCCCATTACACTAGAAGAGAGAAGTACATTGAGTCCTAATACCAACGAAAGATCCAGCTGATGGAAAAAGACTTCCCTGTTGATCTCCCAGATATGCCTGCAGAATAAGACAGAGCAAAGCACAGTACCTTTCTATACTTATATTGTCATTTCACCAGCATTTCTGTGCAGCTGAGCACTTAAGGGGCCTTAGCTAGGTCCCTGTAGACAGCACATACATGCTGTATCTATAAATATGTGCTGGTCACCCATTTATTCACTTCCCCAAGTAAAGTGGACAAGTAAAGGATAAGGGAACAATGGGCTTCATGAGACATGGGAAAAACTGTAAAATATGGTACGAAATGAGTATAAACACATTAAATATAAATATGTGCACAGACACAGGGCAGTGCATAATTTAATAACAGAAATTTGATTTTTAATTAGAGCCACAGTGAAGCATCTATTTACAGCCCTCTGAATAGAAAATCATGCAACAATTACAAAAGCAACTGTTGTGAGCAACTTTGAAAAAATGCCACTCCTGCTGCAACTTTGGTATTGTTATTTAAATCGTACAGCAATATTTTTGGTGACACTATCAACACCGTGTATTCTGGATTTACTCTATTTGAAGAATACAATTCTGCAGCAAAAAGCTAAAGCCACAAGAGGTCACTTTTTTCCCCCCACCCCTTTTAACCAGCGCTTGGTTATATATAGTGATTTCCTGGCCTCTCAATCACTAGTAATTCTGCAATTAATTTAACAGTGTAGGATTTCATTAATTTCAGCCTACCCCCCACCCTCAATACTTTAACTTTCTTGACAAACCTTAAAGCCACAGGAACCATACCATTTACAACCTAAACCTACAATCTCCTTCCGGAAATAAGGATTACTACTCTTAATACTCATACTGTAGTCAGTTGACTTCCACATGAATTTTAAAACATTAGCTTTCACATGGAATGGTTGTTGATAAAAATCTATTTTGGTTAAGTAAAATAAAAGTCTAGATCAATTGGATTTTTTTTTTCCTGGGAGCGATTACTTCAGTCGTTTAGAGTTGGGTTCAATAATTCACCTTTCTAGAAACTGAAGCTTTAAAGCCTTTACCTGCATGGACAAGTCATCCTATGGGAATTCATGGCAGTACTTTGCCTCAGTGAGTATGAGAACTTCCAAGTCTGGATCTAAGACCTGATACTACTGAAGACATTGGAAAAAACTGTGACCTGTCCTTCAACTCTGAAACAACTCACATCAATACCCCAGCAGTGTCATAATCATTTAGCAAATTTTATAAACATATCTCAGAACTGAAAGTCAGCGTATAGCTAGATACATATAGCCAGATACAGTACGATTATAGGTATTACAATTAAATGCAATGGAGAAACAACCCTCCATCTAATACCACGTACTGATTCTATTATCTAGCATACATGCAGACTTGTAAGAATATTTTTAAATTATCTTTCACAGAAAATATTACATATTTCCAAAGGTATGTTTACTCATATGGTGCTACACTAGTAATCATCAAAGAAAACAATAGCACAAGACTAAAATGCTTATGAAGTTATTAAATATACACTAACATCTTGGATGCTGGTGTTCAGGATGATTAAAGAAGTGTGTACCTTTTACATGATGCATGAAATTAGATCATTCACAGCTTGTATAAAATACCTGTCATTTTGTAATAGCATGGATATCTAGCTGTTTAACTGGGAAGTGAATCCCGGACATTTTATTGATAAATATTGGTGTAGCCTATTAAGCTCAGTAGTTCTAAATTAATCAATTTGGACTGAGATTATGAACTAGTGCATTTTATGAAGATCAGAGAAGTAAAACATAACCACAGAATTTTGCTTGAATCACAATTAGACTTTTTTGGTGCTTTAAAGTAATAATTTGACTGATCTCTCTAATCTTATGTCTAAATCTTTCCTGTTCTGTCAGATAGCACATAGACAGTCATATGATCCTCTGACATTAAATCCCTTAAATCCAGTGATGCATTACATTTCCTAAACTTCCCCTCTCAGAAATGTAAAAAAGACACTTGGTCCCCTTCACACGATCTTTGGATGGCCAGTAGCATGCCTGCCATGGCACACATTCTGGCTTAATTATCATCTTTTCACAGCATAAATTAAAGGGTAAATCATGTTCTCTTAAAAATTATGTTCACTGTAAATTCCTTGATCTCGGAAATCTTAAACACGTTTGCAAAATGTTTATAAATGTCTATGCTTCTGCTGATTTAATGATGCAAATTTACACGTTCATATCAAAATATCAGTTGCATGTTAAAAGGATAACATTTTTGATAACCAGATCACGCTGAAACCAACAGAGGTAGCTGATAACTTTTCAATTCATCAGAGTAATCCCTGTACGATATTCCCATTGACAGGTAGGGTACCTAAATTAACTTGCTTATTTTATTCCTTTGCTTTCAAAAGTACCTTAAAGTTTGCAGTCACCAAAAGGTTCTTGAAGGTTTTCGTTGTTTGGGGTTTTTTTTCCCCTCTACAAGTAATTAACTATGTCAGTTATCTTTGCAAAGCGGGACAATTATTTGGCCTTTAGGTTGTCTGACAGTTTAGTTGCCATGTAGAAGCCTCATATCAAAGTCTAGATCTGCTGATAAATTGTTGAGATACATGGTGTCTCTATTATAGTTTCCAATATATTTTGCTTATATTAAACTAGAAACAACGCTCATTAGGAGCATTCATCCCTATTTCAGCAGAATCTGTGGCAGTTCATACAAGGCTGTGTTTAATTATGAACGCCCTCCTTTATTTTGAAGTCTCGATAATGAAATTTACATGTGTTGCTATACTGCAAGATATACTCACAAGTGAATAGCAAGAGCGCCTTACCAGTGGTTTCTTAACTTTCAGGAAATTTATATCTTTCACTTCTACTGATTTAGGAATGCTGCATCTCTTATACAAAAGGCCAGTTGTCTCAGCAGTCATCCAGGAAATTGAACAGTTCAGAAATTTAAAGTCCACAATCTCCTTCCCTAATTAAAAAACTATAAACCGTCTTGAGAGTGTCCATCAGTCCTTCTGCGAAGGACACACAGTGAAGAGATAAAAGAGAACACAGAGAGACTATGACTGCAGCTAAGTAGACAGGGCATTTAAAGTGGTGTGAACCTTAAATGTAGAACATGTCTCTGCAGTCTCTGTAAATAGATACACGATCAAACTGATAGCTCCAGAGTCAAAAGGAGTTTTAGGGCAAAAAAAATTACACGATTGAATCCCTACTTTATGAAACTATTCCGGATTCTATAAAGTGAAGAATGTCATCTACTGCTCATTGACATTCTCTGTTCAACAAGTGACTCAAACATCTGTTTCCTGTTAATTACCTGCTTAAGCATCATAACCAGTTGAGGCCTGAACTGCCACAATAACTGTCATCTTTCTCATACAAATCTGTGCTTAGCAACCTGAAATATGGGAATATCTTTCTTCCAGAAGCTAAGGTTGAGGTCTGTTCTTGGCAACAGGCAACATATAAGAGGATATGGAATGGAATCAGGATAGAGAATATCCATATAAGACATATGAATAACAATCTTACTCAAAACCCATGCCAAAAAAAGGTACATGATTCACTCAAATCAAAAGAACCTCGGTTTAGGATCTTAGAAAAGAGTTCAGTTTAGCCACCATTTAAAAAAATTTCAGTAAGTTCTTTATTTCAAATCAAATTATTTTGATAAGATTACTCATAGATAGATATTTCTGTTTCATGTGAAAGTCAAATCCTGAAAAAGATGCATAATAATAAAAGATTCAAGAAATACTATGTAGAAAATTCTTGAAACAAAGATGAATGTTACATGACCTGGATCACTAACTAGAAATAACATTTTCCTTTGAACAACAAAAATTCTCTAGGCACTGTGCTCCTACTTTGGTACTTTGCTTAGGTATCTTAGGAAAGATGATCATGAACATAGGTAAAAAAATGCATGTTAGTGTACTTGCACACACTCATTTTCTGTGGCTGAACACAGTAATATCTTCTGCTGTGCGTATCACTACAATGAAAGTACCTAATCATTACCAGAGGCAGTTGCAGTGAAGTATAAAAATGGATCTTGCCATAGAAATGATTATTAGAGATTTTAAGGAGCTAGAGGAAATACAAATGCCAGCACAAAGTCAGTGAAAAGTCAATATTTCTTTATGCAATGCAAAGATTTTACAAATGTTTCCTAAATAAGAAATAGCCCATTTCTGTAAAATGGTGCTTCCCTTCTGAGACACAAATTCTTTCAGCCTTAAAATGTTCTCTTCCTTCTGTACTTCTGACTAATTAATATTGAGAGCTTTGGCTTTGTAGTATATTTGCCCTGCATGTTGTTAAATTGGTCAAGTAATAAGATATGACAATGCAAGTCAGGTAGTTATGAGATAATCATTTCGCCTCTCCAAGAAAAGAGATGAGAATGAGATAAAGCCAAGTGTCCTTCATGCTAATGGATGTAATTACTTAACAGTAACTACTCTCTGCGGAATTTCACATTCTTTTAACAAAGCTCATGTTGCATGGAATATCTACTGATACACATACTATCTGCCAAGGTGTACAGATGCCCAGTCTCTGTCTGTGTGTACAACTACACATGTTCTTCACTGCCTATACACTTGCACCTACATTACACTAATCTTTAGGAGTGACCTGAATACTGAACAGTAAACAAATGATTTTGGTTCAAGTACAGAAATGAAAAGCTAAATATTAGGGTAACATTCTGAAAAACTAAGCACCTCAAACATTTGTTGAACAGTAATCTTCAGATTTTTTTTTCTCATTTCCCAACTCACATTAAAAGCTCAAAAGCCAAAGACTACTGATATACATATCTGCAGAGCATGTGCAGGCTGATGACTTCTGCTGTATATAACTAAATGCAAAGTGGAAAAAGCGTGACTGAAAATACCATGAAACTCGAGTGTCTTTAAATCTAAAAGCCAATGATTAAAATATAAAGGTTGCAGGTTTAAATGAGGAAGTTCTCACCGATGGAAAAAGCAAATAACATTTTTAATGATTTGCTTACAGACGGACCTCAGAAACCACAGGATTTAAAAATACGTTGAAATAGTCAGTTATTCAGTCTTTGTTCAGAGTATTCCCTGAAGCCTCCTGAATAATCCTATGCAAAAGTTTCTTCACAATTCTCCACAATTTGGTGGAAAGTTCAAGCTAGAAGAAAAGGGTTTCAGAGCTAGGTACAAATATCTCTGCAAACAGTTAAGAGGTCTGTGACAACTCCAACAGAATTCTTAATACCTTCGTCTAGCCTGGGGAGAAGAACGCACCCTTCTAAGTTGCAACCAAGGACCTGTCTTAATATTTCAAGTTTTCTATTTTTAAATGGATGAACGAGCTGACCGTATTTTTTGGAGAGCACTAGCTTGATCAAAAATATGCTCTTAGACTATATTCTGGTTTACCTGCTACTGGGATTAAATAATTTGTTTTTATATTCTTCTACTGCAATTCCCTTCCCTGTAAGAGTCAATTCAACCATTCTCATTCTTAGTTCTTCTGGAATACATTAATTCTCAGAAATTAGTATCAATGAACCTCTGACTTTCTGGGCAATCACCTCTCTTAGAATCACCACTTGCAAAATTGGACCCAAATTCTGATCAATTTTTAAGTGAGGATTACACAAAGGAATTTATAACCAAACATTTATCACAAATACTGTACCTAACACTTGAGCTGAAGCAATAGAAGCATAATCAATTCCCTGCTTCATAATCAGCATAAGAACCTGTTTCTTTTGTCTTGCTCAAGTTCTGCTTAAAATTATTCATTCATTAGGATCACCTCTCTATACTCCTTCATTGACTGTACCACTTCTTTGTGACTTTAGAGAAAAGGGGTTCCAAAGGGACAAATATCTACAACTCAAAAACTTTACTTGATTTGCCTATCCAGAGCAAGAACAATAAATAGGTCATGCTGAAATTGTGCTCTAAATTACAGTGTGCCTGGGGCTGTTTAAAAGCCTTCTGGAGTTCTTTGCCATCTCTTGGTCCACCTGTCAAATACAAAATGCTGTATAGAGAATGGAGTTATGGTTTCAATGTTAACATTTTCTCCAGACTTGAAGCAGTTTCAGTTTTCTAGTATTTTGCTGTTTTCTTCAAATACCTCATGTCTAGAGGAGGATGAATAGTGAGAAAGACAGATGAGGAAGACAATGCAAGTGTACAGAATAGGTGTTTTTAAGTGAGATTTTATTATAAAACTTGCAGATTATCTTTCAAATCTATTTCTAATATTTTTTCTAATAGTCAATCTACCTTTTATTTTAATAACATTTAATACAGTAACAGCTGAATGTTTATTTTCATTTATGCAAGTTTGTAGGCACATGGATCACCAGTATGTTTGAATACTAATCTGCCATAGATAAGTCTGTTTATTTTTCCTTGGGGATAATACTGTGCGAAAGTACAGTTTATTACTTGACTAATGGAAATAAGGTAGTTATGCAGAACGTATAAAGTTTACTATCATAAAACATCACTTACCATTTATCTACATTTATTCACTGCACCTGTCTTTCTAAAAGAATAATTCAATGTAACTAAAATAGCAGTATCACATCACATTATGGCTCCCGCAGTCTAACCTGTCAATCATATAAAAGGCAATACACACTTTCAGAAATAGTCTTCCAACCCCAGTACATTCCAAACTTTATCCCCCTCCTTCATCTCTTTTTTCCTAGACACGCTTTGTTTTGGAGCAACAGAATTGTCTTGTACGACCAAGTACAGAAATGCAGCCCAGTTACTACTAGCTCTGCAGTCTTTAGCGTTTCATCACCCTGCCTTTTACCTTGAGGTTGGTATTTAATATGTATAATCCCAACGCAGTGATTCCTCTGCTGCTGTAGTCTAAGAATCCCATCTTTATGAATAGTAAATCTACTGCAGATATGTAAAGCACCCTACACTTCCTCTCATATTCACAGCTTTCAGAATGTTAACCCATTTATTCCTTCCGTTTAACTGAAAAAGAGAGGGGGTTTGTGTTGTTTTGGTTTTTTTAATGCTTTCTTAAAAGCAAGGATTCTACATTTTGAACTCTGCAACCACTAGTATTTAATCCTCTAACTTACTTTAATTGTGTGATTGTGCTACTAGATACATTTCTCTATAAACACATCTGTACCGTGCTCAATAGGCATACATCAGTGATTTACATTAAAACAGTATTTACATGCTAGAATCAGGTACCACAACCCCTTTTTGCCTTGTACTATACCACTATCAGTGGAGAAAAGCTGTACAGTTGCTGTTGCATATCAAAAAAAATTTTTCTCAGCCGGGCAGTTCCCTGCATTTTGAGTAAGTTTAGTATCTCATAGTAGCAATAGATTGAGAAAGCAGCCTATATATTCCTTGCCAGCTAGAGTTCTACCTAGTCAAATATACAGTGACAAGAATTTAGCAGGCACAAAACTGCCAAAAGGCAATGAAGACAGAGTAGCACTAAGATGCAAGCACAGACAGGGCTGGACTTAGACTTGGACAAAGCAGGCGGTTGCCTAGGAGAGAGGACAAGCACAGGAAGAGGAGAGGACCTGCCCTACCACCTTCTGTACCCCTCAGACTCCACTGTGCCATCACAAAAATTCATTTTTCCCCTCAGTCCATGTTACTGAGCCACCTCTGCTCTCCTCTCTTCTTAAGCCCTTTTTAGATTATTACATACAACCCATCTCAATGAGTCAAGTCTCACAGTTCTATGAGGTAGTTCTCCATGTACAGTGTCTCCCCACTTTAGAGTTTATAGGAGGTTAAATTATTTCAGTGGCATACAATTAATTGCAAACACTTGAGTCTTTTTGCCTTGCATGAGAAGAGCTATATGAAGAAACTACAAGTTCAATAAGTCAGCGAGAGCCTCAATTTGCTTTTGATTTATTTTCAGTGTTTACGCTGTGCTTAATAGATTGTTGCTGTTGGAGACAGTAAAAATTCCTTCTGGTAAACAATTTAGCTTAAGAATTAAAATTAGAGATAAATAATGATCCAATTTTATTGAGACTGAACGCAACTGAGAAGAATGCAAATTAAAGCATCCTGATGGCAAATTAAGTTGTTTCATTATCTTTCATAAATTGCTTTGGGAGGATTCACTCTTGGCTAATGAGTATAAAACTGAAGACTGAGGTTTCTGAGGTTTTTTGTTCCCCAGGAGTTTGAGTCTTTGAGGTCAAAGGGAGTCTCTCAAAGTGACTCTAACAAAGCTTAGGCATGGGCCCTTGATAATTACTAGAAGCAACCGCAGTTCTCACGCTAGCTGCGCTAAAAAGTATGCAAAAAACACATAGCAAAAATTGATCCACTTCTAAATCCATTTCATGGTCATTTCAATTAATGTCCTTTTCTCTCAAAGATCTTTACAAAGCAAACTCCTTCCATGATGTCTATTGTTTAGAAAGCAATAATATACATGTACCATACTAGTAAAAGTGAGTGAACATATATTCAAAGAAAAATTGTGCAAAAAAAATTCATGCTGAAAGGGACTTTTGACGATCATCTGGCCAACTATCCTGCTCATATCATCACTTTTGAGAGAAAAAATACGAACAGCATATGGTTATATTGAAAGTGTATCTTCTTAAGAAACGTACACAGCAAGCAACTCCACAGAGTCAAATCACAAGTGTTAGTGTAACAATTAGTACTGTACTGATGCTATTACTCTGTTATTATTGTCATTATTAACCAAGTAAAGTGCGGGAGTAGACAGTGATTTCTAGACTAAGCTTTCTGTTCTATGACACGCATACATTATAGTCATACCCATGAAGGCTCCTGCCCCCCCCAGTCCAGTTTAAACCAGCGTACCACTGACCCATGGTAGTGGGGACCAGACACCCCTGACCCACCCTGAATCTCTGGCTCTTGGCTGGAGGCCCAGGCCTCTGCATGACGCTTCCATCACCAGCTCAGACGTCTGCCGTGTCAGACTCCTGTGTTTGGGCGTTCTAGTTTACGTGTTTGGCACATGCCCATGGCCTTTTCAGTCACATTAGCCCCGGACTAGTCTCTGATTTTCTGCCTGTCTACACACAGCCAGAAGTCCGGTTACTACTGCATTTTGAATTCCTGCCCAAAATACGTTACAAAGGATGCAAAGTTGTTACAAGTTCACGTGTGCTTCTGTGCCACATTGATATAAGACATTACAGCAGGATAGATGTAGGCCAGAGCTTTCAGGTAAGCCTCCATTGTAACGATTACCGTGCTTTGCTTCTTTTCCCAGTTCAGTTAAGAGCTGGACAGATGTAGACAAGGTTTCATTGCTCTGAGTCCTTGCAGGTAGGCGTCACCTAGTGACAGCATTCAAAAAGACGGTCTTCCCTCTTCCTGCATTTTGGAAATACAGTTTTGCAAAATGAAGGTCTAGCCGTGATTTTGTTCCGTTTGCCATGGACCCAAACATACCTTCAGGTGGCTTGATTTAGGGGAAGCAGCAAAGTATTTAGCGGTGACTGCCTGCCACAGTTGTATACAATTGTGTACCCCATGAAGATAACAGCAGCCAGCCTGCAACTATTGAGAGGAATAAGATGGCCCACAGGTGGCATGTAAATACTTAACACCTATCTGAACAAGCTGGAATGGACCGGCAGCCACCAGGTAACATTCATCTGTAAGAGCCAGAACTGGCTCTGGTGCTTTGGACCAAACTGGTTTTGGCCCACAAAAGTTTATATGAATTCCAGTAATGGAGATGAGATGATTGCTTCATTTCTGGCTTCCCTTGTCAAGTAGCTGTCTAATCTGGCCTCTCTGCCTCAAAAAGTGAAGCACTATCAAAGACTGATGCAATCAGAGTCATCATATTTAATCAGACTCATGGTACCATGTATGTTTGGGAATGCTCAGAAGCCCAAGAGAACATTCTACCTTCACATAAAGTAACAGAACTAATACTTCAGGTGCACTGTCTCCATATGCATTGGTCCACTGCTTCCATATGTAAAATCTCCAGATTCAAAGAAGCTATTTTTAAATAAGACACAGAATATTGACATATTTCCAGAGTATGTTTTTCTAAACCATTCCATGCATACTGGGGAGTCACATTTGCTTATTTCTGATCTCACAGTTTGCCAGTTTCCATAATTAAAATCTCACAGGCTTTGGTTTTCGTTTTAGCAGTTCCACTCAAGTGGATCTCATTACAATTGGTATCCTAATCCCCGCATGCTGAGAAGATTTAGTGTGTTTGGAATACTGACAGAACGTGTGCCGAAATCCACGCTGCTTTCATTTTGCTGTGCTGAATTCCATACTGGATTCCATATTGCAAGCTTTTCTATATATTATGATGTAAAACTACAGAAGAGTAGACCACTGGACTTACAAGATTGTATAAAATAACGTATGAAGTACTAATCTCAGAACCTCATCTCTCTCATATTTTGTATTTTTTTACTTTGGTTAAAGAATCAGCAATGCCTAAGAATCAAGAAGTTGATATACTCCAAACAGTAGCCAGTGGATAACAACATAAATGCCTCACTACTTTGTATAAATTTGATGGGGAAAAAGAATTTGAGCTACTGTATTGCTATTTAACTGCTTCCTTTTTGAATGCATTTGTTTGCTATTATTAGATTCAGTCCTCTAAAAAATAAATAAATAAAGATCACACACAGAAGTTGCTGTCAGAAGTTGTCTCATGCAAAGAAAACAAAATAAGACAACTATCCATATTGCTTATAACAAATCAGTTCTAGTAACACAGAAGATTTCTCATAGTTGCAATCCCCATGCAGTAGAAACAAGATAAATTGAATCTGCCACAGCATTAGCTATGGAAGAGTTAAAAAAGAAATCCAATCATTAAACACCCTCCACACTATTTACATATTCAGTGATCTATCAAAACATAGTATACATGATTCCCAAAACAGACTTCAGCCACCATGTTCCACACAGAGGCCTGGCTAAACAGACTGGTTTGCAGAACAAAGACAACAGATTAAGAGAATAAAAGACCGTTTTATAACCATATGTATCAACTTATTGGGCTGCTAAGTTTTGTATCTTGTCTTCAAGTGCAGCCAGCACTGCCTCAGATCTTACGATGATAAATTAATAGCTTGCGTAACTGACCTGCACAATCTTCTCTGTAAATGCAAGGAAAAATTCCTTCTGTAATTCATGCAGTGCTCATTCTGAAACTCACAACATGATAACGTTCACACAAGGCTACGCATCACAGCAATTACTCTGGGACCAGTTTAGAAGCACCCTGGACTTTGTTGCCTCCATGACACACTCACCTTTTCTTGCAGAAGATCCTACCAGCCTATCCCATGCTATGCAAGGTGTAGAGTACGTTTTCATTTCTACTAAAGCAGATTAAATAACACCAAAAATTCTATCCCTAAACCAAATATTCCCATGACTAATTCTGCTTTCCAGTGTGCTGTAATATCTTATTGATTCCAGTAGGAAACACACACTCGCATCCAAAAGGTATCAGCCTTAAGCATACATGTTAAACCTTTACCAGAAGCAGAAAATTTTTTACTGTCATTAGAGCTGAGCTGAATTACTACACCTGAAAATCCTAGTTTTACATTTCAATATCAAGCCTTTCAAAATAATGTGTTCCTATCATTACTGATTCCTGAATCGTCACTATAGATTGTTTTAAAATAGTTATAGGAAATATGAGTTACAGGCAAACAAATTAACTACCACAGCTCAACCATTCGGCATGGATTTTTGCTGACTACATTACATTATTTAATAATTAAGTTTAATTCAATACTATTTCACTGGCATTTTTCAAATCTCAAGAGCTAGAGGAACAAGACAGTCTATTTATACAAAGTGCATAGCGTAACTAGACAGTAATTAATGAAAAGCTCTTCCAAATTATTTTCACTCATCCTTCAAATCAAGAATAGAAATCAATAACAGGAAATACTTATATTAAACTAGTTCAGAAATCAAGAAGATAATTCCAGAAAGTTCTGACACCTTCATAAAATAAACAATGGAGAGCAGAGTTTGCCAGACTAAATCTCTGTACTGTGAGGTTCATTATCAATCAACTGAACTTCTTTTTTCCCCAAACATTCTTCATTCTAAATAATCATCAAGGTGTCATAGAGTTCTACAAACGTAAGGTTTTTTACACTATGCTGTATACAAAAACCTCTTCCTTAATATTTTTTTTCTTGCATTCTTCATTCATTTTTCAGTTATGCTGAGTTTGGATTGAATGGAACATAGAAACTCCACAAATTAATCAGAAGTTAAAAACTGTTCCAATATTACACGAATGAGGATGTAGTTTTGAACTGCGGTATTACGATTCAGATCTGCATTACTTCTCATTCTTCTCAGTTAAGATTTTTACTAAAACTTTGCCTCTTTGCAAGTACCAGAGGAAAATAATCAATCTTTAATACAGAAAGAGAAAAACTTCCTATTGATTTTTTAAGTCTAATCTAATATCTAAATGTAAATTACTCACTCCAGTAGCTTTGTTTTTAAACCATTAATTAAAAGTGCAACTTATAAGCTGTTAGTTTTGTTTCTTACTGTTTTCATCTGTTTCTATATCTGATGACCTGTAAAGAACAGCTAGAACCCTATAGTCTTAGGAGCCTACAGTTACTGATTTTCTCTATTGATCAAAAAAAAGCTTCTAATAGATGAATCCTAAAAAGATAAGGGTAGGGCTCTAAAAAGATGAACAGAACCCCACAAGATTCTACTGTCAAGAAGTTGTGGGGCGGGTAGTTGAGTGAATAGGACTTTTAGTGGGAAGAAGTTCACATCAGAGAGAAGGTGTGGTGGGTTGACCTTGGCCGGATTCCAGGTGCCCTCCAAGCCACTCTATCACTCCCATCTTCAGCAAGACAGGGTGCGGGGAAGAGAAAATAAGACGGAAAAAAACCCTTGTGGGTCAAGATAAAGGCAGTTTAATAAAGCAAAAGCAAACACTGTGCACGGAAGCAAAGGTAAACAAAAGATTTATTCTCTGCTTCCCATCAGCAGGCAATGCCCAGCCAGTTCCCAGCCAATAGGGCTTCAGTGCATGTAGCCATTGCTCCAGAAGACAAATGTCATAAGAACATTACAATGATAAAATCTTGGAAGAGTCACTGAAACAGCCTTTTAAGAATTGTATGAAAGCTGGTTTTAAGCAACATTTACAGACCAAGTGTGTCCAGCTAGAGAAGTGTCCTAATTGGTTGCACTGAACCCAAGCACTTCATTGAAGTAGCCCCCTCTCACATATTTTGTTGGAATGATGCCATGGATTTATTTAGGGCTGTCTCTAATACACAATGTAGCACTTCTTCCAAGAGTAAAAGTGATAATTCCAGCTATTATGATATTGCAAACTGTGTCAGACCAAAGGGGTTATGGAGACACATGCAAGGAAGCCTGGGGGATTCAGTTTAGTGGAGGAAAATTTCAGATGCATTGGGTCTAGACAGATGATTTACAGCAAGAAGCCCTCATTTAGAGCCAAGCAGTAAATAAAATGAAATTCTTTCACAGTCTAAGCAGAAGTCTACCAGTTTGGAGCCAAATCATTCCAAGATACATACTATCCATAGCAACATTATTCAAAGACTCATGCGTTATGTTAAATAGCTTAATAATAATGGTTATTACATGCATGTATTGAACTTCCCAAATGTAACTGAAGATGCTCTTTTCTCAATATCTGTCTACAAAACTCATCATAGCTGAAAATTATTAATATTGTTCATGACACCATTTAGACTCATTTGGGGATAATGTAAAAAAAACAAAGTTAACTTAAAGATCTCTTCTCAAATTCCCATTGCAAAATAAATAAATAAATAAAAGCCCCAGGTTAAAACAGAAAAATAAAGGGAAATTACCTTAAATACAAACCATGTTAAAGTAATTTTGAAGTTCAACTGGTATAAAGTATGGTACATACTAGCAACACTGCTATAAACTCAATGTTAGCTCTCATGCAGTAAGCATGAGAGCTATGGCAAGGTTGATACATTTATAAAATTTTAAAAACCAATTCTTGTTAAAAGATAATAAAGCATTTCTTCCAATTTACATGTACCTAAAATTTGTGACCTCCTCCCTGCTTTTTAAGAGGGATTTTCTGTGGCATCTCCATAGGTAAAACAATTCAAGAAATTAATTAAAATAACCATTTAGAATTCTGTGCTGCTGAGTTCCAGTCTCATCTGCTGTAAAGCACTACATGTCACATTAGTTTACTATTTGGTCCTCTGGGAGAAAATTAGCTTTGTGTAGAGAAGCTGCACAAGACCTAGGCATGATTTAAGTTTGTCCAAATGCTTGGGTTGAAAACCCGATACCATTCTTCACTTGCAAAATTCCCAACAGCTTCAGAGGGCAAGATTTCACAGCTCATATTGTGCCTACGCCTTGTACTGATCCTGCACGAACAGGAGAATCTAATATTAAAAGAATAAATTAGTCTTCTGAGTAAAGAACTTATAAACAACTTTGTTAGGTTGCTCCTTAAAAAAAAAAAAAAAAAAAAAAGGATTAGGGGAAGAGTGGAGTTAAAGAGAACCAGAAGATATTTAACTTGAGTACCAGCAGATGCATAAATGTATTTTCTGCTACAGAGATAATGTGGAAAACAATATATTATTTTATAGTGCTACCCCTTCAACAGCACTTTCATTTTCAACTGTATGGCCTTGTACCTGTGAGTTTCTATTGCAGAATAGAACACATGAACTTTTTTTAATTGTAACTTCACAAACATAAGGTTTACTTTTCCAACATTGCAAAACTGCTGCTTTTAAAGACTGCACAGAATACTTGCACATAAGAACAAAGTCAGAAAAATGTCAAATGGATATGAAAAGGAACATGTCGAGCAGCTCAGAAAGCTCTCATGAATTCGAGCTATGCTCGGCTCAAACATATTTGGCACCAGCATCAGAACTTTGTTAGTCTTTATGTTTGTGAAATATTCACCACTGCTACAAGGAGAGGAGAAAGTAGTTTATTTCCAATTTACTAGTTTTTCTAAACTAATGAAATACCTATAAAAACAAACCGTGCTTACTGAAATCCAGTTTTTAATTTTTATAAGGATAAAACAACTAGGATTCACAGGATAATCCATACTCGTTTGTTTATCTATACACATCAAATGAAAACTTTTTTCCATCCGAATAATCTCCAAAAACAAACAGTTCAATTAATTTGGTTATGATATCTGTACACTGAGATGTCAAGAGCTGAAATGCAGAATCACTTATACACAGCAGTCTCATGATAATTTAAAAAAAAGTTAAATATTTGCATTTGCAGCATCTCATAGATCGCTCACCACAGAACATGATGTAACCTAGTCATCATGTTTTAGAAAGTAATATGCAGATGAGAGGCCTTCTACCAGGTTATGTCTAAGCAGAGCATGCAAATTGTTTTGAAAAGCAGCCAGCTTGCAGCATTTGAGTATTATTGAGCCTAGAACTCAGTCCAATCTTTTAATTTTTCTTAGTAAGTCAGCTGGAGATTTCAAGTCTTTACCTTGATTATAATGAGTACTATCTTATATCTCAAGTAGAATCACTGAATTGTGAGCCAAACTTTTGGAGTAAAAAACTATATGTGTGTTGGTAAGGTGACACATTTGTGATTTCAGATCAGAGCTGCACATAGCAGCAGCTGTCTCCTTTCTTAACCTACTTAGCACCGATTACATTATCATGAGGTACAAACCATAGTCATATGAATATGCAGAAATCCAAGTACAGCATTCGGATCAGCCATTCTGCCGATTTGTCAAAGAATAGCTTTAGCATTTTTTTCCTACCTAAAAAGTCACTATAGTTTTCATTTCATTATACCTTTCTTTTTTTTACTCCTCCAAACTGGGTCATGGCAATTCCAAAACAAAACTTGTGCTACTGTTCAGAATGTGTCATTTCAATGGCTAACGAAAATGGTTAACACAAAAGCTATAAGCTCTTTTAAACTCCCTAAACTTAGTCTTTCTCATTAAAGACATAATCAGCTTTTCTGACTTACAACCTCTGCATTCATTATTAAATAGAATTCAGGGTGGTAGATCTTAAGACTTAAGGAGAAAGTCCTCTAAATTAAATGAGAATTGAGTTTAAGTGATGAACATATACCAATTTTAACCTGTTCTTCATATTTGCCATAGCCACCTCTGATTCCCTAAACAGCTTCAGCAACTATTTTTTCTCAAGTTTTAACAAAACAGATACAGAGCTCTACAAAACACTAAACAAGGAAACCCGCTGCTAAAGAAGCCAACTGAAGCCAAGTGTTTCACAACCTCGAAAGTTGGATAGCTCTGTTAACTTCCATATAGGTCATTATCCCAGTTAGCAGCAAAAAGGTATGACATTTGCCCTTGCCAGAGAACTAGAAGAGATCTAGGCGGAAGATGAAGTCCCAGAGAAGTAGGGTCCCGAATGAGGTGGATTTTGAACACCAATTTGCAGTTCAATATTCCAATGTACAGAAAGAATTATATAATCAGAGCCTTTTCCAAGGAGTGAGAGCTGGTAAGCTAACCTATGCTGATCATAATGGTCTATTATCAGTCCAACAAAATTATTTATTACTAGGACCTATAAACTCAAAAGACTTTTTATAGGAGTGTTTGTTATCCACTATAGACTGCATGGTGACAGCATAAGCAACTGAAGTCTGTAGCTCAAATGTGCAATGCATATAAATCAATAGCAGATAAATTAGTTGTCAGGTGGTGAGATTTCCAGCTTTTTACCATGTCTGTTGCATTGGCATTTTTAATGAGCTTTTTCTATAGGAATGATGGAAAATTAAAATCAAGTCGTCACTGCTTCCTTAGGTGATGTTACTAAGGAGCACACAATCTTTTTATTTATATTCATTGCTGAGAATGAGCTTCCTTGGTCCTGCTTAAATCCCTTGATAAGGGCTTTCTGCCCTCCCTCTCCATTTCAATGTAAATAAACACAATATATTTACTTGTATATTGACAGCATCTCAGCATCCTCTGAGCTCAGAAAAGCTTTCAAAGTACAGTGCTTCCTATGGGGCATAAAGATCCTTTTCAGATTGTCAAAGTAAAGGTTATCTGCAATGAGCCAGAGATAACTCTTTAGAAAAGAATGTTTTTCTTCCAAGAACTCCTCCCCATGGCAGCTATTTTTCTTCACTTCCTTCACTTTGCACAGTTTCACCTATTTGTTCCCCCTTATTATACTATTACAGTCATTCACTACTGAAACTGTGCTGTCCTCATTTTGCAGCAGTATTTAAAGGAGTATTTAGAGTAGAGCTTTTGAAAATGAAAAACAAAAAAAAAATTACATCCTACTTGGAGCAAAAAGAACACTACAAACAAATTAAAGGTCTCAGCTCAACTAAAACTTTGAAACCCACTCCTCAGACAAACAAGGGCTGCAAGTACTTGAAGATTTGGAGCTCCAGCCTTGAGGTTATCTGTACGAGCTTTGCCAGAATCTGTCACATTAACTTCACGGTGCAAACCTCAAAGACAGCACACATCACAGTTACACTGAGGCTGTGGATCATGGAAGCCTGGGCTTCCTAACAAAAGGACTTTCAGGAAATCTGACTGAATTTTGCCATTTCCATCCCACTCCCCCATCATAACTGCCAAGCTTTTGCAAAAACTTTGTGACTCCATTGAGATCTCGCTTTTCTCCTTGCTATTCTGTATCAGGTGTAGATTATAACTGATGCATTTTGGGTTTTGAAATAATTCAATATGACTCACATGTAGGCTTCAGTCTTGGAGTACCTTGGGATGCTCCCATTCTGGCGTTTGTGTCCAGTTTCTTCATAAAGTCTTTGTTGCTTAAATCTGTGCCCAGTGCACGCTTCAAGTGAATAGCTGTTTTCTGTGGAGAGCATCTCCCAGAGCTGTATTTCTCCATTCCTACAAAAATAAAGGCAGTTATTAAAGAAGGGGAAAACCAAACAAATAAGAAAGCACACACACAAAAAACCGTCTCTTAATTTTGTTCCTTAATGTTTTATTGGTTTGGGGTTTTTTGCTAATCATGGAGAAATCTGCATGAAAGTCTATATCCCTTAAGTACCGGTAAATGGATGGCTTGATCAGATTAAAATTTGGTCTTTAACTGATGCACATTACAGGTTGTAGTCTAAATGTATGAGCAGTGTAACAAAATATAGGAAAAGAGCACTACATTTTAGCCCTCCTAGTTATCAAAATACTTTGCCCTTCAGTGTTTACAATCTCTCTTTTCTTCAGTTCCCTGTTACAAACAGTAAAATCTGTATTAAATAATAATTTGGCAGACTTTAACAACTAGTATTTCTATAGCCTGCATACATATTAGCAATTATATCTTTTGGAAAGATTTTGTAGCATTTGTCACATTAAAAGTATCAATAATACTCCCAGTATATGTAGAACATAAATCTATCTTGTGTGTAGTACTGTTAGAATAAAATTCATTTTTGATGCCTTCTTTTTTTTATAGTAACAAAAAAGTCAAAAGTGTATACACATTCACCATGTTTTTACCTTCAAGAAATCAGGACCATCACTCAAGCAGTCAAATAGAAAAATGTGAAGAAAAAGATTTGCAGAGTTTCTGTCACAAATATAATTATTTTGCATATTGAGTTACAACACTTAAGCACAGGTGTGTCAGCAACATGAAATTTAAATCATGCCTAAGAGCGTATGTTAGTTTCTCAGAACTTATTGCCTGATAATAAAAATTTCCATTTGTCAATTCGTAAATTAAAGGCTTTTTAAAGTCTGTAGCATAATACAGCCATAGGTATAGCTTTCTGGAGTCTGGAAGAGCATCAGCTTATCAAGGGCATGAGACGTGACTGGTGAATGCTGCATTTACAGTTGCGTGTCCATGTACTCATGATAAGGTACACTCATGAATGTGTGGGGGTCCCTCTTATTCTCCTCACCTGAGAACCCTCAAGTCCTCCTCACCTGTCCTTCTCTGTAGTATTCAAATCCAAATTTGAATTTTCCAAAGTTAATGAAAGAGTAAGTGTTTGAGATGCTACGATCCACATGCAGAGGAAAAAGAAATAGTCTATCACTTTTCTCTGTTTGGGGATTTGCTAGTCTAAGCCTTATTTGTATGTAATTAAATTTAAATAAACATTAGAAAAACATTGCTTGATCTTAATTCAGGATTAGAAAGCTGTCTCTTCTGCAAGTCTTACTCATTTGAGCAATTGTTAAAATTATTCTCATCGCTTTGAGTAACTGAGCAGAATATAGGTTTCACATTATACATCCGAAAGAACTGTGTCACTAGATATTAATAGCGTGTAAACTGAAGCTGAAAAAATGACAAAAAAGAAAGAAAAAAAAGGAAAGGGAAAGATTGCAAAATGTATGCCATTTTATTATATAAATACCTTGACTTAGATGTTTTTAAATATGCTGAAGTTAGAACAGCATTAGAACAGAAAATATCTATGAGAATTTTTCTTTTTTATTATAGAAACAAGGATCTTTCAAAGTCTACACTAACGTTGTACAATACTAGAATTTGCTTCTGTCACTTGGTAATTAATGAATTTTAAGTCTTAAAGGCATTTTTAAATTTGCATTCTCATAGAAAAAGAAAAACACTGAATATCAAATCCTATTGTTTTGGAGGCTAGAGGTATTTGATTTAGGTGACAGTGGTACCACCACAAATTAATTCGTTCACTCCTGAGCCATTTAATTCTACTCGGAAGAGCTCCTCCCTTCCCAGTGACTGCTAAGATAATCCTTTTCATTTATTTAATGCTTACTCTACAGTCCAGGCAATTGGCATTCCACATCTGAGCCAACCCAGTACAATCTTGGGCTTTTCACCTCATGCCCTTATCTTCTCCTTCGGCACTTCATGTTAGGGAGCAAATGTGGAACAAAAGAGAACTAAAAGCTGCTTTCACATCATTCATATTATTAACTAAATATAAAAAATAATATCCAAGACTGTAAACACAACATTTTAGGAAATGGAAAAAGCCCTTAAAGTAGTCCAACTACTCTTCCCTCTCACTTTTTTTTTTTATCAAGCCACCAACAATATAGATCCTTACATATATTGAAGAAAAAAATCCTTGCAAAACCCACTGCATTCACATTAAAAATGTGTTAAAATTCACAGTACTTCATGAACACCACAATACAACAATAAACAATCATTCCAAAATATAACGTGTTAGAAATGTACTGAAATGTGGATCTATACCTCTGATTTTAAACTTTCCTAAAAGGTTTGAATCTCCCTTTGAAAACATTGCCGACTTAAAATGTCAGAGTGGGCATTTACAGACACAGGTGAGGAAATTGCATTGCGCTCAAAATACATAAAACCAGACTTTACTTGAGGTCTTATCAACCAGAAATCATGCAACAGAGCACTTCAATGACTGAGCTATTATGGGAATATGCCAGCTAATAACTGGAAAAATCAGAGCACGGGCAGAGTCTACTGTTTAGTTAACGGACAAAACCACCAATGCTTGAAAAATAAAGCAATGAAAATATTTTCTTTTAAACCAGAGATACATGTGCATACTTACTTTTATAACATTAAAGCATTCGCTAAATGCAATATTCACTGTCATTATCAATAGGTAATTAAACAACTTTCTCTGAAGTGCTGAAAAATACAGCAAGTTTACAGTTATTTTCAAGTCAGATAATCCCATAGCCGCTCATTATCTATTTTATTCTGCAACTGGTAGATTTCAACTCTCATTTAGTACATTTTGTTTAAAACCCACTTACTAGTTATGGCTTATTTTGATTCATTTATTTTTTTAATTTTCAAGCTTCAGAACTTCTTAAAAAGCTAGCACTTCTAAACTGACGAAAACTATGTGTATGTCCTTTTCATTTTCTCTCTGGATTTCTGCAATAGTGTATTAACACACTTCTGCTGGGCTTATATCACAGAAAACAGATCAAATTCAAGAAGTTGTGGAAAACTGCTTAACTTGAGAACACATTTATGTTTCTCAGATATTTTCTCAGCAGGTGGAAAAAAGAAAATAGAGGAAAAAGGAGATTGAAAGATTGATAAAGCAGAGATTAGACATTCAGGCATATCACTGCTGAGTTGCAGTTACTTTCCTGATGACTTCAACAGAGTTTATGAAGTTTTCTATACATCAGCTACACTGTAGGGAAAGGTAGTTTCAACACTTTTAGCTTCATTAAAAAGTCAAATACAAAAGGATGAATGACAAGAACTGAAAGGCCAGGTTTAATTCAGAATACTTCTTGCCTTGATTCTGAAACATATTTGTATATGTTTAATGTGGTTAAAGCGTCCAACAAAATAATTTAAAAAATAATCTAATAACCAGTGTAAAACTAGCTGATAAATAGCTTAAATGCAGAAAAGCGTAGTCTTCAGTGGCACAAAAATTCCCATCAAACAATGAATAATAGCAAGGTCTATCAGTCCACTATCAACCATCTCTGTAGCAGACATCCACCCCATACCTGCACAGCGGTTCATGCATTTTAAAAGGTTTAACAAATGTTCTATAGCTCAGACTTCAGTACAGTTACAAGGGTAGCTTTTGTAACAGAAACATGCACCCAAACAGAAAAGAGGGTTCTATTCACAGCAGGCCAATAAAATTATTCTCTCTACTTTTTCTGCATCTCAGCTACAGAAGCTCCTGCTAATTTGATGTCGATATTCTCAGAACTTTTCTTCCTGGAAGAAAACACAGGCCAACACTGAGGACAGGCATGTCCAACCTTCTCATAGTCTCTCCCTGCAAACACTGCTTCTGAGAATAACACCTGATTAGGACAGCAAGGTCTGGAATGATAACACCCCAATTTAGGCATCCACACGCAACTGAAAAAATTTCTTAGCTATATAGTAACTCAGAAACACAAAAGTACTTAATTTTCTTTTGGACCAGATCATGTTGAAAGCCTTTACGAGCTTCTGGACATCTGCTAAACAGTTTGCTTCCAACGTATATTTTTCTGATTTGTATACAAACAAAGCAAAGTTTGTTGCTCAACACCTTGCAGCAAACAGACACCTTGGATCTATTCTGAATGAGTTGATTTGTTTCACATAATCTCTGGGCAAATTTCCTTTTATCCCTCAGTTTCTTTTATTTTGCTTTAAATAAGTTAAAACAAAACAAAGATTAGAAACAAATTTTATTGGTTGCCCTTGCACCACATCTAAAAGGTATGGAGATCAACGATGGGCTGCTGAGAATGATATTCAACAAATGATTCCTTATTTTACCAAATCACGTTTCTGCATCTCATTCATTGTAAGGCCATTTTCCCCTGCAAATTAATGCATCAAAGAAGCAGGCTCAGAGAAGCCCAAGAATGAGTCAAAGTAATTACTAGAAATTTACCATAACACACAAGCACTTCTCTGAGTTTAAGGTTTCTGGCAGACAAATAAATGCTCACTCTGACATTAACTCCATGAACAACACTCCAGCACAATCTGTCAGCTTACACATTTATTTATGCATGTCTGTATCACCAACAAAGTTCTTGCACTTTGTTATTTAGTTAAATTCAGAGCATTTGTTAATGTTAAATTCAGAGCATTGATAATTTTCATAAAAGTAATCTAAAATATGATGATTATTGCCTGGAGCCTATGCGCTAAAATACATTGACTTTGGCTTACGCAGTGAAACTTGTTTTCTTGCTTAGTTCCCTAACAATATTCCCAAACCCACAACATCAGTTGATGACAAACTGCATTGAAAAAGGGATTTGATAACAAAAATAATTCAGAGAGCTCTGTGTCTGCTGGTTTTCAACAGGACCTGCTACAATACTTTACTTCCCCTGTGAAACAACTCTAAGGAGACTGAGCTAACAGACTGACCCCAACAACACAGGGAACCACAGGATCAGTCCCTGAAATTGTGATGAGCTTTTGGCTAGTAATCTGTCAACGCCCATACAACAGGAAGAGACCCTGTTCCTTTAAAATATAGAACAGTATTGTTCACTTCTGGCTTCTCTTTTCTCCAGCTCCTAATTTTCTTGGAGCTCAATTTTAACACTATGGGAGCATAGAAGTTGCAACTACTAGAGTAACTACCATCAATTTCCCATTACTACTTATCCACACAACAAGTAGCGCCCTACGTTATGCTTTTCCTTTTGAACAGAAGGGACTGTGCGTGCCAAGTCTGATGGTATTAGGTTAATTTGGAAAAACGTGTCTAGTGAATGTAAATGATGCAGCCTGCAGTTGAGAGCCCACGACTGTCTGATTGTTCCTATGGCATTGAAGTTCCTGAATTTGTTGACTTCAGTAGATGTGTCAAGATGATATGAATAAACAGTTCCCTGATCGAAAAAGGTTAGATCAGAATCTTTGATACAAATCAACTTCTCATATACGTAACCACGTCATGCGTTTAAGTTTCAGCTGCTGTCAGTTTGACAGACTACTCTAAATGTGAAGCGTGTCGATCCGCAGAATTCAAGACGAGCAGCCATGGTCAATATTGTCATGAGATACCTCCACCACTACTGTGCATATGCCCGAATAACCAACTGTAATAAGCTTCTACCCTCTCTTTAACTGGGAAAGAAATCTTTGCTTCCTCCCAAAATGGGAAATGTACTTGAATTAGTTTATCTTGCATTCAGTACTATTTTCACAGATGATACATATGCTGTAATTGTATTATGGTTTGTTTACATGCAGCTGGAGATTTGCCCCAAACTCAGGATGTTTAATATATGCCTCGTAATACTTCTGGCTTACTGATGAGAGGCATTCACCATTGATTTCAATGCCAGTAATATAAGCAGAAGTTTCTCCCACCAGCTCCACCTCTCTCCCCCCTGCTTTTTTTTTAGGTATATAGAGGCAGTTATTTATATACTCTTTTACAGTATCTTCTGACAGGCAGATCCTGAACCATGATGGTTTAACACAAACTAATAGCTAGTGCAGCACAGGCCTCAGCATGTTCCATCAGTCTGGAGTACTCTGAAAAACAAACACTGCCGTATTTCATAGTCAGAAAACAGCAAAGAGGTTAGAAAGAAATAAGCTCCGCCAAACGCCCTAAACAAAACTGATCTGGACTGCGTTTAAAGGCTCACAGTACCACAACAGTTTTATTTCATTCCTCCGTCAGACACATAAATGATTTGCAGGTATAATTACAGTTAAAATACACGGAATTTAGAAAATATATATTCTATATCAAAAAAAGCTATCTTGTTTAAAACTATTTACTAGGAAACTCATGAAAAGACTATGGTTAGAGAAAAGAAAGTTTAAATGTATTTATAGGGAAAACTACAATTAATAATCTTTAAGATCATTAAAAAATAGAAATATTTTTATTTTTAAACAATCATTACCCTCCCACAGGACATAACATTCAGATACCTTTAACATAGCTCTGTGCAGGAGATAGGGATATCTGAATTCTATTGTTGTCTTAGCATCTGATTCTGGGGTATTTATTTTACTTTTCTTTATTGTTTCTACTCCTTCTGGTCTGGATAAACCTTTACACAATGCCTCCTACAGACTTTGGGCTGCCTAGGCATTACTTTAAAACTAAAACACGTTGTATGTGAAAGTCGTTACAAAACCAGAAAACACCCCATCTGCAGAAAGTATTCTTGTCCTTCCCAAATTCCTCTGGGAAATCAGCTCTGCTCAGTTTAGCAGAGGCATCTCTAGGACAGATGTCATTGGTTTTTGGTAATGCTAAAAAAAAAAATGCCGTTGAGAATGGAAGATAATCTATAAAAGACAATAATACAATGCAAAATAAGTATAACAGGAGACTATGAGTAGATGGCCTAACACTGGACAGTAAGAAAGAAAGCTGGTATCTTTATATACCTACACAGATATCTGGATGATGTTATATTTAGTTATAGTGGAATAATTCTTCTCTACAGGTACATTTACTGTATTCTGATTCATAACCTCCTGTTAAGAAACACAGCTCTATTAATCTGATTCAATTCTAGACAGAAATAATTTCCTTGAAATAATAGATACGGGAGAGCAGCAAGTTTTCTTCGTTTCCTCTGGGAATTAATACATTTGCATTGTTTTGTAGCCTGACCTTGTTTACAGTTCTACTCTGTTCACGTCATTTATGCTTTGCATTTAAATCTCTTACTGCATTAATTGTAACTTTGTAAATACTTCCCTCACATACTCAATGTATCTATAATGCTGTGCTTCTATTCTCACATTGAAAATATAAAATCCTTCGGGCAGGGATTAAATCCTCAGAACGTGTTTTTTTGTGCTACCTGGCACGTAGGAGTTCCAAAGTCATATCTTAGCAGAAAAAATTAACCCTCTTACTGAAAACGCATGTCCTAACTTTTGACGGCTATTTATATGCGACCCCTTGCAGCCATACTGCCTCTGCTCATAATGTCCCTTCGCTTGCTCCCTCCAAAATTTCCTACCCATCTGAAAGGCTGAGCAGTCTCACGGATCAAGGTCTGTTCAGAGCTGCACGTTTCTGCAATAACCTAGTTGCTGCATCTCAGGAACAGCTGAGGAACCCAATTACAACTGTAGTTCCTTTAGTGGCATCCAGCAGTATTTAGTTATGGCACCCTTCCACTTGCAGGCCATGGATTTTCGCAGAGTTTATAGAAACTTAACACTTTGAGGCCTCTTTGAAAATGTTCAAGAGCTTCAGAATTTCTTTTGATTAACCCAGATGGAAAACATTTGTGTATTAAAAAAGCTCAAAGGGATATTCTACTTGTATTAGCAATGAGAATAAAACAATTCTTTATCTAAAACACAAAAATATTTTCCAAACCACAAAGCTATATATATGAATACTGGTTATTGACTATACTCAAATATTCAGTGAATATATTAATTTTCATTATTGACTAAGTTCAATGCCATTCAAGCCACTATCTCTAAGTTTTCAATCGACTAAAAGGCCATAGCATGTTACTTAAGTAATCAATTACATACCGTAAAACAATGAATAGCAAGTGAGCAAATCAAACAGCTCATGATCAAACAAATAGGTTAAAGGCTACTTATTCAAAACATTATGCAAATATATAACAGTATAAAAACATCTGCAAAAGCTGAAGTCACTTCACAGGTTCACAAGCAGAAAATTTCATGTGAATAATAATAATGAATTCTGGCTCAAGTTTTTACATCTAGGAAATCCATTTCCATAGTTATAATATTCAAATTGCATGCACGCTGTGTGGATCTCATGTAACAGTATTTTTTGCAGGAGGTTCCCACTTTTAATTTTCATTAAGAGGCACAACACTATTCATACTTCAGTGATGTATCAACACCCTAAGCCTCCCTCCCTCTGACATTTCCCATTCCCTCATCCTCCCTGCTGTGTATTCCCTCTTAACCCCAAAGGAATAGCACTTTACACTCAATCTTCTTTGAATTTTCATTGCTTGATCTTGAGCAATGAGAGACAGGCACAGTATCCCAAGACAAATTCTCACCAATTCTTTGTACAATTGTACTTCTTTCTTTGTGAAATACCCTGCTGAATAGATAATAAATTTGTCTCTCTCAATCATCCTATGATCTGCTAATACACTTTCTCGTTCCTCTCTCATTTCCTATGAAAAGATTCTAGCCATCAGTAGGAATCTTGTTATTAGTTTCAAGAGCACAAACTTTTATTTAGGGATGAAACATAACAGTATTTCGACTGTAATACATCTCAAGGACATCCAATTTAAAGAAAAAAAAAAAACAAAAAAAAACAAACTGAGCCTTCTCTTCTTTGACAGCACCACTCAATTCACATTAATGAAGAGAGCTATCCAGAAAAGGCATGAAGGACCCCAGGCTTTAGACTGTTTTCTTATTATGCAAGTTTAACTCTGTAATCTGGAACAGGGAAACAAAGCAAAATGAAGAACTGAAGCCTGCTTACAACAGGGAAAAGTCACATCATGTTACCCAGTATCAACACCAATTACAAAAAACATTATCGCTTAAAAAAATGCAGTTGCTTTTAATTAAATCACTAGCAATTCAAATTTCATACACAATCAAATAACATTTCAGAGCAGTGTCCTAAAACTATTTCTTGTATGGCCATTATTGCAGTATTGCTTCATTAGAGCTGTTCAATGCAATGTGGACTGACACATCTGTGACAGGAGGCTCTGGCATTCAAGGAAGCAAATGACAACCCACGTACTCGCTAGGACTGAAATAGAATGACATCGAGCAAAAGTTGCTTCAGATCATAGCCCTCTCCTCTTTCCCCAATATTTGCGTGTAGCTCTTCTCAGGGTTCCTAAAACACATTCTTATTCTGATTTTCGTAGCAAAATTGTTCAGGCACAACTGTAATCTACTATTAAAAGTCACATATTTAAAGAAGTTAGAAACTTAGAATAAGAATTTTTCAGAAATCTTGAACCATCTTTCAGAAAAAAACTCGAACAAAAGAAGCATAATAATGTGAACATCACCATGAACGTTGAACAGCAGAGACAAAAGTAAGACATAAAAAAATGTTGCTAGCAGCAGTACCTACTTTTCAGGAACAACAAACCAGCCCTCAAAGATCCCTGCAATGTGTGTAATTTTCACTGAAATAATAGAAAATAATGTCACTGCATAGCAGCAACAGGCGAAGAGGGAAAATTTTCTTCTGTCCCACCCCCCTCCCTTAAAATAGTCACATACTTAAAATATCTGTTCCTAGACCAAAGAGACCAAAGCTTTACCCCACACACATGTTTTAGTCTACAAGGTAAACTGTAAACTCCAGTATACATATTTTATTCATTTTCAGTCTGTTTCTGCTGTTTGTCAAGTTGCAGTACCAGTTTACAGATAAAAATAAATGTTATTCAAATTGGTTTTGTTATAAAAACCTTATTAGGTTAAGACCCCAAGGGACACACACAAAAAAAAAAACCAACAAAAAACCATGTCTCTGAATTTGGTCTACCAACATGGTGCTTGGATGAATTTTCTCTCTTGTATTCAATACTTTTTAGAATTATTTTAGGGACATTGCCAGTAATCTCAGAGATTTCACAGATAAGAAATAGGAAGCAAAATAGATCGAATCATAGCATGAGAATAATCGGTGCATTTTGAAATTCACTTCAGATATAAAAACGAGACATGCCTCCACAGTATTAAATGGGTAGTAGAAAGGTGTGCCTCCCTACAAGACAATTTAAAGAGTATAACATTCATTTTTTTTCCTGTCTTGTCTATAAAACCTAATATTGATAAAACTGTGGGTACATGAATCCCGAATGTAAGTCATTCTGACCATTTCTCATTATTCACAAGCATTAAGGTGTCTTGTTCTTCTAAATAAGCACACAGGGAAGATCAAGAGACACCTTTGTTTGTAGTTAGAAATGGCTACTAAATACGCTTACCAATCAGGCTATAACACATAACATTCTCTAAGTTGTGGTATTTAATTATTTAATAGAATAGAATAGTTTGGGTTGGAAGGGACCTTTAAGGATCATCTAGTTGAACCCTCTTGCAATGAGCAGGGACATCTTGAACTAGATCAGGATGCTCAGAGCCCCATCCAACCAGACCTCGAAGGTTTCCAGGGATGCGGAACCTACCACCTCTCTGGGCAACCTATTCCAGTGTTTCACCATCCTCTCAGTAAAGAATGACTTCCTTGTATCTAACCTGAATCTACCCTCTTCCAGTTTAAAACCACTACCCCGTGTCTTATCGCAACAGGCCCTGCTAAAATGTTTGTCCCCATCTTTTTTACAAGCCCCCTTTAAGTTATGAAAGGCTACAACAAGGTGTCCCCGGAGTCTTCTCTTCTCCAGGCTGAACAACCCCAACTCTCTCAGCCTGTCCTCATAGCAGAGGTGCTCCAGCCCTCTGATCATCTTCATGGCCCTCCTCTGGACTCGCTCCAACAGGTCAATGTCCATCTTATGTTCAGGGCCCCAGAGCTGGACACAGTACTCCAGGTGGGGTCTCACCAGAGCAGAGTAGAGGAGCAGAATCACCTCCTTCAGCCTGCTGGCCACGCTTCTTTTGATGCAGCCCAGGATGCAGTTGGCATTCTGGGCTTCAAGCACACATTGTTGGCTCATGTCCAGCTTTTCATCCACCAGTACCCCCAAGTCCTTCTTGTCAGGGCTTCTCTCAATCCCTTCATCCCCCAACCTGTACTGATACCAGGGGTTGCCCCGACCCAGGTGCAGGAGCTTGTTCAGCACCTTGTTGAACCTCAAGAGGTTCACACAGGCCCACTTCTCGAGCTTGTCCAGGTCCCTCTGGATGGCATCACAGAATGATAGCAGTTGGAAGGGACCTCTGGAGATCATCTAGTCCAACCCCCCGCCAAAACAGGTTCTCCTAGAGCAAATTGCACAGGAATGCTCCTAGGCAGGTTTTGAATGTCTCCAGAGACGGAGACTCCACCACCTCCTCATCCCGTCCCTCAGGCAAGTCAACCACACCACTCAGCTCGGTGTCATCTGCAAACATGCTGAGAGTGCACTCAATCCAACTGTCAATGTCACTGATGAAGATATTGAGCAGTACTGGTCCCAGTACAGACCCCTGAGGGACACCTCTTGTCACCGATCTCCATCTGTATATTGAGCTGTTGACTGCTACCCTCTGGATGTGGCCATCCAACCACTTCCTCATCCCCTGAACAGTCCACTCGTCAAATCCATATCTCTCCAATTTAGAGAGAGGGATATTGTGGGGGGACCATGTCAAAAGCCTTACAGAAGTTCCACTGATGGAACTTCTGATGTGGTCACTTGTGTTGGTCACCAACAGGTCCAGTATCGTATCCCCTCTGGTAGGGCTGTCTATTAATTGGCTTAAAAAGTTATGTTCAATGCATTCCAGGAGTCTCCTGGATTGCCTACAGCTCGCCATGCTACTTTTCCAGCAGATGTCTGGATGGTTGAAGTCGCCAGCAAGACAAGAGCCTGCAAGCACAATGTCTCCTGTAGCTAGAGTAAGAAGGCTTCGTCAACAGGCTCCCCTTGATCAGGCAGCCTGTAGTACACACCAACCACAAGGCTCCCTTGTTGCCTCAGTCTCTAATTGTTACTCATAAGCTTACAACCTACCTGTGGCTATTCTTCAGAGACAGCTGTTCACACTCTATCCATTTCTTGATGTAGAGGGCAACACCTCTGCCCCTCCTTTCTCTCCTGTCCCTTCTGAACAGCCTGTAGCCATTGAGAGCCACACTCCAGTCATGGGATTCATCATACCAAGTTTCAGCAATGGCAACTAGGTCGTAGCTTTTTTGGCTGGAAGCAACATGGTGGCTTCCAGCTCCTCCTGTTTGTTGCCCATGTAGTACCCTTGGACTACATGTTGCAGCTTCACTGCCACCCACATGGAAGAGCAGTAATAGTTCAAGGGCTGTACCAGGCTAGGAAGTTTCCTAGTGATGTCCTTAATCCAGGTGCCAGGGAGGCAGCAGACTTCCCTAAGAGGAGGGTCTGTCCGGCACATTGGACCCTCTGTTCTCCTCAGAAGGGAGTTGCCTACAACTATAACCCATCTTTTCTTCCTTATGGAAGTGGTTGCGGTATGAGTGGTTGGCCTTTCTGAACTCAGCAACACCTCTAGTGAGGATGGACCACCAATAATGTGCAAAAATCTGACCAGAAGGACTCATGAAATTTTTAGACTTATGAACAGAAGCGTTGACAGTATCAATGGAAATATAGGTAACACCTTAATATTCAGTACCAGATTGACCACTGCTAGAATACTCCAGTATTTTGGAGAGTTCAGAAACAAAACTAGTAGTTATAGGGCTGGAACATCCTTTATTACAAAAGCTTTTTCTTTTTTTTTTTTTTTTAAATCATGAGAGCCTCTGAAAGCTTACACTGTATGTTAAATTGCCAGAAAGAAGGTTTAGAGATTATTTGATCAGAGTACTTAGATGAGAAACAAAACTTGGATTGAGGGCACTTGTGGTTTTATAATCTATAACTCCGAAGGCAAAAAAGTTGGCCCCAGGGGCAGCTAGGAAGAGCTGGACAAAGATTAAAGTCTGTGCAGTAGCCCACCAAAATTGTATGCATTAAAAACAGTTTGGATGACAGATTGTATTCAACATAGGATAACCACCTTCAACTTTGTAGGAAGTGCAGCAAACCCCTGTTTGTTTTATATAGAGATAACCTTATTCCTAGTGAATAACGTACCTTGTAGTTATTTTCAAATGGATTAAATCAATTGGGGAAAACAAACTCTGTGCTGCTACTTACTGTTAGAAACAGTGTCAAAATATTACCATTGCAAATATCAGATGAAATATCTATTGAAATGCTATCTTTTTAAATTATTTTCTAAACTTAAAAATGTCTATCTGACAGTAATATGTTCATCTCGCCTACATTACAGAGCTCACTATCAAGGCCTTATAACATTTTAAGCTACACAATATCCACGAGCCTAGAGCAGTAGCGGAAGACGAATCCTATAAAGATTAATTTTTATTGTAAAATGTCATGCTGAATAATTCAGACCATGCTGAATACTTCACTAGTTCCAGCAGTCAAATGCAAGGGATTTCTTAGTGAAACCACTGAACAGAGGCAGTGAACTCTGCACAACAACATGCAACTGATAAATTTGTGTGTCAGCACGCAGGCATCCCGGGGTCTGTTCCATGGTAACAATCTCCTTCTGGGTCCCCTGAATAACAGCAACTATTTTCAAGGTCAAATCAAAAGTTGAAAACAGGGAGGTTATCACTATGTATAATATACAGAGGCCACACAAGCATCCATACCCATGACTACTGTGTATAACCATGCTTTGACAGCGTCGCAATCAGCATTTCTGATCTCTCCTGCTAAGGTGAAAATGCATGCAGTACTGCCTCTGCCCATCACTCACTGTTGATGACTGTATTCCTTGTAATTGCTAACACAGCCTCCTGTCTACAGAGTAGCCATGCCTGGCAGATACTGATGTAGTCTAGTTCCCAGAGCAGGGAAGCCTTATACCAGGGAATACCAAGTCAGCAAGAAATGGACTTAAAATGCAGAGAAACAAGCAGTTTGGAGTTATACCCGCACACCTCAACATTAGAGAGCTGCAATTCAGAGTTTACCATGAGGACCTGAAGTCAGGACCTGAAGACAGCGGACACTTTTCTGTCTTAGTAAACTTCAATGAGCCGCCAGACAGGAGGAGAAAGAGCACACTTTTCAGTCATACCACAATGGAGAAGTTTCTGGTCTCACAAGACAGGACATGAGTACTTCCACTGTTAGAAAGCACAGGTGCTGCAAGCACAGTACAAAGAAATGCAAACCCACTATCTTTGTTTTTCAATGCATAATGATTAATTCTTTATATAACCAGGAGATCAACTCCATGTACAGTACAGAAAATCCACTCAGCCTGCTTGCACATGTCAGGTTGATTATAAAGTTTCTCTATTTTAAATACCCTTCTATACTTCTATTGAGTTACCATTATTCGACTGCCACTATGATAAGAATCTGTCTCCAGCTACTTTAATTACAGATTTTGCTGATTTTTCATAACCAAGAAATTAAATTCTCAAATAGATTAATTATCAGTAATTATAGCAAAATACAGCTTTGGTATAATGACATGGTAATTGGAGTATTACATCCCCAATATAAAACCATATGCTATACATAAAATCTTTCACAATACGCAAGTAAACTGATGGCTACCTTAACATATGACTGGAGAACTTTATTATAGGCTGCAGTGACCCATTTGAATATTGATATGGGCCCTGCCTCAGACCTAACAGTTATTTTTGTAAAAAGTCTTTTTTGCCTTTCTCAACTCATTGGGATTAGACTTTTTGTATTTATGCAATAATAAAATTACTCAAGCATTAAAGAATCTTATTGTTTTGCATGGCAGTAGTTTGGCTGTATTTAACTTTTTCTCCACTTTATTTATCCTTAACTCATTATGACTCCAAATTCACCATTTTTTAAAATAAATGTCACTGAGATCTGTTAAATAAGGAGACACATACAAGACATGTGCTTTGCACCACTAAGAATAGTGGCGCTTTCTTCCGTTCTGGTTTATAATTACACTGCAGGGGATGAATTTAATGCAAAACAAGAACATGTTAAAATATTGTGACTCTCTTGTTGACTTTCCCTTGAAGGGAGGGAGGGTTGCCTTCTATGGAGGCAACCATGTGTTTTAAATATTGCTTTTTAACTTTTACTTTCAGATCAGATGCACCTAGAATACACTTCTGAACTTTAAACAACATTAATAATTAACTATTAAACACTAAGTAACAAAATGCTGTGTCATTATACCAGACTAAAGAAAAAGCTGGTATTCAGTTTTAAGATGAGTTTACTCCTTTTACAAATTCCAGAATATTATAAGCAAAGAAGTAGTCATCTTAGTTCACTTTAATTAATATACCAAATTTCATAACACGATATTTCAACAGCAAATTATTCACCAGCAAGTGAATACAGTTACAAGTTCAAACTTTGCAACTTCTCTGTCAAAGCATTTTAAGTATTAGCAGCTCATTCAAGCTGAAATGTACACATTTATTTTTTATTCTCAACTATATCTTTATTAACATCAACGCAGACTGGCTCCTCAAACTGCTCTTCTGGAAAGCTAGAGGAAAAACTGCACACAGAACTTGTTTAAATAATATGATATTAACTAACACAAGAGTTCTTTGCTGTATCTATAATCTATAAGTACCATTTCCAAAAGCTGTTCAGATACAGTCGTTAAAGACAATCATAAATGTATTTTTCCAATACAATAGGTGCTTTCTAGCTATTCAGAAAACACACCCAAAAAATAATAATCCATCAATCCGTTATGAGTTTGTTTCCATATATACATTCTTACCCTTGGGAATGGCTTTTTCTCAGACCAGTTTCATGAAACAATGTGATGTCTTATTCATATTGGTCAAAAGAAATTGACGTCCCTTTTCTGTTTTGGGTGGAATGTCCTCAGCATTATCACAAAATATTTTAAAAAGCCACTGGGGACTGCTTGTCCTTGGTAAGACTCTGCGGAGCGTGCAACTGCACAGCGAGAGAAAGAGAAAAGAGGCGATGCTAGCGGATATCATTAGGAATCTCCATTAATAGCAGCTTAATCGCAAGATGTTTGTGACATGGTCATCATTCATTTCCTTGTGGAACAGACTTCAAGGTGGTGAATCTGGACACTAATCGAACTGTCCAGGTATCAGGAACAAAAGAGAAGACCTAGAAGAGCTCCACAGAGGCTTCCTTCCCAGCAGAACCAACTACAACACATCTTTGGTGGGGCGGAGTCCTGACTAGACTGTGATAGCTGAAACCAAATAATTTGTTGTGTCTTTAAAATATTTTTAAGTTTCCTTATTTAGGGTATTGACCATTAAACTGCTTATGTTTGAAAGAGGTTGTTCCACATCTGAACAATTCTAAAGTAGCATTTCCTATTTACTGCAAACTCGTTAATATTTCTGCACCCTAAGTGTCCAGCACTGCTCTTAAATCAGTTTTCATACTCACCACTAAAATCATAATCAGTTTTGAAATTACTTTTTAACGTTTTCTATAATGGTATCCCCTTAGAAATCTGAAAGCCAGCTGTTAACCTCCCTACAAGATTTTATGTTTCCATATTTGGCATACTTGGTTAGCACTGATTTCCTTTTTTCCCATTTTTTCCTACTAGCACGTAAGATAATATACCCATTTCAGTACACTCCAATACTGATGCGCCAGCATAATGAGTGCGCTTGCCAGTGCACCTCTGGGGAAAGTGTTAGTAATTAACTGCAACTGCCACAGCTGAGAAGACACAAAGAAAGCCTTTGTGTTTATTTAATGAACGCTCCAGCCATCTAATAGTCAAAAAACACTTTTGCTTTCATTTTATGTGAAGTATAGACATTCAGAAAAACATTTTACTCCATTTTATGCACTAGAAAATTTTATTAAGTGCAAATAATGGACAGAGTGTGAACTTGGAGCCATCACAGCTTCCACCACTGGTTACAAAACAGTGTTTGAGTGGTGACTACTGCTGAGATATCCAAGTCTGTATTAAACTTTCCAACAGTCAATGTCTATTCAACATACGAGACAAATCTGTCTGTAAGCAAGTCTGTGGAAGATTTTGTCTCATTGTGGCCAAACTACTCCTTTCATTTGATCTACTGTAACACAGAATTCTATCACGTTCACAGTTGGCAGCAGAATTAATTCTCATCCTCTGTTGATTTTTTTTCAACATACCTCATTACATTTTTTTCACGAAACGGGACAGTGAGTAAACAGATCGGAAGAAAGGAATCCAAGTGTCTGTCCCTGCTCTGTGTGTTTATAAATATTATACATGCACATAGGTATGCATATAAATACACACATTATGTATCTTTTCTGCCAATTAGTCAACTTTACTAAATATGTAAACAAACAAGCTTTATCTACACCTATTATCAACCTGAATATATTAACACCAAGAGGAACAATTCTTTTGCATGGCAAAAACAATTGGGCATTTATTCTTCAGTATTTTAAACTCCCTTTAATTTGTTTGTGTATTTAGTCAACGTATTTGAGTTTTGCTGCATGAGTTATTCAGACACAGAACAAAAGGTACCAGTACTGCAATCACCTCTGCATAATTTCCTCTGCATCAGTCAATACTCTTTCCTCCAAGGAAGATTTACATTCCAGTCAAGGGTGGAGAGTCCCAAAGTACATGCAGTATTCCTATGTCTATTTGCCAGAAAAGGCAAAATTCAAAGCAGTAGTACATGAAGGAAATGCTAATTGTGCTATGAAGAAATACACAGGCACATGGGTCAGAGTACCAGCAAGGCAAAGGACAGAAGCAAAGCAAGCAACAACTACCCAGAACCACAAGGAAGAAAGCCCTTCTTCCCTGTACACAGTCCATTATATCTTTCAAAAAGATCCAGCCCTGAATCCTATAATCAATGTGCTCATTTTTTTCAAGTGAAGACTGCTGTAATATCAGCTACCCAGATTGTCTTTTTTTTTTCTTTCTAAAATCTTTACACATAATGTAAAAGCACACCACAGAAATGGTAGAAATCACTGGCAACACACAGATCCACAAGGGATGCACGCTGTCCAGAAACTGCTCGTTTTCAGCATTCTACTGCAATACACACTGATCTGTGTCTTTCTCTTTCATAATACCAAATGATGACTTTTGTTCAACTATTAATGCACAAGCAGTAAATGGAGCTCAGTTTTAGACTACCAGTTTTCAATTTAAAGCACCTTTTAACAGGCAGAAACAGAATATTGAAACATGAAGGACAGACAAAGGAAAAACATGGAAGCTGAATCTTAGAACTAAATTTAGTTGCAAGAGAATTAAATCCAGGCATTCTTATTTAGAACCTACAATATGTATATAATCAATGACCAAAAATAAATTAGATACAAGAACATTTTAATTTTAAGTGTATAAACAGGGAAAGTTCTTCACAGGTAAAAGTGGTTCTGTTTATTTTTGTAAAAAGATAGAGAGGTGTTATTGACAAAATTATAAATAAAATATTGCATCAGAAGCCAAAGTCCCTGGTCATGTTTGCAGTGGAAACATGTTTATGCATCTCAAACTGAAAACATAGCTTCTCAAAACTAGTATGAAGAGATACTCCTTACATTGCAAAATAAATCAGAAGGTTTTTTTTCCACAGTGAGCCAAATTTTTATCAGGGTTTATTTGTTTCACTATATCGCAAAACAAAAGCAAAGACCAACACCCTTCTGCCTTTTGCTGACAACGACCTCTGTAAGTGCAAATAAGCTCTGAATTCTGGAACAAACCAGAGTAAGTGCATACAGGCAAAGCCAATGAAGGGTTTCAAACAGGAGTATTTCAGTTTCACATGAAAGGACACTATTCTGTACTGGCAATGAAATTACAGTTAATGCAATTAACTTCTTGTGTCACAGGAGCTGTTGTCCAAGTCTTTTTTCAACAGATGAGCTCCTCTTTTCTTGATGTTTGTCCAAAGACCTGACCTTCAGATCTTTGACACAAACAACATTGTTCTTTAACAGGCTGCAAGTTTATCTGCAGAGGGTGTCGTTTGTTTTTATTTTCTTTTTCCTGAAGTCAATTCATAAGTAATTTATTTATACATTCTACATCCCAACTATCAAAGCAACATGCAATCTTGAGAACTCTAATTACTCCACAGCAACTCGACCCACTGTGTTTACTGTCAATCAAGCCTTTACGTGGGGTCTCCCATCTACCCTTCATTTTAGGGGGATTTTCACTGTCCTCACTGAAACTTCTTTCTTGTCCCATCTCCCCTCCCACCTCCATCTCTCTGGCCGAGGTTTCTGCTGTGGTGTGGTCACTGCCTGCCAGGCCAACGACGCCTCATTGCTTCCTTCAGACTGATCTCTCCAACCCCTATTATCCCTCCTGCTGTGCACAGCCAAAAGGCTAAAAAAAAGTTTACCATGCCTTTTGAGGTTACCATAATACACTTAATATCGCACTTTTTTTTAAAGATTACATTTCATTATACTTACCCATGACAAACTCTTAAACTCTAATGGCAAATAATGATATTAGATATAACTGCAACCTTATTTACTTTCTGTAGCACAATAAGCACAAAAAACTTCTTGACTTATATGGGGGGCAGGACACATGTGTGGTAGCAAATGAACGCAGTTGTTTTGTTTGACCTTCAATTTCCAATAATAGTTCCTCACACAGAGGACTTCCTGAGAACAGCTGTTGCTGATACGCTGCTTTGCCTCTTCAGGTTTAATGGGTTTTTGATAGAATCATTTGAAGTAAGGTTTTGTTTAAAAAAAAAAATCTTCTCTCTTTAAAAAAAAAAAAAAAAAAAAGAAGTTTCCTGCCAACTTAAGAGTCGTTGTCTATGTTTTGTGGCAACATTTTAGTACTAAGACTTCTTTACTCATGTCAAGAAAGGCACTAACTAATAAAGCCAGCTGCCTGCTTTGTAGATGAATCCAAACAAACCCAGGAATTAATTGTTAAAGTGAAAAATTTGTATACCTTCAATATGGAAACGTCTTGACTACAGACAGAAACTGCAAGCAGAGTTTTCCTGCACAACCGGTTTCTTTAAACAAAAGGAAAACCTGAACCAAATAAAGTCCAAAACACCAGGAGCCATCATCCACTTTAGACTTCGAACGAAGGCCTGAAACCCTGCGTCTGCGCTGAGCGCTCTTTTTCAGAGTTTAGAGGCTGGGAGTATTTTCCTCAGGTGGTCGTTATCAACTTATTTTTCTTTCTTACTTATAAGCTTTTAATAATAAATATCTGTTGTGCTCAGTGAAAATACTGTTTTATAAACATACATAATAACATGTGATAAATATTTAACCAGAAGATATGATAAACTGAATCATGAAGTACGGAATTTAAGATAAAAGCATTTTACTGATTAGCACAAGTATTTCTTGCTTTTTGATCCAGTCTAAAAATTCCAATTATGTTCAGATGCATGAAATAACGCCTTGAGTTATTCAAGCAAAATTTTGCAGGAAACTATTTTCTATGTAGTTCAAATGAAAACAATTGCAGAGTTCTGGTTCAAAGCATCTGTGAATAACTTTAGCAAAACATAGAAGTCCTGCAATGGTCTTGTATCCCAGGTGAAAGATTAAATCTCAAAAAAATGAAGTTGATTTCACAACTCTGTTCAACTCCTGGATTGCATTAGCAACCTTCCAGGAAATGCACAATAAAATCCTGCATATTTTTCTATTCACAAGTTTAGTTTCAATTCCACTCTGAAGGTGTCCTTTTTCAGGTATATAACGTATATGCAAAGTTTCCTTTAGATTTCTGTGATCTACTGCAGCTAAAACTAAGCTGTAACAAAGGTATAAATGCTATCTTTTAAAACCCCCATAGTTTTTCTATTCACGTAAATCACTATGCTCAGGCTTTCCAGCATGTTTACTCTAGTTCTTGCAAATGAATATTGCACATGACAATGTTTTATTGCCAGCAATTTCTACTAAATTGAAGTGAATTTCAGTAAATTTCTTTTTTGTTTCACTAAGGCAGACAGCATTCCCTCAACTCTCAGCATCTTACAATCAAGCAGAAAGCTAGTCAAGCTTGCTTCCTAGATCTTTTGCCTTTAGTGCTGATAATGGAAAAAATAAGTCCTCCTTTCATCAGCGGTTTGTTACGTGCTTTGTTTCAGCATTATTATTTCTTGTACCCTTCCCTCCCCCCTTTTTCTTCCTTTTAATTTCAGCTTGAACTGAACCATTCATTTAGATTTTCTGTAAAATAAGCACTACATTTATATTAGTAATGAAGTTAAGTGAGCATACTCTATTAAAAGCTTTGACTAGCTCTATGAACCACCACTGAACAAATATAGCTCCACTGTGAGATGTACCTAGCCAGGATATGAAGTAATTTTTGTAACTCATTAGCAGATATGATTAAGATGATTATGCATATTTTGGCATATTTGTGAATATAGAGTTATTTCAGAAAGAAGCTATAAAATTCAAGCTAGAAATTTCAATGGAACATTGAACTAAAATGCAGGATTTAAACAAGTTGCCCGAGATGTGGAAGATTTCGTTAGAATGAGTTTGTACATAGTAAAAACTAATCTATGATTAACATAAAGCTTCCATGGTTACACCACCACCCAACAGTTCTCAGAGCACAAGGGATACCTTTGCATCACTCAGATTTCACTCCTGGGCTATGAAAACCCATCAAGAGGAGTTTCTAAGGCTTTCCTGATTTTCAGTCTGGCATTATTCTATGTTTAGAACAATGATCTATATAATGAAACAAAGCTACAAATGAATTGTAGTTTGCAAAACATGAATTGTGGTGGACGTTATGAGTTCTGGGAGAGTATTTTCATGGTAAGTTAGAGAAATAGCATGAAAACAATAAGAAGCAATTTAACTAAGGGAAACATGTCGCATGAATAAATAGGTTTGGTAACAGTACTGAAAAATAATAGTCTGGGGGATCATTATAAGCTACCAATTGAAAGGAACAAAAAATTGATGCTCTTGACAAAAAGAAAAAAAAAAAGAGGAGAAGGATGTGCTATTATACAGTACATTATACAGTACATGTTAGTGGCAATAGACAGTCCAGTGAACTCATCACTGGGGAGATTTCCTCTGGTGTACTGGACATCATACTTTAGAGAAAGATGCAAAGAAATTTCAGATTGTTTTCTAATAAGACATTAAAACAGACAGATTAGAAACCATTTAAAAAGACTAAGTGATCAAATGAGTGATGCATAAAGAACTCATCAGTTATTCATTCACTGAGTCTATTTACGCTGAACGTAATGCAAAAACTAAGCAACTTCATTTGCAGCAAAAGAAATTTACATTTGCTATAAAAAAATCTTTTAAATTATAATTTCAGGTGGGCACTAGAGCATGATATTTATGTAGGCTATAAATACACTTTGTTGGCAGTTTTCAAAAATAAGTAGACTTAATACTGGTTAGGGGTTATTGTTCCTGTTCCATGATGGAATGAACTAGATGATACCATGAGTTAGCTTCCACACATATTTTTATTCTTCTGTGTCTCTCTAACAAAACACAGCATTTAAAGTTTGTGCTGTTGCTACAGGAATAGTATGTAAAGAAAAGAGCACTGTTGTCACACTCACACCAAAGATGAATCTTACATCACCGGAGCAGAAAAAATAGTTACACTAAATACTTGCAATAGTTGATACTAGAATGACAGGGTCACAGTTCCAGAGCCATCTCCAATTTATTAAAAAAGACTTTCCTATCAGCACAGTGCTCTAAAGAAATGGCCTGCTTCTGTAGTTAGGTGCTTTGTCTGCAACAGTCACACTGCAAATACATTCTGTTCATATCTCTATAGCCTCAGATGATGTTACTCATTTGCTACTTCCCGGTATTTTGTGAAAAGCTACAAAGGTTTTCTTCTGAAAGAGACAGGAAAAGAATAGAGAAGCAACTGGCTTCAAAGCAGTGTAAGCAAGTGCCAACACCTTATGCAAAAAAGAATATGCCCACAGTGTGATGTGAAAGGAAAATTCGTGAGCCAAGGCTGCTGCTCCTCCTCCTGCAGGTTTCAAAGGCATGTGAAGAGCATCAAATCAGTGCGTCTGGATGTGGATAGGAGAGAAAAAGAATTGCAAGATAGAAGGAACTAGAATAGCTAGGTGCTGTGTCTGCCAAAAGAAGAGATCTCAAAAGGAAAAGCGGTAGACAGGGACGACCATACCCATCTCTTCAATCTGGAATAATCATTACCTACCTCTGTTTCAGCGTAGCTACTAATTACAGTAATGAAGCTGCAGCAATAGCTGCAGCACATCTCCATCACCACTCAGTGGCAGGATATGTTTGCTTTCCTCGCCCTGGTCACCCTCACGCAGCATCTCAGAGTTGCTATCAATATCACTCTTCTTCCTAGTCAGCAGACTGCCTGAACTAAAGTAAAGTATAACCTTAAATTGCAACTCAAGAAGCTTTTAAATAAACTCTGCTCATGATGTTGCTATAACAGAACGGGGAAGTATTTCACTCAACTGTCAGGGAAACCAGAAGTAAAATTTGAAGTGATCATACATGTCAAATATCCAAGCTGATCCACTTCTAGCAAGCTCTGCTCGTTCATTTTGTATGCATCTAGACAGAATCCAAAGTGTCAAACTGATGTATTGATAAATTAGGATAGGGGTATGACAGAACCTACTCTTAATTAGTGAACCTTGCTAGCTTCACTGAAGCAGAATCCCCTTTTAAGAAACTAATAGCTGTTTTAGTCCACAACAACTACTATTGCCACTCATATGCAAACATCCTTCATCTTCAAGAGTGGACAGCTCTATTAAGTTGTTCTTCTAGAAGAACAGATGCTACTCATTAACTTTACCCATGGTTATTAATCATATAACATTGGAATTCTTTTCAGATACTCTATCACACTCTCCAAAAAAACCAAAGTGAAAACACCTTTATCATTGATCACAGAAACAAGATTCAAAAATTTTTCTTCAAGGGTTTGAAGAAAAAGAAAAATCATATTATTTTCTTGTGCAATAAAGACCATTATACACATCCATGCCTGACATTTTAGGGACTATTTGTCACTTTAGGAACTGCAGTGTAGACCTCCTCCATTTCTTGCAGAACATGCTGGGAAAACTCTGGCTGGCAGAGTGCCTGCGGCAAGATTAATTACTAACACAGAGAAAAGCTGCTGCCATGCTGCCCCTTCTTCAGTCTCCGTACTGATTTCTCAAAGTTTCAGGCTCATTTAAAAATGTTTATTCTCACATGGAACATTCTCCAGAGCTATGACCTTCCATATTTATCTGAGGAAACATGGGACCCCTTATACTTGCCAGTGACAGTTTATGTTCACTATAGCTTGGTCTATTAATTATCCTGAAAGAGAAATAGAAGTTGGCAGATATCAGAGTCTTTGTAAATTCCACCTTATGGGGACTGCTGACTTAGACATCCAGCAGCCTGTTCTATATCTAAGTTTAAGATAAAATAAAATGGTTTGGGGGATTTTCTGCAAGCTTTCAAGTGCATCCAAAAATATTCTTCTGCCCTGCCTGCATCCCTCTCCCTGCACTAAACGTGTTACACATCATTATCAGAAACTTTTTGGCAAGAGATTTATTGTACTTTGATATACAGGAAAGACTGAAGTATAATCTGAAGTAGACAATATCACTCCACTCCATACTTTGATTGACTGGACTCTAAAGAACGCTACCATCAAAAGCGGAAAAGGCAAGAGCAAATGCTAATAAACTCCTTATAATGATGACAGTACTTAGATCAAAAATCTTCTAGCAATGATGTGCTTATTTGAAAATTACAGATATACTATCTCAATATTTGGTCTTTGGACCTTAACCCAATAATAATTAGCTTGAAATCAAAGCAAGAAAAGAAATCTCTGTTAGTTGCATCTTCTCAACTGAAATCATTAATGGCAACATTAAACACACACCAGCATTTCTAATTACAGAGCAATACTGACCAACTTTACAGTCAACACTTTTAAGAAAAAAAAAAAATTTATGTTACTTTCATTCCTATTCTTTGTCCTATGGTACTTCCTTGCTTTAACTGCTCCTACCCTGCTTATTCCTTTCCCCTATCTGTTCTGCTCTCAGTCTTTTCATAGCTCTGTTCCAAGACCCAGTAACATCATCTTCAGGAAAGACTGTTTTTAAACAAGCTGAAGTCAACCAACATACAGCAGTTTGGCTGGGTTTTCTTTTTCTTCCATTAGTTAATGGGACTCTTTTTCTAAATACAAGCCTTTTTTTATAACTATGATGATGAAAGTGCTGACTGAAAACAACAGTTGCCTCAAAGGAAAAATTTTGCTAAGGTACCTAGTGCTCATGTCCCAGAAATTCACATAACTAGATTACAGCTCCCTCCACGTGTCTCCCAGTTACACATAATAAGTACCGCAAATATTTGAGTCAACCATTATTTATTCAACTGGGCAGTTCAGGATTAAAAAAAAAATAATTATAATAGGCATATAAAAGCACTACATAACTTTAATGTAGAAATATAAAATTAATAGAGAGAAGCAGTCACAAAGTTTTTAAAGCTTACAAGAGTGTAACAAAGACAAAAGGTCAGATGCAGCACAAGACAGAAAAGGCAAAACCACCAGCACTAGGTAGGAGCCAGTGACTCACCTAAACAGAGTAAAAAATAAAGATTCTAGGCAACATTGAAATTTCAGTAGCTTTTTCTTCGTCTCCAACTAACAAAACCTACACCATCTGAAACATGAGGCTACCTACTCCAATCACATATTCACCTACTGAATTGAGTTGGTCTTGAGGCATCAGCCAGCCAGGTTCTGAATCAGTCACACAATCCCAGGATGGTATTTATTACTAGAACTAATCAGCAAGCACATGTGAGAGAACCAGATACATCTATTTGATGCCTAACTATATGCCAATTATGGTTTTCAACATTTGTGACTTAGAGCTCTTTTGAACTTTTAAAATACAATAAATACGATAAGCAGCCCACAGGACACTAGCTTCTCTGCAGTTTCTGAGTACCAAATATTGCACGTGATCATATCTGTGAAAATGAAAAGGACAGTTTTACTCTCCATTTTCATACCTTAATCTTATCACTAATTGATCTAGCTGAGAAACATGAAAACTTGCAGACTTTTCCAACATCTTGAATTACTGCGCTTCAGATAATAGTTCTGACTACTGACAGGAAAAAGTCACACCAGGAAGCCCCACAGCCCCCAGAACCGTCCATCTCCAAGGATCCAAGGCCTCAGAGAAGTCTTGGCTGAGACTTCTACAGAAACAGTTGTGCTGTAAGAAAGCTGTGACAGAGTCTGTAGAGCAGAGCCACACAAGACAAAGGTAAAATTGGCTTCACGGGTAGAATTGTTGAAATGGGGATTGTTGCCTGCTCTGGCATGTGACAGGGGAAGAAAACCACCAACATGGTATGGTATAAAACCCTAAAAAAATAACAGGCAATCGGTAGAAGGATGGCAAGTCAGTAACACCACAAATCTATTTCAGAAAGAAGCAGAGGCCAACTTTTCCTCTCCAGCCTGCCAGCAGAGGCTCTTTGGGTATCTTATCCTAGGCAGTGAGCATACTAATGCTCAGCTTAGTAGATTGTTAAATCCTAGATGTCTTTTACATGCGTTAGCCAATGAATAAGTGCATTATACTCTTATGTTGTGCATCTCATGCTCCCAAATTCTCTTTTTTCAGATACGCTTAGCTGTGCACAAAATGACCCCAAAAGGGAAGGTAACAAAGACAAATTTCCTAAAGAACTAAGGAGATTAAAGCATTCCATTTTTCAAAATAGATTTAAATCCTAATTGAACTAACAACTGTTAAGAAATTAATTTTTTAATGTCTATCATGATGCTACCACGTTACTTCTTACACATCTAACTTGGAAAATTTGGTCCTAAACTCACTGTTGTTCAGAAATAATGAGGGAAGGAAAGGTATTTTGTGAGGGTAAGTAGAGTTAGCTAAGTTTAGGGAACCTGGCCCTATCTGAATGAGAATAATATTACAAGTAGTAGAAAACCTTTCTAGAACTTTTACATTTCACTTTTAAACTACAATTAACTATAACATGATGCCATCTGGCAACTCTATAACTTTGGGAAATATTAAAGGGATTTTTTGCTTCTTTAGTCTAAAACACTGTACTGTATATTCATCTAGGACTGGACATCTAGCAGTTTATTAAGGGTTTTCAGTCTATTTTCTAGATGTTTTTAATTGTCTAAACGTTCAAGCATAATTAAATCTTTGCAGAACTTCCAACCCTTATATTCTTGTAAGGATCTCACTCATATTCACTTCTCAGGAGAGTCAGTGTTTTCTGAAGTCATGAATATGTAAAGCCAGTTCTCTACAGGTTCTTTTACACCTAAATAGTTTATCACAGGTTTATGCATTATCATACTTCTGCAAAGTAACAGTTTATTTTGCACACTTTTTTTTTTTCCTTCACACTGAAGAAGCGTCTACATTATCAGCCATTTATAAACCCTGGCTTGAATAACAGCTAAAAGAACAAAATACTGCATAGCATCCTTGGCAGGAAGGAAAAGGGCAGGCAAAGAACACAAAACTTCAGACAGTTCTATTCGTTATGCATGAAGCACTCAGTCTTGCTCAACGTGCTAAGTCTGAAGTGTGAGTTATACACATTCTTTTTCATTTTTTGATTTATTTTCTCCTTTGCATTTAAAAATATGAAAAGGCAAAAACCACTGTAATGGCAAAGGAAGTAAAGCTAGAAATCACTTCACTACCAAGCAAGCAGTAACGACCACTGATACACAAAGGAGTACCACAGGACATTGTGTGAAGCACAGAAATGACTCCTAGAATCCTAAAACAATATATTCTTTTCCATTTTAGAAGAGGAAAAACACCTCACTGACTGCAAACCCAAATCACTTTTCTTCTTTCTTTGCAGCAGCAATCCAGTTACAGTAGTATCTTTTATGTGCTGACTAGAGACATTTTACTTCATTTTTTCATTTTAGATGTTACTCTAACAGAAAAGATGGTTACCCAGCTTTGGATTCTGATGCTTATTTATTTTGAGTAATCTTTCTTCTGATATTTTCATAGCTCAGAGTGGAGAACGGTAGATAGATAAGTAGAAATACTTCTATGTTTGTATCAGCAACAAAACAATAAATATGTTTTTGTGCGTATATGGTCTTTACTGAACAGTTTGTCAAGGAAAAGGGACTTGAAAATGCAGTCTGTAATATTTGGACAAACGTTCTTAAATACAGCGTGCAGTTTTCATTGTGTAACATCTAGTATTATTCTAGCAAATTGTTTTCCCAATATTTCTCAGTATTTTATCTAGTTGTTTTACTGCTGCTAAGGGAGCTAACATTCTCACAATTATTTTCTCATTTTAATATCTAAATTAGAGCCTGTTGCTGCAGACTGCATCCTACTGTGACATTATGAATTTAAAGTTTAATCCGTCATATTATTGCCCTCTCACACAGGTGTAAAACATGACGCAACTGCAGATAGTGTCAGTTTTGACTAACCAGGAAGACAGTCAGCAAACTGGACTATCAAAATATTCAGTATTTTCTACTTCATTGAGTAACATCAGTAAAAGCATAGAGCCCTTAAGATACTGCTGGCTACCTCAGCTTCCAAATGTCAAATAATCTTATCAAATTCTAGGGACCTGACACTTTCTAACTTCGGTAAGTCCTCAGATTTTTCTTTCTAGTTCCCCATCCATGAAACAGAAATGGCTGTCCTACAAAGGCACCTAGAAAACAGCAACACACTCGTGCTTGGTGCTTACACTTTGCCAGTTACCATCTTTGTCTGAAATAATGTACTGGATAGCTAGTAAGGACTCGATATCAGCACGAGTTAATACCTTAATTCCTGGACTGGATAAATCTGTTGTCCTGGTTTCAGAGGGGAAAGAGTTAATTTTTCTTTCTAGTGATTGCTGTGAAAGAAGCATCGATGATACCTATTGGTTTTAGTTGTTGGTAGATTAGGTTTACACTATTCAAGGACTTTTTTCAGCTTCCTATAGAAGCATAGACAGAACAATGGAATAGCCAATGAAATATTCCATACCATAGAGGTCTGCTCAGTACATAAATAAGGGTTAGCTGGAGGGCAGGAATCCATGACCACTGCTCTGGACAGTGCCAATTCACAAGGCAGTGAGAGTGACCCCTGTCATTATTATTGTTATTTTTCCCTTTACTGTCATTGATTTTAATAAACTTTCTTTATCTCAGCCCACAAGGTTTTTCCTCCCTTCCACCACCCTTTTTTTCCCCCATCCTCTTTTCCCCACACCATTCTCGTGGAGGGGAAAGGGTGGGGGGTGAGCAAGTGGCTGCGTTGTTCTAGTTGCCAGCTGAGGTTGAACCACGGCATCCGTTTCAGTCAGAGAAGGAAAGTGCAAGAAGAGAGACACCAGTAAGCGCATCAAAGTCAGACCACTAAGGAATTCCTGCAGTCAAGTACAGCATTTTAGAAGTTCCTCTAGATGTATCCAAGTTTGTCTTCCCCAGAAGTTCCACACATAAGTTCATTTGCTTGAATTTTAATGCAGAATCTACAAATCACTTATATGCTGTTCATATTTATCAGTGTTATAAAACTGAAAATGGAACTTTGCCTGTTTTGTACTGCTCTCTGCACTTCTTCCAAGTGCCTTTATCTCTGACTGAACAAGCATTTATAGCACTGTTCAAATTACTTACTGTGCATGATGCTGTTCTATCAAAAATAAAACATAGTAAAAAAAACCAGCAAGCTCAAAACGGATGAAATTGTCTAATCATTTTTCTAAATAGTAGCACTTTCTGAATTTGCAGGGGGAAAGAAACTCAAAACAATCTGCTACAAAATGCTTCAGTTGACCAGTAAATTGCATATATTTTTCATGCATTAGGGAAAGACACCTGAGTGTTGGTTAGTTAGCATAACATTATAGTTGGTGAATATATTTATTATTCATAGTACTAGAATTATACATACTAGTTGTCATATTAATTTTCATAAGTAGAAAACTTAAACCAGTGTAAAAATAATTAATTTTTTTAAATAATGGGTATAGAGGAACATTAGATTTCCTTAAATCTATATTCCCCCCTAAAATACTGCCTGAAATAAAGACTAAAAGTCTTTTGGTTAATGAGTTTAATAAATTTTATTCCTAAAGGCCATGAGTATTATGGTGGTAACAAGAGGCATACACTAGCTGTTCTCATCCACTCACAGATATCTTTTCAGGGCAGGGGCGTTGGAGTAGATTATCTTTAAATGTCCCTTCCAACCCAAACTATTCTATTATTTTATGATTTCTCCAGCCATATTAGCATTACAGCAGTCTAATTTATAAAAAAAAAATAATTCTGCACAAATCAGGTAGAATTTATTTTAAAAATAGCGAGTTCACATTTGAAGTTCACTTGCCCAGAGATTTTGGATTCACACAAAAGGTTCACTTTAGATCAGATGATCACACTCATAAATTGGCTGCTTTAGAACTTATTAGTACAAATCACCAGATATAGAGAAACTAATATTTATCAGAGTGAAGATAAACAAGTCTTTTCTGTAAATAAATCATGTCATTATCAATCCTTTTCATACTAAGATCAAGATAAATCCTTCTACTAACTTGACATGAAGAACTGACTGGACCACAAGAGATTTTGGACCAAATCCTACATGTACCTGAAACGAGCAATCCACAGCAAGAGACTTGCCTAGTTCTGGTATAAGGCTATTAAACCAGGCCTCAAAATCAGACAGCCTAGTTCATAGAATCATAGAATGTGTTGCATTGGAAGGGACCTTGCCCACCTGCAGTAAGCAGGGACATCTTTAACTAGATCAGGTTGCTCAGATCCTCATCAAACCTGGCCTTGAATGTCTCCAGGGATGGGGCCTCCACCACCTCTCTGGTCAACCTGTTCCAGTGTCTCACCACCCTCATTGTAAAGAATTTCTTCCTAATGTCTCATCTAAACCTACCCTGCTCTGGTTTAAAACCATTGTCCCTCATCCTATTGCTACATGACCTTGCAAACAGCCCCTCCCCAGTTTCCTGTAGGCCTCCTTCAGGTACTGGAAGGCTGCTGTAAGGTCTGCCTGGAGCCTTCTCTTCTCCAGGCTGAACATCCCCAACTCTCTCAGCCTGTCCTCATAGCAGAGGTGCTCCAGCCCTCAGATCATCTTCATGGCCCTCCTCTGGACCCACTCCAGCAGGTCCATGTCCTTCTTGTGCTGAGGGCTCCAGAGCTGGGCGCAGTACTCCAGGTCGGGGTCTCACAAGAGCAGAGTAGAGGGGGAGAACCACCTCTCTTGATCTGCTGGCCACTGTTCTTTTGATGCAGCCCAGGGTGAGATTGGCCTTCTGGGCTGCAAGCGCACATTAACATATAGTTAAATGTTGTTTCATTTGAACTAAATAGTGAGAAACTGATTAGAAAACAAAAAGACCACCAAATCATATGGGCTTTGTTTGCAGTAATCAGAAATACACAGAATTTGTAAGAGAGTGGCAAAAATCCTTCAAAAGGACATCATAACTGATAACAAACATGATCTCCATGGTCTCCATGATCTCTAACTAAGCATAACATGGCAATAAGCATAATGGCAAAAGCTGAGGTAAGTGAAATAACATCTTAAATATTTCCCATGTCAGAAATTTCCTGACAGGGCAAAAAAAGTTCATCTAAGGAACAAAGCCACTAAGAATACAGGAATTGATTTCCGAAATGAAAAGACAACACTCTGATTTACTATATAGGAGGTGGTTGGTATCTAGGACACCTGGTATTTGTCTAATACAAATAGAGGCTAAACAAGACAACTGCATAAAACTTCAGCTATCCTATTAACAAGTCAATAAACCTTACACGCAGGCTTTCTAGCAAGGGAGAATGTGAGACAGCAATATATTGTTATGGAATTTCTCAACCTGTTTTTTAATTTATACATTTGAAAAGTTTGTCTGGGATTACACAACCATAGTAAATGAAAGTAATTTATAATGCAAGATTAGCGTGTTACTTTAAGTTATACAAAACTTTGAAGTAATTTCTTCTCCTTCTCCCCCAAATAATATTTTTCATCTTGTATGCATTATTTAGTACCTTAAGCCTTCAAGCCGCTGCTTATTGCATAAAGCTCATATATCATCTCTTCCACATCAGTCAGCTACCCTTAGAAAAGCATACAAAATAGGGCTTTTTATACAGTATCTGTCTGTAGACATAATTACTTTACCATATATTTCATCTGCAGACTAATATGAGTTGATTTTTATATAGTAGTACACTAGATCATTAGCAAATAAATGTTTGTGTCTGAACCTGATAGAGCTATTTCATGAGGAAAATTTATTCATGAGACAAGTGAAACAAAACCAGACTGTCCCAAAGCATGTGGCACCAATATAGGAAAGTCATGGCTTTTATTTGCGTGTTTCCTAGGAGTAAATAGATTAAAAAGGGGTCAGGACCAGCCTCAGGTTCAGCCTGTCACAGACAATTACAATACACAGTGCATAATCTCAAGAAAATGCTTCTCATTCTTCTTTATTTCACCTGTTGTTATCATTGATAAAAGATGACAACATTTGTTATGGTTAACTTTCCAGTCTGAAGCAATTACATTTTCCTTTATCTGCAATGTGTTCTAGGAAATAGTAATCACTTCCCTTCACATCAGGCTTTCTGGAGGAGGGCTGATTCTTCTGACAACAGAGCACCACAAAGCATAGCAGTTTGTGACAGAAAGTGCCAATGTAAAAATAATTACAATGTGTTGAGGAGAAAGAGTTCAGTAAACAATGTCCCTCCCAATACCCATCAACTCTAACTACGTTAAAAAAGGACACTGAAGATTACATATTGAATTGCACTTGATGAGCATCATCTAAACACTATTATTTAAAGTAGCCTGCAAACCCAGCTATCAAAAGGGCTGGCGCTAAATTCCAGGCACAAGTACTATGTTATTTATGGAAATATTTTTGTTCACCTGGAAAGCCACAAAGGCATTACTCTCAATCAACTGCTATTCAAAGCGCATAAAAAGTATAATGTGTGTATATCATCAATTATCATATATACTGGGCATTTTTCATTTAAAACTGTAATTAAAAAAAACTCTATAAGGGATAACATACAGTGATCTAATCAGGGAGAAGCTTTCTATTTCTTTAGAAAAATCACCTAGTGTGAACTATCGGAATTATATTATTGATTTAGGCTACATTGTTCCAAATTGTTAAAAATTCCCACTGCATGCAGCTAGGCAGGTGGTATAAAGCCTACAATAAGCACTTACAAGTTTTAATAGTTACGCTTATGTATTAACTGTTCACTGTGGCGTGTACATATACAAATAAAAAAACATATGAGGAAAGTTACACATGGAAACAGAGCCCAAAAGAATACCCTGAAACCACTAATATTGGAAAAAAAACAGCAAACTAGGACAACAGACCCCTGTTCATATAAATGCAAGCCATCAGTATGAGCATGCTGAACTCTAATTCCTAATGAAAAGGAAACTTTGGAAAGACAAAAGCTTACTAAAGGAATGCAGAAATTGACAAACATTGATTTAAGGCAGTGCACAAGTGTTAAAGATTACTAAAGTCTATAGGATGCTTAGAGAGGTGTTTTTGACACTTTATGGCAAGAAAAAGAAGAAAACCCTCTGTATTATTCAAAACACTGGACTCCCCAACTCCTAAATGCTGCTCATACAAATGCAAAATGAGAAGGGAAAAGTCGTGATGCTTAAAGCTCACTCTTGCTTTTTTACTATCTTCATCAATTATTTAAAGCCTATCACAGAACCAAAGCAGTGTTACAACACTAAAGAGTAAAGGAAAATAAACTTACTGTCTTTATCACTGCATTTATATTCAGTGTTTTCTACTCAAAATTCAAAATAAGCATTTTGACATGGTTATCAAATATTATTATCCACTTTGGCACATGACATAGCTTTTCATTTACCCAGAGCTCTTTGAGTTTGGTTTGTTTTTTAAAGTGTCCTTGCCTAATTTTTTCTGAATTGAACAAATATAGATGAACTTTAATACAGAGGCAAAGGACATAGCTTATCTAGCGTGACAAGCTGAGCCACCTCCAGGGTGTCCATCTACTGAGGAAGTCATATTCTATCTTATCCAATGAAATTATGAAATGTGACAATACTACCCAGAAGTTATCCGTGCACTTGAGCAGACTGTTCAGCCTTGCCATTGCAAAGTCTGGTCAACTGACTTTCTGTCACGGCATTCATTAGCCAAGACTTCGAAACGGGTCCTGAAACACCTCTTTCCCAGAGTGACAGTCTGCCTGCTGTGGTAACACATTACTTTACCTTTTACTATCTTTACATGCATCTTAATGACTCCTTATAGAAGAAAGCACACTCATACGAGAGTATAAGCATCCAACACAAACAGTGATTCCAGCTACTATGGTTTTATAATAAGCCTGAGAATATTTCTACAATTTATTTCATCCTCAAAGATCAGTCATCAGATGTAAATGTCAGATTTCTTTTTCTTGAGTAGCAGCAGTAGTTTGCAAAAAAGCAAGTTTCTTGTCTTCGTGTCTTCCAAGAAAAGATGTCAAAATCATGGCCATTGTGAAGCCTTTTAGCGTCATATCCAAAAGATTTTTTTTGTTGTTTGTTTGACAACCTTTATGACCACTTCTATGTTTTAGTTTGTGATCCGTGTTTGTGGACATAGAATCACATGACGCCTGGCTCTATCCACATGAACAGGAATAAGCTTAGAGGCCAGGGTGAGACATGCCCTCCTCTGACCGCAGAACCTGCAGGAAGGCACTGGCCATGGTGATGGCCGGCAGACTGCAAAGCCAGGCAACCTGCTCACCTGGCTTCCTGGGAGAGGCTGCACTACTGACTCACCAGTTTTGGAGATGCTGGGAACACTACAAGGGAACCATGAACCACAAGCTTCATACACTGTCAAGGCCATGACTCGACAGACCTGTGGCTTTGCTTGATCCATTCACCAGATAATTTAAGAAGTGAAAATAAAGGAAAAATGTAGCCACCTTACCAGCACTGTAAGAAACCACTGCTGCTGGATGAGAGTTAGATCGCTGTCGAATTTGCCATTGAGAGACCGCTATAGAATAATTTTTCTGAGAATTTCACAGAATCTTCATGGTTGGAAAGGACCCTTAAGATCATCAAGTCCAACCAAACGACCCACAGTCTCTGCCACTAGAGCATGCCCTGAAGCACCACATCTAGACGTTTCTTAAACACCTCTAGGGATAGTGACTCAACCACCTCCCTGGGCAGGCTGTTCCAGTGCCTGACCACTCTTTCAGTAAAGTAATTCTTCCTAATATCTAATCTAAACCTCCCCTGCCACAACTTCAGACCATTTCCTCTGGTCCTGTCATTATTCACTTGGGAGAAGAGGCCAACACCCACCTCTCTCCAACCTCCTTTCGGGTAGTTGTAGAGGGCAATGAGGTCTCCCCTCAGCCGCCTCTTCTTCAAGCTGAACATGCCCAGCTCCCTCAGCCTCTCTTCATATGACCTGGTCTCCAGACCCCTCACCAGCCTGGTAGCTCTCCTCTGGACCCGCTCCAGCACTTCTATGTCCCTCTTGTACAGAGGGGCCCAGAACTGAACACAGTACTCGAGGTGAGGCCTCACCAGTGCCGAGTACAGAGGCACGATCACTTCCCTGCTCCTGCTGGCCACGCTATTCCTGATACAAGCCAGAATGCTGTTGGCCCTCTTGGCCACCTGGGCACACTGCTGGCTCACATTAAGCTGGCCGTCCACCAGCACCCCCAGGTCCTTTTCTGCTGGGCAGCTTTCCAGCCACTCTTCCCCAAGCCTGTAGCATTGCTTAGGGTTGTTGTGACCAAAATGCAGGACCTGGTACTTGGCCTTATTAAACCTCATACAGTAGGCCTTGGCCCATTGATCCAGCCTGTTCAGGTCCCTCTGTAGAGCCTTCCTACGCTCAAGCAGATCAACACTCCCACCTAGTTTGGTGTCCTCTGCAAACTTACTGAGGGTACACTCAATCCCCTCATCCAGATCATTGATAAAGATAATAAACAAAACCGGCCCCAAAACTGAGCCTTGAGGGACACCACTGGTGACCGGCCACCAAGAGGATTTCACCCCATTAATAACAACTCTCTGGGCATGGCCATCCATTTTATAAGTCTTTGACTAGTCTTTTGGATAACGCTCACACTAGACAAGAGTTAAGTCTTCTCCATAGAACACTTCTGTAATATACATTGTTTCAGCTATTTAAGTATTATATGCTGTCACAGAGTGACAATACAGAAACAACTCGTGAGACCTTTATGACATCTGCTCACCTCTGACTCATGTCTTCATGATGCCACCCAAAGCACAGACAGTGAAGATTATATTTCCTTCAGAAATCACACTCCTGACCCAAAATAATAAGTTAACATAGAGATACCCAGTATTTTATATAGAAATAGAAGCACAGAATGATTCTCCAAATATAATGTACCTATCATACGTATTTTTACCCACATCCTCCATAGGCAGCTGACCACACTACTTCAGTACCTGCCTAAATGGGTTCCCCAAGCTGCTTAGGTGCTTAAAAAGTGATGTTTGAGAGCTTCACTGAATAAGGCCTTTGTAACAAAGCAGCTGAATGGTGTTCACGTGAGCATCTACACTGTTCTAGAAATCTTGAAGGAAAAAAAAAAAAGACACACCACCACCCCCTGCTCCATTCAGTCCAGGAAGTTAATATTAAGGAGGCATAGCAATTAGGACAGTGTTATGCATATGGGGTTTTAACTGCTTTTTGTCCTTCCCTACACACTACATAACAACTATATAATCTCATCATCTTAACCTTTTAGCCTATACACAATATAACAAAAGGACCTTGTTGCACGGTATCAGTCATTAACTTTGGATCTTTCAAAGACATTCAAACACTAACACAATGCTACTGTTAAAACAGATTAATTATGAACAACGACATTTTCACTCTTGGCAGACATGTCTACACCATACTCCAATGAAAGCTCATCAAAACTCTATAAAAAAAAATGTCATAACTTTAAAAATTTGCTGAAAGCCCTCTGATGTGTCCTGGTTTTGTTAAAGCTATATTAAACTCTCAGAAAAGGTGATAAATACTATGAGGCATCTTCCTGTACAAAATCTATCCCTGTTTTGCTGCATGTGATATTTCATTTTTTTCCATTACTCCTCTTAACTTAGCCTTAGTGACACAATAGACAACATATTTCATATACTTTTTGGCTTACACTCATCCTGAATGTATTCTGTCATTCTCAGCCCCATATTTGTTCACTACAGCTAGAATAGCCAGATGCTGCTACAGAATTTAACACACATGCATTCTCCCATGTGACTCCTGTAAAAGCTCCCTCCCTTTCAGGAAGGGGCTTCCTATAGATGTATACAGAGTGGTATAGAACAAACTTATATGTAATGTATAGTGGCATTAATATATAAATTATTGGAAAAATTAGCACAATCTGGAATTCAAACATGACTTGTATTTGAAGATCAAGTATTTTTCAGCAGGAAAACCCAGAATTATTTATAGACTGTATAGTCTTTCTTACATCTGTTTCCTGGACAGCACATTGTTCTATGCAGGCTTTAACTTCTAGAAACAAAACCAACATATCCTCCTTTCCTAAACTGGAGACCATCTTGTTAAATAGCATAACCGTATTAACAGCATGCCTGCTGGTACATGATTCAGACCATTCATTTCAAAGTCATCACCCTTGCTTTCATTTATTATACTGACAGTTTTGCTGCTAACAAAAGACAAGTACGCAAGCTTAAAATTAGACTATTTGTTCCCCTATACTAACAAAGCAAAACAACAGCTCTTACTGGTAGACTGCCTATATAAGCAGTCACTTCAGTGTCACACAGCATACCATATTAGTCAAACCAGTGACTTTTTCTCTTTTTGCAAAGCGGGGGGCAATGATGAAGCTTTAAAAAAATAAAATGAGCTTTATTTTAGAGATGACTTCACAGTGGTATTTCTCTTAACCAACCACTATTTGCATTACTGATTTTTCAAAAGTTACCAGCTGGTGGTCACCTTGACTAAATATCAGACTCTTTAAAATGTCATTTACGAAGGGGGGTGACTTTCAGTTATGTGTACATGTGAACAAAAAGTTTATGGAAGCACCTGAAGTAAATCATGATCCTACCTTAACTCTGACTGGTGTGATTATATCAATCCAGTGGTTTTTTGGTATCAGGACAATATATGGGAGTTCACACTTGCCTTACATATCTAATGTAAAGATTCCTCATTAGCAAAGCAGAGATGTACAGCTCAGCCAAGAGAGAGAACTGGAACGTAGCAGAGAAACAGCAAGGCTCAAATTTCTGCTCCAGTCCTGGCACAATCACCAAGCAGCCCCTAGTACCCAGTATGATTCGGTCCCCCTCCATCCCACCTGACCCAGCTGCACTCTCATCATCCCTTCAGCCAAAGAAATTTCTGCCTGAGATCACTTACGCTGTATGGAACTGAACAATACTGCTGGAGGATGGTCAGATTAGTATTTCTGCAATGTCTCTAAAACTGAGAAACACTAAAAAAAAAAAAATAGCATTTGTCTTGCTTCGTTACTTGATCAGCATTAGTAAGTCCAGTCTCCCTCACAAGTTTGCATAACTGTTTAGAAGATTCAGCTGTTTGCAGCCTAATTTTCTGGGAGAGTTAAAATGCTATATATAGCTATACTTTTCAGTAAAATAGAGAACAAGCTATTATTTATCCTAAAGCACTGAGCACTGACAATTTTCTCAGCTACTTTTGGTTTAGCACATCACAGACAATTTGCAAGACTGAAGCTAGAAAGATTTAGGGCCAGAGTATGATCACTTCAGAAGACACCAGAAGTGTAACAGTGACTGAAATTATCCTGCAAGGCAGGTCAAGGTCTTCCAGTCACACATTGTGGGAGCAGACAACATCCTATGCAGGGGTGATTCACCAAGAGAATGCCAGTTCTCAGTAATCCATGAGCTGGAGACAGCACAACCACCTTCACCATGCATAATTTAGGATACTCTTAGGACTGCTCTAAACAATACCAATATTTTGGGCAAAACAACTTAAAGCTTAGAACGCAAAACACCCTTACAGTCTAAAATACTCAGTTTAACTGTGCTTTTCGGTGACTGGACTATTAACAGTATACTCCTGTCAAACGTCTTTTAACGTTGTGTCTAAATATTCAACCCACATGAACTCTTTCTAAAGCTCGTAATTTATAAAAATTCAGATAGAAAATAGAAATTTACATATTACACTTTTGCCACAATGCTATAAAATAAGCTCCTGATCTAAGAGTGCCTGGTGCAAGAAGAACTCACAGATTAGTAGGGGTTGAAAGGGACATCTGAAGATCATCTGAAGTCCAACACCCCTGTGAAAGTAGGTTCACCCAGAGTAGATCACACAGGATAGCACCCAGCTGGGTTCTGAATATCTCCAGAGAAGGAGAACCCACCACCTCTCTGGGCAGCCTGCTCCAGTGCTCTGCCACCCTCAAAGTAAAGAAGTTTTTCCTCATGTTCAGATGGAATTTCATGTGTTCCAGTTTGCACCTGCTGCCCCTTGTCCTGTCGCTGGGCACCACTGAGGAGTCTGGCCCCATCCTCTTGACGCCCACCCTTTAGATAATGATAAACATTGAAGAGATCCCCTCTCAGTCTTCTCTTCTCCAGGCTAAACAGACCCAGGTATGCCAGCCCTTCCTTATAAGAGAGGTGCTCCTGTCCCTTGATCATCTTTGCAGCCCTCCACTGTTTTCTCTTCAGTAGTTCTCTGTCTTTCTTGAACTGGGGGGCCCAGAACTGGACACAGTGCTCCAGGTGTGACCTCACTGGGGCAGAGTAGAGGAGGAGGATAACTTCCCTTGGCCTGCTCTCCACCGCTAGCTACAGGCCTCCAACTAGACTCTAAGCTGCAGATGACAACCCTCTGAGCTCTGCCATTCAGCCCATTCTTTATCCACCTCACTGGCCGCTCATCTAACCCACACTTCCTAAGCTTACCTGTGAGCATGTTATGGGAGGCAGTGTCAAAAGCCTCGATGAATTTGAGGTAAAAAACACGCACTGCTCTCCCCTCATCCACCCAGCCAGCCATGCCATCATAGAAGACAATCAGACTGGTCAAGCATGATTTCCCCTTGGTAAACCCATGTTGACCACTCTGGATAACCTTCTTTTTCTCCACAAGCTTAGAGATGACATCCAGAATGAGCTGTTCCGTCACCTTTCCAGGGATGGAGAGGAGGCTGAGTGGCCTGTAGTTTCCTGGGTCTTCCTTCTTGCCCTTTTTGAAGCCTGGAGTGACATTGGCTTTCCTGTCCTCAGGCACCTCTCCTGTTCTCCATGACCTTTCAAAGAAGATGGAGAGCACCTTCGCAATAACATCTGCTAGCTCCCTCAGCACTCATGGGTGCATCCCATCGGTGCCCACGGACTTGTGGATGTCAAGTTTGCCTAAGTGATCTCCAACCCAATCATCCTCAACCAAGGGAAAACCTTCCTTTCTCCGGACACTCTCTCTTACCTCCAGGGTCTAGGATTCCTGAGGGCCAGCCTTAGCAGCTGCTGTGTTCTTTGCCAACTGAGAAATGTATTTCATGATGATTTGCTGCTTGGCTGATTGACTTAGGTATCTTTGGAATTTCTACTGTTATGATAAAAACAGCTTGGCTATTTTGTCTAGAGTATATTGTAATACTGTAGCTGATCCCCATTAAATTTTTGCAACATGCTTAGTTGCCATGGTGCCTAGAGTTCATTTACAGCTTTGTTTACCCTATTTATTTACTATCATTTAAATTTAACAACCAAAACCTCTGAAAGTTTCCAAAATTTGAGATTTGGATTCAGAATTTTGACTCTCATCCACCTTTAGTAAATATTAATGTCCTCCTACAAATAAGAAGATTGTCGTCATTCTTGATGCAAGCACTAGGGTTTTGAATGAAACAAAATAATTTAATAGACATGTGTAAACCAAGGTTCTGCCACAGTAATGGTATGATTATAGCCATGTTTTGCTTTTTTTTTTTATTCAAATTTAAGTGCAAATACAATCCCTTTGCATTAACAACAATGTCCAATGTCTGTTACAGTAAAAGCCTCTGAGATTTCACTTCACATAATCATGACTCAAGTTTCCCTTAGCGATAGAAATAGAACAATGTGCATAAAGATCGGTGCTAATTTGGAATTATGAACCTTGAATTTCTAGAATCTGTGCCCTTTCACATAGACTATCCCAAGAGGAAGAGGTAAAGAATAATGAGCCACATTTATGGCCTATAAATGGCACACAATATAAAGGGAATGGGGAAGGTACAAGGAGACTGTTCTTGTGACACACTGGCAAAAAACATAGCCAGTCACACATGCTTTCTCATTGATACCCTCTGAGAAACTACCTGTATTGATAACTAGTCACCAAAGATGTGCATACTATCGAGCATCTCCTCTGACACATCCTGAAGCTAATTTGTGATTAGTGCACCTACTTTTACTAAGTGACAATTTCCTTTCAGTCACTACCTCTCTCCAGTGTCTGTTCAGCTACCCTACTGTAATATTGAAGGCTAATCACAGTTTAAAATTCCAAAATTCAATGAGTGCTTAGCATCAATTTAAAGGACACGAGCTACATGGTACCCTGGATGACAGTCACAAGATGCAGTATACACAGACCCCTTGATTATTCTCACCTCAAACCCATCTCTCTTCCCCAGGCATTTACCATGGTAATAGTCTGTTTCAAAAATACATTTCCTCCAGAACTCCACATGTATTCCAGTGTTTGTACAAACACATGTATACAGTGTTTGTTAGATCCTAATAAAACCGTGTACTACTGAAAATGATTGCAACAGAGGTCAAACGCAGAAGGTCTGATCTTGCATTTCATCCCCAAGAATCTACTGCTAAACTAATTTCTCCCCCCAACAATGCAGAGACTGTAAAATTAAACTTCACAGTTGCTTTAAATTAACCTTTTGGCTGAAATCTCCATCCCCTGTTTGGGCATGCTTCACAAGTCTCAGATCACTGCCTTAAAACCTTTTGCTTTCTCATCTTTCCCAGCACATCAGTGCAGCAAAAGGTGCTATTTAAGCTAGCTTTTTTTAGTCCTTACAATGGGTAAAATAGGTCAGTGAAAGCCTGATCAGTTCCTTTGGTCTCTGTATTATCAGGCCTGATCTGGTAGGGGGGTGCTGGTACTTGGCTTCATTACCCTCAGAGGACATCAACACCCTCCTGAGGGCAGCCTTTGCTGTTCTCCTATTGTAGGATTAAAAGAAGGGATTACTGAAAGTGCAATACAAACCTAAAACTTTAAGTCTTTGGTTCCACCTGAACTTTCTTCTAGCAAAATTTATCCTAACAGGAAGAATAAATTCATCACATATCTACCTGAACCCATCATTAAGTCATTCAAACCATCATGAAGAGTAGACCTTTTACAGACCACTAATCATTCTGCTTAATGACAATGTCTATTGACTCCTAATACCACCAATCCTGATCACAAATAAATGCTATTCTGCATGTTATTCTTTTGTTTTATAGACATAGTTAAAAAATCATATTGTATTACTACCAGGAATGTAATGAATTTAAATTAGAATTTAGGGTATGCCAAAATTAGAAACAGAGTAAAACAAGCCTCTAAAGCAGTCAGTATCCCATTAGTTTCACAAGCTTTGTACATACAGAAGTTGTGATTCACACATTCCACTACAGGGTATGGATATGTCCTGCCACAACAGGATATATCCCATGTGCAATTTCTGTAAATTCATTTCACTTGGTGAAGTTGCAGGGAGGAAGACCAAAGAACGCTTTCTCGTTACATAGTTTTAGGCTTCTTCACCAATTTTCTATGAAAATTCCAGTGAAAATAGAGTGAAAGCATAGGCAGTGCTTTGTACTATTTTTTTTTTTCATCTATCAGCACATTATTACTTTATTTGAACTGAACTTTATTTGATCGATTTATCAATTGACTAGGGAAAAAAGCTTACTTCTCTATGCCCAGATAAATATTTCCTGAAGGTCAACAGGATCCAGAAAAGAGGTTTCAGCTTTGAAAACTAGGGTATCAAGGCAGTTACCAATAGAGGATGAGAAACCATGGACTATTTGACAGCTGTATATCCAAAGAACAAGAGACACTGAAAACCTACAAAACAGGTACAACATAGGAAGGAATACATAGGCTTGAATAAAGGAGGTAAAGTATCAGGAAAAAAAATATTCCTGAAGAGATGGTAGAAAAAAGAAAGACTAAGAATATAAGTGAAAGAATTTAGTATAAATGAGGAAGCAGAAACAACAGCATGAGGATACATGTATTCTCTTATACAGAGTATTCCTGGATAAATCTCTTCATATTAAAAGGGTTTTAAAACAGAAATCATGTCTTGTTTGATGCACATCAGCACCACTGCACTGCCTCGAACTTTTACTAAAGCCTGCAACACTATCCAATATAAAGAGTAAATAACTAAACAGTTGCAAAAATCCCTGCTTTCAAAACAGGTGAAAAAAAGCTACCAGAAGTATTACCAGAAGACTTGGCAGAACCATCTTGTTCTCAGATGATTAATTGAGTGTACTTTATCTCCCATTTATCTGAACACAGCAGTCCAGTAATTACTATGTACCTGCATGTACCTGTGGCAGCAAAAAAAAAAAAGGTCTTTCCCTCCATTCCCAGAAAAATTTTAGCTGATGTGCTGTACTACCAAAAAGTGGAATATTCCTGTTTCTGCCAGTAGCTCTTAGAGTCAAAGTTATGATTTAGGGACTTAAAATCAGCAAAGCAGCATATCCTTCAGTGTATTATTTCTCTTGAGCAAACTCATCTCCACTGAAAGATACTCTCCAACTGTCTCCACGAGTGAAAGTGCAACTCATTTGATATCATAATAAATTCAAACTTATCGTCACAGGTTTCTTAACTTGATATAGGTTTCTAAAAAAAATGGTGTCCACTCAACTCATGCCTTGCCCTTTGGGAGAGCACCTACCTTTTAACATTTTTTTTTTTTCCTAACTTTGTTTTATGTAAATGAAGCCTTATTTCCCCTTGCTTTGAAGGTGGCTCAGATAACCATCAGAAGTGACTAATTTACCAATACAGGGCTTTTTGTCTGGGACTTTTTTGTGATTTTAGAGATTCTACAGCTGTGTCACATTCAAAATGCAGTTGTTTGTTCTGCCACAGTGAAAGACAATTAAAAATAGATGACTCTCAAATTTGGATTAATTTAAATTCTAGATAGAAGGTAGTTTGACAAGATTGCAGTTCTTTTTTGGTACACTTTTCAAAACTATTCCAGTAACAGAATTTACTAAATAACAAGAAATAACTTTACTCAATTATTAGGGAAAACAAATATCAGATAAAACTTGCTTTTGAAAGTTGTCTCCATATAATCAGGAAACAATTTTCTAATTCTTTCAATAGAATAGCCAAATAATTTTGAATTCCAATATCATGTAGTTAAAAGAACTGCTGTCAAACAGAAAAAACTACTGGGAGACATTTCTGGAATAAAAATAATTTAGTTCTTATAAGTTTTAGAGAATACTAATAGAGAATACTGATATAAGTTTTAGAGAATACTTCAGAGAAGACTGATATAGACATGCAAGTACAGAAAGGTCAACTCTCTTCCAATAAATTTTATCAGTTTAAAGATTTTTTGGTACAACACATTTCTAACAGTAAAGCTTATTAGTTGATTAGTGACATTTTCTGAAAATAGCTCCAAACAACTTATATCCACCATCAAAATCAATACTAAACCTAATTTAAGATAAGTAGAGGGCAAGTGTTTCTCACTAATTTGGGCAGATATACTGGAAATTATTTGAAGCCACAGCTTTTTGTTATATGAAGATATGCTAGAAACAATTCACTTTCCTCAAACCCTTCCCCTTAAGGCACCCCCCCCACAAAAAAAAAAAAATGAAGAGAGAGAAGAGTTTACACATCCCAGAATACTGATGATTATGATTTCTTTGTCGCCTTGTCTCTGAGAATGAAAAACTGAACATTATTTGTTACCAATATATATTCCTGAAAAAATCTGCCTTGAATAATGCTACATTTTCTTAAAACAACAAAAGACAAACAAACAAGTCTCCACTTTTAGGCATTTATTTTAATAAATAACAAGTACTTCAGAAACCGTTTTGAAAGAGCAGCAGTAGCCAAAACAGAACCGTTAGCGCTTCCACAAGGTTTAGCAGGTTGGTGTTGAAGACCCTCAGAACTCACAGCTGCCTGAAATCAGGAAATAAGAGTGCACACAGCTACTTAATTTCAACTGGTAACCTGGTCAACTAGCAGCTCTGCAAAAAATCAACCCTCTCTCTTCTTGTTCCCCGCACACCAACACACTTCAGGTTGTCATCGCTCATAGCCAGAACATTCAAACCACATTATGATTTTGAGAAAAAAAATCACCCTTTTTATTTATTTTTTTTAATAAATGGACCCACAGATCAGCTCGCTTTTGCTATAGGTGTCTTCTGTATATTATGTTACTATATCAGAATCCAGGACCTATGGTGCCCATTCCCTGGAGAACCTGTGTTTAACATCATGCCTATCATTGCTCTGAGGATATAATTTTCCATGCAATTGTGTTGCTGCAATTTCATTGCAGCTTGTGTTTATGGAAGGATTTCAGACTTAAAGAGATCACAGAGTAGACACGATTCACCTGGTCACTGTCTGGAGACTGAATAATATTTCCCCTCTAAGAAGGTAGCTGTTTAGGAAAAAACTCCTTGAGAAGCATTTCCAGGAAGCTGGCCTGGCTTTATATCATCAGTTTTAGTCTTACATTGCAGAGAACCATTATAAAAAGCTTTTTAATTTTTTTTCCCTAGTTCTTTTTAAATACCTTTGTGTTAAGTTACAGACCCAAAACCACACAATTCGGGTTCCGTCACCACTTCATCAACTCGAAAATAACCACAAGCTACTGGGTGTTAATGTACGGCTGAACAAGCCATAGAAAAATAGCTATAATTCAGTTCATGAACTGTAAATATCACAAGGGCTCTTCGACACCCTGAACCTGAAAATTTCTAAGCAGATTAAAAAACTAAAACTATCTGCTCTCTCTCTTCCCAATACCCCAACCCTTCACATAAGCATGAAAAACAAATCACGCGCTTCTCACCATTAATGTTTAAAAAGTACCACTTAATCAGATTCAGATCCCGACTCCAAATTCACTGCAGTCAACCGGAATTTTTGCTGCTATCTTCTGTAGCTGCAAGATTAACAGACAATGCCAAATGCTGATTTCTGGAGTTTCAGTGTGACAGGAACTTCCACTGAAGCCAGTGATACACACAGAAAGAACAAACTCTGAAAGCCTAAACCCATCCAGGAAATTACTTCTTGGGTAATTATCTTTACTTTTATACAGAAGGAGGCTGTCAGCATCTGATCACTGTAGTCAGTTCAAGCTCATTTACAGGTGCTAATCAGAGCAGATTCAACCTCACCTTTTATAGCATATTAAATCTTTAAAGGCTGCCTTATAAAAAGTACTCCCTTACAAAGGACTTAGTACATTCAATTCCAGTTCACTCAGTAGAGACTGAATGGGTTTAGCAACCTTTAAGAGTCAGTTATTTCGTAGATTTTTAAAGCCAGAATAGATCCTTGTGACCACTTAGTCAGGCCTTCTGCATGCAATTTTACTTAAGTCCCAAGAGATACCTAGAATGCCAAGGAATTATTAGGAGAATGAGTAGCAACTCCCCAAGGCAGGCAACGGGGTTTGGAAAATAACAGGTATGATTGGGATGCGTTTTTGTTTTGTTTTTCTCCAAAGTTTGCTGCCTAGAAAATATTTTAAGTAAAGGCGGGTAGGGGGTGGGGCACAGCAGGTGTAGAGAGAGATGGGGGGGTTGGGTTTTTTTTTTTTTTGATTGGTTGGTTGTTAATTTGTTTTTTAAACACTAATTCCTCATGAAAGAAGTACAAATAAAATACAATAACATTTAACTGATTTCTGGGCAAAGACTGCTTAACTGAAAGCTTATGGTGAAGATCTGGAATTTACATTGCATTCCACGGTGGTCACTAATGAAGTAAGGGTTGGGGTTTTTTGTAGCTATGACATTAAAAAAAAAAAAAAGAGAGAGTAGTCACAGGAAGGAATGATAGGGAAGTATCTATCAACAAGCTGGTTTAACTACACTTCAAGTGTTGCTGGAATAATCCTGAAACTTTTGAGTGTGCTAATCAATATTAAGTACCTTGTAGCAAGGAAAAACCACTCAATTCAAAACCTACAAATCAATTCACTATCAAAGCAGTTTGATTTATTAGCAACACTTAATCAGTAGTGCATGAAGCGTATGTTCAGGATCAATATAAGCAATACAAGACTTAAACCAGGATATTAGAAAACTACAAAGTATTAACATACATCTACTAATTTCCTAAGCACCCTTCAATAACTAATCCCCAAAAGCTGTAATACTTACCCCCTCACATTATGTGCAGTTATAGGCACTCCCCCTACCTCTTACCGGGGTGCAGGTTCCCCTACTCACACACATCTCCTGTTGGAGCTGTAGTGCTGCAGCTTTACGTGTATCCCTGCTGCTCCCTGCAACCTGCTAATCTATGTGCTGGTGAGAAAGCCACCACAGCCACATACGCACATTCAGATGTGGGTCTCTGCTGCTGCTCTTGCCCTGTCACCCCTCTAGCTGGGTGCCGACTGTTTGCAGTGTCCGAGGGGAGGATGCTCTTCCTAGCCTAGGTAAAGTAATGTGCCAGTGGGGCAACTTATGCCAGTGTCAATCCAGGGTTAGGCAGCTGCTCTATCTTCTTCTCAATCCAAGGTCCCTCATGATTGCTGCATATTTTCATGCTTCTTTCATACTTCTAAAAGTAGACACCATTGTTTCAAAAGTCTCTTTGTAATTGCCTGCTTATTTCATAATCTGATGGTTACCTCTTTTAGCAGCATCACTGTTTGGGCAAACGCCCTCCCAGGCAGTTCTGGCTGTTCCTGGCACACACATGCTCTCTCAACTCCCTCCCGCACACACACCCCCCTCCCCACACCACTCAGCCATTCAACTAAGAGAAATGTCCATATAGGCACCCCACACACACACTTCTTCATCTTTCTGAGGTACTACATAAAGCCAGTAACTAAATTGGGTTTGTCTTTGTTCAGATCAAGTAATTTTAAACCTACCTAGTGAGCTTTACAAGTGTTACCTCATTACAGAAGAAAACACTTGTTAAAAAGGTTCAATCATTTTCCCTCTGCTCCCTTAAGAATAACCGATGAGCTGCAAATATGCAAGAGAAATGCCGATGGACTGATATGACAATACTAACAAATTTGTCATCTCAAACAGTTTTGAAGCTAAAAAAGGGCAGATTAAAGACAATCAGTAGGAATCTCTTAGCAAGTCAAGGGAAGAAATCACCTACTGATTCTGCGTTCCTGTGAATGCTCCAAGGTAAGAAAGTCACATGGAATAGTCCAAGATTATTATTATTACTGGAACATCACTACAAGCATAAAACATTCAGTTAATAAGACAATATTTCATTCACCAGCGGCATTTTCAGATTGAAACAGCTATATTTGAAAATAGAACAGTTTGTTGTAAGGTATCAGGCTAAGTCAGATTCTATGAATGTAGAGGGAGCATGTAAGAAAAAGAAACTAAATAATATATACTGTAATAACATGGGCTCTGTACTTATTGAAATGGCAATGAATCAAGCTAATCAGATTTTTCCAAGGACATTTCCAAAGGGATCTGTAAAAATTCTGACTCACAAAAATTGGTATAGTACATCACATCATCTTAAAATACGATACATGGCAGTACCATAAGCTGGCAAGCATTAATAATAACTGAAATAAGTTTTTGGATCTTCTATCCTGTTCATATTCTCAATGGAACAGCTGTTATCTGATATGAACACACTCTGGTCAATAACAGCACAAATAACTTATGAGTTTTCTCAACATCTACAAATTCAGCAGAATTCCTTCATCATCGTCTTCCTAATCTATTGAAATACTCCTTGCGACAATGAGATAAAATGAAAGCTGTTGTCATTTTTAGGTAGTAGAGCACATTTTTAATGCTTAAACTTACAAAATTACCAGTGCCAGTGAGTCATGATCTTTCAGCAAGACACATTCTTTGTACAGAAGAAAATTTGCAGAGGCACCACAACTGAATTTTATGCAATTTCTGACAATAAAATGTGTTTGGGTTATTGGTATATGAATAAACCATTTCCCAGAGAAAGCAATGTAGTTTCTAAAACATATTGCACAAACTCACCAGCTAACACCCCTGAGGAAAACTGTCATTAAAAAAGCAATTTGATAAGTTTGATTCCAAGAATTCTACTAGAAGTGTATCATCGAAACAGAATTATTGAAGTTAGTTCTATGATGCAAAGACTGATATTAAAATAAAAAAAATCAATATCAAAATAGACAACATAAGAACAAAAGAGGTACTGAAAGAAGAAATACAGTACTCCAGGTATTAAGTATTAGTGTTAGCAGATACATATGGATGATGTATGTATTTTATATTGTATACATTAAAATATATATACGTTTCTTATTAAACTGAAAAAGCAGTTAAGTGTTTTATTGCCATCATTGCTTTCAAATCAACAGGCACAGGTAGAGAAAACAGAACTGCATGTGCAATACCTCTTCGGTGCCAAACAGTAACAGTGGGCACTGACAGCCTCCCCATTTTTGAAACACAGAAACTGTGCTTCCTTTCGTGTATGGACAGTTACCAATATAAATAGTTTCACTCCACTAGTTATTTCAGATGATGGGGGATCTACTTTTCCAAATCAGTCGGGTGGCTGTGAGGACCCTTCTTTGCAGTCACAGATGTTACACCTTACAGTAAATCACAGTTTCATTTCAAAATCCATGAAATTTTTCAGATATTCCATAGAGGTCTAGCTCCTATGATTATGAGATTTCTTACAACACAAAAAGTACCTAGAAGTTAGATTATGAATCCTTCCTACTTTCTAATCATGGGTGCATATAATCTTATTAATATAATTTAAAAGGCAGACATTGGGGATAGTAGAAAGTCATGAATTAAGGTCACAATTAGAGACAAGTATTTCCAGAAATTAACTTTTTAAAAAGAACATAATAAATATAGTCTTTTAAGGTTTCACCGGAGGAGCTCTGGTTTAGTCAATATTTTTTAGTTCCACAATTTAACTTTAGAAAAAAACCCTCATTTTATTTTGTAAGAAAGCCTGATGTGAAGACCATAGACGTGTTCTAGCTGTAGAAGTGTTCTAAGTGCCTTTGATGCGTTTTGTGCCTAAAAGTCCCTATGAAAAAAAATTACAGGTTTAATAAATAAATAAATAGTTCCTTTCACATTCTTATGGCATCACAAAACAAATTTAAGTCAAACTAAATATCCATCCAAGTCTAGTAACCAATCTTCAGTAGTGGCCAAAAGAACAGTTTAAGCAGTTCACGCAGTGTTCTATACTCTGATTTTCTACAGATACATGATGCCCGAAATTCACATTTTTAAACTAACTTTTGTAGTACTATAAGGTTAAAAACATATTGCTAAGTTAATGCTACTATTCCTATTTACAGTTGACAGGCAATACCACGACTGAATAGTGCAAAGGTACAAGTATCTTTTCATATTTCTCATCTTCAAAGCTATGCAACTAGGCACGCAAGCACCATGTCTGAAATATTTATCTGACAACAATACCTTAAAGGAGAATTTCTGATTAATTCTGCAAATATTCTTTCAATTCCTTGATATAATCACTTAAAAATGAACTCTAGGAATAAAACTGGATTAGAAATGAAACCTCTACTGGTTATTATTTCTCTTGACTGATATTTGCTCTCAACTACATCTTATTTTTCTCCTGAACAGCTTGTGTCCTGTCTAAGGCACACAACAAGCACTCCCTTTACCTGTCCTTTTGATTATCTTGTCATACAGTTTATTTTTCAGAAAAGCAATCGGAGTATCAAGGCACAAAACAAATATATAACATACTGATACATAGATAACTTAGAGATTACAAGTGTACTGAGAATGGAAGTACACAAAAGTACTTTCCACAGGAATTTGAATTTCTTACAGATTTTCATGCAGAGAAAAAGAATTAACCATCTGAGAGCCTTTTGCTCATTTTATTTCTGCTGTACATGCCTATACCCAAGAGGCATTTTGTACTCATTTGGACAGGGAATGAAAGGAACATCAAAAGCACAGATGCAATCTCCTTCAATTGAGGACATTTTACCTGAATTTTCTGTTCCAAAGTCCAAGAAATAACAATAACTTTAAATTTATTGTTACAACCTAATAGGTTCAAATTTCAGAAGTATCCTATTCCTTTATATACTGTTGAAAGTCTCAGTTTCTCATAGAACAGTGTTTAAAAGAAACTAGAAAACCGTATTGTGCTTTTCAGTTTTCTGTCACAAAAAGGAATTAACCCAGAAGTCCAAGCCCCTAATGAGAATTCAGAAAAAGACAGTTTCAAACAGAATTCAACATTTAAATTTGAAATCTACCGCCAACAGCAATGGTGAACCCCATGAGGAAAAAAGTAACAAAACAAACCAAACAAATAAAAAAACACCAACCACAGACTCCAGGCAAACTGGTGTTATTGTTAAGTCTTAGGGTAAGTCAAAGCTTTTCCTTCTGTAATTGAAATCCAATTCCCACTCCCCATAACAAGTGACCTGGATGGTCCCTCACCAAAAAATTGCAGCATATGTTAACACTTCCCATCAGGGCTGCCAGACTAGTAAAACGCAAATGAACAAAATACTAATAGGGAATCAGGGATTTTATAGAATCCCACTTCAGTTTTATCTGTAACAGATCAAAATTCAAAATCTACAGCTCTACCTTAGAGCATCATGCCTTCTTGATGTGCCATCCAAGTTGAAGTCACCTAGAACACTCAGTTCAGCTACCACAAGGAAGCCATTCTAACAACCAGTCATGACATCTCCGTTGTACATTTTTGCTTTGTGTAAAGCTAAGTTTCATTTGGAAAAATAAAAGTAACCTCGCAGCTTCCTTTTATTTAAATGTAAAAGCCATCTCTGGATTTTCTAGATCTATTCATTGCTCCTCAGTCTCATACAGACATTAATTTCCTATAAATAAGAATTTTCGTAATAGAAACTGTATGAATTGATGTTCTGGTACTACCACTGAGCCCTGTATGATCTTCTTCAAGGTGAAACAAGAGTTAAGATTCATAAGTGCACGCACAAAAAACCTGTTCTCTACTTCTTATCTTGGCAGACCAAACTCATGCTGATCTTAACTGGCTAGCAAGATCAGAGCTCAGGTCTGATATGGCAGCTGTGTCCTGTTCTCATACCCAAGTGAAGGAATCACAGAAACTCAACAACACAAGAGTACCAAGTAAGCCAGATGCGAGTCTAAGAAATAAACAGCAGGGAATAAGCTCAAAGCTTTGAATATGCTTGTTAGTCAGGGTTCATGTCTGGCAAGTAAATTACTTACACGTAATTCCAAGTAACAACTCCCTTGGCATGTGGAAATGCATGCCCAGACCTGCAGGTTTCACATTCAGAAAAGGCCATCATTGTGGGATCAACTCAAGTTAAGAGTAATTACTTTCCAGTTGTGTTTTTACTATTCTTCCAATAACCAATGAAAGTGCCTGTACTTGAGTATGCATCAAAATTACAATACAATACTATTAATAATGTTTTTTGATTTAATCCCGTGAGTAGTTTACTAGAGTTAACACAAAAAAAGACCCTATTGCTGTTTGTCTTAGAAATCAGGCCAAAGATTGCTTTGGTGTCAGTAGATTTAATATAAGTTCAGGTCTTACCATGGTCACTTAAGATGAGGAGTATAGATGTTTCTTAAAAATACACATTAATAGAATCACAAGCTATGAGTCTTCTTCATAGGTTATTCAAAAAAGTTTTTTGTTAAACACTACTACGACACAAAAAGCCTAAATAACTGTTATATTTTTGTATAAGGCTATTTCCAGATGACATGTATCAAATTAACTTCTCATCATTGTGTCCTGTTTACCAGGGATGTGCTACATACAGTACACTTTCTCTGCTGTGAGGTTCTTCACCTAATACTTCTATTCCTACTTGAAGGAATCAAATGCATTTAAATTAGGTCTGTAAATTCACTTACAGCAGAAGTAGAGCAAAATCTGTCTCAAATTCCAGATGCCTGGAATACTGTGAAGGATTGCTCTTAATTTCCATCCAAATGAGCATTCCAAATGAGACAGGTAAGTCCCATATTAGGGGACATATTTCAAAATTTGAATTTGGAAAACCGATTCCTCAGAATGCTTCTTTTATGGCAAAATAGAACAGACAGCAATGGGAAGACTTGGACTGTAAAGGAAAGATGTCTGTACTGGATTATCTCTGAGTCCAAGACACTATAGGCAGTAATATTTGAATAAAGAAAATATTAAAGCTACTAAACAGCTCTAAATTATTAAATTCTGCCCATTAGAAGTATAATGAATATTGTATGAAACCAACGTATGAAGCATTTCTTGAAATTTTATCTGAAGGACTAATCAAGGTTAGTGGTGAAAATATGGAAGTGCTCATTACTTTTTTCTCTCCTGCAAAAGATAATAATTAGTGCTTCCCAAACAGCTCTAATTGGAACAGTGAAAAATTTTTTCTTCTCTTTTCAAAAGGGATTCTGAAATTGTCCATATTTCACAAATAGCAAGTGATCAGAATAAAGACAATTTTCATTTACTTGACAAATGAGGCTTTTAACTCAACTCCCTCCTTTTTTGCAATAATGAATTACTTTCCTGCTCAGTTCATCTGGAATACATCACATTAGGACAGACAGATTACAATGAAATGCAGGAAAAGGAACTGAACTGAGAAATTCATAGTGTTATCTCCTTCCTGTGTATGTTGCCATAAGTAATAATATACAGACAATAGCCATCAGTTACTATTACAATAAGTCAAAACGTTGAAGAAAGATTAGTCAGAGCTGTGGGGTTTTGTTTTTTTTTTTTTTCTTATTTCTGGTTGCATACGGTATACCATGTGAAGACATGTCAATCACAGTTCACATTGAAACTGTGTTGTTGTGAACAGAGACAGCACATCTGCAGCCTCGCTAGCTTGTCAAAAAGGCAGTATTCCCTCTCTGCTCCTAAACGCAGAAGAAAATCTGCTAGTGACAAAACCTTTACGAATTCAAAGTTTAATCAATCACGCGTGCTACCTGCCTCAGCTGTAGAAGCAAGCAAGGAAATGAGTTCATGCCTCACCTTTTTCTTCATCACAAGGAGTTTGTCTATCACTTGGTCCTGATATCCTCTTGCCAACCAAGCCCCACACATTCAGACAGTTTTGGTCGAGGTTTAAAGTATGTTTTCAATTCTTTTTGGTAGATTACTTCCAATCCAGCTTTATTAAACACTAACTACTTCCCTATCATTGCATGGTGCCTGTTGAGCAAATTTTGTATCCTCTTTGCAGAAAATAAGAAAAAATATTTTTTTTCCTATCACCTTTCATTTCTTTACTAATCCAGAATTTTTTAACGTAAAGGATGAATATAAGGTTGCTTTAATTTCAAACTGTTATTCACTTACAGGTAACCAAAGACCCTGACACAGCATTATGTATCATTTTGTATACCATATGGCTTTTCTATAGAAATGAAGTTTAGGAACATAATTATCAACAACACTTAGTGACAATATGTTCCATGTAGTTAACAAAAGGATATGATCAGCAATGCGGGAGAAGTATTAAGATTAATTTAGAATATTATGCAGTCTAACCAAGGCCAGAAAAATCATATATACATGCGCATATATGTTATATACACATATACACACATGTGCAAGCTTGGGTGGAGCACTGAAGACCCTTCAAAGTACGCTATTTTCCTGTTGGTTAAAAGTAGCTTCTAGTATATTAGTTGGAAGCTAAGAAGGCATTATAGTAAGTTAAAGAAACCAAAGACCTGATCAAGGAATACTACACAAGCACTTTGCAAAATCAGCTGCCCTCCTGTTCTAAGGCAGATGCTTTAGAGCAACTAGGGAAATACAGTATATTTTTGAATGATTTATTAGTAGCAAAAGTGAAGGTGTGGGAAGTGATTTAAATCCACCTCTTTCAGTACGTTTTGTTCAAGGACTTGCAGAAGACACTTCCAGAGTAGTCTGTGCGCTTGTAGAAGGGCTAACGGCATCCCAACATCTTGGACCACAGTGCAGTACACTGAGGACAGAGTTCAGCACTTTTAGAGCTCTGGGCTGAAGAATGATGAAATATATTAATGCACATACACAGACACGTGGAGAAGCAATGAAATGCTGCAGAGTTCAAGTCCTCCAAAAGAAAAGATCTCAAGAGAAAAATAGTCCATACATACATTTCACTAGGGAGTTCATAAATTGCCTATGCCTCAAGATACCTGCATTCTCAGTCTCCTAGCCCATTATCTAAAAATATGCTTTGGCTTCACATTGTACTTATACAATAGATCGCTCCAGTTGCCTGCTATAACATATTACCTAAAGGAAATAAATCAGAAGTCCAAAGAGAAGGGGAAAAAAAAAAAAAATCAGAAAATTCAACTGCTTCCTCTCATCATCCATAATTGACTGACTTGGTAACTTAAGTATCTTCTCTTAAACAAATCAACTGACATAAAAAAAATAAAAATAAAAATCAGTGTTTGGGAACTCTGTCTTTTAGAGGTAGAGACTTGCTCTTCCCACATAATAGCTCCAGAACACTCCTCTTTCAAAGAAAAAGCAATAAAAACAGACGTTTTGTCTTTTAAAGAATCTTACAGAAGCTAAAACTTTATACAAGGAACAAGGACGTATCCTACAAGCTACCAAATTACATCGGACCAATGGCGGTTCAAGTAAACATAATCAAGGTCTGTCCTTCAGATTATCTTCTGTGACAAATACAGGCAGGTAGTCGAGCTGAACATCCACTAGTATAGTCAAATAATCTAGATTATTTTGAATAGGCTAAAGCAGCAGCCAGCAATTTAAAACACTCAAAAATATGTTGTTGGAATACACATTTACATGAATCTTGGCATGTAAAGTTTACATCTAATTAGCAAGTAGTGTGGTTCAATGTAGCTGTAGAAGAAAAGCACTTAGCTCTGAGGATACAACCACATTATATGCATTTCAGTTGTGTTTTCCACAAGTTTGGCACGCTATTCCATCTCCAGCTGGAATGCATCATGTACAAATAATTGCAGATCTTAAATCAGACATTTTAAATGGTTAATTCCTAAAAATTTACAGATGTACCTACTAAAAATTACCTACCCAAACCCTCCTGAAAATTAATAAATCTTTTGAAGAATCCACTAATAAAATATTAAGCCTAATAAACACCGCTAATTAAAGGTTTGCTAATTTTTAGTGTTTTGGAGAAAGGTATAACATTTGGGATTTGGGGAAAATACACTAGTATTTTTCATTATGTATTATTTCTAGATGTATCACAGGTTGTCTGGTAGCATTACATAATGGTGGCCTACTTTTTCCATCCTTTAGATATTATATGATTAACATTATTATGTTAATCATTATATGTAATCATTATATGTTAATCATTATATGTAACCATTATATGATTTTTTTTAACAGACATACCTAGTGGCATATGATGTTAAGAAATCCATATTAGTATAGAAAATACCTCTTTTACTAGAATGCACTTCTGAAATCCAACTGCAGAGCAATAAAGAACTATTCTTCAGAATAAATTCTAAATATTTTAACAAAGAAAAGATATTCATGTTAATCAAAACAATGATTACAGAAATATGACCATCCTTAAAGGATATTTAAAATAGAACTTCACTTTAATAGAAAAAGGATTATGTACTTGTATTTTCTAATTATCAGATCTCATTACTGGGAAGTATTTTACAAAATGTTCAATAGAAATATTCAATATTTACTACAACAACACATGCAACACTGAAATAACAGGGAAATTTCTTTTAGGAGGAAGACATTTCTTCCTTGGGCACGATTTTTGTTTTCTAAAGTACTTTGCAACCTGTTCTGTATAACCTGAAGCTTACTTCAGAGAGTTGGGGTTGTTCAGTCTGGAGAAAAGAAGGCTCTGAGGAGACCTTATAGTGGCCTACCAGTATCTTAAGGGGGCCTACAAGAAAGCTGGTGAGGGACTTTTTAGGATGTCGGGTAACAGTAGGACTAGAAGGAATGGATTAAAACTAGAGATGGGACGATTCAGACTGGACGTTAGGAAGTTCTTCACCATGAGGGTGGTGAGACACTGGAACAGGTTGCCCAGAGAGGTGGTGGAAGCCCCATCCCTGGAAGTTTTTAAGGCCAGGCTGGATAGGGCTCTGAGTAACCTGATCTAGTGGGAGATGTCCCTGCCCATGGCAGGGGGGCTGGAACTAGATGATCTTTAAGGTCCCTTCCAACCCTGACAATTCTATGATTCTACTTACTGGAGAAGGCTTTCCACTGAGGTAATTAACCTTGAGCAAAATACCTTGCTAATCCTAGTCTTGTCTTAAATTAAGGATTATAGTTTTAAATAAAGCATTGCTAATGCAAAATAAATGTTGATTGAGTTTTGCTTCAATTCCTAATATGGAAGAATAGCAAGATGACTATTAGGTATTTACAAAGGTCAGATTCAACACACTCACTAACTGAATGCAGATATCAACTTACGTTCTCAAATTACTTCTTACAAAAAACACCAGTAAAAAAACCTCACAGTATACTTAGATATTAAGTCTTTGAGATTCTCCTCGATTCTCCTCTCTAATTTCATTTGCCACAATGCAGCATAAAACACTGAACAGCTAAAAAAGGACAGTAAAGCTTTTGTCTTATTATTAACAGTTTCTGTAAAGACCAAGCAACATTTTGCATACCAGATCATTGCCTGAAACAGCTCTTTTACATGCAAAATGATACAAGGTCGCTGAAAATGCAAAGGGTTCCACGAATCAAATAACAAATGAAAAAAAATAACCAGATAGAGAGGCAAACTTTTAGAAGCCACATTTTAAACTAAGTTTGTCCTGTCATTTATGAAAGACCAAATACAGTCCTAGGAGCTACATCAGAGGCAACTTCACAACAATTTCATTCAAATTTCCACAAATGTTCATGTTGTGTTTCTCCCAACCTCTACCACCTCCCTAAAAGACAGAGTACAAAGGAGTGCTTCAGAAAGCCGGAAATTGCAGTATGACAAGAATCCCTTATCACAGTTCAGTCCAGAGCATGTTAAAGTGATGGATGAGAACTCACTTTCTGCATTTCCTCTGTTAGCATTCACAACATTTCCTATCAGAACTGAAACACACAGAGCTGTGTTTACTTTGATTGAAACAGGACTAAATTGGAGAAAATCCCATGGTAATAGCACACTTTGTATAGAATGCATACATATGCATTCATATAGTCTCACTTTTTAAGCTTCTTCAGTGTATTTAAGACAACAGAGTTGTTAACTATTCATTCCTCTGGCAATTTTTCCCTAAAGCACATAATTTTAATTTTTTTTTTTTTTAAATGCAATCTAGTTTTTCTTTGATGAAACCTGTAAGAACAGTAGGCTATCTACCATGGAGACCAGGTTTTCTCCTCCTTCTTCACAGCAGCAGCTAGATACTTGAAGACTGTTACAACAGTTGATTTTACATGCACTCTAGACAGCTTATCCCTCTAGGTCAGAGGTCTTACCACTGATGAGCCAACTACAACCTTTATTTGCAAAACAGCTATCTACTTAGCTGTTCCTTCTTATGTAGCTTTTCTTTCTGGCTGAAGCACAACTCATACTTTCCCTATTAAGCAATTTCCAACCTCACTTCTCTCCCCAGTCATATTCACCAATTAGCGAGATTATTTTGAATTCTCAGTATGCCTTCCAACATTTAGAACTCTGTCAGTTTCTTTCAGCTTGGCTTTGTCTGACAGCTCTCTATACCCTCACTCAAAGCAGTATATTTATATATATATAAAAATTAAGAATAGTATTGGCTGAAACATCAGTGGATCATCATACAATTTCCATGAAAATACTAGATTTTCTTCATACAGTTTTCTGTACCATATTGATTTAATTTAGTTGATTTTGTTCCTATACATATTAATACTAGGCTTCTCTATCCATCTTTAACAAGATGATCTTGTGTCCACTCCCTGTAAATTTCCATGCCATGTTTGATGAGGGACCCTGACAGGCTTGAGAGGTGGGCCCGTGAAAACCTCATGAAGTTCAACCAAGTCAAGTGCAAGGTCATGCATCTGGGTCATGGCAACCCCAGGCACAAATACAGGTTGGTCAGAGAATGGATGGAGAGCAGCCCTGAGGAGAAGGAGTTGGGGGTGCTGGTGGACAAGAAGCTCAACATAAGCAGGCAATGTGTCCTCACAGCCCAGAAAGACAACCTCTTCCTGGGCTGCATCAATGGAAGCATGGCCAGCAGATACGGGGAGGTGATTCTATGCCTCTACTCCGCTCTCATGAGACCCAGCCTGGAGTACTGTATCCAGGTCTGGAGTCCTCAGCACAAGAAGGACATGGACCTGTTGGAATGGGTCCAGAGGGCCACAAAGATGATCAGAGGGCTGGAGCACCTCTGCTATGACAGGCTGAGAGAGTTGGGGTTGTTCAGCCTGGAGAAAAGAAGGCTCCGGGGAGGCCTTATTGTGGCCTTCCAGTACCTGAAGGGGGCCTACAGGAAAGATGGGGAGGGACTCTTTATCAGGGAGTGGGGCAATAGGACGAGGGGTAATGGTTTCAAACTGAAAGAGGGGAGATTTAGATGAGGTATTAGTAAGAAATTCTTTACTGTGAGGGTGGTGAGGCACTGGAACAGGTTGCTCAGAGAAGCTGTGGATGCCCCACCCCAGAAGTATTCAAGGCCAGGCTGGATGAGGCTTTGAGCAACCTGGTCTAGTGGGAGGTGTCCCTGCGCATGGCAGGGGAGTTGGAACTAGATGATCTTTAAGGTCCCTTCCAACCCATACCATTCCATGATTCTATGGTTCTATGAATTGTTTAACAGCTAGCTGCTGCCAAAAGTATAAGTCCAGAGAAAAATCAAGAGTTCTCACCAAGTTTAGTTCCCCTGGTCTGCTCACTATCTGCTCCAAAGTACCAGAAGCAGTTCAAGGTAAGGGACTCAGTGTGGTAATAAGACCACCCTCTTCTTTGGCTGCATATAGCTTTTCAAATGATGCAGCGCCCTGACATAAATCTTCAGCTTCATACAGTTCCTATTTTTCCCCCTCTGTAATGGGACAGTACGCATTTATGCCTTTAATATTTGGAGCCTTTAATTATTGGAGAGCCTGCATTATTCTTCACTGCCTCTGAGGAGCCTCTCAGAAGATTTTACTGACCAATTCTCCAAGTTTAACAGAGCCTGTAATACTGAAATCTGATGTTTTTCTTTTGCTTATTCTTCCTTCCTATCCTGGGGTTCATGACTTACACTTGTGACAGCTGCTTTCACTTACTATTCCTTCAGCCTTGACATTTTTAACAATTTTTTTCTTACCAGTCATAATTAAATCATCAAAAGCTACACCTAATTGGTTTCTTCTTTGTATGAAAACATTCTTCAAACACATTTAAGGAACTGTGTTCTCTTTTATCTCCTCACCAACAGATTTCTGGGCAGTTAAAATCTCTTACACCCATCAAGTCCTGCAACACATACAGTGGCCAAAAAAAACACAACCCAAACACTCATCTGTGACTCACTTATCTTTCTTTTTTCAAGAAAAGTGTTATTAAGTTCTAAGCCTACTTTGAACTCATGGTGCTTTCAATTGCATAATAAAACTCAATCACATGAACAATTTTAACTATGCTATTCCTTGTACAAAACTGAAAAAAATAGTTTTATTCACCTTAAATCTGACTTTTGACCAACACATGGGTCTCTAAACCTGTTGCAGCCTCACTAAGTACATACACAGACTTTGCTAATTGCAATGGAAAACTTGGGAAAAGGGACCAATGTAAATTACCTGAATTAACATCTCCAAAGGAATTATCAGGAAAATAAAGTGTGCAATTATTTTAACACAGAAAACAAACTGGATTTTTGTGCCACCGAATGAGGCCATCTACTGACTCTATCATACAAGTCTCTCAATAATACCTAAAGTATAAAAAATCTCTATGTTAATATTTTATATTTTCATACCTTCCTTATTACATTAAGGAATTCACATAAGACAGCATCACTTCTAATGGAACTCCAAAAAAATTTTAGGCATTAGGGAGTTTAATATTTCATTAGACTTCATTAGAGAAGAGCAAAAATCAGACCATTATCCTAATGGCAATTTACACAAGGCTGAATTAACTCTCACATAACTTTAAATGTATGTATTCACTGAGCCTAAAGTGATTAGACAAACACAGTCTGTTTCTTATGCAAGGTTCCACTTCATATAATGCCAGAGATCTACTGATAAACTTGTTAAAGGACTAAGCTAAACCTGCATACAACTACACTGTTAGCTTTTGTTAATTTTCAAAGTGCTTAACTATACAACATTAATAATTTTCTTTTAAAGACAGTGTATTAAGCAGAACAGCTATCGCACTGTGGCCCAGCCTATGTTGTGTTCCAGTTTTCCTGGCTGGTCTATCAGAATACTAAGGTCTACTCATGCTTCCAGCAAATGAGAATTATTTATTTATGAATATTCTCACAACATGGTAAGGCTCCTCAAAAAGAAACTGCATCTGCTCTGAGGATTTTATTATGTAAGAGAAAAGAAACACCGAAATACAATCAAGGAATGGTAATGACAAACAGGTTTGGGGTTTGTTTTTTTTCCCCGTAGAACTTCATTGTATATACCCACAAGCAAATAGACAGAGGACAATGAAGAATCACATCTTGCCTCTTGAATAGTATGAAGAGGCAGGAAAAACAACCATAGGGATACTAGCTAATGGTTGGATGGAATAAAAGAAAACTTAGAAAACATAACTTATGCCTCAGGAAATAAGGTAGGAATCTATTCCTGTAAAAAAAATACGATACAGACATTTATACATGCTTATGTATAGTTACAAAATTAATTTTACATTCCAATATTTAGTTATTTAAAAACACTTCACATTGTGACTTCAAAAATTTTAAAGATCCTTCTTACAGAAATTCTACTTACTCAGAAGTTTGTCAAGACTTAACTCTTTCTCTTTTCTCCTATCCTTAAGAATTTTTTTTTATACTCTTATTTAACAGACATCCAGTGTAAATTTATATTTAAGTTGTGAAAGATGTACTTTAAGATGCTGGATTTCCACAATAATCATAGCCCTTCATGGCTTTTATGACGGGTTTCCACAATAATCATAGCCCTTGATGGCTTAAGTTGAAGTACCACTGCAGATTCTTAGAGTTTCTTACTCTAACAGAAAATATATTGGGTGGTGCAAGAGTATGTCATGGGTGTGTCATGAATATGAGTACAGATACGTATTCGTACTCATGATCTAGCAAGAAAACTATTGCTGACTTGCTTATAGCAGAAGACTTAATTACAAGAGTCAGAGTACAAAGGAAAATATGAGGAAAAACTGCAAATAATGTTCTATTTAGGTTTACAACTGTCAGCATAGTTTTCAAATAGTCCCATAATGGGACTTTTCAATTTGAAAAGTACAATCTGTCTGACTTGAAAGTTTGGCACCAAATGAAAATTTGTTAGTGCCAAGAAGGGAAAGTGTGGGAATTGAAAGTCATTCATCATTGTAACACTTTACCACAGACTAAACAGAGATAAAAGATTCTGCACAGACCACAGTTTCCAGTATACCAGCCTTTTTGTGAACTTATCATATTGGAACATCCACTGTGCTTACCCATAAAATGATTACTTCCAGGGCTTCCAGGGAACAGCCTACAATATTTCCCAAGTTATTTTTATGATTGAGTAAAGATATTCTCTAATTACACCCCAAGAATATCAATACCCAAGCTCCTTTTACTGTGTATAAAATATTTTTAGTATAGAAGATCTGTGGTTTTTTTAAAAAAAAAAAGCTTTAGCACAGTCACTGAAAGAAGCTCCTTGCCTTACTTTGCATAGAAGAAAAAACTATTTAACAAAAGGAATGTGTCATGGGGCCTGAATTGCCTATCTATAGTTGTTAACAACACAAAGCAACATCCACCTCTCCATCTATTTTAGACTCTAGATGCTGTGTTTTGAAAGGAAGTAGGATTTGAAGGGAAACACGTTGAAAGCGCGCTAGTTCTGCGTTAAGTGTCAGTTACTACAGTTCAAACAGTCATAGTACCTTTCTACTGCTAAATGTAGAAACATTTGTCATTGCTGGAAAGCTATAATGAACGAAAAATGGAACAATATTAATCATATGTGTTTTTTGGCAATGGCACAAGTTTGTAATATGCCATGCAAAGAAATCTCCGAGGAAGTCCAATGTGACATGACACAAATTCACATCCACTTATTAAGCTTAATATCAGCTCATAATAGAAAAGAATTTAATGCATAAGAATCATCTAATGAGCCTGAATAAAAATACATTTTAAAAATTCAACAAGTATTTCTCATGACATTAGGATTCCTTCCAAAAACTTCTAACTCAATTTTTTTAGGTTAAAAAAAAATATCTACATAGCTTGGCTTTATGTTTCATTAGGTTGTAACAACTAGATTGTCATCATATCTTCTGGGTTCTCATCCTTTACTGTTTGATAAATACAGAGTACAAATACTAAATTACAAATAATAACAATACTTCAATACAAAAGCTTTCTGAACATCATCACATCAAAAACGGAGCATTTAGGAAACATCTTTACTTTGCTGGTCAAATAAAGATATGATTGCTTATTCATTCTAGTTACCTAGGAAAAGTCAGAAAGCATAATTAAATTACAGAGAAATGTAATTATTTAGAACCAGTTCCACACCTCTGAGCAAAGCAATCTTGGCAAGATTATATCGTACAGATATTTCATGCAGTTCATGTATATGGGACAACTTGATGACATTCAGTAACACTCTTCCTCATATAATGATTTTCCTTAATATTAACATAATAATAATATTCATAGTTCATCCTGAGTCACGATAGTGGTGAAGATCATTAATTTTAATAGTTTAAGTGTAGTCATTCTATAACCTAAAATGTCTACCTGCAACCCTGATCATTATTTAGCATACTAACACTGAGCCATGTTATACTGGAACAGCAAGAGCAAAATACCTTTAATTTTAAGCATCTTGTCTCACTACAAACATGAAAAAATGTTGATTTTTAAATCTGTATTTGCCAGTCCATGTGTAAGACTGTCTGTGCATAACCATCTACAGCAAAAAGAATTTGCAATGAAGACCTCTGTGACCCACCTCTTTCCATAAAATGGGGTGTTATTTGAACTAAAAAAGCATAAGCCTCTCTTCAGTTCTCTGAAGTATTTTAGAATATAACTCAGCCTAATTCTTGTGCTGCTATTCACAAAGTGCTCATGTAGATTATGTCAGCAGAAACAAATTCACTGTTCAAATGAGTTGAAGATTTTTATTTCTTGACATTTCATATCACCAATTCAAATATTCCCGTCCCAAAAGTAGCATAACAATTATACCCCTTTATGAGAAATCAGAAATCTGCAGACACAGTCTACTTGAAACAAAGGTCATCATGTGGAAGAAAAGTGTTCCATGTTTCCATGTTGTGAAGTAAGAAAATACAATTTTTAAAGTATATTGTTGCTTTTTTACATTTTCTGTAAATTGCAGAATCCATTTTGAAATAGGCAATGGACCACAGGTAATTACAAGTTGCTCTAAGAAAAAAAGGTAGTTTCCCTCTTTATTGATCCAAGTTTTACGTGGGGAAAAGTCAACGTTTTCAAGCATAAATAAGTCTGATGTATTTGATTTTCTTATTTAATATCAAAATTACAGATTTTTTTTTTTTTGACAACTTTTGTCAAAGCTTCTTATATTGCATTTGAGAACAGGAATTAAGGTCCTAATTCACCTAAAAAGTTAATCTATTAACTGCTATGCCTGAAGTTGACTGTCACCGCATAACAAAAGAATCTGTACACTTCCAGTTCTACTGATTTCCTCCAAAACAAATGAACATAACCTTTAGGCTCTGATTCACTAATGTACTTAATTAGCACTTAGCATGCACTTAAAAGCTGCAAATCTATGGAAATTCCACAAGCGTTCTGCTGCAGTTCCTCTCTCTCTATCCCTCTGTACTTTTTCACAAAGTTTCTTACTCACATTTTGTTCCCAAAGAAAGGCGTCACCCACAGGCCATAAAATTGATTAATAATACCTTAAATAACTAACAAGTATCTCGGAGCCTTAGCCTTTCTTCACCTATTTTCAATGCCTGCAAATCATCACATATCAATAACTAATAAAAAAAGTTACTTTTCTATTTAGCAAATATTTAAAAAGAACTGTGTGCTACATATGATCATTTATATAAAATAAAAATGCACATAATTCATACAATTAGAAATGTGTTTCCTCCCAAATAGTTCTCAACTACTCAATTTAGAATAGCGTTGATTATCTAAAATTTATTTTTCTCTCCCATTAAAATTTTAAGTTTGATTCTTTTACAACTACTATATGTACTTTACTTTTGACTGTAGATTAAATTATGCAGCTCTAAAAACCAGAAGTCTTGCTTTTGCCCCAATCAGTGGCTAACAGAAAAGGAAAATTCATCAGTGAATTCATCACCTCATACTGAGGGATAAAGAATGACTGAAATACAGAACAGCAGACTTGTCCCCTACCAAATTTTCAGTTTATTAATGGATTTATCTAGTGCCAAGATAATTTGAATTTTGGATGTATTCTATGCTGCAAAGAGTAAGCAGATTGTGTTGTACTCTCTACAGACTTGGGAAACCTTCTGTTAGAGAGAAACTAGTCAGCATTTTGATCTAGAAATACAAAGAGCCCTATTACACCTAGAAATATAACAGTAAATACATATATTAGGAAATACTTATTATACATAACTGCTACAAAAATGGTATAGATTTAGTGGCTGATATTTACCTAGCATCTTTCATTCCAGAAAATCCTAGTGGCTTTACAAGCTATACACAGGCATCGATTCATCCTGCACTGAATTAGAACAATCTTGTTAACAACATACTGTGTAAAACTTGGCAACAGCCAGGAACAGGGTATGTGTATCTTACCCAGATCAACATGAGGCAAGCATAATTCTATCCAGGCTTACATTAGGTAGGACACAAGACAAAATTCATCCATCTGTTAAAGTTTTAAAAAAAATAATTTGTCAAGTACTTCAGAAAAATCGACGCCAAAATTTATATCTTATCTCAGAAATGACAGCTTCCAATAGCACACTCTTGATTAAGGTCTACAATAATTTTAAAATCAACCCAGAGTTTTCAAGCTGTGAAGATGTACCTTTCTGTCTCATCAAAATAAAAGTAAATCTCCTCGTACACATAAAGGCTAATAGGTTAGGCTCCCTAAAAAAAAAGGCAGATGGGTAGCATAAACAAAGTAATTTTTGGCTTGTTTTTAACCAAAAAATTCTACCATGGATTAGAACCTCTTTCAGACAGAAATTTCAGCTATTATGTTCTGATGCATTCTACACAGTTCTCAAAGAAAACCTGTCTTTAGTAATAAAAGTTTCCAAAGCCACTCAAAAATATAATCATTGTAAAGTACTGATCGCACCATTTCCTAGGCAAGCAATATAGGCTCCTGAATCACCCTCTCAGACTCCTTTGGTACCTGGTCATTTCCTGGAGATCTTTCACCAGTCATTAATTCCAGCTTTGTTTAAGCAGCTGAAAATGCTGTTGCTTATCTCCCTCTTTTTTCCCCCCAATACCAACCAATAATTTATCTCACAAATATGGAAGTTCTGTCCCAGAATTAGAGATATTTTAAATCACTGAGAAGTAGACTGAAGACAGAGAGACAATATGAGTGTAGAGGTACAAAAGTAAAAGCAACTGCATTTTTCATGTCTTTTCCTGATGGCCAAGACAAAATTCTTTCTCCCAGGTACACTGTTTCCAATAAGCAGGTACAACTTTTGTTGTAATGAAAGTAAAAAATAGTGATTTATCTAGGGATGGACACTGAACTGAATAGCTGGTTTCTAAGATAAAAACCTATATCCGTGTCCAAAAACGAACTGCACTATTCGAGTTCACTTCAAGTGCCAACGTGCTATGATTACAAGGCTCCTATTCCATTTTTCTACTTGTTAGCTGTTCTCCAGCTTTATATTCCCCTACAGTTCTTCAAATATTTACATGAGAGTTTGGAATATGCAAGGTTCAGACTACAGGAGTTAGACTCTATTGCCTTTAAGCAGGCAAACCATAAACAGTGGCTTAACTGTACAAAGAAAATTATTTCGCATTTCATTACAGCACAGAGACAGCAAATTGTGCACTATGGAGCATGAGGAGAATGGTTTTCTTGGTCACAGTCTACATGCACAGCTTTGGGAATTACTCTGACATCAGCTCTTCCCATCTTAATACACTGTATAAAATGAGACAAGTCCTATAGCCCAACTAGCAAGTGAAACAGATATCACTGTGTTTAAAAATTATTCAACATTTATAGTCCCTTGTATTATGGTCATTATCTAAATACAGCTAGATACCTCAATAGCTCCAAGGATGCTTTTGCCATAGAATGATGACATTGTTTTGAAACAAACAAAAGCACAAATTTTCTTAGCCCTAACTACACGTTCTTTTAACCTGAGGAACTCCCTTTCCTTTCTGCAGAGGTACACCGAACTTCAGAAAAAAGGAAACTAAATATCACCTGTATTATCTGCACTGCAAATTAGCTGTGTTTACATTTTTTCTGAAGAAGAATCACACTGAGTAAAATAAACTGGTATAATGAATTGGTTGGTTTTGCAATGAAAAAGCAGCCTGAGAGTTCCGGGTAACAGAATATATTAGTTACAAAGAGGGAAGACAAGAGCAATGCTTACATGGCTAGAAACAAAGTACAGCACAGCTATAGCTGGTCACAGAGCCTTCCCCTATGCTTAAATACAAATGATTTTAGCATCTCATGTTTACCAGTAAGAGCCTTAAGGAATGCTGAGTTCTGAAAGCATACAGCAAGCCAGCCAAGAACTAAAGCATGCCATGCATCACTGGACTTGCAGTTCAGGTCATTCAGCTGTTGTAACTTAAACATAACATTTTTCAGAAGAGATTAAAACACCCACTTCTATTCCTCAATAGTCTTTGTAACACATAATTCTGCTCCAAGACAGGGAGAACCAAAATCATATAACAAACTGTGTTCACATAGCACAGGAATTGAAGCAGCAAGAGAGAATTATTTTACTACCTTTAGATCTTTCCAAACAGAAATAGCTATTTAACTCTCTCTCCTAGAAATTGGGTGGAGCTCCTGGGCAGAATTTTGTAACAAAACAAGTTCAATTAAAGATAACAGAGCTGTAACAGGGAAATCTAAACACCATCTAGCTTGCCAGTGAGAACACAGAAAGACACCAAATCATCAGACACTGATAATAATTGTAACAATTAGCCCCAGTTCTTTATTTTCAGATTTTCTTTCATTCCTTTGAAACTGAAGTATAATGTATTAATTAACATAAATCATCATCTTTCCCTCTGGTACTCCGGTTCTTGTGCTTTCTTGGGTATCTACTTCGACCTGCAGAGTGAAACAGCAGCAATTTGCACCCTTTATAAACACATATAAAACCATATATATATATGTATATTCTAACTTCCTCTGAAACCACTGTAACTTTTCACTCTAACTAGCTTTACAACAGCAATTCAATTTCATAGTCCCTGTGAGTTAAACAAAATCACTTAAAAGTTCAGTGATTACACACAAGTAACTAAATCCGCCTTGCAATAATCATATTTAAAATACATTTAAGACAATAAGAAGTTAGAATGGATCTGTCAATTTACACTACTGCTGCATTGAGAAAATGTAAATCTTTTTTTGTTGTGGTAAGTAGCATACATGCTGCAGAAATATTGGGAAGTTGATCTGTTTCGGTACACGGTAATGCCACATATTGTGTCATTGCTCATATTAGCACTTCCTCTTGTTTCATCTACCCACTACTCTCCCAGCACTTAAGCCAGCAAATTTTAAAGGGAGATTGTTTTAAAATTTCTTTTTAAAGGTAACACAGCATGTCTAAAACAGCAATCTAGGAAAATTTAGTGCCTATACTGACCGGGCAACTACGTCTAGAACCTCACGTTTCTGCTGCTTCCCAGCACTTGGGCTAAGGGGTATGCCACAGAATTAAACAAAGCTTCTCCCCTTCATGCATTTGAAAAGATTATTGGTTGGATATTTCGTGTATGCATTGAAAAAGCATTAAATATATTCTGTCCCAGCAACTGTAACATTACTAGAATACCTTCAAAGTAGGCATAGGGTATGTTGCTCAAAATTTTAGTCAAAAAAAAAAAAGCTCTGTGGGTTTGAAATTCTAGCTATAACTAAAGGAATTGCACAGGGATTAAGTGGTCTTTCATTTCTTCGATCCAAAAAAGAGCATCATTATTATGCAAGAATTACGTTAAAAGGAAAAATCGCCTCAAAAAATAAGCCACCATAGCTGTAAACAAAAGGTTTCCATTAGTATTTAATTTTATTCAAGCTATTGTAATTCTTGAGTCAGAATGTCTTGATTAAAAGTTTCAGCTGGACAGTATATTTTTTGAGAGCAGCTACTTCAATATACTGGTAGCGTGATTAATACATAAAACTGTTAGGCATTTTTACAGTAGTCCTCACCACTTTTATAATGTGTTGTACTCTAGATGGTTGTGATATAGCTAACAAACGTCACTGGCTTGGCAGAAGTATCAATAGTAGTGATTAACTCATCTCAGAATTGTTAGGTATTTAGCTTCTATAATCCAGGAATAAGAAGTGCTGAATCAAGTTTGAGAATTGCTCAGGTTTTCTAACCCTAGACATCAGTTTATATCTGGAAAGCAATGCAGAGATAAATTAAAAAATAAATACACACATCTTTTTAAAGTTCCTCCGTGGAAAGACAACTACCTAAGAACCACTTTGCATCAATCTAAATTTGAATTTTGAAGTTTACAGTTGTTATTTTGTTTTGTGACCAGATGCACGCTCTGTGAAACTATCTTTATCATTAGAGATTATGAATTTAAAATTGGCAGCCTATCAACCAAACAAATCTGGCTTTGAAAGTATTTTGAGTGAGAGTGGGATGCCCTGGACTTAATCAGTCTACACGAGACCAACACAAAGTTGTGGAGTTTTTTGTTTGTTCCTCTTTTTAAGACCTACAATCCAATTCCATCAGTTGCCTGATGAAAAGATAACTAGGGGGAGAAGTTTCACAAAGCAAGGTTTTGGGCAGCTTTGCCAGCATAAGAAATTATCTTTTTTTATCTGCAGTTACAGATTCTGCAATGCTGTGCCTCCTCATCTCACGCCAAAACTGTTTGTAAGGCTGAATTAAGAATCAAATCAGAGGTCTGGGTAAAATAAAAAGGGAATATTTGTTATCCACATAGATACCCTGATTCAGTCCCTGCCAGATCTGCACAAAACACTTATTTTAGTATACCCGTAAAACTGCACTGCGGAACAGAGGCAGGAACAAACAGGTAAGAATTGGAACTCTGTAAACCAGAAATGCTACATGACAAAATGGCATCGCACTAGACAGGGCTAACTGTCTAGTGATGAACTGTTCAAGCAGGAATGAAAAGCTTTTATGCTATATTCTTCTTCTTAAATTAGAATAGAATGAAGGGAAACAAATTATCAGTGTTTGGAGGCTTTACAAGTCTGTAAAGAATTACAGTTAACAGCTGCTACTTACCAGGATTAAAATTCAGCTCTAAAATTTAGTATTTACATGATCAATTGTCACAGAACAGTTTCCTTGCCCAAAAAGCGTAAACTTTACTTCCTAAACAGGGCCAGACATTTAACACAGCCAGACAGCAATTATTGTACCACAGTACAGGTTTTGAGCCAATCCAGACCTGGAAATGGCAAACACAATCCAAGGCATGATCAATGAAAGGATGAACGAAGGATGTTCAGCTGTTAATTTCAAGCTGCTAGGCAGCCAGACACAGAATAAAGCACTTTATATCACCTGTGAGAAAGAAACAATAATTTGTTATAGCAAAATATTGTGTCCAGATCTTTCCCTGATGTCTTGGTAGTTTTCTCTCATCAACAGTGATCAGACTACTTTTTTTTTTAAACCGTGTGATCAAAAGACAATTTTTTATTTCACAATAACAATAAGGCAAGACAGTCTGCAGAAAGAAACAACAGCATGCTAGCAGTCAAGAAAGCAAGTTGTATTTTAAACAGAATTTTCTGCTGATTTTTTTCCCACTTCAAAACATATTCTTGATAGAGCATAAAAATAATGTCAAGCTAGAGGATGTTATTATTCAAAAGCAGAATTTTTCATTTTTACAAGTGGAGAGAGTAGAGCATCATATAACGGGTATTGAGTCACTCTGAGAATGTCTAGTGCCTCTTAATGAGCTCCTAAGGCTATCTGTGACTTAATAGATGTAAGGTTGATAGCAACTGAATTGCATAAACTGTGATCTGTGAAGGGATATTTTAGTTCAAAGCAAATCAGTGCTATGCTAGGCTGAATTTTGGTTGCACACAACAGGAAAAGTTGTAATAGCCACCATCTGTTCATGCAAAGCATGAAGACAGATAAAAGTGAGCAGTGGTAGGGATTTGCTGGGCAGCCTGAGAATGAAAGTCAAAGAAGATTTCTTGGGCTTAGTAGGAAGATGACTGGTTCAGCATCAGTGGAGGAAAAGCCCTAATGTCAACTCACAGACGGTAGTAAAAAGAGGAGAGATGATGATTTACTTTATTTTCTCAGTGAAATGCTCATGTCAATAGGGGGAAGTGGGGGACAGGTGTGCTCATCTCCCCAGAAGCATACAAGACAAAGATACAGATAATCAACTACCTCTGAAAACAAATTTGGACATCAGGGATGGAATGGGGAAGATTAAAGGATTAGCAAAGAGCTGTTCCAAAAGATATTACATGGAAAGGCGCCCAACTTCTCACCCATCTTACCTTGGCTCCCAGACTTGCAAAATTCAGTGAGTTTTATCTCTTTTTCTGAGTGACAATAAGCTGCACAGCAAGTTAAATGTGACTTCATGTTTTCTTACTCTATTTTTTCACAGCTTTTCATGTATCCTCTTGATAGCAGTCCATAGCAACTCTTTCATGACACAGAAATTGTATCCAGTATTGGTAGAATGAATAGAGGTGGAGGGGAAATTCACAGAAGTAGATTGATGATAGAGCCCTCAAGCAAACACAAGCTGCTACCAAAAAATCATACTAATGGTTACACAGAGCATTTCTTGCAATTCAGCTGCACACGTCTGACTAGAAGCGATGTTACACAGCTCAGCTAGTAGGAGAAAATGAGTGCTGCTCCCTCATGCATTGATTATAGCATTCATATCTGCAGAGACAAAAATCTGACATAAAAGAGAATCCCCCTCCCTATCGTGGCTCTACTGACAGAGAATAACAACCTTTCAGAAGGCTCAGTTTCCTTTACAGATTTTGAAATAAACTCTCTCTGCATTGGAACAAGTGTGTGTGAACACACATTCTGATTCTGTATTTTACAGTCAGCAGCTCCCAGAGCTTTTTAGGCCTCCTGTAAGACAATACTGAATCTCATAGCTGTAAGAGCCTTCCTGGCATTAAAAGCCCAAAATCTTTAATAAAAAAAACACCCCTTAACTTTCTCTGGATTTAGCAGGGTAAAGAAAATTTAAGTTGACATAAATGCATACTTACAATAAAAAACAAACTACAGCCCTATATGCATGTCACCAGTAATTCCTAATTTATGCCTCTATTTTTCTAGTTTTTGATTAATAACACTATTATACTTACTACAAATCATAAAATTAGGATATTCTCCTGAAGACCACTATGAATACACCTAGAGCAGCTCACAAATCACCTAGGAAACAAGCTGTGAAACTTTCTAAAATTTCAGATGTCAAACCATTAGCATTTTCTCTGAAAATTGCAAGTGTATATTCAATCCAAAACAAGGACATGAAAGATCACGCACCCCAGCACTGTTCTGCAATTTACTCCAGTATTTTTCCTCCTCTCTTTCTTAAAGACAGAAATAGGTCTAAGTCACTAGACATAAACTGTGATACTACAGGGAAGGAAAGGAGATTCCATCTGCCAGCATCTGGAAAATCAGCTTCTAGTCTCAAAATTATTTCAGAAAATCTCAAATTATGTTTGCCTGACTCCTAATATTTCTGCTCTTGGCCATAGCCCAGAACCAATTTGTTTAACAAGAAGTCATTTACTTGCTACAGATTACTCAAACAAGATTATCTAATGACGACCTCTGGCCTTAAACTTAAAAAGTAAGTCCATGAAAGAGATGTGACAATTTAACAATATTTTGGTTGAAACAGGAAGTTTTAACTTAAGCATTAATTTTCCAGTTGCAAGACTGGACAAGAAAGGATTATCTTTCTTTTTCAGAGTCCCTGAATTTATGGACAGGCAGAATATTAAAAGGGGAGCTTTTAATAAGAGAAGAAAAAAGGCACCAAAGTAGTTATGGAAATGTAGTTTTGTTGAAGTAACATCTTGGATAAAAGAAAATATTTTTCTTTCATAATTAAAGACACACAAAAGTTACAAATACAGGAGTGTAGAGGACAGACTAAAACTACAAGCAGTCAAGTATCTAGCTACAATTTCCCAAGTTGCTCCTGAAGAAGGTGATAAAAAAAAGCCTTTTAATTAAAATTAAACAACCAGAATATATCTGCAAATATTCACAAAGTTTATTTTATTACTTAGGTTAGCACCTATTGACTGTTGAGAAAACATACTTTGGTTTTAATTGCCAGAAGAGGATGTCTATTGTTATTACACAATACAAAGATACTAAACTTAAGATGTATCACATTTTGCTAAATGTTTTTGTGCTCTTCCCCTCTAAATTTCAATTTATCGAGCATTCAGCAATTAAAGGTGAACACTTTGTAGATTTTATCTAAAGGTCATATAAAATATTGGGCTTTTTCTGTGAACATTAGCTGGACAGGAATTCTTTCCCCAAAATGGCGGGGGGGGGACACGACTTTTTTGAAGGGAACTTTTTTGTTCAAAATTTACAAAGGCTAGCATTTCCATGAAGATATTCCTCTGTTACTTAGAGCTCAACTAGCATAAATTTACATAGGTCTACTCACACCCTCCATTATTTGCTACAATTTATATTAGATCTAAAAATTAAATTCTCTGTGCATGTGTCAATGTGTCTGCATGTATACACAGCAGAACTCTGCTTGTTGTGGAATATGCCTCCTCAATCACCCTTTTAAACTTTGGGTATGGTAGTCCCATTTACCTTAGCAGCACCAATCTTGTACAGTAACACTTAATGACTGAGTAACAGTTATTAACATTACATCATTAACTGTTATTAGTTTGATTCATAAGCACTATGTTTTCCTTCACAGTTTCACATTAAATAGAATAAACAAATAAAAAACTATGTAGACAAGTAACGAGTTCAACAAATGTCCTCATCACTGATGTTGCAGAAATGGATGCTCATGAATGAAAGAATATTTGTTTCAACATATTACTGTAAATTAAATTTAATCATGCATTGCTGAGGGGATTTTTATGGGATTCAGTGCTAACAAGCTGAAACTTTAATTCAGTCTACTGTTTTATGTGCGTGTATATTTGCACAGACAAAGTGCACCATGTGGGACAGCAGGCAGACACTGGCAGAGAAAGCAAGCAATTAAGTTAGTCTGGCAGCAGAGGTACCAGTATCCCAGTTACTTAAGAAAAAAAAAAAGATAAATTTGTCTGCTGAGGGAAAAGAGCAAGTTAACAACAAAGTTACAGGAGCTTTATACCCCCAAGGGTATGGATAGGGAACTAACAGCAGCAAAACACAGGTTCTCAAGAACCTACATTTGAATAATTCTTGGGTTCACATAGCATAAGGCACAACTACAAACATATACAGATATGTATACGCAGATAATTTGCTTTGGCACATGTAAGGTTTAGCTGACAAGCCTACATCACAGAAAAATTAGATAAACTTCTTTGTACATTTCCTTATAAAAATTGTTACACAGGAGTATGGCAAGAGGGTGGTTAAGTTTGTTAAATATAGATGGGTAGTTCCTGAAGCCTGGAAGATTTTGAGTTTATTGACCACAGGCCATAACAGTCTTTCCCCGAGTGGCCATAACCTGCTTGGTCTCTACTACAACTAACTGAAGAGCAGCAAGGAAATTTTATCATTTTTTTTCGTAAGTTAGAATCTACTACCAGCAGGAACAAACCTTCTTACCAATACAAATGACTCCTACTCTGAGTAAGAGACATTTCTTGGGTGGTTGAATTTCAAAAATATGCCCATGTTTCTATAAGGATATTTTCATTCCTAAACTTTAATCACACGGCAGACCTTTTCTATTTAGGCTATATATTCCCAAGAGCTGGTCTTTCTAATCAGAAAAACTTTATTTTCTTAGTCTGCCAAAAGGAGCCCTTTTGTTTCACATTTAATTTTAGAATTTTAGTGTCTTCATTTAAACTAATAAGTTAAACATTTAATTTCTAAGTCTTATGTATTAGCAGCTACGCTAGTAAATCTGTTTTGAACAGCAAGGTTGCATACACATTTGAAAAATACTGCAGCACTGCTAGGATGGCTCTCTTCACACCCCAGCCCATCCACTCCACAGTCAAAGCAGGACTGTGCTGCTAAACTAAATGCACTGGTACTAGCCTTTAAGAAAAAAAAAATTTGTTTATTCTTGGAATACTTTTCTTCTTAAACCTTAGTTGGAATACAGGTCACCAACACCAAAATGTTTCTACCATCATTGCCGAGTAGTTTGCTTTCTAGTAAACATATTACTTAAACTTCAAGTCAGGATTAAATTAGGAGGGACCATGGAAACGGTCATTAAAAGAGAGACACAACAGAGCAGAGATACTGGCAGTTTCAAACTACACAATGGATTTTTTATCAGCTCAAATTCCCATTTGAGACATGCAATTTCCATGACTTGCCATTACTATTTTCAGCAACTTTCATGTCTTTATTTTCAGTTATGAATGTTTTACCAAATTCTTTCAACAATTCTTTAACCTTGAGAGACAAGTTAAGCCTTTATTGAGAACGCAGAAAGAGAGGTTCAAGGATATAAACAGTCCAATCCTGTTTTGTCCATCCGCTTTGAAAATTTATCAGAGATCTATCCAGAGACCAAGAAACTTAAAACACACTTTTCCAGCGCCCTGGTGGGCTGTGATGAGGACCAAAGCCATTTAACAGTTGTCAGAAGGACACCACTGCTTTTTGTCTTTGTTGTAAATGTCTTTTGATGAAAAGATGTTGTTCTTCATCTTTCATGTAATGTTTACTTTTGGTTTTGCTTATTGACTGTGGGGTTTTTTTGTTTGTTTGTTTTTTGTGGGTTTGTTTTTTAAACTATACCATCAGGCTTCAATTGCTCCCTAAATATTATTAAATCAAGCTTGCTTTCTGTAACAAAAGTTGTTCTTCAGTCTCCGTAGTAGATGGCAGTACTTCAAAAAATGTAACTGGATAGAGCCCTCATTAAAATCTCTAAAGTATTATCAATATGTTAGATGGTGCTGGCCAGATACAATCAGTTGTTCATTTTATTTTAACCAAACAACAAATAAATGAAGGATCTATGTTGAAATCCCTCATTCAGGAAGCCAGACCTCTAAGTTTTAGATCAAATACCCAGCAAATTTTGTATGTAGGAATCTTTTTTTTTTCCGCTCAGGTTTGAAGAAACACATCTTTCACACATCTGAAGATTCTGGTCAAAAAATCTTACAAACTATGATATAACATCCAAAAAGTTATAGGCATCACATCATCCAATATTATGGGCAAGAAGCCCAGTTTTCTACTAGGACATTTTTTTCCACAATGTGGGTATTTCTTTTTTGACCATACACTTTAGTCCTCTTCCTTTATTTAAAAAAAGATTTTACAGAAATAATCAGAGCAAAACCTGAAATATAAATAATACAGCCTAATTCTATAGCCCTTACTCCCACAGGTAACTAACGTTCGGTGCAAATTGACAAACAGTCTGAAGTCACACTGAATGTCTTTTTTTCTTAAAATAGAAAATGGACAGGTACTACATTTCACTCTATAAGATGAGTAAACATTGTCTCAAGTGCAAAATAACTTACAGTATAGTTAAATAGCTTAAGGAACACAAAGACAATTTATGGACAAGAAGTAGAACTCTTTTTAGGAACCAGTAACATTTACAGCAATTAGATGGTTCTCTGAAAATTTATTCAAGTTACCCTCCCTAATAAGATCTTCTGTTAAGGTTAAGTCAAAAGCTTACAGGAAAGAGTGTCAATTGCTTTGCTATCTATGCTTTTTGCTCAGGTACACACTAAATGAATGCAAACAAACCACTATTCTGACTGAATAGTAGATTGGACTTTGCATTCATAGCTATAGATGAAAGTCAATAGCAATTTAATTTTGTATACTCTTGGGGGGGGAAAAAACAACAAGTTCTCAACACACCTCCAAAACTGCAGGAGATTTTACTCTGTGCTATTTTGTATTGACTGGTTTAAGTCTTACGTATTAATTTTTTCTGAAAAATCCTTTTTAAAGTAAAACTTTACAGGACAGATTTAGTCTTCAACTTTGCCAGCTTATTTATCATTAGCCATCCTATATAGGCTACACCAAAGTAAGTCCTACTTGAATGAGATTGAAAAGTTGTGCTCGCATACCTGTGAAAATGCATATGAAAATAGCAGTGACAGTAACTGCTCACAGTCAATCAATTTAATATAGTTTAAAAAAAAAAAAGGGGGACACAGAATCATAGAATTATTTTGGTTGGAAGATATGTTTAAGATCATCAAGTCCAACCATTAACCTAGCACTGCCAAGTTACCACTAAACCATGTCCCTCAGCACCACATCTACACATCTTTTAAATACCTCCAGGGATGCTGACTCAAGCTTTTCCCTGGGCAGTGTTCCAATGCTTGACAACACTTTCAGTGTAAAAAATTTTTCCCAATATCCAATCTAAACCTCCCCTGGTGCAACTTGGGTCCATTTTCTCTTGTCCTATCGCCTGTTACTTGGGAGAAGAGACCAACAGCCACCTCATTACAACCTCCTTTCAGGTAGTTGTAGAGAGTGAAAAGATCTCCCCTCAGCCTCCTTTTCTCCAGACTAAACAACCCCAGTTCCCTCAGCCGCTCCTCATAAGACTTGTTCTAAGACCCTTCACCAGCTTTGTTGCCCTTCTCTGGACACACTCTGGTACCTCAATGCCTTTCTTGTAGTAAGGGACCCAAAACTGAACACAGTACTCAAGGTGTGGCCTCACCAGTGCTGATGACAAGGGAACCATCACTTCCCTAGTCCTGGTGGCTACATTATTTCTGATCCAAGCCAGGATGCTATTGGCCTCTCTGGCCACCTGGACACGTTGCCAGCCCATATTTAGCCAGCTGTCAACCAACACCTCTAGGTCCTTTTCTGCCGGGTAGCTTTTCAGCCTCTCCTCCTGAAGCCTGCAGTGTTCCATGGGGTTGTTATGACCCAAGTGCAGGACCCAGCACTTGGCCTCGTTGAACCTCATACCGTTGGCCTCAACCTATCAATCCAGGCCTGTCCAAATGCCTCTGTAGAACCATCCTACCCTCAAAGCAGATCAACACTCCTGCCTAACTTGGTGTTGTCTGCAAACTCACTGAGGGCGCACTCAATCCCCTCATCCAAATCATTGATTAATATATTAAAAAGAACTGGTGACATATGAATCTGTTAAAGGAAATCAGGAATTTCTCAACACATTGATGAGAAGCTCAACATGACCAAGCAATATGTGCTTGCAGCTCAGAAAGCTGAAACATATCCTGGGCTGCATCAAGATAGAGGCTTTGATATCAGAGGCTTCACCTCTCCTATGAAGACAGGCTAAGAGAGTTGGGGTGGTTCAGCCTGGAGAAGGCTTTGAGGAAACATTATAGCAGGCTTCCAGTACTTAAAGGGGGCCTACAGGAAAGATTAGTAAGGACTCTTTATGAGGGAGTGCAGTGATAAGATGAGGGGCAACAATTTTAAACTGAAAGAGGGTAGATTTAGATGAGCTATTAGGAAAAAATTCTTTACTGTGAGGGTGGTGAGGTTCTGGAACAGGTTGCCCAGAGAAGTTGTGGATGCCCCATCCCTGGAGGTGTTCAAGGCCAGGTTGGATGGGGCTTTGAGTAACCTGGTCTAGTGGGAGGCGTCCCTGCCCATGGCAGGGGGGTTGGAATGATCCATCCACACAGCAGGGGACGATCTTTAAGGCCCCTTCCAAGCCAAACCATTCTATGATTTAGACTAGAAAAATCTGACTCCCCTGGATTTTCTAAGAACAATCTGATCGGACTAAAGTTTCCTTGCACAAGTTTGTTTTCAGAGTAAAGCCTTATTTTTTTAGTATTATAATATGAAATACCTTAGAAATATCTAAAATATCCAGTTGCCATATCTGTACACCTTTCTCCGTTTGTCATTGGCAATAGCAGAGGAAAAATTACATAAGCACATCATGACAACAAATCACAGAAATAATTTAATAGAAGGTAACTGTCCTTTTCATTATCTATTTAGTAGTGAAAAGCAATAACCTGAATAAAGGATATCAAGCTTGGGGAAAAGAAACCTTTGAGAATACAGTTAGGGGCAGCTCTATAACATACGGTGTATATATTATGCATAGGCAACAGTCATGAATTCCTGTCCCATACGAATAGACTATCACCTTATTCTAAATTTAAAACGCGCATCTATGTGAAACAAGTATAACTAATACAAGTTAAAATAAAACAATGCCATACACAGAGAATATACATCTGCTCTACATAACAAATGAATGCATAGGATCTTAATTTGATAGCAGCCTCACTTAGCTAATTATACCACTGCAAGTCACTTTTGTTACAGAAAAATAGAAACAAGAGTAGACAGGTTCTTAGAGGAACAGGATGCCTAATAGTTTTGAAAACAGATTCTCTGCTTGCCTTTTCTGTTTTGCCCCAGTTCTTGGTCATCTGGAATTCTACACTGCAACGGAAACCTGCCCATGCAGCGACTTCACATCTGCTCACAGAGCCCTGAAAGCACTCAACATTACAAACAATTCCATTAAATTAATGAAATCGTCAATATGCTTAAAATTAAGCCCGTGCCTCAAGTGTCCTGATGAACTGAATCTTAATCCAAAACCCACAAAATGCAGAAAGAGTTTTTCATTTCATTTCAGCAAGTTTAGGCTTCAAAATGCTTTGGATTTTAAGTGCTCTCATCAACTAGTTTTGAATGTTTCCTGACAAAACAGATGTACATTGTATCTTTTTTCATGTTTATTGATTTAGCTTTTGTTTACCAAAAATTTCAGGTTGGATAATCACATTCAACATTTATGGCAGAAATTCCCACTGGAAATGCAAAGTTAAATCTCTGTCAGGGTTTTGTTTTCTTTATAGAAAGAAAACAAAGGAAAAAAAACCCGAGATACAGCATCCTAATTATCTGTGAATTGGCAAACAGTCAAACTCAGTGTTACCCAATTTGATGTTGGACTTCTTTGGATATGATAAATTCAAGCCATTCTCCTGCAAACCCACCACCTATATAATGAAGAAAATTGCTTGTCAACTGTTTAAATAAAGATTAAAATCTGTTCCATTAACTCTTAATACTAATATCAACCAAATATTTTTTCCAGCTCTTTCTGAACACGAATGATGCTTCCCTTAAAAAAAAAAGAATTTGAGATTGCCTTAACACTTCTTTCCTCATATTGGCTTTAACACTGACATTTGAGTCCAATAATGATGAAAAGGGACAGAAAACCTTCTTGTTTTCACTCCTCTGCTGTCAATTGGGTACTGAAATACCCATCTTGAACCAAACCATTTTTGAGATTCATCTTCCTGCATTTATACACAATGAATCTTTGATACTAGCTTGTCTTGCAAACAGAATCTGATCTAGATAAAATATCTTCACCAGTAGAGGAGTACCCTTTATAATCTGATTAGCCATTGATTCTCATATTTGAGATGCTGTTACATTTAATACTATAAAGCTTTCTAATTATAATGTCCTATTCTTTTCAATATATATACGGCCTTTTTTCCCATTAAAGACCCACCATTATACTACCTATAAGCAACATCAAAAGAACCCAGGTGTTTATTACGTGTTATAATACAAACTCTCGTACCACAAACCAAATCCATTTTCTAATCAGATCATCTCCATTGTGTTACCATTCAGAATAAGCATTCTTATCCAAAGGAGACTGCCTTTTCAGACACTACAGTATTTGTCATTGTTTAACAGTATTTAACGTTCTTCTCACCAAAGCTCCCCTTTCATTTAGCTAGTCAAAATTATTTTTGTTTCCTCTACATTTTACAATATTGCTGGGACAAAACTGAGGCTTCATTCCACCTGTCTCATGTTTGAATTTCTATGTTTATGTATCAATACTTGCACCATGGAGTGCAAACCTACTGCAGATGTGAAAAGCCTACTAATTATGAATAATGTTCAGCCTACTTCTATCTCAATAAATGAGGAAATCTAAGCGTGCTTCTCTGTGACAGACATGGTTCACCATTTGGATGAAGTTCTGTATTTGAGGCTTCCTGTATCACTTTTTCCATTGCTCCTGTCCACATGATGGTTATCGCTATTTCTGCCACAAAAGGCACACGACTTGATTAATTTTTTATTTCACCAGCTTTTTGTATTAAATCAGAGCTCATGGCAAAAACATTTAACAGTCCCATTTTCTATGCTACCCTGCAAAAATTAAACCACTATATATATCCACTCAATACTGTTACAAACATATCCATATTTTAAAAAGACTAGATATAAATGAGGTTGCAGGGTGGATTTGCTGAGTTTCTGGACCACAGCTTTTAAGCAGAAGAGTTAACATTTTTTCCTTAAGAGTAAAATACTACAATGATACACCACAGGGAAATGAAAGGGTGGCCAAGTTCCTGTTGAAAATCAATAAGTTTGATACACAAATCTTATTTTTGAAGTCTCATCTGAACTCATGTAGTCCCAATCAAGTGCTTTGTATCCATCTTGAGACACATTTTTGTCAAATGATACTGCAGCATTCCTATATGCTAAGCAGAACATCATCAGTCTACAGACATCTTCAATAAAATCTACTTGTAAAACCTGTAAAAAACCAAAACAGTTTCTCCATCAAAACATTAAGTTTTCCACATGAGGAACGTAGTCCTTTCCATGTAAATTCTCTACCTCTGTGGTATTTGCCCACAAGACCAATTAAGATTTTTTAAAAACTTACAAGATCCTCCCATGTGTGTTTACAATTGATTTCTTTTTTGACTTATGTTTGCTGAATGGAGCAAATTTTTTACGATAACCTAAAAATGTCATTTCTAACTTTGTCATTGTTTCTACAGTTCAGTTTATCTAACGTCTTTTAGAAAAGGTCTGTTCCTGTTAAAGATAATAGCAAAATTCTAAATGACATCACTGGAACAAGGATCATATTTGATATACTGCTCAAAAAAATCAGAGGAAAGGATGGATTTAATGAGACCCTGATTGGAAGAAAAAGGAAATATGCAGTATGTATACGAATGTTTTCCTGAAATATAAAACCAGTGAATTTCATATAGTGGAAGTATCAAGGTTCATTCTTATTTAAATGTTTCAAGTTCCTCCTGCTATTAAAAAATTATTTCAATATGTGAAACACATTCAAATACACCAATTGTTTCCAAAACTCAGAATTTTAGCAGAGGATGTAGAGGTTTTGGGAGGTTTGCTATTACGCACAAAGAATAAATTAGCTGCATCTCCTTAGAAATGTGCCTATGCCATTAATAGTACAAAGGATCCAACTCAGATCTGTGTGAAACATTTCAATTCTGAAATGTAAGCAGTCTGTTTCCACACAATTATGCTGCCCAGTGGCTTTCTAATGAATATCTAATATTTCACAGACTCAGCAAACAAATGTGATTGGTTTTTTATTGTGATCTCTGTGGGAGGGTGTTAACGTCTGTCATCTTTAATAACTCTTTTATGATTATACAGAAGCATCCAGAGTGCTCAGAGTACAATACCAAAAACTGAAAATGCTACCTTTTGTGAAGACTGCAGTTTTGTTTACAAGTTTAAGATAGTTGAGATTTTACACAGCCCACACTAGAAAAGCACCTCTAGTCTGTCTATACTCTGTTCTTGGATTATGTTTTTATGAAAGCTACAGGTCAATAACTCAGTAATCACTTAACTGCTAAGATAAATACTATTACTTTTAAGCTTCAGCTACCAAAATTTTATTTGTTAAAAAAAAAAGTAAAAGTGTTTGTAAAGAAGAAAAAATGAATTGTTCAGTAGCATTATGTGGACATGGATTTCACTGTAGCATCAGTGCTACATTTATTAAATGACACCTTCATCACTGTCAGTAGATGTATAATAAATATAACTTTAATGCAGTTACTGATTCAAATCAGTTAGGATCTCATACTTAAATTCTATTTCCTCTATCCCAAAGAGGGATTGAAATCTCCAACCATTACAAGCATTGAGCCATGAAATGTATACTCTATTTCCCCCAGTAATAAAATTTCTCAGTTGTCTAGATCAGTAATAAAATTCTTCTAAGCCTCCAATTTCCAGATCAGCAGACCGGCATTGCCCAGACTGGCAACCAGGGACAATTCAAGCAACCTGCATCCTCTGCACTTACAATAATGTATAGGTTTATGATTGACAAGATAGTGGTAGGACTGTTTAGTGCAGGACGAATTATCAGCTCACAAGCTCATTCTCCACAGAATCCTACCATCTAATTATCAATCTCCTGGGAGATTTCTCTCAACATACAGTATTTCCTTTCCTAGCTGAAAAAAAAAAATACAACATAGAGGGAGCTTCAGTCAAGGGAGGCTTCTAAAGACAAAAATTAATAGAATGGGAAGGACTGTTTTCAAATTATTGAAATCCACACTCAAAGGATGTTTACAATTGGATGTCATAAGCAGATAATTTACTGTAATAACCTATGAATCTTTTAATACATACAAATTTGAGCCCTACTTCTATTATTCTTATTTGAAGCAATAAAGAACTGGATCATCCTTCAAGTTACCACAGCAGTTGTTACATTAGTTATGTATATACTTGCCATCATATTGATTATAAAAATCTTTAACATGAAGGTCAGCTTGCATTCAGCTTTCACAACACTGTGAATCTGAAGCTAAACATTCGTTTCAGCATATATGTCTATACTTATAGCTGCATAACACACTAAATCTGGGTTCACCATGGCTTTAAGTTGCTTGATCATTTGTAGAAGTACCTAAGCACTAAGAAATCATTACAAATCTGTCCTTCCACTCGAGATACAAAAACTACACTTTTAGCCCCACTTCAATGACATCTTTCTGACACCTGCAATTATCTTTCTAAAATCTACAACTCAGGAATACAGTAGTATAACACAGGCCACCAAGTCAATCCAACCCCTCCCAAGTACTGTCATCTAAGGCAAAACTGCTTATGAATTTGAACTTTTTCAAGATTCCAAATTAGATCAAGCTAAGACAGAGACATTATTTAGCAGCAAACTGCTTCCAGTCGCCAAGAAAGATACAATCATGCTTTAGAAGCAAATGGCTGAAAAAGGCAGGTTTACTTTCCTGACGGTAATTTTCCCACATATTTTAACCAGCATATAAACAATACTCCTGCTTCCAGCAATGGGTAAGACTTTCAATTCTCACCTCCAAGGGTTTTAGCAAGTACTTAGAATTTCAACAACCAAATCAGGAGGAAAGTTTTAAACCTTTACTTTCAAATGCTTTGGCTATACATGTAAGCACGTATGTGTTTAGAATACATACCAAATGTCAATGAGCACCCTCTCTGATTCACATTTTCTATATACTTGACAGGAAGTCTACAGTTCACTATTTTCCCTCTCTGCATTGCTCTTGGCTAATCATTTTTTCCATTGAAAATGCTGATATTCTTTACTTCACTTGCTGCTTGACTCTAACAATATTCTGGAACATACAACTGTAGTCATGACCTGTTACCTAAACATGTTGATAGGTTGTTTTCCATTGATAAGATATGACTAATGTCCATTTAAAGTCATTTTCTTGGAAGAGCAATAATAAGAATGCAAACATCTTAAATAAGCCATTCTGCTTCATATGTGCCATTATGTATTGTTCTATAATAATTCTGTGTCAAGCATGCTGCCAGACAGTCAAACTGCAAGAGACATCAACATATAATTTTAATGTCATTACTCGTGTAAGTACTAAAATGAATTTAATGTACAATCTTGCATAACTCCTTCATTTGTACATTCTACAGTAGATGTCACATAGCTATTAGTAAGAGTAAAAATAATCATGGCTTAATTAGATAGGTTTAAATTACTTTGTTTTACTTCTCACACTTAGAAGCATCTCTTATTATTGGTCCTGATTCCAAGTCATCGTTCATGCTAAGTTTTGTTTGCTCACAAGAGCAGACTCTGAACTTGGGGCTTCTACTTAGTAGTAGTAATCCTACAACTGATGATCCAGAAAACCCAAAGACAGGCAAGAACTACTCAATAATAATTGTAGCGCACCAGACTCTCCAGACCAAGACTCCGCTGAGCACTAGACATCTGTTATCAATATGCAGCCTCGTACACAGCAGCATATAACACTATGTGAGAAAGCCAGAATAGGCTTCAGGAAGGACTAATTAGCACAGGTTATAATCTTATTAATACAGTTTTGCTGCTTCTCTTCCCCAAACAAGCTTCTATGGGCAGTTGTTATCCAACTGCTTTAAAAAAATACAGCAAAAAAATCACCAGCTGTTGCAATATATTGGGAACAGTACAGTGTAAATCAAATAGTTGTATTAAAGTGTTTATTTTTTAATTTTAGGAGAAAATTATTTCAGGAAGATGAAAAATAACAGTAATGCAGATGGATGCAAAGTTTTTTTAGAAATATTGATTTTTGCTTTACAGAGAGAAAATTTTAAATTCCTATAGTATTTTCATTCAAAGAAGCTGACGGAAATCCAAAAGGTATTTGGTTTAAGTAGAGGTTTGGTAGAGTGCTATAAAGATAAGACAACTATGCCTTTCTTTAAGGAAGTACTAGGTAGAAGTACTGCTACAATTTCTGTCTCACTGTTCTAAAGTTCTGTTCAGTTTCTTCAACAGCTGTACTTTATGCATTTTTATTCTTAGTGACCCTTAGTCTTGTTCAGTGTATATTAAGCATGAGATTTTAAGATATCAAAAAATGGTGCAGATTCCCAGACCATCTTTAACAGAGCTCCTATGTGCACATGCAATAAAATATTTTTATGTGATACATTTATTATGGCAGAGCAACTTACAGCTCTTAGTAAGCCCCTTTTTGGCATTTAAACAGAAAAAGTTTAATTGCACTGCCACATAGCATATGTGAAATAAACAGAAAATATGTAAATATATACAAATATACATATACATACTAGTTTAACAGTACGTTGTATGTAATAAATAGATAACATGCATACACAAAGATTCTAATCTTAGTTAGAGAAAACAGCAATCTTAACAAAGAAATTAAAATAAAATTAATTTCAATGCTAAACATGTCTGAAAGGCTGCATATGTGGACATATATCCAAAATTACTCCCCAAAAGAACTGTTCTTTCATAGCATAATAACCCTTATTTTTATTATTTGGCTTAAGGCTACAGCTACAACTCCCAGTCATCAAACTCAGCAAGATATGAATTAAATACATATCAAAAAAGAAGATCCCTGCTACACATCAGATCCTTTTAGCGAGTAAGTGATGAACATTTGTCCTCATAAGGCTTTGCCAGCATCACTACAAACTTTCATTGTCACAGACTCCCAAAGGTCTCTTTACGGATACTAAATCCATCTGGTTCACTGTTTTGAGACAGTTATGAAACAGAAGGACCAGCTGTCCAAGCAGCCCATCTCAGAGTTTGAATATCTTGGTGGTTCCTGCAGCAAAATAAGATGGCAAGGTCTGCCCCCACCCAAACATACACTTGAGAGGAGCTGTCAGAGGTTTATGCCAGTTTTTATAACAACAACCCATCACAAGAAGTACAAATTTCTAAACCTGTCACTTTCTTGTTTAAATGCTCAATTGGAAAAAAAAAAAACCACCACAACACAAGTAGTGATGTATACACAAAAATCACTAAGTAACAACTGACATCCCAGGACACTGCCCTGAATACTACAGCTAAAACTGCAATCAAATATAGTTATTCACTTTGGACTGTAAACTGTAGCTAAATACACATTCAATCTTTATAGCCAACATTTAACATCGCTTGGTCCCTGCACTATTTCTAGGCACTAGCCTTAGCAACAGTAGATAAATATCTTCCAGAAACTCTTTCAAGTCTCTTTTCCTACATTTGGAATAACTGTCCTCTTTAGAGCACTGCTTAACGCTCTCTAACCTGGTCCACTATATTCCAGTTGCATGCACTACTCCAAATTTGAAACTGTTGGTGCTTATTTCATTCACAGCAGCAATTTATCACCTAAACTGAGTGTACACTACACCACAGTTCAGTAGGCTACTGTAATTTCTCATCTTAAAAATTAAACTCTGATTCATAGAAAGATGGTTGTTGCCCTTATCCTAATAATGGCAGAAGTATTAACAGTCTGTTTCAAGGAGACTTGTAGGCAAGCTTCATTATTTTATTTATCAACATTTTATAGATAAAGGTCATGAATTTTCAACAATAATACTACAGTACATATTCTTCGCACAGAAGTTATGATCACCTTTGTTGCTTGTAGCATTGTTACATACTTTTGAAATTATGTTTCTATAATAAGAAAAAGGCAGAAAAAGAAAACATCAAAATCTCATTTGAAAGATCCTAAGCTTGGATCATCAGATGATCATAATCATTAATAGGCTGCCCAGGGAGGTGGTGGATTCACCATCTCTGGAGGTGTTTAAAAAAAGGGTAGATGGGGCACTGAGGGACATGGTTTAGAAGTGGCTCTTGTCAGGGTAGGCTAAAGGTTGGACTCGATGATCTTAAAGGTCCCTTCCAACCTCAACAATTCTATGATTCTATGATTAATAATTTTTAACTAAAACCACAGAAATACGGAACATAGGGATAGAAAAAACATCCTCCTGTTCAACTTTCTCCAATTCTGTAGGAAGATTCAACATTTTCTTTGCTAAACTAAGATTAAAAATAGTTTTTGGTAACTAGATCTGTTCAGGTGTTAAATTAAGCTGATAAAGCTTGATGGGCAGCACGTGACCTTTCAGGCTAAGCTTTAACTCCTTGTTTACTACAGCCTCTAAATAAGACTTTTAACATAACAACAAATGGGTTGTTTTGTTGGGTTTTTTTCTGTGTGGACTCAATTCTTGTTAATAAAAAGGAAGAGAATTACATGAAAGTATCAAGTACTAACATATAAAGTTAAATGTTATGACAGGAAAACTTTAAAGTGCACTTTACCATAATTGTTATTTTATAGCCAGCTGTGGTATGCGGGTTTCAAGGTCTCAGTGTTTTCAAGCCTTGCCAGGTGCAGGGATGAGGAGAACTAAGACCCAGGCACTTGACCAAAGCTGGCCAACAGGATTATTTCATACCACAAACGTCACATTCGATATAAGTTAGAAAGTTTGCTGAGGAGCTTCTTCTCTTCTATGATGGTTGTGATCCTGAGAACTTCTTACCCGGGCACCAGACCCTTGATTATCATCCTTGCGTATTTTATATATTGGTATTGAGAACAATATCAGTTCTTTAGTATTATCAGTATTAATTATTTAGTATTATTCTATTAACTCTGTTTGTATTTCAACCCTTGACTTTCCTTCTTTTTTCCCCAATTCCCCTTCTTGGGTAGGGAGGGGTCATCAGGTGACAGGATAATTGTCTAAACGACAATAAATTGTTGTGGGTTCTTCAAACCATAACAGCACAGTAGCCAGATAACTATGGTTATATTTTCTTTTTTTTGGAAGGGCTTTTTGTTTGATTGGTTATGTTTCAGGGAGTGGTTTTCATACATCCTTTGCTGTACACATAACCAGAAAATTCCTTGGCCTGACATTTTTTTCATAAATGAAGAGGAGGCATATTTTTGATAGTACATAAAGTCATTATTTCTTTATTTTAAAAGGCGATTCACTTTCAATGAAAGTATGTGTATGTTTGCTTTGGCAAACTGAAGTTGATATAAATGTATGTCATCTTCTGAAATTAAGCAGCAGAACATCAATGAAAAAAGTCTATCAACTCTTAACTAGCAATTGCTCCCAGTTATGCCAGAAACAGAAATTAAACACAATAAAAATGCTGCAATTCACTTTATGTCTTAACTAGCTGTTCTTTATGAATGCTATTTCTAACAAGCAGAGCTGTGACCCAGTGAATTGCACATAATTAAATGGAGTCACAAATATGGTGTGACTCTGACTGCAAATACTAAGAGCCTTCAGGGGATGAAAAAAAGTTTAAAAATAACCTTAATTTGTTCAGGCCTCATGAACTTTATATCAATGAAAATATCATTAGAAGTAGGTGGCCAAATCTACAGGTTGAATGGCTATAACGAATGATGGCTACAATGAAGGATTTACTCTAGAAGTTCCCACTTCTAGAATGCAATTGTACACATAACTAACCTAAATCATTTTACTCTACTCAATTAGCCAAACAAACTACGAGACAAGCAGAAGTCACTTTAACCCTGCTCTAGTGGACATGCATCTGAATTACTAAAAGCTGTTCTTACAAATGGAACTCATGGACATCTTAGCCGGCAACACAACAGACAAATTAACCTTGGAAAAGGTTCATCTATAAAATTATCCTGGCATTTTGACTAGGCTTGCATGCATAAGTTTGTTTTAAAATGAGTTAAATGAACGTCAGTAAAAAGACATAAGGCTTATAAAAGGCAATAAAGAGAAATCTCAGTTTCAGTCTGCCAGTATGAACTCTACAACACAAATATTAAGGCTTTGGCTGAGCCTACTATAAACAAACTCTTGCACATTTAGGAATTTGTAACTCTCCTGCAGACCAGGAAAGAAAGTTCACAGAGAAATATACTATATTTCTCAATACTGCACACCTTCCATAACAAGGAAATCATACATGGTAATGATTTTAATCAGGCATTCAATTTCCTGAAGTCTTCAGAACTGAAACAACCATTTTTGCTCAGAAATGAAGCACTACAAAATAGAACAGAGCCAACGAAAGCCTGACATTACAGTGACTAATCGTGCTACAATAAGCACAAACAGTTCAGACCATGAACAGTCTAATGCAGACAGCACTCTAAGTCTTCATTTATTCTCACTTGTCCAATAGGAAAAAAAAAAAAGAATTAAAAAAATGGAGTGACAACCACTGGTAAGGCTGAATTATGATTTAGACTAGTGCTGCAGGTAGGCGTAAATGCAACATTTTCATTAGTATGATTTTGTATGTTAATGGCTGCAATAAAAAAAAATAATGCAAGGGAGAATAAAGTCCATATTTTTTCTGAGACAGGAAAGCAAAATAACTTCTGTTTCTAACTGGTTTTGCTTCTTAGTGAAGAAAAAAATATATTTATCAGAGCTTGCTGTATTTAACAGTGTTATTTGCTTCAAGTGCTGAAGTTTAAGAAACTGATCTGTGCTCTTTAAGTAAATACTGTACTGCTCCAAAATGAACAAATGGGAGTAGACATACACAGCAATTTGTCAGAGGGAAAAACCAGGCGACAGACAACGCCTAAAGAAAAAATCGAGGTAAATGAGATACATGTAGGAAGTCATCCTATTTCCTCATCTGTCTTGCTGTGTTTCTCTGACTGAAGCAAGATTAAAATTTTTTTGCCTACCAACTCCAAGCACAAATATTTTTTCATAGTTACAGAAGGACAAATCCTGACACAAAGCACAGAGAGTTAGCAAAAACACTATTTTAGTTTGACAAAATAATTTGTGTAATTTAACACAAGCCACTACTAATCTCTCAAATGAGAATTATCATTGATGTAATTTATAGATTTAGCTATCCTATAATCCAGGTCTGAGGAACCTTAATTTCAACACATACTTCTATCTTTTGTGTGCTGGCAAAGTAGAAATAATCCTTGGTAAAAAAAATACAAGTTACTGTTTAAAATATTTTAAATAATATACAAAAATAACCCTGTACAAGACCACTTGAGACATTTAGTTTCTGCTTTACTTGCATTACATGGGCAGGTGGAACCTTCACAGAGAGCAGACAAATTCACTTGACAGCACTTTGATTATTCTTTTGCAATTGACTTCTCAAAATCATTATATTTATAAAACAGAAGGCAGAAATCAAATCTGTTTTATCAGAAGCATGCCTTAAACCTACTAGTGAATCATTTAAAAACGTTTGTTTCATGATTTCCCCCCAAGTCAAAGAAACATTTTAAACTGGAAAATCCACATTTCATTTTATCACATTTAAAACACAGCTACGTTTATATATTTAGATATCAATATCACATGTATTTGGGAGGGTGGAGGATTCCCCTAACAGGAAAAAACTGACCTCCAGAAAAATATTAGGGCCATTCATACACCATATACAACAGATAACAACAGTAGAAAATTTTGAAACTGGTAGCTCTCCAGTCGAGACTCAGCTAAGTTTTGGAATCTAAAGATGACCCTTAATCTATCTCAATGCATTTTGCATATACATGCAAATATACATCTTCTGAAAAGTCAAGGCATGTTTAAAATTTTGGAAGTTAGTAAGGTGCAGAACACAGAGTAAGAGGACACACAAACCACTTACATTAATAGAAATTTGATATCCAATTTTAAAAAGTTACAGACCTGAAAAAAATAGGAATTGCTACTTTCTTTAGAATGTCTACCAGTGACATGATTGATTTACACAGCCTCACTATTTCTCTCAGCTCAGATAGCATCCAGCTGAAAGTAATAAAGGCAGTCTAGGAATCAGTGACTTCACCATTTTGATTCTGACTGAAAATTCCAACCTTATGATCCTGTCTTTGAAGCATCATCTCCACAGGCCATTGAGAGGAAAAAAAGTGTCTTAGTGAGACAGTGGTATTTTAATTTGTCTGTTAAAACAAGTAGTAACACAAATTCAATTCTCAAAGCTAAGTGCATAACAAGAAGGTAAAAAGACTTAAAAAGATACTAAGTTACAACTAACTTTTTAGTAAGAAAGTCTTTCTTATTTGCAGAGCAGGAAGCTATGAACACACTGGAGCCCTTTCAATATGAAGGAAGTATGTTTGAAAAGGAGTCAGCAGGTAACACAAAGAAAATTCAGACAAGAGTACATTGACAAACACGGTATTTGTTTTCCCAAGATTGAAAACATGCAAGTTTCAAGAGGTAATAGAGTCTCTGGAACGAGAGACACAGCACGATGCGCCATTCTCTGGAGACTAATGCCCAGGTAAAGTAACGTATTAGTATCCCAAAAATAAGAGAAAAACCAGGGGTATTCAATCAGGAGCTGGAGGGCGGGACGCAGCAGAGGAGATAAAGGCATGTGGGAGAGATGCCCGATGCCCTCTGCCCTCACAGAGAGCCAGGCACGCTGGCCCCGGTGGCCCCCAACGAGCAGCACTGTCCTACATCTCCCGCGGGGGGCCCCATGGAGCGAGGGGCCGCTGGCCACCCACTGCCCCCTTGGGAGCCTCCACAACCCCAGGGTTTCACAGGCCAAGGGAACACTCACAAGGCACCCTGTGTTCCTGGATTTCCACTTGCCTCTCTTTGTTTTGAAAGAGAAAGAGCTAAATTCACAATACTTGAGTTGGTATGTGCAAAATTTGGATTTCATAATTGCCTCACAGATGAAAACATTAACACATCTACAGTACCCTGCTAAACTTCCTCAGCAGTAAGGAGAACCAGAAACAACATAGCTGCATGCCAATTAAGTTTTTAACCTCTTCAGATGCGCTACACCTACAAAACTTACAAAGCCCCAACAAACACGGGAACACAACAGAAATTTATTTCTTACTTACCCCCAGGAGCAGCAGCAGGACCCGGCGCCCGCCTGAGGCACTGACCCGGGAGCCGCAGGGCCTGTGGAGAGCGGGCGACCGCCGACGGACCCCGCCAGCCCTGGGGACAGAGCGGGGCCGGGGCCGCTCAGGGTACCCCGTAGGAGGCAGCATCTGGAGGAGGGAGACGACACGGGACCAGAGGCCGGCACAAGGCAACTCGCGGGAAAAAAAGGGGCCTCAGGGCCGAGCTTAAATAGAGGGGCGGGCCGGGCGGGGACGTGGGCGCAGGTGGGGCCGGGCAGCCGCTGGCGAGGTGGGCTGGGTGCAGAGCGGTGGCGGGGCTCGGGTGGGGAGCAGCCTCGTGCCGCCGGCTTGGGCTCCTGGGACCCGCCGAGGGGCTGGATGAGGCCAGGTGGAGGGAGGGAGGGAGGAGGGGGCCCGGAATAGGCTGGGTGGAGGGAGGGGTCCGGTAGCAGCGAGCACAGCGGCGGCGGGGCAGGCATGTGTGTGCGGCTTCACACCTCCCAGGCACACCTCGGTGCTTGGCTTTACAGCTCCAAAATCGTGCGTTTGCACAGGACGTTTACCCACGCTACAGTTCACACGCTGAGTTCCCCGCTGTTCCTGGCGGAACAAACATGAAACTCCCTCCCTCGATGGGCAGAGGCGTGCAATAACGCATTGACATGGACACGGTCTCGCAGGTGTGCGCAGGGCTGTCGAGGGCACCGGTGAGCCTGAACTGCCTGAGCAGCCTCACCTGGGCCCACAGCCGGCCCTGCCCCCATAAACCCCTGTGGTCTTTGGCTCTTCTGGAAACATCAGAATGGATCAAGATATAACAAACCTTTGCATGTCTTAATATAACATATTAAATGCAGCTCTTCCTGTGTGAGTCAGGAAATGAAGCTTTTGTTAAATATCACAGCCTGCTAATAACTTAATGTAAGAAAGATGCACGCATACGCACACAGGGAAAGCCTTATCCGACTTCAACCGTTCTTGAGTTGGGCCGTGCAAAAATTTCTGGTTGGTTCTCAGAGACAGAAGTCAGCAGCAAAGATCATTTGAGATATTGCCATACTGGGAAGCATCATAATTACCTTAATCAGCCTAGACAGATACTAGGAATTTTAATTATTATTTAGTGAGATCATAAAATAGTTATTAGTGTGTTATGGCAACAGTTTGAAAAAGGGTAAATGAAATTCTCTAAGTACTCAGGAGTTTTGCCTTGCTTTCCTAAGTCTTCATTATCTTTAAGTGAATCCTATAAGCATGATACTAGGCACAAAGATAGCATGGAAAATAATGAATTGCTATCTTAATATATCTGAAATCTAAAAAGAAAAAAAAAACACCTGTTTTGGAAGTAATTTAATAGGATACATATTTACTGAAGAAAGATTGTAGTTAGTTTCTAACATTCAGAGTTACCCAGTGAAATCTCTTTGAACCCACTGGAGTTTTGTGTTTGTCTTCAGTGAGAAATGGATTTCACTATTGCTGTTGCAACTGGTTCTGAAATTTTGAGCAGTGACACTGTGGTTAGGTACCTAAAAAAGCACCTAGAACCTGTATCTTGTCTTCAGAGCTACTGTTTCACTCGAGCAGGGCACAGAAGCAAGGCAATAAAAAAATTTGGTAACAAAGTGATAAAATACTATGTACGTTTTAAACAAACTGATACACAGGTTTCAAGGAAGTTAATTACTTGTAATACTAATTTTGTTCAACAGGGAACGTATCTGAAATGCTGCGAGAACTTTCAGCGCTGGGGTTTGGGAGGTTTCTAAGAAGCCTTACTGTCAGGAAGCAAGAGGGCAATGTCATCATTTTCCTTAAAATGCTTGTCAGCTTTCCATTGCCATCAAAGGAACTTTTTTTTTCCAGAGATTTACTGAGCTAGTATTGCAGACACTTGAATTATCCAATTCCCATTAAAAGCAGAGAGCTTCACAGATAAGACTAACTGTTGAAACACCCAATATTTGCCCAATGCTAAGTACTGTTAAATATAGACATCATATGCTAAGTTCTATTTGACCTGCACTTCAAAATCTTTTGAAATTTGCCAGCATTCCCCTCCTCACCTCGTGTCATCCATTTCTATGTGAATAATGTAAATGTTTCCTATTTCAATGTGTTTTAATAGCATGTTAAAAACCTTCTATAAAAAGAAATAATTGAGGCTCCATTCCTGAACATAAATGAGATGGATGGAAATTGGATGAGTAATTATATCTGACATTAACAAATAAATCTGCATTATATTCACTGAGGGGTTATATGATTTTTATAATGTTATATCAAATTACTCAGCAAAATTCCAGATTTAACTGAGCTTTAATTGAAGTATAGCTACAGAACTGCTAAATCTAGCCTATAGGGAATGGATTACACTCCAGTTTAAATTCTTATTCCTATATGAAAATATAACACATCAAAGAAATAGAAGTATCGGTGCATTTTTCTTTTTTCTTTTACCCTCCTTAAATCATATATTGTAGTATTTGTGAAAATCCTGATTTAACACTCCCTACAGTGTGATGCTTCCAAGCGACAACAAAACTAGTACAAGAAGAAAGGAACAGGGTAACACCCCCATAACAATGTGCTTTAATACAGTCTTGAAATAGATGAATATGCTGTTCCCTGAGTGAAACAGATTAAAGAAAGAACCCAAGAGCTAACAAAGCTGATAGAAACTTGGATTTTTTCTTCTGTGGACAATTCTAAATTAGGAGACAGGAAAACTATTCTGCTCCGTAATGTAAAGTAGATGTGTCCTAGTTTCGCCTGCACAACAAATTCTAACATCCTTTCAGGATGGCTGAGTTCCTCTGCAACATACAGACTTGAGTAAGACAAGTTTAAGACACATCCCTGCAGTCTGTGTTTTCTATCAGTCATCTTGCTCCAGGCAGTTCTGTGATTTCTGGCCTGCGGTTAGAGGAAATCCCCATCTACAGTGACGGTTGTTCTGTAACTTAAGCCACACACGTATCCTCTAAGCATCTAAGTGTCTAGCACACCATACAGGACACTGCAGTGAGGACCAAATGCCTGTACTAAGGGTATCAGTATTTCAGGTTTTATTGCTGTCTCGTATTCAAACCTCTTTGAGACCTGGCCCATATCTCATCTCCATGTTAACTTTATTCTTCTTAAGTGCAGACTCGGACAAGCATCTTGTGAGGAGCAATGGAGATTATAAAACAACTAAATTGCACAGTACAAGTGTAAACTTCTTATTAAAAAATAAAACAAAATCCATTTGTTATTCTCAGATCCACATTATGCCCCTTCTGAAGACGGAAAAAGTAGATGGTAACTAAAAGAAGCATTTTTTTTGGAAAAAAGAAAGTGAAAACTTTTCAATACTGATAAGCTTAACTTATGAGTGAATAAGTGATGAAGTGGTGAATAACTTATGAAGTGGTGAATATCTTTGCAATGATTTGTAAGAAGACAAAAAAACTTATACGGTGACATGTTAGAAACACCTGTTTGTGAAAAGAACTTTCAGATTTATTATTAAATTCCAGCACAGGAACCTGAAATGCATACTTTAAAATAACACTAAAACACCGTAGTTTGTTTATCCTACCAACTGTCTGAGAAAATCTGTTTGTTATCTTTTCACAGAAGGTAGGCCATGATTTTCACTTTTATTTTAAAGTCTCTATTTAAGACTATAACTGTTTATAAGGTCTGCTTTATCAGTATATATGATAAACAAAAGAACAAACAACTGCAGATGGTATACAATACTTTAGAGCAAAAACAGGCTGCTAAGCCTCTAAAAATGGGGCAAAAATTGATTTCAGATACTTTCAAGGAAGAAGTATATTCGTGCTTTTATAACTTGTGTGGACTTTGTTCCATATATTCATTGTGCCACTATCCTCTTCAAAATGTACTTCAAAGTCAGCTGGTGAGTGTCAGTACACTCAGAGGTTTTTAAAAGGCTTTTTTTCTCCCTCATGCTTTAGTTCGTTTCCTTCCTTGTCATCTTCTGTCACACTACCTGTCTTCTAAACACTTGGACTGACACTTCATCATTACCTCTGTTTATCTGTTCAAACTAACTGGCATTCAAATAGCTGTGAATAAAGGGATCTGTGTATGTTATCGACGTCTGTACAGCTAATTGCTGTATACTTTGTACACATCAAGTTGCACACACAACCATAACCTCCAAAATTCCGTTTTTTAGAATGAACAACTTACCTTCTGTATTCCTACCAATAAAGAAAGTATTACATATGGTTCAGACATTCTGCTAAAAACTGTGGGAGGCACTCAGTCCAATGCTGCTTTTATCACTTGTCACTCTGAAATTATAATAGTAGCAAGAAAGTAAAAAGCTCTTTCATCTTCCTGGAGAGCTAAAATAGCATTTCAATGCTACTTTTGGATCACTCAGATGTAACTTTCCAGGTCTCTCCAGCCTTGCTGTGAAATAGATTTCCTATACAACATAAGAACATAATACTTTCCATTACTTGAGATGCATGCTCAGAAATGAAAATCATTCTCCTAGATGTTCTGCTTAGAAATCTGAGACCCAATAGTTAAAGGACAATAAGACAAATAGAAAGAAAGATATGAAAGACACTTTTTTTACCAAGTACAGATAAGCTATTATATAGAAAACAGCGACATTACAAGAGGGTTGCTTGATATGGTCTCAAAGTCCAGTATTTTTCATGGGCTTTTTACAACATTTGAATAAAATTCATGCAAGTTGGAAGAGTGAAAGAGGTATGACTTTTGTTACAGTATCAAAACCAAAGTATTCTTTGATAACCTGTATTTACATTACACAAAATGTATTTGGGACTGTGAGTAGGTCCAGAGGTAAACTAAAAATACTACACTCAACGAGTAGCAAAAGACCTTTGAGAGAAAATTAACAAGCAACTGGATTCCAGAGTAATATTTCCCAAATACTGTTTTGTAAGATGTTCAGGTACTGGAAAAGTCCAGATTCTACTTTACGTTTTGCATTTGAATGACAAGATTTTGCTCAGTGAATGGAGAGAGTTGTTTGACATGGTAAATTTTCTGGTGCTCGCTCATTAGAAAGGTTTCTTCAGTTTAAAATAGTAGGACCTCATTGAACTTTTCCCGCATAACCTCTCCTAACCCACTGGTCACCACTGAAAGAAGATGGATAAAAAGTCATCTCTGCAGAAAAGGGAAAAATGTAAGCCATCAGAATTAAATTTTCTTACATTGCTAAATCTGAGTACCTATTGAATCAAACAGACAAGAAATGAAGTCTCCACGAAATAGAGAGGGAAGAAAGATGCCAGCTGAAGCAGTGAGAAAGAAAAAAATTAAAAAAGGATAAGGAAAACACTAAGTTCTCAGCCACGAAGGCCTGGTTTTACACTATGAATCTGTGGAAGTGCATTCAGAAGGTAGAACCGTAAAAACTAAGGGAAGAATTATGACGCTCAGAAAAATTCAAAGAGAAATACTAAGATAGCTAAGGAGGTGCAGGCACAGACATTCTCCATCTGGCAGGTGTTCAGAAGACACAGAACCTAAAATATCTCTGGCTAAGCTGCAGTCATAAGAGATGTTATCTATAGATGACAAACCAAAAGCTATCAGGGTGCAAAAAGCAGAGGTACTCAAGGTTCAAGGATTCCTTCTTTTCCACTTCCCTCTGAAACATCACAGGACCATATTTTAAAATGTACCTCTTGCACTTTACCATGGTATGCATTTTTGCCTGAGTGAAGTGCTCTTCTTTCTAGATTAATATGTTTTTGCTTATCATTCTCCATAATGACAATCTATGTCATAGTCATCTTGTAAATAATCTTTATAGAACCATAGAATAGTTTCGGTTGGAAGAGACCTTGAAAGGTCATCTAGTCCAACCCCCCTGCAATGAGCACGGACATCTTCAACTAGATCAGGCTGCTCAGAGCCCCGTCCAACCTGACCTTGAAGTTTTCAGGGATGGAGCTTCTACCACCTCTCTGGGCAACACGTGCCAGTGTTTCACCACCCTCAGAGTAAAAAATTTCTTCCTTATATCTAATCTGAATCTACCCTCTTTTAGTTTAAAACCATTACCCCTTGTCTTATTGCAACAGGCCCTGCTAAAAAGTTTGTCTCCATCTTTCCTACAAGCCCCCTTTAAGTACTGAAAGGCTGCAACAAGGTGTCCCCAGAGCCTTCTCTTCTCCAGGATGAACAACCCCATCTCAACCTGTCTTCACAGCAGAGGCGCTCCAGCCCTCTGATCACCTTTGCGGCTCTCCTCTGGACTCGCTCCAACAGGTCCATGTCTTTCCTGTGCTGGGGGGCCCAGAGCTGGACACAGTACTCCAGGTGGGGTCTCACAAGAGTGGTGTAGAGGGGCAGAGTCACCGCCCTCTGCCTGCTGGCCATGCTGCTTTTGATGTGGCCCAGGATACTTTAATACTGTACATAATTTTAAAACTTGAGTATAAATCACCTATATAAAATATAAATTAACTTCCAAAGTAATCTTTTAGAGCAGTCTGGATTTGCCTGCAGATTTTTAGTCCTCTCTTCATGTTCTTTATCCAAATGCGCCTTGATTATTAGTCAGAGTGACATTGTCTTTGTGACTGAATTCTTGCTTTTTTCCTATAACCTACATTCTCCCATCTCAGTCATTTTTATTTCTTTTCAAGATCTCTCATTGACAACATCTCTTTGTGTTCATTTATTTCCTTAATTGGCATTCACATAACTCTGAATAACATGATCTATTAATGTTATTGATTTTTGCTAGGCTGCACACCATATCTGTTGTAAACATTGATTTGAATACCTGGACGCAACCTTGAAAAGTTTCAATTTATAGACTGAACTACCAACTCCCTCCTACATTTTCTTCCTACTAATTACAAGATTTACATTTCAGTTTAATAAGAAGAAAACTATGTCGCAAAACCAAGACCTTCACTGCTTTAATCACACTGTTAGCATTCCTATACCTATACCTACATATTTTTTACGGACATTCTACTAAACGTTATTTTATTGATTTTTTGCATGACTTTGTATTATTTTTCTACTCTGGTTCACTTTGAATAGTACCCCACTCTGTGAAAAAAAAGCCAGTGAATTGGCCATTCATCTGTCTTTTATCAGTTCACCATAATCAAAATTACAGGAACGCTATATGGTATGAGAAGTCAAGTGACCTTTTTTTTCCTCTCCAGGCATGACAATGTAAATTGGTGTTTTACCATCAAGATCATTTCCATACAAAAATGATAGGTAGCTACTACAGGTTCATGAGAGATCAGGAAACCTGAAGCAGCTTGTCAGCTAATATCAAAGGGTGATCCTAACTCTGAAAACTGATGTAAACAACAAGTTCATGCTCTTATGCAAGAGAACTATTTGTCTACATTGGTCAAGTTTCACAAATGTGGTACTTTTAATTTTTTAAAAATTAATTATCTTAAATCAGGTTACAAACATGAACTAAGTTAGAATCACTGTTAAAGTGTAAACAAACTGAAGGGACCAGAGAATTAGTGGTGTCATCACTGATGTAATTTGACTGAGGAAGTTCACCAGATCCTAAGAACCTTCTTTATTCTGAGAGCTCACATTTAAGAAAAGTCGCATATTATATTAAAATTCAGCAAAATTTTCTCTGGAAAACAGTAAATATAAAATCCCCTACTGTCATTTCGTATGTACCTCAGAAACGAGAATGATACTTTAAATGAAATGGCAAGACTCAAGAAAAAAAAAATTCCATGTCCCTTGCAAGCAGTGAAAAATGCTATTAACTTGCTACAATGTGTCTGTTAAAATAACACATATTCTACCTAAGCGCACAACACAACCTAATATAAAATAGGGGCATTTTTTTCCCCAGTGTGGTGTAAGGCAAACAGAGCAACTAATACTGAGAGAGAGAAGCCCTCACAAGCTATATACTCTCATATAAATCTTTATTAGGCGATCCTTTGTCTTCTGTCTCTCACGACCTCACAATATAGACTTCCACACAATTTTCCACTCACTGAATCAGAAACAGGAAATCCTGCAGTAAGCGTTTTGGTGTTTTTTTCAGAGAAGACAAAAAACCAGCATAAGCATGGAGCAAATACATTTGTATGTATAAGATTTCACCGTCCCATAGTAAAATTTGCTAAACTGACATAACAAAACTAGACAAAATGAAAATGTGAGGATCTTAGACTGTGGAAAAGGAACGGGAGGAAGTTCAGCTTTTTCTCTGAATAAGAGTATGTTTTCAGCATATTCACAAACCTACAGAAAGAGCTTGGTCGAGTTATGGTACCACTATCTCATCAAACCTTGGAAACCTGAAAGGGCAATAGCATCAAGTTGAATGAAAGAGCCTGCGCTGTTTGCAGTATACTGTGTGTGCTGGTCCACACAATTATGAGTTATAAGTACATTTCTGAAACAAAACATTTTAAGAAAGCTATTTCCTTTCTTTCTGCAGACTGCACTCTGTATTGCCACAGGGACATGTTATCTGAAGATTATTTTCTAGTTGTCTTTGTCATTGCTGCCAAAAGGCCTCAAAGAATGAGAAGGTGCTTTTGAACTATAGGAAAGACATTCTGTATGGGCATCACAGGCTCCTCACTGACCATTTACTATTATTCTTTTTCTCTTTGCATTGGGTTTTACAGCCCTTCTCAGGAAGTTGCATTTGAAAGTATTTTTAGAGATAATAAATGTACTTAATGATAGTTTTACTATATACAAGGGAAGGCAAGAAAATAGAGTTATCTGGGGGTAGCTTATCACAACTGCATGTTTGTAACCTTAACCTAAACCTGGAAATCCTTACATCCATTTCAGTAGATTTTGAATTAAGCCCTAAGAAAACACTGGTTTCATTAGTGAGTTAATAATAGACATACATTTCAAAAGATTTACCGGTTCCTTTTACACAGCGCAGAGACCCAGATTCTACTACCTGCTTCTGTTGTTCTAGAATAGTAAAAATATTAACTTTGGCATGGATTCCAAGGAGAGTGCCATAAGGTTATAAACTCATTCTCATTCTCTTTCTAACTCAAATAATGTACAAAGCAATTAATTATTAAAATAATCCATTAGCATGCAATATATGAAGTGAAATAGTAGCAATTGTGCAGCAATAGAGGGAGGGCTAGAAACTTTGTCAAATGACATTTCGCTATGATAAGCTTCATGTGCTTCAAATTCCATTCAGATCTCTGTGGTAAAAATTGCTGTACTGACAAAAAAAGAAAATGCGCTATTTCATATGCTTAAGAGACTTAGTTGTGAGTAAATAAACTCTAATCTCGGGGTGGGGGTAGAGGAGACTAGAATGAAGGAGTGAAGGAAAGGACAGGGAGGAAAGGTGTTTCAATATTTGTCTTTTTCATTCTTACTACCCAAATCTGTTTTAAATCACAATAAATTAATTTTCCCCAAGTCTGGTTTTGCCCAACAACAGTAATCGGCAACACTGTCTTTATCTTAACCCATGAGCTTTCTTATCCTGCTTTCTACCCCCGTCCCATGGTTGGGTGGTAGGGTGGTAGTGGTGTGAGTGAGTGTCTGGCTAGCTCATGGCCAAGGCTAACCCACCACACCTCCCAACACTCATAAGAAACACCCCAGAAGGTATTATTCTTCTCTTAACTTATTCATCCCATGTTGGGGGAAACTGATGTTGCACAAGCTAAGTTTGAGTTCATGCATGAGGCTAAGAGAGCTTCCTCATGCACAGCTGCAGATTCAAGAAAGACATACAACCTCAATTCACTAAAGTTTTGATTTGGAAGCGCGGACCTCTGCTTGCAAATTTTTAAGTGAAAGAAAGAAGTCTAGAGGAGTCCTCCAAATAGGAAAAATTATCTTCAGTAGCTTATCCCCAAAGAAAGTAATTTTAAAAGGAAAAGAGATGTATTGAAAAAAGGTGTATTGAAAACATATTAAAAAAAGAAAATGTTTAAATGTTCACCTGTAATTTCAAATGGAGACGGTGAACATTAAGTTAACAGTTCCAGTGATCTGACTGGGTTATGGACATGGTTTTATAAGATTATCTAACACAGAGTCACTAAAACATGTTCACTTCAACCTAAACAAGAGACAGTCTCACAAAAATGAAGCATCGCAGTCTGCTGAGCTTATCTAAGCTCTGTCAGAGGTTACAAAAGCTAAAAGGCAAGCTAACATTTATCAAGGTGCCAAATGATTTTTTTTTCACATATTTAAAAATCCTCAGAGAAGAACCAAGTGAAACAGTAAAGCATACAAAATACAAACACCCCACTATACAATCTAGATTCTCACTAGTAACAGGGCAAGTGGCCTAAGAGGGCACTGGCACAAATCCTAAAGTTATGGAACAAACTATTTCCAGAAACTCATCAATCAGTGCTTTCTGAATGCCCTGGCTGTATCTCCTAGAAGAGCTGCCTAAAGCCAGAGGAGCACCTGCTCACTGAAAAGGGTCACACCTACAAGGGTCAGGAGAAAGGGTGAGGGATTCTGGTGCTTTGGCTGTAGAGCAGGTAAAGGAAGAATGCAGTGATTATACTGACTGACTCTAGGTCAACAGCTGAGTAGAAAGGGTGCTACTTCACAACTTGGTCAATCACAAGTGTCCCTTCAGAAAAGGCCTGAGCTGTGTAAGGTTTGTTATTAAAATACTATCACATTTAAAGTAGCAAAAGACCAGATCTAAGTTTGAAGTAAGCTTGAAATGGCAATTCAACAATTTAGCTTCCTCCTCAAGCCGATGCTCTTCATTATAAACAATTACAGTGACTGCAGAAAATAAGTTATAAAATACTCTTGTTTATGCTGGCATGATGTCAAATATAATGTAAATGCATTTGTTCTCTGTGTGCCCCCTTAGAAGTCTACTTGAATAATTTGGCCAAATTACTATTTTTTCATTAATTATTCTGAGACCAGTACTGTAGTGGGTATGTATAATGTTCTTAATAATGTTCTTACTACAATGGAAAACAACACAGATGAGAACTCTTTCCCAAATTATTTTTAACCTTATAACTACAGAGAGAAAAAAGCAATATATTTTCTGATTCTTCATCCACAAATACTAATAATAATTAAAAGGTTCCTACTTTTGCCAAATGAGCAAATTAGCGGTAACCAAGGATTCAACAGCTTTTTGTCAGATTAAATTTGTGAAAGGAAAACAACTAAATAAATAAAAAGCCAACAAAATTACTAAAGAACCTTTTGGAAGATGCATAGCCGTGCTATAAAATCCATTAAGTGGAACACATGTTGTAACTGAGGATGTAGAGACCTACAATGCAAAAGCGAAGAGAAAGACTCACAAACACCTGGCTGCACGTGGCTATGATAGAGTCAAAAACAAATCTAAACAAACCTGGTTAAACACAGATCTATATGCTGTGTCACTGCTAATCGATGATCCTACCTGCCCTGTGACAGTTGCTACACTATAAGGAGAAAATTCTATCACAGAGCTGGAGAAATGAAAAGTAAAATAGAAATGAAAGCATGTATCACAAACTCCAATTCTGTTACAACTATCCTAGCCACATTAATTCCTTCTTTATTAATCAAAAATACAATCAGATTACTTAAGATCTCATATAGAACAAAGAAAATCTGTCTCTACATTTGCTCCACTGGGATTAGTTTAGATCTTTAAAACATGATATTCCACAGCAGAGTGATTCGTGGAAAACTTGGAAATAAAGTTGGGGGGAAGGTGTATGTATGAAACCTTGAGACGCCAATTAAGTTCTCTGAACTCCACTGAGGTCATTGGAAATGCAGTGTATGCTTATTCTTAGCTTGGCGCAGCTGTTATTTGTTATCTTCACCAATTCTCATCTTTTACATCTCCGTAGAAGAGGTTTGCCAGCTGCTGCATATACAGCTATTGTACAACATAAGCTGGTATAGTACATAGGACAATTATTCATTTAAATGGGTCTATTAATCATTATAGTTTGTCATTTGGCACATAAAATGGGCCTGTATTCATTTTTTTCTGTGTGAAGTAGGCATTTTAAAATCTTTCACTGTCAAACAGGCCTGTTACACGGCCAGTGCAATCTTTAATGCTGTTTATTTATCAAACTTAATGCAATAGGATCCCTTGACGTGGTACACTGATGAAGAAGTGAGGTTCATTTTCAGAATGCTGAAATAAAGTAAATGTCTAGTAGCTGATATTCTCCACACCTTCTGTAATGCACAAACATATGTACCGTCTCAATGTGCAATAACTTCTACAGCAACCCACAGATTTAGTAAGATGCAATGAAAAAGCTTGCTATAAGACCTGTTAATCACTGAAAAGTGATATTGCAAGCTACAGCTGTGGTCCAGTGATTCACAGACGTGGTTATAAACTATTGGCAGCTGATTCTCAGTTGTTGCTATATAAGAAGTATTAGCAACTCCTGGATTTAGGTAAAATGGTGTATTATACATCATAACTAAGAGACTGGTTTGTGAAAACAATTCCTACCTGCAACGATATGTAACTCCTCACAGCCTCCAGAGGAAACAAGATCTTTTCCAGTTCATACTGCAATAAAAACCAAACCAACTATAATTCTAAAGATTTTTTTTTTTTCAGGGAAGAATAAAAAGCATTACAAATCTCTGTAACCAGTACAGCAAAACTTTAAATGTTCTGTGTGATAAATGTTTACTGTAGGTTGTATGTGTATGAGACCTGAAATTGTACTTTTTCTGCTTGTCAGATGCAATTACTTACTATGTACTAAAGCACACAAACAATATCCAGTTACCCAATGTTAATTACATTACTTTTGACAATCAAAAATAAGATGGCTGTACGATCTCTTTCTTTCCCAAGCCCAACATCCTATCTCATAGCCTGAGACTATGACTTAGGTAATCCTGCTCTAGCAGGGGAGTTGGACTAGATGATCTCTAGAGGTCCCTTCCAACTCTGAAGATTCTGTGATTCTGTGACTATTGTTATATGAGAGATGGAAAGTCTTCAGGTAAAATTCCAGAGCACAAATTAACCAACAGGCATATTAAAAGAAAAGAACATAATATTACCATTGTATATACACACTCACAAAAGGATTTGTGATATTTCTCAAATGCTGTTGTTAAAAAGCAGAATTGCAGTGTTTATCATGGGTATAGTGACTTTTGCAAGGACAGCCGCAATTTTTTATAGCCTTCCCATCAATAGAGCTTTCTACTTGTAATACAACTCGTTAGGGAATGTGCAGGTTTATAAACCAGAATTTTCTACAAAGCAAGCGTTAAACCACCAAATATAGAAGTGTGTCTTACATTTCATGTGGTATTTATAGTGAATCTGATAAACGCAAAGTATAAAAGAATGTGACAGGAGCTAGTTCTTCAAACATTGCACAATGTTCGGAGTCGATACGTACACATTTTTCCCCTTTTGCAAGGTATGTAATATAAGCGTGCCACATGCACAGGCTAGGAAAATAACTTTGTAGGTAGCTACTCCCTCTTCCATAGTGATTTGGCCAAAAAATGAACGGTGATGTAACCAACAGCAAAACTGAGAACTTTCCAACTAGCCTTTCCTCCCTCCCTCCTCAGAAAATACGGGTTCCAGATTTTTTTCCAGAGAAATTCTCACGGGACAAGAGATGACTATATATTTTCTACACGAAATGAGAGAGAGAGAGAGAACACAGTTACCACAGAGCAGCTAACAGCCTTGTGATACAGGGTAAGTCAGGTCAAAGTATTTGGTCTTAAACAGGCACAGATGGAACCTGAATGTGCCTACCTTACCTGCCGGGGAAAATACCCAAACACTAACCACCAGTATACACAGGCAAGCGTGGCTCTCTAAAAATAACTGAGTAAATCTAACTCAGCCCACATATGTTTCTGTTTTCCTTCAGTTATCTCTAAGACTCACCCACCCTCTCGGCGAGCCATTTCATTTTGCTGAATGAGCAAATAAAGGCAAGTAAAGGAAAAGCAGTTTGCTTCTACTTAGCAACCTGAAAGGTGCACAAGTCTGCAGGCCAAAGAAATGAACCCTGGTTTTGCATATCCTAGATCCATCTTCTACTATTTGCCATTGACAAAGAGAAGGAATTATTGGAGGAATTACTTTTTCTCCAAAACCAGACTTTTTTCCAGAAAAGGAAGTGCTTTTTTTCCCCAGTCAGCCCTATTTGAGAACTCAACATATGGAGCATGTTAGACATAAAGGAAGGTGCAATATGTTTTGAGAAAATTCACAGTTTTCTAACCTAGATAATGTCAGCAGAAATTTCTTCATTTTCAGTGCATATAATCAAAGCCAAAAGAGGAAAACATCTCAAAAAAAAAAAAAGCAGCGAATTATTTCTTTAGAGGATGTAAGAGTAAAATTTTGGGAAGACAATTAAACACCTGGAGAAGACCCAAATGACATTTTTAAAGGTCTACATTTTAATTGAGTCCAAGATGTCAAAGTAAGCCTTTTCTTAATATATGTGTTCCTAAGAAATGTCATTTAATAAGAATCAGGGGTGAGAGGATTTTTTTTTTCAATCCTAACTCTAAAGCATACACACAGAGAGGCACATGCATGCACATGCAGACTCTTTAATGGAAAGACAAAATAAATAAAAAAAGGCTCTTCAGAATGACTACAATACATTTATACCATCAGACGAAAAAGTGTGTTTATCTTCTCTGTGTTTCTGTGAACCTGAAGAAAAACATACATACAATCTCCTGTGGGTGAGGAGCTATAATATCTGGTTCCTCTCTTACCTTCTTCTTTTCTTCATTGCTCTCTCTATAGCTTGGAATTGCACCACAGCAAAGTCTTGCTCATTCTGAAATCAACAGAGATTCTGACATTAGACATGCATCATGACTAGAATACACTATGTGTCAGAGATTTTTTTTTTTTTTTTTTTAAAGGACCACAGGCACATGAAAGAATATAAATGAAAAAATCTTTCAAACATGTGGCGTCCCTCCCCTGAAAATGTCTTTTGGTAGCTATGCTGACCACAGAGCAACAAGGTGTCATTTACCATAAATTCCACAAAAAAAAATAGAGCAGAAAATTCTAGCAAAGAAACATGGCTTCAAACTCTCAAGAAAAAGTAAACAGAAAATTAATGAGAATATAATATCCTTTAGGACTCTGGGAAAACAGAAATGTGCATTATCACTTTATTTACCTATATATTAATATATCTTCATACAAAATGAAACAACATAATTAATGCAGGTATAAGTGCATGGAGTCCTATCTTCATGGTTGTGGTGTTCTACTAAAAAAAGTCCCATTAAAACAAAGCAACAAATAAAAGCACTATGTTTTTTTCTATAATCTGATGTTTTGTATCTGTAGTTACTACAACAAAACAATAAGAACTCTTTAAATTCTGTATTTTTTTAAAAAAAAAGAAAGCTCAAAACTATTTTCCAGGACCAACAGAAATGAAACATTTGCACTGAACTATTGACTAAAATGGTACTGTTCATTGGTTTCCCTCTATTTCATAGCAAAAATTATTTAGAATTAGTTCTATGATAAAAGATTTTTGATCTGATAGAATTCTGAAATAAGGACAGACATGAAGAATGTTTTTAAGGTATTTTTCAACTTCTCTCCCAATTGTGGCTAAAACTATACAGAAAAGAAGTACTTTTGTTTTTTTAATAACCAGAAATTTTCAAATTCAATAAAATTAGTATGACGTGAACTCTGTGGAAGTTTAGATTAGTCCGAATTAAAAACACCGGATAGCCTATACAAAAGGGCAAATAAATCAGACTTGGGAATTTCAGAGCACATATAGAAACAAGGTGCTATATTCTAGTTTCAGTACCTATAAACCTGTAAACCCATAAAACAGACCTCAGATCCCAGAAGTAGTTCATAATTACGTTTTCTAAATTAGTTGTTTTGTCCAACAGTAATACCATAGCAACCCAATTGAACAAAAAGAAGTAGAATTTATAAACCAAGTGTTATGAAGGAAGACTAGTGATGTTATGGATGAAACTGTTAATTTATTTAGCAGGCAGACTGTCTGTAAAGACAATTGCATTCCACTTCTTCAAATTGCCCATAAGATGTACGGTGCCTTGAGTTAGAAGTATCTTCTTCACCTGAAACTGTTTTTAGCACAGCAGGATTCTTTCAGCCGAATGTTTTTCCTGAATGACTTAGCCGAGCAGAGCTGAGCATCTTTGTTTGCTTTGCACACTGACTGTTGCTGTTACGTTGCCATTTCAGAACAAGCACCTCATACCTTTCAGGTACAATGTATTTGGCCTACCAAAAATGAAGCTGGTGTGATTTGTGATATTCTTGGTGTTTCCCTATTTTATCATTTTTTAATAAAGTGTTTATTCACTTAAAACCTGAAGCATCTAGCATGATTCCCTGTAAAGTTATTTCTCATGTCATTCATTTCGTTATCGAAATTAATAATAGCCTCTATATTATTTCCCTTAAAATTGGTCTACAACAAATATCAACAGCTATTAACAATATAAAGAATCTCCTCTGGGTATTGTACTCAATTGTTTATTGTTTTATAGGCCTATATTTGTGTTCATAGCACATTCCAAAGAATAAACAAATGATCTACAAGTTAAATCTCTTTACGGTGTACAGCAGTCAAATATCAGAATCTACTTAAACACAGTAAAAACTGAAGTATAATAGTACGAGCTCAAGAAAAGAAAGAAATATATAAAATTAATTAAAAGCAGTAGTCACTATATATAAATACTTTCTAGCAAAACATTCTACAACTATATTATGTTATTGGATTGTACTCAAGTTATGAAATAAAAATGATTTCATCTTAAAAATAGTCAAATTATCATACACAAACCCAAGAGTTTTAACTATGTGTCAATATTTTCTCCTTGACGCTTTTTTTTTTAATTAGACTCCTTTTTTACTACATTTCCAGGAAAAGCATTCAAAGAAAACCATCATGATATTATGAGACGCCTCACAAGGGACAGGGAAAGTCTGCAAATTATTCCTTGAGAATGAAAGCAAAATGCATTTATGTCAAAATTATGTGTTTTCTCATGCAGTGCAGGCTTCCAAAGATGAGATGTACCCAGAAAGCATTAATGTGGAATCTGAAATGCAGAAACTCCAGTAACTATGGACGACTCCCAGGTGGCCTCTTGCCAAAATTTCTTGATGAGTATACAGAGTGCATCCAATTTGGATTTGTACTTTAGCCCTTGGGAAAGTCATTATGTATCTAAGTGAAAAACAATTCTCAAGTTTAACAAGAAGGAACACATTTACAAAAAAAAATAAATCTGCTATACTTGACTATGAATTTCTGTTACAAGTGACTAATATGGGGAAATGACCTAATACCAACAGAAAGAAGGATCGTGTCTACCAGCCTCACCTTTAACATAAGGTGAGAACAATGATTGCAATTTCTCTTTTCTCCTTTTTCAGGATAACTCTTCAGAGAACACCGATTCGGACCTTGATAAAGTCCACTCACAGATTGCTTGTTTTCCTTAACATCACTGATTGCACTTGTTTGCCTGCTCATCTCTCACTTTCATCATTGTAATCCTAAATCCACTCCTGACTCATTCACTCTTATCTAGACTGGGTATTCTGTACCAGTATCTTTCTGCCCCTGGTTTTGGCAGAACTCCTCCTCATATCTTATGAAGTCTCTCATGCCCCAACTGAAAACAAACAAACAAACAAGAAAACAAAAAAACCCCAACAAACAAAAAAACAACAACCCAATTTTAACATATATACTTTAAGAAGTACAAGTTTTGCATAAAGGATTTGTGGATAATTTAGTCCACACTCCGTTAGTACCTATGTCTAATCTCACGGTATAAGTGCCTTTCCCGCCTGCCTGTTCAGTTTCTTTATGATTTTACTGAAAAATCTTTGAGTCAGAAAATGTCTCCTTTTACTTAACTGTTCTCTACAAAAATTGCTGTGGTTTCAACCTTAGCTTCCCTCCTAGGTCAATAGAAGGTCAATGGTTAATTTCCCCTCTGCAAGCAAAAAGTCATTTTAATAGTGTATCTCTGGTCATTTTCTACTCCACACTCTTACATGATCTATCCACATTTTGAGTCTGCCTCCAAGAAAGTTTTGGGCTGCTAATGGAATTATTCATTGGGAGAAACAACATTTTCCAAATAATTATCTAATAATGCATGCCTGAATTTAGATTTAAATGCTCATATAGTTGACCTGATTTTTTTCCAATAATACCTACACAATGTGGGAAACTGGATGCTGATTTTAAAGCCTAGCAATTATTGGCACTGCATTCTCTGCAGTGTTCATGGAAGAGCAAATATTTGAAATAACATAGTATTTAGCATAAAAAGAACCATTTTGACAGTTGAGCTACATATTTCTATAAATTAGTCACTAAAAACATTACGGCACTTTTAAAAGTTAGTTCTTCTGAAATACAGGAGCAGATTATAAGATACATGGCATACCTATGAACAAAATTTGAATTGTTTCTAATCTGTTCTTTTTCACTAAATGATTTATTTGGAAACCTACACTCAACAAATAAAAGAGCGTATAACCTTGTATTTTGGTGTGGGTAAATAAATTAAAATGCCTTTACTATTTCAGAAGTGTTTATCTTTTATTCACAATAGAGGCTTGCTCCTATCATAGTGGGATATTATTGCCAATTAGAGATGAGTGGAATGGATAGGCTCACTTCACGTACATACCTGTTAGGAATTGTTGGTAAAGACTGATAAAAATGCATATATTTAAAAAACCTCAAACAAACAAATAACTGGAAAAATCAATCTGACGCACTCTTTTCCCTCTTCTTATTAGTCATGAAAATATTTGCATCCTTTTAGCTTACAAATACTCGGTTTGGTGTGGACTTTTGGAAAGAACAGTGGGAGAATGGCAGGTAACAGATACTAAAACTTCCAGAAATAGCGTGTAAAGAATATAGAGAAAATAATCTAAAATAAAAAAAAAGTATAAAAACTTCTAAAAATATTGTACTTTGATTTTCTGTCTTAGCTCTTTTTTTCCAGATCTCAATCTCTACTTCTCACTTAAAAAGAGCCCTTAACAAGCATATTGCTGAACCACAGAGACATATGAAGTCCCATCTTATGTAGGAGTTTTACAAAACTTATAGATAAATCCAAGTGGATCATAAATGTGTTAAAAACAACATAATTTGTTCACTTTTGAAATGTGCCCTGTATCAAAAATACATTTGACAGAATTGAGGACTTTGGGTATAAAGTTCAGTGGAAGTGCATGCTGGTAAATGAAAAATTTGTCACTCCAGAATGACAGTCTATAAGTCAAGATGCCAATCATTAGAGGGTAACAGATGTCCTCAATTGTCTGCTGGCTCTTTATTTTGATTTTCTTGTATTACAGATATGGCCAGGAATACCAAAAGATAACACCACTTTATCAGGATAAAGAGCGCACATTTGCCCTACTGAGCAGTCAAAATAAAGAACAGAAATGCCCCAAGAAACAACATCAGCAGTATTGAAAAGGAAATGTCATGTTCTTAGCAGCTACCAATACAATAGCAGTAAACACTTTGTGTACAAGCCTATAATTTACATTGCCATGGGCAGTAATAGTCTCTTTAAATAAAATTCTTTATTAAAGTCAGCAAAAGTTAAAAGACTAAAACAACTGGAAAAAAAAGCAACTTGACTGTACCTGCCCTAGGTGAGCTAATGGGTGTGCTAGAAGCTGATGGACTAAAATCAGAACACTGAATATTCGGCTTAGATGGGGAAAGTAATGAGAGAACGTAACATTCTCATCATACCACTTTTGCTCCTTAAAAAAAGGAATTTCAATAAGGAATTATGACATGAAACGGATGAGAATACAATGAAACAAGCGTATTGCAGCACTTCTGATACTTCCACCGTTTCTTTAGCTTACAGGTTACTGAAGACATTATCAACATTTCAATAGCCTAATCCTGGCCAGTATCCTAACACAGCTAGAGTGACAATTGCCATGGACACCTTCTTTGGCTAAGAGGTGAGACATGACAGCTAATACTGTTGTTCTGTTTTCCTTCTTTGTGTGCTTACCTTTCCATTAAATAGTTTTAATTCTCCTTTTTATTTATTTATTTTTTTGGTATTCTTTTTGTCTTTTGCCTAAAGAAAATTTGTATTCAGAAGCTAGCATGGAATTCTGTCCAACACCTGAGATAATATAGGAAAATTAATGCTTCAGAAAGCATTTATCACTATCCATGTTTGTCATTCACAGAATAGTTAACAAAAACATGCACTATGTCTATTTCCTACTGCCAGCTTGCAAATAATAGTCAATATCAGCAGCAGATATTTCCTCTTAGTTACGTCTTCTGCATGTTTTTAAACTTATGTTGTCTTAAAAGAAAGTTTGTAATCTAATAGTAATGACAACAGTAGTGGCCTTTCTCAACTTATTTCTGAACCATAAGAATACATTTATGCCCAAATTTCAAAGTGCCTAAATGATTCCCAAAATGCTGTACAGGTCAACAAAAAGGATGTAAGGAATAAAGTAAAATTAAAATTTTAAGAAATATGTTGCATATTTCAGATGCTTGGATATTTTTTCTTATAATAATAAGACTGAATTTTAAATAAAATAAACCAAAACTTTATGAAATATTCAAAAGTACATCTTGATACTGTTTTCATACAACAGGTAGGCAGCCAAGATTTGGCATCTGAGAATCTGAATCTTTTGAACTGAGGACTCACTCAGTGAGAGGTCAACATCAACAGATTTGATCCTATGGGCCCATTGATTCTACAAAATTTGTTAAAATACTCAAGAATGTTTTGCTACTAGGCAGACTTGCATATTACCTTTGAGTACAGTTCCAAATACAGCCACTCAATGCAAATATTACAAAGGCATACTTGAATGGTTGGGTTTCTGTGAAGCATAGTTACAAATGTCATAGAACCATAGAGCCGTAGAATCGCTTAAGTTGGAAGAGATGTTTAAGATCATCAAGTCCAACCATTATCCTTACACAGCCCAAGTCCACCACGAAACTGTGTCCCTAAGCGCCATATCTACACGTCTTTTAAATACCTCCAGGGATGGCGACTCAACCACTTCCCTGGGCAGCCTGTTCCAATGCTTGATAACCCTTTCCATGAAGAAATTTTTCCTAATATCCAACATAAGCCTCCCCTGGCGCAACTTAAGGCCATTTCCTCTTGTCCTGTCACTTGTTACCTGGGAGAAGAGACTGACCCCCACCTCACTACAGCGTCCTTTCAGGTAGTTGCAGAGAGCAAGAAGGTCTCTCCTGAGCCTCCTTTTCTCCAGACTAAACCACCCCCATTCCCTCAGCTGCTCCTCTTAAGACTTGTGCTCCAGACCCCTCATCAGCTTGGTTGCCCTTCTCTGGACACACTCCAGCACCTCAATGTCTTTCTTGTAGTGAGGGGCACAAAACTGAACGCAGTATTTGAGGTGCAGCCTCACCAGTGCTGAGTACAGGTGACAAAATGTTAGAAAACATTTCTTTTTCTATTCATATTCTTAGGAAATACTACCATTCACTGTTCCCAAATACTATTTTATACAGATTTCAGGAAAAAATTACACGGAAGTAAAAGCTACAAGGCATGACAATTAAAATCAATTCTTCAACCACAAACTCAAACACCTACTGCAGTCAAAGTACAGGAGTAGTAAATTTCTTTCTCTGACACTTTATTTCCTTCCATACACTCATTTGGAACAATTTTTACATGATCAAAATCAAAAGTCGTGTCATTCTGAAATCTTTGTCTGAGTCTTAAGAATATATATAATTATATTTGAATATCTGAAATATTTATTTGCTGTCAAATTGATTAACATAATCATAATATTAAAAACTTTTTTCAGACTGCAGGAAAAAACAGTACTTAACTCACTGAAGCTTAATTATGTTTCTGTCAAAATGGTTTAACTGAATCAGGGATGACTAAAATCCCACAAGAATGACTAAATACTCTCTGTATCTTCATGAAAGGCAGAGGCTAGAATAATAGAGTATACAACTATTTTCAACTGGATTTTCTTTTTGCTGTTCACTGTTTTACACAAATAATGGAACTCCTGTGCTCGACTGCATCACTAGGACATACCGTTATTGTAACTTTATTTCTGCTCAGGTATTGACTCAAGATTCGTAGAACAATTTAGAAGCTAGATCTGAATATAGATTAAAATTGGCACAGCTGTGAGCCAGGGACATCTTGTCCTGGTTTGCACTATTTGTATAAAGAGAAAGATTTAATGGAAATAACTAGAAACGTGGTCAGTAATGTTGACAAGAAAATAAAGGGGGACTGAGTGGTGACTGAGATCACAATTTATAAAATATTCATTGTTTGTCCACAAGTCCTACTAAAGTTATTTGATAATATTAATAACAGACAAAATTGATGTAGGCATTCCAATAAGTTATTTACCTAAAAATTGCAATTATGAATGGACATGTTTATTTACTACAGGCTACAATTTCAATCCCTTCCTTTAACTACACATTTGTCGCAGTTTGACCTCAGACGGCAACAAAGAACCAGTGCCGCTCGCTCGGGCCTTCGCAATACGGGAAGAATCGGAAGAAACAAGGCAAAACTCTTGGGTTGAGACAAAGGCAGTTTAACAGAACAGCCAAGGGAACAAGAAAACAACAGCACTAACACGGACAGAGGAATATACAAATACAGTTATGGAACTGCTGCTCACCGACCGGACCCAAGACGCCCCAGCCCGCTCCAAGCGACGACTTTCCCTGGCAGCTGAGGGTGGACATGGCTCACATGGCATGGGATACCCGTCCTGGGGAGAATTAACCCTGTCCCCGCCGGAACCAGGACAACATTAAATACTTTTTTAGATTTTTATTTCTTAATTAATAAAAGCATTATAAAAGTAACCATTATGTGTAGCCAATCATTTTCTTGGAGAGTTGATTCTGAAGCTTGAGCTAGGTAACATCCATCTGTTCTGCTAACCTTAATCGTTCTATTTCCTATAAACTCTCTTAAATGTAAGTACTACTTCTATTGCCCCAGCACCATTTCCCTTTAATTTCCTTGTGTGTTGTATTGTAGTTCCTTGTGCAATGTGTGTCAAGTCTTATTAGATTTTTAAAAATTAAAATAATGTCAGCTGATGACATTCTGGCACTTCTAATTTTACACTAAATTTAAAATAAGATTAATAGTTTTCACACTTGCAGTTTTAATTTCCATATTGTGATGTTGAGATTGTCAGTTAAAAGTAAAAATATTCAAAATCTCAAACCAAATCTGAAATTATTGTTGTTAATGTTTGGAAATGTTTCCTACAGGGGTAAGCAAGTATTTTCCAAGGAGTGAAAAATGTATATTCTTACAGGCATTAACATATGAATATTATTTTCTCCAATTTTAATTTTATATCATAACTTTTCTATAATGAAGCTCAATTTTTGTGATTGGAATGCTTACAGAAAAAGAAAACATATTTATAAAATGAGTTATATCTCCTGATGACCGTATACAGTTACTATCGGCTTTATATAAATAGACCCTTACACGATATTTTTGGCCCCTGCTCCCATTTCTGTTCCATTTGGGGGACTTTCTCCACCACAGCGTCTCAGCACTAACTTTTTGGTAAATCCCCCCCATCTTTGTAGGGTGTAGGACAGGACAAAATGATGGTGGGGAGAAGAGCCTGTTAAATGAACATCTTCAATGCCTTCAGGGAAACTAAATGCAAACTGAAGCTTGCTGCAGAGAAGAGAATAATTAGTGGACAACATGTGTCACAGACTGCGGAAGTAGATAAATTCAAGAAAGAAATATTCTGCCAGGAGGCCTAGGGCAAGAGGCTTACAATAGCTTGAATTAACAAAAGAGCAAGGTGTGCTAACAAACGTGCTAGACTATATAAATACATTTTTTTTCTCTCTACAAACCTATCAATACAATCTCCTGCTAAGGAAAGGACATATATGCTTAAAAAGGAACTACAGTAAAAAAATAAGTGTGTTTTATAAAAGGTCCCAAATTCTAAATTTCCTAATTCAAAATCTCTATGATGACATATTTAACCAGATTACAATACTGTTGTTCATACTAACATAGTTAAATTAAGCAAGCAAACAGAAAAACTCATGATGATATTAATTACAGGAAAACACTATTGAAGAGTACTGCAAACCAATATATCTATTTAATTAAACAGACAGGTGTTTATAACACAAAAATAATATTTTCTGTAAATTTACAGAAAAATACATGAGAATCTTTTACACAACACAACAAATAAAAGTGATAAAAAGGGTGTGATTATTTTTTCTTTTCCCGAAGGAAAATTTGTCTGCTAGCTCCACCTGCTCCATGTTTTCCCTGGAGTTTCAGAAAATACAAAGTTCTGTATTCTCCACAGAAAAAACCAACCCAGATAGATAGCCATGGCAACTCTTCCTGCATATGTCATCTAAGAGGAAACTGTGCCCCCGCGTCCTTATAGTTATGATTAAAACCTTAATTCCCTTTTATCTATTATTGGGATGTTATTTTAATTATATTTTTTAAATCTCCAACTTTACAGCAGCAAAGTAAGTTTGACCTTGTATTCAGAGCTTTTTTTTTTGAATAAATGGAGAATTTTTCATTTCATAAGCAATGCTGGGGTTTTTTTTAATGTGTTTATTTAAAGTTGCTGTGTTGAAAAGGGGAGTGGGATTCCAATTATATAGCAGTACCTATTCAGCAAATAAGGAAACTTTCCTGCTTAACTAAATTCTCAGTTATGTGTTTCCTTGCACTATTAATTGTTTCTGTTATTTGCAAATATGCTATATCAGTACTTCTCAGTGAACACGCAGCATGTGGATCCCTGCACCGCAGTTGACAGACAGCCATTATTAGCCAGAGTTAAAAGATTTGCATGATCACTGTGCAGGTTTTTCTCAGCCACATTATTAATATGCAAATTTATATACTCCAATTCACCACCATAATCTTTTTGCTTTGATTGGCTCTTATACACAAAATTTTCAAGATGTGTCCAGCAACAAAGATATCTCAGCTTCTCATTTCTTCTTAAATGAGTAATAAACTCCAAGGTCAAATCCATGATGGTGTAATTACCTCATTAACTGAAAACACCCTCAAGTTATCATTTTAATAGTATTAAGGAGAGGAAAGGCTATGACCCATAACAGCGAGTGGCTGTAGTTCACATTTCTGTTTCAGCTAGCCAATGCTGATTGAAGGCTCTAAATGTTTAACCTCAGCACAAGCCAGAAGTTTATTTCTGACAAGAAAACTGTTCTGTGGCTTGATCAGACTGTATTCAAGTCATACATAAAAGCTGATTGACTGGACTGATTTGGGGAAAATTTCCTTGAAGAATACTCACTGTACAGGCTTAGCACTTTCTTATATGGTATTTAATCCTCATTATGCAGCAGCACGGCTCATTGCTGATATATACTAATGAATGTTTCATTCAGTGCATTTCATTTGAAGTTATATTTTTTAAAAAAATTGAGAACACATCAATTTTTCATCCCTGTGTTATGATTCTGATCCTGCAGCCAGCCCAGCCATTCAAGAGCTGATCAGTTCAGAGCAGACTGGCTATTTGGGGGCCAAAAGCCAACATCACATGGCACGCCTGGTGTTCTCAACTTTCCCATGCTCTTTCTAGACTCATACTCAGGTGAAAGTTGCAAACATTTCCGTTATTGTAATCTTATGATCAAAATAATGCAAATCAGTCACTTTAGGAGTCAAAGAACAAGTCATGACCACCAAAACAACCCTCTAGGCCCCCTGCGCTATGGCACCCTTCTTTTTGAGCTGTGCTGTACAGTCCTTAGCCAGAGCTGAGCCAAGCAGCCGCTCGGAGGCCCGCTTTGCCCATTACACCAAGTGCTTCAGTGTTTTGGCACAAGGTGGATAACAGAATGAAGGATTGTGCTCCACTCACCAGAAACAGGTGCTTTGATGTATATTCTTAAACTGCTCAGATACTGTTACATGCTAATTTAATCAGATATACTTAAATTGAACAGTATTTAGTCCAGCAATTAAGGACTGCGTGAATAGAGTATTCTGGATGAGATGACAGAGTACATTCTTTCCCTATTTAATGTTAGTATTTATTCCCACCTTGTTTCATGAATCACTGTACATTATTGTGTTTCTATACTCACGTTAACCTCAGTTATTAATCCATCTACCATTTGAAAAAGGGAAAAGTTGAAAAATCTCTGCTTTCTAACTCTTTGCGTATTATGAAACATGAGGTGTTTATTACTGTGCCCATCTATTTTGATGACACTTGGGAAAAGCCAATAACAACACTGTAACATCTGAATACATTTGAGCCTGGCACTTAAATTTTATTTTAACATCTACAAATCTTGAACAGTTAGCATTAAAGACATATAAATCCCATAAAATCTCATTTAGATGAGAAGCTACTGAGTTCACAAAACCCATTATGAACCTTAATAGTGATGTACTGTTCAGTTACAACAAATTGACTAATCCAGCACTGGGGTGTGTTTTTATCATTGTGGCTTGCTTGATTTAAATAAACCATGTTAGAGACGTTATCATGTGCACAGCTCTGCTCATAAAACCCCAGGCTGCAATAGAAAATAGTTGATATAAAGATTGTAAATAGCAATTTATCAACTCAGAGTACTGAACTATTAGTCTCTATTGCTATCTTAGATTTATTTCATAATTAAGAAGAGACTATAAATCCTCTTTATTATCATCAGAGAGTAAAATACAGGAAGGTCTTCCAAACAGAAATTGAATCAACAATTACATCTAAGATGGGTTCTACAAAGATAAGGAAATATATAACTAAGCAATTATCTATGCAAAGTCATTGAAACAAATGTTAATTTTTCTACTTCCATTTTATCACAGTAGATTTAGAAAAGGAAGAAGAGTCTTCCTTCCTCCATTATGCCCCACTTCAGATTAGAGTTGGGTTTGCTCCTACAATATTGTTTGTAAGGACGGTCTGTTGTCAAAAGACAGAAAGACAAGCTGGCCATGATCTAGTAATCTTCCTCAGCCTTCTAATACTTCATTTTATCCCATTGCATTAAATTAGTTAATGCCTTCTCCAGATAGAAGCAAGAAAATATGACGCAATAAAAAGTCTCGTAGGTAATATTTTGAATACTTCTGGTGCTCCTCACGTAAACTTATGCAAAAAAGCAACTTTTGACAATTTCTGACCCTTTCTCTGTCCCAGAAAACCATTTTCTGCTCCCTGCATAGAGGAAATGAATCACAGCTGCTGCAACAAGAGAGGCAGTCTAAGCCTTGTGACTGCAAATAAGTGTGATTTGCTCCTTATTGACTGTTTCATAAAATTCAGTGATTGCACTGGATATGCCAATTACTGTAAATTAATGGCATTCTACAGCATGTTGCCATTCTTCACTTCCTGCGTCTTTCATCTGAGTATTCTAAACAATTCCAAATAATAATTAAAAATTTATCTGTGGAATAGTAGTTTCTATGGGAGTCAGCCATAGTCCAGCCTCTTAAGAGAGAGAGGTAATCACAAGACATTACTCACTAGACAATAGTCACGATTCATCAAAAATTACAGCAAACATATTTAGAATAGTATTATTTCCTCTACTTAAAGCAGAACTCTGATGTCTCTAATAGGCGTACACAAACTTCTGAATGGAACCATTGAATATACAGAAATGAATCCAATTCAGGTTTTTCAGACACATGGAATAAAGTAAGCTACAATTAATTCCACATTACTTCATTCTTGCCTCATTCTTCTTATGACCTTCTAAAATGCTCTCTCTGCTCTTGAACAGTCTACCTCTTCAATACTTCTCACACTTAATTTTCTTTCTATTGTAAGATATTGTCTTCCCATCTTTCTAAAATTCCATTATAGTTTGCTTTATTTTGTTGTTCAAACAAAGTTACTGATACTTCTTTTAACACCCGTCTAAGCAGTCAAATGTAAGTTTTATGATCAAGGATTAAGTATGAGATACTAAATTCATGAAATAGGATTTCCCACGTTCATTCTGAGTCAGAAGTTTTTACTTACATGGTCATTCTGGACATAAGGGCTGTCTGCGTATGACGAGAGTGGTGACAACCCACCTCAAATAGTCATGAAACTTTATGTTGCCTTCTATTAAAATATCTGGTTGTGTAAGTATGGTAGTTTGTAACCTTACAGATGCAAGCAGACATATCCATCAGTATCCATTAGTAACTCCATCTGATTTTAGTTTGTAAACAGTTGAAGAAAGAAATGTTATACTCCTGTGTATTCATCCTTCATGAAATTCAATACAGTCCTCAACTCCTACGAACACGTTGCAAATAAGCAGTTAATAATAAAGGCTCAGCTGCTCCTTAATGGAAGCTTAGACAGAAGCTGAGGGTGACCCTAACATAGGCTATGCCCTCTCTGATGGCCTGGGCAGGGCAGGCAGCCACCAATGGGTCCATCACTAGACCTCCTCTCCACTCCTCAACAGGGACAAGGCCTGGACAACATCCTGGAGGAGTCCTGGACTAATGGGAATGTTAGAGGTCAAATATTTTGAAGACAACTGAACAGCAAAGAAAGAGCGAGCTTGCTACCAGCAAGATCATTTATGCTGAGTAACGGGGATTATATTTTTATTTTCCTGTATGTTTTCCAGGTTTAAAAATATTGCTCAGTAAAGTACCAACACTTTTCACATCATTTATATAAAGTTGTATTCTTACTCTTGCACAGTACCCTATTTTGATTTTCAGTATTGGCAGCACTGATTCATTGCCAGATGAAAGACAAGCACTAACATGGTTGCACACAATATATGTTATTTTCAACATCAGAAGCAGCATATTGATTTACTACCATCAATCAATTTGGAAAACAAATAATTCAACTACAGTACCATCAGTAACTGAATTTCTTCTAACTTCAAAACCAAAAGTTAATTTTTACTTTCTCATGGTAGCCAATGATCCAAGTGAAAACAAAAGTTATAACCATCACAGAGCCTCTGAGACAAACTTCAGAACACACTCCCCCCCAAAGTATGCTAATGTGTAATATGGTAAACTACCTCTTATCATAAAACAGATATTTCTCATTGAAAATTAGGAAAAATTACACAAAAAAAAATTCCTAGCTGCTACTGTTATAAAACACTTCTGAAATAAAAGAAGGAAAAATCAAAGAAAGATCCATTAATATAAACTATGAATAGTGTTTATACGCATATCTTTAAAATACTCACTATTTTCATTTCCATCAGACTGCTTAGCACCCACTGAGACAACTTCCTAAAATAACTGAGCAGACTGCAGTTTTCCTTCCTTGCATAGAGCCCTAGTAGAGAATCCTTGTCACTACTTACAACACTACAAATGCAGGTTTTAACGAGGCTTTATTTTCCTCCTCAGCCCAAGTACAATCTTCAGTTCTTGTACTCAGTAGCTGATTAGGCATCATCTATCAAAAGTTGCCAGCTTACTGCTGCGTGATAACAGAAATCATTACTACAGGCTACTTCAAAATTTGAAGTTTTACTTAAACTGCTGTAAACACAGAAATATTAGTGAGAAGCAATTTTAGTCATAACAAATGTGAACAAACCCAAGAAACGAACTTGCCAAATGACTGCACATGGAAGGTAATGCGGGTGTGGGGGGAAAGCTATTCTAGTTTATACTTTTACCGTAAATGATCTCAAATACAGGCTAACAAGAGATTGTTAGCGTACCTCTTCATAGTTTTTTTTTTCACTGACATCAAAGCAAGCCAACAGAGAACACCTTCCTTGTTTTACAGACCCAGCAGTTCAGAACAGTATGGGGAATTGTCTCTGCTGGAAGGCATCTCTGCCTGCTGTCAAGCTTCATTTCTGCACCTCCTGGCTAATGCTTCACTCTAGTTCAGTGGCTCCCAAACTAGCAGTTGTGACCTCAAGGGAGATCACGGCAGTTAAAATAGGGGCATAAGCCAAATAATCCTGTATTTCACAGTCAGAAGTATAGAACTACTGCTCCATTTTTCCTTTTTATTGATCTACTAACGTTCACTGACGAGGACATCACAGTCCTCCTACATATCTTTAGGCTCTTTTGCGATGGACTGTTTCAGATCCGTCATCAGTAAACTTAAAAGACATTCCTTCTCCAATATACCATTTGCTAAAACAAATGATCGAAAAACCTCAAAGGCTTTGCTATGAAGATTATTTAATTTATAAGAGGAAGAACTGAAAAAGTATTGGAAAATTCAGTATTGTTGGATATATTTAGCTTCTTTTTTCAAAATGAAATTGTCCGGTTAATAATTTTTGTTTACTTTTATGTTTTTAAATCTTGTCAAAAATTTAATTAGAGCAAACCTTACGCACTTAGAAGCCCAAAGGCTTATGTTTTATTCAACTTTGAAGTGAAGATGTAGGGGAAAAATATAATTCTAAGTTGTGATTTAATTCAAGTTGTTTTTTAATCAATTTCACTAGTGAACAAAAGCATCAGTTATTTCTGTACTTCGTTTACTCTTCTACATTAAGACTTCTCCTCCCCTTTGTATTTAATCTATAACCAGCCCATTTAAAACACTGGTGGATGCTTCCAGCATCCTACTCACCTTCTGTTAGAAAATACACATCTATAATAGAAATAACCTGGTTCTACTTCGCTGCACATCTGCCTCTTCCCTTCTGTCTTTTTCTCTTGTCAATCTTATTCTGTACCACCTGGCCACCTGCTCCTACTTAAACATTTAAATGTTCTCATTAATTTCACAGCCTAAAATGTATATATTAAATGCATACATCTAAATACCTACACTTCTAAGCATAATGAAGTGCCTTTTTGAGAACGGAGATTTCAGGACGAGTACATGAGATCTGGGCCTATTTTTTTCAGCAGTGGTTACTCATTCCCCTTCAGGCAATGATACTAAATACTTTCATAGTGACAAACAACTCCAGCTGCTCCAAAAATTATTCTCAGCTGCAGAGGGCATAGCATTGATTTTGGGACTGCAATTCTGTTCATATTTTTAATATGATTCATACTGGTGCCTCAGAAGTACCAGACATGCAGATAAGGAATTCCCAAATTGTGCCTATGTGGCCTCATGGTTTTCCCCTTGAGGTCATGACAAAAACGTCACTGGCTTCAGAAATTCAGAATGAAGGTTTTCATTTAGAGTTCAATTAACTTAAGCTCTTAAAATGAAAGACACCAGAAAAATGTCAGCCACTGATTCACTGAAGGAAACCATTTCAGCAATTATTCATTACTAGCTTAATGGTACATATTAAGTAATCAGATACGTTTAATCCTGGACTGTTGAGAACTGATGAGGAAAAGGGCGCCCCTGTAGCAACATATGTAGCCCAAGTTTACAGACAGTGATGAAAAGCTGGCTGCAAAGCAATAGGGAGTGAACAGCTGAAGGCACTTGCAACTCCTGTTTATAGCTATTTTGAAAACATTTTTCTTGCTGGTGCTGAAGAGGAAGCGTCTCAAGAGTGTTTTTTCCCTTGATTATGAACAGAATTTGTTCACTGCTATGAACATTTGCCCACAGAGAAATAAATGGATGTTATGCTCAAAAATAAGATAGAACTCAATATAGGTTTTCTTAATGTCAATATATGGTACTCAGGCTAAAGCAGACGTGACACAAAACCAGTCATGAAAGAATTATTTCTGAGACCACTCTCAAGGTGACCTGTTTTTGGAGGCGTGAACCCCAATATGAAGCCTGGTATGTCTTTGAAAAGTGACTTCACTCCTCTCTCTCCCAGTCATTCCTGCAGTTTTCTGTGGTTAATAAGCATTGTTTCCGAATCTCTATACTATCTCATACTTTCAAAGTGACCATCAATAATTCCCGATCAATCTCTGTACTTTGGTCTTTCTTCTTTTTTTTTTTCTAGAATAGTTCTAGCAGATTACAACTTATTCCAGTTTTCAAAGATGTAAATGCAAAGTGTGTTTAGTGAGATATAGTTGTTGAAATTTGAAACGAGAAGGAAATTTCACTAGAGATTTCTTATTTTTGAAGAACTAGCATTTTGACCTTATTAATCCAGCACAAGTCACCACAGTGTCTGTGGACCTCATTATTGAATAACCTGAGCCTTAAACAGCATTACCTTTCTACATCAAAAAGACAAAACAATCTGATGTGATTTAGAGTGATTTGGATGTAACGTACAGCATTTTTTTAAAGTTATTCCAATTTTATTAAGTAATGAGTTACTTAATTCTAGTAACAATGAAAGATGCATAAAATAACTGAATATGAAAAAGGTGGATTGTCAAAGCAATCTTGTCTTCAGGAAGCATATTCATTCACTGCTACAAAGGAAAATCCATCTCTGTTGTGGAAGTTAGCAGCAATAAGCTATGACAAGATTAATGAAAATATTCAAGTCCCTATTCCCAAACACGCCTGGCAGAAACATGTTCTGTCTTTCCCAGTGATACCGCATCTATTGACTCTCAGAACAATTTGTCTTCACGGACTTCATTTGCTATTCTCTTCAAGGACAGAGCCAGTCTCTTCCCAAAAAGTCCAAAATTTATTCCAGAAAACTTTATTTATTTTTATTCTGTATCCTCTGTGCTGGTATGACTGCTGCTCTTCGTTCCAAAGATTTTCCATGAGCCTGAGTCACAAAAATTACTATTCAAATTAAAACAAATGTCAGAAATAGACCTGAATATTAATCAACTGGGGGTCTTACAGGTGCCATTTAAAACCTGGAAACATTAAAAAAAATAACAGAAAATTGCTACTTATTTTCTTAGGACTGCTTTGTTACTGCTGCTTATTTTGTCCTTCTCATTTATCATTACAGATCTCCTAAGAGGGAAATTCTAATATGGCCTTTTGCAGTTTTGCTTTAAAAAACAAATTTTTTAGGGCTTTTATTCCAGTAACAAAAATCTCTGGAAGAATCACCAAGGGGAAAGTAAACTCCAAGTATCCAAATAATCAAAACAACAGAAAGATATAGCACCTGAGAAAAGAAATGTGTTTATTTTTGCCTGTCTTTTTAGTTTTGTAGGGTTCCGGAGATTTTTCAACCCATTTCCACATCTTTCCTGTTCTTCAGTCAATTTGTATTTGTCCTTGGTTATGCTAACACCATAGTTCCACTATCCCTAAGTTTTCCAGCTGGCATTGAAACATATTAAATCTCCTTTTGCCAGCATGAATCTCTGAATTCAAATACGTATCTTCTGCAAATGACAAAAGCAGTGTAAACGGATTGATGCTACAACAGAACCTTTTGAACATTACAGGTTTCTCCTTATTTAGGTATTTGTTATACACATAATGGGATTGACTGTAGAAGATGGAAAGTGGAGACTTCATTTATATACAACTTGTGATTCTTTCCAGACTGGTACAAATTTAATCACATAAGTTCTTTAAGAGTATTTGTCATGCTCAAATGTTATATACTGAGACAATTTAGGACAGGAAAAATCATACAGCACAAACTTTACAAGGAGAGTGTTCAGCCTCTCAAATTAAGGCTTTGACACTTGCTTAGGAGACAGAAAAAGTAGCATTTCAGCTAAAGCCTTTATTTGAAATATAAATTAAATGTATTCATTCACAGAACCTTTCCAGGTTACTACAGGACAAAAAGCTTAATCCTCTACCATTGATAAATCCACCATTCTTTCTAGTCTTTAAACATCTCAAGATGCCACTAAGACTACACACAAAAGCACAGAATCTTTAAAACTAAAAAACCCAGATGGTTTATAAAAGCCGAAGCAACAAATACCACCTTGGATTCTCATTTTAAATAACATTCACACTTATGAGAAATATTCTGAGCAACTTATGCTATTTTTTTTTAGCTTTCCATCTCAAACTATACCACTGTCCTATTCTAAAGGAAGTTATAGTAATACCGAGTGGATGATTTGCCCAATCTGCGACTAAGATTTTGTCAGGCTAGGCACTTTCTTGTAACCCATAATGTCTCCCAGAAACAAACAGAATTTATTGCAGTTTCATCTTTTCAGTGGTTCCCAGTAACAGGACGAGGGGTAACGGGCACAAGGTGGAACATAGGAAGTTCCGCTCAAATATGAGAAAAAACTGCTTTATGGTGAGGGTGACAGAGCACTGGAACAGGCTGCCCAGGGAGGTTGTGGAGTCCCCTTCTCTGGAGACTTTCAAGACCCGCCTGGATGCAGTCCTGAGGGATGTGCTCTGGGCAATCCTGCTCTAGCAGGGGAGTTGGACTAGATGATCTCTAGAGGTCCTTCCAACTCTGGAATTCCGTGATTCTGTGATTCCGTGATCTTTACTGCATCACATTCTAAAAAAAACCCAGTTCATCTTCTTTCTAGTGTAGGTGTTTCGCTCTTACATGGCATTTGTCTGATAGTTGGGTGACCGTAAAAAAGAATGTTTTTCTTTTAAAGTATATCTAATCTCTTGTTTAATTACTTCATATTGCAACATGGATTGTGATTTGGTAAATACATCTCCTCCTGCAAAAATTGCTGAACTTGCATTTTTATACATCTAACATTAAAACTATTTTGCAAACCTACACTTATTTTAGTCATCTTACGTTTGTATTACACCATTTAAAGTACAAGAAGACAGTTTTATGAATCAGTTAATAAATAATGCAAAAACTGCTATTTGGGCAACTGACAGAAGGTAGTTTTGATTGAAAGTTTCTTTTTTGAAGTAAATTGAAGTCAATGTTTCTGTTTTTTAATTCCTCAGTTCAGTAGAGTATTTCTTTTTAACCAGAGAAAAAAGTGGCTATTGAGATACTTAAGTGTCAAAAATATATCAGTAGTAAGATTGTTTTAGTGAAAACCAACTCTTCCATCTCAGACAGGTTGAAAATGAGTCAAAGTTATGTCCTTGAGACAATGAAGGTCAACTGCATAATAGTTTGCATTAATAAACCTGCTAAGCAAAGCAGTAGGCTGAGCGAAAAAGCTATTCTCATGTATTCTGCACTCATAAACCCCCATCTGTAGAACTAAATTCACTTTAGGGCTCCCTGGAACATGACAGACATTGAAATGCTGCAGGAACACCACTGAAACGCTACCAAGTTATGGGGCTGTGTGGGATGGGGGTGGTCAAAAACTGAATTTCTCAGTAAGGCTGTAAAATCTCTGTGTTTGGAAATGTTTAAAGGCTAATAGATGAGGGCCCAAGGAAGCCGACCATTTTGAAGTTGGCCCTGTGTTGAGCAGGGTTAGAACAGATGATCTCCAGAGTCAATCTGATGTTTTTCACGATTCTATGAATAAATCATTTTACAATGACTCATCTTCTTTTAAAATATTTTTTTAAGAAGTTTTCTAAATCTAACTTAGAAGTCTACTATTTAAAAGCTAGTTCCTTACCAGATGAAAACTACATCATTTGATTGAAGCTAGCGGCTTGGGATTATGCACTTTTGTACACAGACCTTTTATTATCAACAAGCTTCTTGCCTGCTTTACCTAAGCACAGAATCTTAGGTCAGTCAACGTCCACTTGAATGACAGATTAATCACTATTGGATGAAAGGATTTCAGGTAATCCTAATTCAAAACTTCTTCTTTTCTGTTTACAGCATCATTCTTTAAAATATTATTCCAAGGCAAAATCCGAAATGCCAGTTGTCAGTCAGTAACACAGCATCCCCTGAAACTGCAGTTTGCATGGATCTTTTGACGCTTTGTAGTCACTGACACTAAGTTTGTCAAAATAGTATCTGCCACTACAGGAGCCTAACAGGAATTATTTTATTTACCATGAATACAATCCAGCTCAAACCCCAATCATATCTGTTTCCTAATCTAATCCACTTGAATAAATGCTCCTGGGAATGGAACATCATAACATAATTGATCACCTTGTCTTAATAGGAAAAATTCATCAGAAGCATCCTTTTCCAAGTGAGATGCTACCATAACAAGATCCCATCTTCCTGTACAAAGGATTAAAAAGAAATTTTTCACTTCTTTGTTCACCTTAGGGAATATTTTTGAGTGATTTGAAAGACAGGCAAGTCTCAGAGATGTTCTTGGAAATAGGTGTCTCAAAACTTCTACAGAACTTGGTCTAAAGAACCATTACGGCAACTGACGTGTTTATCATGCATTGCTGCTTCCAAATTTGACATCCAACCCTCAGGGGCAGGTGGTATCATAGAAAATACTCAATGCAATTTAGGTAGGCTATGGAACATAACGTCTAAGTGAAAGTAGGAATCTATTATTAGTCTAATTAAAGTCATGCAAGTTTAACTGAAGGACTATTATTACTCCAGTTATGCAACTTGTTCTTAATAAGGATAGTTAAAACTGACATTCAGAAACTTTCTAATATATAGTTCCTTTTCTGGTATTCCTCCGCTCACTTTAGGTTTCTATGCTTCTTTTTTTGCTCGTCTTTCTATGCTCCCCTAGGTTCACAGCTTATAGTGTTGGGTTCCCGTCAAGGAGAAAGAGGGATGGAAGTTACAACAGTTTATCAGCATCCCATGTTCTTTGCCAGCAGTATGATGTTGATTATTTATTCCACCTTGCTCTTGGGTGTGCTTGAAGTCATTTTTACATATATTTTTTAACACAGGGCACTTACTAGCTCCCTTCTCATTGGTCCACAATTGTACATTATATATGAATATCCATATGAATATATGGATATGGTTGTGTATTTTAATGTGATGGATACTTGCTCTTTGTTTTCTCTACTATCTCTAAAACTGGTTTTAACAGCTCTTGAGGTTGCACTAATTTAATGATCATTGGTGAGTTGTTTATAGCTCTGATACCTCTAGTATCATGCTGTGTTTGTACTTTTCGAGACCTATGCTATCATTTTGTATTTGCACATTTTGGTAATCTCCGTTACGTCCTTCAAGCTGTGGTTTGCTGATAACTAAGGTTTTATTAGCACAGGCTAATCACGCATATATCTTTGCTCAAGGTCAGTAATAGTTCACTCTTCAAAACCTATGATATATTCAAGTACACATACATAGAAACACAATGCTCTGGTAATGACTTGCTACACCAGTAGCTGCTAGTTATTGCAATATCTCCCGTATGTTATTGAAATTGCCTGACAATAATATACTCACCACTTACAAAGAACACTAATGAAATTCTCTCCAAGGTGAGGACTTCCTAATTGTAATGCACATTTTTATACTCTGTTTGTAAGAATTCATTGGGTCCAGGGACTGTCTCCATGAACTAATGCCAAAAATACTGACAAGCACTAGTCTGTAGAGATCATTGCTAAAACTTTACATATTGAGGGATTCAGATGAGAATGGTTTGCAGAAAAACATAAGATATGAGCCATTTTAAGTAAACAAAACCTTCAAACAAATATTTAAGTTTAGATGAAGTCTGTGTTTCCTTATAGCTATAGTACCTGGGACACATGCCTCGGTATTAATGATTCATATGAAAAATCTTCTGTTGATATAGTTAGAAAACACCCCTTTGAGATGACTCATCTGGTTACAGCTGAGTATCAGGACGCATTTGGCATTGTTTGGCTGGAGAACATTCTGACAAAACGGCCATGAGATGGTTGAGATCAGGATCCCGTGGGGAGGAAGCAAGGCAGAAACAAGGATCGCAGCCCTGGACTTGGAGAACAGCTAGCGCAGCCTCCTCTCAAAACAGGGTTAACTTTGAAGCTGATGAGAGATTAAGCTGCTGCTCTTGAAAGTTCTTGTGATCATTACCAGAGCTTGTTCCTGATGCTTCAAGTAAATCCAATTTATTTTGTATTGGCAATGAGCAAGGAACGCATGTATGGGGTGCTCCTTGGTTAATGTGCCTCAGTTAACAACCTGTAACTTGTTTGAGAATGTATGAATATACCAGAAGTTTCACCTCTGCACCAGCAAAGTTCTATTCATCTCTGGCAGTAGCAAAGCTGCAAATTGGGCAAATATTTGCCAGAGTTCAATCATACTGGCCAGAGAGGCATTTGCAAATTGAAGCTTTTTTGCTATATAACTTCTGAAAAAATGCTAACAACAAATAACACCATGAAAACATTAAACATAAGGGAGGTTTACTTTAAATTTTGCCTTGGATCACAAACAAGACTCGGAAGGCCTTTTCAGATACCAAGCACTGCACTATGCTGCTGAGGTCAGCAGTGACGATGACTTCGTGATTGAGTTCAGCAAGTGCCTTACATGTGGAGGCACAAATAAGGAGCTGCAGGACCGAGCTGAGGGGTAACAGCGGATGAAAAGTCTGGCGTGAAGAAAAAGATAAAAACGCACAGAGTAATCTCAAGGACAGCAAAGAGGAAACATGGTAAAATGACAAATCAGGCAGATGAATTTACTTTTATTGATTGAAGAATATGAAACCTGATTATAAGAGAGAGGTAATTACAGGTTAAAATGAAAGGAAACAACAACTTACACAGAAATATTTAGCAGTATATGTAAAAAGAAAGACTGCATTTTGAAATGCTGTGTACAAAAGGGCAGGATCTGAATGTAGCTCTGGGTCAACAAAGGTGCCTTTACAATGTAGATATGTGAATATAGGCAGGAGAGGCAGGTAACAAAGAAGTGAGAAATGAAGAACAAAAAGCAAGTAACAAAGTAATCTTGTGGAGCATCGGAGATGGAAAGAGAACGCAATGACTAGCTCAAATTTTATTTCATTCAAATTCTCCTGCCTTAGAAAATGCATAAGTAAATCACAAAAGGATCTGCTAGAGTTAAAAATGAAAAAACAAGACAAGAAAATTTATTATTTTTTTTTTTTTTTTTAAAAAACAGATCCTATAAAAGTGATCCATACAGGATCAAACGACAAGCATAAAAATAGTAACATGAAAGAAAGAATGTGACCTAAAATGACATCATTCTATTTACTGTTGTTATAAACTTTGTTGAAGAATGGAGAGCCTGGTAAAGGGCTGAGGATTGCTGAGAAACGATACAAGATTCAGTCACAGCAGATCTGCAGACAACAATAAGGGAACAAGGCAGAAAATATGTAGCAAACAATAATGCAAATGGAAATGAACCACTTTGTCAGTGGGTGGTTGGCAGTGAGAACTGAATTAAGAGGTGGTCTGACATAGACATTACTTAAGAAGTGTTCAACAATTCAATCGTGGGAAGAGAAGCAAATGCACTATTCAAATTTATTGTAAGAAATGTGCAAATGTGAACAATGAGACTCACTTTAAACTACAAGACACTAGCATAGAGCCGTAAAATTTGAGATGCAGACATTGTCCTTGTTTGTGGAAATGTAGCTCCCAGTACAAATTCTCTAGAAGAAGTTCAAGACAACTAAGTAGGTTCTGCCATTATCAATTGTTCTATTAATTTGTATATACATTGTACAATAAAAATTCTAGGCTAAACATTAAGTTTGCTACAAGATTATTTTTATCTGACACCACTTTCTGCAAAGGTAAGAAGTCAGAGAAAGCTAAATGCTGGAAAACGTTATTACCATGTGTTATCTAACAGCTCTATTTGGTGTAGTCGTCTCAACAGCAAGAGGAATTTGTCCCAGGTAAAATCCTTAAAGACTAACAACGAGAAGAGTTGTGAGTACCTTATCTTTTTCATATCATCCACCCAGCAATTCACTTTCTTCATAGCTTTTTCAAAATGAGCCATTCCCTTTCAAATACAGATTTAGATAGAATCATAGAATGATAGAATGGTTCAGGTTAGAAGGGACCTTAAAGATCATCTAGTTCCAACCCCCCTGCCATAAGCAGGGACACCTCCCACCAGACCAGGTTACTCAAAGCCCCATCCAACCTGGCCTTGAACACATCCAGGGATGGGACATCCACAGCTTCTCCGGGCAACCTGTTCCAGTGCCTCACCACTTTCACAGTAAAGCATTTCTTACTAATATCTAATCTAAATCTCCCCTCTTTCAGTTTAAAACCATTACCCCTCATCCTATCCCTCCATTCCTTGATAAAGAGTCCCTCCCCATCTCTCCTGTAGGCCCCCTTCAGATACTGGAAGGCTGCTGTAAGGTCTCCCTGGAGCCTTCTTTTCTCCAGGCTGAACAACCCCAACTCTCTCAGCCTGTCCTCATAGCAGAGGTGCTCCAGCCCTCTGATCATCTTCGTGGCCCTCCTCTGGACCCGTTCCAACAGGTCCATGTCCTACTTGTGCTGAGGACTCCAAAGCTGGACGCAATACTCCAGGTGGGGTCTCATGAGAGCAGAGTAGAGGGGGAGAATCACATCCCTCAACCTGCTGGCCACTCTTCTTTTGATGCAGCCCAGGATGCGGTTGGCTTTCTGGGCTGCAAGCACACATTGCCGGCTTATGTTGAGTTTCTCATCCACCAGCACCCCCAAGTCCTTCTCCTCAGGGCTACTCTCAAGGCATTCTCCACCCAACCTGTATTTGTGCCTGGGATTGCCACGACCCAAGTGCAGGATCTTGCACTTGGCCTGGTTAAACTTCATGAGGTTTTCACGGGCCCACCTCTCAAGCCTGTTCAGGTCTCTCTGGATGGCATCCCTTCCCTCCAAGCGTATCGACCGTGCCACACAGCTTGGTGTCATCGGAAAACTTGCTGAGGGTGCACTCAATCTGTAGCTTGTGCAGAATGCCATGTTAGGAAGGCTGTATTCCCAGAGCAATGATTTTCTTGCAACAAATTGTTGGGTTTTTTTAAAGCAAAGTTGTGTATTCTATGTAGTGCCAAACCCTCTCATTTGAGCTGTAGTTTAATCACCGATCAAAGATCCTTAATCTTTGGGAGAAGTGCACCTGTATAGAAGGCCAACAGGGTCCATGTTCAACACCTAAGTCATTACTGATCTTTAAAGAGAGGGAATAGAATAGTTCAGTTGGAAGGGACCTACAACAATCACTTAGTCCAACTGCCTGACCACTTCAGGGCTTCAGGTTTAATGAGCAAATAATTTTTTTGTATTCTTTGTATCAGGGTGAATTCACCCAAGTGAGTTAACTAAGGAGCCTTGAGCAAGAAGGGAAGATTGACTCCAGTTATTCAGGTAGTCAGATCTAACTCCTTTCCAACTGAGCCAAACTGAAGAATTGGAGACAATTTGATCATTTATTATAAAAAAGGCCAATTTTCTAACTTCCAGTTCCATTATATTCTGTTTTGAGGCCCATTAGGGTATTACTGCAATTTTTTAATATCATTATTGTGACTGCAAGGAAAAATATTAATATCTAAACAGATTCATTCACCTGTCTTCCCAAGGAGTCCCTCTTGTGTTAATTAAACAATTGTGGTGAGTACAAACTCCCTGTTATGGTGATAATGTTTTGCAGTTCTCCTTGTACATATTCCTTGTTCCCTCTCTGGTACAGTAGTTGTTTTGTTACACAGAATTTCCCCTATGTAAGTACTACCTGTGCTATACCAGTTCCTGAAAATTCTTTATACAGAAAGTCACATGGCAAAAGCCACTGTACAACGAAGATAAGCTAGTTAGTCTTAAAATAATTTTCTTTATGCTCTGGGGACTTCTCCTGATTCTATATGCTCATTTCTGCTCTTCAAGAACATTTTTAATTCATCTACAGGGGAAAAAAAATAAAGAATCCGTTTAGGGTTCATCTACAGTGAACACATGGTCAGTAACCTATGTGTGCATGTACTCAGCTTCTATTCTGCTGATATTATGCATACACCACACGATAAGAATGCAAGTATGTCAATTAGCTTGTTCCCAGGTAAATCACAGGAAATTTTATTTAAGCTGCCTTGGAAGGATAGAAGGCTGAGCCAACGCAGTCTGGATGTGACCCTGATGTTTTCTGGACTTCAGTCTAAAGAGCTGAATAGTAAATAAAAGCTTAGATATCTTAAGTAGATTTAGGTGCATGACTCACTAATATTCATAGAACTTAGTCAACTAAATCCACAAATGGCAGCTGAAAAATATTAGTATTAAACAAAGCTGAATGTTATATATGCAGAAGACTACAAAACCAATCATATTTCTTTTTTTCCTCAATTCTCATAAGGCTACTCAATATTTCATCATCAGATCTGCAATTCAGATCTCCGGACCAATAACTACTAGGGTCTGTTCTTCAAATGCTTTGTTCTAATGTTCTCCAACAATTATAGTATGCAAATATTTTTCTTAACTACACTCGCTTTATACATCTATAAGAGAGGTTTGCCATGTTTAACTTCATTAAATGATACAGAATGTCTCCAGGCATTTAATGAAGTCAGTTAATGAAATAACTGGCATATGCTAATAACAGCAAAGCAGAATCAACTTAATGCCACAGCAGAACAGAATTAAATAGTTCAAGGCAACATATCTCAAAGGATAAAGCACACAGTAGTGCCACCCACTGTATGAGAAGATCAGATTCGAGACCAGCTGAGGAATCTGAAGGTGCACAAGTCCATGGGGACTAGATGAGATACATCCGTGGGTCCTGAGGGAACTGGCAGATGAAATTGCTAAATCGCTACCCATCATATTTGAGAAGTCATGGCAGTCTGGTGAAGATCCCACTGACTGGAAAAAGGGAAATATAACCCCCATTTTCACAAAGGGAAAAAAAGGAAGACTGGGGGAACTACAGGCAGTCTCACCTCTGTGCCTGGCAAGATCATGGAGCAGATCTTCCTGGAAACTCTGCTAAGGCACATGGAAAATAAAGAGGTGATTGGTGACAGCCAACATAGCTTCATTAAGGGCAAATCACGTCTGACAAATTTGGTGGCCTTCTACAATGGGGTTACAGTGTTGGTGGATAAGGGAAGAGCAACTGACATCATCAAAGTGTTTGACACTGTCCCGCATGACACCCTGGTGTCTGAATTGGAGAAACATGGTTTTGACGGATGGACCACTCAGTGGATGAGGAATTGGCTGGATGGTTGCACTCAAGAGTTGCAGTCAATGGCTCGATGTCCAAGTGGTGAGCAGTGACTAGTAGTGTTCCTCAGGGGTCAGTACTGGTATGGGACCGGCTATGCTTAACATCTGTGTCAGTGACATGGACAGTAGGATTGAATGCAGACGACACCAAGGCATCTGGTGTGGTCGACACACTGGAGGTTAGGGATGCCATCCAGAGGGATCTGGACAGGCTTGAGAGGTGGGCCTGTGTGAACCTCATGAAGTTCAACAAGGCCAAGTGCAGGATTCTACATGTGCATCAGGGCAATCCCAAGCACGAATACAAGCTGGCCAGAGAAGATCAACCTGGCCCAGCATTGTGCGCTTGCAGCCCAGAAAGCCAACTGCATCCTGAGCTGCATCAAAAGAAGTGTGGCCAGCAGGCTGAAGGAGGTGATTCTCCCCCTCTGCTCCACTCTGGTGACATCTCACCTGGAGTATTGCATCCAGCTTTGGAGTCCTCAGCACAAGTAGGACATGGACCTGTTGGAACGGGTCCAGAGGAGGGCCACGAAGATGATCAGAGGGCTGGAGCACCTCTGCTACGAGGACAGGCTGAGAGAGTTGGGGTTGTTCAGCCTGGAGAAAAGAAGGCTCCAGGGAGACCTTACAGCAGCCTTCCAGTATCTGAAGGGGGCCTACAGGAGAGATGGGGAGGGACTCTTTATCAAGGAATGGAGGGATAGGATGAGGGGTAATGGTTTTAAACTGAAAGAGGGGAGATTTAGATTAGATATTAGTAAGAAATGCTTTACTGTGAAAGTGGTGAGGCACTGGAACAGGTTGCCCGGAGAAGCTGTGGATGTCCCATCCCTGGATGTGTTCAAGGCCAGGTTGGATGGGGCTTTGAGTAACCTGGTCTGGTGGGAGGTGTCCCTGCTTATGGCAGGGGGGTTGGAACTAGATGATCTTTAAGGTCCCTTCTAACCTGAACCATTCTATCATTCTATGATTCTATCTGAATCTGTATTTAGATAGAAATACATCTACAATGGGGTTACAGCATTGGTGGATAAGGGAAGAGCAACTGACATCATTTACCACCGCATCAAGGGGGTTGGAACTAGATGATCTTTAAGGGTCCCTTCCAACCAAAACCATTCTATGATTTTGTCTGTCTGCCAGAGATTCTTCTCAACCTATTCCACCCCTAAATTAAACATATACACCCTCAATAGCCTTTAGACTTCTGTGCTGCTTGTTTACTCGTTTATTTTGCTAAATATCACCTGTCAACATACCCAGGCACCTGGGATTTTGAGAAAGGTCCATCATGTTGAATAGATTTCTGTTTAATTTCCTCTCTTGCTTATAAACTTTATCAGGCAAACTGATTATTTCCATGGCATTCAGCATTGTACAAAGGATGCCAGCTTTTCATCTCTAATATCTCTTGCTGTGCCAATGACACCTGCATTTATTTTACATCTCCTTTCACAGGATTTCGAAAGATAATACAGTCAGCTCAATTTATGCCTCAGTTCTCAAGACCCAGAGTAAGAATATAATAAACATAACTTAGACTCAAGCGAAAACAAAGCAGGACAGAACAGATGTACTTCCTACATTTCATCATTCCTTATGCAGCGCAGGTTTATAAGTAGAAATCTACTTGCTGAAAAAGAGAGCATATCTTTTTGTAATCATTGAGTATTGTGCACAGAAGGATGACTCTAACCCTTTTAAGGCACCTGATACCGTCCTTCCCATGTTTTGATAGTCAGTGTTACAAAGACATCAGAACTCTGCAACAGATGACTGCAAAAATTTCCACAAAATCATGCCATATCTAATCAACAGCAACTGGGGAAGAGTGTCTATAGGTTCTCATCATCCATGCCTTTGAACACTTCTATTCTGCTTCAGACTATCCAACAATGGATTCTTTTTTGGTATGATTTTGTTTACTTTCATCTTCTTCATGTTTTGAACTGCGCTGTTGCCCCCCTGTGCTTATACATCCCCTTACAGACAGCGTTGTACAATGCAGCAAAAACTTCTAAAACATCTTCATCAGAACCTTTAAATATACACAGCACAGCACACGCACAACTATTAGAAAAGGATGTAGAACAAACCATAGAAGCTGAATGCATTGTATTTCATTTTGAAACAAAGAAAAAATGAACTGTGGGCTAGAATTCATAGCAAATTTGATCATCTGTGTTGAACTAATGCCAAATTAGAATGCCATGATATTACCAGGCGTATTTTTTCCTTTCCTTTCCCAAACAATAATTTGAATCTTGTCTTCTATTATGTACAGAAGATTATTCCAGGTTGTAAAAAAGAAAAGCCTGAAGATATTAAAGAACTCCTAAAGAAATTTCTAAAAATGCAAGGCAAGCAATAAAGCCAAAGCTTACACATTATATTAAAAGATAAAGTTTTAAAATTTGTATTTGTCTGCGAGACACTCATGATTTTTTTTGAGACTGGCCAAACAGGTTAAATGTAAATAATGTATTTAACAGGTCCAAGCCCTTTTCTTCATTAAACATAAAATATGACACAACTGACCTTAGTAGGAATTTAAAACAAACATACTTAAACTTGTTTTTTATTCAGACTTCAAGCAACCCTTGTTCTGTCTTATGCAGTTTGTGCTAGTGAGTTTCTGTGTCTGCTGAGGAATAATTCATCAATAAAAATGGCAAACACATCAAAAGTGCAAAACAATAGTGACATAATAGGAAAGGCCTCAATATCCTCACCTGTGTCCAGAAGACAACATTGTTTATGAGCTTCTGATCAGGGATTTTGAACAAAGACCTGAGAAACAGATGGTGAAACAACTCAAGAGCTGCCTCGCTGCTCTCTTCCCTGCTGTAGAAACAAGCTTGTGCACAGTAAGAGAAAAAACTTGTTCAGGAAAAAAAACCCCAACAACCAGAAACACAAATAAAAGGAAAAGTTGTAACATATTTTACCACTGCACTGAATTTACACCCCTGCAATGTCTGTCCACTTCTAAATCATAGTTCTTAGAACTGAGCCAGTATTATTTTGTCTTCTGACCATAAGCAAAGGTACTAAAAACTTGTTCTTGCCAGACTTGCAGACTAATCTGAAAAACACCACTCTTACAGGCAGACGAGTGTCCATGCTTTTTGGATGCACATCTGTTCAAACTTAAACTGCCAATATGCGCTGAGTCCAGAATTTTCCATGCTCTTCACAGTTTTGGGGTTTTTTGAGTTTCAATCCCTGTAGATGAATATTTTGTTTTATAAACAAAATAGTTTTAAGATTTACATAATAGTTTCCTCTCCCAGCTGACTGACGTATGGTTTTCCAGGAAAATAATTTACTCTTTAATGATAAAACTGGATGCAATACAGTCATATACACAAACATGGAAGTAGTTTTACTTTTACCTACTCCATCTGCCAAAAATGCAGAAGTCTTAATTTTTTGAACAGTAAAGGAATGACAAAATGAGACACAATGACTCCAGATAACCAACACATTATTTCAAAAGGTGCTTTTTCTTCTTTGCTTGCCTTTGCAGTCCCACTAGCTGATACTTCACATCAGTTTTGCACAGAACACTGAACAGAGCTAGGTTTTCCATACGTGAAACATTTTTCCTCATATCTTAATACATACTTTAACAGCAAAGTCAGTGTTGTGACAATTTGATGGTTTCTAATTCCTTAGGAGGCTTTCGTATGTATCTCCAACAAGCTATAGACACCCAAATTTGATTAAACTTCCACCTAACACAAAACCTGAATAATGACGATTAAGTTTTACCTACAGATCAGCACCCGTAAATTTCATTTATTGCAATGTCAAGCAAATTATTCTGCTTGTTGAGGCAGAATACATTGCTATAACACAGACCAAGAGTGCAGCTTCACACTAAATTTAATCCAATCTAATTGTGGGCTACCTTCCTAATGGGCAGTTGTAAACCCCCCTCCTGATGTCAGACAGATCAGTGGACTGATTTAGTGAACATGTGCCCACGTGAGCTCACGATCAGACAGGCAGGGCAGGTAAGGGGGATATATAGTTGGTGATTGGGCTGTCAGTGGCACGGTCCTTTCTGGCAAGAACCAGAACAAAACACAACAGACTTTTGCTTTTTCATATTCAGTTAAAGGGAATGTAGGGTTTTTTTCTGTGGTGCATGCATTTAATGTTTAAATTACCCAAAGCCCAAAGACATCTCACATCTCAATATTCTGACATGCAGAGACACAATTACAACGTTCTATTTGGAAATAACCAGTAAGGTTATATATTGCATTGATTTGACTGAGGAATACTCTGTGGTGGTGCAGAGAAAATTCTTTTTTGTTTGTTTGTTTGTTTTTTAATCTGAACTGAAAAAATATTTATCCAGACTTTTCAGATCTACAAAAAAGCTTGTGTCCATTGCTGAATGCCATTTCACAGGAACAAAAGATTTTTACTTTATACTGTACAGTACTTGGAGTTTTTCCTACAGTAATGTAAAGTCATCTTCCTAAATCACTAGGCTTTCTCTTTCAGAAGATAATATTGTGGAAACAATTATATTTCCACTGCATAAACTAGTGCTTCCCTCTGTCACTGAAATATATGCCAACCTGCTTGCAAGGTCCCCCAGCTAAAGAGCTGGAAAGGAATGCCAGATCCTCACAGAGAGAATTGGAAAACAAGAGAAGCTAAGAGGGAAACCTGAAACACACGTACCTTGTGCATATATTTTCTTACATTTCTGTTAAGAAACAGTCATGGCATAAAGGTAAGGAAAGTAGGCACTGTGAGAGCCTGGCAAGGCAGCTGAAGTATGTCTGGGTAAGCACTCACATTAATGTAATAGTAGCTTGAAACCTTAAAGAGAAGAGACTATAAAATCTCCTTTGGGCAGCAGTGTAGTGCAGTTTGCTGCGGTACTGCTGCTAAAGAGCAGAAATCACTTAAGAAAAGGAATGGCTGCTGGAATGACAGTAGTTGACGGCACAGTCAGCTTCAGCTTACATGATGTCTCGCTGCCCAGCAAAAGAAGTGATAGAGCCTCAGAGCTTGAAGGTGCTAATCACTAAATGAAATGTTACCGGGGAAGGCAGCAAGCAGCCAGTTGCTTAGCAGTCTCTCAAAATGAAGTCAGAGAGACAAGACTTGACATTATCTTTGTATTTAGGAAAGCATAGTTTGCTTTCTGTTATCCTATTTATCTTCTCTTTTTCTTTACTTTAAACAAACCATCGTCAGTAACTGCCATTCACTGAGCACTCACACAGCTGAAATTAGGTTTACCAGCTTCCAGGGTGGGGGACAAAGTTGTGTTATTAGTGACCTCTAGAAATTGAACCCACTCTTTGCTCTCTACTTGATGTGGAAAGGAAGTGCAGAGAAATCTTTTTGAAGCAGTTTAATTATTCTAACAAAACCGGTTCGCATGAATAACATAATTTCACCTCAATTTAATTAAATATTTGGTATGACAAATCCCCATGGAAAAGGTTTGCCATACAAATGCTTATTATGCTGCACTTCAAATATTTAAATTCTGTCTATGAAAAGTGGGTTTTTTTCCCAGAATATCAAAAGTGAACATATATTATAACATACTTCATTAGAAGTCAGGCATTTACTGAAATATAACGAAAGCCACCCATGATAGAATAACATTTTTAGCAAGGTTCTCTGGATCAAAATATCAAGTCTTTGTCTGCTCACTCATACTCAGGGAGTCCACACAGATGATACACATATACTGATTTAACTAGACCTTGCTTTTGAGAGAAATGGTTAACATGGATTGTAAAACTGGCCTAAGAAGTCAACTGTAACTGAATAGTCAACCAGGTTCTAGATTGCACGGCAGTCAATATCCAGGAGATATTTCAGACAAACTGAAGCCCCATCCTCTAGTTCAGGCATAAAAAAAGTTCATAGTAAAATCCATTATTTTCTATTCTTTTCCTACAAGGAAGAGTGAAGATGAGCGTTTTGATTTTAGAAGAGATGAGGATCCCAGAATATCTATAAGTGACCTCTTGGTTCTAACTGATTGACATTGAACAATATGGACTCGGCTGCAGCCTGGGACCTGCATAGCGAGCCCAGTTTAACAGACGCGTTAGAATACAAAGAAGAAAAAAAAAATAAATCTCTCCAAAGCTAAAAAGCCTGTTGCACAACAAAATCAGAATACAATCAATACAATGGTTTCATTGCTTATAAATGAAAATAAAGCAGAAGCTTCAACTTCCAAAGAAACAGGTACAATTGAAGTGTTTGTCTGCTTTGATGCATACCATTAAATCTGAACAGAGATAGACATTAGAATTTTGATAATATGTCCTCAAATGTAGCTCCACTAAAATTAACACCAGAACTTCTTTAGGATCCTTGTGCTTCATCCTAGAGGCTAGCACACCTCTTTCCTGATGGAGAAATATAATTAAAGGCACAGTTTTACAGGTAAACAAGTGAGTATCCACCTTCTTTAAAATCTCTCTCTTTCCTGTCAGACATGTCACAGGCAGATTTTCAATGTACACATCTCATTATCAGAAAACAGTAGCATATCCTTGAAAAATCATAAACTAGAAGTGTATCTTAGGGTACGTATTTTCTTTAAAAAATATGCTAATCCATTTTCCAAAAATAGTCCCAATACTTATGTATTTACTTTTGGAGCACCAAAACTGGGGGAACGTTAACACAAAATTACTCATTTATTAAGACCCAAAGCAATGCTTTCAGGAACACCTGCAAGGTTATCCAATTAGCAAAGATTCATGGGGCTGCTCCTCAGGTGACATCACAGCACTGCACGGATTCATACTAACTCTAGATCTGTCCATGAATGATTTATCCTGAATTATTATGTTCATTGTGTTATTCAATTTTGAACTTATTTTCACAAGAGGTAAATAAATAATTCACAGCCCATTTAAAAACAATACAAACCAGTAGCAGTTTTTGCAGTAAACAACTTTTACTACACCACTTTCACCTTATCTTACATGCAGTTACCTGCTACTGCTTCTACTTTGTAGAGACCTTTTCAGTTTTATATAAAATGTTCTCTCTCAGCTATGTGCTTCCTTTTAATAAAAAAGATTCTTTGTACAGTCTTATGAAACTTGAATTATTGCAAGTTTCAATAACCACTTTGCTCAGCAGAGATAGAGGGAATATGCTCTTGTGCCATTTACTGGTATAAGAAGTTAAATTTTAGCAGAATTTCAGTATTCGTTTAGAGACTGTTTGATGGTGAAGATAGGGATTTATCAGATCACAAATTCTATTAACTAGTAATGATTAATTCTCAGGGTAAGGGATCCAAAAGCTTAGTTTGTAATACTCTGATATACATTAGAAATAATTATTGCATCATTTTATTATACCTCTTAGTCTAAGAAATACTATGTTGTTCTCACTATTTCCGTTCTGTCATTTTAATTGAAGAGTATGTAACTACTGATAAACATAGAAAATGCTTATTCATTACCCCAAACAAGTAATCTAAATTCTGCCTAATATGACTTCAGGCTGTAACACTGTTTCTTAAACCATGGAGGGGCACTGATTGACACTTTTATTGTAATGGTCATTTTAATTTGAACCATGCATTTGAAGTTGATCAACATAAGTATCAGCTTTGAAATTATTTGAAACGTCTGTTAGTATAAGCTAACTTTCCATACCAACACATACAGTTCCATAATTGCACGAATCTGAGGGCAAAAGATTTGTATCCACATAGTCACTCTTCCATTCTCAAATACAAATTATTCATTTTAACCACAGGATCTGATTATATTTGAATCAACTGAATGGAGGATTGAATATATACACTCTGTTGCCTGGTAAACAGATGTGATGCACAAAGGATCTGAGAATTTGCTTTGATAAAGTAATTTCTCTCTTTTTGCCCCCCAAAAAGGTTTTAAATATGAACATTTGTAAGGTGCTAGAGAACCATACAAGAGACTGTGCAATTCTGACACCTCACAGTCCTCTATTTAGGTTCTTCTTCCTATCAAAAGAGGATCAAAATAAGGAAGACTTGTCTTCTACCTGCAACATTAAGTTTACAATACTTCTTGCACTACTTGTCTACAGTATATAGCTAGATGAGAAAACTGTTGCAGCAGACTCTTTCCTGCCATTTTTTTCCAGAGTGCCAGCCAAGCCAGTAACGGTTAGATCAACACAATGCTGCTTCATTCTAATTTCAGCCCTGCTCCTCCTTGCACCCTTTGCTAATATACTTCACAATAGTCTTTGCAAAATACGTTGCTCTTCACTACACTATTTTGTCACAAAGTACCTCATAGCAGCTAATTATCTCAGCACAAGTCCTGCAACATCATCATCATGGACATTAATCAATCTTATCGATCAAGATTTTGCATATGTCAGTGTAAAGTCAAAGAGGAGGAAGGCACAGCCCAAACCGTTTTTATACTTCATGCTACACTTACTGTTGTTATATGGAGCCATGTGTGTGGAAATAAAAGTAAATGAACGTTTTTCTTTCCTCCTTATTTGCTTGAGATATGGCTACTGTTTCTTCATAGGCAAAATATCAAGAGAAATATATTGTTGCCATAACAACCGTATTAAATAATATTGAGGTAAAAAAGTCCTTCAAAAATGTGTTCAAGCGATAGGCTAATTTTAAAATGTTCACAAAGAGCACTTGAAAAATAAAATAATATGTACTGGAATACGAGCCTAAAACTACAGAAGTGTTATTATAGCAATCTATGTTGTAAAGTACTATTCATGCAGTATGTTTCTGAACAGATAAATCATCCTCATTAAGAGTAAGGTGCATATTTGCAATGAGTTGGTAGAGTAAATAATGTTACAGACTCTCTAGACATACTTATGTCATTACATCTGTTTGTGTCTGGAACGACATTTTACAATAAACAAAAATAGCAAGGTCCTGAATATATCCAAAGTACAGCAGCTGTGTTTAACAACACAAAGATTTGTATTAACTCTGTGATTAAGTAACAAAACCTCAGAAACTCAGAAATATGTATCTCAATATTTTTAATGGGTTGAACCGAATTTAGGTGAGACATCATACATTTTATGAAATTTCTCTTGTTCCCAAAAATTATTTAATGCAATAATTAGTTTCTTATTTTCAATGGTTAATTTTGATTATTTATCAGCCCAAGATTTATATTTCACCTTTGATTCTTTGATCAAATTGTAACTCATGAGTATCTTGTGCAGAATGGCAACAGCAGAACCAACAGGTTTGGTTGTCTTCCTTAGACAAGAACAACCAATTTTCAAATCAAAATATCACTGATATTCAAAATTTCTCCTTAAGAAAAGTCACAAAGAACTTCTTAAAACAGGTGATACAATATGACACAGACTTCTGCATTATTCTCATAAACTAAATATTAAACTAGTGTATGCTCTGGATATTCTTGGAAGCTGCTTGACATCAGGCTAACATTCATCTTAGACAGATACATAAGCAGCTTTCAAGAACGCTCCTCAAATGTTCATCCTCAAATGTCAGCAATAGCTCCTGGGTGCACAATATTTTTGTAATGTTACGTAAAATTAAAAAATGCACTTGTTCAAACTTTCCTCAGTCTAATTAATTTTATTAATTTTAGACAAACCAGAAAAACACGCTTACTTGAAATCCGACTTTACTTTGCATACTGAAATATTAAAAGAAATTAAATAATATTTATACGATTTGAAGATCATATACAAAACTGTCTTAAATTCTATTGGTTTCCAATAGATTTTAAGTTAATCATCAATAACAGCAGATGTAGGCAATATAAATTAGAATTCAGACAATAAATTGAGTCTACCTATAGAAAATTAGGGCAAGGCTGTAGCATTTTATGACATACCATCTGACTCCCATATCAGTCCCTGCACATCTCTGGGACCATATATCATGGCTTAACCTCGTTATCACACACTTACTAAACCACAGTTTGAGTGCATGCCCCCAGGCTAGAGCAAATTCAAGTTGGTACAACTAACATTATCTTGTTACTTTCCAGGGTCAGATGTATTAACAATTAAGGCATGCCATTAACTTGGCATAAGCCCAAGGTTTTTTCCACGAAAATAAAACAATCTCTGAAATTACTGAATTCACAAAAAGTATGGATACGGGATTTTTTTCGTGTGTCATGTTTCTCCATTTGACAAAAACAAGACCTGCATGGATCTCTGAGACCTTAGTACAAAATATGCCAGACCAGTGGATTTAACTCTATCACTCTCAAATCACTCAGTACTTATCAATGCTATATTTTATAAGCTATATTTTTGTCCAAGCATATCTACAAGAGCAATGAAATACATTTAATATCTTACCATATATAACATATATATTGCTAGTGGAAAGATAACCATTGCCTCTCTAATAGTGTTAATTTTAGATTTAGCCCACACTAGTAGCAAAATTCCAGAATAACACTGAAGTGATAATTCAGGCAGACAGTAGGAAGAGTGCAAGCCAGCAGTAACAGAAATATAGAAATGAATATATTCAAATAATACACAGTTAACTGACAGTTTTAAGTCTCAGTATCTATTAAAGATGATTTTCTCTGACGTCTCAAAGAATATTATTGATGTGCCTTTAAAAACTTTGTTATTACCTAAAATATCAATTATAGTAAGAAAACACATCTAGGCATCATCAGTTTTATAACCAACATTCTCATCTAACTAAATACTACTGTCATTCTGGGCAGAGTCCATGCATTTATTACACAGTTAACTGGATTTCTATTTATTGAATGAATGTGTGAGACTATATATAGGCATCTTGATGTAGAATATAAACACTTGCACTTATGCCAATGACTGCTATGTTTCAGATATTTCACTTTTCTTCAACAATGCCCAAGTATATCCTTAGACCCAAAAGGCTGAGTGAGAAATTAGAATTTGAGGTTTATTAATGATATAACAAAACAAAAAAAGATTGGTTCTTACAAACCCTGTCATTGTTCTGCTTTAAAGGGAAGTCAGTAAATTATTCCTTTTATAAAAATGTCAATGTTTACATAGGACAGATAGGAAAATCAGAAAAACAGATGTTCTTGCTCTCTCCCTCTGATGGTTCTGCAACGACAACTGCACAAGCGTTCATGGAGCTGCTTATGGACAAACGACAACACCCTGATATACAAACAGGAAATAAACAGATGATGCCCCACCGATCACTATCCGGCAACATTAAACCACAAGAAGACAATTTTGGTAAGATTAAAAAAAAAAAAGCTTCAAAGAGGCCATGAAAAAGAAAGAGATAAGGGCAAAAGAGGAGGAGAAACCCCCTTTTTTCCCTGACTAAACTTAAATACATCAAATACACCTTATATTAAAATGTTGATATACAACCTCCTCTCGAAAACATAAATCAAAAACTCAAAAAGATACATTACATAGATAAACGAACTTTTTTTTAATATACAAAGAAGACACAACCAAAATAAACACTGTGTGGAGAAATATTAAAAGCAAAATGGTGAGAGGGATACAAACAGTACTACTGCAATATATTAACTGTGTATTAAAGTGATAAAAGATGATTTATCCTTTCTGTAACATTATTTTCTTTTCTCTATAAAATGACTCATACCACCTTCAAAAATGGATAGAATTTTTTAATTCAATTTTTATTTCAATATCTTCTGTAGTATTCCCACAGAAAACAAAGAGAAACACAAGGCACTATAATAGAGGGCCTATGAAATGTACATAAACCACCCACTCTTTTCTGATTTATCCTGATTTTTTTATCCATGAAGCTTTTGATAAGATCCCTCTGTATTTTTCAGATACAGGAACCAATTTGATTAAACTTCAGAACAGAAAGGCTATCACTATTACAGCTTTCAATTAATGTTTTATCCACTGGAGGTATATGCTAAGTAATTTCATTTTCTAAATACACTGCTGAGATTTAACAGGCAACAATTCATAAACATGAGCAGTTAGGTGAGAAAAAGATTTATCTCAAGGTAAGCAGACAAGGTCTTAGGGTCAGTAGAGAAAAGGAAGATGTAGGGAGAAGATGAAATATGAAATAGCATAAATTAGAAAGCGAAGCAAATGTCACATCACAGATTTAAGAGTGTTTCTGTACCAGGTCAACCTTCTCAAACACTCTAAAGAAGCTTTTAGTTGACAATGATTGGAATAATCATGAAAATTAAAAAGCTTAGTAGAAAAGTCCGTTTACTTTCCACAATGTCAGAACAGGACTACAGTTTGCCAGACCACAGCAGAGTTTTTTAGTGAAGTGAGTCAGAGAGGTTCCCCAGGATTTCCTCATCTGTCACCGTGCAGCAGGAGGGCTCACCTTGCACACCTGTCTGCTGTGATTCCTGCACCTCTGGACTCCCAGTCAGTCTGATTCCCCACCTTACACAGAAATTCATGGATAAACACATATCCCAGTAATGTCTAAAATTTAATCAGTGACACAGGATGCATCACCTCATTTGGCTGTACTTAAAACTACATTACACAGCCCAATACCAGAATTCTTTACCCCAAAATCATCCTTCCAGTGCCATTTTGTATAGTCTGCATACCAGATACCACTTACAACTTTGACCGGCTTGTAACAAGGAAGCAATCTGTACATATAAATTACTGTGTTGCCAATAAAATTGATAATTCATAAAGATGGAACACATTTGTGTCCTGAGATGGGTGCCCTCAATGTTAAAAGATTCTCCTTGACACACTAAGGTCAGGAAGAGTAAAAGAAATTAAACTTGACAACTATCACTAACACCGTTTTCAAACCTGATACAATTAATTACTATCTGTTTCTTTGATGAAGGTTTTTAAAAACAATTAAAAAGTAATTGTTTATTGTAATTGTTTATTGGATTGCACCGATACTTTCATACATTTCATACACATACACCGGTACAGAAGAAGCAGACATAAAGTAATGAAGAAAAGCGCAACAGCCAGAGAGTACTCTCCTTAAAGATCACCCTGCTTTCACGAACAGGAGCTTGCTGCTTTTACAACTCAAAGCCTAGAATTAGTACAAGAATACAATCAGGGACAGAATTTTTCCAATGAACAGTAAACAGTTTCTTTTGTGGAGATGATATTCATATAGCAACAGGTGAAAGAAAAACTCACTGTCATTACAAAAAACTACCTAGGCGACTCATGGAGAGAAATGGTCCTAGAGTCATCTAAGTTTATTCTTTTCAACTGACCAGATTTAAAACTCTGATAATCCTTTGGGAGTGGTGAGCACAGATTTCATATCTGGGCTATTTCCATTCTGTAAAGAGATTCATACCACATGCAGAACTGCATTTGACTTCTCACATTTTATTACAAATTTAATTCATTTCAGTAATACATGCAGGCCCAAGCCCATTCGATAAAATGTTGTGCTGACTACCGTGCAGGCACACAGAGAGAAAAATCCCTTGCCTTCAGTTGTTTTCCTGAGAGATCAGGCAGTAAAATTTGAAGATATAAATGATGAAAAAACAAATGGTATTATTTGCCCAAGGCCACAGTAGCTCTTTTTTAAATTTGTCCCACAGGACACCAGTATAATGTTATCCTTTTGCATGTGAAAGTATTTGTTAACATTTTTTATACTAAAAAAAATTAATCAGGAAACAATGAACAGCAGTATTCTTTGATAATAAAGATATTAACTATCTAAAGAGTGGAAGAAAACGGCATACAGTCCAGAGCTCTTTTTTCTTTCCTGGTGTAATTTTCAATTAACAGGTGTTGCCTGATTCTTTTTAGTGGTATCCTTAATGTTCTTAAGTATTATTGCTTGGTGCTGGAATATTATTTTTGCTTAAGTTTCTACTGTGAGCAGGAATAAGTTTCTATATCTACACTTTTGCGCTTTTTCCATCTAATAAATGTTTACAAAGAGTATTGCTAGAGGGAAAGATAACGAGAAATCCAGTCAATGAAATTGCCTAGAGTTATGACAGAAAGATCTGACTGACAGATTCAAAAATAACTATATTGGATGAAAGAAAGAACTCATATAGTTACTGGGTTTGGTCCAAATTCAGTCTTTCACTGAAGTCTTTCCCATGATTTCTTTGTGGTTATATCATGCCTGTTTTGTGGAGCCACTTCAGAAGATTTAGCTTCTGCAACAAGATGCTGTAAGTTGAACTGTCAAAATAGCAACAACCTTTTTTCTTACACTAATAAGAAAAATGTGGTTACAAACCCACTGTTATAACACTACATGTGATTCTTCTCTCTAGACAGAGGCTCCAGCGAGACATGATTTACATCCCATGGTTTATCTAATGGCTGGAGATTCCTATGTTGTTCTACACTAAAAAGAGAGTGAGATACATTTTACATGTGTGTTTCCAACAAAGGAGCCATAGAAGCCACAAAACCATGGGGGCAATACAACGTCTGAATTATAACCATTTCCATTAGGTACAGTGGCATTTTCTAATATTACTGCTGCGTTTCGACTAACACTTTATGTCTTTACAAAAAATAAGTGTAAATGGGAGGGTGGAGGGGAACAGCGCACTGACAAATGGAAGGATGTAAGCAGGTCTACATTAGTTAAAGGTGATGTATAGGTATTAGAGAGCTAGAGATGTGCGTAATTAAAGTTACTGTTACAAGGAAATACAAATTGCAGGAAAGACTTGTATAAACTATCCAGAACAAGCACTGTATTTTGTAGCTTACACGGTACCAGTTACTATGCCAGTAAAATCATAAAATAATCGATGTAGAATGCATTTCAAAGTGGAGGGAGGAATACAGACAGAAGAAACCCCACCTTTCTCTCAGCTGATGCCGTATGTTGACTAAATTTCAATCTAATGAGATTATTGGTAATTCTTTAGCTGTAACAAGTTTCTCAGACGTTGCTATCTCTCACTACCTATGAGACAATTCTTACATGCCAAACTCTTCAACAGCTAAATTACATTAATTTGCCAGATCTTAATAACACCGATATTCACATAGTGAGTCTCAGTTTATCAGACCCTTTCATTGAAGACCCGTCTAAGCAGTTTTCTTCAAAATTTCATATTGGACTTCACTGGTATTTTATGTCATAAATGTGTGATGAATTTCTCTAACTTGGCTGCAGTTTATTCAAGACTAAGCTCAAAATCCTTTTATTTGCATTCACTGTAGAATAATCTGCATTTAACGGAACTATAAATCAAAAAATCTTATAAAGTAATACCATCTAAAAAATGAACTTACCATAAAAAAATAATCCACATGAACAAGTTTTTCATAGAATGAAATATGCAATTCTACCACAGAACAAAACATTTATGTCTGCTGCTTCTTGCCTATTACCTACCCAAATAAAATCTTTCAGTATTATTTAATGGTCAAAAATGATATAGGAAAAAAGCAGGTTTTTAGCAGCATCCTTCAAAAATTTATTAAAAACAGACAAGTGAAAGTCATTTAAATCTTCTGCTAGGAAAACCAGAGAACTAACTTTATTCTATACCCTGATGTTAATAGAACATATTAATACAATCTCTCCTTTAATGAAGTAAAATGCAAAACTTTTTGTCAAAATATATTGTTTCTCTTCTGTGGCCATACATATAAATGAGCAGTATCAGTATTAAAACATTTGGTCCCAAAAATCTGTTTCTCCATACTAGGTAAATTTCTTTCACTCCACAATGGACTTGATCTCTGGCCCTATTTCCTCCAGACAGACTTAAATGCTTGTTCTTTACCCATTGTGACCAACAGGAGCAAATGTTTTTACTTCTCAATCATTTTTATTGGAAAAAGAAACTAATCTTCTTTCCAGTTAAGGAGCTGCAGCATATGAATCGCTTTCCCTGTTTTTCTTAGGAAATACAAATTGTAAACCACAGAACCTAAAATCTACTTACATTTTGCAAAAGAATTTTGCCTACAGCCCATAAAAACTGGCCACAAAGTCAAAGAGGATTTTGCAGGCTTGGAACTGGAGGAACAAATTGTTTTCTGTCCAACATTTTGTGCATCTGTGTATCCTTACTTATTCTTTTGCATTAGTCTTGCAAATGATTCCTAATGGGCTATAAAATGAAATTTGTTAATGTGTAGAGATTAATTTAATAGCGGCAGAAATCTAAAACTCGTAAGTAAAGTCCAAAATGCACATATCATTAAGAAATTATTTAATGAAGGAATATGTCAAAAAGAGGACTAACTGAATGTGACGAGAGAGTGAAAGAAAGGGCTGTATCTACACAACTTCCACCCAGAACGGTGGGCATTTCAGATCTCTCCTCTGCCTAAACTCAGTCTGTCCTCTCCTGATTACCATCACTGTACATTTTCTGTGTGTGCTCTTACACCAATTAATATTTCATCTATCATTCTTTCTCCATTAACATTCATATACAGTGTAATGTCAGACCATGTTTTTTAATGCATCTGTACATTTGGTTGTTACTTCAAATACTGGAAAAAATAATTATATGCTGTTTGGCTGTACATGCAATCCTCTGTGTACCTGCGTCATCAAGACCTTCTCTCTATAAATTACTCATTTGTTGGAGTAAGGTATATTATACAAACTAAAAGGATAGCTCATGGTAGTACATTGTTTAAGTGACAATAAGCCAAGGTAATAAAAATCTATCTCTTAATGGATCCATTATATTTTTTTTGCTTTGTTTTTGAACTTGTAAAACATGTTGAAGTTATCAAGAAAGTGATTGCCACTAATAACGGCCATTTCCATACTCTTAATTTTTAAACCTAGTGCAACATACTTGATCTACTGACCACTGCATTTTTGAAAGAGATCTGCTCAAGCAGAATAATAAATACTGACAACTTTCTGGTATTTGTCACCATTTCAGTTGATTTCTCCAAGAAGTCTTTTAGTGTTCACAAACTCCAAATGACCTTTCTAGCCATTTCTTTCAGTGCAGTTGTCTTTTAATAACAGAAAATTTATAAAATGGCAGGACAAATGCTTCTCTTTCATTTGCTATAATGTGATGAGGAAATATTTTCCAATTAAAGACAGAATGCTGACCTGAATATTTTGTGGCATTTAAAAAACAGTAGCAGTAAATACATACAATATACAATACATTCCCGAATCTAGTACAGTAAATACATACAATACAAATACAACACATTCCCGAATCTACTACAGCAACTATGTGTGTAGTTTCTTGACACACATGTAACAGTAAGAGTAGGAGTACTCTAAGAAACCCTTATTAAAATAAGCAAAGACACAATGCAAACCAATGCCTCAGTTTAGGCATGAATAAATCATGTGGGAGCTAAATGTACAACTTCGAACAAAACCAGCTTCATTGCAAATAATTAACTTCTTGTATGACACTGATTATTGCTTCTGACAAACATCTCCAATGCCATTAGCCTAAGTACATATGCTAGAATAAACAGTGTTAAGCAGATAGTTTAACTACTTTGTATTAGTGAAATCCCATTCTTGGCTATGTATTTATTTTCTTTTACATGTATTACTGACACAAACGAAGGAAAGCAGCGATCTATCCTGGGTAAAAGTGTGTCTCAGCCATACTCATTGAAGTCTGCTAGGGTAAATAGGTGTAATTTTATTGAGATAAATGGAGCTGAACCAATTTTCAGCTCCAGTGAAGTTTATGGAGCTGAGGAAAGAATGTATCCCTTGTTTTGTAAAAGGTTAGAAGAATTTAATAAAAAGGCTTAATGTTAAGTTTAAGCTTCTCAGAATCTCAGAGATGCAGTAGAATCATTTATTTCCTGAGTATTTTGTGAAGAGCTGGCAATGTAAGACTAAGTACAGAGTTATTTTTACTTACAAATGCTGCTTGATTGTTCCCTTTAGTTGAATTTGTTTTAGGAGAGCTAGGCTACAGATTTAAATTCTTTGCAGGAATTCTTTGGGATTTCAGAAAAAACTACCAGTACGACAAGTTGAAAAGAGCATTCTAGTGGAACACAGAGAGGTTTCTGAAGTAACTGATTGACTTGCAAAGAAAATTAATTGCCTTGCTGCCTGGCATTCTTATAGGATGTATCATCAGCTCGATACTTGTTTTTATGACTTCTGTAAAACATACTTCTCTTTTAGTCACAGCCAAAGCATATGCTTAGTGATAAAGGCAAAGTATATGTGTTACACACAGTTATTTCAAATTATTCACGGAACAAATAATGAAACTTGCAGGTATCATAAGAGATCTTGTTTCTCTGCAAGAGTAGTAGATGAGTAACGATCTTGTTTACATTGGAATTTAATGAAAATAAAAATAATGTGAAATATTTAAAAAACTCTGGAATTGACTTCTTTTGCTCTGAATAATGAAAAATGCTTTATATCTATTCAGAAGTCTTTGATCAAGCTACACTGTCCAGTAGTTTATTCTGCATTTGTTTCTTCCCTCTTATTGCCTCTTATTGTCCCACTTACTGCAATCAGAATTCTAAATTCAAAGAAAAATAAAAAAGACATTTCAAAGTAATAATCCAATGATCAACAGAAAATGACACTGGCTATGTCACTTACACATTGATGGTGAATAAGTCAGCTTTCCACTATTACTACCACTAGGAAGGGTGATGACCGGATACAAACCTATTCCATTATTCCTTCCAGGAGTGACTAAAATCTGTGCATTATAAGTTGCAGCAGAAATACAGAGGAAATGAGAAAAAGGAAAACAGAATATACATGTTGTCCCATATAACTACGCAATATAGAAAGCCAGCAAACTTCTCCACCCTGATGAAAGGGGAACACAAGGGAACACAACTGGAAGCTGCAGTTTGTTGCCGTGACCACACGATACAAGAGCCATATTACTGGTTTGGACGAAATTGAACTATTGGCCAGCCCCATATTCAAACACTGCCAATACAGTTGTCTAAGAGAATATTGGAAGCATGTAACAGCATTTTTCAGTCTTTACTAATTTGTAACACAGGAACTTTCACTGCATCTTCATCCAGACACAAAATACTCATTGCCAGGAGCTATTTATGCCAGAATTGAAACTGCATCTCTACAGTAGAGTCAACTAAATTTTGGATGTGACAGGCTGTCTACGAAAAATTCAAAATCTGGACCTGAACTTTCACGAGAACGGCAAGTGATTTTGACCACCACCAGCCTACCTGGATTAAGTGCTGCTACCGTTAATCAGATTTTAAAAAATAAAGTAGCGTTTATTGATATATGAGGCAGTCTGGATTTCTTTGCCTTCCTATTATTTCCTCCTCAGACCTTTTAATCTACTTTCTAAATTCTTACCTATCTAAGCAGTCACACTGAAATTGGAATGATTGCACAGCTCCCCTAAAGATGCATGTGTGCAAGTTGAAGCCTTTTTTTTGCCAAGTGTTGCATTTTGTGATGTTCTCTTAGGATGGGAAGAGGAAGCTCCAGGCACTCAGCCTTTTTCAGTTCTCTTTAAAATCGGAGGCACTAAGGAAGAGATTATGAACGTTTCCAACAGCTCCTTAGAGAGTACATGCTAAAGATTAGTGGGATCTTCTTTAGCGCTCAATTATAGAATTATAGGAGAGATTCTGAAGGAGCTCTTTAAGCACTTAATAGCAAAGTTTCAGGGGGCAGTTCTGGGACGTAAAGATATAGCTGTAAGTCTGTGCTACTCCTACTTCATTTTAATTTAGATATAGTTAATAGAACAGTAAATTCTTTAACAAATGAATTAAAATGTTTTTTAATAGAATTCTCTTCACTTAAAATTCTTATACACATAACAAGAGCCCATATCCAAAAAATGCTATTTCAGGATAATGTAATTATTTATCTCACGTTTTAAAAAGGACAGATAATTCCCCTTTCCTTATAAACACAAAATTTAAAGGGCAACCTGGTAGGTTTTCAGACTGTTTCAACTGAGGCATGTTATGCTGATTACAGTGTAATGATTTTTTTTTTTAACAAATTTGTAATTCTAATTAGCATTGGCTTTCTGTCAAGTACAGTAATTAGGGAAGTTGTCAATGTCAATCCTATTATTCTTCTTGATAATGAAATTATTTAAACATCAACCAAACATGAATGTTCTATTTTTACTTGGAGAACAGTACATTAACATGGAGAGTGTAATTACTGTTAAAACCCTCATAGTGCTTAATAAATGGATCTCATCAACCAGAATTATCTACCTAAATACCTGAATACAGATGTTCATGATTAACAGTTCAGAGAGATCTGTATGGCCATCTTAAGGTAACCTAAAAGTTTGTAATTAATCCTTAAGGTACAGAAGAGCTAGAAATGGCATAGAAATCTTTGAAGCAAATCCTCCAAGAATTCTAAGACTACTGATGACTTTAAGTGAGACCATATATCGCTTCAAAATGCCCGGTAAAAGAAGAACCATAACTGACGGGCAAACCATAAAACATTCTTTGGGATTATGCTGTACGCCTTGTTCCTTTTATAAGATTAACTGAAAACAGAAGACGGACATCACCATATTCCATCATATTCCACATATGAGGTATTCCGAAAAAGCATACTCTGAGATAGCTTCAGCTTTCTTCTTTCAGGGTGATGCACACCGTTATTTCCAAGTCTGTTGAAACAGCAAGGATCTTCCCAGGTGAAGAAGTCGAAAGGCACAAAACCTGATGCTTTTCTTTCCTGCTCTAGCATCTGGAGATTTGTCACAGAATACCATATCTGTCACTGAAATACTATGTAAAGCAAACTAATGAAGTCTATCACATCTGTGTTATAAACACAGACTGTACATATGTGCAAACATACATTTTCACTTCTGTAAATATGACTTATAATGGGAAAGACAGAAAACAAGAAGAGGCACGTGAAAATTCTGACTTTGTCTGCTCAGGAATTTAGCTAACCTGAAGCTGTGTAAGGGAAATGCAGCTTGGAAAAAACATCATGCATATCTGGGGCTTGGATCCTTTGCTAATACCTTTTTCAAGTATACTTGGCTCTGGATAAATGAGGTACACAGAGCTCTAATTTAGTCTTTATGTGTGTACTGAATACACCACTTTAGTTACCAGTCACATTATTTTCAGCAAATTCAATACCTTACAAACAGTCTTTCCTCTTTTAATATATTCTAAAGTACATTTAAGGATCTTAAAATACAAATTAAATCTCTTCAGAGTGCAATAAAAGCACAATAAAACAGGTCTAACACATAATCAAATATAATAACCCCATATTTAAAGGTGGAAAATGAACTCCTATACTGCTTGCAAAACTCAGCCAGCGTCCAACACTTCAGAACAAAGAAAAATCTGCAGACTGAATTAATTCAACCCTTTCACGTTACAGTTACAACTTTCCACTTCTTTGTTTGCAAAATACACAAAGATAAAAAGGAATGAGACAGAAGCTTTAGAATAACAAGAAATGACTTCTTATTCTTCTCAGCCTGGTACTATAACCATGTATACTCGTGAATTTATTCATCATCATTTAGAAATATAGACAGATATTCAGTAGGTGGGCTGTGCTTGTCTAAGAAACATCTAATTTTTAGAATAGATAAAAGGGAAAGATAGGTTTGTAAACCACTCAAAAATCCACAAACAATAGTTTTAATTTAGGTGGTTTTATCACACTCTTCTCATACAAAGTGACTTCAGCAAAGACTGAAAACAAAAAAATTATCCAGAAAAATAGCTCAAAATTTATGTCCACTTGGTTTGGTTGATAAAATACCATACTGTATGTGTAGGAATGACTATTAATAAACACATCAAGATACTTTCACATAGACGGCATGTTCTGATGACAGCCATAAGGTGAGAAATTTTGCTGTTGGGTAAATACACTCTTTGATATTTCTCTGGTGGCTTTTCTGAATAACTACATAAAAACATTCTATGCAGGGCATTCTCCGGATTTCTACAAATATTCAGAAACAACTAGGATATATACACTGGGATATATACATAAAATTAGTGCATTTTAAAGAAAATAATTACTTTCAGTGCACAAATGACATGAAGTATGGAAAATGACAATTTAAAGAATAGAAAGATAATTGTATTCTCCAAAACTTTAACTCTGATATTCTCAAAGATAGACATTTAAAGAGCTAAAAGTCAGACACTATGCACTGCTTAAATTCCTAATGAATTTGTATAAATAGCAGCAGAAGTCCAAGGGGGCAAATTCCTACAACTACAGCTACTTAAAGGGGACAGCTGCAGGCTACAGGGTAGTTGAATGCTTACAAGACTTTGAGGCTCTGATTCAGACATGCCTGAGCACAAATTGCCCTCTTCCCAAATGTTATAGTTAGCTAATCTGAACAGTACAATCAAACAATGCCAGTAACACTTTCAACAGCTTTAACATGAAGTGCAACAACTGTTCTAAACCAGAAAATATTTGCAGAGGTTTTAGAAATCTTTGCCAGGAGTAGGTTCCCTATGACAGAATCTCCCCCGCCGGGTGTCTCCATAAGGAGTTCTGACTCTCCATCCAAAAGAATTAAGAAAAATGTTTTTTAACTAGGTGTTACAAGTTTTGTAGCAAAACTTACTGGGAAATAAGTACTTAATGTTTGAAAGAGATGTGGAAATATTACATCTAGAGAAATAGATATATTTCTATATATCTATTATAGACTATAATAGATTATAATCCTAATTTACCTACCGCAACACTGTTTAGGAAGCCCATCTAATTCTCTTTATCTGTCCTCACTTAGATGTAACTTTATCTTTCATCTAAATAAATATCATCAAAACATGCATTTCTGCTAAAGTCTAGAATGTAGGAAAATACACAACTTACAATTTTGGTTTAAATTTGTAAATATTTTAAGTTCAGGATGACCAACTACTTCAAAACGCTGACAAAATATTTGGGAATGAAAGCAAAGTCCAGTTTTCTAAAATAAATGAGTCAATAAACAAAGCATCATTGCCTATCTACATAGAGCATATGGATTTTAGTTGCCTGGACTAAAAAGGCAATGCAATAAAAAATGCTATTCTTTCATGTATTACTGAAGCTGATTGAATTAATATCAGAAAATCTTCCTTTGAAATCATGTTAAAAAAGGATTACTGTAGCATCAATTTTGCATAATATTTTATTTATGAGCTTATAAGCCACAATCATAAAATTCTTAATCAGTTAAGGCATTTCTGTTGTTTAAAGGAAAGTACTACCACAAAAACTTATGCCAATTTTTAAATCATCAACCCATCCCAGAAAGCAAAGCCATCATCAGTGTGTCAACTTGTCAATAGTCATAATGATGTTAGGAATAAAACATTTTGAGAACTAATATTAATATCACCATTTCAATAGCTCATTTAGAGGAAAAAAGCCTTATCATTTTTTCATTCCTTGACTAAATTCTCACATCTGAAAATTTATTACTTTAATTAAAAGAAAGCGTTCCATGTTATTTCAAGAATATGGTAAAACTGTTTCTTTACCAAAGGTGCAGATACTTTCATATTTATGGGTATATCAAAAACAATTTTAAAAGTTTCGATTGTGTATGTTTGAAAAACATAGATTATTAGACTCATTTTTTAGTTTCTTGCAATTCAGCTGTTATCACTGGCCTGAAAGTCTCTCAAACACAGAGTCCAATTTAAAAGGTTGCCATCTTGAAGGTAAAAGTACGTAATGACTCAACAGAATAAGGGTGCTTACAGTGCCTTCTCTTTAAATACCGATTAGGCACACTGTCTCAATATTTTCAGGCAAAAATACATCAGTGAAAGCAATACCTTTGAAAAGTTGTATCTGAGATAATGAAAAAGGAGTAGGAATAGACCCTGCACTTACTAAAAAAAACTCCAAGTTGCTACCCACACTAAATGTACTATTAAATACTAAAGAGGGGAAAAAAGCAAGAGAACTACAGGTGTCGGGCAGAAAACCAGCTCCAAACACAACCACTACTCAGTTTGAAAGGTCTAGACATTGTCACATCACTGGTTATGGTATACATAGTCCCATTAACCCATAAATTATTTTTGATAGGTAAGACTGGCAGCCAGAGCTTCAAGAGCAGCGACACATAGGATCCACAGAAATATTAGTTAAAAGCCTCTAAAAATAAGAGCAATATAAGAAAAGTAAAATATCAATATACTTTTTTAGGAGGAGAAAATAGAAATAAAACTGAAACCTTAAAAAATACATGAGAAATGCAATAAGTTTGTACTTTACTGCTAGCTGGAAACAGAATTTATGAATAAGGAGCATAGTCAGTTCCATGCAATTAAGCTGTAGATGATAGTGCCATACATCAAAGCAGTACTTTTTTTCCTTTAACCATTAGGAAGGACATGAAAACTTTTAACTGTGTGCCTATAAATTCAATCTAATTTCCAAGCCATATCATATACTATTAAAAACATCTAATGGACTGAGTTTAAAAGAGAAAAATAAATACCAGTCTGAAAAAACTGACAGTGACATATTCTAAGGAAGAAATTAAACCTCATCATTATTTACCACATCTTGAATAACTTCCTCCATTGTTGGGTTCCTTATGGAATAACTCAATCTAACAGTTCATCACAGTATTTCACAGACCGGCATCTTCCCACGCAGAGAACATTGTTCCAAATTGGTTTACTAGCAAAAATTAGCAAGAGATTTTGCATTCACTTGCATGCATCTGGGACTATTTGTGTGACTGATGTCAAAGTTTTATTTTTCAAAAGAAGTTACTCTCCATAATACTGCACAAAATATTATTGTCAGTAATTTATGCTCATTCTTAAATATGACTGTGAACACCGATACTTTGGGTAACCAAAGACAAGCTTGGGGTGAAAAGAAAGGAGATGAAAACAATTCAGTAACTGGATATTTCCCGAAGTTTCTTGCCACTTGAAGATAAAGTATTCTGTCACAACAGACCCAAAGAGCTGAACAACTAGTCTTTTTGTAAAATAATATGCAACTAGATTTCTTTTTCAAACAAAAGCTGAATTTAAGAATAGATTTTGAAGCATAACATTCTGCAACATCGGTTCAACCAAGTGTTCATGGTCTGCTCATTCAAACGATTAAAATGGGGTTCAACAGTTTAAACAGTCTCTCCGTAGTAAACTTTATTAGATTCAAGCACTAAACATAAATAGATAAAAGCTGATATACAGCTAATGAACTTCTTTTTTTTGAGGGCCTTGAGTTTCCAGAATCCATTAAAATTTTTGAAAAGCCAAGATCTATTTGTCCCAGGCTTAATTATCTAAGGGAGTGAGTCATCTGAAAAAAACATCGCTCTGATTCATAAGCTACTTTCACAATTTTAAAAGTGCTACCACTTATCCGGCCTACACCACTACCAATGATACTAATATGTGTGATAGTTGTGTTGGCACATTCTGGAGATATAGTAATACAAGAGAGGGTTACTTTCTCATGTCCTTATATCATAATTTATCAAGACGTATATATACATGGAGAGAGATCAAAACTATCTTACCATATGTTGCTTTTAGCATAAAGTCTACTATCAATACCTTATCAATTTACAAATGAAGAAAAAAGTCAAAAGACTTGACAATATTAGAGTACTGGCATGCATATGGTCAGTCTTGTTCTTCTTGGAACATACCCAAAGAACTAATTATCAAGAGATCCTCATTTGAGTAAACTGTAAGATCTCAAAAATATCTATTTTATTTTCAAATTTTGAAAAAATATATGTACTTTAGAACATACACAGAATTTCATATATTCGTACCAGGTTTTCAGAATTGTCATTTCAATCACATTTTCATATGGATAGTGGTTTTGGCTGGGATAGAGCTATTTTTCTTCATAGTAGCTCCCATGGTGCTATGTTTTGGATTTGTGACCAAGACAGCATTGATAACACAGGGATGTTTTGACTATCGTTGATATATCCTTATCAGTGTCATCCTTATCAAGTGCTTATACAGTGTCAAGGCCTTTCTCACACGGCCCCACCAGCAAGTAGGCTGGGGGTGCACAAGGAGTTGGGAAGGGACAGAAACAGGACAGCTGACCCCAGCTGACCCGAGGGATATGTTATACCATGTGGTTGGTGTCACACTTAGTATATAAAGCTTGGGGAAGAAGGAGGAGGGGGGGCACATTCAGAGTTTCAGCATCTGTCTTCCAAGTAACTGTTACACACGCTGAAGCCCTGCTTTCCTGGAAACAGCTAAACATCTGCCTACCGATGGGAAGTATCGAATAAGTTATTTATTTTGCTTTGCTTGCGTGCACAGCTTTTACTCTACCTATTAAACTGTCTTTATCTTAACCTATGAATTTTCTCAGCCTTAGCTTTCCAATTCTCTTCCCCATCCCACTGAGAGGGAGTGAGCGAGCAGCTGTGTGGGGCTTGGCCACCTACCAGAGTTAACCCACAGCAATATGTTAAACTTAAAGAGCATCTTTCATAATGGTTGAAAACATTTGTGTTATTAAGTAGGAGGTATATAAAGGAACCATCAATGTAACAGTTATTTTTCACAAGAAAAGGAACATCTTCCTATATAAAAGTCATTTATTTTTTTTTCACTACAATTTTGTTGCCAACAAAATTAATCTTTATGAAAGCCTGCTGGATGTCATGATTTTGCTGATATAATTTAGAAACTGTTTAACAACATTCTCTATTTCTTGTGAATTAATATGCTATGACTTGTTTTCATTAGCTACAGGATAAAATTTTTACCAGATACTTGGATTTCTCACTTTTGATTCATACAAATTTTCAGATCTTGCTCTTGTGTGAGACCTTTCTGTTCTATATTTAAACAGAAATTTGGCATGCTGAGTATCTCTGATATATTTTACAGATGTAAAAAACCCTAAACAATTCAGTTTCCTTGTGTCAGGCTTGTACTGAACAGAGCATTACCTACTACTACTTATTCCTTATGAAAATTACCAGGAATAAAATTCTCGATGATTACTCATTACCCTGAGTCATAATACAAGACAGTCTTAGATCGTATTAATTAGCTTACAAGAAAAATAGGTCAAAAAATAATAATAAAAAAAGAGAGGAAGTTTTAAAATGAGGGAAAAAAATAGTGTTTTGGGGGTGAAACAGGAACACCGGTGACTAAACACCCAGAATTTTAACACAGGGATATCTCTAATACTATATAAATTTCTTGGCTTTATAACTAGATTACAAACTAAATTGTAAACGCTTCCGCTGCTGTTACCATAAACTATTTTCACTTTCAATCTGAGCTTACTGCAATAATCAGCGCCGAGAGCAGTATTTAGACTTTAGACTTTCCAAGTTCTGGCTGCTAAACTCGCAGCTTAGCCCCCTGTGGCTCTCTATATCACCACAGTGAAAAAGCAGCTCCTCCAGGGCAAGTAAGTTTAGCCTCATGTTCTCCAGAGGGTAGTTCAGAGTACTCCTCTCTCTCTTCATTGCCTATCTGAAGGAGCCTGTGAGACTACAATCCTGATTTAGATACCCGTTAGATGTTTAAATATAGATGACATGAACTGTTTTCTTGCATCCCCAAAAGTGCTTAAATTACCTCCTATGAGAGAACATGGACAAGAAATGAGGAGGACTTCGTCTCTACTACCTCTTTTAAATTACCACTCCCAAGAACAAGATAAAATGGAACAGCAAGTGTCTAGTGAAATGAAACAGCTGGAAATCGTTTTGGGTTAGCACAGTTCAGAGAGCAGCTTGTGCTTGGAATTGTGATTTTCTTTCTATAGCTAAATACCTTTTGTGTGTTTTGTACATATACATCAAAGCCCATCAAGGTTTTGTAGGTTTTTTTTACATATAGTAAACATTTAAGTATATAAGAACCCTAATTTTCCCAATCACTATAAAAGAAAAGAATATTTTTGTAATACAGATATGAGTATATTCAACTTGTTTACAACCTTCTCCTTTGTTACTCAACTGCTCTTTTGTTTGCTTTACTCTCTGCTTTTGTACATTGCTAGTATAATAAAAAGTTGAAGCAAATCAGTGACTTAGAACAGCAGTAAATGATTTCAAAAATTTCCCAGGAACTGCCTTTCTTTACAAGACTAGGCACCTTTTAGTTTCAAGAACTTGTAATGAAACTCAGGCAAAAAAATAACTTGCTAAGCAATGCACAGCCTTCCTTATTCCAAGTTACTCTTGAAATACACAAATGATACATCTTACACAGTAGTTGTCCCTCATTCATCCATCACATGATTTTACTCTTGTAACCAGAAGAATATTTCCAATAGCTAGCTGTATTTTAGACAACATTCTGTTCAAATGACCTTTCTCAGCTATTTTACATCAACTAGTCCTACAGAACAGTGAGCCTAGTAGCTGCCTAAGTGCAGTGTGCTGGTAAAACAGTAATTCTGTGCTGTGCTCTGCGATTTTCGATTAGTGCCTGTGGGAGACATTGCTCCATCAAATACAACTACAGTTGTATTTGCCTGTACACTAAACAACGTTATTGCAAATCAGGTGGGAGACATGTGAAGGAAAAGAACCTTCCCTCATCTTTTGTGAACCCTCAGCAGCTTTTATTATTTACTCTATGAGGTGATGATCTGTTACGGCTTCTGAACTTTCACCAGCTTATGTTATAAAGGAAACTCTGTGAATGCCAAGCTGCTGGGTAAACAATTCTAGCTCATTCAGAATACATATGTCCCTGCTGAACAAACAGATGTATAGATACAGGAAGGTATTTTAGCTTGGTCTGCAAGCCTATTTGGCCTTCACAAGGGATTGCAGAGAAAAAGAACACTCCTTTACAAACAGATCAGTGTCTTACATCTCAAAGTGAATTTGGGGGTATTACCCTTTTGTTATCCTTTTCAAAGGAGGTTAGCAAATTTTAGCTGAAAACAACTTGAGTCCTCAGGCAGTGATTAAAGTAATGGTTAGTAGATGGAGAAATATTATCTTACAGCTACCATACATCAGAGACAGTCACCATGGCCACAAGGAAGACTTTTGCCTAAGGCTGTGCCTAAATTCACAGTCCACGCCTTCAACACAAAATTAATTTTGGAGTAATGGTCCTTGAAGGAATGGATAACTGAAACAGAAAGTTAACTATGTCTGGGGAATGCTTCACCATTTCATACTTTTGTTTTTTGTTTAAGAAGCTGTAATCACAGTCAAAGAATGAATAACATGGAGAGAATAATCTGTCCTCAAAATCCTGTTTAGGTAGGCTAAACTTGTTGTGGATGTCAACAACGTGCAGTATCAGACTTAACAGAACTTTTAAAATGAAAGTTTGATCCAAATTCTGACACTTTGAAAAGAGAAAAAGCATTTTGAAGTAATTGTTCTTGCAAATGACACCAGGGAATTTAAAAAAAAAATTTGCTCTCTGTATGTTCCCCTCAAACATAAAGTATTACTCCAGCATTTAGAAAGCCATAAAAAGAAAGAAAATGCATCAAATAATTGCATTCTGTGGGGTGTTTTTACCCACGGCAGCTAGCATTTAATATTCGTCATCTGAAGTTTGACATTTGATGATTGTTGTTGGATTTGGGTTTTTGTTTTGGGTTTTATGTTGGTTTTTTTTATTTTGTTTTAAATACTGCCCATTCCTTTAGAGTCCCAGTACTGGATATGAGTCTCAAACAGCTTTAAAAAATACAGAATGTTGTGTCTGAATGACAAGGGTGTTTTGTTTTTATTCACCTGCCATTTTAACAGGCACAGCCGGTGTTTCTGTAACGACTACAGTTTAAACTACTATTTTGCTCAGTGGAGCAGACAGGCTCTCTAATTTTCTTCAAAATTACAGCGATCAGCTGTTAAATAAGGAAAAGCATTATCAAAACTGTAGTTACTTTTAGAATTAATCTAGATGTCACATAGAAAAACGTGAAGCACTACTTTATTCTGACCCTTCCTAAGAAAAAAAGCAAGTCTGCCCGTGTTCTTGGTGTCCAGATGTTTTGGTACTTCAGGGCTCCCTGCACAATGTATCCACAGTCTTTGCTATTCTATTCTCCTGACAGTTCTATCTGTTGCTAAATTTCTCTTTCCTCTGATGAGTTTTTAGTGCTATTTAGAGATCAATAAATAGCAAATTAAGTATAGTCTAACCTTTAGCATGAAAGGGAAACTCTTGCACTATTATGCCAAGTAGAGTCATTGTCCAAAAAGTCAGCTTTTGTCAACAGGTGATACATACCTCAAATCTCTTATGCACTAACTTTCTGATCTTTGTTATACTAAGTTAGTGACCAAATTCACACAGGCCTCACTTTAGAGCAGCTATTTCCTTACAGGTGAGAAATAACGGCAATTTTAAATCACAAGGTACACAGACTTTTATCAATGATGTCGTTAAAAATTAAGTTATATGCAACATGCATTCTCATTTGTTCTACTCACATATTGAATTTCAAGCTGAGAAATTGCTTTCAATATTTGCATCCTTTGATATAATGTAAAATTATCAAATATTCATAATTTGAAATATTAGAAACTAACTCAATTTAATGAATTATAACTGCATAAGAATTTCTAGAAAACATGGTTGTTTAATTACCATTGAAAACATGATCATCATTACTTAATTATTATTGTGTAAAGATATTGCAGCAGATTACAAATAAAATTACAGTTGCTGATTTAAGCACAGAAGTCTGCTATCTTTTTTTTTTTCATCATTTCTATCGGGATAAAGATGAGAAAACCTGGTAAGACATCAGGGATTCAAACTTCCATCTAACTCAGATGTCATTCATTCCGAAATGGCACTGAGATGAAAACTGATATACAAACTAACAAAACCTCTAGAAAGAACAAAAGTTTGCATTCTACAAATATGAATTTGGGTATATTTTCCAAGGATAAACACAAACATATACAAACGTCTACATTTAATCATTTGTGATATGGGAAAGCAACACTATAGTGCAATTTCAGTCAGTGGAATGATCCAATTTGTTAACAACTTGGTTAACTAATTATCAAGTAATTGAAGAAAAAAAACTTGATTCCCATTATTTTTATAAACTCATGCTTATAAACAAATATGCTAAGTATAGAAGAAGTATATTTCCTACAATAGCCCATCTAACACATTCTTTTCTTCCCCTAAGAATGCCCATCTTTATGAGCAAGAGACTGTCTTCCAAATACTGTGTCTAATAATAATAGCAAAAGAAATCGATTATCATTCGTGAAAGTCAGACCTGAAAACCCCACCAATTTTTAGACTGTTAGCTTTGTTATCAAATAAATTACGTTATTTAGAACTGTGATATAAAATGTGTTCCTTTAAAAGAAATTCCCACTGATTAATTTCTGCATATGCTAATGCATTTATGTGATAAATGTAGCTCCTCACTAACCTCTAGTACCAGCTTAAGGACATTAATTTATGAGAAGAAGCCAGAAACAAAGTTTTAAGTACTATTTGAGTCCACACTTCCATCAAGCTAAGGTTGTCGCAATTGCATTTACTGTATGTTTACATCACTTTTACTAAACATCCTATTCAATAAACAATTTACTGATACTTTGTGCCTTGTTCTATCAAAAAAACATTCAATTTGCACCTAGAAATATGTTCACTATATGAACAAAAACTGTGTTCTAATGCAATTGAAAGTGACAGCTCATGTATTTGAGTGCCAATAAATTAAGGCACCTCACAATAAAAATGAAAGAAGGATCCATAGCATAAAGAGAATCAAACTGATGTTCTTCAAATGCAGACTGTAATTATTTAAGCCCAAAATTTAGTATTTTGAATATCCACTTTCAAAAACTATAATCATGAACACAATTACTGCTACTAAATGCCTTTTGAGAAGAATAAGAAACAAAATACGCAGCTTCAGATTTTCTGTGACAAGGACATAAACAATATTTTATTATGCTTCCAAGCTTTCTACTCCACCACCTTCTCAACCAATCCTCTTTTGGTACGAGATCCACAAATAAGTACAGCTCTAGCTTGTCTAAGAAAGATCACTCGTACTAAAACATTAGGGGTTTTGTACTATTATGATGTAATAGCTTTTTAATTTTAAATTAATAATTTAATCAGATGGTTATAAAGCAAATTAGAAAATTTAGACTGTTTTCTCCATAGGGATGAGTTTTCCCATTTTTACTTGAAACTTGGATCAAGCTGTGATCAAGGACACATCAGAAGTTGACATTGATTCTGATAGCGTTTATGATTCTGCTTTATGTGGCTCCAACTCATTTCCCTTAGATAAAGTAACTGAACTGGAGCATTTAACTTTCCGATCTTCAAATAATGTAAAGGTTTGTTAAAACTTAAACTCATGTGAGATACTAAGTCTTGCATACAAGTAACAAATCCTAGAAATTTTTACGATATACACTTGAAACTTCAGGTTTTATATTGGATGGATATAAACGTCAAAATCGTAAGTACTCCTTGCTTTATTCATCAAGACAGCTGAACTACAATTTTTTCCCCTTGTGCAAAATCAATTCACATGGTATAGTGTGAAATATTTCAAATCACATTATTTTTATTAATGTACAAAACAATTCCATAAATAAATGTAATCACCATGGGGAATTTATTTATTAAATTGTATGAATTAGACTGGTAATAGCAATAAAATCTCACAAATATTTGAGAAGTCATCTCCCAAATACAATAAAAATGGCATTTTCTAAAAATATTTCCAGATAGGAGTATTTTCTATATGTATGCAGATGTGCATGTATACGTTACCAGGGGTGCAGGAGTGGGGTTCTACATCCATTTTTGATACAATACAAACTGCATCACCCAAGCTCTCTACAATACAAAGCCTCATGTAGCAGAAGCAGAGAAGACTTTCTTGTTATTTCTACGTGGGAGAAATGCAGTTAGGCTAAGCATACAGGATAGGAAGATAAACAGAACAGGTGAAGGAAACAGAGAAACAAATTTATTTCCAGGTTCGCCATGGAATGGGAATCAGTGCTTGGAAGCTTTGAAAAACAAAAATGTTTGAAGATGATGACTGTGCTTTGATTTTGTCTGAAAGTGAATTGTGGTGGATTTGATTAATAAAACTTAAAGGTAAGGCTTTTGTGAAATCATGCCTGGCATGTAGGAGAAGGAGTACAGAGATCTCATTAGGTTATACAGAGAAAAAATTAGGAAGGCAAAAGCCCAGCTGGAGCTCAACTTGGCCACTAACATTAAGGACAACAAAAAAAGCTTTTATAAATACATCAACAAAAAGAAAGCCAGGGAGAATCTCCATCCCTTACTGGATGCGGGGGCAAACTTGCAACCAAGGACCAGGAGAAGGCTGAGATACTGAACGCCTTCTTTGCCTCCGTCTTCAATAGTCAGACCAGCTATCCCCGGGGTGCTCAGCTTCCTGAGCTGGAAGATAAGGATGGAGAGCAGAACAATCCACCCATAATCCAGGACGAAGTAGTCAATGATCTGCTTCCGCACGTACATAAGTCTATGGGGCCGGATGGGATTCACCCAAGAGTACTCAGGGAGCTGGCAAGAGAGCTCACCAAGCCTCTCTCCATCATTTATCAACAATCCTGGTCAACAGGGCAAGTACCAGATGACTGGAGGGTGGCTAATGTGACGCCCATCTACAAGAAGGGTTGGAAGGAGGATCCAGGGAACTACAGGCCTGTCAGCCTGACCTCGGTACCAGGAAATATCATGGAGACGATCATCTTGAGTGAGCTCTCATGGCAAGTGCAGGGCAGCCAAGGGATCAGGGCCAGCCAGCATGGGTTTAGGAAAGGGAGGTCCTGCTGAACCAACCTGATCTCCTTCTATGACCACGTGACCCGCCTTCTGGATGCAGGGAAGGCTGTGGACGTTGTCTATCTGGACTTTGGTAAGGCCTTTGACACCGTCCCCCACAGCATTCTCCTGGAGAAGCTGGTGAATCATGGCATAGACAAGTGTACTCTTCGCTGGGTAAAAAACTGGCTGGATGGCCGTGCCCAGAGAGTTGTTATTAATGGGGTGAAATCCTCTTGGTGGCCGGTCACCAGTGGAGTCCCTCAAGGCTCAGTTTTGGGGCCGGTTTTGTTTATTATCTTTATCAATGATCTGGATGAGGGGATTGAGTGTACCCTCAGTAAGTTTGCAGAGGACACCAAACTAGGTGGGAGTGTTGATCTGCTTGAGGGTAGGAAGGCTCTACAGAGGGACCTGGACAGGCTGGATCAATGGGCCAAGGCTAACTGTATGAGGTTTAATAAGGCCGAGTGCTGGGTCCTGCATTTCGGTCAGAACAACCCTAAGCAATGCTACAGGCTTGGGGAAGAGTGGCTGGAAGGCTGCCCAGCAGAAAAGGACCTGGGGGTGCTGGTGGACGGCCAGCTTAATGTGAGCCAGCAGTGTGCCCAGGTGGCCAAGAAGGCCAACAGCATTCTGGCTTGTATCAGGAATAGCGTGGCCAGCAGGAGCAGGGAAGTGATCGTGCCTCTGTACTCGGCACTGGTGAGGCCTCACCTCGAGTACTGTGTTCAGTTCTGGGCCCCTCTGTACAAGAGGGACACAGAAGTGCTGGAGCGTGTCCAGAGGAGAGCTACCAGGCTGGTGAGGGGTCTGGAGACCAGGTCATATGAAGAGAGGCTGAGGGAGCTGGGCATGTTTAGCTTGGAGAAGAGGCGGCTGAGGGGAGACCTCATTGCCCTCTACAACTACCCGAAAGGAGGTTGGAGAGAGGTGGGTGTTGGCCTCTTCTCCCAAGTGAATAATGACAGGACCAGAGGAAATGGTCTGAAGTTGCGGCAGGGGAGGTTTAGATTAGATATTAGGAAGAATTACTTTACTGAAAGAGTGGTCAGGCACTGGAACAGCCTGCCCAGGGAGGTGGTTGAGTCACTATCCCTAGAGGTGTTTAAGAAACATCTAGATGTGACACTTCAGGGCATGCTCTAGTGGCAGAGAGTGTAGGTTGTTTGGTTGGACTCGATGATCTCAAAGGTCCTTTCCAACCATGAAGATTCTATGATTCTATGTCAAGCATGGCCTGAGATGAAACTTTCATACTATTTTCTTAAAAGGAATCCTTTACATTTCAATTTCTACTTAAATGAGATTCACCCAATTTGAAAAGGTGTCAAATCAGTTTTTGCCAGGTGACAAGCACTGCAACAAGTTTAGAAATCAAAGAGAAAACTTTTATCACCTACCTTTTTCTCTTTGGAAGTTACGAATATGCTAAGTAGCAGCACATGAAAGAGAAACAAATTAAAAATATGCTAATATATTGTATTTCTTTCATGATATGGCAGGAAGTATGCAGCTTGGATAAATCAAACTACACAACATAATTAAAAAACGAATGTAACATTCTAATGATGACTAATAGAAAATGATAAAGAGTTCATAAATAGAAAGTATTAAACACACTAATTAGTACATCAGAAGCTGCAAGGGAGCCATGTATCTTAAAACTAAATGTCTGTTCCCCCTCTACAGTGAGAAAACACTCAACCTAATCAACACAAGTTTTATATGCTGAAAACCAGCTTCTGTTCCTTTAATTGCTAATGAAATAGCTGAGCTTAAATGCCTGAGTAAATTAATAATAATTTTCCATTACCAAGTTAACAACTTTTGTCTTGGTTGGTGGCCTGCTTTCAGGAGCTACTTTTAACGTACCTGCTTAGATTACTTTATACAGGCCCTCATGTATTTTTAATTGTCTTCAACCTTGGTGATCTCTGAAGAGTCTTCCCAAACTGACAAAGTAGTTTTGGTTTATTTGGCTTATACTCGTGAAGATTTCCCAAATCACTTCAGAGATGAGATGCCAGTTAGGGTTTTATTAGTAACAAAACACGCAAGGGTAAAAGGGAGTATTGTCAAAGAAAACAAGAACTTTGGTAAATACTTTCAGGTTATTTACAAATTATTGTTATAGGTATGTTGCTGTTTTAGACTTTAAAGTGCAGAAAAGAACGATTGTTAATTTAAATATTTATTCTGCATCTATTCTGTCACTTTGTCGTGGTTTAGCCTCAGATGGCAACAAAGAACCACGTGCCGCTCGCACGTGCCTTCCTAATACAGGAAGGATCGTAAGAAAAGGCAAGACTCTTGGGTTGGGACAAAGGCAGTTTAACAGAACAGCAAAGGGAACAGGCAAACAACAACAACAACAACAACAACAACAACAACAACAACAACAACAACACGGATAGGGGAATATACAAACGCGATTACGGAACCGCCGCTCGCCGACCGGCCGGACCCGGGACGCCCCAGCCCGCTTTTAAGCAGCAACTTCCTGCCCCCTCCCCCGGCAGCTCAGGGTGGGCGTGGCTCACATGGCATGGAATACCAGGAAAAGTTAACCCTATCCCCACCGGAACCAGGACACACTTGCAGAACATTAAAATTGGAGTGGAAGTAGAATCTGTAAAATACTAAAGCCAAAATCAACAGAAAATTTTTCTGAAAGACAAAATGTGAGTCAGAACTAATAACAAAAAAAAACATAACCTGAAAAAACATAAAATACCACAGAAAGAAGCTGAACCAGAAAAATATATTTTCTAGAGAGAAGTATAGGTTTCATCAAGTAAAACAAAAACCAGCTGAAGTTCTGAAAATTCTTTTCCTTCTACATTGTTATAAAACCAAACACACACACATCTGTCTCTCTCTCTCTCTTACAAAACGCATGTATGCAAAATTCACACACACATACAGTACTTATGGAATTGTTTCTGGAAAGCCAATAGCTCAGCATTTCGGGATGCAGCCACACCCAGCCCGAAGTCTAAAACTAAGACTTTGAGTCCAAGCAAGCTTTGTTAACTTGTGCAACAGCAGCATTTTCAAGCACTGAGAAATCACCATGCAGAAATATATGGTACAAGTAACTGAAGGATTCCATACAGAACATATTAGAACATAAGCAGGGATCCCAAATTAATCCTGATCAAGTCTGTTTAAAATTGACAATTTAAATGAGGTCTTCAATATCATCATATTTCCAGTTTATATATATATAATGCTTGTTTTTCTGGGATGCTACTTGCAATTATTTGAAGAATAGCACACAAAAAGAGCCAAATGTCTTGCTGAACAACAACTGGGGAATAAAGCACAAATTGTAAGTATTCTAAGTATTCTTGCTGATTTAAATCTTTCTGACAATCCCTTTGGAGGCAGGAAAAACACTTGGGTAAATTAATTTAAGTCTCCTAAAAGCCTTCTGCTTTATTCTTCTTGAGTAAAACTTGTGAGGTGAATTCAAATACATGCATTTTTTGGAACTACTGGCATTTTTCACAGATATACCAGCTTTATCGAAAAAGCAGGAGAGATAATGAAAATCACGACAAACAAAATCCACAACTAAACCAGATTAATATTATGAAGTAGTACAGTAAGAAGTTGTTACATAATGAAAAGAACAAATAAGAGCACTAATGCTCTGTTTTAAGACTAAGGGCATTTGCACTCACATTGCAATTTTAAAAGCTGTCAACCCTATTTAGCTATAAAATTGTTACCAGAAAGGATCTGTATAACTATGTTTATCAGTAACACTAAGAAATCAACCTTTCTTGAGAATACCAGAGAAGATGCTTAATTTACTGATGGTTAATATGCTGACAGTTATCAACCAAAATTTTTTGTACAATAAAAATATTTTTCTCTTTTTTTACCCCTTCAATGTGTCTGCAAAATTTAAATGCAGTTTGAGGAGTGCAAGGACGCCTGCCTGCCTTTTTTTTCTGCCACGAAAATGATGGCACAATTTAATTACTGAAAATAAGTCCCTTATCCCAAATTAAAACTATTCAAATAGCCCATTCTGGAAATACTACTTTCTCACTGTAAAAGCAGTCGTACAGGTGTCAAACCCTGACCATATCTGCAATACCACATTGTTCCTTTATGAAATCTGAGCATTATCCTGGGTTTTTGGGGGGCTTTGTTGTGGGTTTTTGTGGTTGAAGTGGGGAGTTCCATTGCTTTACCTACCAGACTGACAGATAACAGAGTACGCGCAAACTAGAATCACAGAAATAAGTACAAAGGTAAAACAACATCACAAAGGGAACACCTGATATCTTGGGTCGCAACAGCAGGACTTAATCTGTCCTTAAATGTTTTCATTAAAACACATTCTCTTTTTGTTTAACTCAGCAGCTTGCTTGGGCAGATGTGCTTGTTCAGATGCTGGAAGACAAAGTTCTGTTTTCTAACCTAACCCTGTACAGAGCAGCTGGACAGCCATAAGGCACATGAGCCTCAACTGGTGCCAGTTAATTGCCACATGTGTACAAGTTAACACAATACATTCAGCTACTGGTTCATCAGTAATTAAGATCCCCTTGAAGTATCACCTACTAACTCAAAGAAAACGTTCACTATCCTAAAAGGCCTCATTACTGTAGATGAAAATATTATGGTTTTGTAAGAACTTAACACATAAAGGAAAAGACATTTTCTTAAGCAAAGTTCCCTTCAATACAAATGCTGAACAACTCCTTTATTGAGTACTAACATGAAAGTTATTCAAACACGTTTTTGTTAGGGATAGTAAAATCCAGGAATGCGAGAGCTGGCATTCATACTAGTTGCCTGCCAGCTCCTAAGGTTCTCTAATCTGAATTGCCTGATGAAGACACTTATGACAAAGGAAAATTACAGCCCTAAACTTCAGGCCTTCAAACTCATCTTTGTTAGATGTCTGAAAATGACAGTAAACACCCCAGAATGTTAAATATTCAGTGTCATCCTATTAACATTAATGTATGAGTCTACATCCAGAACATGCATACCATCATAGTTCCCAGTCTTGGATGAAATAAAAAGGACCATCCTGCTGAATCTGGGCTCATCTTATCTATAAGAATCTGAGTCACTATAAAGCCCCTAAGAGAAACACATGGCAGGACAGGAAATTAAACTCTAACTTTCATGACAGTTACACCCTAGGCATCGGACCAACCTTACTATGAAAAAAATAATTATGAATGAAAATTAACTGCATTAAAAGTCTACCTGTAATTAGCACTGAGGGGGGAAAAAAACCCCAGGTGCCCCCCTCACCTCACAAAAGGTCTAGTAAACACTAACTTATGAAGATCCCTTTAAAGTAATACTGAGCGTTCCGGGTGTTTGTCTCTCAAAGAGCTCTCACAGAATCCTGCATGATATCTACCTACTTCTGTTCTTTAAAGATAATACAATTAAATCAGTTATCGACTGCCTGCCCGACACGGTTGATTCATTTCTAATTAACACTGCTGCAACAGTGAAGCACAAAATGTAAAAAAAAAACAAGTCTGAGCAATATTCAGACTTTTACTAGAATCATACCTTTTAAGAAATCAAAAGTGGTCTTTAAAGGGCTAAAGGCTAAACAGGAATAACTAGAGAAGTTACTGCCTTTCTGCTTAAAAAAAGCAACAGCCTGGCTTAAAAGAGAACATGGCCAGGGTCTTAAGATTGGTGATGGGATTTCCTCCCACAGCTACTTCCTAAATTTAAAGTTACTCTTGTGAAAGTTTATATTACTATAGCGGTCCCTATTAATCTGCTGGTTATGGACATTACCCAAGATACGCCACAGAAATCTGTTAAGTTTGAAATGGTGCTGTTTCTATTAAAAACCCAAAGGAAACCCTGAGCATGAATTGTGTAGGTTGATACCAGTTTCTCCTGCAGTTTTTATGTGGAATTTCTTGTTTAGGTGTTCCTGAGAATCAGAATCATGTTGAAAGCCTCAGCAGAATACTGTTTTCAGTGTCGATATTTCTAAGTCTTGGAAAATATCCAGTATTGAAGTGATCACATGAAAAGCTGTCATTTGAGTTTACCAGAATTAGAAGTTACAATTCTGCTTGCTATTGCAATATGACAAGCGTAATTCCATGTTTTTTCAGACAAAAGCTGAGGATAGCAGTCAGCTATAAGTTAAGGATGAGTTAGTCTTTAGTGTTTGAGTCTGGTGCACGTAAGCATAAAAAGAATCGGTGAATTATTTCGTCCTATCTGAACATATCTAAGGCTGAAACATGACTATTACAAAACCAACAGGCTTTTGCAAGATGTTATGTGCTTTATTGATGCTAGCATTACAGCCTGTTCCTAGGAATAGCAATAAACGCTGTACGAACACCTTCCGCAGGGGAAGTCCCATCACTATGCTGCTCTGCCATGGCCGTATCCTCTCCAGGGAAGCAACAGCAGCTACTCGCAGCCCTGCAGACAGCATATGTGCAAGCGGCTGCTCCTTGGCCTTGCTTCCCACCATCTGGAGACCTCAGCCAGCAAAACCTAATTTCACACAAGCATAGAAACCAGTATCTCCACAAATACAATAAAACAACTCTAAGAAGTCCCTGCTCACTGCAGTTCCCTACTAGCATAGTGACAGCACTACTTGAACAAATTTTGGTGTCAGTCCTCCACGAAGAATAGGGCTAGTCAAGCTTTACAGTGCTATAACAAGCTGCTTGCGTTTTCAGGACTTATTGTATTATACAGTGTACATTCTTAAACAAATAAAAATTCATTCATAACCTTGAGTAATAGAAAAGTCTATGCAATGCTTAAATAAGTGCAGTGTTACTATGATACAAGTTGGGAGCTAGGCACAGATTTTGAAATATGCCTGCAGATGAGCACTGTAATAAGATTTTCATAAACATCTACACATTTTTTTTATTTATTGTAGCAGGAGTTAGAGATTTTCTAACATTTTAACAGCCCTTGTCCTTATTTCTAAATACCCCAAAACACTGTATGAAAGTGTCATGGACCTAGTTCTACTAAAACCAATACTGGTGGATGCAGGACACTACCAAACTTGGTGTGCTCTAAAGGCTTAAGTTCAATTTTATAGTGCCTGAAAAAAAAAAAGAGGACGGGAGTAAACCCTGAAACCCTGAAAGCACCAGGGACAAAACACTTCAATTCTGCCTGAGAGGACAGAAACATTAGGATATTATTTTTCTCCTAAAGCACTACTTTTATTTGTTCTTTCTGTAATTGAAACATATATTCACTTGAAAGGTAATCCTGAGAAAAGAGTTAAAAGTAAAAAAAAAAAAAAAAAGCATGACTAAGATGGTGGGTTACAAAACAGAAATTCTGGAAATTCAGAAGGAAATTAGGTCAGAATGAATTTTTCATTACCAAAGTGTTTTCTCCAAAATTTGCCTCAAAATGGACAAGTTCACAATGTCCGTTTAGGAAGAGACGGAGAAACAATAAAGAATTAATTAGTTTTGAGACATTCTGCTGAGAATTGGAAAGTTTGGAATCCCTTAAAATCCAGTTCAAATGGTCCCTAGGTTCTCACCAGAAAAGTCAACGAAATTGGTGTAATTTGCAAAATGTGAATAAAATTACTTTTCTTTGATGGTAGAAGAAAACATTATTTTAGAAAACTTACTAGTACTTTTAGAGCAAATCGAAGTGTCTATTGGAAGATTAAGTCCCCCTTCAATTGTTGTGGCCATTGGCATCTGCTATTCTAATAAAAAGCACATGAAATGATAATGTTAGAACATTTCAAATGATTTTGCAAATAATGCAATCAGAAGTACAGTAAGATGATCAAAAATGCCAAATACCAATTTAAAATTCTCATCTTCAGATCACAGTAGATATTTCTTGGAGAACGTCTGTTCTTTTTCCATAATTTGACCCTCTCTTGCTAACAATTAAATTCTTCTCAGGACAACAATAAGAAACATGCTTCAGGACTGTGCAGCAACTCATTTGACGATGTTGCCTTCATTTCCCTTTCACGTATGTTATCATACTTAGAGAAAAAAAAATCCAAACAACTCTGGAACTAGTCTTGAAAAGAAAACTGAGTATTATATAATATATAAGATGGAATTAACAGCAGATGTGTACTGTATATCCTGTATGTACCTTATTGGGTAGCTTTCTTCTTAAGAAACTATTCTAAGGAAGTATCAAGACTACTACTTCACAATTAGGACATCGTCTCCATACAGCAGTTGAGAATTGATCACTTGTGGAGTTATTTCAAGTTGGGTTCCTTGTTTTTACAGAAATAATCTGCTGCTGGAGAGCAAATATCTGAATTATCTTGTGTTTATATTTCATATTCACTAAAGCGCACAGTAGAAGTTTACGGCAAGCTTTCTGTCATCCTTCACTTCATGCTGCACATACGTTCATCTGAAGGAAGTGCAGTTCCTGATTCCTTCTAAATGACTCTTCTCACAATCTTGCATAGACTTCAAAGTCCCCTCTCCTTCATATTTGTAGCCTTCCTGAAGAATGCAACCTAACAGGTAATATATTTTAATGGGCCTTTAGAGATACTATGACCTTGCTAAAATAACACAACTCAACAGCCAGGGCAAGTCTGTGTGAGCTGCACAATATGGCTTCACAGTGGATGAAGATTTTTCTTCAATGCAAGAACTGTAAAGTTAACAGAGGCAAGAAAAATGTGATTAGGAGACAGATTTCTTCGTACAGGTACTTGATTTCACAGCAGTTGGTCTCAGAGGTGCTGAGTAAAACTACACTTGAAATAATATAATCCCTAAAGATCCATACTGAACTGCTAGGCAGAATGTCTTGAAAGAATGGAAATCGCAGTCCTGTTAAATTTGTTTCTTGTACACAGAGAGAACATTCTCGGAGCTTAAATCTTTATTATCTTGACAGGATGCGTGACAAAGGGAGGTATTTGTTAAACCAGTGACATATTGTAAGACTGCAGCTCAGATTTATGCTTTTGCCTAACCACCAGTTAGACAAAGCAGGACTCAAGCTAATCTTTCCTCACTTTGTTATACAAGACTTTCATACTGGGTTTTGCAACTTATCATGGGACTCTGACTTCCCAGTATTTCAGTTTAAGTACAATATAATCTTGTTCATTAGAGTAATAACAAGGCTTCAAATAAATGGCTCCCAAAGCCACTGTCAAATAGAGGGAACAAAATATAGGCATTGCTAGGAAAATGTGATATTGTTCAGTAAAATTGAAGTTACTTCAAAACAAATTTCTTGGTAGATTGGTAAGTCAATGCCATTTTACAGAACTAATTTAATTCCATTAAAAATATAGGGGCTTCCCCTGCTACACAACCTCCTTGGAGTTCAGCGGGGCTGAACATTGGTGCAATATAAGAACAGATGTGCTGGAAAGATACTGCAATATCCAAAGAAGCTGGAAAGTCCCTTAAAAGGATTTACATAAACTTTTGACTATAAAACAGCACAAGCTCAGCCAGTGCTGAAAACACAATGCTCTGCTTTTATCTAATAAGATGTATGTTTTGAGAAAGCATAAGATCGGAACTCAGAAGTTTCTGTGTCTACTTCTATCTCTGGCTCTCCATAGAGTATGAAAAGTTAATTTGACCTCTGCAGTTCTGATTTAATTTAGGGGGGAAAAAAAAAAAGTTTTACATATCTCCAGACAGAAGTTTAAGATGAGCAGATTGAAAGTATTACTATAGACTCTAGATATCCTTCATCTTGAAAGAAGAGATCTTTAGATGATGTTTGAAGACATTTTTGGAGACAGAGAAGCCTTTCAATTGAGCTGCTGCATTTATTTATTTTTTCCAGCATACACACCTATGAAAAACTTTGATGCATCTTGAACTTATTTGCCATGTCAGCTTCGTATCGGTTGAAAATTCTCAGCAGAAATATAAACAGAAATAATCTGGACTAATGAATTAGTTTTGTGTCTATTAGATTTCTTTTTATTTCTTTAGAAGGAACCTAGATTATCTTGAATGCTTCAGAAAAAATCTTCAGCTGATGAAAATCATAACTGCAGTGAATGGAAAAGTAACAGTTCATACCTGCTGAGATATGCTTTTATGATACTATTGGTATCTTCTGGAAAACCTATTTAGAGGCTGAGGCAGCAGGCCAACAGTTTCTTATTTTGGGTTGTATTCCTCAGTCTTTCACTCACTGATGTATTAAAATATCATATAAAGATACAATACAGTGAAAAAGTGAAAAGCAGAGGGTACCTCAAATTGCAGAGCATATGATCAACAAAAAAAGGAGACATCCTTGTATTTGTAATATTACACTATTCCATAGGGATTCAATGTTTCTATCCTAGTGGTTCTGGAGAAAAGCTCATTTAACTTGAGTTATAAGGGACTGTATTTTTGAAGAAATCTCAAGTTTTTAAAGACTGGACAATATTTGTCCAAAAAGTTAGGAAATAGAGATCAGGTGAAGAAATCTGTGTAGGTCACAAGAAAATTAAAAAAGGAACACGGTTAAAAGTGACCCCACAGTCCTCCTCTACCAACTGTGAAATAAATATTTCTGATCAAATACTATCAGGAAAAGGGTAAGAGAATTATGGCGTACTATATTATGAGGTCTTTTACAAGCTTGTCAAAGAAACTCTAATTTCCTTCACTAAGTGTTTGCTTACTTTGCAAGATAAAAGCAATATTCAAGGCCTCATTGCTTTAAAATGTTTTTGTAAAAAAGAACTTATGAAGTTTAGAAACCTGTATTTATGTTCGCAAACCTACCACTAGTTGTAAACAAATGGACCCTGACCTTCCTGTATGAAGCCCATGGAAGTCAACTCAAGTCTATTCCTGCATGTCTGGTATGATAATTAAGTGCTTAGCCTTTTGTATTTTAAGACAGTTATTTTTTATTTACTTTTTCAACGGGTTGTACCACCATGGATTGGACCTACCATGCTTGAGAATTATTTTATACACACTCTAAATAACAATATAGCACCTTGCAGAGGGATTCAGGGCTCTTCAAATGCCTAACAGCAGTACACAATGCAGAAGCCAGAAGTTTAAGTGGTTCTGACCAATTCTGCGAGCATTGCTTGATAACTACATTAGTCTGTAAAAAATGGAAATGGTTCTCTATTTAAATGGAAACAAAGGCAAGATCCTATAGGAAACCTTAGTTTCCTCTATAAATCAGTCAAACCCAGATGGTCTTTCAGAAACTGCATCATTAACTAACACTATTAAGAGCATAAAGTAAAAGTCTGTGCTAACAGAAACATCTCTGCAAATACACTTTAGTTTCCCTGACAGGGTTTCATGGGGGAGTAGGTGGCATAAGAACAGCCTTGCAAACCTAACCACTTCAGTGATGTCCTTTCCTGGCAGCTTTCCACCATGTATTTTACCCTCCAGGGCAACCTGCTCAGAAGCATCAACAAACTGGTATTCCTGATAATCACACTCTGTCTGAAAGCTCTTTTTTATTTTTATTTTTTAATGAGAATGATGACAATCAATACAGACTGCCTTGCAAGTGCACTTACGTAGCAGTGGCAGAATCTCCACTGCCACCCACACTGCTTTGCAGGATCCTTACTTAAAGGATAACATACTCTTTGCAAGGTGTATGTGACATTTCTAAACGACATAGACCGAGAATTTTTTTTTTTAAATTGACATTTGTTAGTTCCTCCTCACTCACCCCTTCCTCCATAGAGTGAGAAATCATCAGGGAGACATATGACGAACCATCCAGGAAATGACTGCCAAAATGTTTCAGTGTGCATCTAACTGACAGTTCAGAAAGTGGAAAATCCTTTATACGTTTCTCCTGTAGAAAAACTAGTGCATGCAGATTAGAGTGCCCCAGTTTCTTTGCAGAGGAAGCTCTCTTCAACCACCTTTTGTTTTCCAAATTAGATAGTGCGTTTCTCACTAGCACAAAAATCCTAAATTCAAACAAGATTTTAAAAGGATTTAGTTCAGCAGCTAAACATAAGGATACTATGCAAATCTGATACTATAAAATTATACACTCTCTTTTCACTCCCAACTCTATGTAACATAGGGAGCATATTCCATAGGCATACAAATAAAATCTAACCAAAATCTGATTTGGTTTAACAATTTCTTGATCATCAATTACATCGCACAGTGCTGTTAAATTAGCAATACCAAAAAGTGATCTATTAAGGGCTAAACTCTTATTTTTGCTTTAATATCTCATTCTGTTTTTTTCATTCTGGTCAAATGCTGTCCAGCATGAAGCAGTGAAGAGACACAGAGACAGCATCTGCCTCAAAGAAAAAGCAGGACTAGTAAAATAATGCAAGAAGGCAATAAACAAAGATGACTGAAATTTAAAAATTCTCCGCACCACAACATAAGCTAATATCTAAACAGATAAAGAAAAATATGCTTTGCAGTACATACATTTGAAGTGGCCTCCAGCAGGATATTTCTGTATTTGTTTTTGCAACTTATATACAACCATCTACAAAAAGGAAGAGAATTTCAAGGACTAACAAGGGCAGGCTGTTTGGTAAGGAAAAGTGAGGCAGGAGCCCAAAGTCACAGCAAGGCAGGCAGGCCTGCACCCCCAGTGACAAAGGCGCAGTCTCACAGGACCCAAGCAAGGCATACAGGGCAGATCCAGCGATTGTTACCCGGTTCTGCACACTGCCCAGGCTGTCAGGCATGCCGGTTGTGACCGGGCAGGTCTGGGTCAGCATCAGAATCAGGGAGATACAAGACTGGGCGCCGGCACACCTGCAGCACAGCTCAGGCAGAGGCCAAAAGCAAGAGTCGGAGCTTAAAAGTAGATGCAGGAAAAGAAGGGGCAGGTCCCTGCTGAGGGTTTGTGCTCCAAAGGTGACAGCCAATGGCATTTTGTAGGTAAAGAGTGAGTTAGAGGCATAAGAGATAAGATGAATTCACATTTTTGTTATCAACCTGCAGTCTCAAGCAAGTCTCTTCATTGTTTTGTTTCTTCTTCCTCTCCTTGCCTGTTAAATCACACCCTCTTTCTCACAGGGACCCCTTACATACCTGTCTGCATCACTCAGTTACAATGGAGTCAAGTGCTATACCACAAGCAATAGTGATAACATTCCTCTCCCTGCTGCAAATCTGGAGCCAGGAAGGGTTCACATTCAAAAGCACACTCAAATAAAAACAATGCAATTCCACCATATATTCAGAAAAATCCTTATGAATTTAATTACTCCAAAATGAACTTCATGCATCTGAAAGATTCTAATCTCCAGAGAATAAAGATCATGGCCAGTTTTAAATAAGGCTTCCTAATTATCAGAGTACAAAGACAAGGTCAGGTCTATTGTACACACAGCTTTTCTTCTCAAGGACTCCACAATAAATAAACATAAACAAAAATATTCTACTTCTGCCCTGAAAATGAACAGAAAGAAATTCCATCTAGAAGGTAAATTTTACAGAAAACAGCTGGCACCAAACTCAGAAATTAAAATAAAACTCACCTGTAACTACAATACTGCTAACAAAATGCTCTAACATTGGTTAATATTAAAAGTGGTGAAATTCCCAAGGTTCAATTGACACAAAGAGCAAATGAAAAGTGTTCTAAACAGAACCACTGAAGTGTTTTAGGAAAGGATGTTGCAAAGAACAAACACTGTCTCTCTGAGTATTCAGCTTTTAGTATTTTTCCATCTATTCTGAAAGCTCAATCACTTGGGAGAACGATGTATTGATGAAATATACAAAAACAGATACTTATGCATTTGACTGCCTGATGGAAGAGGAAAATGATTAAGAAAAATCTCAAGAGGACGAGGTCACAGATGTGAAGAAGTGATTCTGATACTTTCAGATGAAGTACTTTTGGCACGTAAAATATCCTTTTAGAACTAGAAGCACAGATTTTAGAACTAATTATGAGAAAGATAAAACTTTGTGATGATCAAGTAAGAATGTCATGTGGTTGATACATCATAATTCAGTTCTTACATTATTAGAGAAAGGTGGATATAGAAGACATTAGTTTGAGTTTGTTCTAAAGTTGCTGCCCGTCAGCTGTTTTGATACAGATAACTTTCAGTGGTGCCCAGGAACAGGACAAGAGGTAATGGGCACAAACTTGACCATAGAAAGTTCCACCTAAACATGAGGAAGAACTTCTTTACTTTGAGGGTGGCAGAGCCCTGGCACAGGCTCCCAGAGAGGTGGTGGAGTCTCCAATTCTGGAGACATTCACAACCCGCCTGGACGTGTACCTGTGCCACCTGCTCTGGGTGACCCTGCTCTGGCAAGGCGGGTCACACTAGGTGATCTCCAGAGGTCCCTTCCAACCCTATGATTCTATGATTCTAACTAAAGATGCGTATTCAATGTGAAACACAGAAAATGCTGTTTCTATATGATTTGTTACTCTAAATATTCTTACATCATTTCAGTCTAACAAGACAGAAAGAGCTAGGCAAGACTGACTTTGATTGTGGATTTCAAAGACATCGGCATTTACTGAATGTGAAAGAAATAGTGCTTAGGAATCTCAGCTATGCACTGAGTGGGGTCAGCACTGTCACAGCTCCAAGAGTTTTGAATTATCCCCAAGTTCTTCTTTACATCATTAAAAAGTATATTAGTTTTGAACAAATCCAGACCATTGGAAAAACAATTGTTTAACTTTATCATACACTGTCACAAAAATAACTTATCATTATTGCTGTTATCTTTCCTAAGGGAGGATACTCATTCTTGTGCTGCTATGTGATGAAATGATCTAAGCGACAGTAAGAAACCATAAAAGACTTACATGTATGTAAAGGTAACATTCAGCATAGGAAGTGTGGAAGATGACAGCTGGCCTCTTGAAAAAATCCCTCTAGCTAATTAGCATAGGGGGAGTATCAGGCTAAGGTCAAGTATGGGAGTGCTGGGAAACAGTAAACAACTGCAAATTGCCACATTGCCTGTGATACACAGAACAGTCCTATGGCGTGACTGTAACAGAACTCTGATTTCTATTCAGAGATTTGCCTTTCATTAAGCAGAAGACATAAAAATATTCCTTGCAGTTGTTCACCTCTTGATTCAATTTAGAAACAGGAGACAAATATTGTCAGATACTGAGGGATTACAAATGGGTTTAGTAGAACTAAGCTTGGGGTGCATAAGTGAAAAATCATCTGGTACTTCTAAAATCTCACTGAGGATCCCACTGTCCTTTAATCTGACTGTTCCACCAAGTGATCACGTGACACTGAGGGGGTGTAGCAGGTACTGCATGCACAGACACAGCCTTCTGTGCCTGCCTTGTTCTCACCAAAACAATTTTCTCTCTAATTACAACAACGAAGATTAGGGATTCTAAGTGTGAAAGAAGCAGCATTAGCCTAAAGGAAGATTTAAAAGACGGATTATTTTTCTTCTTGAGGCTAGTAAATGTCTAGAAATGTTTTGCTGCTGTCTGGTTAGACAATATAATCAAATGCTGTTTGCTCAACAAGCAACAAAACATTACAGGCAAGACATTCCTATTTTGCCTCAAAAGAAAGCTGAGTTTTTCACTAGAAAAATGTTTTCTATGTCATTTTTTTCATCCGTCTTAGTGAACAGATAAGCCTGTCACTTTTTCAAGATCAGACACACAATTTCAGTCTCACTAAAAGGTTAAAAATTATCAGCATAACTGTAATTTTTTGAAGGGCTTCTGGGTTCAGCTTCAGAGTGGGTGGTGGGGTGTGTGGGGGAGACACAGCATTCTCTGGGATGTTATAGGTGGCACCCACACTACTTCCAGCTAGTGTCCTCAGCTGCTCTGTAACATTCAGACTTTCAGCCACAAGTGGGCAACTCAGTCACGTGAAAAGCAGGAGTTCGTAAACTAGACAACTGACTTTGAAGACTCTAGGACTGATCCTGATTCTTTCTATAATTTGATAAGTTTCATAAATTGTGATCTCATAACATTCTGTTTCCAGAGCCAGGCAATAAAATCTAGGCACTAAATACCATAATCCAGGATTTTCAGGTACTGAGCAGCTGCATTTTTTACTAGCATCAATAATGTTGGCACCCAATAACGTTGACTATGTTTCCAGCCTAATCCAAATTTTGTCAATTCATATGATAAAAATATCTATTGCAATTACTGCTGCTAGAAAATCAACCACTGAAATAGCGTAGTTAATGTTGAAGAATAATTTCCGGTGAAAAAGGAAAGTTTTACTGATGGGGTCAGACCTGAAACTCACAGGCATCCATGGCGCTTTTCTACTAGCTTCTATAGGGATGAAACAAGGCCACCAACAGACCGTGCTCAACAGTCAATCCCATGTACTTCAGTTCTATGAGCTGAACAGATAAAATTTGTTGGGTTGTTTGTTTTAAAAAACAAAGATTAAGATTATACCAAGGCTTTTGTCCACTAATCCTAGTACAAGGAACAGTCGCAAGAATCACACTGACCATCCATAAATGAAGCAGAAAAAGAACCAAAAAATCTAAACAACAATGCAGGGGAGCCATAGCTGTGCTATGTGTGTGCTTACATCTAATAGTGTAACAGATGGAAGTAGGGGCTCCCATTGTTTCAGAGTGCTCTTGGAACCAGTCAGTTGGTAGTAAGTACAGAGGAATTCTGCTGAGTTTCAAACTCTTCTGACATAGACATGCAGTGTAAGTTAGTGGCAGAACACCGGACTTTGAAAAAAAAATAAATATGGATATTCTTAGACCTGTTCAGTGATGTCCTGGTTTGAGGTAAAACAGAACCAATTTTCTGTTTTGTAATTTTACTTTTTAGCTGGTCCTCTTACTAACTGACTGAACTCTGAAATTAACAGCACATTGTTCAGCAACTGTTCACTCTCAGAGTCATAAGACCTGATTATACCAAGGAATGGTATGCACAGAGGCTCTTGCTTATACTTATGGCTATAACAACCAAGGTCAGCTAACTTCGCTATTTGCCCCATTAAAGGGTCAGAAGCAGAGAAGCGTAGAGGGGTCGCACCTGTGGGGAGGAGCGGACAGGACAGGTGACACAAAACTGACCAACAGGGTATTCCATCCCATCTGCATCATGCTCAGCATAAAAAGCTAAGGGATCAAAGAGGCAAGTCTCTCTTTCTTCAATGGCGACGTCCAAGGAGGACCCTGTCTGTTCGTCTGCCTTTGATCCCAATCTGAGCATTCCTGAGTCCAGATCCAGAATTCAGCTCCTGTCCGTTGCTGATTCCAGTCTGGGACTTTCCCTGTGTCTGCTGGTGACGCGATTGTCATCCTGGGAGCTGGATACAGTTTTGTATATACTGTATACTTTTTTTTATTTTTATTATTCTATTATTATTTACTATTTCCTTATTTATTATTATTTTCATTAAAGTAGTTTAGTTCTTTTTCTAAACTCATAAATCTCCTTATCTCTTCCTCTCCTCTCTTTGGGGACGGGGGGAGGGCCATCTGTCATTCTGATTGGCCAATCCAGCCAAACCACGACAGGTAATTCCACAGATGACGTATTAGCCCTTAAGAAAGAGCCAAGAGAAATGTTACCATGTTCAAATGAATTGCAGTTCTCCAAGAAGGTAGGAGCAGGCATTGCATCAGAGGTAAACAATGAAGGATTTGCCTAAATGAATAATTTCTAGTAGGGTTATCTTGAGGAACCAGATCTGTTAAGTATAAGGGGCAAAAAGGGGGATATAGTAACGTTCACTAACAGCCCACTGCATTGATACTAGACCAGAAAAAGGAAGTACTTCCAGATGCGGAAAAAATGTAGAGTCTAACCAGATTAGCTTTAATCTGGTTAGAATATAACTCAACAGTAGCAGTATCCTCAAAGAGGAAGAGAAATGGGGAATTGTACTGTGGAAATACTTTCTGGAGTATGAACCCAGAAGGTGTGGAAGTTATCAATGTGGAAATTATCAGGTTGATCAAGTATGAGGCTATGGCTGGCTGGAAAGATAAGAGGCTGGAGAAGCAGAGAAGCAGCACACAACGATGCAAATATCTCTGCTCCAAATAGAGATTAAGAGCTGTGCTTTAGAGTGAGTGTACCATCCCTCTGCACTGTAGCAGGTAAAGGACAGTCATGACTAAATTCATGTGCATGATTCATATTCCATCTTAGCCCCAGAAAGATGGGAAACAATTTCATGAACCGAAAAGAGATTAATGCTAATTTTTGAGTACAATTCACAGAAGGTGATCATGATCATTTGAGCAGCCTTTGGAAAGCTTAGTACATGTCATTTGCCTGATTAATTTTATGGGTATGTCTTATTTTAAAAAAGCTAAGAATTCAAGGAGGAGAAAAATTGTTTTTTTGATGATCCTGCATGGACCGCAGGACTGTAAAGAGGGCTTCATCAATCACTGCCTCTGTTTATTTTTGATACAGGTTTTGGACGCATTGTCATGGTTAAGGCTAAAACAGTGTAGCATGAAGAGCTACTTGTGAAACACTGTTTGTTTTTTCTTACACCTAGAAATGTCATAAATCTGTTTAAATTAGGGTCAGAAGTGAAATAGTAATACATGCTTGCTTAACATTATGCTATAAAACCAATAAAACTGGGCTAACAGTACCTGGTCTGCACCTACTTGAGGGAGTCAGATTGCCAGTGGAGGTAATGTATTAGAATGAACTTTCTGATTTGCAAATCAAGCAAAAGACTCCAAAACACATATTTCAAACTGTTAAAAATTGCCAAACTTCTCCATCCACAGTCTTGTTCTGATGTGAACGGTAATGACAGTAGCCTGATTTTATGAACAGTATGATTACATCAGCATTGCTCTGATCATTTCTGACTCATTTTTTCACATACACAATGAATTTTACTGATCTAAATGCAAAAGAAAACTCGGATTACTTAACCTTATTACTCCACAGGCTTCACATTAACTGTGTGACTAACTGCAACAGTCCTTTTCTTAAAAAAAAAAATAGCCAAAATCCAAACAAAAAAAATCTGTTTTCCTAAATATGTTATAGTATTTTCCACTTCCATGTCCCTGGTGATTGTACAACTTTCTTTTGTATTCGACTTTGATTTTTTGCCTGTGCTCTGAAACATTCTGATGAACAGCATATTTACACATAATTTGTAAAATGTTGTGACAGTTTGATATTTTTAAGTGGAAGGAAATACACTCATCATTTATGAGAGAGCAAATCTAGTGTCCAGAGAAACAGACATAAATAATTTGAACCCATGAAAAAATATTCTGAAGGTGTCATTCGAGAGCACTTCCATCTACCTATTTCAAATCACAACCTCTATTCTATCTGAACCTTCCTATTCAGACCTAGGTCGAGGAATTATTAACATGAAACTAGTACAGTCATCTGTGAACTAATCCAAATTTCAACCCAGAACAGGTTGCAGTACCTCAGGGAAGTGTTAACAGAGCCGAGAGTCATTCAGACATCAGGCTTGACTTCATTTCAACTTGACAGCAGCAGAAAGTCACCCTGCCATCACATACATATTCTTGAACCTGTGCAAAAGCAACGCTTTTTATTATCCTTCCAGTTCTTTGGTCATATATGTATACATCATGCAGATTACTATCACAGATGGCATACTTATTATCACTTTGGACAGAGGCCACAGAGGTCCTGAATAAACATGATTTCCTATTAGTCGCAGTTAAAGGACATTAATGAGTTATGTAGTAAATTCAGATGTAGCACAAAATAATAGCCACACATATTTCAAAGTGGTTGAAAACGTTATTTACAAAAGTATACAGGTATATTCTTTTTCTTTAATACCAATGATCGTCATATTATTTTTTTAATAATTGATCTTCTCTAGCTCAAGTTTTTAATCCATTTACTACAAAGAAAAACCTTTCCTCTTTCCTCCTCTTGTAATGCCTTGTGCTGCTTATAGGAGCAGCTGTTGGAACACACACATTGTGTCTGTCCCCTGGGCAAAATAAAGACTAATCTTACAACAAGTATAGACAGGCTGGAGGGGTCACTTGTGCTGGAGGGAGTCATAGTTGGCTTTTCAACGGCGAGACTTCATTTCTGCCGTGATGACAAGCTTTTATAAACCTGAGCTTTATATCTTGCCCTCTCTACTTTCTGTGGTTCATACAGTCATTTGTCATAAGCTAACCTAAAAATCACGTCATGTGTGGATTCCAACAGTGAGCAAAGAAAGAAAATGGCATACTTAGTGCAGGAAAAAGAATTTATACATTGTTAAAAGTTTAAAAACTGGATTTTTCTTTTCCAGAAAGTTTGTGCATTTGCTGAAGGCACTCTTCATTTGTTCAGCTAACTATTCAGATATAATGTGGCCTTGGACGACACAGGTAAAAAAAAGCACACAATTCATTTTGTGATATTGGAATCATAATTCACTCCACCAAATATTAATGGAACTGATGCACAACTACATATTCCAGTGTTGATTCCGATAAGACCTTGATAGAAGTTATGCACTTTTCAGGTGGCTGATAATCCCGTCTTTCCCTTCTAGCAATTAGTGCAACCGGTTTTAAAATCTACTGAAGACCCATTAAAATTAACTAAAAGACTTTGATCAGCTTTGGATCAGATGCAGTATATGAGAGACAGAGACACATGAAAGCTCCCACCTCTTTAAACATAAGAAAAACTGAAAACAGCAGATGACATGAAAACCTCATTTCTCTTTGAAGTCAGTCTGATTCATCAACTCTGGTGGGCAGAAACGCTTATAAAATTTTAATCTCCTATGCCTTTAAACTTATTTTAGTCCATTTGTCCTATACAAAACAGAAGGTAATGAAACCAAGATTTCATCCATCAAAATCTTGAAGTGTTCAGCTAATTATGCATGTTTACTCTAGTCCAGAATTCTGCCACTACATAGATAACAAAAATAGAAAATTATGTACTTTAAAAAAGTGGAGTACTGAAGCAATTTTACAAAAAACTTAAAATTACTCTAAAAATATTAAAATTAATTACTTTTTGAAGTTTCTTTCAAATAGAAAAAGTAGTCTGTGAAGATGACCAATTAATGCAATAGTCAGAAGATGCAACATAACTCAGAATATCCTTTTCCAGTCCAACTGTTGACCTTGTGTTCATCTGCCCGACAAGGTATCTGTGTGCAGCTAGTCCATAAAGCTAAAATCTGTGACACATGGGGATCATTTACCATAAAAATAGTCTGCAACACCATGTGTCAACCTGTATATTGGAACCATCCTTAGTTCCAAGAGAGAAGTACAATATTACCCTTGTATTCATAATAAATTATTGCTTTTGAAATGCCATTTTCATCCATCAGATATTTTGTAAACAAACAAGACATCAGGGAATAAATGGTGCTTAAATAGACTACACAAAAGAATGTGTTTGAAACTCAGTGCTGTTTACTTTCATTCTCCTCCTCAACATTCTCCTCTCCTCTTCAGAAGAGACCTCCAAGCATTTTTTTAAAAATAAGCCTCAAATAGAAGGTAATGATCGTCTCTGACAAAACCAGTTGGCTTCTCAACAGCTGCTTCAAAATAAAAGACTACTAGAGAGTGCTGAATTTAACTCTTGTAACCATACTGAGATGTCTGAAAATTTGTTTGTGATAGAGAAAACTAAACCCTGTTATGTTGCATTGCTAACACCCCTGTAGGTACTGCAGGGCTGCCATTAGGAGAAGATCTCTCTTCTCCAGGCTGAACAAACCCTATTCCCTCATCTTCTCACCACAGGGCCTCTGCTTCTGCCCCTGACCATATTGGTGGCCCCCTCCTGAACTCACTCGAGTTTATCCCTGTCTTTGCGGTAGTAGGGAGACAAAAACTGTCACTGGACACCACTGAAAAGCGCCTGAGTCCATCTTCTTTCCCTTCAGGTATTTATTTACATTGATAAGAAGACCACTTCCCTCAGCAGGTTTTTTTTACTGCAGAATCAATTAGATTCTAATCAATCAGATTAGATTACAGGCACCTACCATTTCCATTAAATTAACAAATGCAAAGGATACACAAAGCATCTGAGCAACCAGATAAAATTTTGTACTTTTACACTGAAGCTTTCCTTTCTTTTTACCAAATTTTTAAAAATCAAGAAATTAAGAATTCTATCAAAACTTTTTTGTACCAAACAGCTACTAAACAAAGTCAACTATATTTTCTATATATGATTAAAGTATTCGCTATTACTGAAATGGGTGAAAAATAGTCATAACACTGCTAAAATAATTGAAACAAACTATTCTATACCATAGCAGTTGGTATGGTATAGAATTTATATATATGAACTCTACAACATTATGTAAAGTTCAACTTGTTGACGCAAAATTAAACCATAACGATTACTTGTACAAAATGGGAAATTGCATTTATCAGCCATAAAACATCATAAAAAGTCATAAAATGCAGAAGATAAGACTTGACCCTACTTTACAGCATAGAACCTTCAAAATAGTTAGCCTGGTTATGAAGAGTGCCTCAACTCAGATTTCAAACAGATTTAACAATGGAACTGCAAGAACTAACATTGTAAGATCACCCTAGATGCTAAGGAATCCATTTGCAGACCTTCAATGTTCTGAAGATACCTGAGGCCCATTTAGCAAATGTCTAATTCTCAGAAATGCATGCAGTCATAAGTATTAGATATTATTTAAACATCCGCATATTCAAACGCCGAGCCTGAATGCTCCTAAATTCTTTCAAATTGAACAGGAAATGAATTGATATCATTAAACATCTTTTAGCTTTTTAGCTCCATTTGGGACAATAACTAGAGCTTTCCCTGCAACTTTTGATGCTACCATCTGATTCTGGTTTTACCCAACCACTCTATGATCTCAGGAATAATAAGGGAAATCAATATTTTTTTACTCTAGCAGTTCTGCTGGACTTCTATAGGAAGAACAGCAAATCTAGATGAGAACAGTATAAAACCAGTTTTGTTCATAACCTCAACCAAGTAACTTCGACTAATTACTAGAATAATGGCTCTGCATTAACAGGAGATTGCTAAATATTCCATCTGTTGTTCACCAGCAAACTATCCACCATATCAAGTCTCAAGAAACCCCACAATTGGACTAAGTCTGCCCTTTTGTAGTGCTCTACATTTTGATAGAAACATTGCACATCACCATCCTCAGTTTTTTCAATTAGTGTTATAAAAACAACAGCCAATGATTTGAGAAGCCATAAATCTGAATCACTGCTGCAGTGACTAGAAAGAAATTTCTTCAGAGCTCTTAGGATGAATATTGAGGTAAATCCCATTCAAATGACAGTAATAGCGCAAGCACTTTGACCTAGTTTTCAAAAGAAGTATAAAAGAGCTGCAAATGGAAGATGGATTCCTAATCTCTTGGAATCCTTTGGAAATCTGAGTTTGTTTTCTCTATAAATGAGCCAATATATGAAGTGATTTCTATCCATCTCAGTCAAAGGCACAGCACTCAAACATCTAATTTCTCTTGAAAAACACCCCCCTTAAAATCACGTATTTGACAGTACTTTTCCATACAGGTTGTACTGAGTTTCTTTTTCTCTTTTTGCTAAGTGGAGAAGTGATTAATACAGGGTGATTTATCATACACCGGTTCTTTCAACATGATATAAACTGGTGTGAAAATTTTTCTGAACCAAATTAGTTCCTACATTTAATAAAACACAGTAATCATAACTACAGGATTAAGTGGATGTTGCTAATGTAGAAAGTAATCAGAGAGACACTGTTTTGTTGTAGATTAAACATGCCTACAATACCAGTTTCTACCATTCATGTCACCACTAAGCACGCAGTATCAAAGCAGAGAGACCCTCAAATGCTGCACTCCACTTTCTCAGGGCATGTCTGTTGTCACACAAGTGAGAAGTAGCATCAAGGGTCAAAACTGGCATAACAGAGAGAATTGTAAGTTTCGGCATCATGGGCATATTTATGTCTGTTGATAATGGACTTCCCATGGCACTGCTTTCATAAACACTCTGACTACGGACTTAGTATATGATAACCAGTTTAAAGCAGGATGTTTCAGTATAACTTAGCTACTGGTATCACTACTCATGGAGCATGGATTTCCATACAAGAGAATTTACCCCTCAGTTTCATGACTGCGATGAAAACCTAGTTTTAAGCCACCAAAAAGTAAGGATAGATTCACTGTTTCAGTTTCTTCACTTGCCAGAATTACACTGATTGCCTTAGCTCATTAAAGCCTGAGCGAGAGAGAGCTAGGCTTTCTTTCTACAAAAAAAGAACAGGTGTGATAATGAAATTAAAGTGAAGTTTTAAAAAATGAAACTAGGGTAATATTAAGCTTTATGGCACCATAATTATTTTAGTTCTTCACTGTGAATACAATTGGTCAAAAATTCAATCATATCTGCTTGGCAAGAAGCTTACCAGATGAAATCTTATCAACTCGTTCCTTTACAAATACTAAGTTCCTTGTCTCTTTCACTCCTTAAGCTACACTTCTACATATCTGGTACTGTCTTAATCTTATTAAGAAGAAATTAATGAATCTTAAGATGTCTTTATGGCACACACACGTTTTGCTCTAAACATGAGCCAGCTTGTACCATTAAAATGTGGTCTTGGTCCAATGCTGTAATTACATTCACATAAAGATAAGCGTAGAAATAGCACAATATTGAGGACACCTGCAACTCAACATGCCCTGAAAATCAGCTTATACAGGTGCTTGCAGGAATGCTGTTTTGTCATTTCACAGAAGAATAATAGCATATTATCATAATATTTTTATGATAACCAGGACATTTATGGCAAAAAACAATTGACTAAATCAATCACGCACATAAGGACTGACCAAAACTGAGCAATCTACTTTTTCCCTCATATGCCCCATCCTTATATCTTCATAAATAACATGCCCATTGCTTTGCTTTTTGTAAGTAATGCCATACAATACAAAGAAGTCTCTTATCAGGGACTAAAACTGCTATTTGGGATTATCTGAACTCTACTTCACTCATTCCACATACACTGGTCACCAACTTGCCACAGATAAACTGATCACACATGGATCACTTTTGCTTTCAGAAAGCACTGTCCAGCATTTACTTAAACATTCACAATATGAGATAGTTGAAACATTTCTCCTTAAAAAAAAAATTAAAAAAAATTTCAAGCACATACAACTATGCCAGATAAACCCAAGGAAAGTAAATCATAAATTATTAACTTAATTCAATAAGTTAATTTATTATTTATATTACTTTCCTGCCCATGCTGTTGCTTGCAGAGAATGCAGCAATGGCCCCAGCCTTTGCACTAACTCAAAACCAGCTCTTCTTCCACAGATGTCCCAGATTGCTTTGGTTGCATAATCCTTGGAGAAAGTAAGCCAAAAGAGTGAGATGAGGACAAGACTTGGCCTCAACCCATAGCTGAATCACTGACCCTTGCTGAACCAACCTCATTTTGCACTCCTGCAAAAGCACTCCTGGAGTTTTCCGTTCTATCAGCAGAAGTATGCACACTATGCCATACAAAAATTCAGCATGTATCATAGACTGAGAAGGTTTATAAAAACTGAATTTAAATGTTATTTTTGTAAAAAAAAACACTAGCTAAGGAAAGCGTACCACATTAATAACCAGAAAATTGAGACTCAGTAAAATGCATTACTACCCCATGATCACGCATAAAGTTAATGACAAAGAACTAAATACATCCAAATATATTAATTCTCAGTCATGCGCCTCACTGAAATAAGTGGATTTGAAATCAGATAACGTAAAACAAATGATCATTTGGGGTGACCATGTCAATCAACGACAGATTTTCACACAGCAACCACAGTAGCTTGTCAGCATTCTGACAGAATCAGCAAAATTTCCTATGCACAACGGAGATGTGAACTGAAGCATCAAAATAGCGATTCTTCTGCAAGCCTTTGCAAACCATGAGGTAGATGTAGCTGTATTTACCCATATACATGCAGAAAGTAAAGATTTCGGCAGTTTATCAAACTAGTCAGACACAAAAAGAATTAGGCCATCTTTTGTAGTGAGTTGGGTGTCATCCAGGCCACAGTGACCTCCACTGAAATAAGAAAATTACAGGAGACCAATAACAGCAGTGGAAAGTTAAAGATGCAGAAATTACTACTAGTGGATAGAACATAATTTTTGGTCAGAATACTGAGGCTTCTACAACTGCTGATATCAAAATAATAGCAACAGGAGAGAAGAAAAAACTATAAGTTTCATTTGTTGTTTATATCTGGGTTCCTCAAGAAAGAGGACTTTTTTTTCCACAGGATCCTATTTTCACGGAAACAACTAAAGTTAGGAAGAGGCTTTATTCTCCATTGACTCTCATATTTTGTTTAATCTTATGCTTCCTAACATTTAACTCCAAATAGTAAAATTGCAGGCAATAATTCAACCTTGCTGACAAAGAAGCCAACACACAGCAGCAGCTGCTTCAGAAGAAGGTATAAAAGGGTGCCACTGTGACTAAAGGTGGAAAAAATCCAATTTATCAAAGTGGAAATATTCAATCTAGAACTACTAGACAACTGCTTAAGTGCTTCAACAAACAGAGAATTAACAACAAAAAAAGAGATGAGAAAAGATCACATGATTCAGCCTTCCAGGACTATAAAACATCAGGTACACAGTAAAGGGCTTTCATGCATCACTACCAACACCTTCCCATCATCCTTTTCAGGCAACCAACATTTTAAAGACCTAAATATTAGTACGTATGTTCATGTGTAGGTCCCTTCTCCAGAACACAGCTCATTTGAAGTTCCTGTCTTGTATCTGCCAATCGGAGAATGAAGATGTACATCACAAGTCTCTGTGTTTTTCTCTCTCTAGCAATATACAAAACTGCAGGTAACACTAATTTAACTAGTTGGATTAGAGGTAATTGAAATTATATAATCTGGGTTCAAATTATAATCCATGCTTAACTCCTATGGTTGAGGTTACTATTTTAAACAAATGTTAGGGAGGCAGCCTCTCCCTTTCCATTACTGTTTCTGGTAGTGAGTGGGGCGTAATATCAATGGATGTAACACCATTGATGTTAACACCCCACTAACTTCATTGAACTAAGGTGTTGATCCAGTCGTCCTCTTTCAGTGATCCCATCTGCATCACTTGGGCTAATGAGTCACAGCTGTTTTACAAAATAATTGTAATCGGTGAATTGAAATTACAGAATTCTTTAAAAGTATAATAAAAATTATAACAGGTATGTATTCTCCCCAACAACTGTATTTTAATACTTGTACCTTTATATCAATAGAACAAACAGAGCATTACAATGAAAAAAATAAAGATCTAACCTGCTGTAGTGCTTAATTTTGAAGATTATAATCGTCATCCTCACACATTTTTCACTGATTATATAGATGATTTATTTTAATTCAGTATTGCTGCATTATGTGTGGGTATTAGGGAAAGTAATTATAATGGAAAGTAGATGGCAACAAATGAGAGGGGAAGGCACATAGTTTTCAGTGTGTGCACAAATACTAACCAAAGATGTTTACTTAATTTTATCAAAGCAATATCTCTGGAAATTAAAACTTTAATGAAAGCAATAACTGAAGCATAAGCAAAACAATATTAAAGCCCCAATATAATTTTTCATTATATTAAAGGTCTAAAACTGTTTTCTGTTTTTAATTCTACAGTGCACTCAAAGGAAGTTATTAGTTTTTAATATTATTATTCAGTTGTACATACTTGGAGAACAATCTACACATATAATGTCGCTGGGGAGTAATGCAAGCAACTGTAAAAACTCAAAAATGATCAGTACAGAATATGCGAGAGTATTTTAATAACTGGAATGAAGCTTTTTGTTATTAATGATATGCATCAAAACCAATGCTGCCAATTCCCACAATAAGAGCATCAAGATTCATTTCATAACTACTAGGAAGTCTCTTTGCAATTTTTCAAATTAAAAACTCTTCATTTTTATAATGAACAATATGACTTATCAATGATTGCAGTTTTTCAAGGACTAATATCTAGCCATTCAAGATTCACTTTTGACAAAGAAGTAGTTCTGTAATAAATTGGTTATAAAGAAGAAAGAGGAATATACATTACAATTAACCTTTTTTATTTCCCTTTATTTTGATATGAGTTCATCATTTTAATTTGTAAAAACATTAGGCTGAATCCCACAATATAATGAGTTAGAACATTTTGCAAGGTAAATGGAGGTTTTGTTTGTTTTTAATTTGCACCAAACTTACTCTTCTGAGATCCTCTGTCAAGGTAGAATAGCTGCTAGGAGATTTCCCAGTCCCTCTTCACAGAAAAATCACAACCTTACATTTCTTGAAAAGGACACTTGATTTTTTTATTAGTATCAAATCAGCAGTAACTTAGCAGGTTTGATGCATCAATTTACTTTCATATAAAAATTCTCATTTAATTTTTCTGCCTTGGAAAAACAAAACATACCTGGATTATGTGCATGGGGGAAACTTAGTTTTATGCAGAATATTATATAAAATAAACTTTTTTCTTTTTTAAAAAGAAAAAGTTACCATTTGGGGAAAATTGCAAAGCGTGTTTAAAACAGTAGAAAAAATGCAGTTCCATCATTTCAACAAATTGCAAGTTATAAAGAAAACAAGGCTAAAAACAATACCATAAACTCCTGTGAATTACAGATTATCAAGGTATACCTTGTGTCCACAAATCAGCAGTAGAACATGGCAGTCAGCAGACTACAGAGCATAATTCAGTGGGAATTACAGGTGCTTGATAGTAAAATAAAGCATTACCTGCTAATGATAGTTTCACATAGGATAAATCAACCCTTCTGCCATAACACACAAAATTTTAAAAGAATCATTACAAACAGAAAATATGAAATGAGAGCTCAGAGAGGAGAAAAACAAAGAAGAAGAATAAGAGCTTAGATTTCTCACCAGGGCTGAAATATCTCTACCATTTCTCTTTCCAGCTCATCCCACTGATTTATCCGGTTTAAGGGATTTACTTCAGATTATATGGATCAATGAGAGATGCATGGTTCTTACTAGTCAATTTATTTTGATTCTCCTAAACACAGGTCTCTGCAAAACAAGTTACACACCTTGTGACATCAGGAGAAGATATTCCTTTTGGTACATTATTTGCCCTGTTTGGCTCTCTATAGATACTGCTAAAACAGAGTATGGTCCAATTTACTGAGCATGTAATTGCTCTGTTAGTGCTTATATAATTGCCAGTTGCATTTGATTTCTGAGGAGATTGTGAAGGGATGACAGTTTAATAGCATAACGTAGTTTTTAGATGACCAATATAACAGACTCTTAGACTAACTAGTAAACTAACTCTCTTCTACAGAAAGTACTCTGCCATCGCAATAGCCAAGATGTATTCTCAAAATCTGTTAACCCTATATTCCTCACATAAACACCCTGAATCAAAGGTATTTGATTCCCTCAGCATCATTTTATTGTTAAAATAATTGATATTATTCAGAGCTAAGAGTCTCCTATTGTTCAAGGATTATTAGCAATTAACATTTCAACACCCATTGTATAAGTCTCTCCATAAGTCTTTGTAAATCTATAAAACTAACTGGACATCTGTTCAGCCAAATGAGTATAATTTTTTTACTGTAAAAGAACATAAATCACAGCTATTAAGGAGTCATGCAAAATTCTGCAAAATGCATTTGAATCACTACTGCTCATAATAAAGAACTGACTGTAGGCCATTCAGAATATATAATACTGCTAATAAAATTGTTAAATTCAGTCCATCTAGCAATTTTTGTTGATAAAATGATCTACCACACAAAAAGTGTTGTTACATAATTAATTTAATGCAAAAAGCATCAACTTTCATTCCCAAAAAAATCACTTTTTATGTAATCTCACTTACTGAATATGTCCTAAAGGATTTCATTTGTGTTTTAAGGGCAATTACATTATCTTAACTTTCCTCATCAATAATCCAGTTTCCTAGCTGTGCTAAATGATAAGGGCAAAGGACAAATAATTATTCACTTAAGAATCAGATTATTATGCAGGAAAATGAAGATTTATTTGCATTCTCATGTAAATTCAGTAGAAAGCATTTTTGTTTAATGAATTTGATAGATAGTTTCTACTATCCCTATTTTGGATCAAAATAAAAGACATTTTTAAACATTTAAAAGGAAACCCTAACTGACTGTTTCAAAGGTGGTGGCTAATTTAAAGAGTGGTGATAATTTAAACAATGGTATTAAGTTAACCAAGGCAGCAATAACAAATTTTACCTTGTGGCAGGTTTAAAAGCATGGTGGTTTATCATGATTTCAAGTGGAATCCATTTTACTTTCAGCTAGGACCCGTAATCAGATTGGCTGTCTGCCTACAGGTGGCTAGTATCAGTCAAGTGACAGTTTTAAGAGGTCATTCAGCATTATGAAAAACATGCAAAAAACCTGGACTTCTTAAAATGGCCTCAAAGCAGAATTCTTCACTGTTTATTGTGTGTTGCTTAAATGCAAGAAGGAAAAAAAAAATTGGAGCAGGGGGCGAGATAAGAAACTGGCCTCAAATATATCAGTGTAGAATTAAGTGTTTATAAAATCATTTTCTGATATGTTTACAAATCCTATGAAAAACCTCCAGATTTTCCAACTTAAGTTTAAAAAATGTGAATACAACTAAGGAAACAATTTTATTATCTAGATTCTCATCAATCTACTTAAGACAGCGAAATAGGCAGCAGGCAGTTTGGAACAATGATTTTTGTTTCTCAGAATGTAAGCTTTCAACTGTTTTGATTCTATCGAGGTACCTTTATGCAACAGACAGTATTTTAAAAGGGATTGACGGTATCAGAAAAATTGGCTAGAGACAAATGTGACTACTCTGGAAACAGTTTGAAATGAGGGTAAGCGTGGGTTCATGAATTTGCTGAAAAGATTAAAGAGAAATAAATGTTTGTTACCAACACTGTGTGAATCATTCCTTTGAACTTTGTCTTTCTCTTTTTCATGTATTAAGAAACATTCTTTTAATTTTATGCAAGGCCGAAATGGAAGAGTCTTCACTTATTCCGTCTCTCCAAAATCTACTTCTCCTCCTACTAGAGATCTTTCAACTCAGGAAGAAAGCTAACTAAGACCGCAATGCTCTCATCATATTTTCATTGCTGCACTTTCCTATTACGATTCAATGTGCTCACAGCAATTCCAGAGAGTCCAGGACTACAGAAACATTCAAAATGCACAGCTAAGCATTTCTTACACCATCTTACAATGTTAAATCCTGCATAAAAGTTTAATACTTTTGATTAAATAAACGTTTAAGTATTTCTGGTGCAAATATTTAGTGATCTACTACTGAATTTGCAAGCTGAAGCAGCTTATCATTAATTCCAGAATGGCTTAATGCTTATCCTATGGATCTATTTTACACAGGATGGCAGTCACTTACAGAAAGTACAGAACTGAAACACACAATGCTCATTTACAATTCTTGGACTGGGTTCCCTCTGAAGGGAAGAAACTACTTGTGAAAAATCTTGGTGTTACAGAAACCAACTAAAACGCTGAATTAATAACATTGACTTCTGTTAGCTTTGGACTAAGATTTAAATAGTTTGTGTTAATGAAAGAGAGAGAAACCTCCAAAACAGGAAAGTACCTTTATTAGAATTAAACTGATTTTATTAATAGCCCCCTTAAACTTTATTCTTAAGACATTTTCAGAGATTATTTCTCAAGTAATGTAACTGTCTGAGAATCAGCAACACCTCCACTAAAGGAGGTCTTGACAGGGTATCAGAACAGGCTGTAGCTCATTCATTTTTATTGTGGCCATCTCATTAACCTAGTTAAAGATTATAATCTAATTATAGTTACACTAAGCAGAGTACAAAACAGTGCCCTGATTTTGCTAGATGTGCTTATTTGACTTGGTTGGTATTATTTCACTACTATGTAAGGTTCCGTGAAATGAACAATGGGATCCGACTTAGCAAAGATCTTCATGGGCTAAAAATACAGACCTAATTACAGGAGGATATTGATGAGCATTAAATATTTCTAATAAATTTGAACAGTTGTTACTAAAATAGTAATATATATTATTGTGTTGCCTTCCTAAAACTTGTTTCCCACTTTGAATACCACTACGTTCTTCATGTCTTCAAAGCAAACCACCACCACAATTCTTCTAATAAGATTCCAAATCTATTGCTTCTATTAGTACCATAGCAAACTGTCTCTCAGCTGCTCATAACACCTCAAAACCCGCTGGTCATTTCAAGCCCCTAGCCCCAAGCTTGGTGGGTTTGGGGGTTTTTTTTGTTGGGTTTTTTTTTGTTTGTTTGGGTTTTTTTGGTTTTGTTTTTGTTTTTTTCTAAGCTCTTTCAGTAGCTTTTCTGCCATAAATTAAAAGCTTAATGCAGCCTAAAATATTACTGAAAGCAGTCGCCTTTGCACATTATTTAACTTTATTGGTTTTTCTATATTTTTTTTTTCTTCTAAAATAATATGTTCTTCTTGGCATCAACTGGGAAAACCCTAAGGAATCATGCATGGAAATCTGCTTTAAAAGCTAGGGTCAGTATCAGACTTAAAACTTTGGTCTTGACTCCAAGTCAAATCTTAAATGGCTGCAAATTATTTAGGTATTCACATATACATCTACAGATCCTGAAAACACTAATCTATAGCACTACTAGGAAGTTCAGTGAGATGCAGAAATGGCAAATAAATATGCCTAATGCCAGTATTTTCCTGTTCTCACATGCACTGCATATGCCCTGGCTAGATGGGTAAGTACAAGAAAGATGACCTTAAAATTTTTCACAAGAAACATAATTTTATGTTCCTTGAACAAAAATACAAGCATTAACAATCACACTTACTTGCTGGTTCCACACAAGTACCTTCATGTTTAAGTGCTAAAGTCTTGCAAAACAGAATCTGCATACACAGAAATCATTACAATAAAAGAGGGGGACACTGTTTGCTGGCATGGGAATAGCTTCAGTAAAGCTAAAAAAAAAAAAGCTTCATTTTCTGTGAAAGTCTTTCATATTTGCTTGGTCAAGTCATACTTCTTCTTTCCCACCTGATTCTTAGATTATTGTGTTTTTTAAGCCGTGTGAGTTACAGGCATTTAAACTCTATCTAATGGTAATTTTAAAAGCTGTTGAGTGTCAGTTAAGATTTAATCAATGCCAACAAAAGAGAAACTCAGGTTAAAAGGTTCATATGGGCCCAAAGGAATCCTGTTCTGTCATCACTGGGAGCTTCAGAAACACACCAGTGAATGTGTGTGGTACTCTGCAACCTCACTTTGACAATGCAAAGAGAGCAGTGATCCCATTTACTAGCGTAAATGATCCTGGAAATGCAAATTACAACTTCACCTTTTCAATTTTTCAGCAAAACGTAACTTGTTTCACTGCAAAACATTTATGTTGCTGATTTACAGTGATGTAGCTAGGCTAACTTTGCTGTACAGATCTGGTAAAAAACCTTTTAAATTAAAAAAAAAAAACAGTTGTGAAATCCACGTCCTTTTCCTTTAAATAAAAATACATAAAATTTGTATTCTCAAACAAATGCGGAACTGAGGAAGTAGGTGATTATTGGCCTTGTGAGAACTCACTTTTCTGTTGTTAGCCTCTGTAAAAGCTGCAGAATATTACATTGTAAAATATGCCTTGAAAATGTAGTAGGAGTAAACTTCATAACTCAAAAAAATAATAATTACATATGAAGGCTTTACACTCACTGCATCTACCATCAAATGAACTAACTATGAAGCGGAAAATTTGAGTGAAAGTAACAGTGCCAACGCTCTCACATGTCACTGGGCAAAGCATTTGCAAAACTAATACCTACATTTTACACTAATTTCTATAGGTCTGTTCCTGTCAAATCTTTCACCGTGTTGTAAAGTTCATGGAAAATAAAATAAATCTTTCTACTGTATCACAACATCAATAACTTATCTGAAAACTCAGAATAAGAGAGGGCTCCTGGTTGAAGCAGCAAGTAATTAGACTGAGATTCAGCCCTCAACTACCTCAAGGGGATAATTGAATAGAGTCAGTTTTCAGTTTCGGTCTAATCTGAAGGCATCAGCCTTTCAAAAAAATATCATGTCAGTCAGTTCACAGCAACAGTATAAATTCACTGTGTTCACCCAGCATATTCAGTTCACATATACTCTTCCATGGTAACTGCATTTCCCTAGAAGGGAGTAAAATTGTGAGAACAAACCCACTTTATGTGCGCCCACATTTTCCCTCCTTCAGTTATGTTCATGCAGACGCTATTTTCCCCTTGTTCTTGTCCAGGCTCATCTTCTGATACCTCTGCATACACTGACTTAGGAATCACACACATTTTATGAACACTTTCATCTTTCCGCACATTTGGAAAGCATCTTTTGGATATATTTTTCAAGGTGGCAAGCAGGCAGTGGGTATGTACATATGGAATAGACTCCTGGCGCAAGAACTGCCTCTTTAGTGTTAGGAAAGCACCTACCAATGCTGATGTGGTTTATACTGACCAGTACTGAACGTGAATTTACCTTGCAGACTGCTAAGCAAATAGACATTTTAAGGAAAAACATGTGTAATTAGGCAGTTTGTTTTGGTTCTTTTTTAAACACACATAATTAAGATGCAAAATCAATAACTGTATTAGTTCCGTGTCTGATAATTATTTTGTTATTGTGTTTGATATTGCTACTGATTCAACACATATTTGAGCTTGGTTTACTCAGTAGATATTTCTATAACACAGTTTTCATCTTTATTTTCTACACATTCTACTGTTGTTCTTTATGAAATTACAATACACTTAATGATTAGGAAAAAAAAATTACTTCAACAGGCAAGTCATGCAGGAGAAAAAATGCCACACAAAATAAAAGTTTGTAAATAGATTGAAAACGCAAAGGCTGTAATGTCTGAATATCCTGAGTTACAACATACATAGTTAAAAACATGATGGTACCTTTGAATATAATGTTTGTAGGTCCTACTAATAACATGTTTACACAGGCAGATAAATTACTGCCTTTCAATAGAGAGCAATGTTTTTGAAACTGCTCAGGATGACATGAAAGATGGAAGAGCTTCCTAGGAGCAATATAGGTATTTTCCTTCCTGTCCTTCTCTTTCTCCATAGCTCTCTTCATAACCTTCCTGAGCTTAGCTGCCAAAGTACCAAGAGTCCTATGCCCAGCTCAGACACACTGCAGCTTGTGCTCCTGAGAAAATTGCTAAGTTGTGAAAGACACCTGTAAGAAAGTCCATTTTGGCTGTAGCTCTGCCTTAAACTAATATTATTTTATTTGATGCTTGGTTCACAAGCTGTATACCCTCACCTTACCACAAAAGAGTCTGATTCTTGAGCTCTGGGAACAGTGCAAACACCACCAGCATACTAACAAAATATAGCCACCACAGAAAAAGATTTAAAAAAATGTGGTGGCACTTTTGTAACAAAGCATAGTAAAATAAATGCTAAAAACAAACCAACCAGGAGAGAAAAATCACTGGAAAAGTGCGTGTAAATGAGATACTGAGGCTCAAGATTTATAGTACAGTTACGTATACATATCCGTACAGTGAAGACAAATCATTCAAAACAAAGAACAAAATGCCTTAAAAAGAATAGAGCTGACAGATCCTGGTCACTTTCAGAATAAAACAGTGAGTTTTACGTCTTAAATGAAATGTGCTTGCTACAAATGACTGTACCATCCCATAACTTGAAAAGCATTTACAGTTGAGGCTGTGCTGAAACCAGAATTTTTTCTCAAACCAATGTTACATCCTCTTTGTTCATGTTTTGCAGTATTCTAACAATTAAGATTTTCCTATTAACCATCTGCATATTTTCTTCAGCTGTGACTCAGTAACAGAACATTCTGTCTCATGAGTGTATTTGACTCATCACATGGAGCACAATATGTTTACTTAAGAATAGTTGTGCTTTAGGACAGGCTGTTTAACATAGGATGACGGCACCGAACTAGAAAAGGCACAAAAAGAGCTTCAAGCAGGCCGTACCAAGAAATTTGAGGAAGATAAGAGTTTGCAATAATCTGTATGAAACATGACTCTTTTTTTATCCTTTTGCAATTCAAAAGTTTTAAAATATATTTCCATCACAATTTAGATGGTTTAGCCTATGTGTGCCTAGGAAGCGCACGTTGACTAATCCTGATAAACAAAGAACGGTAAGATTTAATTTACGTTTTCAATTCTTTAAGATTAGCCAACATGCTTGTCTCAAGACTAGTGTCTTGATTCACCTGAAGAAACTGAAGAGCTTCCTTTGTTTCAAAAGACCTGGCTAGGATCATCTACTTTTATCTATTAACATACATTTTATGTTAGCCAAGGTAATGAAAACAGTTTTCACCATTTCTTAGATAAGTTACACTGCTTTATCAATAATTAAGTCTAGTTACACAGCACTGGAATGTGCTGCTGCGTTGAGGAACAACATCATTTGGTTTTATTTTACTTATGGAAGAGTTCTTCCACCACAAAAGACTCTTAAAATACCATCTTCATCAAGATATCTCCAGAGATGCCTACAGAGAAAGTGTTTCTTAATAAGCAGTGTTTACTGCTTGGCTGATTTTCATTTACTCCCCCCACGCTTTCTTTGACAGATTTATAGTTAATAATGTAATTATTAAGACCAAGGAATAGCATTTCTTAATACTTTGCATATAAGATCCTAGAAATTTGTGGAATAAAAGAAAGCACTTGGCATTTTTAACATATTGAAAACTCCAAACCTCATAAGGCCAATCCCATCCCAGAAATTTATATCTCAAATTCCACCTGGCATTGAACAATGGGCTGAACCCTCAAATTTAGTTGCTGACACTGCACTTAATCACTCAGACTAGTACAGTCTACACTGCATTATGTTATTCTTTGCATAAGTAACTAGCACTTACAATAGTCACCTCTATATTGGTTTCCCCTAGCCTTACCCTGCAAACCTGTCTACATTCATCTCTGTTCCACTCTCATTTATACTACTTCCTCCTTATGAACGAACATCTGGTCCTGAGCTAAATTTTTCAAGCAGATGAAAAGACTGTTTGAGATTGGTCTGTAAACAGCTTTAAAGTTTTCCAGACTTAGTCAAAGACTGAAAATAGAATACATTTATAAACTGGGCAATTACAGAATTTAGAAGCATTTATTTATAATCTGATCCTAACTCCCAGATATCATTTTAGATGGTTTACAGTTCTGTCCTCATCTGACAAACTGTTTTAATTCCAAATTCCTAGACACCTGACAGTGACCAGTCCTTTCACACACAGCTAGGCTAAGTAAAATAGTTGGCAAGGATCACCACACTGTGCATAAATGCAACTTTCTAAACAGATGGATACATTTGTTCTTAGCCCTTATTTCAAAAGAACGCTTTGAGAAGACTCAGAGAAATATATCAAGTGTTCATTCTGTGATAGGTCATGCATACAATCCTGCTGAAAATGATGGAAGTAGTTGTAAATTATGAAAAGCTGCAGTCTAGGGTCTCATAACTGAGTGGCCTAGATATTAATAAGGATATACATACTAATGATGATGAAGCAGTTGTCCATGGAAAAGCTGATTTAGAGAATATTCAGTTTTATCTTTCTGACAGCTCACATGGGAGCACATACAGTATTCATTTCTTTTCGTTGTGCTAGAGTCAAATGAGAATATTGTTTAAAGATAAGGGGCAGTATCATCCCACTTGTGTGACCTACTTATTCTACTTAATACTTTCCAATCTTTAGCAAGAATGGTTTAGAGACAGGGTAAAATTCAACTCAGAGCAATATAGAAATTCAGTAATTCCATTTATACAAAGAGGACTTATTCCGGGTTTACACCAAAATAACCGAGATCAGATTGTGATCTACAGGAAACGTCTTTTTAAATTTCTCCTTTATCCAAATATGAGAACAATATAAACAATAAAGCTTTGAATTCTCTGCCCCAAGTAGCATTCTAGCTGAATAATATTTGTATTTTGGGTTGTATTAAAGGATTAATCCTAGTTTGTATCGATATAACTTAACTACAATTTGATTATTCATGCCTGTGATGGCCGTCGAAACAGAATCCAGAGTTCTGACACACAATCCCTACAAAACCATTATCGTGACACGCTCTGTTTTACCTTGATATCATGACCTGGAACATTTCGTGTGTCCCACAGCAGCCACCCAAATAGTAAATCTTTTTCCTTACACCGCTATCTCAGAGATTTATTCTTTAAGATAAATCAGAAATAACAGTTTCAATTAATTATGCACATGTGACTTAAATTATCCTTAAGCAGAAGTTCAAGCCAATAGAAATCAGAGGCAACTTGGCCCTAGCATTCTTTTCCTGAATTTTTTTGTTCATAATCACTGGTGTACTTGGTAAAGTCACTTCAGGTCAAAAACCATTAGAGGACCATATGGCAACGAAAGCTCAGGAAGAATTTAAAAATAAGTAGGTATTAAGGCTCACTAGCCTAAGAAGAGTTGAAATAAAGTTATTTGCCATTTGAAATGCAGTGTGTAAACTTGTTCCTCTTCTGAAACAGATACTAGACAGATTCGTGCTGTCACAAAGTACAGTTTGTGACAGCGAGAAATAACTACTCAGAATACCATCAGTTTACTCGGAATACTGTCCTGAGTTGATCTTATCCTGGTGTGCATTTTACAAACTAATGTTTACTCCTGTTAAGGACAGCAAGATAATACAGCTAAGAAAAAAACAAAACCTGTGCACTTGTTTAGAACATGCTTCATCAGTAGAATCAAAGCAACTTCCACGATGAGATATTAAAGATTAGACTTTGTCACTTTTTCCATTGTCACAACCATTAACACAAAGTGTGGATACAGAAAATGAGATACTTAAAATACAAAATGCTAAGACATCCTTTAGCTCCTCAGAAACCGACTCACAGCTTTACCAATGCGCCACAAATGAGTACAACTAAGAATACGTCTACTCACCATCCCCTTGATACAAAGAGTGTGAACTTCACTAAGCAATGAGAAACTGATTGCAGTATGAAACTCTCTGTGCCCTCTAATGAACATGTTTATATGTAAAAACTATTTATTTTGATTTCGATTTGCATAAATTCATTAAAATGACCGAGAAATAAAATAAACCTTCTCAAGACCACCTTTTAAAGACGCTGTTTCAAGCATGGACTAGTAATATTTTCAGTGAGAATTCCGCTTGTCAGCTATCGCTATAGCAATACATGTTAAGAAACTATGTAGATCAGCAACAGGATAAAGAATCAATTCACTTTTCTCATTAAAAGTATTTGTTTCTGACAATTCTACCATATCAAAGTGCTTGAGGAACAGCTACTACAGAGTCAAACGTCTTCCTTTGAGATCATGATATTACTTTAAAGTCCTTTGCCAGACTAATAAATGAAGGCAAAGCACAGTAGAATGAATAAATGCAAAAGCATTATGTGGTGCTTATAATAAATGTCTGGCCAAACAAAATAAGGTGATTGTGTATCCCAAAGGTAAAAGTAATGGAGAGAGTATTCCCTTCAAAGGTGAATGAAATCACCCAAGATTGTCATATATTATCCTGGACAGCATACTTAAGAGTAAAATCATTTTCCAATATACATTGTGAAAAAAACTGCATCAAGAATTCTTTTTAAATTTCCCTTGTTAAAACCAAAACATCAGTAAGTGTATTTGTCAACATATTTAACTTTCAGTTATTGAGCACTGAAATATCTAAGATGTGGAAAAAATTTATGAAAGATCAACCTAGAAAATTATAAGAAAGTCAGTCTGATTTCAATTCTTGGGAACACATTTCTGGGCACACAACTGGCATGGTGATAGGGAACAGCTGGAATGGATTTGTAAAGGGTAAGTCGTGCCTGACCAGTCTAGTCACCTTGTATGATGAAATTATCTCATTTGTGTAAATGGAGAGAGCAGTGAACAGAATTTATCTCAAGTTTAGCGAGGCTTTCAACAGTATCTCTCATAGTACTCCTGTGTTTAAGTTAGGATGTTACAGTCTACCTGGGTGGTCAACCAAATGGGTAAAAAGCTGGTTGGATGACTAGGTTTAGAGGGTAGGATTAGTGGCTCATACTCTACCTGGATGCTGATAACAAGTGTAGTACCACAGGGGTCCGTACTGAAATCTTCAATATCTTTATCTCTTACAATACAATCTGGAGAAAGATTTATCGCTATGAGATGGCACACTCCTGAAGTTTGCAGATGTCACCTATGGAACAGAATAAATGAGAGAATATGGTTAAATATTTTCAGCAAATTTGAAAAGCACAGTTTGTCTTCTCATTCCTGTCTATATTACCGAGAATAAACCTCAGGTTTATGGAAGAATCACAATTCCAATACATGTTCTTGGATCACTTTTCATACCAAGTGTTTTCCTAAAATCAATCATTTTTTGTTCTTGCTCTTCCCTGATACATATTTCACTTGCTGAATTGTAGCTAAGAAATTAGGCAGTATTTCTATAGAGATTCTTTACAGAAAATACTCCAACTGGTGAATAAATTACTGAAAAAATACAAAAATAATTAAACTTCCTACCGAGTTGGAAATTCTATTATTATGATTTCTTTTCATTAGTTTAAAAAAAAAAAAGGAAAAAAGAAAAACAAAAAACAAAATATTTTGAATCGAAAGCTTAATTGAGTCAGAACACATTTTATATGTTGGTCATAATCAACTCAGACTTCTACAGCAAAAGAAAAAATTAGAGAACACCAGCACCACTTGTCTGTAGTTTTAAAATAGTACCGAACAAGGCTATTGCTCTAGTCAGAGACAGGAGCCAAAAACAAGACAAGGGAATAAATCAACAACAGATTTTTATCCAGAGCTATTCTTCACATTAAAAAATGTGAGTCTTTATAAAGACTTGGCATAAAGCTTTCTGTTAGAGACCATGCCATCTCCTCATATATACTGCAAAAAAAACCATAAGGACAAATGTATGAGAAAACTCTCATAACTGAGCATCAACAACGAAAACGGAAATTGCATTCAACAGACTCTCAGTTGAACAAAAGCCTTTATTCAGACAGACTAAAGAGATTGAGCCAAGTAATTAAAAAATGACAACCAACAACATCAGGTTCCTCTGAATTCAATACATTTTTTATATTAGCTGCTGACAACTATCTAGTGCCTATTCAAGATGTAAAAAAGATAAGGTTTTACTCCCTCATACTTTGGTTATACACAAAGATAATGGTTCACAAATAACAAGTGCAAAGATATGCATAACAAAGTTCTAACACTTTGATTCTTATCTGATCAGCCAGAACCTCTTTCAGCCTATTTGGCCATATCATAACACCCTTACAGGACTAACTGAAGCCTGCATTCTGCCAGCAATCATGGACACAAAAGGAAATAAGCTGACTGTAGCAAAGTTTTGGTTATCAAGCCTGTACCTTGCAATTCTGCCGATTTCACGTGCAAAGTAGTAACACGCTGTTGCTTTGTCAGAGCTGGCAATTCTCCAAACAATGGCTTTCCTACCTCCGGCTGCTGTGTTGAAATCATTTGGTGTCATTTTAAAACTTGGATCTAAATTTCTGCTTCAAGAAACACATATTCTAAGAGGACATATATAGGTGAGAATGACATTATTGATAGAGGTTGTTCAGGAATGCCAATTTGGTACATCTTTTCTAGTGCCTTTTCCTTAAAGCTGGATAAGTTTATATAAAAATTAACCTTTATGAAAAACATTAACATCCATATGTGTATGCACATAAGTAAGCCTCTTTCTCCCCTTTTATTGAGTACTATTCAAAACCATCAGAAAAGCATATCCCAGGAGAAGGCCCACTGTATTGATGCTGCCAGAGAAGTGTATCCAAAATAAGAAACTGGTTAAATTGGATGGACACCTCTTAAAATGTAAGATTTGAGCATAAGAACCAAATTCATCCATGTAGAAGTTTATCTTCTTCCTTCACATAATGTTGAACATGACTGTGGCAACACAAAAATAACCTTCCACTCTAACATCTAGATATTCGGAATGGACGTTTAAGCTTGGCTGTGCATACCAACAAACTTCCAAAAAGAAAGAAAGTAAAAAAATAAAATGCGTACAAAAAAATCATAGAATACTCTTACTAAAGAAGAACATAGTCATGGAGTTTTACCAAACCTTTGATCATTTATATTTTTTTTCCAAACAGACTCCTGGTAACTGTATCTATGTGCTCATGTTGTCACCCTAATAAAACAGCATATGCTAAAGTGTTTAGATCTACATGTATTATTAATAGATATAAATTCTATAGTTTATCATTCTGTTGCTTCCTATATTACAGTAATATTTATCATTGGGAGCCAATAAGAGTTTCCCTTCAGCTAAAATTGGTCTTAAGTGATAAATACAAGTCTCATACAAGTTCTTTTCCCATATTCTTTTAGTTCATGCACAGACACGACTTGGGTATGTTACAGACACAAGTACAGACTGAACTCATGACCAAGGTACGCCAAAAAAATGAGAGGAGAGAGGTAAGTGAAGAAAGCCTGTCCTCAGAAACAAGTGTTCTTGCGATCAAGATCTTTCTCATGCTGCAAAGACATGATATGCGTGACGTCTGTCAAAAGCTGAAAGTATATTTGAGACTCAGGGCGTAAAAAATTGCTTTGACAAATTTTATCTTTTATAATATAATGAATTGTGCTTTCCATAATATTTATAATTGAGATAGCTGTCGGAATGTGCTATAATATGTAGAGCAAGTGGCTAGTGTCTTAAAGACCACTGGTAGATAAACCACAACTAGGAACATACCTTATTGCCAAATATAATGGCATGTATTTAAATGTTACTGCTCTTACATTCTGATAAAGAAAAATTCTCTACTTCATTCTGCTAAGAAAAAAAGACTAGCATCATAGGCAAAATAATTAGAAAGTATCGTGAGCCAAGGCATACTCCTTAAATGGAAGCATGAGATCAGAATACACAGAGTTGTATCATCCAGCAACACAAGTAGGAAGCACAGAGGGCAGAGTGAAACATGCCAATCTGCAAGAGTCAGAAGATTAGGGTTGCCAGCTACCAAATTTTGGAAGACAATTCTTTAGCAAGTGTTTAGCAGAGACACAGCCCACATCCCAAAGGTTCTAGGCATCAATGCCACTTTAGTCAATTGGAACCTAGTGTTAATCACAATTATCACTGCTTAATTATTAAAGGAGTGAGAGGACTATTAAGGAGGAGGAAGCCTACAGTAGACCCATGTATCCTTTGGTATTCATTAACATACTCAGCTTGTAGAAATCTATGCAAGTTTGTTGGAGTCAAAAATCTATACTGATTTATACCAATAAATATCTAGTTTTTGTTCTTTCCTTTATCTGCTACTCCAGATTGCATTTGAGACAGACAGTAACAAAGGAACAGAGCGATCTTGTTAGGTGATAGATAATTCATTCAAGTATCTTTAAACACCTGACTTCAGCAAGAATGCCAGCTAAATCTAGAATCCTGCTGTCTCAAACATTCACTGTTAGAGACAGATATAATTACTCACACTTAATAAATATTAACAGGTTGGATCACATTTAATTTACATTTACATTCCCTACTCAAGAACAAGAGCAGCTATGGTCTTGTCTTTATTAGTAAGTTTTGTCATACCCAAGAGCCATCTAGACTACAATACATTCGTCTCAGACTTGAGGATTACCCAGAATGTACCAGCTGCATACAGAGCACATACTGGCCATTGGCAATCCAGTGAAGCCTTTCTAACATCTGTGGCACCATTACCAGTCAGCACCTCCTAAATTCAAACCTTTTCCCTTTATAACAGGCAATACCACCTACTATAGACCTTCAGCTGAAGAGCTGAGAAAGAACAAAGGTGAAAACAGGAGACTCCAAAAAGCTCTGGACAGGGGAGAGTCATTCCCACTAAGCCATTGTTCTGGGCACCAGTTTCGTCTTTAGGATCATCCCAATTTACTGAAGGTTGCAGCTGGCCTCAGGCCAGGCCATAAATTCCAGTTCAATGAGGACACAGCCAAATTCATATATTTTTCATTGCCAAGCTTCGAGCTTGCAATGTTCAATGAGTCTGTATGTGCACCAAGTGCGTTGAGATACTGGATGACCAACAGTAGGCCGTCAATTGCTAGATAATAAAAGCCTTCATGAAGGCACTGGACTGTTTAGAAGAAACACAATTAATTTGAATTGCTATCCAAATCACTTCAGAAAAAGATGACCATTTCTCTATGGAGCCTGAACAGAGCGAGCTTCTACAGATTGGTATAGACTTTGTACAAATGGTGACTCTAATCCTTTTTAACATAAGCATTACTGAAATATGTGAGGACATACATCAGACAGCAAGTCAGGAATCTTTAAAACATTCAGAAGCATGTCATAGCCAGCAGTATCAGGGCTAACAAGGGTGCACACCCCCTTCAGTATCTCTTGGAAGGGACAAATAGTTATTCTAATCCATTGCACTGCAGGCCTTTCTGGATTGCCATGTATACAGTTTCAGCCAAACTAACAGAAGTACAGCATTTACATGTTTTGGCAATGTGGTTTCTTTCACTCAGTAAGTATCCTCTTCTACCAATCAACACTGGAAACAGCTATTGATCTTTCACAGGAGATGAAAAGGCTGCCAGGATCATTATATTGTGCTCTGCACACCACAGTCTGCGCAAGAAGAGCGAGGAGCTCTTTTGACTGTAGTGATACAGACTTATAGCAGATTTATAGTAGGAGCCTTTTGTACCCATATTCTCTGTGAAGATGAGAGACATATAAATATACAGAGATGCCAGATGATTCAGTACTGTCATTTCCACACTTGAGAGCACCCAAAGGTCAAAGACTGAAAACGTACTCTAAGCAGGCCAAGGTACCTTTACCTGTACCTACTGTCTTGTGACACTCTAAAGGCCAACAGGTCCATACTATTTGGACACTTCAAAATGTCCTCCAGGTGACAAGACAGTGCTCCAGCTTGTAAACTCTAAGAATTAAACAGTGGGGGTAGGTAAGGAAATCTGCTTTTATGACTGCCAATGAAGGCATGCTAGCAGACCAGCGCACTGATAAAAGTTCAACTTAAGAACATTTATATTTCAGTATTCATTTTTTCCTATGTGCTCCCAGTAGACCACAATGACTTAGAAGCATGCAGCTGTTAAGGCAAGCAATGGCTCTTTTGCCATTTTATAACCTGATGTAAATGACCAACAGCTACTGTGGTTTAGATTAAACTATTTGTGCTATAATGCTACCATGCCGATACACTACCAACATATAAAGGAAATGAATAGCTATCACTATGATTTATGGAAAACTGTATATTCCTATTCATGGTTGTGGTAAAAGTTTTAATTCCAATTACAGAAGCAATATCATTGAAATTCTCAAGCTTTGTACTTCCACACAGGAAAGCCTTAGAAATCAATTACAAGGCAGATGCAGGCAGTATGTATCGTATCAACATCAAAATGATCTAGTCTACTCAGCTACAAAAGTCCAGAAGAAAAACCTGATTCTATAGGACCTGAACTAAAGGTTGGAGGTTGGCACATTTCTCTGAGTGTGCATTTTGCATTTGTAGTCTGACGGATAGAATTCCCTGGAGTTAGGTCTAATTTGCTTTACCATAAAATAGAATTCTTTGAAACAAACTTTAGGCCATTACTGCACTGAAATAATGCTAAAGGCATTTTATTATTATTACTCCAGATAAGAGGGTCTGATATTTAAACTCAGTGTCATGGTTGTCCATTATTTTTCTTTTTTTCTCTTTTCCTTTCTTCAGTTGCGTGGGGGGGAAGAGGGGCAGGAATAAGACAGAGAGTTAACTTTCAAATATAGTCTTACGAATTTTTATCAAACCAGAAAATATATTATGGGATTGGATTTTCTGTATGTTTAAGGAGATAGATTTTCCACATGTCTGGACTGGGCTGGGGAGATTCCACCATCGCAGCTGTAATTCTAATGAAAAATTCCATCAAAATTGGAATGGCACTGTAGTACGTACAACACAAACACAAAAGCAGATGTTTTGCTCATAAGCTTTCAAAATGTGTGTACTTCTAAAAAAAAGACTTCTAGTTGTTGCAAGGAATCTGCTGTATTCAACTAAAAAGAGATATGATTAGCAGGTCATTATTTAAGCTTCTACCTACTGATAGCAGAATATACTTCCTTAATTAAGAAGCAAACAAAAGTTGTAGTTACACCCCTTTACATCACCTCAAAATATTATCAATGTCTCAGGAAAAGACTCAAGAGGTCTCCTCATTCTTTGATCTCTACAATATTATGATAGCACATTTTTCATACTAAACATTTCCAGCTATAGCCTGTTTTCTTTTTATTGACATACTCCTCAAAACAAATTCAGATCTGTTTCTCTGATTGCCTGTATTTGTACTCCTTTGGCTCTTGCACCTGACCTGTTCATTCCCCACCCCATAAACCTGTCACCTTCTCATTTTTCTGTATGTTTAAGGAGGAACGAACTTAACAACTCCATGAACAGGTAGCAAATGAGATCTTAGCAACTGAGGGCAGAGGGAATGACTATGTCTGCCCCAAGGACTGCTGTGTTGTGGACATGACAGGCATTTATATCCTGTAGTGGGTCACTGTTAAGCCTTTTCTACTAACAAATTATCAGTATCATTTAAGGAGGGAAACTGTAACTGGGTGCAGTACATAAACATATACAAGATTGCATCTCGAACCAAAACTAGAGCAATATACCTAAAAAAAAAAATCACTCAGATATCTCCCTAAAATAGACTTTAAATTTATTCTACAGTAGCCCTCTCCTGGTACTTGGACTTCATTACTGAATTAATTCAAGGGTTACGAAAAAGGCTTTGATAGAAGAAAAGAAGCAATTCTTTACTCATACTGTTGCTACTTGGTGGTGGTGCAGTGTTAAAAAAAATAAAAATCTTTCTTTAAAATCAAAACTTCCCCTGCACCAGGAGCTGCTTTAGTGTGCATGTAGAAAGAGTATCTTCAGTAGATGTATCTAAAATATCCATTTAAAAAAAGGAAACAGGAAAACTTTCTTCAGTACAAGAATTAAACTGTATACAATTAGCACAATACATACATTTAAGATCTGCAGGTAGACCAGGATATTTCCTTGTTTGAAATCATAAGCAAGAACTAGCAATTATAAACATCTTATTTAATAACTCCTAAATGACTATCATCATGAGTCTGACTGTTATTGCTATACATAGCTCCAGTTTCAGTCCTACCCTGGAAGCTGAAGGCAAGAAGAGAGTGTGACATAACACAGTTCTTTACCCTGCATTAACAGGAATAGGTTAGAAACACTTCATTAGAGAAAGGCTCCACTGCAAGCAAAATTTCTCCATGACTCAACACAATAGAAACTAAAAGTTCCACAGACCTGAGATAATCAGGGTGAGAATTTAAGTTTCTTGTTCATGATTTTATAAATCTTGATTTTATAAATCTACTTAAATTTTAATTTTTGTATCTATATATTCTAAAAATTATGAATTTATAGTTTAGGAAAAGCTTTTGAAATATGGGGAGGGGAAAAAAAGCATTTTTTAACAATGGTATTAAAACTCTACCCAAGTTTACTAGCTTTTCTGAAGTGCTGACTTCTAAGGTTGGTGGGAGGCGGGGTGTAGGGGAGGGTCTGTGGAATTGATTTATTTTTTTAAAAAAAGAGTAGATACCTTGCTGCAACCTTGTCCTGCAGACAAACATTCACAAAGCACACAAAAAATACAGAAGTAAAATGTTAAAAGATAGGCTTCTGAGTTATAGGTATCACACATTAAAGATATTCAGAGGAGTTGTACCAAAGATTAGGCCAAGAAACTTCAGGCTGAAAAAATAAGTATCAACATCATTTTGAGAAGCAAAGTAAAAGTATTTAAAAAAAAAAAAAAAAAGAGTGTTTGCAATCCAGATTTATGAAACCTGGGAGAATTTTTTGTCTCCCAAGAACTTCAGCCTAAATGTTAAGCATGCAGATATTAGTGCTGGATTCTATCATCTGAACAAGGATGAACAACTTCAGTTCAGTGGAAAATTAGTCTGGTAGCTAGAGGTGAAAAAAAAAAAAAGAATTAAAAGAATGTTTTTTGCTTATGAAGCCTAAGGCTGTGACATGAAATATATCACAAAAGTGATTATCTGTAAAACATAGGTTTAGATTTACATTTTCATCTTACCATTGATGAGATTTGTTCTTTGGAATACTAATTATTTTACCCACACTTGCTTGTCTTCACCCACCTTTGTTTTTTTTCTAGAAACTGAATAGAAAAATAGGGTTGGAAAAGAAGGTAACAATGTAAAACATTAGATAAGATTAAAATGATCATTTATGACAGCGCCTTAGAGTAAGTGCCTTATTCATAAATACAGTTTTGTTTTCCATGTTGTTTTTCCCCTTAAGGTATCGCTGGTAAGATAAAACTGTTGCTAAACAGCACCATGGTCCAATAAAGCACAGTGAGCTGGCAGGCAGGGAAATCTCGTTTCAGGTGTTCCTGTAACATGCTGTGTTCTAATTCTAGCCATGACCTTTACCTTCAGCAAATCAATGCAACTGTTTTTCCCAGGCCTATCTTGCAGGATTTTATTTTAAACCTGGATTGAGGCCGTCTCACATTGTTTGTTCACAAAGCACCTAGTTCAACAAGTGTTAAGGTGCTGAAGTACTACAAAGGAATACAACCTGCTTTTTGTGTGTGTGTGCGCGCACGTGTATAAATATATATAGCTACTAGCGCTTCACATTAATTTAATTTGGCTAACAGCGTGAAGAGGGAAGCAAAAAATTGGATCTCTGAGGGTGGAGGTATTTAGCTTAAGAGAATTATGGATGCCTGGACAAAAGCCTAGCAAACCATAACTCAATTACAATATTTAAAACAAAAACTTTGATAAATTCCCTTATTTTGATAAAAAGTCTGTAACAACCACTAATATTTAAGACAAACACACACAATAATAATTTCTTTGTTCTTGTATTAGCTATTAGAACATTTGTTATTCTATGTGATATGTAGAAAAACTCACTTTCCACTGAGGAAACTCTGTTCCAAGCTTATTCATCTTTGCCTACGTGACAGAAATAAAAGCAATAGTCAATTACTGCACATCCTTTACAAACACCATACCTGCATGCAGACAGACTATCTAAAGAGGTCGAGTAAATAATTTGCTCTTTATTTTATACTTGAATGCTAGTCACGAAAAGTTTGTTACAAGTGAACAACAGTTTAAAATGTTATTTACCACCTTTAGATTATGAAACAGATCCAGCACTTGAAGTAACACTGTAAACGCACAGATTTGCCTGAACAGTTATCCCTCTGGTTCTTGAAGGACCAAGTGCAAACCAGCCTGTCAATGCACTGACCCATCACAAAGTTTATTCCAATAAGAGCTGAAAATAAAAAAGGTCACACATCAATTAATCTAGGAACCCCATAACCGTATGCTCTTCACAAACTATTTACATATTTACATAGAATATTGCTAAGATTGGTCTTTAATTTATTCCTATAACTGACACAGCACACTGGATCATATATGGTTATTTCAGTTACCTAAAATTAATGAACCAGCATCAAAGTTGATGGTAAAAAAGCTTTAGTGTTTTGATTCACGATTTTGAGATTTACTTGTGAGAAAAAAATATATCCACTGGGTTTGAACTAATTTTTATATCACCAGTTGCTTCCCAAATGATTTATTTGTGCAAGTCTCTACCGAATTCAAACAGATATGTACGGATTCATGCTAATGGAGGATTTAGCCTAATAAACTACATTCAACACAAGCCATTCCATATTATTCATATTAATTAAAAAAACCTCTTCAAATCTTCACCCTATACTTGGAATTTCCCATCCAAAAATGCTGAAACTCCACATAACTTGGTATGTGCGTCCTAGCCAATGTAAGGGCATTCATCTTCAAGCCCACTGACATACTGTGGCATCTGACAATGACTGAACTGTCTTCAAAAGTTACCACATTCAGCACTTTGCAGATATATGTGACACTGGAGATGCTGTTGAAATAATAGTGAATTATTTCGTACTCATTGTACCTTAAGAAATATAAGTAGGAGTCAGCATTCTTACAGTCTTTCACCAAAAGCTACATTGTCTTTTGCATACTATATTTTCTTCCGCTTTACCAAAGGCAAGATTGAGTCTTAACACAAGAACACAAGGCAAACCATCACCTGCATTATTCCACACTTGCATGGCCTTAGTCTCAGATTTCTGTTTTGAGCTTTCTGAATATTTTACCAGGACTGCTGCTTTCTCACACATTCAAAGCACTGAGTTGAGGTTGAATATAAAACATAATACCAAAGAACCAAATAAATAATGGACTAATAACTATAGCCATTACTCACTGAAAAATTACAAATGACAATACTAAAGTTGAAATGTTATTTTAAAAAAGTTGTAAAACATTAAGAAATACAAAACCTATAAACATACTTTTATAGATAAGCTATTTGACCCATGTTCCTGAACCTCAAATAGGTTTTTAACCTATAGTTTTGTAATCCTCTAATTGGCTCAAGATAGTGAAAACACAACTTTTCTGAATCCAAAACTAATTTATAACACACAGCCTTGGGCGATAAAAAAAAAAAAAAAGTCTAGAATATCATTTCTAACATCAGACAATCTTTCAGATGAAGAAATATATTTTTACAGTAACTTACAAATTTATAAATATTTAAGCTGCCATAATTATTACCATCTGACATCTGTCACTTTTCACTATACATTTTTCCTCAAGTGACAGCAGCATTCCTCCTGAGAGCCACAGTTCAGAATTTTGAACAGTCATGTCATTTTACAGAGGAAGAGACACTGCACAAGAAAAAGCAGGATCCTATTACAATTTTTGTCTCTGTTTGCCTGCATGAAAATTCTACTGAGTTTGTCTATGTCAGGTCATCAACTGTCCAAGTTATTTCCACACCTCTTTAATAGGTGCATAAGTGAAAAGTGCAAATAAAATTAATTCAGAATCGATTTTATGTCTAATATTAAGTATTGTAACTTTAATACTGCTTGTGTGGTATCAATAATACATATTAAGCTTCAATTTCAAAGGCATTCCTTATATGAAATACGTTACTCTAACTAATAACCTTGCCTCCATTTCCAACCAGGCAATCTCACAAGTTTGATATCAATTTATTTTCTTCTATTGCATTTTTCTCTCACAGACCTCAGCTATATTTTAGCTGTATTTCTGTCAGCTAGGCTCTGTGACGAAAGTAAGGCATTATTTATTTTGTGTCTCAGCTCCTTGTGAAAACAAGAACATATTTTGTATTGGATATATTTTCCATTGACACCTATAAATGAAGTCTGCCCTGTAACTAAGCATAATTCAGAATGGAGCTAATCCAGAAAGTTGTGTTAAGAGGTTTTTTATATTCTCTAAATGTCCACATTTTCTATAGAAGTCATAGCAAACAAAATAACTTCAGCATTACTTAGGACTGAATTTCATGTTTATTATCAAGATGCCAAATAGTGCCTTACTACCCAGGTTGCCAGCTTAAATCAACAAAACTAGTAATACCTAGAAATTTTTTTTTCACTCATATTGATGGAATAAAGGGACCAAAAGTATCTCAAAAATGCAAAAACTTTTAAGCAGGTTAAATAAGCTACACCAAGAGGCCATATGACACTGCAGATTAGCGCAAGACAGGAATGTGTGAATGCTACTGTTCTTGGTATTACCCAGATAACATATCTAGCAGCGTTTTTGCTGGTGCAATTAATTCCCTACAACACTGTCAACTGTCCTTTTCATTCAACGTAGAGGGATCTCCAACTTCTGGAGACACAAGAGTCTTTTTTCCCTATTGTTCATACAGTTAGACAAGGAAAAATAAAGGGTGACAAAAGAAATGTAGCCAGTGCAGAACAGTCAGGAGTGGAAGGGGGGACCATGATTCATTCTGGTGAGTTAGTTATTTAAAACACAGATGGTTCATGACCTACATACTAAAAACTGCCTGCAAGGCACCTTTCCCTCACTATGACTGCACTCTTGCAGAAGCTGCATGTCCTGTTTTCACCTCAGCAAGTGACTTTACCTTCTCTTCTTCATTTGAGATCCAGAAATCTTTTCCCCTGAATGGGAAAGCCAGACTCTTTAGTGCCTTTTTCTTCCATCTCCATTCTTGGTTTAGTGGACAGCCTTTCTTCCACATGCTCTCTCCCACTAATGCTTAGTTCCAGCAGTGTCTAAATGCAAGTTTACTGGGAGAAAGAGGGAAAGGAAGAGAGTAGCCCATGCTGTATTCACCAACCTTGTGCATCCCTCCAGATCAGGTGACCTTCTGATCCTTCTGATGGAAACTACTTCCAGGGCAGCAGAAGCCTTTGCCCAAATGCTCTGAAGAGTTAAAGAAGAAAGAACCCAACCCGCCCACTTTCCAGTATTAAAATATTTGTTTTACACTAGTATAAAACAACTAAGAGATAAAGAGATTAACTGACATTTACTTTGATTTTTGCAATGTTAAATCAGGTTCTCAGAGGAAGGTAGTAAAGGAACATGGAAAAAAAACCCCAGCATTCCTACAGGATAATAAACTAATTAATATGTGGATAGCTAAAAGAATATTTTTCTCCAATTAGTAACCCGAAGAGCACATTTGACAGCGTGAAGCCCTCAAAACTTGCTCCTTTTACAGATCTTCTGTCTAAACCAGCAGCACGCTTTAATAATTTGAGTGAGAAATACTGAGAAAGTAGCATGTGAAACAGCCAGCTACATGCAACTTTGATGTCTTCTCTTTCTCTACTCTTGAATATTGTGGTCTGATGAAGTGAAAATCATTTCTCCGCTGGCAGAGCTGCAGGTTTTTTCTGCTAGAAAACATACAGCTGAAGAGCTTCCTTGGGTTTTTCTCTTTTGGGTTTTCTTTTTCCCTGGGCTTTAAATCTGATGAAGAAAGAAACTCTGCAGGCTTCCCCTTTACAGGAGACAGAATCCTGCAGATATTTGATTAAGGTGATACCTATTCTCCTGCAGATAAGTAAGACTGACAAACAAACTAGACAACTATGTCACTGAACACAATCCAGTAGCCCACATGAATATATTTTTCTGTTGACAACTTATTTAATACCAAAAATAGATTCTTCCTTAGTTGTCTATACACTGCATGTCTAGTTCATATCCTATTGCAGAATTTAGAAACCAGCTTTGAGGTCTTGCCCAGCAAAAGTGACTATTTAAGAACAGCAGGAGGAAAACATTCATTTAAGCCATGAGGAGCCACAGTCAATGCCTGTTTGAAAAAAAATAGAGATTTCTACTAGTTTCGATGGAATCTTCCTCAACTCCAACCCTCAGAATTAGAAACGTACAACAGTGGAGGGAGCTTAGGGGTTTTTTTGAGGGAGGAGGAGGGGAAGATAAGCTTTAAGAGTTCAAGGTAAAAATCTTCCTACTTTATGTAAGCATTTTGGGCTTTATGGAATAGTAACTGTCTTTCTTCAACTACATGAGACAACATAGTTTAATTTCCAGTGTAAATCCAAAACGTTTTGCAGTGTTTTTTCTTCCTTTAATAAAGATTTTAAAAAATGAATGCCTGAATTCGCTTTGGGTTTCAAGATCAGTCACATTTTGGAGGCAAGGAGGCAAAGAGTTAAACTGACAGAGCAACAGCCTCTGGGCTTAGAAGCAGTAGAATAAACAGCAGGATACTGTGGATATGTGATGTCCACTGATCAGAACCAACTTAAAATAGGGCATGTTAGATAGTTTATGTTGCTTCAGTGGGTCACTTTAATTAACACCAAGCAGCGCAGGACGAATTCTACAGAAATAATGAACTTACCAGAAGTAGTACTTCTGTTTTAGTTCTTTATATATTTGTAAAGATATACTTTTTACTTAAATAAAATCTTTAATGTTAAATTTAATTATTATTACTATTATTAGCAATCCTAGCAAAAAATTAGCGCTTTATGGCGAGGAACTATTATTATTTATGGGAAAGAATATTGAGAAATTTGAGAATATTGAGAAATTCGAGAATATTGAGAAATTCTGATGTTGGGAGAAAACATTTACCTTTATTTTCAAAAGAAAAACAGGTCACCTACTAATTGAGCAACAGAAACTAATTTACAATACTACCATGCACAGAACCTCAACTTCAAAGAAATATTTAAACTCTGGAAGATAAATCGATTATAACTAGTAAGTAACTATCCACTACACAGCCTCACCTTCGTTAAGCAGATTTTCTAAGAGTAGTGATATGGACCTTCGCAATCTGAAGAAAGTGCAGTTATTGAAATCTATTTTTTCATAATACTTTTATTACCAGGTAGTTTCTTTAATTAACAGATGGTTGCTTTAATACCATCTGCTTGGCATTATCCTCAGTAGGGCAAGGAAGTGACCACCTTCTCTTTTCTGAAACCAAATTTCCATTGCTAAGTTAATGAGAAGTTTCGGTGACTTTCTGACAGATTTTACTGAAAATTGCAGCAACCTTATTAAAACAGAACTATTCATATTTTGTTTCAACATTGAGAGCATACAAATGTCCAGACAGAAACTGGCACCAACATCTACTTAGCAGACAAGTGATATGTCCAGTAATTCCAGTTGAGTGCACTGGACGGAATGCTTTTCTTACATCAAAGAATGCGTTTTTGTGTATCTTGACTCAGAATCATCATACAGCACTTCAGCACAAAAGATGAGAAAAACAACACAAAACCACACTCAGACACAGAGAGGAAAAACAATAAAATGGAAAAGGCACCACTTTTAGTGAACCCATAGTAATTGCTCGTCAAAACTAGTGAGGTAATTGAACATAGCAGAAGGAAGAAAAAAGTGACCTTTAATTAAAGTACTTTTAAGGTAAGCTTTGACAGAGAGCAATTCTAAAGATGTTCTGAAAGATGAGAGTGGACAGGTTTGTTAGCATTGAGTAGATACAGGAATAGAGCCATACAACACAACTGGGGAAGCGTCCATGACTGGAGAAGTAGATATGAAGGGGAAGGAAATGCACACCTTCTCTATTTGATGGATTATGTTTTTCCTTGAACTTTCTGTGAAGAAAAAAAGCATCTGTCCTGGCTAGTAAAAAACTAAAAGCAGAATGATGTATCAATGCACTGTCCACTGGAGAGCTGGAGTGTGCACCATTCAGAGGTCTGAGGAGTCTGTGGATCCTCAGAGCGAGCTGCTTTGTTGAACAAATTTTATTTTATTTTTTTGTCGCTGAGGAAATGGCAGTTGATTTGCAGTGCCTGTCTTGTACTAGGTGAGATAAAGAATGGTTGTGTATGCACAGTTTTGGCCTGGAAGTGCTCTGTGGCATGCCTAGAAAGACAGTACTGTAAACACTTAAATATTTTAGGTCCAGAGACTCATTGATAGAATATCTCATGTCAGAGAAGCACACTGGGAATTCCACCACTAGGTATAGGCAGAAGCAGCACAAAATATTGGCCTGCTACGAAAAGGGAGTGTTTGGGCAGAGAAGAAGAGAAGTAGAAGTAAAGAGTGGGCAAAAGAAGGGGAAGAACCACCTGCATACAGGAACAGAGAGAAGGAAAGGACAGAATGCAATTGATGAACAGAAAATAACAGACTTTGTAGATGACAATAACTGTGTCCAGATCCTGCTAAACAGTTATGGCAAAATTCCTCCCCAAATGTTTGCCAAAGGTTTATTTAGCAAATTCAAAAATAAATTTTTAATGAAAACAGCTTCTGGACTGGAAGGAATCAAAATATTACCTCATATGACCTCCTGTATAACACGGATGCAAAACTCGGCAATAATCATGGAATCGTTTAGGTTGGAAAAGACCTTTAAGATCATCGAGTCCAACCATAAACCTACACTGACAAGTCCACCACTAAACCATGTCCCTAAGTGCCATGTCTACATGTCTTTTAAATATCTCCAGGGATGGTGACACAACCACTTCCCTGGGCAGGCTGTTCCAATCTTTGATAACCCCTTCCGTGAAGAAATTTCTCCTAATATCCAATCTAAACCCCTCCTGCTGCAACTTGGGAACATTTCCTCTCATCTTATCCCTAGTTACTTGGGAGAAGAGACTGACCCCCCTACCTCGCTACCACCTCCTTTCAGGTAGTTGTAGAGAACAATAGGGTCTCCCCTCAGCTTCCTTTTCTCCAGGCTGAACACCCCCAGTTCCCTCAGCTGCTCCTCAAAAGACTTGTTCTCTAGACCCTTCACCATCTTCGTTGCTCCTCTTTGAACACACTCCAGCACCTCAGTGTCTTCCTTGTAGTGGGGGGCCTAAACCTGAACACAGTATTCGACGTGTGGCCTCACCAGTGCCAAATACAGGGTAACAATCTGTTCCCTAGTCCTGCTGGACACACTATTCCTGATACAGGCTGGGATGCTGTTGGCCTTCTTGGTCACCTGGGCACACTGCTACCTCATATTCAGCTGGTTGTTGACCAATACCCCCAGGTCCTTTTCACCAGCCACTCTTCCCCAAGCCTCTAACGTTTCATGGGGTTGTTGTGACCCAAATGCAAGACCAATAGTGTCAACTTCTTCAGGAAAAGCTGTTCCACAAAGACCAATATTTTTTGTGAAGACTCCAGCTAAAGCCCAAGCAGAGGTCTTTGGAAACCTGCTTTGACTCCTGCAAGATCACTTCATTGGCTACTATGCAGTCTGGGCTTCCAAAGCTTGTGACAAGGGCTTGCCCCAGCAGTAGGACAATACCGCTCTCAGAGCTTAATACAAGGCCTATACAGAAGCCGGAGTCACAGGAAGGCCTTTTCTATTGACTCTGTTTCTCTCCTTCATGCTCTGCTCCAAATCATGGAGTGGACCTGAGAAAAGGATTGTGACTGGCAGCTGTACCCTTTCCAAACTATTGCCTTTTCCTATGATTTTCCAGGTAACAATTCGAGAGATAACAGACTAAGATGATGCAACATGCTGTGCAATGGATGTTATATTTAGTTGCACTTTACTCCATAGTAAAGTAGCACCTCCGAGAAAAAGGAAAAAATGTCAGAGGCTTCTGCTTTAACCCAGTTCAGTTTCTTGAAGATGGTGCTCTCAGTGCACTGAGGTTCACCTTCTTGACCTTCCTTCCATAGCAGAGTGGCTCGGGGCTGCTGCTGTGGCAGCTTTTTTGCAGTTTAAACACCTAACAAAGGTAATTGTTCAGGGTGCAGCTGCAAACAATATTAAAACAAAAGAATGCAAACCAAAATTTTCATTCTCTGCCGGTATGTCAAGGAAATCTGAAAATATTAGCAATGCTTCAAAAGCCTTTCTAAAAATCTGAGCAGGTAGCAGGCTATCGCTTCAGGAAAGTGTTTTTACTCAGGTTCTATCTCATGTCACAGACAATTCTGAAGGTTCCTTCAACACCTTCCTTGGCTGCTATTGCTTCAAATTGAAAAAATAATGACTATTTTATAAATTACTATTCACACATCTATTATCAAAGAGGACATTCATAGTTACTTATCCAAACATATCAATTTTACATCTGTGGCTTTTAAAAGATTATTTTGGTTTACCAGAGAGAAATCTTAAAAATATCACGGCTCTTTTCACAGAAGAGAACAAGAAGCAGCATGGCTGCTTCGTAACAAATATTTCCGCCAGAGTTTATATAAACAAATATTCTTAAAGCTTTTCATTTGTTGGGGTACAAGTACTTCCAAGATGTTGTACTTTTCAAAAAAACTTTGACAGAATAAAATGCTGCAGGAGCTGTATACATATCAGAAAACAACAACATTGTTGCCTAGCCCTGTGTTAGGGATAATAAAGGATGGTCCGATTGAGACACGATGGAAAATTACTAGTTGAACCAAACCCAGTATATGTGCCAAGAAAAAGGACCTCAGTACTGTTGCTGCAAAAACTATGTGTGTATCCGTGAGAACCTGACCTTTGAAGAAGACGACGACAAGAAGGGAGTACAACAGTGTAGTCAGGTATCAGACAGCTGCTGATAGCAAAGCTGGATCATGACTCTGGTGAGGCTCGCTGTATGTGCTGGCCACGCGTGCCGCGACTCTAGCCTGTACTTTTCCACTCAATCCGGTGCAAGATATAAGGGGGGGCTTGTCTCGGGATGGAGAGAGACAGAGAGACATGAGCACACTTTGAAGATAGGGGGGACGCCCTGACCACGCTGTGCCTGCCTTCCTCTGCTGTACCAATGCAGCTCCTCGTTATCCTGCTGCTCAGCGATGCTACTACAATCTATGGGGTTGGTAAGACTCTTAAGCAGCTTTTGGGACATTTGGGAACTGCTTAGCAAGGCTTTGCAATAAAGCTGAATTCACTGCTTTTTTTTCTCTCTGTAGCAATGCTTCACAATAAAGCAGTGTTAACCCTTTTTTTTTTTTTTTCCTTTGTGTGGGCTCCAGTTTGTGTGTTGGAATCTTTAAAAAAGAACGGGTTAGAGGCACAGGAGACAACTTAATCATTCTACTATTCACATTTCCATATTGTTTCATACTCTAGTAATCCCAAATGATAGTTTTTGATCCCGCCAAGTTTATGACAAAAAGTAACAAGTCTATGTTCTTGAAGTACTGTCAATTACATTAAGACATCTGATTGTATTATATTTCTTCATTAAAGTGAAAAAGAAGTCAAGAACAGCAAAACGACTGGATGTCACAGAAACAAGTTCCTCACGTGGATGGCACCAAGTTTAAGAAAAATTTCTCCTACATTCTTCCACAACAGACACAAATTGCATCTATAATACATTAAGATTCAAAACACACTGAAAGCTGAGCATGCAGGGATACCAATTTGTAAAAATCTACATTATGGATAAATTCATGCCAGTGGAGGGAAGATAAAGGTTGGGTTTTGGTTGGGGTTTTTGTTGGTTTTTTGTTTGTTTGTTTGTTTGTTTTGTTTGTTTGTTTATTGTTTTTTGTTTGGTTTTTTTTTTTAAATATATTCCTGGAAAACTAATCTCACTGTCTGGTGAACTGTAGATCCAATTTAGAATAAAACACATTTGTCATGAAATGCGTTCATGACAATTTGATATTTTCTGAAAAATTAGCTACTTATACCTCTCTGAAAGATGTTAATGGCTTTAATTACGCTATTTGCAAAACAAAAGCCCTGTAAAAAGTATCAGCTCTGCACAACACCATGAACCGATTTAAAGAACTGTAAACAACGATGTCTTGTACTCAGCACCTTTTATCTTGCAGACTATTACTGACCAAATACTAATAGCGTCAACAGAAGTTTGCTTTAGCTTTAGGGCAGCGTATCACAAGTGCAAAACAAGCATTACAAATCAACATTCAGCTGTTCCTGTTTCTTCCCTATAATTCAAACATTGAGTTTCGCCTGCTTGTTCCTAGAGTCAAGAGTTTTCTGTAGAACTGGAGATATGCATGTATCAGGAAACAGACTGACATCATTTATCATTCTATGCCCACTAGAATTTTCTATCGAAAGACCTTTGTCTTCAAAACCAGCTCACATTTGCTGGAATTTTTTTTTTTCCTCTCTCTCCAGCAACAGAATTCAGACTATTTCCAAAGTCTTATTATGTTATGTTATCACAGCCACAGTAGTGTAATTTTCTAGAACTACATCACAACATGTTATTTTATTAAGGATTTTCTTAATAAACTTAAAAGTTATCTTGGGCAGTTGAATTTTCGTATCTAAGTATTAGAAAATTAGTCAATTTTGAGAGTGGAATGTTGGAATGAAACAGTTTGAGCAACACTGAAAATTTAAAAAGTCGAATGTGTCATAAGTGGCTGCAGATGGATTTATAAGAGTTCGTAACCTCTATTTGAATCAGAGATGCAAAAATATACACAACAGTCAAAATTACCATGTTTAAACTTTACCTTTAGAATGGTACTTCTTAAAAGCTGAATTTCCCACAAACTTGTATCATTTTATTTCATCACATAATACCCCATGCATGAAAAAATGCACATAGGGATAGGAAAACCTTGTTTAAAACCCCAGTATTTCTGTCCTTAAGGAAATTCTAACACTTCAAAGTTGATTTCAGGAAGACAGGAAGTTGACATGCTGAAGTTTATTGCAACATAAAAATTTCTAGAGGTGATATAGATGATCTAAATAGGAAGTAAAAGTTTAGTTTAACACAAGATCTAATTTTAAAAGTGGATTTAAGTAAAATAATTTGTATGTGAATAGTTTTAAAATAATCACAAAATGGGAAGTTTTCTGAGAGACATTTTGACAAAATTATTCCTTAAGAAAGAAAACTCCTGAATATTTTACCAGACTTGTGTAAATTATGTAAGGGACAGCTTTATTTTTTTTTTAAGCCCACTGAATTATTTTTGTTGAGCAGACAATTTCTAATTTTTGTTTAACCATTTTGACAAGAAACTACTCACTAAGCATTACTATTAGACAGTTCCTACAATCAAACTTATCATTTACCTAAAATTTAAATATTTGTTGTATTATATTTGTTGTATAATATCTGTTGCTTTTTTCTGTCTATACCTAGTATAACTTGCTCCAAAATAATTAAATACCAAAACTGAAGAGTTTGATTCCTGCTCTTCAGAGCCAGCAAATGAGTACATTATTTACCATAAGAGCAGCAGGCAGATAGATCCAGACAAGAAACTAGCTAGTATAAAACATTACAATGCATTCAAAATAAGCATAGGTAACTTTAATGTAAAATTATGTGTAAAAGTGGGTTTTTTTTCCTCCTGCCCCTGCCTTATATGCTGGGATTGATGATCTTTTCCAGAGGGGCACAAATTTTTCAAATTCAGCATCTTGAGCAGCATAAGGGGCTGTAATCTTATTTCACATTCTATTTCTTATTTAACGAACAATGACGACTTATTCACAATGACACAGAAATTAAGACTGTGGCTCTGTGAGAAGTCAGAAAAGCTGGACTGCACATATTTTTTTGTCAGAGTAGGAGACTGATATACAGATACATCAAGGACTACTTTTTTTCACCTAAATCAGAAATGAGTAACACAGTTATGAAATATGAGCTAATCTCTGTGTAGGGAATAATTTCTACAATATCCCTTTAGGTCAGTAGGACATGAAAAACCTCACAAGAGGCCATAGGTGTTTTCACTGAAAACCTGTGAATATTTTATTTGCTAATTTATTAGCATATTTAAATTATTTTTAAAGGTATAATCAGTTGCATTAGATAAGTTACATCACTTGCTGAAAGCGTTCTGTTGATAAATGTATGAAGAGTTGACAGCAAGTATATAATTGTCACAAAAAATAGCTCCTGTTAGTCTTGCTGCCTTATAAAGCCACATAGCAGGGGACACTCCAGTGCTAACCAACTATTTTAACAGACTTTTCCACCAGCTAAAACTTTTTGGAGGATATCTGTGAAGTTTTTCAGTGTCTCTTTGGCAAAGTAATATAAATGAAATCTACAGTGAAAGTCAACAGAGAGAACAGTAACACACTGCAGTTCTCAATCGCATGTAAAAATAGCATCTGAGATTGGAAGTGGGACAGACAGGTGTATATCAAAATAAGCCGGCACCTAAATTAATGGAACAATGTGAAGAGAACAACTGAAAGAGGCATATTTATGATTCAATAAACAAGCAAATTCTGCTACCTATTTAGGTGTTAGAAATCCTGACATCACTAATTAGCGAGAACACTGATGAGTAAGGTCGCATAGCCACTTTGAATCCATTAAGTACAGTTAGTAGCTAAGCTGAAAAAACATGCAACTATTAACTACATGGCATTTTAAGGAAGAGCCCAAGCACCTACTGTGACATTAAACAAAGCGATTCACTGCTGTGCTTCTATACAGTTATTGCAAAGCAATACTTAATTTTTTTCATGTTCTTTGGTAACAGAATGCAAACCCTTTGTCTAACTAGAAAACACTTGCTGAAAATTTGAATAATGCTATGAATCCTTTATGCAATCAGATTTTTTATTTACCTTGCTGCCTAAACCTCTGAGCTGTACGGGGAAAAAGCATCCAATAATTGCTCCACAAACACAGGGCAGGGCTATTGTATTAGCTGGTATAGCGCAAGTGAACACGTTTCTGGCTACAATTTGTGATGACTGACTATAACACAAGCAAGAGAGAAAAAGGTATCTCCAAAAGAACAATAACTTACTTATTTCACTAGAAGAAACTTTTAATGACTGACAGAAAAGTCATGAACAATTTCACCTTCTGACTTTGACTGTGCAGGCTTTCTGATGACTACTGAAATGAGACAAACATTGGAAGGTGCAAGAGTATAGTATAGGAAGAACGAAAAGGCTCTACTCTGCGCTACATTCCTACGTATTTCTCCTCCTGCATATTTATCTGCTAAATGAAAAGCAGTTACATACTGATGCATTTAAGAAAAAATACAACAGAGCTGAACTTCAGGTCCTATTCATTAACATGATTTCTTGGCTGGTACCTTTTAGCTTTAGGTTCCTTTTGTACTATTACTTATTTCAGAATGAAAATGATTTCATATCCTCAGCCAGCTGTGTTGTAATGACTTCAGTATCCAATTTTTGCAGGCAACAAGCTCTCAGGACTCAATTTCTTCAATAATTTTTACTGTAAAAATACCATAATCACCAATAGATTTATTTCTAATTAATGTAATGATAAACTATTTATTAGAAAATTAATTTACTACAAAATTATCTGTCTTAAAAAGAAAACCCACACCAAAAAACCCACCTCCAAGTGAGGTTGAGTCTTATGCAAGGAAGACTTGATAATAATTTGGCAGATCAGTATACCCACATAGCACCCAGTTAAAGTCACTGTGTTTCTGGAGTTGCAGAGGTTTTTTGGTGCACAGTAAATTAGATTATCTGGATCTGAATATGTAATTCACTTCAATATAAAAAACCTTTTCAAAGGACTTACAAGAATTAGGAAAAATCTCATTGTAAGAAGAGCTCATGCTTCTCCCTAGAAAAGGTATATAAAATATATGTAAATCTTCCATACGTGTAATTCTGGCTGTTCTTTCAGTTACCATTAGCACGACAAAGACTGAACTCTTCATTAGTTATTTCTGTCAAATTTAATTTAGGGGACTATGTTGCTCTCTATGCACTATAAAGTCCTGTTCATTGAATAGTACTGAAAATCACATGGAAATAATACCTCTCATCTTTTCCACTTCCAAATTCAACAGGTACTGGGAACGCATTGTTCCCCTGTGTTGGACCATTATTTTTTGAGATTGTCTCTTTGTACATTTATGAGAACAAGCTAGAATAAAAGCGAAAGTATGTAAGCACTTTCTTCATTCCACATTAGGGGGTTCCTTTTTAAGCTGACCTCATCTCATGGTCATGAATTTCAGCATAACCTATTGCAGGGAGATCTAACTTCCATTTCAGATGTTTTTTTCCTCCTCCTGGGAACAGATCTGAGGTCAGGAGGAAGGAAGGAATAAAGTATGAAAGAACATAGAGAAAGCACTTCTTTATGCTTCTCTACTCTTCTGAAAAAAGGCTGAGTGGCAAAGCAATTTGGATACTTGTAATGAAGATAAAAACTGAATGGAGTACTGACATATATGTAGTTTAATGCTCAAAAGCCTATAGTTTTCCACAGAATAGCAACCTTGACAGTAATACTGCATGAAGTAGCTATTTGTTCTTTATTGTAGAACCAATGTTATTGATTCTAAGATTAACTGTGTGGCAAAATGGGAATTCTATCTCCTGTATAGACTGGTTCACTTTTGACTTCTTCAGTAAATGATCCTCATATTGAAATACCTACAAAGACAGTAGCCATCTAGACTTTCTAAGAAAAGCCTTTTAGCCTGTAAAGAATGGCCTTTGTCAGCTATTTGAGAAAAGCAGACTATAGATTAAAACATTTTCAACAAAATAAGCAGTAGTCTTTTAATTTGAATGCAAGTATACTTTTTATTCCCATTGGCCAGGAAAGCATGGGTACTGAGGAGGAATTTTTTTTTTAAAGGATCTTAAAGAAGAGAATGTAAATCAATAGAATTTTCTAGAAATTACTGCAGAAAACTGTAATTCATATAGAAAATATGGTTCAAAATCTATTTTTAAAAAATTATAAAATTTCTTCCAAAGTAACAGTGCTTCCACATGACATAGACAAGGAGAATCTAACAGACCTACAGTGGAGACATAATTCCTGCTAATTTTTGTGGTACCAGACAATGCAGTTGTTTGCAGGAACCAAGCACCTGACAAAGCTAAGACTTCTACCACCAGGAATTAACTGAGAAAAGGATGTCTCTTTTCAAACCTTTCTAATAAAGGTCAGATTCTGATCTCTTTATAAAGAGTAGTACCTTATTCCATGACTGAATAATACTTGTCTCAGTGGGAGTATCACTTTAAGCATTCCACTAGCTGAATAAAATCATAGAGAAACCATAAAGAAGAATGTCATGATGTACAGATTTTCCCAGAAACCTGATCTCAGCCAAATCCATTGTACTAAGTCTGCACCACAGACCATACAACATAAAATTATTCTGGGATGAATCCACAGAAGAAGATTTTGTCTTAAGCTCTTGATTATTTAGTGAGACAACGTAAACCTTAATTCAAGAGCATAAGAATATGGAAAGCAACATTTTAACTATTTTTCTGTTATTTATATAAGAGCTAAACAAACAAGGAACATACGGCTTTCCTCTAAAAGTGAAATATGCCTGGCATGGCAGTAAACAGAAATATGCAAGGCATGATGAATATTCCTTAAGAATCAAGAAAATAAAATAGCTCTTTATAGCCATCGGGTGGGCTTCTAAAAGTGAAAAAGTTGAAGAAAATTATTGAGAAGGTTTAGACCCACAGGCAACACAGATCTTAAGATTCTGACTTTTCATAAATGCTTGTGCTTTTGATAAGCAAGTTATATTGTGTAAACATTTTATCTGTATCATAGAATCTGTCACTGTTTTTCAAGAAGAAAAGCTCTACAGGGTCTTGATTTTTCATTTGGGAAAAAGAAAAGCAGGTGTGGGTGAAAAATTTAGGCTGTTTTGCTTTATACCATTACAGCTGCAATTAAAAATATGCTATGCAATATCCATTTGATTACTTTTTATATTAGTTAAAGTCTGCTATCTCCAGTGGACACTCTAGACCAAGGAAAAAACTTCTAACATTACTGTGTACCTACATGGTACAGATTAAGGACACATTTTATACCAAACCTTGTCAAACTTGGCTAGTGTAAAACTGTTAGCCACACTGGTACTTAAAAATCCAGAATGAATTTAATGGAATTTTACCTAAAGTAGCAGAAAACTACTTACCTTAAGAGAAAGCTGATTTGTACGGTTTTGCTGAATTTTTTTCTAGTCATGTACTATGGAAATTGACTGCTGAATCTGATCTGCACCGGATTAAGCTAGTGTTTTATAATTATAACTGAATATCTATCTGCACAGCAAATGGCTATATACAGTTGGACTCTTTCCTAATTCATTTGACGTTTCTGAGGGACACTGATTTTTTTAGATTTATATGCAATTTCTTCCTAAAGCACAAATCTTTAAAGTGGTACCATTTGTCTATGAAATGCAAATACAAATGATTTCCCAACGCCTACGCAGATGAGCTGTGTTCTTTATACAGAAACCACTTTTCAATTGTTTAGTAGAAAAATGGTTCTACCTGAGAGTCTTGGTGGATAAACAGTACAGAGACAACAGGACTGACAGGATATAGGTGTCGTTGCTCTGCTAAAGACTTTCCAAGGCAAGTCACTTCAGTATGGGCAATAAAAGGGAGCTTAAACCTCACTGAGTAAACAGGAAAATAGGTGGTAAACATCTAAGTATTTTTGAAGCCCTAGTCCTTTCCTCAAAACACATAGTAAGATGATCTCTACATCACTTGAAAAGAATATATGTAGACTAAATTATGCACATTAGATAATTAAAAATAGCCTTAAAAATCCAAAAATTTAGCATGATGTTTATCTCTGACCAATGTCCATACCACAGTTTCAATCATGATAAAATGTAACCTACCAAAGTGATATAAAGGAACCTCATATGTGGCAGATTGGTACTTCAGTTTCTTGAGAGAAACAAACAAATAAAACCATGTACCATATATCTGCTTCTCAGTGATTGCTTTAGCTTTTAATATTATATTGAGATGAACAAATTGTGATTTCCAGTGCACCAGAAGCCTTCCCAGTCATTTCAGTTCACTGATGAACAAATTTTCTGAATCTCCCACAGACAGTTAAAAACTGCCAGGAAAACTGTCCTGTTTCCAGCCATTTACTTGTGAAATTACATGCTCTTACTAAACCACAATATTCTACAATTTAGTATAATTTTTCATCCTCTTTTGTCACAAATCAGTTACTCACCACTGGCTAACTGCATAAGTTATCAAAAGCAAGTTCAATTGGAGCGTTATACGCTTTAATTAAAGATAACACCAGTATCCACAGTCAAATTTTCAGAAGAATTTGCAGCTTGTTTAGACACCAACGGGAAGGTTTATTATCAAAAGAATTAAATATGCAGTATCATAAGCATAGACAGACTCTTAAGTTAAGCTCAACTATTTCCCTCTTTTCTATCACATCAGGTAAAGAACTAGGGATTACTAAAAGCTTACATTGTGTGCCAGCATGTAAGAATTGTCACATATACTTGGCTCCAGGTTAGGAAACCAAGACCAAACAGACTATTTTGACTGAATCTGAGCTGAACTTTAAATAAATAACATAGCTCCAGAGACAAAGGTAAGGTGGTCTGTAAATCTGATCAACAGCTTCTTAATGAAAGGTAGCACTGTCTGTGCAATATACTTTAAAGAGCCAAAGGACAAGCCAGGTAATCACCTGAACATGGATGAGTAACTGGTATTTTAGGAGAGGAAAAACCACTCTAAACAAATGTAAGAGTTGAGCTATGGCATAAAGCTTACAGTTTAAGCTCTCATTTGCTTTAACAAACAAAGCATCCATGCACGAAAGAACTGTGATTTAGCAACTACAACCACATGACAGAAGCAACTGAGCAGTCTTGGAATATAAAATGCTCAGGATTGCCCAAAACAGTGTAGCTGATTAGTTTCAGGCCATTTTCATAGCTGACTTGATCAGCTTCAGCAGATAGGGAACCGCTTTCTATGGGCTTTTGTTACACACCTGCATCACATGCAGCTTTTGCTATAAAAAATAATTCAGTTCCTTTAAGTAGCTGTCAGAAAACTGCATATTTCTAAATAAATTCCAATTATTATAAGTTAAAAAATTGCTAAGCAATACCTACTCCTTTTCTCTGAGTCACAACATAATAGCACTAAAATCTAAATATTCATAAATGACTATCATTATCAATGACTATCATTACTCCAAAGGCAAAATTTTCAGAGCATCTGTAATAAACGTGATGCCTTTAGAGGCTTATCCACCATTTTGATACACCGCAGAAAATATATGGATTCTAGACACAGAGGTCTGCAGCACAGGGGAAAGTATCTAAAATGCAGCCCTGAACCTCTAAAGAGTGATATCCTATACAGCTGCGGTAACTTTAATGGAACTAAATCCATTTACATTGGTGCGGCTGAGAAAAGAAAATAAAAAAAAGTATATATAAAAAATTTAAAATGTATATATGACAGCACATACAAACTAAATGGAGGTGGAAAGTATCTGTTTCTAATTATTCTACTATAGAACCAAATTAGCTTTCAAAGCATGATACCCATTTCAACACATTACTCAGTTCACTGCACATGAAATACAGTCAGCCCACTGCGAATTCAATCACTGAAACTAGTATACGTTCTCTTTGGAACATGTGTTGTGGTAAGTCTATCCCCATTACAGGAAGGTGCATTTAGATTCCAGAAAACTGGTTTCACACTGGAATCTTTTGTTCTACTGTAGCAAAATATACAGGCACTATTACTTTAATTATGTAACACAACACACACTATGGGGAGGAGGTGGGGGATTTTTTTTGTTTTAGACTTACCCTCACATCCCAAAACACATTCTTTACCTTCTTTGACTTTAATTATCTGTTGACTTGCAAGAAAAAGGGCAAGCAAGTTTTGTTCTTATATTCACATTCAATACAAATGAAAAAACACAGGATTTGATTAAGAGACTAAAATCACTTAATAAAAAAAAAAAAAAGCAGCAAAACTTGCTTGGAAATATTTCATTTAGCAGAGGTGAAGTGGCGCACAACTTATCCTGTTGCAGACAATCTAATTTGTCAGAAAGGGGTTCCAAATGGTGGCTTGTGACCTGACTGTCTCCAGGAAATTCTTTCAGCTACTTAGTACAGTGGAGAGAAAGGTAGAAGCCAGCGTGACCACAGCACAGTTCTAGATGTGGGGGAGCAGAATGAAAGATTGCACCTGGGCTTCCAGCAGAATATAATGAAATAAGTCAGAAGCTTGAGGTCTCTGTAAGACCATTAGAATACCAGTAAAAAAATTAATTGCGGTTTGGGACAGGTTTCTGCTTCCAGAAAAAATTAACTAGCAAAGATTAAACATGAGAATCATCAGTACAACAAATACATCCCAGTGCAAAGGAAAAAGAAATGGGGATATGGAAATGTTCTTATTCCAGCAGGGATAGGGTTAATTTTCACAGGGAGCTGGGACAGGATACAGCCCACTTGGCTGACACAAACTAGCCAAAAGGGTATTTGATACCAAGGGGTGCCATGAGTATCTAATTCCCAGGAGTTTCTAACTGCTTTTTTTGCTGCAATACATTGGGGATTGCATCCTCCACCCCATCTCCTGCCAGAGCTTGGTCAGGAACTCTCAGTGCAGGCACAAACTGCTGTTTTTCTCCCAGGAAACACTGACACATGGCAAAACCGCTAGGACAAGGCACAGAGGCAGCTGCCCCTATCTGCCTGACCACTGTAACTTACAGACAAACAAACACTGTCTGTCATAAGCTATCTCTAAACCTGGTTGCTAGAGAGAGAACGCACTGAGTTACGGGAGGAGAACACCATCTCTAATGCTTGTGCTGGCTGGGGCATCACTTCCAGAGAAGTAATCCCACAGATCAAATTAAAGTAGCTTTTGATTCTATCGTGCATGTTTCAATCGAAGCAGCATCAGGATACAGAGCAAACTGCAAAAACACACCCTGAACATTCGTCATATTTAAATAATCATAATTAATACCACAAGGCTTCAGAATTAGTGAATTAAAATATGAATTAGGTTGTTAAATATTAACAAGTAAAGCATTTTAACACTCCTTAACTTTTGTTAAATTCCAAATATTTACTACAAATTAAAGCGACTTTAAACGCCATTTACTTCTTAATAGGTTACAAAGAGTTTTTTGATGATCACAAATTTCAGCATTTTCTGAGGAACGCAAGCATCTGTTTTCTGTTCAAAGCTTGCTAATGAAGATGAACGGATGGTCCAGAGCAGCAGTAACAGAAAATGCTGAATTATCCCCCACACCCTCTTGGATACAAAAGTTAAACTTGTTATGGGAAGGGGAATCATCTTGCACTTCCGCATTGTTTTCCATGTAAAGTTCTCAAAACATACTTTGGATCTTAACAAATAAATTTAAAAGAGAGACGTGTTGCAATTCGGGGTGCAGGTTTAGGAAGAGGGAAGGTAAGCAAGAAGCACAACCCCTTACCCAGCCTGCCATAGCACTACGCAGCTCCCTGGGCCTCCCACCTCGCCATCTCATCTCTCATCCCCTCTGCCTCGCTCCCTGTCAGAGCAGGGTGCGCGGGCTGGCTGCACTTTCTGGCTGTGATGGAGGCCGAGGGCAGCAGGCGCCACCCCACAGCCCCCGAGGGAGGTGGGCAGAGAGGGCCGGGCACAGCCGCAGCCTGGGCTGCTGGAGCGAGGCCCCAGGGAGAGGCCAGGCCCGAGGCCTGTGGCCTTATTTTCTGCTTCCCCTTTTCTTTCCTCTCTTCCCCACCTGCCACCGGTAACTAATGCCAATCTCCAAGGGAGTAATCCAAGATGATTTGCAGCTGCAGCCATTTTACTGTTTGGTAAATTGTGCAATGAAACTCTAAACAACCACATCTGAATCCACAACAGGTTAATTTAAAAATTAAGAGGGGCCTTTTCTCACCTTCCCAGCGAAGAGGACAGACAGAGAGTGCACGACAAATGCCATCTCTTCTACAGGATCCATATCTTTCAAAAGAGAAAAAAAAACAGAACCTGAAGGCTGGCATCCTGGAATACCCATTTTGCTTCTTGTGGTTTCTCAGCTTAAAGTACATGAGACCTAGGATATAGGTACTAAGAAAAGGTGCTTCAAGTTTTAGAATAGCTTCAGAACATTATTTTTAATTAGAAAGAATGCTCTTTTACGTGGAAAAATGTAGTTAGGCAGCACAGCAGTGTTCAAGTTAGATGTTGGAAACAACAGCTCCAAGAAAAACAAACTGGTCTCCGAAGTTCCCTCTGGGCCGACCAAAGTCATAAAAAGATTTGCAAATAAATAAACACATTGTAAATTGCGCTGTTCCTTAGACATATACTTAGGCAAAGTGGAGATTTGTACATGCAACCAGGCAAACTGGACTGCTGATTTAAACATTGCAAAGTTATGGTAGTGGCAAAAATACATTCCACGTTCTCAGATCTGCTAGATGAGCTGTGCTGTTGTACCTCAACTGCCTCATCTCCATAAACCAGGCTTAAATTAAAACAATGGGAAGCTTGCATAGAATGTTAAGTCACACTTGCATTAAGTGATTTTTATTTTTTTTTCCTGAACATTACTGCTAATCAGTTGTTTACATATCTAGAATTTGGGTCATATATTTATGATCTGCCTGAACAAATAGTTTAAAGATAACCAAAGTCTGATTTTTAAATTGAATTGCAGGGTTCACAAACTCCAGCTGACACATTCTTTAAGTATTTAATGTTTTATCTTGATTGTTTTCACCACTATTGTCAAAGTAAAGAGGCAATTTCAGAATAAAAGCAGCTGAGTCCAAGTAGTAGCAAGGAATGGTAATTAAAGTAGAGGTATCATGGAAATATATAATGGCAAAACAATAAAACTTTAATGAAAATTTATCATAAAGTACTAACATAAGTCTGAATGTGAAAACAGATTAAAGTAATGTTGGTTTCATAAGTTCTCTTGCTCCTAATGAACCATAATTTTTGTTGGGCTACCATAAAAGTCATTCTTGTTCAGCTCTGGAATTTCTTTCTACTTCATCCCTGACCTTTTGTTAAATATACTGCTCCTTCCCTCATTTCTATAGTCCCAGATCACATAGTCTTGATTAGTTTGAAAATTCATTTTGTTCTTGCCAAAACCAAGAAATAGTCGTTCTCTGTATAGGTTTAAGTTTAGTGTGTTAATTTCTTCACTGTGCTCATCAGATCACCTTAGCGGCTTATAATAAACTAATAAATATAAAAAAAACCCCAAATCCCTTAGATATAGGGAATTTTAAGCTATTGGCAATTAGAATATTTGAAATTAAGGCTTCTAAACCCGACTGTTTTACTGAGAAGACTGTGTCAGCATCTGCGTTTGAGCTGTAACAACATACCAGTCTTCACAAAGTAGAAGTCAGCATAGGGTTGTTTTTTTCTCAAGTCAAAAGCAAGTCATTAGGAAATTTAATTGAAGCAAGACCATTTAATTCCTCTTGATGAGAAGTAACATCTTTTATTCAGTCTGTTCCAAAAAACATGGTCAGCTTTGCCTGGAATCCGACTTTGGAAAAGAAGCTGCTTTTGGTTGACATATGGTTTTGGTTGGTGTATCTCTTTCAATTGTCTGCATGAGATTAGAATTCATATGGTGCGAACATTTTTCTTATTTTGAAATAGCAGTAAACTTCAAGGCAGAAAAACTTTTCTAATCCCGGAATGGAAAGGCAATACATTTAGATCAGCCTTATGCAGAAAAGTCACATTTATCTTGGTCATGGTTTCCAATACATAGGAAAACCCTGCCTGAATGGACTGTTTTCTGTATATCTCATAATATATCTCTTGTAGCTGTTCTCTGAGCGTTCTCATAACAGCTTTCCCTTCAGTAATGATGATTTAATATGAAGTAGAATCATGCTTTCATTAGTTCACTTGTAGGGGCTATCAGTCCAAATGAACTGATTTTTACTTTTTAATTAAATCAGTAAGCACAATTAAACATACATTTGCATTCATTTATTCCATGACAGAAAATAAATTGTTTTAGAGAAAAATTATAACCAGGTTTGGAATCTGTGGGGTTTTTGTGGCAATTATCTCCTGCGATGAACAAATTTAATCTTAAAAGTTTGCCTTAATCCAAAAAAATGTTTCTTTCAGTTTATTGAACATTGGAATTGCAAAGCATCAGACTTCTTGGTTTATGCAGGCACTGAGATGGAATATAGATGATCATTGTAGGTTGCATATATTCATATGTGGGTGTACATGCCATACGCATGAGAGGAAGAAACTGACAGGGAAGGGTCAAAGAAGGTTTTCTTGCCCAGCCTCCTCCTCTCAACATGATTCTGTAATAGGTAGGTCATAAAAGCATTGGTCTGTAATCTCAAAGGGGAGAATATTATCCAAGAAGGACTGAAACAGGATAAAAATTACTAAACTTCATACTACCAAATTGGGCAGATAGGTTTATCAAAGTAACATCTGTACTCATCTAAAGCAAGTAATGCCCATCTCAAAGAGGACAGACAACTGTAGAAGAACCAGGGAAGGATGAGATGAACAGTCAAAGGCATATACAGAGCAGCTTCCTTAAGAGACACAGCTCAAGTGAATAAGACTCTTCGTCCTGGAAAATCATTGAGAGAAAAGTATCTATAGCAGTTTGTCAAACCCAGACAGAACAGCTGTTCACTGTCTCTTCTACTATAAGAGAATAGAGGTCATCAAAAGAAACTGGCAGACACAAGTTCAAAATACATAAAAGGAAATTCTCCACGTAAGACAGTGAAGTTTTGGATCAACTTTCAGCAGGATCTTCGGGATACCTAAAAGTTTACATGGACAAACTGATGAGATGAAGATCCATACAAGGTTGTTTAATGCCATAGCACCACTCCTAATTTGGCAGATGCGTGACCTAAAGATCACTGGATGCTACAAGAGTATTCATGCAGAGTTTTCACCTGATGCTTGCCTGTTCTTATATTCTTCATTGCATATCAACTCTTGGTACTGCCGGAGACAGGGTACTGAACGAGAGGCATCTTTGGTCTCTACTATTACAGCTTTATTATTACATTACTATGTTATATGTTTCTAGGACTCCTTAGGATGAGTTTCCTGGTTCCATGATCACCCTATCATCTCCTTGAGAAAACTCAGCCTTAACTTTACTCCCCCTCTACTCCAAAATGGAGTTCTTCAAAGTCCTGTAAGTATCAGCACATATTTTGCTTCTTGGCTTAAGCAAATAAATTAAGGTCAAACAGGTCTTAGCTTACCTGAGAATGACCTACAGTGAAGAAAACCCCTTTTAATTAATAGATCTATAATATAAAGCAAGTTTTCCAACTTTCAAAATTCTCTTGAGTCAAGAGTAATTACTAGATGCTCCTGAAAGCTCACCTTCACAGACGATCAGTCCTCATTTCTCGCAGCCATGACTCAATTTTGAAATTTGTTTGTGTTTTTGTGTTTTATTTTATTTTCCAATAACAACTTCCTAAGGAATTGGTGCTGTATGAGACAGCCCATGGAGGTTTTGCTGCCTGCACAACTAAGAAAATTATTTATACATTTTTCTGGTATTAAAAGGAGCACTGCTATCCTCTCAGTAATAACTGTCTGATTCCAACCTGTATTATGCTAGCTAGCTGAAAGAGTGAATATCCATCCTATCACAACAGTGTTCAAAATAGTCAGATTCAAGTGAACCTGCACAGTACAGGTCTTGCTATATTTTATGTAGACTTATTATAAAGGTATACAATGTAATGATGCACACAATAACTTTATTCATTTAAGATTTCCATATTTCAAAATTTTGGAAGTATCAAATTCTTTTTTCATTTTCTTCTACTTAATGTTTTAAACCCTTTCAATTGTGCTACAAAATTTTAATAAGTTGAGCTGTAGGCTACACTTACGTGAAGCCATATTCAAATATGAAAAACAATAGTGGATTTAAAGTTAGGCAATATAACTATTCCTAATGAATTCATTATTAAAAAAATGACAATACAAACATTACACAAGTAGGGTCTAGAACAGCAGGGCAGCTATTAAAGTACTAAACTGTAGTCCCTGTGCACCCATTTACTAACAAAGGTCAAAGTGTTTAAGATATCTTGACACAGAAATTTTAAATGGTAAATATGATAATTTTGCAGACACTTTCTGGAAGTTTGTCCCATGGCAAAGGAGGGTAGCAGGAGAGAAAGCATGAAAGGACCAGAGGAACTGATTATTCTATCTGAAAACATAACAGAAAGATTGTTTCATTAGGTTGCAAAATTGAACAAGTAGAATCATAGGGATCTCAAACAAAAGCGGTCATGATTTCCTTCCCAAATTACCACATGACAAGATGTAATACTATTCCTATACTGCTGCTGGTTTTGCATTATTCATTCAGAGTCTGACCTCCAACAGAGAGAAGTCTCTGAAAGAAATATGTAGCTTAACAATCAGAAAGTGAGAAAAACCCAGTACTTCCTTTAGAAACTACCTGGCAAAGTCAGGGATGACTTAGCTGAGGACTAAGGTCACCAGAAGAGTGAGTATTCTTTGCTAAGACAGCTAAGAACAAAGTTACTGTAAAGGCAGAATAAAGAGATAATTGAAAATTTCTCAGTGAACTCCGCAGTATTGTATCAATACAGAAATAAATAGAACTTTCAAGTCATGAGGAGGTCTTCAGGTATCTTTATTTGCATCAGGTTAAATTCATTAAAACTATGTAATGCTGCCTTCAAACCTGACCCACCATGCAATTTCATGAGCTAGGAGAAAGTTGAGAAAGGTCAGGTACCCTTCTCTTGACTTCAACTCTGAAGCTGTATAAAACTGAGATTAACGTGCTTTATATGGCATAATATGAAGTTAGAAAGCGTTTTGCTTCTTTTGCATCTAAGGACAATCCCATTATTTCTTTCCCTACTGTTTCCATCTTCTTTATTTAAAAATTATTTCAGATTATACGTATGTCATGTTTCACCTGTATCAGATTCTAAACTGTATGTGGAAAGGCCGTTTCTTCTTGCCACACCTAGCGCAATGGTAAACTGTTCTGGGATGGACCCTACGTGTTAACACAATATGTATAATTGCTAATAGCTATTCCAAACAGGCTGGGAAACAAGGAAGCCCTAGTTAAATTCTGGGCCAAATCCTGCAGATTTTTTTTCTCAGTGAGGTATTTACCAATGTCACAAATTAAACTTTGGCTGCAAATCCCAGATTTATTTGGGGATTTTCAACTAAGGTAGCAACATTGTTTCTGACTGTAATTAACAAATTAGTTACGTGCAATTTAAAAGATAAAGTGCTTCCCTGTCACACTTCATTTGTTATTCATGAGACAGCATAATCTTTCCTACTTAGCTTTTAAGTTTCTTAACTTAGAGACTCTATGCTAATCAAAGTGTTAAAACTCATACATGAGAAAACGTAAGTAAAGAGATACACAGTAAAAACTCGGATCTCAAATCATACGGAAAAGCATGGGAAATATATACTGTTGTCTCTAACCCTACAGTAAAAGACCAGAAATCAGCACATTTGGGTCCTCTACTTGGTCCTGTCCCTGTCTGTACCACTTTGTGATAATTTCTCAAAACTTCTTTTTGGTAGCCTTGTGTGGATAAATTCACCAACATGTGCAAGCAGCCCAGATGCATCAACATCTGAATACAAACATAGTCTTGAAGCAGGAGTAGCTTTGATTCTGGCTACTGGCATTAAACCAACAGGCTCTTTCATACCAACAAGGGAGAAAACTTCCCAAAATCTAGGACTGCATAAAAAAGTACTTTATCTTCAGTTGTCAAATTCTGGAAACAGCTACCCTACCCAACCTGAGAAAACTGAGGCATACTTTGAGATGGGTTAAGAATGGATTTCCAATGTTTTTTTTAAAAAAGCCTAATTTAGAGAGTGATAATTGCTCTTTCTTCAGAACAGAATCAGGCTGACCTCGAGAAAACTTGGATAAGGACAGGAAGTGACAGTAACCATGAAATGAAGAGACAGCCTTGAGTTCATCTCTGGTTGTCACTGTTCTTTTCGTTTCCTCACATCAGGAAAATTGTAGAATGATTATGGAAAAGTTGAAGAAGTAGGGAGCAAAAAAAAATCCTTTCTTACTGTTCGGGCTTAAGAAAGAATGGATCAAGAATTCTAAACTAGTACGTCAATTTTTTTTTTATAAACATTATTATAAAAATACATAGGTACAGGACGTCTTAGAGAAATGATATTAAAGCCAGGGGGGCTGTATAAAAAGTCAAAACACCGTATCTGCATCACTAGGAAGTTAATTTCCTAAATTAAAATTAGGAGCCTTTTTTAGAATTTCAGCCTTATCCTTGTAGATCCTTGTTACTAAAAAGGGAAACCATTCATTTATATTAAAAGAAAATTAATCTGGTTCAGAGTCTTGGCAGGAATAGTGGGAATGGATTGCTGTTATATCTTCTAATTTGAAGATCTGAGAGCTTCAAATCAAGGGTATCCATGAAACCTTGGCTACCACCTTCAATTAGTTTCAACTTCACAATATGAAACTACTGGAATTTATGAATACGATTGTAAAGTTATTTTCCTGCACTGCATGAGATTTTCATCATGCTTTCCCTTGATTTTTATTCCCTATAGATCATCCATAACAAAATACTCAATGGTGATCAAGATTAGACTTTGACGAAGCTCCACATAAACAGGCTTATGAGAGCCAACACCGCAACTCCCTTGCAACTCTTTCATATCTTGCAGATGAGCTTGTTCTGGAATGTCAGTTCCTGAGTTTCAAGAGAAGTCATCACAGGAAACTGTGTAAGAGAATTCAAGTATCTCATGCTGCCAGGATGTTTCAAGTGAGGCTACAGCCTACATTTAACAAACATACAAAAGACTAAGTTGATCACTGCTGGATTAGGAAAAACTGTGCACAAAATTACAGTCTGATGACAGAATATTTGGGGAAAGCATCATGGTACTTCCTTACTTTTTGTACTCCTCCCTTTACAACTGCTTTTTAGCCACAGTCAGATGTGGGATATTGGACTAAGTGAAGCTGGCTTAATACAGATGCCCTTTGATTTTTACATTCTTAACAGCATCTCCTTTTGCAATGAATGCATTTTTTTTTTTGGTATTTCCAAATGTTTGGCCACCTATTGTGAGCAATAGTGCAGCATAAAATCAGTTAACCTCTATGCAAGCAAATCAAATATAGGTTCCATGTGACTCCATATACACACCTTGCCTGGTGTACGCTGTTTGTTACTGCATCTTGCAAAAGACTTATTACCTGCTGACTATCATCATCTTCCCTTTACTGTGCTGTGTATGTAATTATAGTGACTTATATTGGCTATTTTTATTTACCTGAAATACAGCAAAACAACCCAGTCAAACATTAATGGAGAGGACAAGTAAAACCTCAAGCTCAATGGACTTAAAGAAAAGATCAGCTGTAAAAAAACAATATTAAGCTCACAAGTCTAGTCTTAGTGAATAATATTTCTATACATCACTTCCTTCTATTCTATCTAATTAAAAAAATAACTGCGCTTTCAGGCTAATCAATACACTGCACAACATCTAGAAAATAAACTTTTATTACTGTTGTAGAAACACGAACCTTTAATAACCTGGCTAACAAAGCTTGGAAATGAATTTTCTGTAAATATGACCAAAATATGCAGGTGGAGCATGCTTCCCAGAAGTGGAGCAGCAGCAGATCACTCAAAGTTTCAGCTGTTTGAGCGTGAAACTTAGACTCATGTGATCACTGCCACCTATAGTTCCATGCTTCTGTCATAATTCACCTTACCTTCTCTTCTTATTCCACCAAATATTAATACTAGAAGCAAATTCAGATCCATTGATGATATTTTTTTATACTGGAATCATATACTTAAAGCAAATCTTCTTAAAGTAAAATTCTTAAGTGCACACTTAAGATTAATTTGACAACAGTCGGATAGCTCTGTGCATAAAGCTAAGCACATGCTTTGCCTAACGGAACAGAGATTTCTGGTTAAATGGAAAAGGGAAACAGGTTGTACTGAAAGGTCAACTGCTGAGCCTGAAAGACTGTTGTTAAAGAGGTTATTCGGGAATCGGCATGGACTCTATTTTATTAAATATTTAAACTAATAATACCCCAAATGCTAATAAAAAATGGTTTGATAAAGTATTACCAATACAGAGGATCAGAAAACCAAGAGGAATTGAATAACTTGATTTGGCATACAGAAAATGGAATAAAATACCATTAGTATAGAGTGCAATATCATGTGCTTCAGGACTGATAAAATTTCTCTAAAAAGCCAATGCTCATGTGCAGCAAATCACTGATATTACTCTGTCACAGGGTGACTATGAATCATCAGTGTAAGTCTGCTTTGGAAAAGGATATTGAATTTATCAGACAAAATATTTCTTGAAGAGGTAAAGAAGATCAATACTGTTGTATAAGTCACAGGTAAGATATCTTCCAATATCACATCTGGACGTAAGAAATATTATTTGCGTCTCCTGTGCTCAAATGTATGGCTTCAAGTTGGAATACATACAGAGAAAAGCAATATGAGCATAGGACTGGATTATCTACTTCACAATTTATATCAGAATAGTATGGTTTGTAGAGCCAAGCAAAACTAAGACTGATGTTATGATAATAGATAATTTTCTATAAAAACTATTGAAAGAGAAGGGTAAACATGAGGAAGGAAGAACAACCAGAAAAAGTAAATGCTAGTGTCCACATTACTACAAAAGGATAAGAAACCAGATATTGAAATATTAAGACTGAAAATTAAAGGAATATCTAATTACCCAAGGTATAAAATTCTGGAACAGCTTCTTAATGTTAAAAGTAGTTTAAATAAGCACTGTTTAAATTTCTGAATAGGTTTATACAAACGACTGCCAGAGCCAGCATCAGCATCCTTTCTCAAAGACAAGCTTTACAACATTTTAGGAAAACTTTCGCTCCTTTTTTTTTTTCTTTGGGTTGTTTTCAACAAAGCCTGTACAATATGGGCCTGCACTCAGTTTCACATAGTGCTATAAATTAACACAAACATGCAGCAAGGTACAGCACAATCCAATTCCCTCAAATTTCCACTAGTCAGAATTAGCCAGTAATTTATTCATTATGCTTTTTCCTCTAACCATATTTCTGAAAACACAAGCTGTTAGTTTTACAAAGAGTCTTTGAAATTTGAAATTACAAAGTGGGTTTGAACATAATAGCTATATGGTGTATTTCTCTTCACAGAGGCGGCAAACATTTTAAAATTGTATTTCCAGTTGATACAGTTGAATTTACTAATGTAAGCTATTATCCAACAGAGTCATAGCAAAACATTTTGGCTCTTCTGTCATGAATACTGCTTTTCCGCTCTATACAGTTTTTTCAGCCTCTCTCACTGACCAATTGCCCTCTTCAAGAAGCAGATGCTCCCATTGCCTTCCCCTACATGTTTTTTTTCCTCTGTTTTATTGTTTGGTTTTGTTGTTTGGGGTGTTTTTCCTCCCTCTGACATTTCCTCAAATATTCTTGCCAATAAATTCAGGTATTGCACATTTCAAGAAAACAACTGCATAAGAAGCTGCAAATGCAAATTAACCACGTTTGTTTAAAAACATGAACAAATAGCCTCCAACAATAAAAGGTCTGTGATATTTGTCCTCATTACCACAGTAGTCTAAGTTTCAGTCACATAAATCACGGGGAAGCATACTCTTGACTAGGCAATCAGGGTAGAATGCACGGTAAACAAAAACACCTACTGAGAGCTGAGAAGCAGATGTTTTGGTAAAGGACAGATAAAAATGTAGTTGAAATTCTTATCTGGAAGCTCTGCCTAGAATTTGATGGTTAAATAAAAATCCAAGTTATTTGCTGGAAGTTTTGCTGTCTTATATTGCATGAAGAAATCTATTTTCTATTTTACTCATTCTTCAACAAAAGTATGAAAAGATATAAAACTAACATTTGTGCCAGTTATTAGTCTCTCCTAAGCAGTGATGAAATAATATTGTTCTCATTGCAGCAAGAAAGGAGGAAGACTGGCAGTTAACCCTGGACTAATGCTGTTATGTGATTTAAGTCTTCCTTTTACAGCAACAAGGACACCCAAGAAACTTCCAATGATGGGTGATAAAACATGTTATGGGTTGGTTTTTATTCAGGACAAAACATAATATACTACTAAATATTTAGAATTGCAGTTCATCATTTGTTGATCATTCATGATCTAAATTTCTGTCACAGAAGAGATATTTAGAAGTGTGGATGCTTCCACAAATAGTATTTATTTTATTTCACTGGTCATTACTGTATTAGCACAGAGTAACTTAATTTTTAAATAGACAGATTATGACTAATTAAAGCATAAAACAATATAGAAAAGTGAGAACTCCTCTAATCACTTGGGCTTCTGCTTTAGGACTAAGTGAATTAGAGTCTGGGATCAACTGAAGGAAACCCAACAAGATGAGTCTGATAGGGATATATAGGAAAATCTGGGGTAAAGCGTAGGAAATTGGCACGCACAGAACATTATTGTCACATGTACATTACAAGTTTCTAACAGGTTGCGGTTTAGAGGCTTCCTAAGCCACAGACCGTGCCTTCCACATGGCATTTGATATTTCTTGTTAAATTTTCTTTGAATTAATCAATTGCTTTGAATCCATTTATATTTTTGGCACCTAAAACATCCTATGGTAATGACTTCCAGAGCTGAAGATAAGTATTATATACTTTTTGGTTTCTTTTACACAGGCTCAAATCCCTCAATTCCTTTTCTTTCTAAAAACTGAACAATTATTAATTATTATTTTTTCTAACGCCATGTCACTCAAATTAACTTTTTCTTCTTCGCTTTCCTAAGCTGAAAAGTCTACTCTGTTCAGCCTCTTCCTACGTGAAAGGCCATCCCAGTCTTCTGGTTCTTTTTTGTTGTTATGTACCTTTTGTAGTTCTGCTGTATTCTCTTAAAAACTCTGCAACTACAATAGCACAGAATAGCAAGTATGCATACATCATACCATAAAAATGTTTTTTACTTTACTTTCCATTCCTTTCCCCAATATTCTAATATTCCAATTGCCTTTTGATAACCACTAGGGACTTTCTGACAAATATTCTGAGTGTTAATGCTCATCATTGTTGTGCAAGTAGTTACAAGGATGGTGCAACTATACTATAGGGCTGGGCTTTTTCCATGTGTAGGTCTTGGCATTTATTGATTCTGACAGTGATTTTCACCTGCCATATGATGGCTCATTTTCTCAGTACTCAAGTTTCACTTTGCTGCTTTTTCTAGCCATATTGCTTTTGACTTTCTTGTATCAGCAAGTTGTCTAACTGCTCTACTCATCCAGTTAATTTATAAACAGCATAGACTTTAGCACAGATCCCCATTGGTATTCTCCCTCTATTGTAAAACATTGACTATTTATTCCCTTTCTCACTCCTAACCAGTTGTTCGTTTACAAGGTGGCCTTCCCTCCTATTTCATCACAGCTTATTGTCTTCAAGAAAATTTGGTAAAGACCTTGTAAAAAGCACTTTGTAAATCCAGATTCATTGAGGTCATTGTTATCCATGTGTTTATTTCCTTTCTTTTAAAAAAGTTATTTTTAAAATTTTTGAATTTATGAATTGTAACTTCCTTATAAAGAAGTTGTTTTATTTTTTTCCATTTTGTAAAAATTTATATCCCTGTATTGATGAATGCTACTTCTTTTCATACAAATTTGCTTGTTCTGGAAGTCAAACAATAATTTATAGTTTCCATGTTATTGTTACAGGTCTTGACAGCTTGGCATTGACATTTCCACATTCCATCCCTCTGTTATTCAGGCCAAACTTAACTGAGAGGTTGAGCACCCTGTTCTATTCACCCATTATGCTGCACAGATGCCTGAAATTTAAGGGGTTAGCTCCCACTGAAGTTTCTTAGTTATGTCTAAAACAGACAGTAACATCTACAGTAACACCTGCCACTTTTGCTACACCCTTCCATGTCCAACCTTTTCCTGATTTTTAATAAACTAAAAAAAAAATATCAATCTTAACATGAATGGAAATTTAATCAATTAACTTTTCTAGTATTTTATATGTTTTCTATTATTTGATTAAATGACTATTTAATGTCTTTGACATTTCAAAGGGCTTCTCAGATGCAGTATGTAGTAGCCATTTTAAAACATTTTTTAAAAGCATTAAAGCATCTACAGACAACAAAATAAGCATGTGCACCAAGGAAGAGCATGACCCAAGACCCAGCTACTTCTATTGTAAAGGGTCCATTTGAACAAAGCTGTGATTTCATAGCTTTATGAAGAATTCAAAGCCTCCAAAACTAAATTATATTCAGGACCACCACTGTGCTGGTTACATCTTTAAAAAAAGAAGGTCTTTCTACTCCTCTTTTAGAAGCATGAATGTGAGGAAACCAATTAGACTGAATCTAGGGCCTACTTCATTGCGCAGATCTAGTACCTCTTCTTCATTTTCCAGATAGAGAAATGATAATAAATTACTCCCAGATGTAAACCTGCATGTAACGTCTGAAAGATGCTAGAGGATCTTTAAACCTCTGCTTTTTCTTGCTATGGGAAAATGAGAAAGTAGCAAATTGTTAAAGCAGAAAAAAATTAATAGGAACCTTTTTGTAAATAATTTTGTCTCTTTTAATTGTTTCCATTTATATTTTTGATTTCTCCCTTCTGATAAATTGGGCTGAAAAAATAATATAATACAAACTATATGGAAATGTGGAAATTTAAGACAGTGTGTTTTAACTATGTGTGTATGCTTTCAGAAAACATACAACATTCATTATCAGAAAAGGAGGGAACTATTATGTTGATCTTTCCTATTAGCCTAATATGACTAAACTCTCAATGAATGTCTTAATCAGAGATCTTTATGAAATAGAATCTTTCATGTATTAGAAGCAAGGAGGCCTTTGGTTCATAAAGCAATTACGCTGAGCTTATTTTTACCACGGCCTACAAAGAAGGTAATCCCTCTTATTACGGTTCAAATATCAAATGCAGTAGACAGGTTTAATGGAATTATTTTTTAATCTTTTCACTGTCACCACAAGTGCCACCTGACATTAATCCCCTGGCACTAGTAATAAGATTAAATGAGAAATTTTACCTTTGGCATTGTATGATAGACTAAAGCACAGGAAAAAACCTCATCAATGGTTTAAAAAAGATTTAGCGTCAGTTGTATGCTAGCGTAGCAGATGCTTTCTATGGGAAAATAGCTACGAATAGTAAGCAAAAATCATTAATTTTACTGTGTAGTGATATAGTATAGAAAAAAGATTCTATCAATCAACCTTGTGATCTAGGAATGGATACTGGAACAGCTGGAAACACCAAGCAAATAGGAAAGTGAGATCTAAGTGGATGAAAAATAAGCAGTATAACTAAAAATAATTAAAAAAAAAGCTTCAAAGGAACACTAGAAGAGTACTTAACAACAACAACAAAAAATCTGTCTTAAGGCCAGAAAACAGACCGATAAAATGAGAACTGCAAAAATCTTGATGAGTCACATCCTGTAAAAAAAGCTAAAACAAATAGAAAAAGCATCTTCCATTTCACAAAGAAATTGAGAACAGGGAAAGCAGCATCTTGCTGCTAAAAAAAGAGGATAGATTGGAGATGAAAGATAATCTAGTTTAGACCTAAACTCAAATAATATGGGTCTCAGTTTTCAATAGAGTTGAGAGGTTAAGCGTAAGGTGAAAAAAAAAAAAAGGCAAAGGCTAACAAAGTACAGATAAAGTATAAACTATAGTAAAATAATTTTGCATACCTAGTCACACACTGAGTGAGAATGGTCTCAAACTCTTTCAAATAAATATCTCTAAAGGCAAAACTGATACCATATTGTTGAAAAACAACAAATGGAACATTTTAAGAATGGGTGAAGTAATTGATCTTTAGGTCTAATAGACTCTCAGTAACAAGTAAAAAGAAAAAATTTGGAGGGTAATTAGTCATAAAACTGAATGGATAATAAAATAACCTGGAAATCATTTACCAAATATAGATACCACATTAGTTTGGCTGGACAGACTTATACCCAGCCCGGCTATCAAGATAAATGTAATGTTATAGATCAAGTCTACTTTGAGTTTGTAAACCAACATAAATCATATACTGGAGAAGACATCATTAAGGAATTGCCTAAAAGGGACATGACAACAGGGCTGACTGGAAGGACATTCCTAATTTTATCACTCAATAATAATTTTTTAAATTTTTTTCAATTATGAACGTAAAAAAAAAAAAAGTGCTTATAAGATTTGATAATGACTCAAAACTTGGGAGGGATTATTGAAGAGAAGGATCATGATATTGTTGCAATCTGGATGACTTCAAGGAAAGCTAGAAATGAAACTAAATCAAAGCAAAGTGTGAGGTCATAGCCTTGGGCACTAATAACCAGAATGTCTGCAATAAGTTAGCAACTTGAGTAGGAATTGCTGAGGAAGAGAAAGACAATCACATATTAGCCACAAGGTGAAAGAGGCCCAAAATAACGGGTCCATAAAAAAATAAGTGTAATCCTTATCATGTTTCATTCTTTCAGGCAAAGAATAGAGAGATGAATAAATAAAAATACTTTTTTCAAAACACAAGACCTCAACTGAGCTCTAGCACATCTTTGTGATCACCATACTCAAAGATTATTCAGACTGGAACATGGATCAGATCAGAGGAATAGATATCTCATAAGAAGAGACAGAGGGTTTTGCTTATTTAGGTTAGCATAGTAAACACTGAGAAGGAAAAGCTGCTCATCAGGTGGGTAAATGTTAGGTGAAATAGCTATATAAAACAAAGGACAGCTCTGATTCACTAAAGACAAGCACTTATGAGATTTGAATCCTAAACTCTGACTTAAAAGCAATTTCTGTCATTTCCACCAAAAGCCAGAATACAGAAGGCATGCAGTATTTGTCCCTGAGTGTCAAGTATTTACAATTCAGCACCAAACAATATTTCCAGATGATTGAATGTAAATTAGATGATTTGGGAAAACTGGTTTCACATGTGGGTACAAGTTGTTTGAAAACGGTCCTAAATTAGACTAAGAATATTACTTTATTTCAACAAATGCCAAGTTATTTCCAGAATTTTACCCTAGCCATACTTAAGATCCAATAATCCATGTTTGGGGTAAAATGTGAGAGGGAAAATATCTCATTTTAAAAGTGACCTTTTACCTTTTCCAAGTCACTTGTGTTCTGCTCTGTTAACAGAATCTTTCAGAAAGAGTGTTTTCTCTAATTTTGAAACAGGAGCAGGTGCTTCAGGGGATGCCATTTTTGTGCAGCTGTCGGCAGGCAGCCCAGAGGCTACGGGGGCTCATTTTAATTACTTGGCACCTCAATCCAATTAAAACATACCATAAAGGTTAGCTGTCAGAATGAAAATTTGGTGCAACTTATCTAAACCACTACCCACAGCCAATACACACCACAGAAATCTTTCCAAATATTTAAGATCTTTTACTTAAATTTGAGATTACATGAGAATTTTATTAATGATTTTAATACATTTCAAGTATTTCTTTTCAAGAAATTCAGTTCATCATTCGCTATTGAGCTAAAAGCATCCTGTAATATTGTTGTGCTTTCTATATTGTGCGAAGTTAAGTATCTAATAATTTTCCTTATGGGACAGCAGCTATTTTCCTTAGACCATAGCAAAGGGGAAGCAAATGGGTTTCTCCTGAAAAGACTCAACTTTTGATTTTCCATGTTATTTCTTGAATGTTATTAATATGAATTAATATCTAGTTGGGGTGAAAAGTCTGGTTTTTCCTGTATTTTTGTGTAGGACACGGACACCTCCGAGTTCTTGTTTACACACCTATTCTGCTTATGTCTGAAACAGCTTCACAAATTGATTTAAATCTTAGCATTTATGCCTTCACCAAGTATAATGTAGGCCGCCTCTATTTAGGCTCCATGGATAGTTTCACAGCTGCCCACTGATTTATGAATTATGCATTCTACGTGATAAATTATGAGTTCACAAATATTTTATAGAAATCTGGCACAATGGAATGTCAAGCACAAATGTTGCCTTTGGACATTGCTACTATGTGCAGACACAGAAATGTTATATGATTAAAATATTTTTTAAAACTGCTTTAAAATACATTCGTTTATGATCATAATCTTTGCAATAAGACCAAAACACACAAAACTAGACACAGCTGGTTGTATTCTCCCTACTGGTCAGAAGGCTACAACTTCAAAGTTTACCTTGAGGCTTGCAATTATTATTCATCAATTAGATGACAGTCACTGTACCAGAATATTAATTGCAAATTTGTTATTGGCATCCATGAGATGAGTATTTGTCCTACACACTGTGCAGAAAATACTTCCATTTGATCCCTATACTTTGCTTCTCTTTTTCCTTCAAAATCACAGCAAAAATCTGTCTCTTTTAGAATGAAGTACTGTCATAATGGTTATTTTCCTGGTTTAAACAATCTCTAAACTGCAACTATACAGCACATTTATTACATTGCAGGTGACTGCGACTTTTTTGCTACTTAAAGCAGAATTCTAATGTATGAAAATGCACATTGAGTTATCAAATTAGCATTTTAATACTTTTAGAAATTCTTTAAAATATTTCCCAGTCCTTTTGTTATTACTATGAATAGACTTTCCATTAAAATATAGATTAATCTAACAGAAAAACTGATTCCTAATGAGAAAGATACAGAACAATCCTCTAGAATTTTTGAAGTTGTATACCAGGTTTGAAAGAAACTGAAGGATTAATGGAAGAAATTTACTATTACAGGTATTTATAATAAATTGATACCCATATGCTTGGTTAACATGTGGAGTATTATCAACAGCTTGAATTTTTTAGAGGCAAAAAAGATTTGCAACACTCAAAGGCAGAGGCAACAAAGAAATGATATGCCAAAAATTCAAGAAAGAATTAAGACCAGAAACAGAAGGTTTGGCTTTACACAAAAGAGTCAGTGCTTTTTTTAAGGCCATAAGCAGAAAAGCTGTTGTACATGATAAAAGAGAAGCATTTTGACTGTGGCAGACTAAATCAGAATAATTATGTAAGTTTCAGCTCTCTAAACTAAGCTACAAGCATACTTAGGCATGTTTAATTATTATTATCATGGGTTTTTCTCTTATACCTCCACAATTTTAAACTCCTTGCGTTGTCGCCAGGAAAGATACCACTCCACCCCTGTTTCTGAAGGAGATCAGAAGGAGAATTCTCTCTGCCAGGAGCCAAACAAGAACAAAGAAATCATCCAGGGAAGGGGAAAAAATATATATATAACTCTGTCATATGACATTTTATCAAAATTATTTTCATATAACATGACAGATGTCAGAAAAGAATAAGGGATGTAGCTACAGTTACTGATTAGTCACAGCTAAGCAAAGTCTTGCTGTTGCTTTTGGAATGAAAAGTGATCTGTCCAAACATATGTTAGTGCTGTGGTTACCTTGATGTTCTCAAGCTCGTGCTTGTATTCTGTTACATGCCAAAAAATTATTGAACACCTGCTACTGAGACATGGGTCTTACAAATAAATACCCTAAATCTTACCAGAGATCCTAGTGAGAAAACACAACATTACTTCCTCCATTTGTTAGATCCCGTATTAGGATACAGAACATTGTGAAAGTAGACTTCTACCCTATATATATTCCCTTTAATATGGAGTAACAAGGTTTGAGAAGGTTAAAATCACTCTTAACACAAAATTAACATTAAAGAAGTAATAAATTGACATTACTCTAAACAAGGACCAAATAGTTAATTCATTTAAACAGATGTACAAAAATAAGAAAAAAGTCTGCATTTTATATGTACTTTTTGCTCAATTTCAAGAAAGCCTGTTTCATCCCACAAAAGGTGACTTAGAATGGTTACAAAGCTCTTTTATCTGAAATGAAATAATTTGTCAAGACCCTTTCCCTGACTTTTGCTTTCTGAAATACGATGCTTAAGGACAAGCATCTTATCATGTTCCTCTTTCATGAAGCACCTATTCACCTTTAAGCATCCCTGTTATGGTTTCTTGTTTATTGTAAAAACAACAGAGCAACAGCTTCTTTAATTTCTTCTAAATACATCATCAGTTTTTGCCTGATCTTAAAAATACTGATTCACACCAGCATGACTGTACAGAGTTACATCCTAGCCAGGAAATAAATATCTTGCCACTAACGACACTCCACCTGGAGTACTGCATCCAGTTCTGAGGTCCCCAGTACTAGAAAGACATGGACCTATTAGAGCAGGTCCAGAGGAGGGCCACAAAATTGATCAGAGGGCTGGAACCCGAGGGCGCTAGGTTTATTCAGTCTGAAGACCTTATTGTGGCCTCTCAATATACAAAGGGTGCTTTTAAGAAAGACAGATTCTTTCTTTGTCTTTTTTTTTCTTACATTTCATTGGGCGGTGAGGCACTGGAACAGGTTGCCCAGGGAAGTTGTGGATGTCCCATCCCCGTAAGTGTTCAAGGCCAGGCTGGATGGGGCTTTGAGCAACCTGGTCTAGTGGGAGGTGTCCCTGCCCATGGCAGGGGGGTTGGAACTAGATGATCTGTAGGGGTCCCTTCCAACCCAAAACATTCTATGATTCTGCAATCTTTGCTGGATGTCAATCCACAGTCTAGCAGTTGGCCCAGCATTTAATTTGTTTATAAACAAATTTCCATACCAATATGGAAGATGTGTTCAGTACCAATCAGCAAGTGAACTTCAACCAGAGCATAATTCTTGATATTTTAGGCTATAATGATTTGAAGATATAATTTGTTTGCAGAATAATTGCCAGTTTACAAATTGGTATTGTTGTTCACTAATGGCCTTTGACAGAAGATAGTAACTAAATAATTTCATGAGGACAGTGACCCTGCCAGTGACCTAGGCTCGTTGGAATTGAAAAACACGCTTTCTAAAACTAATTTTCACAAATTAGTTTTAGTGGAGATTAGGGTATCTCCACAATTATCTTAGTGGAGATAAGGATCCATTAGTGAGGATACTTTCCAGCACCATGAATGCACTGACAGAAATATAAAGTGACCTGTAAGGTAAATTATCATCAAGCGAGTATTCACGTGCTATCTTCAGGTACCTCTGTTTTCTGTGACAGAACAATGTAGATTTAGGCCCCTCAAAAATATAAAAGTAGAGCTGACTTGCTTTGCAAAAGATTTAAATTTATCGGGGAAATGAAAACAATTCTGTTCCAACAGCGTAGTCCTTCAAAAATGGTAACTGCTGCATAAAATAACCGAGAAATATATAGACTGCACAACTTGTATTAAATCAAGTGTCCAGCAGACATGCACAAATACACTTCTCAATGTCTGTTGAGAGCATTTTCTCAGGGTAATATTCTCTAGCAAAAGGATTTAAACTGATTCCCTACTTCACATCAACATCTTTGTTTTAGAAGGGTAATTTCTGCACTGTGATTTCAAGGTGATGTCATATTTTATCTGTTACAAGCCCTCCCAAAGCCAGAATGCTGTCAGCAGAGAAAACTAATAAGTAAATTCTTTAGTAATAATCAAAAGCTTCAAGACAATGCTTTCAGCTGTCTTTTTGTGACATGAGCCTAATTTAGGTGCATTTTTTTATTAGGGAAGCAAATACTAACTTGATGTGTGAATGCTATTTCACTGATCATAAACAAAACATACCAAATTTGGAGGGAACTCAATGCAAGATTTCCTTCATGATGGATAAAACAAACATGTTTTCACTGAGGTCAGTGCTAATTTTTTTCCTCTAGCAGTTAGTTCTCTGTAGTTAACAGATTTTAAGTGTTCTGAAATTCTGTCACTGCGTCAGCTGCTTCAACAGCATTTATTCCTTAAATTTAATTAATTTTTCTTCACTTCTTACCTCAAACCTTACCAAAGCTGTATTTAACAATATTTACTGCCTCCATTTAACAACACTTCCCTACCAAATAACACATCAGTTGCATTACTCCCACATCTATCTGTTGTCTGTTGATCAATTTAATCAACAGTGTCATGAGATAGTCAAAGTACTTGAGAAAACACTAAACAAAGAAAAATACAAAATTTTTGTTTATCTCAGTAGTCTATACTTTTTTCTTTTTGTTGATGATGTAAAACACAAACTAGCAGGATAAAGCTACTACCTACTTAGAACCCTTTACCTTCCTGATATTCTTCTACCTTTGCTGGTAAAGTTCACAATTTAATACAAGATAGATATTTCTTATTCTTGTCACCATTTCTATATGTCCGTTTTCCTCCAGTACTCTGCTTCATCTGAGCAACCAGCCAAGCTCACTTAAAACAGCTGCCAGCACTGAAACATTCAATTTTAAACAAACTCTTTGTTTGAAGTCCTTCATTCAACGTTCCAATCCCTATGGGAAATTTCAGATTCATGCCATTTTGTATTAGTTTCTTCCAATGATTACATGACAGTCGATAGGTCATAGCTGGATGTATCACAATACTTTCTTGATAAATGTATTTCCACAACTCTCCAAAGTTCTTTACAACTCTCTGCTATGGTAAAGCAAGTAACTAACTCCCACAGCAATTGTGACTTAATCTTAACTTGAGTTAATGAGATTTTACAAGGATTTGTATTTTTATTTTTTAAGTAAAAGCTATGTGTCTAGAAGTTGTCCAGAGAAGTTGTGGATGCCTCATCCCTCGAGGTGTTCAAGGCCAGGTGGGACGAGTCGTTGAGTAACCTGGTCTAGTGGAAGGCGTCCCTGCCCATGGCAGGGAGGTTGGAACGAGATGATCTTTAAGGTCCCTTCCAACTCAAACCATTCTATTATCGTTAGTCGACATCGCGTTCTAATTAACCATATAGCTCATTATTTTCCATATGACAAATGTGGCAAGTGTATTCTTTTCCTTCAACAAATGCATATGTATGTATACGAAGCATAGACAAATGCCTTTCCAGTGACAGGTTCACCACATACAATATTTCTGCGTTTGTTTTTTCAGCAGTTCACCATATTCTGAACTTTTAATAGAAAATATTTCTTGCAAAACTTATTTTGAAGTCCTTACTCTGGCTTTCATATAGTCACTTTTGATATTAGTTATGATGTAGAGACCAGTATATTAATATTGTGTGTGGTTCCCTGCATACACACTGCAAAGGATATTTTTGGAATACATATACATGTTTGCGTTTTAAAGAATATCTGCTTTTAAGTTTCCTGTGCATGTCTGAAACCTGCAAGAAACCCGCAACCCCAGCATGTCTGTCCTGCGTTGGTAAAAGCAATTTGCTTACTACTGGGCACAGCGAGGTGTGAGGGCTCAGTGAGGGTGAGGTAACACGGCAGGCAGGGCAGTGGCCTCACCAGCCGGTGTCCATGCTGCCTAATCCAAGGAAGGCAAGCAGGGCAGCCCCATCGCGGTCTCTGGAATAGCTCTCCCTCCTGCCACCAGCTGCATGGCCTTGGCCCTGGGCCCAGGCAGCCAGAGCCCCCAAACAGGGAAACGTGCTTGAGGAGTCCCTGACACAAAGGTAAAAATATGACCTTTACGTCACACTTAGCTCTCCCTGCTCTTGCTGCTCTGTTGCTGATCTGTTATTCCTGGATCTGTTGACATATCATGGGGAACCAGGGCTTACTGCGTTTTTTCCTTTGGCCTGGAGCTCAAGCTATCAGCAGTATTTGTCAACTCACAGCAAAAGCAGAAAAATTAGTTACTTGAGGTAAAATGCAAACCTGATACTTCAGCCCCATTGTAGATAATAATTGATCATGCTATTCAAGGGTAGAACCTCTCATGTTTAATTTTTATTATTTATCATCTTTTAATAAGGCATTGTGAAACAAGACAAACAAAATAGTAACAGCACAACTATTTATGGTCAATGCCCATGAAAAACCTTTCTACTTCCAGGTTTAAGAGCATCCCTCCTCACAGGAATTCACAAATATGTGCCTAAAACTCACTAATTCTAAAATGCTGACGTCAGTAGGAGACCGCTTCAAACTATAAAAACTGAGTACATGTTTGTATCTACTAACTCTCACATACACAGACAAATCAAGGTAGTTCTTGCTATTAAGTAAAACCAAGACAAAGACAGCTTATGATAATGTTGTAAGACCTCACAATGTCTCTTTAGTTTTCATCTGCTTGAATATTGCCTCAGAAACAATAATTTCATATGGTACAAGTTGAATCTAAATTATACAAAAATTATAAATTATGCAACTTTTATGCTAGTCTTCAATATTTTAATTGTATTTTTTAAACAACCTTGATTTGCTGTCCAAATTAAATGCTGCTATTGATCCTCATATCTGAAAATATTCATAATTATTTCTAATTACATGTTTATATTTTATGCTTGCGAGTCTCTGAAGCTATGTCTGCTAGTTGGAATATGACACCAGTGGGCTATGTGGTTTGCAGTCAACATAATAAATGTCTATTAGTCCAACATAAAGTATCAGAAGATAATATGAATCCTGCCACTGGTCTCCTGTGTGTCCTTATAACCATTTCCTGTGGGAAAGATATGGAATGTCCTTAATTTAGAAGCAGCATTCTGGAATGTGTCATTAATTCAAGCATGTCATTACTAGAGATTTAACCTTTAGCTCTGCAATCAATAACCTCATGCTTCAGTACAAACTGGTCTTTTTATACTAAGTGCAGTTGCAAATCTCCAGTCTGTTTTCACCCTTTCTTGCATGAAAATGAAAAATCAAATCTTTAAAAGCACATTACATCTACAGTTGTTAGGTTTTTCGGTTTGGATATTGTGAACCTGTGGCAGCCGCTAAATAGATGTCATGCTAGGAGAGTACATACTGGGAGCCAGACAGTGTCTAGGACTTGCCGTTACACAACCACAGGCCCCTCTCATATCCGATATATTCCTACATATATCACTATCTCATTCATTGAAGTCAAATTTATTAAGTGGTCTCCAGTTTTGGAAAGTCTCAGTATTTGGATGTTAGAGAAACATATGGCAATTGCTAAAACTTTGGGGTTTTGAGAGATAAGCATAACTGTAATTGTGCTTCTGCCAAAGTGTCTGAAATTGAGGCAGGGATAACATGGTCCTGAATATGTCTACATGTCAGTTGTCTCATGTAAAACAATTCCTCTGCTTTTTGTGGACAGGTATAGATGAAGAGATCTGCTTTTGTGCATTGGTTAAGATAACTGTTCAGTATTGCAGCATACCCAATGTTTACATGAGCTCATTACTTCAAAAACTTCTCCTCTGGGGGTGGGTATTTCCATGCCTGGTCTCAACTCAAAGGTTAATTTGTTTGGAAAGCTGCTGTGAAATACTGTTTAGTTATTTCTCAGAAGCCAGACTTTTGATGTGCTTCAGGAAAGAAAGAAAGAAGAATAAAAATAAAAGTTTACAAGCAATTTGAACATCATCTCTGCATGCTCAGAAGCACCTGCTAAGATTTTAGCAGCTTTTAATGAATCCCCTAATGTGCTTAGGACATTGCAAGGATGTGTTCCAGCCTGTCTTGGAAAACCCATTGGACAAAATGCAGTGCCAAAAAACCCCATAGATATGCCTTATCAAAAATAAATAAAAAAATAAAATCAGCCTTTCAGAAATGTAGATTAAAAACAAACGGTGCAAGCTAACACTGATTCCTGAGGTTTTGATAAAATTCTCAGCTGATGTCTTCAGCTTTAGGTAGCTGAGAATCTGGCCTCAGTGCTTACTGCTGGGAGTCATCACATTGATTTCTGTTATTTCACAGAAATCAATTGGACGAGTCCCAGCAGTAAGTGCTGCTCTTAGCTGTAAGCACTTACAGGCTCAGTCCTTAAGAGTATATGTTTCTATATTATTTCTGTGCCATCGTCCTCACCTATACTTCAGCCTTGAAAGGTATGTCTCTAAGTAAAAAACAAAAGTAGAAATGTATAAAACTCACAGTTGTGCTTTGCCATCCACCTGAATGGATTGTCATTCCCCTGAAAGGCTATTAATCTCAGTGTGATGTCAACTTCAAACCCATACATAATCACAGAAATTATTTCAATTGAACAACCATGACCAGTGCTGTCTCAGGGTACTAGACTACATTAGGAAAATGAGTAATGTTTTAAAACTCCTTTGTCTATGCTCCTCATAGCCTGCAACAAGTTACATCACATCTTTTTTCATGCAAGTACTGCCAAGAAATTAAGCCAGGGTTTTTAGAACCTGAGAAGTGTCTGCCTTATAGACATGGAAATTAAACTGTAGCCTGCAGAAGGAATAAAATTTTAAGCCTAACAAAAGGCTTTGTGATAGTCAGACACTTTCAAGACTGCCTTGTTACCTGTTGCTATTAAAGCCCCATCACTGCTATTTGTACCTAGAATATCTACCTTAAAGTTACCATGGGTATGCCAGCTTGAGCAACACTATTCATTTTGAATATATGCACATCCTGTGACCATAAGGTCACAGGAAGGAAGGTTGGAAGAAACCTCAGAAGGTTTCTAGTCCATACTCTTGCTCAAAGAGGGGTCAGACCATGTTGCTTAGGGCTTTATCCAGTTGGGTTTAGAAAACCTCCAAGGATGGAGACTGCACAATCTATCTTGGCAACCTGTTCAAATGCTCCTCATGGAGAAGGTTCTTCCTTACATCCAGCCTGAATCTCTCCTGTTTCAAATTATGCCCATTGTGTCTGTACCTCCTACAATAATCCACTGTAGAGTGCCAGACACCATCTTTTTCAATAACCTCCTGATAGGTATTGGAGGGCTGCAATGGGTCCCACATACCAAAGACATAGGAGGCAGGAGGTTTGAAAGTTAAAAACTTGTGTGAAAGTTTCTCCTCTTTTTCGTTTCCATCCTCTTGATTCAGGGGATCAAGACTTGTAGCATTGGAGGCCAAATATTGAGATCCACAAGGCAATCCAACGTAGGATGCTGAATAATGAACTTTTGCAATAATATAATTTATACTGTCTGCAGAGTATAAACAATATACACTGAGAATGTGGGCCAAGAGAGCTGCCTCTTTACAGAGGCATTTGTGTAAAACACATTCTGTCAAGCGTGTTGTCTTGTGGACTCAAGCTGTTTCCAAGTCTATAAATCCCAAAGATAAAAATTCTTCATTGAGCTTTTCATCACTCTTAGTGAAATCCACCACTGTCCAGGAGGGAGCCATGACAAAGTCTATACATGTATTAATTCCTTAAAGAATAGGAGCACAGCTACATGGCTTAATTCGGTGCTATGTTTGAGATACTTGACATAGCTTCATGTTATCTGATACTTCAGTGTGGCGCAGTGTAGTGTTATGTATGTTATAAGTGTACAACTACTAGGTCAGGTCTCAGGAACGGCATACCTACAGTTCAAGTTACTTTGGAGATCTCTGCGCCATGTGTTACGGAGACATACTTTATAGTCTGAAGCTCTTATGCACTGTAGAAATCTGAATAAACCAGAAAACTGAATCCTAACAGATTTTTCATATAAAAGGTAGATGCAACTGGCAATGTGTTTCTAAAAACATCGTTTCTAAAGGAGTTGAAATGTCCAGTTTCAAAATATTTTAGCTAAACTGTACAAAGCAGAACTATTCAGCTAGTTTAGGTAACACTATAGCAAGCTAGTGAACAACTGACTAACCAGTGCCTACAGCAAATAAGACAGACTCCAGGTCAATGACTATTTTCATTGATGTATTTGCCAACATATCAACAATTACTCTTTTGTAATTATAATAAAAAGAGAGGAGGAATTGCTCTGTGATTAGCTAACCCAGCCACATCTTAGGAAGTATGCCTTAATTTCCCATCATTTGTCACTACCCAAGTACAATTGCAAGCAGGTCATTTAATCTTTTACCCAAGACTTTAAATGCCTTGTTTCTGACTGTTCAATTTTGAGATCTTCCCCTCACTTAGAATCTTACAATTTTGTCTTACATAATGTAATTACTTGAGGTTTGCTGAAGCATAAAATGGTAATAAGCATTTGAGAGCTCTTACAACTTATAGATAGAGAACGGGAAAACACATTCCTCCTTTGCCTTCCTTAAATCTAAGGATCGGGTACTTCATTTTGGCTACCTTAACTTTCCCTGCTACAAATAAATCAATGCATAGACAGAAGGTCTAGCAGGTGAATCAAAATAAGAACCTTCCTCATGACTCAGTCAGAAAGAGCTGTGATAAACTTGTCTAGTGTGGGTCATTTCTTGTAATTCTTACATCCGCACGCTGTCAGGATAGATTGAAAGCTCTGGTTTAGGAAGGGGAACAAGAAAAAGATAAATGAGAGAACTGTGCAGATGAAATGTAGTGGCACTGAACACAGGCAGAGATGGCATACACATGGAAAGATATATTCAAAGAAACTGCCAGAGTTATGCAGCTAAGCAGGTTCCAATGGATACAAGCAAAATGTTTTACTGTGTGACTTATGTCATACTTTTTCCATTTATAGTCAAAATAAGCTTACTGCTATTCCTAGCCCACAGGCAAGAGTAAATCATGCTGTCTTCCAGCTTTAAATCAGCAACTTGCACACTACAGTAGGATTTGCATTTCCATCATTCCAAGTTAAAGCAGCCGTTCCATGCCTTTTTATGATTTCTCATGCAACCATGCCTAGTTAATCAAGAGCTATTTATAGTTTACATGTTTCCCATCAATAATGTTTTTAAAAACCGAAGAACTTATTTCATGAAATATCCTTGAATTTAGATTAGCCTGAACATCTATCAGACATCTATCTAATGAAGCAGTTTAAAAGCAAAATAACTCTTCTTCATAATGAAAAGTGAAAGGAAAAAACCAGTAATAGCTGACAGTATATGTATATACATGGAACAACATATTTGCGTGTATGTGTAAATACATATATTTTTTAGATATCTTTTTACAAAAGACCAAAAAATGGTGACACAATAACGTGTATATTGCAATAAATACAGCATGTTAGAAGATAAAAGCATCTTCTGGTTCAAATACCATCTTGCAATATGGAATACTCTCTTTTTGTGGAAGAAAGCAGTTTCTCTCCGTTCTTGCCATATATAAAGTTGCAAAAATATTTTTTCTCTAGCTAGCACCTATGATGGATAGAAGGCTGTTGGCTAGTTAATCAGGTACAAAAGACACATTAGTGGCTATGAAAACATATAAATATGACTGACTGTATTAAAATTTCAGCTATTAACACTGGAAAGGAAAATAGAGCAGAAGGAGCTAACAGCAAGCTCCTGTGTAGAGGATCATGTGTCCAAGCAGCAAGTTTTATACATCTACTTTCATGGTTATGATTAACAGACAGTACACTCCACCTCTTTTCTATCTCCATATTACAAAGATTTTCAAATTTGGAAGAATTACCCTAAAACTGGTATCATTCAAGTATCCAGGCTGATTTACATTAATTCTCTTTCAGAGAAAGATCAATGGCCTAATTATTTTTTTCATTCTAATTAAGAAATTGTGTGCAACATAATAACATGCAGCAGCCAAGACCTCCATGATTTTACAAATTGTTATTATATTCTCATGGAATACTACTGTTAACCTCCTATATGATAAATATTTTCCTGTTCTGAATTAAGTTTCACTGTTTTCTTACTGTGGTTTTCAGTGCAATTAATATACACAAAATAGTCATAAAAAGAAAGCCAAATGGCATTACCAAAGCAAAGTTGGACAAAATGAAATAAAAACGTTACCACCTGCTTTATAGTGATTAAGATTTTACATCATTTCTAGTGAAATCTAAAAGTCTTCAGAGATCATGTAAAAACTGATTGTCAGGAAAATTGAGTGACTTCAAGTGGAGATCAAACAGCCATAAATCTAAGTGAGCTCTATAGATCAAAGGTTCAAACAAATTCTAGTTAGTTCCAACATGTGGCTTATTTTTCAAAATGAAAAGAAATATTGCTGTATGCTAAAGGTTATAAGCTAACCAGATGGACACTTGATAGATGCTTATATTAGAGGAACCACACTGCACCCTTTCATATGATAAAAACAGAATGTGTGTTTCATTTGGATTCCAATCAATTTTAATTCATTTTTACCAGACAATACAGGCAACTAATGATTACTCAATTAACCTCAGAGCACCATAGTAACCAGTGAATCTCTAAGAAACGTAATGACAAATGCATTCTGAACCAACCGAATAACATGGATCAAACAAACTGCATTAAAATAAAATGAAAGCAAGAATAGCAAGTTCCCAAAGCTTTATATCTTCCCAGCTTCTTTTAACAATAATTAGCAAAGAAATTGGAAGCACAGAATGCATTTTTGTGCTAGCGTCTACCTAGTAACAAAGAATGCAATGCTTTAAAAAGCCACAACTTTTTTCAGTGTATCAAGTGTATGTAATGAAGATTTAAGATTCATCTAGACATATGTAATCTATGAAACCAAAGAAAGAAAAAAACAATTAGATTAGCAAAATGTCTGCTGAAGAGATTGACAGTAGGTGTAGAACCCACCAGACCACAAAAGGCTAGAGTGACAGATATTCAGCATCGATAAAAAGTTAGACAAACAGTAGAGAGAACCTATGAGAACTGAAGACTCTCCACTAAGGGCATATGGTTCTGTGAGCTGGGTGTTAATACAGAAAGCAGTAACAACAAAAGCTTTAATTTTTTTCATTGCTTAGCAAAATGTACTAAGAGTGGAAAAAATTATCATCTGGTATGACTGAAAGCATCATAAAGAAAATACATTTTAAGTCAATATACTGGGAGTGTTTCTTCTATTAACATATAATGGCAGTGTCATGAAACACTAGAACTAAGGATGTATAATAACAGCATATCACTAAGTGGTTCATAATGCAAACAGGTTTATGCTACTTGAAAGATTCGGTCCTTTATTGTTTCATGTCTACTATATCCACAGAACAAACTTTGAAAAAAGTCATTGGGTAGCGTATCATATAGTATGTTCCATGACAAGAATACATCGCATTATTTTATATTTCTGCTTGCCATCCTGTATTATTTAGCATTATTTTTAATATTCTACCAGAAGGCACAAAATAACTGTGAATTTTTTTTATATTAAATCATTAACTGCTTCTGAATAGCCTACCCATCAGGCTTTCGTGCACTATTCCATTTCTATGATAAACTTTGAAATTGTTTATTATACAGTTTCTTAAGCAAGATTACTTTTGCTAGTGCTTCCCCCATCCTTAGTCTTCAAAATTTCCTCTAATGGCAAGACAGATCCATGGCAAAGGGATGTTAAATTTCAAATGATTTGCAGAGAATTGCACACTAAAACATTGAAAATAACGCAGCCAGAGGCATGGCCAACACATTTACCAACTGGAGTACAAAACGTGTTCTTGTTTTGTAATTCCTGGGTTGTATGAGGCAGTACAAAATTCATATATGTCTATTTTAATGGTAAAATTAAAATCAATGTAGCTAGAATAATATAAATCACCCATGGAAAATCCTTTTTGAGTGTTTTAAATTTATTTCCTGGGGATGATATAAAGTGTTTGTTTCCATGTAGAATGCAGCTGGGACAATTTGAAAACAAGTGAGAACAGACACTGCCATAGGAAAAAAAAAAAGCAATCCAGGGAGATCAATTCAAGTGAGAGGACTGAGGAAGCAAACAAATTTTCTTTGTGGCATTAAGGACTCACAAAGAAGCTCCATGGACTTGAAAGGAAAGCTGTGATTTTTTCATTATATGGAGAAAGACCCAAAGATTCTGTTAGAGTTAGAGCCCTTAGATATACAAATCCACACTCAAACAGTCTGAAATCACAATGGGGAACATGTTCTCAAAAGATGACAATATTTCTGTGCCACAACATCTTCAAATACAGTGATTACGAGGAGACCATAAAAAGTGAAAAAATATACAGGTATATTGCAAATCTTGTTCCCCTACTCATTCCTATCACCATTAGGACTTCAAAACTTAAACAACCAGATTGAAGATTACAACTTAGTTATTTTTCCTGATAATAAAAATTTAAATTTCATCTTTCTTCAAACATTTGTTGATTCAAATCTGAATTGTGATCACCACTCCTTAAAAAGCATGATCTTCTTCCTCATCCTCTTCCACAATTTTGACGTGACAACTTTCCAGCATATATCTCTCATCAGTTACGTAGCACTACTCCACTAACTGCATTGTTCAAATATGTTTCATAAAAGGACAAAACACATTAAAATGTTCTTACCTCACATCTGTAGCAGTTTTCACAGTGACATTCTTCAGAGCAATATTGTCTAGTGGGTTAGGAAAATCAAAAAGTTCACACAAAATTACATACCTTTTGAAGCCTCCAGACAGCGCAGATATCTCTTCATTTTGTACTTTCCATTTTGGCAGTTATCAGATATCCACCCAACTCTCTTGGAAAAAGTATAAAAAGTATTCTTTTAAAAAACTAATATTTAATAAGAAACTTAAAAGTCTTAATCTCAGGCTTCAAAAGAAGATTCTGTCTAAGTTACAGAGCAGCATCCAATAAAGACAAATATCTCTTCTAGTATTTGCAAACACTGGTAACAGGGATAAAATTCTCTGTTTAGGTTCCTCCAGTATCACTGCAGGATTTCTGTCTAGAGATCAAAAAACATGTTATTAAATATTCATCTTTTATTCAGTTCTGGCAATCAATCTGCAATCATCTGTTGACTGTACCGTACCATGTGACTGATCTGTACCGTGCAAAATGAGAGAGAGTTGTAAAATTGCAGTCGTGCTCAGACAGGCTGACTATATTACTCTTGTTCCAGGAGAGGTCCAGCTAGTTCTTCCTCCCCTCCCTTCTCAACTCAAGAGCAGTGAAGTAGGAGATTCGGTGTACTTAGCCTACAGTCAAACTGTTTGTTCCTACATAGACAGTTGTGAACTCATCAGCAAAGATCTGGAAATGGGCAAGAAGTTCATATCTGAATGTGTGTGGACCCACGAAGGGGTAGTGGGACAAACAGGAGGTCTCCTGGCAAGCTGTGTATAGTCTTCGTCTCAATATACCTCTCTAAGCAGCTTTTAAATATCCCAGTCTGGCACTATCTCACTGGGACATGGAGTTGCTGATCCTGGGCTCAGAAAAAACACCTCTTTTTTTCTGCAATACTTTTTGTTAGAAATCATGAAGACAAAGAATATTTTTAAAATGTCACTCAGCTACAGGAAATTACAGCAACAGCTGTGAGGAATGATAAGTGGATGGAATTCAAGAGGGCTTTTTTTTTTCCTCACTATTTGCCATTTACTAAGCTCCTACCTACTACTCCATAGTGCTGTTATTTGAAGACAGCTTGTTCGGGAATTTGAAGCTTTTTTTAAAAAACCATACAGTTTCACTGTTTTGCAGTAGAGCAACTTACAGGTTTTCTGCTAACACATTTAAATTATAATCTACCCATCTTTAAAATCTTAGGTGAAAAATGACAAAAACAGATCTCACCCCTAGCATATGCAAAACCATGAGACTCATTTAGCATATCTCCCATTCTAACTACTTCAGGGACTATTCTGAAGCTGTCACTATGCAAAGTTTTCCCTCTGTTCCCTAACCTTATGCCCTATAAATACACATTTGAGACTAACTTTGAATTTCACACTAACTGGATAAAAAAATTATTTCAGGATCAGAATTTCAGCCATAATGAGTCTGTATCCATACTACACCTGTTGAGCAAGTAGGAAAGGGACCCTATGCCATAATTCAATCCCCTCCAGCCTAGACAGCCAAACACCATAAAGATACTTTGCATAATTAAAGGAAACTCCCTGAAGCCTGCCCTAAATTACAGTAGGAAGGCAGAGAAACTGCTGTATCAGGCAAAGCTTGCCACTGGCTTAACCCCAGTTTGCTCTATCCAACTCTGCAGTGTTACACAAATAGACAACGGTGTTAAACTGGATACATAGGATCTGGCCACTCGCACCAAGCCGTAGTCCAGCTTTGTAATATCCATGCTTTTGGGACAGTGAGCAGCACACCAAACCTCCAGCCTTGTGCAGCAATTCGGGATTATTGGAACACTGAAAATCATATGCTGCAAAGCACACCTGATGCAGCCCTTCTGCATCACTTCTGTCAGGGGGAGATCAACTGGAGAAAACCCTCCCACAGAAGTCTGTAAGCTGAGCACCAGCTCCTCTGGAACAAGGCTGCATTGCTGAGGTGAAACTCCAGTGCTGTTTGCAGCCCCCCAGAGTTCAGCTCATCAAAACAAAATAGCTGCTTTTTTCTAGGGCACAAATTAAACAAAGCAACTCACCCAAGTCTAATTTAGTCTATGGACCTTACTTCATGCTACCAAATGAGAGCACAGAGGATTAATTTACTTCTTTATTCAGTGTTGAGAGCAGTTATTGAAAACTATAATTTTTACTCAGGTCATCCTACTGCATTAATTTCCACAGTATTGTCTTAAAAGATTTGACACAGCAGTTCTTTGCATGACCCAAAGGAATGTAATAAAACCTGACTTCACCGAAAATAGAAGGCAAAAGTCCTTATTCTTCTGTGAGACTCCCTAAAGAGAAAACTGAAGGAACCTTCATAGTACATTAGGTATTTTTTAATCAAGAGGATATCACAACTCAAAATTGATACTTGCTGGTAAAATGCTAATAAGCTATTGGGTTTTAGTTCAACAAAGTGATTGAGAATGCTACGCTACTGGGTGGTATCTTCATAAATTTACCAGTGCAACAACTTCTTGAAGAACAGCGCTTTTCCAGAAATTTTTTGTTAAAAAGAAAAAAGTAAAGAAAGATTCATTTTTAGTATGAGCCGTTGCTGACATTGGAATACCATTGATGGCAATGGGCACCTGAACCTATGCGGGTATATTAACAGTTTCAATGCATGCAAGCTTAAACGTGTCCTGAGAAAAAAGAAAGAATAGTATCTTAGAATTTTAGTATGACTCAATGGACAGCATTCCTTGTGACCAGCTGATGCACACAAGTGGAAGCGATTCTGCTAAAATATAGTCACTGATTTATAGGAGGCAGTGAAGAGTTCAAATAAGTGGGCAAGAAGTGCAGCAAGCCAACCAAGAGAACAATACTGTAATCCTGAATAGACTTGAATGAATGTTTTGAGTCGGTTAAAAAATCCTGATGGGCTGAGACAATCTAAAATTAAATACTATTTTTTCAGTTTGACAATGAACAAAGTTAAATTTTGAAAACAAAAAGTTTCTGAAAGTTTTCTAAATTTTTACTGAAGTGGAGGGGGGTGGGGAGGAGGCTTATTCAATCTGCCACTCTGCGTGTCTTTTGTCTCTAGGTCTCCTGCACTGTTAAACTGAGGGTCCCACATTTTTCTTGGCTGTCAATATATGTAAAAGAAGCCTTTCTGGTGGATTTTCACAATCCTTTTTAGTTTCAGCTCAAGGTAAGCTTTGACTTTTGCAACTCCATTGCTGTACACTCAGGATATGTCTCCATATTCCTCCCAAGTAGCCTGTCAATACTCCGTCCTTTTGTTTACTTTCTTTTTGCATTTCAACTGAGTAAGGAGTGCCCTCTTCATCCACGCTACCTTTCTGCCACACTTGATCAACCTTCTGCACATCGCAATGGACCATTCTTGTGCTCTGGGGAGGCTGTCCTTGAAGCTTGCCCAGCTCTCCTGGATCCCCAAAGCCCTCCAGGCCTGTTCACCATGAAATTCTGCTAAGATGATCCCCAAATAAGACAAAAGTGTGCTCTCATGAAGTCCAGCATTATAATCCAGCTATTTGTCTTGCACTCCCATTGCCTGACTAGCACCCTGTCACACCCTGTTTTTTAAATGTCCATCTGTAGTAAAGAGACCTGGCTGATGTGAGCTGTTAGATTACAGAAAGAAAGAAATACGGAAGAAAAAAACCATATTCCTTTTTCATTTGCTTTTTCCACTCTAAGGATCTCAGACATAATTCAATCTAAAAGTGTGATTTATGGGTTTTACTTCTCTCATATTTCTTCCCAGTACTACAAAACCTTACAAAGCAATAGAAAATACTTAGAAAAAAACTGTCTCCAAAATCAATTCAAGTCCTGGATGCTACAGAAGAGTTAAATTTTTCCAATAAGTGTGTTAAAGAGGTGCATCTATCAGTGAATAAACAGCAATTCTGCTTTGTACTACTAATGAGATTCCTGGTGGAAGATCAGTTTTCTTAACAGAAGTTGCTACTTTTTGTTTAACATCTTAGTGTGTAGGTTTAATAATATCAGGGCTTTACATTATCACTATCATACGAATACTTTAAAAACCTCAATTACTAGCGCAGAAAAAATAAAGATTTTTTTGGAATATATTTGATTATCTCTAGCTAAAAAGAGTGTGCTATCCACTTCACAGTAGCAGTGGCTCTAGTTTTAAGACAAGACTCCATAAGATATGCATTGACATGCGCATAGAAGGGAGATCAGACTGCGTTTCAAATGCCGCCCAAGAGGAACTATATCTTAAAATTTGATTTGTATCTAAGCTTAAAAAAAAAAATCGTCCTGGGATTAGAGAAGGCTACAAGGCAAACAAAAGCTTTTTATACAGTTACTTAGAAATAAGATGGTACTTGCAAATAAACCACCAAATGCCTCAGTAACTGATAACAAAAAAACCCACAGTAGAGTATATATTAATCCTAATTTTTTCCTACATATAGAAACATAGATTTCTACATATAGAAACCACCACGAAGTGGTCATTTGCCCACTTCCTATGTCACTAGGAAAACTTCAAACATATGAAATCTTACTGTTTATTTGTCTTAGTCCTTTCAAAGAAGGATGAAGATTAACAGTCAGTGTCCTTTACTGTTTTATGAATAAAACTAAAACTAAGTCATTCAAAACCAAAGTTGTTTAATTGATCTAGAAATTAAAACCTGAACTCAAGAGGGTAGAAAGAAGAGCTGTAAGGTAAAATGGGGAACCTGCAGGACTCAGACCAACATGCTAGGTTCACAGCTGGTTCCTTAACTGGTTGGTTTGCTTTTTAAAACAGACAAACTTCACTGCTGCTTCTGTCTTCTCAGAGCTATGCTGCCCCTACTCAACTCATCAAGTAGAACAGCTACTGTCCTCCGTGTGTTTTGAATAGAGGCAGTGGAGGCTACTACAACCGCATCTACTTTGGGACCCCAAGTAATCTAAGTAGAGATCCAGATTTTGAATTTATGAGCAGTCTAAGGGCACAGACATTCACAACAGAGATACTATATATTTAAATATGAAAGTATACATGCACATACAAAGAAAATTAAATTAAATCATTTGGGAGAGAAGCATGAAGGAAACTTGGTCCCATTTTTAAACACTACAGAGTTTCAGATTTTGTGATAAAGTACAAGTCATGAATAAATCACTTACACGATTTCCTGAATAGGATTCAACAAAGTGCACATGGAGATGTCTCCCTGAAACAATGCCTACACTGATGGTTACCACATTGGGGTCCACAGAATGCTGGTGATTCCTGAGGCTGTGGTAAGTGGCAGACACTAACTTATCTTTGCAATAGATTTGCTGTTGCTTAAGTGTGATTCATTCTGAGAAGTTTGTAAATATTGTACCAACTATGGGGTGATTATACACAACTGAAGTAAGAGATTAACAGTAGCAGTGTCAATTTAGTTGTTATGAAAATGCAAGTCCTTAGTATTAAAATAAATAAATAGCTACTTATTTATTTATTTCTCTCCTTAAAGGCATTAAGCATTTTCAGCCTTAAAAAGACAAAGCAAGGAAAAGGTGATCTTCCTCGTTCTGCAGCCAGGAAGACGGACTTTCTGGGATATTATTGGGGGTTGTAACTAGATGATCTTTAAGGTCCCTTCCAACCCAAACTATTCTATGATTATTAAGTTAAGAGGAAGTAATCTAGATGGTGGATCCACTGTCTGTAAGCTATCCTACAATGTACCCCTAGGGATGCTTTTATGCTGTGGCAAGGATGCAATAGCTTACACTTTTCTGAAAGTATAGGGATTTGCATTTAACAAAATAAAGCTCACAGTGAAAAGCTAATTCAAAATTATCACACTTCAAAGAAATAATTTTTTCCCCCCTCAGGTGTTAAATTTCATTAATGTAACTTCACAATAGTTGTTTTAGGTTAAGCTTATCAACCTCATATTTAGCAAGTGTTTCAAGTTAGCACACACACAACCCTAAGAGGTAGATCCTGAAAGTGAATCTTTGTGGGAGTAACCTTTTCTCCATTAAAAAAAAATTTACAAGACTTTTCATTGAAAGCATCACAATGATGATTTTTTTTTTCTTTTTGCTTGCGAAGTTGAGAGAATGCCACAGGATTCCCCAAGAGACCATCACTTACAAAGAAGCTCTCCTCTATGTGAATGGAATTGTAAGGTTCAGTAAGCATTTTTACTCATCTTCTAAGAAATTTAGAGTTATATTAGAAATATTGGCCCCAGAATGCAAAGACAGCAAAGGAGGGATTTTGTGCTTACTGACACCATATTTAGATGATGGCAAGAAACTTAGAAATATCAGTGAATCAATCATAAGAGCTAATTGTGTGTTCTCATAAAGAAATGCTTTGGAAAGTCCTAGGATATTTTTCTTCTCATATCTATGGTTGCACAGTAACTTTTCCCATAGTTTTCCTTGAGAAGAGTCTTCTAAAACAGTCATCTAAAATCAGCACATGAAATAGCTCTTTTGCAGATCTAGGCAGCCATCAGACCTACTACATTTAACACTTAAGAATATTAAGCATTTTACAGACTGTTCTCTCATCTTCTGAACTCCAGAAATTTCCTTTTCTCATCCACTAAGCGACATCTGTGACAGGATCTAAAAATAAGTACTTTAGGTAAGACTACTTAGGGAATATAACAACAGCAACCTTATTTTCATCACATTCACTTACTCAGTTCATATTACCACAGTTGAAAGACTCACTTATTTTAACCGAACTAATCTAGTTGGATATCTATATTTTCTAACACCGAATAGTTCCTTTAATGGTCTGAAACCTAGGCTAGCCTAGCACAGATGAAGAACTAGGAGTTTTCCTACTAAACATTAGCAAGTCACATTTTTTCTGCTTAGGATCTACTACTATTAGGGAGGATGTATGGAGAATAATCTTTTATTTCTAGAAAACATGTAATTTTATATTCCTCACAACAAATATATTAAAATAAGTCTATTCCTATTCAGTCTTTTTCAGGCTTCGCATAGACCATCAGCCATCTTATGCTCCCTGCATCAGCCACTTATGCCTCCTTGCTGCAATTAATTAATAGCATGTTTAAAAAGAGAGTTTCCCCATTTCATAACATCCAGTAATTGAATACTGAACAGCCAAACAAGTACTGCCACAGATATTTGAGTCCGATAGATGTGCAGAGCCTGACTTTGCAAACTACATGTTGCAGCTGAAGGTTTAGGTTCGCCCCACACTCCCCTAAGGGCATACCTCCATTGCTGTTGAGCTGGCTAATCCGTTCCGCCTCTCACTGCAACACCTCCTTGTCCCATTCTTAACAAAACAATCCACTCTTAAAAAATAATGACCCTATGTGGACTCCAGCTATTGACTAGAAATATGTTTCTTATTGTTACCTGGTCAACAAATCATGTAACAGTCTCGCTTTCCTCCTATGCGGACGCTCCAGAAATATGTAGCCCTGAAGTTTTTCATTTCCATTTTATCTGAAGCAAAGGAGGTAGGTTGTCTTAGAAACTGAATAAGTGCTCTGCATTACTCAGTGAAACCCTCTGGCCCACAGGGCCATATCCATCAGGGCAGGTGGCCTGAGGCTGCCCTAGGGCAGGGGCAAACTAACAGGTGGGTACAGCCGGGGGAACCCCGGCTAGGCCAGTAGAGCAGGTCCCCAGCAGCAGCCGGCTCTGGCCATGGCCCCACAATCTTCAGACAAAGGCACAGTAGCAAGTCATGGCCAAGGCTGACCCAAGCAATAAACAACAGGAAGCAAGACTAAGAGCAAGCAGACTTACAGCACAGTGTGTGAAGAGTAGGGAGCCCTCACACCTGAGCTTAAATGGAGCTGCACCCTTGGGCAGCAGGTGTGGGGAGGCAGGTGGAGCCACTCAGAGCAATCAAGGCCCATTAGTGCCCTCAGGGCTGAGGGCTTCCTGCAGCAGAGAAGGAGCATTAAAGTGCTGGAGCAGTGGTTTGCATTTATCCTACTGCTGAATATTAATAAATTTTGAAATTATCTATTTGTAAGGAAAAAAAAAAGAAAGAATTAGTCTATGATGGAAGAACCACTGAATGACAGTTATCTGTTCTCCATCAAGAGAGGTGAAACTTGTTAATTTGTCTTATTTTAATCAGGATCAAGTACATATGACAAACTGTTTCAAATCATTGCTACTCAGGGGGTTGATGACAGTCTCACAGATACATCTGTTCTTCAGCTCATTAGTAAGCTTCCAAAAAAAGTAAAATAGATCCTTTTTCATTTGCTTAAAAGAATCAGTTCCTCTCTCAAGATATATACTTATATATGAAGAACTGGCCCCTTCATTCCTTTCTTTGATCCTATTTCCCCAGATATGATAACTCAATTTTGTCCAAGGATAATATTCAGCATGAATAATTACCCTGCAAAAAGCAGAATATGTCTCCTGGCCCTGCCCATGTCTGAAGCTGCAGTATGTAAAAACAAAGACGTGTAAAGAGTGTTAAAAATACCTTCATGATACTAAACACTAAAATGCAGAATCCTTTCCAAGCAATGCAGATACAGGTCATGCAATCTCCTGACCTTCCTGTGGAAAAAGCCTAAGCAGACTCCTAGACATAACCTTCTGCTTTTATTAAAGCTTCTTTTCTTTCTTATTACCACTTCCCTTGATCTTCATTCTTCATGCTTGTTCTGAAGTCTGTTTAACTTGACTAAACTCACAATCATTTTCTTTCACCCTTTTGTCAGTTCTTTTATTTTCCGATATAATTCAACTTATGCCCAACTTCACCGCATGAAGAGTTCTGTGTATCTCCTCACAATACCTGACTTCTGGAGTGGAGGCTGAAATGGCAAGCAGGATGCTTTGTGCCTCAGTTGCTGTTTGCAAACCTGAGAAGTCCTGCTGTATATAACTCATATGGAATTAAGGAAACAAGCCATGTGGACAGAGTATTTTCTGCAAAAGATTTACTTGCACTTACTGTATTTGTGCTCAGATCTAGGATCCAGTAAACACGCACACAACTTTTCTTTGGTATTAAATAGACTACCTATCTCAAAATATGATTTCTTCTACTAATACTACAATCTCTCACTTTCCTGACACCACATTTTTTGTTGTGAATTTACAAAAGTGATTACTGTGGAATGGAGGCCAGTCTGGTTCTAAAATGAAGAATGTTTCTTTTTGAAATTACTGCAAGTCGTAAATTGGGTGATAAAGTACCTCAGAGAAACAAGAATCTTCTCATCAAAGCAAAGAGTTGGGTCTCAGAAGATGGTTCAATTTCTCCCTGTATTTAGGCTTTTTTCCTGGGCATTTTAAATTAGTCTTTCTGTCACCGTTCCTATTACAGAAGACTAATACTACCTTTCTCCTGTCTTTAGGATTTTCTTTTTCATTTTGGTAAGCTCTTTAAGGCAAGGACTGTTCGTACAATGTCTAGTACAAAAGGCTGCTGATTTCACTTCTGGCTTCTGAGGTACTATTATAATACAAATGACAATGCTAACCATACTGGGTGAGTCTCCAGAAACAGGGCATTTTAGAAGTCTGATATAAATCAAAGGAGTGGAAAAAGACCTTAGAAACATGGCAGTCTTAAATAAAAAGCTACTCACTTTCTCTTCTTCTTTAGGTGCCCCCTTTAGTTGGTAATGGCCAGCAAACTAATGGATCTCTTGCAAAGGAACTCATTGCATCACCCACTTCTTTGTAAATCTTTAGTCAGATTAGAGGATTTTTATCCTCTTTTTTTCTTTTTTTTTTTCTTATAATGTTATAAATATTTCTTTTCCATTTTGCTCACCTGCTGCTTTAGACATTGAGATGGTTATATCCCAACTACAGATAAATTAAAATGACTAGTGTGAGGTTATAGATACACACAAGAACAAAAGACTGATGACTGAAAAGAAAGAACTGCTTTAAATTATTCAGCAAGCTTCTTTTTCTTTCCTTGGGTTTTTGAAAGCAATTGAAAAAAATGATGAATGAATAGGAACACTGCATGAGCAATCTGACAGTGTCAGACACAGCTTTAGTGCCATGTGCATTTTCCTCTTTTGATCACTCAGTTCAAAACTTGTTCAGTTCTTTTTAAATAGTTTACCTCTTTCTGTTTAAATGCAGAACTTAAAGATTGTCCTCTAATTCCACTTCAGAAATCCCTGCAGCAGTACACTGGAGCACCTACATGAGAATCATAATGTTTTCCAAACTTTTTTTTTTAACCTTGACAGTACTGTAAAGGAGAATCTGGTATTTTCAAAGCACTGAAAAACGCAGGAGTAAAACCAGAAGTTTTCGGTTCTTCCCTTCCACTTCTTGAATTAAAAAAAACCAAACAGTAAAAATATATTTTTTTCCTTAGATGTACTATCAAAGTGATACAAAAAAGAAACCCCCGCCAAAAAGTTAATAACGCCCTTAAAGATGTCATGTCAGCCAGAATTCTTGATTTTTTGAACAAGAAACTTAGAACAAGACTTAGATCACATATAATGTAAATGATCCATACGAGCATAAGTGATGAACTCTGTTTCTTGCTATATGCTCACTTTCATAAGCAGAACATTGTGCTTATTCCCTTTCTTTTTTGTTGGAGACTGAAAAGCAACGTCACCATATGTTTTCCCATAAATCACAGGACTTTTATGAAATTTCATTATGACCACATTTACATCTGTCCTTTTTATTAGCCACGCCTTCAGAACACACAGAGCAGTAACAGTTGCAAAACCATTCTGCAGAAATGGAGAAAGCCTTTCTTGTATCTGACTGGCAACTGGGCACAGTCCAAGAACAACATGAACAACATGAGAAGCTGGCAGAAATGAGCAAATTAGCAAACAAATGCACTTTAAAGGATATTTTCCAAAGATTAAAGCCTGCTAAGGCACCTAGTTTTCTTTGACTTTGTGAATCATCCGTTCACAAGCTGTTCTAAACTATTTCAGATAGAATGGGAGAGAGAAAGATACCTGTTGAAAGAGTCATCGAAACATGGAATGGGTAGAGTTGGAAGGGACCTTGAAGATCATCTTGTTCCAACTCCCCTGCCATAGCCATGGACACTTCCCAAATAGCAGGTTACTCAAAGCCCTGTCCAACCTGCCTTGAACACTCCCAGGGATGGGGCATCCACAACTTCTCGGGGCAACCTGTTCCATTACCTCACCACCCTCATAGTGGTGAATTTCTTACTAATATTTAATCTAAATCTACCCTTTTCCTATCACTGCACTCCCTGATAAAAAGTCCTTTCCCATCTTTCCTGTAGGCCTCCTTTAAGTGCTGCAAGGCTGCTGTCAGGTTACCCCAGAGCCTCTTCTTCTCCAGGTTGAACAATGCCAGCTATCTAAGCCTGTCCTCATAGCAGAGGTGCTCCAGCCCTCTGACCATCTTTGTGGTGCTCCTCTGGACCCATTCCAACAGGTCCATGTCCTTCTTGTGCTGGGGACCCCAGACCTGGACACAGTACTCCAGGTTGGGTCTCACCGGAGCAGAGCAGAGGGGCAGAATCATCTCCCTCAACCTGCTGGACACGCTTCTTTTAATGCAGCCCAGCATACAGTTGGCATTCTGGGCTACAAGCACACATTCCCAGCTCATGTTGAGCTTCTCATAAACCGACACCCCCAAGCCCTTCTTCTCAAGGCTGCTCTCAATCCATTTTCCGCCCAACCTGTATTTGTGCCTGGGATTGCCCCGGCCCACATGCAGGACCTTGCACTTGGCCTTGTTGAACTTCATGAGGCCTGCACAGGCCCACCTCTCAAGCCTGTCCAGGTCCCTCTGGGTGGAATCCCTTCCCTCCAGTGTGTCGACCACACCACACAGCTTGGTGTCATCTGCAAACTTGCTGAGCGTGCACTCAATCCCACTGTCCGTGTTCCCAACAAAGATGTTAAACAGTGCTGGTCCCAGTACTGACCCCTGAGCAATGCCACTCGCCACTGGTCTCCACTTGGACATCAAGGTATTGACCACAACACTTTGAGTGCAACCACCCAGCTAAATTATTATCCATCAAGCGGTCCATCTGTCAAATCCATGTATCTCTAATTTAGAGACAAGGATGTCATGCAGGACAGTGTCAAATGCTTTGCACAAGTCCAGGTAGACGATGTCAGAAATAGCTTTATAGAATATCATTCCTGCCACCCATACATAAATGTCATTATTTTCTACGTTACAAAACAAAAACTGAAACACAAACAAAACCCGCAAATCTTAACTGTTACCACTAAGTCACAGCAGTGAGTAGAGGACAACTGATGAAAACGAGGCCTGAAGGTTGTGTATGTGTATATATATATGAACATACATATGTTATATATACGAGCATGTATAACATATAGAACCAGAAATGATATATATGAAAACATTAAAATATTACTTATTTTTACTGATGCGGCCAAGGTCACACAGGCTCAAAGAAAAGTGCTTGATTTATATTCCAGGGATTTCTCCTTGGAGGTTTAAGTTTTCAGATGTACTCCCAACAATGCTACAGCTCAATGATGGGGGACAACAGGGAAGTTTTCTATGTCCTTCCATGATTTTGATAATATTGGGAGCTGAAGGGATTTGGTTTTCTTCTTAACTCAGTTTAAAATTGGCACACAATTTGATAAAGAGTATGAGAAAATTGCCTTAACTATCAACTTGTTTGGTTCTGTAATAGAGTTCAATTTATTTGGTGAAACTATTTCCTTCTATTTTCAGGTTGTTCTATTAATATTTTGGGTTTTACTTTCTCTTACTTTATGCTCTTTAATTTGTTGGCGTGAAAGGTTTAAAGTCAGACTGACAGCCTTTGACAACCCTTTTCTAACCAGTTTACACAAATATAGTTATCCACTTAGGTTGCAAAATGGTGTAAAGTCAGTCCTTCAGTGACTCTCATGATTCCTCCAAAGGTACATGTGGAAGTTCATTTCTCAGCCCTTTAAGAGTTTAGAACTTTTCTCTGTTTCTACTTCTGCTTTGCAGTTTACTCTCTCCAATAACTATAACTGTGCTGTGAACCAGAGCAGTGGAGTGACCCTAGCCTAGGAAAAAACTCTGTCAGTGATGAAGGTTAGAATACCTAAAGGAATTTCCCTCTATTGCCAGCATGTACATATAAAGTTTATGAAATGAAAGTATAATGCAAAAGATATCATCCATGTATAATAAACAGCCTCAGGACTGAATATTATAAAGAATACGATATGCAAAGAAACAGTGTCCATAAATAAATCGTTGGCCTCTTGTCTTTTCCTTGTCACACAAGGACCATACAGTTGTCTGGTTTTCCCTTTATCATTCCCCGGTAGTCATCACTAACAGAAACCTTCTATTTGTCTTATTTAATGTGACTTTGGATCCAATGCTCAGTGGAAACAAAGAAAAGAATTATCTATACTTCCATGGTTTTGGATAAGACCCTCTCAGCTGGAAAATAAGATATATCACATAACATAGGAAGTACCAGAAGCTTATCCTGCAGCAATATTCTGCCTGTATTTGTTGAACTGGTTTCTTTTTGACTCTGGTTTAACTCTGATGCTAATATTTTGTTCCTTCTGGCAAAAAAATGTGAACCAAATCCCATTACATTGAATGAATGAAAAAACTGTTGGCTAAAATAACTATAGTTTTATAGCATTTCTCATTGATAAATCAGTGTAATGATGTTTATTTTCCAGAGCAAAAAGAGAGACACAGTGATGTGATTTATCCAAAAGGCTGACAGCAAACGCAAAGAATTCTGGAGCCTAAATCCAGGGCTCAAAGGATTATTTTCTCAGTTTGGGATAATCTGTCAATCAGCTGAGATCATCTTCTGTTTTATGTTTTACACACCATGCTTTCCAGAATAGATTACATTCGTGTTTTATATTATTACTGAAACTATTGCAGTATAAATGATCAGAACACTGGCGTCTTTTTACTTGATACATGTTTTCCTGGAAAATCCTGCCAGAAGCTTGATTTTCTGCAAAGCGTATCAAATGCTACCACATTAGGAAGCTGTGAAGACAAAGCTATTCCGGGGCCCAGGCTGGGATAATCAAGTCCAAAACTGTCAGGGTACAAAAGAATCTTTCTATTCACAGTTTTTTCCACGTGCTGTCTGGGCTTGTTTTAGCTTCACAAAGTGTACTTTTGATCAGTAAAGGAGTTAATAAAGGGATGGTTGCTCATTTTACTACTGTATGTGGGATACATAGGTATGTTTCTGAAACATAATTTCTAGGCAGATCGCTGACACCTAATGTATAACTCAATTTTCTTGATAGAGTACATATATACTGTAACATCTCATGGTGTCTACATTTCTCAAGATGTATAATTTAATAAAAACAGTGGCTCTCTACAATTATTTAATCAAAAAGCAATTTAACTGACTAGTGTAGTTAAGCTTGCTCATCCCAGAAACCAGGGATTCCCATCACTATCACTCAGTTCCCAAAAATTCTCTGATATCACAGAGCATCATTTGAATTCAACGTATATCTAACTGTTGATGTCTCCAGTTTCTCTCGTTTAAGAGATTTGCTTTATTTTAGAAATTGTATTATTCTTTTCTATTTAACGTTTACTTTTAGTATATATAATTACCCTTTTTGCAACATCTCAAAATCACGCTTCATTTGTTTCTCCTGGCTTTTTAAACGATTGCCTGGTGCATACATGTCAGATTCAGGCTGTTGAAGAAGGTCAAAGCAATGACAGCCTTCAGGGCTCTGCCAGTGAATGCTAAATTGCCTACTCATCACTCATCGCTACCATAAGCTCATCCAGAAAATACAGCCATAGCATAATGGAAGCAGTGCTTGAATAAGCTTCAGACCTTCTTTTCATCACTCATAGCTCTCCAAATTTTACAGTTAAGGCCTGATTTTCTCAGCAGTGAGCATCCTCTCCTCACCCCAACTTTCGGAAAAATTGCTCTTTGAGAATATAGCTTCTGTAATTCCTATTTCTCCCCCTATAACAAGACAGACCTGCTACTGGACAGCCTGAAGGCACGATGGTCAGGAGCACTGACTGGGGAAGCAGAGTGTTACTAGGGTGAAGGAAAGGATTATATGGAAACCAGACTGCAAAATAGGTTCATTGTTTTAGGCGTATCCTGACAGCAGCATCCATTACGGTCCCTTACCAGCATAGAAGAGAATACTTATAGTTCTGTTCACTCTAGCTTAAGCTGCTGAAACAGAAAGTCTGCAGGTATTAAACTGTGATTTAATCCTTGTGATACTTTTGTTTCTTTTTATATGAAAGCAAGCAACACATTGTTTGTTCTCTAACTATATTCATGCCTGCCACAAAATGAACCATTCTATTAACAATTGCTTACTTTCCAGTGTTAGAAGTGCTACAGCAACATGGATAAATTACTTTAACAGGACCTTAACTTTACATCCTTAAATTAAGTTTGTGCTTACATTCTTTGAAATGTAGTTTGTTGGAAAAACGGAGTGCGAAAATGAACATGTGTGAGATTACATATGTACTGCATGTCTCTGATTTTTATATCACTTTCATCCATTTTGGGCCACATTCTAAAACCTTACTTGCATTAAGCAGTACATTGCCTCACTAAGGTAAGGCTTGAATGAGTGTTTCAGAATCTGGCAATTTATAAACAGTATTTTCCTTCAACTACAAGTACCACAAAAATAAATGGACTCTGACAACTGAAATGAGTTCTTATCATCTAATGCATAATTACCAGACACGAAAACGTTGCCATGCAACTTTCATTCTACAGTGCTGCAAAGAAATCCCATTAGCTTCAGATGCTGCTCCTAGTGACAATGACCTGTAGCACCAAAAGCCTAATGGAATTGCACAGGTGTCACTACAGACATGATCTGAGCGCAGTAACTTGTGGAAGTGTAGCTGAGAGCATAATTTATCCCTCAGAATATTTGTTTGTGGTGAGCATGTATACAGTGGAAAGAAGCCAGTATGACTGGTAGGGTCTAAGCTGAATTTGAAGTGTTGGCAGTTGGGAAAAAAAAATAATTTTCAAGAGCAACTTGCTGACATAAGGTATGGAAATTCATGAGACTCAGTGATCCATATCGTTCTATGTCAATATGTCATGCCCTTTTGTGCCTGTTTTGATGGTTGAACTGTATTTTTAGCAATTGAAAAGGAGATTAGAAGGGCCAAACCTGGATATTTCACGAAAACCATAAAAACGTTTCTTAAAGTAAGAATTAATCAAGATTTTTCTTAATTTGTTCACAATTCTAACACGGTGCTCCTTCCATAATGACATATATCTATTTTCACAATGTTTTTGGATACTTGTTGAAAAGGGAGGCATTTCTTCTTTCTGTCTAACCCTGAACATATATTAATATATTTATTAAATACAAGCATATTTTCAATTTAACTTTTAAAGAAGTTCTTGTTCTGATCACTAGTTCAGATTCTTTTCTACCATCAGTTAATAACCTTAACTTCAATATGGTGCTACATTGTTATAATTATTTTATCACTGATGAAGTTTACGATGGTTGGCTGAGCACTCAGCTTTTAGGTCTTGAACATATCAGTGTAAGCATGTAAAGGATTTTATTCCATTAAAAGAACTAAATAGCTGAGGTTGGCTTTTTTATGTCAGAACCATAAGACAAAATCTTCGTTTAATGCTGAAGAAAACTGACACAGGACATGGTCTGCCCTTAAGACTCCAAAACCAGGAAAAGTTAAAAGTATCATATCAACCTTCTCACATTCATATAGTTTTTAACGAACTCCAGCCCTCCTTTCATTTCCAACTCCATTAGGTAGTCGAGAGCTCTAAATATGCAAACTTCAGAGAACCTGAACTACAAAACAAAACCTCCACGGTTTCCTCATTCACAGCATCTTCGACTGTATCAAGAGAGCTGCACAAGCAGATGCCATGCAGCCCCTTTCGTGTGGCAGATCATTCTGCTGCAATGCTGTGGCAATCCTGGAAGGCTTTATGCAAACCTTTCCTGCATCTTTGTTTCTACCCCAGCTTTAACTGTTGCAATATGCTTGCAATGCAGCATATTGGTCATCAAAGTAAAATTCAGCAAGTTCCTTTTATGGGATATTTCCTTTTGTAGACAAGTGATAGTAAATGTTCTGCAAACACACCCACTACATAATTGATATTACAGGAAACAGCACATATGTGAAACATGAAAGAGAATTCCCAGAGATTTGCTTTTAAAAGGACTAGGGCAACCCCTCATCCCTTCAATAAACTAGCAAAACAGTCATCAAAATAAGTGCGTTTCTAAGCTCTTCATCTCTCTGTATCTATTAATTTGCATTAAATCCCATTAATATTTCACTTAGTGTTCAAATTTTCAATTTTTGTGATTGGGAGGGGGGCTGCCACTTCAATGATTTTTTTTCAAAATGAAGGTTCAAAGCTGCTGCATACACTGAACACTTTAATGCAGGCACCGCACTGTAGCAAGTTGAAAGGAAATCTCATTAGGAGAGGATTCCAGGACAAAAATAGCACCATTGCTGTTAGTGCTAATTAGTAGCTTTTTCTGCTGTTTCAAAAGAAGTTCCAAGAACTGAATGAGTAGATGGATTATTTCATCCCAGCAGTATTCTTCCAGGTCAGGGGTGAGACACCTTTGTGCGTATGGTGCTATTTCTTGTTCTGATCCAACAGCCAAATAGCCTGCCAATCTCTTAATCCTGCAATAAAAAGAAATTTGGGCCTACAGCTCTGTAATAACAATATCAGGAAACAAAATAAATGTAATTTCTATTAGAACTGATGGAGCTCTTCTCTTTCAAAATTAACCGAGCAGTAATTCAAATATGTGCAAAGTTGTCAGTCAGAACTTTAAATTCTGACATGTATTTTAAAAATAGTCTGTGTAATATACTAAGACAGTAATCCATTTTAACCATACTGTTAACAATGAACACGCCAGGTACACAGGCAGAACGTACATCTTCTTGCCATGAGACAACTGTCAGATTATTGCTGCACACCGGATTCAGAAGAGACAAGGAATGAAGGGACCCGTGAGTCGGTGCAAAAGAAACTCTCACATGAGTTAGAAAAGAAAAAGAAAGATTTCAGAAGCAGGCTACGACTTTAAACCACCATCAACTCTTTTTATGATTCGCTTCAGCTTGGATTATAGAAAAGCACAGGCAAGTAATCCAATTCACAGCATTCACAAAAACACCCATAAAGATTAGCAACTCCGTAGTCCATCCAACCTGTCAAGGTGCATAATCACCTGTACCCAGACAGTACATTAAGAGTGTATTTACCACACCATATGTCAACTTATGTTTTCTTTAGGTATGCATAGTCATACTCAAAGAAAGCCTATAATAATCTACAAAATAATCTTTCAAAATGATATACTAACAATAACCTTTTTCTCGGTCTTTCTCAGGCTCGTCTCCCTAGGCTCAGAACCTTTAAGAAGCACACCCAAATGCATCCAGGTAATCATTCAAATGTTAATCTACATAGAATCTGCACACTCCCTAGTGCAAAACAGTCCTATGAAAATATCTGTACTTCTGGAAGAGATAACAGTGTGTCAATGCATCATATTTAATCATGAGTAAGTGTTTGTTTAAAGGAAATTATATAATACTCTTGTCGTGGGCATTGTTGGTTCTCTTGTCAAAGAAAAGGGATGTCGGAAACTTAGAACTCTCTCAGTTTTAGTTGAAGTCCTTTAGATGTCCTTCCTGTGAATGTCCATAATTTCAGAAATTATAAGTCCTTTTCAGCTTGACCATAACTCTGAGTTTCTTAGGTTATATTTTTTCAATCAGGTTTTGCCAGCTGTAGAGCTCCTGAAAGGACTTCTTACCTTAATATTAACTAAAGGGAAATGAGAAGATAGAAGAGCTGTTTATGGTTGTTATATTTTGTTGCCAAAGTCTTGAAAGTCATCTGTTGCTATAAGGAAAAAAATTGTTTATTCACCCAAATTAGACAGCCTATATTGTTTAGTGAAAATCTTTGATAATGGTATCTCAATGTTGTAATACTTTCTTGTCTATCTTTCACCTTGACAGTAATGCAATTAAGCTGTCAGAGTCCTTTTAAGGGCAGCCGAGTTGACGATGAGATCCCCATGGGGGCTGGAGGTGAGAAACATACTTTGCTGTAAACAGTTCTCATTTTTAAAGTGCTCTAAGCTGTTTTTAATTGTATTTATCTCTATCAAGTTCTCTAATCTCTTTCTTTTTCGTGTGTGTTTTCCATCTATCACAAACTGCAACACATTTACAGGTATATGGTGGTTCTGAAATAATGAATTAATTTAACTATGCAGTTCATTACTGCCTTTTGATTGTTCCAGTGACTGGTATAGACACACTCTTCCTGAGTGCTGGTGCAGGAGATGGCATAGGTGTAAACATCTGAAAGTCAAAAGATGCGTGCATTGGTGTCCTGGTTTCAGCTGGGAAAGAGTTAATTTTCTTTCTGGTGATTGCTGTGAAGGGAATGTCAATAATACCTATTGTTTTTAATTGTTGCTAAGTGATGTTTACACTATTCAAGGTCTTTTCTCAGATTCCCATAGAAGCATAGACAGAATGATGGAATGGCCGATGAAATATTCCCTACCGTAGGCTTCATGCTCAGTATATAAATGAGGGCAGGAATCTGATCACTGCTCGGGAAGGTCCCAATTCACCAGTTGGTGAGGGTGACCCGTGTCATTATTATTATTGTTATTTTTCTATTTCTGTTATTGTTTCTCTTGAACTGTCTTTATCTGACCTCACGAGGGGGGTTTTTTCCTCTCTTTCCTCTCCTTTTTTTCCCCTCTTCTCCCCACCCTTCCTGGGGGAAAGAAGGGGTGGGGGTGATTGTGTGAGAGAGTCTGCATGGTTCTAGTTGCCGGCTGGGGTTACACCACGACAATTGGTTTTAACAGAGACATAATTAGTAGGGGCAATAAAATGCTAGTTTTGGTTAGGAGTTTGAAAGCCAAGTAAAAGCCTGCTGAGGCAAGCTGAATATTTCTACCACTCATACTGCATCACAGCACTTGTGCATGGTGAGAGGTGACAAGGGAGGATTAGCATGACCTTTGCATAATGAACAGGACTGTAAGCTTTTAGGGACTGGGTGGTAAACAAAACAAACAGCTGGAAAAAGAACAGAAATCACATAACTTTTGCTAAAGCTTGTTTTGCTTAGCTTTGATTTTTAGATCTGTAAGTTATTTTCCCATCACTGATGTTTGATATCAATTCCCAAAGCTGGGAACCAAATTTATCCTGTGAACCTCATTCAAATTGCTCAGACTGAACTTGTCTCATTTTAGCTACTAAAAAAGTAAAAGCAGAAAACTCAATGCACATGGGCATCCCAGTATATGAAAATACAGTAGAAAGTTATACCACTGGATATGAAATCTGAGACAAAATTTTAATACTCCAGCTACCTAAAGATCTAGAGAACTTGATTGCTAATTCTACCTGTGTCATTTGACTAGTTACATTACCTTGATGTGCCTCATAGCCTCTGTGCATTGTAACTACTAAAACCTGAATGAGAAAATCAAAATGGTATCCTCTGTCTTCTCCGTAAAACATTCATGCTTCCATGCTTACCCCTCCTCTTTTCTCATAGACAGCATAGTGTCAGAGCCATTACATTGGAACATGTATCCGACAGAAATCTTGTATTCTTCCAAGGGAAAGTGTTTCAAGGGTATTTAATAACAATATCCTCCATGTCTCCAATTCTGTGCAGTCTTCCTTCTTCCTGAGCCAAAAAGGAATTTGTGTTTCCTATGTCTATACTCCATATTTAACCCAGACATTGATGACACTCAAAGGAAGCATTTGCACTTTCTCAGAATTGCGCTATTTGGGCAGAGGCGGCCAGTATTGCCAAAGTTATTGCAGAATGTGGTTGGAAAATTTTCTGGTGAAGACACATTTTATTGCAGTGTCTTTCAAGGAAGTGGCAGTTTATTTGAAATTTTCAAAACTAACTACAGAAACACTTTGAAGAGATTTTTCATTTTGACTTAATAGTTCCATCTTTCATATATTTTGTATTGCAAAATGCAACGTAACAAGCTGTTTCAGGAGCACTGGAACTAAAGAGAAAGATTTTTCAGAGCATTTATGCTTCATAAGAATCTGTAACTAAGAAACCCATTGTGAAGATATCTCTCATTAACCAATATGTGATCCTAACATGAAAGAAAAATTAACAGGTTATATTGGATTCTCTGTTTTTTTAAGAAAATATTGAAAAATTAATACAGGGAGTAAAATTAAAATTAAAAAAATAATGGCATAAATGAAGCTCTTTCCAAGATTTGGTCATTCCTAAATTTGTCTTTAATGTTGACTCTTGCAGCATAACATACAATGAGTTCAAACTTCATACTTTCCTTTAAAAATGTCATTTGACAGGCTATTTCACAAAATTTGTGGGATTTAATATCACTGATCCATTTCAAAATATGGCTTAAAGTCACCAATAAATTCAAAAATATTTTACAGGATGATGATTAATATGTTTCTTTAGGAAACCAGCCTAAAAAGCAAAGTGATACCATCAAAATCACCACAGAAAAATCAGTATGTCCAGTGATGCTGCAACATTAGGACAGCTAATGAGGTCCAAATTAAATGTCCTTCTTTAAAAAAAATAAATCCAATATTTAATTTTTAATTTGGTTTCAAATAAATTCAGAATTTTAACTGCAATTTATAATTTACCTCAGGATAAAAATTCAAAGTTTGGAGCAGGGAGACTATTCAGGTACCTCAGTATTCTTTGTGAGGAATATAGTTGTTGAACCCGATCACGCATTTTGCTTACTCCATCATTTCGTGACTTAATGATGTTGAGAATACACCTCTAAAACAAAAACCTGTACCTTAAACAACAATTCAAGCTGCCTTTCTCCTCCAGCAGCATCTCTGTATTATTTACAGAATAATAAAGATACATTATTTAGTAAAATAAATATATGCTTGCTTATCCAAAGACCTCAGACTAATTCATAGATAAATGTGTGTCCACAAATAGGAAGAAAGCAGAGGATGAGAGAACTATTTATCCAAACTTTAGACAGCAAAGAACGATGGAATTCAAATTCAGATTTTGTAATTCCTCGTCTCTTGCTTTAGCTACTAGACTAGAGAATCACTGGGGAAGAGGTCATGGTCCGTAGAGAAACTGTATGTTTCTTTTACCACCTTTGGAATGAATGTCATGCTTCTGCATCATAGTGTCCAAGTAAGCATTCATTTCATTTTAAATTGATGTTTTTCAGTCAAATAAAAAGAATGCCCACAGAATGAGCAGTCAGCAGATAGCATTTGTTTCTGTAAGCGGAGCTGCCATTAAACGATTTTTATCCCAAAAGGATGGTACATGCACCTATTACGGTGCTTTTGTTTTAATGTATTAAGGATGGATTTCAAGCCAATGCTTCTGAAGAACTGCAGAGGACCCTGGGCAGTAAGTTGCTTAGTGAGGAAGTCACAGATAAAATTCAATACAAGGTAAGCAAGGAGGATGCATCCAGGAGAAAAACTATCCCGACATTATTATGCAATGATGGTCTTTCAACTGACAGTCATGTAGGAGTAAGGTTTTCATATTATAATAAATATCTCCGTGAAAACATCATCTCAGTGCTCAGTAGTGGTTAGAACGCAAACGTATTGTTACAAATGATTGAAAAGTAATAAAGACTAGAACAGGCAATGTTATTATGCCGCTGCATAAACTGGAGTCTGCTTCCTCACAAAAAGCATACACTGTAGATGGAAAAGGTACAGGGAAAGGCTACAGGAATGATCAAATGTGTGGAATAGCTTTTGTAAAGGGAGCAACTGAGTAGATTAGTATTTTTCTGTTTGAAAAAAAAAGACAACTGAAGGCTGAATAGAGAGAGGTCTATAATGTTGTGAGTGGAAAGCAGACAGTGAATAGAGATTGATTGTTCGATGCTTCTTCCAATACAAAGGGGGAAGGGAGTGAGAGAGGGGAGGAAATCAAATAAAATTGCAGGGCTAGGATCAGAGCAAACTTCTTTGCACAATGTAGAACGGTGAGATATTTCTTCATATAACATGTATTTAACTTGTGTAGTACTTAATTATGAATTACTTTCCAAAGAACTCAGTAGATGCTAAAAGACTACATGGGTTGAGAGAAATGTTGGACAAAAGCACTAAAGAAATTCCATGAGCTACATTAAAAACACACATCTCTGCTTCAGGACATGTCTGAGTCAGAAATCACTCAAACCTAGAAGGATATTCAGAGAACATACCGCTATACGTTTGCACAGGCCCCTAATCTACCCTGTACTCCTGCACGGGTTGATGGCCACCATCACAGCCACAAGATGCTATGCTAGACTGACCTTGGTCTGACTCTCCTTGTTTCTAGATAGAAATTCCTCTAAGAGCCACAGGCATTACTCAGCTAGAAGCTATTTGGTTCTTTTTTTCTCAACACTTCAGACTTAGGATCGTAGAATGTGTTGGGTTGGAAGGGACCTTTAAAGGTCATCTAGTCCAACCCCCCTGCTGTAAGGGGGGGTTGATCAGGTTGCTCAGAGCCTCATCAAGCCTGGCCTTGAACGTCTCCAGGGATGGGGCCTCCACCACCTCTCCGGGCAACCTGTTCCAGTGTCTCACCACCCTCATTGTAAAGAACTTCTTCCTAATGTCTCATCTAAACCTACCCTGCTCTAGTTTAAAACCATTGCCCCTCATCCTATCGCTACATGCCCTTGCAAACAGCCCCTCCCCTGCTTTCCTGTAGGCCCCCTTCAGGTACTGGAAGGCCATTATAAGGTCTCTCTGGAGCCTTCTCTTCTCCAGGCTGAACAACCCCTACTCTCTCAGTCTGTCCTCATAGGAGAGGTGCTCCAGCCCTCAGATCATCTTTGTGGCCCTCCTCTGGACCCGCTTCAACAGATCCGTGTCCTTCTTGTGCTGATGGTTTCAGAGCTGGGCACAGTACTCCAGGTGGGGTCTCACAAGAGCAGAGCAGAGGGAGAGGATCACCTCTCTGGATCTGCTGGACACGCTTCTTTTGATGCAGCCCAGGGTGAGATTGGCCTTCTGGGCTGCAAGCGCACATTGTTGGCTCATGTCCAGCTTTTCACCCACCAGTATCCACAAGTCCTTTTCCACAGGGCTGCTTGCTATGACATCATCCACCAGCCTATATTGATAATGAGGATTGTCCCGACCCAAGTGCAGGACCTTGCACTTGGCCTGATTGAACTTCATGAGGTTTGCATGGGCCCACCTCTCTAGCTCATCCAGGCCCCTCTGGATGACATCCCATCCCTCTGGCCTGTCAACCGCACCACTCAGCTTGGTGTCATCAGCAAACTTGCTGAGGGTGCACTTGATCCCACTGTCTAAATCATTGATGAGGTGTTGAACAGCACCGGTGCCAGGACGGATCCCTGAGGGACACCACTTGTCACCCCTCTCCATCTGGACATTGAGCCATTGACCACCACCCTCTGGATGCGACCATCCAGCCAGTTCCTTATCCACCGAACAGTCCACCCATCAAATCCGTATTTCTCCAGCTTAGCGAGAAGGATGTTGTGGGGGACCGTGTCAAAGGCCTTGCAGAATTCCCGGTAGATGATATCCATAGCTCCTCCCTTGTCCACTGATGCAGTCACTCCATTGTAGAAAGCCACCAAAGGGTTGGTCAGACAGGACTTGCCCTTAGTAAAGCCATGCTGGCTGTCACCTCCCTGTCCTCCATGTGCCTTTGCATAGCTTCTAGGAGGATCTGTTCCATGATCTTCCCAGGCACAGAGGTGAGGCTGACAGGGCGGTAGTTCCCAGGGTCCTCCTTTCTACCCTTTTTAAAAATGGGTGCGATGTTTCCCTTTTTCCAGTCACCAGGGACTTCACCTGACTGCCATGACTTTTCAAATATCATGGAGAGTGGCTTGGCAACGACATCAGCCAGTTCCCGCAGGACTCTGGGGTGCATCTCATCAGATCCCATGGGCTTGTGTTTGTTCAGGTTCCTCAGGTGGTTCTGACAATTTCTGACAATTGTCTCTCAGAATTGGTCTTTAAGAGTAAATTAGATGATAGAAAAATATTCAGTAGAACAGTCTTCTCTATCATTGCTTGTGTATGTGTGAGAGAGAGAGAAACGGAGAGAAAAAGAAAGAGAGGGAGACTAGTTGCTGGTGCTTTCAGTAGAGTAAAAGGCTCTGTGATCCCCTTCACCAGGAAAAAACGTAAGTCAGATCATCAACTCAGTAAATTGGAATAGTTGCGTTGCTATCAATGGTACTCCACTATTTAGCCTAGCAGAGGATTTAACCTGAGTTTCTTAAGCCTCAGAATGGCTCTTAGATTTGCAAAAGGATGTTGCTGACACACAGGACACTGCAAAATTTTTCAATTTGTCCAGCTGGTTATACTTTTCACTGTAAGTCAGATCTCGGATCCATCTACTCTCTTTCCCATTAATTCTGCTCTAAACCTGACCTTGTTTGTCCCTTGACCCTATTTTGCCACAGTTCATAGTAATTCTTTTACTTGTGCAGCTCCATCTATCTTACAATCTGTGCCTCCTTTCTTATTTCAGTCCTATAAAACTATCCACTAAATTTTCATGTGCTGCATAGTGTGCCAAGTTACTTCATGAAGGACACTCCATAAAATGCTATTCTTACAACTGTATCAAATATACTACATAGTTTATATAAAATTAATTTTGTGCTTCAACATGCGAACATCAATTCCTACAAACAAGTTAATTTTAATTAACATTTTAGCCCTAGAAGAAAAATAAAATAAAAAATAAAATAACAAATAAAATAAAATAAAATAAAATAAAATAAAATAAAATAAAATAAAATAAAATAAAATGTGTTATCAGACTTGGTGCTGTACTGAAGAAGTCCTGGGAATAATCAACAAGAGGACATTGCATTAATGGCTTTGCAAATAAGCAGTTCACAACAGAAGGCAGTAAAGCTGTCTTCAGGTGTTGTGTCAGTTTACATTGTAAGTTCTCTTGTACTTGCAATTTTCTTTACGTAAGTCAATGTGTTTTCTACATCTATTTATCACATTTTATTTTGGGGGAAGGTGGTAATTGGAAAGTTTGGCTGGTTTGAAATATTTCCTTTGCATCTTTCCTAATGTACAAAATACAACTACAGGCAAACAAACTAAGATTTTCCACCTGCTACATTCAATTTGGTAAGGTGATTAAAGGAGTAAACCAAATTACTATAAAATCCACCTTAATAATCCTTGTTCTAATTGCACCTTTTATAAGGACAGTTAGTATTTTTAAGAAGTTATTTTGTACTAAATATGTAGGTATGTTTAGCATGTGGCCAAAGAATATTTGAGTTACGATCCTAATGGGATTAACAAATTTAGGTCCAATTGATGTTTACATCTTCAATGGATAGTGTTAGGTTCAGTGGTTCAGCTTTTAGATAAGAAGCTGGATTAACTGTTCTGATAGGCAACAACAGCGCAGCATGGCTAGAGCAGGAATGAGGAACTGGGGTGGGAGGCAGAGAGCTGGGAGAGCAAACGGCAGCGCGTGTGCCTACAGCTAAAGCAAATGCAATCCCAGGGGTAAGAGACCCCTCTAGTTCAGGGGCTGTCGCAGTTACCAGGCCAGTTGCATTACTGTCTTTTCACAAGGTCCAGCATCACTGTTTCAGGTCTCAAGACCCCCTCCTTCTGGTGGGAAAATTTAGTTATTCGCTTACTTGCAAATTCATTCCCTGCAAAATGCAACCCTGCAACATGCCTAAACTGTATACCACAGGGAAGCATACACAGACCCAGGAGAACAGCAACAGAAGTAGTTCAGATAACAGAAATAGTGTAACTGCTTCAGCAGTGAGAAATGCATGAGCTAATTAACCCTATTGCTTCTCAGTAGGATAAATTAGCCTTTGCAGAGCTCCTGCAGCTAGACTGCACCTCATGCCAGGATAGCTAGTGTATGTAAAGCCTGGTTCAGCAGGTCCAACAGAGGGTAGGCCCTGTAAGAGATTAATTGTGATTTCATGTGATATAAAGCAGCTCCTCTGAAACACAAAAAAGATTAATTTCTTAAAAATACAAAGTCTATTTCAAAAGCACAGAAATGGGTATAGCGTATTATTCTTGTAAGTGGTCACCAGCCCACCTAAACACAATGCTGAAGCATCCCATTCTGCTTCTAGTCTCTGCCCATTCTGGGGGCTGGATGAAGCATCCTACCTAATCCTTGTTATCTTAGAAGGTCAGTATTTGCTTTTCTATGTTGCTCTTTTCCTTTTTCATGTTGTGTAATGATGTTTTATAAGCTATATTTCATTCAAAATGCACACTACATCACACTGGATGTGTTGCATGTGCACTGTGGACTGCACTGTCAGCTGTTTGCTAAAATTTCCAGGTATCTTTCAGGCACTCAACGTCCTGGACAAATGAGCAGATTTCCCTTCCTCCAAAATTTCTTGTTGGAAGAAGTGATCATTTTTAGATAAATCCAAGCATGTGGTAGCCGGTACCTGACCATCTGACATTATTATCCTTTTCATACTTACTGGGAACACTTCCATTAGCAAAAACAACACTGGTCTCAGAGAAAATGTAATGAGCCAGGTTGTTACTAGCTGGTAATAAAGAGCAGTAAACCAGTGAAGAAAATTAAGCTGTTCTCATTGACAGTAGCTCACCATGTAGACCTTGCATTTCAGAATCATTCTAAAGAATATTAAAGGTGCAAATATAAACTTAGACTTCCTTTGCTGCCTGCCATTATGAGTCTTCTCTACATCACGTTATTGAGTACTTTGTCTGAGCTTAGCACATTGTAAAACAATTTCTACATATTGCCAGCAATGTGGCCGTTGAGGTAATATACATGTAGCTCTGCTAATGATCTCTTCTGTGTTTACCATATGTTATCATTCCCCCTGAAATTAAGTAGCAGTTTTACAAGAATTTCTGCAAATTGTCAGTCTTTAGTAACTACTAAAAGCAAGGTATTCTTGATACAAGGGACGATGGAATTAAATGTACATCTCAGAAAAAGTGGTATTTTATAAGCATCTGTTGATTTTTGTAATAGCTTAACTAGGAATAATGGCAGATCTCAGTTACTGGTAAACACAATCATGTTGCTGCAATGTGTTTTTGTTTACCATTCACTATGTTATCCTAGTTTTATAAAGGAAAAAAAAATATACACAAGTGTAGGGATTTTAGATTTTCCAGTGCTAACCTGGCAGAGACTTGATACTGCACCAGGTCTCCTTGAGGGAGGAGGGGACGGAAGGGCAGGAAAACCTCCCAAAGTTTACACCACTTGGGCTGGATGGCAAATTCAGCTTGAGGCATGTGTTGTGACTTTAGTGGTTCCTGTGTGAAGCATCAGTTCTATACTAGAGTTGAATTACAAGATAAAATGGGATTATTTTTTTTTAGTCAACTGATGAAAATACCTGGGGCCAGGTAATATTTTAAAGCCAGCTTTGCCAGCAGTAAGAAGCTTCATACTCACTCAAACATTCCATGCCCCAGAGATTTGACTCACACCTGTTTTGTTTCATGTAGGTTGTCAAGAAAAAAGAGAAAAAATAAATAAAATAATATACTTGAGAGTTTAACCCCTGGGTCAGATTATAGGAGAGAAGCAGAAAAAAAATCTACTTCAACAGGTTTAAGCAGTACAATAAATCTGTTCTGACAGATATTTGACAGCCATGTTTTTACTGACCTCTTTCTGTTTGAGGAGATGGGAAGAAAAGAGTGCTTATTGAAGGTCATTTTGGAACAAATAAGCAATAAAAACCATCTGAAAATTGATATGATTTTGTTGCACCAGCTAAGGGCCTGTCTGTGTGAGTTTAATAGGATATGAATTTAGCTCACTGTATTTACTTTTCAAGTCTGGCAGACTACTCACCTACGTTTACTACAAATCAAGACACTTTAAAATACATATTATATTTTAAAGAAATTCTTTCTCTACTAACGAATATGAATATTAAAATACCCCTGGAAATACAGTGCCTGGAAGCAATTCTATGGTGCCTTCTCTATGTCAGGCAATTACCAACAGGAGCACATTTTCAGACTAAGTAATTCTAATTGAATATAGTTCATGAACATTTCAACACGCTAGAAACAAACACGGCATTCAGAGAAGAGGAGGCTCTCCTCCTGTGAAGTTGTACATCCCATTAAGCAAAGATAAATAGAATCTCTCTGTCAGGACTGGTGGTGCATGTCAGTTGAAGACCATGAAGCTGTAACGATTTACATCAGTTGATATACATCCAGATCCTGATCCAGATCCTTAACAGTTTATTGTTCTTTTAGTTTTTTCCAGCTGCATAATTTTAGGTGGAAAAAAGTCTTGCTACTGAATCAGAAATATTGAATCATGACAGGAGAGAGAAAATTTTAAAGTCATGGTGAATTATTTCCTTTAGTACTTTAGGTAACACCATAGTGCTACAGTGTCAGCTATAAGGATGGTGGATTAAACAGCCAGGAAGAAATATCCTTGTAACAATTATTTGTATTTGTAGATGCAAGGAGAACGTAAGGGAAGAAGCCAAGAATAATCCTGCTGGGCCAAGACAAAGGTCCAATTAACATCAAACACCATCTCCTTGCAGTTACAAGAAAAATATACAGAAGAAAAAAAATGGCAGAAGTATATTTGATACATAAGTACTTTCCAACCTCCAACAATTTTGAGTGCAAGGACTTCCTGATTTGACCATTGTAGAAGAGCTGGGCTGCCCAGCTCTTCTACAAACGTTACCAGTTTCCCACTCTATCTGTACAAAGAAGAAAAGATGGCAAATATTTTAGGAATCCATAGCCATTCAGCCTTACAGAACAACACAGATTAAAAAAAATAGGGGACTCCTAACAGTGCTGGAACACTGATTTTATCTCTGTAACAGCAGGAAATAAGAAAAACTTATCTAAGTTGAAGTGACACTAAAGTTTCACAAAAGTCCAAGAAAATTAGATGCCCAGATCACTCCAGATTTCCGAGAGATTTAGGATATTTACCTCCATTGAATATTTTTAAAAGGTATTTCAGACACTTCTATTTCTTCAAGACAAAAATATACACATCAGACTCTGCTGATGATTTCTGAATTATTTTGCAGCTGTAATGGAATTTTCTGTAGACATATCAAAAGCTAAATTAACATAGAACGTGGACAACCTATTTTTCTCAGTAGTGGTCCTTCCTACTTAAGTTTGGAGCTCATTAGTGGGACAGTGTAGCTAAGTTTCCGCTACAGTGACCATTCCTGAATTATTCAGCAAAAATTCAGTTTATGATGTTATCAAACCATCACTTATCATATGCAGAAACTCATTTTTTTCTCCTTTTAGAAATAACTTTCAGGTTTGCAGGAGACCACAGAATCTACAGCACAGAACCCAGAACAATACAGGAGGAAACATTCTCACAAGGTAAGATTCTTTTGTAAGTATTGTTCTTTAACTGTGATGTAAACAAAGGCTTTTTTTACCCTAATATCTGTAGATTAAAGTCACTCTAAAGTCTATACAGACTTTTTCTAGACTACAGTCTTCTCTCTCAAGGAATATTTTAATAGTCATTGTTCAAAAAAGGCATATATAGATGTATGTGTAATAAGAACTAGTTTTGTCTCCTAATCAAATATAAACTAATATTACCATTTCTTTTCATCTTAACACTGTGCTTCTAATATTTATACCTGAAATCCTGTTAAAGCCTGTCACTTTGGGGTAAGGAAAACTGAAATCGAGATTTAAGAATAGCAAATTATATGGTAATCTGTATTATTTGTTTCGAGGAGCAAGAAGAATTAAGTTGTATAGAGTTAGAAAACTGATATCTAAAACAACTTCTTCAGTCCTGGATAAAGAGAAGATATTAATCCATATTTGAAAAAATCTGTATTTTGAATTGTTTTGTCACCATCACAATGATATATAGGACATCCATCAGCCATTTAACAAAAGAAATAGTTCTTGATTTTCCAAAATTATGTTTTCAAACTTGCTACATATGTTTCTTCAAAGACTCATTAGGGGATTTGTGATGGATACAATTTCATTTTGCTATACTCTAAGGGCTGAAAATTTGATACAAGTGCTCCATATGCCATGTTTCAAAGAAAGATGGAACACCTCAGGGGGCTATTCTGTATCAGACCACAGTTTATTGTATAATTGTAGCTTGTCAACTTTTTGTCATCATTTGCAATACTTAATTTTAAGCTAGCACATTTCATTATAAATAGCTTACTGTAACCTTGATAAGTCTATTCACTTTCTGTTGATGGCTTTTGAGCAGCTTATAGCATAACTAAAAGCAGAGTACATGATAAATATTTTATAAAGGCATCTATTGTCACCTATTTATCATTCATAACGTGCTGTAAATGCACCATAAAATATGTATGAACATTTTACAGATGTTGTGCTTCTACTAACGTATACTTATATACATTATTAATCCTTTGTAAACCATACAGCATTGTATCTGTATAAAAAATATATTTTAAAAGTTGGTGTGTGTTTAAATTGTTGCATCACAAAGCAATGCATACCACATTTTGTTGGATAACTAAGTCACAGCATAAGGGAACGGTAAGTTTATGCAATGAAACTTACTGGAAAGAGTGACTATGTAGTGTAATATCCTGGCTAATATACTCTGTGGGGCTGTGAAACTACAGTAAGCCTGTGAGAAAGACTATCTAAATCAAATGATCAGCTGCATATGATTTTCACTCCTCTCCTCCTGTTAAAGAAACTTACTTTTTGTAAGGCTTGATTTAGTTCCGTTTTAAAGCTTTGTTTTAAATCAACCATACAGCTAAATTTGGAATGCCCATAACTAGGGAAAAAAGCAATTACTGCGTGATCTACAGAAATTTGGGAAAAAAAAGCAGACAGCACCGAAAGATTCAATATTATTAAGAATAAAAGAGGGTAAAAAGCACATATATAGAAAGAGTGTAGAAAGTAATAACACAAAGTATATTTTTACTATATCATCTTGCCTTTTTTGTACAAATAATGAGATAATTTTCACATATAATATATGCAATTAGGACAAAGATATGAAAAAGATAATCCTTGAGAAGATTCTTGTCAAAAACTTTTGACTACCATTCACCTCTCCACTCAAAGTCATGGGATCTAAAGTTGTATGAATAATTGATGCTTCAGTTCAGAGTTCTTACTTTCTCTATTTTTCTTGTCCAATGAATAATTCATTATTTTTGCAAAGTCGAACACTTTAAATAGGAAGATTAAGAGAAAGCCATCTTCAAATACTCCATATCAGTTGACTTGGAAAAGGAATATACCTAAGTTCTTGTCCCTCTTCCGAATTTGGCTAACAGCAGAGCTGAATCCATATTTCTCAGATGCTGAGAAGCTGTGTGAGTAGAAGGAACGTCAGTATCTCTACTGTAGTTCTAGGAATTGTACCTAAGCCTCCTGGACAACCAGCTCTTGAGAAAAATCAAAACATTTCATGTAATACTGTTTCAATATTTTCTAGATGTATTACTTTCCTGTGCCCTAAATTTTTTCCTTGAAGTTGGCTCAAAATGGCAATCAGTTTGTACTGCACTGAAATTCAGTTTTTTAATAAATAAATTAATTTTAATTTATAAAATAATTAATTTTAATAAGTAAATTATTCCCAGAAAGATTTTTGCCAGTTTGGTTCTGATCATATATTCATCATGAACTGATCTATAGATGCTGTAATCTTTACCAGTACTTCATCTAGTAGTGATTTTATGTATGTGTTAGTATATCACCTGTCTTTGCTTTCTAATATTTCTTATGAGACATTATTATATTTTTGTCCAGGTGACTAAATGTTGCAGTCCTTAGACTTCTAGTATTCATTATTATTTGAAACCTCAATAGATCCATAAGACGAATTAATTTCTAGGGCAGTCGGAAAGATAAAACAGAAGATATTGCCTCTTGGATGAGACATGACATTGCCTACATCCTCCTCAAGCCCTTAAAAATACTGTTTGTTTTAATTCTGAGTTTTAATTTATATTTTAATTTATTTTTAAAATACTTACTTGGATCTTCCATGCCTCCCACCTGTATCACCTTTATGTATCTCCCTTTTGGTATTAAAGGTGAGATTTCCAGATAACTAAAAATGGAGCCACTGAGCATAAATCCTAATTATTCTCCATGTGCTCTCTTTATACAAAGTGAAACAGTTTGAATAGGAGGAATTGGAAAGATCCATCCCAGAATACCTAGATGCAACAGTCTGTACATTATTTTTAATCAGCAAGTAACAGTAGCTTCAGTTGACTAATGTATATAAATTTAAAGCTGGTTTAAAATACCCATTGCATTCATTAGCTGATATGTGGCCAACCTGAATTCTATAAAATTGTCAGCACATTTCTACTTTATGGTGACAGATAGCATCCTTATTATCTTAAGCTTTTCATTCCAGTCATACTGAAGTTTAAGTGACGATGTTGTCAGAATACAACAGCTCATAATGGTTTTTATTACTACTTTAAAACTTCCTTGATCTTATCTAAATGGGTAGCAAGGGAACTTTTTTTGTTCTTTCATTCTTTTCCCCTTCTTTTTTCATATTATGGCAAAGATCTGTAAATCTTCAAAATTCTTCTAGTAAATGCATAACTAAAATGTTCCAAATATTTATAACTTAGCTCAAAGTTTCACAGTCCACAACAAGCACTTGAACACTAATGACAGGCTGCACGCTATACTACAGAAAGACGAGGAACAGAAGTTGAGAAAGAAAGGCCAATGGGCTCTGTAACACCATACTTCACTGTTTAGATGTCCAAATAATATGCATTACAGTTTAATTGGATTTTCCGTTTGATGTGTGCCTTTAGTTATTCACCTATGGCAAATCATCACAATAGGTCAGGTCATGTCAGCCTCTGTGACATGTCACTGCAATATTGCTGTTGGTTTTAAGCTTGTGATTAATATTCATCTCCTGAATGGCTCTTTATGAAGATTCCCAGCAGCCAATCTGAACGAGGGACTCCCACTGACCTTCCAAGTACTATTTTATTGTGAAAAGTTTACACACTTCACTCATACTGTGAAATTCTGATAGGAGGAAAAACGAGGAGGGGAAGTTGTGACTTTCTGAAATGCTACTGCTTGGTAATCAGGTAAAACCCTAAATAAAAATCCACTTAATGAAATCCTTTTTATTAAGTTCAACAGATTGACTATAAAGTAGAGAATTCCCTTTAAATCTACACATTCATACCTTTGCTAATGTAAATCTCTTTCATCCTTCTTTACAGCAGATTCCTGTTATATCCAAGAACTCAGTAACTTGAAAGAATGGAGAGTATATGAAGAAAACAAGAAGTATAATTTTTCGCCTCTTTCCTTGCTCTTCCTGCCTTGACAAAACTCACTGAATAGGAAAGTGACTTTAATTTTCTGTTCCACCTTCCATAACATTACATGGTGCTGTACCATTAGAGTATGTACAGCTATGTTTTCTAGTGGGAGGTGTCCCTGCCCAAGGCAGGAGGATTGGAACTAGATAATCTTTAAGGTCCCTTCCAACCCTAACCGTTCTGTGATTCTATGTTTCCATTAACAGGAAACATTTCCAAGGCGTAAAAGACTTGAACTACATTTATTTTAGGGTATCCCCAACCTCATCTAAACTACTCTAAGCATGTTATGTGAGCATGTTATTGAAGTGCTTCAGATTCTATAATACATTCATTTTCTTAGCACCCTGTGTTATAGGATTACTATTATCTCCCTTTTACACAGAGGAAAAGTTATGAATTCAAGTTCATGCAGCATAAGGAAATCTGGTGCAGAAAAGACTTCTCTTCTCAAACCTGCTTTAGAAGGTTATAGCGCACTCCAGTTACAACAGACTTAGTAACTAACAACCATTTATCATAAAGATTTTATTATAAAATCTTAGTTTCAGGCTTCTAATTTCATTATGTAGTTTACGTATTACTGACTGTTATTATCTAACACTTATTAAACACATCTTCTAAACAGAACACCTGACAACCCATAAAAATCCCACCAATTTTATTCTCCTTATGCCCCCAGGAGAAAATATGAGTGATATAACTAATGCTACACTTTCAAAAAACAAAACAAACCAAACTCCTATTCACCTAACCTAGGCTATAAACGGTTCAGAAGAGAAGGATGCATCCTTTGTTTTAAAATGGACCTAGTGGTGATAAATGTGGATCAAAAGTACTTCTCTGAAATTTGCTTTCTAGGTATTACTTGGGTATCTGAGTCCTCTTCTTTCTATACAGGATCTCGTAAGAAACCTGTCTATGAGTCTATTGATTCCATCAATTAATCTAGGAGTCTTGTTTGAGGAAATCACACCAAGGCATTGACCATTTGCATTATCCGCTCTCTAATACAATGTCCATCTTCTGATACACATGCTTAATCCCTAGTATAATCCTTTTTACCCCCTCTACATGCTCCACTGCAGATGGGTTGGTTTTTTTTCATTCTACTGTAACACAAATTTTTAGTAAGAGTGATGAATGTGACTGGTTTCGCGGTGCTGTTATGTCAGTTTGTACATCCCCAAATTCTCCACGTTCATTTATAAAAGACTAAGACCCTGTTACTATAGTAACTGCAGTTTTACATGCCCTGACTGTTCTGTCTTTAAAAGCTTTGCTACAACGCTGCAGCAAGATTTTTTTTCCTCTTTCTTTAATGCTATAAATCATGAGTTCCTCACCAAGCAGTCACATATAAACATTTTCAAACATTTCTCTCATAAAAAGCCCTACTCTTTGATCCTGTTTCTCCTGAAAGAGCTAAAACAGTAGGGGAGTGATTTGAATCAGTGATTTTAAATTGCTTGATTTAAAGTTATGTTAGGTCTGAGCTTTATAAAAATAATTTGGAGAAAAAAAAATGCTACTGCAACTTTAAATTTTAATTTATAATGCACCAAATTATAATTTTTAACATGGCACAATTGATAACATATCTTATTTAAATTTTATAAAACTGCCATAAGCAAGACACATTGTATTAAAAAATAAGATCCAACTCCTTCACTACCTTAAACTAGAATAAAACTACGCACATGTCTGAAGATAAGAATCTCCATAAATCTTGAAGAGTACTAGGAACGAACTTCTTTTTATTAATAACTTTGAAGTCTAAAATAGGTGCCACTTCAATTCTCACTTCAAAGAAATTCCTTTGGTGTTAGCATTTTAAAAATTGTTAACTTTGTTACATTTAAATACACGTATGTTATGCTATAGGTAGGTAGAGCAGGACTCTGCTGTGTGGCAGGAGCTCACTAGTCGTCAATATCAGATTTACAAGGTATGAGCACAAATGACATTTGCCTGGGAATTCTTCAGGAATCCACTGATTTCCTGGCCCCACTATGTGGTATCGACACGCACTGTGCCACAGCCCTACCCTTGTCTCTGATGCTGCTTCTCAGAGGCTTCTTCCGTAGCATATGATGTTAATGAATAATAAAGAATGCCTGTCTTGCGACAGCATGTGTTTTAACATGAATGAACACAGGTGGTGCTTCACAAATACAAAAAGATAAAATTACTAAAATCAAAAGAACCACCTCAGAAAAAAACTCCAGGTTCTCAGTCAGTTGATTTTCATCTCCTTGCTGCTCCTCAACAGTTTATTTCCCCACTAATCTGTCATTCAGTTTACTGACTAGTCAATCTGTATATCTGACAGTGGATAAACATTTCAAGCTCTGGATCCCTTCCTGTTATTTTTGCCTTTTTCATCAGTTCCTACATTCCCTATGCTGATAAGACCACCTTCCCATTTACGTTGTCAGCGTACCAGAGAAACTGTGCAGTAGCACAGTGTCTCATTGTTTGAACGTGGAAACTCAGGAAAGTGGCAACCTAAAATGAAAAATGAGCCCCCCGTTTCCATATCACTCTTCTGATTTGTGAGAAACAATTTAGCAGGACTTAAAAGTTCCTGAAATTAAGGGGAGAGCTGCTGAGGAAAGAGGTTTTTCCTGTTATCAACTGCTGTACACAAATTCCTCTGATTAATGCCTGTTCTCAGGCAGGTGCTTGTATCTGACTTGTAAATACAATCCTGGTTTCATTCCAGGATGCTCTGCTCCCAGCTGTGGGGCACACATCTACTTTGTGATCTCTGCTGAAGTTACTGCCTGGTCTGCTTTAAAGAAATTCTCATTTCTTACAGATCTCAGATTGTGCTACTTGTTGAAGTATGAATTAATTTAGTCCCCACCTCACCACATGCTGTTAGCAGGGGTTTTGTCTGTTTGCCTGTTTGCCTGGAATGGCTACTCAGATGCCCAGAAGTAACAAGTTGGTAGATTCTGCTTTCTTTCTGGGAGGTGGAAGTGGAACATGTCTTCCATTAGGTGTGATTTTCATCTCATCGCAATGCAAAGGCCTCAAAAAAATGCAATGTGGTCAGTTGGATTTACTCAGCAGGGGCTTCTTCAAGATGCGTCCTGTTAACTTTGGATGAGGCAGCCATGCCCCCAGGATGGCTCGGCTTGTCCCATTCCAAAGAGCATGGCTAGGCACAACTTCTCTCTGTATCTCTCAGGGCTTCACTTGAAAAATCCCAACTTTGTGTCAGTGCATTTCTAGGTTGCCTCCTAAGGCATTGGTCTACTATCAGTTAAAAACTCTCTAAGTTTGAAATATTTTGTGACTGATAACTTGTATATTATTTCTTGACTCCTTTAATGTTAGTCCTTGGATCTGTATCTTTGAATGTTATCTCAAGGGTTTCTCACTTGTGCATGCAGAATCCAGAAAAATAGTTGACCAGCAGTTTAAATTTCTGACCTTCTTTCATAAATGTAGCTTAGAATAATAATTATTTTTCAGGTTCTTGGCATATATCTGAAGTCCCTCAAAAAATGTCAAATAAAGGTTACCTGTTCAATATTCCAGAAGCCCTTCCTATCACCATGAACAAATCACTGACCAAGTGTGACATATTTTTGATACTGCTAGGTGCTTTTGGATCAGAGATGACTTTTGTGTTGCCTGAAAATTCTTTTCCCACCACAACGCAATTGATCCAGCTTGCAGGTATTACAGAAGGTAAAACGAGGCTGTTTATTTCCAGAAATATTCTGTCTTTATTTGTGCTGGTACATAGTTTAATCATGTGTTTTAAGGATACTTTAGCACCCATGTCTTATTTTATTATGCCCTATAGAAATCCATCTCCTTTTCAAACATCCTTATACCTTGTTAAACTTTAGAAAAGCCCAATAGAGATTCTTCTTCTTCTCTTTTGTTGAGTTTATTCTGGAGTCATAATCATAGAATGGTCAGAGTTGGAAGGGTCCTTGAAGGTCATCTAGTTCCAATCCCCCTGCTGTGGGCAGGGACACCTCCCACTAGACCAGGTTGCTCAAAGCCCCATCCAGCCTGGCCTTGAACACTTCCAGGGATGGGGCATCCGCAACGTCCCTGGGCAACCTGTTCCAGTGTCTCACCACTCTCACAGTAAAGAATTTCTTACCAATATCTAATCTAAACGTACACTCTTCCTATCACTACACTCCCTGACAAAGAGTCCTTCCCCATCTTTCCTGGAGGTCCCCTTTAAGTGCTGGAAGGCTGCTATCAGGTCTCCCCAGAGCCTCCTCTTCTCCAGGCTGAACAACCCCAACTCTCTCAGCCTGTCCTCATAGCAGAGGTGCTCCAGACCTCTGACCATCTTTGTGGCCCTCTGCTGGACCCGGTCCAACAGGTCCATGTCCTTCTTATGTTGGGGGCCCCAGAACTGGATGCAATATTCCAGGTGGGGTCTCATGAGAGCAGAGTAGAGGTGTAGAATCACCTCCCTCAACCTGCTGGCCATGCTTCTTTTGATGCAGCCCAGCATACGGTTGGCTTTCTGGGCTGCGAGCACACATTCCCAGCTTATGTTGAGCTCCTCATCAAGCACTGTCCCCAAGTCCTTCTCCTCAGGGCTGCTCTCAATCCATTCTCTGCCCAGCCTGTATTTGTGCTTGGCCAGAGAATAATGTGATCAAGTGCATTGTTTTGCACTATTCCGTTGCACAGAAATGGTTGATTCTTGTGTCTGTGTTAACTACTGTGAATTCTCGATGCAAATGCCTTGTGGTTTTTTGGGTCTGTCTCTCTTCAGTTTCAAAAAATAAACTGATTTACTCTCAAATAGATCTAGGCCAGATGGCACTTTTTGCATGGCACTGGCTTTGCAAACACAGGGTCTAATTTTGAGTTATGCTTTAAAGCTTAACAGATGCTATGGTTGATGGGAGTTTTGCTAGCTTGCTTACTCTGCTTAGCAATGACAGTGGATAAATGTCATAAAATGATGGTGGATAAATACACAATTGCCCATAAATTCTATTCACGGCACCTTCATTGCTGTGGCAACTTTTCTTGGCTGGAAGGCTATAACACCTTATTTCTGAGCCAGCTATCCCTGTCTCCCAGTCAGGCAGCATAGCCATCTCCAAATATGCCCTCGGGATATCTGTGAAAGAGAGCACCATTTTGTGTTTCTGGTTTGGCAGGGAAATTTCTGGGGACACAAGAGGAATTAATTTGAGTAGATGAAAGCCCTGGTGCTGCCCCAAGGTTTTTGCCTAATAATTTAAATAAACGAAAGATGTGAAAAAATACAAGCGCTCCTGAAGGCTGAATGCAAGTTGTGAGGGATTTTGCACTCTAATTTTATTAATTTTACCTTCGCTTTTCACATGAATTTTTTACAGAATACAGAAAAGTTGTTTAGAGGTTAGTAGGAGTACTTTGGTATTATGTTAGCTGCTGGTTTTAATTATTTCAAAAGAGGCCTCCCATCAAAAAAAAAGGTAAGTTGCAAACGGTGGCATAGGTAGCTGTTAGCAACTGCACTATTAGCCAAACATGCAGTCTGCTGTTACTGTATCTCTGTGTAGAATCAAGTAGTACATGGGTGTACATAATTTCCAGGTATCATAAGCCTCATAGAAAGCTCATATACCAGTGTTTACTGCAAATAAAACATTCACAAGTTGCAAGTGAAGACTTTTCTTTTGCCATATTTAGAAACACAAACATGGAACTTGAGTGAAGGAAGGATAAGGTGAATGAGTCATAAACACCTCCTTTCCTTTTTCCTCTTCCCTCAGAAAATCTTAAATGTTGGAGCTCATTTTAGAAATAAAATTCATATTTTTCTTCTCATAATCCTTCCCACATGTCAGTTAAGCGTGGTTGAGTACACACGGCACTATCAGCTCAGTAACCTTTTATTTCAGTGTAGGACAAAACTAACCAAAGAAAAAAAAAACACATCAGTTTGTTTGAATTAGTGATTATTTCGAAGAACTTTTCCATCCAAATTTCTACTCAGAGTGTCCAATTGAGTGTCCAATTAACTAGGGATGAGAAAACCACATAAGATAAAAGAAGAAGCTGCAGCAGTCTTCACTAATTTTTTCACAATGAGTCCGGACCAAATCTCTTAAGAAGGTCAAAAATCTAGTTCCTTTTTTTGATATCCATGCTGTATTTCTACTTTTTCTTTCAGACATAATCATTTGCAAAAGCTAATTCTTCTAGCAAGAATCACAGAAAAAAAGTATGAATAACAGTATATGTGCAAGTTGTCCAGACAGTGCATCTGAATGACAACCTTACACCACTTCATGAATACAAAAACGTGAATGTCAAATTTCTACATATAAATTTCTTATCAATTTATATGTAAATATATAATTAAATACAAACAAAATGCCATTTGTTTTATGACTGGCTACACAAGGAAGTTAACGTTTATGTTTGGAAAGGCAAATAAAACCCTGGAATTAAAGGCAAAGCAGGTAGGTTTGACTTGACAATAGGAAAGTTTGAGGGGAAAAAAAAGACATTTTTGTGTTTTCTTTAATGATGAACTGTCTTGCAATTAGCCTGTGCAAAATAAAGGTGCCTGAAAATTTATCTGACCTACACACATATATGCAAAAATATATTTCCACACATATTTCCAAAAATATGCTAGTAATTCACAAAATTTTGGTTGGTGAAAATTTTAAACTTTTGAAGATTTACCTAATCAGTGCATATCTCCCTCTGGCTGTCTATAAATTAGATTAGTGATTCCACATCAGCTTTTCCTATAGCAGTTTCCTGTATGTGTATTCTAGGACTCGCAAGATAATTTTCACCTCGGTTTGTCTGCTTCATAGACTATTCTTCCAATACTTCATAAAAGGGCAGAAAGATCACTCTCCAGTACACAGATTTTTTGTACCCGCTTTAATCATTCTTTGAAAGCTCCTGAGACTTGCTCTTGAATCTAGCTAAATGGAAAACCTCCACTTCAACAGCTCATTCAGAGAGATGAAATTCTGCCTACTACATGATTGAACACATTCCCGATCAAAAAGTAGCAATCACTGAATACATCAATGAACAATGACATTGAGGAGGGCATTGTTCTTCATTCTGTCCAATAGACCATGGCAAAACACTTCGTTCATACCAGAGATTGCTACTGAATGAGTCAGCGTTAGAAAAGCATCTGGTCTTGTACTCTTTTTTTTCCTACTTTTAAAAAATGATTGAAAAAACCAAACCTCTGCAAGGTTCTGCCTTAGAAGTAACAAATTAATTCAAAATTCCATTTCATTTTCAATGGCATTAATATTCTTTAAATGTTGGGATTGATCATACCGTTAGGCCTCTCTTCAGGTGTGCCCACAGAAGTTTGGCATGACATCTTAAATACTTTTACCAGGGAGAGGGCTTCTCTCACATGTATTTAGACTCATAGAAAGAAAAAATATAAAAATAAATAAGTAAATAAATATACATTTAGGTTCTTTAGGACTGTTCTCTACTAAAAATATTGCCATAGTTACATATTTCATGACCCAGGAGTTTGAAAAAGCCAAATTGTAACAGTTGGTAATTGCGGATGAAGGGGAATTAGAATCAAGCAGCACACGATACTTACCTTGATATGGTCCTAGTTTTGAGATATGGCAAATGCTAAGATGGTCAGGAGCTGGAATGTGGGATATATGATGAAAGGCTGAGAGAACCGGGTTTGTTCAGTCTTAAACAGAGAAGACTTCAAGCTGACCCTATTTGCTTTCTACCTAATGTTAAGGCACAAAGAAGATGGAGCCAGACTCTTCTCAGACATGCAGAGAGATGCTTCTCCAAGTGGAAAGACAAGAGAAAATGAACACAAGTTGGTACACGTGGGAAATCCTAACTCAATACAAGAACTCTTTTATTTTTTAATATATGGGTGTTCAAAACCGGAAGAGGTCACCCAGAGAGGTTGGTGAATCTCTCTACCCTTGGAGACACTAAAAATTTGACTAGGCAAGGCACTGAGTAACCCTGCTCTAATTAGCCCTGCTTTGAGTGGGAGGTTGGATGAAGTCACCTCTGGATGTCTCTTCCTAGCTGGTGATTCTGTGTCTGGCTCTCAAATTTACTACATTTTACTCAGATTTGATGTTCCCTCAGTTTTACCATTGAGTACTGTTTATGTCAGAAAAAAAGACTGATGGTATTAAGGTTACAGACAGAGAATAATTTATATAAAAATGTATAAACTTATACAAAAGAATGAATACTCTGCATTTGTTAGTTCTGGATCTGCCTCATTTCAGGTAATTGATAGGCACTGCATCTTGCTCTAGAGTCTTGGCATGGGTATGGGGATGCATTTGAAATTAGAAACTTATCCGAGTAGCTTTCTGCTATAGTATTTCCCACTATGGAGGAGGCTGGAATAATAATGTCTCTTTTCCATTTCTCAAATAACATTTCCTGATACTAAGGGATCCTTAACAGGGTTACGCTGCTGTGTATCTCTTGGCATTCTAGACAGAGAAGACAATAAGCCCTAAATTGCAAAAAGTTATCTTGAATACATAAGTTTTCTGTAACCACAAGTTAGTATCTCAAAAGCATAGGGAAACATGATGTATAAGCATTATACTATTAGCAGCTCTCATATTTAGCATTGACTCAGAACATAACGAAGAGGTTAAATCTGGCTACTGAAATATACTACTTTTATTGTCAATTTCTAGTCTGCTAAATTGAAATTGGAGGCAGTTTCGCTGCAATGCAATAATATCAATTTATAAAAAACATTAAAAAAATGTTTTCACCTTTTCTTCTGCAGCCTACTTTTTTCTTGGATGAATAACTTGCTACACATGAATTATGCAGTTCTCATTGGCATATGGAAGGAGGCAATAGCTACCAAAGTATTTAATACTTCTGGTGCTATGGGTAAAGTACAATTTTAACTTTTTTTTCCTCTTTCTTTAAGACTGGAAGAAGATGAAAAAGCAAGTAAAAAAATACCCACTATCTCAGTTTAAAGTATGATCATTTCATTTTCTTAGATATGGTTTTTAAAAAAATAGAAACTTAAAGCCACGAAAACTTTCTTTCCTCCAAGTAGCAGACAGGAAGTAAAAAAATATTCATAAAAACATGAGAGGGAAAAAAGGGGGAAAAAATAAGATAAGAAATCAAAAAGGCATGAAAACAAAACCACTTTGCAACAGATTGCGGACCACATCTTCACCTATATAAATTACAGCCGCTGTAGTGAAGTCAATGAAGCTACTCCAAGTTGACTTCACCAAAGGATCCATCTCTCTCTTTTCACTAGATTCTTTCTCCTCAGCTCACCTTAGGTCAAAGAATTGACAAGTGACATGGTCTACAGAAACCTCAGCTATATCAAAAAGTCAGGGTACGACCCACCAGAGAATTAGCTTGTGTTTATTGCTTTGCCTGACATAACATTTTAAAGAATAATTTTGAGAGTTACCTTTAATGACAACATTAACTGACTTATTAAATTAATATACGCACTGCTGATGCATATTTCCAAGGTTGCACATGACATCTATTAAATATATATGTGCAGGTATTACCCCTACTTCTTCTTATGAGACGATGTAATTGATCAAGAGGGAATATACTTAGTCATTTTCATGGCTTTTCTGGACATCTTAATCCTCATAGGTATAAATTAGAGTGGCAGATATATTGGAGGTTTTCCAAGTTTGTCTTCTAAATTATGAGCTGCTCAGGCAAAGCTATGCTGCTGACTGCTTTTGTACAGAATATATAGCGGGGGAAAATACCCAAAAAGAACAGAAGCTTGAAACTAAGCATATGTGAGTCCACCTTCCCTGCTACTGTCTTCTCTCTCTCTCTCTCGCTCACTCACATACACAGATATATTAGTACATACTACAGTCTAACTTTTAATACCTTTAATTTATTTTATTTTATTTTACCTCCCACTAAGCAAACCTCCAAAGATCACCTTAGGTGTGCAGTGAAAATAACTTGGCACACCATCTTTTCTCTGCTGTCACTTAAATGAAACTTCTCTTTAATGCTAGTTAATTTTCTTCCCTTTCCCATCAATTTTCCTGCTGTGACAATTAAGATGTGTAAAAGGGATGTAAATAGTCACTGATGACTATTTGAACCTGTGGTATGAAGAAAGGAGTGAGAGAGGCAGAAAAAGGAAAAAAGACAATACAAGCCAGAACAAGTAAAACTTGTAAGGTTAGGATAAAAAAAGGCAAAAAGGAAACAGCAGTAATCATAGAAATGGACTTAGGAAAACCTGAGAACTAGTTTGTTATTCTATCTCATTGCAGAAGACTAATTAAACCCTTCCATGAAAATTTAAAAGAAAGCAAGAGGCCTTGACTTAGACAAGGTCTACAGTAAGCGAAGGCCCTACTTCCCCTAAGCTTTCAAACTTCTTGTTAAATACAAAAGTGCAACATTAGACTTGAAAGGGAGAAAAAAGGCATGGAGAAAACAAAAGACCAGATAAATTGTGTAAAGCCTCCACCACTATCTCATAGTTCCTTTCTGTAAAGAGAAAGCTCCACTTGCAGTAACGAAAGCCTGTAAGTACAGAAAAAGAACCATTGCTTTTTAAAGCTCTGAGATGATGGGTTAAGCTGAACCCTGACTCACACACCTATTTATATGCTATTTAAACGTGTGTCCTGTAATTCTACCTCGTACAGTATTGCTGTTGCTTGCATTTGAGGCAATCAATCAAAAATACTATAAAAAGATTGATGAAAGGGCAAGAAATAAACTTTCATAACAAAATCTTGGTTATATATATGATTTGTTCCCTGAAATTGAGGTCCTAAGTGGCAGTTCTGTTCTTGACCTTATATTCACTCCAGGGTCTATGTCTGTTGTTGTAATGAGCTGCCTTGCTGTTTCATATATTCTACAGCATGTCATTACCTTTTTCTGGACTTTTTTGCATCCTCGCTTCATGATGCAGTAGCAGTCATTCCTTTAAATCAGACTGCAGTTGTCTGTTGCCAGTGAGTTCATAACTTATGAAAATGTATTCAAAATCCACTACTCCCTGCCAATAAACAGGAATGGAAATTGAGAGATTTTGAGAAGTAGAAGTGGGATAGGTCATCTCAAAATAGCACAGAAACTCAAGACACAAAAGCATTCCACATCTTTTGTACCTGAAAAGGGCTCTAATGAAAGCATTAAAAAAAAAAAAAAAAGCATATTCCCAGGCTAATTATATGGTATGAAAACTTACATGGCTCATTTCTTGAATTTCATTCAGACTCAACTATGCTATGTACATCCAGTTTTTGCACAAGGCACTAGAAAGCAGAAAAGTAGTACTCAGAAATAATTATGAGACATACAATTTACAATTCTGTACTCAGGTACAGAAAAATTAGAATTTTAACAGTAGCCACTTACGTATACTTGTGCTGAAAGTGTAATTCCCAGAGAGGTTACGAAACTTGTACAAAGGCATAGGATACAAAATAACATTTTTTAAAGGATATCAAACAGAAATACCACTACTCAGAGATACAACAGCAAAATATGCCCCTGCAGTGAACAGAAAGTATGGATATAGGATACTTTAGTGGGAAGTAGCATATTTATGTTGTTATATAGCAACATTATGACAAAAACTAAAGAAGATCGTAAACTACCCTAATGTAGCCCATGCAAAGAAGTGAACCCGAGTTAAATAAACATATACGCATGTTTCCATTCTCCCATTCACTCTACTTGAGCTTTAGGTTTGACTGCGCTACAAGATCTGAACACTTACTATTTCTGAAAACTTGCTAATATTTAAACAGGAGAAAGGTAAAGAGAGGACAGGGCGTGAGCAAACGCTTGTCTCTGCTTTCTAGACACGCTAGTCAACGGTAATGGGAAAACGTAGGAGATGATTATTTGATTTTCTGGAGAGCAGCAAGATGACCTCTCCCTAGATCTAAAGTGGAATGCAGTTCCCACTCCTCTCCTGGACTCTCTCCTGGACTCTCTCCTTAGTTGTGCGTGACCCAGGCAAGAGCATACTCAGCTGAGAAGTAGATGGGCAAAGACACAATCCTCCCTTAGCAACAAAAGAATGATGTGATAAAGAGCTTTAAAAATGCCAGCACATCTTGCCAATCACACAATGGGAAATTGCTGATAAAACAATTTGCAAAATGTCTTCTTTATGGTTACAACTGACTTTTAACTGTCAGATTTTAAAATTTATATTTAGGGAAGAGCTGCTTGGAAAAGCTGAGCCACAGAATTCAGTAGAATACACATAGGCAAAGAGAAGCCCAGGTGGTTAGTATTCATGTATGCAGCTAGATTTTAACTTCTTCTCAGGTTCAGAAGGAGCTGCCAGACACATTGAGGGAATCCTGGCATTTGAAATGTTTAAAATATTATGTTTATTTTCTTTTATGGCCATTCTCAAAATTACAGAAAACTTTTCCAATGTACACACTCCATGCTCCATACGTCTATCGTGCACTCACAAGGCAGTAGGAACACTACTGCTATTTAGTTTATTTTGTTCTGGTTTAAGTTCCCAATAATTACGCATACCTAATGAAAAGCTATGTTAATGCTGTAATGCAGCACAATTGAGGCACATTCGTGTATACAAATCTAAAACTACTGTTCAATTCTATACTCTGTTTCATAGAACTAAATCAGTCATAGAGTGCAGATGAAGTGCAGAATATCATTCTACCCAGATGGCCATGTTCTACCCAAAGGCCTGTGCACTAGATACAAGCAATATTGAACACACCTACCGCTTCATATTTGCAGACCAAATTCAAGTGTGAAGTAACCTGAGTCAAATGAAGACAGAAGTCAGGCTTATTTGCTGTTTTAAAAATCATTATTTTTCCCAACTTTTCCAATGTTTCAGTAAATATCACAGATGTAATATGTGTGCTTTGCTAGTTAGGTTTGATTACATAAGCGATCAAAAAATTTCTTCAAAATAAAGACTAGTGAGATTGGGTGCTGAGCATATAAGTATGTCTCCCCTGAGCCATAGTCCATACCGAATAAAGCGCATGTAACTGTCTTGGGAACCCAAAACTGCTGACATAACAGCTGCCCATGTTGCTGCCATAACTGGAGTCGATCTCTAGGTGGGACTGGGGCTAAAATTTACCGCCTGTGGCCAATAAGCACTGCGTGCTAGTAACTGTAGGAAGAATTCACTTACTCAGTATTTGTTTAGGTCCAATAGCTGTATCTAAATTTCTTAATTTGGTGGTAGAGAAACATTTATTTGGAAAAGGACATTTATTTACAAAAAGCCTCAAAAAGAAAAGTACATCTACATTTTTCTAGAAATTTTGCTAGATCTACATATGTGCTAGAATTATTTTTTTTTCCTGGTGAAAAACTAGCCTAAGTTTAATTAATTTGTATCATCAGGAGATGTGGAGCCCAGTTGCTGATTTTGCAGCTCCTACATGTAACCCAATTTTTAAGAAATATCTAAAGCAAGGATTTCACCTGTATTACTGACAGCAATTTGGCTTAGTTACTGCTAAAATGTTACCATCACAGCCAGAGTAGGTTGCTGGGTTTCCTTTTTACAGTGAAGATTTTCAAATCATCATTTTAAATAGAGATTATAATGTCTCCAACTGTGTTAATTTAATGGTAAATTTAATCCTAAATATGCAGAGCAGTGCAGTTCTACAGGAAAAAAAAAATCCCTAGAGACTTGCCTCAGGTGTCTCTTTAAAATATTATTATTTATCACGTAAAAATTGCTAGAAAGTTAATCTAAATGGACACAGAGCTAAACAAATAAAGGCATAAATGCATGCCTGTATCAATCCACTGCCTCAAACCCATACACATATTATATGTTTTGGTGAATGCAAATAGATTTATGTATTGAACAGTGTCAGTTTTTACCACATTATATTTTTCAGGAAATGGCTTTTTTGACGTACTGTTATTTTATATGCTGTTCCTCCTGTTGTAAGAAAAACATTCTGAATACAAATACAGATAAAAACATGCAACCTCATTAGCCATCTGACCCATGAAATTGCAATGATCATTAGTCTTGTAAAGCTAAGTGAGTAAAATATTCATTAATTTTGCATTCATTTTTGTGAACTGAGGTACTGATATCTTATCAAACAAAACAAGCACGTGAGCCCAGGACCAAGATGTAAAATACTAATATCTGTCTCTTCTTCGTCATGTACTCCTAGGAGCCAATCATCAGCTACTATTCTACAGAAAAGTCCCCTGTTACTGGAATTAGCTTATAGATTATAAATTTTGGAGAATATTTACGCACTGTTTATGTTTCTGGTAATAAAGTCTCTTATATTTTAATGGCTTACTAAAGCAGTAAAGTAGGCTAAAGGAAATTTAAGCATCATCAGAGCAATATATTGGAAAGTTTGACCCTTCCTCTAACAGAATCTACTTTCCTCTGTGAAAGTAATCTCTTTACATCCCAAAAGACCATACTTTATTGAGAAATTGTCTTACTGGCTAAGTGAGCTGTAGTATTCATCTAAAAAAATATATTAACCTTTTTTCATATATTGTGTACACAGAATGACTTTTGACAACAAAAAAGCAAGAAAGAACTATGAAAGTAAATAGAGGAAAAGAAGAGAAACAATGGGTACCTATTTCAGGAAAAAATGCCAAACCTAATAGTGGTTACAACTATTTTAAAATAAGGCCACATTGCCCCGTACTAGAGAGTCTGTGGACAATCCTGGGCTTGCATGACAAATTGAACCCTCCTGACAAATTAACCAGATCATACTCCATGTTTTCTCTAACAGATTTTCCCCAAAGGAAATTGGGAATAATATTTCCTATAAACTGCAAAGGTATGAATTGCAATCCTGGAGGAAATACGTATACTCACTCAGCAGAAAAAAGCACACTGCAGTAAGAAGAGCTATCGATCTTATCAAGATGATGTGAAGGCTCTACATGCAGTGAGAAACTGAGACAAGGACAATAGGATATTGGCATCTGAGTGGAGGTTTTATTTGAGAGCAGTCTCCAGCGTAAGGGGTAAGAGAATCATCTGAATGAGTCTTAATTCAAGATAGGCTGGGACGGAGGTTAGAACTGAATGAGAGGTGAGGTTAAAAATGGGATCTGAGGAACAGTAGGGACTGAGTCCAGGAAAAGTTTTGTGGAATCATCAGAAAGATGAAAGTATTGGGGTAGAAATGGAAGAGCTTCCCACACATATATTTAGTACTGCTAACTTTGAGAGCATAAAAATCCTAAAACTCTACTGACCATAAAATATTTAGATATATGTTGAGTTCTTTTTATTTACCTTTCTTGACAGGGAGTTATTTCACGTAGTACAAGCTCAGAGGTTCTCCACCTCAGTGTAGAGTAGCTGTAGATAATCCAACTGCACACTGGGTTCAAATCTCACAGCAACAAATGCTTCTGAAAGACAGAAAAAATTTTGCTTGAAAATTTCGTACTTAGCATTTCTTCCTCAGAAAAATGCTTAATAATAATAAAATAATAATAATAATAATAATAATAATAATAATAATAATAATAATAATAATAATAATAATATAATGCATTTGTTAATAAGAAAAAAAAACATTAAATGTTTAGGTTCAGAAGAAATACAAAAATTCAAAATCACAAAATTTGATAGCCTTAGCAGTTCTAGTATTAGAGGTATATACTACATAGCATGGATTTCCAAAAAAGCAAACATTGCCATAAAAACTACATCACACATTCTCAAAAAATTCTGTAAGTTAGTGGATGAAAGGTATAGAGAAGTTTAGAATGATGTACGGTACAGCAGACTTTAGTAAATCAAAGTATGTGTCAAATAATCTCCCTTAAAAGAAATCATTCAGATTGATTTCTTCATGAGCACAGACTGAAAACTGACTTAGGGACTATAAACAAAGAGAGAATGATAAACGACAGGGTATCAGTATTTAGGTACCCAGACATTATTGGACTGGTTTTATTGCTGGAGTTCTTTTACCTCCTTTAGCTAAGATAGAAAATTGGATGAAAAAAATTACTAGGTATAGAGGAGTCAGTTTTTATATTCTGCTTACATGGAGAGCCTGTAACAAAAAAACATAACAAACAGCTCTTTTACAAAACATACAGAGAAATTAGAAGTATCTGTGAACAGAGCCTAAAAAATAAAAGGGAGTGTTTCTATAATGACGTCATCTTCTTTGGAGAACCGAAGATGTAAGCAGAACTCATTCTGATTTTACTACAGCTTTTCCACTGTGGATCAGTTCAGTGCAGTAGTGGCAAATGAGAACATGTAAGCTCTCGTTGCTTCACAGAGACAAACTGAGCACATACAACTTCGGAGACAATAAAAGCTGTTTCACAGGGTACCAGAGAGTAATTCTGTTATTTAGTCTGTCTTGAACCTGTTGTGTGTCCTTGGGCATTTATTTTCACTATGGTTCCTGAATAGAAATATAATGTTTTTAAATGAATGAGTATCCAGGACTTTTACTGTGTCTAGCTGAGAGCAGATAATATGAATAAGGAACCCCTTCATCAGTGCATTTTAATTAGGGGTGCTAGGCTAAACATAATTCAGGTAAAATGGAACACAGTTATGGCCACTAAAATGAAACTTGAAAAGTGCTGTACCTAAATTCATGTTCAGTTGTTGGCATGCTGGGGAAGAAGCATTAATCATACAGAAAGTGCCTTGCCTAGCTACAGGCTGTACAAAGAGAAATATATGGACCTATGGAATGAGTGATGCACTTTGATCTTGAGAAAAACTCTGCTCATTACCTATGAGATTTTCTTCATGTGGTGCTCCCCCTACCACCATTGCAGCAAAATCTCAAGGCTGTCATGGAAGGATGTATGTCCTAGAATGTGACAATCAGTTCTGCATTCATACTGGTTTATCTCTACAGGACAGTCTGACAGGAGCCCCGGTTTGATTAGAAGGGGCTAAAGGCTGAGCTAAATCTGTCATATGCAATCCCATAAAGTATTATGGTGGTCTGGACTTCCAAGTAAAAAGCAAGTGTAGACTATCGAGTCATCCTATAGCTATAGGATGCTATAACATAGCACTCATAGGACTCATTTGTAAGATGCACATTAATATCTGCAATCATCACAGAATGGTTTGGGTTGGAAGGGACCTTAAAGACCATCTAGTTTCAACCCCCCTGCTGTGGGCAGGGACACCTCCCACTAGACCAGGCTGCTCAGAGCCTCATCCAGCCTGGCCTTGAACGCTTCCAGGGATGAGGCATTGACAGCTTCCCTAGGCAACCTGTTCCAGTGCTTCACCACCCTCACAGTAAAGAATTTCTTCCTGATATCCAATCTAAATCTACCCTCCTTCAGTTTGAAGCCGTTACCCCATGTCCTATCACTACACTCCGAGATAAGGAGTCCCTCCCCATCCTTCCGGTGGGCCCCATTTAGGTATTGGAAGGCTGCTATCAGGTCTCCCCCGGAGCCTTCTCTTCTCCAGGCTGAACCACCCAACCCTCTCTCAGCCTGTCCTCATAGCAGAGGTGCTCCAGCCCTCTGACCATCTTCGTGGCCCTCCGCTGGACCCATTCCAACAGATCCATGTCCTTCTTGTGAAGAGGACTCCAGAGCTCCACGCAGTACTCCAGGTGGGGTCTCACCAGAGTAAAGGGGCAGAATCACCTCCTTCGACCTGCTGGACACGCTTCTTTTGATGCAGCCCAGGATGAGGTTGGCATTCTGGGCTGCAAGTGAGCATTGCCTGCTCATGTTGAGCTTCTTGTCCACCAGCACCCCCAAGTCCTTCTCCTCAGGGCTGCTCTCAAGCCATTCTTCACCCAACCTGTATTTGTGCCATGACCCAAGTGCAGGACCTTGCACTTGGCCTGGTTGAACTTCATAAGGTTTGCACAGGCCCACCTCTCCAGCCTGTCAACGTCCCTCTGGATGGCATCTCTTCCCTCCAGTGTGTCGACCATGCCACACAGCTTGGTGTCATCAGCAAACTTGCTGAGGGTGCACTCAATCCCACTGTCCATGACACCGACAAAGATGTTAAACAGCACTGGCCCCAGTACTGACCCCTGAGGAATGCCACTCATCACCGGTTTCCATGTGGACACTGAGCCATTGACTGCAACCCTTTGAGTGAGGCCATCTAGCCAGTTCCTTATTCACCAAGTGGTCCATCCATCAAATCCATGCTCTTCCAATTTAGAGACCAGGATGTCGTGTGGGACAGTGTCAAATGCTTAATCATACAGACTACAACCCTATTTTTAACAAAAAGCCCAATTGTTTGTATTCTGAGAGCTAACTGAAATACATAACTTGGAATTTTTCCAGTCATAAACTTGAAAATTTCAATAAAATCTTCACCATTTTTCCATTGTGTATACTTCCTGTATTTGCATAGACACCCACGCTTGCAATGTTGAGACACTTTTTAGGATCTTGGTAATAGTGAGGTACTGGGATCCTCACCAGTAACACTAACTTAAGTGAAAGTACCCCACTTTACACCAGCTAGACATACGGTCCTCTATGATGTCATGATTTTTAATAACAAAACTTTTTGGAAATAGTTTATCTGAAGGTTTTTTTCTAACGAGCTATTGATAATTTTTATTTGCTTCCGTCTGTCCATAATTTTCAAATATTAATGTATTCAGTACAAAAATGTTGCATTTTAAGTGTGAAGTCGAACACCACAGACCATATTTGTTGTATTTTAGATAAATCTTTTCATTCCAATTTGCAATTAACAAAGTGAGCGGCAGTTTAAAAATGCAAAATAAACATCATGATAGTTCATAGACTATGGGAATTATATTTCCAGATGAAACAAATGAAGTGCTGTTAAACTGTTCTTTTTCTTGTAAACTTTAGTTTTTAAAATGCATCAGAAAGAATATCTTTCTTCCCCAGTCCCTGCAATGTTGCATTAAACATCTTGAAATACAAGCAACTTTTTAAGAGCCACCATTTTGCCTCAGCTGAATATAATCAGTGAAATGCAAATTGATGTGTAAAAATTGCCTACAGTGCTTGATGTAAATTAAAATTACTCCTATAAATTCAATGTTCAAATTATCTGACAACTGCCGTTGTATTAATTTTGCTGCTGAATACATTAAAGAACTGCAAATTCATTTTCTCACTAACATCACAATTACTTTAGATGCTGGTCATGAAGAGCTACTAAATATACCAATAATAATTTAATATTTAAAGCCTGTTTAAAATTAGGAGATTTGTCTAAAGTGAATTACCTAACTAGTGCTGGTATTTCTCCCACAAATTTAAAAAACACTTAAAGACAAAACCTTCTGTAAAGTGAACAAGTTCTTTCTCATTCCTAGAAAACACCAAGACTGGCAAAAAGAATTCTTTGCTGTTCCTTACGGAAGAGTCAGAATATTTCCAAACTGCAAGTTAGGGTAACCTCCCAAAGACATACACGTATACTCATGTATATTAAAACAGGAGCATGGTCAAGGCCATGTGGGCAAGGACTAGATGTATAAAATGAGCCACAGATCACAGAGGAGGACAGTAACAGAATGAAAATTGAAGTCCCTGAACTCCTATACTAGTACCTGGGCTTCTAAACTAACCATTGTGTCAAGACAGTTGCAAGGACTCCTGCAAATGAAATTAAAATAACTTTGCCCTTTTTCTCCCCTTTTACTCCAAAACTTTCAAGAGATACCAGAAGTGGGTAGAATGTGTCTCATGCTTTGGTTTTGAGTGTTTACTCTGGTTTAGCACTAGAATCACAGAATCATAGAACGTATTGGGTTGGAAGGGACCTTTAAAGGTCATCTAGTCCAACCCCCCTGCAGTAAGCAGGGACATCTTTAACTAGATCAGATTACTCAGAGGCTCATCAAGCCTGGCCTTGAACGTCTCCAGGGATGGGGCCTCCACCACCTCTCCGGGCAACCTGTTCCAGTGTCTCACCACCCTCATTGTAAAGAACTTCTTCCTAATGTCTCATCTAACCCTACCCTGCTCTAGTTTAAAACCATTGCCCCTCATCCTATTGCTACGTGCCCTTGCAAACAGCCCCTCCCCTGCTTTCCTGTAGGCCCCCTTCAGGTACTGGAAGGCCGTTATAAGGTCTCTCTGGAGCCTTCTTTTATCCAGGCTGAACAACCCCTACTCTCTCAGCCTGTCCTCATAGGAGAGGTGCTCCAGCCCTCAGATCATCTTTGTGGCCCTCCTCTGGACCCGCTTCAACAGATCCATGTCCTTCTTGTGCTGATGGTTTCAGAGCTGGGCACAGTACTCCAGGTGGGGTCTCACGAGAGCAGAGCAGAGGGAGAGAATCACTTTTCTCAATCTGCTGGACACGCTTCTTTTGATGCAGCCCAGGGTGAGATTGGCCTTCTGGGCTGCAAGCGCACATTGTTGGCTCATGTCCAGCTTTTCATCCACCAGTATCCACAAGTCCTTTTCCACAGGGCTGCTTGCTATGACATCATCCACCAGCCTATATTGATAATGAGGATTGTCCTGACCCAAGTGCAGGACCTTGCACTTGGCCTGATTGAACTTCATGAGGTTTGCATGGGCCCACCTCTCTAGCTCATCCAGGCCCCTCTGGATGACATCCCATCCCTCTGGCCTGTCAACCGCACCACTCAGCTTGGTGTCATCAGCAAACTTGCTGAGGGTGCACTTGATCCCACTGTCTAAATCATTGATGAAGGTGTTGAACAGCACCGGTGCCAGTATGGATCCCTGAGGGACACCACTTGTCACCCCTCTCCATCTGGACATTGAGCCATTGACCACCACCCTCTGGATGCGACCATCCAGCCAGTTCCTTATCCACCGAACAGTCCACCCATCAAATCCGTATTTCTCCAGCTTAGCGAGAAGGATGTTGTGGGGGACCGTGTCAAAGGCCTTGCAGAAGTCCAGGCAGATGATATCCATAGCTCTTCCATTGTCCACTGATGCAGTCACTCCATTGTAGAAAGCCACCAAAGGGTTGGTCAGACAGGACTTACCTTTAGTAAAGCCATGCTGGCTGTCTCGAATCACCTCCCTGTCCTCCATGTGCCTTTGCATAGCTTCTAGGAGGATCTGTCCCATGATCTTCCCAGGCACAGAGGTGAGGCTGACAGGGCGGTAGTTCCCAGGGTCCTCCTTTCTACCCTTTTTAAAAACGGGTGCGATGTTTCCCTTTTTCCCGTCACCAGGGACTTCACCTGACTGCCACAACTTTTCAAATATCATGGAGAGTGGCTTGGCAACGACATCAGCCAGTTCCCGCAGGACTCTGGGGTGCATCTCATCAGATCCCATGGGCTTGTGTTTGTTCAGGTTCCTCAGGTAGTCACAAACCTTGTCTTCACTTATAGTGGGAGGGATTTTGTCCCGCTGGTCCCCATCTTGCAGTCCTTCAACCCGGGAGGCGTGAGGAGAGAGGCTGGCAGTGAAGATCGAAGCAAATAAGGTGTTGAGAACCTTAGCCTTCTCCTCACCTGTTGTTACCAGTTTGCCATTCTTGGTCATCAGGGAGGGTACGCTTTCTTTGACCTTCCTTTTCTGGTTGACATACCTGTAGAAGCCCTTCTTGTTATTCTTAGCCAAGTTCAATCCCTTGCCAAGTTCAGCTCCAGCCGCGCCTTGGCCTTCCTGACCTTCTCCCTACATACCCGGACAGCATCCCTATACTCTTCCCAGGACACCTGATGCTGCTTGAACTGCCTGTGCAGTTCCTTCTTGCCTCTTAGTTTGAGCAGCAGGTCCCAACTCAGCCATGCTGGTTCTCCTCCCTTTCTTACTTGATTTCTTACACCTGGGGATTGAGAGCTCTTGTGCTCTATGGAAAGCATCCTTGAAGATCTGCCAGCTCTGTTCTGCCCCCTTGTCTCTGAGGGGGTCCTATTGACTAACTCCTTGAAGAGCTGGAGGTTTGCTTTCCTAAAATTCAGGGTCCTGATTAGGCTCCTCGTCTGGCACGTATCCCTCAGGACTGTGAACTGCGCCAGTACGTGATCACTGCAGCCCAGGCTGCCTCCAATCTTGACAACCCCAGTCAGCTCACCGGCACTGGTGACTATGAGGTCCAGTATGGCATCCCCTCGACTAGGGCTGTTTATTTCCTGTCTTAGGAGGACATTATCATCAAGGCACTCCAGGAACCCCCTGGATTGTCTACAGCTCGCTGTGTTACTTTTCCAGCAGATGTTGGGATGGTTGAAATCCCCCAGCAGGATGAGAGCCTTCAAGTGTGATGCCTCCTGTAGCTGGAGGAAGAAGGCTTCATCAGTAGGTTCCCCTTGATCAGGTGGCCTGTAGTAGACACCAACCACAAGGTTCCCCATGTTGCCTCATTCTCTAAGTCTCCACTAATTCAGTTATGATGCTCAAAATAGACATCCATGAAACATTTGTTGTATTTGAAGGCTGTATTTTATTAAAATATACCTAAAAGGGCTAGCTATATTCCGAAGGTAATTTTGTCCCTAGCTAGTACGAATTCCATGGATTTTTGTTTCTCTTAGCAGCCTGTGTGTTGGGGTGCAGGACAGGCAGGTGCTGCCCTGCAGAGGAAGGAGACCCAGGAGTTGAGAGTGACAGCAAGGCAGGCAGGGCTGTGCCTCCACCAAAGTGGGCATGGGGACGTAGTCCCACAGCTCTTGAGCAAGGTGAGTAAAGCAGGCCCAGGGCCAGTGGCAGGTTCAGACGTGCTCTGGTGGTGGCCAGGTAAGTCTATAATGATGAAGCACAGAGATGGTGAGGTGCTAAGTGGAGGAAGAGCTACTCTGACCAAGCAAGGGGGCCCATCTTTTTACTACATGGTATCGCCATCACACCTTCTGTCCTGACTGATAAATTAGGCTTAATGTCAGGTTTCTAGTAAATATATCATGCTCCCAGACACTCAAGCAAAAGCTGGAGGCAAGATACATTCTCTTTCATTTTCTTTTAGCCACAGGGCATTTGAGCAAGGATTCTCAGTAGAAACATGTTAACTTTTCAACGAAATTGTGTAAATAAAACATTTCAGTCAATCATAAAAAAAAATATTTTACAGATTACTTTAATATACATTTAGTTTTCCTAGTTTTCCTTGTTTTAATTTTTTGCTAATTTTCTTGGAAACAGCATGAGAAAATATTTTCAGAAGATTTTTCACTTACCCTAACAGTATTTACTTGCATACAAATGAGTGTAACAAGGATCTTCATTACTTTGCAATTTTTAGCCTTTAGACTGGATTAGATTTTATTTAAACCAACTCTAGAACTGCATTCCCTTTCTTTCCATATCATACCCTACTTTTCTCACATGCAGATAGGATCAGAGACAGAGGAAGATGCAGAAACACTTTTGCAACTGAGATTTCATATAATGTAGAATCATTTCACAGAAACATCTAGTTTGCCAGTTTCAGTTATTATGATCAACAAGTATCAAATTGCAAATGACTTTTCATGATTAATATGTCAGTGTAACTTTAGGGTATAGTTCAAGCATTCACCGTAGTGATTTCTCCAAACATTAACACCTTCCCTTATGTGCATATTTCCAGCTAAATAAGAGAGAAAGCTGTTGCTGGAGGTATTTCACATATACAGTCTTGCATCTCCTTCACAGCCTGGCTGACAAAGTCGTGCCTTTAATTAAATAATTCATCCAGCTCACAAAAGATTTTAACACAAATTCTTCAGTCTCGACTGATTTCAGAAGTTTTATTGAAGCTGCAGAAAACTACAAAGTCAAGTCACATACCTAATTCACCACATTTTCCACCTTATTTCATTTTCGTGCCACAACTTGTTTACAACAAGACAACCCTGTTTAAAGTGGAAAAAATATTTCTATATTCACTGTAGGAAGTCAGTGATAAGCAGGAAAATAGGTTTTAAATTCTCTTTTTCCCAGGTTATATCACTGAGTATCACCAAAGTACTTACCTTTCCAAACTGCAAGTCCTTTCCTTTGGACTTTTGTAAATGTTTATAGGGTGATTTGATTACGTTTCCTCTACTCTCTTACAAATCCCTTCTGCCAGCTGAGTTCTTAAATGCCAGGGGAAACAAAAAATCTGTTTCTGTCCTTCCACCAGCAAATCACTTTCATCCTTAGTTATCTCAAAGTAACCAACTTCAAGGCATATTTTTTGTAACTTTCAGTATTGACTTTCTCCTCCCTCCTTTGTCACTGTTATCACACACATACACACAAAATAATTTGAAAAGGTTGTAAGTACCAAGGACAATCTATTTCCTAATTGTTGGGAGGGAAAAGCAACTTTGTTAATCAAGCTTGTTCCTATAAACCTTGGCTGATTGGTTCTCAGTCTTATAACTACTGCTAATGTTTTTAGACCTCTGCAGCCTGTGACTGCAAACTTCCAAATTGCCACAGGCCAAGCTCTCTGCTGGCACAATTCCCTTGGTTTCTCTGGATTTAGCTTAGGAGCAAATTTGCCCTCTTTGTACATTACTGAAACTATTTGAAAAGGCTAGAGTATATGCCAGGATTTCATAACTGGATATAATCTGTGGAGATGTGGTGTTATACGATGAAAGACTCTGCACCTGGAACAGCAGAGGCAATACTGGCCCAGTGAAAGTTGGTATGTCAAGTATTTAGATTTTAATGGTTAAAGATTGTTTATTTACTTGGTAAGATGGAAATGGCAGCAGAAGTTTGAACAAATATTAAATTATTTTCCATTTTCCACAAAGAAGAGTTTACATTCCTATGACTTTTAAACTTAAGTAGGAACGTCTCTAATTTCAGTTGTTAGTCTGAATTCTATTTACAGTATGCTACTCTTTTCTATTTCTAGTCTCTAAAAATTTTTTCAGCCTAATTTAACAATGCAAGTGAAACAAAACAAGCAATTAGCTAGTTATTAGTTACTGTAAACCAACACGGACCTTCTGAAGACAGTGAAGTGATATCATTTAGGTAACTCTGCTGACTTCCCCTTATGTTTTTTTTAAACTTGAGATTTTTAGGAGATTCTATCATGACGTTGGAAAATAGGTTTATATATATTTATATATTTAATTTTCCCTTCTTTGACATCTACCTTCAATTACAATAGTGAAAACTGGAAAAAGATAATATACCTTCTAGTGTTTTGTTTTTTTTTTTTTTTTTTTTTATACAGCACACAAGCCGTATTTATCTTCTAAACGTCAAGGTAGATTTTAAATGTGTTGTAATACATACTCAATTTTTTAGGGAGGAACGATTTGGTAATTATCTTTCCTAATGAAATGTGCTGTAATTTCAGTTAGATTTTAAATGGGGCATGACTCATATTTAAAAGGACCATTGCATAAATGCCTATTAGTTGCAGTTAATGAGTTAATTCCCAACTCATATTTTTTCTGTCTCTTTCTACATGATTCTTGCAAACTTAAACAGTACAAGGGAGCAACTTGCTACCTTCAGATTAGAAGGTACCACTATAAAATGAAATTATTGAGCTTGTAAACTACAGTGCGTTCCTTGCTAGTCCCTGCCTGTAACTGAATAGCAAATAAAAAGAATTAGAACACAAAGGCGGCAGAATCACATAAAACTTACCACTTGCTAGCCAAAAATAATTACATTGTTATCATGGTAGTGGTAAAGTGCTAGTCTTCGTTGCTAATAATTCTCATAGGGCTCCTAGCTTTACAGGGACCATTGCCTTTAAGTCATTAATGTATAACAGATTTGCAGTGGTGAGTAAACAGGATCGATCCTGTTCTGCCTTTTACCTTACCCTTTCCACTGAAGAGGCAAAACTGCCTGTGTTTAATGGTTTTCCTTTTCTAGTGGTGGAGAAAGAACTCTGCATCTCAGCTAATTACCATGTGCCTTAGTTTACTTAATTTGCAAAGCATGATGTCTCACTGAAGAAAATAAGAATTTGAATTCATGTCCAAAGTACTTCGCTAAGTAGAATTGGACTTCTGCATATGTGTGTTTACTTGCATTTTATCTATAGTACTATGTCCGTGTAAGGCATTGACTCCACAATATAACTTCACAAAGTCCATATGCCAATTTTCACCTCTATGAATCACAAACATATCTTATCTCACACAGATTGCACTGGAAGGATGTCACCCCTGTTTATATATGTAGATATGGACAGCGACTTATCCCTGAACTTGGAGTTGGCTCCAATAAAAAAATTATCTCCTAGCTGAGAGAGCTAGGAAGAAAATGGCAGATAAAGCATATCCCTAGTGCGGATAAGGTACTTCCATTATAGCAATGTTTCTGAGACGTGATACACATTCTTTCTATACATCTAATTTATTGCTATTATTATTTCTTATTCTTCACTGAATTTTAAAACAGTCACAAAAGGAAATTTAAAAGTTCATGACAGCAAAATCAAGCCTTAAGTGTATTCATCACACAAACGGCTTTATCCCTTGGTATTTTATGCTCCAATTCAAACAACACATCTGTTCATAATTGCATGCATGACTCGGTAAGACTACTACAGGCTATAAATTTATGTCTATGAGTACTGGAACTATTGTAGGAAGACAAGGATAAAGTATTTGAAATGGCAAGACCTTTTAAATAGTATATATAAAATATAATTTCAGAGTTTAAAATATATCTTAACATGTTTTTTTCTAATTCAAGGCCAAGGTATTTTCGTACCTAAGTCTGGTTGTATTCATGGTCCATCACTCAATTACTCTACAGAAAACAAACAATTTTTTAAAAACATGGAATTCCAATCTCCAAGTAATCAGGATTTAGATAATCATCATGAATCCCAGCTTCTATGATGATATACATCCACCTTCCCCTGGAGTAATTCTGGTCCTTTATTGTTCCATACTGAAAAATCACCTTTAACTTATACATCTCAGGTCTAGCATTTCAAAGTTAATTCTATCTCACCTTAAAGTTGAGAAATTTTTGGTGTATTACATAATACTGAAATATTGATTAATTTATGGCTCCTCTATCAGTGCTTTATAACATCTTCCTTACTCATAAAACAACATACTCCTCCCAGCATCCAGTGGCATTAAAATGTGAATGGCAGCTGTCCCACCTTGTACTCTTTCAGAAAAGACTGAGTAAACCAGAATACAAACAGTGGAAAGCAGCTTGTATTCTGAGCAGCATGAATACCCTGAAGAAAGAGTGAGATAGGAACTCGCTCCAGGCAATTGAGCCTGAAGATAGTGCCTATCACTAGAAAGGAAAAATACAGCAAGGGCTCTGTCTTGACCCAAGAACTCAATAGTGTGAAGCTTCATTGCATTTATGGTTATTTTCTCTATTACAGGTGTAGTAAGATTATATTAATGCACAAGAAGGAATTTACAGAGCTCATTCATTTATTGACATAATTTTTAGGAGTGTAACATAACTATTTTATGTTAGGGCAGTGCTGTTAGTTGGTATACCATTGAGCATATCTGCCAGTGTCTCACCAAAAAAAAAAAGCCATACTGTAAAAAGATTATGTGATTTTTTTTTCACTTTGTTAAACACCTTGGAGTGTATATTCTTCCACATTATACCTCTAATATCTGTTCCATCATAAAGAACTTCCTGGCTGAACTTGTTACCCATGATGTTGCACAATATAAAGTTATTTGAGCAGCATGAAGAATGAGACCTTCTGCCCTTTGTTTTGTGTCTGTATGTTGCTTTGTAGCCATTTACAGGATTATTTAAATTGAATGAGATCCCTTTCTCCTTATGCAACTCATGCTCACGGCTTCACTTACTACAATGATATTCTTGTGTGTTAACAGACTGTAAAGAACTCAAAACTTGTATCCATTACCATTTCCTGATGATGACTCCAGATCTAATCAATTTTAATTTGACATTACAATGAACCTGGGGGTATCCACACACCTTTTTCCAATTTTACAGGACCAATTGAATTTGCTGAACCAAACAGAGATACCTACCATCACCTAGCACTAGACTGACTTACATTGCACATCCATATGAAGTAACAAATGAGAGGTCCTGACACTCCTGGGAGCAGGATTATTTCCCCGTTTACTTTTCCCGGTAGGTGGATAGGAATTCAAGCCAATTGAAAATGGTCCTGCTAAAACTAAACTAAAAAAAGAGAAGTTATCTTGAGAAGAATTGGAAAATGTTTTGGAAAAAAGAAAGGTCTTGTAATTAAATTTCCAGGGCACATGTTAATGAATAAGAACAAAGACATTTGTAAAAGGTTTTTTCATGGAAACCACTGTTTTTTGAACAATCTTGTCAGGCCCTGTAGGGCAGCTCAAGGTATAAGACTGACTCTCAAAGAGGAATCAGAACCTCATTACTTTTATTCTGTCTGTACCTAATTCTTTGTTTCCTTGGAAGAGAATGGAATCACACACACAACAAAAAACAAAAAAAAAAGCTAAAAATTAGCTTAAGAATTGTGCAGAAATCAGAGACTGAAAAGAGCTAATTCTAAAACTGAAAAATCTGCAGAAAACTTGAAAAGTTTAACAGCCTAATAAAACACCTCCATTCAGGACTGAAGTTTTTATGTCCTTGAAAATGCTTTTTTTAATGAGATGATAGATAGTTTTTTCCATCTGAGTAACAGTATCTGCCCTTTTACTTAGCTTTGTCAAGGATTTTTTTTAATCTCAAACACTGTACCAATCAATAGTTGTTCAATAATATACATGATTACTGCACTACGTACAACAGTGTTTTCTGCCTTCTAATGTAATAAGGGGCGAACGTAAGGAGAGATTTCTAAATCCCTTTTGTACACTATTAAGTAAAGAGTTTGTTAACCCATTTGAGCTGTTTTGTATGCTTTAATTTATAGAGCTCAACTATCTAAACATGCAAATGACATTTTTCTAATTTCTTAAAATATCAGAGGTACATCACTGAGCTGCTGAATATATCAAGCAGTCATTAATGCATTAGAAAAAAATACCTCCGTGCAACTTATTTATCATAAGAAACCATTGCTTTTAAATAGGTAAAAGGCATTTCACAATTATATGAGAGAGTAATTTCCACAGCTAAAAATAATGCTTCTCAGGAGATCAACTGTCTGATTCTTTAACTTGAAGATCCCAGAACTCTTCCTAAAAACATGCCGTAGCTTTATAACTCTCTGAGATCAGTAAAGTTAGTCCTTTTATTTAAACATTTGCATTCACAGGCTTGAAGTCAACTGCTTGCTTGATCTGATTTGTATCCATTACCTTTGTTTTACCAATTGCAAGCAGGAACGCAGGAAAGCTAAACAGTCTTTATAAAGCCAATCTGTGTCAGAGAAAGAAGCTGAATTCAAGACTCCTAATTCCAGGACTCCTGGAAGTCCTTCACTTCTAGTTATTAAAAATTAAATAAGATTATTTAAGCTTTTTCCTCCTCTTAGACACTTTATGCATTGCTTTCCCCAGGTGCAGAGCCTATAAAAGAATAAAATACGAGGTATTCCAAATGGTTTATCTAAAATGAGTGCTAAATCAATGCTAAAGTTGTCATATAATCTTGTACACCTTCAGTCTAAAAGTTCAGGCTGCAATAATGTCTCTAAGATGCCTGGAAATACAAATGGATACTATCTAGAAGTCAATGAACCTGCTGAACTGAAAGGGTAACCTTCAAGATTGGATCAATGTATCATGCGGTGTTATAAACATGATTGTTGTTGCCTTTCTGTCTGATATCGGCCTTTATTAATCAGAAACAGGAAAACAAATAAGCAAGTATTTAGTAGCACAGAATCTTTTTTGAGAAAAAAAATAATCCACTTTTGTTTAAATGCCTGTTTTTAAGCAGCGGTAATAGAAGTGGAGACCAGGCTTACAGAAAGTGCCTGATTCTACACACACACCCACACTCCCACAAATGTGTCAGAGAGCTTAACTGTCTTTTAAAAAATTAATATTATAGGAAATCCAAAGAGGAAGAGGTTGAGTTATGAAAATAGAGCAATGTTTGGAGAATACACTCTGCTTTTCCTGTGAACATTTTACATCTATCGGGTTTTGTGCATCCAAGGCCGCATACCATGAAACAAAATTAATACCTGTCAGTGTCAATGAGACCATTTCTTCCAACATCAGTGAACTTTGGTTTAGGCTATATTTTCAGTCCAGCATGTGACAATGGATAAAAATTCAAGAGACTATTCAGATATCTAGTCCCCGTTCCCACTTATCAGTACTCTATTGTATGGCCTTAGGCAACTCCTACCCTCATTACGCTTTAGTTTCCCCAACATGTAAACATTTCTTCAACTGGGGAACGTAAAGCACAACAAAACCACAAATAAATGTAGAGGCTCATGTGATAACTTCCCTTTGAACTGGGTTATTTCAGATAACACTACCATAGATAGTGATCAAAGGATGAGTATCTCAAATTTTCAGTGTTGAATAAGAACCGGCTTGCAAATAAAATCCTTGTTATCTATTAAGCATCTCTTGCAGATAAGGTCAATTTATGAGGTTGTTGATATCTCCAATATCTCCCTCTCATACTCTCAAAATACATTTAGCTCACAGACATGTCATAAATAATCCACAAAACCACCTTCATAACATTAGCAACACTGTTAATTAAACGTTAATTTCTAACTGAATAGAACACAACCAAGCCAGTAGTAAAGATGCAACTAATGAAGGGTGACTCTTCGTGACAGTATTAAATTGCTGTCCTTAAAGTCATATACCTATGTAAACATTTTTATCTCGTTACATAGAATGCGAGCAAATAAGAAAGCAAGATTTTACACATACACATTTTAGGGGTGTTCTTAGTAAAACTTACAAAAACTCAACACCAAAAAGTCTGTCTTCATAATTATATATAACTGTGAAAAATACCTAACCTTTGCTAATGGATATAGCCAAATTTATGCTACATGAGGAAGCTGTAATAGAGGGGCAATAAAAAAACCAACTGTGCAAATATTCCTGTCAGAAGCTGGGTAGATATTTTTGCAAACATGTAACATACATCCCTTCTAGTTAGGCAAAAATGGTCCTCAAGTATTTGGAGATCATTAAATTTAAATGTAAACATCTGATAAAAAACCCAAAACCTAAACCCAAAACAAAACACAAAAAACTCCCCAGCACCAACAAACCCAAACCTATGCATTAGAGTTTACTGACTGAACAAGCAACACAGTTTCTTAATATCATACCTTCTTAATGCCTTGACCATTTGAGGAAGAAAGAGATTCCTTTCTTAAAAATGACTGTTGCTTTGCCCAGCGTCTTGATACTTGGATCATTTTCAGTAGACGTATCACAGATAAGCTGGAGGCTGATGATTCCTAGTTTGTGTTCAAATTGTCTGATACAAGATACCAAATTTGAACACAGCCTTTGAATTTAAAGAATACTTCCAAAGAAACCACAGGAAAAGGGACAGTATAAAAATAACGCATGCATATAATACTGGTTTTAAAAGAATATAAATTTCAGAAACATTTTACTAAACCCAGCAGACTTTTTTCCTTCAGGAAATTGTGGTTTAAATCTGGAAGCCATAAGCTGAATGACAGTATTTGTTTTTAAGAAACAGGGAAAGGAAAATTTGATGCCCACAAATCCTATGCTAAATATAGTAACCGTGACGCATAGTAACACCAACTATTTTCTAGCTACAAGAAAGTTATTGCTAGATTTTTGTAAAGAAAGTCACATTCTGCTTCCCATAACATTTTCCATTATTTCAATCTAGTACTGTTAGATAGACATAACTGAGAGCAGAATTTTAACTGTTAGTCTCAATTTAGTTAGATTTACCATAGGTAAAGAACTCCCTCCAGACTTATTGCCAAACCCATATACCAAATAAGATTCTCTGATCTAGAGACCAAGCATTAATCACACAGAGATGTAATTTGTCTTGCTTTTCACGGAATCACGGAACCTTCAGAGTTGGAAGGGACCTCTAGAGATCATCTAGTCCAACTCCCCTGCTAGAGCAGGATTGCCCAGAGCACATCCCTCAGGGCTGCATCCAGGCGGGTCTTGAAAATCTCCAGAGAAGGGGACTCCACAACCTCCCTGGGCAGCCTGTTCCAGTGCTCTGTCACCCTCACTGTAAAGAAGTTTTGCCGTGTATTTGAACGGAACTTCCTATGTTCTAGCTTGTGCCCATTGCCCCTTGTCCTGTTGCTGGGAACCATTGAAAAGAGCCTGGCTCCGTCCTCCTTAAACCCACCCTTTAGATCCTTGTAAACATTAATCAGGTCCCCCCTCAACCTTCTCTTCTCCAGGCTAAAGAGTCCCAGCTCTTTCAGCCTTTCGTCATAAGGGAGGTGCTCCAGTCCCATAATCATCTTGGTGATTGCCAATTCCCTTTATATATGCCTATACCTATATTTAAGAACCTTTCAATGTATCACTGAAGCACATGAAATATTTTACTCATTCTCCTCTCCAGTGACAATAAACTGTACGTAATTCATGGATAAAGCCCATTTTAATATCTTTTGTTCAGTTTAAAAATCTGAGAAAGGCTGATAAGCACAGGTACTACTTTCTGTACGCACCCTCCAGCATCTCTTTTCCCTTTTTTTTTTTTTTATGCAGTACAAATGTATTAAAAATACACCAGAGCATGGGCAGCCTCTAAGAGACACATGTACTTTTATTCAGATATGCAACATAGGAAAAAAACCTCCTCAGATGCCTTCAGGAAGAAATACAGAAGTCCTGATTTTCAGAAGTGCTGGGCACTGGCCAGTCCAGTTAGAGTCAACTGAAGTATGTATACACTAGAAAACCATGCAAACAGCTCCGTCTTCCTGCTGTCACTACCTCCCGTTCCCATTGTCTTCGCAAAAGGCACAAAAATGCAAAAAAATTTAGTCAATTACCAGAGTGGAAGTTTAAATGGATGCACTGAGATGTGTAAATGGACAACTTTTAAATTGTGATTGATCTCTCCTATATGTCTATATGGCCTCACAGGACCAGCATTAATGCACTGTTAGCAAGTGTTCCATCATCTGATTTTAAGCTCACTGAGAAACTGGATTATAAAGATTCAGGCATGAGTTCTGACTCTGTACGTCTCTCTGTGCAAATGTAACAAAACTGTTCAAGACTCAAGCATTACAGGTGGCTAATTTCCTTAACCTGTTTGTCTTCCTATAAACTTATTGCTCTCCCAAGCTGATTTTCTGACACTTCTTCCTTTACTATTCTTTAAAAGTAGAAAGAATTCTCCATCTTAGGAAAGGGTCTGCTTGCATCCACAAAATGAATCAATGAGAATGAATCAAAGAGAAATTTTGTATTATTATTATTCTACTATAAATAACAATTAAAACCTTTGTGAATCACAATAGCTGAAAATAGTAGTGAGGTTTGAAACAAAATAACAGGTGCTCTATAAAAGCTTTGTTCTATTCATCTGTCTTTCACGTGTGTACATAGGCAGCACTATTCTCATGCTTTGGCATTGAAGAGCTGAGTGGATAGACAGACAAACAGAACAGATGCTAGTAGAAAGTTTACTGTCAAAGCAATATTTCACAAAAAATATGAAGGTCTGTACTAAAGATGTTCAAATTTATGATTGCCAATATCAAATACCAACCAAACAAAAAGATCTCACAACAACCATCCACTTAATCAATGACAGAAATCAACTTTGTCACCTCAAGTGTCAATTAAATCAAAAATATCCGATAGCACTGAAAAAAATCTGCTGCTGCAGAAACGTACTTAATGTGATCAGATTTAAGTGTGGAGGTACTGAGCAAGGCAGACAAGCTCAAAACCTGGGGGTCAGATTTTGACAGAAAGAACTGAATAATTCCAAAAGCTTTAGCTTTGCAGGCACTGAAAGGAACCTGATCTCAGAACATTTCTTGGGGTTAGGACATGCAGTTCTTCTGAATAAGAAGCTTTTGGCAGATTCAGTCTGGAAGAACAACTCTTCTCGTTTTTTAATCTCTCCCTGTACACATAAGCCCAATTATACGTAGCCCTTTGTGAGCAAGCCTCTTTTGCTGCAAGAAAAGCTCCATTGTGGCTGCCAATTCACTCTTAACTTACCTACCCATTCAGCACAGCACAAGATGGCAGCTTAAAGCAGCCAGATCTCTCTCTCTTTTTCTGTCACCAAGAGAAAGCAGAACCTCTCCTGCAAAATTGTACTGCAGCATTGCTCTGAGCCTTCTAAGCAAATCATTTCAGCCAGAGAAACAAAGCTCTTAAACATAGCAACAAACAACATTTTGCAGAGAGAGGAAACTGGCCGAGAACAACATTGTGAGCATTTGAGATAGTGCCAGCTTATGCAGCAGAGAAAAAAGAGAAAAAAATCATCCAACTACCCTAGGAAAAGATGTGAGAATAAAGGATAGAGTGCGGGGAAGGCGCCCTAAATGGGATGAAACTGAGAGGCGTAACTTGAATGTGAGAAAGCAACATGGTATAGTGGTTGGTTATTCACATTAATGTAAAGAGCACATGAAACAATGTGAACTGATGCAAGAGGGTTTTCCTCAAAATACTACTTACTAATGTTACTTAGAAACTGACAACTAGCCTTGTATTAATGTTTCATCCTGAGCAACTGTTTTCCTAAATAAAGATATTGGCCTCTACAAGGCTCTGCTCATACATACTCTCTATTTTCAAGCTTCTTTTGGTGTGTATGTTTTCTGATGAGCAATTCAACCTACATGGAAGATTCTGATTTTCTATATTGTTCTAGCATCAGAAATACTATTTTAAAATAAATCCTTGTATTATAAGGTCACAGTAGATATAAGAATACACATTTGCTAATTTTGCACAGCCAATACCACAGGCAAAAAAAATCTGCTCAGACAGCAGACTAAAGCACCTACTCTGCTTTCATTGTCTCATAATATATTCCTTCCATACAGAAAGGACCTCAGAAATTCTTCTTGATTCTGGTCTGACATTTGAATCATATGTTTTTGCGCTAATTAAATCTCCCTACGTATCAATGACTTCATCTCATAGCCACATTACCCCTGCGTGCTGATGATGCATTTCTTATTCATGCATTTTTTTCTTCTCACTCAATCTGTTCTAATCACAGCTTTTTTGAACATATAGTTACCAGTCATCTTCTACTTTCTTCTCCTACTTTCAAGAATATTTGAACTGGCCAAAGTAGCATAACCCTGGTTCCTGGTTACTCATTACTATTACCCCAAAACTACTTTCATTTAATTCACTTTCCTCTTTAATGCTGTTTCTGTTAAAGACATGTTCGAGTTGGGCAATACTTACAAACTACAATGCACAAGATTAGTTTAGCCGATGCTATTCTTTAGTATTCTACAGTCAAGCTGCTCACTTTCATCAAGTGCAGATTTCACTGTTGATATCTAAAAAAGTCATTGTGGGTGGAGGGTTTGGAGACAATTAGAACCATCTCACTGAAAGTCTCTTTACTGCTCTGATAATGCTAGCATTCTGATATGTTGTTCTTGCAGCCTTTAAAAAAAAACACCAAAAGAATGTTAAAATCTTCCATCAAAATTGGATGGCTTCAGGCATACCTTAAAAAGCAACCGACGGTGTTGTGTTAAGAAATAACTTACATTTCTCACACACACTCTTGAGAGCCAAAACAGAGAATCGTGAGTATAACATTATTTATATGCAAAAGAGTATTACACATTCAAGAAAGGTTTTCAGGAAAATGAATCCAAACTACTGTATAGTTTCAAAGTATGTTAGTTTGGTTAATTGCCACCTATTCTGCATGTTCTAAGCAACGTGAATAGCTAACGTAGATTTGTGTGTGTGTGTAAATATATGCCTATCAATACAAAATTAATAAAGGAGCACCTATAGGTCATAGATTTATTTGTTCCAGACAGTGGTGGCCAGGTAGTTATGTTTGAGAAGTTCTGTTTCAAGATATTTTCTATTTAGGAAAAGAGACATATATTTCTTTCAATAGTGTAAAAACCACTCTAACAGCACAGAGTCATTTATCTCTCTCTCTCTCTCTCTCCGCTGGTGGTTTACAGATCCAAAGCAGAAATATTTCTAAAGCCAACACAACTAATAAACATTTCTGCAATGTTCAAGAGCTTATTTATTATATGAAGAGGAAATAAAATTTATGTTCCTTATAGAAATGCTGGCCTACAGAAATGTAAGTTGTACTCTTAATGTTTCTAGGAAAGGTAAGCTGTTCTCTGAACAATCTTTTTTCATTGCATGAATAAATAGTTCTCTGCCTTTCATAGTGAAGCAAGAGCAACTTAACTAAAATATGTTCAGCAATGTCTTTTTATCATTACTGGAAACAAATGAGAAGTCTAGAAAAAGTTTATTTAAGTTTGCATTGTCTTTCCTTCAGGCTTATTTTCTTCTCCATGGGTCTAGCACAGGGCAGTAAGGCTGCTGGCAAACTCTGACTATATACAAACATAACACAGTTATACACCTCTCAAATTTCCTGAGCCGGAGGCATTATGAAGAAACTTGCAGGACTTTCTTACATCTCCCCAGCCTTCTGTATAACCATGTGGAGAGAACTATGAAAATACACTGTTTAAAAGGCAGTACAAAGGATGAACTTAACAAAACAAAGGAGAGTCTCTCAGGCACCACAGGAAATTTGATGAGCTCAAGTTCTAACATTCACAAGGACATCCACACCTGTTGCTTTTAGATGCAAATTAACATGGACACTGAATTCAAAACTAAATGAATTAAAAGAAAAAAAAAGCCAAATTAAAAAAAAAAGTCAATGTTAAAGCAAAGGATTAGAGAGAAAAATTTAACTGCCATCTCAGTCTGTGCCTAGAAAAATCATTATTAATTATAAACCACGTCTCATGACATCCCTAGCCTTGTTGGAACAAACTTGTATACTAGATGAGTTTCTAAGGTGAACAGAAGCACTTTAGGCAGTATGTATCTTTTTCCCCTCCTTTAACAAAACACCCCAACTCACACTAGGTAATATCTTATTCAGCGCATAAAATTACCATCTGCAATGGGTCTGCTTCACACTACATGAGACATACTAACAAGGCAGGAAGATTCACACAAAAGCCCTTAAAACTCACAGGAGAGATTTCCAACTGATGTGAAATGTCACAGCTCCATTGACTTCAAATAGAGCTATACCATTGTATCCTAGCTGAAGATGTGGCCTGCAAGGCTTTACCTATCCAGCAGACTAACTTATCATTCAGACAAAGCATTAATGTCATCCGTTAGGTTTGCTCTGAAGAATATATGGAAATTTCAGCCTGCGAGCCAGCAGGAAATACCTGTTTTTACAAGCATGAATTCATACCAGAACTGCTGAAAGGAAGCGTTCTGTTCAGAACAGATTCCTCCATCAGAAATACCACTTGGAACACACCACAAAAACAGCTCCTCCAGGGCTCCTCTCAGAAGAGGGAGAGACCGAAGAGGTGAGAGGTAGTGTGAGAAATACAGGGCAAAAAAAATGAGCGTTTTCAGAGAGACTTTTTTTCTCAAGAAGTATCAGACATAAAAAGGAAAATGGATTAACTGTCAAAACAGCACTGTAAACATAAAAGGGTAAGAAATACAGCCTTATGGAAAGGTAAGATGTTGGGAAAGTATGTGCTGGGGATACTTAAACAGCACTTTTAAAGCATAGTTGTCAATCAAGAAAAAAAAAAATCACATTCAAAGATAAAATGTTTCTATCTAATATGGTTCTTAATAATGCCTGAAATTATTTAAGAGCAATTTCAGGCAAAGATTTGTGGAAGAAAAAAAATAAATCAATTTTCTCCTGCACTTTGTGGTACAACTTGCTTCGCTGTTCTCAATGTGCAGTCTGCTTGGCACCGGTCCCATGAAACTTCAGTTATTTAGCTAGAAGGAGGCTAAGGCATGATGAAGTCTACACATGTATCAAGGTGTAGGTAACTTTAGAGAGAATATACAATAACTAAGAGGCAATGCTGGGCAATGAAAAAATGACTACACTGCCATTACATTTAGAGTAGGAATTAGCAGCAGGTTTTTAACCGCAAGAGGAGAAATATCCTGGAACCGTCTTCCATTTGGAGTATCAGAAGGCAAACCTTGCCTGCTTTAAAGATGGATTTACATTTCTGAAAAGGACAATATAATAAGGGGCCTGCAACAGTATAAGATTTGCTACTGTTTGGTAGTTTTGTGTTTCAAGGGAAGGAATTTGATGATCCCAAAATGATTCCTACTGTATAGGAAAGGCTGGAAGCTGAAAGCCAAATAAAGTAAGTCCTGCAGACTTGATTTCATAGGTTCAAGAAGTCTAGGCTGTTACTTTGTCCTTTTAATTCACTCCACTACTTGCATTTGCATGGCCAGATCCATGCCTATACAAAGAGCATAGTGTTAGGAACACTGAACATTCCAGGGGAACTGGAGTTGATCAAAACCTGAAATTTCCCTTTTTGTGTTTAAACACAGACTTTACTAGAAGATTTGCAGTGCCCTGGAATGAAAGGGAAGGAACTTTAAAATATACATCTGCACAAAATGCATATCCGTGTCAATTCTCTATTTCCTAAATGAAACAAAACATGCATCCCTTGATGACGGGGCATTTGTCAGACTACCCAGAGATGACTGCTGTAGTTTCAAGAGCTGATGTTATCTGAGAGCCAAAGTTCCCATTGGGATTCTTCCAAACACTTCCATGGTTTATGCGGGGGAGCTAGAAATACAGTCAGAGTTCCCAGAACTTTCATCCTTCTGGCATTTCTGCATGATAAGGCTGCACAGATGCACAATACCTGGCCCTTGCAGCCCAAATTTTAGAGCTGCTTCAGTACTGCAGCTCCAGGAAACCTAGCAGCGTGCCAGGTGAATGCGTTAAAAAGCAGACTGGTTTCCAATAGATGCAAATGCAATTCAGTTGGGACTATAGAAACTAGGCAAAGTGTTCCAATTTCAGCTATTCAGCATTTTTTGAAAAAACACTGCTTGTTCTTGAATTCTTGACTATCTGTAGCTTATTTCACCTGAACAGTAAATTCCTTTAAGAATATCTGTAAATTCCAGGGTAAATACAAAACAAATATTAAACACAAAAAGACATCTAGAAGATTACATACAGCTGTCTGGAATATAGACTAATATATGTAGCCTCAGCTCTAACACCACGGATGCTTCACACACAATTTCTACAATCAGAGAATCCCTGGTTAGACATTTGTCTGCCTTGAAACTTATATAGGTTTGCGTTGTACCCAGCACTCTTACGTAAAACTATTATTACTATTAAGATAATTGAGTGATCTGAATTTAATGTGGAATTTGGTACTTCTCTGTAAGTATATTTGGTTTTACTTGGCAATAAGTTTATTTAAAATTAATAATTCAGAATAATGTATATTTCCCTAATTTCAAGTAAATTGTTTACAAATACAATTATTGTTTCAATTAAAGTACAGGAATTGAGCCTAATAAAAGATTTATGAATGCTTATCTTTAACCTGTCCTGATCCTTTTGTCCAAAGCTATCATTTGCTTTTATCCTCAACCATAGTTTTGTTTGTTTTTTATCAATGACCAATATAACATGCCTCTAATGTTATATGGCAAAATCAGCAACATCTGCCAAGTAAGATGCAGGAACACACAACATCTCTGTCATCTTAAGTTTAAGGCTCAAATTCCGCAAGAATACTTAAAGGAAATTCTCCAGGTGATTTGGTACGTGACATCAGAGAAGACACTCATAACATCACTTTTAGGATTACAATCTTATGGCAGACATAGAGACACTTAGGCCCACATAGAGACACTTGCAGGCATTTGGTTGGTATCTGGTCTATTCAAGACCACACAGTTCCTTCTGACAGTCATCTCAGATTTTTAACTGTTGTTGCTTAAATCCATATGGAAGCTTATTTTCAGAAAGATATTACCAAATCATTTATCTCAATCTTGTGTGTAATGGAATACACTACAGCATATTAATGTATGCAATTCTATGCTAAAATTAATTATTATCACAATTAGTTACTCAGGTAGCATAGTTTCTTCATTTTCTTCAATCAATTCCTAAATTAAGTTACCTTACTTAAATGAACAAGTTAGACATAAATAAAACATACTTTCTTTGTAGTTTCTATAGGAGCTGTCTTTCTATTTTTAAAAATTGCAAAGACTAACTGAATCAAGTTAGGCACATCTTCGTCATAATTTTTCTAAGGCTTGAACCGGTGGGCAAATTACCGACCTGTTTGAAACCTCAGGAGAGAATGAGCACAAAATAAAGGACATAGGATGAAAGTGTCAGGAGTCATGAAGGAAACCCTGAGATGCACAGAATGAGATGGAGATGCTGGTGAAGCCCCTTGCCTTCTGCTCAGGACTCTGCTAGTGAAGTGCCACTTGACCAGCAACAAATGTGTATTGGAATGCGTTCAAGTAAAAAGCAACGCACTAATTTGTCATGCGCCTATGAAGGCGTCTCTCCGAGCACCCACACTTGTCAGCTTGAGTCTCACTCCAGACTTATACTCCTGACAATCACAAGAGTAGAACATTAAATAAGGAAAAGTGATAAAGGCAGAAAGCCTCGACCAAAATCTAAATGAAAATGCCACAAAAGGACAAATGAATTCCAGGCAAAACATCCGCTGAAGGTCAGTGGACATAGCACAGAGAATATTGGCAGCCTTGGTCGTTGGGAGTCCTCCATAGATTTTCCTCCATAGATTTATTCGTCCCCAGTCTCCATATTTGCCCCCACCAGATACATTTTAAATAACAGAATAAAACTAAAATTTACACTGGAAGAAAATTCAGTGTTCAAATTTTACAGCAGAGACCTTTCCACCATCACAGTTCTGAGATGTTTTAATTGTAGAGGAGTCAGATCAAAAACATCAACAGTTTTATTCATTGCAAAGGAACAGGGAAAGGCCAAGGGGAAGAGGTAATATTTGTGTTACAAAATAAGCTGAGCAGGGAAGTTCTTTGCAAACATTTAACCTAAGGAAGAACAAAAAATCTGGATTTGGGCTTTTCATTTTTCTTTCTCTCACACTTGAAAATGGTAGAAGAATCACCTTTATGTATGAAAGGTTTTAGCAATACTTGTCAATAGCAATTCCAAAGCTTGTACGTCTGGAAAACTCCTTAGTAACACATTGTTTCCTAGTATTTTTACCACCTAGATCAGTAGTGATGAATTTCAATTCAAGTCAGAGACAGTGCAGCCTACAAGCAGATACGAAGTGCAAAATGGCCTCAGTCATTAAGCTCTATGAAAAGTCACCCCTTAGGAAAAGAACCACCACTTAAGCCACAATTTTGAAGGGAGGTTAGGATTACCATGTCCGAGGCAAATGTCCTGGGCAGAATGGGAGCCAAACTGTTGTTTTCACTGGTTCTTTTCAGCTCAAATGATTAATGTTACCTGTTTATCCTCACAGAAAGCATTAACTCTCTTTTTCAGTGATTAGCTCTCATGTCTTAGGAAAGGTCTTTTGGCATTCTGTACTATAATTATTCTACATACTTACAAATAACAATTTCAGTATTTTAATCCATGCTAATTCAAAAGCAATACCTAGAAGAATAATTTTATTTCTTGTGCTTGCATGTCAAACAATAAAGATATCTGAACACTGAAATTCATACTGGTCTTAATAGATTTTTACTGCAGTGCTATGATGTAGACTCCTCATTATAAAGTAAGAGACCTTTTGCAAGTGAGCTTCAGGTCCAGAACGAGACTTGGATTTCAAATGATAACACGTTTTGGTAGTGTTTTCATCAGAGAATATCTTAAACTTCATACACAAATTTAAACATATGCTAAAAAGAACATATCACAAATATTTCACTCCTACAGTATTTCAGTTTTAGAGATTTGTCAAATATTAATCACCTTTTTTTTTTTTACTCTCATTCTTTAGGCAAAGCAAGAGAATAACTATATGACATACAAGTACAAATGTATAGACTTCTTCCCAATCCAAAGCAAGAACAGGAGACTGAATGGGTCATAAATAATTTTACCTGTTCCATATTCCATGAAGTTAAATCTGAGTAGCTCAGAATGAGCTGGCTGCAGCTGCTTCTTATGAAACTGCAATATATTTGGTAATTTAGGTCAAAATATCTTCAGGCGCAGATTAAATCCAAACACAGGCACATATATCATTTAAGTTTGTCTTTAATCTTTCATATTGCTTCCATGCTTCCATATTATTGCAATGAAAGAATTTGGAGCCTGTCTGTATGATACCTGTGAAAGACCTTGAGAAAGCCACAATAATAGGAAATTTTATGCCTCAATATTAACTATAAATCAATGCACATAAGGGAGAGACGTTTTGCAGTATTAAGAAGTGGGAACAAAAGCATGACTTAAGCAGGAACCAAATGAAGAGGATGAAAGTTATAATGGTGCTCCATAATCAACACAGCTGTGCAATAATTTGATTTTCCTTATAATGACGCTATTTAGACATGCCCTGAATATTGAAGATTGAGCCTAGTACATAATTATTGATTAGTTGTAAACCATTTGTGTTTTATGTTTATTTCATCTGACAATAATTATCATACATTTGCACTAATTAATTCATCATCTTTTATTACTGGAACTGAAAGGTAACTAGTACGAAACAGCAGAAAGGGCACTGAGAAGAAAAGTAGGAGGCCCTGTAAAGCAATAGCATTATTTGCAATGTAATACTACAGAGATGCTCTTTGCTTTTTTAATTTTTATAACAAATAGGGCCAAATGATTTTCTAGCTAAAATTTAGTTGAAATTACTAGTAAATTACTCTCTAAAGCATGCTGAAGTGAAATTCAGCAAATATGCTGATGAGATGCATATTGACCTATCTATCATTCAGTCTTAATGTTAATTTTTTTTCATGAAGGCCTGTGAAATTATTGGTCATTTTGGAATACATTTTAGAAATTGTGCAGAAGATTATCTGGCTTTGGGAGTAGAAGTTCTTACGCTACACATCTCATACAACAGTGTATTGAAAACTTTATAAAATGAAGCTGTATAATATTTTGTGAACTGAAGTTTGTTCCCTAAACAGAAATAAGAAAGCTTGCATTTTTACTAATGAATGGCTTCATCAGCTAGTAATACAATTGTTGTGCTGTACTGATATAAAACCACTGTGCAACACTGCATGGTGCAGACAGCCCTAAGCCAGAGCCAAATGAGACAGACGCCGGAGAAGTAGACACACATCAGCACGGCGTTGCTACTAAGCCTTATCGAGAGACGCAATACACTGAATTGCAATACTAATGTGGTTCTATTTGCTAAATCTGAGCTTGTAACTAAGTGGCATTTTTATATTGTGTAGAAGTACAAATGGGCCTATAGCTGTGCTGAAGATACACATGCCGCTCCATCGTACCTTGTGAATACACCTAAAAGGGATCAAATAAGGCAGTGATAAAAAAAATAGAAGGTATATAGAAGTATTTGACCTTTTACTCTCTGAATACATTTAGAATATGATGGAAAGACACACACAAAGAGCAGCCTGCTCTTCCAGAGGCCCAGATGTCCATTCCTTAGGAGGCATCCATAGATGATAGTAAAATTAGACATTTCTCTCTCTGTTGTACCCTGTGTGGTGTAGACAAGCCAAGGGCAGGCAATGACCTGAAAGTTTATGAGCTGAGTGTCATGCTGGAGGCATGGTGAGTGCGATAAACAGCTTGCAGGGTGCAACCCAGAGCTACTTCATGGGATACCAATGGAGATGTGGTTAGCGGAGCCATGCACTTGCTGTTATTAATTACATGCACCATGCATATTTAGTCTATATCTTGCTTCTCTGGTACGGTTCAGATTGTTTTTGAAAAATGAAAGACCGTGTAAAAGTGTACAGTGCAGTTCCTGTATGGTACATTCATGTAACTGGCTGATGGTTGAAACAAACTCCAAAATTATTTTGCCAAATACACACTTTGTGTATTTTACTAATTAATTTGATGCCTTTTGAGACAGTACAGTAAATTGTACCTGTCTTGTTATGTGAGAGAAATGCATACTGAACTAGAAGACCCTGCTTCACTGAAGTGCGGGAAAGGCAAATTCAGACCTCTGAGCCTAGTGGCTTATGGGTGCTCAGTAAGAACCTGCAGTAGTGAGAAAAAGTGGATAAATAAGTTTCACTTTATCAAACTCACATGGTCCTAGCAAATATTTTCTTACTTCTATATCAACTTTATTCTCAGCACATCTGTCAGGCAGATTGTGGTGTTCTTAAGCATAGGAAAGCAAACAAATGACAAGAATTTTGTATAAAACCTTAACACTCCAGAAAGAGCGAGCAGTTCTTTTCATGCTTAAATTTGATCTTTAGGGAGCAATAGGATAAACTCTCACAGAACAGCCTGATAACAATAAACAGAACCCTTGAATAAATGGAATTTTGAAGATAAGACTCACAGAAAAGCAGGAAATCATACAGCAAAATGCTACTGAATAAATATCAAAACACTTGTTATAGCCTCAGAGCAATATACATCACAACAATTTGCACTTTTATTTTTTGTTTTGTTCTTTGGCAGCTTCACCTGCTTTAAACACATTCCAAAGATTGTTTTAAGTCTCAGAGTTTGCTTCAATCATTTTGTATTTAGGATATTCAAAGGTATACTTATGATGCCTCACTTACTGTGGCTGATGATATACTAGTATTTTCTTAAGCACGCAAAAACAAGGCAGTGATGAATAGATTGCTTAAATAAAACAAGAAATGTGACTTAATCATTTGTTTCAGCCCTCAAGTTGTGAATCAGGCTGTGCATCTTTTACATACATTCACCTCCCCTTCTGCCTTTTTTCTCCTTATCGAATTAGTCCTGACAAAAAGCTCCATCTAATACCTGATGCCCATTCATGTTCCTCTGATTTCTCGTTCTCCTCCCCAGGCAGCTCCCTCTTCTGTTTCCCCAATTCCCACCCTCCAAGCATTCTTCTTAATTTCAGCTCCCCTGCTAATGATTCCTCCTGCAAATCTGCTGACATTCCTGGTTTATATCTAGGCACCAGGACACCTATCACCTCTTGAGAAACAGGCAAAGCAGCTGTCCTACACAAATTTCCCAGGTAAACAGGATACTAATTCTAGGAAGCGTTACATGCCTTTTATACAGGGTGATTTAGGAGTTCACTGGTGTCAAAGACAGTAGCTAGCTTATCACCTGGACCTGATTTGGTACAGTCTTTATCTTCACGTGCAGTACAAGGTTTAGATAAAGTATTAATGGCCCAGTAAGCGGGAAAAAGTCCCAAAATGAAAGAGAGCTTCTTCCAAAAGAGTTAGAAGCTCTAGTTTAGGTTAAAAACAATAAAAAAATCACATTAGCTTTTGAAGTCTGCTAAATGTATTGAAGAAATAAAGGTGCTGTTGCTTCCAGTGACCATTTCTTTTGTATGTAGATTTCCTTCTTGTTTATTTTTATATCCTGTGGAATAAGCTTGCTCCACCCCATCATAACAACATAAACAGAACTTATAAGGCAGAATAGCTGTGTTATCATCAAAATATTTCTTATATTTGCAGATATTCCAGTTTTGTAGGCAGACGATATCCAGTGCAATATTAAAGAATTTTTTATAAAGCATGTTTGTTCCAGAAAATACCAATACAATTCAGCAAAATGTCTGATAAAAGGGTTTTGCAAATTCTTCAGAATTTTCATTGATCCCCTCAGAGCTGATATTTTCTGCCTATCTTTTCACCACGCTAGAAAGAGCCAGCAGGTCACATCCCCTGTTACACAAATACAATCACCCTGCTGTAGAGGGTTAATGACAATCAAAGCACATTTTAGCATGGCTGATAAATGCATTCATCCTTAACTGTTGTTATAATCAGGAAGTTGATTATCAATAGGAGAAAGACAGAAAGACCTTTCAGTTTCAGTGAAACCGTTGTATATACAAATTTAATAAGTGAAATTTTTAAAACTGGTGATTTGTTTGTTTTATTGTTGACTTAGGGAAAATCTAATGGGAAACTGTTGACACATTGTAAATTAGGTCAGAATTTCTAAGCCATTACTAAATAATCAATAATAGTTAATGACTTGTTTGATGGTTAAATGTCAAGAAGAAAAGGCCAACAAGTTTAATGCTATATCAGGTTGGTGTTAACTATATTAACAAATATTTTTGCTGTTGAAAACTATAACTACCAAGTAAGCAATACCCTCTTTTCAAAAGAAAAATGCCACAGCTGACCTATCTGAGGCAGAATAAGAGTAAGGGAATGTGTCCAGTCTTACAAGTTAAATAAAAATAACTGTGATACAATACAGGTAAATTTTGCAGCTCTGCAGTAGAGAATTTCTCTCTATACCTATCAAATAAATGGAAATCATGATTACCCTAGTCTAAAAAAAAAAAAATCAAACAAACAAAACCAAAAAAACCCAACAAAAAACCAGCAACTTTAAACTATCTTTTCATCTTCTTTCCATCGTTTAACAATATACAATATATCACTGTTTGCAAATCGTGCAACTAACCTGGTACAAACTAACCTCTTCTGTAGAAAATCCTCTAGTCGAGGCTCAGTCACAAGGAATCTGCATTAAAAGATTTTATGAAGAGTACATTTCCCAACAGTATAATTTGGGGCACTATTTAAAAATGCCAGAACCACATGAACCCTGGGCTTAGCCACTATCTTCTGTGTGTCTCCACAACAAGCACAATACGTGCATATTAATATGCACTGCAAAGATAACTAAGGCACTCCTAGCTTAATATTGTTTCTTCTGCTGTGCACAAAGAAGAGTAAGATTAGTAATAAAAAACATGTGTAAAGTTGTTCAGAATGCTTGTATAACAAAAGCTAACATTATTCAACTTACAGAAACAAATGAACAGATCATACAAAGTATTGACAATGATTTGTGAAACCTTACTAGGTTTCTGAGTCAGTGACGATTCCAGTTCCAACCTCTTCACATACGCAGTTGATGGTATGCATGGTTATGGTAACGCATACCACAACATGGTAATGCAGCACACACAGCGTAAGGATGAGGCCAGCTCTAACGCTGCCTTTCAACTGCTGTCCTCACAACAGTCAACTTCTTCTGTTCCCCCTTTCCCCTGGTAACTACGCGCAGGATTCTTTATGAGTGTATCCTTAGAACTTGCCCATAAATTGAAGAAATTCGGTAGGATATTGTGGAAAATTACGTCTTCACCATCTCCTCACACAGGGTCATCCAGTAATTACTTTCCCTGGGGATTAAAAGTAGAAGTGCTTCAGAGCAAACTAGTCATACCTTTGTCCTGAGACGCAGGGAAGTGCTGTCTAGCAACAACCTGCCTTCAATAAGGTGAGTATGGATTTATTTTAATGCAACTGCAACCAGTCAGGCCCTCAAGTCCATTAGCAATTAAGAAACAATCATGCAGTGTGCACCCAACATAAAATTCTTTAAAAAGAGAGAACAGGAAAGCTGGTATTTTACTACAGTTGCAAAGTCAAGCCTTATATAAATACCTCTGTCAAATAAATTGTTATTGGAAAAATACTATACCCAAAGAGGAATTGAATAACAGATATCCTGCTTGTAAGCCTGAATTTTTAAAATGTAATTTCATGAAACCTCAAAACATTTTACAAAGTGAGGCTTTATGGAATTCAATTTGACTTATACCTGACTTTGATCAGTCAGCACACTTAACAGTGATTGCCTCCATTGTCATGCTACCTTCCCGTCTGACAGTCTTCTGAACTAAATGTAGTCTAAAACATCCAATCTCCAAAGCTAGCTTGCTATTACAGAATTAACTAGAACATTCATGTTTAATTGCACATAAATTTGATCATTCTACACTCCATGAGGGATTATGAAATAATCACTTCTCTTTCCCTTGGCTGCAGGGGGGAAAAAAGAAAACCTACAAAGTTTGCAAATTCCATTTGCCACATGTAAAGAATATTCTAACAGACGTGGAGCGCTCTCAGATTTGCAGTAACTGCAGGATGTGTACATGGGTTGCAGTATCTGGCTTCATAGACAAATGACAGCAGCTTTGCAACTGCCCTTTCTGGTCCAGTTCTGTGGTGAAAGGTCCACAGATACATTGTAGGGAAAAATACAGCTCCACACTAACGTGTGTATATACAATGGATATTTGTAATGAATAACAAATGCTAGAACCTGGGTTAACTTGGTTAAAATTACCAAAAGTAGTTCTCCAGCTTTCTAACTGCAGGACAATGCTCTGGAAAATATTAAAGAAATGTCCAGTTTAGCAAACTCTGGGGGTCAGAAACAGGAGGCTTCAGCTGTCTTTAAGACAGCTGGTTTTAGCCGTTTTAAATATAGGGTTCCAAAAAAGATGGAGTTTTTTAGTCTCGTAAAATAGTTCTTTTGTTCTTTGACATAGTGGTTTTATGAAAATACAAATGGTATTGTAATATCGTCAGATCACATATTTCAACTTAATCATTTAGTGACTTTGCCTTATCTAGACATAAATAAAAAGTGACTGAAATATTTCTATTGCGGTGGGATGAAAGGAGCTTGTTATCTTTTTAGAAAAGCATTATTTCATGAGCGATTAAGTATTCCTTTAAGTAAAGATTTAACAAAATTGAAGTTTAAAACAACCTTTTTATTTAATACTTCTTTTGTAGCATCTAGTAGGTTTTACTCTGAGATTTAGCTGGTCATTTAAGATTAATGGATAAAAGTTTGCTTTACACAACTTTTATTAACTGAAAAACACTCTTAATTCACATAATACATTGCATACTATGTGAAACTGCAGTTATCGACTGTGCCACTGCAAATTTATTATCCTGTTAAAAGTTAATGTTGTAATTGCTCCTGGAACATTGCTTTTTTAAAACTAATATAGACCAAAGGTGTAATTAACTGTGTGCAATTCAAAGAATCCCAAGAGAATTCTTGGAGCTCCAGGATTATGGGCATATATTTGTCAACAAACTGGAGTTGGAAGTATAGAGTTAAGTAATCTGCTATATTTGGGAGTAAAAATATTTATATGCAATAAGATAGTAGAGAAAGAAGATGGGTTTTTCTCATAGGTATCTTGTAGCTAAGGTAAAATCAACAGCATATACAGTACCATCTTGAGGGCAAAATTATTTTGAAGATGCTACCACAGAAAAAAGGAAAATGTTAAAAATTAATAGAAGTCAATTTTACCATCAGTCTCCAGCTATCTTTGCCACAGCCTCATTTGGAACAAATACTTTCAGAGTTGACACTAGAGGAGGAAATGTTCTCCTCCTGCCTGGCAGTAGCAGAACCTCACCCAGCTTTTCAGAATAGAAAAAAAAAGACAGCATTTTTGCCACGAACCATTGAGAAAGGATAGTGTTCCCATGCGTCTTCACATAGAGATTTCACTTAGTAGTCTCATCTCAGTTGCAAGACTACTCAAAATTAAATAGTGAAAAAGTTTCCAGAAAAAATTTATCTAGTCAGATACAGTACACAAATACCTCATGAAAAGTATCATCAGCAAGGATTTTGTCTCCCTTAGCAATTTGTCGGTTACTCAAGCAATTGTGTAATGTATTCAGCCTAACTTCTGGTCGTATGAGTGGATGGTAATACTAAAATTGTCTAAACAAGGAAAAAAGCTTTGCAAACTTAACTGAGTTTGTCAGTCTGTAGTAAAACATAAAGGGAGGCAGACAACAAAAATTCAGCAGCAGTCAAACATCCTTTGCAGTTCAGATAGCTAACTTACATGAAAAGTACAAACTTTCAGGATTTTACCTTACTCCAACTAATTTAGGTTACCACCTTTTTTCCCCCAAAACTCAGACTCAGCAAAACATTTTATTCCCCAGACAAACAATGCAGACTTCCTTCCCTCTACCCCTTGTTACTCAAGTGACCAGACTTTCAAGCATCTAGGAAGGTGAATATTTTCTATCAGCTGCAATTTAGATAACCTCCACAATATCATTTCATGATGGAGAACAAATTTCAGACAATGGGATTACTGAAATGAATAAATACTCAGAAGTCTGAATAAGGTATCCAAAATCTGGACTAAATTTTATAACAGATTTGCTTAAAAAAACATTACCTTTAAAATTTACCTTTGGGATGTTTATTTTTTTGTTTTGCTTAAATAATTCTAAAAGTATGTGTTTCTGTGAGTATTTTTGCAACAATGCAGGAATTCCGTATCTTCCTTTACCTCTCTACGACCAGGTATGAATTTGCCAGGGGCATAGAACAGCTATGTGAGAACGCATTAAGCTCTCATACGACACTAAAACAGTAGCACAGCTCCCTTTTGCACAGCCCTGGCACCAAGAATTACACTAATTTTAACATCACTGAACAATGGTTAAGTCTCTATTGCAGGAAGAACTGTTTAAATAACACTGCACAAAAGAGGGTTTTTTTCAGTGTCTTTGAACTACTCCACTTATAGAGAGAGGGCTGACACCAATAAAATAAATGAGTATGTACAGAGTTGTAATAAGTGGATGTGAGCATAACATACCAGCACACTGCAGGACAGCCTTGTGACTTTGTCTTTGCATTGTAAGAGCATATTCCTGAGTGGATTTCTTCTTGGAGACTCTGACAAGGAGGTCAACCAAGCCCACTTACTATTTTAAAACATGTCCGTAGAAATACTTTTACACTGGCAGGTTCAGCCTTGCTGAATCCCATGCTTGAATCAAATTAAATCATTTCAAACATAAGAAGCCATTATCAGGAATGTCTGCTTGCTGCTCAGTCTAGCCCCACATTACAGCAGACAGGCGTTCAGTGAGTGTTTAATCAGGGAATGCTTATTAAACTGCAGGTTTGTGCTGTTTCTAGGGAAAATATAAAAATAGCAACATATTCTAGCTGTCAGTCAATACGATTATTTTAATACTGCCACTCAGTTTCGAAAAGTTAGAAGCAGCCAAGTTTAAATATGTACATGCTGTGCACATTCACTATACTTCTGTACCTTATTAACTTTTTGCATTACACCAAGTTCAGTCTAAACTTCTGTAGTCTGCAATTTAGCTACATCTTTCATTGTCATACACCTACAGTGTCTTCAATGATCTTGTCCATATAATACTTCACCCTACTGATTATCCTTAGTAACAGAGAAAGCTCGGGGTGGTTTGTTTGGTTTTTTCTAAGCATTTCTTAACAGTAAATGAACTCAGAGTTGGAATGTCACAGGTCTTATGTAGCAGTATCAGGGAATAGGAATAGCTCAGCTGTACACTTTGTTTTTTGACTTTGAAGGGAAGAGAGAGAATATTTGTCACAAGAATTAACAAGCACAAAGTAAAAGATTGGACTGAGGGAAAAAGTAGGAGAAGCTCTGATGTAGACAGCCAGGAGACAAGCATAGGATACGAGCCAGTTAATATGAATTAGCTTGCTTTTTTTTTTCCTGCTTCCACCATAAAAAGGACCAAGAAAATAGTCATGACTGAGCTATAACTTGTTCTGTGGTTTGCACCTGAGTAACTGTAATTATCTGCTGTCACACCTCCCCACCAGTTAGATTGCAAGACCACAGATTAAGCCCCAGGGTGAGATGATCTGCACTTCAGTTGATACGGACTCTACCTGAATATTTCATACAGCCAGCAGTGCGGAAGAACAACTACCAAATCACAGACGCTTGAAAAGGGAAAAAAAAAAAAATCAAATTTTTGAGATAATTAGGCAGGGAGGAGTTTACACTATATGCTTAACACTAAATGACATTTACCATATGCCAAAATTAACCTCTAAGGACAGCACTGATGGGTCAGCTATTTTCCAATAAAATAATTTTTAGTAGAAGAATTCATTTAATAGAAGAAGTTTTGATGCCATATTTACTGAAAATTGTTCCTTGGATGCAGAATGGAATGTCTGGTCAAACAAGGAGAAATACTAAATGCAAAACAGGAAGAAGATCAGTTTTAAAGGGAATCTTAACAGATGGAGAAGGCCTAGCAACAGGACCATATTCAGTCCTGTTTAACCTCAGGACTTGAACTCCAGTTTCTTTACAGCAGATGAGTGGAGCTGACTAGAGAGAGAAATCCTCTGTGGCACAATGTTCAGCCAGCTATGAAATGGCTCTGGCAGGATCAATGCTACCTACCTCACAGAATAATTGACCTCCTGGTTCCAAGCATTCCTGTCTCAAGGGGGACTTTTTACGGAAAATTTGGAATGGAGTCAGGCTCACCCTTGTACAGATCAGGAAAAAAGTTTTTAAATCTCAGAAACATTCACAGAACGGGAAAATCTTCCATCTCTATCCTTATTAAGAAACATTTTTTTTATTTTCTCACAAACGTTTACATAAAGCAAATGCAAAGATAAATTCCAGTTTTAATAAAGGTAAAAAAAATGTAGCTGGGGCCTAAAGTCTGACTTACAGTTATTTTCATATTGGATGAAAATATTTTAAACTGGAATAATGATTAATGGTCAACCAAATATTCTGATAAAAAACCCCTTGGATCGATCAAAATTAGCCTAAATAAGTTGTAAAATATTCTAAGAGAACATGAAGTTAAACTCAACTGAAGAAAGAAAGCATAATATAATTCACATTTGGTAAATTTCCTCTGCACTCTCAGATTGGCATATCTAAAAATCACTCAAGATACTGCTTTGAAAACATCCACGTATCCATTATGTAGCAGTGACAACTAGAAAACAAAAGTATTGTAGGAGCACTATGGTAAGTATCTCTTTAAAATACTTTGTTTGCCTACTTTATCTGAGCCTCAATACATCAAAAACAAATGGGAAAATATCCTAATAAAGGACAAACAGGAGAAACCACAATGCCAGCTGGCATGAAGAGGGTGCAAATTTCAGTTTCATTCCAGACAACTGAGAAGTAACAGGGGGATACGTCGTCTTAATATTTATACATGCTCATAAATCCGTATACATTTACACAAATCCACAACTGCTGAATTATTGCACTATTCAACATAAAGAATAAATAAATTTGAAATGATTCATTGCTCTATTGAAGACAACAGAATCATCTTTCATTCCAAATTTCACCCCATAGTGAAAAACAAAATGTTATTAGCCTTTTGGTTTGTGCATTCTTACAGGACCTAAAGCCATGAAAGAGCTCCTAATTCATAAAAAGCACCCTCTTTTTAAAACGAGATTTCTGATGACCAAAGAACTGAGATTAGAGGCAAATCCTAAAGTAAATATTCTTTCTTCTTCATCAGTTAAAGTATATCAGAATGCAGATTAAAATGATTTGCACTTCTGCACACACCAAATATTCACCATTTACCTTCTCTTCTGTTGCTGGAAAATCTGTTCCTCTGGTCTTGCCGTTCTGCTCTTTGCATGTAGAGACATCACTACATCCCCATATTCTTACATCCATTAATTTCTTATCAAGTGTTCTGCATGCCCAGGTAGGTGCTGAAAATTGAACTGTTAGTTCACTATGTTCCAGCCAACTGACTAAAATTAAGGCTCAAACACAACAAAAAGAATCAAAGTTTCTTCAGCAGTAGGATCTTTGAATCCTGAATTCCCATGGTTTTCCTCTTCGCATGTTCTCTCCTATCTAACCGTATGCTTGAGCTCTTGCTCCTAACTTTCCTTCCTAAGAAAACTAGGGTAAAAGTCCAAAGCTCAATGATGATATAGATAGATTTGCAAAGGACCTTAAGATCATCCAGTGGGATATCTGCAGCTGGCACACATCTCTCTTGTGGACATGGGAGCTATATGCTTTCCCTGGACCTTGCACCAAAGGAAATTTCCCAGACACAGACAGTATCTCCACCCAGAGCACAACCATTTTTCTTTAGATATCGTACTGTAATCCCTCCTTCAGAGAAAATGTCTAAATTCTGTTCCATCCCTCTACTATCGTGGAGTGCACCCATCATGACTACAGAGATACAGCTTGGAAGAAAATGAACAAAGCACATGTGAAGAGGAGGTATTAAGGAACTAAGGAGGAAATAGGAATAAATGAAAAGAAAAAAGAAAAAGAAGAAAAAAAAAAAAGAACCCTCAATAGGGTTCTGAACCCGAATAATACCAAAATACGCAAAGGAATGAAACAATTTGCCTTCTCCTTTAAGAGCGATTTCTCCTCCAAGTTCCTATTTCTAAATCACAGTAATTCCATGTCTGTATTTAAAAGCCAACAGCTATATGGAAGACAGATTTTATTTCTTTTTTTCCATAGAACAGTAAACTGCTTCTTAATTGGACACACAAAAAGCTTTTTTGTCTTCCTTTTCATTAAACAGTAGTTGTGTTTACCAGAAACCTTAAAACAAAGGATGTCTAGTAGAGTACTTGGATCAATATATTTCTTAAACACTGTTTTCTCATAAAAGCATTTTCATTTGCTCTTCTTTCTTTCAGTACAGACAGTTGCTTCTAAGCCATAGCAACTGAATTGTGATTTACACATTTCACTCTATAATTTTAACTATCCAGGCTTGACTACTTGCTGCTCAGAGTCAACATACACTAAATAGGATTATTTTTTTTAAATAAAATATACAGGATAATTGCTAGAGTTTACGCAAGGCATTCTTTTCTTTATTGAACCTGTAAGCAGGGTAAATAACACTGTACTTTCCAATGCTAGGATTTCAATCCATTTCCAGTTAACCACTACAAGAATATGTTCTAAAGACTTTTGACTAGCCTAGAAACGTATCACTGTTACATTAAATTCATCGGTGTGTCCATCACAGTGGTTCAATAACTAAACCACTAGCTGTAGAATTTGATTCTAGGCCAAGCCAGCTTTCATCTAAAAGTAATGCAAAGTTTCTTACTGTTATGGCTGTGGGAGGAAAACCTGAATCTGTAGCTCAGATGACAACCCAGTATAAGAACAGATTAAAGGATAATAGTTTGGGTTCCATTTATTTCATGATGCTTGAGTGCTTGGATTGGCCATGATGCACCCAGGAGGTTTAAGGTTCAAGAATGATGAAAGATGAACGCTGAAATAACAAAAGCTAGATTCAAAATATGTCTGGGTCAACAAGATTAGATTCATTGGTAAAGACATATGTGCAAAGTAGCAATATAGACAGAAAAAATAAAGCTCAAAAAATATGAGGCGATTTCATACTGTAAAGGTAGAGCACAGAATAAGAAACATAAAAGTACTGTTTTTCTCTACTTTTTTCTAGTGTGAATGAATGCACTCTGAACTTAATTATATTCTGTGTATCTCATTAGTGCAAAGAAATTGGTAAATCAGAGAAGTCAGAGAACAGCAAAACTTATAGATATGCAACTTAGACTTTATTATAAAGGATAATTAAAAGAAGCAATATACACACACATATAGCATGGCAACATACTTACAAGAACAGGGAAGTGAGAACGGAAGAAGATTGTTTACAAATATTTTAAAGCTTCAGGAAAGAAGAGTAATTAGCAGTCATAAGGACCAAAGGAGAATACAGTTATGATGGATATCACGAAACGCATTTCAACAGGAATTCTTTTCAGCTTTTGAGCGTTCTCCAATACACTTAACTCTCCCTTTTAATCAAAAATACCCTGGATAAATACTGTGAAGATGTATACTGTGCTAGCAAGAGTGACTGCACAGGACTGCTTCACCTCTAACTTCTATAAGGACTGAAGTTCCTATTGGGTAGAAGTCACCTGAAAAAAAAAGTACTGAATAAACATGCATGTGTGATTAGGCTGGCAGCAACAGAGCCATATACACAGTGATGAGGGGGTGGGGTAGGGGGTGGGGGGGAGGAATATTAAGAAAAAGCAATCGCCCTTCATATGCCAGGAAATGACAGGAACGTATATTATAGGAAACAGATGATCTATTCCAAACAAATTCCACGAAATGAAAAATGGTTCTATAGAAGCAAATAGCAGTATCCCAACTCCTGTGTCAACCTATACTGAGGGGTACTTTCTGTCTTAATTTCAGATTTGACATGTTTTTCCTCTTATGAGCAAGAATAGCAGCAATTAGGTATCTTATATCCAAAAACTACAAGGATATTAATGACGAACTTATAAAGAAAAACCCAAAAGCAAACGTCTGTTGATCTCAGTGAAGCCACCGGAATCTACACCAACTGAGAATCAGAATCCAGGTTGGGTTTTGGTTTTTTTAACTTTTTTATTATTGCTACAGTGACATTAATTTAACCATAATTTCTAGGGAAGAAGGAAAAAATATAGATTCTGGAAAGGGAGGGGGGAAAAAAAGCACCTTAGCTAACACTGCAAGTGAGCTAATTAGTGGATATCCTTCATTTCATAGTAAATCTGCCAACAATATTAACTTACAACACAAACATACTTCAAGCAGACTTAAGAGTTAAAAGTAAGCAGCTATGAAAATATTGAGGACAGCTACCTTTCTCATCTCTGAAGAATCACTCAAGTTCAAAAGATGCTAACATTTTTACTTTTAATTAGTTGCCATTTTGATGTCAGCCTCTAGATAGCATGAAAGAGAATAGAGCATTGATGGGTGGATATGACAAAATCCAAGACATCGCCTTTCCTTCCAGATTTCCTAATCATCTTTGTTACTTTTAGAACAGTGGGTGAGATTCAAGAAAGTTACAAGCTCAAAAAATCCCCAGTCTCCCTCAGTACAAGACTTTTTTCCTCTTTACAGCTGCAGTGAGGTTGTTCACTAAATAGTGATTCAGGCTCTAGGGAATAAGCACCACACTAAGCCTCGCTTGGAAAGGAACACAAAGTCCCTAAGGTACGCCCCGTAGACTCAGAAGAAACACAAGGCTGCAAGCTGCCAGTGTTAATATTTGAGATTCTGTTGGGTTTTGCCCAGGAAAGGAGGTAAGTCAAGGAGAAATAACGTTTGTCTGAGGCAAGAACACACACACACATTTAAGTGCTTTTTGAGGGTGGAGAATGAAAGAAAGGGGTTCTTTCCTTTTGACTTTTTTAAGCTTTCCGTGGGTTTGTATACTGTTCAAACTATTAAAAGAAAGACTGAGAAAAATAGCAATCAATAGTGTCAGCTAAAGGTGACAAACAGAGCACAAGGTACTGGAGGGACACACTGTGAAGATGGTGGCTGGGCAGTGATCAATTGCATTTGGAGGTGAAGACAGACAGAGGGAGCAAAAAGAGGAATTGATCCAGTCTACTACATCCACAGATATAGGCACCTGGAGCAGGTAGCATGTGACAGACAAGAGTTTAGTCTGTCAATAATTCATACTGCTTCACTGCATAACTTTTAGCAAGAGTCTGTCTTGAAAGCAACAGTATTGACACGTGTTGTATGGTAGAGTTTTACTAAAACCTGGCATCTCCAGTCAAGAGCAATTCAAAACACACTACTCAGGATCCAGTCACCTTAGTCCTTTCTGCTGAATGAGTTTTAGGCCAAACTAAAGAGGAATTTGAAATATTGGTTTTGACAGCAAAAATAATAGAGAAGCACTTCCAAAACTAGACAGAAAGAGGAAATCAAAACCAGTCCTTCTCTTTTAAGTGGATCATTCAATCCAGCTCTACACTGTTGAAAATGCTGTCCTCATATTTGGCCAGCGTGCCTGATGTGATTTATTAATGAATTCAGATGATTATAAAGGCCTGGAATCTGAGTGGGAAGAACAATCTAAGACACCTGAAAGCAGAGGCTGTAATTTTGAGATACTTCCTGGGCCAAGGGAAGAGAAGAATGCAATTCACGACAGCCTGGATTGTACGCAGCAGCCGAGAGAAACATCCTGTACCACTGAAATGTCACTAGTGGGCTAGAACTTAAAAGTGAATAGAGCTCAGCCCAATACGATTTTTCCAAGCCACAGACATTCAACTATATCAAGAGTAAAAGTGAATACAAAAAATAGAATTTTAATACTTATCCTCGGAAGAACACAGGAATAAATGACCCCCCGCTAAAGTCTCCCATAGGTGAGTAATAAGTATCACAATAAAAAATTTATTTTATTTGTAAAGAGGCAATTCAGCTAATTCTTTTAATAAATGCTTTACTGTATTTACTTGAGTTCCTGGATTTGTTGATTTACTAAGTATACCCATTCTCGGGAGAAAAAGTTGGTCCCCCAAGAAAAATGATGTCACAATTGTCAATTAATATTCCATTAATTTATTTCAAATCTTCTAAGTAACATTTAATTTAATTGGTACTTTATTTATTGTGATAGTCAATGTTATGCAAGGTCAAGCATTTGATTAATTGCATCTTCACTGCTGAAGACGGAGATAAAAACTGGTGGTGGCTTTTATAACAAAACCCTTACAGGTAACTGCAATGTCTTTAATGAATCATAGAAAAAGTAAAAGTAGTATTTACCAAAAGTCAGCATTTATTAAATCACTCACAAAGGTTCCAAATTATCCTTCCACACAAATACTCACATATTTAAAGATAACAGGTTGTTTCAAGGAGGCACACACATTTTAGCCCTTGTGACATCCATTCCTGAATGTATTTTAAACAACAGCAGTCATTTCTGCAAGAAGTTGTCATTGTAGTGTGAATTGTCTTTCAAACCATATGACTCTCTTCTTCCTGGCTGCTGACAAAGACTCTGGTAAATTTTGTGACCCTCGCATGAGAACACTACATGAGGTGCATCTAAATTTGGCTTCTCTGAGAAACCGTTTCAAACTGTTGTATTGAAGAGTTTCTAAATCATCTATCCGCTGCTACTGCTGCTTCTTCTCCTCCCTCTCTTCTTCTCCGTCTGAAACTGATTCATGGTAATTAATTTAGAACATGTTTCGTTCCCTGCATTTGCTTAGTCCATATTATACAATTTCTCCCAGATGAGCATGCTGTACCCAAGTCATTAATTTGGTACAGAAAAGTTCATACTATGCAGAGCCACAGGTCCCTCCTATTATAAAGCAGGCCACTTGGCTGCTCTAGTGAAGTCTCTGGCAATAATTCACAGAGAAAGTAGAAATGATTCAGCATTCAGCAGAGCCCTAAACGTTTCAGAAATCTGTTTTCCAAAGCAATTGCTGGTACCCTGACAACTATACTTAGGCTTTATACAATGCCTACAGATAAGTACATTTCCAACCTCATTACAGTGCTACCAACAGAAGCCAAGCATTTAAAATGTTTTATGCATTGGCTGAACCATATTTTAGTTTAGAAAGAGCAGGTAAGATTTGTTGCATTACAAATAGGCTAGACATTAAAGCAAACAAATCAACAACATCGTTATATGCTGCAAGATCAAAGCAAATATCGATTGCTGCATTTCACTGCTGTCTACCAATAATTAGTGAAATTAAACAGGTTGATTTTCTCACTTTCATTTTTAGTGATTATCCACTATTTCATTAGTTCCAAATGTAAAAACTTGTTTGAGCCATGATGCCTGTCAAAACAAGAGATGGTAACAGCAAGCCCTTGCCCTTAGATGAGCACAGCAGGTTTTCAGCTTTTTAAAAATAACAGCAGCTGCAATAAAAACTACTTGTGGTTGTTCATGCAGTATGGTACATAAATCTTAAAATGTTCCATGTCATAGCCAATCCGTAATGAATTATCCCTGCTTCATTAAGTTTCAGATGCACAGTTACTCCGTTCATTTGGGGTGTTCATCTGCAGTTTTCCTAAGGCCAACATCGTTGGCTAATTATCTCCCTTCTCCAAATCAGACCTATCTAAATCATCACCTTCTAACCATTCAGAAATTCTCTTGTCCAAAATCACTAGTCACTTAAAAAAAAAAAAAAAAAAAAAAAACAGACAGACAGACAGACAATCAGCACTGAGTTCTTTCACAGGACCAAAATGAATGGGAAATCTGTGACCTAAAGTCTATATAAGAACGGAACTGCATAAATTTCTAATGTGCTCGTAAATGAAAAATAGATAATTATTATATTCTTATCAACTGTTGTATTGTCTCCACTAATATGTTTCTGCACTATTTTTTCAAGAACATACTTTTGTGGCTAGATTTCATATTTTTTAAAAAATTTTTCTTTCAAAAGTCTTCTCTGGACCGAACAAGATTGTTCCTAAAGTAATTTCGTGTCTGTGTGTGCAAAAAGGAAAAAAATGGACAGGAATCTTACAAGTTTAAATAATTACACCTGAACACAAAAATTAGCCTGTCACGTACAGCAAGAAATTGTTTAAAATGCATTTTTGCAAGTTGCACTCTGATAAGGGAGACAGGCTTTTAAAGGACAGAATTTGTTCTAACAATCCACCTGAGAAGTATTTCTTAATTCAAAATTAGAACTTTTATAGAGAAGTAATGGAGTATTTCTTTTTGATAAGCCCCTTCACAGAACAGGGATCAGAATGCAAATTACAGTTATTTGCTCTAAGTGGTTTTCCATTAGAATGGCATTAATATGAAACATTTTCTTTTTCCATTTCATCAAGACATTTCACAGTATTTCTGCTACCTTTAAAACATGGTATATTAATTTAACAAAATTATATATAATCTTGGGTGTATTATGTATGCTTCATTTACTTTTTGCAACGTTCATTATCTTATTTTTCATGTTTGAACCTGTCAATTGATAACACAGCTATGTCTCCTTTCAGAAGATCAGGTTTCAGATCAGAGAAGCAAAGTCTAATTACAATAGTCATTTGTAAAAAAGTGAGGGCTTTATTAAATAAAAAGATGACACAAGCCCTTGTCTTTAATAGTCCGAATTCTTGTAGGTAAAGCTTTCTTTTTCTTGCTCTCCCTTCTTTTACTTAGTAACACAAGTAACAGATAAATATTTGGGGTTTTTTACCCTTGTGTAAACAAAGGGTGCTGGCAAAAGGTGCTGTAGTATGAATGATCTGTAGCACCAAAAACACATGTAGAAATTATTGAACATGTATAAGTAAGAAATAATAAACTTTTATCTATGGCTTTTTCACAATGACTATTCAAAGCTACTCACACATACTAGTTGTGGACAGTGGGACACCACTCCACCAGAGGTAATCCAAAGGGCATATACGATCATCAGAGCATCACCCTTTCTTAATGACTGCAAAGTGCATTTTTACCAGCTTTTGTTTTAGCTGCAGCACCTGTGAAAATTATTTCAATCCCCCATGCCACAAAGTATATTCTTTCTTACTTCTGACTTGACAGTTTCTGTGGTTGTGCAATGAAAATAGACAGGTAATAGATCTGGGATAACCTTTTTCTCTGGTTTGTTTTCTATTAAACCCAAATCTTTCCCATATCTGTTTTCAAATATAGCTGCACAAACAATTGTACTAGCACAGCTCAGAAGGTCGAAACATGCATGCAGATATAAATTCTGCTTAAGCTGACATTCCTAAAGAACAATATGCTCATTAAATGACTCATCCATGAGAAATGGTTCGCATTAAGTACCCCTTCATAGGCTTGATATTCCAAGCCACTAGAAAGGTCATTTGGTAACCTGTGTCAGAGAAGCTTTGAGCCTCTTCACTTTCTTCACACCATGGCATCAAAAAAGCATAAGTGTTTTCTTACTTCTCTAATCTCTAATACTGCCCAAGGATGTGAAGCACCAGCAACCTGTAACAAAGAAAACCTCAAGAAACAAGTGAAAACAAACAGAATATCCTCCAAGACCCAACTGGTACCACCACAAAGGTTATACAAGATTTGTCTTCTACAATCAGCATACACATGGCTTACTACACAGACGTAAGAAGCTACAGGAAAGTCAGAAACAGAAAATACAGAATCAATGATCAGTTTTGTTATTTATGAAAACATAAAAAGGGGGAAGTTTTTTTGTCTTTCTCTGGCCTGTCAAGTGCAATCACTTCCACAGTAATGTGCAGTGGTCTGCACTAGTAAACACAGCACTTAACACTTCTGGATTAAATTAGTAAAAAGAACCTTTTCATTTTGTTGTGTTAGAATTTTTATTCCTTTGTCTCAACCCTCTGGCTTTGTAGAGAAGGTTAAGAAAAGCCCAGTGGAAATTTCCAGCACACAGGCTGTTAATCACAGCCTTGGAGGTCTATATAGGACCCAGTAAAGCCTACAAATACAGATTTTATTTTGCAGAACTCTTTAAAAAACACAAGACTGGAAAAGGAGAAGAGATATCCAGTGACATATCTGTGGTAATTACCTGCCAGAAAAGTTGTGACAACTATCAATGAATATAAAGACAAGGCAGCAATAGCAATTGTTCCACTGGAAGAGGTGGACAAGTAATAGCACTATAGTATGAAGATAATGTCAAATGAAGTAAGAGACTAGTGAAAACTTGTGTTCTCTATCAAAAATACAGAAAAATTAAGGTGGCAAGTGGGATGAAGGAAAATCAAGAAGGAAAAAAATTTCAGGATGATGAGCAAAGGGCACGCTATTAATAATTAAAGTGGAAATCCCTGCATTAGTGGCCACTATGGACAATTAACTACTGGTTTATTATTTATTTTAATTACCTGAGAAGAAGGCAGTCCACATTAAACATCATTATATAAAAACATCATTATATATAGTAAGATTAGGTTTCAAGGGGATTAGCTCCTTATAACCTGTGTTAACTAATTTACAACAGCCATAATGTGCTTTTAAGTATGCTGGTTCTGTGGCTGCTGAGAAATTGGTTTCTGTTCACGAGTTGACTATTGATTTCCTACCAATCCAAACACTGATTCACCACTTCTCTTATATGTTTTCCATAATGTTTTAAGATAACCTTACACATACAGTATGCAAAAATGGCATATATTTTTTGAGGGTTTTCTTTTTTTTTTCAAATGTAGTGATTACTATCTAAAAGGAAACAGCTCAAATCATTCAGTCCTTGTTCCAACAAATCTCCAGGAATCAAATCCTCCAACTGCCTTATGTTTCTCAGGTCACGCTCACCACTGTGACCTCCACAACCAAATCAGAAAATGAAACAGACAGTGCAAAGTAAAAGAACTGTGTCTGAGACTGTGAGTTCTGAGCTAAAACACTTTGGATCACTCTTGCCCCAAAACATTTTCTTTATCTGAATTTGTTGCAGTGAAAGAAGTGGTCATGCATTTCAGAGCAGAAAGGGGCTCATAAATATTAAACCAAAAACAAATTAGTAAAATATAATCTTTGCAGTATCTAATTCACCTCAGATAGCGGAGCAAGTACAAATCCCCATGGGAGGCAAGAAGTGAAAAAGCCCATCCCTCCACAATGAAGAGTTAGACTTGATCTCACTCAGCATCTGTTGCTGTCAGCTGGCCTCTAGGCCAGCTGTCATCTACGCTTAAACCTCTTGATAGACTATCTACAGTACTGGGCTGGGGGTATGATTCGTTCACACTAGCACCATCTACATAGGTAGACTGACAGAAGTCTCCAGCAGATACAGTTAGACTGACAGGAGAGTCATTTTATTTCAACAGCTTATTCCTCCTCAAGTAACTTAATTTAAAGCCCTCTGTTGTCCTGGTCCTTCAGTCATGTGGTTCTGATTGTGTGGCCACCCCACCAAAATTCCCCTGTGACAGGATTGAAAAGGAGGGTATAAATGAAAGGAAAAATCCCATTTCTTATACTACATTTAAGAAGAATCAGAAAAAGCAAATGTCAGTCAGCAGTCTCACATAAACAAGTGCCATTCTAGATGTTACCATAAATGAATCTCAATTTATTTTGGAACAAACAAGACAAGGTGCATATGCAAAAATGTATGTGGAAAGGATATACTGAAAAGTAGAAAGGTGTCAGAAAAAACGTAGTTTTGCATTAAGACAGAATAACGTAATACTTCAGGTAGAGAGTTGTGAATTTTGAGAGAAGGAATGAGAGAAATTGATGCCATTTTATGTACCAGTCTTATGGTATTTCATAGAGATTCAGAACCTATTTATAGGCCAAAATCATTCAACTAGCTCAGAAAATTATATTTTCCTGCAGTAGACTGGCCCATCACTGGGAGGATTAAGGAAGAATACAGCTGAAATACACACAAGTGTTTCTTTTATTGGAACAGAACTGAGATAATTAAAAAAATGTCATAAAACCAAAGTCTATCAACTAAGTTCTTCTACATGTCTGGTTAATGTCGTAACCACATCTTTTTTAGAGTTAGACAAGCTCTCTAGCCAAATAATTGTTTATGTATATAAAATAGGGCCATGCTAATAGGAGATACTGCACAAAAGAGCAAATCAGCAGATTTTCTTATGTTATCTCACCAATGATTTGCTGCTGCCAAAGGAGAAATCCATCTTCCCAATCCTCCTGCCTCTTTTTCCTCTCCAACATCTCTGGTACTTGCCTGGCTTCTCAGAGAGTCCATTCAGCTAAATAGTTTTCTTTTTTTTTTTTTTTTTTTTTAAATGTCTTTTTCTTCTAGCTTAGGAAGACTAGCAGGCTCTCCAAAGAGTCAGATGAGCACCAGACATCACATAACAGATTAGGTTCACAGAAGCAGGAGAGAAAAGAAGTCTAACCTTATCCTCAATCATGGACTATCAGCCACTTCTTCAAATGTCACCTGAACTATACTGCCCTGAGGAAAATGCAGCGTGGCGAGATTCAGGTAGAAGTCTCTATTCAATATTAGGCAGAACCAGGATCTATACCCCAGGAAGGTGCTCTTCTTACTTCAGATCCCTTCCACAGTGAGTCAGTCTGCCTTTGCATTATCATTCTTTCCTCCCTGAATTTAAGAAATGTCTCCAGTAAAACCTTTACCGAAATAGTGTATTTCTGCAAAAAGATTTGATCTTACTGTATCAACAATTTAATCTCTCAAACATAATATATATATTCAAAAGTTCATGGCCAGTTGTCTATAGGATTTTTGTTTCCTACTGTGGAGTAATTTATGGGGAACACATGACAGCAATTAGCTGGAGAATATGTCACGCAGTACAACTGAAATAGTATTTCTACAGAAATATAGTAAATTTGACATTACTGTTAAACTCTAAAGTCCTACTAGTATCTGGCAATTGCTCTTTACAGGGAGGGTGAATGGCTGATTACACAGGATGAAATTTCACTACCTTCTAGACATAAATGTCCCATCATCATTACACTCCTTTGCTCACTTTGAAATAATTATAGTACTTAAAGAATGTTGTTTTAATACATCATCCTTTTCCTGTTTGTCTGTCACAGCTTCTTACTAGGTTGCCTCTAATAGCAATAACTGTACCATGCACTACTCTAATTCTGCACTCCTCCAAGAAAACTCTCTCTTGTAATGATAGATAAGCAAAGAGGCTCCAATTATCCCTATTATAACAATCATGGGAAGATGCCCTTATAAGTTGGGAGGCAGCCTAAATTAAGGACTGAGTAATTGTCTGGACTGATCTGGTTGCAAAAGAGGAACATGAGCATTTTAATGAAGCCGGAAAAAAACAGTGTTCTTGTTGAAGCTTCCTAGAGAGTGACTGACCATTTCATCTCAGCATCAAAAATACATCTCCTTCTAAGTCTTGTGAGAAAGTTCAACACATTAAAAAGGAAACTAGCATCTAAGCAAGCTGATTTGGGCTTTTTTTTCGGTGTTTAAAAAGAAAAAAAAAAAAGGAACATTTCTTTCTTACTGTTTAAAAAGATTTGATTTATAAACTTCATCTAAGAAGGTTTCCACAGAAACTACTGCATTCCAGCCCTGAGACAATTATTGACAATAACATATAATGTAAGCTTTTCTTCATAAATACATTAAAAATGTTAGTTACCCAGTAATGTACTTAAAATACTGCTGCTAGAATCTGGCTATTACTGGTTTTGAACTGGTGGATGCAGACCTTAAGTGCAACAAATGAGAAATTATGCATCTAGATTCACCAGTTTGTGTGGGTGACCCATCCACCTGTCAGGAAGGAAGGATAGTACAAAGACAGACTAATTCTCTCCCAGGTAATTCTACCTACCTCAAAAGCAGACCTTAAATATAAACATGAATGTGGTTCAAGTCAGAATCCCAAAACTATTAACAATAAGAAAAAGTTGAAACATTAAAAAAAAATATATTTTGAGACAATCAGCTTCCTCACAGTGCAAAATAATCCTTGGAGAAATTTTGTATTCTGTTATCTGAAATACATAAAAATTTGTAATCAAAAAACAAGTGAACAGCTCTATTGCCATGTTCTATGTGACAGAACCATAGAATACAGTGATCACTTCAAAAAATAATCTATATCAGAGTTTTTCAACTGGTTTGATGGATCACATTACCTTTTTTTGGGGAAAAAAAAAAAAAAAAAGATCTACAGCCATACTATATATCTCATGTTGTCTGGAGGCCGAGAAACTGAGGGGAAAACAAATCGGTACTTTGCATATTAATCCCTGCAATTTTATTGCTTTTATAAAATCATACATTTTGTTATTATTTTCGTGACACATCAATCGGGCATTGACAATGGTCAATTGTATGTGGTCACAGTATGTGATGCCATTAGCTATCTATCCGTTGCACTTCTTTGCATGCATATATCACAACTTTTTACAGTTCTACAGATCACCTTTTGAGGTTTTACCATCCATTCACAGCACTTTCAGTAACAATGACATAGTCTGCTTCCGCAGACTTCTTCAAGAAGTCTGCCCCAATTTCTTCAAGAAAGACCGGTTTTACCTGTGATATACTCACAGCAGACACGTGCCTTCTCTGCTCTTAAAAACCTTCAAGGATAGAACAATCTATCCCTTAGATACCCTAAACGTTTCCTGTTGTACTACATTTCCCTATATGTAATTTGAGTCTATTCCTTCTTGTCACAGAGCTGGACACTGATATTTTACTTCAAAATTCTTTTCTTTAAATTTATTCAGTAAGATTTTTCTCTTTAAATATTCCTAGATTGTCCTCCCAGATTTAATGGCAAAATTGCCATTCTCTTCAGTAATGCAGTATCTGGATCCATGACAATAAAAAACACATTTTAATCCAATATTTCTTGTCTTCTATGACAAGCTCTCCAACAGAAGAGAGGTTTAGTAAGTTGTCTGAACCATATGATATTCACCCAAGATGTCTAAAGGAACCTGAAGATGAAATGTTTGAACATTTGACAACAACCTTTTCATTAAAACTGCCTGAGTCACATCAAATACAATGCCAAATTTTAAGAAGAGTCTCAGATGGTTACAGAGAATGGATCAGCCAGAAAGGACTGCCAGACTTATTGGGAAAAGGGGTAGGAAATAAGATGTATAATATTTTGCCCATGGATACAGGGACAAAGGTGATATACCAAAAGAAGTAAGTTATTGGCAAAATTTTGTCTCACAAATACATTGGAGTTAGATATAAAATAGGTATAGGTATATAGGTAGGTAGGTATAGGTATAAAAGATAGGTATAAAAGACATATCAAGATTATACAGTCAGCCTGGATTTCTGAAAGACTTTAAAAGAAATTAACACAAATTACGAGATCTGATCTTTCCAGATAAACAACTTGTTGAGAAACCATAAGAGTAGGAAAAGTTATGACATTGTCCCTACTCTGACAAGAAGCCCTGTGTCTTTTCAAAGGCTTTCCTACAGATCCATTGGATCTCCTAATGCATTAAGTGATTATCTCCTCCTTCTTATTTCAGAAACCGATTAATTTTCATTTTTTAAATAAACTTAGTTCTACCACAATTCTTAGGAAAACTGATTTTTGAAAGACCAAAATCTTTGGGGATTTTTAAAAGATTCAGAGAAAGCAGCAGCCCTTTTTCCTTAAGAATGTGTATTATTTAGAACTCGTAGCATGAAAGAGGGACTTACCATCAAACATACCAATAAAAATTAGTAGATCTCACAAATACTGTTCATACTAATTGCTATGAAGCACAAGTCCCTAGTTTAAGAGAAATTCTTCAAGGATTAAAGGGAATCTTGCTTTCTGAATTGCTGATACAAATTCATTGCACTTTAATTTTCCTCTGAGCACAGTCTCGCGTTTCACGTTGGGAATCAACAGCCTGCATATAACTCCAGTGTTTACTCAGTTGTCAAAACGTGAGGTTCCTTACATAAAAGACAGTAAACGGTGAGGGGCTAGTAATTTCATCACCTGTCTCATCCCACTGTAAGCACTTTATATTAAAATTATTTTTATAAATCACAAAAATTAGGACCTCGGGATTTTGAGATACCTTATTTGAAGCACTACACAAACCTTAGAGCGATCAGGATCCATGTTAACTATTATAAAAGATGAGTGCATGTGCACGAGCAGATAGGTAACCTGCAGTTCATTTGTAAAGTGCAAATTAGCACCTTAAAGCAGAAGAGATTTATTTTAACTTAGCATAATTATAATTTTTGTTTTTCACATTATTTTTATTCTGTGTTTGATTCAGCCAAAAGCCCTATAATAGCAATTCGCCTAGTATTATGCGTTTATATGAATAAAATTCTGTATAATGTGTAATGACACATTATAAATACATATTGTAATATGCAAAACTTATGAAAAGATCACACATCTTTTTTTTTTTAAACTTGTCATTACTCAAATTTACTCATCTTTATAATGTTACATATGTGCTCTTTCTGAAAAATAAGGTATTTCTAAACAGTAATTTACATTAGCAAGAATTTTCCTACACAAAGTCAGCTCACTCGGATTCTTTTCCAAGCGATCAGCCAACTTGAGAGAGAGTAGAAATTACTACACAGGGAAGAATGTCAGCTCTGCTTCTTTCCTGATATTTTGAGGAAGTAAAATACCTTACAAAAAAAGTTCATTTTCAGGCTTGGTTGTTTTTTCTTTTTTCCTTTCAGTTGCCACAGAAATAGATTTTATAGAAATTACTAACATAACAGTACTGATAATTTTGAAAAGGTTATATGGAAATTGTACTAACATCAAAAGTCACATTTGGCGAACTTTATGACAGCTTTTGCTATGTTGTTGGCTGATTCAAATTTCCTTGCAGAATACCAATCACATTCCTACATTTGTAGGATAAAACATGAATAAAATATGAAAGTTTGACAGTAATAAATATTAATTTACAAGTCTTTCTTGAGTTCTGTTCCATCTCTGGCAAGTTTTAAGTAAAATGTTAGTAGACTCACTTCACAAAGCTCCATTGACCTCTAATGATCACGATGAAATTTGCTTTTCAAAATGTTCTTTCATGGGCAGTCTGTAACACTTTTATGTTGAATAAGGCTACATTTAGCGTGTGAATCAGCTTTATGATAGCTACATATAACTTTTATATAAATTAACTTGGTAAGGAAAGAAGGCATCAAAGATACAAGTAGGGCTTAGCAATACAGTTTTAAAATGACAAGCGTAAATTCAATTGGTGATAACGACATTTTTTCAATACAACTTCAATATATTTTGTTATTAAAACTAAGTGTGAACAAAATGTGACAATGAGAATTGTTCCTATATTAAATGATTGCACTCTGAAAACTAATAGGCTGAGAATTATTCATCACGTATTAGACGTGCAGGCACTATATGAACAGTGAGAATGAAACAGATGGACAAAAAGCTATGTATGAAAGTTTGAATACTGACAGAATGTCCAACAGAGTGCAAAAAATACAAAGAAAATATTAGGAAAACAGAGTTATCACTTTTATGTATCTAGTGATTCCTGAAATAAAGCAATGAATCTATACACACTCCTTTCTATGTTATTGTTCCTAGGCAATAATCAAACAGGATGTTGAAAAGGAATATCTCGGTTTATAAAAATTTAACCTTATGGAAATATTTAAAATCTGCTAACATTGTTCAAATAAGACTGTGTTAAAGGAAACCATTTTATCTTTTAGGTTATTTGCCCCCATAAAAGTCTTACACTTTAACAAAACAAACAAACAAAAGCTTTATTTGGAGTCAGGTTTTACCATAGTGTTTGATGCTATTGAAGATGCAACATTTTTACACTTTTAGTTTCTTCCCTTGGGTATTTGTGTTTCCAAGCAAATTGCAGGATTTTCGGGTTTTGTTCTGACTTAGAAGAATTATTTTTAGAATGTTGCAGTGTCCCATTAAACGTGTATTCCAATTTTTCTGAAACTATTCCTAGAAACAGATAAAATCTTGGACTGTACTGAATTTTTTCACTTCGCTCCATAAGTCAGGATCTCAACCCAGTACTAGGAATGTCAAGGGAACTGCAATCCAATGAGCACGCCTGTGGCAGAAATGTTGAGTTAAGGCAGCAGATCTAGCCTTCCAATTTCTACTGAAAAGAATGAAGTTCAAAAAAAATAAATAAATGAAGGAATATTGTAAGAATCTACTGATCGTATAATGAAGAATGGATAAATAATTAATAAGTTACATATAAAATTCCTTGTAATGTACCTTGTAAAGTAACAGGTAGATTCCCAATTTAGCTGGGCATGGATCAAGGCTGCAAATACCTAAACTAGGGGACTGGCAATAGAAATTATGTAAGTTTTGCTCTTGCTATAGTTTCTGCTGAGCAACAATTAAGTGACAGTCAATAATGTTAGTCTGCTCATCCTTTTTGGTTACGAACACACATTCCACATGATTTCGGACTTCTCACAAGTTATGGTAAAGTTTGATTGTCAGAGAAAAAAAGGAACGGTGACAAGATGAAAACCCAAATTTACTAGTTCAACATAGAAATTAAGATGTAAGTGAAATAAAATATTTTTTTAAAAAATGCAAAACTGAAGTGAAGCGCTAAATCAACATGACCAATACGGAAGTGTGTTCCTAATGGAATCTTTCACAGGAACAAAGACAACTCTGGAAAAAGACTGACCATAAAAATTAATTTTACTAAAATAAGCTAGCATTGGCTAGAGGCTAATTTTTTTTCTTAGCTTTGCATGAAGGTCAACCTCAGACTGACAAATTAAACCCCAGGTAGCATAATAAAGTTTCAAGATGCAGGTCTTAAGAGGTCAGCTAGGGATAACATTAGTATGCTAACAAAATACAGTTTACAATAAGAAGGAAACAAAGATATCAAGATATCAGAAAAGGATATTTAAGATTGTTAACTCTCTTTTTGACAAGAAACAGAAATTTCCACTGGAAAGTAAATAAATATTCATGAAAGGTTTGAGCCATGAGATAAGTTTCTCTGATTATGACAAATTTCCCATCCACATTATGATGAGGCTGTCATCCTGAATATGAGAAGGGAGGGGAAGAAATATGGATAGAGGTTTACTATCTCTCCAAGACAAGAGAATATTCATAAGAGCCTTTCATACCTCTTGGTGTTTCTAAAGCAGCAGTAACTCACTTTCGGCTTGGCTGTCAATAATGAAAGAGAAGCCTCTTTCCTTTCTTCTCTATCAAAAAATGTTTTTAACAAAGGATAAGGGATATTTTTATTCATATTATGTATCCCTAGAAAGAAAAAAATAAAGCTGTAGAATTGCATAAACTAAGGAGAGTGTTATAAACTCATCAGAATTTTTGGATTTACTTGTACTCCAATATTTTCAAAGCTTAAATATATCCAGTTTCTGGAAGAAAATCCGATATGGGCCTCCAATCTAAATTTCTTTCACAGCTCACATTTCCTCACAGGGGATAGCCTGAAATTTCCTAGCAAAACAGACCAGAGTTTAGAATATTTTTAGTAGAAATTGTCGTCTTTACCCTGTCATTAAATCCTAAGATTAATCCTCATTCACCCCTGCCTTTTTCTGTGTAACGAAAGCTGTGTAACAAGCAACAGCCAGCAAAGGCCAGCGGGACATTGTGCTATGTCATCGTTACTACTAGTGAGACACAGGTTTTTCTGCATTCATTTTTGAATACAGAATGTCACTGTATACAACTTCTTTCATGTTCCTTTCCACCTTAGGCACCTGAGAAGGTTCTGTATCCAAAAGTCTACTGCAATTGTAAATCAAGGTAAAGTTGCAATGAGTGCTTTGTGAAGCAACTGCTCGCATGCAATTTGCAATCAAACTTAGGCACAAAGAGCAAAAATTAGCGGGAAGGCAAGCTATGACTGAAGAGAAAGTTCCATTTCATCTCTTCTTCTAACATTTCTGCACAGAACTTGCTATAGCTGTCGCTACATCCTGATACATATTTGCCTCATTTACATTCAGACATGCTGTCAATTGGAAATACATTTTATTACATAAACAGATATCAAATCTGGTTTTTGCCTCCTATACTTTATAAGTACTTAATTAATAAAGCGATCTCCAGATTTACCCTTCAGACTCAGAAAACTCAAAAGTTCCTGGAGGAAAAAGAAAAACTTTTTTTCTTCAAATCGCTAGGCTTAAATAGAGAATTGTTTTACACAAAAATTTCCAGCTTCTCTTACAATGGGTTGTGTCAGTTCATACTTCATTGAATGAAGTAACACAGTAAAACTGATGTAACCCAGCATGAATCATCACAAAACATACCAGTTAGAAAGGCACACAAGAAATTAGTGTCATGGATAATAAACATATAAAAAAGTAATATGTTATGGTACTCGCAAGGATGCAGCCAGCAGTGAGATGATACAAAGCATTTCAGCAAAATACCATTTTCATCATTTGCTTTCTGACAAGTTTCACTGATCATTTCATAACGAAAGTAGTTTTCCTCCAACATCTAGTAACTTCTGATGACTTTAAATGTATACAATATTTTCTAACTCCTAAGATCAGTAATATATATCTAAGGCACAGTAGAAGTAAATTCAGTCATGTCCAATTTCAGCATTAAGCATACGTCCACTTTAAAAGAACCATCTGCATGTCTGTTTTACAAAAAATTCTTAACAATGAACAATTTTTCACTAACACTTCCTTGCCTTTGCCGAGCTCAGGCTGATTTAAACTGCAGGACATTACTATAAACAGACTGCTGGAAAGTCCTGAATTTGAGTCACCTGTGCAGAAGATTGCATCATTATCTGAGAATTTTTTCAAGACCTGATTGCAACGTCTGTACAGGCCACTCTTAAGTGAACTAATACGATCCATAATGGAATTCCCCAAAAGGAAAAATGGCACGATATGGAGTGCAGACTAACCAAAGTGCTTCTACCAAACAAGTAGTGACCATAAGCCAGGTTCATACGCTCATTTTTTCCTTTAGTTTGTTACTCATTCAAGAAAGCCTCACTCATCAAGCATGAAAAAAAAGGGAAAAAAAACTCAAACAAACAAAAAACCAGCCACCCACACAAACAAAATCAGGAGTAGCTCTTGTATGGCAGTCCTGACGTTTGAAATCTCACTGTGTAGCTCTGTAAAGACTGAAACCCTCAGATAATCAATTTTAAAGATAACACTAATAGAACTTAGCCACCTCCACGTCCCTTAAAAATCCTAGCCTGCGTTAATATATGTAACAAGACAGTTTCACAAAACATAGCATCTATAAACAAGCTACAGTTCAGCTGAGTAAATGAAGAATACAGTAGCAGTCTTCAGTAGCAAGAAACAATCTGTTTTAATGGACCATAAAGCAATCTTAAATGTAAGAAAATGAAAGAGCAGTTTAACGTGGTTTTTTTTTTTTTTTTTTACAAAGCCTTATGACAATGACAATATTTACAACCTACACACAGAAACACAGATGGGCAAAATATAATCTGCCAAGATAACTTTCCCCAAACTTCTGGTGGACTTGCATGTATGAAGGTTTTATTATGATATGATTAATAATGTTATTTAGAAGTATAGGGTCAAACAGTGGCATGGCAATAAAGACATGGGTAAAATTACCTATTCAGTGTAAAGAAGTATATCACTCAATTTTTTACACACATATGAAACATATACATCACCACACGTTGGTTTTCAGCATCTATCTACTCTCTTCACTGGAGCAACGTGAATATAAATTTCATACAAAAATTGACTTGAATAAAAGAGTCTATATGCTACCAATACCATTGAGTTTACTGATACTGCAATGGATTCTGTGCTAATTTCCACAGTAGGATGAGGGGAAATTAGTACATCTTTTTGCTATTTTTAATTAACTAGCTTTTATGCTTCAAAGGTCAGTTATTTCCAGCAACTAAAATTAATTCTGAAACATAGCGATTTTTCCTCCTCATCAACACATTCATTTTTGTCACATCATATCAGATATTTCAAGTTTTCAGAAAAAAATACAAAATCCTTCTGCCATTTGTACCTGTTATGCAACTGAGACCAACCTTACATCCATGTACAATTATGTTTATAAAAAGGTTATCCTAGCAAATTCCACACTAAACAGAAGATTACAAAAGCTTTATGCAAGCCATTTATGCAAGCTGTCTAAGAACAGCTTCCTTTTTTCAAATATTATATTGCTTTTTCTTACCTCCCTCTATAACTCTCTGGCAATCTGTTTTAGAAACTCTTCTTCAAATGAGGCTACACTTCTGAAAACGTAAGGTAAAGTCCGTACCACATGGACTTTAGGCCATCCTCTTCAGCCAAAAAAAAAAATCTGTGATTATGTGATTACCAGAGACAAGCTTTTCATCAGTATGGTGTTCAAGGACTGAATTCCCGGGGAAAAAATAAAATGCAACAACATTTTTATTGCCTATCTCAAAGGATGCAGTAATTAATTTCTTCTCAGCATAGTAATGCTCTTCATGGATGCTGTTATTATTATGGTGACTGTTATAGGACTGCTTTAATGTGAAAATGAAGGCAGCATGACTAGAAACTTCAGAGGAAGATTTCTCTACAAGGGTCAGAGATAACAAGTGAAATACAGTATTATGTAGAGAGTGTTGTTACATCCCAGAGATTTTCTTTTCTCTCCCTTTCCCTCCTCCTTTCTTTTTGTTTCTTCTCATAACAATAATCTCTTGAATAAAACTGCCATAGTTGTTCAAACAAAATTCTAGTGAAAATTTCAACATACTAAACACCTTGGAAGGTTTTAGGATGTCAAAGTAACCTTGAAATATTTGATACTACTTTGTTTCCATCTTCTCTACTCATCTGTTTCTCAACTCAGTGATCTGAGGCAGACAAACTAGAAAAGGTAAGGAAGGAATATTTAAAGTCAAATTTTGATCAACAAGAGACTATTTCTACCCTGCAAATAAAACAACAATACAAATATAAGAAATAAAGCAAGGGACAAAGTCACTATGATCATAACTCTAAATAATGTATCTAATGTCTTTACTAAACTTGAATTTCAGGATGAATCTATTCACACGCTTAAAGCATACGCTTCAGTCCTTTGCTGGGTCAGGGAATTTATTTGTAAATTAGACCTTGTCTGTAACAAGATCTACTACAATTGTTTCTAACATGTCTTGGTCAACAGACTGAGGATAATGTGTTTGAATAACATCATCATGCTTAGATTTTTCTGAACAAGCAATAACATGCTCAGTTTTGAATTGTCATTTGTGTGGATGCAAAAAATGTCATACAATCTTATAAGCAATATGTTGCTCACAGGTTGGGAAGCACCATCAATAGAATATAACAGATCCGTATCCACTTCCAGTCACATCTACTTCCTCTATATTTATAAAATTGCATATTTTACATATTTTTTTCGTATTTAACAGAATTACATTTCCTAGCTGAAACAATAAAAGGCTTATACTTTCAGGTAATTCAGTCTTTGCTGTCAATGATCCAGTCAGGCCAAAGTTTAAACATATTTAACTTATATTTTGATAATAATTATCAGCATATATCAACAATTATCAGTGCGTGTGTATATATATCAGTATAGCAATAATTATCAGTACATACATCTATATGTCAGTCAATTATCAGTATTATCAGCATGATATTACCCAGTATAAAGATTATTATCATAAATGTATATTATTCCCACTTTTCCATGCTTTTTTTCCATACTTTTCCTGCTGTATTATTGCAGTAATAGCTCCGCTTCCTAATTCAGATTTTTGATTTATATTTGGCACTGAATATTTATGTTAAGATGAGAACTAATTTCTCCTTAAACATCCGGGAGATCGCTGTCCTCTTCCACATTTCTACTTTAAAAAAAAAAAAAAAAAAGAAAAGAAAAAAGAAAAAAAAGCTTGGAAAAAAGATCTTTCAGGCTTTCTGAATGTTGTTAGTATTATTGTGTAATTGTTCTCTCTCACATTCTTGTACAAAGAAGTGAGATCCCTATGGACAATCAAACATCAAATGGTAATGCATTATGTTGATCCTGCTTAAAATATTACTTGCCTTAGGCTCTGTCAGCAAAATCAGCCTCTCTCGACGATTTCCTGACTTTTGAAGCTATAAGGGTTTACACACATTTTCACTAGGGGAAGACAGGCTCTTCTTTTCCCTTAGAGATTCTTACTCTAGAATGCGTGGGCAGAGATTCTGCACAAACACAAAGGTCCCTCAAGATGAATTCAGGTGAGACTGAGTTTGTAGCAGTAAACTAAAATCTGTAGTTTTTCTCATACTGTTTTTAACATAATAGACATTGTCATGTGAAAATAAAACAAATACAAAGCTGCTCCAAAATGTAGCAGGTAAGTTTGCAATACTCTGTGTAGGTATACCCACAAAAAAGTACTCCCAGCAAAGGTGCCTGGTAACCCTAAGAGAGAGAATACAAACTGAATTCGTTCCCCGTAGGACACAAATAGGACATATAAATACAAGTATAAAGACATTCTTCATTTTAAATAGCTGGCGAGAAATACAGTTTTCATTTATTCTAAAATTTCTCTGACATATCTTTCCCCTCATATGTTTAAAATCCCTTTTAAGAGCTGTAGCCTGATTACGTGCAGTCATGTGTGTCATGATATCACCTGGAACATGAATTATTACAGATTTCAGCAGTAGTTTCTATACCATTCATGTACTTCTGCAATTAAAGGCAGTCAATTATTAAGCCTCTAGTTTTCATAATACTAGGACAATAAGAGCCAGAGCAGTCCAACAACCTAGGCAAACAAGCTGCTAGCAGAGATGAGACCAGAATAATACAAGAAGGACACTCACAGATGTTTGTGCCAGGACAAGAATAGTACAAATAGGGGTTAATTTCTGCCTCCTGCAAAAAGCATGGTGTTTCAACACCCCTGAACTGTTGACTTAAAACCACATGGCTGAACTTGACCACCTAATCTTTTTTTTTTTTTTAATCAAAGATTTATTTTTAAATAAATGATTTTGGTGGTTCTTTGTTTCTTCAAAACACAAAGAAAAAAAACCACAACTGAGGCTCTAACCTAGGATTTAGAAAGATGTTGATTAAAAGTACTGCACTGTCTCAAATTGCCATCATGATCTTGGGCCTTCAGTTCCTAAGGGCTTGTATAAATTGAATATCATATCACTTCTCTGCCTCACAGTGGGAGCATAATATTAGCACAGCCATACCAAAGCCCTGAATCCTGACTGTGACCATAGCCGAAGCAGCTGCTTAAGGAACATGTTTCACCGCTGTATTTTGCCAGTTTTCATCAGTCTGCTAGATAAATTTATTTCATCTTCCTTAGATCTTGTATGGTGAGAAATATTAAATAATTGTTCTCTATTCACTCTCTTCAGGTAACTCATAACATTGTATTACTTGCCCTCTGGTAATATTTTTTTTTTCCCCTCAAGCTAGAAATACTGCAAATGTTTAATCTCTTCTAGCAGAGAAGCTATGCCACACGTTCCACTGCTTTGTTGTCCTTCTCTCTACACTTTATGATTCCGTTCTGCATATTCTCAACACTTTAAGCTGGTGGATTGAGCAGACATTCACAGATTCATACAATAGCATGACAACAATTTTCTGTTTTCTTCTCCATTGCTTCCAAATAATTTCTAACATTGTATTGGCCTTTTTAACTGTATTAGCTAAATACTGAAGTCACATCAGAAAAAAGTGATTTTTATTAAACACATCCTCCAATTTTCTATCAAATGCCACTGCTGGCAAAATGCTTTGCTATCCTTGTGTTGCATCCTGAAGTTCCCAATATGCTGAAAGACCTGAATTACTTCAAAAAAGAAACCTATTTGTCTCTGTAAATTAGTCACTCAGATATTGTCAGGAAAATTATGGTATTAAAAGTCAGCAATTAAATCAGAAATGTGAAGGACTGGTTTGAGAGTTAGCAACACTCAGCAATGCCAAGTGCCAGTTTGGGTCAGGAAATTAAAAACACTATGGTCAGCTGAAACAGAGAAATTGGCATGGATAAAGTGGGCTCATAACTGACTCCTCTAACGTGCAATCAGATATTGACTGATTTCACCTAGTCAGAACCTCATAATTTGAAAAAATTGTATCTTTGGGGAGCACAGGCATTTCTGACATCAGAGAGTTGTTATGATTCCTGTTTTGTTGTAATGGCCTCAAAAACACTGTCTAACTGATACCATTTTATCACACCCTGGACTTCCCTGTTTATATACTTTTCATGCTTGATACACCTGCCATTTCTGAGATCTGGAGCTGTCACAACCTAAGGTAAGAAGGCAACAAGTAACTTTGGCATTATCACCTAAGCTTTCCGTAGTTCTGGATCACTGATGTTCATAGACTGCAACTAGTTATTGTACATGTGTTGGTGAATGCACTGATGTTGTGGAAAATATTAATAAAAATACATACAATTTAGGACAAACACTCAAGAATTTTTACTCTTCGGTGTATACCAAACTGGAAACAAAATAATATAAAACAACTTCTTTGCTCATTCAGAAAGCATTCCCCAGCAGACAGATCATGGGCTGCACAGACAGCATGTTCCAGAGTACAGAACCACACTCTGACCCACTCTTCCTTCCAGCACCACGTGCTCACAACTGTCATGAGGAATGAGAACCAGCTAGTGACATGAACTTCACCTACAAATCAATAAGAAACCAGCACGATTCCTGGAAATGTAGGCCTAAGTGGTAGTTTCTGGAGAGAACAGGCAGCTGCTTCAGTCTGCAGTCACTGTGATTTCTAAATGGCTATCTGGTGTAGCCCACCGACAGCGTAAGCAATAATCCACTCCAGAGGAGAGAAAGGGGGAGTTCTAAGATACAAACAGCTGACATCCTGATGGAGACACTCATCTGTAGCACCTTCTGGAACCTGTCAGAGAGCAAATCAAACCCTCACATTTCTATTTTTACTTGCAAGGCCTTCCCTGGGGATTACCTAAGAATGAGAATTAATGGCTAATACATATATCTATATACAGCATTACTTTCCAGGTTAGCGGAAAAAAATCTTTAATGCCTTATGTTGCCTAAAAAATTTTTCTTCTGTATAGGGATATAGCATTATTCTCTTAAAAGCCTGGAAGAAGATGCTAAATTAACTCTCTCATTGATAAACAGTTAATTTTCCTGTAAGAAAACAATAATCAGGTTGGTTTTTAAGTCAGAAAACTACTGATCATTACAATGAGATGCAAAAGATGAGAAGTCCTTAGATGAAAAGTCAAATGGCAGCTGGTAAGCAAAGATAGCATGAATAAAGCAGGAAAACATGCAGGAGAACATGCAGATGCTGCTAAATTCATACATAGCTCATTGCCTGGGCTTCATCTGTAGGATTATTTTTCTTACAATACCCTACCCTTCTTTTCAGTGACTCCACTTGAAAAACCGCAGCAATGAGATCTCTGACAAAGAATCAGCTGGTATTTAAGATCAGATGCCCATGCTTGACCAGTACAGCAACAGTTGCCGATTTCTCTGTAAGTACTAGTAACTCCAGTTTGTATTGGTTATGGCTACAAAGCACTTCTGGAAGGAGACAGAAGTCAAAAGCAATTTGTCTAAATTCTGCTTGGCAACATGCCATGAATAACGTTCCAAATCGATGCCAAGCTCAAGTCCTAGGAACAGTTTAGCAGCGTCAGCCCAACACACTACCTAAATTGAAGAAACCCGGCTCCCAACAGGGATCAAAAAGCTCTTATTTTCATCACAATGGATCAAAACCTTCCATTTACTTTTAAGAAAACATACTTAATTTACATCACTGACAAGTAGAGTCTGTTAGAAGGTGATCTTTCTTGAAAACAGAAATACTTTTTTTCCAGAAGCTTCCCCAAACTATCTTCTACCTCTTCATTTCTGTATTAGTCTCTATTTTCTTGTAGAAAAATGGAGGAGAAAAAGTGACAAAAGCTACAAATGAACACATACACAGAGTAGATATTTAGTGTGGAGGTATGATGCTCTATCATATAAGCTTGTGAGGAAAAAAAACCAAATAGATGAAAACCATTTTTGTAAAAACATGTAGAATGAAAAGTATTCCCACATTTTTCTTTAAGAATTCCTTTATTTATCTTTGCATCCGCTGTTTGAAAAGCAGCTTGAAAAATGCAACCATAGTGTCCACATAGGAATGCCTGTCTGAACTAAAACAAATGCTTAAAAAATGTGGGGGAATATCTTGACTATATTAAGATCATATTGACTGCAATCAGAAGGGCCTACACCCAGTGGGAAACTCGGTCAAGACAAACAACTAAAGAACTCCCTTTATAGCAAGAGGAGATAGTAACAGTGTACTCACACAATTCAGCAGTCCAGATTTTCCTACTAGGGACATGATTACTGGAAAATACCTCTGTGAAACTTGTGAACATGGATCGATCAATATTTGCTAGAAATTTCTGCAGTACTTTGAATATTTATATGTGACCTATACATGCAACATATACATCAGTTCTTTTCTGTTACTTTTTTTGTTCTTCAGTGTAGCCATGGACAAATTAACCCATTTTTTAGAAGAAAATGAGAATGAAAAGTTAAAAAAATATGGGCATGTAAAATACATCTTTTTTATGATCAAAAAAGTATCTATTAAAAATATTAGTTGCTCAGAATGATTTACTTCTTGAAATTTAGCTACCTATCAGCCATTCCACCCAGAGCTTTTTTTCTGAGATGATGGAAGAGCACACACACTTTACTTGTAAAACTTATTAAATTGAGATAAGTAAATGAGCTATGCAGACACCTTGGAATGCAGAAACATGTTTCCCAAATGAAAAGTAGAATGACGAAGTGACTCTCATTCACTTGGTATTATACTTTGCTTCTACCACCAGCATTAACCTTCCTCTAAGTGACAGAGGATGACTAGCCCATATAGGACAGAAATGCTGAAAACAAAAGAGGGTATATCCACATGTAATTATATTTCATCTTCAGGCTTAAATGAATTCTGAAAAAAGATGATTACAGTAGCTCTTGGAGCATTCCTCCTTTTTTGAGAACTTAGTAAATATGGTGTAAGACTTTCGTGCCACACACAAATCAATCACATGCAGACATGAAGGGACAATTAGTCTAAAATGAGTATGTTTAGAACCTAAATTAAATTCAAAATATTTAACTAAACAATGTTTTAGCATAGTGGTGCCACAGAATATTCTTGAACAAGAAATGCAATTTATGCTTACCATGCTGCAGTTTTGAACTGCAATTTCCAATATCAAGTACAGTATCAGCTTTAAAACTTAATTTAGGACATGTATAAGATGTTATTTGTAAATCATAAGCACATAGGTGCATTTAAAAGCTACAATCAGCTGTGTAATGTTGAGTTTTTTAAAATCATATTTCACTGGAATTATTATTCACATGTTAATGATTTTATTTTTAGCTGGAGGATACTTCTCAATTGCCTGGTGCTGCTCTGGCACATATAAAAGACCTGATCATCAACTTCTTTGAATCAAATTGAGACAGAATATTATGAAAGATCCGTTTCCTTTGCAAGATACTATTGTTGTATTGCTTGCTTCTCTACAGCTATACTATTTTTGAAATAAAAAATATGTAGCAATAAATGTTAGCGTCTATGCCTAGGTACAAGGCAGCAAATCCCCAAGGAGGTTGAGGGCAAGCTTACAGTTAGTGTTACAGAGTGAGAGGCTTACAGAGGCCTGTTGAAAATTGTGTCTAAATAAAGAAAGATATGATTGTTACATAGTTTAAATATTTTTTTTACATTTAGGATTGAAAGCAAATCCCACTAAATACTAATATATTTATATTTTAGAGCACACAGTTGCCAGTTTCCCCCTGAAGTCATCAGGCAACCTACCATCACACATCTTAGAGACACCATTTTTGCCATTATAAATGCTTCTAATTTTAGTTCAATTAGCTTTCTAACTTTACATTTCAGTATTACAATTACAGTAAACCTTGGTATGCTCTGTCTTTAGAAGTTAAAGCAGAGTACTTATTCAAAAGCACAAAGAGCTACACAAAAGTTCATTAATTAAAAAAATCTCACTGACTAAAAATAAGCTCCACATATTACCAAGGAGGCTCCAACCCCTCGTCTGACTGTGAGTCCCCTAATACTTTTTTTCTTTTTTTTTTTTCACTCATTTGAAGAACTTTTGATACACAACAATGACCACACACAATCACAACTAGTCTATTCATTGACACGCTAATAAATTAACAGTTGATCTAATTAACCATGTGCCAAAATAGCTAGCTGCTACAATGTTATTGCTTGGATACTATCATTTCGTTCTATCCAGGCAATTAATTTCTAAGAACACTCGTGTACACGGACTTGCCAGTTTGGCATGCTGGCCTCATTAACTCAGCTGCCTTGCTTCTCCAACCCTGTCTGCTATCCAGTTCTATGAGACTCCTCCTCTGCCTTGACACTGGTTTGTTCCCATTTAGTTCTGTTGTACAGCTTCAAGTTTTCAAAAGACAAACTACAACTGAGGAAAGAAGAACATTTAAAGTAAGTTATCCTGGACATGAGTGTCACCTGATAACCTTTTCAGGTAGGTATGCAGAACTGGAACATCATCACCCAACACAGCTAGCACTGAATCCCATTCAATTAAGATGTGGATGATCAAATCTCTCATTCTCCATTTTCCTTTCTGGAACAGGCAAGCCATCATCTGGAAGTTTACACTGACTGAGTTGTGTTTTGAACTCTGGGCAATGTTTCAGTCTCTTTATGTAGCATAAAAAAAAAAAAAAAAAAAAATCAGTGGTCTCCTATTCTCAAGGAGAAGTAAAAAAATAACCTGTAAAATAATTAATGCCTTTATCTTTAAAATGCAGAAATAGGCTACTCAAACTCACTACCTATTTCGAATCTTAGTATTAGAATAATGCATTTTTCAGGAAAGCCTGTATACAATTAGAACTCACCGACTCTCTTGCATACAGTATGTTTGGTTTAATTGATATTTTCTCATGACCACTTGTGTCCTGGTTTGAGAATTATCAGCAGCAGCAAAATTGAAGAAAACTTGTTTAAAAACGGCTACAAGCTTTTACTGTTTTTTTACTAAAAGTAACCTGAAAACTTATTGCTTTAATCCCTTTTTGCCTGTTTCTCTCTGGCCTCCTATTTGTAACCCAACTTTTGCCTTCTCCAAAGACAGCTTGACTTCACTCCCATGAGTGGTAGGGAAAGGAAACCCAATTATTTAACTGAAGTTAACGTCATAAAAGCCAGTTTAGAAACAGTAAGAAAAAGAACCCTCTATTATGAAATGATTAGTGAGGGGAAAAATAAGATTGCTTGGGTGCCATAATAATGCCTACTTTAATAAGTTCACTTTTATTTTGAAGGTATACATACCTTTAGATTTTCTGAATTTAGTGCTTTTTGTGGACAGTTGCAAGAGACTTGTCATATATGTTATTCTGAACATTAGTCTTACAAAACAAACTGTATTAAAATGTAGCTAAAACTGCTCTTAAGTAGAAGGGAGGTTATTATATAGACATTTTAAAAGTTCTGTTCTGCCTTTATACTTTTCCTCAAAATATGATTTTGAAGCAAGAAAAGAAAATAAACAATAAGCAAGCACAGCACCTTTTAAGACCAATATAAGGACCTTCTTTACTCAAAGAATAAGTATCTGAGAGTCTAAAGACAACTTTGGAAAGGTTTTGCAAAGTCAAATGAAAACACTGATTTAGCTGAAATATACCAAATTTACTCTCGTTTCTTAACTTATTAAGAATGAATAAAAAAAATAGGAAAGCTCTGTAAAAGCTGGTAAAGCTTTTACAGATTTAAAGAAGAAAAACACTGAGTTTTTCTAATGAAAAGGCTTATTTAATGTAGTAGACAATATTCAGCACCATTGCAACAATCAGCATGTTCAGACACCACAATATTTAGCATCAGCAAAATTAATGACAAGCAAGTCATACTTTCTTTACCCCTGAGAATAAAACAGCTGCTGAAACACCTTACCAAGGTATGCACTGGCATCTCCATTATTCAGACTTTATAAATCTAGTCTGCGATTCTTTCTGAAAAATACGTTCCAGTTTATCCCCCAGACCAGTTGAAGGGAAAGTCTATGGCTTATATTGCCTCATGTGTTGGCTTAGATAACAATGAGAGTCTTTATATGCCTTTAACACCAGAAGCAAAGCATCTTATTGTTACGAATGGTAATAAAGTGGTCAAAATTCCAGGACACGGAGGGAAATGTCCTACTTCTCAACTATGTTGCAGCTGCACTAATGTTTATGAAGTTAGTACAACATGGGTGGAAACACTCTGCTGATAGGTTTTGAAATAGTTTTATATCAACTATGTGTACAAATCAATAAGAAAAAATACAGGTCCATGGACAGTCAGGAGTTTTTTCTGCATAGCTGATATTTAAAACACAAGATGCAGTAAGACTGGAGTGCAAATCTCTATTAGATTTTGTTAGATTTTAAATCACACTTTGTAAATTATTCAAAGCATGTTGTAATTCAGACATGTTTGAGAATACTTAGAAACATGGATGAGAATTGTAACTGACAAACCATGCAAAGAATCTAAGTGGACTGTCATTTTTATTTATAGTGTCAAAAAGGACCTCTTCTTATGTTACTGACATCATGATCAGGAAGTCTGCATATCACCAGATCTTTTGTGCATTTAATAAGTTACACTGTATCACTGAATGAGCTAAAATTGTTCTTCCATACATTTTAGGACGGATGGAGTAATCCTAACAGAGGTAACAAGCCACTCCTCCGAGAGAGATACTAGTAACATAAATTAATATAAAGACATTATAACACCATCAAGTATTGTTGCTAATGACTCACAGAAATATATTACTTTAGTAGTGAACTACTACTACAAAAAAAATGCACATCTTAGTGCATAGTACCTTTATGGTTCATACTCACCCAATATCCCAAATACAATTAGCAAGCATTTTTCTTCTTTCCCATCACCTTCTAGTTCACAGACAAAAGGCTTTAGCCTGTAATGTATCCAAATGTTTTGCTTTAAGTCTGAAAATAAGTCTTTGACGAAATAAAGAATAAATCTTCTATCTATTGAATTGCCTCACTGCAAAAGAAGCCTAAGATATTCTTTCATCTCTCCAAGTCAAATATGCGGCACTTTTAACAAATCCACAGTTCTTTATGATATTTGAGTAACAAACACATCGTGTAACATCTTTAGGCAAATTAAACAAAGGAAATAAGGAAAGGAAATGCAATTAATGCGGTAGTCTTGGATGTGGGGGTTACTGTGTTTTGCATGTGTGTTTTGAACAAGCTTCAGATCTTTATAAAGAAAAAAGATTGGAAGAAGATCCTAACCATGCAGAGGATGAAGGGAGATCGTTGACATTTAGGGCACATAGAATTATGAGATAAAATATTTGGCATTGCCAAGCTCTCACTGCACTAATTCACCTGCCTTCCGAATTTCTGCTGCTCTTGCATGACATCCTCTCCCAAACTCCTGCCTTTTTCCAACCCCAGTTTCTCTCTTCTGTTAAGGAGACCTCCTCTCTCTGCTTATGCAGTACTCACCATAACATGTCGGGCTCCCCAGCTCACTTCTGGCAACTGCTAATTCTTTCATGTGCTCCTACCACCTCCAGCACACCAAGATGTTTCTGTTAGAGCATATCTAGGGATAGCACAGACTGGTGCCTGTGCCGCACTGTCGAGAGAAGAGGTCCTGAGGCAATCTGGCTCTAACAGGAGCTCTTTCAAGCCCCTTCTGACTAGTGGTACAGAAAGCAATAGCGAGAAATGAGTCTGCCTGTGGCCGTCTGCCCTGAGGAGCTGAGCTGAGGCTAGTTTGTCACACCTGTGCACCCAGCTGCAAGAATTTAAGTTCCTGGAGGAGAGGGAAGAAGGTTATTTCTGTAACATGCCATGGCAATCACTACTGATGCATGCAGCACACTGTGCAAGGAGACAGAAAATTTACGAGGGGATGTTTATTCACATTTAATCTTACCCTTTCTACACAATGTATTACATTTTCCCACTACGAAGTGAAAGTGAATCTGGAGGGCTTGGGGATGCAGGGGAGTTCCCCTGCCTGGCTTGGTGGGCTCCAACCCAGGACTACTCCTATCCCAGTCAGACACAGGTGGCTGGTGCAGTTCCCATTTGCGGGTCTGGCCAGTTGTAGGGCTGAACATGTATGCCACAGGCACAGACACACACAAACAAGTTCAGTAGTGTGTCTACATAGACACACAGAAGAGAGCACACTCATACAGAAAATATTCAGGAATAGCGCTTAGTAAGAAGAGAGGATAAGCTGTCATGACCAAGTGCAGTGCTCAGCCAGGAAAGGGTACCGACCAGCAGCCTGGTTGCACTTGGCCGGCCCTTTTTTATCCCCCCTCATCTCTATTTTTCCATGCTTGTTCTTTCCCCATTCACCTTGATCTGTGCTTATCTCCCCCTAGATGAACAACCCACTCCTACATACTTTTTCCCATTGGTCCCAGTTTTCCTACAGTCATGCCCACTTTTGGTATTTCTGATCCCATTATCTAGGTCATCTAAGCTTTCTACCATATACTGACAGGGTTACCTCTGTTCTGTTTGTATTGCAAGATTTCACTCCCCAAAAGCTTCCCAATACTGCTTTCCAATTATCTGTGAGATTCACTGTCTCTCCCCTAACTCCCCATTAATCACCTGTGAAATACAGTTATACCACGGCACTGTCTGTACCCAAAGTTGGTGTTTCTGATCCCATTACCATGGTCACCTCAATCTTATATGGTATTACTGGTATGGCTACCTAGGTACTGTTGGCTTTGCAAGATTCCCCTTCCCAAAAGGTCCCCCTTGCAATCATCTGTGAAATGTGGATATTTCTTATGTAATTCCCCCTTAGTCATCTGTGAAATCTGACCATTCCCCACCATAGCACACACCTTCCCTCCACTCTTTTCTGTGCTGTCACTCCTTCTCACACCTCTCCATGCCTTTAGTTTTCCCTTCCTCTAAACTTGCCTATCCTTCCAATTGCATATCCCAGTCATCGTCCTTCTGATCTCTCTTCATCCCTGAAGATGGATACTCAGAGAAAAAATAGATAATTCATGAAGTCTAAGCAGACCTGAGTTTCCCTTGCATAGGGATGAAGCTATCAAAACTTTTACATATATTTATCCTCCACCCAAAGGATGAAGAAATCTTTTCATTTGTATTATTGGTTTTGCCCCCTTCAAGCCCGAGAAAAACAACATCTTAATACAGTCTCCCTCTCTTTTCCTCCATCAGTTTTTTTGCTTCTGTTACCAGGAAAACAGTCATCCATAAGAACTCTCTCCAGCAGATGTCAGCTCCTACTTCTTGTAATGAGAATTGTACAATGAAAACAAGCAGAGAAAAGGGGATGATGAAGCAGGCCTCTTCAGCATCAGGAAGATGAAAAGTTTCCCCTCCCATTTACTAGTGGTGTAACAGCTGAGCTCCCATTAGTTTATCTCATGCACTTGGGATTCATTTCTTCGCTACCATTAATCACTTTATCTCTCACTGAGAGAGCAGAAAGGCACACAGGATTCTGCTTTTTGGGATCATGACAAGATTCTCCCAATGGAATAAATTACACAGAAAAGAGTGAATAAAGCATATTTTTCTCATCAGAATTTTCAAAGACTCCTTAACATTGATATATATAACTATGCTTTGATGTTTTGGGATATTTGCACGTGGCTAATGCAGGGCTAAGCCAATTCCAGAAGGAATTGTCAGATTAAAACCCTGTTGCCTATATCACCTATTGCTCTAATCTCCTCAGATCACACACCAGTTGTCAGACCTGTTTCTCAGCTTTCCAATTTCCTGCAACACCAAAACACAACTGTGATCCATTTACACTGCAGAAACACCTGCCAGAGAAAGGATTCATTAGCAATTACTCTCACAGTAAGCAGAGATACACAACAGAGCTCTAGCAGAAGCACCAGAGCTTTGCCATAAAATGAGCATTTCTGTTAAGAGTCCTTCAGCACTATGCTGCTATGCTTGACCTTATTCTGAGCAGGAAGCATCACTGTCTCCTCTCTTTGAAATGGTATGTTGTGGTCCAAGGCAGCCTAGAATCAAGAAGGGACTAGCACGCAGCACAGGCAGCAAACAGGAAGAGCTGGAAGCTACTGTGCTGCTGGAAAGCTACGACATAGTGGCCATTACTGAAACCTGGTGGGATGAATCCTACAACTAGAACGTGGCTATTGATGGCTACAGGCTGCTCAGAAGGGACAGGCGAGGAAGGAGGGGCGGAGGTGTTGCCGTCTATGTTAAGGAAGGGATAGAGTGTGAAGAGGTGTCCCTAAAGAACAGCCAAGAGGAAGTCAAAAGCTTGTGGGTAGGAATTAGAGACCAAGGTAATAAGGGGAACCTTGTGGTTGGTGTCTACTACAGGCCACCTGATCAAGGGGAACCTACTGATGAAGCCTTCTTCCTCCAGCTACAGGAGGCATCACACTTGAAGGCTCTCATCCTGTTGGGGGATTTCAACCACCCCGACATCTGCTGGAAAAGGAACACGGCGAGCTGTAGAAAATCCAGGGGGTTCCTGGAGTGCCTTGATGATAATGTCCTCCTAAGACAGGAAATAAACAGCCCTAGTCGAGGGGATGCCATACTGGACCTCATAGTCACCACTGCCAGTGAGCTCACTGGGGTTGTCAAGATTGGAGGCAGCCTGGGCTGCAGTGATCACGTACTGGCGCAGTTCACAGTCCTGAGGGATACGTGCCAGACGAGGAGCCTAATCAGGACCCTGAATTTTAGGAAAGCAAACCTCCAGCTCTTCAAGGAGTTAGTCAATAGGACCCCCTCAGAGACAAGGGGGCAGAACAGAGCTGGCAGATCTTCAAGGATGCTTTCCATAGAGCACAAGAGCTCTCAATCCCCAGGTGTAAGAAATCAAGTAAGAAAGGGAGGAGAACCAGCATGGCTGAGTTGGGACCTGCTGCTCAAACTAAGAGGCAAGAAGGAACTGCACAGGCAGTTCAAGCAGCATCAGGTGTCCTGGGAAGAGTATAGGGATGCTGTCTGGGTATGTAGGGAGAAGGTCAGGAAGGCCAAGGCGCGGCTGGAGCTGAACTTGGCAAGGGATTGAACTTGGCTAAGAATAACAAGAAGGGCTTCTACAGGTATGTCAACCAGAAAAGGAAGGTCAAAGAAAGCGTACCCTCCCTGATGACCAAGAATGGCAAACTGGTAACAACAGGTGAGGAGAAGGCTAAGGTTCTCAACACCTTATTTGCTTCGATCTTCACTGCCAGCCTCTCTCCTCACGCCTCCCGGGTTGAAGGACTGCAAGATGGGGACCAGCGGGACAAAATCCCTCCCACTATAAGTGAAGACAAGGTTTGTGACTACCTGAGGAACCTGAACAAACACAAGCCCATGGGATCTGATGAGATGCACCCCAGAGTCCTGTGGGAACGGGCTGATGTCGTTGCCAAGCCACTCTCCATGATATTTGAAAAGTCGTGGCAGTCAGGTGAAGTCCCTGGTGACTGGAAAAAGGGAAACATCGCACCCGTTTTTAAAAAGGGTAGAAAGGAGGACCCTGGGAACTACCACCCTGTCAGCCTCACCTCTGTGCCTGGGAAGATCATGGGACAGATCCTCCTAGAAGCTATGCTAGGGCACATGGAGGACAGGGAGGTGACAGCCAGCATGGCTTTACTAAGGGCAAGTCCTGTCTGACCAACAGAGTGGCATTCTACAATGGAGTGACTGCATCAGTGGACAAGGGAAGAGCTATGGATATCATCTGCCTGGACTTCTGCAAGGCCTTTGACATGGTCCCCCACAACATCCTTCTCACTAAGCTGGAGAAATACGGATTTGATGGATGGACTGTTCAGTGGATAAGGAACTGGCTGGATGGTCGCATCCAGAGGGTGGTGGTCGGGGTGACAAGTGGTGTCCCTCAGGGATCTGTACTGGCACCGGTGCTGTTCAACATCTTCATCAATGATTTAGACAGTGGGATCAAGTGCACCCTCAGCAAGTTTTCAGATGACACCAAGCTGAGTGGTGCGGTTGATGTGCCAGAGGGATGGGATGTCATCCAGAGGGACCTGGATGAGCTAGAGAGGTGGGCCTGAGCAAACCTTATGAAATTCAACAAGGTCAAGTGCAAGGTCCTGCACTTGGGTCAGGACAATCCTCATTATCAATACAGGCTGGGGGATGATGTCATAGCAAGCAGCCCTGTGGAAAAGGACTTGTGGGTACTGGTGGATGAAAAGCTGGACATGAGCCAACAGTGTGCACTTGCAGCCCAGAAGGCCAATTGCATCCTGGGCTGCATCAAAAGAAGCGTGTCCAGAAAATCAAGAGAGGTGATTCTCTCCGTCTGCTCTGCTCTTGTGAGACCCCACCTGGAGTACTGTGCCCAGCTCTGAAACCATCAGCACAAGAAGGACATGGATCTGTTGAAGCGAGTCCAGAGGAGGGCCACGAGGAAGATCAAAGGGCTGGAGCACCTCTCCTATGAAGGCAGGCTGAGAGAGTAGGGGTTGTTCAGCCTGGAGAAGAGAAGACTCTGGGGAGACCTTACAGCAGCCTTCCAGTACCTGAAGGAGGCCTACAAGAAAGCAGGGGAGGGGCTGTTTGCAAGGGCATGTAGCAATAGGATGAGGGACAATGGTTTTAAACTAGAGCAGGGTAGGTTTAGATGAGACATTAGGAAGAAGTTCTTTACAATGAGGGTGGTGAGACACTGGAACAGGTTGCCCAGAGAGGTGGTGGAGGCCCCATCCCTGGAGACATTCAAGGCCAGGCTTGATGAGGCTCTGAGCAACCTGATCTAGTTTAAGATGTCCCTGCTTACTGCAGGGGGGTTGGACTAGATGCACTTTAAAGGTCCCTTCGAACCCAACACATTCTATGATTCTAGCTTGGTCTCCAATAATTCCTGCCATCCGTGCAGTAAGTATCTAGATAAACAAGACCCACATAGCAAATTACTTCAACTTCTTTGCAATAGATACAGCTCTGCAACTAGAGAAACAATAACTCAATACCAACAGAAAAAGTAGAGATAAATCAGTGGAACAATGAAGCAACTATGAATTCCTAAAAAGGAATTGTGGAAAATGGGCAAATAAATATAACCATGACAACAGGGTGTGATTTAAGTTAATAGGAGTTGAAGGGGATGCAATTTTGTAGGCCAATACATTGCAGAGAAATTTAATTTTGATAGCATTCAATTTTGGGCACATTAAGACCCTCAAAAGCTGCTTTCCAGAGGATACAGTACATCTGACTTCTGATGACATGGGCTCCTGCTTCCAAGTTAGGCATCTAAGATCACTTTTTCAAAATCACAGCATTCATTATTAAGGCACAGAATATTAGGGATCAATTCACTGTGTCAATTCAAATTTGAAAAAATATTAATTTATTCAAATAATTTCTTCAAAGTCAAAACTGACACTTAAGCACTTAGTATTTACCTGTACCCTTAAGAAATTGCTCTCTAATTATTTCAAGTGTAACCATAAATCTAATGTTTAAGGGCCAGCCAGAGTGAGGACTCGCTATTGTAAATGCTGTAAAAGATTATTACATTACAGCAAAGACCACGCAGCCTGAACAGGCAAAACAGATAAAATGTGGAGAAAAGAATATAAACACAAAGCAGAGTGATCAGTGATTTATCCTTATTTCTTTGGAAGAAAGAATAGGTTAGTAAACTAGGCATAAGCTAAACAAAGAGACATGAATAAAGAGAGAACATTGATACTAAAGGCAATGAGGGAGAAAGTAAGAAGGGCAAATGTGGATACTGACACGTAAAGTAGTCATAAACTGGAAAAGTGGGAGAGAAAGAAAAGATTGGATAACATGATCAATTGTCACAGAACAGAGGACATCTAGACAGAGCCCAGGAAAGATACTGAAAGTCCAAAGGCTCCGGCTTTGTCAGTTTCTGCATAATCCAATCCACTCACTTGATGCAAGAATATACATTAGTGACCAATTCTCTAACCTCATAGGGAGCACCTTTACCTGAGCTCAAAGGGGCACGATTTTTCAAGTCAATATTTAACACTGTACATTCCAAAACTAAATTTATCTCAACCCAACTCCTCCATAGTGCTCAGTGCAAGCCTTAGTTTTATAAGAGCGTCCAACTTTAATATTCTTTCAATATCTTAAAGGCTAGCTCGTTGTTATTAATTTAGTGATATAGTATTTAAAAAAGAAAAAAATATATAACTAAAGTCATTTAATGTTGTATAAAGTATGCCTAGGTCACTAATTATTTATTTTAAGTTACCTCAAGATTGTCTTTTCTGTTCCTTTTCAAATTTCCCTACCGCTACCAGTTTGTCAGAAGCTGGTTCTTGTATGTTGGCTACCATGTTCTACACTTTGCTTTATTTTCGTTGGTCTGCATTACAACTGAATTTACTATGTATGTTGTCTTTCACATATGTTAAATAATTTCTGCTCCCATTTGCTCCCTCTAAAACTGGTTTTAGGCAGCTTGCAAGGCTGCATACCTTTGCTGACCATTATCTGACCATGGGCCATTTGGTTTTTATCCATGGGGCCTCTGGTATCCTCATGCACTTGTGTTTTCAAGGCTTCTGTCCGTGCCTGTGCTCCTCTGCTCTGATCTAGGATCATAGATAGCTCACTCTCCACAGAATAACTAGTCATAATTGCTTTGCATTAATTTTAAAAATATTAATAACGTTAAGTGTTATGCCACACAACTGTACAAAGCTAAGCAAAAGCTAAAATGAGGTAGGTAATAGTCCCCTGGTCACCAGATAATAATCTAGCAGCAATTAGATAATTGCTGTCACAGCCAAACAAGCTAAAAAAGAATAAATCTCCAGCCAGGTTGTCCAACACAAGCCCAGACAAAGCCTGATGGATGTTGAAGTCCACACCCTTAGTTTAACACAACACTGTGACCAGTTATAATCATTTACTGGGCTACAAGACTATACCATAGATCATACAAATACATCCATTGTAGTAAAAAGATTTACACAACTCTGTTTTCCTGGGTAGCTGTACAGATTTATAACAAGACATTGTTACCTGGTATGGTTTCATTCAATGATAACAAAACTTTGCTTTACTCAGTAAACTTGCTATCTTCAATTTCCTACTGATTTACAGTTTAATATTAGGTGTTTAGGTATGATTTCAGTTGTCATTTCTGCTCCTTGTACCAGACTGACTCCAAAGAGCATCTGTATGTCTGGTTTGGTTGCACCATTTTCCATTAATATCCACCTTTCCTTTCTTCTTATGAGTCCATTAGGGTACAAATTGCATTTCCAGAAGGCCAGCTAAATAATATCTGGTGCAGTCTCTCATCATTCAAGGACAAAAATGTTTTATACTTTCACAAATGGAAGATTAAACTCCAAATCTACATTGGAAGCAAACGTGTAAATATTCAAGCTCTTTAACTTTAAACAATCAAAATGCTTGTCACCCATCCTGGTTTGAGGTAAAACAGAACCAATTTTCTTTTCAGTAATTTTACTTTTTGGTTAAGTCTCTAACTGAACTATACCCTCTGAAATTAACAGTGTATTTTTCAGACAGTGTCTGCTTCCAGAGTGATAAGGTCTGATGTTTGTAGTTAATGCCAAGGAATGGTATGCAGAAAGGCTCTTGCTCATACTTAGCTCTGTAACAACCAAGGTCAGCCAACTTTGTTATGTGCCCCGTTGGAGAGTCGGAAGCGGAAGAGTGTGGGGGGGTTGCACCTGTGGGGAGGAGTGGACAGGACAGGTGACCCAAAACTGACCAACGGGGTATTCTATCCCATCAGCATCATGCTTAGTATAAAAACTGAGGGATCAAGGGAGTCAGCCTCTTTCTTTAATGGCCAGCGTCCGAGGAGGACTTAGTATGTTATCTGCCTTTGATCCCGATCCATGCGTTCCTGAATCCAGATACAGAATCCAGTTCCCATACATCACCGAGTCCAGTTTGGGACTTTCCCAGTGTCTGCTGGTGACGTGATCATCATCCTGGGAGCTCAATACTGAGTTTGTATATACTGTATATATTTCATTAATTTCTAATTGATATTATTATATTTTATTGTTATTAATAATATTTCATTAGTTTAGTTTCTTTTCAACCCATAAGTCTCTCTCCCTTATGCTCTCTTCCTTCTCTACTGGTAAGGGAGAGAGGTTAAAGAGAACATTTGTCTTTCGTTTAGTGGCCAGCCCAGACTATACCATGACAGTCACCTCCAAATAGTTCAAATAGGAGTGAGACTAACAAAGAATAAGATAATCTGAAAACTGTAACTGAGTAAGCTTGCTTTGATTTTCTGCCTGTGTAATTTTTGATCTTATAAATTATGCTTGGGTCATATCTGCAAGACCATCTTCACAGTTTTAATGGTTAAAAATACTCATGAATGTGCTCTGGGAATTTAAGAGTTATTAGAGTACAAAGAGGCTCATGTCAAAATCATTAGAATTAACTTTCTAGGAACCACAAGTCTGTAGCACGATGAACAGGCACAAGAAAAAAAGTAGGCGGGGATCCCATGAATTTTTTTTTTCTCTAGGACTCAGGCTGTAATCTTGACCATTGAGCAGCATGTGTCACACCACTGCATTTCCTGCTGAAATTCCTTTGAAGATTTGAAGTTTCTCATGCTCCTTACAGTGCCCTCAAAGCTGTTTTGTCATTTCCATGTTTAATGTTTAACTCAGAGATTTCTTTGCAATTCTTTATTAGAGCAGTAAAATCATTGTGGTTTTTTTTCCTAAAAAAAGTCTTATGCGAAGCATTTTTATAGTGTTTTCCTTTTAGAAAATCCTCATGGGAAAGTTTCAATAGTGACTTTCTAGATCACAGTGAAGAGTCTGTACTGCAAGAAAGAGAACTTTGGAAGAAATATCATGTAATTGGTTTCCATTAATGTAACTAGGAAGTTGAGCTGAAGTTTATATAATTTTATACTTTGGGAATTGATAAAGAGCAATTTCATTTTAAGAGATGAAGGTAGACATAGAAACCATAAAGTTCCATCCTAAGAATTTTCCATTTTGTTGGAGTGGGTGTGGGAATACCAGTCTTAAACAGAAGGTCAAAGTCAAACATGGGAAGAAGGGGCAATAAAAATCACAGAATCACAGAATGACAGGGGTTGGAAGTGACCTCTGGAGATCATCCAGTCCAAGCCCCTGCCAGAGCAGGGCCACCCAGAGCAGGTTGCACAGGTGGGTTTTGAATATCGCCAGGGAAGGAGATTTCACCACCTCTCTGGGCAGCCTTTCCAGTGCTCTGCCACCCTCAAAGCAAAGTTCTTCCTTATGTTCAGATGGAATTTCCTGTGTTCCATTTTGTGCCCGTTATCCCTTGTTCTGTCGCTGGGCACCACTGAAAAGAGCCTGGCCCCATCCTCCTGACACCCACCCTTTCAGTATTTATAAGCATTGAGAAGATCCTCCCCCCCGTCATCTTTTCTCCAGATTAAAAAGACCCAAATCCTACACCACATTTCTTTCAAATTAAAGGCCTTCTACCTAAGCCTCCAGAAAGCTAATTTCTCAAAATTTACCCAAATTCTTGCCTGATTTCTGTTGGAAGCTCAGACCAAACTAAAGCATTCCTAGGGAACATTACAATTTCAAGGATGCAGTGTTTTCCAACAGAAAGGCATTCTTTCCAAAAATTGTGAACACTTTCAATATCAATACCAAGGTTGGCTCAACCATTATAGATTACCACTTATTAATTTTTTTATATTAATTAATTTTCCTGCTATTCTCATAGCTTCAAGGATTTGAACTTTAAAAATAATTTCTGCTTATATTGAAAAGTGTTTCAGAATTACATTTAAAAACCTTGAAGGAGAAGGCAAATAAAGAAACTTCCTTGCTAAACTTATCACATATTTAAAATCTTGTGCGTTGTTGGTTTTTTAGTCCTTAGTGCTGGAAAATGGAAATGGCAACTTATTAAGAAGGTCCAGCAGAGAAGCAGCTGGCATATACACTGTAATAGTAAAGGTTTTATACGCAACCCCTACAAATAAATAGAAAAATCTCTCCAACTGCAATAAATCTAGTGCCTGTGCCTGATTTTATTAAGATGACAGTTTTGCCTTCTTTCCTCTCAGGTTTTTTTATGTACTGCTCTTTTTCTTTAGGTTTCCTTAGATTATAGAGAACATTTTTCTGTTCTGGGAGTTTTATTATGCCTTAAAGGACTATAAATAAAGCTATTAAAAAACCATGCATTTTCCTCTACTTAAATCTTGAGGTGAAAATTATTTTCAAACTACATGTCCTTCATTTTTCCTATTGTTTGCATAGGCCAATTTCTATGCAGATCAAAAGTTTGACACATTCTAGTGCTTCAAGTTCGTAATCACAAGACAAAACATATTTATATGTGACTGAAAAGCGGCGTGCTCAGTTTTTAATCCATATGAAAAGGGATGGAAAAAGCCACAGCTCCCATACACATGTCATGAGGGAAGTGAAGGGAAGGCAAAACTTTGTTTTATGATTGCTGAATAGAAAGTGAAAAAAAAAAAAAGAGAAAATAGCCTCTTTTTTTTTTTTTTCCCCCTCTCTCCGGAGGCCACTTGAGAACTTCAGCTTATGAAATAAACTGTTCAAATAAACTATTTTCCACTTTGATAATAAAGAAAGAATTGCTTAGCTTCCATGGAAATTAGTGGCGTTAAGTAGGGTTGTACCCAATAAAAGTGTAACAAAAAACACCATAGGCTGAATATAAGATGACCTCAGTTTACACAGATAAAGCAATGAAAACACCTTTGTCTGACAGAGCTGTTCCTAACCCTGCAGTCCTTAATGGTGCCAGCTGAACTTTCTCCACCGCAGAATCTCTGCTAAGCAAGGGGAAAGATAAGTTTAGACAGTGCTGGACCCTACGCTCCCTTTCCTGATATTTGCCAGCTACGGCTGTGCCTGTCACTGCAAAGAGCTTAAAAGCACATTCCCTAAACATAGCATGAATTGGATTTTTTAGATCAATTTTGGCTTATATGTGGATCAGTAGAGTGTGTTGAGCTGCCTCCCTCCCATTACTGCATTGCCAGGCCACCACTTTTGGGCAGGCAGTACACAACCGTATCTTGTTGTTTGGTTATAACAATCTCTATGATGCTTGCAAGCTAGTCTGCAAATTTGTATTGCTTTAAAGATTCATGATGCTATTTCCAGAAACCCCACATCTGCAAACCAACATACACATAATGTCTTCTATCCTTGTTTGGAAACACCAACTTATGATCTATACATATAGTCATAATCAATAGTCATAATCAATACATTACATGAAGTTAATCAGTTTGTCTTATTACAGACCTTTAAATGAACATTGGAAACAGAAGTTTTACTTAGCATAAGTAGGTAGATTGGTGAAGCCTGCCTTAGGCCACAAGCTGCAATCTAGCAACATAGTGAATTTAGGCTGAACTCCTCCTTAGCCCAAGAAGAATGGCTAGTAGTTTTGGCTAGTGAAAGAAGTTCAAGTGGAACTAGTTCAAATCACTAGTTCTGCATTCAAAGATGAAGAAAATCCCTTTTTCATCAAATGATTCTCTTGTATTAGATTGGTCAAAAGATATGAAAAGTACCATTGCTTGATACTGACTAAGTTCCAAGCCTCTCGTGAAATCATTTTTGTACTTTCCCCTGCTTCTCCCTTTTTCCTCACTAGTTTTCTTCTCTGCCCCCTTTCCTTAATTCCTGATATTTTGCTTGTGCTCTCTAATTTTACACCAAAAATTAATGCCCTTACAAGTCATCTGTTAGTCACAAGTCACTCCTACATATTTTTTCAGACATTGAAAAACAGAGATACAAGAACTGTTCAAAAAGTGATTTTTATTTGCCTCCATACCTATGTGAGGCAGAAGATAATAAGTTTGAAAATAATTTAATTCTTTTGGGGGTGCAGGGAGAAATAACCAAACCAAACCAAAAATGCCCCATAAAACTGTTCATGCTTTCTTCTAAACAGAACTTTTTTATGATCCTGCCTGTGAGCTGAATCTTTCAGAAGCCAACCAGCACCTCAACATGAATTATTTTATGTAAAAAGATTATGTATTAATGCAAAGCACACAATGTCTGTGTTGAGGAAAGACAACGTGGAAGGTGAAGAGTCGATATTTAAAGGCTGTTGAAGCTAGAAATGAGGGAAAATATGCTTAGAGTATAGAAATATCTCACAAAATAGAACTTCTGGGTGTTTGCAAGTTCTGCAAAGGCTTCTGAAGCTGAGGTGTAACTGGGACACAGACTGGACCTGAAAATTGCAGGTTTGGTGTCTTTTGTGGTTTGGGGGTTTTGGGGGGGGCTGTTGTTGCTATAGTTGTTTTTTTAAAATGTACTCAGACTGCAGGGACAGCAAAGCTTTGTCAGCCTTTAATTCCCCAGAGGAATGCACACAATAGAAACTGCTGTCATCTTAAAAGGTGTTTTCTGCTGTCTGTATGCCCCTTCTTTAGCCTTCCCCGAGAATACAGTGCCAGAGGAAAAGCACTACAGTCCTGGATCAAAAGCCCGAGGGATCAGGAGGTTGAAGTTATCCAAACAGGAAAAACCTGTGCAGGTACAGCAAGGCACACACCCCCCTCCACTCCCCTTCTTCAATTTGAGATCAGCCTGAGGTTTCAGTTGAGCTGTTTCCAGCTATCAGGATAGCAAAATATTTATAAAGTTGTTTTTGGGCTCTTATGTTAGGATATCATACAGAGTCTGTCACTTCTTGAGAAAACTGAGTCACATCACTAGTCTCTGGCAGAAATTATATTTAAAGCATATGTTGCTATCATAAAGTGCTGGTTTTATTTTAGGAAGAGATGACTCTGAAGCAGTCCGCATTGCATAAAGAACTAACAATATTGCCATATGCCCATGCTAAAGATTTGGTGCTGAAACTGCCTTTTACTTCTGAAGGAAAAACTGCTTTCGATCTCCTAAATGAAGTACAATAGCACCAACTGCTGCTATCTCAACCGATGACTGCTAGGTCCTATTACTGTAAAAGCATGAACTACTTTCCAGCACAAAGGCTCATTTACCTCATGAATCAGCTGCAACCCATCTTTGGCCTTAGCTGCCAATGGTACTCTTTCATCTCTATTCAGATGCAAACCTCCCTGATCTGTGTAATAAGATAGAAACCACTCGGGGGAGTGGGAGACTCGGCTAGAAAACATCTTCCTGGTTACAAAACAACAACAAAAACATCTCCCCCAGAAAAGTCAGCGGAGAAGTATTTTATTCTTGCAATTAGATATTATTAAACAACTCCTGTGTCATTCTTTAGCTTTGAAATGGCCCTTCCAGATGTTACATATCTCCATCACATATTTCTATGTCTGTCCTGCCTCCTTTGCCTCGCTCACTGATCATGTGCAGCATAGAGATGCACTGAGTAACCAGGAGCAGACTCCACAGTCTAACAAAAGTACTGTTGGAGCTGAGAGCTTTTAGCAGCTGTATTTGTCAAACGTTTTGCAGAATTTGACTTGCACTCCTTTTCTAAAGTCTCTATTCTAACAGAATATTTGAGAAAGGAAGCAATTTTTACAGAGAAAAAACCCAAACATTACACTTTTCTGCTCGATTCTTATTTATACAGTCTTTCACACATGATGCTCCTGCCATCAATAAAATACAGCAGATTGTGTGGGCATGTCTTTTAATAACTTGGAGGTAAAAGTAATGGAGCAATTACAAGGTAACATATACACCTGTAAAGATGTTCAAAATCAATAGCTAATAATATTCAACATCAGTGAGAGGTTAAATATTATTCATCATTTTTGGACCACATCACTTTACAAAGTCTTCACTCTGGTCAGAGATAATTGGCTGTTTTCTAAGTATGATTATGTCCTCTAATCTGTGCTACAATTTGATTATTACAGCTTGGTTGTTTATCTGGATTATGATAACTACAGAACTCCAGAGCACTAAAACTTTCTTGACTGCTACTTTTGAACAATTAGAAATATGTAACAAAATACTTCTGCAAAGCTCAGGGAGGAAATTTTTAAATATTATATACAAAGACATCAGACTTAATTAATGCAAATATATCAATGACATCTGTAAACACTGTTTGGAAAGATAGCACAGCTGTTTTTCACCTCTAACACTTCTACTTTAAGAACGAAACAAATCATATTAAGGTACCAGCTCTAACCCAAAAGTTAATGCCCAGAATCAAAACTAGTGTCCCAAGATAAGCCACTCTCTAGTTTATAATTTGCTTGGGAAAGCCAGGTAACAGCCGTCTTCATTTGCAATGGGTACATATCTTATGCCACCTTCCTACACAGGAATTCGCTTCTTCATTTTGATCCACTGCATTTCCCTATAAAGGGAACAGATTGTCTTAATCAAATGAGGGAACTCTGGAATTGGTTCAACACCTTTCAGGGGCAAGACGTTTTCAGCAATTGTTATTTTTAACATGTATGAACCTGTTCTACTAAAGTTTCTTCTAGCATTGTCCAAATAAACCTGTCTGATTATGTAAATGTTTCATATGTTCTGCTTTTTCTTTTTTTGAGCTACTTTGATAGCAAATGACGTTCCTGTGACAGTTACAGCAGATTGTATTTTCTAGTACAGTAAAGCAAATCTCTCCAAGCTTTTTCTGTACAGTAGACCAAACCACTCTAAAAATCACTTCATTTTAAGGCTAGAAGAGACTATGATGATCACCCAGCTTCCCAGAGAACAAATCAGAGTTTCATCCTGTAATTCCTACACCTAACCCATCTCTAAAACTCATTATTCCATAGGCATCTTGAAGAATCTCAGTCTCCAATAAGCAACCATCTAGAGTTTTTCTTTTGACTTTGAGTAATAGTTTACATATCCATTTATATATCTAGGGATCATTGCAAGCAAGAATCCTACACCCTCATATTTATCGGACAGGGCATCTTGGCATACTTCATGCAAACAAGTGCTGAAAGACTGCTCGACTAAGCAGTGAATCAGTCCTTGGTGTCTCAACAATAACAGAAAGCCTCATGAAAGCCTTGAATTTATCCTGAATAGTTCCTTTTATGTTAGGAACGGGGATGCTTCTCAGGAGGTTCATGACCTTGTGCCACGATGACAAGAGGAGGTTCCATTTGGCAGCCTTGTTGCAGGTCAGCAGAATCTGCTGTGCAGAAAGAGGCTTGTGACACAGCCACAGTCCTGGATTTATCAGCTGGCAACACAGAACAGTTGTCCTGACCTCCCCTCTATGAAGAACTGAGTATTGAAGAGAAGACAAATTAATTTATTGAGTAATCAGAAAAAGCAGCGGGTCACCAAAGTACAAAAACACACCATGTTTTGTATCAAGATGTTTCATCAGAAGGGATTAAATCGCCTCCAATACCTTGTTAGAGGTGATAGTTATGGGGTAAGATATCATTATAGAAGGGTGCAATAGTAAGGTAAGCAAGTAAGTTACCAGTGGTTAAAAAGAAGTCCCAACAGTATGATCATATTGAGTTCCCTCACAAGACAGCCTTGCTAAAGGTATCTTTACTGTTAACCTTATCAGGAACTGTAAAACAATAGGGTGGAAAAAACAGATGCTTCCTGAAGTTGGTAGGCTGATAGGTAAAAGAGCTCTATTAAATTTCACTTGTCATACAAGGGAGAAATTTGAGATCGCGAAACTCAATTAATCCAAACCATTCAGTGCTCAGTTCCAGTAATGAGAAACGCTGAAAACCTGGTTCACTTTGTGAGATACATGCATCTCAGAGTTCTTTTTACTGCTAGCAAAAAGTACCTTTACCGATGAGAAGCAATAATACCAAGAAAAAGATTGATTCTGCAAAAGAAACCACAGTGAGACCAGATCAGTGAAACTTCAAGACCTCTGTGAGATTTGGGAGCAGAAAACAAGATCTTAGAGTGTTCATAAGATGCATAAAACTATATGGATAACGGATTTTTGCCTTTGCATTAGTCAGTATCTTCAAGTGGAGGGGAAGAAGACATGTACCCTAAATTAAACGCAGAAGGTAACAAGCAGAGACTACTGGCTACCAGGCTTCAGATATAAAAAATAAAAAAATAATCTGATTATCCTGATACCCTGAGACAGAGAAGTCTCAGAATAACATGAAACCTGAAAAAAATGTCCTCAGAATATAGAATCTCCCACTTATGAAAAAGCATAGACTGAGTCAACTCATTCACCAGTGGTTAGAAGATCAAGAAGGTAAACTGAGAGGCAGACGGATCTAATTCTTTGTCCATGAGTCTCAGAGCTCACCTACTTTTTAACAGAGGGAAAATATTTCAGGCCAATTTGTTTGGAATTCACATGAAAATCCCCAGACTCTGAAATGCCCTGCACACTGTTGATCACTGCAATGAGGTTTGTCTGAACACAATTCCCATCCCAGAACAGATGCAGCTATGGAAACAGATTTGGATAAGGAATGGTGGGTGAAAAGATGCCAGCTCTGGATGTGCCCCACCACTGTGACAAGAAGCACCTCACGCTCTGAACAGTAGCTAGTAAGGAACAAGGCACTTCAGACAGATCACTATTTCAATTAATATCAAAAGTGTACAGTAACATGTCAAGGCTTACAACCGGAGTTAGGGAGGACTTTGCAAACATGGGGAGCAGGATGACACACACAAAAAAAGCTGAGACTGAGTGGGAGTGAAAAAGGTACTGGGGAGTATTTGAAGCCAAGGATTCCAAAGGGCCTGCTCCTTCTTTGCTGTCCCTTTTCAGTCAAATTGGCCAGGCACCTACATAAACAGGGTTACCCCGTTCCCACTACAGTGACCTGCTACAACCGCCAGGAGCTTGGTGAAGAGCCATAGACTCTGGCAGCCTGGCTTCCTGGACATCTCACCAGCGTGGTCAATACTGTACTGAACACACAGGTCCAAAACACATGCATATATAACGAAGGTCTCTTCATTATACCACTTCATTGACCACTTCAACAGGTCTCTCCAGTTTGTCAGTCTATTTTTAAGCAAAAAAAGTTATTTCATATTGAGTTGATATATTGGGGGAGGGGGGATTGGAAGACAAAATCTCTTTCCCTCTTCGTTTCATCTAACCATTGAACCCTCCAGTCTTTCTTTTCACCTCAGTTCTCTAGATTCAACCCTGATTCATGACTACCTTCATTCTGCCACCATGTGCAGCTTTTTTGCCCCTGAGAACATTATTCATTAAAAAGCATTCACCATTAATCTGGACTTCAAGTTAAAAAGTTGAATTTACTTCACTTATGTGCCCAAACAGTCTATTGTTAGAGTTATTTTCCCAGTGAATATAAATACATTAAGGTCTGTGAAGGACACCTACATCTCCCACAACTACTGCCCGTAGCACACCAATTTGCAGTAATACCTGGCTCAGTTCTACCATTTCTGTGAGAAATTATCACTTTAGTTTATTAGCAAGTTCCTTATGAAATGTTTCAGATGTAAGGGTTATGAAAATAAATGAGGGCTAATTATATTGGAAGTTGCCTACCTAAATCATCTTGGCAACTCTGAAAATACATGAAGTTCCTATAAAATGCATATTTAAAAAAAGGTTTTTCACGGTATGGTTTTGATTTCCACGTATAAAAGTGTACCACACTGGTTTGAGGGAAGGTTTATAGAAACATTAATTTAGACAACACTAGAAACACTGTGACTATTCTTAAAATGCTTGGATATCAATTAAAAAAAACCTGCAGTTGTCTCAATAACGGAGGGAAAAATATCACAGCTAACTCTTGAAGAAAGGCAGGAATACATTTTTCCACAAACAATAACTATTATGGGTATAAGCTTACATTTAAAGTATGCTACCATAAGTAGCCTTCTCAATCGGGATCTGAAAAAAATACGAAGCAACTCTTGTGTTTTTCTGCTTAAGCTGAGGTAGGTGTGAATTAAGCAATGCTACTAATCGGCAGGGGAAACAATCAGCAAATAACCTTGATTGTTAATATTTACATAGGAAAATCATCCCGGCCATTATTAGAAGATTACTTAGAACAACATTTAAATAACACCATGTTCTGCTAATTATAAACTGACTGATTAAACTGAAGAGACAAATGAAATGCAGCAACAGGCGCGAAAGCCAAAACTTACCCCTTTCCTCTGCGTCCCAGAGCCTCCTGCTGCCTCGGCCGGGCACCTCACCAACATGGCGATAGGAGAAAGAGGGGAAAAATCACTTCAGTTTTGTTAAAACTGCTGGGGGGGAAGCAGGGTCAGAGGCCTGGGAGCAGGGACAGCTGGGGCTGGGCTGTGGCTCCTGGGCAGGGCCTGAGGCGGGGGGTCCTGAGGCACCTGAGGCGGGGGGTCCTGAGGGACCATTTGCTGCAGCCCAGCAGGCCCCCACGCCAGCATGGGTGCCTTGCTGGCTGTCCTGGTTCCGGTGGGGACAGGGTTAATTCTCCCCAGGACGGGTATCCCATGCCATGTGAGCCATGTCCACCCTCAGCTGCTGGGGAAAGTCGGGGGCAACCCGGGTCCGGTCGGTGAGCGGCAGTTCCGTAACTGTATTTGTATATTCCTCTGTCCGTGTTAGTGCTGTTGTTTTCTTGTTCCCTTGGCTGTTCTGTTAAACTGCCTTTGTCTCAACCCAAGAGTTTTGCCTTGTTTCTTCCGATTCTTCCCATATTGGGAAGGCCTGAGCGAGCGGCACTGGTTCTTTGTTGCCGTCTGAGGCCAAACCGCGACACCGGCCCTGACAGGAGGCAGTCAGTCCGCTGCTGCTGTCGTCCCTCCCTCAGAGGGAGCCAGTCTCGCTTTGGAGCAGTGGTTATTGTTCATAAAGCACCAGTAAGTCTAGCGTCATTGGAGCCCTCGACTCAGTAAGGAACATCAGCGCGTGACTAACTTTAGGTGCTTCTATTAAGGACAGGTACGCGATTAACTGGGTGCCAGCATTGAATGACACATTGCACATCTCTACGAGATACGCAGAATAATCAGTGGTCTTGAAACACCATGAGATAGTAAGGATTTGCGGGCTCATGGAAAAGTCCAAGTCTTAGGAGACCCCCAGGTCTTCCTGGCCACAGACTAGTTTATCCAGAGCCTAATTAAGCCACGTCTTGAGTAATTCCAGTGAGGAAATAAATTTCCACCACTTCATGAGCAACCAACTCCTGTGCTGAATTGCTCTAAAGAAGACTATTTTTTTCTTTTTTCTTTTCTTTTGTCCAGAGTTTCCCCGGAAGCAGCTTGTCCCTGTTGCCTCTTGTCCTGTCAGTATGCATCCTTGTGAAGAAAGAACCACTGTCTCCTCTACAGCTACATTTAGGTACAGGAAAACACAGTAGATCTTCCCTGAGCCTTCAAAAAAACCATGTTTGTTTTTCTTCCAGTGATGAAATGAACAACACTGAAGTCAGACAGAGGGTCCAGTCAAAACAGGAGAAACATACTGCATGAACAAAAGACGACAAAAAACGCCAAAGTGCATTCTTCTTAGAAAAAAAAACTAATGCTGACAAAATATATCTCTACCCCTGAAAAGAGAAAGCAAAGTAACCTGTTTACATTGAAACATCTAAATACTACCTCTTTTTAAAAAATAATGTTTTATATAACAGAGAAGTCCCCAAAAGGACTAGTTAGCAGGCTTAAATTAGCCACAAAGCAAACCTCACCACAGCTCCTAGATGAGTACAAGTTTTAGGTTAAAACTACAAGCCTTTCACTTATCCTGAAGGCTTAGAAGATAAGAGGACAAGAGGAAACAGCCTCTATTTATGCCAGGGGAGGTTTAGATTGAATATTAGAAAAAAAATTCTTCACCAAAAAGGTTATCAAGCTTTGGAACAGGCTGCCCAGGGAAGTGGTGGAATCGCCATCCTTCTTTAAAAGACGGGTAGACGTGGTACTTAGGGACATCGTTTAGTGATGGTTTTGTCAGTGTTAGATTGATGGTTTGGACTCAATGATCTTAAAGGTCCCTTCCAAGCTAGACAATTCTATGATTCTAAGATCCTTCCAACAGCAACTGAATTAGCAGTACCAAGAGCCTAAGTTTCATGGATTTTATTTTTAAATTTTTTTTTCAGAAAATCGATGTTGGTCATTCTTGACCTTTTTATGAACAATCTAGAGTGAGCTTCACAGGGTGCACCTACATTGGTGCTGCAGTTTGGATGAGGAACATGTTCCCACAGAAAACCTGAATGTTCCCCACTTGGTTTGCTTGCACTCACTGTTGTTGCACGCTATGCACACTTTCCACATATAATTTAGTTAGATAAATTTACTTTAATACTGGAAATACTTGATCTAGAATCATTAATTTTCATTCTTTGTGCTCTTTTGCAAGCATAATAGTTAAAAAGACGTCTGTGGAAAATTATAGGAAAATCATATTAGCTCTGCATGACACAAATAATGATATTAGGGATTGCACTTGATCCTGTAACTTTGGTGAATCAACTTTATCATTCTGTTGAAAGATGCACATATTACTTCAAATAATTGGAGTTAAAAGGGGTGCAACAGGAAGGTAGAAGTTAATAGCACAGAATTTCTTTCTGAAGTACACAAGGCACGCCATTTAGAAGCGTAACTCAACAGCAATCATTCATAGACTCTAGCAGACAGCAAGCAGAATTCGTGCCTTCCCAGGCACATATAATATGATGTTTGGACTTGCTACCCTCACAGGAAGGCAAAGAAGTTATCAAACACTGGTGTTGGTGGGTAAGAGCAATGAATTTCTAGAAAATTTGAAGATTCCAAGTAATCCATCTCAAAATTACTACTTTACAGTATCATTTATATCAATCACATTATGGCATTGCTGATGCAAAAGGAATCTGGTCCTATGCAAGCAGCTGCTTTCTCAGACACAGGTGGGGACTCGCTGCTTTTTTCCTAACTTTAAAAAACTTAATAAAATTTTTTACATTGTGATCAATTTCCAATAGTAGAAAAACTGCTGTCTTTAGCAGTTATTAGCTACATACTCAGCTAATGTAAAAGCTATGTCAATTTACCTCAGGACCTAAATTAGGGTTTTGCCAGGTCAGCTAGCTTACCCAGGGAGAAAGACGTAAAAGTTAGCTGAGTCAGACAACTACTTCATTAACACTGTTTCACTTGCACATTCTAATAAAGGCAATAGCATGATGAAAAAGTGGCGTCATTTTTTAGCACGTAAATCTTAACCTGAAAGTTCCCATATAGACTTTTTCTGACGCTTCAGATAGTAGAGAAACTACATATCACTTCCTCTAACCACTGGAGCCTAAAACCACAGCAAAATAAACAAAAAGTTAAGCTAAGATAAATCGTGATTGCCTGTAGCCACTGTGGAAATATGACTCCTTTGACAGTCCTGAACCTCCTCACCTTATCATCATTTTATGACACAGCAGAAACCCCATTTCCCTGTCTTGTTGATAAAAGCTTCAACGTTATTGCTGGTTTTTTAAGGAGTCTTTTAGTCTGCAGACAATGCCTGCACTGCATTGCCAAGTGTGGTATTGAACATTAAGAAAAACCAGACACTTATGTCTGTATTTCAGATATAAACTTTATCTCATGTTTCATTACTATAAAAAACACCCAACCAAACAACAGTTGACATGGATCTGATACGGTCAATGACTGTTTACAAGGCCAGCAGCATAGTACTGATCACATGAATTATTTTTACAGAAATAAAAAGTGGGCAGGTACTGCAATACGGCAGAAAGATGGGAGACTGAAAACAAGTGGAAGTAAATGCTATGAACAATGGGCAGGAGCTAAGAAAATTCCGCTAGAGGTTGAGATAGTGTGGGAACGATGACGACTTTGCATTTGTACTGTTGTGCCCACAAAATCCCACTTCTAAACACTGACCACAATCCAGTTATTTTTGCATTTTTCTATTATGTATTTCTTCTCAGCTACACTATCACCTGCAACGGACATTATTTCCTGTTGCAAGAGATACTGCATACTTAAGGAGATAAAAATTAGAAGATATTTACACCCACCCCCTCCCCTGATGTGACTGGTAACACATCTGAAGGCATTAATCCCAGAAATAACAGTATAAATCACGATTCCAGAACATAAGAAGAGAAACAGATTAAAAAACTTGTCGCATGATACGATGCGCAAAGAATTGTTGGGCGAGCAATGGCGAATTTATTACCATTTTGACTTGCAGACTGTGTGAAAGATGAGAATAGTTTGAAGATACCTGCCTGACATATCAGGACCGTCTTGTATTAAATGGATAAATCCCCGACATACTCAAGGCATTTCACAGATTTTTGGCAGATTCTGTTCTGCTAAAGTTCTCAAAGGCTATTTCTTGCTTTTGGGAATGGCTAGAGAACACAGCCTTCTGCAGTCTGTAACAGTGTAAAAATAAGCCTCCCAAGAGGCAAATTATTAAATGCAGAGTTCTCCTTGCCCATAATTTCTTATGTAGCTTAGTTACCATATTGATTATTGTCTCATGTTGTACGGTCAAATGCCAAATTTGTTCTGAAAAAATAAATTCAACATATGGAGAGCACTGCACTTTAATTTTGATACATTACAAAAGTAATGATGTAAAAAATTACAATGTGCATCATGAGGGATGCACATTTCTTCTCAGTGGAATAATAATGTGAATGTACATGCATATAAGCATAAAATTAGCTGTAATTTTGTACTTACAAGATCATCCAGCTGCCTTGATGTTTGGGGGAAAGAAAAGCTAGATGAACAGACCAACAGCTACTGAAAAAAGCCAGAAAAATCCAGGAGATTAAAAGTGGAAGTCAGTCAAAATTCAGGAGAGATTTTTAATCATTGAGTGAATTTGTGGATCATTCAACTTTATAAAGCTTAAACGAGATTACTGGGAAGATAATTTAGGGCATTAATCCACTGAGCACAGAAATAAATTTGTTCTACACAGACTTCACAATGAATTGTTGTAAGCATATTTCAGTTTAGTAATCTCACTTTAGGAAGATTTTCTATGCTTGGGGTTTTTTTAATCTTTAATCCCATTATTCCCTTTTTAGCAACTTTTCAGCAACCAGACTAATTGCTTCCACCATGCATAAAACAGAGGCTCTTTCATACAAGTTTTATTACAGAATAAAAAGATCATCTCTCTCCAGCGGAACCTGCAACCTAAGTTTCACACAAAATGCAACAAGTGAATTTAAACAAAGTTAGGTCAATGAATGGCCGAAAACACCTACCATACAAAGTGGCAATACACGACATTCTGAAGTAATTAATTTAATCTTCCACTCCCGCACCTGTGTTATTTGCAGGATCTTCAGCAGCGATATTTGTCATAAGACCAAGTAGAGCACTGCTAACCAACTTTATTCTCTTCATTTAGGTTAAAACCTGCAGATACACTTCATTAGCACGTCAGCATCAAGAAAAGAATGACGGCCGTTCTCAAGAATACCAGAACGAACACCTGGAAGACAACCAAAACTGGCTCCACAATGGAGGATTTGAACGTGTAACAGACCACCTCCTTCCTTGCTGCTGCGATCATGAGTAGGAACGCTCGAATTGAGGCAGGGGTCAGCCGTGACGTCCCGCTACATACAAAGAGGCAGCTGGCGAGGCACCATTCAGTTACACTATCCTTTTCTGTCACCATGCGAACTTTTTAAGGACCATAGAAAACAACCAATTCCAGGCTTTCTGCTCTTGGGATTAGTATTAGTTGTTGTGGTCACCTCTTACGAGATTGTAAATAGCTTTGACAAGTGTTGACTAGCATCTGAAAAACAGGTATCAACTTTTTATTTTCTTCACTTCTCATACTTTTGTTACATTAGATTTGTCTCTCACAAAATCAATAACAAAGAAAACTACTGTGGTGCTCCTCAAATCATTTGCCAGCTGCCAAACAAAGACTGTGAAGCAATTAAGTGGTTAGATATCATTCAGTCTCAGGTTAAGATTGACTCAGCGCAGTGGAGCTCCGGATAATCATTCACCATTCTGCTCTTAATACCTACCTGCAGTAACAGGGAGAAATCTACAGTTAAAGATCCTTAGAGAATAACTATAGGCATAATAACAATTAAAGAATAACTAGTATGCCTTCAATATTTTTATGTTTAACACCTCAAAGCTTAATTACTACAGGTCAAAACTAAACGAGGAAGAAGCACAATGAAGTATTCAGTAGGTCATACTTGCCTTTGGTGTTTTTTTTTTTAAATATACGTTTTTTTAAAGTTGGCAGTTTGTAACCAACTCTTGGATACATAATAGGGAGAAGCTTGTGCTTCTACTGCCCTGTTTGTGCACTAACGAAGATGGGGCAGAGGAGTAATTTGTGATTGTGCACTGAGCTGAGATCCTCAGAAAACTTGGAGGTTTGGTAACAGTCCCAGTTCGGGAGACACATGCAGAACGAACGAGTCAGGGAAGACGACGAGGGGCTCCTGGACAGGATTTCAAGAGGGCAGGAACAAATGAAAAATTAAAAGCTGTTTCTTTAAAGTATTTTTTACATCTCACTTCACTAATAAAAATCCATTCAGTATGGATTCAGGGTTGGTCTTGATTGATGGAAGCAAGAGAAACGTGCTTTTTTTGTTTCTTCTTTCATGGCTAAATTGACTATTACATTTAGAAAGACAGTCCACCTTTTAAGGTCCTCAAGATATTTTTGCTAAGAATTTTCAGAAGTTGGATTTGAGTTGATACTAAACTGTTAACTCAATAATATAGACCAGATCTTAAATAACTGGTCAAGTGGCAAGACATATCCAAAAATGTAAGATTTATCAAAAGTCACTAAACACAAGCTTTGAACAGTTACATTAGAGTTTAAAGGCTTAACCTCATGAGAAGTTTGTGTTCTCCTTTCCTTCAATAGCAGCTGTCCTCAGCAGATTCTTACAAGATTTCATTCTAACTTGAACCTTCAAAACCACCGTTAAAATTTGGGCCCACTGACACAGAATGTATAACCTACAAACTCATTTAACCAAACCTTCAAGTAAGTGCAGGTAAAGATTAACCTCTGACGGTTTTCAGTGATACATGCAGGAACCTTGTGAAGCAAGTAAAGTTTTTCTGAATTTGAAATAAAACATGCTAGAGCAAAAGAATTCACAGATGCAAATAAAAACCATAAACCACGATACTTTTCTTACAGATTTTTATGTACCACCTCATTATCTTTCAGTTTTACATGTGAACTAGTCTCTGCAATAAAGTTTCAAACATTGGAGATTGTTCTTTGCATTTGCATTCTTATTTTAAAAAAAAAATCATAAAATTTATTTTTAAAGAAAAAACAACACAGTAAATCAGTCTGGATGCACGGCCTGTCACTGCATACTACCTACCAATGAATTTTGCTCGATTAAGCATCATTATTCTCAAACGTGCCCTCTATGATAGCATCACCACTGAGAAGAATGATCCAGAGACAAGTCAACGACAGCTGAACAATGGACTCGATGTTACCCACTGGACCACAGATCCATTACGAAACCATCTTTATCAAGTGCATGAGCTCCACTAAAAGAACTTCATACCTGAAGGCATCTGTTTTCAATCACTGCCTCAGAATTGTTGTATCATGGTAACATTCTTAGGGTAAAACCAAACCAAAGAAGGTAAACTACACAATTGCTATTGAAGTATATAACTGTGCAGAAAACAAAGGTAAAACTGCCATCTCCCTTAAAAAAAAAAAAAAAAAAAAAAAAAAACAAAAAAACAACAAACTTAAGTAACAAATGAGCAGCTTGGAATATGACATTCAAAGATTCCAGTTTGTGGCACATTTTTCCACAGATTAGCTGAACTGAAACCTACTTGGCCAACAGTTTCTTCAGGCAGGGATTTTAATTTTTCATGAACACATTGCTCTAGTAAAGTACTTGGCATTAGTTATGGCTTTTGAATTAAAATGCATTCATGACATTGAATTTTAAAATCCCAAAGCCATTAATTTTGACCAGCTTCCTCCCTCCCTCCCCTGCACAGTGTTCACAAGAATTAGCAACTAAGTGCATATTTCACCAGCAAAAGAATGAAAGCTGTACTAGTAAAACTTACATTTGGAGGTCCCTGCAGAGAATGGTAGTATTTTATACACTAACTGTATATCAAATGAAAGTCAAAAACAAATTTGCTGTTTTGATAAAGGCTTATCTGTCAAATATCACATAATAGTTCAACTTATGATCAAGGGCAACTTAACACACAACGTGCTATCTACGTTTTCTTCTGTGTTCAGAAATTAGAAGGTTTCAGCATTGCAGAAGAGTTCTATAAATTGTCTAACTCCAGCACTGACTTTAGTACCTATTTGTGGAACTATCTTGCTACAAAAATTTTCAGGTAATAACTAAATAGCTGAGCCTACTCAATTGAAGACGCTGATCCACAATTTCTTCAGCTACGCAAGTCCCTGCGGTCGCCCTACTTTACCTTACAAAAAATTCCCCCTTTGTCTGCTTTGTTCAGGGTAGCATTCAGAAAGCTCAAATAGTACAAATCATAGGTATTTTAGTTTTTAATATGAAATCATTGCTTTAGATATATCTACTGGCCCCTATAACCTTGCTACTAAAGAAATAATCACCTGCTGACAGTATAGGAACCCAATAGCAGACTTCAAACCGGTTTTCATCTTGTTTTATCTTGTTCCATCTCGTTCATCTTGTACTTATGAAACAGCATAGAGTCATGACACGTAAGATGTTTAATAGCAACAGCCAATTTGATATCTGATTCCCATGCTAGTATCATTCTACTGTTCAATAAACTAGTCAGTGAAGTAGCTCAGTTTTAGTTATAAATTTTAATTGAGTACAATTTACACACTTAATACACTTCTAAGTAGTGTGTCAAACTTGCTCAACAATAAGAATGCAGCTCACTAAAACAGATGTCTGGTCCTCCAGCTTCCCCAGTTCTTAGCATCGGTTTTCTTTATTACTCCACATTAACTTGTAGATAAATTAAGCATAACATAAGTGTCTAAAGTTCCAGCTGTGTTGCAAAATGCTGCTGTAAGGCTAAATTTTTAAGTCCAAGTAGTTTCATCATCTATGTTCAGTTATTTATGAAGGCAGCAGGAATGCTATTCTGACAACCTAATTAAACTTCCAATAATGTCAGCAGGAATCTGATTGCAAAATGGCTCATTTTATAAACATCACTACTTTTATGACTGACAAAAATATGCACGATCAGGTGCCAACTCCTTCACAAATACATATTTTACAACTTGTGTCGTAAATTGCCTGCAAGTACAAAATTCTAAGATGTTAAAGGTCTATGCTCAATCCATAAAAAATGGCACAGTTCATACAAAGATTTAATGGATTTTGCTCTTCTGCCAGTTTCACAGCCATGTAACTTCACTAGTTTCAGAGGAGTTATTCCCAATATATACATAAATTTACATCAAAATCAAGCGATCTCCTGTATACAATACTGGATGTAGGATTACACATGCGTTTAACACACAAGTGAAATACAGGACAGAGAAAAGATAATTGGATCTTGCCTATTTTAAGACTACGATATAGTCTGTATATCACAGTGCTCATAAAGCACACATTTCTTCGGAATTTGGTTTTTAAGTTTGTTGCCCATTGTAGAAGCCATGAAGTGCTGATTAAATCTGAAAAAAAATTACATTTCTAAATGGAAATGTTTGAGAGTTAAAAATCCAAACATGATATCCAAACTATAGAAAGCAGTAATGGAATGAACCCTAAATTGAACCACTTCCTCGTGATAGCGATGGCTGTGGTTATAGCCACTACAGCTTTTCTAATTACAGTACAGCTTAAAACAAATATCGAATGTTTTAGCTCACTCATGTATGGCATGGATACATTTATAATAAGCTCAAGTATTGGGAAATTCGGTACTGACCAACTGCCCATACAAATAAGACACCTTCTAGTTGTTCTGTATTGCCTACGCTTCTCAGTCACTTTGCAGAATCTATTAAAAAAATCCACTGTCAACTTCTTCTAACCTTGAAGTCACTAAGGATTTTTGTTTGATGGTTTGGTTATTATTTTTATGTTTCCATTAAGACCATTTAAAAATAACAGTCTCTATATAGCAGGGATGGAAATATATAATTAAAAGTCAGACCTCAAAGTCCTCACAAATTTAACACATAGTTTAAAAACCTCTTAAGGAGATGTGCCTTCTGGTTTTATTAAAAATGAAGGTAACATCAAATAAAAAGCAAAACTAAAGAAGAACAGGTAGAACATTTTACTTTTGTCAAACCTTAAATGTAAAGTGTATTAAAAAAACACGGTTTGGAATTTCAAGAACAGGAATATAAACATGTATTTGCTATCCCAGAAAAAAATTCATGCGGGTGTTACAGTATTTGATCATTCTCTACATCCACTGGTATGCAACATCAACTTAATATTATTAAATAGACACAGAGATACCATAAATTCATACAAATACCAGGGTCTTCTGACCTCAGTAATATTGTAGATCAAGCAAATCTGTTCTTTGGTAATTGGAGTAGGTTCATTTTCCATTCCAGTGCAGGACTGTTAGGAGACCATATTAGCCACTCGTCTCAGAAAATCACCACTCCTGCAGGCATAGTCTGGGCTACTTTTGTCACAAGAAAATAATATTACATGTGGAGTTAGAGGTATAAATGCACAGAAGTTAAAATTATTCTTTCCTTGTGGTGGCTGTTTCAGGAAAAAAATTCCAAACTCTCTCCCTCCTCTATTCATTGTTTAATCTAGGTAACATTTAGACTCATATGTTAAGGTATTTTGATAGATGGGAATGTACACATGCACACTTTCAGTTTAAATAAAGAGACTTGTGTGGAGAATTTAAAGTTAGCATGACTTGAAGGTATGCCCATAATAAAGTTTAAAGATTTAGTAAACTGGGACATTACAAATCCAAAAAAGTGTTTCTAGATTTTTTTCATCTTCCCTTTTTCAACAAAGACTGACAGAATATACATATACAGGTTGACATTTTGATTTATCCAAAACAATTTTCACTTTGCTCAGTATGCAAGTCCTATTGACTAAAATGTAATATAATTCACAACAAAATATTTTCAGTAAGTGAAACAATAAGCAAAGAAAACCAAAACTAAGCTCAGAAGCTAAGTGGTTTAGAAAGCCTGGTAACATCTATGTGTGCGTAAGTGTGTCCATGATTTTTTTTTTTATACATTATATATATAGACACACACACACATATATATATACACACACGTGCGCACATGCGCACACACACACACATTTGTAACCTGCAGTGAAGATCAATCTATTTTCTAATAAGGAACAAAACACATTATTTAAAAATGTGGCTAATATAACAAAACAGAGAAGAAACTGCTGCTATCAAAATATACAATTTGGATTGCAGACTAGAAGGCTAACAACATTAAAAAAATAGTTTTAAGCAAAACCCCTTTGCTTCTGAATAACAACAGGTATCAACCTGCCATAGCATGAAGCATCCAAACAAGATTTTATAAAAAGTTTAAACTGTGACCCTTCTTCATTTGTAAAGTTCTTGACATATCGTATAGTGCGAGCTCTGGTCTCCAAACTGGAGCCCCTTTCATTTTCCTCAATCCATACTTCAGGGAATAAATGGCAGCTGAAGAATTCAGAATCTCAAGTGAGATTTGTGCTTTACCATGTACCTGAAAAAAATTAACAGAAGACAACATTACTACTCTTTCAGTATTTATAGAAATTCTACTTTCAGGAATAATATGCACAGATTTTGTTAAAACAAAATGCTTAGAAAATTAGGAAGTTGCCAAAGAGATGCAATGTCTTATATGACATATAGCTCTGTATAATGCACAATATTTATCCTGCTAAAAGACAGTCAGCTAAAACCATTGCTTTGAAGAAAATTCATGTTTTCCAAGGCATCACATGGTTTCTAACATTGGAAGACTCTAGTTCATTCTGGGAACTCAGACATATAGTTCAGCTGAGACTTTTAAATAAGAAGCCACAGAAAGTTTGATGGTTGGAATTATTTTGACAATTGCCATAGGATTTTTCTTTTTGAAGTTCACTCAATCATTCAAGCAGTTTGCTGTGCAATCAACATGAAGAGATTAAACATTCATGAAATGTATGGGCTTCTCCCTTCCCTCAACATTTCTTCAACTGCTTGATGATAAGAAAGTCTCTTCTCTACAACACAAAAAAAGGTATTGCAATGAACTTCCTATCCAGAGAGGGTTCTGAACCACAGAGGAGCAGAGTCAGAAGCAATGCTGCTCTTCACAGAGCTGCTGGTGCTCCTCCTTCCCTCATTCCTCACGAAAAGCAAGGCTAAGTACTTGGAAGGTCCCTAAGGTACAGAAGAATCACTAGTCCAAAACTCATTATGTGCCATATCTTTTTGACTTCCTTCCTCTTCTACCCAGTGCTGTGGACTCAAGGGCATCAGGGTAAGATAACGCTTTGTGGCTCTTTATCTTAAGGTAGTTCCTCACCTTTTCTAGACTGTCATCTAGTGAGGTGTTGAGCCTGTAAGCTCAGAACTGCAGTCCAAGGGGAGGGCTGGGGGAACAAAAGGAAAACTCTACACCGCCTCCCTTGTTCTCCATTCCTCTCCTTCTGCCTAAAGGGAGGTGACGAATCATGGTGCTAATCCATGACTAATGGTAACTACCTTTCCTTCAAATTCGTGCCTATTACACTTTGGAGATTATTATTTACAGTCTATAATAAAATATAGCGGTATGTATTTAACTGTATCACCAGGGAAAATCTAAACAAGCAGTATTTTCAAGCTAAAACATTGTTGAGATGTCTAAGCTGTATACAATTCCTTTGTTGCCATAGCTTTTCATTCCCATTAAACATCATAAAAGTGTGAGGATAAAGGATTTTCAACAGGAAACATACCTGTCCAAAGTTTCCCAGAAGCGCAGAAATACTGGCCTGTCCAAGTGTCTTTTGTGGTAGCTTAGTTCTAACACTGTTACATCCCATTTCTGTACATTTGGATCCAGACGTACTTCATCATATTTGAGATGAAAAGCTTTAACTACAGGAAACAGGAAAACATGTAGTGTACAAACATGACGACTTTACAGTACTTAATTATTAGTCAAAAAGAATTCCCATTCCATCCCTCTTTTTGCAAAATAGAGCCTGAGAACAAAATTAATGAGTCCATCTCTCAAGAAAGTCAACTACTTAGCAAAGGGCACTGAGCTAAATATAGTGGTTGGTGGCCATTATCAGGCTCCCATGCTATTACAGGTTTAAGTGAAAGGGCAGCCCCTATTTTTAGATGCACAGATTCCAGAAGAATAGCAGAAACTCAAGGTCAATTCAAGCACATGTTCCTTGGGAAACAAAGATGTTCTTTCTGAAAATCTCTGAATTGTCCAAGAATTAAAAAAAAAAAAAAAAAAAGGCATTTCTGAGACCATTGAGAAGGAAGTCTGGCTATTTACTGAAAGTCTGTGTAGAAGACTGACTGCAGAATGCCGGTGCCCCAAATGCTACATGAAGCATTCTGAGAAATTTAGTAACTGCCTATTTTCCCTGATCTACTACTCAGTTAAATATGGTAAAATATTAACAGTTATTTTGCTCTTGGGAAGTATTGTCACACGTGAATTATGTAAAGCCTAAGCATTAAGTGAGTATCAAAATCTTCTTGCGATTCTTCTTGATTTCCTTAGACAAACCATAGTTTTGACATAATCCAGTGCAAAGTATTTAAGTCTTGTACAGTTGCTGCCTCGTAACCAATCTGATGCATTTTCTACTTTGGATATTATTGGAGAAGTAAAGCAGAAGCATTTGTAATCCAGAGGGACTTGGACAGGCTTGAGAGGCGAGCCCATGCGAACCTCATGAAGTTCAAGAAGGCCAAGTTCAGTGTCCTGCACCTGGGTCGGGACAATCAATCCCAAGCACAAATACAGGCTGGGCAGAAAATGGATGGAGAATAGCCCTAAGGAGAAGGACTTAGGGGTGCTAGTTGATGAGAAACTCAACATGAGCCAGCAATGTGCGCTCACAGCCCAGAAAGCCAACTGCATCCTGGGCTGCATCAAAAGAAGAATGGCCAGCAGGTCAAGGGAGGCGATTCTACTCCTCTGCTCTGCTCTCGTGAGACTCCCACCTGGAGTACTGCGTCCAGCTCTGGGGCCCCCAACATAAGAAGGACATGGACCTGTTGGAACGGGTCCAGAGGAGGGCCACAAAGATGCTCAGAGGGCTGGAGCACCTCTGCTATGAGGACAGGCTGAGAGAGTTGGGGTTCATCAGCCTGGAGAAGAGAAGGCTCCAGGCAGACCTTACAGCAGCCTTCCAGTACCTAAAGGGGGCCTACAGGAAAGATGGGGAGGGACTCTTTATTTATTGCTGCCCCCCCCCCTTTTTTTTTTTTTAATCTGTAGGTCAGATACCACTGGATACTATAAAAACATTTATTTTCTAAGGCAGTGTCACAACAAAGCAACAGAGAACAGAAGCTGGCAGTGCAAGAAAAGTGCTGTGTGTATAAAAGCATACTGGGCACAACTGCAATAACTGAAAGAAACTGTTCAGGTCTATACAGTCATAACATCCAGCTCACAAATTAGGAGCATTTTTATCTTAAACTTTCCAGTTTTTGTCAGACAGCAGATCATATTTGTAAAGCTTTCTTAGTGAAATACTAGGCAATTAATCCTCTGTTCAAAGTAGTAATGAAATCTGAAGACAGCCTGTAAACCTGTTATCTATGAAGTGTTATAATATACATTGTCTTTTCACCTTTTTTTAGAAGCTTGGAAAGTAAATTTGTAGACTGGCTATTTCTGAACCTCTTGTAAAGACAACAGCTCTGAGAAGATTTCCATGAGCTTCCACAGGTGAGAACAGAAGAACTGCAGAGGGCACACTAACATTTTCCATCTGTGTGAAGACCTAAGCTCCTGCCTTCTCAACCACCCAAGTCAACAGCACTTTGGCAGTACTTGGTAGTACTCTGCCAGAAGCATAAACACCCCACAAAAAAACCCAAACCGAATAAAAAATGCCAAAACATTTAAAAACAAGACAAAAAAAAACCCCTTACTTTTTGCAAAGATATCAACAGGTGATCCATCGGGCAAGAGCCAAGGCCAGCCTTTGAACTGCCAAGCAGGACCCTGTACAAACACTGCCACCACACGATCCCTACAAACACAGAAAGAGATGGACATGTTGATGGTCTTGAACATTTAAATTACATGTTTTCTTAAACAGGCAATATATCTTAGCATAGTTTCTTATTTTAGTAACAGCACTACAATGTATTTTATCATACCTCCAGCACAACTGCATTTTCTCTGTGAATTTTCCTGGACTTTTAGCTCTGTCCCTTTGCAGAATGCAGCCCAGCTTCTCATGTTACATTCATAATAAGTCAAACAACTTTATTTCTGGTAATTATTACTTTGCTTTTATAAAGTGCTCCAACATTTTAGAGATAATCTTCTATGAATAACACTGTAAACTGAGATGTATCAATTTAAAAGCCCTTATTCTGTATACTGTTAACTTCTATTCTAAAAATTTATTAGAAGAAACAGTTGCTAAATTTCTGCCTCCGGTTGCAAAGTGCATCATTTATTGTAAGGGTATGTAACCATTACCTACAGTCCAAGAAAATAAATTTGTGATTAAGAAGAAGCTTTTACATTAATACATTTTTTTTAAAAAAAAAAAAAGCCTTTGAGCAAAAATGTCCTCCCACTTAAATTCTATCTTTTTCTTGAGCATTTACATCATCCAGTGATGGTTCTTACCTACTTCAACAAGTAATTACCTCCCTAATCTAATTTCCAAATTTAATTCATCATAAAGTCTACCAAATCCCAAATGGAAAAGAATAATCAAGGTGGAGTTTTAGTTTTGGGGATTTTTGTTTGTTTTTTAAGAGACAGACTAAAGCATTGCCATTTAAAACGATGTTGCAGGTTTTGTTATGGCTAACATCAAAAAAACCAAACCAACCCGTGGCAACATGTTAATTTCCAGATATTAATATCTAATTCTCCCTTGGATAAAAACAAGCTAAAAACCCCAAACCACTTCATCTCTTTGGTCAGAAGCACTTTAGGAACCATTTTAGATGCTTCTTAAAAGTTCAATCATTAAACATTTTAAGTGCTATTTGATATCTAGAATTTCAAAACCACAGATTTCTGATTAGTCCAACTTCTCAATATAGAGAACAATTAATTTAGGAACAGAACCTTTTCAAATTATTCCTCTCCATTAAGATCTATTTTGGAAGTTACAAAACCCACCAAAAGCATTGTTGTGTGTATCTAAAATCTTCACACTTGTGAGGAAGAAGTAATAATGTTGCCTAATTCATTACGTCTAATAACAAAAAGATGTTTCTCCAGAATTGTCCTGTTCAGAGAAGTATGTTTTCATAGCATCAAAGTATGGGCTACAGACAAAATAATGTTTCCAGCTTTTTCTTAAAAGTAAAAGCTATCTACGATTCCCTTTCTGCAACTGGGGCTCTCCCTTCAGAAGTAAGCCTCCATCATTGAATCCAATTCAATGAATCTGATTCAATACTGAAACCACAGGTCAGTCGTTACTGTCTGATGCGTCATCTTTCTTTCTTAAACTATTAAAAAAGTCAGAATGTCAGATGCTGAAAAGGCCTGCAAACATATCTTCCCAACAGACTCTCATTCAGAAAGCAGATGAAAAAGGAGGATTTTTCTCTCAGACCATGTTCCAGTGACTTGCACATTACAGACCAGACCAGAAAACTCATATGAATATTCCCATTTGAATTACTGGAAAGTTTCAGGCAAACCTAATACAAACAGTTCCGCTGCTCATACTGTTAAAGTGTAGAGTGTTGCGATTCTTAAGATCTTTTAAAGAATTTTAGTTTCACATTACTTCCACCTGAAGACTCCTATGCAGTTAACGATCAAATCCATTCTTATATCTTGTATAAATTTACTTTTCAGTGAATTTAGTAGCATTTTATTGGTCCCCTCCACATTCTGCATTCTCCTGGTTAAGAAATTTCTTAAAGGGCAAATTGTTTTACCAGTCTTGTGGCATAAGTTTCAGAGGTTGGTCTACTACTCGATAAGGTACAGTAACGCTGACTGTAGTTCCCCCAGGCTGCATCTGGTCCTTCCTTCTCTGTATTAGAGTTTCGTTCTCTCGTTGACAGCCTTGTTTCTTCTTTTCATCTGATGGTACAAACCTTGGGGAACACAGAAACATTCAGTAGATTTCTTTGATGTAATCAGCAGGAAAAGTAACAACTTTATCAGAACTTTGCACTATCGGTAACAGTCACTGAAGCCATCATCTCATCTTCACTATGCCGAGCCTCCATCACTTCTCATTCAGAATAACAAAAAGCATAAGAATAATATTTCATAAGCCCTTAAAACCAGTTGTAGTAAGATGTCCCCTGTCCCTCAAAGCTACAGCCAGGCCCGTTCTTATACATTCATCGCATTCCTCGCCTACCTTACCTAATACATTTGCAGATGAGAAGCCAGATCACAACTTGCTGAATGGCTGCAACTCATTCTTTTTAGCGATGGAGGGTAACACGGGGAAGCTGGGGCACCAAGGAACAATTGCTTCTTGGAACAAATTTTAGAGCTGTTGCTCTTGGAGCCATCAGAATTATGTTTTCTCAAAAAAGCTGGGATTTTTGGTCAAAAAGGTTTTTGAGTGAGGTTTTATTTTTTTGGATGGTGGTGATTTTACATTATCAATGATCCATCTGGCTACTATGATGTATGATACTACAATTCCGGATTTATTTTTTTTTTCTAAATAGCTTCTCTGATAGATTAAGTGCTCTGAAAGTAAGGATAACGTGATCCTCACGTTTTATGTAATCTCCATATGACAAAAGTAAATGCTTAAGATACAACCTCCCCCCCCCGCCCCAAATAAATTACAGATCTTTTATTCTTCCGCCCCCCACCTTCAAAAAAAATGAAATTTCATTTCAAGAGTCACTTCTTTGTGGCCATAATAAAGTAAAATACACAGAACAGTTCTCAAAATCGGCATCATAAATGCGAGAGTAGTGTAAGCCTTTTAACTGATGAATCTCCGTGCATTTTGTCAAAAGGAAAGATAACAAATTCATGCATTTTATAGAAGTAAAACTACGTCACAGAAAGGTAAGCCGATGTGACTAGCATCACCTACACCAGGCCAGGAAAAGAGCAGAGCTCAGACCCACATTCTCCTAATATTCTGCTCAGACCCACCCAGCTGCACTACTAACACTGTTTGCTGCTGACATGCCATTTCCAAAACGTCTGATAAAAAGAAACACTATGTTTCACTTAGGTGCAAAAATTATGAGAATATTGGTGCTACATTTTAAAAACACAGTACTCTACATAATTGGTACCATTTCTCTTCATTATAGTACAGATGGTGCTTTTAAAAAGTTTGCTACATTTTTTGGGTAAGTTGTTTGCACCATTTCTATTTGTTCTCTTCAACCTATTTCTATTTGAATACTAAAACCCAATTTGAATGTGCTTAAAACAGGCAGACTGCACTTCTTATTGCTGGGAAGATAGAAAAAAGAAATGAAAAGCGATTTATGAGGAAAAGTTAGTTACTCAAGCAACTTGAAAACACCAGTTTTTGCTACTATCTTATATCCAACAAGAAAATGGCATCTTGGGGAAAAAACCCAAACCAAACACTCTTTAAGGTAGCACGTAGAAATTGCCAGTAAACCTTCAAGCAAAACTCTTATTTTCTTAACGTAAACAGATGAAGCACCCTTATACTCTTCATGACTTAACAGTGTTTCAAAAATGGAAAGTCACAAACCAATTTCTGAAGTGTGTGTCCAAATGCATACAACCGCACGGGAAAATTAAGCTACGTATTAGATCAGGCTTATCTATCTAGTACATGTAAAACACCACCATTCTAAAGAAAATACGGACAAAAAAGCTATACAGGATACACTGGGAAAAAACACACTTCAGCCACCTAGAATATTATAAAAAGAAAAAAAAAAACCCAAAACATAAAGACAGTAATTTCACCAGTAATTGAAGTAATCAGAAAACAGTTAATTCTACATATAGTTTACCCACCACAACCGACTGACACATACAACTGCGTGCTACACACAGAAGCGTTCAACACAGTTCTACTTTGGAAAAAGCTACGAAACGTGCCATCAGAATTAAACATTTCTAATCAAGTTGTTAATTTAAACTCAAAAGCGAGGTGAAACTTTAATCACGATCATACCTAATGGCCTATCCTGCCGGCGTGTTGCAGGCTTTGCTTTGCCAATACTGACTGATAGGAAACTGTATTTTATAACTTAAAATGAGGATTTGCTTGGCTGCCTTGAGCTTTTAAGAAAGCCATTCATGAGTCTCTCCTCATGCATCAGAACAAAGAAATCTGGGCTGGAAAGATGGAAATAAGATGTTGTTTGTGTTGTGGGGTTTTTTTAAAATAATTTTTAAAATTACAAAAAAACCCAACAAACCTCCTCAAACACCTTCTCCCCAAGTGGGAAGGTCAATATAAAAAGGCAGATTCACCTAAAATGGTGGAGAGCTTGAGATGAATTTTGTTATTACATGTCCCACGCACTGAATGAAAACAAACTCTTACAGAACATGTAAATAAAAACCAAATTGCAGTGATAATCAAATATTCATAAGAACAGCAATCTAAAAGGTCACATTTTTAATTTAATTCATAAATGTGATGGAGACCAGTTTTAAATGGAAACAGGAAACCTAGCCACCCTGCCAAATTAGACAAGCAATATTGGTATTCTACAGTCTAACAGTTTCCCACTATATCTGAGAACCCTCAAATTTGGCTGAAACAGACAATCTCAACTCAACTTTTAGCTTCAAATGTTTCTGTGTTTAAGAATTTGCTTCAACACTAGTTTATTGACAGTTTCTCTCCATTTCAGCTAGAAACTGTGTTAGAGCCATTAAGGCACCACTCAGTTGTGCCTCAGTTATGCATCTTCTAGACAACAGCTTCAGGTTTATTCACTGTAAAAATCCGGATGTTTTTGAAGACATTTCTCCAGGACAGAACATAAAGTATCTTGTTATCTGAATTTTCTGAAGAAAAAACATCAATGAGCAGATTCACAGTGAACAGTACAGAAGATGACTGTCATAAGGAAGCACTGAAGGAAACGGTTACATATATGTACACACACAGAGTACAGGAATAAGTGACAGCTTACAGAAAGTTTAGGAAATATATGCTTGCATTTCCAGGCACCATCAATTCAGTAAGTATAATAAAAGCCCTGTGCTCAAGAATTGAGAATCAACAGGAATTACTGTATGATTATAAATATGATCATGGCTTATTCCATCACTATCTGCACATATAAACAAGCTTAAGAAATCTGAGTATTAAAGGAAAAAAAAAATCTTCTCTTGGGAATTATTTGCCACAATATTATAGCTGGTGGGTTAACTACACATTTGTACTTGACACCTTTTTCATCATCCAACACCCTAGAAATGTGTTCTGAATTCTGACTGTGCAGGAGCTTACATTTTTTTGTTGCTTCTCCAGATTACTATTCCTTAGAAAAAAACCAAAACAAAACACCCAAACCAAACCCATATCTACATAGAATACATTTTTATACCCCTACTAGGAAATTAATAGCCCTCAATTCTCTTGCTGTTAATTGCCAAAATCATTATTCACTCTCTCACTTTACAAAGACGGCAGGTCCTTTTTCTAAGGTCACAGGCACGCGATTGAACAAGATCAAATTATGGGAGGCAATTGGTAAGATACTATCCACTGAGCTGCCCGAGCTGATCACGCCTAGGCTCTAAACTCACATCACCTGCTGGCATTAACTTTAAAACACTTTCACTGAGGTCAGGGCAGCACTTTCTGGCCAAATTCAGGTATACTGAAAAACGCATGAACAACAATAAGGCAACTCCAATCCTGGACAGTAACTGAGATCATCCTAATATACATTTGATTGTGTTTAGAACTGGAGATTTATTTTTACAACCCCCTCAATATTTTTTTTAGATTACAGTATCAAAAGCTTCATGCACCTATTTTTACAAGAGAACAAAGGGGTTTTTTGTAATACATCATCTCTAAATCTTCCAGACAGTTTGCTCAATATCAAAGCTGGATAAATCTCAGTGAGTTGCCTGGCCACATATGGTGAAACACATCATGAGTAAAAGCATCATCATAATAAAAATACATAATCATCATCTAATCATTTACATCTGCCTGATAAAATTCTTGCCTCGCTTTTGTTCCACGTAAATCAGAAGCATTGCCTCTGAAAAGCCTAGCTTCAGATATTCTCAAATACTTACTTTGCAAAGCCAGATTTTACACTATAATTATGATATCCAGCGTTGCATTCAGACAGTGAGTAAGAATAAAGTGTATTATATGAAATACTTTTAAAGAAGCTTCCCAATATAAAGTATTGCAGTTCTAATTTTAAATGAAATTACATGTTTTTAATTTTTTAGAAACTCTTCCTTTTTATCTTGTACTTGACTGTTTAAAAAAATAACCTTTCAAAAAAAGGTTATCAAGAATACTTGCATATTATACAGCATGTGAAGTGTATCTATTACAATTATATACAGAAATGTCCCCCTACAATATCCAAGTTGCAATAAATACATCCAACAGACAAACCAGATATCTTTAAAAAAAAAAATCTTAAGCCAGTAACATGCTTCCAGTTCATCTTTATATATATTTCATTCTACTCCTGACAGTTTTCCCGCTTTCCATATTCTCTATCTCAAAAAAGAGCATAACATTAGCGATGAATTAAACATGCTAAGCATCACATAAATGTCAGCCAAATTTGGCAAGGGAGAAAAATCAACATACTACAGAGCTATGAAAAGGGTTACTAAAAATATTGGTGTAATGAATTAAGTTTCCTTCAGTCCTTGACAATTAGTACTGGATGCAGACTGTCCCATTTATTTTACAACAAACAACCTAAAACATCTGCCAATGATACCACAATTACTTTTTCTCATATCCAATGCGATAATGTGTTGCAGTCCAGTTACTTATAAAAAAAAAAATAATACAGCATCCTACACAAAAATTATCCTGAAAGACAGGAATTCCAGCTACGACAGTTTTGATTTTAAGTGGTTTGATCACTAATTACAATTACAGCTAACTTTGTTCCTTATTTTGTTTTAAGAAACAGTTAAATGGAGGGAATCACAAAAGTTTGTTCTATTTATGAAACCCAAATACTTTTTCTTTATTATCACACACTTCAACGATGTGTGCTGCCTCAGGTATCAGGCATGGAAGAAAAAGCTGCCCTGTAAACAGCCGGTGTCACACCTGAATCACAGCTTCCATACCCTAACAGTCCTGGGGGCCTCGTTCTCCCAGAGTTCTCCTACGTTTCTGAGCAGTCTCCCCTGCAATGGCTCTTACTCTTCCAGCTCCTAAAGTCCCCTCTCCTTGTGCTCTATCATTGATCTCCTCTGACAGCTAACACGAGCAGGCTGATTACCTATAGAAATACAAGAAATTTAAATCTACCTGCATCATCCCCAGTAGGGGTAAGGGAGGGAGTATTAATTTGGGTGTGTCTTAATCTGTCTGGACAGTATTTCTTTATTCCAAAAATTGTGGTGATGACATGTGTCTTCCAAATCTCTACTCCTCCTGGCAAATTTAGCTGAGAGTGGGGAATGAGTTAAAGAAGGCGGTGACTTACGAGGCAGAAATTAGATAAGTCTTCTTTCCTTGGAAAACTACCACGTATCTATCAATCACACTTTACATCAAGGCTAGTTTTACACTTTGCATACCTGAACAGCAAAAACAAACCCTGCAGCCATTCCTAAACAAACTACTTCAATAAATTTGAACGCAAAAAGTACAGGCCAGGTGGCATATTTTCTAGAAGAGTGCTAGAACTGTCATTAATATTTTGCTCTTCTGAATTCTGCTATTGCACTTCTGATTCATTAACATACTTTGGCTTCTTCACTTTACCTTTCATACTTTTTAACTATATCAGTGTCCTCCTTTGACCCCTTAAACTTAATTTCTTTTTTTTCCTCGATCTGGAGGCTCTAACAATCCCTGGGGCACGTCTTGAGAAGTTAACTGTAGCTCTACCCCAGTGGAGCTGAAAATAGTGCAAGCCTCCTAGCACAGATATACTTAAGACATTACATACAGGTGCTTTATTCCATTACAGTTATTCCTGGACCAGAAGACACAAATTACATCAATGTAAAATCCAGGGCTTGTACTTGGGAAGTTTTCTCTTAAACATGAAAACTCACATAAACAAGCAACATCCTGTGTCAACACAATTGTATCAGTCCAGTAACTGCTTGCACATTAAACTATAATGTTAAAAGCCAGCCTTCTCGCTGATTAAATACTTCAGAAGAGGCACCAAGAGTCCAGTACACTTACTGGATCTTCGAACCACTTACGTGGCAGTTATCTAGGAACTAGAAACAGCTGGAGATCAGAAGGCACCTGGTATCTCACAGCACAGTTCAAAAAACATTCTAGGACAGCTCCAGTGAAAGCTGTAAGCACCACAATAAGGACTGCCTAATTTTGAAGAAAAGCAGCACATAGTTTCATAAAGGACAAGCAAAGTGCTGAAGGTGGAAGAAAGAAGAGCTCTCTGGTTTTTGAGCATACCATTGAATACAGTCTATAACAGTGTATTTCTCCGTGAAAATGACTGCCCGTTTCAGAAAAATTAAGATAGGCAACTCTAAATATCATGATCTACTGGACAAGCAGAAAGATATTTTGGGTTTTTTTGGGAGGGGAGTGGGTAAGTGGGTTTTTTGTTTGTTGGGGGTTTTTTTTGTTGTTTTTTTTTTGTAGTTTGTTTTTTTTTTTTTACCATAATAGTGAATTTTACCTTACTATGAAGAAAGTAATTTGCAGTGTTGATTGCATTCATCCATACCAAATTAAATCTTAGAATCAGATGTGTGACACAATAAAAAAATTTTTACCAACTTATTGCTATTTTGCTGAATGAATTTGCATCAATACTTAATGACATTGCTTTATTCTTATTTTTGTTGAACTTTAAAAAAAATAATTCTTTATTTACACAACCCACTGACCTGCTCAGTTGATAAAGCTGTTTATCTAAAGCAGAGGCTACCCTCTGGTCCCCTTCTCCTTTACAATAACTGTGGTCATTTCCCAAAATTTTTTTTGGAGCTCCATGAGCACATTGCCCTTGCTTATCTTCTCTAAGCCTTCCTCCATTGTAAGGGTGTGTTGATCAGTTGCACATGTCTGCGTATACATTACATAAAAGAAAAATCGCTACAGAGATTAGAAATGGTACTGTAAAACTTTCTTCTCAATCTGCCCATTGGGCCCACAGGTCACAACTGTGCAAAAATTCTGAGAATAAGTTTTTGCTTTTTTCCTACTATTCAAGCGGCATTCATTTCTTTTATACTCAGGTCTGCAAAACTAGCTTGTCATGAGACAGCAGATACTCCCTCTTGCCTAATTACTAATTTGGTACTAGTATGCCTTTATATTTGAAAACAGTTTTTTATACAGTATGTTCTAATCAGCTACTTACTTCAGATCTTGCAGAAGGTCCTTTGCATTAAGCATCGTTATTAGAGAGGTCGTGGCTGCTGGAATAATGATTATGGGAGTTCGAGATCCTGTTGAGATAATAAAGTTACATTTGCCTGTGGGTTTTTTTGTTGTTGTGGTTTCGGTTGTTGGGGTTTTTTTTCCTCCCCTTTGTACGTTAAAAGAACTGTACATAAAAACAAAACTCCTGCTTAACAGATCATAATAATGGAAAAATACTCAAGGAAAATTGTAGTAAATCTTTTCTAAACTGAAGGTCTTCATTCACCAAAAAAAGCCCATCTCTGTCAGGAGTCTCTAAATATGGGTAGGACCCATATTTAGCAAAACAGATTGCTGTCTGCATTCCACTGCTTGTTTATATTGTTGCTTGTAATTCCAGCAAAAGATAGAGTGGGCAAAATTCACACAAAAATGAAAAGGATGCTGTAACTAAAATTGACTCACCTTTTTTCTGGTTTGGAGGTGGTCTTGCTTGAGAAACTGAGAAGAAAACAGAAAATATGATAGAATGACTAATACATAAATACAAATATCATTGTAAGGCAACATTTCGATGTTTTTAGTTGCAGGATTGAACAGAGAAGAGTCACACTATAATCATTAGATCATTTTCACAGATGCAATACACAAAGTTGAAGAATGGATTTATAATTTGGGTCTCGCTATGCAGAAGACAAAGAGCTTTTGAGCATCTGAAACAGATGTTAAGACAGTTGAGTCAATCTCTCCTCATTTTACTGAAACTAGTCATCCCTGTCCATCCTCCTCAAAAGGTCGAGGCACTACGGCATTGACAAAAATTGCCAGCAGTCTTGAAAAAAGCTGCTTGTAGATCTTAAGTTCAATAGTGCTGAACAAACAGGAAGACAGTTTCACAGAAAACTAATCTTTACAGACCCTCACCTTTTCATTAGTAGTTATTACTGTAGATGATATCTGTAGAATGTAGCTATGAACAATCAAAATCTGAATTTGAGGCTTACTCACGCTAGTTTTCAGATTGCAATTTGAATTACACGAGCAATCTGGATGCCAGAAACAGTGAAACTTGAGAGATACAGTAGCACTCAAGCAAAAAAAAAAAAAAAAAAAAAATAAAAAACAACCAAACCCCAAACAAACACCAACCACCCCTCCAAACAAACAAAAAACACACCAACAAAAAATAACCCCAAAACAAAACAACAACAAAAAAACCCACCAAAAAAACAAAACCCTCAAACAACCCACCAAAAAATCCCCCACCAAACAATACTAGCCAAATCGAAACCAAAGAGCGTGTCCCCCTCCCCCAGTACAATGTTTCCACTTCAGTCTTCCAAGTTGTGACCTCCTCAATACGGGAGACACTTCAGTCCAAAGTTGGAAGAGCATGTATGTTTCTTCACTTTGGTGCTATTACTGAATAACCTGGCTTCCTCCAAATAAATATTTTGTAGTTCAGGATTCATGAATCCTAATTTTAGGAAAGAACTCTTGTGCTTGATCATTACCATCACATGTGTTTATCCTAATTCACAACATCAGAAAATAGTAACTAGTAGAAACACTGATGCAGACTAACTCGTCTCAACTGCTACTATGCATGACAAATTTAATTAATTGACTTCCAATTTCATAGCACCAACTTATTCATGTTTATTTATGACCAACTGTTTCAGAAACTGGCTAGAACAGTATAAATATTCACAACACATAGTTGCCATTGTTGAAATATTGAGACCATATCCTTAATTATCTTTTCCTGACACTGTCAAGTGCACAGATATAATTGGTGACACTATATTGAACTCCATGAACTTTACCTACCCAACGATTTTTTTTTTAAATCTATGTTTCTCCTTAATGTAAAACAGTTCCTGAAATATATGTGAAGCATCAGCTGACCAAAAAAAAAAAAAAGCCATAAAAAACCAAAAACAAACAAAAGAAAATGGGGGGGAACGGGAAAGGGAACGTGTAAGAATTTTGATAGCCCTACCAAGACATGTTAGTGGAAAATTAGGTACTGCAGAAAGGTGCACACAAAAAAAATAAAAATCTTAAATTAAAAGCACATCTCATAGGTAATTTTTTCAAATCAGTATTGTACAACGGTTTTGTCTAAATTCAACTAACGCTTCTATGTGCGCAGCATCATCCTCCTGGAAACTGCATGTTTTAAATAATTTGACTGCTAAGAACAGAATAACTATTTAATTTAAAAGTGCCAAACCCCCAAATATGGGTCATGTTGGTTTGGGTGGGTTTTTTTTTTGGGGGGGGTTTTTTTTTTGGTGTTTTTTTTTTGTTTTTTAAAGGAACAGCACATACATTCTTCAGACTAGACCTCTCTTCTTTATTCTCTCTTCAACTTACAATAATATAGAGACAAGATAACGGATTATATTGGCCTTAGAGAAGGGCCATAACAGTATAACCTGTATCGGGTAAAAAAAACCAAAAAACAAACAAAACCAAAAAAAAAAAACCAACGAACCACCACTCCCCACTTCTGCCACTTAATGCCCATGAAGTTACAGCTATCAGTAGGGACCTGTGACAATTCAGTCAGATTTCTGCTCTTGCCACTTCTACCCTTTTCATACTGCTGTCTGTCAACTCTATTTGCATTATTATGCTTAACAGGGCTAGTGAGATAAATATGACAGGCAGCATGACCTTTCTAGCACCAAAATAACAAAACAGAAGAATCTGTGCACAACAGCACTCAGGTATGCTGAGAATATTCAATATTAGACTAGATTTTTTTGGGGAAGTATCATGTTTACAATATTAAATCTTAGCATTAAATCCTATTAATAAATCTCAAGGAAGCGTTTAGTAGTCTCAACAAGACTATACAATATTGCAGCAGTACTGTTAGAAAAAGTGTATTAATTTTTAAAGGTAGCTTTGTTTCCAAAAAACCCAAAATGTCCCCTTTCCAATACCTTCATAAAAACAGCAACCATCGCATTGTTATTAAATAGCACCTTTCGCTCAAGACTTTCTTCCATCAAACCAGAAATTCTCATAATAGGTAATCCAGGTGCACATATGCACTTAGCTGTTTAGAAACACTGATCCTCTCATGTACTCTCTGTGCCCTTACACACTTTTAAAAACTCTAAAGGTTTCTCATTAAAACAAAACAAAGTACCTATATCATTCTATCTTTGAATCTCAATTTGAGATTCAATCTGATATACAAAAATGACTTGATAGTTAAAGTCGGAATGAAAAAGCCAGTTGAGGACTCTGGCCCCATTACAAATACTTCACATGTTAAGAAGTGTGAAGAAGTAATGATAACACATTCAGAGAAAGACTTTTTTCTGATGCACTGACAACAGAAGTAATAATTTTTATCTCTCTGAGACTTTTTGAGATTTTCTATTTAGGTTGTTTCTCCTTGAAGTATTAACCAGGTCTCCTGATATATATTTGAGCTGGCATTTGTGAACTACCAAGCTGACAACCAAGAAGTTTGTAATTTTTTAATTTCACTAGTGCATCCTTTCAGTGGGATAACTGGGCAAGACACCAAAGAGAATAAACCCAAGCCCCAGACTCTGGACCATTTCAATTCCATCTATGCATGGTATAACATTAAGCAGAAAGGTATGTGCTATTTCCAATATGTATGCAATTAAAGGCCACAAATAAATGATCCCCACTTCATTCTTCAGCTAACTAGAGCTTGCAATAGTACTTCTTTGAAACTCATACTTATCTGGGACAGAAGCACAAATGAAAGCAGGTTACTTTACCTGGTCGTGGTACAGGCTGTGCTGCCGGAGTTTGTGTTTTTCGAGCAGAAGCACCTTCCTTTGAAAAGACAGAAGAGGTATCATTAACAGCTGGCCTTCCTATCATGCATGTTTTTTTTTTAAATGAACACAGAGCTACAGAGGGTATCATGAAAATGAGGACAAAACATTTACGTTAAAGAGGAGAAAGAAAATAGTGAATGTATTCAAAACTCTTTACAGATTCTGTTTTAGACTTGGGAACGACAGACAACCTCACAAGCTTTTAACAGGTTTACATTTTAACCATCAAATACCAATCAGAAACTTTTTTCTATATTCAAAGAAACATCTTCTATTTATAGTCTTGTTTCATTTTACCTACGATCACTTTCACCAAGGGTTAGTAACTTAAATGCAAGCAGTTGGCTATAGAAATTTCAAAACAACACCTACTTATGCTCTGGATGGAAAAACAGGATCAAGAAAATTGCAATGCATTCCTGCCTTGAAGAGTTTTAGTGCCCAGAAATAGCATTCTTATGATAATTAGTTCTGCTCATGCCTTATCCAATTACCTTAATGTAACAAACAAAAGACTTGCACTACTATTTATTCTTGTTAACTCTGCAGAGTCAACACACCACCTCAGAGAACAATGAGGTCACACATGTCTGGTTCCAAAGCAACACTGAATTCCTGCAACAACAAATTCTGTTCTCAGTTACTTCTGTGAAACCTCATTGAACAAAACATATACTACTAACACTATTACTACGGCTGTAAAAAAATGCTATATATTCCAGCTACTTCAATTTGCAAGGCTGACAGAAAATCTGCTAACATGAAACCGTGAATTTTATCTGAAAATTACTTAAACGCTACGTGAAGCATATCCTACAACTGTGAGACACTCAGAAAGGTCAGAGATCCCACCCTGGTAAAAACCTGTTTGAAAGGACTCCAATATGACATTATTACATTTGTGTGTCCATGCATAAATAACAATATGTTCTGTAATTCAAGATAAAAAAGCAGGCTACTACATGCAAGTAGCCTCAAGTTCCATGATTTAAATAACACCCAAAGAAACTGCTTTTAAGTCTGCACCATGAAAGTTAAAACTGTTTTTATCTCAAGAACTGTGAAGTACAAATGGAAGAGAAGATCGCTTGACAAGCCCTTAGAAAACACAAATTTACTCAAAATATCTCTTCCCCAAGCTTTAGTCAATGCCACCCGTGATTAGTTACAACAGGCTGGAGCTGACATTTGGTACAGCGCACAGCTTTTGTAACTTCTACAGTCAGCAACCGCCCGTTAATCTTCAGTATAAGGACTTAACCCCCCATTGCAAGAAATGGATTAAACTAGAATTTTTCCTGTACTCTCTTCTGCTTATTAAAATACCAACATTTATGTAGGGCACTTGAGTCAGTAACTGTTATTTTAAGACTTACTTTTTTAGTATTCAAGAAAAGGTATTTTTGCCAGTGTCCTTTCACAATAATTACTCAGAAAATGATAAAAATCAAAATACCACACTGTAAAGGAAGAGCAGCAGGAAAGGCTGACTGCCTTGGAAAGGTGCCTTGTGACTGAGAAACAGCAGTTATTTGAAAAATCACCACCTTTCTTTTAACCAAGAAAGTGGAAATAAATAATTTTTTTTTAAGACTGTTCCTGTGGTGCACTAATTACACATTTTGAAGAAATAACAAGAATTCTCCCATAACATTTCCTTAAATTCACAGCATTTCATGAAATGAAAAAAACCAACCAACTATCAAGCTAAAGAAACGTCACTTCCTGCGATGCTAAGTTTCAGGTTTCTAAATCCAATTCAGTTTGCTTGGATGCTTAACTATTACTGTCCGCAGCACCACACATCCATTCCTCTTTCCTCCCCTGCAGAATCAGTAATGCAACTTTTCTGCCTCTCCTTCCACATAATTCAGTGCCTCCAACATCTCAAACAGACCCTGCAGGTGCTACGGCAGCTGCAACAGGGGAGGAAACCAGAAGCTGCTTCAGAGATTCTGGAGTTTTGGTTACAAATCTTTCCAAGAATTTCCAAAGTTACAACCGAAGTCTTGCTTTGGTTTCCATACGACTTGTGCTCATGATTTCTCTTGTCACCAAATTTTCCATAAAGCACCAGAATATACATAGAATCACGCCTAACAAATGATCTATTTGGGAGTGTTCCCATGCTTTCCTCTAAATTGCCTTCTCTAAAGTGACTGAAGTGAAACTTAGTGCAGAAGCCTAAAAGAAAAAGGCAGAGCTTTAAGAATATTGCAACTGAAAAAAAAAACCCCAAACCAAACCCCCAAAACAACAACAAATCACATTAAAAAAAAATTAAATAACCCACATGAAAATGTCTGATTAATGGTAGGAAATAAATTCATTTAAACGAGTAGACACAGAAGACAGCTACCCCTTCCAGGCCTACGACCTTTCTATTTGTAAGAACAATTTCTGCAAATCAATAAATGATGGAGGTCACAGCTTTCAGTCCTGTAAATCACTGCCTTAGACTGATAATTTCCTGGATGAACCGCAGCTCACAACTCCTGATATTCTGGCATTTTAGCACAGTAGCTCAATTGTCTCCTACTGAAGGCGTAACATCCATTCTTTGTAACTGATTTACATCTCTCTATGATTATCAGTGACCTAATCACCACCTCTTATTATGTAAAAACTGTAGACAATGTAGCAAAAGAAACACTATTTCAAGCCCACATTTCTTAAATGGTTTGTAAGGAGGAAAGTATACTGTTTATATGAGGAAAAATCAAAAGTACAGAGCAGTCATGGTTGACAATATACACTAAGTGGAGAAGAAAACCTGCTTTCAATAAGCTTTCATTAGCAGGATTATTTTACTAACACTTTATTCTGTCCTGAAAACAAAAGATATGAGTTTAGATACAAAAGCCATGCTTTTCAAAAGCATCTAGACAGAGGTATAAGTTTTTCCTATGACAATGCACTAATTTATGACACGAGCTCTGTTTACAAGGCGGGTATAGCCACAGAGACCTACATGATAGGATTTCTCCCAGAGGAGAAAAAAATTAAGTTGATGGAGTAAATGCCATTGCTGTTGGTTCATTCAACCACACGAGGTAAGTGCTGCTGGTAATCTATGGCGCGTTACCTACTTGGAGGCAACTTCTCGTTTACATGCTCCAAACTCCTTGTAAAAACAGTAGCTTATTTCTCAGTGTGCGCTCAGTAAGACACTTCAAATCTTCTAATGTGAAGGTTTTAATGTAAAATTTACTCTTAAGTAACTAGCACACTGCAAATTCAAACTCCAGTTAGGGGAGCTTTTGTTTGTGCAGCTGTACCCTAAGCATCAGAAGCAGCAGAAATCACTGTTTAGCTATTTAAAGAACATTCATTTCCTCAAAGTTTCTGAACACTTAACAGTTTTGCTCGAAGATGACATACCTCATTCTTATGCATAAGCCATTTGAGACTGTTAAGGAGTATATTATGAATATTCATAAGTTGAAACTAATTTAGTAACAAAACCATGTAATTTGAAAAATACAAGTCTTCTTTAAGACGACCACTTAACAATGTATTTTAATCAAGAATGTATTACTTGGTTTAGCTGTGCTAATTTACCGTAGAAGGTTATACACAGTTTACTTATGATTTACATTAAATATATGAGTATTTAACCATTCAGAAGCAATAACCTGACATAGAATGAAATCAGGACAACAGATACCGAAAGTTTCATACTTTCCTGAATTTCACCACACCATTTACACAATGGTATATATTTTTCAGTGGAATTCATTCCATTTCAATAACAATATTTCCTATCATATTAGATGTTTACAAAATGTCTGCTCAATCACTGTTGTTATTTTAGTGTATGTCTTCTGCTATTCAGCATTGTCCTACCCAAAAATATTGTGTTCATAAACCAGTGCATGAATAGAAAACAGGTTAGTACATGTGGAAAAAAAAATAAACCATTTTCTCACTTAGAATCAAACAAGGAAAAAACCCCACACCCTGAAGGATGATTGACTTCTACTATTATTGTACGCCTAATTAAGCTTTTAGTGTGTTCTTTTCTTCCCTCATTCCTTCAGACAATTTCGATGTTTGTCTTAAAAATTCAGACACTGCTATGTGCTCTGATAACTTTTGTGAGAGTAAACTATGTTTACAATAACAAGAAGCTTTAGGTCTATTGCCTAAAGTCCCTTAAATTTTTATGTTCTGCGCACAGCTTACTTCACACCTTTCTTTTCACATGTGCATTCATTTTCCCGTCCCTGCTTTTACATCATACAGGCAAGTTCCAATATATTACAAAGACGCAAACTGTTGTGGACAGATTCTTACTACACGTGTCTGTCCTCCAATACATTGCATCCTCAACCCATTTTAACATTAAAAGTTCAACAACTTTAAAAAGTTCTACTTCTTGCAATAGTAAATCTGAGATATTGCATTACACAGACATCAAAAATTATCTATGATCAATCTACAGGTGTATTTAGTTACCCACCAGTGGGTGGCTTTTTTGTTTAACAGCTTTTAAAATCTTCTGCAGTGTTTGTTGATCTTTTTAATTACAAAAAGTCATTATTTGTGTTAATTTGCAAAAATCAACAATTACCAATATTCATGTGATACCAGGACTTAACTAGTATTTTTCTATATTTTATAATAAATATTAAATCTATATTTTAGATACCTCTTACTTTTCTTAAGTCTAAATGAGCATTAACATCCACAGTTCAGTTACTTTCACTCATTTCTCACCTGGAATCACAAATTGCCTGAACATAATTCATGCTACGTTTTAGGAAATGAACGCTCATGTTTTAAGCAATAAAACATGTTATATTGGTAGAATTTTTTCGTGGAGGCACATTTCACACATACCCAAGACAGCTTACTCTCTTGAAGCACAAAAAGAAGCTACTAAAAGTTTCTTATTGTGGCTTCACAAGGTACAAGTGATGGAAGGAAAAAAACTCAAAGTACTTCATTGCACATTCACTGTCCCAACTGGTTTCCATGTAGAGATCGATCCATAGTCTGTAATATTTTGACCTTTAAAAAAAAAAATTTTAGGAGCAACAGACAGAATTGACAATTTGATGCCATCTTGTGGCTTTTTTAATTTAGCAAATTTAATTTCTATCTCGTTCCTTTATAACATTTAAATTAGTACAAGACGTTTACCCAAAAATCTAAACGTTATTAGGTAACTTGCATGCTCCTGGCACAGTAGTAGTACAAGTAAAAAGTAACACTTGATTCTGCAAGAAGTATTAGCAACTGCTTGCATATAAAACATAAAGCAGCTTTCAGCTTCACCATCCATGACGGAAGACAATTCAACCAAGGACTGTTCATAAAGATGAACATCGTAAAACTGCAACACTTGGATCTTAAATGAGAAAGAAAATAAATATATGTGGATGATAAGCTTGTAAAATTATCTTTAAGAACAGACTTCAATTGATCTAGTCAATTTAGGGCAAAATACACTAAGAACTCATTTTAATTACCAGCAACTATACTACCATTGCCTGAGTGATTTAAGGTATTGAATCTTTGAAAATTCTAGTAAAGCCAGCCTAAAGAACTATGGCAAAATCTAAAACAACTGCATAGTTAAAAATAACATTATTTTTCTAGAAATTAAATCTTGTATACACCCAGGTATGTTAAACAGACAAAACAAGGGGATGACTTCAAAAAAAGGTATCTAACATCTGGTCCAGATGCCCTACTTTAATCTTGACAGCAACACCTTTCTATTTCATATAAATAGCTTAGACTCCAAAAACATAGGGCTTTGTTCTAAAAATTTAAAGCCCTTAAAAGCCTTGGGGTGGAAAGAAAAAAAAAAAAATGATCTTCCAAATAACCAAGAGGTCCCATCCAATCCAACACATCCTATGATTCTAAGCTCTGCCTCTGCAGTCTTCCTAATAATTCTCTGATTTCTCTTCATATCAAGAAAATTTTAAAAACATGTTAAGTTTAACTAGTGTTTCACATCATCATTTTACTTCACATGACACTGGTATAGCTTATTTGCATACTTTATGCACAGAAATCTCCATATGCAGTCCCCCAAGACAGCAAGCTTTTAACTGCCTTCCTAATTTTAAACTATGCTGTAAAAAAAAAAAAAATACCATTTGATAACAGGATACTGCTAATATCGCAGTCATTTTAACTTCCATTGCTTACAATATTCATAAAAAGGTCATTTCTACTGTTTACATTGTTTCAACTTGCTTACAGTTAGAAAAGAGAGTGGGAGTTTAAGCAGAATAGAAGATATTTTTATAGAATGAATTTAAAAAGGGGAAAAGTTTACCATTATTTATCAAAAACTTCTGATACCAACTGCCTAAGGAAAACACCACCGTAGCTTCGCTATTTCCCACTTCAACCACTCAAAAAACCTGATGTGACAAAGGGGTTACTAATAATTATATAAATCATATTTATTTCAAAATACAGAACTGCTTATACGGAAGATCATGTCTTATAAAGCACAGTCTGGAAAAAAAAAAATAAATCAATGGAACATTGCCAATCCTCAAATGCAGCTGCAAAAAAGAAAAGTTGATGCCCATCTTCTTAGAAAGATAAGGCAAATTTCATTATAGTTTTCAAAATAGTGTTAAAGTTAGCACATACAACAAATTTCACAAGTGTAAGGAAATCAGATGTAGACAGTCTCTTCTGAATGAGTACAGCATTACAATGATGAGAGAGAGGGTGAAAGGAAAAGCAAAGGAGAGTGGCAGAAATAAAATTACGCTGATATCATCAAGGGACTAACTGAAATTTAGAAATACTAATACCTGTTGTTCCCCAGCATTGAAATTAAATTCTTGTTTACAGATCTGGTCCTTTATTAATCCATTATGAACTAAAACAGACAAATTCTGAAACACCGACAATGTAAAACATAATAAAGTAGCAGCAGGTTAGGCCTGGAGATCAGTGTCATTGAAAGAAATGAAAAACACTCATTGCGATTTCTTTTTTATTACAACCAGGTTAAAAGAAGTTCAGTTTAAACATGGAAAAATATGACTGAATGAACTGGTCTGCTTATAGATAGCTTAGGCAATGTCCTGGTTCTGCAAAGAAAATGGTTCTAAGCAACACATCACACCTGAATCTAAATGAATACTGTTGTGGCTAGTGATCAACTAGGGACAAAACCATATAAATATGCTAAAATAATAATAATAAAAGATTGCATATACTTTTGGAAAGAGTTAATGAAAGCAGCAATTACTGAGATGCCTTAAAACTTAAGCATTACCCTCAAAGCCAAGCTTTCCAAACGTTCCTGAACAGTCGTCAATGAAGTGTGATAGAGCTCCTCCCATCTTTATCCTTGCTCAAAATACCAGTAAAATTAAGATCTTCATCTTGAATTTACATCAGTCATGTAATTTCAAACTGTTGCTATTGCAAAAGCAATTCTGAGCTGAAGAGGAATGTTAGGGACAAAGCCAGATTAAACATGTAGGCACTTCCATTTTCCTGGGGATAAGCTGTTTTCATCGAAAACCAGCAACTCTTAATCCTGAGAAGAGAACTCCACAGGTTTTGTTTGTTTATTTTTTTTAAAATAAAGGCCTGCCTATAATATACATACTATGTTTATTTAAATGACTCATTCCCTTGAAGTCTGTGAAAAGACAAAAGTAGTATCACTAAAACATTATTTTTCCTTAGAATTCTTTCCCTTTGGGTTAATTATCTGAGCTGGCCTCACACATATTACTTGGCAATCAGTAAGAGTTTTGACAAACACAATTCGAGAACAAAAGAATTGTTTTGTCTTTCTCAAAAGTCAGGTGCAAAGGTTTACACACACTGGTTTTTCTGTATACCAAAATCAGAGCGTGGCACATCAATTCAATAGAACCGGAATTTAAATCATTGTGAATTTACTATAATTTGCCAATGTTTTAGTCTCCAACTTTCAGCTTCACAGCATTCATGAATCTCTAGCTCCAATATCATCTGTAACCGTTACTCACTCGTACAAAGTGGTTTTTCACCAGAAATATCACAGAATATGGGGCTCAAGCAACTCATTTGCATAAAAGCACTGCTGACATGCAAACTCTGAATATATGTAGAAAAGCACTGTCATTTTTCTATTCAGATCCTGCTTTGAAAACGGTATTCAAGGGAACCGTCATATGTATATTAAAGAAAACGTTGCTTAGTACAGAGCTATGGGAAGATCCCACTTATACCTGCATTCTGTGAGCAACAAATTTGCAAAGGAAAAGGCTTATAAAGACCTCAGAAAGGTTCCTTCGCAACTTCTGGAAAGACTCAAAGTGCTTTGTGTGAGCAGATTATTTTGAAAAAGCTCTGCAGCTGCCTAAATGAACACAGATGGATCCTTAACTTCTGCGTGATTCCCCCCCCCGCCCCCAAACCCTCAAACTGAACCAAGACCCAAGTGACTGATTAAGTGATGCTATTCTGTCTCAATGCAACAGAAACCGATGAAGCTCATCCCAGACTCTCCTTGGTTATACTGAATCCTGTTGCTAGAACAGAAGATGCTGTAATATTAGAATTCTAATACATAGGAAACTAAAGACTTTAGGTGGTTTTGTGTTTGCTTGTTTAACAAATTACCCAGCACCACTTTTTCGCAGTTGTTCTGATGTTATCATCTCCTTTCTATTCACTGAAGAAAAAGTTTTAATACTATTCCTCTGTACCTTGCCAGCTCTAGCAAACCCAGCACTATGGTTACATATTGCATTATGTTACAAGAAACCATAGTTAGCATGAGTGGTCATGGCCAGAGAGATGAAAGCAATTTTCCAAGTAATCACCTCGGAATACTTAAAATATCAGGAGAAAATCCTGAAACTGTATTCCTTGAGGACCCAAGGCACAAAGCTGAACAGTGGAGTGACGAACTCTTAGTTGTTTGTGTTGCCTAGAAAAGTAACTGCCGAGTTCAAAACCAGCGTGAGCTTTTTCAGGATCAAAAGCTTTAGCTGCAGCTATAATAAATTGTAATAAACAAGCCAAGAGATAAGAGGGCTTGAGCGATGACAGTGATTATTATAAGAATACAACAGACTATAACCACTTCAACGTGGAAAGGGCTATTTTGAACTTTCACAGGCCAGGGAAAAGTCTAGAAAAATGTTCTAAATGTAGACTGTCTTGACGCTCAAGGCTTCCTCCTTTATGAACAGCTAATCTACTATGCGAGTTCAGCTGCAAAAAAGTAGGTAGTTTTTTTAAACCACAAAAGATGATGATCTTGAAGCATATTATAACTGGCACAGGCTGCTAGTAGTACTAAAGTACCGGTCCATACAGTCAGTCAGGTAATACTGGTAATGAAATTTACGCTATCTCAATTTTTCTTCTTAACTCTTTTTGTATTTCTTTACTTTGCTAGTTGTATGCTAAGGCACCCCAAGAGGGTCTTGTTTGACACCCACGTGCTTTTGTCCTGCTCTTACTCTACAGATCTTATTGCTTTAACTCATTTAAACAGACTGAAAGGAAGAAAATATGTTGTGTACCATGAAGACAGGAAGTGAATCAAAACCGGATGCAAGTAGTTTTTTTGGTAGATGGTGGTGAGAGAACGATGGGCAAACAGACTTTTTTGTTTGCTTTTGAACACTGTGGCTTAGCACCCTTGGATCATGATGGCAGCAAAAGGTATCACTTCTCCATGGCAAGAATGCAAATTTGGTTGTTTCCCCCATTCTCAAATGACTAACGACAGCCTTACGTTTACAGTTTGTACAATCAGAAAAGCCCCTGTGAAATGTTTGCCAAGCACTATGTGTAAACACAGCGTTATTCAAGGTTAAAATACATGGGAACAGCAGCAAAAATTTCAGACAGAGGTTTCTGCAATAAAAGCATCTCTAGCTGGGGGTATGGGATGGGACCTACTGGCAGGATGGGACCTACTGCCAGCCCGGATTCTGTTCCCCATCTCCTTTCCTCGCATGTGACAACATAACAGCCTTTGTCAACAGGCTGATAATGTGTTCAGAGGAACTGATCCACACACAGTTTTTAATCACAAGAAGCTGGGAAATCTGACACATAACAATCTGCCCCCAAACACAAAGTTATTGGTCATCTTGTGATTAAGCTTTCAATTCATTAAAAATACTAAATATGAGAGAAAACATCTATTTTGAACAGAAACAGAATGCCTTATATTTTCAATGTACAGGCTTGCTATATGGTGCCATATGAAAAAGCACTATTTGGAAAACTGTTATGACGGGACCTGACATTGGATTGCAATGTTTCTTTCTGCCTAGCTATTTCATACACTTTTATCAAGTAAAACACAAGATTTCAGTAGGTTTTGCTTCAAAGAAAACACATCTATGGATCAAAATATTTACGTTCAGATTTCAACAAAATAAACAGATCCATGGAAACATTTTCCCACATTTTTACTCAGGGCATAGAAGCAATTTAGGATTTAAAAGAATAGTCATACAAAATTCAAGAACAAAACCTACAAAGTTCATAATCAGTATATTAATAGTACCTCAGTTGTTAATATTAAACTTCAGGAATTACATAGCCTCTAGCTTCCCATGCTTTATATATTTAACACAGCAAAAGCATCATGGAAAAAAAACTTGCTCTCTTCAGTATCCTCAAACGGCTGCTTCACCACTAGTAAAAATCATTAGCATATATTTCTCAGTACGATATTCTGAAGTCTGAGCACTTCCAGAATTTACAATAATAGCATCCCACTTACAGCAGTCACAGGAGCTCCGTCAAACCGTCTTCTAGGCTACCTAGATCTCTTCCTTGGACTGCGCTGTGTAAAAGTTTCACACACACCACCATAATTAAACATCCTGAATAAAAATCTCATGTTTTTGGTACTGTTATATGCCATTCATGATCCTATTCTCCAATTCTCTTTCCCCCCAGCTTTCCCAGTGAGATCCATGCACTACGTATTTTTCATTATAGAACTCTCGTTCCAGAATTCTGTTTTAATTAAAATATGATTTTATCTACAATTATGAAGGAGCACTCAAATTAGACCATAACATTTTTTACTGCCTCCCCCCTCCTTTCCAAGAAATTCCACTCAGTGCAACTAGGTAACCTAGTTCCCTCCCTAGGCACAGATGCAAATAGATTAAAAAGTTTAAAAAGTTAAAGTATTTTGCAGGGATCGCTACTATGTAGCGCTAAAATCACACTACTGTACACTCCGCAGAAACAGCCAGGAAGCTGCTTGAACCTAAAATTCTGTATTTCTTAGATTAAGCCTTTATATTTATACGACTGATTCCAAGATTAAAAAAACCTAATAAACCCCCAAACACTACAACAAATTAAAGCCTTCTGTTTCGTATCCAAGGAGAGAACAGACAATGTACTGTTCAACTTTCAGTTGTCTTCATTTAAGTGTGTTCTAAAAGTCTGGCTCTTTGACATAAGTTATACAGCCTTTTGATAGGGCTGTTTTACTTCAAGAAGAAATCACATATGCAGATCAAGCAACAGAATCACAGTATTAACCATCAGATAACAAAGTCACCTGGGACACAAAAGCATTTTAGTCACCCATTATAGATTCACGTGTTGAGGACAAACAATAGAAGAATAGATACCATATTTTCATCATAGCAACAACGTGTTGCTACTTGTGTCCTTCTTGACAAATATTTAGGTTGAAAGAACTGCTCTCAAATTTTTTTCCACTAGCATGCATGCAATAACATTTGTGTATTATTGCCACAATCTTATATACCAAATAGATTGTGCAAAGTGCTATTGGTATTTGTGTCCTGAGTAAACTTATGAGACACACCACCTTACTGTAGAATATAAAAGCCATGATGTTATATGCTGATATAAAAAACTAACTTTAATGGCAATAAATCATGCATGAAGTTAAAATACAGGAAGGATTCTGGCTGTATCACACGAGAGGAATTTTTCCATTTGGCCTTCTGCCTCTACTTTCAGCTTCCTTTGGCATTATATCTAAATTCCCCATTATTCTTCTCTCTTTAGTAGAGGAGATTAAATTAAGCCCTTCTCAAAGCACTAAGATGACAGCATTCAACTTTTATTTTTTTCATTTTATACACAATCCATATAGAAGATAGACTATCTCCAAGCTTCTATCTATGCATTATGAGATCTGGTTTATAAAATGGCTGGGGCACAGCTGTATTTTTGGTAGTGCAGAAATGCAGTCCTCTTAAATGAAGGTCAACTGACAAGGTCTCGTTCCTCCAGCCCGGGGCCATTCTATTCAAAGATGAAGACAGGATAAGGGCCGTACAAAAACTCTAGAAGTTTTAGGATCTTCCTATTATGCTATGACTTTTATACAGTCTTCATCCATCGCTGCAGAAAAAATAACCCCCTGACTAATAAGCAGACTCAAAAGCATATTTTCAAATAGGTTTTGAAAGTTTTCAAATGGTTGCCCCTCTCTCTCTCTCCCCACTCCCCCTCCATGGGTATGTACACACACATACATACACAAATTCATCTTTAAGAACTTCCCACCGTGCATAAACGTCTAAGATGACAGACTATGCCAGTCAGCACAGACACGGGTGAGGTTCACGGCAACTACTATTTCTGCTACTCACATGTTAGCAAATATCAGTCATCCATATCCATAATGATCCCGCGGCTTTCACAGTTTATCTGAAGGAAATCTGCCTTAAGCAGCAAGACCTCTTCAGCTCTCCTTCAGCCCTCACATCTGTCCTGTTACTTCAAATAGTTGTTTTGCCTTTGAAAAGTCTACTGTCAGTGATAAAATATAAATAAGATTATTTTTTTTCCTACAGCAATCTGTTGCAAAGTAAGATCCCCTCACTGGAAAACTAGGCACTTAGGTGGCAGGAAATAAAACTGAGTAAGCCACTAAGAGCAGGCAATGTTTTGGAAGACAGTTAGGCTTCCAATGCCAAGAATGATCGTGATGAGAAAAGAAAAAACAAAACAAAACCAACACAACAAAGCGTAACAAAATTCCTCTGTTATGACACCCTGGAACTTTCTGTACATGCTTAGGAGGGCTTCACCAGTCACAAACAGATTCAATTTCAGAGACTCATCCAGTAACTTCCTTGTCTTATTAATCTGGCAGTGCTCTACTTTTATGAGAAAAACAGCAAAACAAAATAGCAGCGTCACCTTTTGAGAAAGGGCAGCATAGTAATTTTACGTGTAGCTCAAAAGGCTGGTAATAAGTACAAAACCTCACATGTTTCTATTTATTCCTGTTCTTCTAAAAAGGCATTTTGAAAATGTATGAAAAAAAACAACTATTCAAGAGCTTATGCCAGACTATATATTTCTTTCTTATTTTTCAGCTCCTACATTGACATATTCTTGGGTAAATGAATATATGCCTACTTTGAAGCAAGAGTAAAAACCCTTATCTTCTCAAACAGACATTTTTGTCAGTAGCTAGTGCCCAGTTTGAAGAAAAACATCTGAAAATTAGATAAAAACAACGACAAGGCACTACCAGTATGAAAATTGTTGTAAAAAACCACCAACTTAGCCACCAGATCTCAATCAACTGGGATCAGATATTCTAGGTAGCACGGTTTCCATTCCACAAGACAGAGGTGCCTTACTTTTGGCGATTTCATGAGCTGAGGGACGCTTCATAGAAACACAGCTAGTTTACTTCCCAGGCCAGCAGGGCTTCACAAGGAGCATCGCCACACAGCATGGAGCTGCTATTTATAAATCTCGCAAGCATCTCATGTATGCTGCAGCATTGTTTCAAGAACAAGCAAGCAATTCTACGCAGAGTCATCAGAGCTTATTAGCTCCGGCCACACGGGACCTGAACCGACTCCACCAGACCATTCAGAGTAGGCTGATGCATCTATTCCCTAATGGTCAACATTCCACAAGGCTTATTAGATTGTGTGCATTATCATGTGAATACACAGATCCAATTTTAATCTGGCGTTGGTCCCAACCAACCTGCTAGTGAGAGAAGTACAGGGATTCAAGAGACCTGCTCTAACTTTCCCAGCTGCATCCAGTGTTTCCCACATTACTGACATACCTCCTTGCCCATTCCCTTCCCTTCCCTCAGCACACCTCAAATAAGTGAAAGTTAATTACACATAACAAAAAACCCCTCCTCTTGTCATTAGGGAAACACAGTATAAGAGTACAGATACTGATGCATAGTTCCAGACAGCACTGTGTAGGGTCAACTGTAAAAAGAAAAAAAAAAAAAAAAAAGAAAATGGCAAAGAAAATATTTTTTCACAGCAAAGAACTTCTCCATATCTCCCTATGAGGTGACCTAGATTCTCAAGAAAAAGGGGATTCCCTTTTCGTATTGTATCCAGGCCTCATTAAATTAAGAAGGAATTTTTATTCTGTTTTATTGCTTTGCTGGCTTACCTAGATATGCAATAGGAAACAGCGAATGACTGTCATCTTTTTTGCACTATTATGCTTCTTATTGACATTAATTGAATTACAGGGCTTTTTATATTTGGCAAAATAAGTAACTCCAAGGAATACAGTAAGATGGAGATCCAAAAGTGCGAGGCGGGGAAAGAAAAAAAGAGAGGGAAAAAAAAATATCAGGTTTGGTCTCCAAAAAGCTATTTCTTTTTTTCTGCAATGTAAACCATAATACTTTGCACATGGGTAAAGCACAGGCATGCATTAACCAAAAATTACAGAAAAAGCATTTGTAGAAGTCTGAATGCTTAGTTATGCAAATCCTTGAAAAGAGACTTAAAAGAATCTGCAACATGCAACCCTTCATCCAAGGTCATGAGATTTGTGGGGTTATTAAGAAGATGACAGGGTTTGGTTTTTTTGTGTGTTCTTAAGAGGTTTTGTTGTGGGGTGTTTTTTTAGATGACAGATGCTCCCTATAAGTTTACTCTACTTTAGTAAAACGGATCAGCGATAGAAAGCTTTGCAGATGCTGATTAAGAGTTACAAGGATATATATTTTTCTGTATCTGTAATAGAGATATAATATTTAATTTTCAGCTGAATGTTATGAATTCAGCATTATTATATTAAATATATCCAGTATTTTTTTCTGTTAGACACACACTTCCCTACAGTATGCGCTAATGATTTTTATTATTATGCCAAGATGGATGAGATGCAAGAGAGCTATCTCTGATTTCTTCTTGTTAGAAGCCACCAAGTTACAGAAAATAAAACATCTGGAACTTAAATTTGAAATATAGTTTACGATAGCAAAGAACAATAAAAATTCTCTAGTTCTGAACCAATATTCTCTATCAATTAACATAATACAAACTGAGCTTTAAGGATGTCCTCTAAATCATGTATTTGAGGACTAGGAGTCCTGGTGACTCTGACTCTACATTAGCAATTTACGTGAAAAATATCCTCAGGACCATGAAATTAAGCTAGAAACTTACAGATTACAGAAGGCATTATGAACATTGTTATTCAGACAAAAAGCATGATTTCCACAGTATAGTTTCCTTTTCCTTAGAAGTCACTAAAGGGATGCTATCATTTAAGTTTAATGTGAATTTCTAAAGTGGAAAGAGAAAGTCTGCACGACAGACTGGCAACTAGGGGGATGCAAAGTCATTTTGTATAGTAACTTGATTTCTTTGTTCATGAGAAGCATATACAAATGAGTATTTACTTCCAAAGGATTTTTGCCACAAAAAAGAATTAACTTTGAAACAATTGGTTTGATGATATTAAGCACACTACATGATAAAACTCAGCACATATTAAAAAAAAATAATAAATCAGCTTTTCATTAATACACACTGACTGGAAACTACTTCAAGTTAAGGGAATCATTAACATGGAACAACATTAGGAAAAAAACAGATACATGATACTGGTTGGCCAAGCTGAAGTAGTTTTACCAAACTAGGTAGTGTGCAGGGTGTTTTGAGTAATTTTAGTTTCCCCAACAGGTCAAAGAAAGGGCGGTAGGGAACTGCTCTTAAAAGGGGACTTATTCTCCATTTTCTAATCCAAGTTTTCTGTTGGATATCAAAAAATATTGCTTAGATCTATTAGAGATAGGACCTCTTAGATCACTGGAGAAAGGATTTTTCCACAGATTTTTTTGTTTTGTTTTTGTTTTTTTTTTTTTTTTTTTTTTTTTTGTTTAAGCACCTGTGCTTGAAGAAAAGGCTTCAGGCATTTAAGACACTAACTAAACCTTTGTTATTTCTGTTGTAAACCCTCTGTGTCCCACTGAATTAGCTGTAAATGAGGATACCTACAGGATGGAGCTGGAGGAATTAATGTTCTAAAGCTACTGAGGAAATGTGACAGATGGAAAGAGTAAATACAGGTCTCAACCCCAAGACACATGAAATTCTGACAGTTCTGAAAGTCCAGCTCTTCAATTTCACATTATTTAACATTAACTGAACATCTGCATCACCAATTTCAACTTCAAAACTAGGAATTTTTGAGGATGACAAAATGCCTCCAGATTCACATACAAATCATATATACAGGGGAAAAAAATTAGCCAACAGATGAACAGTTGGAGCTGCTAATCTCTCAGTCAGCCTCCTCCCAAAAAAATCTTTTAAAAATAAAAATTTACATAGCCCATCCATCAGTCCAAGGAAGACTTGCAAGGCAGGTGGTCTGCATCCTGGTGATGAACCTGATGGGCCAAGACTCCTCTAACCATTGGGAGAAGTGCTGGATGCCTGAAGATAGCCTAAGGGAAAAGGGTCTTTCTGTGCCTGCTGCGGGAAGGAATTGGACAGAGAGAAGGGGTTGGAAGGTGATAACAGCTGGAACAACACATTTTTCCGCTTAGGCAGAAGAGCTGGTGGCCCATTAACTCCCATAGGATGCCACTTTCCTACTTAAAGAGATTTGATACCTAGTAGCAGTTCTTCCCCAAAGTCTCACTTTCCATAAGCATTTAAGTTTTCATTTAAAATTTTCATGCTAGGGCTGTGAGGGTGGGTGTTAGGGGTAACTTTGATCATATAATGCAGGCAGGTGGAATGAAACAAGTCATAAGGTAAGGGGAAAAACAAGAGTCTATTTTCCACAGTTGTTCTTTAAACTGCCTGTGAACGTTTGGTGCTTCTGCCGCTTGGCCTTCCCTCCCCTGCTGTGCTGAATCAAAGCTTCATAAAGTCCCCACTCTTCACAGAATGCAAAAGGAATACTTGTGACAGGCAGAAAATATTACTGCTGGCAGTGGATCGTCACTTCATCAGGGGAGAACCACGCAACCAAAAATACTGCACAATACAAATGAAATTATGTTGTCCATCCCCTGGAAAAAAATAATCTGCATTTAGCACTTGAGATCAGCAATAATTGGATGCAAAGCCTTGGGGAAGACATGAAAAATCAGAATACAGAAAAGAAAGAAGATGTGATAAAGCAAACAACACATTACTGAGGGAAGAAACGTGTCTGGACATCCAACTGCATCCAATATGCAAAATTTGCAGAAGGCAAAACCAGAACAGAAATAAAGTAGACTAAAACCATTTTTATTTTGTCTTTTCAAGTGACTTTTGAAGCACTTCAAACCTGTCTTCCTCATAGGAGGCTGTGGTAGGAGAATGGACTGAATCCCAGTTGGATACCTAGAACGTCAGTTTACTTAATAAAAAAAATACAAGCGTCAGAATTATGAAACACCCCCTTGAAATATTTCCCAAGGCAGACAAAATAAGAAGCACCCTCCTGACTTGAAGAGATCATTCAGTCTTTTCTCCCTCTCACAACTTTGCAAAGTTAGGGGATGTGCTTATATTCCTTACTGAATGATACCCAATTATCAACTATCATTAGCAAACAAAAATATACACATTTCACAATAACTGGAAACCTTTTCTAGTGTTCTGTCACCGTTTCAGAATGATCTATATCGCTGTATTTCTGTTTAAGACACTCAAAGATGAATGAAATCACTAAGTTCATGGCTTGGGTATGATTAGAATAGGGTGCAAAGTCCTGATCATTTATAAAAAAAAATGTAGCAGGTGTAAACTGGGTTTCTCAACTAGCTAAGCAATGGTGAAAATCTGCTAAGGAAAATAAGGCAGGCAATACTGACACTTGTGGTCATTTCTAGATTGCTGTTTTTCATAGAGTTAAAAACACACTTGTGATAGTTAAGAAACATGTAGAGATCACAAAGTAGCCAAGCAAATTACAAATATTCTACAGCCCTGTCCTCTTCACTCTAAATGACTAATAGCAGAAGAGCAGAATGGCCACTGGCCATGTACATAATAATTCGTAACAATGAAAATTGCAACTAAGCATTTATGACATTTTGTATTAACATATTTCCAGAATAAAGTTCAAAAGCAAATAACCAACCTTGAAAATGTTGCCACTAATCATTTTGAACTGTCAACTTGAGAGGTTCTCAACACATTACAGCTGAAATAATACCACATTTTACTATGATAAAACGGAATAATCTTTGCAAAGTATTCATGAAGTATCCAGAAAGCACGGTCCACATAAGAACATTCAGTTGACAGGTCAGCTATGATGTACGTGTTTAGTTTAACTTTCACGGGACTCGTGGCCACCAGGCAGAAAATTACCAAGCAATACACACCTGACTATCGCAACCACTCTGAATTGATTTGAGAGACTTCTGTTAATGTTGTCAAGAGAGAACTTTATTTAATGGCCCATCCTTAGGGTCTGATTTATTTTAAAACCAGTTAGACAAGATTCTACTGATAACCTCTAAAAACAACATGCAGGAAGTTTAAGTTTTTTGAAGAAAATATTCCAAACTTACACACTTTTGTTACACATAAGTACATTTTGCATAGTTCACAGTTGCCATGTGCACAGGTTATTTTAAGTAGATGTCTTAATCCTTGCATCTGCTTCTAGCTTTGCAGAACTCACTAAACCGTCAGGCTTTCCCTGGCCACACAGTAACTCTGTAGTGTTCCTTACACACACGCTGCACATCTTCACATCAGAGTAACTCCTTCTTAGTCTTAATAGATGGCAGCATTTCAAACACTAACGTTGCAGCTTCTAATTTAAGATGTAACCATAGTAACATTACAGAACATACTACTCCTTGGATCAAGAACAAGCAGTCCACTGACCCTTCACGGTGAGATTTAGCCGAAATAAAGCTCATTCCAACCTCCAGCCCAGCAAGATTACTCAAACGTCCAGGTCATATTTCCAGTACAAAGCAAGCTCTGCCCTCCTGAAACACCCGGAAACATAGAGTATCATATAAAAATAGTAAAGAAAAAAATGCTATAAAAGAAAAGGAATATCTACCTGAAACTTCGACCCTCAAAACATGCATCAATCACAGCCAGATAGAAAGTAGCAGAAAAATACAAGCTTTTCCGTACTTTTTGTAAGATGAGCAAAGATCTGTTCATCCTTTAAAAGCAAAGAATAAGTGAAGAAATTGTTCATTAAGATTTAAGAATTCAGTATTCAATTTATTCACATAGCAAGACGACATGTTCTACACATATCAACAGGCAACGATTCTGCCTGAACTTTACCAGCTGCATACAAGTGATGTTGTCACATAATTAAAAGCCAAAGCTGATGTCTGTTCCCTTCTAAATTTACTTTAAAACAGATTCCATTTAGAAAAAATGGCCCTTGGGATTTTGGTATCTTTAATAATTAATAATGAGCATTTATGGAAAAACAAAACCAGCTCTGCCCACCCCAATATGTAAACACACTACAAAAAACTTACAAACCTTAGGCGATACACTTCAGGTATAGTGAAGCAGTAGTGAACAAATTAAGTGGAAACACTATGGATTTTAATAACCATTCTGTTGAGATTTGGACTTGTTTCCCAAGTACAATGCTATGTGTCTTATCTGAAAATTCAAAAATCGGAGGCAAATTTACATGCTGATATTAAAAAACCCCATTACTTGCTTCTTTGTAAATTAACATGGGTAAATTAACTACATATATCACTTGATATCCTACTCATAGCTCAGAATGTAGCAAATTGACAATATTCCTAGTCAAACTCTGTCACATATTTCTGTACATACAGCAACAGATTATATAAAGTTCCGTATATTATATAGGGTAAGGATAAGAAAGCTTTACGTGTTTAAGCAGAAAATTCAGTAGCCTGAGTACGTATGCAACCTTTCAAAGGGCTGATTCTCAATTATTCATAAATTGTCCCAGAACAGTAAATGGTGCTGGATACAGGTGTCTCCTCTCTCACTCCACCATCCCGCTGACACCCCCCCGCCCCTTTATTTAAATACAACATTTTTTAGAGTGTAGGAGATACAAGTCTCTATTGATATGCATGTTATATTTATAATTAATATTTAGGGAATATGCCCATGCTCCTAAAATGTCCACAGATAGGATCACAGGATTTATGGAAATTGTCATCAGGATAGGAAATGCACACATTAAAAACAAGACTAAATTAGCAGAGAAAGTTAGTGTACACAGATGATTTCATTAGGAGGATATAAATCTGATTATGTTTCTACTAAATTATCAGAATACGTACCTAGAATAGTAAACCACATTGACTGCCCCGGGAAGCCTTATTTGCCAGTAAAGGATGTACCTACCCCCAATCCTACTACTTGGAGATACCATATGATAGAGCAATTTATTTTCTTTATCCTTCGGCTATTTAAAAAAAAACAAAAAACCACACCACAAAAAAAAACCCTCACAACCACCAACAGTCTAAAGAACTAGTCATTAACTTTTCAAAATAGATTGGACACACAGAGTGGCTAATAAATTCTTGGGTAAATATGCTGCTAGCTTCCTATTTTCTGAGCTATTGTGATGTTTTATTTATAACATATATTAAATATAATAAGATGCTTCGGCATAGAAGGGTCAGTCATTAAAAGCACAGAAATGAAAGGAACACAAGTTTCATTAGGACCAGAAAGGCAAATTCTATAACACAGGTATGTCTGTAACAGACAAAAGACATTTCAGATCCATCAATAATTGAAATCAAGTGCCCCCAATTCTGCAATATCAGACTTCGACCTTTACCAAGGAAGAAAGCCATTAACAGCAGAAAGGCAGCTTAACAGCATGTGCTTATACATTAGTGTCGTCTAGTTTAATTGACTAACCTAAAATTACAATAGGCAGCTTGTATAGAGTAAGCATGTGTAAAGGAAGTATGAGCAAAGTACATTTTTATTTTTTCTTAGGCACGAAGGCAAAAAAGATTTACAGTCAAAGAGAGCCAAATGGGTTAAATCAAGCTTCGGTATTTAAATGCCTATAATTCCTTTGCACTGCAGAACAGCTTTTGGAATACAGGAATAGAATGTCTAGCATTAAAAATCCCCTGGAGAATCGTAAGTTACAGTGTCAAGGAAAAGTGAAAACAGTTTGTAAAACCCCTCAATCACTCATTTAATAATCATACAATTTTTATACTATTCACCTATCATTGTGCTTGAACTGATTATGTATCATTTATCAAATAGGAGCAAGAGCCTGTAAAGCTTTCTGGCTGCCTTTGCATTTAGTCAAAATGAATGCAAACAATCACGTGGGATTCAGCCAAGCAGTGACGTTAAATTCTGCTCTGTCAGAAGACAGCATCTGTCAAAGTCCACATTTAAACTGCTGCCTGCCTGTGCAGCAGCTGAAGAACTACGGAATGGATTTTATAGACCAGAATCCTCGGTTAAAGCAGCTCAAACCCATTTCTATTACTGCCTAGCAACAATGAAGGAATAGAGGGAAATCCTATTACTGAAGGCAAGCGAACCACTACGCGCTAGCACTCCCTGCTAACATTACCATTAGAAATATGGATACTGGGGAGAAGAGAACACAGCACTGCATTGTCCGACCAGGGAAACACCAGATGTAAAAGCTCCAGTACATCGTCCGTGAACGCCAGACCGCCCCCGATCTGAACAGAAACGAGAACTACTGTCCTTTTGTTTGAAGGATGAACAAAAAGCCCCGAGACAAGGACAACACTTATGAGCAAGGAAGGTAACACAGCAACGAGCAGACAGATGGACAGATTGGATACCGTGAAAAGCAATCGCAGGAAGCAGACTGTTGGGGGATGTGCGCATGTTCGATAGCATCTTTTTTGCTGAAGTGATGGCGTGCCAAAACTATTTTCTGTGGATATAATCCTCGCACCATAAATGGCCTGACCAAGGAAGGTATGTCAAATCCTTGTGTGTGATATTCATTTGATTTGTCTGTTACCTTTTCAGCCATTACAGATAACGATCGTTCCTAATTTGCAGAGCCCTGAGATAACATGTCTCTGAACAGGCAGCAAGAATTCCACCAGCAGGTTTTCCTCTCCCACAGCACAATGTCACTGCCTTACACTTACTAAATGCATTTGCTTTCAGTCTGCACAAGGCTGGTGTAGCTGGAGAGGAGGGATTAAAGGGATAATGTTGCTACTGTAATGATTGCTTTTAACTGAGAAATTAAAAACTCAAGCCCCTCTAATATAGAAAAACCAGCTAGAAATCCTCTCAAACTAGGTCAGAATTAATCCTTATCTGAAGTAATCTTAAAGCACCGGTAAAATGGACATGATGTGACACACTGAGAGCACTGAACCATCAAAACAGACCACACGGTCAAATTACGCTATCTTAAAAGTACCTTCAGACCTTTTTACACTTGCATTTTCCCCCCACAACATAAGCAAAATGTCATCAGGCGAATACCAGCCAAGCATATACTGGCAGCGTGCAAAAGATTGGACATGATTTAAACTATCAGCAGGGCAATCAGGCACCACATTTTACAAGTAACATCAGGCTCCCCTGACATCCCAAAAGGAAACCTTCAAACAATATACACTCAAAATGGTGAGCATGTAACTTATCTCATGCCATCATTACAATTTTTGTTTAATATGAAAACACTGACTGTTTAACTTTGATTGTAAAACGACATTCCATCTAATTGCCATTCATTTCTATTTATTGTTGAAATGTAAGTACTTCATCACTAGTGGCAAACAAACAAGATGAATATTTACAGTACAAATTTAAGACCTAAATCTATAGCAATTTAATACACCACAGAAAGAAAGTGCTTATCTGCAGAATCTACCAGTAAGCTATAATAAATCATTAAATGTCAATATAAATGTGCTTTCTTTGCCCAAGGCAACGCTAACACGCAACAAAGCAACTGCAACTGCAAAGAGTTAACAAACCTAAGGACGCAGCATACAACAGTCACTGGTTTCAGACCACTTTTAAGACATTTAGAAGGTAAAGTCTCCTTCCAGAACTTTTAAAACAAAAAATTCTACCCTTGGGCAATACTCTTGGAGAAGCATGCCTAGCTAGCGCTGTGACTTTCATATCTGACATTTAAAAACCTGCACATCAAACCTCATCCCAAGCAGTGTTTTGTGCAAAAGATTAATGCAGTTTGTAAGGGAGCTCAGGCACTTTAGGTGAGGCCTAATATGCAACCGCTGCTGCTGTTTATCAGAATACAGACTCGGGCTGCCTTCTGAACTCTTCCCTCTAATTAAAGAGTTTGCCCACACAGCTAATCAAAATATGAAAATCCAGGACGTATGAATAGGAAGTCGAATGCTTCAATTTGTAAAGCTATAATTATAGAGCAGAACTGAAAGTACAAGGAACCAAAACACCAGCAGAGCACAGACCACAAATAAAAATTCAAGAGGCATTCACAGTTTATATATTTGGCATTTGATAATGCATCAGTGACTGCACAGTCAAGTGCCAAAAAATGAAGCAGAAATACTATAAATCATATCTTCAAAATACAGAGCTACATGCAACAACACACTTTCAGAGGACAAGGTGATTGTATAGAGAGACCTCTTGCTATACTTAGGGGTTTTTATCTGCTGCCAATGGTTGGTACCTGTTCGCAAGCTTCTGTGAAATGAAATTTTAAGTATTTGGACAAAAGCATAGCACTCTAACCCTAATTAAAAAGTGAGAGAAAAACAGTATTCTTATGACACTATTTGATGTTGTTTTAATACATATTGATAGCTGCTTACATTACTTTTAAACAATGCATTCTAGCATATAGTATTTTTTTAAAGGAGCAATTGCTATCACCGTATTTCAAATGCTTAATACCCGCTGTATATTTTGAAATGCTTTACACCTGAATTACAAAGAAAAAGAGACTTGTTTTTTGAAGTCAACAGTTTTATGAAGCTGTGAAACAGATGTGGGTCCTTCCCCTATCCATACAATGCCTTTTTAAAGGGCAAACAGAGATCGAAGATTTTCTAGGAAACTCCCACCTTAAAGAAAAACCAAGGAAATACGTTGGAAATTACTCTAAGTCACTTATGACTCCAGTTCCATCCTTCACTGTAAAACTTATTTTAATGTGCACAATGTAAGCAGCCTTAAAGAAAAAAAAAAAAAAAGGTTTCAGCCATTACAACTGCTTTTTCTGGGACACTTTCTCACTGTATCATGGAAAAACAGCACCTGAAACAGTTTTCAGTTTACACAGATATTTACATAAGATTCTCACTTTCACCTATTACCATATGAAAATAGGTGCACAGCAAAACACTACCTCAGTTAAAAAATAAACCCAGATTAATAGTGCAGTGCAGATTTGCTGAAGTATTTGCATCTAATAACTGCAGTTTTAGAAGTGGAACAATTCGCTGTGACAAAATTAATCTGAATTCTACTATTCCTACTACTCCACATTCGTGAAATACTGGTTTTGACTTTCTTCCTGAACTGCGTACACATGCAATGGAATGATAATTAATCAAATATTCCCACTGTTGCCCTCCAAACTGGTATCAAACAATTAATTTCCCTGAGATCTAGGGTGACATTTATGTTTGCTTATGCAGAGATATTCTTCCCAAATAGCTGACTGTTCATTTAAAACTCACTGCACACCGCAGAGAAACTAAAAATTATTAGTTCTGAAGGCAGGCTTTTAGTTTCTAAGCAGGCAATAGCAGGTGCAAGCAGTCAGATAAGCATAAGTCTTCTACATTGGGGGCTTATTTTCTTTTACTTAAGGATAATGTCTGAATTAAAGCTGCATAAAAAGAGTAGTGTGGAATTTCAGGTTAATTCTCAGGCTACATACTTTAGACACACGTGTTTAACAGCTGTAGACTGGAAAAATAATTTTTATAAAGATAGCTCAGTCTTCAGTAAGTGGCATCATTCCCAAGCAGTTTAAAAAAAATAAAATAAAAATCAGAAATACTTTCAGGGAGCTTGAGAACAAAATTTATGAAGGCTGTGTAACAGCAGAACGACAGAAAAGAGCTTAACAGGTCACAAGGTAAATATTTTGCTATTTCAGAAAGAGAACTGAGGAGCCGTGTCGCCTCTTTAGATACGCGTAGATTGTTGCAAGGCACAGTTAAAATCCCCGCTCACTTGCTCCTCCTAGCGGCGGCCAGCAAGAGACACAACTCCAACTCGGCGCAATACCGCTTCCCCCTTGCTTCCAAATATTGTGCATGAGGCGTCTTCCGCACACCCGTTATTTTGTTTATATATAAACTGACATACAGTAATTAAAATAAAGCTCAGTTATGCGTCTCTCCCTACCCTTTTGAAATACAAATTTTCCTTTACAGGAACCAGGCAAATTGAATGTTGTCCCACACATACGATTTAATGATATATTATTCAACTGCCATCTCATCTTAAATTACTTCCTTACAATGTAAAATCCTGTAATTTCCCATATAACACGTCACTTAGTTTCTAAATGCAGAAATTAATCCAAATATTGGTTTTAGAAGATAGTCAAGGAATTAATAAATTATACATTTATATTAGAAATAGCATTTTCTATGGACTCTTGTTCAAGTGTCATCCTTTCTCCTAGACAAAACCCTAGGGCTCGGAAATAAATTAGAGCAAATTGAAAATCACAAACGAATTGCTACTGTGCAGTGAAAGGTTCATTTACGAGATGATATGATCAGCTTTTAATATGCAGCATCATGAAGCTGCCATATTGACTCTGCTCTTGAATATGAAAAAAATTTAAGAGAAAATGAAGCACAGACTACTTTGGCACCTTTTCCTACAGTTACAGCTGCTGGTAACAATACTTGGAATTTCTGTACGATACCAGAATTATAGTAGTTACATATAAATTTATAGAGAAAAAACCAAAAATCGTGTTCCTCAGATAGTTTGCCAGTAACTTAGTGCTGTACAATTTTCCTTCCAGTAGATATGAATGTTCACCTAAGATCTCTGCCTACTAAAAAAATCAACAGCTTAATTCTACATCAACTGCATATGAGCCTGGCACAACAGCCAAGCGTCCCATTCAATATTTTCCTTCAATGTGGAGTAGAAGGTTAAAGGTGCCTGAAAGGTGACCGAAAATGCGTTCCCATCCGAGGGCTGTGCAGTGAGGTTACTGGACCCTGAAAATTAATTTTGACAGGTGCATCTTCTCATTGACTTTCTGAACACAGTCGGGGCCGGTGGAAACACGCCAAGCAGTGTACTGTGACTAACACAACTCTGCCATAATCAACCTTGCGCCGTCTGTCCCACCACCAATACATGACCATTTTACAAAAAAGGTTTTTAAACTGTGAGCCGTACTAGCCTCTGCACGTCAAATCAATTTTAATTAATGCCAATAAACCTTCCATCTGGTATCAAGGCCTTTTCATTCAGTCCTTCTCAAACACTGTACAAGGATTTCACAGTCGGGATACATGAAGCTATTTATGTCTACTTCACAATTTTTCCTGCTAACATGATTAATTTATTATTTTTTCTTTTTATCTTTGGTACCCAGGATGTTTAACAAAACTTTTACCATGAAAAAAGCATTCTTAAAAGCTAACAAACCAAGTCAACTTTAATCATAAAACAAGGTTGTTTTTTAGCATGAAAAAAAAAATTATCAAACTTTGTTCATATTAACATGGGCTGGATTTTTCAAAAAAAAAAAAAAAAACCAAAACCTGAAGTCAATTTTATGTTTACATCTACTTTCTCATTGTAACCTTTTATATTATAAGCATGTAAAATTAAAGATTTCTGATTTTCTTTTTCTAAATCTTTTCAGAGTGAGCCATTTGGAGACAATTACTCGACATGAACAAAAGAAAATGAATACCAAAGAATAGCAGCGGATTCAAAAAAGATCGAAAAAGCATTTTGCTTGGCCATTGTCTCATACCCCCATCATTGGATTCTTACAACATGCTTCAGTGGAGAAGACGACACTGCTGCTTTGCAAAGATGACCTGGAATACCAAAAGGTCTCTGTTTCGCACCCATCTCATTGGCCTGGTCTCTCTCGTATTTCTTTTTGCTATGTTTCTGTTCTTCAATCATCACGACTGGCTGCCAGGCAGGGCTGGATTCAAAGAAAATCCCATGGCTTACACTATACGAGGATTTAGATCCACAAAAAGTGAGACAAACCACAGCTCTCTAAGGAACACATGGAAAGACACCGTACCTCAGACGCTCAGGCCTCTAACAGTCACCAACTCCAACAACACGGATCTGTCACCGCAAGGAGTAACTGGTTTGGAAAATACACTCAGTGCCAATGGAAGTATTTACAATGAGAAAGGTACTGGGCATCCAGCTTCGTATCATTTCAAATACATCATCAACGAGCCTGAGAAATGCCAGGAGAAGACCCCTTTTCTAATATTGCTCATAGCTGCAGAGCCGGGCCAGGTGGAAGCTAGACAAGCTATTCGACAAACCTGGGGTAATGAAAGCCTAACACCTGGCATCCAAATTGTTCGTATTTTTTTGCTGGGGTTAAGCATCAAGATAAATGGATACCTTCAGCGTACCATACTAGAGGAAAGCAGGCAGTACCATGACATCATTCAACAAGAATACTTAGACACCTACTATAATTTAACCATTAAAACTCTGATGGGAATGAACTGGGTTGCATCTTACTGTCCACATGTTCCATACGTTATGAAAACTGACAGTGATATGTTTGTCAATACTGAGTACTTAATACACAAGCTTCTGAAACCAGAACTTCCTCCAAGGCACAAGTATTTTACAGGTTATTTAATGAGAGGTTATGCACCTAATAGGAACAAGGATAGCAAGTGGTACATGCCACCTGATTTGTATCCAAGTGAACGTTACCCTGTATTCTGCTCTGGAACTGGTTATGTTTTTTCTGGAGATTTAGCAGAAAAAATATTTAAAGTCTCCCTAAGCATCAGACGTTTACATTTAGAGGATGTGTATGTGGGGATCTGTCTTGCCAAGCTACGAATTGACCCTATGCCTCCACCCAATGAGTTTGTCTTCAATCACTGGCGAGTTTCTTACTCCAGCTGTAAATATAGCCACCTAATTACCTCCCATCAGTTCCAACCTAGTGAACTGATCAAATACTGGAACCACTTACAACAAAATAAGCACAATGCCTGTGCCAATGCAGCGAAAGAAAAAGCAGGCAGGTATCGCCATCGTAAACTGCACTAGAAGGACAACGCTCCCTCTGCCAGACGTACTCCATGTGCAATTTGTAAATACCGCTGAACGCATGTACAGTGAAAATGGATGAGCTTAATGGGACAGCCTTTAGTTGATCCCCATCACATAGTGGAGTCTGAAAATTATTTTTTTAAGTTAAAAAAGTATAGCTCTCGATAACACGAATATTGTGAAACTATAACCAAAAGGTTTTCCCAGCAAATTTGAGGAAAAAAGAAGGTGGTATATAAGGATTTTTGTGTTAATGTGCAATAATAAGCATGCACACTTTGGTGGTACAATTGCTGATTTATGTGCCAATAAAATATAATTGAGCATATTTTCCACACTAAAATTTTGTTTTAAAGATGCATTCATAGCTCTAGTTCTCTCCAATGTAATGATTTCTTGTTATCTAGAATTGCTATAAAATGAAAAATGAGAAACTAAGGAAATGCACAAAGGGCAGATCAGTTTTACCTTCAAATACCACATTAAAGTTACACGCTTCATTAAGGTCCAACACATTTACCAATGTCACTTTTAGTAAGACGCTACCAGTTCACTCGAAAACACTAAGTACTCTCTTAAAGTAGGTCCAGTTTTGGGAAGGTTGCTTATTTTGGTTAGGAAGGAGGGATAAACGAAATCAAAGTTCAGAAGATTGCTGCTTTGTACATCACTTTTGGAAATGCAAGTGATGTTCTAGATTCAACTGTGGATTCAACAGATTCTCCTCAAAATGCCGACTAAGTTACTTCACTCTCTAGAAGTCATAGGGCGAGCTCCTAAAATCTGGTGCCAAGTAACATTCATCTTGGCATCTTTAATAGCAGATTCAATTAATTTGTGTAATTTCCTCATGTAACTTCAAGATAACTTAAAGGCTGATCAGAAATGCAAAATGGAACTTCAAGTCTTTCACTGTAGTCTCAAAAATGTCCCATTTTGTGGAAAGAGGGAGAAAACCAACCAAATCTTTCTTGATTTTGCTCTTTCCTGCCTGCCAAAAAGAAAAAGGATCAGTCAAGTGAAAAATAGGTCTGCTGGAGAAAACTAAGCCACACACCTTACTTTATAGGTGGGGAAAACTAGGTCATGGTAAATTGAGAGTTCCAGATAGCAATATGGGCAAGAACAAAATCTACGCATTTTTAGAAATTAAAGCCACAACACGTACCACTGAAAATAAGTTGTGAGAAGTAGGTTAACCCTATTTACAGGTTTCCACTTTTTTAAACAAACAGAACTTTTAAAGTTTATTTTCCAACAAAGTTGCAGCAGAGTTGTATCAGATTCAGGTTATTACTGTTTGTCACAGTGCCAGGGTAAGCAATACCCACCTCTCATTTAGCACCAAATGATGGAACTGTGATTAGTTTTCTGTTTGACTGGGACTTTTTAATTGGATAAAATACAAATATTTGATGTACTTTTATTATTTAATAAAATTGATTATATTTATGGTCTTCAGACTTCACTTTTTATGGGAAAGCTGCTCAGGAAGAAATAAATTTCTAGCTTTAACATTACCCTTAGCATAACTTTTTTAGTGTTCCCAACTTCTTAAAGCCTAGTTTTCATACCATGCACAATACAGAGATCACAGCAGGTTTTTTTTCTTCATCATGAAAAGACAAATCATATTATTGAGGACTCTCAGCAGCCCTAAGACTGGCTGTATCCAGGATCTTACACGCATGAACAGACTGTATCACACTGGACTAGCCCTCTGAAGAAATTCTAGGAGCTTTTATTGAAGATGAGAATTTGCTTGTCACCATTTATTTATTTTTTTTGATCCTCCACTATTTTTGTCATCTGCTGTATTTGAAGTATGATAATAACACTTTTGTGCATTTTTCAAAATACCTCAAATTGTAGAAATGTCCGTTTCTGGGGAAAATAAGTGTGTGTAAAAATAACACCTCTCTACAGAACAGATTGCTCCAACTAGATTGAAAGTGCATCTACCTAGTTTTGGTGATGGCTATTGGCGTTCATATAACAGAGATGCAAGCTGCATTAGAAAAAGTCTTTGGGAGTGTTCTTTCAACACGCATTTGTCGTTTTCTTCACACTCCATCTGCCTGCTTCCTTCCAGGCCCCAGTTAATACCCCAGCTGAAAGCCACCTGGCTTAAGTTAACTATATGCAAGCTTTACACAACAGTGCAAGTTTTAGACAACCAGAGTAAGTGTTGAAAGCCAGCTACTCTCAAGGGTATTTGGTTCTGGAAGATGTACGATCCCATAAATAGCCTCTCCTCAAGTAATGCTGGCCAAGAACACAGTCCATCCTGTGGAACAGGACACTGTTCCCTGCCTTCAGCACTTTCAAGCTAGACTGTGATGTACTCTACTTGGATTTTACCAACTCCAGCTAGTCCAAAATGCTGTTACTGGCTTCTGGCTATAGTCCAAGAGGTTAATAACTAAACCTTAAATAGTTTGGCACTTGAATCATAAAGTTTGGCAGCCAAACAACCTCTTGGGTACTCCACTTCGGAACTCATGCATGATGCCAATCTGCCTGAGCTTGGCAGAATTACAGTACAATGCCTACGAGCTCAATATATCAAACTTTTTTCTAGTTAAAATACTAGTGAGGAGTATAAGATACTAAACAAAAAAAAAACATTTTTAATGCCCTTTTAAGGGTCCAACATAATTTTTAAAAAAATCATAATAAAGTTTGGGTATAAGTTCAAACTACTGTATAAATATATTTGAATCATTATCAAGACAGCCAAAGGTTACTTAAATCATTTGTATCCAAGTACTGTCTTTTTGCACAGTTTGTTACAAAACTTTCAGAAGCAACAGGGACAGTTTGTATAATGAAATATGCAGTTATGGAATGAAAGATCTACATTCCATTCTCTGAATGTTTTTACTGTTTTCTAGCTTGTGTTCAAGCTATTTACTCTACTAGAATATAAAAACAGTTCATGTTCAAAATAGTGCAATAACTATTTATATCATTAAAATCTTTAACAGGTTCTCTCACTTCCTTTCCCCATAAAGCAAGACAAAAAAAAATGCATTTTCATTAGCAACAGGATACAAGCTTGTATGTAAAAGTCTAACATGTCTGCAGTGCAGTAAAAAAAAAAAAAGACAGGATTAACTACTTCACTCATAGAGGTATATAAGTTTGCATAATATTTGCTTTAAGTGTTTTTACTTCTCTGTGTCTGCTTCAGGTTGAAAACAAAGTCATGACAACTCAAAATTTATTATAGGAAAAAAGTATGCAACATCATCAGTACCATCATTATGACAAAAAAAAAAAATCTTAGAAAAGTGAAGCCTGGTAACAAAAACAGAGACTGGAATTCTATATTTTTTCAACTAAACTTTCAACTAAATAGAAATTTACACATTGATACTAGATGACAAAAATTAAGTCCCACAAAAAATTGTTATTCACCAACAACAGAACTGTTCCTTTCACATCTCCAATTAATCAGAGATGTGGGTTATTTGCAGATCACACATCAATAGATTTGAGCATGGAAAATGCACAACTACAGGTTTTGGTGTAATACAACTGATCCTATCCCCAGCCATTGGCAGATTTCTCATGGGTAAAGTTCACGATCTGCTACAGTCTGAAAAAAAAAAAAAAAATACAGACAAAGGTACTTCCAAGACTCAATGGCTGATCTGAGGGAAAATTCAGTGTCCATTAAGATCTTCACTTAAATGTTATAAATTATTAGTATGTCCTATAAATTTAAAATTATATGATGGCAGTGATCTAAGAGAGATGAAACAGACCGGCTTTCAGGTTAGACTTACTGGAATAGCAATTTAAAGTTTGCTTTTCTTTGCAATGCAGTAATATAAAATGTGTCATTCCATATTTACAAAATATTTTCAGAATATATTAACATGTTAAGATATGCACTGTCTCAAAATACATGCTTAATCAGGCACTGGAGGGGAAGGAAGCACCTAAAAGCCACTACTTTAGACTGCCTCCCCATTCTACTAGTTTTCTTGTTACATTAACACAATCCCAATCATACTTCAATCTAAAATAACTACATAATCCCACAGTGCAATAAAATCTTATCTCTTGAACGAACAGTCATTGAAATGTGTGAAGACTTCCTATAGGAGGAGATGAAAGGGAAGATGCTAATATAGAAGCTACTATTTCTTAACATTTGCGCTATTAGCAAGAACAGGCTTGTAACTGATTTGCAAAAGCATCGGTAGTTGTTTATATATTTTTCCAATTTTAAAACCCATTTCTTAATCCCTATTTTATGCCGTCAAATACCACAAATAAATATTGGACAATTACTTAATTACTCTACTATGATAACTGCACCTATCAAATTTTAAGAGCATTACGATCCTTTTCATTTCAAATTGTTCTTTCAGAACAGCATGCGATTCAGGTGGCACGCAGCTTCACCCTTGCTGACCGCAACGATTTCAGATTGCAGATCATACCCAACAGACAGGGCACTTGCTGTGTTACTACAGATCACAGCCCATGCAGTCCCACCTCCGCTTCCTACGACTTAGCCGCTCTGGGGGGGAAGCACGGGGTGATGCAGGGAAGCCACACCGCCAGCATTGACGTGCCGCACTGTGAAAACGTAGGTCAGAAAGGAGAGAATGTTGTCTTTGCTTTGTACCCACGGCAAGAGTGAAGTTAAAGGCTTTCTGGGGTGGGAGGCTGGGGGAGGGCTGTGGAGAGCAACTTCTTACAGTAGGTCAGTTAAAAAAAGCTCTTGAATATGTCAGAAAACAGAAGAGTGAAACTAAAAACACAGCAACGGATCAACACCCCACAGGTTAAAAACTATAGGGGAGGCGCAGTGGTAAGGGAAAGTATTAAAAGTGAGGCCAAATCAGAAAGCAGGATCTGCATGTCTAGTGACAAGTGTTTTCACTTCTCCCCTTCTGAAGAAAATAAAAACCTATTAGGTAAACCATTCTTTTAACAAATTTTTTAGTTTGTGGTTGCAGTGCATGCTTTTTATTATGGCCTGAACCAAAGGAATTGCAAGACATGACACAATGTCATGAATAGCAGGTCAGTAACTCCAGAGAGTGTCTTACATATAGGACTGTCAGCACACAGTCAAACTAAAAGCAAAGAAAATTAGATCACTATTATCTAGTATTTATATTTCATTTTTGAAGAAAGCGTTAATTCCAGTCTTCATTTGTCCCTGGTTAACTCAAAAAAAATATCTAGCCTGGTACAATATGGTACCTTCCTTTCACAGTTAAATGACTGCAAAGGAATTTAGCTGAACATGGGATACGGATGAAAACTACCACGTTCCCACTCCGATATTACCATGGCAACAGTTACAAGAGCTCTCTTAAGCATTTAAATCTGACAGTTTTCATGATAACGCTAACTGGATGATAGTAATGATGCATTTTGGTTCATGAGCTAATGGCTGTATAACTCAAACCACAGGGTATGAACCATTCCCTTTGCTTTTCGCAAGACTACACTTGTGGTCAAAACGTTCTGACCAAGACTGTAACCTTGAATTACCACTCTCAAAAAAAAAAAAAAAATATGTGTCCCTCCAGCACAGGGAGTTCTGATGACTTAGAGCTTTATGTACTCCCAAAGTTTTCCATTTGAATGCTTAAGCTGTGCACAGTTGGTGTACAGTCAAAACTGAAAAAAAATCTTTGATGGGATTCTTCTCAAAGGGCTTTCATTCGCCTGGGAAGGTTTGAGAGAAGAATATGTTTTCTAAAGAGTGAACTGAATTGCTGCTGGTATCTTCTGGGTATCATTTGCCTGAGAGAGGAGGAGGAGGAAACTGGTGGTTTTGTACAACCTTTACCGGTTTGTAACCAACATACACTTTTTAAAATCAGAAAACACTGTAAGCTGCTTTACGTCACTGGAGGCCAAAGTGTTCTGAAGAATATACAAGTATGCCTCTGAGGACAAGTGCATCAGAACAAGCACATCCATTTCGTTTTAGCCCATTTAACTTTATCTAATATTAATTGACATTTCAACTGCTTAATATGAATATTTGGTGAAGCACTCAATCTGATCTCCCAGATGCTCAGTGTGGGCATAATGGAGAAGTGTCTTTTTCTTTACCTCATTAGAAAGCGAAGTGTGTGAAACACGTTTCTCACGCTAACATTTTAAGGATACCAGCTTTGATATTGTCTTGCAATTAATTCAACTGAAAAAGATGAAGAAACTGAGAACAGTGTGAAATCCTTAAAGGTTTAAAATTTCCCAAGATAACAAAAATCAGACTAGGGGAAACAGCCATGCTTGCAAGGATGTAAGACATTTATCTTTTCAACATAAAGAAGTCCTCAAGAAGTTCAGTATTCACCGTTCTTTCCGTGTTAACACTTTTTAAAGTTGAGCTCTAAGAAATATTTTGAGAATAAGAAAGATTCTAGGTTTCATTCAGGATTTCTGTGTCACTGCCATCACTTACAAAAGAAGTGTGAATTTAGTACACGTGAAAAAAAATAATCTACGTCATAACTTAACCCTGTTGTGCCATAACATATAGGTTGATGCAAGATGATGACACAATAATGAAACACTGGAAAACACCATCTGTGACTCAGTCAAAAATTTAGTACTGCCACTTAAAGCAAATGCCAGTCTTTTTATAGGCTTTCCTCCAAAGTCCACCTAGGCATTGATTTTTGTAGACATAAAAATTCAACTCAATTATCCAAACTTCTGAATCAAAAGAATAAACAATTTCCCATTGTATCATCTTTGAATAATTTAAAGTATTGCATTTCATTGATTGTTTTTTTAAGGTAGAAAAGGCTAACATTTTTACATCCCAATAATTTAAAGAAAAAAGATTACAATGCAGTGGTACTCTTAACGTTACTTAAGACTCTAAAATAAAAGTAAATATCATATACATACCTGAGGGGACAACTAACATCTGTTCCTCAAAAAGCAAATTACAAAGCTTATAGTGCAAGCGCACTGAGGCATAACAAAGGGGAAAAAAAACCAGAAAACCAACAAACCCACAGAAACCACATTGTTCCTATATAAATGCATCTTCAACAGAAAGTATTTTCAAGAACGTCTTTATTAATGTCATGAGAAAATTCTGTTTTTCAAACCTGAAATGATTTTTAAAAGTTGATGCAGCAGATTCTATCATTTCACCAAATTTGAGACAGTTTAGCTATTTTGGAAATAAACCACATTACTTAAAGCTAATCTTCCTGAATTCTCAAAATGGTAAAAAAAAAAAAAATATCATTAGGGGAAGAACGATAATCACAATTCTTTTACTTTACAAACATTATAATTTATTCAGATTTAAAACCCACAGTAACTATTTCACACTATCCAGCCGTGAACTATCCCCTTTTTAAAAGTAGGCAAGTTTGCTTGTTACATCCAGCAAAGGTATGATTTTCTTTCTAATCAAAATTCAGTTGAGAAATGAGTGCTGCAAACAAGATATCCAACTTTAATCAAAGTTAGAAAAGGACTTCTGCCAATAATTCGGGGACTTTAAGCGTGAGTAAAACACAATGCTGTCATATTCATTAAAAAAAAAATGCACTGTCTGGGTCCCTCAACCATTCATTAATTTTATTCCCTTCCACCATTTCCTCATTTTCTACTAGTAGAATTTAAACAGTTCAAATGATTTATTGTCCAAATTTCATGCTAGCAGGGTGGAATAGAAAAACTAGAATAAAATACACAATTACATTTCTTCCCTAACCCTCCTCCTATTCATCAAAAAACTTTATACACATGAACACATACTTTCTCTAACTAACATCTTCTACACACATTCCAGAAATCGAGCCTTTTTGAGAAACACTACCTTTATTGCATGTAAGAGTCCTTATGACAACCAGTCAAATATTAATATTTTACCTCTTCCAGTTCTGTAAGAGGAAAAGCATCTATGAATCCTGTATTAAAAATTTTTCATTGTAAAAGATTTTACACGCAATTGGGGTCGTCCCCCCCCATTTCTTATCACAATATTCTCTTAGACTTGTGAGCACCAGAAGTACTAATGTAATTACTTGGATTCATATCTTGATTTACTCATAGAACAGATGAATCCTAGAATGTTTATGACAAAACCGATCATCATGAGCATTAAATGCCTTTTCTTTTTTCTCACCATCCACGTACAATGGAACTGCAGAAAGCAGTACATGCTATCATATTCTAGCTAGGATATAGCAAAGTGCTTTTGTACCAGGTTAAAGTGCTCAAAATAAAATACTCACTGTCACAGTCATAGCTGGCCTTCACACTGTTTATCATATACAGAGGTATAATGCAATGTGCTGGATAATTTCCATTATTTTCTGTGACACTTAAAGTGTCTTGGGCAAAAATAGCTTTACATATTTGCTGAACATATTTTACACTGGATTTGCTAGTTACTTGAAGTGAAAAATGATCACAATGAGATGTGTTGCCACAGAAATAAAAACTGCCTCCCACCACGGCCAATTAAAAAATTTGGCATTTCGCTGGTTTCAGGCGCCAATACAGACACAAGAATCCATGTTCATAGTTTGCCCCTGGCTTTTGGGAAGTCAACAAAAATAGAATTAATTTTATAATGGTCAACAAAGGTTTCTTATCTTGCTGTCCTACTTACCTCTGACAACTACCTCTTCACAGCTAAACTTTTTCTCAAGTTATCAAAAAGATACATGGCAACCCACTAGAAGAAAATCTCTGCAAGATGCAATATGAAAAAACTAAGCATTTTTCTAAACAAACCCCATAATAATCTCCCTCCCAACCCAAACACTTCAAGAACATGCTCATGATGAAACATTCTCCCTCAGAGAAATCTCTAACCGGTCCTGTTTTAAATAAGTGAACATCAACTCTCTAAAGATCACTTTTTAAAAAAAACATTCAGAAGAGATGACAGAAACCTGTCTAGTTCTGATAAATACCAAACTACGGTTTCTGAGTTTTCTATACAACATTTTCAAAGCTGACTAATAAGCTTGAGTCCTTTAGATGTCATCAGAAAATTGGTCATATATTGCAGACCAACTCTTTCCTTAACAGTGGCATAAGATGCTACTAGACCAAATCAAACTGACTTGTTTCAATAGTTTGCCAATGTACCAATACAGATTTTAAAAAATCCAATAAGTATAAATAAATGTCAATTAGGATCTGTTATTACCAATACTCCCTCCCGAAACAGCTGATAAAATTCATCCAACAATTCACAGAAATGTTGCCTGAATTTCCCCGTTAACTGAAAAATGTAAGGACAGAACAGAGAAATTCACCCATACAGACTCAACTATAGGGATGTTTTAATCTGTGACTATACTCCCTATGCAGTATCGGAGTAGAAATTATCAATAAATTTACTGTGCTGCTGCTAACCACCTGAAATGAAAAATATAAAAAAAACCAGCAGAAATACTTTGCAATTATTGTCCATTATTCTAAACTTTTAAAATTGAGACACTTCAGTAAGTGTTACATAGTACATCACTTTCCATTAAACAGAGGAATAACAGATGCAAAACCAAGAAAGCCACACTTCTGGGGAAATACGTAGGCAGAACAAGCCCCAAAGACATTGTAAGAGAAAATATTCTGCCCTAAGCAGCTTATATAAGTAAAGGAGGGGACGAATTTTAAGTGGTAGGCTTCAATTGATCAATTTAAGTACTGGAAACGAGTGTTTTTCCTTGTGTAATGAAAATTGAAGTGTGAAAGGAGTGATTATGCCCTAAAATAAACAATCACGCCATTGAACATTCACAGCAATTTAATTTCCTATTTCCTTCTCACCTTAAAGACCCCAAACATGCTACGTAAAATTGAAATCAAAATCAACTACCCTTGGGTTTGCCAACCAAACTAAAACCAGAAGTTAAAAAGACCTGTGCAATGTTTTGGGTTTTTGGGGGTTTTTTTTGGTTTTTTTTTTTTTTTTTTTGTTTTTTTAATATGCACAGAACAACAGCATTATGAAAATTTTAAGAGATACTGACTTTACATGAAATCCAGAAGATCTTGAACTGTGCATGCTAGAAAACGCGCAGTCTTTACAGGCTAGTTAATAAATATAGTTGTAGTTCTACATAATTTACCCATTACTACCTGGACTGAAGAGCGAAAGTTTAATTTTATTCATGGCTCTGATTCAGATCAAATCTGTAATCCTATGTGAGCTAGTACTGAAGATGCCCACAGCACTAACAAATGGGACCTCAGCAATGAGAAGCGGGAAATGCATATGACAGTGCAGGGAAGCTGCTCCCAAACTTAATGGGCTAACCAATGATCTAAAGGTTTACAAAGATTCAAGTAAAGGTGAAAAGTCAAAGCATATTAATTTAAATGCGTTAAATTCCCACATGAATTTTCTAATGCAGGAGTAAATTGGCCTTCACTCACTGTAGGCCACGGAAAATAAACCACATCTGACTAAAGTCATTTTATTCCTAAAGACATCACCCGCCAGTGGCAATTTTATGCATTGTAACTTATGAATGTTGATGTTGTACACTTTGGTAATTTGCCTTAATTTGCTTGAGTGCCTTGATCTAGATATAGCCTTAAGGAATACTTGTATATTGCCATATTAGATTGCATCATCCCTTGTATTAAGGAGAAAAGGTTATTTCTGAATGGCAGAACTACGAAGCACTTGCTTCAACAGGAAAATGGAGACAATAACCAAAGACTCTTAAATTGCTAATGACCCCTAGCCACGCTCAGGTAGCAACGGCTTCAGTCTGGAAAGACCTGAGGTGTTTAATTACAAATGAAAAATAACTTAAGATTTATCCTTTAAAATAAACCCTGTATTAAGGAGCTCAGCAGCTGCCAGAGAATGCTGGGAGGAAATTCCAGAAGACCCTCGAGTTCCTGAAGGGCACTAACTAAGACTCAAAGGCTACCAAGAAGAAAAAAGGTCGCAAAGGAAGGGTTTTTTTACCCCCTCGAAAGCTACAAACAGCTATTGAGCTTTGATTAACATTTGCATGAATGTAAAGGCGCTTCCAGAAGTCTGTTTGTCACAAAATCCCTAAACATGATGGGAATCAGGAAGATCTGATGCTGAAAGTGGCAGGTAACTTATGAACTTAAACTATTAAATAGCTCCCAGGTCAGCAGCAGGCTGGAGGCTACGACAGCTGGATGACAGGGTACAGTGGTTAAGAATCAGTTTATATCAAAGAGATAACACATGTGAACACTGCTAGAAAGCACGCGGGGTCCACCACCATGAATGTCTCCTACAGCAACTTTCTAATAAGGAATAAGCATGACTTCAGCCAGGCCTTTATCAACAGAAGAGAAAAATATTAAAAGATTAATCAAAAAAACTGAAAACTAACTGAACATAGATTTAGATAAGCATATACCATTTCATGTAGAAAGGTTCTAAGTTTTAAATATTTTACAGTGAAAAACAAAGAATTCAAAAGTGAAATACAATTCACATAATACTTGAATTTACACTGAAGTATAACAAATTCACTACAGTTCAGTGTTACAGTGATCAAACTATTACTAAATAAAACCAGACTACACCTTTGTCCTCCACCAAGATAATGTCACAAAGCACAAGAAGTTTAAAAATAACTGAGAGCCCTCCCTCCCCACCAAAAAACACGAAACCCCAAACTTAAAGGCATAAATGCCTTTCTGTAATGTAACTAGAAGCAAAACATCCCCCCCCGCCCCCCCCGCCATCATCTTCAGACTTGCTAGAGAATCTTATTCTACTTCCTTCACCCTTGAGAAAGGAAAACATCTGCCCACCCCATCAGCTTTTAATCTTCTTATGGATAGAATTACTTTAGGGACCTTCTGGGGAATGTGGTAGGAGAGAAAATTGTCTAAGCCTACTTGAGCAAAAGTGAGTCTTTTGTTTAAAAAAAAAAAGTAAAAAATATTCATAACATATTTTTCAAAGCTGTGAACATTCTTTAGTTATGCCACATTTATGAAGTATCAATATATCTCTATGCATTTTAATATAGTTTAAATATGGCTTCACTAAAGAAACATCACTTTACTGAACATAAGGCAGAAACTCCTAGAAGTTTGCCAAATATTAAATGTCAGGTTTATCAGTCATTTTCATTCCACTTATGAGAGGCATCAGAAAAAGTTACATTATTTCCTTAAAGGTATGATTCTTATTCATAACTGAGAACTTTCACAAATATTAGTATCTTAGTAACTACTGTTTAAATTTAATGCATTCTTGATCTTAACCTGGAGGATGCTGAGTACTTATTATCTTTTATATTCTTTTCCTCTCAGCTCCATATAAAGATGTTATAAAATAATACTTGAAAATATTTTCCATGTATTGTAAATTTCCATCTATAAAAATGTTACCTGCATATGGATTATTGTTATGGTACTCATTGTTTAGAAAGATCTAATACCTACATTCATATTTGAAAGAATTACAATACACACTGATAATACAAGCCAACTACAGGCAGCTTTCCAGACAAGAAAATAAAAGGACATTAAAAGTCCTGCTGAGAACTGCCAGCGGAAGGAATATAAGACGTATTGAATATGTGATTTTCTTGTACAGTACAATAACATGAATATGAAAGCTGTCCATATTAAATATTTAGTACATCCAAACAAAGGTGAGCAAACTGCCTGATTAAGATATTCTTTCAGTCTGAATGGCAACCGTAACAAGCAAGTAAATACAATTTTCCACATATTTCAGGTATGAAGAAGCAAGTTGATTTACACCTTCAAATTTCATATATAAAACGAGCCAACTATAACACTACCCTTTGAAACCAGATGTAACATTACATTACACCACGCAGTCCCTTTAGATTTTTATCTAAGATAGCATTATCATCCATGTAGTACTCTAACATGCATTTTACTACTTTAATCTGCATTTCACCTGCTGTTCATGTCCAGATATTTTTGGAAGCTTTTTCATGGCATTATTGTCCAAACCTAACTACACATGTGAAACCTACTATAAAATTATTGGTTTGTTACAGCATACGGTGTCACCCTAAAACAGAACAGATTTTATAGACCAATATGAGGTAGCTATATATATTGTGTGTATTATAATATATTGTATATATATTAGCTACAAATATGAGGCTTAAGCCCTCAAAGCTCTCTCCATCCAGAAGTCTTTTGTTTTACTTAGTAAACACAATAAAACACAATTAATCAGGCAGGTTATCTTTTTAGTGACAACTGAATTCCATTTTCATTTCAGTAATACTGCAATCTGTCTGTCTGATTTACATCAACTGCTCCAAAGACAACTAGCAAGTAGGACTGATGAATACGGCTGTACGACATACCCTCAAGTCTCCTTATTCCAAAGTAAAAGGAGAGGGGCTCCCCCCGACACCTCAGGAAACAGATTTGTTAGCAGCATGCTTCAGTAACATTCCCTCCCTTCTTCCACAGTAGGTTTTGAACCTACTTTACAGTTTCAATAAAACCTATACAAAACTTACTGCCTTTGTCAATTTTTATGAGAATTGCTGGCCAGGGCAATGAAACCCTCAAATTACTGCTCCCAAGGAGGGAAAGGCAGGTGGTGCTTTTCCTCTGTCTCCTCAAAGTGGCAGCGCCAAGCAACCCAAAAGCAAACATCTCCAACTCCTCAACTGCACATCCTTCCAGGTCAAGGGAGTGTATGAGGAGATACCCACTTAGGTGGAAGAGAGACTTAAGTGATTCTAGAAAAAAAATACACTACCTTTATTCCCTATGAAGAAACCTACAATTAAAAAAAATATTCTAAATTAAAAGTACTATGAATTTACAGCAACTAGACTGACAGTTAACTACAAGCAATCTTATCACCACATCACTTTGCTTAGTCACACAAAATTTTGCTTCACAGTTTAACTGAATTTTAAAAGCATATCTGCTGCTTATGCACAAAACCCTTTACAGAGCGAAAATGTCGCCTGCTTTTAACCTCAAAGAGCCAAAAAAGCGAGGTATCTGAATTCCAATAAGTCCTAAGTCTCCTAAAACAGAAAACCAACTGAATAGTTCAACATCCTAAAACTTAGTTTGCCAAACGCAATGGCTATGTGAGGTAAAACAAAAATGTGCTTTGTTTATATTCATGTCGTATAAAATCTAACCAGAAGTTTTATAACCTACCTAATCAAAACATGTATTTGTAAAAATTCAGTTGTGCTCAAGGTTATTTATCAACTTCTTTCAATTTACCAACTGCTTTAGATAAATTTGACATTTTAAGTACATTGGACTTCATTATTTGAAATAGTAAGTACTGAAGATCAATATGTTCATATAGTAGGAAACAAGAATCTGAGAATTGCTTTTACACCTAAAAAAAATCAGAATTTTTTATCTCAAAGACATTCACGGTCATCCTATGCAATTATCAACTCACCAAGATTAGAAAACAGATGTGTTTTTTTACCCAATTGATATCTTCAGTGTTAAGTCTGAAGTCCTATATATATGAGGTTCCTGTGACTTAGCAAACACTTAAACCAAAACCCTCAAGAAAATCCTTTTGGGAATAAAGACAGACAAAACAGAAAGTGGTGAATGAAAATTAAAACAGACAATATATTTGTCAACGCTTACCTACGTGCACTTTCATACATACGCAGGTCTCCCCTTAACTCACTTAGCTTAGCTGAACAGCGTCTTTAAGAGAGTTTTAGATTAATAAAGACCAAAGAACCACCCTTCCAGCAGCAGCGATGCAAGTAGCTTCCACAATAGCATATTGCTCAGTGAAAACATAAATACAGCTCCAGATGGCAGCTCCGCAGATCGCAATCACAGGTATATTCCGGAAGGTACGATCAGTACTGCCTAAATGCTACTTGAGTGAGCCGTAACTAATGCGGAGTTCATTATATAGTCTTTACAGTCATTTACCTAATGAGAAAGCCTACACTGAAACAGACTGTATTCAGGACCACCAGTAGCCAGCCTGAATAAACCAGGACTTTGCCTACAGATTGTCCTAGCAAAGATAAAACAAAACGCATTTAAACGTTCTGAACATGAGGATGCAGATGCAAGAGTAACAGCATGTGGCTGCCTAAAACACAGGCAGATGAACACCTGGATTGAGATGGACGAAAAAATGGAAATAAAATCACATAAAGTTAGAGACCAAAATATAGTCAGCCTTAATCAATTACCTTCCTAAGTGATGCAAGAAGGAATTGCCTTAAAGACCTATTTTGCTATTCTAACTGGACTTTCTCATCACACCTGTGAAGAAAGTCTGCAACACTGAGATACCCTGTGGTTGGATTCAAACAGCCACATACTGAAAGTGAGTTCAATATAAGCAAAAAAACAAACGACAAAAAAAAAAACAACACAAGACAAAACAAACCCACAACTGCAAGAGGAAGGAACGGAGGTGAACCTTTAAAACAGCAACTCCACAACAAAGTCCACAAATTGAAACAACAGTCCTTAAGAACACTCAAAGAGGGCCTTGACAATAAGGACAAAGTACAGAATTTACAAAAACAGAAAAACTCAGGAGAATTTGCTCTGGCTCAACTAAGCAGTATTAAGCAGCATGAGTGAGATGTACATCAGACTGGACTTTGAGGCATGTTCCTATGGATGTTGCTAGGGTAACAATCAAGCTATCCAACTTTCCAAGCTCAGAAAAAGGTATGACTATGACGATAAGTTGCATATAAGCAAGTACTCAAAGCAGAAAACTTGTTTCCACAAATAATGAATTGTATCTTACTCCATTAAGAGCAAATCAAGTAGTAAAGTGTCACATGGCCTAACGAAAATGGTGTAACCTCAACAACTGAGCAGAGGGGGAGATCGTGACTGGGTCCCCTCAGATTAGTTACACAGATGACTCAGATGATCATGAAACACTTGAATTGTAACTTTGATTTAGTTACTGTATCATGAATTGCAAACTGTGTTAGAAACCTTCAAAACTGCGTTAAAACTCTTACTCAAAGACAGTGGGATAGCTACCCATGTGATTATTCTGGCAAATGCAGATAAACTTTCAGGGAGAAGAAGGGATGTTAAAGTGAACTACTTCCTGGTCCCCATCTGGCACATGGTCTTTCCTACTGGATCCATAAGACCTTTATACTGCCTTCAATAGTTATGAATAAGTTACGACACTACACAATAGCTATATTGTTCTTTCCCCATTAGAAGAAATTTAACAACAACCTGTCAGTTGAAGACGCAGCTATTACATATTCAGTAGATGTCTGGATATAGTTTGTAGAGGGAAATATATTGACAACATTGTTTAACATACAAGCTGTGTGAAGCACATGATGTTTGACTGTTCAGAACAATTAGGACAAAGTATAAAAATCTGTAGCTCAAGTTCAGCTGGCATCACTGAGCAATGCCCTATAAAACTTTCATTAATAGATACTACACATAAATCTTAAGACCTGAGAAACACAAATTAATTTAAGCACCTATATAGCATTCAAGCAGAAAGCGGACATCCAATCCAAAGAACACAAATGAAGTTTCCCAGACATTTTTATTTCGGGTCACATTTCCAAATGAGAGTAATTCCTGAACCATTCATAAAAGATCTCAAGGGACACCCTTGAGTTTCTCAAGGGACACTCACAGGGCTAGCAACTCAACTCACATCATTCAGCTTTAGGTCAAGACAGGTCTAGCAAGTCATCTTAAAATTCATACCAAGGATTTTCAAGGCTCTCAAGCTTTTTGTAAGTAAAGCTCCCTGGACGTCTAAACCTCCACTTCAATGTATACTGAGAAATACTTCAGGTTCTCCTACTTGGCACTCCTCCCTTTGAACCACTCAAGGACCTGACAGGCATGCCACAAGCACACTTAGCATACTGACACAATCCAGTTTTACACAGAACAGTGACTTCAGACACTTTCATTCAGCAATGAAGCTAGATGGCTCTGGGTCTTGCTCCCTCTTTTGTTCCGTAGCATACCAGGCAACACAGCAATGCCTAACTTACAGATGTGTGACAACATCCACTTCTTCTCTTGAATTTGCAGTTCTTAGTCTCAAATTAAAATAAAACCTATTATGAAGAACAGAACAGGCAGTTCTACTGTATAACGCGATACAATGGCAAGATATCTTGGCACTGATGTACATGATTTGCAGTCGCTGAGAAAACGAGTGCAGCATTGTTCAACCTAACACGTTTTCTTGAAAGCGGCATTCGTACGTGATTTTCCTTGGTCTCTATCAGCTTGACTACTTACACTAAAACTCTTTAAGGGACAGTAACTTATTTAATGTTTGAAACACGACTGAAGCAATGAAATGCCAACCACTGAAGTTGTTGTGTGGACCTTAAATATGAAATACAGTAATAGTTCTTAGGAAACCTGGTTGCATTTCATCCACTCTAATGAGAGTAATATAGACACACAAGGCTGCCTATTCTGTTACCCCAGAGCAGTGTAAGGTTGCTGGCAGACTATTCTGCGGAAATATCCGGTTCTCCAGCTGAAGGATTTTTTGAATTAGTGGTCACGTCCTAGCCCTTAACCCTCATGGACCAAGAACCTCACGGTTATGTCTGAACTACAGTTGTAGATAAATATGATTAATATGAAAAAAAACCTTACAAATCCAATAAAAACAAAAGTCTCCACCCCCAGCATCATCTATGGGACACACTTTTAACAGACAATTATTAGTTTTCCTCATCTCTTCTTGATGGTTAAAAACTGAACAGCATGCACACAGAGAGTTTACACAATGCTGCTTGGCCTGCGGAGAGGAGCGGGGGCATGGGCAGGCTGGTGTCACACTCGCGCTGAGAATAATGACTGGCTTATGCACAGACTGCAGGAAAATTATGCTCCGCTTCAAAGCCCGTTTCAAACTCTTTCAAAGAGTCTGTTGTTTTGTTGATTCCTCCCTCAATACCACTGCTCTCAAATATTTTAATGAGATTAGGACATGACACAGAAAACCAGTGACGTGTGGATAAGTAGTTATATCTCTCCTATCTAATATTTAAGATGTATTAAGTTTTTATTTGTTTTTTTAAAGGTAAATCGTGTTTATCTGTATATTGAGAGACAATGTCCAATTCCACCATAGGCTTCATTTCGAGTTTGGGTACCAAATCACAATCCTAATTCCTCACCATAAATTAAAAAGAGATCTTGTGAATTTACCTACTTACACAGAAGCATATCAGTTATCTGAAGTCTTTTATATTAAATATGTGCATATAACATGTTGATTGCTTCTGCCCCAACATGCTTCCTCTCCAGTAGCCCAATCTTTAAGTTGCCAGAAACTTGGATTCCCCTTCATTCTACTACACGCTAATCCTTTGAAAACACATCAGAGGTTAAACAACTCTCAGTTAAAATAAAATCACTGAAACTATACCATACCCAAAGATTTTGAGGCCGATAACAGCAAAATTCTTTGATTAGTTAATGCTCAGAATCTGATACTGACCACAAACTGACGAAAAATGCTGGTGACTTTAGAGGTGCTGAACCAGTCCTCCAATTCTTCTGAAATTAAGCCTGCTTGTACAGTGGCTTACACTTTTTATTAGTATTTTTCTGTCAGGAGTACGGAATGTATTTGTTTCAACTGAAGTGTAATGTATTTTCTTTAATTACTGATAGTCTCATGTTTATAGCCAGGGTAATTTTACAACTGAGAGACTGTTGTAAAGCCTGGCACTTTTACACTGGAAAGATGGATGTTAATTTGTAGGAAAAGAATTATCGCTGAACTCAGAAGAACTGAAAACTTTCATCGAATTTCCTCCTAGAGATAGAACTTACATGTTTGAATACACTGCAGAAATTTGCATTTAAGTTTGCTACAAGTGAAGTGCCCCAACTGAAACCCTCACTAACCATACCGATTCTTCAAGTGTAGCCCCAAACTATCTGGTAAGGATAACATCTCAATAGCTAAAAGAGCTGTTGTATCCACCTGCCTACTGAACAGTAAGAGAGAGAAACGCCAACAGTATTTCTGGCTGCTTATGAGTGCAGATGATCAACGACAGATTCCATTACTAGCAGCAAAAAGAAAAAGGCAAAGGAAGCTTCTAAGCTTCAGCAGCCGTGAATACTAAAAGAAACCAGCAGGTAAAAACAGGAAAGCTTTCTAGCAATTAGGAAAGGTAACAAAGTAATTTCTACAAGGGCCTATATGCAGATCATATTTGCTTGCACACAAGTTTATAACCACACTGAATCACAGCTCATGACCAGTCAGAACTCAGGAAATCATTCCATAGAACTCCACAGGTTATCACTCTATTCCTTTCTTTCATATTCAAGTAATGAAAACTTAAGAAAAAAACCACAAAGATTAATAAAACCAGCATCACCATGACTATTATTGTCATAGAGAAACACATATTATTTGCATGTGCAAATGTGCAAAAGTCAATCCAAAGCATGCCCTCAGTTTGGAAGAGGATACACGTTAGCACCAATCCATAAAAGCCAGCTCTCTCAGACACTCACAGAACAAGCAGCTTCTCCCGTATCCTGTCATAGGTGCCGATAGCTAGTTTGTTCTGATCTCGACATCTCAAGCTATAGTAACACTTTAATACTTCAAATATTCTAGTTACAGAAACCAGCAGTCCAAAATTCAATTGCATTATATATAAAAGGTCAGACCCACTTTCCAGGCTTCCACTAGATGACACTGGCTTAGTTAACATTTCTCTTCAGAAAAGCAGAAGGCTAATGCCCTGAACATGTCAAATTTACACAAGTAAGAAAGAACGTGTTGAGAATATCAGCTTAAGATTCTCTCTCAGCATTCCCTCACACCCTGCATGGTACAAAAATACTAGCGTACTTATCTTCCATAGCTTTTATTTTATCTCTCTCAAATGGTAAACTTCCTACTTAAAAAACAGAAGTATCCCTGCTACGCAGAGGATTGTGCTTTGAAGTGAAGACTGCAGGTAGACCTGCAGGTTTCTAGAAGTCACATTGCACAATTTGCAACTGCTGGGTAACTAGCTAGCAAGAGCTACCACCAATATCTTTTTCGTTTCCGAAACATCATTAGGCAAACAGAAGGTGCCACAGGTATTTAAAAAAGGCTTTCTGAGGGAGCTGTCCTGTTATAAACAATTCCAGGTCCAGAATAATGAAATCATGCCTTCACAATAAAAATTCATTAAATAAGACAGTTCTTCCTAAGAGAAAGTAAGTGTGCCAATTAAGCAAAAACCCTGTTACAGGGAAGAACTGCCAGCAGCACAAGTTATTTTAGCTGACATTACTTCAGAAAAAGCCCACCATTCACCATCTGTTCTGGCACAAATTTTGAATACTAAGAAACTTTCCAACATCACTGATGAAAAGAAAGCAGTCAAGATGCAGAAGTTTTTGTTTTGCTGTTAAAAAGAACAAGCAGCAAGAACAAACACAAAACAGAAGTTTTGCACATTTCATAAAAATCATTAGAAAGAATTACAGTAAGGCAGAGTGCAAGTGGAAGACATGTAGAGAGTGTAACATGAAACAAAAAGCTTCTTATGAATTTTACGTGAGTGGGTCATGGTTTGCACTCCAGGTAATAAGCACATGTCTACAAAAGTTTTTTCCAATTGCTAACAAGATCAAAACTTTTGGAAGCTAATGGCTCCATCAACCTTTTAAAAGAGAAAGCTAACTATCAAAACAAAGTGTTTCATTCAGACAAAGAAAATAAAGGACAATGTGTGACAAGGAAGCCAAAGGAATCCCTGTAAGAGAGAGAACAAAAGTCAGGGCAGATGGTATTACCAATAATGTTGAACCCTCAAATGAGCCACCACACTAGGATGAAAAAAATAAATAAATCTCTTCCAACTTGCAACTCATAACCAAAGTGGAAACTAGAGCAAAAATAAGAAGATACAAAAAAGTGATAAAGAATGAAGATAAAATAAAATGCATAATTCATCCATCTCAAGGCAATATTTATAATTTCAGAAGCAGTAAGAAATTCTTAATGCCCTTCTCCAAACTATTGGTGAGATCTCACTTAGAAGACTTCATGAAATTTTACTTCTCCATGCTCGGAAAAAAGATTAATTCTAACTGGAATAATTAGAGAAAGAAAACTCATGTGGGAACTGAAAGATTATTTCATGATAAGATTTGTTCAGCCAAGAAAAACAAGAAGTTTTATGAGAATATGACTGCTCTCACTAAATACTTTAACGAAAAAAACCATCATAGGTAGCTCCTCTGTTTCTTATAAGTCAAGGAGAACAATGACATAAAAATGAACCTTTCGAATTTCACCATTCATCTGGAAATCAGAGGTCTGAAGTTTAAAGACAGACTCTAACAAAGAGCTACCTAACACTTAAACTCCCTTGAAATGTTTGATGAATTCACAATAGGGATTATACCAATACTATGAGGATAGCAAAAGACACCATGCAGGAAGAATGCAATTCCAATGCTATCCTCCATATTCCAATGATTTGGCAAATGAATATCATGTACTTTTCCGTTAAACCTCTAGGGGAAGAAGTTACTTTCCCATTGCCTCCCTCGTTTTGTCTATCATAAAAAAATAGGAACGAACCATCAAGAAACCCTGAATAAAAGCATAATATGAAATTTGCTAACTGGTAGGAGATTAAGTATTCTATACAAAACAGTGATCTGAAGATTATGTGTTAAAATTATGTGGTCCATCACTGTGACAAAGTTTAGACAAAAACAGATAAAATTTCTGTGCCACAAACTTAACAGATTTATTTCTCCCCCATCTGAAGCAAAGTCAGCATGTCATCGCAATTTATGAATGAGCTGAATATTTAGGGCACCTTTTTAATAGTCTGGAAAATAAGGCTCCAAAAATCCCTTACAAGTTTTCTTAGAAAAACGCTAAATGACAGATGGAGTTTTAAGATTTTTCATGACACCAGATGATGCTTTATGCGTAGTCATGCAATACCTCTTAAACAGTTATTTCAAAAAATTAAAGTTTATGTTGCAAAAAGATTTACTAGTAATTTAATATCAGTTATGTTTTCCTTCTTAATGGAACAAACTAGCAAGGATAACCCTACCTCAAAACTCTAGGTAGTATGCTGAATACATGAGCTAGGATTCCTAGAATAAAAAGCCTTAATTATTTTTTAACTTCAAAACAGAAAAAATGTTAGGGTTACTGTGCTACCCTTCACTTTTGCCATTTTTATACTGACAAGCTCAAAACATTTCAGCATTTCTATTTTACTATAATGTTGCCTTTTTTTTTTTCTTTTTCCTCCCCACAAAGCAATTTAAAGAGAACCTATTTACTAAGTCATTTCAAGTCACTGCCACTTGAAACAGGCACATTATACCATAGAAACCTGGGTTTGGTATAACAACACTGCTTGATCCCTCATAAAGCAGCCCCAAATTTAGGCAAAGTTCAAGAACAAATATTTGGACATAACTGGTTATTTTTTCTTCCTTCACCCAATCAATGATCTCAGAGGTCCCTTCCAACCACTAAGATTCTGTGATTCTGTGTGATTCTGTGAATTTCCAAATTAACCTAGAAATAATGCTGTTTAGAGCTAAGTAGATTCCTTCCTTAAAATATTCCCTTTTTTTTTTTTTCTTTTAAAGTATTTTTAAGTGCAGAGGAGGTTGGAAACAAAAGACTTGGGCAAGAACTTTCATCAAACAAGAAAAAGCCCTAATTTTTAAGAAATTTACATTCAAGATACTATTTTATGTTCAAATTAGGAGCGCAAACTAGAAGTAGTGTATGGATTTAGGAGAGTGTTTAGTGCTATTCACCAGATTTATATAGGTATGCAGATGGCAAACACCTTTATGACGACTCTACATTAGTTTTGTAGCATCTGTCCTACTTACCAGTAGATCAAAACAGCATTTGTTTGAGAGCATTCAACCCACTTCCACAAAAGCAGACAAATATTGGCCAAAAAAAAAAAGGAAGTCTGTTTGAGGGTCTCTTTCTCATCCATGTACGCAGCAATTCCACTGATGGCATTGTGAAGTCATACAAAAGAAGTTCGTCTCACTAGTTAGAAAGCTTCCACAGTAATGCAGAAGTCAAATTTTTCTACCACTAAGTAAATGTATTGTTACCAAATGCAGCATAGGAAACAGAGCGATATTCCAAAACCCAGTTTTATTACTTCAGTTTTGTGAGTGGAGTTTTACCAGTTATGATTATGAAAGATGTCCTTCATAGACATACATAAGGCCAGCAAAAACAGGGGTATCTTAATATAGTCGAGTACAAAATGGCTGCACCTCCACAAAAAGAATGCGCCAGCAAAGCCTTCCCAGCACACCTTTTTACTGCAGACAGATCCCTTGAGCAGAGATCTCTAAAATGCACAGACCAAACCAAAACATGTTTTATCTTTTCAGAGAGAACTTTCATCAATTCTGTTATTCAACCAAAATGATATTCCAGAACCTCGGACAGGCTGACAGAGATATACATACATATAGGTACACTATCATTCCTTTAAAACATATTTAAGAAAAGACTTACTGTTACAGACTTCAGAGTCATTCCATGATAGGTGCCCATCGTATCAATTTTAAAGCCTTCCGTTTCTGCAAAGGAAAATAGTCTCTTGTAAGTCATTATGAACATAGGGACGTCATGTCTAAATGGACAACACTGGCAATATCTTTGAAGTTATTTTTGCAAAGAACGCATCTTGCTACTGGTAGTGATTTAGATCCTGTTCACAATACAAAACCTGGTTAGTAATCAGGAAATCCATATTTTCTTTAGACAGAGGTCCATTTGGTATTTCTGCTTTCTGTAACAAGAGTAAGCTTTTCCTGCTTCATGGAATCATTCAAACCACTCCAGAGAAAGGACAGAAATTTAAATCTTTGTGAGAATATGTTACAACACATCTCAGAAATTCTCTCCGCTAGAAAATGAAGCAGTATTCCCAGAATGCATTATAATGCAACATATTCGACTTTTAGTTGTATTAACAGAAAAAAAATAATAAGAAACGAGTTTGCATGCTGACTATAAAAACGTGGCCACTTAACGTGATAAATTCACTTCTGGAGCGCAGAAGAGCGACAATATCATTGTCATATGATATAGAGGACGGAATCTGCATAAATTCACACTAACAGACTAAAGGTGATAAAAAGGGTTGTTTTGGGTTTGGGTTTTTTTCAGTAGTTTTAATCAGATTGAATTTATGCTGAGTAAGTGCCAAAAGCCTGCTCAGTGACTAAGCCTGCTGCCACTAACCTGTTTGGTTTTCAATACTCCCTTTTCTGTCCTCCTATTCTCAGCACCCTACGATCAGACACAGCTCCTGAATATTGCCATCAGGACTTGCAAGAAAACCTTCTTCTTTTTGTAAATTCCCTAGCCTCATGCATCTACTGTCAACTGACCCCATCAACCAACCATTCAATTAATTCGTACTTATAATGGCATGATAATCACCAATCAAACCGTGGTAAGTATTTGGCTACACTTAAGCAACTTTTGGGCTATTTCAGCTAGACTTGGGTAAAAGGTAACTTATACTGGTGCAGAAACAACTATTTGAAACTGGAAGATTTTTGCCATTTATTACACCACCTTCATACAGTGCATCACTACAAAAAAATAACAGACCAAAAATAATGCAGAAACAAAGTAATGCTCATACCTGAACCTACGAAAGGTCCAAGAAAAATATTAGATTTTCAAGACAGTTACAGCTTCTTGCTCTTATCATGAGTAAATTAGCTTAAATTGAAACCCAGACAACCTTGAAAACAATGCAGATGTTCTTGGGAAGCATCTATGGTTGCTCATCCTTTCTTCCTTAGATGAGGAAGATTATCAGACACTTGTACGAAATGAGGCAGAAAAGTTTCCCAGATTTAATAACTCTTCAGTGCCTAGAAAAATATACCTGGGAGTTAAAAAATGATCGTACTCCTCTCACCACTGAGACAGGTATCTACTTCCTGAACACTGTTTTTGGTTTTACCTTTCCCCCCTCGATTATGCTACCACACCTATCACCAGCTGCCAAGCGGAGAGGCCTAGTGTTACCAACCATGTTTTGTTTCACACCTCAGCTCCAGCCCTTCTTCCTCTTGGCTTCTCAAGGCCATCCCTCCCCTTCTGCTGGATTTAACATTTCTGAACTACAGCCTAGCTTCCCTTTATAAACTGATGTTGCCTTAAGCCTTTTCACCCAACCCCAAGATGTAATTATGCATTGAATCTTAGTTCAGGCCTCATACAGCTGAACTTGAGCTAAAGAGTGAAGTTGCATCCAACCAACGCTTCCACGGATAACAGTTTTCTCTGTGACTATACATACAGGTCACTGTTTCCAGGCAAAGAGCATATTAATATTCCAGGTGGTGCCTGAAGCTTTGCAAAATACTTGGTAGAGCTCCCCTAAGTTGAAGAGATCCTTTTGCTGACCTGCAGTGACATAAATCACGTGTATGATCTAGGCTGACAGTTGCTGTGAATTTCAGAGGGTCACCAACAGAGGAACCTTTTCCCCTTTCCAGACTGACCTATTATGGGTTTCTCTTGCCTGTGACAAGGAGAATTTCCAACTAGTTCAACCAGATGTTCTTCCCAAACTCCAAATACAGATGGCCCTTAACAAGACCAGAAAAGCAGCATGTCCCATTATGCCTGGACTGCCACAGCTTCTTTCCTCTCAGCATAAATCCAGGTTCTATAATCAGTTCTACATGCTTGTTTCCTGTTTCAGTTATTTCTTTCCACTGGACTCTTTTTCTACTTTTTTTCCTAATAAAACTTTGCATTCCTTCTCAATTAATTAAAAAAACACTAACCCAAGTCTCCATCAGTGTTGCAAAGGGAATAAAGGCCCATAGAGTCAGCAGCACAGTTTGAAAATAAATGAAAGGGGAAAGGGGCACCTGGCAGGGAACAAGCCTCTGCTCAACTGCCAGTGGTTTCATCTTTTGCAAAAATCTCCCCAAGCCTCTCATAAAACGTGTCCTGGATCATTTAATGAGCCACAAGAACCACTAACCAGAGGCCCTGGCTCTCACCAGCTTCCTGCTCCCAGCCTAGTGCTGACCCTTCCTCCCAGCAGCGACGCAAACAACTAGGATCCTTAAGAGCTACCTGTTGTCTCAGGCATTAGAGCAGGCACTCACCTGCTGAAGGTTTCCAGCAGCTACACAGGCCTTCTAATGACTAAAAAGCTACTCAGGTAGTAAATAAAACAGTTCAGATAATGTATAAATAACGGCATAGTACTTTTCCTTATTAATGTAAATTTAAGAGATGCTAAATGGTCCAAGTAGAACATAGGTACCCACTTACATTCCTGCAAACAGCTACTGCAGCCACGACAAGGTCTACTGTAGATCCCAGGCTCTGCTACCTGCAGGTAGGGTGGGGTGAATAGAAGAAACCACCTCCCAAACTGCCCCCCAGCTCTCAGATTTCCTGCCTCAAACTCTCAAGCACCTGTGAGAGTTAAGCACTGCCAGCTTCCACATAACCACAGTGACCCTCCTAACTGTAACAGCACGGACGCCCTTTTCTCAGAATATAGCTTTTTTGACCTGAGCCTCTCACATTCACCATGTGATGTTCTACCAGTCGGCCACTGGCTTTTCTGACAGAAATAAATACTGCTATAGGCGAGAGCCCTGCCACTTGCACTTTTGTGCCTTTTTATAAGGTCTCAACAGCTTGTACCCTTGCCAACATACAGCAATACCTTCAGCTCCACTCACTGTACACAGCCCGTGCAAAGCAGAAAACAAGTGCTTCCAAGTCAGGGACTCCACAGTTATAGCTGCATTCCCACTCCAAAAACTGCTGCGGGTGTTAGCCAGCTTAATGCATCTGGTTGTAAAAGACATTGAAAGACCAGGCTAGAAAGCAGAGTGGCACTTCTTCCAGAGCATTCTCCGAGGGCAGCGTCTGACCCCGATGCAGCTGCTCAAAAGCAGACCTGGGATACAAGAGGAACCACAGGCCACAGCAGAGAGGAGCAGAACACAGAGCAACCCGGAGCACCAGGGGACGTGCCCCCAGCACACGTCAGAATAAACGCTGTACCATACCCTCTGACTAAGAGCACAAAAGCAGTATGTTTCTCCTCTCCCTCCCAAACCAGCTGAGTCATGCACCAGCACAGAGATGAAATATTAATGCCTGGCCAAGAATTAGCTTGCAACTCCAGCTTCAAAAATCACAGCTTCACTGATGGTAATAGAGGAAGCAGTTAAAATTATAAGCCATCTACTACGAAAAGGGTACTTAAGAAGAAGAGAGCCTTTTAAATAAAAGTATAGCGATGACAAGACTTTGGGCTTAGAATTAGATGCAGAACAACTGTCAAAAAAAGAAAAGCTTACTTGAGAATCTTCAATACACTGGGATTTTTCAGTAAAATTACAAAGTATCATACACATTTCCTTTAGGCAAAAAGCAGTCCATATTAAATACTTTAAACACAGGTCTAACAGAAGGGAGTAAAGAATGCAAGCAAAGCCCAGCATTAACTTATTGCAACTAACTGTATTGCAACCTTTACTGTTTGCCAAATACAACAGGCATTGTTAAAAACACCGACATTAACAAATGCCTTAAAAACTACATCTTGAGAGACTAAACACAAAAACTAGTACTGAATAATCAGTTCTAATGCTTCAAAAACATAAACCATCGTCAGTTAACATTAAGACTACCTTTTCTCCTCCAGTCATTGCATGTATTATGATCACAATTTCACCGCAAACCCAAAGACTATCAAAAAAACCATACACTTTTTCTAGTACCGTTCCAGCATCATATGGATCAATCTGAGTGCCTTCTCTCATTTAAAAGAATTAGACCTGGAAATGAAAATATGCACCCTAATGCATCAGTTTATTGGACTGATTATATTCTCCATCACCATTTGGGCATATGTTCCATTTCCTTGCATGCGAATATTAATGTTCAAAGTGCCTTCCATTTGCTTAAATCCCACTGCTCTACGTCCATCTAGCTCACTCTGCATTTTGATTCTGCACCTGCTGCAGCTCTAGCCATCCCATCTGGGTGCAAACTTGAGAGCTGATACAATACCAAAAGAATAATAGCTTTAAAAAGATTCAAATTAACCTGAATTTCTGGAAGGAAGTCTAGGCAAACAGAACAAAAGGAGCATGTCTGAAACACTGAAGGAGCTCAAGTTAAAGACTTTGAACTGCGGATGAATAAGATTGAATAACCACTTCTTTTTTCAGCTGTATACTCTTCAAACCCCAGATAGCAACAGCTCTGCAGACTGCCTGGAAATGATTCACTACCCCACTTCACACCCATGGTAATTAAATCACCAATACCAAATTTCATTCTACATAAGAGTTTACTGAAACCTCCTTTTCAGTAAGTACTACACTCTAACAAGTTAAAGTTTCATGCCTAAATTTCCAAGCTATACTAATTAGTTTATGAAATTCTCTGCACAGTTCAGTACATAACAGTTCAGTAATAATCTTACAAGTAATTAACACCCAAGTTCTTAAAAGTTTCTCCCACTACTAATAAAAAAAAAATACAGTATGAATCTGTGCGTATTTTCCAGCACTGAAGTGAATGTACTGAAAGTTACCAAGCTACTTGGTCACACAAAGCCAGAAAATTGTGATAGACCGCAATCTTTGTCCAAATGTGGATCTCTTGCACATATTTTCTGCTAGGAAAAAAAGCAGAATCCTATAACCCTAAAAATGAATGCAATAAATAAAAGTCTAACAAGGCAGTCAAGTTTCAGAACTCTGGATCTCCTGTTACCAGTTCTCCTGTTCTCTTTGAGCAAACAGCAATCATACAGTTTAAAATAAAATAGTTATAATGAGAAATACTTTAAAAGAAACTTTCTTAACAATGCATAGGAGAGAGGAAAAAAAGTTTTTGTGGTCCAGAATCACCTCAAGTTTAAAAACTTCATTGACCTCTGTTGCCTAGGCTTAACACTTATGACTGATTGAAAGCTAGGCATACTTAAGAAAAAATGCAGCTATGTTTGAAAATCCAACACAAGAACAGTTCAAACAAAGTGACAATAGTAGGAAGTCAACAGCAAGCTTTCCTGAAGGAAACACTTGGATGTGGTAAGTATTCTTTTCATCATTATGGACTGAAGTCACATGGTTGTATAGCAAAACCCTCTCCAATTTACATTAAATAGGACTAAAAGTTGGGGTGGGGTGTTTATTGGTGTTTATATAACAATTGGCTTCTGCTATGTTGAAACCTTGACAACAATAGCAGACAAACACGAACAACACTCCTCGAACACCCCTTGAAGACCTAACACTTGGAACAGCACAGAGAAACTTTGCCATCTATCCTGAGAGAGGCACTCAACGGGTCAAGAAAATGTACATCTTCTAGGCTCCCCGGTTCAAGAAGGACAGGGAACTGCTGGAGAGGGTACCGCAAAGGGCTACCAAGATGATTGGGGACTGGAGCACCTCTCTTATGAAGAAAGGCTGAGGGCTTTGGGTCTTTTCAGTCTGGAAAAAAGATGACTGAGCGGGAATCTTATCAATGCTTATAAAAACTTAAAGGGTGGGTGTCAGGAGGATGGGGCCAGGCTCTTTTCAGTGGTGCCCGGCAACAGGACAAGAGGTAATGGGCACAGACTTAAGCATAGGAAGTTCCACGTAAACATGAGGAGGGGCTTCTTTACTTTGAGGGTGGCAGAGCCCTGGCACAGGCTGCCCAGAGAGGTGGTGGAGTCTCCGTCTCCAGAGACATTCACAACCCGCCTGGATGCGTTCCTGTGCAACCTGCTCTGAGTGAACCTGCTCTGGCAGGGAGTTGGACTGGATGATCTCCAGAGGTCCCTTCCAACCCCTATCACCCTGTGATTCAAGATTATCATCCCAGAACTATTTCACAGCCTGGAATTACCGAAGAAACATGCATGTGAGAAGGAGGAACTCTGGTAAAGCCACCCAAAAAACAGGGGGGAAAAAACCCAAAGCCTATCGTCCAGAACAGTTTAGTACCTTGAATGTCCTATAGAACAATTGCATCAGCTCAAAGTTTCGGTATACCACTGGCTGAGTTGCGAACCACATACATCAATAAATATGTATTTAAATATCAAACATTTGCGGCACACAAGAAGGTATCTCATGTTCTCTCCTCAGTGTCCAATGACATTTGGGCAGAAGATTTTTAAATCCTGAAAAGGATTTAAAAATTATGTTGCTCAAGAAGATATGACAGACTGTATTTTGAACAAGATGGCCTGTGGCACAAATAAAATACTACTAGTAAAAGTGCACATTAATAAAGTGTAAAAATAAGCTAAAGGGAGTAATATGAAGGAAACGAATTAAACTACAAAGGCAAAAGTAGAGAAAGTTTAGCACAGAATAGAGCTCTAGAGAGAGGACAGCCAGCATGAAAGAAACAAAACCAACAGGAAGGAAAGAGCAGTTGAAGAAAGTAATTGCAGGGCGTTCACCTCCTCACCTCAAAGCTGTTTGAGCAGTTCAGCATGATGGGTGCACTGCCATATAGCATGTTCTTCCCCTGTGGAAATATCTAGGGCATACCAGTCCTATTGCAAGAGACATTCTAACACATTTCCTATGGCATATATCACAGAACTTTAGGAATGTCAAAGGGAAGATTCCTCTCCCCTGCCTAACCAAAGCTGCAGTAACAAGACAGCCATTTGAGAGAAAACTACCAACTACAGGCTCAGGGTTGCGTAAACAGTTCCACTGACTGCAGGTGTACCTGATTATTTGCTCTTCAGTAGTACCTTACAATTACCACCCCGCCACCCCCTCACGTTTACTATTAAAGCAAACTAAACCATTCTAGCAGCAAAGCCTGTCCCATCTGGCATGAAGATTTTGAGTAAGACGGAGAGGCATCCTGATACACCACATCAAAAATAATGATCCATCACAAGAAGCAGAGACATTTGGCTGCAAGTCAGCAGCTTAATGCATTTTGTGTTAAAATTCCTAAATTTACCATCTTAGCTCTACAAGCTTTGCATTGTTTACGCTAAGAACAAGACTGTTAATGGAAAAATTCCGTACTAAGCCACACAAATAATCAAAGAAGAAACAGTTCACCTCTTTGCTGCCTAAACTTTAAATCTTCATGAATACTGCAGTATTATATGAAACTGCAGATAGACAACAACCTGCAAAGTAGGAGAGGACTACTGTGAATCCTCCCTATAGTTTCAATACCTCTGAGGAAAGAGCAAACAGGTGAGACGCAAATACAAAAGCTTACAGATGTTGCCCCTCTTGGCTTTGGTTCAACCTTTACAGAATCGCTACTACACACACTGTTCCATGCATCATACAATCCTCCCTTCCATAATCTCTAGCCGACCACACGCACAATCACGTGGAAACCCTTCAGTGTGACACAAATTTACAGGGTTCAACTTTACCCCAGGTGTTACCCATGACTACTAATAAACATGGATACAATGGTATAAAGACTGCAAATTACTATACCTAGAACTCAAATAATCATCCTTCTGTTCCTTCAGCCTTCTTTCCCAAAATCCCCAACACTGCAAGCTTTCCATAAACACATGTAATTCCAAGTTCTTACTAGATTAATCTTAAAAAAAAAAAAAAAAAAAGCCTTAAGGAACAAGAAATGCCTTATTTTACTTTCATTGACGACTATTTCTGCTTGCAATCTCACTTCTGCACTGAATACTTGGGGGCCACAACTTAATTTTGAGGGCAACTAAATTAAAAATCATTTAAGGAATGAGTTCACTTGTGATACAGTTGCAAGGTATGTGTATAGTTGGGGGTTGGACTAGATGACCTTTAGAGGTCCCTTCCAACCCAACACATTCTATGATTCTATAGTTCAGTTTTAAGCAAATCACATTACTAGTGCTGAATGGCATAGGAAAACGTTAATGCATAATTATGGCTTTTGAAAACTACCTGCAATGTGAGTTTCAGTTAAACTATAATTTTAAAGTTATAGATTTATAATAGAATACCCCAGAAGTAAATAAGATCTGTTATTTTCTGAAGTTAATTTGGAGCTGAGGAAGATCTCTAATCTCTCTAGGTCCTCTCCTAAGAATTCCAGACATTAACTACTAATTCTATGTAACTTCCATAAATGCTGTATCAGTACCCTTCATAAGTCAGTCCTGTATTTGAAATACATTCTTTCAAACACCTAATTTATATTTCCAATACTAGCCTACATTTTTCTAACTTGCTATTACACCACTGCTTTCTTAAACTATGTATTTCTTTAAATACAGCTAGAAAACTGAAACACAAAATTAACTCCCCATGTGACTAAACCAAATAAAAGACACCGGAAAGTCACGGCACATGAACATATCCTAGAAAGAAGCAGACTGATAACGACAACTACCCACGCAGAATACGACCATTTCAGGCGTTTCATAACCACCACATCCCAAAAGAACTTTTCAACTGAAACAAGTGCCGCAGCCCAGCCCAGTCCATTTCAGCACCGACCGAAACCCCAAGACCACATTCTCAGAATTGCATAACACACAAATGGATTTTTCACCAGTATTAATTACAGGCAGAAATACCTTTTTTTTTCCCCTGGCAATCATTTAATCTTATCTTTGATTTCTGCTCAGAAGTTTCTACATTAAACCTGCACTGGTGAGCTGCTTGACAAACTCTTCAGTTTCTTTTTTCCTGCCGTGCAAAATCTGTTATTTTCTGTTCCCTCTTGAACCGCACACATGTGGTAAAACCATCAAATACATTCACCTGTTCAGTACAGATGTTGTCTATGTGGGTTGCTTATCACTAGAATGATGTAATTTGCCCTCTAGAAGAACACAGACCATACCTTTACTTAAGTTTCTTGTTGTAAAAGAGTCCATAATGAATTACATGCATTGGTACATTTGAACTGTTACACCTGTCCATTAATTTCTTTCTCCACTTTTTATTTCAGGCTGTCCAGTATAGATATTTACTGTTTCTAACTCTTAATAGGAAATGGTACTAAAAGTAAATAAAAACTACTTGGCAAATACACAAGTTGAAGATTTAAAATATTATCAGAAGCAAACTGAAGAAATTCCCTTGACTCTTATTATAACAATGAATTCTTCATGATACTTGTACTTTTCCAATGCTGAAAAAGCTAGCAAATATCCTACTTGGCTTTTTTCTCCTCCCCACCACGCAACTGTCAATGAATAGTAGTAAATAAAAACCACTGCACAGAAATAAAAGTATATTGAAACCAACAGGGAATAGACTTCAAGAGGATAAAACAGAATATCTGACCAAATTTATTATAGTAAGTTTCACACACACAAAACAAAAATCCATAAACCTAAAGGATGTATTCATATGTAAGCACATATTTACAAAACTTCTTTTTTCTCAAATAACTTCAGAGATGGCTATAGTCAGATTCTGAAATTCCAGTATGAGGTACAAGGAAAACATAACCTTCACAAATTTCTTACGGCATGGAATTCTCCTTGGTGTTATATTTCATGCTTTTCTTTCTCCAGTTACAATCAAAACTATCTAAGTATACTGTAATATACTCTTGCTTTTTATTATTTATATAGCAAAAGCAATCATGTCATTTCAATATAAGATTAAACACAACCAGCTACAGTACAGCACTCCCACGTAATTTGAGAATTCACATACACAGCATATGAATGTTATTCAGTTTCCCTGAACAAAAAAATTATGAGTTAGAAAAACAAATCATCACTCAAGTTCAACCTTCCGCTCTTTTTTAAAATAAATGAGAATTCTTAAATATTGTAGATTATTTCCACCTTCTTTTCAGAAGGGAGCTAATATTTTGCACTGCTGTTCCCAGTTTGCTTTGTAATTTAAAGAGACATAACAAGCTAATAATATTTACTTGTAATTACTGGAAGCAACCTGTAAAGTAATTGTGATTGCTTGAGGAGGCAATCTATTTCATTTTATGCATCTGACTCATATTTGCAGTTCTACTTTTTTATTAATTACAGATGACCTTCCCCAAACAAATAATTATATTTTTCCCCAAAAAAAAGTTCTGGTTTTAAGCTTTCATTTTGCTTCCTAAGAGGTGGAAATAATTTTTAATAAATCATATTTTTCAACTTTGTTACCTGGAAAAGCTATCTTTAGGCATAGTTACAGCCTTTTTTGGTCTTTTCATAGTTTTGAAAAGTAATGGCACAGAAAATCCTCTAACCCGAACTCTATAACTCATCGATTTCCCTTTTAAAAGAAGCATTGGTCAACTTACCCTCTTTGCCTTTGAATCTTTCCTGATCGTATCTGTTATAGGCAGCTGGAATAGGTTGCTTATTTCGTAAAGTGGGATCCTAAAACAGATTAAATAAGATCTGTAAAGCATACTAAAAGATATTTGATGGTTTTTGAACTTCATAAAGTATTACATGGAACCGTTCAAGAGTATAAAGTTAGTTCACTCTTATCAGAACTTTTCAAATGCATTGAAATTTCTACATGTTTCCCTTCAACATTCACTTACAATCCTACCGAAAGGGAGTTCAGATGTACATACTGAAAGCAATGACAACAACCTGAGGCAAAACTAAAGTAGCAGTAACAAACTACGTTAGCTAAAATCTGTAAGTTTTATGAAATCACTGAGCTTTTGCAATATCTCAAGAATTAGCGGGGGAAAAAACCTGTCAACTGACACCCATGATTAAGCCTTCAGCCACACATACAAAACGTTCCTTGCCAGCCTGATTAAGCAGAAATTCTGCTAAACCTACAGAATAAAAACAAATTTGGAGGGGAAAAAAGGCATTCTAGGAAAAAAAAGTTTTAAAAAAGCACCAATCTAGAGGCACACTACACACCAATCCAGGCTTTTTCATGGATGGCTTAGTTATGTATTCACAACTACTCTGAATGGGACTTTTGAATAGTCCCATGCACAATTTACAAGACTCAACACAAAGCCAATATTTAAATGTTGAAATTCATCTTGCTACATAAATTTAGTTATTTGTTAAATGCAGTAGCAGCAAAACTAAATCCAAGTATGACCAAATAGCTTTTATATCAGACTGCCACCAAGTTCAAGAACATATTAGGTTTAATAGAACTCAATAGCAAACACCACAATACAAAACAATTCCTGTCTAATACCTAGACAGACTTGAACAATAAAGCTCGAAGTCTGTCCCTCCTGATTTATTACAGGCAAAAGAAAGCTGGTTCAAGCTGTTCCCACTCATGAGTCACGTTCCAGATTCTTAAACATTTGCTACCCTATCTGTCAGAAAAACAGCAAAACATTTTGTTTGAAATGGCAGTAGTCTCATCTAGTACATTTGTTGCAAATAGATGCAGGATGTCCCTAGTGTTTGATAGATGCAGAAGCTGGCACTAGCAGTTTAATCTCTAAGTAACAAGAACATATTGAACAAATTAAACCAATATATTCAACTCTTTAAATACCAATAAAAGTAATTTAAGTCAAAGAGTATCTGTAAAGTTATGCTTGAAAGTTGTGCATTCATTGGAACTAAGGCAAAACAAATTTCGTACTTAATAATGACAAGACACGCTACTCTCGCTTCTGCCTTCATATTCCCCAAAGCACTGCTCTTACCGTTGGTGCCGTATTTGGTGCAGGTCTTTGCTCAGGTGCACGGCCTTCTTCTCTGGCTTTTACTGATTGAAGAATTGCAAAAATGTTCTTGGCAAAGTTCTGAAAAACATATCAGATACCCGTGAACCTTGCTGACTGTTTTTCACATAACAACACCACAGGTACAAGACGCCATTTGGTTAATTTGTACTTCACAGAAAAACAAAACCTGTGCACCAATTTTTTTGAATAGATGTTTTCTGATTATTTTTCTGTGACAGGATCCAAATATAAACAGAGTTCTAAGGCATTGCTGCTACCGCCTATTCTTTGAGGCCTAAACTTGCTAAATCTAACTAGCTTCATTATACCACAAGGTAAACCAAACTATTCATAACGTCCTTGTAATCTCCTTCTCCCCTCTCACCTACCATGCCCTTGCAGTCCCTTTGCAACTCTTCGTGCTGTAGCAAGAAGGAAAAACTTACACTCAAGACTTCCTGGACAAGTCTCGTCCCTGAGGCTCAGGTACACATCCACTAATGAGAGCCTGTCTGCTCACTTTTGGCCTCCTGTCTGCCCAACCCTGTGCCACAAGAAGCTTTCCTCCACCCCAGCATGCCCAGCCACTCTTCAGGAAGAGTCCTTATGAATCCGCAGGAGGCTTTCCCTGATCCCCCATGGAGGAGCCTAGGGGAGGCAGACAGGCAGCCACCTCCTGCGCTTTCCAACAAGGCTCTTGACCAGAGCCGAACATCCTTCAGCTGGCTGTTAACAGTTCACGAGCACAACCCCGCCACATTTTCGTGCAGTTCTTTTAATATCTATCTTGAATTATGACTTCACTCCATTTGGCACCAAGTAATTTAAGCAGCCGAGCCTTTCATTTTAAATTAGAGGAAGCAAGTACAGAGATGGCATTCACAAATCCTCAATTCAAGTGTGATCCAGGATAATTCCAATAACTTCATGCAGTGTTTTGGCACATAACCAAGTCATTGAGGCACAACCGGAAAAAAAATAATAATAATAAAAAAAAAAAATCGACTAACATTTTTAAAACACTTTCCTCGTGGTAATATTAGTAGGACTGCTTTATTCTAAACAAAAATGTAAACACTAGTTAAACTTTTGAAAGGCATATGCTCGTTACATTACCACTCAATAGGCATTTTGAGCTAGAGAGATATGTGTACACCATGTGTGTCATTGCTGACAATTTTCAGTAATGGTTCATCAGTAAAAGAAACCTTTTATCAGTTAAGCAAAATGGCTTTTCAGAATAGTATAAAGTATTCACAAAATACTTAGATTCTTCCAGAGTATTGTATGCTAACACTGAAGTGGTGTTAATTAACACCACTGCCATTATAAAACAAATGCATGAATTACAGAACAAAAACTTCTGGGGTGAATTTTGTAGAAATCATTTAGAGGGAGCTGTAATGCAAAACTTCTCTAAGCTTATTTCACTTGACCTCAGTCAGCATGTTGTCAGTCTGCTCCAAGCCAGAGGGGCAGGAACTGGAAGAGCACCAGAAACCACTTATAAAGGCACAGCCATTCCTCGAGGAAATCCAGTTCTTTTCACAAAGACTGAAAGAACTCACACAAAACTGTATTTGAATTTCTTTTCAGTCAGAAAAATCCTGGGAAAAAAAGCCTTTAAAGAGTTGTGAGCCATGCACATATGAATTATACAAGGATACTCAAAATTAGCTCCGTTCTTCAGAAAAGAGGCTAAACTGCACACTTTTACTGAAAACTCAGAGATTTCTCCCAAACTGTGGACTGGGCAGCATATCAATCACAATTCTTGTCATTGCTATGCTTTATCACATACTGTCTCTTGGAAATGACAAGCTACTCTGTCTTCTGAAATTCAAGAGGAGGAACTAATTAAATAACAAGAGGAGGAATTTTGTAAGAGTGATTGTCCATGTAGAAGCCAAGTCATCTTTCAGTCACAAGGAAGCTACAACCAGCTTTCACATCCATATTTCATTCATAAAACCTGCAGTTAACACACTCTCAAAGTGAGCCTAAATTTCAAATTATGAATTTTTCAAAGGCATTTTAGCATCTCAGATATTAATAGCCTGAAATTGCATGTCCTGGACCAAATTTTAAATTCTTTAAGGTAAAAAAAACAAAACCAAAAAACCACAAAACACCAAAACACACAAGATTTTCTCCCATCTGCTGAAAAGAAGTCACTAATAAGCATGGAAATACAAAGTGTTCATGCTGATGTCTTTTTTCCGCAGTATGAAAATGCAGGTCCCCCAAGGCCACGACTAATACCTGTTTGGAAGGGGAAAACACAGCAGTGTTTTAACAAGCACTCGAAATAATATCATCATCTTGCTGTACATTGGCTTGGTCGGGGATATGGGATTACATTACGCTGACAGAAAAATGATCGAGCAGAAAGTCCACTGCAAGTACCAACCGATTTGCAAAGCCCTGCAGAGTTGCAAGACTGCTAAGTTTTCATTGTTCATCCCTTCAGAGATCAGAATATGAATATCCCCTAGCTTCTGACCTAGATTTAGTTAAACTTGGTACCAAGTGCAACATTTTTATTACCAAAAACTTCTAATCTGGGTGACAGAGCAGGAAAAAAAAAAGAAAACAAAATACCTGTTTCTCTGCACTAAGTCTTAAAAAATTCTGAACATGCTTTAAAAACAATGCTGAAGAAAATCCTTAGTATGTAAAAGGACAATTCCATCGATTCTTGTCCTTAGCTGCCTAGAGCGCTGCTACTCCCATGAAAGCTCTCTTTGTTGACTCCAACCATGTCTACACCTAATAATAATTCGTCACACCAGGGAAAGAAGAAAAAAAAAAAAAAAAAAAAAAAAAGGAAGAGGCAAAGTGTTTCAGCAACTACCAAATCAGGCTTTGGATACTGTGTTAAGTAAAACCCTATCGTAATAGATTTTTCCCTCACTCATGCCTCTAAAAAGAAGACACACGCACTAGATGTAAAATAGAAGGGAAAACAATGGTAGCCAGAAGACAATCCATAACAGCAGCTGTGGTCAGATAAACATAACCATCTTACAGAATGAGAACCACACAGGTTCTGTAGAAAAGCCTGCAACAGCATGTAAATTCTCAAAACTTATTGGCACAGATGCTCTATCCCTCGCCAACGTAGTGACTAACAGATCAAGTCGAGATACTACCACTGCTGTTAATTTAACATCAGGCTGTTTGAGGAGAAATACCAGAGCAAGTAAGATCAGCCTGCTCTGCTGGGGACGACTTAATGAGGTTCCATCACAAACAAGACTCCTTTTGTAGTAAAAATACGTTCATTTAAATATATCACAATTTATTCTAAAAAGTTGCAAACTCCATTCTGCACTACTGCTTATCAATAAAGACTTCTAGTCACAATCGGAGCTTTATCATGCTAGCAAAAAATTAAAATAAAAATCTTTTTTTCTAATATAACAATCAAGGAGAAATATTGATTTCAACTTCACAGAAAACAAAAAAAATTAAAGAAAAGTATACTTTATCTCAATCATCTGAACAAAACCAAAAGATTAAATCTAACATACAAAACTAGAATCATATATGTTGTTACACAGCACCGCTTACAGGGCTTCAAAATTTCCCTATAGCTAAGTTGTAACCAATTTTTAATCAGATTTTATATTCTGGGGCTTCACTATAGAGAGAGAAGAGCCTAGGAACAACCGTATAAACTCAAATAAACTGTTATTTGAGCTGACAATACGGATTTCTTGTTGGACATGCAACCCAGGATGATCAAGAGCTGGAGAACACTATAAACATTGACCAAACTTACAGTAGGGCTGAAGAATGAAGAATCAAGCCCTTACCACACTTCTTTAGGCATTTACTTGATATGCTCAGACATACTGCTAAGTCCTTTGCAGCCACCAGACTGAAAGGCATGAGGCAGTACTGGAAATGCAATATTCCCATCACTCATTTTCAGCAATTCTTATGTAGTGCATGACATGAAAAATGTAAACAGTATTCAGGTGGTCTTGTAAAAGTACAGCAGAAATTACAAAATTGTTCACATAGAACACAAACTGATGAACTGTGTCTTTAAAAAATATTTTGCACATTTACATTTAAAGCACATATTTAAATCTGGAGTCCTTCATTTAAGGCATCACTCACCCATGCCTAAGAAGCTGTATCTTCACCTTGTAAACTATTCACTGACATTGAAGCTGATCTCTCCTCCTTGCTCCTCTATTTTAAAGATAGTCCTAAAGCACTACATTTTATATTGTGTGCTAGGTTGCCCTCAGAATCAAAGGACGGACATATGCAAGATTGATATTCAGGGACAGTCGCAAGCAACTGCAAGCATGCAAATATATTGGTAGAACAGCTATGTGAACTATTGGTATTTTCTGCCCTGTGCTTGTTCAGACCATAAAGGTTTCCATCATTTTTGAACCAGCATCTTTCCTCCCCTTAAACAAGAACCCTTCAGATAAAGGCCACAACTAGAAACATAATCTTGAATTATATAGCTGTGATGAAGTAAATCCTCCTTTTTGAATTACATACACATTACCTCTCCCATTTTCCTTATTTGCTTTCATTTGAATAACACGTAAAATGCAAGAGATGCTCAACTGCACTGACAGGCATGTTTGCACAGAGCTCACAGTACCTCTCAAACTACCCTCCATACACTTTTGACCTGTACATACCATACTATAGTTAGTCATACAATAAGCATACTACCACAAAGACAATTTTAAGAAGAACCACCTAAATAAATAGGTCATCTTACTTGCGCTTTCAGGAAAGTAGTGGTTTAAGGAATTCACAATGAAGTACTGGAATTTATATAGCTAACCATTGAAACACAGCACATGACTTTATTTTTTTTTTTAAACTGTCAGATTAGGGAACCTATAAAAAAACTAATAACGAAACTGAGTTACTAACTGCTGGGAAAAGCATAAAAATCAGACACTCCCTTCGACAAAATATTACTCTGGGAATCAAATAACATTTCTTTATGTTCCAGTCAAAAAGTTTGAGTATTACTAGTCTACTGCACTGGATTGAAAACATCTTTTCAGTAAAAAGTTCTACTTCTCACTTGTTCTGTATTATCTTCACTAATTTTCTATAGCAAGAGTATTATATGAAAGACAACTCGAACATTTGATTTTAAATAGCACAAAGGCTAATTCAGAAGTATGAAAGAGCAGCAACACTATAATATCCTGAAGATACAGCACAGCATAAAATCTACTCAAAAACACCCCTCATAGATAATCTGAGTTTATTTCTCCTGTAAAAGCAGCACATGGAAATACATTTTTTTAAACAGTTATATAAGAAGTGCTTAAGAATGGTGAAGTCACTGTATAGCCGACCTAAATTTTCTTTCAGAAAACATAATGCTTTATTCCACAGATTCTTCCCACAAATTTGAGGTACCTATTTAGAAAACAAGATTAATTATTGCCCGATATAAATACAACTTTTACAATCTGGCCCATCTTTCCTTTAAGTGCTGTATTCAAAACGTCTGCACTGGTGCCTTGCAGCAATGTAACAGTCTTCCCAGTTTTACTATGTAAGCTAATACAGGATAAAGCGGAGTTTGGGAACTTAGGCTACACCATGTCATTACACTTGTGCACTGCCATTCTAAAACCACACGCTTGTTCCATTTGAAAGCATTAATGAGGATACCAGTTGCTATTAACCTGGTAAACCTTCACCTTTTCAATTTTGCTATTAAATTTCACCACTATTGTGAATTTGAGTAACATAGAACAATTCTGCCACCTAGAGTCCAAACGTAAAGTTGCTTTTAAGCATAAAAGTTTCTTTTAAAATATCCAAACTTATACTCTCAGAACTTTTAGCTGTCAAAAGTGACTAAAATACTATTAGTCTCACTATAAAATTATTTTAATTTAAATATTTTCCAGTTACAAGATCATATAAAAGAAGGTACTGGAATTGTGATCATAATTATTATTATAATTGTAGTATTAATCCGCTCATAGGTGATGTCACTAGTAGGAATGCTCAAGAGGTATTAGAACAAAAATATGAGAATTGAAAGTAACTGAAAAAGTGATTTCTCACAGCATTTACTTCAAATGTTAGTTACTGCTAAAAGGATCAATCCTACAAATAAAAGACATCAATTTAAAAAATAAAGTATGCAAGTACTAACTGCAGTGGTAATATTTTCCGGGTGATAATACAAAACTAAAAATACTGACCACCACAAAGATGAGATTCATTTGGGGAAAATGAGAAGTCCTGCTATTTGATACTTATGTACAGGAATACAGAAAACCACAAAGGGATAACATTCTGAAGTAGTTCAGAGTTAAGACACTATAGTAGATAAATTTGCAATTGTGGGTTACATCCAAGGTAAACACCACATACCAGGAAAGCACTAATCCCTCTAGCTAGGTCAGCTATAAACTCCCATCATCTTACTCAGTTCTGGACTTCTCATCACTATGCACACAAACATACCCAAGAAGCCCAGGGCGGGGAAATAAAATCAAGATTATGGAATTTAACACATACAACTCACAGTCATGCTCTATAAAATGAAGTTACGGCTGAATCCATTCCCTTCTGTATTAATGTCCTTTTTTATGGATACAGTATATACTGCACATCATCCACCTTTTTTTCCAAAGAAAAGTATAGGCAACTAGTACATTACAACAGGACTGCAATAACTAAAGATATCGAAACTGAAAAATTATGAAGGTTTTAATAAAAAAATAAAAATCAAACAACATAAAAAACCGTTTATTTAAATAAATTGCTTGTTATACAAGGTAAGATTCCTGTGCTTTCAAAACAAAGCTTAAGAAAAGCATGTGCTAGATGGCCTCGTCTAAGTCTTTCACATAAGAACTGAGAATATAAAAATATCAGGATTTAGGCAGAAAAACATCCTCTTTGATTCAGGCAAAGGAAAGGGGAAAAATTTTATATAAAAGCGCCATAATCCACAATATTCTCTTAGTTTTTTGGTAAATATTAAACAGGGAAAAGATTAACTACTCAGATCGTGAGAGAATCAAATCGGTCAGTCTGCAGAAGCGAAGCAACAGCAAGTAATAAACGAGACCTTTGCCTCCACAATCCAACCTAGACCTACCAAGTAATAAGCACTTAAAGAAACAATCTTACATTGACAAAAAGATACAATTTCATGATTCAAAGGTAATGAAACTAGAGGGATCGAGTTTCACATAACTGATCCCATAGCAAGTTTTAACACTCTAAAGTTTTTCCACTATTAACAGATACCTGTATAAAGGAGCCTACATCTATCATTCTTTTATTTTATACACAACTAATTCCATTAGAAAAATGTTTACCTCAAATTCAGATTTCTCATGTCCAACTTCTGTTGTTCCACTTCAGTGCTTTTCCTTGGAGCGTACCCAGGCACACAACGTTAAGACGTTGTACAGGTCACTCTAGACTCCTAGTGCCTTACAACGCCTTCAGAAGACTTACACAAGGCTCAAGGAAGACAGCAAAGTAGGGATTTACAGATCTGTTAAAAGAGGCCGAGAAATCCACAAACCCAGCAGCTGGACGAGTCCCATGCAGTTGCTGCACACAGATATATAAATGCGTGTCTGTGTACGACCCACATACACAAAGCACGTATATAGTCATTGTTCCAGCTTCTTAGCCGAAGCGATTTAGAAAGGTTATGCGGTATAACCTTTTAGACTTCCCATATGTTCAACAGGATGGATTATGTTATTTCTCTCCTGTATGTAGGGTTGGAGTTCACTTGTGAAAAGGTAAGTCTAATATTTTCTTGCAGTTGCGAATGTATGACTGAAGAATGCTACCCAAAATTTAAAGTTTTAGCAATAATCTCTAGTATATCACTACAAAGAAAAGGAGGTCAGAGCTCACTATTCCTACAAGAATATATTTCAAAAAGTTACAAATTCACAAGGGCAGTATTAGTGCATTTCCAAGATTCCAGTTTTAAAATTTCTCTACTAAGTAGAGCATGTTCAACCCAGCCCGCCCAGTTACCATGCTGCTTATCCAAGAAATATTTCTGAGTAATCTGGGAGATTAAAAAAAATTAAAAAAAAATAATAATAGAGTACATCAGCAGTCGCCAACAAAAACATGCCCTCCAAATACACCTGTGAATGCTAAAGCTCCAGCTTAGGCTACTTTAATTTGTTCCTACAGGAAGAATTCGAGTGCCACAAGCACATTTACAGTAGAGATGGAATGAGGAGGGTTTTCTTTCAGAAAAGATTGCTGAAGCCTGCTACAGGAGATTATAAAAATCAAAGTATTATTCAGGAATGAAAAGATAGAGGAAGAACATGAAAACAAGGAATCCATTTCAGTTTAAACACAGCTTTTTCTAGGTGTTCAATAGTTTGTTTTACAAAACAGCCAAACATTTATCTAAAAACACATACACAACAGAACTGAAACCTCTGCAAAGCAGTAATTCAAAACTTAACACTCCAAACACTTATGATGGTAAATATTCTATGTATGGGTTCAAAATTTCAGCTATCAGAGAAGATATATCCAGTTCTATATACAATGGTTCTCTCAAATAAATAAGATACAAAAGTAATATTTTGTTATATTTTCCCCTAAGATTTGCAGTTTTGAAAACATCAGTGTTAATTCTGACATATTTTCACCAGACAATATTTCAGTTCCAAGTGATTTAACATATATAAAAACCTGACAAACTTAACCTGTTCTCCAAAAATAGGTTCTATAGTCAACAGTGCGACTATATTATCAAGAACTCATTCACAGCCTTCTAACATGAAGTAACATGCAAGCACCTGAAATTATTATGCCTGCTTTATACAAAAAAGGCCACCAAATAAAATAGTGAGACACAGCAGCAAGACCCCTTGTCCAAATATCAATCTACAGATTAAATAATTTCCACTTTTTCTTCTTTAAACTTCTCTCCCTACACCTGTACTGCTTCTCCTTCCCAGCATATCCAGCTGTATCAGGTCTGAAGATAGCAACTCCCTTACCCTGATTTTTGTGTGTGTTTGTGAAGATTAAGAATGAGAATTGGACTGCATGAAGTGTGAGAACAAACAGAAAAGATTAATTTCTTAAAGCCCCCAACAACTGTGGCTGCTTAAAGAAATGGTAGAGGAATTCAGAAGCAGCTCTACCATCAAGTGCTTTTATCACTTTTGAAATCTGCCTAAATTTTCAGTTGGTTAGACTGTCAGTTGACTCACCGCAACAGCAATGTTATGCTGCATGCCTTTAGCCAAACCTGAAATTAAATTGCTTTAAACAATATATCTTCTCAAATGGTTCTAAAATTAAGATACTATGAGACAGAAAAAAACCCCTTAGACTAAACAGATGCAATTTGGCTCTGAAAAGTGATTACATAAAAATGTCACATTATTCATAAAATCTAGAAGACTACACTACAGACTTGGGGAAGGCCAACAGATGTTTAAAACAGACAGTGCAGGATGACTCACCCACTAGCAATTAAATCAAACACTATTTCCAAAAAGGGTAGAATGGCATAATAATCAGGCAGAAAACTATGGAAAAATACCTGAACAAATTTCTAAGCAAAACATAAAAATAGGCAGACAAATGCAAATTCTAGAAATCTTAAAAACAAAAGAGGACAGAACTGCAATGTCTGATTTTACAAACAACATGAACCTCACAAAAATCTGTAACAAGACAGCCAGGGATCAATGCAACATCTGATCAAAACAGGGTAACAGAAGGGTTCATACAGATAAGTGACCCGTGTGATGCATTATGGAAAGCTTAGTCAAATAATCTATGAAATACAACCAAAGAATGATAGTAAATGAATGATAACCTGTCCCAAATCATTAGGGGATACATTGCCAATATAAATGGGACAGTACAGAGACTTCCAAAGAAGAAAACAGTAATTATGAAAGACTGCAGTTACTTTGCAGGTTGGAGAAGTGTCAAGAGAAGTGATGCAGCGATTAAATCTTTAGCTATCACAAGTAATTGCTTCTTGGAGCAACTGGCCAAAGTAGTCACAAAAGGAAAAGCTCCTCTTGGTTTAGTCCATAATACCTACTTTAGAGAGGTTGCTGGTGAAGGAGTATCAATGCCTTCAAATTCAACATTCTTGTAAACAAAGAAACAAAAAAACCCAACCTACAGCCAGGAAAAAATCCACCACTATAATTTCAGCAAGGGGAGCTACGTAACAACGAAGATGCTATCAAAAGACAATTAAAAGCAGCATCTAAAAGGGCAGAACACAAGTATCATGAAAGATGTAAAAAAAGAACGCTACGTGACTGGAGACTTAAAAAAAGTATTTCTGGAAAAGTTCTATAAAGCAAAAAAGGGTATTTGAAGTAAAAAGCAAACTTCAGAATCAGAAAATGTGTCCAAAAGGAGAATCAGTAAATACTCCATAAACATACTTAAGATTATTACCATCTGCATAGAATTTCAAGCAGCTTCTTGCTGAAGGAATCAGTACTTTTTTCAAACACATCAAAAACAGAGGAAACCTGCCAGAAAGCTGATAAGGATGACAGATTATTTTCTTTTTGTTGTTGTCTGATCTTCCTTGTGTTTTTCTTTTGCATCTTAAACTACCTCTGCATCTTTGTTTACCACAGAGAACACTGGGAACGTTCATACATAGGAGTTTTCCTCTGTGGAGACAGAGCTTAAGGAGCTGCCTCAGACTGAAGTAATTTTTGGAAAGAAAGAATAAAATTGACATTATGGGGTGCTCACTCTATCATTCACCCAGAAGTTCTAGAGGAATTCAGATATTAAAAACTCAGACACTATATGGTATGTAAACTACTGTTGAAGTCAATTTTGCTTTTAAACATTCCAGGAGGATTCAAGAGACTGCAGATAAATCTATACCAAGCAGATAGTGAAAATTTATAATAAAAAGAATTATCAGGCACATTAGCAATTCAAGTACCATACAGAAAAATCAAAACAGCGTTTGCAGAGGGGTATCATGTTTCCCTGATCAACGTTCTTCAAATGAACAGGCAAGTAGATAAGGAATGATCTGCCTGAGAGAACATATCTGAGTTTCCTAACAACTTTTGAGAAGGTCTTCACAAAGGTTCTTTAAAAAAAAAAATAAAAAAAATAAAGAAAATCAACCAAAAAACCCTCCCAACCAACCTACAAAGAAACGAACACCCCTGAGCTGTTCTGGGATAAATCACAGCTCTGGGTAACAAGTGATGTTTCCCCATTACTTACTCTTACTGTTACTTGTACAAAAATATAAACATTAACATTCGATGATTTCTGTCCATGTTATCAAGAATGCTCCTGCAATCCTGCACGAAAGAAATAAAGACTAGCTATTATGCCTCTTATATTCATCAGGCTACTCAAAGTAACTGCATGCTGGAGTCCAAGAACAAACTTTATCTCTTGGTTCTTGTCTTTGTCCCTGTGTTAGTTTTTTGCTTAAAATCACTACCTCATCTCACTATTATTACATACTACAACAAAACATGCTACTCTTTCTCCAGTATCTTTCCAAGTTTCCCTTGGAAGACGTGTAAAGATGTGAATGCCACGAATGATTAGCTAAAGGAGTAAAAGCTACCCAGACTGCTTCAGTACAAACATTTCTGATGACTAAAACATTAAAGGCTTTTTACCAACTGTTAAAAGGCAATTTATCAACTGTTCAGCAGTGAGATTGCTACAAATCTCACAGGCTCAAAGAAGCTCACAACTCAAACACTCACTCTGTACGCAGCATGCAGGTACGTGCCACATAACTAGGAATTACCCCATAACTCATGAACGCAATTATTCTACCACTAATGCCATGAGACCAGGTTGCGAAAAATCAGTGCTATGTGAAATACTGTTAAAAACAAGACAAATGAAAACTGGGACCTCATTTACTTCTAAATATTATTTTCCTGTGACAGTACTTGAAAAGGAAGTGAAGGCAAAGGATGCGATTTGACAATAACCTAAGGAAAACAGACATTTGCAATCTTTTATAAGTTGACTTACTGCTTCTTTGAGAAATTTAGTGCCAGGAGTCACTGCAATAAAGAAAGCCTAACTGTCCAAAGAGAGCAAGCTGTCAGCTGTGCTTGCAACCATGTTCTGGATGGCACATAACCAAGTGCAGCTAAAGACATGGATTAAGGGAGCGTGAAGGGACAAAAATATACAGAAAAGCCTCCTCATGGTAACACTTTCTGGTTTTGTTCATTTTAGCATTTTCTCTCCTTACTTCTTTGTTTTCCACAGCTCAGAAGCCTTTGGATTTTCAACGTAGACATGTTGCTACTTCTATCAGTTACTGTCCACTTTTGTCCATTGCAAACCCACAGGTACTTTCATACAGCCCTCCCAATCGTAGGGCTCAAGCCAGCTTTGTTTAAGAGGAATTAAGCGATTACTTGGTATCTTTTAAATGGCTGAAGCAAGTATTTTGAGATACATTTTACGCTTATGCTAATGAGGTAAGAACAAACTCTTCTGTCCCTGTGCTAACAGCTCTCCAAGCCTACCTTTACCTAGAACACTGAGCATAATCCCCCCAGTCATCCATAGTTAACAAGCTAGAGATACAGAAAATAGAAAATGCAGTTTGTCATTTGGATCATAAAAATAGCTTGGTCGCCAGAGCATTACCTTGCCTGTGCTTTGTAAGATTGTAGTTCTTGTCCTCCATACTCTCTCCCTGCTGACAATATCTCTGGTTACATCCACTTCAGCATCAACAAAACTTCTCTGTTTAAGAGCAGTTATGTCATCATCCAGATCAGTTTTGATAGTGGATCTTTTCTTTGCCATGATTTTTGCTTTGATAGCAGCAATTTTTTCCACTGACATGGCTTCAGACAAGGACCTAAATGAGCAAAAATAACAGATGAGACTGAATAACTGCACAAACAATTCTTCTGAAAGAATCTGTGAGTTAGTAACTTCATCCTGTTTAAAGTTTATGGCTATGCTATAAATCATAAAATAGTCATCTTACGTATACTTGAATATTACACAAGCTCGGCATTGCTGCTTTGGGCATGAGAATCAAGCTTCTGACAAAAGATTCCATCCTGGTATTAGCACAAAAACCATCCAAAAATCCCAACTATAACAAGCAGAAGCAAAGACTGCAGATATAAAGCATCAGGACTAATGCTTGCATTTACAATGTCATCTGAATTTCAGCTCCCCGTTATTTTTAGTGGATTACAATTTTGTGTCCAGTCAGTCAATCCCTGGCTGCTCTGAGGCTTTCAATGCATTAATCTAAATTTTGGCTGAGGTGCTGTTACGTGGACTTGGCCGCTTGGAAGATGTGTTATCTTTTCAGAGCCTGTAGGCCAAACAAACAACAGATGGTAGTAACTTTGTCCACATTAATCTGTGTTTGAGGTAGCTCGGTTCAGTCCAAGAGTGCAACATCTTTATCTGTTTGCTTTTAATCGTAAACACAGAATTTGGTTGCCAAACGGTGAGCCCTATTGTTTTGCAGGGGAGCTGAAGTAAAAACAAAGGACTGAATTGCACAATCCTAACTGCACATACCCAACTCAACATTACGTGAATTTTTCTTTTGAGATTATATTGAAAAATTAATACAACAAGTACTGGTTGTGAAGTATTCTCCTTTTACAACTAGGCTATTGGAAAGGGAACTTTTTTGTGTTGCTGATCAATAAAGTAACAACAGTGACAAGTACCAAGTTCAAACTCACTGCCCAAAAATGTTATTTGCAGTTTCTTTAACAGGGCAGTCTTTTACATTCAGCATTTAAAAAAAAAAATAAATCTGTAAATACAGAATACAAAGTAATTACGAATAATACCCAGTAATCCTCACTGCAGCATTGTGTCACAACTCCAAAACAAAGCTGTGATATACTCAAGCTAGTATCCAAATTAGGATATCCAAATTAGGATCCAAACTAGGTTATACAAAAACAATGTGTGAACTTTCTGATCCTTAGACTTTCTGATTTTTAAGTCAGGTATGACAATCAGCTTTTCTTTTTCTTCCTTTATAATTTCCCTGTAAGCACACCTATATGAGAGACAAAGGAAAAAGACACTCAAAATATGTATTTTTCATGTGATTAGGTGTAAATATGGATTCTATAAATGCCTCAACTGTGCTATATTACTGGTTGTAAGGCTAACTGTTAAATTTAATCCCAGTAAAGGACAGATAAGCATTCACAGTATTGTTTATACTCAAGAGATAAATTTCTCAAGAATGCTGTTGGTCTATCAAATGAAACTACTTATCTGCAAAACTCAATGCAGACAAAGCAGTACATTAATTCATATTCATACACCCTAACTGTAGGAAGCATGACGCCTATTTTACACAACGGGAGCTGACACACTAAAGAAATGAAGCAGCTACTTTAAGGCTTCTGAACTCAGGTATCTGAAAACTACTAGAGTCTGATATCCTACTAAGCCCAAGTTCCTTAGCATCAACAAGATGTCGCAAGAATTTAATTTCCTCTCTGCTTGGCTTTGGGAAGATACGGTGCAAGATTCAAAACCAACTGTCACTCTTTGCAAAAGTCTGGATTGATACAATGGAAGAGCAAAAGTGATGGGCAAGTTTTTAAGCACCTGAATACTGATTACTACTTATGGCAATGACAGTGCATTATCCTCTGGTAGCCTACTGCCTCTTCAGAGGCAAGAAGCTCACCCCTCTAGGGAGTCAAACAGAGGTTGTGTTACCCTTTGATCACTTCTCACAATGTTTTCCTCCTTTTGCATGCAAGACATTCCTCAATACAGCACATTTTTCTTTGAAATAGAGAATCAGCTTCCCCTTGCAGTTCTGCTCATTGTATCCAACTGCTTAAACACCACAGCAGAAGGGAGCAGAAATAGCAGACTTGTTGGGAGGAAGAGACAACTGTTCACCCACTTCAGAAGACAAACCAAATGACATGCCATGACACCTGAACTTCCACTCAAGAACAGGAACCTGGCCAGGCATAAAATTCTGCCTCCTCGGGCATAACTAATGATAGCACCTAAGGGAGGGAGACTTCCACTGAGAGCTGCTGGACAGAAGTAAAACTGGCTGCCTTGAATAGCACAAGAATTATTATCAGTCCTTCAATTAAGCATTATCCATAAGAAAAATTATTCCTACCTGATCTGTTCCGTTTGCACGATACCCTCTTTATGTCCTTCCAACCGAGCTGCCAACCGCTCCTTGTCAAGGCGCACACACTCTTCATCCTGGCAGTAACAGTAATGTTCAAATGTAATGTTTAATTTTTTGTGTATTCTTTTTTAAAAAAACAAACACAACTAGAATTAAAGCTACTCAGAATCTAATTTTTTTTTCATTTGCAAGGTCAATTTTATTTCCAGTTATTTTTCATCTACGCACTAGCATTAACTGTACAGCTATTGGAAATTTCCTCTCAAGAACCACAAAGTGTAATTAGAATAATGAAAAGGAAACCATCATTCCCTCATAAAGAGCCTTTCTCAGACAATTGAGAACAATAGAAAAATCAGTCAGAGAACTTAAAGCTGGCAAACAATGCACACATTCAGGTAGGACAATAAATGGACACGCATAAATATTTAAGGTAAATTTATCAATTGACTCAAATTTGACCAGATATTTAATCAGTGACATTTTTAAAGAAAAGAACTGCTCAGAACTGCTGAATTTTGATGCAGAACTTTTATAAATGACATTCATAGTAAATATAAAAAACAAGTCAAGAGTAAGGAAGCCTCTAGTTACTCAAGCCAGGTTTGAGACAGATGTGTAATTTGAGAAAGCAGGAGAGAGACGTAATCTTATGCCATCTTTTCAGCTTCTTAATGCTGGTACCATTTGTGTTCAATAGGTCTTATTTCCCCACAAAACTTAAATCACCATCAAGGCTGTCCTATTGACAAAAGGATGAAGCACCACAAAACCAGTCGTGCCCATGTATCAGAAGAACCTGGATTCTCTACACCAAGATGACATCCAAATAACTTAAAACAGACTTTACAGACTCTGAGCTGCCAGAGTAGGAAAGAAACAAAGAAAGATAAGCTCATTAGGCTCATATGCAGAATTCTTGATTCTCCAAATTATGAGAAAACATACTGGCATCACAACCACATAGGGTAACGTAGACAAAAATCTACAGATCACCAATAGGTTATCTCGCGTGCCATTAAGAGTGCATAAAGATTTTATGATTCTTATACAGTTATAGCTAAGCACAAGCAATGCTCAAATCCAATTCTTGTATAAGGGAATTTATGTATTTGGTAACTTCTCTTCTAGGAAGAAATCTAAAGTCTCAGTACTCTGAAAATATACAGAGCCAGATTTATAACAACTCACAGAGGAGACAACTGGATGTACATATTAAAAAAAAAAAATCAAGAAAAATAGTAAGTTAGTTTTTAAAACCAGGCAGAGCTAAGTAATACAATGCGCGTAATAACTAGACACATTGCTTCTATTCAAGAGGCAATTGTGAAAATACACTGTTAAATTAATTACCTAAGACACAGCTTCAGAAAATAGTAGTCACAGGGACAGTTTCATATATTGCTATAAAGAGACTAAAATAGCAGGTAAAACAAGTACATATCCATTGATAGAGGTAAGACCAGCATTTAAGTTATAATGCCAACTCATGGATGGCAAATAACCATAATCAGTCATTAAACAGCACTTTTATTCCAATACCATAGTTCTTAGCAGACAGGCTATAATGCAACAGATACTTACAGATAGGTCCTCAAGCTTTCCCCTTTCACACTACAACATACATCTAGCAATTAAAATTCCAAGTTTAAATCAGAGGCTTAAATTCTAACTCCTTCCAGTTCATGTTCACACTAACAGAAGTACTGCGTACACCCAGAGGACAGGCAGCCCAAATGAATTGCTACAAAAACAGATAAACACTATAATTTACCACACCTTCCCCCCCCCCGATTTCTATTGATGACAGTTACTGTCATTACCTCTATTCTTGGTTTCTTTGCTTCTGCTAATATTTCATCTGCTGCTCTTTTAACTACAAGAAAAAGAGGACATTAGAAACGCAAGATTGTAGTAGACTTTGGTAAAATAAACCTCTAAGTTATTTCTTAGTGAAACTATACCTTGAGTGGACCGTTGAAGACCAATTTCAAGTGGAGCACTTCTGTCTATACTTGATGAGGTTGCTGTAATCAAACACAACATTTCATTTAAGTACAAAAGATTTGCAGACATATTTAAGTATAAAAGAAAGAAGGACAACAGATAAATTGCAACAACAGAAATTCTAACTAGATAATAGGTAGCACAGGCCACCAAACACTAGAATTGGAGATATTCAGAACCTGACTGAATATGAAGTTAGATCAGGTTACTCAGGGTCATTTGGCCCTTCTTTGAAAAGGGGATTGAACCAGATGATCTCCTGTGGTCCCTTCCAACATAAATTAGTTATTCTATGATCTGTATATACCACATATAAGGAAACAGAGTCACAAAGATAATTACTTTATAACTTGGAATCAAGTTCTACTAGTTAGTCTAGTTTTTAGAATAAAGACAACCTGCTGGCCCCTTTAAAATTATTAAAAAATGGTTTACTGCTCATTACAGAAATAATCACATATTCCAGTACACTTAAATTCTAAGACCACCTACAAAACAGAGCAACTTGCAAAAGTAAGCCATATTTATCTCTCTCATCAGAGAAACCTCTTTTCTCTGACTATTGTTAACAAAAATTTTTCAATGATGGAATACTAGGCAAATCTGGCAGACTGACAAAGCAGTGATTTGATATATTTTACTATGCTGAAGACTTTATCTGACACACTTATTGCATTAAGACCAATGCACTACCAAAAGTTTCCCACAGTCTAGAGAAGGAAAAAGTAGAAACGCTAAGCATTCTAACACATAACTATTAACCAAAGGATGTTAATAAGAATAAAAAAGTATCTCACTTCTAAACATGTATGTAGGAATGCAGCTACTACCTAAACACCATAAAAATAGTAAGTTCAGAACAAAATTAAAAAAATAAAAGAAATCCTAACTTCATTTGAGAAGTCTGAACATATTCAGTCAAGCTGCAAACTGACCACCATTAATCATCTTTCCCCTCCCACCCCTCATTTGTGCCACAAATATGTCTAAGTTAAAAGAAAGTATCACTCACATGTCTCCCCATTTAGGTATGCAAGCAAGTCTTTCCTATCAGGTCTTCTTACCACAGGAATGTTTTCAGTCTGAAAAGACAGTAGACTTGACGTTAAATTGTTATTCCCTCAGAAAGTCTCTTGCTGAAGATTTTTCACTTTTATTGAAAACTACTAATTCACACAAAGATAGGAACACGTGTCCCGCTTCCCAATAAAGCTAACTATCAAGCTTAAAGATAATTCCTAGAGGATGTTCAACTACACAAAATGAAACATGTTGTCTGCTATAAAACAGAGAGAGGAAAGCCTTTTTCCTCCTTCACTTCAAACTTGCAAATAAAATTAAGAACTAGCTTTTAACACACATTTCTGTGCCAGGAGTCAATGTTGGTATGCAGAAATAGAGTATTTCGACTTTGTTGTTCCAAGCATGCAGAACATGCAACACCGCCATATCAGGTAACCATGTGGCGCAGGGGAAGATGAAGCATGAGCTCACACAAAGCAGTCAAATGGAAATCAAAAGGATTTTCTTTCAGAGTTCCCCTATCTTTATTTGTAGAGCTTATCCAATAATTTAATTAGATTGCATACTTGTGAGTCCACTCCAAAGCTATTCTGCTGTACTTTTCTCTATTTTGTCGAACCTTGCGATCTCAGGCACTAAAAGACCATCTAGATTGGGATCGCAACAGAGAACAGATGGACAAAAGTATTTTTGAAATAGTGCTGGAGACAACTGTGATTGCAGAATTTCAAAAGAAATGCTGGCATTACTGCTAATATTTGGGTGACAGACTCCTGTTGTAAATGCAACCTGGTGGTTTGAAGGGGATAATCTTGGGAAGTGAACTGTCAAGAAAAATATTCCACCTTGATAAGGACTGTCATTTGATCCTTACGTAGAGGTGTTGTTTTTTAAAATCACATACACATCCTTTGTTGCGCATCTTTTTCCCTTTGCCTAGCCAAATTCATACACTTAAATGCTACTATCGTTCCCTGAAAATAACTATGCACATATTACTTATCACAAACAAGACAAAATAGATTTTTATACGGTCTACTTACTGCAGCACGGCGGACATAAACAGGATGTGAAAGATGAACATTATTGAGCAGGAACAAGATAGAATCCAAAGTGTAGTATTCCCTGGGTTGGCCCTCTTTCCCTGTCCTGTAAAATTGTGAAATAAAGATTAACATTTACCCTCTTCATTTCTGTCTTATGCACACACTTCTTTAGCAAAGTTCTCTTTTCTTCCCAGACAACAGTTCAAAAAGCAAACAGTAATATTATTATCAGGCTATTGCCAAACTAGTAAACTATCAATCATGTTAACAAATATGAGTGAGGGATATATGTTCTTGTAGCCTCTTTACTGAACAAATTTAAAAGCTGTCTAAAATAATCCAAAATAAGAGCTGGATGGGTTGTAAAACATACAAGACACAAGACTTGGGAAATCCTAAAAACACATTCTCCCACTTCTCAAACATATTTATTCTGATTATTAAAGGAACTGTCTACCTTATTTGAGATAGCGAGAGGAACATATCTGAATTGCAAATGAAAAAAAAATAATAAAAAAAATGGCATGCTCTTCAGGTGTAACAGGACAGAATTTTCACCATTAGCGAAAGCACAGCGAAGAACTCAGAATACACAAATGCTTTTCTTGCAATTACCCTTCTCAAATTATCTAGATTGAAAGTGTCCAATAACCTGTTCAGAACTCATTACTAGCAGTAAAGCTGAAAACATTACTTTCGTAACGATGCCTGAGAAAACCAATACATGAATGACATGCAGAGAAAAGTAATTCAAAATACCAGGAGAACGGCAAAATAAAGGATCATTCTATCACTGTTTCTTCCTTCCAAAAACTTAGTCTGCACCAGGTGGGGGTCTATGTGTAGATTTTGTTGCTGAAGAGGAAAGGGAAGAGACATAGTATCTTTCAACCGCTAAGAAGCCAAAAGTTGGCCAACAGGTCCAGACTCCTCAGCAAGGAACTGTTTAAGTATTTTACTGTTTCACTGCTATCTTTGATAAGGTGGCATCTAAACATATTCAAAGCACTGGTAGAAACAAAAGCTGCCTGCACATAGACTTGGCTCTGAAGTGAAGTCTGTGTCACGTGATACAGTTGTGACTTTAATCTAAAATGTCCGTTTTAAAATGACCCCACTTTAGAATAACTCATTATTTCTTTGAAGTGTGTCATATCCAGTGAACATTACCTAAAGAGTCCAGCTGGTCATCTATTCAAGTTTTTAGCAATATTTAGCAATAAACGGCATAATTCAGAAAACAAGTACCGAACAGTTATCTATTAATTTGAAAATACACTATTACAAAGCCACAGGCATTGCCAAAGCTCAGCAAGGCACAGCTGGTACTTCATCACTTAAATCATACACACAAGAAATCCTCATGCTCATTATGGTTCTAAGAGGATGTTTTATTAGGAGGACAAGACACTGTACATTAAAGGGAAAGCACCAGACAAACAAGCAGTTGTATGCAAGGAGAAAATCTAAGTCTAAACTGACATTTCAGCATCAGTTTGTGTTCCTTTTGGATTTTCCAGACAGAAAGAACCTGCTTAATAAACAGAGAACTAAAGACAAGCTGATCTGAAGGTAGCTTGCTTGTTTCAATTTACAAACCTCCAATGTAGCAAAAGAAATTAATTCTCTTATTTCTCATATTCAGTAATGGCATCAATTACTTAAGAAAAAAATTAAAATCTTAAGATTCAGACCTCAAAGAGTCCAGTACTTATATTTTTGCTTTAATGGTTATTAAGAGTTGCATCTCTTAAAAAATAAAACTCCAGCTTAAAAGAAATAGAGAAAATGTTGACATAATGCAAGACAGAAAGTTTCACGTGCTTGTTTTTAAAAGCAGAAATGTACCTACTGCTCATCCATTCACCCTCAACCTGTGGGCACCAGGACTTCATTCACTTTTAACTGCTTTATTTCCTCCTTCATATTTCAAAGCATGAATTTGTAAAGAGGTACTAAAGGCCTGTGTCTCGTTCACAAAAGAAAGCGGTAATCTTTAAAACCATAAGACTAGGCATGCAGAGTATCATGAAATGACAATACCCATGACCAGCTGCTCACTGTTTTAAAAACTTCTCAGCTGTGCATACAAACCCCTCTGCTGGGTAAACAAGGTTTCTCTGTTAGATTGATTCCTTCCTTTAGTTTTGAAAGAGATTCTATAATCACTCTTCATCAGCCACAGATCAGCCATTGGATCAAAACACCTACTCTTTGACCATCTAGCTGCCTTCATGTGCCAGCAGGGGTAATTTATGTAATTACTATCTGGAAACCAACCTGGATTAAAATGAGTTTCTGTCTCTTTTTTTTTTCCCCCCTCTCCCTCCATGTTACTTCTAACCTGGCTCAGTTCCTCGCACCAACTCACTGTTTGGCTGACACTTGTGCTAGCACAGCGGGAAGGCTGCGCAGGGTGGCACTGCTGACTCCTGCCAGCTGAGCTGCTCAAGGAGCCACAGTGTTAAATGTCTATGGGGACTACTTCTAATTCTAGCAGGACAGAATGCCACCAGTGCTGTTTGGACTTGCATTACTCTCTCCAGACTGGCAGTAGAGATGCAATTACAGCAACTGCACTGTGGACACCTAAAACAGAAATCCAGATTTGCTTCATGAAAGACTAAGCCGCTACCACCCGCTCACTGCAAGCATAGTTTGGATCCTGTCAAGTGACCTGGGGATAAAAGGCTTTGAAAAGTTTTTGAAAGTGTTCCTCATAAGTCTGGCAATTACATAAATTAGCAGCTCCTAAACTGCGGTGTCAAAGCTATTGAGGATGGCTTGCAGAACTGGTCTCATTCTTACAGTGTCTTCAATTTAAAGATTAGTCATATACAGTTCCACAGTGGTTCACAAGAAACACTGTGAATTGATAGCAGTCTGATTCTACCAGAAGTTCAGAAGCCACTGGTCTGAACCAAGATTTATTAACTAACTTCAAACAAAAAACCCCAAAATTCTAGCAGACATCTACCGTAAGAGGCAAGGATACAGAGCGCTATTTTGAGGTTACTGCTCCTGTTCTGAGCAGAACATCCTCAGCTCATCCACAGCTCCTTCTTGACCACGAAGATAAAGCTGCCTTATGTACCTAATAAAGTTTTTCTCTCTGGTTGCTGTATTTTGTTAACAATTTCTGGGCCCAATACAAGCTCTCCTAACCAGCAATAGAGTTAGGCTGGCGAATCAGTTTCTCTGTTCCCTACAAAAGAGCACTGAAACTTGTCTGCCTCGTTAACCATTACTTGCTACTGTTTGGGAAAAGCAACTTGTACCAAGGAAACCACCACAATTGTCTACACAGTTGCTCAGCAAAAATAGAACTAAGACTTTTCAAGAATTTTAAAGCTTAGCTGCTTATGCAAATGTTGTTCTTCCTCTTCAGCCTAGCTACCACTATCCCTCCCTCAGCCAGGAAGTGCAAATAAATCCCAAATGAGTTTCTGAAAGCCTGAAATAGGTAATGAAATAGCGCATTTCTAGTTTTAAATAGAGTGCAAAGTAAAATTAGTTTAAAAAAAAACCCAAACTGTCTACAAGTTAACATAAATAATAGGTTTATTCCCTTTCTCAAACTAGAAGTCAGGATATTGGAACAATACTAATATTCATATCATAATTACGAAAACTAAAAAAAAAATAATAATCCCTGGTCACAGGCTGAACTATAAGGTTTTTGGGTTTTTTTAGAAATCTGCAGGTTCTTCTGTTTTTCCATCAAGCTTTACAGGATAACGTACTCTCTTTGATCAGTACCCAAAACATTCGCTACCTGATATTTAACAATAAGCTTTTTTTGTCTTGGGTTTAAAAGACATTCATTGAAACTGAAAGCAAGCAGCTGCTAAATTTGGAGGAAAGAAGACTTAAGAACTCCCTTGCACTGAAAGCAATACATATTACACTAGAAAATTCAACAGGTACAAAACCTCATTTTCTAGAGGTTTTCCTCAAAATAAGCATTTAGCTTCAAATTCCTCAAACTAACCATTTAAGCAACAGAAACACCATATTTGTTTATTACGACAAGAACAACCTCTGCACTAGGTCCAGCCCAGAGGCCCCGGCTGGGAGCGGGCTGCAGAGGAGCCTGCGCGGCTCCCGGGAGCTCGCAGGTGACCGCCGAGGGAGCGTCGGTTTGGGACCTCCCTGACTTTCCCACACCGGCACAAAGCTCCAGGAAAAGAGAGGTGACCCAGATAAACTAAGAACAGTAAAAACGTAACGCCTGTTTTCCGCACAAAACCCAGGAAAACTTCGAGAAGCCGCCTCCTACCATCTCGTCGCATGAGCCTACGAGACCCGGCCCCGCTGCGACCCTCCAGGCTCGCATGGGGAGGCCGAGAGCCGAGGAAAAGCCTGGCCCTGGCCCCGGCCCCGGCCCCAGCCCGCTGCTCTTCCGGCCCAGGCCGTGAGCCCTCACGAAGGGACGGGCAAGACCTCCCAGCCCGACCGAGGGTACCGGCAGCAACGGGCGGGGGGGGGGGGGGGGGGGGCGGGGGACGGCGCACCCTGCCGCCAAGGCTGCCGGCCGCACGCCGCCGAGCAGCCCCCGTCCGGACGGCCCCCCCGTCTTCCCCTCCAGCGGGATACGGCGGCCGGCGGCACCTCGCCGCGCCCGAGCGGGGAGGACACGCGCGGCCCTGGTGCGCTACCGGGGGGCCCTGCCGGCAGGCGGCAGCCAGGCCGCCCACCCCGCTCCTCGCAACGCAGCGGGAGACGAAGGGCGGCGGGATGCCCCCCCTCCCCGCTCCCCAGGCGCTCCCACGCAACTTCGGGGCAACTTCTCCCTCCGCCCCTCGCCCCGTCCCTTCCCTTCCCCGGGCGCCCGCCCGCCGCGGCCCCGCCGCTCACCCCCAGATGACATAGTTGGTCTTGACGTTCTTGGGCCAGGAGAACTCGCCAAAGATCACCTCGTCGCCCTTCACCACGATCTCCTTCTTCTGCGTGTTGTATTGCCGCAGCACGCTCAGCACGTCCGCCATCTTCGCTCCGGAGCCGCCGCCGCCGCTCCACTCCCCCCCGGCCCAGCCCCTCCGCCAGCCGCTCAAGGACCCCGCCGACAGGTCCTGGGCTGCCATCGCAAACGCCTGAACAGCAGCGGCGGCGCCGACACCGCCTCCTCCTCCAGGGGGCGACGCCGCACCCGTTGCCATGGAGCGGAGCGGCGGCGCCGACACCGCCTCGTCCTCCAGAGGGCGACGCCGAACCCGTTGCCATGGAGCGGCGCGGCCTCGCCCTCGGAGAGGCCCCGCCCCCGGCCCGGCCTGGAAGCGCCCGACGGCCTGACGGCGGCCCGGCCGTGGCGGCGGGGGAGAGCGGTGCCGCCGGCAGAGTCGCTCCCGGAGCCTCCGCCGGGCACAGCCACCCCCGCCGGGCGGCGGCCCGGAACGGCCGCGGTGCCGCCAAGGCACGCAGATCAGCACACCGCTTTGAGGTGACAAACAATTACGAGTTCAGGCCGCAGGTTGTTAATTGCGCCCCGGCCCCGCCGGCAGCACAGGCAGAGAAACACCTCAAGAAAACAGAGTAAAAACTCTCAAATCTGCGCGCTCATCTCACACCGCAGGTTAGAATGAGTCTGCTGGAACCTGGATATAAGGGCGGGGGAAAGATAAGACAGAAAAATCTCTGCTTTATCAATCGCAGGAACACAATTTAATTCTGACAAGAACAAGCCGTCAAAAGACCACAGCAAAACAGCACTCCTCCAGGCTTGCAGCTCTACCAAGTGACGCTTCACTAAAACAAATACCATATTGCAATTCACGGTATTGTATATCTGAAAAAAATGACATTGTACTTAGTCCGCCTCAGAATTGCACCCTGGTTCAGAATGATGTCACTAATATTCCAAGGTTCAGATTCTCAGCTGACTTAAATTGCCTTAAGTAATTTCCTTCAAATTTCCTTTAGAACTAAGTCCAGTAGTTCTAAACTAAGTCCATAATCCAAATCTGTGTTCTGAGACATTATTTGCCATGAAAGTGCATCAAGACACCCACCAATGTTTAATGAAGTTTCCTAATCATGAAGCAGCATCTCTGCTTCATTTATTTCATTTATTCATTTATTTATTGCTTTTGCATCTGAAGAAGAAAAAAAAAATGGCAGCACCACTGAGCAAAATACTCTTTTTTTACCCTGCAGGGTTCAGGATTTCGCAGAGATCCTGTTAAGGCCATTTGCTCAGCAGAGCAGCCGAAGGACTGCAAGCAGTCAGAGGCCCGTCTGCGCTGTCGGGCATGTTTGTGCTCTCTCAGTGTTCCAGGTGAATTCCTTCTGCTCAAGCATACAAAACCTGGAAGTGCAGCACTTCACAGCAGAACCCAACAGACCGGCATCCCCTGGGGAACACCAATTCTGGGATTCCAGGCCTGAAGGACACTTTTGTGATGGTTTATCCTAATCCTCAATGCTCAGAATTCTCGTAGCACTTTTCAACATTGTCACAAAACATTATCCTATTTTAAAGCTGCAAAAGGCAAAATCGCATCATTTTTCTTCCTTTAAGCAGTATGTACCAAGACTGACAAAACAAACTAAAAGTCAACAGTTTATATAATTTCTTGTTCCAAGATGTTAGTGATATCACTGTTAGTGTCAGAACTACACAGCATGCTATCTCAAGTACATTTGTAACATTTCACATACGGTATCGAAATAGTCTAATACACAAATATGCTACACCCCCTAATAACATGATGAATTATACCAGTTACTTCCCATATTTAATTTTTACTGGTACAGAGTAACATTTATGTAGTCAGGAGACGAAACCATAATGAATAAACAGAATATAATTTCTCAGACTGGTCTGGAATGATTGTCAGAGCTACAGCTCATGAAAAATGGGAATAAACTAGAAATGCTTCCAGTGGGCCAAGTCCCGTTTCTCATCCGAAAACCCCACTGCATCACAAAAACCAGCGTTACCTCTCAAGAAACACATCCCATACATCTGCCAGACTGCAAATACTTTCTTCAGCAAGAAAAAAAGTCATTATGTTCCAATGACACAAAAAAGCCATTCATTTTAGTTATGCTGTTGTCTGTTGCTCAGTAAGCAGTGAATGATGCAGTACATAATCAGCTGCAACACATGTCTGCAAATAAATTTATTTTCATGTTTCAAGAAAATATAGTTCTGGTTTACTTTTCCACTTAAAGATGACTTCATTAGAAGTTTTAAACGGGAGTTTACAAAATAGTTCCCACAGTTTGCTTTGGGGATCACAGTGAGATTATTAACCATTATTTTTATCATTAAATCAGGATTTGATAAGAGATGTCAGAGAAACTATTTTCACATGGCATTAGATACCTGATAGTTTATCATTTTTATCACAGAGATTAGGCTAGAAAACCATTACCTGAAATGAGAAAGCCTGTTACCATTTAGTAAAATGAAAGTCTATCACGTAGGTACAATGTTTCAAATCATATTTTATGACTAGTTTGTCAGAGCTGTAGTCTAACAGGTTATGCCGATGTTTCATATGAAATCGAAATTAAGTTGCAAAATGAGGTTTGAGACCTTATAGGTAAATTCATTAAGGTTAAGAACATCAAGAAAGATTGTTCAAGTGTTAAAATACAGGAGGAGCGAGATACACCATGTCTGAATACACAACATCAATTCTTATATATAAAGTGTGAAAAACCAAAGCTGTGCACATTAGTTCATTTCTTTGCACTATTTTAAAACATAGGACGGATTACTGACGAGTACTGACTACTGATGACTACAAGTGATCTAGAGCACAACTCTGCAAAACTTGCCCTCTCAACAGAGAGGGGCAGAGAAGTTTCTGCAGTACTGGAATCCTTGCCTAGATCCCAGCAGGGAGGCTCAGAGGATATTCCATAGGTGTGCTCTGCCAAGGACGTGCGTATTTCACCAGTGATCCAGGCTCTGTAGCAAGTTAGGTGGGGGTGAAGCAAGGGGGTATTGCCGAGCAGCTCTTACGAGACAGTCTGAGTAAAGAAAAAAAAAGACACCCCCACATAAAATAAAATCTCCAAATTTTTTAACTCCTTAGGAAGAGAAAATGAATTTTCCAGGAGTCACTAAAAACATTCCACTTATTAGAGGATTAGTCAAACACACTGCAAGCATCACTTCCCAGATACCAGGCCGAGTTCATCATCCTTCAACACATTATTTGTTGCCTGTGAATGCTCCTGTTTCACAGGTAGGTTTCCAACTATTTGAATAACTGCAACGCGGGAAAGAGACGTAAAGAAAACCAGGCCATAGAAATGCTGAGAGAGGAGATTTAAAATTAGGTTTTTATTTGACAAAGCAAAGGCACCCCCAAAACCCCAGCCCCTGGGAGTCAGCCGCAGAGGGCGGGAGCCCCGCCCCGAGGTCGCTCCGGGCCGGCCACGCGACCTCTGCGCCCCTTCCTAACCCCCATCCCGCCGACAGAGCGCTTCGGAGCATCTTTACTACCCCTGCGTCGCAATTCCAGGGCTCTTTTTCCTCAGAAAACCAGCCCGTCACCACCGGTACTCTAACCGCTAACGCTGCCCCGCCGCCGCTGCCGCTGCCAGGTACCCCCGCCCCCAGCGCCTGTCCCCGCCCCTGGGAGCCGCCCCCACCGCTCTTTTCCCCCCTCCTTCTCTCCCGGCAGCCCGCCTTAGGTCGCCTTCACCTCCGGTACCACCGTTGGCAGGGCCCTCACCGGAGGGACGGGGCGGCGCTTTCCGGCGCGCGGCGCCCCAGGGCACCGGCAGCGCGGCGGGCAGCCTCTGGTGCCGCCGGGAGGCGGGGCGGGGGCCTGCGCGCGGGGCGGACCGCCGTGAGGACTGCGGGGAAGCCCCTCCCCTTCCTCTTTGGCGGCCATGGCCCTGCAGAGGGCGCTGGGCCGGGCGGCGGCGGGGCTGGGGCGCGGGTGGGTCTGTCAGCCGGTTGGTCCGGCGCCGGGGTCCGCGGTGAGCCCGCCGGGACGGAGCCCGCTTTCTGTCTTTGTGTCCTCTGAACGCCCGTTCTCGGAGGAGCGGCCTCCAGGGAGCGGCGCGGCTGGCGCAGGGGCTGGGACGGAGGGGGGCCCGGCTGGCAGCGGGAGGCGCAGGCCTCAGAGCGGCACGGCTGCGAGACCCGCTGCTTTGATGAAAACGAGTGGAGTCCCTTCGATTAGAGTCGGGTTGTGGCGTTAAGTACAGCCCGGTGTCAGATTTGACACTTGTATCTGTGTTATCGTTGCGGGGGGCAAACCCAACTGTATTTCTCGTGTAAAGGCAGCCGTTCTGGTTATTCTTATAGTCTGCAACATCCATCTCTATTTTCATCTTCCTGCAGGCATGTAAGAACTACCATGACTTGTGGGTATTGCAGCCGAAGTAAACTTACATGTAATGGAGAAATCATATTAAATATTAAAACAGTACAAAGCTAACCTTTAATTTGTGAACTATAAAATATGTCATTTGAAAGCTCAAATATCTGACTTTAATTTCTTTTTAGTTTTAGAATGGGGAATAGTGTGCCTACTTCTGTAAGATTGTCTAACGACGCTGCTGTGAATCAAATACAGGTAACATTATGCAATTCTTGATGATTTTCAACATTTCTAAAAGTCATAGTTACTTAAAAGCTCTTGTGACTTATAAAGGAAATTCTGTAGAATTCTGCCTGTTGAACCTGATTCGTATGTCTATTAAGTTTAACCACAGCCCTGGAACATCATCTTCCTAGGCTACATCTGTTTTACATTTTTTCAGACCTCTGCTCAAATTCAGTACTACTATCAATACTGGGGATTAAACCTTGTAAAATGACTGATACCTAGTAAAGTACATATTTAAAGAGTAAGTTGTTTTTTAAAGTAAATTTATTGATACTAAATGACAGCCTGAAATCACTTGAATTACAGTAAGGGAATAGGGGTATTTCTTTCTCCTCCCCAGAACCCTTTTTTTGGCACATCCTGTTTGCCTCATGGACGAGGAAAGCTGTACTAAATAATTCGAGGAGATGCACCTTGTTTGGCAGGCTGTAGGAGGTCTGTGACTGCAGAGCAAAAGAGGGTTCAGGGTTGGCACCATTGCATGCCAGTCATACCACATGCTCTACAATCACTCTACTGTTTTGGAGTGAAGTGCAGGTCATACACAGCTTCAGAGGTGCCAGCAGTGTTTCTGGTAGAGATCGTTAATGCCAGTTCTCCTCTATTTCTCTGCTCCCACAAGAAGATCATAGCATTCCTGAAAGCTACACACTGCTAAGTTTTAATTGATTCCAGGTATTCTACTCAGAACATTTTACTGAAAAGCTTAAGTGGAGCAGGAGAAGTCACTTTATCTTCCATATAGTTCGGCAATCTGCTGAAGTTGCGCCTCACTGCCTAGGGCCCTTGTGTACAGATGCACTTTGGGATCTGGCCAAGCGCAACTGCAGTTCTTGAGGTCCAGAGCCTGACTGGTAGACAGGCAGGAATTCTGATGTGAAAGTACAGGATGCGTCCCTAAAGAAGGTGCTGTGCTAGGCCACCAGAGGTCTTCAGAACAAATGTGGGGTGGATATACTTTGTACCCACCATACAGATGCCTTGATAGAAGTCACTGTTCTGCCTCTTGTTTTTAAAGAAAAGTACTTCATTGCTCACCTTAAGATTCTTGTAGCTGTAGATTAGAAGTTAGGGAAAATTTATAAGCTAAACTAGCTTTTCACTTTACCTTAAAAAAAAAAAAAAGATAATAGAATACAGCATAAAGTACAGATTTTTCAGAAGTAGCCAGCCAGCACTGCAGCATGGCAGGGAATTCCTCAGTTGTCCCTGTTAAAAATACCTCAGAAAGCCTTTTACAGAGAGTAATTTTCCTGTATTTGTTACCATAATAGCAGTTTTTTAACTTCTGTATTTATTTTCTTGACTGTTTGATACTGTTAAAATACACTGACTTAAAGCATGCTGACTTGAATGTTCTTTTGAACATACAGGAGGTAATTTCAAATAACTGTGTGGTGATTTTCTCTAAAACAACATGCTCCTACTGCAAAATGGCAAAAAAACTTTTTGAGGATATGAATGTAAATTACACAGCTGTAGAACTGGATATGAATACAAATGGAAGTCAGTTCCAAGACATTCTTGAACAGATGACTGGTGGCAGAACAGTAAGTATATTTTCTTAGACATAACAAGCAAAATAAGGACTTACACAATACACATTCCTGATGGGTTATGACCGTATCAAGTTCTTAAATTCCTTGAGACAAGTAAGCTTGGGATACAAGCTCCTAAATTAAAGACAAGGTACTGCAGAAAGGTTCTGTACCATCTGTGTTTAAAAATTATCTTGTAGTTTCTTAATTTTTTTATGCTCTCACTTGACTCAATTACTTTAATTTATTGCTATCTCCTGTACAGTGACTTTATCCACTTTCGAGGAGCACATGAACAAAGTTTCCCACCTCTGTAAACACGGAAATGTACGAGTTGTACAGTAATGTTAAATATGCATATTTAAGAACATAACTATTGTGTGTATACTAGAGTCTATGTGGGCTTGCTTAGATTTTTATCTTTTTTCCAAGAAATAACTAATGCAATTTTCATTTTCTGCATAGGTCCCAAGAGTGTTTGTCAATGGGACTTTTGTTGGAGGTGCTACAGACACTCAGAGGCTTCATGAGGAAGGCAAACTGCTTCCATTAGTTCATCAATGTCAAGTGAAAAGAAAATCCTGAACAGCCTTAGTCTTCCTTTGTATAATCAGAATTTCAGACAAGTTAGAAGATCACAAAGATACCCTGCATCAGCTGGACTCAACAACTTCAACCCATGAATCATGGATCATTCTCTGACACAGATTTTATGGACTTGGCAAATTACTTGGTGTCCTTGCCTCAGCTTTATCACAACCAAAATGGTGATAAAAAACATTATGTAACTCTTGGGCTCCAAGTGTGGTATAGTGATCTTATTTTATTGCTATTACATCCTGATACTATGCTTTGGAGAAGTACAGACTGTACAAGAATAATGCTGGAGGTTTTTCGCTGCAAGTTATTTTGCTTTCTAGCTTTGTTCTGACAATTACAATAAATGGTCAGTTTAATGGTTCCTTTAAATTGAATTTTTCTCTGAATGCCAAATTGTAATGATGAAGAAAGTATGAAGCAAAAGAATGTTGTAGTGATATTGCTGTATGCGTGTCTGATCACCTGGCTACCAAATTGTGTGTCTGGCTGCTACAGAAAAGGGAATAAAAATTCTTGCAGCTTTAGAGGGGTAGGTGATTGCTTTCATCTTTGCTCTGCACTGTGAAGTATCAGTCTATACAGTGTCATTCATGAATGTCCTCCGGGAACCAGACAGCTCGCTGTCATCAAACTGTGCAGCTACAAACTATGGTATGATCAATCCAACACTATTACAAAACTTAAGACCAAGTAAAATGGGTCTAATATGCATAGAGTTTATTTAGTACTTAAATTCTACAGTCAGAATGCAGTTTACTAGCAATTTTAACTTGCAGTTAAATGCCTAAAAGAAATGTCTAAAATTCAATCGTTTCAGTACAACGTACATCTAAAGTCAGACCAGGCAATGCCAAGACTTGGTTATTTCAAGAAAGTTCATATCCCATCCTTCAGTAAGAGGGACCATTACACTACTAAAGGTGCACAGTTTAGAATAAAAACCTTAGTCAATGAATTTTTACTCTTTTCTTATGAATAAGGCTCCTGTTTATTCCACTGCTTTCAGCACTGCATGCACCTAAACTACTTTTTTCCCCTCAAGGGAAAAAAGCATCACATTTATCTTCAACTAGGACTGTAAGAGTATCATGTAAATTTGACAGCTTCGTTTTTGTGATGCGGGTTTGAAATAAGTTTAAACCACATCATTTGTAGAAACTCTTTAGTATACAGTTGCCTGCGCTGTGCATCTTTAACGTGTAATGGGCTAATTAAACACACTGACCTCATATTTTTTATTATTGCGGTTTACTGTATTTCGCTAATTTCATCACTGCCTTATTAAAGTTTTGTTTACAAGGACACATTCATCAAGGTAAACACACAGAAATGTGCATCTCTCCCTAAATTTATACTTAATAAAACAATTTATTTTGCACATACAGTGGTTATGAAGTACTCTTTTTTTTCCTCTGTGTAGAATTCTTCAGCCAGTTATGTTTTCTCAGAAGATTAACAATAGTTGTGCACCTAAAAGCTGGTAAATCCATCATGTAAAAATAACAATAATAGTATGCAAAGAAATTTTTCAAAGACCTTTTCATTTTGTTCTCTGTTTAAAAAAAAGGTTCCAAAAACAGTAGTCTAAAATAACCCTTTGAGTTCTAAGTTTCAGAAATCCCAGGGCATTGTCACTTCAGGTAATATTCTATTCCAGCTGTTGAGAAAACATGCTGTATGCCTGCAGATCCAAGTGAGTGCCCGTTTATTAAAGAAGATACGTCTTAAGGCACTCAAAGGGTTAATTATGTTTCTTTTCAACCATATTAAGGCTCCCCATCCAAATAGTTTCTCATCAAATTTTGTATCGTTTCATAGAAAGTAGCAGCAAGACAGTGCCTTCATTATTGGATGGCACAAAGCCATGTTACATTTAAGTTATATAAACATGATATGGCTGTTGAAGTGTGGTTCTACTCTAGAAAAAAAAACAAGAAAAAAAAAAAAAGAGGGACTCAAAAATAGTCATTAAAAGTTTCCGCATTTTTTGCTTAGCATTGTCTCCAGGACAAAGCTTTTTAATTTAAAATAATGCTTGCCCTGGGATCTGAACGTTAAAAATGATCCACTGAAAGATTCTGTTCTTACACTTAAGACATACCTGCTCATCCAGCCTAAATACCGTGCTCCTAAGAAGCGTGAGAAGCTGGAAACAAATAGCAAGTTATTTAAGCAGACAGAGCTGTTAATGTCCCCATCTGTTGCTTCTTTTTACAGAATTACTTTTTGAAGAGTAGAACTGCACTTTTATAGGAGAATTTAATAGAAAAGACATTTTATTTGTAACTAGTTGTGCTTAACTCTAAGAAGCTGGTAACATCAGGTAAACAGCTATTTATATTCATTATTTGTTAATGAAGCATTTGTAAAAGTTTTCAACATACCACACATATAATATGCAAATATATATATATATTTAAACTTAAATTCAGAATGCAGAAATACCTAAGGAAACCACACTTTACAGTATCAAAATTATAAATCCAAATGTAAGCACACATATTTAAAGACACCACACCTTCTGCTGAAATTAGCTAATCTTAAATTTTAGCTAATCTTAAATTTTAGCTCTCAGAGCAGCACATATGTAATACACTGTCCCTAGTGTTTTACCTTTCCCCCCATAACTCTTACTTATCAATGTTTTACACTATACTGTATCATGGTAAGACAAACCCCCTACCATTCCAGCAATAAAGTCATTAAAACAGCTTACTTATAGCATATTTGTCCACTGTGAACCAACGCAAATAGCAAAATAAACCTATAAACTGATGAAATGCTTAAAAAAAAAAAAGATTAAAAGCGCACACAAGACAAATGATTCTTTGCTTAGGTTTACTTCTGCATCCTATTCTTTGAAGATTTTTCTCTAATCAATACTGCAAAGAAGCTGCCCATTTATCCAGAATATTGTTTCCCTAATTCTGCATATAACAGCAGCTTGGTAATATTTAACAGAATGGAAAGCTCAAATCCACTGAACTAATTCTAGAAAAAAGCTTTAAATTTGAAAAGCCAATTTTAAGCAGTTACTTCATAAAAATAAAGCCATTCACAGGTAGATGTCAGATTTTTGTAAATAAACAAAGTATACTTTTGTCACTGATCTTTACACAAAGTTTTACCAAAAATCCAATAGATATAACAAATTAAATGTTTTATAAGAGATTTATGTAGTCAAAGGAATGAAAAAAATTTATCCAGTTTTTTAAAATTAAGATAAATACGATGACATCGGTTCTGGTATAAGTTATTTCACTAAGCTAGCATGCTCAGTGACAGCAAGAAGGCAGAAGAACAGAGGCAAAAAAAAGGAACGGACGAGAGCTTGTACATGAGAAGAGAGTCAAGTATAGGCCTGAGGTGACAAAGAGATGGGAAAGGAGAAAAAAAGACAACATTAACAGAGAAAAGGAAGGGCAAAGCAAAAAGGTAATCCAAGAAAGGAAATAAATGGAACCAATACTAATGCTTCTGGTACAGTGGCTATGAGTTATTAAGCAGCACAACTTTTTGCAATGGAGAAAAATATTTTCCTAGTGTTTTCACAGACAGAATACATTTCCAAAACTGCTGGTGTTATTTCTTAAGCCGAGAATATATACTTCATTGAATAGCCTTTTAAAGCCATACCCATTCATGGGCCCCAATTAAACAACAAACAATGAAAAAGAACAAGACAATCCCCTAATGATTTATGTTTAACAGTGGTTTTAAGCAGCAAGATATTTTAGGGCCAGTTATTGGTGGCCCTCACATAATGGGCACTTAGACTGGCCTTGCTGACTTCAGATCTACACCTACTTTTAAACTTCTCTTTTTTAAACAGAGGATTGTAGGTAAAGACCCCGTATTTTGCCTGTAATAATAGTCTAATACTGAAGAATTGTTAAGGGGGTCACAGTGAAATGGCAGTCAAACCGAAAGCCTATTGATTCTGTTAGATATCAGGAAACCTGCATTCACCCAGTCTACAGTTGCACTCTGCATTTAGACTTTTTTTTAAATCATGTTTTGAATAAAATTAACTATCTTTAAACTTGCCCCAGTTTCATTTTTAATGGTAAACTGCAGTGCACAATTATAGCCCCATTATTGTTATTTTTTTGTTAGTCAAAGTGTTCCTCCAATGCAAACAACACTATTAACTTGAAAGATTCAGTGTCTCCTCTTTGGTGAAAGAGTAGGTTATTTTTTGTATACTGAACTAATGCTTAAGCTTAGCAACTTTTGTCTTAGCTCACCTTTTTTTTTTTTTTAAAACATTACAGTAATTATTGCCTCTTTATATGTCCAGATATCATTTTGGAAATTATCAGTTTAGTAAGTAAAGACTAACATCGGGACAAATTTATATTATGGCATATGCGTCGCACTGTCCCCTGAAATTCAGTATATGGGCAGATAAAAAAGATCAAGTCCATGGAAAAGGGATATGCAGCATCATTCTTCTACGCCCCTTACTGCAAGATAATAACAAAACTAGACAGCAAACGGTAGACGCAAAGGTCAACACACTATAAAGTTTCATCTGTCAGCATTTACTTCAGTTTCCCCTCTCCGTGAAAATCTTAATGGAGGAGCAGATGACAATATGATCTTGCTGCTAGTTTTACATCGGATAACCAAACCATTTAGAATATTCTATTTCTAACAAGATTTTTTTTTAGTACAGAGATATGGTAAATATTTAGGAGCATATTATGTACTCCAGCATGGATCTTTAAGATGGTGCATTGCTATCCAGTGTCAATAGATACAGGGAGCTACATTTTCTCTAAGTTCTACTGAAAAGTTCATCTTCACTTACGCTCTAGTTCAAGGAATTTTATTTTAAGCTGGACTGCTTTCAAAGATGCAACACTACTATAACTGTTTATTCAATCTGTTAGTAACTAGTCTAATCTTTTACTTGCAGTAAATTTATGCAATTAACTGCACAAAGTTACTTGAAATACCTGTTTAAGTTTTCATTTTATATTCAGTTCAAAATATTTCCTATTACTTCACAAATACTACTCCAAATAAGAAAAAGTACTTGCAAAAGATACTTATCTATCAGTTATTTTCAACATCTCTAGCTCAGAAGGGAACACCTAATCAGATGTTTGACTATTGTGTAATTTAAAACACATTACTACCAAAACCAACCCCAAAACATCAGTGCATTTACTTCAAATAATTATTAACATGTATTGAGCAAATGAGTTTACTCCTATTAATGGTGTTTGTTTAGAAAGAAGACTACAAGCGGTAAGAAATTTTTCATAAGAAATGGCTAATTTTCTTTTTCAAACTCAAAGTACTATGTCTCAGCTTTTTTTCTCTAGATGTCACCTGACAAGCTGGTAGCAGTCCTGTATTCTTCGAGCATTCTATCAGAGCTGTTTTGTAAAAGCAGTGATAATTCAGAAGTAACTACATTCACATCCACTGAAAGGTAACATTCCTACCATCCGTTCTTTAAGCCATGGCTTAATGTCAGAAAAGGCTTCCCTCACTGTTTTGTTTATTCATTAAGGTAGAGTATAAGTATATAGCAGAAAACCTTCAGTAACACGTAACCTCACATTTTAGCACCAAAAGTGATATCCATCCTACAGAATGTGAGGTTGGAATTTATAATCAATATGTACGAGGCATAATGAAAAGTGTTACAAGTATCAAAAGTATAATATGAACCTGAATTTTACATTTAAAAGCTTGGTGTTTAGGCAGAAAAATATGGTTTTACATGTCATTTATCACAACTGGGTTATTTTTATAAATCATAATTATTTTCAAAGTAACATCAAATTCACTGTTTAAAACAGCCAGAATCAGCATAAAAGAGGCAGACATACATATGTCTTGGGGAAGTTTTGAAAGCATCACTAAAAAAAAAAAACCCAAAAAACACCTTTCTCATTTTCTAAGATTGTGATCTACTGAAGAGATCTTTTAACTTGCCCCCTATACACATATATATAAAAACACACACAGAGAATTAAATACATATACACATGAATTGCTATCAATTCCTGTTCCAAAGTGATGAGATACTCACTAGCCTCCTCCTCCTTTACTCACACTCTTACTATCAGACTAAAAAAAAAAAAAAAAATCCAGTTTCAATCGCTTCCTAAACAAAATTTTGAGAACATGAAGGAGGCAACTGTACATGTCATAAAAGTTTTTAAGAATTGGTCACTATAAACTGGAGGTAGTTTTGAAAAATGTTAGCTTGAATTAATTTACGAAATCAGAATTAACGTTAATCTACAAAAAGATTTTAAAAAAATGAAATACTCTCCTGTTCGGAAGATTGTTTCTGTATCATTGAATGCATTCCTTTGAAGAAAATGTAGCTTTTTGTTTCTGGTTGTTACCACTCAGCTTTCAAGGGCAGGCCAAGACACATGCACTTGATCTTCCTCACTGAAAGTGTGTCGAGCCTTCCCAGAGTTATAACTAGGACTGAATGTGGCTTCCAAGCCATTGCCAGGGTCTTTTTCTACTAAAAACAGTTCTTAGAACTTCCTGTAAAGCGTACTAATTCTCACATAGAGCTTCTGAAACTGCCCCTCAAACTCCTGAAAACTCAGATGATAATCTAGATAGAAAAAGATTAGCGTGAGCTCTTCCACTTTCAGTTTTATCAGTATAAAATTTCACTGGGTAACTTTTATACTGCATCACAGTCACATGGTCTCATACATGCCAGAAAATACTTCCTTTGTAGATTTGAAGTGTAACAATGGAAACTGTTGAACCTTAGTAATTTGTTTAAAATACAAAGATTAAAAGAAGCCCAAAGAAAAATCCCTCTCAATGAAGTCACTGTTAAACTGACATTATTAAAAATACTAAATGCACTTTTGTTTCCTGCCCCACCCTAAGAGTAATCAATCAATTTATTCTTGCAAACAAGCATTCCACAGCAATGGGGCTGGGGGAAAATTTTTATCTCTTGGTATTTGTGATCTATTATAAATGAAATTAAATTATGTGTTGTGTAACCCTGTAGCTACTTTTAGCAAACTTCCCACCATTATTTTAAATTGTGTGCAACAGGAAAAAAGAGAAAAGACATTTCTCATCCGCTTTTCTTGTTTTCCCTTCACAAAAAGGTAACATTCTGATATGTATATAATGTGCCATATTCTAATAAAGTATATTTGTCTGGGAATTCCCAGGGTGAAGTCTGTTGCCAGCAATGGACCCACTGGGAAGAGCAGATGCCTAGAAAATTAAATCAAATCCAAAATGAAGTTTCGAATAACATCCAAAGCTCCTGTATCAAAGCCGCATATATCCAACATGCCTCTGTCATCTGGATCTGCGATCGTAAAACCATTTGAGGTCATTCCACAAACAATCAGTTTAGCAGGAATACCCATTTTCTAAAGGAAGGAAAAAAAAAAAATATCAGAACACACATACACAGTAACTTAAACATGCCAGAGGGCCAAATCTTGCTATCTTGCTTGCATAAACCACTGTCTGAATAGGCATACTGACAAAAACTAGATATGCCATAACCAAAATTGCAGACTGCCTGATAACATTACACTGAACCTGCAGTACATGCATTTAAATAAATGCAAATAATTACAATGAGGTATATTAGCACAACTTTCCTGCAATACTAAGATTCATAGATTATTTCAAATGCAAACATTAAAATTGCTATTCTGCGGTTCACTCAGAAAACTTTCAATAATAATTATAAAATCATTAATAGGAGTCAGAGGGTACGTTTTTGCCTAAGGCAAGGATTTCCAAACGTTGGTTGAACAAACACAACAACTACAGCTTGGACAATTCTGCTAAATGAGCTGAATTTGCAGGTTAGTAACCTGTAAGGTAAAGCAAAGCAAGTATCATGAAGGCCAGAGCACAGGAACTCTTTGTTCAAAAAACGAATTTAGGAATGGTATCTAATCTCAACTAAGAAAACTAAAACACAGTGGGCAAGTTAAAGATTTTTCATATTAATTTCAACTGGGTGGATATGATATGAAGATTAATGTCCATACATACGTGCTTGCCAGAAAGTATTTTTTGTAGTTTAAAAATTAGTTCCTTTAAAGCATAGGAGGTTGTTTGCTGATTAAATAAGAGTTTCTAATTGCAGTGGGCTTAGAGAAGGTGTTTTTCTTAGTTCTATTTTAAAATTATGAAACTGCACAGCTTGGAGTAGCCCCTTTAAAACATAATGAGCTTTATTCTCAAGATACTATCACCTCATCCTATTGACACCTTCCCTACAGGCTTATTTTCATTACTTCATTTAAACATTGTGGTATCTACCGCAGACATCAAAGTTAAATTTAATTCTGTAACCCAAATTTAATTCTGCAAGAACCATGAAAAACTTAATCAATTCTATATAGAATACAGAAATTCATGTATTCCCTGAATATCAAACAAATTTTCTCTGCTATTGCAGTACACCAAGAAGGGTGGGATAATTACAAATCCTTTTAGCAATTCAGTGGTTTTAAATATGCACAATTAGTGCAATACGTGCACTAATTCTACCTAAAAGCAGAATATATCAGTTTTTAACAATGTATAACTATTAACTGAGAAAAGCTACAACTAGTTCAGTCTCTAGAACATTTTTAAAACTGGTATTTATTTTGTCCTGTATTCATCAATCATAAAGAGTCAGAAGCACATTTACCTCTCTGTACTCTCTAAGAGCTGTTGCAGGATGAGTATTTCCAGCAAAGGTCTCATTGTCAGTAAATACAATGAAGACATCAGCAGCTGTCTCAGTTTTTTGAGCCCATATCATTGGAAGGGAACAATCAGTGGTACCCATTGGAATCTTGAAAGAAAAAAAAAAAAAAACAAACCCATTAATACAGAAATTAGTAAACCTGGAAAAATTACTTTTTGTGTGAGCTTCACATTTTAACACACAGAGAGGCTTCTTTGTTAAACAACAGTTCACTTACTCATTTCATTTCAGTTTTGTTCAGGGTTTGTTTTCTTGATTTTTTTTTTTACTTTTTTTCAAACTAACTCATTGTGACCTAACACTGCCATTCTAAATTGCAATGTTTAATATCTGGCAGCTGAAATAAAGACATTTGCTAGACCTTCTCTAAATAAAAGGGAGAAAAATATCCAGTGTTTTACTATACAGATACGGACTAAACCCAGTACTAGAATTGATTACAAAGAAAATACATTGTAACTGCTGAGACTTCTACACTCTAACTTTAGCAACAGCTATTTCCTAACAATTTTTTACAATTTTTTTTTTTTTTTTTTTTTTTTTTTTTTTACATACTTCATACATTTTCACTAATACTTGAGGTAACGTCATATCAGCCGTCACTGGGCAAGGGACCATTTCATGTGAAAAGGCAGCAATATGGGAATCCTTCTCAGTACGTGCTACAACCTGAGAAAGAGGAAGACAAAAATAATTTAGTTATATTATTCATGATTTTTAATGTCTGAATCAGTGCATTCCCTACCAAACACACATGACATATGCTTTTGTATTTAAGTCACCATGGCTCCTCAGATGCACTAATTCTTCACTCCACACTTCAAATATTCTGTAATATTACCACAAATATTACAGAGGTGCTCTGTAATAACTGAGCTCTTATTACTGCTCTTATTACTGTCACTAAAGATACTTCCATATTTCTTCTCTCCCCTCTGACATAAAACACTAAACATTTTTAAACACCAACAAAAGGTTGACTCCTCTGTAATATAAATATGCAAGAAGTTTTGGAATATCAAGTTGCGGGTGAAGTGATTGTGATACCAGAGCCATATTGATAACTCAACTGCACATAAGAATTATATCAAAATTTCTTCATCCAGTCTGTATTATTCTATGAATGCTTCTGAAAAAAATTAAAATGTATTTTCAGCTAAGATAAATAAAAAAGCAGCCTTGACCAGTTTGATTTATACTAGAAATGAACTTCTTCAAATTGATCCTTCTGAATTTGGTTGGCAGTAGCTTTAAGCATCTGGTCTACCAGTGAGAGACACAGTCACCTCTTCTGTGCCCAAAAATATTATATAAAAGTTTCCTTCTAATTTCTAAACAACTTTAGAGCACCTCTGTATCAAAAGGGCAGCTCAAGCTGCAAATAGTTATAAATAACGTGTGGGAGGTGTCCCTGCCCATGGCAGGGGGTTGTAACTAGATGATCTTTAAGGTCCCTTCCAACCCAAACTATTCTATGATTCTATAAAAGAAGTGGAATGCCTCACCATGCACATTACTGCTGCAACTGTGCTAGCATTGAGCACACTGCCCAAAACTTTTTGTGTCATTGATGCGCTGACGTCAACTGCAACTAAGATGCGTTTTCCTGTTGGTTCAACTGTCTAAAAGGCAAAAAGAAAAAAAAAAAAGAAAAAAGAAAATAGGTAGACATAATTAATATATTCATTTCTTCTTCCATCTTCTGCTTTCAACCCTAGAAGTGGTTTTTTTTTTTTTAATTCTTTCTGGGGTAACATTATGACAATAATGTTGCCAAAAGCTGAATATATCATGAAGTTTTGATTGTTTGTTTAATAAAATCCCGATTCCTAATATTTTTGTTATAAAGTTTCAAAATTGTTATCCACCTAACAAACTTTTCTCAATCATTTTATATGCTTTCAGAAAACAGAGAATTCTTAAAAAAGCTTAACAAACTGGAGAACTATATTACCTTGAAAGTTTTGTAAAATGAGGCATCTAAAGCTTCTAAAATGTCTTCATCAGGACGCCACCACAGCTTCCCTCTGCTTCCATGTCCAGCTTTGTAGGTTTCTAATGCAACCAAAATATGGAATGGGTGTATTCTACCCTACAGGAAAAAGAAATCAACAGGAAGTTTTTGAAAACCTAAACTCCTTAACAAAAAAAAAAAAAAAAAAGTAAACTAAAATTAAAAATAAGATCCTACTACAAAAATCTCTGGGTTAGTACATTGTTACTTTAAATTTGAAGATTTTATGCAGTCTTTACGCAGCTGTTGTACGAACTGATACTTGTCAGTTACTAGTAATGGACCTCATTCCTTTTTCAGAATCTCCAATGAATTCCAAATGTTATCTTACGTCATCACCAGAACTTTGGTGAAATTTCACAGCTCTATCTATGATTGTCCAATGCTGTCTTTTATTACAGTCTTACAGTAAGAGAAAGTCCCCATCCTGCTAAAGGGAAAGAAGTTGAGCTAGAGAAATAACAAACTTAAAAGTTTTGTATCTGATACAGTAAAACTGGACAAACTCTTTTCAGAATACAGCATTAATTTTCCTCCTACTATAAGAAGACAGTACAAACACTTTATTCTTTTTTTGCTTTCCCTACATAAACCCAATCAGCGGCTGCCACACACTAAGTATTCTAAACCACATCTTTGCTTTACTGATTCATCAACATTTTGTAATCTTTTTCCTCAAGGAGATTTTCACTACCAGCAGCAAACCTTAGCAAATCTGAACGCCTGCCCATTTTCTTTCTTCCATCAAGGTATTGTGCCACCATCTTTGCTCTCCCTTCTCCAGTGCCTAAGTAACTATGTACGATTAAAGCAGAAAGCAGAGAAAAGGAAGTGCAGTGGGATGGGAAAAAAAAAAAAGGATTTATGGTTGTTCTTCTCAATTCAACTACGGTCTTAAAGAACTTCGGTGTCCTGATTTTAATCTCCCCAACTCACAAAACTATTAGAAAAAGCCACTTATCTTCTCTGTCTCCCATTAAATTCCTGAGAAATTTTGTTCTCCCTTTGGGAGAAATTTTTGTTTTCCCTCTTATTTTCTTACCTCTTTGATGGATAGTAAAGCAATCTGAAAGGAGAAAGTCTCCTTGTTCCATCTTCTTCCTCCTCTCAGCTGCTAGGCTAGTTTCTTCATTCACTTCCTAAGATGCTACACAAGTGACTTCCAGTCACTTTTTAAGCTTGTATTGCTGATTCTAAATTAAAAAGACTCAGAAGCAATGGATGAACCCAACAGGCAAAGCTTGCCACAGCCCTAACTTAAGAAAAGATCCTAGCTGTCAATCTACCTAATTTGTAGAAAAGTTTCAGAAACAGAGGGTGGGGGCGGAATCAAATGAGAAATGACAAATACAAGCTTTAAAATCGAGGTGCAAGTATTCCACTGCAGTTTTTTTGAAAGAATAAACTACACATTTCCTCCAAAGAACATCCCTTTTATTTTATAAAGAGGTTGCCTGAAGGAATGCAGTTTAGGAAGAGATTAAAAACCACAAAGGCTGTCACTGATTATGAAAGAGTTCTTACCTTTTTTAGCAGTTTCTCATTTCTTAGTCTTTCACATACTATTGCCACTTCTGAACCTCGTGGTTCAAGCACTGAATTTGCTGTCAGTTTTCCTAAATTTCTCAACAATACAGAAATAGACATTTCCTTCAGCAATGCCTTCCAAACCTACATTCAAAGAAAGAGAAGGGGAAAAAAAAAAGATGAGATTCCCAAACCACGAGAACTGACATCTGTACATTAAATAAGTGTGTTTTAAAATAAACGTACAGGTTATATTCTTTTAAATTAGCATCTTGGGTAAAAAAACTTGAAAAACAGCACAGGACTATTTATAGAAATCTAAAGTTAAGATTCTGAAAAGTGTTACTCTAAAGAGAATACAAAGCTAACGAAGTTCACCTACCTCTTTAGATTTCAGATGGTTTGTCAGTAGATGCTCTCTAACTAGACCATATTCCTCTATTAGATGAATAACTTCCAATTCATCTTTTGTGCGTTTTACTTTTTCCACAGCCTCCAGGTACTTCAAGAGTTTTTCAGTCTCAGCAGAAACTGCTTTGTCTTTATAAGCCTCTTGGACATCTTTCCACCCTTTGGTAATATATTTAGTGACTATAGCAATTCCTATTGAAAAGAAAAATATTTTCCAAGCAGGATTACCATCTTTATACTGGCGTTTATCATTCTAGCAAGCAAATGAATTAGCAGGTTTCATTTGCAGACCTGCCAAGCAGCTATAAAAAAGGTCAGCAACACACAACTTAAAGTAGTAGTTTAATTAGTGTATTAGTCTCCTTAGAATTAAGGAGCCTAACATATTTGAAACCAACAGATCTTCCCAAGTAACAAAAAAGTGTTACTTCACCATTTGTAAGCAAACAGGAACAAATTGAGGGAACTGTATTATTTTATCTTCTCTTGACATAAGGAAGAAAAAGAAGCAACAAACTCTGTTTACCTTGAAGATAAACAGGTCAGTTTCTGATACGACCACTCACATTTTTACTGTGCAATTTACATGATACCATCACTAAGAAATCATAAGTCTACAATGGTACTTGGGTTTCCAAAATAGTTCCACAGTAAATATAACAGGTTTAAAACACAGTATTTTCAGGTAAACAAAAATTTATTACCTTCACTGGCAGGTTTTAGGTGGGACAACCTCAGAAGATCTTTATGAGACCAACCACTTCTTTGTTTATATTTTGTAACTGCTAAAGCAACAGCCATGCCATTCTTTCCATTGTACCAATCTGCAACAGCTTTCCTCAGTGCACGGCCCCACATGCCACATTTCATGCCCTCCTTCAGATCTTTTTTGAATTGGATGAAAGTAAAGAGATGGGTTGGTATGCAACACACCTCAGGAACAGCTTTAAATGCTGCTTGTTTTGTTTTTGCATCAGAACACTGTGAGCAAATTGCAAGGGCAAAAAGCAGGGGCTCCTGTTTTGCTGCTATGCCTTCTTGACTAAATGTCTTTATTTCTTGAACAACTTCACAACCTCTACCTTCTTCAATCAGTCTTATTAAAGCTTCTGCATTTTCAAAGCCCAGCTTCTGCTCCTTGATGTAATAAGTACCACCTTCTGAACCAAAACACAAGAAACGCTGCAGTCGATTCATATCGGTGACATGCCACACATAACCACTTTCAGAGTTCGGCACCTGCTTTTCATCTGGGAGTTGCACTTGGTTTTCCTCGTCCTCCATTGTTTACACTTCCAAGAGGTCTGTTGAAAGAACAACAAAGTTATAAGAACTATTGTGAAAACCTGATGGCACTAGTCTTTTATCACTTCTTAGCAAAGTAAGTATGTTATCTATACACTTGTAATTTTTCCTTCATAAATTTAGTAAGACTATACTCTAAGCGTGCAATAATATGTATCAATTAGGGGAAAAAAGAGACATAAAAATTCTCTTGAGTTAGAATGGTGACAAAATTATTTGCTTAAAACCAACTTAGAAACTACTTAACCCAAATAAGCGGCACACAGAAAACATGGCTGGTGTTATGCCTTTTTGCCACTAATGTATTACACCGCTTTCTTGGGTAGACTTTTTGAATGGCATACTAAATTGCTCAAAACTCAGAGCTTGCCCTACTCTATTTTTGCTGAAGAATTGGTAATGCTGACCAATTGAAGAAACGTGATGCTAAAATAAAGAACTAAAATACTGAAAAACTGTTTAGTCAGAACACTTTGTGAGAGTTTAAATATGGTGGGTTTCAGTGAGGCTTAGACAACAGGTTTTCAACAAGTGACTAGCTCAAGAAAAAATTATTACAGGCTCAAATACTCTGCTGTTTCAAGTGAGATCCAAGAAAACAGAGACATTACAACAAATTTACATTTGAGGTTAAGAAGCAAAAAACATCACAAAAATTCACAATCTTTGAGGTCTTTATACACTCCTGAGTTGCAAGAGAGTTCAGCTGTAATATTTGTAGGCAACAACACTGCTCTTACTTGAAGAACATCTAGCATGGTAAAATTCAAGCCACCACATTTAAACTGAAATAAATGCAGGTGAAATTAAATCAGCAGGGGGAAGAAAATTCATCTTCATCACTACCTCCAAAACATTAACATGACAACAACAAATTCAGTTTTCTCATTCTCACCAAACAATAAAAGGACACCAAAAAGCATCAAGAGGTCCTATTTAAAAAACAAACAAACAAAACACAAAACTGCATCAAACTGCATATGTATCTTAAAATATGCACACGCTAAAGTCTGAGCACACATAAATGACATTTCAAAGAAATCCACTTAACAATTTTTAAGTATTGCAGATATCTACTTTTGACATGCTTGCTGGGATACTGAAGATAAAAGCCATGTTGCTTCATTTACCAGGATGAGCTAGCACAAATAAATGTCACTAATGTAGACAGAATTTTTTCCCCTGTTAGGTAACACACTGATGTACAAACAACTTCCCTACTTTCTCTTTGACAAAAAATTTTGCTTTCTCTGCAAGCAACTAGAAATGTACCCTCCATTCTTGCCTGTCTGCAGTAATGTGCTATCTGCATCCAGAATTAAATAATAAATAATCATCAGTGCTCCCATTACACTCTATATGCTGCTAAAATCATAGAAGCCATATGCTGATACCTGATTTTAAAATGCAGGTTTCAGTTTAAAATTAACTAAGAAATATCTTTCATGGTATTATTCAGAACACCAGTGCTCAACTATTTTTCTCAGTGCTTAAATATTCTAACCATGTTTCCTGCCAAACCAATTTAAATACACATCACGGTTGAGGCGACTTTTTCGCTGACATCTGAAACATGCAAATACACTGAAAATAACAAGGGTGGTATTCGCAATGCATGAATACCATATCAGTATGTTTTAATGTCTAAATACGTTTTATTTCAATACATTTCAATTAACTGGTTTCATTAAACAGTAAGTAATGTTTCATAATAAACATACAAAACCTAAACAAAAAATCCTGAAATCACAGTCAGTATCCATTAGTTTATTTATCAGAAAAAAATGGTACTTGGAAAGATACTGAAAACCACCATTATCTCGAAGCAAAAATAAGAATGGGAAACAAAGGATCATGCATGTACATCTCCATATACATGAAATCTTGAGAATAATTTCTTGTTGCATCTTTCATACCCCTGCTATAACAACTATTACTACATTAAAATGAGACTAATGGGAAAATTATTTTCAGCCACCTATGGATTACCAAGACTTAAACTGAACTGGAAAAACCATGGCCTTGGTTAAACAAAACATTTATGATCTCACTTTGCCGATTATATTAAGAAATACCAGCACTAGTTTGAATATTTAGAGTTTCTTCCTATATTTTTCCACATGATATGTCCATTTCGTTGTAATTCTCACTTGGAGAGTCTCACTTGTCCTCACACGCTCAGTTTTATAGTCACTAATACAAATTTGCTACCATTGTCATCACCACCCTGAGAATGGGAACAAAACCTAAATGAAGTAATTATAACCTTTCTAAAATTACAAATAAAATTTAACTGGTTTGAAATCTAGATTTATTTATAAAATACTGTAACAAAAGATCAGTATTTCCATCAAAGGTATCAGCCTGAAAGGCAAACTGTTCACTACTTCATTGTTACATGAGAATATGTAGTGTGATGTTAATTGTATTGTATTAAAGAAGTTTGAGGCTAACCATCAGAGAAAAAAATTCTCTTTCTGTTCTTCTCTATTAAACTGTATAACAAATCTAACTTATGCATGTTAATAATGGATAATTTTTATGTTTACTGTTGTATGGACTAGGCTTTTGTACGGACTCATAGCACTGAAAAGCGGCATGTACTAGAATCCATAGAATTCTGACACAAACTCATATTTTAAAAGATAGTTGCAAATGTACACTTCTAGTTTTTCTAAAGCTACTTCCAGTTTTTCTGAAGCTTAGCTTTTTAATTTGCCTTCTTAGGAATATACTATAAGCTACAAAAAAAGATGTGTTATGATTTCCACCTTTTGTAAAGCTTTACTTTCACTCAGCCCTCAAAGTCATCTTCTCAGATGGAACATCGTATTTCATAATGGAATGAATTACCTGCAGCACTTATCCCATCAAAAATACCTACGTAAAGTCTTCCAAAACCTTTAATAAAGTTATTAATGCCTTCTGCTAAGCAATCTAGGATACAAAACAGACTTATCTCAAATGGCTTATTGCTGTCTTGGGGATTTAAAAAGAGCTTCAAACCAACATAATCTTTTGGATCCTAATACGAATTGTAAGTTCTTTAAAGTAAATTTATATTTCAAAAATTACCTTTGAAATCTGCAGTAGCTGATGCAAAACAATAATTTCACTACTAAACAGTCACACTAGAAGTATCAAATTTAAACTTTGTCAGATCTACTGGAAAAGCACTTATTCGGTGTTGAACCATTTAAATCAAGTTTGCCATTTCTAACTCCTATTTTATATTTCAACCTCAGAAGTTCCCAAAGCTATTCTCTCCCTCTAACCAGTCCCTCTCCTCTGCCCAGACCTCAAGCTTATTTTCTCCTTTAACACCTGTACCACACAGACAACTTTCACCCTCACAGATGAATAAATGCAAACATGCACTTAACGTATGCTCTACCATAAACCTACTCTTCGTTTGCTGAGCTGCAGCAGTAAACCTGAATTTCAAACACTCATGGAGGATTTATCAATGATATTGATAAAATAATAAGCATTTAAAATTTCTGAGCCACCTGAATGCAAACAGCAACATGAAAGGTCTTGAAAGTCACAGCCTAGATATTTTATAACGAAAACCACTGAACTACAATTCATGGTTGCTCACCATTATTAATGAAAGAGAAAAAAACACCAAGGGAAGTTTTATTATATTCCAAACACCACATAAATTAATCTATAAGTAAAATATGGCTTTGACTGGTCTGAAACAGCCTATACAGCACTTACATCTTGATTGAGTCAATATCTTTATGTTGCTGTAGCATAACATGATTGAGTTTGTAAATTAACCTCTGTTATTTTCTATGACTTGTACAATTCACCCCTAGTTTTCCTAAGAAATAAAATGTCTTACAGTACAAGTTTCAGGCACATATGGAAAAAAAAAAAAAAACACAACAAAAAATAAACCCAAAAGCACAGATCTTTAATAGAACTACAGGTTATAATTTCAGTTCTGAAATTTAACTTCTATGTCAACAATGATGAATCAAACTCTGTAGTGAAAACATATGGAATTAAACTTTGACCAAGTCAGATCTATAGTGAAAAAAAATACATTGACATTTTAAAGACAATGCTTCAAATTGTCTTCAAATACTTCAAAACCATATACGCTTCATTCTATAAGAAACTGCATTCTCCCACTCTGCTCTCAAAAATTTTGTATTAGCATTAAAATGAAGATTACAAAGAACAATTTCTAGTTTATTGAGTAGAGAAGCTATAAGCATTACACTGAGCTATGTTTGCAACAAAATACACCTGCACTACAACAGAGCTCTGACAACAACACAAGTCCTCATACCTCAGAACATAAGCACCTCTATGTAAACAGGAATGCCAGGAGAACATTTCCCAAATGACAAATGGCATGGTGGCACTCTAGGGCACAAGAGACTACATGAACCACGTATTTGCTCAAAAAAAAATACTATAGAATTTGCTTAGAAGTCTACTTGCTTAAAAAATTTACTGAGCGGAGTGAAAAGGTAGCTTAGCTGACGTCAAACAAGATTTTGGGGAAAAAGCATCTAAAGTTGATACCCGAAAAACCTCTGAGTTTAGCTACCAGTTTTCACGAGGATGATAAATACAAGCAGACGAGTAACCCCAACCCGACGCGCCCTTTAATCCCCTCACGGGGTTTCCAACGCCCAGGTGCCGAGCGGGAGGTCGCCATTGACCGAGACGGCCTCCCCGCACTTTTAACACCCACGCCCCGCCCCGCCGGAGGAGCTGCCCGCTCCCCGCCGGGGCTCACACGGAGGGGTGAAGCCCACACCCCCGCCGGGCCGCAGGCCTGCCTGGCCGGCGCCCGCCCGCTCCCCCGCCCTCAGCGCTCCCCCGGGGAGGCGCCACTTGCCTGCGAGGCCGCGGCCTGGGAGGGGCCGCGGGGCAGAGCCTGCCCGGGCCAGTGCGGCCTCCGACGCCCAGCAGTGGCGCGGCTGCCGGACGATAGGGAAGGGAGGGCAGCCAGGGGACGGCAGACGATAGCGGAGCCGGCTCCGGGCACAGGGAGGGTACACAAGTAGGGGCGCGTCTCCCGCTCCAGCCGCCGGAGGCTCCTCGTTCTCCCGCAGCCCGGCCCCGCCCCGCCGGCGCCCTGACAGCATCCCCGGGACCCGGATGGGGCCGCGCCCACCGCCCCCCGCGGCCGCGCCTCAGTGCCCGGATGGAGCCGCGGCGCCGGGCCGGAGCCGCGTCCTACCGCGGCGCAGGGGGTTTCCCCCGTCCGCTCTGCCGCCAGAGGAGCGGGGCCACAGGGCGGAGGCGCGGCCTCTCGGTGGCCTGGCTGGCGGCGCCACCGCGGGCGGCTGCCCCGGATCCGATCCACTCCCCGCCACCGCTTCCTGCTCCCGCCCCGCCTCACCATAGAGATGACAGGGGCGGCGTGGGCCGCAGGGCCTGCCGGGAAGGGAGCGGCGTGCCTCGGCCTCGCAGTTTGAGCGGCCCGTTCGGCGGCGGCTCCGAGCCTGAGGGAGAGAGGGAGGGAAGGAGGGAGCAGCGCCGGCCGCCGCCATCATGTCGGCAGGGAGCAGCGCCGGCGAGTGGTGCCTCATGGAGAGCGACCCGGGCGTCTTCACGGAGCTCATCAAGGGCTTCGGTGAGGGAGAAACAGAAGCGGGGTCGGGGTCGCGTCGGCGGGCGGGCGGGCGGTGGGGCTCTGAGGCCGCAGCCACGCGGGTGCGAGGCCGGACCGCTCGCCGCGTCCAGCGGGGCGCTGCCCGGCTCCTTTGGCCAAGGGCGCGGGGCCCCGGTGGGCTGAGCCCGGCCGCGGCGTGGCTGCGAGACGGCCAGGCGGGCGAGGAAGGGGACGCGGGGTACGGCGGAGGCTCGGCTCGGGCCGGGGTCTGGCGGAGCGAGCGCTGCCGCCGGGGTGCGGGGAGCGGCGGGAGACGTGCTCCTGTGGAAGCTCTCGGCGTGGCGGCGGACGGCCGCGAGTGGGAACGGCCGCGTCTCGGGTGACCTCTGCGTGGCTGTCCCGGCCCTGCCCACAGCACCCAGCGCCTCCCGCTCTCCAGTGCCGACCTTCCCCAGCAGCCTGCGGCTCTCGCACTGACCCGCCGCAGGCAGCGGCCAGTCTTCCGGCCGAGGGAGGCCGTGAGGGCCACGAGTCCCGGCTGCGGCCTCGGGCAGCCCCGCCGCTACCCGGCCGTTCCCGCGCTCAGGCGGGTGGGCGCCCCGTGGCGGGGAGGGCTGTGCCGGGAAGCCCGTCCCGGCACCCAGGGCACGTGTACGGTGCTGCCGGAGAGCTGGGGAAGCACGGGCTGACTCGGGGAGGAGAGCAGCGTTTGCTAAGGGCCACCAGATGCTGGTCGAGTGCCAGCAGCCTGGGTTACAGAGCCGCCGGGAGAGGGGCGATATGGGAAAGGGCTGTGACCTCGCTGAGCTGTGCTGCTTGCCAGTAGGCCAGGCAGCCTGCGAGAGGCTGCTTTGGGTTTTGGGATATTAAATTTTGTGTTGAATTGCATTTAATTTCCTTAGCAATACTGTTGTTATATGGTTATAACAGTAGATAAGTCTACATAGGATTTTGACCAAGGAAGCAAAATGATTTTGTGCTGGATTACATTGATGTATAATTTCTGTCACTTCTTTCTCTCACAAGTGAAGTCCAGGCATGCTTCTCCTTTTACGTTTCTATTTAACTAATAGATTAATCTTCCACATACTGGGTATTTGAACTCTTGGGGTTCTGGAAAGATCTTGCTTGAGTGTATTGTTTACAGTATTTTCAGTCTACTACCATTGTCTTTCTCTGGAGTAATTTGTTTTAAGTTTTTCTTTGGACTAGCTGACAGTGTCTGTAAAGAGAGTATTGTTTTCAGTTGAGCAAAGGATGTGAGGTGACCAAAGATATGTTAACCTCCTCTGCTTCTTTTTTAAATGCAGCTGTATTATAAAGACAATATCACCATACACAGGAGAAATTCCTGAAATAATTTCTCTTGACCTGTCTTGTTTGTTTGTTCTGTTTTTTTTTAATGAAGATGCGTTAAAGCCTGTAAATATACTTTTTCATAACCTGGACATACAAGTTTTAAATGTTACCACAGTTCTTTCATGTGTCTGTCTTTACTGGCTGTGTCCCTTTTAAATGGAGTAGTTGAAGAAACCTGTATCTTTCCTTGTTTCAGGTTGTAGAGGAGCACAAGTTGAAGAAATATGGAGTTTGGAACCAGAGAACTTTGAAAAATTGAAGTAAGGCACTTCTCTGATCTACGTGGGTTTTATTCACATCTGTATGAAGTCGCTGAAAGAATGTGTACTAACTTCAGTTGGTTCTGTTTGTTTTGTTGGGTTTTTTGTTGTTGTTTTTTCTTCCATTTCTGTAGAAGCTCATTGGGATTTTGATTTAATTGAATACCTGCCTTGGTACTTAATCTGGCTTTTCTAGTTTTGGAAAGAGAAGGTAATAGCAGCTAGAATGTGAAAATAGATTTCTCTAATGGTTTTGTTATTGGTTTTCATTATATCGTTTGACAAACTTCTGTTCCTTGCTTTATTTCCCTTCTTCCTCACATAACATGATATTGTATCTGTTGCCTTCAATTATTTTCGTGTACTTAGGTACTTTTGTAACTCGTTTTTCCTGCAGAACCACTTCCATATGTATGTGAAGGTGAATAGTCTTGGTGTAACTGACAATGACTGTTATCATACAGAACAGTTCTGCCCTCGTTAGGCAATATTAATTCTTCTACCATGTTGTCCATGATGCGTTGTTATCCATGTTCACATACAAGATTTTAAGAGAAAATTGTCATCTAATCCAGACCATACTCTATTCCTGTGCAGATATCCCATGCTTGTATAATTAATCTTTCAGAAGATGTGGTTTTAGAATTTTTGCCTGACTGAAGATATTTGACAAGTGACACCTGAATGCCCGAAATGTTACTTGAGAAGTGGTTTATCTGCTTCATCAGAACATTACCTGTTTTGTTCATAAAGTAACAGTTTTCCTTGCTTGTGCTGTCAGATGTGTATCTTTCTATTCATGAGTGATGACCAGCTTCCTTCCTACGCATATGTATGATATTTTAGCTTAAATAATAAGAGTTAAAGAATATAATAACATGTATCATTTTTTGAATTCTCTCAGTGGACCCACTGTTTAAAAAGACATCTCAGACTTCTGGTCAGAGCTTAGGAAAAGTTTCTCATGCAGTACAGCTGTATGTTTGCCTTTTGTAGATAAATCTTTTGTGGCAATGACCTTAAATTCTGGTTGATATGATGAATGAGTTTTTGCTTAATTGTAGTTGTAGATTTTTGTAAGAATCGTTTTCTTTACTAGTAAGTTTTTGGTTTATGGGAATACTAAATACAGTGTAACATGCAGTAAAAGCTGTTTACTATGCAAGACATGCAAGTCTGAAAAGCAAACACAATTTCAGTAGAAGGGAAAACTGGGCTTCTCTTACTTCTCAGGGAGATAACTCAAAGCATGAAGTTTCACAAGAGCTACTGTTATCTTCGTATATTTCATTTATGCCTAAGCATTACCAAAACTTTAGTTCCAGCTCCTGTATATGATTGACAAATGTTTTGATAGCTATTTGTCACTGACAAATTCAGAAGAGTGTTGTGCAACTGTAATAGTTACAATAACCAGGAAGACTGGTCCTGACTTATGAAAATTACTGACTAAATGCTAATTCAGATTGGGATCGTTTAGCATATACAGAAAGAAGCCTGAAGTATGTTCTGCCTAATTAAAAGATCACATCTGAAAATTTCAGTGCAAGTTCCCTATGTTTAGAAAGAAATAATTAAGACAATTACTGTACAAGCATACAGTTAAATTATGTAGAGGTTTCTGGCTTTGATGTTTTTCATTAGTACAGGTGATATTTTTTTTTTTCCTATCAATTTTATTTTGTAGGCCGGTACATGGGCTGATTTTCCTCTTCAAGTGGCAGCCTGGAGAGGAACCAGCAGGTTCTGTTGTTCAGGATTCCAGACTGGATACAATATTTTTTGCTAAACAGGTACGGCAAGTTCAGATTTTTTTTTTTTTGGATATGTCATGAAACATGGCTTTTAATACCAAAAGATAAATGAGCTTTTTGTTGATATGTGCACAAAAATACAAGGTGAAATAACTTTAACAAATTCTGTGAGACGAGGGACTGTGTATTAAAAGATGATTAACAAAGCAAATCAAATTTATCCGTCAAGTCAGACAAAAATATCATCGGGTATGGAAGAGTAAAGCTCTTATTTATTTGTCAGCCTACTCTTATAAGAGTAAATTAACTCTCTGTGCGATAGAGAATTACTTGATAAATGTTCTCAGCAGAATGAGCAAATTATTTTTTTGAAACCACTTTCAACAAATTCCAGGAAGAAATATTTATTTTGGTCCAGTTTTTATTTCTTTTGTTTCTCAAATGCTCTGCAGCCAGGGCAGCATAGCTTTAGGATAATACTTTCCTTTAAGAGTTTGCAGACCGTTTTGGCATGGAAGTTTTAAGTATTTAAACCAGTAAGGTAAGTTTAAATTAGAAATTATAGGAAAAATTGTTCTTGCTAATGTGATTCATTACTGAGTAGTACTGAAATTCTGTGTAAGCTTTGACAGGCTGCTGTGTGTATTGTTTGCAAGCAAGAAAAGCAAGAGAAAGTAACCAGAATGAAAGTAGGAGGACTAAAAAAGTAGGAGTAATAAATGTGTTTAGTTCTTTATAAACACCTGCTTCTCAAACAGTGATAAATGTAACAGTCCAAACAAGAAGTGTAACCCTACATGTGTTAATAACAAAGCATTCATATCAAAGGGCAAATTATTAGGCTTTCTATGAAGACTGACACATAGACTGGATGTTGTTTTGGGTTTTGTTTTCTTTTTTTGATTAGTGGTGTTTCGTTTTGGTTTTTTGTTTTTTCGAAAAAGGAAAAGTGTTTTGTGTGTAAATTTCAGGATATAAAGAAGTCTCCACACACTTCAAGCTAAAAGTATAGAAATCCAGAAGACAATGGAAACATGAGGTTTATCTCTAGCTCTCCTGGCTAATCTGTACGTGTGCTTCTGTTGTGCAGATAATCATCTTTAATTTGTTTCTTTTATAATCATCTTTAATTTGTTTCTTTTATAATCATCTTACTGTTTCATGCTGTTGTGGAATTGGTCTTTTTTGATACTGTGTTCTTCCCCAGCTGCAGCTCTTGAGTACTGCCAAGCAGTATCCACCGTTCTTATGATACAATGATCAGCAGTAGTTTGTCAAACGGCTTTATAGGTTGATGAGACTGATGGATACTGATTTAGGCCGTGATTTGTAGCTAATCAGACATACTGTTAGTGATCAGTAGGCTATGGCTACAGAACAGCCTTGATGCAAAGAACCTCAGTGAAAATCCTTGATATAACTCTCAAAGGGTAGTTGTGTGGCAGGAGGAAATAGCTCTGATATGAATCTAGAGAGGTTTTTTTTAAGATGAAGGTGAATTTACCCTTATTCAAGGAATTTCATCTTTCTTGTTTCCTGTGAGTAGGTGAGGTTCTCCCAGAATTGCTGTTCTTGTGGATGCTGAAAAGTTGCAAAGCACTTGTCTGCTTGCTCCACTACTTTTGCTTCCCCACCCCACCCCTCCACTTCCATTTCCGAAGCATGACACTTTGTTTAAAAGCAAGTACCTAAGAGGAGCTGCTTTGAGCTTTAAGTTGGGATTGCAGAATGTACATCAGAAAATTTGCATAATGTTAGACTTGCTAGCAAAACCAGAAAATAAAGGCTAACAATGAAAAGTCATCTTTATTTTGTAGCTTTCTTTGACCCATTCATATTTTACTGTTTTCTTAAGCCTGAAACCTCTTTGTGGAGGTGTGGGAACTTTCAAATCCTCACCATCCTTCACCTGCTGCCTTTAAGGAGAGTGCGCTGGAGTGACTCAAAGAATTCATTAATTTCAGCATGGAAAGCAATTTCTAGAAGTGTTCACTATTTTAAAATAGTAGTACCTAGTGTGCCACTTGGTGGCGTGGAATATGTTTCATAGAATCATGGAATGGTTAGAGTTAGAAGGGACCTTAAAGATCATCTAGTTCCAACCCCCCTGCCAAGGGCAGGGACCCCTCCTACTAGACCAGCCTGCTCAAAGCCCCATCCAACCTGGCCTAGAACGCTTCCAGGGATGGGGCATCCACAGCTTGCCTGGTTTCATAAGTAACTTGCAAAGAGTTTAAAGTTAGAATATCTTTTTCATATTTTATTATTGTTTGTTAGCCAAGTGCAGTGGCTTAGCAAAATCAAAACGTACATATATTTGACATACAAATGCTCGTGTTTCATGTCAGTTCAGTTTTACCTGGACTGAGGTGTTTTGACTGAACAACTGGTGAAATAGTCACAAAGAAATACAAATTAAAAGTCATCAGATAAATGAAATAAACTGGTTTTGATATTTTGGGGGGATTTGTAATACCAGTTTAGCTCTGGTGACTTTCCAGTTGGAGGAAGTTAGCCTTAGTTAGAGATCCAACTTGACAAGCTCATTTTGAGGACTGATCATGTTTTCTCAAGCAAATGGCTGATGAGCAGGATGTCTTGGTCCTCCCAGCCGATCTCCTTTTGACTTCATGATTCTGTTCCTCTCTTGCAATGGCTCAGCTGCTCATTGAACTTCCCTGAGCCAGTGCAGCTCATCAGCCAGCAGTTTTCTGTAGATTCTCTGTGCATGTTTTCTTGGCTGATCTCCTGCAACATTATGAGATATATTTGTTCAGTGAGTCTGTACAGGCCAAAGCTTGTAAAAGGTAAGTGAGAGAGAACAGCAGTTTCTTTATAGTAGTACTGAAGTTACTGCATTTCTTGAAATCGCAGTCTGTGAATTCTTCTGAGTCACCCAGGAGCACAAGTGAAGACAAGCATTAATATTAAATATTTCTATTGTAAAATAGCAAAAAATGCAACTGTGCTCATGTGCCTCTGCTATTTTTCTCTGTGCATGTTAAGTCCAATTTTATGGTGACTTTGAGGATTGGGTTTTGTTATCTTTTGAGAATCTTCTTCATGTCACAACTTTTTTTTTTTTTTTTTTTATTCTTAATTACAAAAGTGATGAGTAAAATAACCGTATATTCATTTGTAGGCTGGAACCCCAGAACATATAGATTTGTTTTCTGGGTTAGCAAAATTATTATGACACTTAAGATTATTGGTCTGTTGATTTGTATCTTCAAAACTGACATGACACTGGAGCCCTAAAAATCTCAAGAAATCTTTGGCGCTCTTTCCTTTCTTTCTTTTAAATGTTACTGTCTAAAAATCTGTTTTACTGCAGAGAAGTAGTCTTGTTCACGCAGGATTCAGTAACTGTTAGTAAGTAACAACAATTTAGTACGGGAAATAGATGATGCTATTGCAGCATGGCTCCATTTCTGTTCAATTTTAAATAGATGTTCCATCTTAAACGTTGTTTCATTTGGGGGGGGCAGTGGAACTTTAGTTAGATGTAAAAGGCTACAGCTGTCAAATTGTTAAGCAAAACATGTTTAAAACTGCGTTAGGAAGCACAATTTTGGTAAGCAGCTTGTGCATGCTCTCCTCTTACTCATATACACTTTCATAGCGATGTTGTAGTTAAATTCCAAATGACAACTAATCTTGTTCGAAGTTAAATCACAAGTATGTTGGGGGGGTTTCAAATTTTAAAGTCTGTCTAATATGCATGCAAATTAAAGGATTTTTTTTTTAATGATCACTTTTGTGTGCACTCGTGTTAAATTTGGCCTCCCTGTTATGCCTAGGTATGATTTGGTCCTCTATTTGAGGCCACAGAACTCTGGATGATCTTACATACCCTTTGAGCTAGGATACCTAGGCACAATGAGGTGAGTTAAGGATACAATTTCAGCCTTAACTCTGAATTTCCTGATTCTGTGTTGCTTAAGTAGTCCTTGCTGTTACATTTACACACAGTGGCTACACAATTGTACCACTGAATGTATTCAGCTGTCTTCAGCACTGTTTTGAATAGCTATATTCTGTGCTGATCTCTGCAGAATTGGAAGTGTCTCTTCACAAAAAAGAGTGCCATTGTTGCAGACTTACGTACTAAAAATTTTTCATTTAATAAGATCTTCAGGTTTTATTACTGAAGGATTAGTATCATGCCTTTATTTTGTGTCATGTATTTATGCTGCACTGTGATGATAAAACATTACAATTGTGATATTAAAACATTAACTTCATTAATTGGGAATAAAATCCATATACCTTCAGAAGGAGGATCTTCTAAATGATACTGTTAATAACAAAACTTTGGTCTTTTTTTATCTTTGTCCACTAATGGAAGTACATAGTATGTGTTTTTTAACATTTCCAATACTTCAGTTGATTTCAAAGTCAAAATTTTTGACATTTTCAGGTTTGGTAGCATTAAGAGAGATCAGTGATCCATGTTAAAGCTAAACATGGGATAACAGATAACTTGTAAGAAGTAAAATGAACTTGCAACACATCTAATCAAAATCCGAGAATTTCAGAAATTGAATATAACTATAGGAAGATTATATATTTATTCAAAGGAATAAAAATAAATAAATAAAATTATATAGGGTATTTAAACAAGAATAAGTTCCAGAAATTTGTCCTAGAGCTGAATTTTTCATGTTGAGCTTTGTAAAGCCAACTGTTTTGTAACATTGGGATGCTTAGTAAGTGAACCCCAGTGATTTGCTGGTTATACTACCAGTTGCAGCGCAGAGTTGTCCGCAGCTTTTTGAAAAACAAAAATCCATCAGATAGAGGATGCAAGTCAAGAACTTAAAATGCTTCATCCTTAAATTGATCCAGAAACTCGGGTTGGATCCTTAGGGAAAGGTGCATGCTTATGAAGTTATACATCTTAACTGAAGAGTGTGCCAGAGTGCCTATTCAAGTGGTTCCTTTGTTTTAAGCTGCGCTTCACTTGGTGATGTGGTAATGTTCTCAGGTTTTTTATGATCATCTCACTAATGTGCATATACGTGTGTGTGTGTGTATATATTATTATTATTTTCTTTCGAATATTATTAAATCACCTTGTAGCTTTGCTAGCAAAATCTTTGAAATATGGGTAGTTGATCAATCAAATGTGTCACCAGGACCCCCTGGCCAGAAACATACAGGCAAATGCTGGGATTTCTGAACAAATACAGAAATCCTCGTAAGTTTTCTCAAGTCAAAATAAAAATCCGGGACAACCTGTGTATATTGTCATGTTGTGCAAATGCAGAAAATGTTTTCTGCCGATGCTGGAACACCTTAAGTGAGAGATACATCGTATGTTAGGGTAGGTAGGTAACCTGACCAATTTCTCTCTCAGAGGATTCACTAGCTTGTGTGTATAGCAGTGCTGGACTGGCTGTGTGCATTGATAGGATGCTGTGCCCATGTGACAAATAAACCTTGCACTCATCTACGTTAGGTACTGCAGTCACCACCTCCTCCTTGCTCTGTGCTCTTTACCCTGCCCATCAGTTACTACTACCTAGGTAACACCTTCTTCTGTCTTGGTAATTCTCTCATCATCTAGATCCAGGAACATACTCTTTTTATGCATATCACCTTCACTCGCTTCTATTCCTCTTCCACAGGACTATTCTTGCTGCCTTTTCCCTATCTCCTGCATGTCACTTCCTGAAGAACGTTTGTAGTTCTATAATGTATTTCCACTTCAACAGCTAGGGGCCACTGGTCTGAGATCTGCATCTGTTGCATATTGTTTTCTAGCAGTAAGACAAGATTGTCTGTCTTGGTCCTCATATACTTTAACAGATTCCTCTCATACTGTAGTTGGAATACAAAAACATATTTATGCTGAAAGGCATCTCATTTTATGAGACCACAAATTCCCTGCAGAGTTTAATTTTTACACTTATTTTTGCCGCTGATTAAAGCTTCTGCATCCAGCTGGTCCAGCACAGTTTCTGTGTTGATCTTGCCTCTAGGCACAAAATCTCTCTTAATTTCCCTTCCTTTTTTTGAAGCCATCATTGAATTAGTGGTCTGTCAGAGCAACTGATTGTTCCATCTTTATTTTTCAGTAAAAATGGTTACCACTTAGTGCTGTCTCTCCCTATAATGTCCTGTATTAGTTATCATTTAACAAGTACAGTTTGCTGTAGTGACTCTCCCTTCATTATAATAGCACTGTTCTTCACCACAGGTATCTCATCCTTTCATCCTAGTACTACTTTTACAACTGTGCCTGATACCATTCTCTAGTCATATCTCAGAGAATCTTTAGTTCTTGGTTCCTTTTTTATGTTATTCAATAATTCTCGTGAGTTATGTCATTCTAATAGTCTGTGCTTTTTAAGTTTTCTGTTGCTGTTCATTATTTCACTGTCCTTGATGAATATTCCTTCTACGGCCTTTATTTTGTAGTTGTGTGAACTCTAGCCGTAGGGTTGTGTACCTGCGGTTTGTTTAATTTGAGTTTCAGTTGCTGTAATCTGTTCTCTGTATGTAGTTGACTCCCTTGATTACCATTTAAGTCAACTAGAATGTATTTTTATTAATTTAAGAAATGCTTTATTATTTCTTTATTATCTGCACTATAAGACATAATCTGGACTGAGAACACCTGAAGTATGGACAATTAATATATGATGTTGCTTACAGTATGAACATGTAGGTTTTCCTTTGTTAGAGACTAGCTTTGATTGCAAAGTAGGTTGGTTGGTTTTTTCTCTTTTTTTTTTTTTTTTTTATTTTCATTCCCCATTGTTGTTGGAAGTGGTTTCATGTTCACAGCCCTGAACTTAATTTTCATTTTTTTTAATACAAAATCAACATCCTCTCTCCCAGTCCTAAGGTTTAAGTAGCATTTTCAATTGCAAGATAGTCTCATGGACTGAAGATACGTTATATTTTCTAGCCTATAGCTCACTGAGAAAAAAAAATGCTAATGTGAAGTCTTTCTTGTATTATGGCCTTATGCCATTTGATTACTGTGCTTTTAATTAAATCTCAGATTATATTTAATAATACTTGTAGTCTCTCTTGTTCTTTAAATACTGTATTTTAGTTTGGGTATTACTAAAGACATGGCTGTAATATGAAAAGATTTGTTTATATTTTCTAAAAATGGAATATTTTAGAATAAAGGATTACGTCTAAGGAACAGTGTCACACAAACTAGTAACTGTGAGCTTGAAAAGGATAGGTATATTGTAAATCAAGAAACAAGCAAAAAATCTAAAATTTCATATGCCTTATTATTCAACAAACCATCTTTTAAAAAAATCTTTACATCTTGGAACACCTCTAAATTTTATTAGTTTATCCCTAAGATATTTGAAGTTTTTTGTCCAACACAACCTGCTTGTAAAAATTCTAGGTTCCATAATGTGCTTTATTGCCCCAAATGAATTTTTCTTTTTTTTTGAGCTTCTGCTCCTGGTAGGAATTCTGAATATTTGAAGGACATTCTCTATGGAAGAGTTGACTTTTTTTTTTAAGACTGTACATATAATAAAGTAATTTGGGCACCTTCCTTTGAATAGTACTTGATTTGTTTTTCCACTGAGCTCGCTGTATTTCTTCTATGTCCTTTATTAATCATTTTGGGGAGCTGGTGAGACAGTATAATGACAGAGTTTCTACACAGAGGTGTGAAATATCAGGTTTTTATCAATGAATTGTGTGACACCATCCAGCGTTCATTTTATTAGTCTCCTACGGCAAAGGCTTTTGTTAGACTTGATTTGCTGCCTGTTTTAGAGTGAAGCTCTAATGTGAATCAGTATAGAAAGTATGTGTTTGCAATGAAAAATGTTGTCCAGCTTAAATTAAATTTTTATCACTAGTACTGAACAAATTCTCAACACTTTTTTTTTCTAGGTAATTAATAATGCTTGTGCTACTCAAGCCATAGTAAGTGTACTACTAAATTGTGCTCATCAAGATATCCATCTAGGAGAGACTTTGTCAGAATTTAAGGAATTTTCACAAAGTTTTGATGCTGCGGTAAGTGCCTACTATTTTCTGTGTTTTAAGTGTTACGGTGTTATATCTACGTTGGCTTACAACTTAATTTTGTTACTTTCAGATGAAAGGTTTGGCACTAAGCAACTCAGAAGTGATTCGGCAAGTTCACAACAGTTTTGCCAGGTAACACATGTTTTAAATCTAGGCAAAATTTGAGCAAATTCTTTTTAATCTCAGATTTTTTAAATCATTTTCTTTGCAGACAGCAGATGTTTGAATTTGATGCAAAGTCTTCAGCAAAAGAAGAAGATGCATTTCACTTTGTAAGCTATGTTCCTGTTAATGGACGGCTATATGAACTAGATGGCTTAAGGGAAGGACCAATTGATTTAGGTAATATTTTACGTTTTTTCTGAACATCCTTCATGTTAACAATAGCTTATTGCAACAAATTGGTTGATGTTATAGGATCAAACCAAGTTATTTATTAAAATAAAGGTTATCTTTAAAGTTTTTTTAGCATGCTATTCAGGCTCGTACTTCTCTGTGGTGGTTGGGTTTTTTTTTTTGTTGGTCTGAAAATGCAATTTTCTTCCTCCTTCCTCCAAATTTCTGGTTATCTCTCATTCAGTAATCAAATAAACAGGCCTTGCAATCCAGTGGGCTTCTAATACCTTAATAGTTTTGTTGCAAGAAGGAAGTTTACATAACCTACTTCTCATGGGTGTTTGCTCTCTTTACCCGAGGAAATGTGTTGTTGTTCTGAGCTGTCTGTAATGAAACCTGGTAAAACTATGTAATCTTTTCGACTTTCCTTACTGATATTGTGCAATTCCCTTTGCTAGTATTTTTCCCTATGTCTTCCTTTTTGTGATATTATCACCCAAGACAATTCCTATGTCATGTTTTCAAAGCTAGTTTTTTTTTCCCAGGTTGATTGCAAACTATTCATTTATTTTATCATTTCTTTCTTCTGTGGGAGCATGTATACAGCTGACTCCATACACCTTTTATACATTATGTGGCTGGTGTTTACACACTATCCTCTTTCTTCTTAGGTAGCAAATATTTTTCTTTATGGTTTAAAAAAATAATAGCTACTTATAGCATAGTTTTATTCTCTGTAAGACTTGTTCCTGTTTTGTGTCTTGTAATCGTTCTTAACTTGTGGTATGTGGGCCATCCTGTGCCTTGAAAACATTTATGGTGCCTGTACGTGTCTGTGCTTTCTTTTGAGTCTGATTTCAATCTCAGTATGTTCCATTTCCGGATTGTTTTCACAATTTTTTGATAGTTCTATTTATTTTTAGTAATGGCTTGCTACTAAATCTCATCTTTAGTCAGGCTAAAGAGACTATACAGTCTGCAGACCTACCAGTGACATAACTTTATCTCAAGATAAACGAGATAATAACTAAAAGCGATTTCAAAAGTTGATAATGCCTCTTTAACAAATTCAAGACCTTAAAACAAATGAAGAGACTCATGATCTTTTGACCATAAAAGTTATCTATCATATATCCTTTTATATTTTTTTCTGTGTCTGACTTTTTAACAGTGTTGCATCTACATAGTATTGACTCTTTATTTTGTCTAAATGGAAGAGCTGTAACTACCCATACTTTTTTCTTTTGCTGTCTACTTTTATGTTGTCATACCAATTAGTTTCTTTTGTGTCATAAAAATCTTATACAACATACTTTTCTTTCCCCTCTGTTTCTTGTTATCAACAAATTAAGCTAGATGCTTTTCCCCTTAAAATTTAGGTTTGCTCCATTGCTTTGGCCAATACGTTATCCAAATATTGTTATTAAAAAATGTGTCTTACACCTCCTAAAAAAAAAATCACCCAAGTAATTTGAGACTGTAGTTGCCAAGAAAAAACTTGTTACATACTCTGAAGTTGCTGCGTAAGCCCGAATTATACAAGTCTTGAATTTGCAATCCATTTTGCAAAGAAGATTAATGTCTTTTTTCCTTTGTGTTTTTTCCCTAGGTGCATGCAATCAAGATGACTGGATAAGTGCTGTACGGCCTGTCATAGAGAAACGTATACAAAAGTAAATGGTCATGATGCTTTTAAAATATAGCACCTTGTATATGTTTAAAAATTCCTTATTCTTAATTTCCTTCAATTAAAGGCTTTCAACTGAATTTCTAAGGAATGACGCTTATGCATCATTTTTATGTGCATATCACTGTGTGACTTCAGAACCTATTGCCCAACATGACCCAAATGTGATGATAGATAAATCTCAAATACGCTGTGTTCCTGTATGGTTAATCAAAGTAGGTATCTGTGTAGTGAAGAGAGATCCTACTAGTACTCTGAAAAAGGAAGAGCAAGATTATTAACTCTGTTAGACAGCTGTGGGTCTGTGCAAGGGAAAAATAACAGTGCCATTACCATGGATTAAGTTTGGGGGTGCAATCCACACAGCTGGTATTTACAGAGAACAAGTTTTCCTTAAGTATGTGGCTTGGTTTAGAAATTTAAGCTAGAAAAACGTACTATAGAAATTTCCCTACTTCTTGGCTAAGACCCCAAGACTGCAGCCCCAGACATGTTGGAAATAAAGTTAATTTTATGTCAGTTTTAGAAGTTAATTTTCAAAGTCTTTTATTTGAAGAGTTTTTTTGATAAGCAAAACATTGCTACCAAATCGTATTTGGAGAATTTAAACTCTGAAAGGCCTGCTAGTCTAACTGTTGAATGTACTTTTCACATTGTATGAAGAAATCTCCAATGTTTTCTATGAAGTAACAGTAACAACAAAGTAAAAACGATTGTGTGCAGCAGTCTTGTGCAAATTTTGTTGTCAACTATATAATGTTTTGTTTCCTTTTTGGTCAGTTTCAGTATTTATTCTTTCTGACCACAGACAGGAATAGTAATATCTTGGGAGAGGAGCTTATTGGGAGTTACATATTGGATAGTGTTTGTCTGAGGTTTGATTTTTATTTCATGGCAAGATTGGATCTGTAGCACAACTTAATTTAATAGATCCATTTGCTTTTTTTTTTCCACAAAATGCATTCCCTTATAATGAAATTGTGGAGGAGGTTTTGAGTTGTCATGTCAATGATTAATTTTGAAAGTGGGGTTTTTTTTGTTTTTGTTCCTCATTTAGATACAGTGAAGGTGAGATAAGGTTTAACTTGATGGCTATTGTATCTGACAGAAAAATGATATATGAGCAGAGGATTGCAGAATTACAGCAGCAACTTGCAGAGGTATGCCATGGTATTTAAGTTATTGGAGTAGTTCTCTGATAATAGTTCCGTGTCTTGGCTTTATTATTCACCACCTTCTTTCCTTGCTCCAAATGGAGTATCACTAAAAAAAGCAGGGAATGATTACTACATGTCTGTCCAGTACAGCGCAGTGCTGTGTGGATGCCCTGATGCAGCTCTGGTTAGTTCTGAGTGAGCTAATTTGAGCGCTCGGTACAGTATGACCATGTCATTGTGGCTCTCTGTCTGGACTAATTTGCTGTGGTAGTGGAACTATTCTTTTCCTAGTACCTGAGCTAATCTGCTAATAACTAACTGCAGAAATTCCTTAAATGTTCCTGTAACTGTAAGCAAAACTGAATCTTTCTGTGATAGAAACACTCTTAAGACAAGACTTATTTTTATTAAAAAAAAAAAATTAAAATGCAGTAACATCCATTTAACTTTTTCTGTTTTGTGGAAGGAGGAGCCTATGGATACAGATCAAAGTAGTAATATGTTAAGTTCAATACAATCAGAAGTTGCAAAATACCAGATGTTAATTGAAGAAGAGAACCAAAAATTAAAAAGATATAAGGTATGTAGCCTTTGCTTTTCTGATGAAACTATTGGAAAAGTTGTAAGGAAAAAGCCAGCTGAAGGAATTGGACGGGTACTAGAAAGGCAACGTTATGTAAATCCATGTTGCGTTCCTCAATTTACAGGTTAATTACCAGTTTGCTTCCTTTTAGCATAAGGCTTACAAGTCAATTCGTAATGGTCTTTGTAGCTCCCTTTGCTTTGCCACTTCTTCGTATCTTTCTCACTTTAAAATATTTTTTAAGCACAGTGAGTTCTAGAACTTCTACGAAAAAATTGCTGTATATGCCCCAGAAGGCTGATCAGCCTTTTCTTGCTCGAGTTGCCTGTTACACCACTCTGTGTAACAGTGGCCTCTTCCTAAGTAGGACTTTTAACGTGTTAGTCATAACCTTTTTCTACAGAGCATTCATATAAGCTCTCCGAGCTCTCATTGTCAGTAATTAACAGTGTTGATGCATCAGTTGATAATGAAGGCCAATCAGGACATTCGGTGAACTTCGTGCATAGATTCGTTCTGTGTTGGCACATACATCTTCTAATCTGACCTATAGGTACTTGCATAGCTTTTTGTGGTGAAACTCTCCTAGGGTACTTGAATTGTTCCTTTGTAGTTGTTAACCTGCTGTCTTTTCCTCTGTGGGAAGTAGTGCAGACACAATTGCCATGTCCTGCATTTTCCTAAATAAGTACTTTAAGTGTGTACACTGAAAGCGCGTCATACTTTGAAATGACATGTGATATTAAAGAAAATGAGATATGGGAAAGTTCCTCTGAGATCATCACTTGCAACTTTTTTGATAATTCCCTAATACTTTTAAAGGAATGTTTCGAGGCGGGAAAAAAAGCTGGTTAACCAAATTTTTTTTTTTTTTTTTTAATCCCTTAACCCATTTTGGGGGGTATAGAAAGTTCCTATTGCATGTGGAAATATTGTGGAAACTGCCTAAAAGTCCACACTTTTATGTTAGGATGTCTACTTGGGGTCTATGGAGGTCATTCCTCTCAGTTGAAAAACCAAACAATCTCCTACCTTTCTGGAGGGCTGAACCATTGTAGAAGCTGAAAAGTGTTTAGTATAACAAAAATGCGTATGCTTTTGCATTGCAGAAATGTTTAAGTCTTCAGCCTAAGCTGGGGTCACAACTACCCAAGGGACTGTAAAAGTACGTAGGTTGAACTGCAGTTTAAGTTGAGGAAAATGTGAATAGTTTAGATAACAGTACTTGTCTGTTACAGCAGTGGCTAAACCATACAACCTACTTAATCATTGAGGGGTTTTCGGCTTGTGTGACAAGAGACTGTAATAAGAATTTGTGCCTTAAGCAGTAGATTCATCTGGCATATACCTTCTTACTGTGTGCTCATAATTTTATTACTTCGACTTGATTTTTAGCTGGCTGAAATTTAAAAAAGAACTCCAGCTCTTGGGGCTGGGGAGGGGGTGCAATGGTGGTGAAGGGAAAAAAATCCCCATATAGCCATTTAATACTTCTGTTAATGCTTTTAATTTATTTTAGATTGAAAATATTAGAAGAAAACATAACTATCTGCCTTTCATCATGGAATTATTAAAGACTCTAGCAGAGCACCAACAGTTAATACCATTAGTAGAAAAAGTGAGTATTTCCTAGCTGACTTTTAAGAAACAATGTAAGTATAATTCAAGAAACTATAATTCTTCATACCTTCTACTTAAAATTAAAAATGCAGTCAAATATCATGGAAGCATAAATGGCATGGGTTTATTTATTTAAATGACTACATTCAGATATATTGCTAGTTTATCTGATAGTCCCTTGCAGTTTTCAAGAGGCACAATTCCAATGGAGATCGGAGATTGTGGGACCAACCAACTTTGCACTATTATGCAAAGACAAACTGTATCTCCTCTTTGATAACCTAAACAAATTTTTCTAATGGTGTTATAGGACGAGGCAAATCAATAGCAGCTAAACGATCTGGAAAGCTGCCTGTTGGAAAAGGACCTGGGGGCGTTGGTCGACAGCCATCTGAATATGAGCCAGCAATGTGCCCAGGTGGCCAAGCCCATCCTGGCTTGTATCAGAAATAGTGTGGCCAGCAGGACTAGGGATGTGATCGTTGCTCTGTATTTGGCACTGGTGAGGCTGCACCTCAAATACTGTGTTCAGTTTTGGGCCCCTCACTACAAGAAAGACATTGAGGTGCTGGAGCGTGTCCAGAGAAGGGCAACCAAGCTGGTGAGGGGTCTGGAGCACAAGTCTTATGAGGAGCGGCTGAGGGAACTGGGGTTGTTTAGCCTGGAGAAAAGGAGGCTGAGGGGAGACCTCATCACTCTCTACAACTACCTGAAAGTTGTGAGGTGGGAATTGGTCTCTTCTCCCAAGTAACAAGTGATAGGATGAGAGAAAACGGCCTCAAGTTGTGCCAGGGGAGGTTTAGGATGGATATTAGGAAAAATTTTTTACCCTGAAAGGGTTGTCAAGCATTGGAACAGGCTGCCCAGGGAAGTGATTGAGTCACCATCCCTGCGGGCGTTTAAAAGATGGGTAGATGTGTTGGACTTGATGACCTTAAAGGTCTTTTCCAACCTAAATAATTCTATGATTCTATGATCACGTTACAGGGCATAAGATGCTACAATTCAAGAGACATGATTTGGACTTTTCTACAGGAGAAATTATAAGTCCTATTAAATTTGTGATGTGTAGCTCTAGTTAATATGTGGTAGAGTTCCCCATACTATCTTGATGCCCCTTTTTGAACTGAAGATTATTTAAACGTATACATACACAGGTGTGTACGTACAAGATTGATCCCTTTTGGATTCTTTAATATTCAGTTTTGTTGATTTATCTAGCTGTCAACACTAGATGGCAACCTTTGCACAGAGGTTCTGCTAATTTAGGTAGCTTGAAATTTGTTCTTTTCACTTTCTCTGGTCTTACATTGATTTACTGGCTCATTGTTTTCCGCTTTTTTTAGGTGTCTAGCTATTAACATTGATTTACTATTAAGGTTAGTACTAAGGCTTGTTTATTAAAGTGTGTCTGTCACTTTGGCAAGGTTATTAAACTGGATGGCTAGTCAAGTACTTGAATTGTAATAAGATCAGTGCTGGCTTGTATATCTACTCGTGTGCTATAGATGGTATCCCTAGTTTTGAACTCGCACTGAAAAAGGATCTCCGTGTTGTTATAATGAAAAAAGAGCTAAATATTATTTAATGAGTACATTCATTAGCTGACGTACTTAGGAAAGTACGTTTGCAAGCCAGTGGTTTATGACAGTATCTTTTGGATTCAGTTTTCAATCTTTTCCTTCTTGGGTACATTGTGGAGTTTTAGTCTGGTGTCATGTTAACAGCAATTACTTATAACAACATCAAGTTGCTTTTACAAGTAAATTTCCAGTGGACTTGAGTGGCTGGTGATAACATACCTTAATTCTAAATCACAGAATTAAATCCTGTTCTGTTCAATAATAAGTGGTACCAAGTAGCAGTCTGAATGAACAAATATTTTGACAGAAAGGTGGCTGGTATTGCATCTAAATTGTCCTCTCTTTTTGCCTAATCTTTTTTCACGAAATTCATAAGGAGGGAAATGCTAGTTCCCTGTCAATTTGAACCATCTATCAATTATATGAGAATCTGTTCGCAAATATCTTGGTGGGAACTCTTGTGGGGTTTTTTCCACTCTGCTCTTTTGAAAGATCTAAAAAACAAAGATCTTGATTGCTTCGGAGTTTAATTTGTGATAATCGGTATATCTGAATGCAGTGTTTTCATGTGCCATAAAATGTTTTCATTAGGAAGAGTTATTTCTATGTTAAATAAAATGAATATGAAGGTATGAAAAAGGACGGTTAAATTATGTTTTAAAAATAGTGCTGTTTTTTACCTCTCCTTTTCCTGTATGGAAGTTACCTAATCTTATAGTTTCTTTCATGTTATATATTTAAACCTGTATGGATTCTTAAAAAGCTTTATATATGAACTGAGTGAAATAGTAGTAGGGTACTTCTGAAGGGTCTAAATTTACATTTTAAATGTCTCTTTCTACGGCATATTTTGTTGATTGTTCAAAAATGTAATGAGTAGTCATTCAGAACTCTAAAAAGATCTTTGTCTTATCAGAGTTTAACATCATGTCCCTTTGTTTTTTAGGCGAAAGAAAAACAGAATGCCAAGAAAGTTCAGGAGGCCAAGTGAAGATGACTTTGCAAAATACATGCAATTATGTGCTTCTGAAACTATTTTCATGACAACAAATAAAACTTTTCATAAACTTCAAATTTTGTCCAGCGCACGTTTGACAATTGTAACAGTTTGTCTTGTACTGTATGCACGGGTCTGATTTTCTTCCTTCACCTGCATCTTGTGCATGTAGTACTGCTAAGTAATGTTTAGGTTCTCTTGGTCAAATTCAGTATTTAACAGTCTATCTGATTTCTGAAAGCTTGGGAAGTGAACCTAAAAATGTGCAAGGAAAATATATCTATTTTGTCCCACTTGAATATATGATAATGATACAAATGCCAGAGTTTTAAGTATAAGCATGAGCTTTCTTTGCTCATCCCTACTAACAATGATAATGCTATCCAGTTGTTCAGTGACATGCCCTGTACCTTTGTTTTTACGAAGTATGTGTCTAATTTTTCTACAAAATTGAAAAGTACGAATTTAGCTGTAGAAACATTTGCAAAGACCAATGTATAATTTCAAAAGATCGGCATTGCTTTAGTAGAAAAGATAATAAATATTCCCATTTTTATTTTGGCAAACTTTCTTCTGTGGTATTTTCTTATTGGATAAGATGATTAGATATGTATTGGAGATCATCAGCCTTGTGACTTTGAGTCTATGAGTTTTAAATTTGAGTTAGAAGGAAGGGATGCTATTGTTTGGGGGAGTTAATATTCTTGGATATAAGGTAGTACTGCTCTAGAGTATGTTAAATTTAAGTCTTTAAAACAATGCTTTTTAACTGACCTTGGGAGGTAATTTAATATAAGAAAAAAACTTGTATGGAAGATTCTTGTTGATAACAACATTGTGATGGAAGGTGCTTGAACGGTCTTCCATGGACCAAAGAGAATGTGTCGGGATTGGAGCTCACAGGGTATCCTACCTTCTTAGTGCTGCTCGTATCTGAACTGTGAATAGGCAGATTATTTTGGGTAAGGATAGTAACAGGCCATTGTAACAATACATAATACGTGAGTCTCTGAAACACTGTTAGTGTATATAAATTTGTTTAGAAAACTTTCAGTTTCTTCATGAAAGACTCAGATAAGAAATAGAAATTAAAACAAGCAAAAGAACTTGGATTGCTTGGAAGATATTTACACCCAGTAAAAGATGTTTGCTTTGCTTACAGGCATACTTCATTGAACTCCAAGGTCCTTTGGTTTTGTCAGCTTATATGACGAGAATATACTATGTTCAGAGAATTTTTTGAAACCCCAATATGAAACAAATTCTGTTATCTGTTGGTGCTTCATATATGCTGCATGTATATTGACAGGATAAAATTTTGTCCAAAGAAGCAAAACATGTACTGTGCTCTCCTGCTCCTCAAAGGATCCGCTTGAGTCATTGCTGTGGCTGAAAGGGAAAGATCTGTTTCAGAGAACATGAGATCCGTGTCTGTTTTGTACAAAATTGATCAGGCTGATGAGAACATAAGCTGTGTGTGAGTTCCCTGCTTTAGTAATTCATTGCAGCAGTGTTCTTTAGGGAAAGAGAAAGACTACTCCTCTCTAAGAGGCATTTCTGATCTTAAAATTATATTCTGAACTCTATTTCAAACTGTTGAAAAGATTTGTCTGTCTCTTTAAGTGGTAGCCTGATGATTCCTGCTGTACCCTGACGTTCTCGGAGAATTTTGATACTTTCTACAACAAAAGTTTGCTATTCCATAATTGATGTCAACTTAAATTCTACTGAAGTCATTCCATTCTCTTTTTATTTGCATTCTTGGACATGTACAAGAGAAGGAATTGTGCTAAAGCAGCAAATTATTTTTGCAATTGTCAACAAATTTTAATAGTAATTTTTTTGAGAAATTGGAATAATTTATGTTGCAAGCAAACTGTCTGGATTTGTGGAATAAAAAGAGTATGGATGTAAAGATCAAATTTTTAAAAAATTTGTTAGTCGAATGTGTAAGTGAAAAATGTTTGGGTTTTTTTTTTTTTTCAAAGGGTATTTAATGCAGAAGTAGAACAACTCAAAACAGTGTACTTTGTTATCTTAGAGAATCTTTTTTTTTCCTGATAAAAACCTGTGTGCTAATTTTTGATCATTTTCACCAAGCTTGTAAACCCATTTTTCATAATGTGTACTTTGGTTTTAAAGGCAATTATTTGTACAATTGCCTCTAGGACAGTGTTACATGAATGTAAAGCTGTATGTGAAATTGATGAATTACCAAATTAAAGGTGCCAAAAAAATCAAAGTAGAGATTTGGGCCTTAATCCATTTTACAGTTTTAAGATACTGTATTTTGCTGTATGTAGACTGGTGAAAGGTTTATGTTCTGATTTATTTCAAGGGCTGCTGCATTCTGCTGGTATAAACTTACGGTGTGGCTTAGCTGTCAACTGAAATTTGGGTATAATGGGAATTAACAGTAAGTTCAGCTTCTATGAAGAATTCGGCCACGCAGCTGCTGTTTCCTGTTGCCCAGAAGAGGTCAGTGTTTCTCCCATTTGCCACAAGTTTAACATAAAATCCCAATGTAAAACTTCAGTGTGATCTCATAGTGGTGTTCTCTGGCTGCCAGTCTTAACATAGTACGTAAAAAATTTAAGAATCCTGCTGTAGCCCGATTTCTTCTTCACTGGGTAATATTTTATATTTTGTACATGAGTTATTCTAAAATACAAATTTGGTATATGGATAAAATTTAAAATACAAGCCTGCATGTTCAACAGTGTTTTGATTTATGAGTGAATAGCTGCACATTAAAATGCAGTAGTCTGGTTTTTGGCTAAGAGGGTGAGAAGAAAGAAGTAAGACATACCACTAGACTCATTGCTTGCTTCAGAGAAAAATATTTCTTTTCCCCAGTGTATTACTGAAAATAAAATTTATTTTGGTCACAGAAAAGTCAGATAGAATGAACTTGCACCAGAAGAGTTTGTTGCCCCCGAGCAAAGTATTGGAGGAAAGATTGGATCCAGATGATTGTGGTACTGGTGACACAGTCTTTTGCTCCGTGAAAGGAGACAGAGATTTTTGAAAAGTAAAAATTGGCAGACATACACAAGGCCAGTGGTTTTGTATCTTTAGAATGGATGTTTATACTTGTTTACATCTGTTCATGAAAATGACCTGTTACTGGCATTTCTTCCATTTGAATTGCAACATCCAAAACTTCTACAGAAATAATTCTTTATTGGCTGTTTCATTTAGTAGTGCAAATGAGCTTATCTGTGTTGTCTTGAAAGTTCATGACATCGCTTTTAATAAATGGGTATTGGAGGGAAGATGGTCATGCTATCTGTACATATGCATGTCAGCTTCTTAAGTGTCAGATCGAATAGCAGACTTACTTATTCTCGTGTTGCTGTAGAGGTAGAAAACAGAGGATGTGAAGTCTATGGATACTTTTGTACAATTATCAAATGTAATCAATAAAATCAGGGTCGCTCCAGAAAGTGAATCCCCTCTTAGATAAAAGGGAAATCTGACTTAAATTCTTAAGTTGACTGTTATGATAGAGAAATCCTTATTTATCCATTAAAAGATAGAGGAGAATGATCCCCTCCCCTGACACACATACACAAAGAAAGAACTGGAAGAAAAAAAAAAAGTCATAAACATGGAAAATGTATTATATTGTATTCACTTATTTGTACAAAATTCTTTTGAATGCCTTTTCTGGAGTGTTTTCTGAAATTGGAAAATATCAATGGATCATTAATGATATTTGAAATTTGTCAGTTTCACTGACAAATTCTTATTTTCAAGCTACATTCTAAGACAATGTTCATAAACCCTCTCTATGCTTCCTCAAAACTTTTCCTGTAGAAAAAGTCCTTCTTTCCCTCCCACAACTTATGCTGCGTGTGTGTTACCTTGCTACCTTGCAGGGTAGTACTGAAGGTCGTTGATTAGCTAACAATGGATTTATCCTTGAGTTTCCTGGATTAAAGTGCTAGAAGTCGTTATCTTTGCAAGACTTTTGGTCCCAGTGACTTAGTTACATCTGCAGTGTTGGTATACCCTTAAAAGTGAAGAAGCGACAGATAAAATAACAAGTTTTTAATTTATTTTAGTTGCAATAGTGGTGTATATTCCAAAGAACTGACCTTTGGGCAGTAAGGTTATGAAAGCTACATGAATAGAGACTAAAAGTAGAATACTACTTAAGGGAAAGGTGACTAGATAGCGTGTATTTACCTTCAACCATATGGGACTAAGCTAAGTAATTTTTTTATCCCTAAGATTTGTAAAAGTATTTTTATCAATATCTTCTGTTGGCTTTGGCAGTCTTGTCATAGCACTACGTAAAACATGTGATTATCAGCAAGTGAAGGAGCTGTTTGAAATGTTCTTGACACAGTTTTGCACAACTGACATTGTGATGATAAATTGAAGTCAGTGTTTTACCAGCAGCCACTAATGAAATCTTTAAGCATAATTGTATTTGTCATTATTAAGGAAAGTTGTAGAAGTGCGTTAGCCTGCATTTGTTACAGGCTAAGGAAAATATACATGAAAAATTATGTTAGCTCACATTATTCATAATAGTTTGACTTTGAACCTGAGCTTTAAGAGCATTCACCGTGGTTTGTGTAGCGCGTCCAGAGAAACTGCGGATCTGTAGTTATTTCTAGATGACTGGCTGAGGAGAAGCAGTTCTCTGCAGCACAGTGGACTTTAAGGTATTCTGTCTTGTTCCCTGACCAAGTAATAGAATTATCACAAAAACTTCAAAATACCAAATCACCTATTTCTTTCTAGTTATACTCGCCAGAAAATAGAAATCCTGCCTCTTTAGCCAGTGATATAGGACTTGCTGGTGTGATGAATAACAATATTTACCTGTCCAAGATGTGGCACGTGTTAATGTACGTCATATTTGTCAGACTTCAGGTGTGATCTTACAGCGTGGACTGGGCCCTTTGTCCTTTATCCCAACATCATATAAGTAAATCAAAGTTTCATGTTAATTATGCGGCTTCTGTGGTTAGACCTGGTGAATGTAAAGAAATGAAATAATTTTTACACATCCTTCAAACTATTCCTGTGATGGCTGAAGTATTTTTCAGTTGATTATCTTGCAACTTCCTTAAAAGTTGGGTTACTACTGGGTTTGAAGGGAAACACTTCTACATTCTGGGCATTTCCAAAGCCTTGTGTAGTACCTACCTAACCAGGTAGGTACTAAAACTTTGACTTTTCACCTTAAACTCAGTCACGTTGTATATTTCTACTGGTAAGTAAGTGGCTGATCAACCTCTTCATAAGTTAAAGCATGTTTTAGTATGGCAGTGGTAGCACCCAATCTTATTGGATTTGTAAGGCAGCTATATGGAATATTCTGGCTTCTGATGAACATCAAACAGAATGTTTCAGCCATCTTCAGAGTTGGAAATACTACTTCAATCCTGTCTTGAGAAAGCTGAAATTCTTCATCCCGCTACTCAGTGAAAATAATGCTTGCTTAATAGCAAGCCTGAATAGCTTGAAAGCAAAGAGATTTTGGGAAGAATTAGAGTTGATGCTGAAGCGCATACTGTCAGACTGTTTTTTGGATCTTGTATATGAGGAAGTCCCTTCAAAATGAGTGGGTGTAAGTAGGATGGCTAAGCTGCATCAAACTGACAGTTACAGGCTGTCAGTAATGTTAGCACGTTAGCATGGCTAAGCTGCATCAAACTGACAATGCAGTTACCCCTAGAGTAAAATAAATCTGCCCAACAAAAAATACTTGTTGGAACCTTGATCAACTTCTTTATTTGTTTTCAACCTCAAAAGGAGGTTAATAGGAAAGTTCAGTGAAGAAGTGTCAAGTTTATAGCCTGTGTTCACTAAATACCTCTGTGAAAGAATCCTGGTGTTCCCTCAAAAGCCTTTTAATGTGATTTGCTACTCCGAGAGGCTGTGTCTCTTGTAAATCCTTACAGAGTGCTCAGAAAAGTTTAAATAATTATAGCAACAAAAGTTTTATTAATAGTGGAAGTATGTTACAGATACTAGGAGGAGCAAACGAAGTTATGTTAAAAAAGAAAAAAAAGTTAGTAAAAATTAGATTGTTAAAGATGTATGGGTTTGATCACTTTGTGCCTTGCTAGTGACACTTCTTTCTCTTAAAATTTATGTATTTCTGAGGTGGGAACTATGTGGGATTACAAAATACAGATTTTTTTTCTTTTTTTTTTTTTTTCTGAGGCCCCTGAGCATTCTTGTGAAATAAAATTTAAATAGAGAAGCAGCATCCTTAGAGAAACAGCTATGGAGGAAATAGTTATGTTTATATGTTACAGTTATCTTTCTTTTTTTTTGGTGAACACCTAATAGGGGTATTTAAATCAGTCATCTGTATGCATTGTTTTGTTTTGGTTTTTTTTTTCATTTAGTGTATTTTTATCATTTAAGATCAAAAATAGCAACATAGCTCATAGTAAGTTCTGTTAGGATTCTCAATCTTTTTTCTTCCAGAAATCTCTTACTTAGCAAAAGTGGTGATAGTGCAGAGTCGTTCCCACAGAGTTGCAATTACAAGCTTAAGTGAAAGTGAGGTAGGTTTCTCTGTTGTGTGTAATAGCCTCAAATGTTGAGGGGGGGAAAAAAAAAAAAAAAGTTCAGCCATGGAGCTTTTTTGTCTGATCTGGATAATCTCACTTTCCTCTATTAATAAGATCTAATACGGTTTGTTATATTGAAGGCACTTTGCAAGTCTAGTTAAATGTTTTGCCATAATAAGCAAGTATTTTCCATATTTTGTACAGTTTGTTTATGCTTTAGTTACATCAATTGGAGATTATGTTAATATTTGACTTTTTTTTAACTATACACATTGCTAATTGCTACGCTTACGTCTGACAATAACTAAGCAATCATCTGCAACTTTATCAGTATCTGATATTTGCAGTTCAGTGAATGAATAATAAAGTGTGCTTTTAAGCAAATATTTTTATTAATTTCTGCTTATGTTATTGATGGCAGTCTGGCACCAAGATAATTGCTGTATCCCAATTTAAACAAGAAAACATGGAATAACAAGATATTTCTCATGAAAATAATTTCTGACTTGAAGATCCAGTAGCACCTCTTATTTGAAATACTTTCTGCAAGTGTGTGCACAAGTGTGTATGTGAATTACTATTTCTTCACAGCAAATGCTAAAAAATTATTTTCAGAGTAACACGTGAGATTTCCTTGCCTTTAGTGGATGATATCGTACCACGTAAGACCAAGCAGTTTGTAGTTCAGTGTTCCCTCTCAGCGTAGTTCAATAGCCTCCCAACTATGTCGCTGGTTTCAAAAAATAAAGCACTATCCTGGCTTTTGAATTTTGTTTCCCAATAGAAAAATTGTTTTCCAAGAGTGGAAGAGAATATTATGGGCTTTTTCTTGTACACATCTTTCTTATTCCACTTTTTATTTTTCCAGTAACGCTTTGGTCATTACCCAATCACTTAGAAATCTACAGAGCATTTCAGGAAGTTTTGTGCTCAATATTTACTTTGAAGTCTAAATCTGGTAGCACTAAGAGGTGATCTAAACATGACTACAGATTCCTAGATTACTGTTGAAAATGCAGTTTGTTTTTAAGGGGTAAAAAAAAGAGATTTGAAAGTGAAACTTCTTCATCCACTTTATTTCTCCCCAGTTCCATCTTTTAAATGTCACCCTGTCCTCCGGCTCCATATCCCCACTCACTTAATACGAGAGCAGGGATTTGCTGTCTAAAGTGATGAAGCATCATCCAATATGTGTTTTCAGGAATCGTATATGTCTGCTAGTGATATTTATTTTATCCTATTTTATCAGAAAGGCGTTATCTGGCTAAACGGACTGTGACTTTAATCCTGGAAATGCTCTATTGATGGAGGGAAAAGAGAAATGTAGGTTGTTGCAATAGCCCTGGGGATGATGAAAGCATTTATGTTTATGTCTCGTCTTTTAACTTGGAGCTGTGGTGTGGGAAGAAGTGGTGTCTTTAGAGTGACTCCTGTCTTCCTCCAAACCATTGTTTTTTCAGTTCACAGAATATTTATACTGTCAAAAGTTACCAGCATTAGGTGATGTATCAGTTTTCCCTTTGACTTTTTTCACTCTGATGTAAACTCATTTCCAACTCTGGTAAAAAGTAAAAGGAGAGTGAGAGATGCACTGAGTGTTCTATATCTGTCTCACTGCCTTACCTGCTTGATTACGTGAAGGAGAAAAAAAAAAATCATTAGAATTAAAAGTTGATACATGGAAGTGAGACAGACATTCCTGTCCCACTCGACAGGAACTGGTAGAGACTATTACTTAACGTTGTCGATATACTAGCCAGAAAACTACTTCTTGCTGCCTGACAGATGATAAAGAGAGAGCTTGTCTTAGGGAAGTTTTCACACTATGCTGAGAAATGGAGAGATAAGGACAGTAGGATTATGCAGTCCCAGATACCTGAGGCTCATTATCCAGAACTCCTCTGTGTGTCTCTGCACAGTATTACATGTGCCATGGAAAAAACACTGGGGGAAAGGAGGTCTGTGCAGCTTCTTCTCTGACATGTCATCCAGTTTAGTGAGCCTATAAAAGCAACAAACCTAACAACTGAATGCATGGACTTCACTCGTCCAGGTTCTTCTCTAGGTATTCACACGTCAGAAGGGTGGGCTTTGCCGATGTGACCTTACTGACCAGGTGTTATTCCTCTGTCGTGCTAGTCTTCAGATGACGGGTAGTGGTTACCTAAGAATGTTGTGAGACGCTTGAAAATTTTCATTGCGCTCTGAAGAAAATGTCTCTCCCACTACCTGCGCACCATGAAGGGTCAAGTATTTATTGTTAAGATCTTGAAACTGTCTGTGCACTCATAATCCATGCTTTGTAAGAACTCATTTTACAATTACTACAGGACTGACTTTGGTCCCCTTTAAGACAATTTGGATTGTGTTCAGTGATTAAGGCTTTTTGAAGTTCAACAGTCATATCTTGCAGCATGGAATTGCTTGTTAGTTCTAAGAGAAAATAAATGAGAATCCCTTACTCATCCATGCATGCACACATAACTTAGATGGCCTCATATGAAAACAGAGAAATTTCTATTTCTGGGAAGTTGAATTATTCTTACTGAACCTGCCTCCCCTTTGTGGAAACAGCTGGTACACCAAATGCTGGTGCGGCAGATTTCCAGCATGTACTTGGAAGTACGGGAGTGGTCTTGCTAGATCTCAATCTCCAGCTTTATAACTTGGTATCTTGGCCAAAGAATATTGAGAAATGTCTCTCACTCTCTCTGCCTCAGAGTTTGCCTTGGAAAAAAAAAAGAAGAAACGTCAAAAAGTTGTATAACATTTCTTGGCTCTGGTGAAGGAGAGGAAAGAAGGTCTGGAATAAGGTGGTAAAACCAAATGGGGAATAATAATGGGAAAGCCTAAGAAAGAATAGATACAGAAATCGTTAGTTGTTTCTTTTTTGTTTTCTTTTATTTTCGCGGAAGAAGGGAGGAAAGTTGGATGGAAGGTACTTCCTTCGGTGATCAGGAGATGATTAGTAATTATGTGGCAATCTATCTTAAGTGTAAAGGTGCAAGTGAAGTCTTTGGATGTAGGGTGTTTTGGGGCGAGGGGGTTTGCTATTCTTGAGAGCTGCTAGGGTGACCCTTCCATTCAGTATGTGGCATGTTGAAATAACCATCTAGGCTTTTCACATGTGTGTATACATTTATATGAGATCTTGCGTCTGAATTTCCTGAAATATTTTTGAGGCAAATATTTGGCTTAGACAATCTTTTTGTTCATAGTAAACAGAAGATCTGTGCAATAAATTTGACTGATTTGTAATAAAATCTACAAATGCTAATCCCTGTGATAGTCATTTTTCAGTACAGGAAGCATATAGTACAGGAATCCTGAGTGTGTCTTTTTGGGTGTAGTTAGACTTATTCATGTTCCACTATGCTGTTTCTTTGAGTAGTTTTTGAATATATACAGCCTCTTCTTAGTACTTTATTTTGCATTTTTCCACAATGTTGAGCATCTTATAACATGGGCTCGAGCCTAGGGAATGTTGAACCTAGCCTTTGACTCTTAAAAATTCATTCTTTAGTTTTATGTCAAACAGTTCCCTATCTGAAGTGTGCTGTTACGTGAATAACTTGCAGTTTGTTTGAGGAAGTTAATTCTGTTGGCATTTGCTGCAATTGTTTCTGTTAAGTTCCTGATGTTAGGTAATGAAGAATCTAAACCTCTTAGTATGTTTGAAACATGTGAGAGTCAGACACGACAACAAACACACCAGTGAATTCCATAAGCAGCAAGAAATTTGGCCTGAGGATAGCAGTGGATAATGCTGTAGTATGATTCATTTTCCACTGAACCTGATTCACTTCTTGTGACTCATAATAAATCATTGATTAAACATCAAATCATCTTCCTCCCAGTGCAAAAAGCATAGAGGTGCCCAATAAAAATAATCAGGAGATTTGGTTCTGCCCAGGGAATCTGTTCAGCAGTTGCTTAACTGAAGGTATTCCAGTCGTTCGTGAAAGTTCCCATGAGAATTTCATTGTAAATTCCTGGTCAGAATGAACGTATAACACTCCACATACCAGAAATGTCATCCACAAGTCTCATCAATTAAAGTAAGGAAAAATACTGAAGCAAGTAATTGAGAGCAATTTATAAGAAAGATATAATGAGCACAACTGAATTTCGATTTACTTGTAGTGTGACAAATTCTTCCTTTTCTCTCTCGAAAGTTTTATGAATATAGGAAGCATTCTGGATAAGAAGTGTGTTATGCACATGCAAACTTTATAACCAAAGTTATCTGAAAATCAAATCTCGCAACTGAGAAGAAAAAAGTCAAAGGAACAAAGTTTGAGTATAGAATTTTAGTCTTTGCTTTATGCTTTAACTTAAGAGGGATATATTTTCTCTTTGCAATCATTTCACTACGTATCCTTAAACGAATGCTTTTGACTTGCCATCGTTGCATAACAAACATGGAAAATGACATGACAAATGAAGAGGGGAAAAAACTGTATCTATGGTCCATGCCTAAAGGAAGCATTCCCCCCTTCCTCCCACCTCATCCCTGTGTTTCTGTTTTAATGGTAGCCTTGAAGTTTTGAAGATTCCTGAACCTCTTGCGCTTAATGCGTGATCTAGAATAAATCCTTTGGTTGTTTTGGCTTGAGAAGAGAACTTGCCAGATCCCAAGTGCATCCCTGCTTTCCTTCCCCCTCCCATTGCTATGTTTAAGGTCCCTGCGTTGCAGCCGTGCCTGGCTGTGTACCCCATTAATCCAGACCCTGGCTCTGACCCACAGTCTTGACTCTCTGGCTTGACTTCAGACATGCCTTATTGCCGTGGGCTTCCCTGGTGATCGCTACGTGTGCCTGACCCTGGCTGCTGTCTGCATACCTGATCCTGAGCCCTTACCGGCTGCTTCAACTTCTTGGCTTGACCTTGGACCTTCCTCGTGCCCTGTTCTGTCCGAAGACCTGGACTGTGCCTGAGCTGGCTCCCATCGCTGGACCTGCTCTGCTCACCTTGGCCAGCTACGCTTGGACCGTGCCGCTGTCGGTGCGGGCGCTGCCCTGCCTGCCGCCCTGTTAGCCCCGCTCCCAGCTCAGCCTCCCGGGCAGAGCCGTCTGCCCTCGCTGCTCCGACGTGTGCTGCTCTGTGCCGAGCACGACAGCCTGATGCGTTGAACTGTATCAAACTACCGCGTACTGAATACCATCAAAATCACAGCTGTGTCTAGGACTTGATGATTTTTAAATCAGATTTATAAAAAAAAAATATAAAAAAATCTGTGCTTATCAAATAAGGTCTTAAAGACTCCTCAGGTATTTGTGGGGCTTATCTGTGTAATTATATTAGCGGTGCTTGCTGACAGCACTGTCCTCTGATTCTTAGCTTAATATTTTGATTCCTGCTTCTACGGTGGCTGTTTTTCATAGAAATCGCAGTCCTTCTAGCTCTCTGGAGCTTAATGTGCTTCTAGAATTCGATTTTTCTCCTCTTCCTTCGCTTGGTGCTGTACTTCTCATGCTTCAACTCAGTCAGATTCGGTGACTCTAGAGAGACCGTTCGGTGCTCACGCTGTACTGCCAATGTTGCTTTTTCTAGCTTCTGCCTTCTTCCTAGCTGGTGATCCCAAGATGTAGTAACATTTTAATGCAAAAGCGATCCTCGGTAACTTTTATGAAGGAGCTGTCCCGATGACAAACTATTTAAATCAAATTTCTAATAATTTCATGGTAGTAGTATGATACATAGCTGTCCCTTATTTGTGCACCTCCTTTACATGCTCAAACCCCTTCAATATGTGGGAAAGTCTAATTTCATGTTTTTCTTTCTTGGTCAGTTACCAAATGGGATTTGAACTACCATGATGTTTTGTGTGGTTTATAAAATATCTTATAAACATGTAATTTTTACAGTAAAATAGAAATGCAAAAGTCAAAGCCAGAAGAGAATATGTGGTTGACCGTTTCAGAAATATTTTTTGATTTATTCAACATAGGATACTGTAATCTATGGTCGGCTTCGGAGGCCTGGCCCCTAACAGTGTTTGTGTGAGGGAAAGGAGGGGAGGGGGGGGAAAGAAGCTTGTTGTTTTCCCTGGAAATGATGCAGCAGTGCTTTGAAGTGAGATGAGACACTTCCAGTAGATTGTTATCCTTTCTGTGTTTCATGACTCACTCAAAGCTGCATGCTGTGCCATCTGCTAACAGTTTGAAGCCACCAAAAACCTATTAACAGTGTTGTCTGGATTACTTGACAATAAGTGTGACTAAGCGTGCCTAGAGCTTGCTATAGACTCAGGATACCAAAAATGGTAAAAATTATGACCACCCTGGAGGAAGCCAGGTGTAATTGAAAGGGCTTAGTGCACTGGAGAAATTGGACGCTCTCCTGTCTTGAGGAGAAGTTAGCAATGTTTGTATACAAGGTGATGCTGGAATTGAAACGCCTTGGAGAGTTTATGGAAAACTGAAAACAAAGAGCTGAAAAATGGCGCTCAATACCAACAAAGACTACTCAGACTGGAAAAACAAGAAAAGTGGCCTTTTCTATCACACAGACAACTGTTTGGCATCTCCTGCAGAAGTGGAAGGGACTTAAAAAGAAATAATGAGAAGGGCAAGAATTTATATAATGCTAGAGCTACTTGTTTTTCATGGTAGAGGGAGCTGTATTGTAGTAATGTGCATGCAGTATTTGCATCAGGATAATTGCATCCTACGTTCTGCCATAGCTCTTTCCAAAACAAATGACTACAACTAGATACGCATGAGATAAGCAAGTTAGATAGTACCATCAAAGAAAATGTCCTGAGACTTTTGTTCTGGCACATCTGGGGCAGGGATTAGAAAGTTTGTAATGAAGGCAGGAGAAACACTTGAAAATGTGCTTTTGTTGGATGGGAGAACAAGAGAAGTGAAGAGAACCCTGTTTCTTCGTGTTGTAAGGAAATAAGAATTGTTCATTGTTCTTATAACTCTCACACCAATTTTCATTAACACTAATGTCTCAGAAATGATTATTTTTCATTGAGCAGGTATAGATGGCTGCTTTTCTGCTATGCAATACAGAGTTAACGAACTTTCTCTTCTGTCTGTATCCATACGTTATTGTAGGTGGCAGCCGCAGATGTACCCAGGTATGCAGAGCCATTCGGGCATCCTTTCCGTTGATGGTAGCTTCTCTTTCGCCGCAGAGCTACATTCAGTGACTTCTACCTCCTGCATGGTTTATTGCATACGCAAACACAATGTACAGGAGATAAGGTTTATGGTTCTCAAGTGCTGTAAAATCTGCTCACAGCAGACACAGTGGGTACATTGTTATGCTTCAGGTTCTATTTTAGATAGCCTGAATTTACAGTCCTCATATCTTGGTAAACATAATCCCTTGCTATATGGCAAAAGGTGAGCTCTAAAGATAGTAATCTTCACTGTGATGAAGCCAAAGTCCAGATCTTTGTTCTGGTATAAAAGCTTGGTTTGTCCATATAAAATCCTTCATTTTAAAATCATACATTCATATACTTCCCCCTCCCCAAATATTTAATAAAAAAATCAGATGCATCAAGCCATTCCACTGGTGAGAAAAACTGATGTGGACTAATGGCTTTTTTAAAGATGAACCATGTTAATTGGTTATGGTTTATATGTTTCAATTAGTTTTGGCCTTAGGTCTCAAACACAACGTAAGGAAGTTTTTAATAATCCTTTGCTTTCTTGTGATGATGTCATAATCAACAGTGGAGTTTAAGAGCTTCACGACTTTTTTAGAAGTTGTCACAATGTACTTGAAACTTTTTTTAGTGTAAGAATATTTTTTTTCCCAGCATTTGACTGATTCCTAGTTCTGCAAATATTTATGTGCATATGAAGAGTCTTACTGAAGTCAGATTTCTTACATAAATAATTCATGTAGACATGTAGGAAGACTTATGCCCGCATATAAAATTTACTTACTTGATTAGTTCGCTGTCTTTAAGTATTGAAATACTTGCTGTATTTCTAAACAGTTTTCAAATAGGAGATCCTAGTGTCTAGCTGCAGCAGATAAGAAATAACTCCAATGTTTTCTTTCACACTGTAAGTAAAACTAAGTTCAGAACAGTTCTGAGTGATGACTTAAAAATGAGATGTTTAATTTAGACTGGGCTTTAGTCCATATTGTTCATAGTCCATTATTTATAAGAGGGTTTATGCTTTACTGTTCTCATGAGTATTTACAAACTTGGTAAACGCTTCGCGTTTGAGGTCACCATTTCTTTCTGCTAAACTGTGTATTGAACAATTAAAGTGAAAAATCTTCTGTTTTTTCACTTTAAAAATGTACTGTTCCTGTTCTTCATTTTTACTTAAACTTATCTTTATTCTTTGTTACTCTTGTTATTCCTTTCCTGACCTTTTTTCTTTTGCAACACGGTCAAGAAAAATATATCAATTTCACAAGTTCGTGATAGAAGGTAGTTGAAGAAAAACAGAAAGTTGAGTAATATTTATAGTTGCAAAGGCTACTTCGAAATTACAAAGTATTAAACGAGTCTGCTTTGCATGAAGTACTAATTAATTAAACCAGTCCTAATGTATGCTTTTGTATTTTGTATCTCTGAGGATAAAGCATACAGTAATAGACTTTTAAACTAGAAAACTCCATTTCTTTGACTAGTATGTAGAAGTGGGAGACAAAGGTCACTTTTTTCAGTGATGGTTTGGTCTCTTTGTCCAGCTTCCTCAGTGGACTTTGGAAATATTGGAAGTATTAAGGCATGGTTTTACTTTTAAGTGTGTGATGTACCATATGCATCTTTAGTACGTACAGAGTTATGAAGCGTAAACACTAATTAGGTTTGTATTTTTATGTGGTTTGCTGTTAAAACTACCTTAGGATTTACCAAATAGTCCAACTCTTCTTGTCTCTCAAGGATATAGTGTGTAAAACTAAATCAAGTTTGGACATGCCTTCCTTTGGGAGCTACAGTGAGTGTTGACAGATGCCATCTAGTTTTACTGGCTGATTCTTTTTATCTTTTAGACCACAGTGCAGGCTTAACGATGTCCAACGTCCAGAAAGGCTGATGGGGGAGGAACTAGTCAGCCGAGATATATTATTTTCCAAAGATAATGCATATCAGGAACTCGGGAGGATGAGCTTGCTGCAGAGATGGCTCTCCTTTCTGCCTAAGCCAGGCAGGGGGAGCACCAAGTCTGGATATCCTCCTGCAGTGGAGCCACTTCTGGTTTACAGATGTGCCTTCAGAATACCCTGTCCTCAATGAGTATTTTGTCCTAAACTCTGAGAGAACAGAGCTGATAGCACGGGATCCTCTCTTAACTGTTTGCTCCTCATGTTTTCAGGCTGTATCTACATAGCCTAAGTTGGCTACAGTATGACTGTGACTTATTGTGGTTAATTGGAGTAAAAATGTGGAAAATGCAGCCAGCAGAGACTGATGTGGAAAGCTCTTTGCTACTTACCAGAGTGGACAGTGTTTCTGAGTTTTTATTGTATTGTTATTTTCTGACTTTATCTAGACGGAGGTACATCTGCCCCCACTGTTACGCTACACACAGTGGCCTTGCTGTGGGAAAAGGAGGATTTCTGCTTTCTTCCTTGGGGAATGCCTTAACCACGAGGAGGTTATGGAGCGGGTAAGCACTATCACTGCTCTTTTCCTCTGCACGTCTCTAAAAGAAAAGTGTGAATCCTGTTCTTCCTTGGAAAGGAGAGTTGTAGGAACGTGTTCATCAGGCGTGCGCTGGACTCTATGCACACAACGTCACCCTCATGTTCTCCTGACCTTAGTGTTCTGTGCTGGCAGAGGAGGGAGGGGGAGGATTTACAACACCATTGCACTGTCTGTTTGCTCCAGGCCACTTGCAGGAGTCTCCATCTTCCTGGCTGTTTTGGACACTTAAGTTCTCCATCAGTGTTGTAGTAGTGAACGGCACTTTACTGGAGTTTAGAGACCATTTGACTAAAAGATACAGAATTAAACCCTCAGATTCTTTAATGGAGTTGGATGCCAAGAGTTTCTGTGAAAGTCATTGCCCTCAGCCACTTCTACACATCTTCTCTGGAAACATGTATTTTACATGATATGTTACTTCTGGAACTGTATCTCTATTAACAGCACCGAGGAGAATCAATGTGCACAGCATGTCAACAAATGACATTTGCTCAATTACTGCTCCGCCTCTGCTGGCTTCTTGGCTTGAAATTTTCATACCCAGTTGCTATAAAGCACTGCTGTAGCATGTTGGATTTGCCTATTCTGCACTGACTCCTTTAGGAGGAGGTCTAAGTAGGCTAGATGTGGCTGAACAGTGTTTATAATTGGATTCTAATTTACAGTGTCTAACATGATTTGGCTTTAAGCATGCAAAGAAAAATTAACTTTTTATTACAATTCAAACAAATCATAATAAGCGAGTCGCTGGCAATAGTCTTTCTGGTGTAGAGAATTCTTAACTCTTATCTTAACTGACTAAGAGTGTATATTAAATTATCACAAGTTCCTAGAAGTTAATATTAACTCAATTAGATGGAAATCACCATTATACTATATTTTGGAAATTCATTAAATAAGGAAGTTTGCGCTTATGTTCAGTTGCGTCAATTCTCTTATGATCCATTTTGTTTGCATCTTTATCTTTCTTCAAGTCCTTGGCAAGAGACCAGTCATGCCTATAGTTAGAACACTATCTAAATTGTTAACAGGAATGAAAAAAAAATGTAGCAGCATCCCATTTTGCCTCAAGACTTGCAACTAATGACTTTCTGGGTTTGTTGGTTTTGGGTTTTTTTTTAATACAATTTTCCCTGTATGTTTGAGTTTGTTTATTTAAAACAGAAACCTGTTTGTGGTGTGGTTTGTTTCTTTGGTTTGTTTTGGGTTTTTTTTTTTTTTTTTAAAAAAAGCTTGCGTGTAGTCTGCTAGCAAGGTAAGATATCCACTGTCGCAGAAACACATTCTCGCTTGTCAGTCACTGCATTAAGTTTCTCAGCACCCGTCTTGGTTTTGGGCACACAAAAAACACATGACCGACAAACATGAGGAGCTTTCATTATTTCATAGCTTTTTTTGAAGAGAATAACTTGTTTTAATGAAGTTTCAGCTGTAATATCCTATTTGTATGCATAGCTCACAGGGTATTTTGTTATAGTTTTCTGTGCAAAATAATATTCTTTTTGTAAAGTTTGGCTGTGGAGATGGAGAGCTGCAAAGGTTTGAAATGCCATTCATGGACTTCACGCTGACATGTACCCTAGAGCTGTTGACTAATAGGAGACAAAGTTTAGCCATGAGAGCCTAAAGTACAGATGTTGTTGCCGAAGTGGAGGTTCTTATACACTTAATCCATAGCGCATCTGCCGAAAAGCTGTCATGAGAACTTCTGGGGTTTTTTTTAAATTTTATTTCAGCAGAAAAATTTGATCAGTCATGAATATATACAACATTTTGATTTGGAAGTATTACTTAGCCCCTTCCTGAAAAGAAGATTCTGGAAAAACCTACTTTTTAAAGTTTAATTTGGATAGGTACATTCAAACGGAATCCTTGGGCTCTAGCTGATGGTGCAGCGGAGCCGCTGAAAGGCTCCAGTTATGCTATAATAGATATGATAAAGATATGGTATAAAGCAAAAAACAAAGTTAATAGGGTGCAAGAATGTCAGATGGCACTAGATAGCTTATTGCTTCTGCAATCAGTGATGCAAAATCAGTTTGCAGCGATACTAGTTCCCATATATTTATGTAATTGCAGGAATAAAACCTAATGAGGCTCCTGAAGGCAAAAAGTTTTGGTGTTTGTTGTTGGTTTTTGTTTCTTCCTCTGCTGTTTTGGGTTAACAAATTCACACAGAAGAGGAGCAGAAGCAGTTCTAGCATGAATGGAGTATTGCATATTCTTACATGTATGTGTAGGTATGAGTGATTTATTTTTTTTTAAACAGTTTTGACTTATGCGTGTTTGCATGTCAATGTTAATTTGCATAAATTGAACCTCAGTTGCATAGAGACAATGACAGACCTGCAGAGATGCTCCCATCCCTTTTTCTATTCTTTGTTTTGAACTTAAAAAAAAATAATAAAATCCTGGAAGTTAAAACACAGTCCTCTAATTATGGTATAAACATGTCAGCGAGAAGAAACAAACAAAAGAACAAGAGATCTTGTGCCTCTTCCTTTCATCCCAAACCTTGTCTAAAAACCTGAAGGTACTACTCACATTGTTGCCAAGTTATCCTACTTCAAAGGGATGCTCAGGATTTGTAATATTATTTCTCTAGAAACCTAGGCTGTGTCTGATTTTCTTTTTTCTTTTTTTAAGTGCTGGCTTTATTAAATTAGTGAGGATCTTTTCTATTTATACAATAGCTGTTAGATAAAGAAACTATATACTTATCTTAGGCATACCTCCCATTCTGTTACAACTTGAGTACTTTTTTTTTTTTTTTTAAGTACTGCTAGAGCAGAACTTCAAAAGCAGTCAGTGTCTTACTCTGGTTCTTCTAGTGTGTCATTGTTAGAAACTGCATCTAACTCAAAAATATCCATCCTCAGCCTGCCCTTTCAGAGCTGTCCGTAATGGCCCGTGGTTTTGCGAGTTCCTCCTTTTAAAAGGAAACGTCTCCTGTTAAATCTCTTGCATGAGACTCACCGCACCGTGACCTGAAGCAAATGTTTGTCTCGTATTTCATAGTGTGGGCTGGCTGGTGGGAGAACGCAAACCTGAGCAAACGGAGAAGATGTATGTGTCTTGCAAAAGTAACCGTTACCTATTTTTATCAGGGTCCAATCTTTTTCCTCCTGTCAGAAGGATGTAAACCTGTATAAATAGAGGCCTGCACAGGTTCTGACATAGATACGTTACCTACAATGTGGATATCGGAACTTTTGTCCCCTGCTCCAAAATTTCCTCTACTGAATTTCACAGAACCGAGTAAATTGGCTGAATTCAACAACTCCTGAAAAAAATTGGGTAGAGCATCTTTTTATGCGTGAGGGCAGGAAGCCTTTTTATGAATTGCTTCCTTTGCCTTTCAGGTGGCTGCAGCGTTGCACCCAGGATTGCACCCAGGGCATCTCCGGGAAACGTAGATCTTGCTGCTGGCAGAGGCGGTGTGTTGGCTCCTCAGCAGCAAACTGAGTGAGAACGAGCCCTGGCATAAATAATAACAGCAGCCCTGGTTATATAGGGGATGAAGTTAGTGAGCGATGTTTTGTCTTTGACATCGGTTTCTGGCTTTGCCCCGTTGCATCAGGCGTGCTGTGTTTCCAACACAGATCTCCAGGTTGGGTTTTGTGACGTGGGGCTTCCATGGCCCCTGCTGACAGCAGGGAGGTGAGCAGTTTCTCAGTTTTCTTGGACTGTCTGATCAGCTTTTCAGTGTGCTGTCTGAGACGGCTCAAATGTACCGTGTTGTGGGTGTCTCTGCTTCTATCCTGAGACTTCTCTCAGGAAATAGCTAAGCTAATTTTAGAAGCAAAAACAGCCGAAAGAGGCCCATTGCAAACGCAGCCAGAGTATCTCCCGTCTAATCAGTTATGAAATCTGATTGATGCTAAAGCTTTTTCTTAGCAGAATGTTTATTAATCTTGGAGGGGGTGGGGAGAAAAACAACACAAGAGATCTTTCACGAGGCAGACATAAATGAACAGAAGCTCTTTAAAAATGAACTTGTGGGAACTGGGAGATTGATGCAATACATCCCAGGGACAGAAAGGCCAGACGACAGTTTTCCGAGTACATGTTGGCATAAAATCAGATAGAGAGAAAAGAAACTATGGTACTTTTTGCCTGACATGACCTGAGGAAAAATACTGGCTGTTGTGCAGCTCTTGCATGCTTATCTTGGGCATATCATGTTCTGTGGTGATTAAAATACAATTTCTGGTGACAGCAGGAACCCAAATGCCCTTCTGAATTGTGTGCAAAGTGCGACAGTTGTTCCTTCAGCCCAGGTCATGTTTCAGGGTATGTTTTAGCAACAGCTTTTTATTGCATTTGATTCCTATATTGTTGCTCTGAATGAAAATAGAGGAAATAACAAAATCTTCTAACAATATTCTGTTTATAAGGGATAAGGTAACGTGGTGTCAGGGTCTATGAATGTTGTATGGATTCACACTGTGCCAGGAAGGCAGGGAAGACAAAACTGAAATGACTTGTATGTTTTAACACCTTTCATCTAAGTTCTTTTACTTGTTTTTTTCCAAGTTGTGTTGCAGAATGAACGGCTGCAGGAGAATACTCTTCCCTTGCTTTTTTGCACCATGAGGAGAATTAGTGTTATTTCCATAGCAGGACTACTCTTGAGGGCTCCACTCTTCTTAGGCTGTCTACAAGAGCCTGGGAAACGAGGACAGTGCTAAAGAAGGTGTACAAGCCCCTTCACTGGTGTTCTGTCCTGTGTCTCATCCATTTTATGGATTTTATTTATCTTTACCATCTTCCAGTTCACTCACCGGGGTTGGGGTTTTTTTTGAACATATGGAGATTTTTTCCTTATTTGAGACTTAAATAACTATTAGTAGACTTGAAAATGTTACTGGGCTACAGGCATGAGAAACAGACTTTAGCCTGAACAGAGTAGGTTTGAAACTTAAAGGTTTGAGCCTGGCTTTAAACACCCATGAATTTTTGGCTGCATATTATAGCCCAAGTTACAAGGTGCCATGTTATTTGGAACTGTACATACATTTTCTCCTCTGATTGCTACATGCAAAACAACCAATTTCCTCTCATTTTCAGTAAGATGATGCTTCCTGGTCTTCCTTGTAATCAGCTTCAGAAAAAGGGTATTTTGTACTGAGAAGAGCGAGCTGTCATAAACCTAGTGTCATGCTAGAACACTTTGTTAAAACTGATTGTGCCTCAGATGTCATCTTTGGGAAGACTTTTTTTATCTCTTTAGTCTGGGCCAAAATGAACACTGATGAGCTATTTCTTGTGTGATTGAACTTCTCAGGGCACAACTGATAACAGCAGTAACAGTCATGTAGCGTACAACCCGTTACAACCCTCTGCTGTAGAGCTCTTGCCACAAACTTTAGTGGGAACAGATGAGTCTGTGCTGAAAGCTCTTGACAAATCCTATTCAGAGCATTTTTTGAGAACTGTAGGACCTATTCCAGGATATATGTAAAGACCCAGCATGAGACATGGGAGTGAGAGCCCGAAGACACGAAAGCTGTTCCACTATTCATGTTCTTGAAATTACTTTGGTGCTCAAGTCACTTCTGAGCCAAAACCAGTCAGATATTAGACCTCAGCAAACTTGTGAATGTCAGAATTATTTTGGGGAATTAGGATCCTTCATTGTAACCACATATTTTGCCAAGATATGTGTGGCCCCAATTCAAAGAAACTGTAAATACTACAATTTACCCAAATTATTGTTCCCTTGCTATGCCTAAACTTCAAAGAAAAGCAGTTTCTTAATAGTTTGTATGATGCTATAAATATTTTTTTACTGCATACTGAGAAAAGAATAGCATTTTATGAGTCATACTTATTGTGGGGTCTGTGGACAAAGCTTTCAAGGCCTGATGTGTTCCCACAATATGGAAAGGCCTTAAGGTTCGACAGTCTTGCTTCTTCTAACAATAAATCAAAGATAGATTCTTAAAATACTTTGACATGAATGGCTGAACCTACTTCAAGAAACACCTTGGTAACTAAGCTGCTATCAGATCTGAGCACAGGAAGGGAACTATATACAAAGCCTCATTAAGGGTCAGATGAAGAAAAATGTTTGTCCGGAAATTTCTTGGGTTTTCTTGGTGTCATCAGTTGGTGTGTTTGAGATGATGTATTTACTGAATGCTTTAATGTGTAACTGCCAGGATTATTCTGGAGAGGGTTGGGGGAGTTTGGTTTTGTTTTTTGTTGGTGATGGGGTTTTTTTTGTTGGTTTGGTTTTTTTTTTTCCAAATTATTTACTTGAAATGAAGCCTGCTTAAAAGAAGTGACACTTGGCCATAATTTATTGCAAGGCACAAATCCTGTTCTGTTACACCGGTCTAATCCTGCTGGAGTCCGTGGCAACAAATAGAAGAATTTGGCCCTCATTGTTGTAATTTAAAACTTTGAGCCAAATTGCAAGATAAGCTGTCTCTATACCATTTTGGTCAAAGATTTTAATGTTTCTCTTGTATGAGAATTACTGAATGTGGAAATTCCAATTAGAGTGTATTTTTTTGTAAAATGACAAAAACAAAACCTGAAAAGACAGCACTTTTCCAGGTGTCCAGTTCCTTGCCTACATAAGTATCTTCTTCAAATAAATATCTTTGAGTAACGTGAAACAGCACTTGATCCTTCCAGTGCTGTAGGCATTTTGCTGTCCTATGTAAGTATCAAAAGATGTGAATTTCAGTGGATGCATCTAGATGGTTAACCAGGTCTTGTTATCAAACAGCTGAAATCGTCATCAAACAGATGAAATAATAAACCACATTCCATCACTTGACACAGTTTTAGCTTCCGTACCTATCTGACAGAAAAGAGAAGTGATCAGAACTGCAGTGAGGACAGGATCGCTGATGACTGCTGGAAGTGATTGAGGAAGGTTCTTTGAAGAAATTCATCATGTCGTCAAATATTTCATCTAGAAACTTCTATCCATTTTGCAATGGATCTGAGGAAAGCATATGACACGCTGAACTACACTGAATGATCTTCTGACTGACCAAATCTATTCCATAACATTGTCAAGAAGCCCAGTAAATACATATGGGAATAATTTCCATTTATATGCAAGAGCAAATATAACTGACCTTGTAATACATTTCTGCAGACAGTCACGTCTATGAACCTTGCATCTGCAGAGATCACATTCAGATTGCCTCAAATGTTTTGCCCAAACACAAAATGCTAAAATGAAACTCTCAGTTTAACTGTTCTTCACCCTTTTGAGAATGAGGTTCTCTTGAAAAGCTTGGGTTCCTTGATTTTGCCCCTAATTGGGAGCAGCAGTCTCTTCTCCCCACTATGCTTCCATTTTCTGTTTTGGTAATGTGTAATAATCTCTCATTCCTTTCCATTTGGAGACTAGAGAGAAAGATGCTAAGTTACCATAGAGTTTGGGAGGTTTCTTTAATTTCTTTTTGAATCAGATTTTTACAGGATGGGGCGAAAGTACCTTGAGTGCACCCTCAGCAAGTTTGCCAACAACACCAAACTGTGTCGTGCAGTCGGCATGCTGGAGGGAAGGGATGCCAGCCAGAGGGACCTCGACAGGCTTGAGAGGTGGGCCCGTGTGAACCTCATGAAGTTCAACCAAGTCAAGTGCAAGGTCCTGCATCTGGGTCATGGCAATCCCAGGCACGTATACAGGTTGGTCAGAGAATGGATGGAGAGCAGCCCTGAGGAGAAGGAGTTGGGGGTGCTGGTGGACAAGAAGCTCAACACGAGCCGTCAATGTGCACTCACAGCCCAGAAAGCCAACCGCATCCTGGGCTGCATCAATAGAAGCATGGCCAGCAGGTTGAGGGATGTGATTCTGCCCCTCTACTCTGCTCTCATGAGACCCAGCCTGGAGTACTGTATCCAGGTCTGGGGTCCTCAGCACAAGAAGGACATGGACCTGTTGGAATGGGTCCAGAGGAGCGCCACAAAGATGATCAGAGGGCTGGAGCAACTCTGCTATGAGGACAGGCTGAGAGAGTTGGGGTTGTTCACCCTGGAGAAGAGAAGACTCCGGGGACGCCTTATAGCAGCCTTCCAGTACCTAAAGGGGGCCTACAGGAAAGATGGGGGGGGATTGTAGCGATAGGACGAGGGGTAACAGTTTTAAACTGAAAGAAGGGAGATTTAGATTATCTATTAGGAAGAAATTCTTTCCTGTGAGGGTGGTGAGGCACTGGAACAGGTTGCTCAGAGAAGCTGTGAGCGCCCCATCCCTGGGATTGTTCAAGGCAGGTTGGATGGGGCTTTGAGCAGCCTGGTCTAGTGGGAGGTGTCCCTGCCCATGGCAGGGGGGTTGGAACTAGATGATCTGAAAGCAGACACAGAGATGCTACGTAAGGACAGGATGAAGTCATGAGTAAGTCAGTTTTCTGTATCTGTCCTTCCCTAAGAGACAAATTAATCTCTTTGGGAACCACTGTGAAAATTCAGGTTGACCTCAGTAGGAGATGAATGTAAATATTAGCATGCCTTGAGTAACAACCAGCCTGATCCCTGTCGATCAGCTCCCTCTATATTTTCCCTAGCTAGTGTCCCAGTTTCTCCAATGCAAGTTTGGCTTCAATAAGAATTATTAGGTAGAGGAAGCCAGTCTCATGACTGTACCCCTGGTCTATGAGTCTAGGACTCTATTCTTTTGGCGTGTTTGGAGGACTGATCTCCACGGCTTTGCAAACTTCTGCATTTTCAATCTTGCTACACAAATTCTTCCCAATAGTCTCAATTGGACAGGCATACCTCGCAGCTCTAACAGTAACCAGCTTAAACCAGTCAAATCCCATCTTAGAATTTTTTAGGAGTTTCTTTTTGTCCTAACGCTTTCCTTCTGAGACATTCTTTCAGGATCTCACTGTTGTACCAGTCAGGTACTTTTCTCCTACCTCCAAATGCAGCCTGTTCCCAGGCCAGACATTCTTTTGGTCTTAACTTGAAGAAATACGTGCAGAAAGTGATCATTGTTTCTTCTCAATATTTCTTCCAATGGGCGTTTGCACCCATTATTGAAAACACGCATCTAATTTCTAATTTAAATGTACCTAACTTTTGTTTCTTGTTTGGCTTTTTATAGTAAACAAGGAAGCCTTTCCCTCAAAGGGCTGATTTTGGCCTCTTCATTCATATCCAACTGGTAACTTGTGTTCCTACACTTTACACTAAATCTTAGATTTGTGCAGAAAACCTGGCAAAAGTTAACATTTTTTTTCCTGTGCAGTATATGTGCAGAACAATCTTCTGTGATCCATAGAGGGAAAATAAGGATTTATTTATTTATTTATTAAATTCATGTGAATGTTATTCAAATATAAAATACATACAGTGGTGGGACATAAGGAAATCTTGAATTGTCGAGTTTAAAACTAGTAGATGTGAAATGACCGACAATTTCTCAATACTATTTCCGGAATAAGGCTGAAGGATTAGTGATGATCTCTTTGCTAAAGTTCTCTGCTACATTGTAGGTTATTTATTGATTAACTTGCTTATTGGGGACTATTGGTCGGTGGATGTTTTAAGATGGGGCTGCTGAGACTATGAGCACCGCTGACCTACAATAGCTTTAGCACTTTTGAAGTTATGACTTTAGAAATGGAAGCTCTGGATTCTCTTAAAGTTTAATAACAAAACCCCATATATATATTGGGGGGACAAAACAGGGAATGTTTGTTTTTCACTGAAAAGTCATGGATTTGTACAAAATGCAGGTTTTTTTGTTTCTTTCGGTCACATAATACACCAGCTGATAATAAAGAAAGTAGGAAAAAAAACCTCTATGGTTTTCAGATCTCATATTATTTACGTTAAATCAGTGTGCAAGTTAATCCTGTAGCACAGCAGAAAGGATCTTATTACAAAATCTTGCCTCAGACAAAATGTGGTTTCTAACTGGACTTTATACGATGAGATCAAACAGACCTTTCACTTGGTTGAGGTATTTTTATTTCTTGCCTGGAGGAGAGTGGAGGGAGGAGGAGGAGAAGCAAAGGAGAACTAAGACAAGAATTTGTCGGTATGTTTAAATAGATCAGTCATAGAAATCACATGTGCATTAAATGCACTTGGTCCTGGTCTTTCAGTTTGAGGATCAGGATAAAATATTGAATCACTGGGGTCAGAAAAGAGCAAAGGCAAGGGAAACCAATTCCATTGTCAGCAAGTATGTTTCCAAATATAGTATAGTTTAATTGTCTTGCCTTGTTAGGCCTGTTTTCTAGGATTTAAAAATAGCCGTGAACACTCTTTAATCAGGACTTGCAAACGGTGATCTGGCAGTGACCTGTGTTGAGCATCCTGCAGGTCTGTGCCGTTTGGGTGGTCACAGTGGGGGCAGATTTATGAGTTTTCCTGAATACCTCCTGGAGAGCTGGGAGGCCGCTGTTCTTTTTGGCAAATAAATGAATGCCAGTTGTGGTAGTGACAAAACTTAAAGTTGGGCCGTTGCCCTTTGCCTTCGGACAACTGCCTCCAGTGAAAAACAAGGAGGTGGGATTTATCTCACCCGCTTTTAGAAGCGTAGGTGCTGCTGCTGAGCCGCTTGCCTCGCGCTGCGCTAATGGTGCAGAGAAACAGCTTCCTCTGGACTGTCATTCACTTGCTCTATTTTAAACATCTTTCCATTTAAAGCAGGGTAAACAACTTTGAAATGTCTATTTCTCTTCACTAACCTTAAAAGAAAGCTAGGCAGTGAATCCAAACATAGAATTTTTTATTTAAGAGTATGAAGTTGGGCAAAACCCCCTCCCCCTCAAAAGAGGCCATTGTTAGAGACTCCTTTCTGCTTATTCTATTCATCAGAGCCCAGGTGAGGATGTTAATTTTGCAGCACTTAGTCGAGATCCAAAAGAAACCTTCATGGCCTCTGGAGACCTACTGGAGGAGCTGCCGTAGTGGCAGGTAAATCAAATTCTCCGACTCCAAGCGCTTCTTGGGGGCCTCGCACGCGGTGGGGACAGAAGGCTGGAGCGCAAACGGGCATCTGCTGCCTTTACCTCTTCTCTCCCCTCATGCCTAGTATAAGGGGAATTACCACAATATATACCCTGCTTTATTAAAATATTTCCAACTGATATTTACCAAACTCTCAGATTTAGACCATGCTGGTCTAAAAGCCGTATGTCCGCCACTCCACTGCTCTGTGGGAAAAGAGGGATTTTGGGGACGAAACTGCCTAGCGATTCACAAACATTTTTAAGAGTTGCTAGTTAGTCCAAAAGAATTCTGCCTACCCCTTTGATTTACTGTATTCACATATGTGGTTATTTTTCAGTGCTCTTCCTATTTATACTATCCTTAAACTTTTCTAAAGAATTTAATGAACTATTGTTTCTCTAACTGTTTAAAAAGAACTTCTTGCTACAGGCATTAACTTATTTATGTAATTGGGCCAAATCTTAATCGAATGTATATCCGTATCATTTCACTAATTTCAGTGAGAAAGAACTCATTGGAACTGGTAACAGAACTGGAACCATGCTGATTAAAAGCAGATGGTGATATGACCCAAGAACAGCAGAAATGTCGTTATACATGTTTATAATGTCCTCTGAAATGGAATAAGAAAATTATTGAGAAAATTTCTGGAGGGAGCAAAATATTGCGTTATCTCTGCATATTGTATTGTCTTCTTCAGAAATGACTCTGAAGCAAGAATGACTCATTTTGGAAATGGAATGGAAACTCCAGTAATGGAATATCCATGAAAGGGCTGAAAACTGGATGGCTACAGTCATTACTACAAATGGATTTCCATAAGCTTTAAAAGGGGATTTCAGTGAAATATCCAGGTGCTGACTTGGGCAAGTCATTAAATGTATTGGGAAGTGGGGTTGCCTGAGTTTGATCTAGTGGAATAACTAAGACTTCTTCAGTCACAAGAAGTATTACGGTGTGGTCCTTATTTTGGTTACCATTGCCCTTCCTGCGTCTCCTCTTTCTTGCATTGCCTTGTTTATAACTTTTCCTTGTGCCTTGCGGGGTAGTATTTAATGCCTGCAAATATCGTTAATTTGGTGCTTGATTGAAGTGAATGAGAATGGGGTGGGGGAAGAAATCTGTGCAGCCAGAGGAACGCTTTTATAATCTGGTAAAATATTTTCAAGATAAAAGGTAATCCCTGTGAAATGAACTCTGTTCCTAAATGGTCAACAGCATATTAGACTCTGGACTGGTTCTTCTCAAAGACAAGCTGCTCATGGAGCTCATCATCAGTCATTTCAGGGCAACCAGCGTTGTGGAAAGTTAACTGCTACAGGTATTTCTTCTTTTGCTTGGGGCTCAAGTTAATACTTTTTTTTCTTTTTCCCCCTCTCTCAAATATTGTTGTATTTGAGATCTCCCTGTATTGTACAATCATTTTGAAAACTGTCTTAAATAAGCTCTTCAGCACTTTTATCTCTTCAGTCTCAGTAGAAGTGCTCAGTTAGAGGTTCTCTGATCTTACCCTGTGGATTTGCGCCAATATTGTGCCCTGTTATTAGGTGAAGTTTTTCTTAAGCCCTGGCCTTTCTAACTGACATGCAGTGAGAGGGACACTCATGAACACCGATGATGCAAAAAGCAGTGTCCTACTCATACGAGCGTTAGTTACTGCACACAAAACTTTATTGTACTGTAAAGTTTCATTTCTTTTCTCTCCCTCGGTTTGAAAAGTTCTGATATTTCTTGCTCTCTTGTTCTATACTATTTATAACCTCTAGCTACCCAGGTCACCCTCACTGTAGCTCCCCTGCTAGTTTAGAAGAATGTTATTGTCTTCTTTCTGTCTAAAATTACTCTAGTGTGCTTTATCTTCTCTGTTTCCCCTTATTATTCTTCCTCAGATCATTGTTCTTGATGTTATTTCTAAAATGAATGTATTGATTTCCTGTCTCTCTCCCTGTCTTTTGTTTATTAAGATGATAAATGTTTTAAGAAAGTCTGTCGTTTATTACATAGATTGGATCTCCTTTGATCTTACAAGAAAATTGCTGCGCCAGATTTAAGAGCTGAATCACAAGCGTAATAACTCTAGAAGAGACATCGAACACTTCTGTGTTGTTTCATTACTTCATTTCCAGGTTGCTGGTAACGAAGGACTATTTGTTTTCCAGGAACAGCAATGCGAGGGCTAGCACTTACTTCTCTGAAACTAGCTCCCAGGAAGTCAGACAAACTGCTTCTAAAAAGATGCTGCTTTAACTAAAGAAATAATCTTCTTTAATTTTCTTTAGCTCATAATTGGATATGTGCCAAGCCTAAAAGTTTCAGGTCCATAAATATGCTACTTCTTGACCGTTCAAGCTTCAGAGTTAAATGATCCCAAAACCAAAAGTCGACTGCAGCTTATGAACTGCTGCTGCTTTGGGTTTAAAAGCTATAAGCATGGGAAAATGAAGTTTTACTTTCCTACCTGGAACCCTAAACCAGCTTAGGCTTCTTCGATCTGGTAAACTCTTAAATGTTTTGATTTAAAAGTGAATGTTTTCTCTGACAGTGTTGCAGCCGAGTCTTAGTTAGTGTAAACTCTCTGCTGCTGGAGGAACCTCCTGCCTCAGGGTGCAGTGCCTTCACTGCTATGTATAAACCTTGTCTTTAAATCAGAACTCAGTATCTGATGTCTGTCTGCTTCTGCTAGCGTGCTGCAGTTAGACTTCTCTGGAGAAAAGCAGTCAAGGCTCGTCCTGCAGAACTGAATGGTCCTTGGGTGCAAAGGAAGGGAAAAGGGGCACATGAGTAACTAAAGCCCGTGTGAATCTGAGGAGACAGGGAGGAAAGGAGCTATGAAAAAGAAAACCAGATGAAGGACATGGACCCACAAGAGCGCGGAAAGGTGGAAATGGAGAGGTGGGCACTGCTCCTTGCTGGTTTGCTCAGAAACATGAGGAGGACGGTATCCCAAAGCATCCTGCTGGAGGCGGAGGCTACAGCGCCTGGACCCCGTACCCGAAGGTCAGCGTGGGCAGTGCTGGACCTCAGTGCAGCTATGGCACCGCTTAAGGGTGTGATCTAAGTAGTCAAAACAAAAGATAACCCAGACCACGTGGGGAACATGGCTGGATACCATTGACTTGAGTGGAATTTCACTCCAGCAGAGGTTTACTCCAGTTGTGGTGTTATATTCGGAAAGATAAACATGAATGCATGCTTATATCCTGAATGCAAGTTAATCAAGTTAGATAAGACAAGACAAAGTAAATATAAGTGATACCGTAGACCAGGATGCCAGCTGATCTTGTGATCTGACAGGTCACTTCTCAATATTTGTTCTGCTAAAAGGAAAACTTATGTATTTCTTTGTAATGTTTGTGAATGGATTCATGTATTTGTCTTTGTGCTTTTCTGCTGCAGTGCCGTAAATGAGATAACGAGTGATTAATGTACCCTGTTAACAACATGAGCACTCTGAGTGACACACCAACTGCTCCCACTGAAGCCCGGCAATGACTATAGCAAGAGGAAGATGCGTTATGTGTACAGTATGTAAAAGGATCTGTGGGGAGTTGAGGATGTTTACACAGCCATAAAGAGAACAGGTGTGAGTGTGACTCCAAAGAAAACCAACATCCTGTTTATCAAAGGAAGTCTCTTGTTTTCCATGAAACGAGTCGTTCTTGTGTTTGCATCTCTGGACAAGAGAAATAGGGAGCAATAGTAAAAATAGCTGCAGTATCAAACCTTCTTCCTGAAGGCTGCTTTGCATGGGGGGTGGTTGAACGGCTCGGCTCGGGCAGAGAGAGGTAGTTGTGCATTTGGCTTCTGGGTGGGAGCCCTGCTTTGTCTCCATGCAATAGAATAATTTCCATCTGCTTGGTTGGAGCAGAAACCCTCTCTGTTACTGACAATACTTGGCATAGTGTTGACACTAGGACTACAATTTTCCATTGTTGTTTTGACCCCTGGATAACTTCTTTTATGGACAAAAGTTTACTGGCTGCGCGTTTTCTATTTAATGTAACTGGCATTCTGCCATGTTGGCCTTTCTGCTGCATTTTCATTAGCAGAAGGAAACTGCAACACGGTGGCTGTATGTAGACGACTTCACTCATTTCTGGTAAGGCCTTGCTGAGTGGCACTAAAGGGTAATGTCCTGGCCACTGGAGATGTAAGCTGTAGAGTTAACTCTACATCTCGGTGATTTCCAGATACAAATTAGAGATGGAAACCTTTTTTTTTTTTTTGGTCTCTTTCAAGCCAGTGAAAGTCATCTCGGGCTCCCAAGAGTCAAGGAGCATTTTTTCCATCTTGTATATAACAGCAAACAATAAACATTCTATCAGACCCCACCAGGGCTGTAGCAAGAGCAGCGCCGAGGCTGTGATGCATGTGTGCAGCTTTGCAAAAGGTTTTATTCGTGATGCTCAAGATGGAATAAAGCCACGTTCCCTCTTGCCCAAGAGAGCTTGGAGTGGAAACTCAGTGGGGACGGACACTGGATGCCTATCCCAATGGCTCCCACGTGTAGCGAGCGGTGGGGAGCCTGGCTGGGAAGAAGGGGCTACGGGGAGTGTGGGTCGAGGCTCCGGCTGGGGGGTCAGCAGCGGTGGGAGGGAAGGAGGAGCTGCAGCTGCCCCGTCACCCTTCTCGAGGAAGAAGGAGCATGTTTGGGCAGCGGCTTTGCAGAAAGCAAATTCGTAGGTTTAAGTTCAAACGGCCATAGAGCATTTACAAAAAAAAAAAAATTAAAGAGAAAAAATGAAAAAGAAAAAAAACCCCTCATAATTTTGTTAGTTTTAGGCATGTGCTACTATTCACATATGGTGAGCCTGATAGCTTGATAGCTTTTTTTTTTTTTTTCCTGGATAATGGCAGTCATAAACTAACTTTAAAAAGAAAATGCCCGCCTTTATATATGTTGCAAAGCTATTTAAACTGTATTTGCAAATGTAACCCCTGACTGAACTTTGAAATGTCTGCTTCTAGAAATACAAGCCAATGTCTTTTTATAGCAGCATACTGACGAGGATAATTTATGTATTTCACAGTATAGAAAATGCTGGAGGCAGTGTTATTTTTAGCTCTGTAACCTTTAAACATATTTGTCTATATACTAGTAAATTAGTTTTTAACAGGTGAATGACTTAATATAGCAAGGCAGATGAATTACAGATGTGGATAACGTCTGTCCAAATTGCTTTTTTTCCTGGCTCTAAATTATTCATCTGGGGTGGCCAGAAGCCAGCTATGGGGATTATTGATAAAAGTGAGTTAAGAATAGATTAGAACATTTCTCTTGTGAAGTATAATGTTTCTCTGTTGACTGCGTTATTTTTCCATCTTCCATTAAGCGCTACAAGCCAGACTTCTTTAACCCAATTTTAAACTATTCATGTTCTGTTTTAATTACATTATTATAAACGCTTGAGTTTCTTGTTTATAGGGTGAGGGGTGTTCTTTTAAAAGAAGTAACATTGTTGTAAGCAAGAAGACAAACATTTCAGCATTTTGCTTAGGGTTAGATTTTTGTGGAGAAGTTAAACTCTGTTATTCTGAGGACTTGCCAGCTGCCTGACCTGGGTGGCTGAAATGCGCAATACCCATTAATTTTAGTCCATGGTGCAAGGGGAGTCACTATTCTCCTGTGAGTGTCATAGTTTTAGACCAGCTGTGGTTTTGTGCAGGTTTTTTTTGTTCTCGGTCTCTCTCTTCACTATTGCTTTTTATTTTTAATAAATCCTGATTCCTGAGAAGATTAAAAAAGTCTTTGGCCTGTACCAAAAGATGAAGGGATGGAGTTACACATGGGGAAGTCATGCGAAATGTGATAGTGGAAAAAAGCATCATTCATTCTAAAGCATCAAATAAACGAGGTTTTCGTCTACAAGATGTGCAAGAAAGCTCTAATAACAATGAAAAATAAATGAAGACTGTACAGCGGTGTAATAGATGTGAAGTGATTCTTTCCCTGTGAAGGTCATAAGGACTCTTTTCTACTGTAATGCGGTGAGATTGAATACTTTGTTGCGTCTGAGATTTATTCAGGCTCCCACCTGCCATACAGAGGTTATAACTGAAATCACGAAAATGGGCCAGAAAGGTAAAAAAAAAAAAAAAAAAAAAAAAAAAAAAAGATTCACTAATGAGGAAAGAGAAAGGTATGGCAACACTGAGTTGTCCAAAATCCTGAGGTTTCTTATGGAACGGAGTTGGAGTATTTGAGTTCTTGGTCACCTTTCTCAGCTATGTTATGGTGACCAGCTGTACTGAAGGAGTGGTAAAAATGGAACATTGACTGATTCTGGTGTTCTGTACCAGAAGCGTGGAGAAAGGACAGCAGGCAATAATCTGGTAAGCACTAGGGGTTAAAAATTCAGATCTGAACTCTGACCTTGTCTTCTTGTGTCGTCAGCATACATTTTCTTAGTTGCTTTTCCCAAACGTAAAACGAATATAATTCTTATTCTTATGTATACTGTCATTCTTTTATTACCACAAATGCTTTGTTTCAGTCCAGAGATTAACATTTTCTGTTGTGCACTACATTTGCATGTGACTTTTAATTGTAAGATAACTGTAAAACAAACTGCAATCCATCAGCTGTGCTGGTAATATAAGAGAAAGCGTTGTCCTAAACATCCTTCCTGGCAGCCTCCCTGCTTCTGATCTTTCTCCAACTCTAGATTCCTGAGCTATTGGATATGGTGGGTAACTTGATAATGTGAGTAAAGAAAGTTCGTCTTTAGATGAGTGGAGGCTATCTGAGGTGCAGGTTGCATATATGAAGATACTGTATTTAAAATTTCCAGCCTTCTTATTTTCATCTGTCCTGTCTTTAAATTTGTGTGTAACTGGGACAACTGGAAATACCGTAATGGTGTGAACTGTGGTGGTGCCTCCTGATGAAATGTCGTTGCCATTGCAGTCACTATCCAAATGGTTTTCTCCTAGAAAAGGAGATTTGGTAAGAAATAGCAAATGGGGCCTCCGTGGGAAATGGAAGTGAATGACAAAATGATCCAACCCTTATTGAGGCAGTGCAATAAATTATCAGAGTGAACAAAGTATCATCGCGGAAAGTTGGAAGCAGAAGATAGCTCCAGTGTGGTTTCAAACTGATGCTGTCTCTCAGAAGATTTTTTTTTTCCATTTGTTAATGTGCTAACTTATGATATGTATCATATCATTAGACATTTGCAGGTTTTTAAGATTGCTGTTGTTATTCCACCAAGTCTCACTACTTCTTACCTTCCAGCTGTTATTCTTCGTGTTCCGGCCAAGGAATATCTTGATGGCCAGGATGAAATTTTTTAGGTGTTCAGGGTTGTTTACAGTGGCAGTCTAGCCCGTGCAACAGCTTGTTTTGCTGTTTTATCTTCTTCCCTGCCCTACCTCTTCCTTCCTCTGCCCTTTCTGCTCCCTCTCGGCTACACAGTCCTGCCCCATCCTTGAACTAGTTCTGAACCATAACTGAGCTAATTTATCTTTCCAACGTAATATATAACGTCTTGCACTCTTTTCTGGATCATCTGCAGTTTCAATGAGTTAAAACAGAAGGGCCTGACAAGTGCCGGAGCAGATCCTGGGCAAACTGGCTGAGAGCAGGGGGATGGTGAGAAAATAGAGGTCCGTGCAGAGGGATTTTTCAGAAATGTCATGGCAGTCAAGTCTTACGGGCATGGCATCTGTTTGTACCCGTTCTGCTGACAGACTGTAGGGGACCTGCAGGTCTGTGCAGAAACACTTGGCCAATAACACAGCAGTTTGGTGAAAACGTATGGTTTAGAGAGTACACGTCAGCATGAATGCAGGCAGACCTGGGGAGCAAGCCCCGCGTGGCACAATGGAAAATACATCCCCAGTTAACCTTGGCACTGTTGTTTCCGTTCTGCCCGTATGAACAGTTTTCTCTTCCTGGACTTTGCATTGTGTTTCCCTGAAACGTTTCAGTCTCCCTCATGGAAATTATGCAAATGTCAGCATGTGCACGTAAAAAAAATCTGACAATGGCACAAAAAGTACAGGACTGAAATAGGTCTTGCTAAAAAAAATAAAAAAAACATTCTATGTAGCAGTGGGAGAACTAATTTCCCCCTTACATATTTAAATCATTAGGGGATAATTCTGTTTACTAGTCTGCAAAAGTCTCATTCGAAAAACAAACTATAAATTTTAAGGAAGTGAGCGCACAAATGTTGTAACAATGATGAAGTGAAAAAAAGGGAATCAGATCTAAGAGCGAATTCATTTGCTGCCCCACATCCTTAACAACTGGAAGAGTTTTGTTCATGTTTCAAAACAAGCTGACCTTCTAGCAGGGGCCAGGCATGAAGCTTTTCGCCAAAGGTGAATGGTTTGGAAAACGGAGCGTGTGTGAAAAGGGAAACAATGGAAACTATTCTGTGTTTGGAGCGCGCTCGGGCTAGAAAGCAGCTATATAAAAATGTCAGCCTCTGACTAAATAGGTCTGTTTTCTACGTGTGTGTATAACCAGCCTCAGCTTGTTCCCTGTCTCCTGTCCTGCGTGCAGGTTGTTACCGTCACTGCCGGCAATATATAGGGCTTAGTGTTTTAGTCGCTTGGTGCTTCGCAGACGATGGCAGATGAAGTAGATGCTGGCCCAACCCTGGCCATAAGAGGAATTGCTCTGCAAAGAGGGGAAGACTGCAGTTCCTTAATTCAAAGAAGGAAACCTAGGTGGAGATAGCGAGTATTCAACCCAAAAATTTAAGCACAGAGAAGCATTTGATTTGCAGGCTTTTCTTTGCAGATCTCTTCTTGCTTCATCCTTCCAGCTGCTTGCAATGCCACTGGTCCCAGCAGCGTCCCTGCTGAGGGCGTTTGCAGAAAGCTGGGGCTCTGCAGTAACAGAGCTGCCACCCTGCCCCGCGAGATGTAGGTGTCCCTTTGCCAGAGAGTCTGATGGGCAAGGATCAGGTCTGTCTTCCACGAGTGTCACTCCAAAGCTTCCAGAAAGGGAGCACTGAGACCTTACGTCTAGCACAGCGTATGAGTAATGCCACCAAAGTCAATATAGCATCTCCTAGCGTTTTGCTGATGGCTTGAGGTCCTAAACTGTGACAGAAGCCATCCACAAAAAACATCTATTTTGACGTAAATATGTGTATTACACATTGCTACGTTTATACTTCACCTTTCCATCAGATTTTAAGCTCATCTAAGAACTCCTGAGGTGTAAGAGGCAGGTATAAATGACCTGAAACTGAGTGTCATTTGTCTGACAGGGGAAGTTAATAACGTTAGTCTTTGAGGGAACTACTGCAAGAAACATAAATAGGAGCAGAACACTGTGTTCTTGTTCGGTGTCTTGCACTAATCCTGACACGTGAGCAATCTACCAACACAAATAACGTTATCAGATCAAAATCTCTAGCCAACAATAAATCACTCCTGGCGTTAGCAAGGCTCTCGCTGTACAACAATGTGACCTGCAGTCAGGAAGAGACTATATTTTGTCAGAGATGCTTGCATTTGGCAAGAAATGAGTTGCACCAGTACTTGTGAGGTGTGCAGCTCGGGTTGGGGAAAACCAATAGAGTCACGGGAAGGTGTAAGTTTATACAAAATACGTATCGATGAGGTTATCTTCTAGCTACCCAGAATAGCTGCAGAGGCCAGTAAGTGTTTACCAAACACAGCAGAAGTGGGTGGACAGCAGATGATTGGTGGCGTATGGGTTATAGCTCAGAATTGAACATTATTGATTGCAAATGGCTCACTGCTAGCTTATGTTGGCAAAGGTAAACCTCTCCATACAAACAAGCACAATACTTGAAAAACTGACTGCAGGTTTTCTATCTATCTATCTATCTATCTATCTATCTATCTATCTATCTATCTATCTATCTATATATCTTATCTATGTATCTATAGATAGATAATGAAACCTGCTTTCAAAGTTACTGGCATTCCTATCTACAGAAAAAAATGTCAATTCCTCTTAAAAACTCTTTGAGAATAACAGTCATTGTAGAAACTCCAGTATAATACACGAGACTCTTATTTGTCCCCTTTGAAATAAGCTGGATGTGGAACAACAAAGTTAAGTGGTATTTTGTTTATAGGCATCTCAGTGGCAGTGGGTGTTTTGTTGTAACTGAGCGCCTACATGCTACCAGCATCCATCAATGCATTTCACATAGATCCCAGACCAGGGGCTCTAGGGTTCTCCCATTCCCTCCCCTGCATTTTCCAAGCCTTTGTAATCCCAATCACAGACTGTATCGAGAGTCACAATGGGTGGATAAAGCATTAGCAAGAATATGAAGATACACTGTTTCTATTGAAAAAGTAAGAAGTATTTGGTTCAAAATTATTGGCTAGGGTTAAACTCTTTTGAGGTCAATAGTGCGGCTGTACTGACCCTACTGCAAGACAAGTTATTCCAAGAGAGCCGGCACAAACATTCAGAGCTACTCAGGTAGAAATAGCAGGCTACCAGAGACAAAATACCACACTAAATGCACATATTTACTGTTTGTAAGGAGAGAGCAACAGGAGAGAGAGAGATAAGGTAACTTCTCCTTTATGCTGTGCAATTGCATCTGAGAACACAGCTTATCTTTTTGTGAATAGTGTCAAAGAACCTGAACTGTGTGGGGAAGTAAATAAGAAGGGAACTGCGCTTTTAGAGGTACAGCTGATGGCAGAGGACGTTCCCTGTACTTTCTGCACTGTACAGAGGAGTCGGGGGGGAAGGTTGCACGAAGGCAGCACCAAGCAGTCAGGACTTCCTCCCCGAGAATGTCCGGTGAATGCCACAGAGCATTGCGTGTTACACAAATAGATATTGCATCGGTGCAAAAATTATACGTGTCCGTTTGTGTCAAAAGAACACAATAATGGGTGCAAAATCGGGCATGCAAAAGAAATGCTTGAATTAGGGTTGCTTGTAAAATTTTGCTTAGCGTTCCCTGAGAATATGCATCAAGACATGGTCTTTAAATCTAGAATTCAAGTACTGGTTTGATTTCCAAAGACACGCTAAATGCATGCTGTTGTCCTAGTTTGGACACGGCTGTGCCCAGCTCGTACCCCCATCTCTGTGCAGATCATTCACAGGTAGGTGACATACGAAATCCGCACGGAACCGGTATTTTTTGGTGCCCTTCTGCATTCTCTAGTTTCTGTACTGCTTTGCTGTTGCACGGTACGTCTATAAACATAACCCGCAGTCACCTTTTGTACTTTCTCATTTTCTCCCCAAACAAGCATGGTCTGGTCTGGACTTTGCAGTAACCTCTGATGTACAAGCAGTCTATCTCCGGTGATGCAGGAAAGGAGTCGCAGCCTCTCTCAGCGATGCGGGCGTGCTGGTAGGACGAGATGCGGGGCTCAGCCTTCAGTTTTGAAGGCAAAAGTGCAAAACTTTGCACAGACCAAAGGGCATGAGTTATTCACTTAACACATGCAGAAATGTTCTATGGCTGCAGGGTGGTGTCAGGGATAGCGCACCCAAAATAAAACCTGGGTTTACCTGCAGCAGGGGATGGTCGGTAATGGAAATGTCATCCTACCTTCCCCTGCAGTGGCTTGCAGCACTGCTCTCTAACTGCCTGGCTCACAGGCACGACCTCGTTCAGCTGCCGTCGAACTGTTCCCTCGCTTTGAAATTTATCTGTGAGCCCGTTCCTCTGCAGAGCCCACCAACAGCAGCACGGAACCGCCTGGCTTTGGAGACCTTCACTTCATAGCGCTTTGCTAAACCATCTCAGACGTTTGTATGTGACACCAGCAGTTTCTCTGAAAGAATAATCAAAAGTCCTCAAAGTGTTTAAGGAAAATATGGCAAGAATTTGAGTCTTGTGTTAGAAAAGTTGTTTGTATCATTCCTGAGAGAATTTATTTATAAATAATGTTGTCTTACATTAACTTCTTATGCACCCAGTCCTACCCCATCCTCTTTCTGGATCTTGAAATGTTTGGATAGAAAGTACAAATGTATCTTATTATGCTTTCTTATTTTCTGCCTCTTGCATTTACAAAGATGCAACAAGGTTTGGAGCTAAACGACAGCGCTTGTTTAAAAATGTGCAGTTTCAGGGACTCTTGCGTAAAATGTTTGAGTTCTGGGTTCTGCTTGTACTTTATTTTTTCTGTCTCTAAATTGTTCTTCTTGATGTCATCCACATGGAGGAGAGCTTTTGTGTGATTGAAAAGTGACGTAAACCCAACGTGTTTAGGCCAGTTGCATCCACATGCCCAGATCCTAAATCCATGTAGCTACAGGTGTGGGGTCTGGACAGTGCACTTCAGGAAAAACCTGCCTTTATCCTGGGATTGAGTTGGCATCTGTAACAGCTCCCTGCCCCACTCCACAGGTTGTCCGTGGAAGCCAGAACAATGTGCTGCTCCCAACAAACACCCAGAAAACCATGAAAATCTTCATACCATCACTAATTACGTCTAGGATTAGAATCATAGAATCATTCAGGTTGGAAAAGACCCTTGGGATCATCGAGTCCAACCATCGACCCCACTCTACAAAGTTCTCCCTTACACCATATCCCTTAACACCACATCTAAACGAGTCTTAAACACATCCAGGGATGGTGACTCCACCACCTCCCTGGGCAGCCTATTCCAGTGTCTGACCACTCTTTCTGTGAAGAATTTTTGCCTAATGTCCAGTCTAAACCTACCCTGTTGCAGCTTGAAGCCATTCCCTCTTGTTCTATCGCTAATTACCTGTGAGAAGAGACCAGCACCAGCCTCTCTACAGTGTCCTTTCAAGTAGTTGTAGAGACCAATGAGGTCTCCCCTCAGCCTCCTGTTCCTCAAACTAAACAGTCCCAGCTCCTTCAGTCGCTCCTCATAAGATTTATTCTCCAGGCCCTTCCCCAGCTTCGGTGCCCTCCTCTGCACTCGCTCCAGCACCTCAATATCTCTCTCGTATTGAGGTGCCCAAAACTGGACACAAGACTCAAGGTGTGGCCTCACCAGTGCTGAGCACAGGGGGACAATCACCTCCCTACTTCTGCTGGTCACAACACACAATAATCTTTTTTTTGGGTGTGTAATCTGCGGATTACACACACGCAAAAAAAGCCCTCGTGCTACCTGCACTGAATTGAGCACAAGGTGGTGCAGCGAGAAGCTAGAGAGGCTGGTGCCCAGCGAGGGACGCGCAGGCGTTGCCACACTCCCTGGAGATGTGACGAATGTAGCAGCCCGTTTCCTTTCTGCACCAATTGTGAAATCACTTCTTTGTCCTCATTGAGGCAATTCTTACCCGCTCTTGCGGTAGTCTGCGTGCTTTGTGCGTGACCTTGCTGTGTCAGCAGGCTGCTGTGGGATCTGCTGTCGCCACTGCTGATGGCAGGGGCTGGGATGCGGCTGCCCCTTGGGGACATTGATGAAGACCAGGGGCTGCTTCCCCCCTTGTGCTCACACACGGGTTAAACGAAGAACGATGCAGTGCCCGTTTCTGGGTTTGCAACCAGCTCCACGCTTGTATACCACCTCTGCTGTCTGCCTGCAGGTTTTTCCATGATGTGCCTTTATTTTGGCAGTTTCATTTGATTCTCTCCGTCTGAAGCATGAGGTTCATACATCAAAAGGGGATCCCACCCCCGCCTGTAGGGTTGTGTCCATAAATGGTATTTAGATCTATAAACCGAGTAAAACAGTTGCTATTTTAAGAAGCTGCTGCTGAAAGTCTGGCCCTGACCTTCCACAACGAGGTCTAAATAATCATTTTTAAACGTTCCACAATGGTGAGAGTTTGTCATCTTCCAGTAGCCCCCTGCGCTGCAGCAGCAGGGGCTCCAAACAAAGGCAATGACATCGCACCATTTTGTTAGTCCTAAACACTCATAATAAGAATTTAAAAGTAAAGACCTTTTAAATAATAAGAAAAAGAGGATTTGGACTGGAGGAGGATGGGGGGGGTTATTAGCTTTGTAGTCTTTCGTGCTTTCGGAAGTTGTATTTCAGCCTTTGCTCTGCAACCACAAAGGCTATAAACATGTTTTTAAAAGAAAATTGAATTTGTCATGTTAAACCACAGCTCCAAGAACTGAGGGCTCTCATAAAAGCTAAAGAGACCCCAGAAATTAGAAATGCTGCCTGAGTACAACGTGCTTTTAATCTACATCTGGTTCTAAGCCTTAAACTTTCACTTTCCATTTTCCCTTGCTCAAACTTTGTCAACTTAATCTCACTAGAGTGTATTACTAAATACACACTTAATTAACGTGCTGTGATTGTTTTCTGCCACTGCTCTGGTAGCGGCAAGGGGTTGTTTCCTCACTGCCCTACTTTTACTGCTCCGCTCAGGAAGCCGTGTCAGAAGGACGTCTCAGTGCCACCGCGCTGACATCTGTCACCATGTGCGATGACATCTCTGTGTGAATCAAGAGGGAAGGGCGAATTTCAATATGTATATCCTGGTGTGCTGCAGTGACTGATATGGAAAATATTAAGAGGCGGCATAATGAGTAGTGTGTGTGGGAGTGCTGGGTGTACGTGGGCCTTCACTAAAAAAAGCCTCACACCGTCTGACAATTGTTTGAATAAGTCTTAAATCTACAGAGTGAGAACAAAAAGACTGCACCTAAGCTTTCTGGGCTGGCTTATATGAACAGCAAATCAAACAGAGAGTATCGGGTTTCTGTTCTTAAACTGAACGTGTCTTTTTGGTTCTGCGCAGGGTGATGTGCGAGCAGTGAAGGCTGCATCTTTCCGTAGTGCGGGGTGGGGTGATGTGGTGGGGAGTCGATGGGAGTCCCCGCTCCTCTTGGCTGGAGGCGTGGGAATGCGCACAGACGCTGCAGGGTAAACACCGCCGTTGTGCTCGCTGGGACGTGCAGGTAGAGCGCAGTCGGCTGCAGGGCTGTTACCCTGCCGTGGCTCGCGGCAGGAGAGGTTATCAAAGCCCACTCTGCGGGTCAGATTCCAGGTGCAGTGCAAACACCTCCTCTGAGAACTATGCGCGTAGGTGTAACGCCATGTGCCGTCAAGTATTTGAGAGCTCTGAATCACTTCTTAACCTTTCTCTCCATCACCTAAGTAGTTGGAAGTGACGAAGAGTTTTGCCACCAGACCCTGCCTCGCCATGCACTTTTGCCCCAACCCGAGAGCTAATTCTTGCAACACCAACATGGAAGGGGACGCAGGGAGCCAGCTCGCTTTCTGCTCCAGAAATGCCAGAGCTGGCATCCCGCTGAGGGTGAGAATGTGTGGGTGAGAGGATAGGATTGCAACACCCTAAATATAGATGGGAAGTCCCCAGCTACGCTGCTGTGGGACCACATTCCACTCTCTGACAATAGCACATGATTTTCTAACCACATTTTTGCAGCATAATGCTGTTTTTACCTCTTTCTCAAGTGCCTTGCGCCATGCTGTTCAAGCCCTGCGTGTGCTAGCAACTTTGGTGTAGTACAGAAACATATCCCTGACATAAAGCTGGGCAAGTACTTTCACGTTGGAGTGTACGCGCTTGTCGGTGGTGTTAAATAAGTTTGTCCTGGGCTCTTGCAGTGGGCGTGCAGAAAGAGAACTTCTAATCACACGCATTTTTACCATTTGTGAACGGCTGTATTTTTGCCCCGTCTTTAGCTGCACAATTCAGCAACTGGCAGTGTGCGCTTACAGGAGCGTACAGGCGGGACAGATAAAATATGCAGCTCCCAATTCCTGATTGCAACCTCAGCGAAAGCCTTGAGAAGCTTTTCAGCTTTGCTTTAACCCATTCCCAGGTCTGCCCATCAGCCGAACCTCCTAACTTTTAAGGGTGCTCTGCACAACAGCCCGAATCGCTTTGAGTCAGAGTGTCGAAGGGGGCAAATACAAGATGATCCCTCTCCTTTCATGCCCTGGTTGCAGACCACTGCTTGGAGATCTCTTGCAATCAGGTCTAATAATCACTCAGCCCGACTTTGGGTGGTTGGTTGGTTGTTGTTTTGGTTTTGTTTTTTAAATCTAGCTAGTCATATATTAAAGCTGTTGATATTTTCGGCCCATGGATGATCCAGAGTGTAATTACAGAGTGTGTGAGGACGTGCTCCCGCTTGTTTGTTTTAGATCTGCCTCCTCGCAGATGCAGTTGGGTGACAGACGCTTCCCGTACTGCATGAAGCAAGCAGGGTTTGTTTTGTTGTTTTTTAACTTCTCTGTAATTTGCAAAATGATAAACAGGCCCCTCTGCCACCTTTTTTTCTCAGCTTAAAGTATTAAACCCTCTCAAAACTGGCTGTTGGGGAACAAGGTGTGAAGTCCTTCCCCAGGACGGACCCTCCACCAGCTCCCGGCCCGGCGGGGAGATGAGCGTGGATCTGATTTCACAATCCATGTCCTTCTGCTTGTTGTCTTGTTTCTATGGGCTTTTCTGTGGGAAACAAATCTCTGAAAGGGAAAGTTGTCCAATACAGTAATGGGATTTCTCTTAAGCACTCGCTACTGAAGGCAGAGGGAACCCAGGGAAGCCAAAATTGCTTTTGAAAGCAGTTCTGACGTTGCCTGGGAATTTTGTACATCTCTATGTTTTCCATCTCTTCCCAGTAACGTATGGCAATAAAATAAGGCCTAGTGCTAGGAAATTGCTCTAGGGTTAGCTCAGGTTTGTTTAAAATTTAAAGCGATGCCTGAACGTCTCTGTTCCTGGAACCTTACTCCAAATGAAAGTCCATTTTAGCTTAATGTAATTTCCTGAATGGGCTAAACTAAGTAAGGAAAAGAAAGACAACTGGGTACCAGCATCTGAATATTTCTATCCTGGACTGGGTACTGTGGAATATTTTATTCCACATTAACTATTCCAGCAAATTCTCCTGTGAAGAAAATGCTTAATGGAACTGTGGAAACAATTAAAACGCTGTTTTTTTTCCCAGTAAACCGAAGCATCACTGTAACCTCATTGAATTGCTTCATATTTTCCCAGACTGAAGAACCGAGAAGGATATTTTGGACAGAAAAGTCAAAATTTCTGTTATGCTGACATTTATAAATGCCAGTCTTTATAACAACCATCTCTTTTTTTTTTTTTGGCAAAAGCTTGTGCTATTTAGATCAGAATCGTCTTTTGAGCGACAGGCCTCATTTTAGTTTGAGAAGCAAGAAAGACATAGCAATAACTTCCCTTTTTGTAACAGAAGAGTGCTAGCCTTGTTGCATGACGGAGCCAAGTCTAAGCCAGGGTGTATTTCCTCATTTCTTTAAATATGTCCCCAAGATCTAGGCTATTTCACAAAATTAGTTTTCTCATCTCCAGTTCCCCGCACACCCGCTCAGGGGGACGGGCATCAGGGAGGCTGGAAGATCTTCTCGTCGCTCATCTGCTCCCAGAGCTGTTATTATTGAACGTGGTGACCATTTTTCAGGCAGTGCTTCTCAGCAAATACCTTTCAGGAAGCAAAGACAGAAAGCTGCAGAGCTGAAAAGCTGATGTTGGCTGCTAACAGCGGGTAGATGAGAGAAAAAAAAGCTTTTTAACAAACTGGGGCTGCTCCAGGGCAGGAAGAAAGGTGCAAAGCACACGGCTGCCGGGGCTGCCCCGTCACCCCTCTCCACACCAGACCGTCTAGGAAAACGTGGCAGCTTCTTCTACAAGAGTTAAAGTCACAGCTTTGACTGCAATTTGTACGTATGCCTAATTAACTCAAAATTAATGGCCCAGAACCTATTACAAGAGTTGAGCCCAGTGATACAGAAAAAAACCTCCCTTTTAAGTTTAGGATAATATTTTTTTTCCTAAAATAGTGTCGGTTAATCTTGAAGATCAAAGAATTTTAAGCAAGTTTAATGTATATATTTCTTTTGCCTTTGTTTCTTGTACACATTGTTGAGGCTTTCTGAACACCCAGTACTATATTTCTTCAATTTTCACGTCCGACCAGGTTTAGTTTAAAAAAAAAAATAAAATTAAACCCTCCTTGTTGTATTTTGCTGCAATCTTACAAAATCCACAGACAGAAGAGGCCTCAGATGGAGCTACGAGAAAGGATAAAGTTAACGCTTCTGTGGCTGATTATTTGGTTTCAATTTTGGGCTTTTCTGAATGGCTGAACTCGAGGGGAAGATCTATTTATCCAAAACAGTTGTTTCATATGTCTCTTGTTTTAATATTAGTGAGTACTGGTATCTTAAACACAGTCTTTAAAGATGGCAACTCCTATCTAAGCACTAACTGATAGGTAGAAATGTATGATCCGTCCTTAAAGTAAATGGGATGATTTCCCTTTGTACTGGGTCTAGCTATTAGTCAATAATTTTGATACATTACCGAACTCCAGTCAGAAAGAAAAATGCTTTTAACCACCTACAGAGCGCACGGGTATCTTGTAATGTACCTCACTGTGCTTTATTTTGGGTCTAAATCAAGAGTTGTGCCGGTCAGCCTTTTGTATCAGCAGACATGACGGCAATTTTTGAAGCTGAGACCTCCAAGCGGATCTGTAGGTCTTGGAGGGCTTGATCCCCACCCTGGTGAAAGCAAGCGAGACGGTGTCACTGCAGGTCTGACTTGACTGAATTGAAGCTGGCTAAGCTTCCAACACCAGCTTGCTTTCAGGCAAACCCAGCTTCTTGTGAAAGGTTAATCAGAAACGTAAATGCTGACTGCGTGAGGAATCTTTTTGGAAAACACACACCAGATGCTTGCCCCAGGAGGAGAGCGGCTGCTGCGAAGGTTAATGGAAGGAAAGTTGTGCTGGTGGCGTGCAGCTCAAGACGTGCCTGTCAGTTACTGGCGATAGTTCATGACACAAAAAGAATACATTTTGAAGGCATTTCGAACCAGAAACCTGGTTCCAAGGTCATGTCACTGTTATTTTCTGTCCCCTGGATCCAGCTTTCAGTGACCAAGGACAGATCTGTTTCTTTTTTGTAAAAAAAGATGTCGGAGAAAAGAAGACATTTGACGTAGCTGACTTCATTTACTCCTGCCAAGGAGGAAATGTGGGTGAAAGGGATTCCCTGAGTTTTGCAATACTGCAGCTATGGCAGTAAACAGAAACAGTAGTTGTGGAATCAGAGAAGATTGCAAGAATAGAAATAATTATCATCAGACATTAGGGTTTGGGAAAGAGAAATAACCTGACACACGAACTTATCCAAGTCTTTCAGTGTTTCGGAGACTGCAGCAGGGGTCAATCACAGCGCTTCCTCGCTGGATCCCTGTTGGGGGGTAATGTATCCCCTGCCTCATTGGGAGAGATTAAATTAGGAGGTATGGGTAATTTAGAAACACATATGTACTCTAAATAAATTTTCAATGGAACTTGAGCAAATTTTAGGTGAAAGTTGAAGCTGTTCAAGCAGAACTGTTGAAGCCCTTGCTTTAATCGGAATTACTTTGGTCTTAGTCAAAGCGTAAGTGTGGTAACTGCAGAAGAGGCCATACAGTCAATAATAACAACGGCTTCAGCGGCTGCTGCTGAGTTGTGCCTGATTCCAGTAAATCATTTTCTCTGTTACAGGCAGTGCGTGAGAGGGGGAGAATATTTATAAACGACACAGTAAGAAAGATGCAGCAACAAACTAAGTTAAAACTAACCCTCATCTCAAATATACTGGATCTTTGATTAGGATCCTAGATCCTAACTACTTTGGGAACATATCACTGCTTGGTGGAACTGAAATACTGTAGAAAGCAGCAAATTCAGCTGGCAACCTTAATTGCTGGAAAAACTGGCTCCTGGCAGTGGATTTGTAGTAAAGAATTATTCATTCTGACATTTGCCTTATAAAAATCCATACACCGTAGACAGCAGTCCCTATTCCATAACGGCATGGGTTTTACTGGAAACTGCACTCACCACTGGAAAGCCACTAAATACATGAAGATGTACTGCTGGAAGATAGCAATTTGCGTCACTGCGTTTCTAGCTCGGTTTGGAAAACAGGTAAGCTGCTTTTGGAAAACAATGGTGCTGAGAAGCATTGTCCATTTATACTTTTGCCCGTCTGAATTATGCCAGTGACTCAGATCAGGTCACGTTGCCAATGCGCTAAAATTATTTTCAGGCCGCAGTTGAACCTTGGACCTCCCAACAGGGCTGTTCAGCGTCAGTAGGTATTCAGGTGATTTGTAACGTGAAACCATTTATTGGCTGTTAAACCAGCCAACGAGACCTTCTCTTTCCTAATGACCGACCCAAGGTGCCCCTTCCCTATTTGGGTGTCACCATGTTCACAGCTTTGCTGGTGACATCTACCATTTGAACGTTGCTCCCGCAGTCGCTGAATGTCTCCTGATGTGCTCCTATGTGATCGGTCTGGCTGGGTTATTGAGGAAGGAGGGGCAGAAAATCAGCAGTGCCATTTCCAGGTGAATGGCATTCCTTGCGAAGAGGCTGGTGATGTGCCAGAGGAAGGTGGAGGAGGAGTATAAAGGGAAAGTATGACAAAATGGTGACGAGGGACTTGAACCTCGAGGTCGCTCAGCCCCACCTTCCTGTATCTCAGGCCATGGGCTCCCACCAGCATGTTCCTCTCTTCCTCATCACCCTTACCTAGCATCTGGGAGGCTGCAGGGTAAGTTGGATCAGTGATTTGATCCCATGGAAAACAAATTCACCAAAAAAAGAAAAATTTCCTGCCTGACCAGCCTGCTCATCCAGCTCCGCAGCAGCTGCACAGCTGCTAAATCAGATGCAAGGGCAGTGAGGGACGTGCAGGGACTGGGGAAGGGGAGGGAGCGGGGGAGTGTGACTGTCCCGCTTCCCGGTAAAGCAGCTGCTGCTGGTACGTCATACCGAAGCGTAACACGAAAACCATATCCTTCATTTGCCTGAGCAAATTTCCCTGAATCCGTGCTGCTAGCAACGCCCGACAATGGCAAGCTCACTGAGGGCTGATGCTGTCCCAGCAGAGACAAATGTGCTCTGTCAGTCACTGAATACGGCGGGGATGGGAAGGATGTGACCAAACAGCTGTCACCAAGCTGGCGATGTTGCCCAAAGTCCTTCAATATGCATGTTAACAGCACGTTGAGATTTTTAAAAAGCTACCCAGATGTGGCTGGTTTTGGTAAACGGCTGTTAAAATAACCCTGTGTATCCATTTGTGGTTATATCAGTTCTACAAGTGGCTTGTTCCAGGAAAAAGTAATTTAGGCCATATTAACTCCCACAGGCACAAGCTACACTCTGTTGTCAGTGAAGCAGCAAAGCAGCTGCATTATTTCTGTCCTTGGGGAGCGCAAGCAGTGATGCTTCTGCCAGCTCCTCTTGATCTGAGGGGGGGAATATTTCCTATCTGTTGGCAATCTGCTATCAACTACACCCACACTTCCTTAGTGACATTTCATCCACACTCCTCTATTGTTTGTGGCACTAAAACCTCATGCAAACCCTGCAGCTGCCATGTCCTTTGCCTGTAAATAGCACTTTGTTCCCCTCGTATTTGTTTGTTTCTGGCGGTATCAGTTCCCGGCCCTCCCAGTGCCACCAGCAGCACCTGCCCGAGCCCAGCCTTCCCCCCAGGGCAGCTGCAGGGCCGATGCTCCACCAGCCTGCGCTTACTCAGAGGAGCTGCTGCTCTCTTTGGATGTTATTTCCTAACTTGTCGCCTTGCTAATGACTGCCATCATCGTTAGTCACTTACTAATTCCTAGTGGAAAGTATGTTCAACATGGACTCCCCTCCGCATCCGCGCTGATTCTACGTGCTCATGTGCTGAAACCTTTGCTCGGTGGTGATTCATGTGGCTGAAGCAAATGCTTGGCAGGTTTGTTCTGGTGGCCAGCCAGTCCCTCTGCAACGTCCTGCTTTGACCATGCTGCCTGCCACACATCTGTCCTGACGGAAATGCTCTGTCTTCTCTAGGGAAGCCACTTCCCATGCCAAGGGCATTTCTCTTTTTGTCTCTTCAATCCCATTGTTCCTGTCATTACGCGAGACTGAAGGGCTGGAGTCATACTTTTTGTTCTAAAAGCATACCGGTGACTGCCAAAGTGGTGTTTCAGAGAGACTCACCTTAGTCTGAAGTTTCTAGGTGCTACTTTTGGGAGCTGGCTATTACAACCCGATTATAGGCATACTCCCTGCTTTGCTGTTTCAGTTACGTCTCATTAGCTGAGATCTTCTGGATGCTCTAGATTGATATAATGGCTCTGCACAAAGCTGAGGATATCTATTGAATATTTCCTAATATATCATTCCGCCTCTCATATATGTCCCTTAACTAATCAGTGATTTGGTTTCCCCATCTCTATCAGAGAGTGAGGCAGCGGTGATCAACCTGCTGATGGATGTAAAGCCCCATGCTGGGAGGGCGCTGGAGAAGGGCTGTAGGTATCCCGGGGTGCAGTGCCGGCGGTTAGATGTGCAATCTCTCCGAGCTGCTCATCCCTCTGTAAACCCTTAGCACTGTAGAGGGCACAACTCCACTGATGCACTGTGATTATTTGACACCAGATCCAACACCTTGCTCAAACCCTTGATGGACGCCATAAAAAAAACAGACTTTGCTCAGCAAGGCTGTACGTAATAATTACTCAGAGTTAAGTACGACAGGAACATTGCAGGGCAGGTGCATTGGCTGGGACGTGGGGTACAGCCTGTATAGTCACTGCTTGCTGCTCCTCTTGATACTAGGCATTATCATTAGTTTGTCACCCTGATAAATGTTTGGTTTTCTCACAGGAGTGAAATTACTGAAAGAGAATAACTAACTGGTTTATGGCGCCCAGTAGAGCTGATTAAAAACGATATTTCTTCTGATTCCAGCCATGAAAAGGGAAGGCAGTTAGGAGCCACTTTCAGGAGGTTCCCCCAAAATTGGCAGCCTTGAGAAAAATATACAAAGAGATTCGCTAAAGTGCTTGTGTGTGCAGCGTAGGTGCCTTCTGCAGAAGTTATAGCACATGACCATGCCAAGAGACAAGAGACCTTTCGGTGTGCAAAGACCACTTGTTCCAGAGCACAGCGTTTTTTATACCATTGTAAATTTTTGTTTTTGTAAGGAATCATACAAAAGGAGAAATGGTTTGGAAGTGTGTTTGTGTTTCGGAACACCACACTTCAGAACAATTGTGTATTCTTATACTTTCTCAGAGCCAAACAGCTCCAAGACATTATTATGCAAGTGTAATATTTTAGATTGTGGGGAAGAACGACTTGGATGGAGTGAAAAAGAGAAGGGAGGTTGGCTAGGAGGGAGGGCTGGTGCTCTTCAAGCTGTTTCAGATTTTGCATCTAAACACTTTGCTTAAATGTTGATCTCCAGGAAGATGATCTGTTTGTCTCTCCAAGGTATTAAATGTCCAAATTCCACTGCTCTGTTCTGGATGTGAACTTCCTAAGGCATGGTGTGAAGGCTTGTGCTTGGTGACCGCTGCCAGCGTCAAGAGGGTCCCTGTGGCTGAGTGAAGTCCAGTTTAGCTGGGAACTGCCCTAGGATCCAATTTTAAAGAAGATACGAAGGCTGATGCCAAGTACTGTTCTCACACTTGTATCCACCTCTTTCCAAATCTGCCTGCTGGCAGACTGTGCTGCTCCGGAGCTTAATTATCACAGTCCATGACATTTTACTGCACCAAATGACCCCCCTGGCAGCTCCAAGGTACAGAGCATGCTTCACCTAGTGAGAGACCAGCAGCGGCCTCTGAACCTTTGGGAAATTGCTCTGAAAAAAAGCTCTGCCACATGGACTTTCCCAGGTGTTGGGAACAGTTAGCTTTCCAGATGATGGCAAGCGATTGCCAAGGCTTTGAGCTTCTCGGCCTTGATAAAGCATACATAGAGTGATTAATCTTGGGGATAACATTCTACAGCATTTCTACAGCACCCCGCAGATGTGACAGCTTCTATCAGGATTGAGAGTCCTGGCCCGGTGAACAGTTAGCAAATGTCAGTCGTAGGTAAATGGAGAAAGCGATGTAGTGTACCGTTGCTTTAGTGCTCGTAAAAGACGCATCCGCTGGTCCTTCCTCGCTGACTTATGGGAAAAGTCATATGGATGCCGAGCTGCCTCCTGCCTTAGAGAGTTCCTCAAAATGACAGACTTGGCCTTAATTTGTAAGTGTCCCTCTAGAGGCACAATCTAGTTGTCAGAACTTCAGCCGAAAGTTAATTTGGTCCCTTTGTGTTAGGCTAACCCAACCTCTTCCCACAGCCACCTCTGTAGAGCACCGTGTTTTTTCCTGTAAAAAGATGAAGCCAAGAGGCTTTATCGGGAAAATTTTGTACATTTTCAATAGCTACCTTTGTGTTCATACAGGCATTAGCCTGTTGAAACAAGTGTGATCTCTGTAGCATCATAAAAATGCTGCAGTTGGATCATGTAACTATGTCACTCCACCCTGCCCTCTGTGACTATCTGATCCTAAGGTCAGGTCCCATCTTGTCCTCAGCTTTCAACTGTGACCCATTTACGCTGTGCATTTATCTGGCACTTTCATCTTGAAGGGCCACCGCTCCCGAGTGAGCTGAACTCTCCTTTCGAAAACAGAAGGACCCCGCTCCCAAACCCGGCAGCCTGCAGGGAGGACGAGCGGCAAAAGCAAGGTTTCAGTCTGACGACGGCACCAAAGGCAGCTGGAAGGGTCCTGCCTTGCCTGGCAGTCATTCCTCCCCTTGCTCAGACGCCTGGTCCCAGCCCACAGTGGGTATCAGGGAAAGTAAACAGCAGGAACCAACCGCAGCCAAGTCAGGAGACAGCTCAACTTTGCAAACAGACGTATTCAGGCTGGGCGGACGCCAGGGAGGGCAGCCACACACGACAGATAATCTCTCTGACGCAGTACAGAGCCTGCTGAGAGCAGGGGAAGCCTCCAACATCTGCACATGCCACAGCTGCAATGGCCCCAGGATGGCGGGGATGGCTGCATGGCTCCCCCCCAGCGCCCCTTCGCCTCTCGAGCTCAGACCCATCATCTCCAGCTGGTGCCAGCAAAAGGGTTAACCCTCCCAGCCTTTAAAAGCAATAGTTGAAACAGTAGGGTGCTCACACAGCTCCTCGCTGCCTCTCTGCAGTGCACGCACCCTGCCACGCTCCGGTTACTTCGATTTCCCTTGGATGTCCACGAAAGCGAAGGAACACACCAGCTCCATAAACAGCCCGCTCTGCTCCTGCGTGCCTTTTCCATATCAGACAGCCGACTTTCCGAGCACTATAAATATTATATTAGTACCACATCCCCTGAAAGCCCAAAGTCAGGCTTCCATCCAAGAAGCCACGGAGCTGCCCTCTGGTCTAAATCCGTAATGCAGAAACACAACTTATTCCGCTCCAAGGGGGAAAACTGGCTGAGGAACATAAGTACTAATTTCTGTCAATTAGATTATCTTGAATGGAATAGTTAATATTTTTAATGGAACATTATTTAATTGCTGCTCATGAGTACTTTGTAGCTGTCGGAAACTCTGATCTAAGTTATTATTTTGATGACAGATTGCCAAAGGACTCACGATTTAAACTCCTACGTAGGATAACAGTGGGACTATTTTCCCTGGGTTTCTGTGCTGGCCAGCCATCATTTCCCCGTTACGGCTCTCAGGGTAATGGCAATTAACACATCTACAGAAGTGTCCAAGGCTAATTGCGGAGGGTGTTCACCACAAATCCTACTGCAGAGCCTCCTCAAAAATGCAGACTGCTTCAGGGTTATGAGCTGATGGGGCCACACAGCTAGAACAGTAAGCCTCAGAAAAGGGCTCCTTCATATTTCTGTCAGCACCCTGAGGGCGCTAACGGATTTAATTGCCCCCAACCACACCTGCTGCCCATCAGCCAGGGCTGCATTTAAGCTCAGCCTTGAGGGCTACGTGTTTCCCCTGAGTTGTGCTGTAGGTGTAATCTCATATCTAGCTTGCTCTCCTGGACAGATCAAGGACCTACGTTGCAGGTATGTCTATCACCAGCCCTGTTTCTGGCCTGTCTCTGGGATGGACCTTGGTTTGATGTAGTAGCTTTACCTGGTAGTTTGCTCCTGACACATATGAGCCACTAGGGACACCGGGTATTGCAGTGCCGGTGGGATGAGGAGGAGCCTTTGGTAATGTTTTGTCACCTGAAGGAAGATAAATTTGGGATGCTGTCCTAGATTCTGACCAGTTTTTCCTCGTTGAACCATAGTAAGTCAAACTTGCCTCCCCCCCCAAAAAAATCCATGAAGATCCTAAAACTACTCCTAAAGGTCACTTTTTTGCTCCATGCAAGTCTCATCCAAGAAACCCTTCTGCACACATACGCGTGCCTATCAAGCCCTTTAAACCGTCATTAATGTCCCCTTCTCCAAATAGAGATCTGGAATTTCAAGTGGAAATGCAGCTTTTATTTATAGTCTTGGTACGTTTTTTCAGCCGCAATACATAAATACATGGAGCAAGAGCACTGCGTTGCTGTTTGTTTACTGAGTGGCGTTGCTTTCCCATTCGACTGGGTGGTGAGTCAGGATCACTGTTGAGCTCACCCTGTTCTCAGGGGTCCTCTCCAGCCTTTGGGCCAGAGAGCACTTACCAAGGGTCAGCTGCTCTGGTGCCGCGTTGTAGGAGATTGCTTTACATGCTGTCTTCTTGATAGCATGGAGGACTCCCTATCAGATTGTCCTATGCTGCAGTGTCAGCGCAAGCGCTTAAAAAAATAAGCTGTGGCTGGATCCAGACAGTTGAATCTCGTGACCTAGTTTCCAAAATCATAAGACTGGCTTAGAAAATTAGAATTTTTTTTTAATGACCGCATAATCTTTGCATTAAGTTCTGGTTTGGGGAATTACTAGGGATACTCCGGTTGTGACTTCAAATTTTTCTTCATAACCATAAGGGTGAGAAATGTGGGGTTTTTTGTGATGTGAAAGCAGGGGATTCGCTTGCCTCTACCAGATAAGAAAAGCACCAGATATTGCAAGACTGCTTTAAAACCAGTGATGCATAGACAGTTAAAAGCTGCCTTTATTGCAGATTTGCTGGCGTTTTTCAGCCATTCTAGATGCCCAGACTCCACGTGCCAACATCAGTTATGCTAGCAGTGCATGAACTGGTGTTGGCTTTCTTGGGATCAGCCAGGACTCGCTGTGCGGCAGGAGGCTGTACCAGCAGAGCTGGGGTGCCGTCCTCCCCACCGCCCTTTAGAGATGTCCGTGTCTCGCTGTTCTCAGCCTTTTGCAGCAAGTCCTTGCTCTAAAAATGTTAAGCTTGTTTACAGACTTGCTCGGGACCCGTGTTCCTTTGCAGCTACAGGTCCTGGACCGTAGTTACCCATTGGGATGCCTTCTCTTTATTTTCCTGCCCAGGTGGTTGCCACCAGGGATGCGGGCTGGGGCAGTTTTGTAGCCTGATGGAAGCTGAAAAAAGGACCATGCTCTGGCCAGCTGCTTAGCAGCACCCTCACCTTTGGCCTGTGGGACCCCAGTTCTGCTGCCCTCCCTTTGCCATTCCCAGACCCGTCTTTTCCGTGCTGTTGTGGCGAGTTCAGCTGTGCGCAGCCCAGTGGGACCGGGGCAGGAAGGTGAAATGTTCAGCCAGGCTGTGGGGAATGAGCAGTTTATTATTTGTTGCTATTGGATACTGATAGCAGAGTACCAATTTTAACTGCAGCTATAAGGCTGCCCAGAGTACGGCACCAGCATCTCTTAAAGCGATTGGTGGTTTTATATTTCTCCAGGAAATGTTCACGGCAATGTCTCAGGCGTTGCAGCACACCCAATGTGCCAACAGTGCCCTTTTTTCTGGTGAAGCTTGGCAGTTGGGAAGACAAGGCTTATCAAAAACTGGAAAAGTAATAATCGGGAGGAACGTTGTGTGCACTGATATGTACTAAAAATAAGGTTTTCTTTACTATTATTATAAATTATTTTTTTCTCTATCGATACACCAAACTTTTGCTGCAAAGCTTAGCCCTGAAGCCAGGGCTCTCAGACACTGCAAACAGACCACGCCAGGGAGTCGGCATGGCTTGGTTGGTTTGCTACCCTGGTGGCATGCTTTGTGGAAGCTACGGATCTGCCTGCACAGGCTTCCCAAAGACCAACGTTCATGATTCAAATCTTAAAAATATACAAAAGCAGCCCTCAGGCAGTGATGCCCTGCCTAACAGCCCCACCTAATTTCCCCTCTGAACTACATACTGTGCTATAAGTAGTTCCGGCACCTGCTGAAATGAGAAATGTTTCTTTCCCTGAAACCAGACACTAGCAGTGGTTAATTACCACATCCCAAATTGGCACAGATTAATGCAGCTTCACTGAAGGCAATGAAGCTTCATGGAATTATTCCTGCCCTGGCTCCGAGTCATTAATAGGTATAGTTCTGGCTATTTTTATGCTCTTTGAATTATTTTGTTAGATTACAAAAGCAATTATCAGCCCAAATCTGTTTTTCCTGGTTGGGGAAAAAAAAACTTTCTCTGTTGCAGTAAATTATTAGGCTGATTTTTTTCTTGTGCCTGTTTTATGAGGACTTAACTGATCAGCAGACTTGGCTGTATGAGAGCCAGCTCTCACAGCCCCAGAAATGGGGCTATATCAGAGTGGGGGCTGTACCAAATTTGCCTTTCCAGGTGTAGAGGCAGTATAATAGATATACATATCTCTGTATGTATATATACACTGCTATATATCCTGCAATATGTGTATACATGCATGAAGCAGTTGTTTTTGAACAATTTTTGGATGCGTTATTGAAACGGGAAGTCCCGTAGCTAGAATTTTCTTGATGATTGGAGAAGTGGACCGTTATGGAAATGACTGCTGTGGCTATATGAGAACTAAACAAGTAAGTAAAACTGTGACCTGAGGAGTGGAGTCAAAATAGCTGGAGCCAGGACCTAAATAGCTTGAGTTCGGACAAGTCACAAAACTAACAAATTGGGGTTTACAACTGTGGGGCTGTTTTGAAAATCCTGCTTTTAGATGTTGTCAGCTAGAAAAAGTGACATGCGATTGTGATGACCATTAACTTTCTCCCTCAGAAGCACTCACCTAGCACAGAGTTAAGTGCTTTTATTGTAATATTACCTCTACTGATTCTACAGGTTTTACGGCCTGAGACTAAGGGCCTCCTAAGCCCCTTTTTAAAGCAGAGGTCTGTTACTGCTGTAGTGCTGGTGCCTGCATTCCAAAGCCCTGTGATCTCCAGCAGCAATACTACTGCTGCTGCTTGTGGCTGCACCTTTCTAGTCCATCTGCTGTCATGCCTAACCACACATGTGCCTTGGCCCCGTCTTAGAGATTGGTTTCATGGGGAAGGTTGTTAAGACAGAGGATGTGAGCTGTTAAGCTTTCAAGCTCTGAGGATTTTTATTCTACTAAAAAAAAAACCCCAAACAAAACGCTTGCCTGGCACAACTGCCATAAAGTTAGCCCTATTAAGACCACACGCAGAACATGCAATCCCACTACCCTGACGATTAGTGCCACACGGTGTACCTCTGCACGTGCAAACCAAGTTAAGCAACAAAAGAAACTTTTTATCAAAATAGTTTATTAAAAAACCAATAAGAAGCTTCACTGAAGCTTGCTATTCTCAAAACAGAATTATAACATTATCGCAGCATTCAACACAATCATAATCCACATATAAATATAATACTATATAGCTCCTGTTCGCCTTGGCCAAGTCTTGCCTGCAGCTGCACTGACACAACCCAGCCCTGCATACTTTAGTTGCGGAACCTGTTCCTCCGGGAACAGAGTTACATCCCTTCCTGGCTTCACACTGCACAGCGCTGTTTCTGTCTGGAAGTTGCACAGAAACCCAACACATCTCTTTGCAGCTAGAGGCAGTTTACAGAACACACAGAGTGACTGATGATGGCAACGCTGGTTGATGTTTAGGAAAAATAAATACACAACCAATTACTCAAGTTGTCAGCACTGCGCAACTGTACAGAGCAGCTTCTGTTTACAAGAAGGAAGCTCTGCTCTGACCTGCTGCGTTGCCACCTCGGCAGCGGTGGCAGGAGGACTCTTACACCACAGAGTTTGGTCTAATGCACGGAGTCACCCCTCACTGCAGCACTTGCAGAGGAGCACACTGCCAGCAGCTGGCTGGTGCACTTCTGCCATCCCCTCTGAATGTCCTCCAACAGCATCACCCTTTGCCATCAGCTTTGCCCAAAGTCAGTATTTGTCCTTGCACCACAGCAAACAGACTGAGCGCTCAGTATCTCAGTCTTTCAGGTCAGGACAACACCATGAGCTGTGGCTTGTTTCCTCACTAGCTGAGAGGCTTCTTCTCGCTCTTCTCCATCACTCATGTCCCCTGGGCTGCTCTGGTGATGGGCCTCTTCTTGCACAGCTCCTGATAGAATTCAGATTCCAAAAACCGTGGGTATGAGTTATTCTCCATTAAGCTGTAAACTCTCTTCTGTGCTGCACTGAAGCAGGTATGTGTGGCTTCTTGAATATTCTGCGCAATCATGTTCTTAGTTTGGAAGTCTATGTTTATCTGAAATACAAAAAAAAACCCACAACATTTATTCCTGAGCACTGAATTCAAGTAAGTAAAATACACCATAAGATTTCTGAAGAGGAAGAGAGGGAAAATCCTATTACTACAGGATCAGACTAATGAAGTTTTCTGTTTAAGAAAATTCTTCCTTTACAGAAAGCCCGAAGTAAATCAGATATAGTATCTTTCAGTGATAAAAATCAAAGATGTTACAGGTGTGAAGTGTGGCTGTTGGCTTTTCCCAGTTAAGATGGAAACCCTCTGAAACACTGCTTGTGCCGTTTTCCAGCTCAGTGAAAAGGCGGTTAGGGAGAGAGTTAGGTTCAGGCACAGATACTAACAGTGGGGTACGTACAATGCAGGTTGGCATTTGTATCTTAAAGAGTTCAGAGAAGTAAAGAAAGGCTTTAAGAACTCATAGAACAGGGCACTTATATTTAAATAGGTTTTCTTTACCTCTTTAGGAGCTTCCTTTTCAATGAAGTCATTGTAGATTTTTTTTGCTTTTGATGTCAGCTTCTGGGGTGACTTGGTTTTCTTGAAGTCCTCACAGGCCAACCAGAACTCGATGTTCTCTTCACAGAACTCTGACTTCAGAAAAGCTCGGAAAGCAGCGAGACCATCTAGGGAAAGAAGAAAAAAAAATACACATCAATTAACTAATTCCGGAATCTTGAATTTACCCATTGGTCACATCTGTTTCTACCAAAACATTCTGCTGTATTTCTAGTCTGGTTCTTTCAGCAATATCATAGCAATAAAAAAAACCACATTTATGTATGCAAACAAATTAACACTAACAGCTTGACAAGCTTTAATTTGAGTTAGTCATTTTTTAGGTAAACACAAAAAAAACCACCCTAATTTCTGTCTGTATATTCCCTTTTGTGATGCCTGCAGAGATATTAAAACCCTCTCTCCCCAGATGGGATCTCCTGTGTTAAACTTCACAGTGGAGTAAGTATTTGACTGTGCCACAAACCTCTGGAGTATTTTTTTTTTTTTGCAATGGAAAGGATGACTCAAGTTCAAAAAGCAAATGGTAATATTTCTTAATCTCCTTGCTCTGCTCTTGAGTGCTTTTCCTTGTAGGCCTACAGTAAAACCCCGAGATCATTGAACTTCTGTGTTGCAGAATCCTTCACAAGTTACTTGAACGCATTTGTCTTGGTTCAGCAGTGAGCTCAGGGAACAAATGCACTTTTCACATCTGGCAGAGCCAAGCTGATAGGTATGGTTTTAACTACAAGGTTTACAGAAAACAAGTCCACTACAATAAAGTATTCTTGATGTTTTACTATTACTCTGCAATTTTTTTTTTAAGGGCACTTCTATGAATTTTGGCTTTTAACAGTTTAAAGCATTTAACTTTCAAGACCAGAATCAAAGCTATTTACATGAGAAAGGTACAATGCTGACATGCAAGGAAGCAATCTCTTACAGACATATAAACTTCACCCTTTCTTTGCTCTTCAGTGTTACTTTTTGAAGACAAACTTACATTTATTAGCAAGAAGTTCATCAAAGGCTTCTGACCACAGCTGGGCTTCTTCAGGGGAAGGTCTGCATAAAGAGATGGGGAACATTAGACTCCATTGCTCAAGCTTTACTGTTTTTGTACAACACTTGAGCTGTTTAAACAAAGTCTCTTTTTCATAATTTACCTGAAGTAGGTGCGGTGTTTCCCCACTTTCTTAGATTTCATTTTAGTGGAATTGGAGGAGTTCTGTAGGAAGTAGCTCAGTCTCGTTTTCCAATCTTTAATGCTGGAAGAACGAAGAAGACAACGCACGTTAAAAAATGACAACTGGAAGAGCTTCAGCCACCAGCCCTTTTACTGGCAAAAGCTGCAAAAGTCTTCCTGATGTTGCTTTTTCGGTTAGTCACCCTGAGCATCTGTCCGAGGGCAAGAAAACGATCTTCCCCTCGCTTCTGTCAACAGATGTGCTCACTAGCCAGTGGCCAGCGTCAGCCAAGGTACAACTGCAGGCAGCAGAGGTGGGCAAGCCACCCTGCTCCCACTGATCCTAGCCCTGCAGCCCGCTCCCCCCCCCCGCCAGCTTCGGTCTCGGCTCGGCGGCTAGAAGCCTCCCCCTGGAGGAACCCCCGCTCCGCCCCGCCCGAGGCGGGGGGACGGGACACTCACATCGTCCTCTTCATCCTGCCCTTCTCCGCCTCCTCCGCCTCGCTGCTGCGGGGGCGGCCGCCCCGCTCCATCCGCCCGCCGTCGTGCTGCAGCGCCAGGAAGAGCGCGCTCTGCATGGCTCGCGCCGCGCCGCGCCCCGCACCGCACGCGCTCCCCCGCCGCCGCCGCCGCCCGCCCTTATAGAGCCCTGCGGGGGCGGGGCCAGCACGCCCCGCCCCGGACCCCGCGGGCGGGAGGGCGGAGGGGACGGGGCTGCGCGGTGCAGCGGGTGCGGCTGTTGCTGGTGGCCGGCCCTGGAGGAGCTTCGCCTTCCCCCCGGGATTACGTCTCTTTTGTCCTTTATTTTGTTTTTCCTTTCTCCCCACCACCCCCCTTTTCTTTTTTTTTTTTTTCCTTTTTTTTCCTCCTTTTTTCATTATTGCGTTTTTCCCTTTCTCAACTTGCCCGTGCTAGTCGCCTCCTTGGAAAGCTTTTAGCCGGTGGCACTGACGTCCCTAGGGGAAGGCGCCCGTCCCCGCAGCGCTGGCAGAGGTGGCTGCATTTTGTGTTCCATCAGTCAGAAACCTGCATTTCTGCAGGTATTTTTTTGAAAGGAAATAACAGGCTTTTGAGTGTGGCCAGTACACGGGAAAGGAAAATGGAGGACTTAGCCAAGTTTCTTCAAAAAACGAAGCAACCATCAGTTTGAGTACATGGTATTTTTGGTGTCCACCTCTCTGCTATTCATCACTTTAATGAGCTGTCTGCACATGTGTTTTATCTCTGTATAGTGTTGCCACCTACCAGTGAATTGTATAAATTACTCCCAGCACACGAAGCTGAAATTGCCATGACTTACTCCAGCCTTCAGCTTGTTGAAAAGGCCCTGTGGTCCATCTCAGCAGTGTCCAGCTGAAGGGTATCATGTCCAAAGTATTTGGATTTAGGAATCACGTGAGTTTCTTTTTAACCTACCCTGCTTTTCTGCTCTTTCCTGTGCGTGTGTCTTCCTTTCCACAGTACTCTACAGCATGTATTTTTCTGCCGTAAAAAGCAGTGCTCAGAGAGACTGTTTGATTCCCAAAACACTGGCTGACTTCAACACAATTGTGTAGCATCAAATGTCTGATCTTTTTAGGTAGTTGCTGTAGTCTTACAACTTCTCTCCTTGCCGAATATGCCGAAAGCTGTGCAAAGGCATTTTGCTTTCAATGAGATGCATGGAGAAAATGAACGCCATTTAGTTTGCGAAGGCATTTAAACAAGGATGCTTTTCACTGGTGTTGCTGTAAGTTCTTTGCAGTATATACTGATGGTCTGACAGGAAAATAAAGTTCCATGCTCTAAATTTTACCAAATCCCTTTAAATGATTTTTGCAACAGGTAGCTCTTAGTCTTGTATGTAGTACGTACAGTTTTTAATGGGAAATTATTACGAGGGTGTTACCATGGGAGGGAGGAAATGTGGAAACACTAACAGAGGTAAGGCTCTAAGTGCTGTAAAGGCATCAGTTCCAGAAAATTTACAGGGGGGGAACTTGCCAAAGAAAAGACCAGGACAGGCAGTGCCTGGGTGATGGATGGAGCTCTGCTGACTCCCTTCCAGGCGCTTCCATCGTCACTGGCTTTGAGTGCCAGGGTCAGGCGAGCTGCGCAGCTGCGAGTGATTTGGGCAGGAGCTTGCCAGGAGCTGCTGAACAGCCTGTAACACGGGCGAGGATGGGAACACTCTCTGCACGTGCGAAACTCCAAGCACACAGCCTCCTGGCTTGGGGGGGCAGGCTGCCTTGCCTGGGAGTAACAGATGGAAACTCAGCCCTGGGCCTTGCCCACAGTAGAGCCTCTGTAAGGGATCAAATGCCCTGCGAGGGGAACAGCACATTCTCATCTTCCACCTGACTCGTAGGAGATTTCCTCCTTTTTGATGCTGATTTCAAGTTTCTTTCACCTTGATTCTCAGAGTGGATTGGGGGAAAACGTGCCCAAGAATAGTGGGAATTGGAAAACTTCAAAGTCTTGTAACCTACAGTAAAGTTTGGTTAAGCATTTACCTGTAGCACACCAGAGGTCCTGCTAATGTTTGAAGCCTGACAAAATGTTTTCTTGCTGGTCCTGGAGGAGACTTGCCAGGATATTCCCAGCATCTGCCAGGTCATAAAGCTGGCAGTAGTCAGCATATGGAAAATTGCAGCATGAATCACGTATTTGTCTGATACTTTTTATTTTAAACTTTTTAATTGCTTCTTTCAGATACCCATAAAAATGGAAATGCCAGTCAAGGAAGATGGTTATAACATTCGTAATATCTTTGAACAGCGGAAAAAATAGTGTTCCAGGTGGAATTGTGAGGTTAGATGGCCTTATAAAACATACTTACTGTAACATTAGGTTTAAAAATTATTTATATTAAAATTGAATTTTATTGCCTGCATTAAGGTATATTTTTAATTTACATTTTTATTATATTTTTAAAGCCTGGATATCACTGTCTTTTCAGTAAAAGAGAAACTTTACAAAATACTTTCTCACTTCATCATGCTGTGCAGTGTGTTTTGTGGCTACGATGCTAACCTCTGCCAGCCGGTCAATCACACATCGGCATGATAAAAGATATTTTCCATTTGTGTTTAAAAAAACAACAGAACAAAAGCATCTCACCTCAAACGATGTCATCAGTGTACTGTACAATGACCCAGTCAGGCCTGGGATGGGGGGGACTCTTCTGGGGGGAGGGACGTCTCCCCCGGGAGCTGTAGGTGTGCAGTCCCGGCCGGCTGCACCACTGGGCACTGCCTGGAAGAGCATTTGGGCTCCCTGAGCCGTTTTAGATACACCAAACCTAACTATTACTTTGTTTTACCAATTTCTAGTTTTTCAAAGCAAGGATGGCAAAATGGCTCAGTTCGTTAGCTCGCCTTCCTGAGGTGGGTCTGGTTTCACACAGATGCTGCCATGCACTGACTTGGCAAAGGGAGATTTGACATCTCAGCCCTGTCCTACACCGTCTCTTGCAACATCATTTTGAAAATTTCAGGAAAATTAAGTATTACCACTTTCCGGAAAAGCCCTGGATTGCAATTGCAGCGCAGGTGTGTTGGCATAGCACGGTGCATAACGCTGCTGAAAAACAGGTGCCTCCATCTCAGGATGCCTCTTGTTGGGAACAGGGCTGTAGGGTGGGCAACCTGCCTGTGTGGCTCAAACCAGCGTCGCGACCAGCTCTCTGGATTTGTCTGTGTGTGAGCTGGCCTCCGCTCTTTCAAAACAGTGAAGCTCTTGGTAGCTGAGGACAAATACAAACATAGCACAAATTCTTTTCCTTTACATGTTTCTTAAAGCTTCAATCTATTTCTGTAACACTAATCTCATTGTCAAGGAGCAAGGCCAATGGAAAGTGAGGCGGGGGGGGAGTCTATAGCCCAAACTTTGCTATTGAAGTCGGTGAGAATTCGCTATTGCCTGCAGTGAAATCTGATGTCAGACATCTAATGACACAAGCTCTCACCCTGGAGATCACACTTCTCCTTGCAGAGGCTTTCTTGGGAATGTTCTGTTCTTTTTCTGCTTATACAATTCCTGTGAGCATCGGTGATGGCTGGATGTACAGAGGACTATAACGTATGCAATAAACAGCCAGGATGGAAGATGAGGTTTTTTCCATCTCGGTTACGTTATGTGTTGCAATAGCTGTGCTGATCTTTTCCAAGTCCCTAGTGAGTAGTTGCTCTCACTGCATAATACTTAAATCTGCGTGTCTGCATTTTCTGAAATGCCAGTCCTCTTTTCTTCTTTTTATAGAGAATACTTGGATGGTAGGAAAGAACACATGAAAAATGGTTCCAGAGACTTTATAGCTGCATTTCATAGAGCCAAGACGGGAGATTCTGCTTTTGCATCGTAGCTCAAACCAAGCATTAGAGTTATTTGTTATTGAACCTTTGTTGTCTTTGACTAGCTGAAAAAACATATTCAAAAGAAGGAATAAGATGTTGAGCTATATCTTTTTGTTTTGTGATACATATTGCAAATTGCACAGGTGCACTTTCCTGTATTTTTACAGTGTTCTTTTTTAATTTACAGCTGTACAATCCTGGTGCTGCGTCTGTGGGATGGTTCATGTAAGCATCAGAACAGGAGATCAGCAAAGAACACCACCGTGCAACTTATAATAGCGTCAACGGAGCCTCTGTTCTTACCTCTCTTTTAGGCTGTATCTCCTCTGAGGCACAGGGGACTGATGTATTTGTACAAAAGGGCACAGAGGTGCCCAGCTACGGATGCAAACGATGTGCTTCTACGCTGTGCATTGTTAAATAATAGCAATCGTGCATGGTATGTATGGTAGGGCGCAATTTTCTGGATGAGTATTATAATTGCCACTCTTTCTGATATTTTTGTGTAAGTGAAAATGTTCACTCGAAGCCTCGGTCTGATTCTAATTCTGTTCATTGCATTCTGCCTTCCGAATCCCTTTTACAATTTCAATGGCATGTAGTGTGTGTGGGTGTTGTTTTTTGGGCTTTTGGGTTGTTTTTTTTTAAATTGCTTGAGGCTTGTTGAGGTGAAGCTGTTGCATTCTCTGCCTTCGGCCCTGCGGGCTGTGCCTGACTGGCTGTTGTACTTCCCCCAGCGCTATTTTCCAGTCATGAAGCTGAAAACATGCAAATCATAAGAAGCCATAGCTGGATCTAAATTTAGCACTGCTGTGGATTAACACTAGGACTGGATCAATTAAATGTTCAGTCTTAGCTAAATAGAAAATAAAATATATCTCATTACAAATGGATCTTGTTTCACTTAACAGCCAAATCCTCTGTCTATGTAATGTATAAACTAGACAGAGCTCTCTGAGAACTCATCATTCCCAGCCCGCAGCCACCTTGTTTTACGTAAACACCCACATTAGTTTATAAAAGTTCTAAAAATAGAGTTGAAATTTATCAAAAAGTGGATAAACTGGGACTATATGTCTATTTGCAGTGTTGCTGTTGTGTGGATCTATTCATCTCTGTTACAGTGACACTGTTAAAAGAATATGAATCTAGGCATTGAGCAGTCGATATTGATTCCACCTCTACCCGTGGACATTTGGAAATGTTCGTTTTTAAAGGGGAGATACTCAATAACGGCTGGCGGGAGTCAGAACAGCAGGTTCCCTGAGGACCCTGGGATAACTGTCCCACTCATGCAAGATCTGCTTTATCCCTTCTGCAAAGACAAGCTGAAAGGATACTCGCTAATATGGTCTGCATTTTAAAGGACAGGACATTCTCATATTCCTTATGTCTTTTGTCAATACAGAAAGCAAACAGCTTAGCAAGAAGCAGTGTATTTTGAACAATGACATTTTCTTAGCAGATACTGGCTGGGTTGCACCATCTCGGGTAAAGAGATCTGATTAATCTTGTTTGAGGTTAACCAGGTGATACAGAACACTGGCTCCGTGTTCTGTTCAAATTGCAGTCTATTTTGTTTCCCCTCCCAAAGGCCGTATTTGTTAACCCAGGTATGCAGAGGGACATTAAACAATCAAATATGTTTGTTAAATCTGGACGTGGGCACCATCTTTATCGTATTATCTGCATATAACACGGTCGACACACAGTCCTTTTGATGACTTCTTAATCCATGTTAATGAAACTCTCTCTAAATGCCTAAATGGTATTAGTCAGATGTTGATCTAGGAAGTCTCCGTGGCTCACAAATCAATCCCTTTTACAACTCCTACAGGTGAATCCTGTCAGGAGCACAACAGTGAGAAAGCTGAAGATTACAGAGGAGCATAGAAGTTTTTGCACCACCTAAAAATTTCAAATTTTTGAAAATAAGCATTTCCTTTGACGTGGAGATAAAATGTCAGTCTTTCCTATTTCATGATGGGCAGAAAAGTTTAAACAAAACCATTTATTGGAAGAACCTGATCTCCATGCTGGGTGGAACCAGCAGAGGTTTAATTAGACTTTATTAGTGAGAAATAAAAACACTAGCAAAATATAAAATTTGTCAGTGGAAATGTTTTCATTTTCTTAAAAATATGTTAGGGTGGTAGTTTGTTTTTATCACTTTCAGTATTGCAGTATAGGCTTTTCTGTGAAAAGCAGAAAGGTAATGAATGTCTGTCAGAAGTGGTAAAGGATGCACAGTAATGGAGAGGAGAGAAAGTAATATCTGCGCAAATCTACTTATAAGGCAGCCTTATAGCCTTTCTACTTATCATATTGACAAAAAAATCCCAGAGTTCGTAAAGTTAAGCTCTCTGGAGTTAGAAAAGGCCAGAATGAAAGTTTCCTTTGCAATATTAGTAATCGCATATTTATCCAGTGGCACCCTGATCTACTCCCAGAGTGAAGGCTGGGAGATAAATGAGGGACAGGGTGATATTTGTCTGGCTTCATCAAACTGGGGAAATTCCCTTCGGGCTGGTTAAGGAGTACACTGAAGAGGTCAGACCATAGCCAGGATTGGACTGAAGAAGGAGACTGTTTTGTAGGTAGCCTGGGAGAGAGATGTAGCCAAGTATCTTGACAGATTAGTCATTCCCTTAATACCAAGTGTTGCAAAATAATGTCTTAATCCTCCAAGTGCATTGGTTGTAGGCAGGTACATTGTTCCCTTAGAACATTTTTCTCATCAGCGATTAGTTCAGCATTCAAAGAGGTCTTCAGAGCAAAGCAAGTCATAGCTGGTTTTCGGTGAATCATTCCACGTGGAAAATAACAGTCCAAACTTCTAAAATATGTGAATAGAACGATAATGTCACTTCTTGTATTTAAATGTATATTAAACAGGTAGAAGGCCACAGAAATTAGGAGAGACATGCTCTGCTGTTATTCCAGCGTTTGACTTACTCAGAGCAGTTACTGTCACGGCAGACAACAGTGACAGGTAATTCTTCATTAAAGAAACATTTTCTGGGATGTTTACGCTGCTAGGAAACGGCAGTGCAGGCCTGTACATTACCATGGGTTCTACTTAGAAGTCTATGAGGCTGCATATAACTCATTGACTATGTTTTGGCAAGCTCTATTTTAAATAGATGGTAGTTGGTTCCACACTGTGTCACAGCCTTCAGTTAGGAGCTGTGATGAGACCTCTACATCAATGTACTCAGTGTTTTTCTGCTTGCAAGATGATGCTCCTCAAGGATTGCTTAAACGTCATTGTAAAATGAGAGTGAGAAGCCTTAATTAACAAAAGTACCAACAAAAATTTAAAATTTCTTCACTGACCATAAATACTAAAATGTACCAAATAGATAATTAAAATAAAAAAAAAGGAAATTGGGCCAGTTCTTAAAGGATGGGGTAGATTAATCAATCAATCAATCAGAGGTGTCAAAGTGGAGAGTTGAATTTGTCTGTGAACAGAGTCTTGTCTCCAAGTTTGGTAAAGATCTAGAAATGCTGGCAAGCTGCGGAGCCACCCAAGGATGTTGGTCAGCTCATTTGGAACCTCAAAAGACGTCACAAATCCTGACTCTTACTATCCCCAAGCTAGGATGAAAGACAGCAATAAAGTCCTGGGAAGAGAGTGATCTTCTAGCATGCGCCTAGAGAAACAGGGAGGCAGAACAAGAACGTGTCTCCCCAGTTCACACAAGTGGCCAAATGTTGCCTGAGTCCAACTGTGGATGCTTCCTTCGCTTTTCTGAGGTGCCACCTTGCAGATCAGCATTTATCTCCTGGCTTGTGGTTTCATTTTAGAGAGGAACAGCTACTGCTCATCAGGTGCGTTCTCTGTGATGTCAGCTGTGATTTTAGCTGATCCTTTTAGTAAGCTTTTCTTAACACCAAACTCTTCTAAAAATGAAACTGACTGTGTGGCACTTTCTAAACAATCAGTACTTTTTCTGATGTCTTGCTCTGAGGCGTGACATGAGAGCTGCAGTTGAAGTTCTGAAATGCTGAACTTGTTTTACAGCTAACATAAAACTAGTGTTTAGTTGCTGTGGATTTTTATTTTTTTTTTAAACCAAGTTGTTTACTTAATCTCTTTGTTTTAAATAAGTTCAGTTTTTTGGTAGCTTTCCAACAAAAACTGTTATTTGAAGACTGAGGCAACATTCCTGGCAAGTCTGGAACTTAGAAAAAAATCAGGGGACAAGATGGCTTAGATTAACTCTCTGGGATATACTCGAACGTATCAGGAATCATAGGAAGCACAGGTAAATTACAAGGAGGAATGGAAAGAAGAACAAAAATTATCTTGAGGAAATTACTCCCTGCTGTGTACTATACCAATATCCACTTAATAACTAATGCCCGCTGTATTGATTACCTTCCGCTTGCTTTGGCTACAGGAGAAGCGAGGGCAATTTCTTCCATGTATTATGGCATTATTCCTCCTTTGCATAGTATATTTCCTTTATTTCAGACAAATACTCCATATACAGTTAAGAGAGATTAATTTCACATCTGTGGACAAGCCTCAAGAGTGCACTGCAGGAGTAACAGGAGCTGTTAGTTCTAAAAAGAGATTTCATTTTAAACTATCATACATGCCTAAAGGCCAAATTAGAGCAATTGTACAAGCACAAAGTTATGGAAGAAAGAATAGCCACTAAAAACTCCCAGGACTCCAGCCTCTAAATTGGACAGAGGTAGATTTTCCAGCATTGTTCAATTAAGGGTCTGTTCGAAGACACTCAGATCAAACTACCATTATTTTCTTATTCTCTCCACGTCACTCAAGAAATAGCCCAAGTTTATGCGGGGCACTGTGTTTACTCTGATGGGAAAGAAGATCAGGCAACGAAAAAAATCACAAGAGATGCTTGAGTTTGAAGTGCCAAAGCTCCTGTGGTGACTCCAAGGCTGGAGCAATGATGGGACTCAACAGCAGAGAGGGTCCCCCATGCTGCTGGTGACTTTTTGCCCCCCGTTTTTGTGGAAGCTGCTCTAATAGTAGCAAACTATTGTGGTTAGGGGATTTATGCACTTTTCTATTAACCTCAGCTGAAGGGGGAATGTGCGCAGTGAATATGAGGATGATACATGTCTTGATACACGTAGGGAAAATGACAGTGTTTACTGAGAAATTCAGAGCTTGTTTGTATGGAGAGAATAGCAAGTGAAACAAAGACGAACATGCTTAATCTCCCTGGTTCCTAACGTGCTTCATGTTTAAGTGCCAGCTCTCAGAGGTGAATTAAGATGTATTTGTAATCAGATCTGTAACCTCTCAACTATTTTTAAATGTGTGTTTCAAAATATGGGAAAAAAAAGAGTGTAGGTGTGCAGAAAATACTGTGTAAATTGAATATTAACTTTGTTATCATTGTGTTTAATAAGTAAGTGCTTTTTTATATTACTGTCATTAATGACTGATGTTGACATAGCATTTGGCAGCAGTTTCTTAGTACCATACTTCTGTTGCTGCTGGTAAGTGGTAGAGAACATGGTTTCAGTCACTACTTTGCCTAGCTGACTTCATTAATGGCCTGCAACGTAAAGGCCTGAAATGTTAAAAAATATGTTCATCATATCTGGTTTTCTTGACTTCCCTTTATATACAGAATGCATCTTAATTGTATTTTCCTTACATATTTAATAGGGAAGGGGTGGACATTTGGAACTGGGTGCAGAATCGACATGTGAAAAGCCGCTTGAGACAAGAGGATATTTTTGCATTGAGAGTTTCTATGTAGGTGGTTTGCAAGTAACTGGAGAGTCAAGAAGGATGTGGTGGTTTCCTCTGCTGTAGTTACTGCTTCTTGGGGGGTATTACACAACTACTCTGTATGCATCATACAGGCCTACTGCTTTGAATGTTTTTTACTAAATCTTCTGTCTGCCCCATATTCTTTAATTTGCATCTATTAAAACTAGCAAATGGAGAACTGAAACAAAAGGTTATTTTGTTACAACCCAAAACAACTGACCTACTTTTGTTTTCTTTCACAGTTTGCATTTACATTTATAATGGTATTACTAGCTAGCTCATTTTCTCTTCTGATGGGCTGTATTTTCAGTTATAATTACAGCTGAGAAATCAACAGCTTTTTATTTAACTACATCCCTCTCCCACCTTTTTTTTTCTCCCTCATGGAAACTACTATTTGGGGGGAAAAAAAGAAAAGGAATCTAGAAGTCCGAAGTCAGGCATATATTTCATTTGCATTAATTCCACACCTTGTGGAAGCTGGTGACAGGCTCAGGAGGGCAGAGATCAGCTCTCATCTACTGAACCTCTAAGTAATGATCTATGGCCCGTCATCGGAAAGATTTGTTGCTGTTTGCCCAAGTTCTGCTATTTCTCCTGGCTTTAACACCCCCCCCACCACACACCCCTTTTATTTGTTTTGGACTACCCAGGTTTCAATCATCATTTCTCCCATTTTGCGGTCAGTATAATTTCTGTTGTTGGGATATGTATTTATTCATTTACGGAAATATGGTTTATCACACTGAAGTGGCAGGACTGTAAGAATCCAGTCTGTTAACGGACTGCAAGATATTAAGTTGCTTGCAAATATTGTAGTTCGTGTCCGTTTTTTTTTTTACATATCGTATCTCTTGCAGGATACATAACTTACCATTGCACGTCTTGCTGGTCATTAAATGCTTCTGGGTGAGCTCAGATGTGACCAAATGGTCCCCAAACACTGTTGAGATGACCCTGAATCAAGAAGGTGGTTTCCTGCCAGAGAACTGTGGCAGGAGGAGGGAGAGGAATCTAGTAAGATTTCTCTTTGCTTGCGTGTGTACTTGCTTTTTAAGTTTCAGGCTGAAGAATGAACATAGGTCTGACATTATTACAGTGAGTCCCTTCTGAGCTGGAGAAACCAGATAGGGGAAGTCTGCCTGAACAGGTGCAGTCAGACCTGCGGCGGGTCTGCCTGTAGTTTGGGCTTGGCAGTGGAGCTGTGTTACCATGATGTTTGTAGTACTGAAAAACAGCGTATCTCAGCCAGAGCGCAGCCTCATGCAGGCATGGCAGTGTGGCTTTCCTGCTAGATCTGGCTGACATCCACCCAGCTGGCAGCACAGGCAAAGCCACTCTAAGTCTGGCTGGACCCCCTCTGAGTAAAGCAGCCTTTAGAAGTGGACAGGTCATTCCTTGTTCTCTATAAGCCTCCATTTTCCCTGGCATGATTGAAAATCTACGTATTCACTTATTGCAAATGCTTATTCAAACACATTTATGCCCGGAAAGGGAAGAGATTTTATCAAGGGGTGAGAAACAAGCACTTGCCATTCTGCATCTGTGCTGATCACTGTTTATCAGCTCCTGTAACAACACTCAACACGAGACTGCATTTTGTGTGAAACAGCACAGGACAAATCTCCCACGTAGATACGCTGATTTACACCGGCAGGTGACTTGGCCCGCAACTGCACTTGCTGCAGATCTCTCCCTGGTTGCAGCTGGCTCTCACCCTTGCACAGGCTGAGGCATCCTCAGGCCGATGGGAGGGGAGAGCTGGGTAGCCCCAGCCCTGCAAGGGCGGGAGCCCGCTTTGGTGCCCATGTCATTTTCAGACAGGTATGCACCGGGGCTGCGCACCTAACCCCTTTTCTTCTGCAGAAAAGTCTGCCGGTGGCTTCCTTCTTCCCATGTATGAAAACCTCAGGCTCAGCAAACCCTTTAAAGTGATGCTGGCAGTTGGGAAGTAGCCCTCTGAATGACAAGGCTGAAGGTTTTCTTTTCTGTGTATTTTAATTTTTATTATTTTACTTTTAACATTTTCTTTCTACTCTGAGAACTGTGTATTCAGTGCTGCTGTGATTGTAACTTATTTTTTCCAAATCCTCAGTGAAATAGCAATACTGGTCCAATGTTTTAAGCTTTTACAAGCAGCAGGTCATTATCATTTACAGTTGCTCAAGTTTGAGAGCATGTTTATTTATAAATATTTACCCAAAGGGTAAAGAAACGAGATACTGGGCAAGTTTTCCCTAATCTACTCTACTGACATGACCAGGTTGTAACATGAAGTAGATTTACTGCAATTTTCCAGCTCTGTGGGTTCTCCTAGGTAAGGAAACCACCAATAAGCAGCTCCTAGTTGTCCTTTGTGCCAGCAAATGCACTGGGAAAAATGGGAAATTATGAAGTATCCTGAAAAATTGTGGGTGTCTATGTTGATTGCATCATAGCTGAGATTTATCACCACCTACTTTGCTCTGGATAAGCTGCGTGTATCTGGTCCAAGGACTGGATCAATAAGATTAAATAGTAATCGAGTCTTAATTACTAATGTTACAAATTATATACTAGTTTGTATGGAAGACTACACAGGGACAACACTTGCTGTGAAGAGCATGTGATGAGGTTTTTTGATCAGTTTAGTTGGTATCACAAGATTTTTAAATCATAGGCAGCTGGGTACTAAATCATGCAGCTTCATTGTCTTTTGCATGAATAGGCTATCTCCTTTTAGTGGAGTAGCGTTTACTCTCTGTGTTTTGTCTCATGCCTCTTTGTCATTAATTAGTGAGAGTTTACACACTCAAGGACTTCTTTTCCTTAAGCTATGTGTAACCTTTGAATATTTTCAGCCATCGACATAATACGTTGGGCTTCCTGCGTAATCCAGTTGCTGGTTTTAAATAGATACATTTCTTAAAAAACTTTTCATGAAGCAGACTCCAATGAACATGAAATTATCCTCATCTACAGCAGAGCTCAATTTGGACTGGAATGTTCTCAGAGTGTGATAACAGCATTTTGTGCTCTTTGGAATTTAGGATAATTTTAGAGAGAGAGAGAGATTGAGAGCTCCAACGATTCTCTTTCTGAAACCATTTTGAGGCGAGATCCTCTCTAGATAGAGACATCCATTTGCGTTGTTTACTTCACCACAGTCACCCTTTGCTCAGTCATTACCAGGTTGTTTTTCATCAGCTCCTGGATAAATTGAACTTCTTCTCTGCTAGTTCCTTAGTTACTACAATACCAGCTTTCATGACCTCACAAGACATTCTCCGTTTTCTAGGCACATATTTTGTGAAATACCATAACACCGCTTTTGCTCCTGTTTTCTTTATCCATTTTTTTCTAACCAGTTTTTAGTCAGTAGTTAAATGTGGATGCCCTCAAGAAACGTTGCAAGTACTCAAGATGTAAGACAAAAGCTTTGCTAGGCAATTACCATTTGATGCTTAATCATCACCCTTTTTGGAATATCATGTTCAGAACCATTTGAAAAATGTAGCAGAGTTAAGCATTCCATGTTATTTTGTTTCTTGATGCATGGGGCCTTATGGCATATGCTGTTGGTTCTTGACGAGAGCAGGCTGGGATGTTCATGGGCAGTAGGTCTCTAAATGGGTGCTAAAGGACAGTTGTTTTGGGCTTATCTAGCTGGAGCAAGGAGACGGTGCAAAGAAGGAAAATTACAATGATCAAAGGCATGAAACTAGAACTGGGGGTCACTTGATAAAAGCAGCAGGAGACCAGTTAAAACGGAATACAAGCAAGTATGTCTTCAGCCAGCAGGTAGTGAATATCTAGAACTTGCTTGCACAGGAGGCTGCAGAGATGGGGCAGTCATTGGGTTCAAAAAGTTGTTAAACAACACGGACAACAGATCCACAAATAGATGCTGAAAAGGGTGAAGATCCTTTAATATTCCTGATGTAACAATAGTGAATGCTGAGTAACTGTGAGGGGAATGGGGCAAAAAAGCAGTTGGTTTCTTGTGCTCTCCCTACTTAGCTGCTGCTGCCACCACTGGAGATGGACTACTGGGCTAGATCAGGCATTGCTCTGACCCACTGTGGCATTTCATACATCCTTCTAAGTTTTATTTATTGCTCAGACCACCACACAGTTAGGATTTAAAGCATTTACCCCTGAAAAGTCTACAAGTAAGGACCTTGTATGTGCACAAGATTTTCCTAGGCTCAGGCCTTATACTTTATTTGGTTAAATAGTACCATGAACATTTACACAGCTATATAAATAATCACATCCAGTTAGTGCTGTCAGCTGAGCCAAAGTAGAGATTTTAAGTGCCAAGGACTTAGAACATCTCTTTCTAATTTTACCCTGTCTCAAAGTATGTTTAGAAGATGAGGTATAGATAAAATCAGATAAGCAAAATTATTTAGTATTCTGCCACTTGTAAAATGTTTATCAGTTAAAAATGAAAGAGGTGAGAAAAATAAGTTAATCTTTTACAAGAAACAAAACCATATCTAATGGCTGGGTTAGGAGCCTGTGTTTAATAAGTGACAAGCAATGATTACAAACAGTCCACACTGGCTGTTGACAGACATCCTGTTTTTGTCGGTTTGTGTGTACTTCACAAAGAGATGCTACCTGCAGAGGTAGCAAATCTCCACATGTTGTCTTAGCTGTAGCTAATTAGCTGGAAGATGGGTAAAAAACATGAATGACTAGACTGAATACTGGAGCTGTTTGGAGATGTTCCAGCTGACTGGTTTTCTGGTAGAAAATGCTGATTCTTCCAAATGAAAATATTTTGACAGAATATCTAGTCTTGATGAGACTATCATTTGTGCTCCTTCCAGGCTGTTGTCCCACTTTGCCAGGCTCTTCAGCAGTCTGCCAGGCAGATGGTATAGAGGTGAGCTCTTTGCCTCTTCCTCTGCTCTATGTGTGGTGCCTTCTGGCTGGTCTGGGCACCCGGCTCACTGAGCTCACACCCTGGGGGCATGCAGCCAGTGACCATATCTGTTCTTCCAGTCCCATCAGCTGACTACGTTGGCTGTCCAAGTCTGCTATTCCAGATGATATTTCTTCATATATTTGAAATATTTCACAGGTTGGATAGAAGGTAGCATCTTGTTTTGGCCTCTGAGGTGTACAGGTTCTCCATCAGAGAGATTTATTTTGTGCCTGGTAATTTATATCTGTGTGTCACGGATGTCAAGACTTCGCAACATACAAGGCAATAAAAATGTTGAGCTCAGCAAGTCATATTCCAGGAAGAAATGTCAGCTGTGAACTTCATGGAAGTCAAGACATTACCTCAAGGAGAAACAGAGAAGTCACTGATGTTTGTTTATCACAGCATAAGGACTAACTTACCCTGGTGGTGGGAAGTTTGTATTCATCTTTGTCTTTTCTGTAAGAAAACTACTGTACTAATAAGGAAGGAAGGAAGAAGAAAAATGGGACAATTGCTAGACAATTAATTCTTACAAAAGAGAAAAAGTATGTTTACAGAATAATGTTTATGTTATGGGATGGAACAACCATTAGTGAATTTAAACATGAGCTGTTTCGGTCTCTGTAACTCCCAGACGTTCCTGCTGTTAGAAGCCAGCTCTCCCTCAGCCCTACCACTTGTGCATCCTTAAAAGGGATATGCAGTGATGTGGCTTCACCTTCCAGCTAAACAGATCAAATGGTGATTTGCTTCTGCAAGGAGTGGTCTTGCTGTTTCTCCATGTGCTGGGTCTAGTGCTCATATGACCTCTGGGTGCGATTCAGCTGGCTATTCCGGTGCAGAACTAGCACTTTTTTCACTCGCCCAGTCACTATACCTGACATGAGAGAAATAACGGGAAGAGGGTTCAGGGTAAAGCTCCTGTCAGTGCTTCTCTGCGTGTCACACTGGCTTGGCTGCGTGGCTTTACACCCTAAGGAATGCGTAGGTTACCCCTTTGTTCTGGAGCAAATCCCATGCCTGGAGTTCAGGACACTTACAAAAGGATTCCCTGATGGATAGAAGTTCAGGAGGAAAAATAGGTATTTTGTGGATCAAATGACTTCTCCTTTTTAGCGATAATTGGTGAAATAAGAATGAAGCCAGTTTTTAGAAGTGTGTGTTTTAACAGAGAGAAAAACAGAGTTGGGTTGAAAGATTGGAGGTGGTCCCATGGCACAATGTTTAATATGCATCTGGAATCATGCCTTTTCTCTTTGTTTTCCTTGGGACTTTGTAATTATTCAGGAAAAAAAAAAATAGGCCAGCACAGCATCTAGATGAAGCAAGACATTGTAAAAAAAACTGTTTTGTTTTTTTTTCCCCTTTGAAACATTTCCTTTTAACCCTGAACTGATGGGCATTGGAGAACTATGTTATTATTCCTTTCCTTTACAAGAAGAACACACCAGTCTTTCCCTATTTCTGATCAGCAGATTTCACCAAGGATACGCATGACATAAGATACTTTTCTTTTTTTTTTACATTATATGTGCTAGCAAAATATACTCAGCACAGTTCAGAGTACTTGTGAGACGACCAGGTTTTGATCTTCAAATAAAAAATATGTCTGTGCTTTCCAATTTATTTGTCCTGTTTATTGACCTTTTTAAAGATAACAAACTAGCTCTCAAGAATAAAGCAACACATGAGAAGTAGTGTGGCAGGAATCCCAGTGCAGTGCAGCCTATACAGATGTTGAAAGAAAGGCTGTCAGCCTTAAGCTAGAGTTAAGAAGAGGGCTCAGTGTAGGAAGGCTGACAGTACTTTTTAAATGGATCACCGCTGGCCAGCAAAGCTGTAATAGTGTCAGGTGCTGGTGAAGAGTTATGCTGCATTTTAGTTGATAGATGGAGTTGGGGGTAGTGCTCGGGTCTGTAAATGTGAACTTTGCATGGCCCAAAAGCTTGGATAACAGAGTCTAATAGGAGATGAATGTTTTTGTATACATATTGTATGGGCTGCCTTGGTGGGCTGAATACTACAGACAAGATCGTGGATAGTTTCAAAAAACAAGTGCCTAACATCGCATCTTGTTCAATGGCACAGGGTTTGTGGTTGCAATGAGGCCTGCTGTGGTCAAGTTTCAGTGACAGTGGCTTAGTTTTAGTACTGGTATGCAGTCTTATCACGGGGCACAGCAAGTTTGTTTGGGGTTGTTTGTTAAAAATATAAGCAATCTACTTCTGCAGTGAAGTTTCCAGTTTTGACGTTCTCACATGCCTTTAATCCCGGGGAAGGGACAGGAAAGGTACAAGCCCCAGGAGGCAAGCACATCTTACATTTTTAGAAGGTACTTTGGAGAACGCGTTTGCATTATTTTGGTTACATGCATTCCAAAATTAAAAGCAGTTTCACTACAGGAAGATGTTAAAATAATCCAATCTCATCTTGAAAAAGTGGAAAATGAACTTCCCAGTATGATATTTAAAGGGTTGCTTGTATTAAATGATCCTGTCTCTTGCAGTGCAATTTCAAAAGAATCAACCTTCTTAGGAACAGGGGTAAGATTGAAAAAAGCAGAGAAAGGATGGCTGCCAGAGCTCCTTTTTCGTCAACGGTTCTTCTTGCAAGTTTGCTGGGAAAGAAGCAAGGAATAATAACAGGAGTGTTGATCTACGTTCCTTTTCTCCAAATACGTTCTAAGAATAACCTAAAAAATATTCTGTCTCTAACCTTGCAATGGATGTTCTCTTGCCCCTCCAGGCCCTCTCCAGCAATGACACAACTGCTGGAACAGGAATAAGATCAACTCCTTATCTGGATTTTTTTTTTTTAAACTAGAAATAGATTGTTAAAAGAACAACTTGAGACCAAATGTGCTCTGAAGTATTTTGTAAAAATGCTAGCTTTGTGGGGTATGCGTGTGTGAAAGTCATAAGAATATGCTCAGTCTTCTAGGATTTTTGCTTACTAACTTTAAAAAGGAAAGAGGTGCCTCAGAAGGTAAGTAATCTCAACAACTATTTGCAGACATTCCCACAAGGAAATTTTTTAGTGCCTACGAGAATATGAACAGCACTATATAATTTTGTTTCTACTGACTATATATTTTGGCTTGGCTTTGGTAGTATAAACATTGGAGTTTTGGTTGGTTTGCTGTAAATAGATGCCGTGGGGATGCTGAAAATTCAAAAATGCATTACTTCTGTCATGTGTCATTTTCTTCTCATGTAGGACAGCTACCAACCAAGTTTATTTTACTGTATAGCTTTGCTACTTAGACTTACTACAAACCAGTTCTAAAGTTGCTGAAGGAGCCTAGAATGACCTTCTCCTAACAGGACCCAGTCGTGAGAACTGGGCTCCCCATTCTCAAAAAAGGATATCTGTTGTCTAATTTCCAAAATGCTTGTCTTCCATTTCCCTCATAATTGCGTAGGAAACTTTTAGGAAACATTCTGTGTCTTGAATCTCATCTTTTCTCATAACTAGATGGAACAGGCTTTATAAAAGTATCTTTCAGTGGGATATTGTTTGAATAACAGCTCTCTAATACTGGAACAATTTTGAAGATTAAACACATTGTTTAGCTCAGTTTATTTTTCGCATAGTTATTTAAGACGGTAAGTTAGTATGCTTTTGTGCAAAATGATCATGTTCACCAGAAGAATTAGATGATCCCACTTAACATCTGTATAGTTTATCTATAAACAGGAAAAGCAAATGCAGAATTATTAGGAGGCATTGTCTTGTTTTCTTCACACAACTCTAGTCTGAATGCCAGAGACTTCTTCCTACCCAAAGCCCAGGAAAGGCTTCTTGGACATGAAGTGCATGACAGTGGCTGTTTTGAAATTAAAAAAATTCTTTGATTTTGGTATGCAGGCTCAGAAATTCAGAAGCATCAGGCGGATAAGGGGAGAAGGAAACATTGGGCTGCATTAAAAAAAATAGCAATAAGCCAGAGTCAAAGAAGTGGCCACGAAGGAAACTAATTTAAAAAGAAGCCCAAACAATAAAAGGTCACGATGGTTTGCAGCAGGAGGTGCTCTTCTGTACCACAGGATGCTGTCAAGGGTGGACATGGTGGAAATTCTTCTTCCGTCTTAATGAGAGTAAACCGTCACAGTTAAGCATTGTCTAAGGTGAGAATTGCTTGTAAGCCTACTGCCAAATAAAAGTACAGCAAGGAACTGAGTGGGCTTTGCCATTTCTGTGAGAAAAACCTCCTGGGCACGTCCCCGCTGTGCCGGGCAGGGCTGGCTGGGGCTCTGCCCAGCTGTGTGTGGACATGGCCACCTATGTTCCTCTCACTTCTGAGGCCATGGAGGTAGGCCCACAGGCCTCTCGGGCCTGACCCCTCACCGTGGCCAACTTTGTGGCCATTGTAGCCTTCCCAGCTCGCCTCCCTCGTGGGAAAGGGACAGCCGAAGAGGGCAGGCCCCTGCCACTGCCCCAGCTGGTCCCCCGTGCAGGTGCCCAGCCCTGCTGCCCCCATGGCTCCTTCTGTGGGGCCGGTGGCCTGTGGGGGAAAGCCTGCACCAGGGGGAGATCACCATGGAAGGAAAAGCTTGTATCTCTGTAAATATTCCGACTTCAGCCACTTAAAAACCTCTACAGATGAACAACACAAGGAAGGGTAAGAATACATGTTTTGGGCAGGAAGAAGAACAATTTATTCCTTCATGAGAAGCCAAAATCAGAGTGCGCAGGGTGTATCACAGGTACAGTCCCCATTGCCGGGCCGGCCTGGAGGCAGGGGCTCCCGCACCGTCAGAGGGGTGCCAGGCCCCACTGTCATGTCAGAGCTCCCGCTAAAACCTCTTCAGGGAGATTACTCTTATTAAGGTAATGTTACCTTAATGCTTGAGCATTGAACATAGAGCCCTGATGAATGATCGTTGCAATAGGGGAACTGAGCCTCTAATTGCAGCCTGTTCACAGATATTTTCGATGACTGCAATGAACTTTATTCTGGACAGACTATCTTATTACAACCCTCTACTTGTTGTCTAATTGCAGTTATATTATTCAGGTAGCTGGAAAAGAAATGTGCTTAACTCTTAACTTTCAGAGAATGCGAGGGCTTGTTTACCATACTAGTCACGGTGTAAACATTTGACATATTTCCAGGTAAACTTATCTAATAAGTCTTACATTGCATAAAATAGTATTTTACGTTATTGACCAAAATATTTATTTAATCTTCCATTCATAAGAAAGAGGCTGAAAGTCTCTCATGGAAAACAGTCAGGGTTTGGGTGACTTCCTCTAGCATGAATGTTAACTTATTATTATTACTAGCTTACTAGCAAACTCGTGACAAAAACGTGGAACTACTGCAGTCATGTAAAAGTCCGTGAAAAAGGTCCATGAAATGTAGCTGAAGAACAGGGACTTCATTCTCTGGATGGCTGCAGCAGTTCCTGCCTGCAGCTGCCTGCCTGTTGCAGGGAGGGGAGCTCAGCTGCCAGCACCTGAGCCCCTATCAAGATTTGCAGCGCATCGTGTCAAGATAAACTAAAATTGCTGGTTTATGCTGTGGAGCCTCAGCAGTTATTTCATTATCAGCTGAATCATTCCTGCAATAGGAAAGGAAATCTCAAAGAATAGCATACATAGCTGGATACAAGCTGTCCCTTCCTCTGATAGGGGAAAGATAAAAATTGGAGATAATTCAATTTGAGAACATAACTGCAAAACACAGGAATGGTAATAGAGAACTGTGGGAGTGAGAAGAAGGAAAAGAGACATTGAGAAGGTCAGGAAAGATACTGGGTATCACATCACTTGCAGGGTGTCATGACTTCTTGTTTTCAAATATGTGTATGTTTAGAGGGGAATAGGAAATGGGAGGCAAGTTTTGGACCATTAAATTTGGCAAGCAGTTCCTTTGAGAATGAATTGATTAGTTTTATAATGCCTGTGCTTACAGCCAGGATTTGCTACATAGCACTGAAATGTACATTGTAAAAGGAGGGCTGTAGGGATTAGTGTGCTTTTGCAGAGCAAATTTCTTTTTTTTTCTTGACAGGAACATTTTTCCTTCCTTTTGGTAGTGAAAAGGAAACTTAAGGAATAGGTGCAGTATTTGTGAATTGCACCAAATACTACCGAAGATTGGAGTAATATTGATTTGTGTAAAAGATAAGTAGGAAAAGGCATACAAAATTCTGCTTGCCCATCTTGTACAGCTTGGACAACTCACACTGTATGTGACATAGCTCCTCTGCGTACAATATATTGAGCTAAGATGAAACTGCAGTAAGTCTAAAAAAGCTGCAGTACAAACTGAATGTACTGAACAACAAAATTGATGAAAAATGGTCTTATCTCATGTTCTGTTGTAGGTTCAGGCTGTTTCCTAGCCCGATGCCAGAATTTAGTCAACAAGGTATTTTTTTTAGAATAGGATTTGTAAAGAAAATATTTGCATAGGCAGCAGATGAGGTTTTGTTCCATCCTCTTTCTTACATTGATGTTGAGGATGTGCCACTATTACTGAAAGTTAATACACCATTTTTGGACAAAACTATACCACTCTTTGGCAAGAAGCAGTCACATTTAATGAGGGAATCAGAGTAGCTCTTTAAAATTACTTAATTACCAGTCAGTACTAACTGACTAGCATTGTGCACGATGGTTAACTAACTGCTAAACTCAAATCTTTCAGCAATAGGCTTCTCTTGGTGAAATGATTTCTTATGCTACCTTGTAAGGTTAGTTATCTGTTACCAGCTTGTGGAGGTTTATATTTTTCGCTTTATGTCCCAGATCTAAGCTTCCAGCTTTGTGTATAAGCATGCAAATAAATGGCTGGAATTTAAGATAGGGCAGAGTGACCGAATATCTAATTAAAACCTTGCACAATTGTGGTTCAGGCTTATAAACTAAAGTTCATAGGAGATAATGAAATGCAGGTCATACAACTATGTTTATAAACAGTCAAGAATCTAACTTTGGCACCTGGTTTTCAGAGAAGTTTGGCACAGATTTCCTGAAGTGCAGTGTATAAGCCGATTGCTACTTTACAGCTTCTCCAGAGAGTAACTGTGATAGCCATTCTGTGATGCACCTTCTATTAAGAAAACAAGGTTAGGCTCAGATCATCACATTTTTAATCTCCTCCTCTGTATTTCCTCTGAAATCTGAAGAAATTCGGCCAGGGCTCTCCACTGGTCCATCTTTACTGGAAATTTGTGCTGAATCAATTGACGGATTCTGTAATGCTTTTCTACTTATGCTGATAGGGATTGCAAATCAGTGCAATAGCGACTACAAATCATAGCCATAGCGACATAGAGATGACAACTGTTCAGTTGCTTAAGAAGAATAGGAGGTAGCTGTCCTTCTGAGGATAAACACTGCAGACAGAAAGTTCTATTTTTGTTAAAGATCCTTAATGTTTCAGGTTTCTCTGGTTCAGGTTGTTTCAGGTTTCTCTGGTTCTCTTATTATGGTGTTGTCTCAAGGGGGCTGGCAAATTCAAGTTTGACACCATGTTTTGTTTGTATGCCAAGGATATGTACTTGCAAATAAAATGCAGTGCTTCACACTAGACAAAATGATGTTTTAGAGAAAAATATAGAGAAGAAATACCAGGAAAAATGTGCCATACTTTTGGAGGGAAATATTCACATCTAAAATTAGACATATAGGTAATTTCAGTAAGGGTAGCCTAATTTGGACAAGTAGCAGTTCCTGCCCCACTGCAGATGATAGGGTTTAACAGCTCATTTAGCAGCTGCTGATGATTAAAATCTTGAATCCCCATTGGTTTGAGGTTGTCCTAAATGGTAAAGAGGTGATGTGGTAACTGCTAATCGAGCAGTTAACTGCTATTACATAGAGATGCTAGAGTTTCAGGAGGTTTTGAGTGAAGTGAGGGTATATATTTGAGAAGGATGGGAAGGTTTTTGTAAATTTTAATGTGACTAGGTTTTTTTTGATTAAGGTACTTATGTAAAATATGTAGCTGAGTGGTTTACAAAGTGAAAGCTGTGCTGAATTACCCTTCTAATTCAAATTCACTGATAGGATGCTTGCACCAAATCATCTGAGCAACTGAGTTTAGAACATTCCTATAGCGAGCTTTCCAGTACAGATGTCTGGATATACAGCCTGCAGGTGAGTGCAGTGGGATTCTAGTACCACAGTTTTAAGCAAATATATTTAATCAATTGAATAATCACTCACATTTTTTTTAGAAGTTCCCTGCAATGTGGGCTTGAACCCCTTCAGGGAGAGGAAAGATCAGAACCTGATCTGTAGGAAACATCCTGGGTAAAAGTTGTCTCCCTTACCACTGGTGATAGCTGTAGTTTAAAACAAAGATTGTGAATTCTGTTCAGCCTATTAGAGTGACATGGTTCAGAGCAGTAAAGTCTGAATGAATGCTGTGATAACGTTCTAGGTACTATGGTGCCTACAAGGAGTGTTTCTCAGAAGTTTGTTCTGTTGTTTGCAGGCAGAAATCACCTTGGTCTGCCTATATGCTGAGCTGTTGGGAAGGGGCACTACTGTAGCTGCCTTGAGCTCAGTGATGCGCTAGACCTGCCCACGAGGCCAGGAGTCTTACTTCAGGATTTTTGCTGCACAACTTGTGAGCATCTTGTAGCACAGGTAAGAGCTTGTGTCTGGTTTGGTAACGAGTTAGCCAAGCTTGATTTTCGTTGCAATGTACCCTAAGGACAACCCTTAGGCTCAACATAAGGCTAAGGTATGTCCGGCAAGAGCATGCAAAAGACAAAAACCAGAATCTTATCAATTCTGTTTCCTCTTTGTATTTTCTATTATCTTTTGGTAAAGATTTGTTTGTAATATTCCCATGACTGCTGAGAAATAAGCTTGGGGAGCAGGGGTATGGATTTGAACTGCTACCAGGAGGACAGAATGTATTCACCTCTCAGTAACTTATTAAATCAAGTAAGCTCATCAGGGCTCACGGATCTGATGCTTAAAGTCTGAATAGCACTATTTCCCAGCACTATACAGAGATAGGTGTATGTATTCTTTTGTTCTTTTTATCTATTTTAAACTCATCTTTGTGCTTTTTCTGGGGAAAGATTTTTTTTTAGCTAAGTTCTGTATTTGTTGCCTTCTGCTGTCTGTGTGCCCTGCACCCAGGGATATTTAACAGAGAGCAATGCTACTAGATCTGAGCCCAGAGTTGCTCTGTTACCTCCCATAAGCATTTCATTTGCTCTTTGGCTCTTAGTGAGCTGCACTGGCTGGTTATCTCGGAATTACCTTATGTCACTGCAACCGTTTCCTTGGGTAGGTACGTGACCCTCTAAGAAATAATAATAGGAAAAAATATAGGCAAAAAAATGGTGCTTCACTTTTTTAGTTTAATTTGCTTTTGAAATCCAATGCACAGCCTGAAAGTATCTCATTTGAGAGCTATAGCATTTTGTTCGAATCGTAGTCTATATGAAGTGACGTCCAACATATAAAATGCAAAACTTGTTTTAGAATGAATTAGGGTTGGTTTTGCTACTGACAACATTAACTACATCAAAAAGAAATGGGAACACTGTTTTGTTGTGTGATCTGTGATGTCTGCAACCGCTGTGCGTAATATAGCTATGCAAGCATCTGCCTTCGAAGAATACCATTAATATATCTGTTACTTATATTTTTAACTCTGCTATCTGGACTTGATTATCTTCAAATTTGAGTATCACAACAATTAAGTTGTTTTTTCCACTGAAATAAGTCAAGTTTGTATGAAAATTGCACTACCTGCAAATTTGTACAAGTGATGTTATATGTTCTTTACAAACCAGTAGGGTTTCTTTCTTTCCTTCTCATTTAATGTTTGCATTTTGTGGCCAAAAAGAAAGCAGGTTACATCACCGGTTTTGTTGCATAAAATTAGGCTATGAATGAGTTTAAAAATCTTTTTTCCAAATAAATGGGTTAAAAAGAGTCACTGGAATATAACATGGGCTTTTAGTAATGAAAAATCACCAAAGAAAATGTTGGGATCATCACTGCATGTTTCTTCTTGAAGAAAACATATGTCAAAGCATGTTCCCTTACTTCCATCTGAAATATTGTCTTGAAAACAGTTCTAGAAAGTGGGTGTAGAATAAATGTTTTTGATATTGTAAACGTGTACAAAAGAACATCATGCATTCATTTTACGTCACATAAACCTACCCGGGCTTAATGAATTGCCCCTTCTTGCTAACCTTTGTTGAAATAATTTGACACTTGCTTTATTAGTTAAGGTTTTGCATAATTACAGTTTTTGATAGATTGCTACCATATCACAGGAGATAGTATCTGCAAAGAAAAACAGGGCAAAAAAGTAAGTGTTACAGAGAATTAATGTTCCAGTTATAAATCTTCAAGCAAATTTGAACAGTCTGTTCTAAAATATTTTGTAGTTCTGGCATAGAACAACAGAAAAGCTACGTTAGTAAGCTGCAGAAAGTTATGTGTTTGTGTGTATATTGCGTGGGGTGTTTTGTGTGTTTTAAATCTGGCCAGATCTCTATGTCGCCTGAAGTCAGTGCAGCTTTGCTGATTAGGACAAGGCTAATGTGGAGCTCATTGTTGGCTTTAATGTTATGTTGGAGATCAGGCTTGATATTCCCATCCTGTCTTGTATGTGTGAATTTGTGCAAAGCTCTTCCCATGAATTGCCTTTAATTTTTTTGTTTACAACATAAAACCAAAATACACTTAATCTACAAGGAGTCCAAAAGGATTTAGATCACTAGTGACCATTAGTACCGTGTCCTGGGTCAAGGTGGCTAAAACCTGTCCACCTCTAAAATATGTCTTTCTGAATTTCTCTCTTTTTGAGAGGTGGGATTGTTCACCTTTTCAAACGAATCTTCCTTTTCTAAAAGATCTTAAAAAATATTTTTTCAGACTCTCTTTCCAGAAGCTAGAAAGAAAACATGCAGTTTAAAGTGTAACCAAAAATAAACTTACCCAAAAAAACCCCTTGCCTTATTTCAGTTTTACTATAGGTTTGGTGTACTAATAGGACACAGGTTGTAGCTTGGGTGTAGTAGGAAAGGACCTGCATTTCCCACCACTTATCCTTGCTGAGGGTATTCCTAGGCAGCACAAGATAAGGTGGGCTGTCTGTCAGCAGGGTGGCCTTTTGCTGCTCAGGCCCAGAAGCTGAGTGGAGGCAGCTGTGGTGGTTGGGCCTGTTGCACTGGGGAAAGTGGATAAGTTTCCATAGCAGATTTTTTCCTGAGGTAGCAATATTGGTGGAGAGTGGGGTGTAATTTTACATCATTAATCCTGTGTTGCTTTACATTTTGTTGCAGAAGCTTCCCTCTTGCTTGCCTGCCTTCCAGTTCCTTTCCTTGGTAAAAGGTTATCCACTTGAGCAAAGGTAGCAAATGCCTCATTCTCCTGTAGTCCAGGCTTCAGGGGAGGCAAAAAAAAAAAGCCCCGCAGAAAACCTAAGAGAACACATGGATGGTCTTCTGAAGACATCACCGAATAAACGTTTGTAATAGAGGTAGTTCTCTAAATGTGTTATGCTCTTTCCAAGCATACCAGAAGGAAGTATGCTTCATTGACTGGGGACATTCATGGTTCTATTGAAAGATGGAAGAATGACTAAATAGAACACTTTATTTAAACAAACAAAAAGGGAAAAAAATCACCTCTGGCTTCTGGGTACCAGAAGAAATACTGTTTGCTTTGATCCTTTATTTGCACAGTAGATAGTCGTTTTAATCTCTCTGGTTCCAATTATAGTGGCAAGTACATGTTGCCCATTTTACTTTTGTTGTTGGGTTTTCTGTTCCAAGTATTCTAGTCCATGTAGGATTGCCTGGAAATGCTAACTTTGTTCTTGATGTAAATTCATTGCTGTCAGTTGCTTTTGGGTAGGGTTTTGGCTCATATCTGATGGAAGAGAAAGAACAGCACAGTGGTGTGCTGTGCATGATGAGGAAATAACTAGGGCAATCTTTACATCTCATCTAAGTGTCTGGTAGAGGATTCTTGTACTTCAGCGTGCCTGTCTATTTCTTTAAACTTGAGCACTTAAGCCTGAGGATGGAGTTTTTGCAATTACACCTCTAATCTGATATATACTGTTGGACCACTTTCTAAATGAGCACGATAAATCTATGTAGTAATGGTGCTCTTTTTCCCCCCACTTATGGCATCACTTTACCTTTATTTTCATGGTAAGACTTCATGACATAAGGGTGTTGAATCTTAACATATAGCCATTCATCAGATCCATATGATAAGTAATGGAACATTTTACTTACAGCAAATATCACTTGGAGATATGTGGCAGTTAGAGATGTAGCTGATGAACTTCAGCCTTCTTGTCTTTCCTTCCCTTCTTGGTCTCTAACCCAGCTAATAAGCTTATAAAACCAAGCATAATAAGTTTGGTTTCCTGTCTTATTCCAATTCTCTTGCATAAACATATCCACAAACTAAAGGCAAAATTCATATGGATGTTATAGTCGTATGCTTGCATTCTTCTCAGAAATTAAAGGTTTTTGCTCAGCTGAACACTTCAGTTGCCCTGGCTACAAGCACGTTGTATATTAATGTTTTTTCCTTATCAGAACTTGTCAGTAGCTTTCTGTGGAAGAGGAAAATGACAATTCCACTAGTCTTTTCAGTTTTGATAAAAATCAGTGGTATCTGAGTTGCTGCTGGCAAACATTTCTCAGCTCTGTTGTGAAATTATTTCCCAAAGCTGAGAGAAAAAACACCTTTAAAACATATTACCTGGACACTCAGGTGGTGTATGGAAGACCTGGCTCGAAAACCCAATGTCTTCCATTTGTTTTCAGAGGTCCATCTAAAACAGCAGACTTCTGGCTGGCCGTATAACTCTCTTCTGCTCAACTTTGTATAACCAGCTGAGGGTGCTGATCAAATAATTTCAACAAGGTTTTGGAAGGATGTGGAGACTCACTGTGGGGTAATCTAAAGCTGTCTATTTGTAGGGACTGAGGACATCTACTTCTGGCTTTGAATGAGGTACAGCAATGGCTGCTAGCTAGTTATCTCATGCGGTATGCCTCCTGAAAACACAAATGGGCACCTAAAACTGATGGGTGTAATTCCTCACCTGCATTTAGCCTCAATTAACAGTGGTTAAGCCTTCACTTACACTTCCTAACGAACCTTCTGCATATTTGTAATTGTACCTTGTGAGATCACCGAGAAAGTTTGCGCTCTACAGAAGAAATTTTTGACACTGATGTCGTGATTCCACCAACCTGTTGGCAAGCCCTTGAAATCATGCAGCTGAAACTGAGCACAGTAAGAGCTTCATCCACTGCTAGGGTCCTGAGCAATGTGTATTTTATATGATTTTGGAAAAGCTGATTTCAGAGACTACAGATAAACTCTGCTTGTAAATGCTAGCTTATTTGCCTGTTGCGAACACTACTGGATCTGTGTTGGGCTAGGTCTGGGTCTTGGATTATTTCCTGAGAGACCACAGCTTTGGAGCAAGTTTATTTTAACAAATGAACTGAAACATGTGCTTTGTAATAGTCACATTTTTTTCTTAGATTGCTGAACGAGCACTATGCAATTGTAATTTATTGTGAGGATATATTAACATTTAGTGCTCTGTTAATTTGCCAAGTGTTAAGCTGCTGGGTTTTTCAGCAGCATTAGCACATGGAACTCTCTGGCTTTCTTATTTTTGTTCCTTTCAACTGTTACTCCATGTCACCGGCACACTGAGTCACCCAATATACTAAAGTTATTTGGTAATGTTCCTGGCACGCTGTATAAACCAGTTTATTCTGAGAAGTTACAAACTAACACTGACATATTCTTACTCAGCAGACCTACTCCTCTTATTCATTAAAACTTATTCCAGTTGACAACAGAGGTAGCACACTTTTTGCTGCTTTTATTTCCTGGTAAATCTTTGGTCAAATGTGACATTTCCCAAACCTGTGGTATCAGAGCATTTCTCAGGAGGTGCCGTCAAGCACCCCTGCGCAGCTCTGTGTGGAAAAATTGCTCTCTTCAGACATCTGCATGAGGAAAGGGAGCTTTGATGACAGTGCTTCAAAGTTTAATCTTCTTCCTCTAAAACTGCAGTGTTTGTGCACACATATGGAGGTGAGGATGACAGAAATGTAAGATGAGATTTACATGATTGTGGCTGTATAGTACATTAGAAGAAAAGCTATATATTTTAAACATAAAAAAGTTCACCATATTTACTAATACAAATTCCAGCAATGGGTGGAGAGATTCATAAAAAGTGCTTTTAATTTTACAAAGCTGATATTGGCTAGTTTTGTATCCTGACCCTCTTTCCTGGGAACAACGTGAGAGCGATTGATTATGCAAAAAGTTGTGGAGTAGGAATTTCTTGGATGAAAATTGTTTGATGGCAACAACTGTTGCCAAAACAAAACCCTGTATTATAGATAGCCTTTAAAGAGATGTTTAAATGCCTCTCTTTAAATCATAACTAGAAAATTATGGTGGTGGAAGGTATTGTTTTGCAATTGGCTAGTTCTAAGCTTGTGTGCTTTACAGAAGACATGTAACCTTTGTGAAGGAAAGGATCACTTCTGAAAATTCCTCCCAGACTGCTATTGGTAAAGAAATGTGCTCCCTGGCTCCTTGCCAAGCCTCAGGGCTGCATCTGTACTTTTAGAGTTTGCTTTGTTAATGCAAAGGAGGCTGTGTACTGTCGTATGTGTTGTCTCTTCTAACTGAGTAAGAGAAGTGACCTTTTGGAAGATAATTAATTGGATTTTCCATCATTTTTTTTTTTATTTACTAGTTTCCTACTGAACCTAAGCTGTAAGAGTAGAGACCTGCTGGCTCTGTGGTTTGTAGAACTGGACTTTCATTCCATCTCATCAAGGCAGCAAATTATAGAGCTCTAATACTTATTGATATTGAATGAAGGGCTCAGTGGGTAGTTATTATTCCAAAATACACAGGCATCATATACTTGTATAGAAGTTTTGAACAGTGAACAAACTTGTAAAAGTTGCTGAACTTATATACACAGTATATAGTCAGCAGATAGCAAAATCTGAAGGCTAATTTGCAGGCCAGGCCATTTAAATGTCCTTTTTTTTTTTTTTCCCCTCCTTTATATGGGCAACAATGGATGGAATGGGGGAGAGGACAGGATTTTACATTTTGCTCCAGGTACTAAATATGCTTTCTCATATGATGATGGAGCAAGTTGGGTTTTGTAGCTGGTAATCAGAGCACTTAGGAAAGCACCCAGTCAGTGGTTTAGTGCTCAGTGGTATTGGCAATTCACCTTTCCTCTTAAGTGTGCTACCATTTGCAGCAACACTGACCAGATGAGAAGGGCTGAAAGGGCTGTGTCAGAAACACAGTATATCTTTATGGTGGAGGAAATAGGCACAACTGTCATGCAAGTAATAGTTGGAGAATAATCCACATAATATTCAGCTGGAAAGTGGTCCTAATGAGAATGATAATGCTCATATAATGAAGGTGCTAAACATCTCGAGAACTTGCATGTGAATTTTGAAAAGTTCACTTCTGGGTTCCTCCCTTCAGATACAGGGCCCTAAATTGACTTATTATGCCCATCAGTTTGGGATGCTATTCCTTTTTGACACTGACATTTTCTGTATGACTTGTTAATTTCTTTAGAAAATCAAAGAAATATATCAATACTTGAAGGAGTGGAAGAATTCCAATTTGTATTTGTGTAACATCCCATCAGTATTCTACTTAAACACAACACTACTCAGGCTCTTATTTAGCATGCTTTAGTTCATGTTTGAACCTAAAAAATTTTTTCCCTTCTTTTATGCATATCTCGTACTAATTAATTTATTTGTGAGTAATAGCTGGCAAATTTCCAGGATTTAGAAGTCTTTGAAAAAACCTTGTACAGAGCCACATTGTTTGCAGCAGTCGGAAGGCAGAAATAAGCTGCACCTCTGATAGCAAGCAGATTTTTAATGTATTACTAAAAGGGAACAGTGATGCACATTAATGAATATTTATTAGTGTGCTAGAACAATATGAGATGCTTCATTGGCTACTGTCTGTTCTGCAACAATACCCATTACAGTTTCAGTAATGTCAGCTATAGCTATGTCACCTTCCTCTTGTTAAACAAACAAATTGCAATCTTCACAAAGTGGAGGTAAATATGAATTTTACCATAAACAGGTTGGTCAGACTGCTTTGTATGGACTAAACTGCAACAAGATCAAGGACAAGGGTAGCTTTTGGCAGTCTTCCAGTCTAATTTGGAATGAGGCCAGAAATGCAACTTTTAGTTTTTTTTTTAAGGAGTCCCTTACCAATAATGGGGAAGAATTCCCATAAGGAAATTGTTGAGGTTTAACAAATTTTAGGTCTTTTAAAGTGAGTCTATGAATGGAAGATAGTAAAGTCTAAGAATTAGACTTAGATGATTGTTTGAAGAGTATCTCCAAACTTTTTTGGCTTTGTTCATTAACCAAGCCCTGCACAATTCAAGTTCAGCACAATTCAGTTAAAAGTGAAGACATAAAATACACCTATAATATTTAAAGTTTTCTGCCTCAGATTTTCCAGCATCTGCTGAGATAGCCTCTGTACATAAGAAGATGAAAATCTATTTTTACACAGAACATGATTAAGGTGAATAACAGTAACAGAAGCTCCTTCTTGCTGTTCTGCATGGGGACTTGGTCCTCCCAGGGTGGACTTACGTCGGATCATTTCAAATTACAGCTGTTGCTAAAAAGATGAGTTCCTGAGCTAAGCAGATGGCTGAATAGCAGAGTACATGGGTGCACAAACCACCAGCAAAGACGTGGAACTTACTTGTTTCTATAGTATCAGAATTTCAGCTCTGCTTTTAGGAGTTAATTCTTAGAAGGGCTAGAAAAGCCTGGGTATGGCTTATCTGCTCTTTATGTGAGAAGGATAATAAGCAGTAGTGCCAAATGAGACCTGCTTCTGCTATAGGCTTGTTGAAGGATTCTGCCTTGTCTCTTACTTGTAAGCTTAACTCCTTATTGACTTCCTTCACCTTCAAATTCTAACAGAGTTGTACATGGGACAGAATATTATGTAGCTGTAATAAAAAGCAGATTATTTCCCATGGTTTTTTAGCTTAACATAAATATTTGCGGTCACAGTATAATGTATATGTGTATATATATATTGGGCGTATTATAAATGAGTCATTATAACAATGCCTAACAACTCTTATTAACTCTTGGAAGATTGACAGTTAATACTCTATTATCTAATCAGAAATACATTCTTATGTGCTACATACTTGTAATATTAAATAAAGCCACATTGTTCTTCAAAACTGGATGGCAGGAATAAGCAGTCTGTTTTGAAATTTAAGCATGGCCACTATATAAAATATCAGATTTGTCTCTAAGGGGGAAAAATAACCTAAGAAAACTAATGCAAAAAATGTGACTAGTCTTGTTGAGAATCTAGAGGAGTATGCATGGCAACCAACCAATATAAAGTATACTTGCGTTAACTGGACTATCCAGGACTTCTTATGAAGCCAGATGCTTCTGTTGGTGGGGAGGAGAAAAACCCAAGCAGAAAACAAAAACCTACCCCCAGATCTTCAAGAATGTACTGGTGGCGGGGAGAAGCTGATGCAGTAAGAACTTGAAATTCAAGTGTGTGGGCTTGTTTTTTGTTTGGTTGGCTTTTTTCCTTTCCACAGAAAGTAATTATTATACATTTCCCATTCTAGACACTGTCATCTGCAGTTCTAGGAGTGCTTTGACATCACCTGTCATTTGATAGAATTGTTTTGTTGCTTTATGATATTGTATTAGTAGCAGGAATAGGAAAAAAGGGTTATGGCAGCAGGTTGTGCAGATGTAGTATGGTTGTAAAGATACCATTATACTGAAGTAAAAATTCTCCCATGGAGCATGCTGGTTACATATCTAAGAACTAAATTAGGGAGTTGTAATTAAACAAGGAAGTCAGACCTGTATATTTTTAAATGTGATCTTTAACAAAGAATAAGATGGTTAAAGAAACTGTTCATCTAAGCTAACTACATCTTTTTATACACCAAAAAGGCTAGGATTTTTGTTAATGCTGTGGTAAGCTTACTGATTTTTGGAGTCCAGTTGGGTTTTTGTGTTTGAGATTAGCCATGTGTTCTCTGGGAACAGTTGTGACTGGTTTAAGCAGTGTTGGGAAATTACTTTCTTGCTGGAAGCTGGTGAGGCCTTTCAGATGTCTTTGGGGGCTTTCAAACTGATGCTTGGCAGTGTTATTTCTAAAGGCATGAACTAGAAATGGAAAGAAACACAAGATCTATGTCTACATGACAGAAATCATGGGCTGTATCCAGTTGCTGGCTTTCCTTTCTCTCTGGGCAGTTTTGTCTGAACAGCAATGCCAATTGGAAGGGATGTTTCTTACTAAACTTATGTGAAAGTTGGTCACCTTGTGGTTTTGCGTTTAAAGCACTGTTTTGTGTTTTTTCTCTTGTGCTTTTCTTGATTGATATTGTAGGTGTAGGCACATCCAGTCTTGTGGGACTGTACTTATTGTTTCTTCACTTATCAGAGAATCTGGTCTGGGATTAATTCTGCATTGGATAGTGTGATCTCATCTGCCATTTCATTTGTCATGCTGCAGTAAAGCAGAGTACACTTTGTGCTTTTAGCTTCAGTGAGCTTTATCACTCATTAATTGCCACAGACTTTAATAATTTGTTGGTGTAAATGATTTTCAAACTTTTCACTTAACATTAAAAAGAAGGTTAATGGTAACCAGCTGAATTTAAATGACAAATTTAACAATGCAGTTATTTCCTGACAGAGCTCTTTAGACAAGACGCAGTAACAATTTTATTTTGCTGAATATGCTTGAGGACCATATTTTTCTTTATCACATAAGACCAGACTCTGCTATGCCTGTCCAGGCAGGTGTACTTTGTACGTCTATCAACAGAGCAATTTGGCCAAGAAAAAAAAAAGTGGAGCTCCAAACAAAAGAAAAATAGCAACAGTGGAGAACTGACCCCAAATACATTTTAATTCATTGAGAGCCAAAGGAATGTCGAGTTTCTATACTGATATTTCCCATGGGATCCAAATTGCCTCCTTTACAATAGTGGTCATAAATACTTTTTTCATTGCTTCAGTAATATTACACATCTGGGCTAAATTTGATCAGTCTTAGATCTTGCTGTTCCAATGTACGCTGGTGCATTTGCATGAATGGTCTGTGCACAAGTTGGGAGGGAGAAGAAAGCTTCTGATTTCCTCCACATGTGGTAGACTTTAAATTGTTTGTGAGGGTTTTAGAAAGTTTTGTGTTAGACTAAATGGGAAGCCAGAGTCTTTTTATAGTTTTGTTTCTCTTTCTTAGCTCTTGTTATTTCTGGTCTTGCAGGAGGGGTGTCCTAATCAAAACATTCTGCCTTCCCAAGACTGTTGGTCACATGTTAATTGTGTTTTTAAATAAAGAAAAATCAAGTAAAATGGAATGAGAAAAGTCTGGAAACACTAATTTTCTGATGTATATTTAGATGTTTGACTGGTGCAGCTTGCTTCTCTAAATGCCTCTGTATACCTAAATGATTAAGACTGATTGGTTTGTGGGTTTTTTAAGAGGTACATATTGCAAATACTTTTCTAATATAAAAATACAGAATTATGCACTCTTACTGAAATAGAAGATGCAATTTAAGATGGCATTAGTTTAGTCATTGTCCCTTAATTTTTAACCCTATCCCTTTGAATACCTAATTACCATTAACAGCATGGTAACAGCATCTAAAATACTCCCTGTAACTGATAGACTACATGAGGTACAACACTGTGGTTAGGTTGCGGTTGTTGTAATGGATAAAGAAGGTACCCCAATCTGTTGTGGTTTTCCATTCCCAGAGTCCTGAAAATTTGTCTACTTTGTGAGGCAAGGCCTGTGTCAATAGATTTGGATCAAGCTGTCCTGCAGCCTAATCCTGGGATATCATAGAATCATTTAGGTTGGAAAAGGCCTTAAGATCATCAAGTCCAACCATTAACCTAGCACCGCCAAGTCCACCACTAAACCATGTCCCTAAGCACCACATCTACATGGCTTTTAAATACCTTCAGGCATGGTGACTCTACCACTTCCCTTGGGCAGCCTGTTCAAATCCTTGACAACCCTTTCAGTGAAGAAATTTTTCCTAATACCCACTCTAAACCTACCCTGGTGCAACTTGAGGCCATTTCCTCTCATCCTCTCACTTCTTACTTGGGAGAAGAGACCAATTCCCACCTCTCTACACCCTCCTTTCAGGTAGTTGTAGAGAGTGATAAGGTCTCTCCTCAGCCTCCTGTTCTCCAGGATAAACAACCCCCATTCCCTCAACTGTTCCTCACAAGACTTGTGCTCTAGACCCTTCACCAGCTTCATTGCTTTTCTTTAGATGTGCTGCAGCACCTTAATGTCTGTCTTGTAGTGAAGGGCCCAAAACTGAACACAGTACTTGAGGTGTGGCCTCACCAGTGTTGAGTACAGGGGGACAATCACTTCCCTAGTCCTGCTGGCCACACTATTGCTAATACAAGCCAGGATGGTATTGGCCACCTTGGCAACACCTATGGTGAAGATGGACCATCTTCCATTGACTGGTCCTCCACACTCAGAGCCTTGTACTTGTTGTACAGAGGCAGCTGGGAAGGTGAGGTGGGCAAGGAGGGGGTGCCTCCTTGCCCCCATATATTGTGGGGAACTCTTCTCAAGTCCTTGTTATGGCTGGGAGGAAGTTGTCTAACAGTGTGGTCCCTGGTCAAAGAGAAAGGTGGAGGGGAAGAGGTCAGGTTGGGGGTCAGCTGGCCTTCTCCCAGACTTCTTTCAGCTGTTTGTTTTATGTGGGGCACTATTTCTCCAGGAAACTTGGTATGCTCCCATTTCTCATTAAATTTTCATTTAATTTAATGAATTAAATTCATTAAATTTGAAGTCTCATTTTATGTCTCATTAAATTTTCTACCTGCTGGCTTTTCAGCTCTCTGTTACTCCTTTATGAGTTTTATAAAGCAGCATGCATGAATGCCCTGGGGCTTTCTGTGAGGACTACCAGCATTAACGTAAAGTAAATATATGACAGTCTAGTTCTCTCTGTACAAAATCCTTCCAAATTACATCATTGCTAAAGTCTAACTCAGAGTCATGAGATGTGCTTTTATCAAACCAATTTCTCAGATATGGTTATAAACTTCTGCCAGTGGGGTCGGATAGTTCTTGGCACTGGAACTGATCTTTCTTCTGCTGATGTGAGGTGCAGGCAGAGTAGATTAACACCTTTCTATAAATGCTGTAGATGTATTCCAGTTAGCTGACTTCACTTCTAAACCATTAGATGCTGGGTAGAAAAGCTACTTTTATAGCCTACATGGCTGGCAGACCCAGTGCAGATACAGAAATTAGAAGAATTATTTCAAAAGCTGTGGAAAAATATCTTTCTGGATTATTTAGACTACTAGCTTCATGTACCACTGCAAAATAATCGGTAAATCCAGTCTAAGTTGCTAGAGGCAAAATGATTAGCATGTTCTATTAAACTTTCACCTGTTGGAACAGGTAATTAATTTGCTAGATTTCATCTTTACTTTTTGATCTCATTTCTGATCATGGTGAAAAAAGCTCCCTGAAGTCTTTGTAATACTATACCTTAACAAATTTATTACAGAAGCAGAGCTAGACAGAACGTAATCATCTCAGCAACTGCTCTGATTTTTACAGCAACTTATATTGCTTTTTAGAACTGATACTAGAGGTGGATTTCACCCACTCTTCAATACTTAGCAATGTAAAACTATCTGGTTTTAAATGTCAGCGAACTCTTCATCCAGTATACTGCAATTGCAAAGATAGTACAGGCTTATCATCCTCTGAGCAATTTTATCCTATTTTAGCACTAATCAGGTTGCTAGGAAGTAATTGCTGTGCTGATGTAGCAGCAATAAAAGTTTAACTAGAGTCGCCCTACTGTAATTTGTTTTGTGGAACTGTTGCTGTGTTTGTATTCTGGAATTGCATTTGATAATGTGGTATTCATCATCTCAGTCTTCTAATTAATGCCTGTGAGTAGACCTCTGAGTCAATCAAGACACCCACTCAACTTGTGGGCTTGCTGGGTCCTCCAGAGCTCCTTCTGAGCTTCCTTCAGAGCAGAAGAGAGCTGCACAAGCAAACTAAGTTTTACCTTGCCGTGGTTTGAGTGGGTCTGTAGGAAACCTGTCTGTGAACAGCATTTCTGGGAAGGTTTTGTTGTGTGCTGACTTGTTAGTGGTGCTTTAGGGCATGTTCTCTGGCCTGATTAGGGAGACAGCCTATGGTGGTGCTGGAGACCACACTGGAAGGCTCAATGCGTATAGAGCAGAGAGAGGTTTTCAAAGTAAGCATCAAGGTTATTCCTGAGAGAGTATGACCTGGTCCAAAAGGGCTGTAAGTGATAGATGTTAATCTAGAACCAATACAATTTACAGGATTAAGTTTTGAGTTATTTAAAACAAACACACATCAAGCTCTTTTAAATATCCTAAAATATGTGAGTATTAAATATGTTTTTTTAAAAAAATAAACCAGTAATGAATGTAAAAAGAAATGGGAGGCAGATAGAGAGGAAAAGATTTGGAGAGATACTGAGATAAATACATAAACAAAATTGTATTCTAGAAAACAAGAGCAGGGTGGCCACTATTATGCTGTTGCAAAAATACAGCTAAAATGAAAAGTAGTGAGAGAGTGAAGAAGATAAAGAGGAATAAACAAGTAATTTTGTATAGGTATCTGAACTGAAATGAGATTACAAATGCAAGATATAAAGTCTTCTTTCATTATTACAAGATTATTTCAGCAGCAGACAAAATTATGAGTGAAGGAACAACATGGTCAATGATTCACAAGCTAGAAGTTTCTGGATGTTTCTTCCTTCTCATTTCATTTTTTTAAATTAATTGTGAATGGTAAATCTTTATAACTGCAAATGCCTGAAACTGCTTGTAGGACTTTGACTGGAAAGTTCTTTCCCTGTGTATTTATGCAAGTTACAGTCCTGTATTCTTTTTCTCTAAGCAGAGGCAAAGCAGATCATGGTGTGGTAGAAAGGAAATAACTCCATGAAATAACTGAGTATTTAACCATTTCTTCAGGGGAAAAAAAAATTATCTTGTTCTTATTTACTCACCTGTTGTTACTGAGGTGATTACTGGAGTCACTGTTTGCAGACAAGGAGTGTGGGAGAAAAAACTATTTGCCTTGGCTGGTGCTATATGTAGCAACAGCCCTAGTGATGGATATTCTGAGAAATTTTTGACTTATTAATCTGAGACAGGCAAGCCAGGACACAAAGCAGAGGTAACAATTTAAATCTGTCATTAGATGAATGCCATGTTCCTTTGGGACTTGGCAAATACAGTGACAATATGTCATTTCTGATTATTGGCACTTCTGATGTTTATGAAATGCTGTCTTCCAGCTGTGGTTTCACATTATACCTTAGGCCTTGTTACCAGCCTAGCAGAGCCCACTCTTACTACTGTTACAAAGCTTCTTCTCTTTGCAGCTGGACAGGAGGGCAATGCTCATGTAAAGTCTTTTGTGTGAGTTTTAGATTTTGGCTCACTGACTTATTTCCCACTGAGAACTACAGGCAATGGATCTATGGGGTCCTGTAAAGATTACTTACAGGGGGACGGGATTGTGGAAGAGGAACTGCAGCCCTGTTTCCTGCCCTCATGCTGTAAAGCTTCAGGTTTTTCACCTTGTCCTCAGATCTGTGCAACAGATGTAGAAATCCAGAGAGAAGACATGGCATTGAGGAGTTGGGGTTCCGAAAAGAGGTCTGTAGCCCATTAGTGGGAGTTTGCCATGGTTAAAATCCCACACTGGCATAAACTTCTCAGGGTGAACCAACCCTGTTTTGCATTTTGTTAGGTGTGTGTCCTTGCAGTAAGGAGCTGCTTTTAGTCCCTGGATAGTTGCATCATACTTTGAGTTGAGCAAAGTCAGGACACAAAGATTTCTGTATAAGCATGGTCATCTTGAGACAACTGTGATAGCAATTTTGGAGGGAAAATAAAGTTACAGATAAAACAGCTTTTCAGTAAATGGCAAAAAAGCTAGCAAATATGAAACCTTTAGCTAATATAGTTAAGAAAGCGGATTTAATTCAATTGTGTAAACTCAGTCCTACTGAGATGCTCTTGGATACCTGTGGCCTCCGTTTGCCACTGCAGCAGGGAATGGGCAGTATGTCCACCTACCTGTGCCAGACCTACCAGCCCCGGGGGAAGTCTTACCCCAAGGGCACAACATGGTATAAAGTGTTTATGCAACTGAGTCAGGACAGAGTGTGTATGTACTTAATGCTGACCATTTGCAACGTACTTTAAGATATCTCATGCTACGTCTCTGTTTCTATAAGGATATGCAGACACATTAAAATCCATGGAAAGACACTGCCATATATCCATAATATAATGCTATGATACTCTTACTAATGTACGTTCCTGTCTGAAGGACCAATTGCACAATTCGGCCGCAGCAGCTGATACCTTGTTGCTCGTGTGATGAGAATTCGTAGTTTTAGAATCTGCAGGTCTATGATGTGTAATATCTAAGAGAGTGCTTGGCTACGTGATTTGCTTCCCCAATATGTAATTTGCTCCTCTTGTGTTTTTATCTTTCTTTCTACATTGTTGCACGTGTTTCTTTTTTTTTTTTCATATAAAGAAAAAAATGTTAGAATTCCAGTCAGACCATAAAACGAGGCTTCTATTTTAAACTTGAATTCTAAAATTTTTTATATTTTTCTAAAATTTTTTAGAGCTTGGAAGTTAAGATTTCGAAATCAAAGCATCTCAAAGCTGTACAGTTCCTCTGTGTTACTGGCAACTTATTAAATGAGTAATTATACTCAGGTTATTGCCACTGTGAGGCTTTGCTGTAGCAGACTGTAGACAAGCCTGTGTTAGGATGCAGATTTTGTCCTGAAAAGGCTATGGTCTGTAGCCATGTAATCCAGCTAATTGGCATGTGCAGTAAAATGTTCTTTTTGGAAGAATTGTTCCACTGCGCTCCTTCCCTGTGTTTAGTGAACATTAGACCAAACATCAGTTTCTGAAGGGACCTGTGATTGCAACAGAACTGTATATTTGCCAATACTTGGAAATGATACAGTCATTTCCCTTTCCTCTGAGGTTGAAGGTTCCTAAACATCCTCATCTGCCCTGTAATTGGTGATAAACACTGCTCATAATATTTGTTTAAATCAGTTGTCTACAGTACCAAGTTCTGGATATTACTTAGTTACTATGCTTAGAGTGAGACTGCCTATAGTTTATTTCTTGCGACCTAGAAGAAGAAATATCTAGAGTTAATATGGAAGTATGAAATAATTGAGAGAACTTGAGAAAAAAGCCTCCTGATCACTTATTCTCTGAAGGCTTTTGATCGTAAAATGGAGAGACATTGTATATTCTCATTTACCACCCATCTGTACAGAAAAGCTTAGGCTATGTTATTCTTACCATTTTGTTTCGACTAGCTCTAATTATAAGCAAATTCTTACTTTGCTTTTCAGACCTGGTATGCAATCTGCATTTGTTATTCTATACTTATCACCTAGACATCAAGAGTGGGTGTAAAACTCATGAAAACAGAAGTATAACAATAGAGTATGAATTTCATCACTTCTATCAAGAAAGTAGCCCAACACAGCTCATATTTACAAAGTGAAAATAGTCTAATTGTCAGCTCTTTTTAAAACAAACAAACAGAAGTGCGAAAAACCCCCAGATCATCTGTCCACTATGTTGATTTTTAGGGCCCCAATAGGTCAACAGCTTCTGAGGCTGGATACAGTTAATTGCTATAGTGTTTTTATTAATCTACACTTCTATCTTACCGGCTTTAATGTGTTTGAAGAATTGTTATTGTTCTGATTATTTTTTTCAATTTTTATTAAGTAAATGAGGGAGGAATTAGAGAGAATTCTGCCAGTTTAGCTATTTTAATGTTTTTTGTTTCTTAACGGTAGCTTTGAATGATTAATGTGAGCAAATGCCGTTTAGTGTTGTCTGCCAGTGGAAAGTATAACTGAGCTCATTCAAGTGCTGCTAATGAAAATGTTAAAAGCAGTGATTTGTTATTGCTGCTGCTATTAGTTACTGTTTCATGAATCATGTGACAAAGAAATACACTGTTGTTGTCACGCATATGGTAACACAAAAGAAAAATCAAGCAAGAGAAAAATCTCTAGCAGTTAATAATAAATCTGTTTTGGGGAAAAGACCCTCTCTTCTTCCAACTTAAAAAGAAATAACGAATAAAAGCTTTTAGTTATTTCTAGAAGGAAATATAAAGTTAATAAGTCCTCCAGCAATAAGTGTTGCTGGACTCATGACCTGTTAGTAAACTAAGTGCTAAACATTTAATGCCATAAAAATGAATGAAGAATGAATCCCTCTCTGATTTCTTTGAGTGTTCTCTGTGTGATTCCCCGCCCCCCCCCCCCCCCCCCCCCTTCCAGAAAATCCCCTTTCTGCAGGGAGAGAAAGGTTCTGTCTATCATCACATTACCTGACCAGACTCTTTGTGTAACCCCTTTAAGAGACTGCATGCTAAGCGTGTTTGGATATGGAGAAATATCATCCTTGGTCATTACAAGCCTCTTCCACTCAGAGACCAGTATCTAGCTCTTCTGAATTTCTAATCCTAACACAAATGGGAAGGCTCTTCACAGTGTAGTCCCTTGTTTATGTTTTTTCTTCTGCTCAGGCTGGCTTTTGTCACCAATCTGCTTCCCTGCGGGCATTGTTTTTTAATAGTTCCTACAGTTTTTCTTTGCTGGGAGGCTGTGGCATCTGCAAGATCAGTCAAGCCAAAGTCCAATGCACTGTACATACATCAGAAGTTAACAGCAGGAAAAGCTATACTATCCCTAGCTGGATTTCCGTCGGAGTCCTTGCTTGCTGTGAGTAGCTTTACAAGCCGAATATTCACACATTTGTATAATAATCCTTTTATATTGGGTCAGTGCAAAAGGAAAGGATTATCTCTGAAAATAACCATCTCTTTTCTTACAACACTGAAGTTACCTTAAAGCTTTCTCAACTAGTATAGATTATGCTCAGACCTGCTTTGTATTCTGCGCCAGACATGTACATAAATTCTAGCTTGAGAATTTCGTTAAAATGATGGGTAACAAGAATTTGTGGATATTGATGATAAGTTACAACATGAATGTGATGCCACAGAAGTGAAACACAATTGTTTGTTCACTCTCTGCACTGGCCTGTGTTTTCATGCTTGCCCTGTAAGGAAAAGCGTTAGACATTCACATTGAAACAATAAGGGAGGTTCTCAGTGAGAACAAAAACTTACTGTAGTTAAGTAAGCAGCACAATGAGCTGCTGTGAGCCTCCCATAGAAAGATTAGGCTTTCCCAACAGAAGTGAGAGAATGATGTATTACATTGTCAGAAAAACTGCCTTTTTAAAAGAGGCAGGCCAAGTTAAAGGTAGAAGTAAACTGTTAAAAAGCATGAACTGGCTACATGATTGAAGTAACCTCAGTCAAATAAATGTATCCAACCGAAAAAATACTTCATTTCTCCTGGGAAATCATCCCAGAGGATCACTGTGAGGCTATCTGGGTTTATGGGGCTGCTGTCAGAATTGCTTGTTCTCCGTATTCTTTGGAATAATGCAGCTTGAGAGGATGCTAGAAGGGTCCCTGATTTCCTATGGCTTTTAGTGTCTATGCTAAAGTCCATTAAAAGAAGTTAGAGGTTCCAGTTTTAATGAGACTTGAGAAGTCAGATTGGTTTTTGGATGTAAACAGAGTACTTCAATACTTCAATGAATCAGCCAGTTGTCTTTTACAGTTTATGAATGAGAGAGACGAGTTTGTGTTACAGTATGATGTTCAAATGTCAAGTCTGCTTGTATCTAATTATAGGGTGCCTGAAGGGAAAGCAATATATTTGTGTATCCATACCCAGGAAAAAAGAAGAGTTTTATCACTGGACATAAATTGAGGAAACATTGGTAGTATTATAGTATACTGTAGACTAAGTATCTTTATAGCATATGTTGTACATCATAATTCAGCATAATATCAACTCTACACCATGTGAATAGTACACTTCATAGCTTAAGATTAAGTAAACAGCTATACTTCACAATTTATCTTTTACTTTGAAAGAATATAAGAATAAAACAACAACAAAGTAAATGCAGCAGTGCAGATATTTTTCTTCTGTCACGTGTAGCCGAATAAGCATTTATTTCCTAGCAGCAAAACTATTTTATTTCCGGCCTCTCAAAACAAGAATACTGAAAATATGTTCTTAGAGTTGTCAAATATCAACAAAAGACTACAACCTTAGGCTATCACTTTTGGCTGAAATTTTTTTATACCTAGTTTTCTCTAGTTTTTAGGGTTTTATTGAGGGGACAGGAAAACAAAAACAGAACTCTTTCATAGGAAAAGAAAGAGAAGGGGGAAGATAGTGCCTCATCAATTCTAACATCAACAGAACAGTTTAGCAGATTAGTAATAATGTTTGTCTACTGCCTGATTTCTCCTGTCTACTTTAAACCTTAAACGCTTGCATGCCAGAAGAAACCTTTTTAAATTTTCAACCTTTCTCTTTAATTTACCATTGAATTATTGCCATTAGTTTGAAGGCTGTGTTTGAATTTTTGATAGAACTTTGATTCAAGAAATCGTGGATAAGAATCTCTTTCCATGTGCATGTAAATTATTCTCTGTGCTTCATCAAAACAAGACTGTGTTGGCTCTTGAATATTCCTTATGATCGCTTTCCTCGCAGGGCTGTCAATGTTAATCTGCAACACAAAATAACATTACTAAAGTGTTACTGCGAATAAGGGATAAGGAAGACTGAATTTGGGGGACGTGTACAGCATGCCTTTTATTTATATCTTTTTATATACCCTCTAATCTAAAATCAGCACCTAAGCAAAAACATTGATTCTAGCAGAGTGGATTTCTCCTTATAATACCAGAAAACGCTATCTTATTAGTTGACCAATTTGCTTCTCTGTTGGTGTCTGATTTAGTAAGAGGTATGTTAGTGGCTGAATGGGGAGCTTGCTCCCTTGGGGACAGGAAGCCTGGAAGACTGGGAGGTGCCTGAATTTCCCAGTCTGCCCCACATCCTTAATGGAAAAGCCAGTTTAATCCTGACTGTTGTCATCAGTGTAGGTCAGCAGCAGTGGTAAAGTCATTACTGCTGGGGCCATATGTAGAATTCTGAGTTGCACCTCTTTAAATGCTGCTGAAATTCGAATATAAACTGTGTTTAAAATCCTCATGAGCATCTACCTTTTTAAAGTGGTGTTAATAGTGATATATTAGTGACTATCAAGCCACTAATATAGTTGTGTGGTTATTAGTCACTCTCAAGAAAACATAACATCAATGTGTTCTGAAAACCTAGAAACCAGACAGCCAATAGTAAGATTCAAATATGTATTATTTTAGAAAAAAATTTACACAGTTTATTTTTAACTGTCCTGATTTAAGCTCTTACTCTTGATTAATGAATTTGTGGTTGGCAATACTGACACTTCTCTTTGGAAATGCAAATGTCTTGCTGAGTTTCCTATAGCTGCATATGCTAAAAATAAAGTAAATCAGAAAAACACAGAAAATGCATTGTCTTTCCAGTTGGCATTTAAAACCCACAGGGAGAACTTTCAAATTTCCTCAAGTTTTGGATTAGTGGGAGTGGTTTAGTCATTTAAAGCAGCAACTGCTCTCGGCCAACATTTGGGAATCCAGCTGAGTTGGTTTTGGCTTGCCCTTCAGTGTCAACAGGGAGGCTGTATTTTGAGACTCTATAATAGTTTTATTGTTATGCATAAACCAGAATATAATCTAGCCTGATTTTTCACTTATGTCAGCCTGCCAGGGGCAGCATCAGTAAAAGGCACTATTAGCTTATTTTTGTAAGGAGACTAATAAGTGGCAATAGTTAAAGGTCATAGAGCATGACTGGCTGAGCAGAAATGACTCTTTTTTTTGTATGGCCACTTGGCAGGAAAAAAAAATGACTCTCATATTTTATATACAAATCTGTTCTTTTCTTCCTAAATCTCATGCTGCTGGAAGCAGAAAACAATTAATCTGTCTTGAAACCTTTCTTCTAGCCCGTTTTGCAAAGGGGACAGCACTAGGTGTTTTTTCTTTGTTCATTTATATTTACTCTTTAAAAGACCAGAATAATACATGTAGCAATGGCATAATTCAAAATCTATTGAAATGATCTCATTGGCCTCCGATTCAGATGCTAAAAATAATAGAACAGATCCAAGAACTTGATTCTTAATCTAGTTGTGCCTTCTGCTTGTATCCTTGGCAGATATAGTTGAAAGATTTGCCTATAGAGGTGACGGTAGGTTTTAAAATTCTGGCTGCAAGACAGTTTGGGGAAGATGAATAGCAACAGTTTTCAATCCTTCTAATAGAAGAACTGCTAGGCATTTGTTGTTGTTTTTGTTAGCTACATTACACATCAGGCATTTCTATTAGAGGAAATAAAGTATCGTATGTCACCTCCTCGGGAGCTTGGGGTTGAATGTAACTTGTAAAAAGCTTCCTGGCCATGGAATTCCTTTTCCTCTGTGATGTGATCTTCTTATAAGCTTCACAAGCAAGCCAGAATTCTATGTTTTCATCGCTGTGCTCTGTCTTCAAGTAGGTCTTGTAGATCATAGGCCCATCTGTAAATGTTTCAGAAGCCAATTTTATATACTATGTATATATGCATTACATTTAGAGTCCTTTGAAGGCAATAGGGACACTTACAAGGCAGTATAATTCTGGATTGTACACCAATAAATATTCTTATTAGATTACGTGAAAGTGGGGAATTAAACACACTAACTCAGCCCAGAGCCCTGCACTTCACCATTGCATTTTCCTGCGTGAGCAGAGCTCCCTCTAACCTCAGTGGCATTTCACTGTGCAGGGACAGAGCACTGAAAACTTTGTTCTTCCTGATCTCTGAGAACACTATCAAACGTATCCGAAGACTGACAAGTATTTTTAAATTCCAATTCTAGTTTTGTACATGAGATATCTAAGTATTATCAAATAATCATATTCTGAGTTAAAAAAAAAAAACCTTTTCTTGGTGTATGAATTTGTGGGGAAAGCAATTAGCAAAAAAGAAAATAACTTTTTTTCCTGCTGCTGTAATTGAGTGAAGTAAAGCAGTTAAAAGAATACTCTGTTCAGCAAATAAGTGGTTCTGCACCTGAGGATGTCTTTGAAACACCTGGCAATGGAGTTTGACAGTAGCTATCAGTGGGATCTTGGCAGAGATTAAATTCCTGAGGCTGCCTTTTGTCATTAGACTTGTTTTGTACAGGATTAGGTGACAGAATTGCTAAAATGCCTGTAGCCAGGAGAACGTTTATGAGGCTTCACTCAGTGATGGCACTTAAGCAGGAATGGTGCTTGGAGTTGTGAAATGTACTTGAGAAGCAAATACTTTACCTACCTCTCATCAAGAGCTGTAAATCCGTTGGCTTTAGAGTTTCCAGCTTTTCATGTGAGTACATCCTTGCATTTTCTGATGTCATTAAACATTTAAATGAATTCAAAATTAATGAATAGTGTTATCTAAATGCAGTCAACAAGGTATTTTAAGAAGGGCATTGTACAAGTACTGCTGGAAGATACAAGCGTTTTATTTACAGCAAGCTTTCCTGCTGGTGCAGCGGGCTGGGCTTTCGTGTTTCTAAAGACACTGAGCACTGCCTATCGTCTGTCAGTAATGGTGATCGCGTGCATGCCTGCTCTTTGTGCTGTAGTTTTGGCCCTCTTGCATGTTTTCTGTTGTGCACTTTCTCCCTGTGCTTTCCCTGCAAACAGTAACATAGTAAAAATTTTAACGGCAAAATCTTTTTCTTTATAGTTGTTACAAATTCTCTCTGTTAACCTTCTTGCTTCTTGTAGTTTGTCTGTAGTTTGAAAATAATGCCAGTCCTTAGGAATAGTTTTTAGAGGTTTGTGCTGTGGTGTAACTCTATATGTGACTTTCTCATCAATATTTTTAAAAAAGTAATTCAGCAGTGATGTTCCAGATTGCTGGCCATAAGAGAAATGTGCGAGAGGTCTGAGCCCTGAATGGGGCAGAGGGATGTTGCAGTAGGAAAGTTCAGATTTGCCATTCCAGCTACAGTTCTTCCCATACCTGAGATAAGAGTCTGAGTTCCATGGCATTACATTGTATCAAGGTACCACCAGCTATGGTGTCTTTCCCATACATAGGTTTCCCCAATTCAACTTTCTGTTAACTTTCTTCTAATATATATTGCTATAGAGTGCTCTAAGCGGTGATATGGCAGATAAACCTGCCTTTATCACATATCTTTAAAAGAATCATATGTGCTTGCAGATAAGGCAAGTTTGGGAAAGCATTTACATCATGCCATGTTTATTTTCAGTGTGATGTATGGCAAGCATGTAGCACAAAGTTGCTTTTCATTAGTTGCACATAAAACAGCATATGTTATACTGCATGACATTGATTTTGCTTCATGGGAACTCTTTTCAGTAATACATCTGGGTTACAAACATACAATTACTTACATTTACTTGTCATCAGCTTTTCAAAAGACTGGGACCACTGTAGCACTTCCTCTAAAGAAATCCTTTAAAAAAAAAAAAAGCCCAACCAACAGACAAACAGGAGGAGATTATTGTAGGATTAGCTGTGGTTCAAAGCATAAAAAAAAAAATAAAGAAAATTACATTATTGAAAAATCTGTCCCCTAATTTAAGAGAGATCTGTGTGAAATTTACATTTAAAAAGGTTTTTCTGTGTGTCCTAGACCTTCTGCTTACTATGCTGAAGCAAATATTCTTCTTGCTATAACAATACAGTTCCCTCTCAAGGTACTTCCATGTAATTCCTTTGGAAATGGAATTCATTTACTTAAATTGTGCTTAGGAGAAGCACAAGGAAAGTAATAACTTCCTACTTCCTAGATAACAACTTCTTTGGGACAGGAATCATATAGCTTATGAAATGTTGATGTTTTTATTTAGTAGTAAAGTCTTTGAGAGCTAAAGATCTTATTGTAATATTTATAGGCCTTTAAAATCTAAGTTAACTTATCATACGAGAGATGAATGTAAACTCTGAACATAAGCTAAATGATGAAAGATTAATCTCTCTGTAGTTGTTTGCAATGCAGAATGACACATTATTACTAATCTAGACAGTTCTTGTAGGTGACTAAAATCAGATCTATCTTTGATGTTTGCTATTCTTAAGCAATAATTTCATAAGCTTGGAGGAGTCTCCTGCCTGATTCTGGGAAAGAGTGTGGAAGTAGCGAGGTGAGAGACTAAACAATTTAAGGAAAAACAAATGTTTGAGGGCCAATAGCTCCATTTAAGTGGATATAGCTCCATTTACACCAACTGATTTTTTAAGCTTTGCAGTTACAGGGCATCAATGCTGGTAACTTGGAAAAATTGCTTATGCTTATTTTAGTAGAGGAAAACATAAGGGGTGTATTCCAGTGGGCGCTTTCCATTATGCATCAGCCAAACATGGGAGGAGATCCCTTCTCATCAAGTATTTTGTTTTCATAGGAGTCACAATTTGACAACAGCTACTTAGTATAACAGAACTCTTTCTTTTTTTTAATTTAAATTGAAACCAAAATTAGCTTTTGTATGAGTGCTGCATGATGCTTCATAGATTTCTGTTGCACAACACCCATTAGTAACTTTGTAGCTTTTTTAATTGGTGATCACCTTATTTTTAGCTTGATATAATTCTCTTTCTCTGAAAGAGTACGTGCTGTGACACTGATTACTTTATCAGGCTTTCCTAATCAGTCTGACGTGATCAGAGAAATATATAGTAATAGAAATTTTACCACTATCAAACTGTGTTGTCAATAACTCTCTAGTAACTCTTGCCAGTAAAAGATACTTTTTTTCCTTTTCATGAGCTACTGGCCTTCTCTCTGTATGAACTCATAAAGCGTGTCGTTATGGAGAAGGAGAATCTCTAGTCCTTTGAATGCTTTTTTTTCTTTAAGCGCTGCTTCTGAGTCATATTCACTGTTACTGACGCAGTTAACTTTTCACCTCTGTCAGCAACAGCATTTGTATATAGAACAAGTGACAATCTTGTCTGTCTCACTGAACATCATCAGTATGACCACCTTATTTCCATTTCTGATTATTTGTCTTTAGCATTAATATGTGAAGCAGAAAGAATGCTGTCTGATGGGGCAGCTGACACAGAGGAAAACCTTTTCACCTTCTTTCTTTCCTTTTAAAATCATGAAAATATGAAAGGCAGTAAGGGAAATGTGAACATGGGCTATTAAGATCTGTATTAATGCCACTTTTATAGCTTCTGTGCTGACAGTAAACTTTGTGCTTAACTGATTTGCAATGTGACGGAATTTGCTGAAGAACATATATTACACTGAAAAAAAAAATTGAATATTCTCCAAAAATAACCAAGGCTTTATAGCTGGGACTCCAAAGTTTAAATTGGAAAATGCTGTTGTAGTGTCCTGTGGGAGGGGCTTCTGTGGCCACTACTGTGTGGGAGAGAAGTCCTTGTCCAGGAGGCACTTTTGGAAATACTCTCTGTCTTTCTGCCACTTAACCTCACCCAAACGGCAGTTTCAGGTGTCATCAGACACACCTCAGTATTACTTTGAAGGACATATTTTTCTCTAATCAATAAATCAATACCATGTATGATCTGATACCAGTTGGCAGGCATGTTAGATGGAAGCATTTCATGTCCCCGAGGCAACATGCTGGCCAAAGTTCTAGGTATGTTTGGCTTCCACTGAGGTTGGTGGCAGCTGAGGATTTGCAGGAAGCACTTGGCCATGTCCCTTATCCATCACGCTTGTATGCAACATCTGCCAACAGTCTGAATTCTTTTAAAGGATTGACCCAAAACATTGGGTTTAGAAATTCTTCATAGGCCCAAATCTGGACTTAATCCAGGGATTAGTTTAGGCCTATGCCTAGGTAATATAAATATTCCCACTGGGATATACCCTCCTTCCACTACAGAAATGCCAGTTTACACTTCATGTACTGTAAAGGAATTGGCTGTATGAAGGTGGTCAGCTGGGGCAGTTGTGAAGGTGTTGCACTATTTTGCATTATCTTAAGCTTGCAAAGAAAACGTCCACTGTGAATTTTGAGATTTTTGTTTCTCCTACTCAGACAGCTGCATGTACTGCAGAACATAAGAATCTTATCATTACTTACTTAGAACTGATCCCGTTTTCTTCTGCTCTGCATATCTTGCAAAGCCAGCAAGTATTTGGACTCATTCTCCTAAACATGGAAAATATGTGAGTTTTAAACCTGCTGTGCTCAGTTCTGGCTATCTTAAATTCCACTTATAATTCAGTTTCCATATAGCAGTGCTACCAGTTCTAGCAGGATTCTTATTTTATGCATCTAATCTTTGAGTCATGGCTGAAGAACTAGACCAAAACACATTTTTGTAACATGCAAGAACTTAAAAAAAAAAAAAAAAAAAAAAATTAAAAAAAAAATCAAACCACCCAATGGATAATCTCTTAGGGAAAAACCAAAGTGTTATAGTTCTCCCTCTTTGCGTCTTCAATTGTGGAAAGAAATTACATGTTTGAGCCTGACCCAAAGCAGAAGGAAAGCATGAATCTTTTTCCCTGAAAGTTCAGAGTGACCTGGATCAGGGATGAGAGCTCAATGTGAACTGGACAATGCTGTGTAGCTTGTTAAGTGTCTGAGATTAACATTGATATTTGTCCAGCAAATATGTCAAAGTCAATAAAAATTAGTATTAAACTTGCTTTTGTATAGAGATGATATCCATAAGAAAGCATATAATTTTTATTAGGACTGAGGCAGTCAAGAATGATTGTCTAAAAAAACAAAATTTACCAAAAAAAAAAGTTGTGACCTGAAATACATTTATTTCTTCTCCTTCAACTTTCAAGAGATGCCAGATTCTTTCCAAACTTTACATGGGACAGTGGGTAATTTTGTATAGACCTGTCTGAAATCAAAACAATAGTCTTATACATTATTTATCTGAACTCACTTTTTTTTTAAGGTGTGGGTTTGACTGGCACATACTACTCCTGCAACCAATTTTTCCTTCAATAAAACACAGAACAAGGCTGTATCTCCCAGCATTTTGAAACTGTGAAATGATTGCATTTACCTTTTAGTCTTATTTTCCTTGTTTCCCCGACATCTATATCCAAATCTACATTATATAAGAGTCTTACCCGATAGACTCCCTACAGGATATAGAAACTTCCTAACTCTGCCTAACTTCTATACTGCAACTTCTGCTGCTTATGCTCCCTGCAGCCCTGTAGTATTGCCAGTGGCCATCACCTGTTTCCTACTTTTGTGGAGTTCTCTGAACTGCAGTCTGTTTGGTCTCTGTATGACTTCCTCTACGCTTACCTATTCATTTCACTAGTATTTACTCATCTCACCCTCTGCCTAAAAGCAATCTTTTAAAACTGCACAATACTCTATATTTAAGATAAAGTTATACATTTAAATTCTGGCATATGGTTATTGCTTATCACCTTATTTTAGACTATTTTACCCAAAGCTCTCTATTTTAGGTGTTTTCATGTTGCAATCATTAGTACTCTATTCACTGAAATATAAACAAAATACAGTCTTTGTGGCTTTTTTGAAACTTGAACAAGCTTATGGCGTTGCCTACTATACAGAAATGCTCAAGAAACATTAGATAAAGCAATATTAAGTAATGTGGTTCAACTACTTCCATCTAAATTCAGTGCCAACCAGTAATTTTTTTTTCTTCAAGTGCTTGCTTCATGAAGCCACATTTGTATAAGGAAATGATATTGTTCTGAGGAACCATTTTAACTTGAGCTACAGGCTTTAAACAAATATTGTTCCCCAGAGCTCGCTGAGTACGCACATTTGCCAAGCATACATCCAGGGCTTCGTGGTTCTCTCTCTTCTTTTTATATTAGAAACACTTCCTAATAGGCGGAGGGACAGAGTATTCTGATCTTATCTTTTTCAGTGCTTCTTTGGAATGTCCTCTTTCCACTGAAGCATAGTCTATGCTTCATTAGTCTAACGTTGCTTGTTTCTGCCGGCAATAGTCTTAGACCTAAACTAAGATGGGAATTGTAGGCAGAGCTACAACATGCCCTTGAGCAATTTGTGTCAGTTTTGAATTGGTTAATCTTCACAAGTGCAGCCTGTGACTTTACCTACATTAGGGCCCCACCTGTTGAAAATGGTAGCCCATCCACATCTTAACTACTTAATACAGCTTTGCAGTGTTCAGTTAAGTATATTTGGATCATGGGAGCTGTTTTCACCTGATACATATAAACAACATGTAGTATCCTTTTTGTTTGCTCATTATAAGGTTTTATTGCAACAAGGCCACAAGTTCTTTAACATGTAGGTTCTGTGTTTCCTGAAGGTCTTGTAATGAAGAAGAAAGTCGCATGGTTACAACACTTTCAGAGAAGGAATTGCCTGTCTGATAATACATGAATCTAAGTCCTTAAGTTATTCACATCTGTAAAAGGTATAAGCAGTACTGATCTGGAAATGACTGTTTAACTGGTATTATATCTTATATTGGAAAAATATTAGGAAAACTGCTTTGGTAGATCAAAGAACAAGATCTTTTTGTTTTTTGAACTACAACATACACTTAGATTTTTCAGCTCACTGATACTGTGCAAGTGACTCTGTAAACTACCTAATGTTACAGTTTTTAGGACATAGCGTAGGTTTCAGCAGAGCCTTCAGAGAGAAACCACTATATAAAAGTTCTTATTCATTGACTTCTGTAGTGTCCCTCAACTTAGTTTGTACTGAGAGTATTACACAAAATATTCATATATAAATAGGGATAAAGTTGTTTATACATCATAAACATTTCTAAAATGAATGCCTTTGGTATTCTGAGATAACTTTACGTGCTAAGAGAAAAAGAGGTGTTTCCCTGCCTTTGATATACCTTTCTATTAATATTTCAAAACACAAAACCTCATACTTACCGCAGCTCTTCTTGGATCATTTCCCTTGGTTAAAGTTTCATTTAGTAGTTGCATTTGTAGGGATAACTTTCAAAAATTCCTTGACCTGTTTTTTTTCTTCATTATTTTCTTTTAGTGTAGAAGATCTTGCTACCCTTTGGCTGTGCCTGTGTTGCTCGTGTTAGTGCCCGACTCCTTTCTTACAGATACTGTAGGCAAACAGTGGCTGTGGTTTCTATCACAAAAGTTCAGCTGGACTCTGGTGCACCACTAATAGAGGCTGTTTGCTCTGAAATTATCTTGACATCTCTACTGATCAGCTGTAATGAAATGAAGCTGTGTCTTACTTCATTGAAATCTTGCATGTATTGTACAAGTTTTGTGACTAATATTTTCCATCCCTTTATCAAAGTTCTTTATATAAGATCTACAGTCCATGTTGAAACAATACGAAAGGCAAAAGTACCCTTGCACTAACACCAAGTTTCATCCTCTTGCATGCAGCATTATAAAGGAAGTACTTTGGATTCCTGTGAGAGCGCCTATATTTTCTGCTCTGACCCATTACTGTGAGGCTTGTATGTGCTTCTAACTGGTCAACTTGTTATTGCACACCATCTGAGTGATGTTAGAGCAGAACATTCTTTAAACTTGTATGAAGTCCTCTGTCATTTTTCTCATAGCCATTGCCCAGGTTATGGACTTATTTAAATTGAGACTCAAGTTATTTACATTTCACTTATTCTTCTCTATGTGTTTCAAAGCAGCCATGCAGTGCAATAGCACTGAAGTCGCTCTGTTCATGGCAGCGGTAGACTCATTTGTACTGATACTGGGGCTCTGGGAGTAAGCACTCACTCAACTAGTTGTTGTAAGCTAGTCATGGGGAGCGGGAGGGAGGGAATCTTTCTAGAGGGCTTTCTGGCCTTTCTGGGGGCAGTTGTAAGTTGTGCTCTCTGGGGATTTGCCAATGTCTACAAGACACAGACTGACTGTCAGGAGGGAAAGGTTGCTCTTCTCCCTGCTCCATCTGACAGCCTAGCTTTGTGCAGTGTGCAAGACTACTTTCAATCCTATCTCTCTAGTTTGACTCATCTTTCTTTTTCTCTTACAATGCTTCCCTGGCAAAACATGAACTGCGCACTACTTGAACTGAAATTGAAGTTTGAGCATACAGTAATACAGTACGCTCATTTATTTTATTGCAGCTCACCCTGCTGGTATACAGGCCTACTGTAGAAGGATGTGCATCCATTTTCCAATAGTCATCACTCTTCTAGGGAGGAAACGTGTGGTGTGCACACCTATAGCAGAACCTGGTATCTGAGCAGGGCAGCGTAAGAGCCTGCCTGCAGGGAACTCACTATGGGACCTGGCTTGTGCTTATGGAAAAGGAGGGGCAAATATCACAATGTGATCCATTTTCTATGGATTACTATTTCATTAAAATCTTCTTTTGTATTCTTCACACCTTCACACAGGGTTTTAGAGTATTTTCTTCCATTTCTATACTAGGAATGGGCAGGGGCAAGTATCTATGTAATCAAGCGCGTGTTTCCATACCATGGATACCCTGTGACTGCTCTCTGCAGTAGTATAATTCATCAGCATATACACAATAAATGTGCATGACAGCACGGGGGCTGGAAGTAGATGATCTTTAAGGTCCTTTCCAACCCGAACCATTCTATGATTATTCAAATAATCACAACACTGAGATGATCCAGCTTTCTCACGTGCCTTCTCAACAATAATACTTCTAAAGCCTGCACATACAGGCAGTTATATACTAAAAGGAGGGAAGTGATTTTGGCCTGAACTTGACAAGCTAAAAATGGCTATAAAAAATCTTACTTGTAGAACCACTTAAATTAAAAAACAAAAACACTATATGAATAAATATGACTCTAGAAAAGTTACATAATGAAAATCCCAATTATGTTGGTAGTTTCCACTACTGATTTGAACCAGTATTTAACTATTTAATTTACTTATATTTTGTAAAAACCTTGTGTGTATATGTGTTCTGCAAATGCAAGTTCTTTTGCAAAAGGTTAAATATATCTTCTTTTTGCATTAAATTTTATTTGCATTAAAAGTAGCTTATCTAAAATCTTAGTATTAAAATGAATGATAATGAACTATTTAGGGCTTTTATTCTATCATCAACCGATGTTCATTATCAGGATGCTGTATATGGGATCATATCTTTGTAAATTGTGCAGTGACTGAGTATCAGTAACCTGTGACTTTGTGTTCAAATATTTTCGTTTACATACTACAGACACTAAAAAATACTGTAATATTGCTTTAGATTGAAATAAACTTGGTTTGGTGGGGTTTTTTTCCCCCATAAGTTTGTTTTTATTATTAAGCTGAAGAAAATGCTTCTCCAAACACTCTCTTGACTTGTACAGTGAGAAGACATTTAGGTGCAGGATTTGTTGCTTGTTTCATGTCTGCAGTTTTCTTGTATCCTTGACCATGCTCTAAAGCACCATTTGAAATTCAATGGGTATCTGCAGGCAGTTAGGATTACCTGAGTGCCTTAGCAGCCTTAGCATTGTAGTTGACTTTCCTGGCAAATCTGTCCTTGGATCAGTGCAGAGGAACTGTAGAACCAGAGAATCTGACTGTCTGGGAAGCTCTCAAAGACTGAGGGACGCTGAAAGGCTATGGATTTGTCCCTGCCTGCCATCATCATGCCCCCCAGCCACTGTGAGGACTCTTATCTTCTCTCTTACAACAAGGACTGCTACCATTCAAGCTTGTTGCTAGTTCATTAAACTTGTTGCAAATGCCATTTTACAACTTGTTTCTGAGTCAGCTGCTTTCCACTATCGTTCTTTCATAGTTTGATACCCAGAACATTACCCTTCTACTTCCCTTTCCAGAATACTTAAAGCACAAAGGAGCGGAAGGTTTACTCATTAACCAGGTATGCTGCTTCACTGAGGAAGTACATGATTGAACCTAAATCATACCCTTCCTCTTATTATATAAATATTCCACTAGATGTCGTCTGGTATCACAGTGAAGAAGGTATAACTTCTATGTGTGTCAGTTCAAACTGTGGACTCATGAGGGTGGACGTGGGTGCAGGCTGTGGGGAAGCTCTCTCAAGTTTCGTTGTAATGAATGCTCTCCTCTAGCCTGAAAGAGAGCCCTTGCCTAAGTAGGTGAGACACTGAGATTGAACAGGTAACGGAGGCATACCTTGAACAGGCTGCTTAACAAGCCTCTGATATGGCCTGGCTCCTTAGCATTCCTTATGTTGCTACGTGTATGGGTGCAGAACAACTTTAGTGTCGTGATGGCATGCGCTAACAGCAATCAGTTATTGCTTGGTTCATTCAGCAATTGAGCTGGACGTGCTTTTCTGAAAGAAAATTATGAGGAAAACTGAAAAGCTGAAGTATGTGTATGGTTGGACTTGATCTCAAAGGTCCTTTCCAACCATGAAGATTCTATGATTCTATAGAATCAGAAAAAATGGCTATATAATAACAGAGCTACTGATTTTTTTCTGGTCTGTTCTTTGTCTAAGGATTAACTATCAATTGCTAGCTACTTTAGACAATATATGTTGACCATCTTGATTGCAACAACTTTTTCTTATCAGCGAGGATAGTGCTCCCAGATGAGTTCTTGCTCATAGTCTTGTATTTCTCTTTCTGTTTTCCTGTGTTCACTTACCTAGTGGCATCTTTGTTAATTCTCATGCCTTCTCTTTTTCTCTTGCCCTCATATTAATTCTTTCCTATTTGTGTTTCTATTTTAATGCTCTTCTGCTCAATAAAAATCTCACCCACCTACATCTGTTTCACACTAGTGAACATAGAAGTACTGTCTGTCTCACTCTCTGCATTGTACCCATTCTTTCCATCTACCCACATACTCCCTTGCTTGCACACAGCTACCCTTTCTCCTGCAGTACACCCACACACTGGCATTTGTGAACGTAGGAACACTGCTTGCTGGGGCTTGCCTGGTACTCCCATTCCTGATGCTGTGTCTTACAAGAGCATGTAAATAGGAGCACTGAGAATGTGGCTAGAGGTCTAGGGTGAAGCCCAGGAAAAGCAGTAAAATATTAAAAGGCCTTTGTTAAGCTTGAGGAGAGCACAAAGCGGATACTCGGGTCTAGGTGCTACTCATCCTCATTGCTGTTTGAGTGGATGTAGTACAGAAATACCAGATCAACATTCTTGCTTTTCACTTAGTGCAGCCATTGAGGTTTCCAGAGGACAGTCCTGTTTCTCTGGTTGCATCTTACTTGGTGGCTTTGATCAGATTCTGTTGGAAACTTTCTTGGTATATAATTGAAAATAGCCTCAAGAAACATTAGGTTCAGTGTGCAGCAAAGATCTGCTCGCATGGCAACGGAGAACAGTATTCACAGGTTCAGCTCCTTACTTAGGCCACACTGTATGTCCTTAGCTCTCTGTCAGAATCTGTGTACGTGCTTGCAACAAAGCGCAACAGTAAACTTTGTGCAAATGTACTCATTTTGAAGACACCAGTTGTCCATCTTGCAGCTGTTTGTTTACTGTAAAGCTATTGATTACAGTTTGGTCCAAGTTGGTCAGAATATTTTATTATGTTAGTCCAGGACCCCCTGTCCTGCAGATGTTTGTTCCAGCTCACGAGCAGTTCCTGGTTGGACTTTGGGCTTTGTTTGAACATCTTGAGTGTGTTCACTGTTTCCTCAGACTGGCATGAACAAGTATGTTGGCTTGCTCAAACTCATGTCTGATCAAATTCTATTCAACAGCAAGTCTCTTCTCTATCTCTGGTTTCTTGACCTTCATAGTTGACAAACCATTTGCTACAATAAAAGTAGTACAGACTTTTACCATAAGTGGTGTGAAATTCATGGGTTACTAAGTTATTACTATTATGCAAAGAGTGTTTATTTTGTTTTATTTTTAAAGGCTATCCTCTAATAGCAGAAGCCCTCTGACCACAGTAACTTGGAAAAAAAACAAAACAACAAACTCCTTGTGACTCAAGTGATGTTGTTTGTAGGCAGTTGTACTGTCACTTTAGTACTTTGTCTGTATAACATACTTTGAAGAGAAGCATTGCTAATCTGCGTTGTCTCTCCCTGCACACAAGTCTAGAGTGATCCTGAAAGGTTTACATTTCTGCATTTCACTTTTTACTCAAGCTATTTTTAATTTTATTAAGTAAAAAAGACCATGTGAAACCTGGTCACCGAACTAGTTTAGATAACTGCTTTAAGGTTCTGTGGTGCCTAGGCTGTTTGAAGAAACTGATTGGAAGTGCTCAGTAGAGTTTAAATATCTTTGGGATTTTTCAAAAGAGTACTTTCTGGAACTGTTTTGAGAAATGAAGGGGAATGAGCTTATTTCCAAAATAAGCACATTAGTTCTTGCTTGATGTAAAATTCCTTTCTGTCACTAAAACCTTTGAGGCTGTATATATCCAAACAAAGCCAGGGGATAACCTTAACTCCTCTCTGACTTTGTTTCCAAGCATCCAAGACAAATTTAAATCATCCAATGAATATTAAGCAAGAACTTGTTTTGCAATTTCTGCCTGTGTTTAATGACTGAAGACTTAATTTCAAAAGCTTCATTTATAGACATTATGCGCTCTGATACAATCAACCCATGTCTCTGAATGGAAGATAACATCTAATTTTTCCACCTCTTGTCATCTGTTTTTGCTTTTCAAGCTCATTTCACAACCATGAAGGAGATGACATCCGGAAAGCCTGTTCCTTCAAAGTGTGGGCAGGGACGGCTGGCACTTAGGGGTCTAAGGTGATGAATTTGTACTATTCATTACCATTTCAGCTTTTATTTCCTTCCTCCTTCACTGTGTATAATGACAGGATGTCTCTACTAACAGGCTTTCATGGATGGCTTTTTCAGTTTCAATATATGGGAGAGAATGATACTATTATATTACTGTTATACCACATTTTTAGTTCTATATCAGCTAATACTAAAAATATCTATTTCAGGGAATACATTTAGAAAAGGCTTTCCAAATTGGAGAGGTTAAAATTAGTCTTCTAAATGCACATTCAGGGTCTGCTGGACTCTTGAGTCGTCCTATAATGAAAACTCTCTGCCACAGGGAGAAGTTAATTCACTTCAAAAGTATACTTGAAGATGGTACAATGATTTATTTTTTTTTTCCACACTGAAACACTGACAAACAATGAAAATGTTTCCTTCGGGGTAGAACACTTAAAGAAAAGTCTGAGTCACCACCGTCAAAGCTTAAATCTTCTCCATGTACTGCATCCTGTTTTCCTATTCTGATCTGTAGCTGATGACCGATCTGATTCAACAGATTTTTGTAGAGACCATGAATGAACAGCAAATTTCCATTCTCTTAAGGTGTATTTTCACCCAGGGCAAGTCCTGCCTGACCAGTCTAGTGGTGTTCTATGATCTATGACTATATCAGTGGACAAGGGAAGAGCTACGGATGTCATCTATCTGGATTTCTGTAAGGCCTTTGACACAGTCCACCACAAGCTCCTTCTCTCTAAGTTGGAGGAAGATGGATTTGATGGGTGGACTGTTCGGTGGATGAGGAATTGGTTGTTGGATAGTCACATCCAGAGAGTAATGGTCAATGGCTCAGTGTCCAGAAAGAGATCAGTGAGGAGTGGTGCCCCTCAGGGGTCCGTATTGGGACCAGTACTACTTAATATATTCATCAATGACATAGTGGCATCGAGTGCACCCTCAGCAAGTTTGCAGGCAACATCAAGCTGAGCGGTGCAGCTGACTCGCCTGAGGGACAGGATGCCATCCAGAGGGACCTGGACAAGTTGGGCCTGTGTGAACCTCTTGAGGTTCAAGGCCAAGTGCAGGGTCCCGCATCTGGGTCAGGGCAACCCCCAGTATCAATACAGGCTGGGGGGCGAAGGGATTGAGAGCAGCCCTGCCGAGAAGGACTTGGGGGTACTGGTGGATGAAAAGCTGGATGTGAGCCAGCAATGTGCGTTTGCAGTCCAGAAGGCCAATCACATGCTGGGCTGCATCAAAAGAAGTGTGGCCAGCAGCAGGTCAGGGGAGGTGATTCTGCTCCGGTGAGACCCCACATGGAGTACTGTGTCCAGCTCTGGGGTCCCCAGTAGAGGAAAGACATGGGCCTGTTGGAATGGATCCAGAGGAGGGCCACAAAAACGAGCAGGGGGATGGAGCAGCTCTCCATGAAGGCAGGCTGAGAGAGTTGGGGTGGTTCAGCCCAGAGACGAGAAGGCTCTGGGCAGACCTTATAGCAGCCTTCCAGTACATGAAGGGGGTTTATAAGAAAGGTGGGGACAAACTTTTTTTGCAGGGCCTGTAGTGATAGGACAAGGGGTAATGGTTTTAAACTAAAAGAGGTTAGATTTAGACTAGATATAAGGAGGAAAGCTTTTACTCTGAGGGTGGTGAAACACTGGAGCAGGCTGCCCAGAGAGGTGGTAGATGCCCCATCCCTGGAAACATTCAAAGTCAGGTTGGACGGGGCTCTGAGCAACCTGATCTAGTTGAAGATGTCCCTGCTCATTGCAGGGGGGTTGGACTAGATGGCCGTTAAAGGTCCCTTCCAACCCAAATTGTTCTATGTTTTTTTCCAAAAAAGGGAAATCTGAATCTAGTTTAAAAAAAATCAAATAAGCTGTTTGACATATATATTAAATATTTTAATGTGTTGGATGACAGATCTTGATTGTTCTGGAAAGTTTTAACAGTTAACTGGTAATTAACTCAGTCCAGCATATTGTGAAAAAGGACAGTTTCCCCCAGTTGCCCACTAATTTATTTACAATATAGTTAATAGCCTGCATTCACAAGTTTCCCCTTTGAGTATGGGAAGCTTCCAGGGAGGCACACTTTCCGTATTTGATGTGTAACATGTCCCGTTTTGGACAAGTCTGCCATGCTGGGCAGGGCACAACCCACAGCTGTGAAACCAATCTGCAATACTGAGGCTATTTGTGTGTATGGGTGGGGGGAGGAGGAGGTGATTGGGAAATCACAAATAAACTTGATATGGTGAATGCACCTTGTAGATGAACCAAAGCTCACAGAAAATACTGAGCCCTTTATCCTTTTGATCTGTATGTTCTGTTTTTCTGAGTGCAAAGAACCTCCATTTTGGCAATATTTCAAGAAAAGGATTCACTGCAAAATAAGCATTGTATACTGCATTTTGAAAAATAGATTTTGAAGAAATAATAAAACTATTTAATGTGGACTATTTTAAAGCATGTAAATGTTGTTAAGTGTCTTAAAATACTGTAAAAATTGTTTGTTGTGCCATTGAACTATTACTTTATAGCTTCTTCCTTTTATAAAGTAGATTAGTATGGATGGCACTATAAGTTGCCATAAAATACTTCCAGATCTCTTGGACTTTGTTTAAACAACCGGCTTTGTATAGCCCTGCTATAGCAACATATATATAATACTAGGCTTACGACTGCATCCCAGAGGCAGCTCTGAATTTCTTTTTGCTGTTTATTGCTTCGTGAAACATGGAATTGCCAGGGACACTGGAGTGGGCTGGAATATCTCTGGAATTAACAACCTGGGCTCTTTGACTTTGTAGCTGTTTTCAGGTTCCTACTGCAAATGAGGTGAAAGACTTAGAAATGTACCGAGGTTGGGTTGTAAGGAGTGGAATAGTTTCTTTTTTTAAAAAAAAAACAAACCTTTCCTTCTCACACAGTACCAAATCATGAACCAGGAAGAGATGCTTGTGGAGAAGAATGAAAAGTCTCTGCATCTTCCCTCCTCAAATAGTCTGGTCTATACTAACTCTGTAATACAAGTGGTTGGTGTGCTCCCTGAAAGCAGTGTTAGTCTCTTCAGGGGATGAGTTTAGCTTATTTTTAGAGTGCTCTAACCAGCATGCTATAGCGTCACTTTCTCACCCTTTCCGGTTAGGGCAGACCCAGTGACTCTTTGCAGGAGGTCAGGGCACAGGATGCCAGGTCTGTGAATACCAGAGCAGCTGTGGTGATTGCACTTAGTCTTTAGTGAAATGATTTGCTCTGCCTCGTGCAAAGTCACAGGGCAGTGGGCACAGGCGGCAATGTTGGCCATCTCTTGAAGTGAGCAGTGACTGGACTTATGCCATGGTTTTGGGCACTGCAGCAGAGTCTGCCTTCTCCTTTTCATTATATCTGCCTCTGAGACCTATATTGAGTTGGAAACACTTATCCACCCATTACCCCACCCAGCAGTCTCCCTAACAGCAGATGAAATTGCTTCTGACGAACAGTCTCCTCTGGCACCAACAAGCCATTAAAAAAACCCCCTAACCCTAACTAGCCATATTATGAAATATTATTTTATTCAGAAATTTCATACCGGTGTTTGTCTAGATCATGGCAAAATTGTGAAACTGCAGGGGGGAGTAAATGGGACTGGGCCCATACTAATTTAAGGGATTTACAGTCAAAAGAATAATGTTACTTGAAGGCTATGTCTGTTTAGAGGGTAGCAGACATTTCATAGCTCTCTTTTGTGTTCTGTGAGGTTGAAGCTATGGAAACTATGACGTTTGGTCCATGTTAACTGTATCAGATCACGCATGAGAGTGCCTCTTGTGTGGGAGGCATAGTTGTTTTTCCTAATTCACAGGAATTAGACTTATTCCTACCAATCCTGGAAAATTAATTAATGTAAGAGACCCTACTGGAGACTGGTTTACACTGTTTCAGGAGCATTCAAGCTTTGCAATCAGAGGGTCCCTCAGGTATATATATTTAACAAAAGGAAAACAATACTGCGAGACCAGATTCTTTTGCTCTGCATTTACTGGCCTTGAAAGTGGGAAGATGTCATTTGCAGTGGCTTCCAGCTACAACAGTAAGTGATGGTGAAAGTTGTCAGCAACTGCTACTTAGCTATCTATGCTTCTTCCAGCAGAGTTTTGCTTCTAACATTGAAGACTGGGACCTTCAAGGGAGGACAAAATGTCCCCAAAGGGTGGCAGTATGAACACAGTCTTCTCTCGCCATGAGAATGACGTCTGTGGGTTTACAGCTTCTCCCTTTGGTATGGAATAATGGAGTGTGCCTGACTAAGATCATGTTATTTTGGAAAATGGAAAATCTGCAAGGGTGAGATAAAATCTTGTATTGCCATGCATGTGATAACTGAGTCTCATGATGGTAACTCATCAAGACCAGGGCACACTTTCATTTATTTTCATTTTGAACTCTAATGTCAATGCCTTAAATGCTTCAGATTTGGTCATGCCTGTGTTCACAGTTACATGATTCAAGCGTAATTGCAACTTTTCTTATTTTAGTTACCTGCTCTGCTATCGGCTGCTCATAACACTGTATATTTTAGAGTAAATTTAATACAACATTTGCAGTGAAACTAAATGACCTTTGATGCTAGTATTGGCATTGTATATTAGAGTCTGGATCTTGCCAAGAATGTGACTGCTAGTGAGTCTCATCAGTTACTGCCTCCCAACATAAGCAAGCATGAGTGATCTGCTGTGCTCAACACATCATCAGTATGGAAGTGTATTGAACTGCGGAATCAGTGATTAAAAATGTTGTCTATATTTGACATTTGACTCTGGTGCTGGTAGCTGGGGCAGTATGAAAAATAGGAAGGAAATTTAGACCTGCTTCTCTTTTTTGTTTGGGTTTTTTTTTTGTTATTGTTGTTTTCTTCTTGGGGGTCGTGAGGATGGGCATATGTAGGTCAGGATCACCTGCTCCAGACAACTAAGATTATGGTTGTGTAAAATAGGTTTAAAAAAACCCAGAAAAGGTGGTGTGGGGAAAATTAATATCTGGATAAGGAGATGGGTAGTAGCAGCAAAGTGGGAGAGGAGAGAACCATATGTTTCAATACTTCAGTAATTACGGTGGCAAGACCACTTAAGATGTAAAATGATCATAAAACTTTATTTTTAGTAGATTTGATTGAAGAGTTGCTTATTATTTTGCAATAAATTAAACAGAAAATATGCTACATACCTGACTGTTGAATACAAACTTAGTAAAATTACAGCTTATGCAATTCTTATATAATTTAAAATAAATCAATTTTAAGACATAACAATGTATTATACAAAGCACAATAGCATCATGGAGCTGCACTCATGCTTATTAACATTTCACAGATTAAAAAAAGGCATTAGTCAGTCCTTTCTGTGCATTTTCTTGTTATGCACAAAACTGTCAGTCATCCTTATTTTTTCTTCTGAACTTGATAATCTTTTCCCAGCATTCAGCTTGCTGTTCTTGCACTTCCTAATAATCAGCAGTCCTTTGGGTTCTAAGACTTGGTTCAACGTTCACAGTGTAGTTCAAACAATAAATAGTATCCATACCCTGTCTTGACTCCATGGTGTATGGGAGGAGATTTTCTCCCTGTGCCGCGCTCACCCTTGTAACAGTCTTGCCAGCTCTTATCCTGCGTTCTCTTGGCCATGGAGCTGTTTGGGTCTCCCCCATACTCCTCCTCCTAAGGCAGGGGTTCTCCTTGCTGAGCTCCAACCACCCTGAAGGATCTCTCCACAGGATATTTGTCTCTTCACTGCCTCAAACACTTCATTTTGAAGTGTTAGTTTGCAGCTGGTTCAAAAGGTTCAGGTAGACTTTGGATTTCAAAAATCTGGGATATGAATCCCTCTCCATGAGGATGTACACAGTTTTCTGGGCTTCATCAAAACTTGTGTGAGTTGGATCTTGTGCCTTTTTGGCTGTTGCTTCCCTCATCTGATAGTCAATATTGATCTGGAAAGTGAAAAACAAATGCCATCAACATCTTAAAAATATGCTCTCTTTCTATATCTATCACTTTGTTTTGTCAATAAACAAATTTGCAGCCTTAGAACTCAGTGTGATAGTTCAATATCAGAACTGCAAAATGAGGGAATGTTAATGCTTATATCCCAGTTAAGCACAAAAATTGCTACAGAGTATAGAAATGCAGTTTCTTATGGAGTCAGGAGTAACACAACTGAGCAAACGGAGAAGCAGAGGAACAACCTCCAATTAAACCTCTGGTTAAAACAATAGGAGAAATCTTGTGTAAAATGAGAGTCTTCAGTTTGAAATATGATCAACATATACAACCTTTAATTCTCCAGAATGTCCACATATTTTAAAAGACAAGAAATATTCCACAGTTCTCCTACTAGCAAAGCTCTAAGTGTCGGATTCCAAACACCAGCAGTAATTCAAACTGGGCTGAGTCAGAGAATGGCATCGTGTGCTGAGCTGCTGGTGCCTCTGCTGAGCTTCTGCTAGTGGTGCTCCCAAGTACTGGCCTGTATCATGTGAGTCTACTTCTGAGATCTGATAATCTCACAGCTGAAGACAGTAATGATGAAAGTACACCATAAAAACATGCATCTCTTTCTCCTATGTAACTGAATGAATGTATGAGTATCTCAGTGAAGCTACACTTCTATCTTCTGAGTTTCCAGAATCCTTGTACTCTAATACTAGACAGATTAACTTTGTACTTACCTGTTTAATAGCATCTGACTGAACAAACTCCTCATAAATCCTCTCTGCTTTGCCATGTAAGTGATCAGACTTGGTTTTCTTGTAATCCTCACAAGCCAACCAGAACTCGATATTTTCCTCACTGAACTCTGACTTCAGGAACTCACGAAAGACACCTTGACCACCTAAAGCCAACACAAATACATCATCATTTAAAGCATGACATATGTGACCAGGGAGAATAAAATAAATAGCAGGACATGTATTGAAACTTCTGTTATAGAATTTTGACAAAATACAGTGTTCTTCCCTTCTTTGACACACTACAGATACCCTAATATTAGGGATGATGGAGTCTTCCTAATTACATTCAGAATTTTTTAGATCTAGACCCTGGGTACCAAAATACATCAATGGATTGTCTTGGGGTATAAGTGGAGAGAAAATTCCAAATTAAACTGATGTGTTAGGCAAGGACAGAAGACTGATCAAAAAGCACTGAATTGAGCCGTTTGGGGTTTATTTGCTGTAGTGGGAGTAGGAAAGAGAAGGGGGGGGGAAAAAAAGCAAACTTGGAAGCGAAGCTGTAACAGTAGCTATGTTACACTGGAGGTGTAAATAACTGAAATGCAACTGGCCATTCTCTGGCAGTGTTTGCAGAGTGCTACAGCTTTGCCTATTTGGTCAGATTAGGTAAAGTTTTATCCTCAGAGTAACAACGAAGTCATACTGAAGTAATAGACTTACTTTGGCTGGCCAAGAGCTTTTCCAAAGACTGGGACCACTGTATTACTTCCTCTGCAGAAAGCCTAAGATGACAAGAAAAAGAAAAGACTTTAGGCAAGAAACCATGTGGGTTGGTTTGCATGTTTAAAGAAGACAAATTTTATAATTTATTCTATTAGAATAAATTCTAATTCTATAGAATAAATTCTATAATTCTATTAGAATAAATAAATAAAAATTATATAAATTCTAATTCTATTACAATAAATTCTATTCTATAGAATAAATAGAATTTATTCTATTCTAGGAATATGTACCAGGTATTTATTAAACTTATGGCTTTCTCATAATCTGAGACTCTGGAGGCAAGTCCACATTGAAAAAAATAATCAGAGATGGAAAACCAAGGAACTATGATGTTGTCCTGAATTCTGTTCCCAGAAAGATGAGCTTTTACTGTAATATGACCAAATAATTTTGTATCTGTACTTCTGTTTACATATTCCTGAAATAAGAATGGTAATACCAATGCTCATGACTTAAGTGTGAAGCATCATTTCTTGTAAATCTTTAGAGAATGGACACAATTTTCCTCTGAAGAAAATAGATTTAACTGTGGTGTCTTCTCCCCCACTGTTTGATGCAAATACATCACATCACTAAGAAAAAAATCCTTAACTCCATGAATAGTTTCTACTTCCTAATGTTCACTTCTTTGGTATTTTGGAAATTCTAGGCATTAGTATATTTGTTGTTCTATAAGTAGTTTAGAAATTAATAAAATAATTTACTACATAGTAATCTAGCTATAGTTATATTTTCGTTATATCTTAGTGTATCTCAGTACTTACATGACATTTCTGGAGTTAGAAGTCTTGATCCCAGATTCGATATGTGGCACCATGCACTTCAAATAATTTTTGAGATCTGCACCACTGAAACCAATGAACAGACACTTTTGTAATCCGTTAAAATTGCTGTTGCATTTCAATTCTACTTAAATTTCTTAAAACTTTTAAACAGAGGCAGACAGCTCCATTCTGTGCCTGAAGTCTGTGAAGTTACATATCCAAGTAACTTTTTTTTTAAAAGACTAAGAGGCTCCCAGTGTGTCCAAAATCTACTCCTGATTACTTAAGGGAGTCAGTTCACTTGTATGCATCAGTTCAAGCTATTTTAAATGATGCTATAGTCCTGGGCTTCAAGCAGGCTTTGCAGTCATTTAGCCTGAAACACGGTTCTAATTCTTAATCTCTGTGTTATTTTCATTTCTAGTGTTATTTTCATTTCTAATAAATTAGAGTTTATACTTAGATATATATACTTACAAAGCCTTTTGCTTCTTCTTATGGATTTTGCCTTCTGCAAGCTTGCAGTCGTCTTTTCCATTTAATTCAGTCATGTTGTTGTGGGGAAAAAAAAATCCTGGCATTTTACTTAACGTTAATGTGAAGAGACGTTTGCAATGATAATCCTCCAAGCGCCAAATGCCAGTTCACCGACTCTGCTGCTGCCTTTTATTGACGCAGGCAGCCCTGCTAGTTGGTGTGAACAGATCTGTTTATCATGTATCCTCACCACAAACTGTGGAAGTTACCTTTTTTTTCAGTGCACAGTGACGTGAGTCTTTTGAGAAAGAAAACAGACAGCAGTGTCTCGTGGTTGAGGTTAAACCGGATGAGACTGAGTTACTTTGGGTTTGTTTTGTGTGTCTGTGTTACCAAAAAAAAAAAAAATCCCCTCTAGAACTTCGAATTCTTGTCCCTTTCTGATTGGTACTTTCAAATCAGAAATACTTCTTGGTTTTATCAAATGAGCGGCAAATACTGCCTTTTTATCTTGACAAAATTCACCTGCTTACATGCCTCTGTTACGAAATGTCATACTTCGCAATTGATTTGATGGGTTCAGTGGAATATTAGAAAAGAGTACTTTAAGATATGCCAGTATTAAGGTTCCGTATGCAACAAGCTATTTGCAAGTCACCAGTTGTTCTTCAAACTAGAATACTGTTAGGTAGAGGAATCTGATTTGTTTAGATATGAGTGCTATGAAAATGTTTAAAAGTGATTTTCATGGGGAAGGGGTTTGAAACAGCAAAAATTATTTAATTTGGTTTAATTTTTCCAAGTCAGATTATTTGCAAGCACACTGCCATGTTTCAGGAATGCATCTGCAATTTTAAGTGATTCAACCTGTGTAAAGATTGACTATAAGGTAAAGAGCTGTTGTTTGTAAAGAATGTGAACACTACAATGTGTTAGAGGGATGTTTGCATTCTTTGTATATACTTTGTATATACTATGCAAGAAGAAACCATAGATACAAAGCAAGATGAAAAATAACAGTTACCCTCTATTTATCTGTCTGAGTTGATGATTTAGAGGTTTAAGTACTTAATCTGGTTCCTGGGCATCCCAATTTCTGCTTGTTTGCTGTTTTTTAGTTTGGTTTTGTTTTTTTTTTGGGGGGGGAAGTTTCAAAGATTTTGTTTTGTTGAATAATGCATACAACTTTGATTACTTAATAGCTCATGAATGATTTGTACAGGGCTGCATATGGTTAATGGTAACTGAGAACTTGCTCGCATGTCCACAGTTTCATGGTGGATTGTGATACAAACGTCTCAAGGAGACTGAAAGTCGCCTGCAGACAGATGTGTATGCAAGGACAGACAGTTTGCATCAGGGTGGTTTTAACCACAGGAGGCTACTGATCCTCTGAACACTAGCAGTGACATAAATGTGTCTGCATAGGCTGTACTGCAGGAAACATTTATCTTCACAGTATCAGGTAAACACTGACCTTTGTAAGGGAGAGGTATTTATTAACTGCTCTTAACCCCCTTGAACAAGGCCAAAAAGGAAGAAAGAGATATTATCAGTACCATATTTGTTTTCATACGTAGCATGCTGGGTTTTGACATTCAGCCCCATCCGCATCTCATTGTATTTTTTCAGTTAGTAGCTGTCCTCAGTGAATTACTGGGAGGGTTATAGAGATGCTGCATCCAAAGTCTTCTCAGAAGGGTGCAATAAAGGATGAAAGGTAACAGACACAAGTTACATCAAGGGAAAAGCCCCATTCCCTACCACTTCTCTCTGTACTTTGTAGCCTCAGGCTAAAAAGGGGAAAAGGTCTTGAACTTATACTTAGAAGCAGGTATAAGTAAGCCATCAGTTAGGTTCTGTGAGTCTAAGAGGGACTAGATAAGAGTTGCTCCCCTGAAGAACAGGATGGTTTGCTTGTTTGTGCCTATTATCAATGCAGGACTGTTGACAGTTGTTTATCAGGCAAGGAATGTCTGTTCTCCATTTAAAACAAAGTTACTATCTTTACCTTTCAGATTTGTTAAACATATCAATGGCACATTACATCGATGCACATTTCCTAAATTGAAAATATTTCCCAAGTATGAATACAGTTATTGTAGAGAATCCCGCTTTGAGCGGGAGTTGGACTAGATCCCACAGATGGACTAGATGTTGGTCTCCTCCAGCTTGCATGATGCTATTGTTCTGAATACCTTGACTTAACATTTGTAGTGTCAAAAGTGCTACTTATTCTTAACACAGCTTTAAAAATATAATACTTCAAAATCTTATGCATTCATCCATATTCATGTTCACTATCCTTGTGGCCTGTAGAGAGAAGTGTAGTCCAGGTCCAGACTCTGGTGGGATTTAACATGATACCACGAGGAACGGTTAGGTCCTGACCCAGTGGAAGTCTTTTAATATAACTTCCGTCCTCCTAATTTGCTGGGTCTTTTTCAGTTTCATCATGAGACAGCTGGTAACAGACCTGTCTTTCTCACCTCCCACTGTCTTAATCTACCTGTAAAATACTTTGTTCTATTTAATGCAGAGCACGATGGCTACTTGCTGCTTGAAATACTGCCTTTTTTAATTATTAGTCTCCTTTTGTTCTATTATTATAATTACAAGAAATTGCAGAAAGTATTTTTTTGAGTCTTACAGTCTTAAAGCTTATTAAAATAACCCCATCACTTGATACAGAACCCTCTTTGTCCTAAGATTGGCATTGCCTCATTTGACTCTGTCCAATAAAAGGACAGAGGAGCATTTTTTGCAGCAACAGTAGCCAGCTGACTATCACCAGCTGGTTTTTATACTGTTTTCCAGATCTCTTGTACGTTTGTGATGAGTAATTCATCTAACTTCTTAATATGCACAGAAGAAACTTGGAAATACTTGCTAATATTCAACGTGTTTCCATACAGTGTTTCCCATTCTCTCCAACCACCACTTGGTAGAGCGTAAGAAGAGAAAACATGCGAGAGTATTTCCAAGATTACAACACCGGACAAGTTTAGTTACAGCAAAGAAGATTTAAAAGTCCCATGAACTCTCTAAGTCCTCCTTGCTGGTGTAAATGACTTCAAGATTCTTCTCCTGACTTCTGCTTTTACGTTTCTTTTTGGTCACTCTTGACTGGTTTACCCTCATTCTTTCTCCATTTCAGCCCAGTTTTGTTTCTGAATGGTCCATTTTGGCTTAGGCAAGCTGTTAGCTTTCATGTATGGCCAATTTATAGCTTTACTGTACTCTTGCTGTTCATCATACAATTCTCTGGAGTTAGCTGGCCAAATCTGTGCTGGGCTGGAGGGCTGACCTCCAGTGCCCAGTCAAGCAATGCTGCCACACTGCAGAATATCCACTTGCTGGTCACATAGCTGAGCCTTAATTTAACTATGAAAACAAGTGATTTCTTTTAAATGCTTCTGGCTTTTACACGACCTAAAGATGTAACCTACTGATAATCCATCTCTTAAGCAAAAGACACACTTAAAGGAAATAGAAACTAGTTTTTATGTGAGAGGAAATCATTCAATTTACAAAAAAAGGGAGGGCGCTTTTGAGCAGCAGGGATAATAATTTGGAACATTAAAATTTTCTCTAATATCATGTAGTCGGTCCATAACGGAGTGATGGTATCCATTATGAATGTTCATTTAGGTCTAAATACTACTACAAGCAAATGTTTTCTGGAACGAAATCCTAAAGCCACTAAGGTTAAAAATCTTGCTACTGGTTTTAGTGGTCTCATTCTTGGTGTTGGATTGATTTGACTGAGAATTGGGGTTTTTTGAGTGATATTTCTTTTGTTTGAACTTTCAGGTATTCCAAATGATAGCTTTTATTTTTGCAACAAGTAAGGCAAAACCATTGCTGAATGGCATCAGACTTCTCAAAATACAAGCGGGATTTTTATTTGAAAAATATCTGAAGTCTAATGCCAACCTTTGAGCAAGGAAAGCCACAAGTTAAACTTTGGGTAACAATCTTCCCCTTGAAAAAGTCTTGTTGCGTTTCTTCTGTTGGCAGCATAAAATCAGTAAAGGACATACTTAGCTCAGTGTTTCAGCTCACACATGGACAGAGCCAGCGACCTGACTCTGGAGGGCAAGCGACCAGAGCTTTCCTGAATTCTGTTTTAGCTCTTTCACTTCCTCAGTATAAAATGGCTTCACAGAAACACTCCTGCAAACTGCCAGTTGTGTCCACAATTGCCCTGTGTACTTCTGAAGCATCTGCAGAATACTTTTAGGGGATTTCTTTTTTTTAGGGGTTTCCCTTGCTTCTCTAGAGGACTTTGTGGAGTTTTTTTTTTTTTTTTTTACAATGACAGTGAAGGGGAGACCAGACAGGAGCTCTTTGAAATCACTGTAGAGAGCCTACGAGTGAAGTGTTCCATGTTTTTATTGATCATATGGAGATTAAAATATAGTCCATTCCTTGCATACATTCTGGTATGCCTACGAGCTCTGTAAAGAGATTACAGCAGGTTTTTCCTTTGTCTGTCTCAACTTCTAAATATTTCCATGGGCACTGAGCTCCCAGCTTGTGTGACTTCAATCATGTTACTAATCTCTCTGGTTACTTCATGTGGCTGTTGTGAGTCACCGCGAGCTATTGGAAGTTTGGAAGTCTCCAATAAAAAACATTGCAGAATATAAGTTGTTCTTACAGTTACTATTTTCTGTATGGCATCTTTTCAAACTTTTATGATTACAGAAAACTATTAACAGTATTTTATGAGAAATGTTGTTAGCATTAACAATCCTGTTTATCCTATAGAGTCAGTGCAAGGAATTATATATCTATATTTCCTCATTATACTGAAGCACACTTCACTGAGACACGCATACCCAGTAAGTCTCCTTTTTCTTATGACCATTTCTTAGAGTGTAATAAGCTTATACAGTTTATCAGAAATCAGATCCTTTTCATTCTGGGGTTTTCCATCTGAAATAAATTAACTGTTTAATTTCTGTGAAATCAGGGGACTTTTGGTTCTCAGCCATACTGACTGACACCTGGATTCAAAAAAAAAAAAAAAAAGAGAGAAAGAAAGAAAAAAATGCAGTACAGTGACTTTTGGGTGCTGATGGTGATGCTTCCTGTGTCTGATGTTCGGTAGCGCAGGAAATGTGTTCATCACGCACCATCTGGGAAACGCATACATTTCTGATTACCTACACACATTTTTATGCAGTCGCACACTGATGCACTGAACCAGTGCATTGCTTCTTGTGTGTTATTAAGCAAAAAAATGTGAGAACAGGGCCTGAGATAGTGGTGTGTGAAGCAGAGTTTACTAAGTGTTTTCACTATGAACATGGAAATGTGATATGTGAGCACAATCAAGTTTAGCTTTTGAAATTTGCAGACTTCAGTTTCACCTGAATCTTAATGGAGAAAAATCAGATGCTTTTTCTCTCTTACTGTTCTAATAGATGGTAAAATTCTGTATCCTATCCTTCCCTTTTAAAATAACAAATGGTTTGATTGAACACAGACAGCAAGGTAAAACTCTTGGTTTCCATTTTGAAAATATTTTTAGGCACTTCTAAGCAGGAAAAATATTACTGAAGCATTAAGTGGAGTTATGCTGATAAAGACTTTTCTGTAGAATTACAAACAGTTTCAAGTGTCTTTTTTATACTTGGTGTTATAAATTTCCTAGCTGAATTATAACATCAGTGCAGTCTCAGATAAGCTTTCATTTTGACCAAAAACATCCTCACAGGGATGGGTACATCCAAAAATTGCCTTGTTACTGGAAGCCACTCCAGACATAAGAAGGGTGTCTGGAGAAGAGTGCCTGTCCTGATGCTCAAGAAAATAGCAGATATATAAAGGAGACTATCTTGGCTAAGTAGGAAACTCACGACAGAGCTCAGATTCAAAAAAGTAGCATACCGGGAGTCAAAGAACGGACAGGCTACAAAAGAGGAGTTTAGGAACATTTTCAAGGGGTGTAGGGATGCTGTTGGAAAGCATCTTTATAGATGGATTATCAAGAAGACAAAACCAGGCTGTCACAACGGTGTGTGGTAAGAGGATGAGAGACAACGGGTGCAAGTTGGCATAAAAGCAGTTCATGGATATACAGAGAAACTTTTTCCCCCTTAAGGCCAGTAAGTAGTGGAGTGGGCTGCTCGGGGGGCTGGGCCATCTCCATCCTTGAAGATTTTCCAGATCAGACTGGATAAAGCCCTGAGCAACACGGTCTAAACTCATTGCTGATCCTGCTTAGAACAGGGCATGGGACTAAAAACATCCTGAGTTCCTTTCCAACCTGATTTATCCTGAGATCTTATCTATAACTAAGAGTGAAAGACACACTATAGAAGTCTAATCAAGTTAGAAGAGTTCTGCTTGGGAAATAACAGTAGCTGTAGGAATTAATACAGGTTTCCAACTTGACTTTTTTGAATGAGAACTGCATACCGAAAGCGCATCATTCAAATTACCATTTTCTCTATCTCTCTGTGAAAATACTTGCCAAGTATATAGGTCAAGTAGCAGAAAGTTACTTCAACAAATGGGAAAATGGAAGATATCTATATGGTCTCAATTTAAATATATAAAGATGTAAAAGCTATGTGTTTTCTGTGGTGTTCTCTCAGAACCAGCTCTGCTTTTGATGAACCAGGGAAGGGAGTTTAGTTCAACTTCCTTCATTTACTTTGAATTTCAATTGCTGTCTGCTTTTAATTATCAGGTATTACAATGTGTTCAACAAAAACACTTGAATTTCCTCACATTTGTCATATGTGCTGTTTTATGTGGGAACTTGGCACTTTACAACCTGTACCACAGAGACAGACCCCATCCATCCTATTAGTCTACCTCCCTGACCTTCCATATGCATTGTACCTGACATATTCTGATAGTACATCTGAATCTTTTATTTCCCTGATGCTCAAGAATGTTGTTTCCTGCCAACTATGCTGCCTCCCTCAATCCATTCAACACCTAAGGCAAAGCCAGTCCTGCTGCTGACTGCACAGGGAAACAAAAGCTGCTGCAGTGCCTTATGAGTTTGCACACTCATCCCTGCAGAGCTTGGGCTGGCTGGGAAAGAGCTGATATGCTACTGGTATTTTAACAGTTGCTGCTGCATGCATAAGAGCTGCAAAGGAAGGACTGAAAGGGGAAAGGAGGAAACAAGGAGAATGAGAGAGATCTGAGGATTTGGAGAGTCTCCAGATGCTTGAGGAAGATGAAGCTAACCCTGGACAACGTAAATGCTAGGAAGTTCTAATTTAGTCTGGGGAAGGGTTTTGACTTGCTAGCAGGGTGATTACTGTCAGTTTAGTTTAATGAAGAAGCAGCCTGTAATAAATTGCATCCAGAGAGTAATGGCCTCAATATCCAGGTAGAGATCAGTGAGGAGTGGTGTCCCTCAGGGGTCCGTATTGGGACCAGTACTACTTAATATATTCATCAATGACATAGTGGCATCGAGTGCACCCTCAGCAAGTTTGCAGGCAACATCAAGCTGAGTGGTGCAGCTGACTCGCCTGAGGGACAGGATGCCATCCAGAGGGACCTGGACAAGTTGGGCCTGTGTGAACCTCTTGAGGTTCAAGGCCAAGTGCAGGGTCCCGCATCTGGGTCAGGGCAACCCCCAGTATCAATACAGGCTGGGGGGTGAAGGGATTGAGAGCAGCCCTGCCGAGAAGGACTTGGGGGTACTGGTGGATGAAAAGCTGGATGTGAGCCAGCAATGTGCGTTTGCAGTCCAGAAGGCCAATCACATGCTGGGCTGCATCAAAAGAAGTGTGGCCAGCAGCAGGTCAGGGGAAGTGATTCTGCCCCTCTACTCTGCTCCGGTGAGACCCCACATGGAGTACTGTGTCCAGCTCTGGGGTCCCCAGTAGAGGAAAGACATGGGCCTGTTGGAATGGGTCCAGAGGAGGGCCACAAAAACGAGCAGGGGGATGGAGCAGCTCTCCATGAAGGCAGGCTGAGAGAGTTGGGGTGGTTCAGTCCAGAGACGAGAAGGCTCTGGGCAGACCTTATAGCAGCCTTCCAGTACATGAAGGGGGTTTATAAGAAAGGTGGGGACAAACTTTTTCGCAGGGCCTGTAGTGATAGGACAAGGGGTAATGGTTTTAAACTAAAAGAGGTTAGATTTAGACTAGATATAAGGAGGAAAGCTTTTACTCTGAGGGTGGTGAAACACTGGAGCAGGCTGCCCAGAGAGGTGGTAGATGCCCCATCCCTGGAAACATTCAAAGTCAGGTTGGACGGGGCTCTGAGCAACCTGATCTAGTTGAAGATGTCCCTGCTCATTGCAGGGGGGTTGGACTAGATTGTAGAATCGTAGAATAGTTGGGTTGGAAGGGACCTTTAAAGCTTATCTAGTCCAACCACCCTGCATCTAGCTATCTAGTCCTTTGAATGTCCCTTGCAATCTAAACCATTCTGTGATTCTTTGAAATGCCTTTACTAGAGTGGCTGCTACTTGTGAACTGCTGGCACCTCTGTGCATTTGGGGAAATCCAGCTACTAGTGGTTAGCATATAATTCCTGGGAAGAATGTGGGCAAAGGCATTATTACAATGCAAGTCTACTATGTTTCCTTGAAAACTGAACTTCTCTTTGGTCATATACTTTCTAGCTAAAACAAGTTTATTTGTCACAGTCATGAACAATTGTTTTTATGTCTGACAAGACAAATATTCCTGAATATATTCCCCCACACTACCTGTGCCTCTGTTTGGCACGTGTTTTTAGGCATCGTTCAGGATGCCAGTCTGAATGCTTAGCAAAATCTTTGGTGCATGAGTTTGATTAAGCACAGCTTAATCTTTCACAAACCTTCTCCTTGCAGAGTTAGGAGCAGAGCTTATGTAGGTGCCTATAGTTTTACTAAAACGTGTATCAGCCTCTCTGAGTCCTTAAGTATCTGTCTCCTCTCTAAAGTGTGTGGGAAATGACTCTACTTTAATTCACATCTAAATTACAGGTCATAGAAAGATGGTCCCTTGTCATTCAATAGCACTGCACAGTTCCTTACTAATTATCTATGTGGAAGTCTACAGATCTTGGCTAATATGAGTACTGAATATAATCTTTGTTTAAAAGAGGGGTTGTCACAACCTCAGAATGTGTTTTCCTAATACATGTCATTATTAAAACACAAAGTAACCACCATGTCCCACCAGTTCCCCACCAGTGATGAAAACTAATTATTTCAGCCTTGTTTCTGTAACTTCCATAGGTGACTAAAACTGCCGTTTCTGCAATGTGGGCTGTGTGCTGGCAGGTCTGGAATTCCCCATTGACTGTGGTGTACATGTCAGTACTGTAAACCAGGTGAGTTTTAATATATATGACCATTTCCCTTTAATTTTGAAATGAATTTGAAGACTAACAGAAGAGAATTCAGTGTGCAAACCAAGATAACCAAATCTGGAGCGGCAGGAAACGGAAGCCTCTGAGTTTCATGACAATAATAGTTTTGCTATTAACTGCTGAGCTTTTTTGTGCTGCTCTGAGTTACTCTGAAAGCAGTCATCAAAGCTTGATATATGTTCTTCTGACCTCAGCCTGAAAAATGGGGCCTGGAAACCACAGGATAATAACTCCCTTATAAAGATAGCTTTTCTATAGTTTGGCACTGCCTAGGCAGTGTGAAAGGAAGCAACAAAACCTTTTTTTAATCTTTTCTGTCTTAAGAGTGTAAGATATTTGTAAGAACTTGTGGATGTGTGTGTATACATAACTTCACATTATCTCTAATATCCCTTTAAATGTAATAGTAGAATGGCTCTTTTCCTACCATACGTTATATGTTTGCAGCAGATCTGATGAAAACATAGCTGTTAGGAAATATTTGTAGATCACACAATGGTTTGGATGTGAAGGTACCTTAAAGATCATCTGGTTCCAACCCCCCCACCATGGGCAGGGACACCTCCCACTAGACCAGGTTGCTCAAAGCCTCATCCAGCCTGGTCTTGAACACCTCCAGGGATGGAGCATCCACAACTTCCCTGGGCAACCACCCTGTTCCAGTGTCTCACCACCCTCATTGTAAAGAACTTCTTCCTAATAGATAACCTAAATCTACCCTCTTTCAGTTTAAAACTGTTACCCCTTTTCCTATCGCTCCACTCCCTGATCAAGAGTCCCTCCCCATCTTTCCTGTAGACTCCCTTCAGGTACTGGAAGGCTGTTATAAGGTCTCCCCACAGCCGTCTCCAGGCTGAACAACCCCAACTCTCTCAGCCTGTCCTCATAGCAGAGTTGCTCCAGCCCTCTGATCATCTTCGTGGCCCTCCTCTGGACCCATTCCAACAGGTCCATGTCCTTCTTGTGCTAAGGACTCTAGAGCTGCGTGCAGTACTTCAGGTGGCGTCTCAGGAGAGTGGAGTAGAGGGGCAGAATCACCTCCCTCGACCTGCTGGCCATGCTTCTTTTGATGTAGCCCAGGATGAAGTTGGCTTTCTGGGCTGCAAGCGCACATTGCTGGCTCATGTTTTGTTATTAGTGTTAAAAGTAGCTTTGCAACTTCCAAGTCTGTTTAAACATAGTTTATTCTTGGTTTTGACTTAAATCTTGGCTGTCATTTTTAACTCTCAAGCAATGTATTGGAACACGCTGCATTCAGTGACACAGAAGCACTGGACAAACGTTGGTGTTACAACTAGAAAATAAGAGTAATGTAATAGATTATTATTCTGTATAGAAGCACAGGTCTGATTTTTAGAATTGTTTATGATCTGATTATACCCTTCAGTTTTACCATAAGCTCGGTTAAAGTAGGAATATCCACAGTAAGTGAAGGAAATGGAAGATAACTTAGATTTTTCAGGTATGACTTTATCTTTTTTTCATGGTTGTTAACGCCCTTGAAATCCTAACACTTGCTGTATTTGTCTTTCTGAAAACTGCAGAATAGCCTCCCCCCATTTACTTTTAATGAAAAAATCAAGCCAGGTAGTAATGAAGTTTGAATTCAGTGGAGTTAGACTGATCAATGCCAAAAATCTCCCCTTAATTGTAATGGTAAGAGACAATTCCCTCAGAGTGGAAGCTTTTTCTTTCTTTTTAGTTGTCACTTCCTTCCTCTTATTACTGTTATTCAGAAAGGAGGAAATCAATAAAAAACTTACAGTGGGTCTGTTAGAAGGCAAAAGAGTGCAGAGCAAAGGTGTCTTGGACTTTTTAATGTAAAGGTTGGGACCTAAGGACCAAAATAAATAAAGACAAGAAGTCAGCAAATAAGAAAGTTAACTTCTGAGCTGAATAACAAATAACAGCCTTCACCTGCACCAGAAGGACACAGATAAATAGTAGAAGATTATTGATAAAATTTCTCCTACCACTGGAAAATAGCAATATTTTTCCTACTTTGTGGTTGTCTTCCTCTAGTGAATTGCGATGTCATGCCACTTACTCTTCAGATGATTATTGGTTATGAAGAAGTCTTTTCATGGACTCCTTCCCATGGGAAAATTTTTCCTAGTATAATGATTTTGCTTAGGATCTTGAATGTGGCAGATTCTCCCTCACATAAACAAGTGTTGCTGCTTTGAAAAAGGCAAAATCAGAATGTCCTCTTACTGCTGGGGAAAAAAAGTGTAATCTGACATTCTGCTTGACATGGCCACTCTAATTTTGTCCCTCAAGGTTGATATAAGCAGAATACGCTAAACAGGAATCTACAATGAACCTTGATAAATATTTAATACATGCTTACCGTATTCTCATGTTTTAGGCAAATCAGCCTCTCCAGTCATAATAGAGGTCATAATAGAGAGACCTAACAACGTTTACTTGCATCATTTAAAGTTCAGAATACTGTTTGCATATTGTGGGGTTTTTTTAATTTGGTTTTGTCTCCTATTGTAACGAGATTTGTTTTTTACAAGCCAACCCCTTTCTTTTTGATTCCTCTTATGTTCATTGAATAACCAGCACCACTTTCACTTGTCATCTGGTTTAGTCTCACTGTATGTTGCTATGGCACGTTCCAAATATTAGGGACCTGTGTTATAACAGAGCCCAAGGCTCCACGTGGTTTCCAGTCACAGAGCAGAACAATTGGAAAAATATGATCTCAGAACCCAAGAGACTATCACAGACCTCAAAACATTACAACACATGGAATATATAGTTTACAATGCTTATGGTTGTATTATTGAATGAGGATGCTGTTTACCTGATGTATCAGTCGACAGGCTCGGTTCAAGACCAGACATGTTTTCAGACTATCCTACTATTTCTTCAAACGTCGTTTCTGTGAATTTTACTTTCTCATTTTCACTGGCTTGTACTCATACCTGTTTCCTTTTTGCCTAACTTTTGTTACACCTTGTATTCATAAAGAGGTAAGAGCACATGAAATCTAAAAAAAAAATCTCTTTAGGGCTTTCTTCTCCGAAGACAGACAACCACAAGACTTAACTCAGAACTGTATATGCTTCTTGTATTCTCAAGAAATGAACTAAGGGCTAATGCTAAGACAAAGAAGCAAATAATATAACTGCTTAAAAAAAAAATAATTCTGTATATATCACCCCGGACCTGTGGTTTATCTAGATTTTTTTTCCCTTACGATTATTGCTTTTCATCCTCTTCTTTCTCTGAAGCATCTCTGTAAGTGCTAAAGAGATCATTCAGCTCAGCCTTTCTATCATGTTATCACTGCACGTGAACTTCAAGAAGATGGCAGTGTGAGGTAATTGTAACAAATGATTGAAACAAAGGAAGTGGTAAGAAAGAAAAAATAAAGGAAAAAGAGAGGACACCTTTCCCATACAACATGCAGCTGTGCTGTGGAATGAGAGTCCAAATCCCTTACTTTCTCAGGTTAACAGACATTAGTGAGATGAGGAAGAAGCTGTTACACTGGTTTTTTCCCTAAACTTCATAGCAGAGTGTAGCTTGAAATTTCCTCATGTTCACGGAAGCTTTCTATGAAAATAACAAAGAAAGCCCAGTACTGTCCTAAATGCAAAACTTGCCAAGGATATGTAAAATGAGGTTTTAGAAACAAATGACTCATAGTTTTAAACTTCTCGGTTTTTTGAGGGTGGTAGTAAGACCTACTTGTTACCATACATTTGCTCCAGGAGTGATACAGAAAACCCAGCCTGCACAAACCTGTTTCTTCTGGACTTAATACCAAAAGGCATTCCTCTCTTTCATAAGACTGGAGGCATGCTGCTTGAGTCTCAAAAATACCCAAAGCAGTTGTGGCCACCAGTGCCTATGCAGCTGCTATCCCTAGGGGTAGGCAAAAGGAAACCACTTCAGAATGAGTGGTTTTCCGCTGTCTCTGCAATGTTTATCAGCCTTTTGCAAAAGGTAACTGGTTCCTTTTTGCTGTAACAATAGCCAACAAGATGTGGTAGGGAAGGGCATACCTAAGACTTAGGACAAACCCAAAGCCATGATTCTTTGGAATAAACTCGGATGTCTGTCACTTACACATAGCACCTGCATAGCAGTATCTCACTGATTCACTTTCCCCTTTCCTACTTCCTTCTACTGAAGTGAGCTCAACCGCCTTTGTTGGGATCTCTGCTGAGTAGCCAGCTTATTGCAGAACATGCTTTGCCAGGGAGCAGGTGAGGAAGTTTCATGCAGCATTCACAGAATTGTAGGATGCTCTATAAATACCAATTAGCAACTGTTAAGAGCTCACCCCAACAGTAAGAAGCACTGATCTTATTTCAAAAGCAGATAAAAGGAAGTCACCTGGCCATGGGCTCTAAGAAATCTGTGGCACTGCTAGAGTAGCATTAGGAAGCTTATTCATCGTTCTTAGTAGACTGACTTGGAATTTTTCAGTGTATATTTTCATTAGAAAATTCTAATTAAAAAACAGTGCTTCATAGAATTGCACCTATATTAATGAGAAAACTCTCTCAACATCATTTTTAAGTTGAGATTAATTTTCTGGTTCATTATCAAAGATCCAACTCAGTCAATGGCATCTTACTTCAGGTTTACTACAGGCCTCTGTAAGGTTCATCCTCGTGCTGCTACTTTGCTTGATGCTTTCCATTTTCTAACTGTTTCCTATTAGTTGTTTTGTTCTGGGAAAAGTCTCTCTTGTTTCCCCCTTCTCCCCCCCCCCTTTTTTTTTTTAATTCCCTTAACAATGCAGACATGTGCATTACAAGCACAACCCCCCGTTTACAGGTGTGGGTTTCCCTATTTGCGGTGGGTGCCCCAGCTTTACATATACGCCTGCTCCTCCCTACACCTCCATGTGTTGGTGAGAAAACCACCAAGGTCACATACAGACACCCAGGTGTGAGTCTGTCCCTGCTGCTACACCCTGCCTGTCACTGCCGTAGCTGGGTGCAGGCTGCTGGTGACGCCAAGAGGAAGGATGCTCTGCCTGGGCTAGGCAGAGGTCACAGTGTCACCAGAGCAATGTCAGTGTCAACCAGGTTTTGACTGCTGCTGTTCACACTCAAAGGTCTCTTTCCTCCCAGTGACAAATTTTCATCCTTTTTCTTGGCATGACTGCTCCTTTGTTTCAAAAGTCTCCTTGTAATTCCCTAGTCACTGTTGAATCTGGCTGACGGTGGTTGTTTTTCTCTTTAACATGAACAATTTTGAGCAAATACCACACACACATTCTTATTTTAACATGGTATCCAGACCATTTGCCAACGGTAGACCATGCAGATACCCCAACAAGGAACACCAAATAGTATCACGTTTGTCCTTGAGTAGAATAGGAAAGTATTTGGAAGCTATTTTGCAGAGAAAAGGCAGAATGGCACCCTCTGAGACCCACTATATTAATAAGCTTTCCTGATTACGGAGGATAAGTTCATTAGGTACTTGTAGACAGTAAAGATAGACAGTAAAGAATTTCAGAAGCCAATGTGAGTGGAGAGATGATGTGCTTTTTTGTAAAGCACCTTGCTACTCTGATATGGTCATGTTGTTTTAGACCAAAGCATAAGGAAGCTGCAAACATCTGTGAGAGAAGAGGTAAATTTGCTCAGTTTGGCTGCCTCTACTGTCTCAAAACCTGGGACACAGGCTTTGATTCAGTACTATCAGGCACAGTGGGAGCTACTGCTGTTAGCACACTTACATATACGTAAAGATGGATGTCCAAACCTATTGTGATCTCTTTCTCCATTCCAAGGTGCTGGTAGTCCTGGGTCCTCAAGGTCTGGAAATAAAAGGAGTTAGTTTCAGCACGAGAGAGCTGGAGGAGGGGCAGTAAATGCTGCATAGCCATAAACAATTCACATCGTGTATTTAACATAGAGCTCTGGTTAGCGGTTGACAATTATTTATATAGATGTATATTTTACTTAATAGAAAGAGAGGAAAACCATCTTTTTTCATTCTTGACCAGAACTTAATATTTCACTTAAGGGAATCGTAGCAAAGAGGTTTGGGATTTGGACATTGTGTTCTGGGGCATATTGATCTTAAATCCCAGCATATACCCGTCTACATTTGCAATGCAAAAAGGTAGCTTGTGAATTCCTGGAACATCTGTTGATGCGATAACATGGGACATTCCTAGTGGGGCTGCTACAGGCTTAAAAACAAAATAAAGCAAAATAAACTCCCCCAAACAAACAAAAAACTGCAAAATCAAAAATGCTAGATGATGCTATATTCTTTGCGCCTTGAACGTGCCACAGTTGAATTCAGTTGCATTGTCATTGTGTTTCTCTCTAAATCATAAAGTCTTTGAAGTTTTGTGAAGAAACAAGTATCCAAAAGTGGAGATTCTTGCAAAAACAGGCTCGTAGATTGTACATATAGTAGTAGTCTCAAGTTCACTTGGCTTTGTGAGTCCCATTGTCACACATGTGGCTGCAATATCATCTCGGATCCCATACTATTTTGAAAGGGAATTTTGTCAGATGCTTTGTACAGCCCTTAGCTTTATTGACTCTTTGGAAATGATTTTAACATAAAACATAAACACAATTAAAGGAAAATGACAGGAACCTACTTATAGAAGCCTACAGATAGATGCTTGCCAGCCTTTGCAAAACATCATTATATGTTATTTGACTTTGTCTAGTTCCAGTTCTGAGCAGAAGTGTTGAAGGATGTTACTTGCTTGTAAGATGACATTTTGATCCTAACTGGCACTTATTAGCATAGAATAGCCTCCGAAATCTGGTAATGTGCTCTCTAACATGTCAATTTTATTCCTCCTTTATACTTCTGCTATTTATTTTTTTTCGCTTTGTCACAAAGAGTTGCCTGCTGTTCCTGCTGCTTCTCTTTTGACTTATAGAAGACATCAATTAGTAGTATTCTACAGCCTGTTGAGTTCAACCTCCTATCAGTTCACTAGATGCAGCTCTGCGCCTGACTAAATATCAAAGCAGATTAAAGGCATTTGGAATTGGTGAAAATGCGGCCTTGTGGAGACCTGAAAGAGGAAAGCAGATCAGCTTGTCATCTTAATACAATTAGAGGAATTCAAAATTGTATATTTTGAATTCAAATACATTTTTCTGTTTTGATTTGGCTCGTAACTATTGTGCTATAGATAAAGCTTCATTATATCAGCTAGACGCAACTTCTGAAGAGCACACTGTGTGCATGATACTAGAATATTAGATTAGCAGATATGCAGCTTAGTGCTTCAATGGATCTTAATCTGTACGTTGGTTGCGTGTCAGCAGTATTTACTGCTACAGCAGTGAGAACAGTACAAGGCAGAGAACAGGAGAAGGAAGTAGATCAAATGTTAGGGACAAAAATAGCTGAGAAGTCATGTCAGAGTGATTGGAAGATAGAGCGTGGGTTTTTTTAGTGTTGAACGGGGTATAAAAAGAAGGCGGTTTCCCACCACCAAAAAGTGGTGATCTGTCTAAATAAGTTTCATTGCCAGCAATATTGGGGTCTTATGGTTATGGGATGACACTTAAGCAAACTCAGCCTAATTTCTGGGTCTGCCATGGATTTCCTGTGTGAGTTAGAGCAAAACTTACTCTTTCTGGGTTCCTATCAGTCGCCAGGGCATAGGTGTCTACTCCCATATGAGACATAGCAAGCAGCATATCTGGAAAGTCTAGGCAGCACTGGCAAGTATGACACAGGACCTGTGGTCTTCTGAGGTGATGAATGAAGATCAGGTGATACATGAAAGGATGTCAGATGGCATTATATCACTACGCGTGGGCAACTGAATTGAATTGTCTATCTTTTTTGACACCTGTAAAACGAAGTAGCTGCTTCTTGCTCCATTTCATGTCTGTCCTCCCTACTTGTAAAATAAGCTTTCCAGAAGCTATATATGATATAAAGAGGCTGCGTGACCTAACATCCCAGCATTCTTTTCCTGAGCATTCACAAAAATAATTCTATCTCTTAAGTAACAGCAGAGAGAAAAAACAAACCTGCCAACCTTGTTATTGTTAATAGAGCTTTGAAAGACAGAATAGTCATGTTATATTCAGGACAAATTAAATTTAGGGTAGCAGCATGGGAATATGGGCTGTCACTTTATTCCCTTAAAGGGGAGATAATTTTTTAAAGTTCTTTCATAATTATCAATTTAAGCTTTATTAGTAGCATAAAAAGAAATCCCTTTTTTCTAACTTAGAGAGTCACAATTTGCCATTCTTGGTCAGTATGGTGAGAGGTTTTGTCCTGTTTTCATCTGCTTTAGACACTGGAAGTGCTGTGCTCTGCCTTTTACAAGCATTAAATGCCTCTTCTGTGAACCACGGAGAAACCTTTCTTCCCACCTTCTGTCTGCCCATGGCATAGGGAGAGAATGAAGACACAGCCCTCAATTTTGTAAATCATTGCAAGTAAGGCAGAAACTATAATCATTCATATACACAAATGAAAAAGTAGAAAGTACTTATACCTGTTTTGGCCACTAATAAGCTAAGTGAGAAGAATGGAAGTCAGAAGAAAGGATTTGTACGGGATTTAGCGAATGTGTTGTAGGTAGTAGACCAACCTAGATCCAAAAATAAACTTGTTAAGGAGAAAATGTAAAATGAACCTTGGCAGAGTTTCATGTGAGCAAAGACTAATTTTGAGTTGTATTATCAGAATGTTAGGATTTCTGTATTTCACATCATTAAAATAGAATATCAGACGGGTCCTGACTGTCTTCTGCCTACACAGCTTTTTTTCTAATCTCACCATGAGATTACAAATATGAAGTGAAATGAGTAACACAAGTCCTGACTGATTAGTCAATCTTTTAAAACGGAAGCAGAAGACTTCCACCCAGAGGCACGCTACAGAGGAGACCAAACATAAAACAGGAAATTGGGGGCAAGTAGTCTGAAAAACTGCGTTCGAGACATACGTCTCACATAACCACATGCTCTTGCCAGACAGACCCAAACCAGGTCTTACGCACTGTCTCCTCATATGAATGTCAACATATTTAATGGAGCTTCATTATATCTTTTGCTTCTACTTTTTTCAATTATGCTATAGGTCATTTAAAAAAAAAAGAAAGCATATTCTTCTGTTTACTTATAGTGTGAGAGGTTGTAGTTCATGCTAGATATTAAAGCAATTAGAGTGTGTATTTTCAGAATATGTAATTCAATTTTTAATGAATATTCCCTGATTGAATTTAACAAATATTACAACAGTTAATCCTGAGAAAAAATGCTCTAACGTATGACCACAAAGACCTGGTCAAATGAATTTTTAACTCAGTTATTCTAGCATTTGAATCTAAGAATGAAATTGATTTTAAGCTTGACATTGAAATAATATTTTCAGTACATTTAAATGCCATTTCTTTAAAATGCGTCTATTATGGTTTTATTATCATAAGCCCAAACTCAATCATGTAATGGTGATTCATTAACACAAAACGTAGTATATTAAAGAGAGCATAACCGATCAATTTTTAGTTTAAATTTTAGAATTCCAGTTTGAAATTATTTGTACGTGACAGTTGTGCAGTGAGATGTAATTTATGTCTTGTTTAGAGCATGGGGAGTGTGAGGAGGTTTGGGGTTTTTTTGTTTGTTTTGGTTTTTTAACAGACTAAAATTTGCAAAAATTCATTAAGTCCCCCTAACACCACTTCAATGTGGGAAAAATGTTTTGGTTAAATAAAATCTTTTGATCAAAATCTTTTGATAAAAAATAGTTAATGAAAAAGCAAAGAAAATCTGAAGAAAAGGATAGAGGGGATTATACTCCCATCATAAAACGAAGCAAATATTTGCCAGTGCCCCATCAAGCCTTCCATCTACAGAGCCCCATCTATTTCCATCTATACTTTTTTCTGGAAAATGTGAGATCTTTCGGGGAATACTTATATGGGAGTATAAAAGGAAAGATTTTAGACGGATAGAGACATTTTGAGTCTCCATAAAAATCAATAATTTCAAGAAAAAGAGAATTAAGAGACACCAAATACACTGCAGTATCAGTTCTTGGACTTGAAAGTCAATCCCTCCCTCCTAAATTTCTCCAGTCTTCTGCAATGCACCATAATCTGGTCATCTTTACATAGTTTTATGTAAACCCCATAGTTTAATTTCTCACCTCGGTTAATAAGGGAAAGATAAAGTCTCTAACAAATAAAATACCTTGGTAATATGACTTCATTATGTTCCTGTAGTTGTTCAGCCCTCTGACCTTCAACTGACTTCACTAGGATCTGCAAAAATGTAACTCTAGGAATGCTCCTTAATCAAGTTCATTAATCATTGGTATGATTTGCAAGTTCTTACAAATCCTGTTGACAATGAAACAATGCAACTGCCAGAAGCTTAAGACTGTTTCTAGCTGTTAATAGCAACCAGTGTATGTCATAAAATAAATGTCCAACAGCCAGGGTGTTCTGCGTTTTCTCTTTTTGAGCATTATTTGATTAATGTTAGTACACTCAGCTTGTACCAAAAAAGATTTATTGATGGAAAGACAACTAACAGGCACAATCCTACAATTTCATGTACCTCATGAATAGCAATAAAACAATAACAGACTTTGCAGATTCTGAAGTCCACGTGAGTAGTTATGAGGTTCAGGAAGTTTATAGTAGGCCCTACAGTAATTCCAGGTGTTGGATCTCAGAGGTAATGATAAGATTGTAAAGGGTTTAAAAAATACTTGCAAAAGAAATTTATACAATAGATTCAGAGATTTTTAAACCCCCAAAAGACCCTGATGACCTAGTTTGACCTGCTGCAAAATAAAGGCTTTAGAATCGTGTGCAAGTAAAACATTCTTTAGAATGCTATCCAATTTGGATTTAAAGTCTCAATGTAAGTCTAACAGAATCATAGAATAGTTTGGGTTGGAAGGGACCTTTATAGGGACATCTTCAACTAGAACGTGTCTTAGCACGGTGTTGTCATTAAAAAGTGTCTCTTTTTCTAGTTTGAACTGGTCTGGTCTTGCTTTTGTATTTTTATTTTGATTATAGGCTGTGATGAAGTTATTTGTTGATTTGTTGCTTGACAAATTAAACAGATTGAATTTCTTTGTTCCTTTACTAGCAAGGAGATTGATGGACCTCAACTCTGGTTCTTTTTATAAGCCCTTTAAATTTGGACATGGTAGTTTTAAAACATGGAAATCAAAATTAGGTATGGGACAGTACTTATGGCCCACTTTGTATGCAAAGGCATTAATACCTCTCTGTATGAATAAGCAAAATACAAAAATGAACTTCCTAATCACATTTGGAATGCAGAAAGTATTTGTGTGTGTGTATAATATGTATTTTTAATATAGTATAGATTTTTGGGTTATGATCCGTTGGTCTGATATCCACGCACTATGGCTGGTGTGTCAACAGCTCCTGAATTAGAAAGAATGTGGTTTTGTACATGAAGAGCAGGAATAGTTTTCCTTTTTTAATTCTGCAGACTTCTTTTCAACGGAAATTTCAGTTTAATTATCCACAGCACATGCATACATTGATAGCTATTTGGAGGTGGTCCAATTAATTTTTCAGCGTTTGGAGATTTTACGGGTTTTTAAAACATTTTTAACAAACTGAAAATGTCTAATTGATATTTTTTCAGAAAGCAAGCTTTTTCTTTTATGTCAAAGTTGAAAGGAAGACTTCTCAATTTTTACTTGTTCTTTAAATAAGAAATCCCTTTTCCTGATTTTTAAGACACACAGTGTGGGCTTTTGTTAATTTGTGATGGGGGATTGCATAAATGTTGTCATTCCCTGGTGTCATCAAATCTTGTGGAATATGAAATCATGGTAGGACAGCTATAATCAGAAATGATTACATGCATTTCAAAACATCTTCCCCATGCGAAGCGCCAGAGAGTGCGAGCCAGCAGCCTAAATATGGGTGTATACTGTCACTGTAAGTGCCCTAAAATACTGAAGATATAGGGCTGTCAGCCCTATGACATCAAACCTGCGGATCTCTGCCCTTCTGAAATAGCAACTAAGGGCAAGTAGGATCCCCTTCAGCATGAGAAATAGCACTAAATATCTTTATATAAAATTAAATCTCTCCCTGGATATTTTGGTAAGTAAAATAGGGTGATGGTCATTGTCTTTTTAATCTAAGATTGAGCCTTGAGATCAGTACTCCAGGTCTTTGCTATTCTTATCCTACAGTTCTGCCTGAATTGGAGCACTCGTGACTCTTTCTCTTTAGAAGCCTTTGCCCCATGGTATCTAAAGACCGAACAGTCTCTTTTATCACAGTAGAAAAGCAGACAAATCTCTGTGTATGTGTAAGGCCTTGCTGTCCCCTGCTGGTAACTAAAGTAAGCTTTAATTTTTTGAAACGCCTTTTACAGAGTCTTGTCTGAGCCCTTTCCTGCAAACTACTGTTCTTTTCGTCCCTTTAAAACTTAAAGTTTTTGTTTGTTTGTTTGTTTTATTTTTGTGCCTGTGCTTGAGTGGTTTGGGTCCTTGAGGCAGAGTCCCCAAAGCCAGTGGTGCTGCCAGTGCCTGCTGCTGTATGTAACTGGGTAAACAGGGCTGAAACCAGGTTTTATTTCTGGATGATCTATTCTTCATAAAGAGTGAGATTAATGAATTATTAAACTTGTTTCCCAAGGAAATGAAGCCTAATTATCATGTTGTCTTCTGTCTGCCTGGCCGCCTTGCCCAGTAACTCTTTAAGCTTTCAGATGATTGTAAGTGAACATGACGGAGGGTGCAGGTATGGTCCTTCTGGCTTTATGAAACTGGTGACTGGGTAGAGGAGGCTGAGTTTGATACACTGCTGACAAACATCACCTGATGTCTCTGAACCATGTGCTGTTTCTGCTCTTCCTTGCCTTGCCATAGGTCTACAGGCAATGGGAAGGGAGAAGGCATGAAATGTAAGGGTTGTGGGTGTAAGAAATGGAGTTTTATATAAGGGTGATGTGGTAGGGGACAGCAGGGCAAGACTTTGTGATATTGAGAGTAAAAAACACAATTTTCCACAGAGAAAACAGGCTTCGCTCGTTTCCAGTGTTCTCACCTCAACTTGTTAAAGAGATGCAGTCTCAAATGCCATAGCTAGATTTTTACCTCTCAGTCTAAGGAGGAGATGTCTTTGAGAAGAAAAAGGGGTTTGTGTACCAGACTTGGTCAGGATGGGAAGTTCAGGAGTGGCAAGGAGGAGACTACAGCAGGCTGACTCAGGCATGCATTAATAGGTGGGCATGTTGGCAGATACTTTCCGTGCAAGTCACCATGTTCTGTTTTTTTGAGATGGCCCTTAAAACCGGCGGTTGTGGAAATATCGCATCTATACATCTATATATAGATGAAGTGGCCTAAATGTGGGCCAGAGTGCTATCTCCATCCTCCTCCCACAAGTCAGACAAACTAAAAAAAGCACGCAAGGCCATCACGTCCACCCCCACGCTGAGTAGCATTTAGTCTTCTGTGGGTAGAAATGCAGGGCATCACATCATCAGGACCTCAAAAACCAAATACCCCAAATTAAGAAAAAGGCAAGAGGGGAGAATGGGAAGTGGGGGCAAAGAGTCTGGCTTAAGAAACAAAACAAAACAAAAAAACCCACGTCAGTAACAACTTCACTACAGAAGAACTGAAACTACTGCTTTTACAGAAGAATGTACACTAGCCAGACAGACACCTCTTAGTCACAAGATAAGTAGCATCTGGAGTGAGGGAGACCTGAGATATGTTTCCTGTGTTCTGCATGAGCCTCCATACATCCCAACTTAGCTTGTAAATCACTGGTTATTTTCAAGAGACAGAGGAAATGTTGCAGTGATGAAGAAAATAGATTTATTTTTTCTTCTTCTTCTTTCCTTTCCAACCTTGTCCTAAGAAAATTTCCTGAGAACCCTTTTGAAACATTTTTTCTATATTTTTCTTTAGAAAATCTGGGGGTTCACTCAGGATTTTCCCATCAAAAAGCTTTTGTTGAAAAATCCTGGCCAGATTTAATCACCTGACATACAGAAACAACGATTTGCAGGCTATTAATTTTATGTGATTGCAAGATTTGACCTTCAAAGGATCTTGCATACAAAGCTGAGGAATGAAGTACAAATAAGTTGAGAGCAAAAATGTCCACTGTTACAGGTGCATCTGATAAAAGCCTCCTCCAGCTTTGTGTCTCTGCCACCTTTCTATGCTCCATTTTGCAGATGGTTTGTGTATGGCAGTTTACAGCTTCCTTAGCCAGTCCACTGAGGCATTATTCTGCCTGTATTGTAGCAAAAAAAAAAAAAAAAGGGCACAACAAAAGGATCAACTTTGTGATCGTACCCTTACCCGTAATCCTATAACAGGGAACACAAATGAAGGAAATGGAGTTTTCACCTTCATCTTCTTGCATAAATCTAAACTGATTTCTAAGATGGTTTCAGAATAAATGGATATTTCTGTTGCATTTCCATTATGTTGTTCTTAAGCAGTCATGACCATGTTTTCTCATAATGTTCCTTCTCTTCCTCAGACTTCTTCACAGTGGGGCACTTGACTTTCTGCTCACCAGCTGTGAGGTGAGCACATGTTTAAATACTTTCTGAATTGGCCTTCTTGCTTGGGGAGATGACATGTGATGTGGTCTATTACAAGTATACAGCATAAAATGATAAATAGGAGCTTAGTGTGTTAAGGTTAAAGGAACTGTTTAAAAAACCTTCCTTTAATTAGCTCAATATATCTTTCCTTTCTGCTGCTTCTCTTGTCATGAGTTACGACTTATTTAATATAACATCAAGGCAGGGGCTACAGCTACCATAAATGATGAATATTTGCAAAGATTATTTGACAGGTTACAATCAACATTGCCTTACAGACTATGCATGAGAAAGTTTGGAAAACAAATGTCCCAGGTACATAAGCGCCTACTTAGTGCAAAGATGTCTTACTCACATTAACAGGCTGTGACACTTGCTGGTAACACAGTAGTATGCGCTTTTAAAGGGTAGTTTTTAAAAATGAAGAAAATAGTAAAAAGTACATATCTGATTATTCTGTTAGAAACTAGTATCCATCAGACTACTGCTTCAGGAGAAAGTATTTTTACTCCTCTAATCACCAGGTGGACACTCCTGTGTGATCTTTTTTTAATGTGAGTCTGAGGTGGAGAGGTAACACAGGCACTCGGGTGGGGAGACTAGAAAGCGTGACAGGAAGATATCGAAACAGAGTGTTCTTGAGAGGGTGTAAGAGCCTTTGTTTACATTTTCTATTGCTTTATATTTTAGCCTTATGCTTTCTCTTCAGCTTGATGGAAACATCTTGTCTTTTGGCATTTTCATATTTCATTGCCAACCTTAATCTATAGGTGTAATACATAATCCCAATGCTTTTCCCCTTGGGATTCAGCTGGAAACTAGAAAGCAGGATGCTGAAGGAGAACGAGACCTCACAGAGCCAAGAGCCCTTGCTTCAAATTGCCTCATTCATGCCTAATTCCTGTGCCAGTTTTTAATCTTTTTTACACTAAACTGATGCTCGTAGTTAGTGAACAAAAGAAGAGCACGTATGAGCTCGAGCTGGAATGTGGCAAGCATTGAAGCAATAGTTTGAAGAAACCCAGAGCTTCCTTGTACACACAATAAACAACCTGTTAACTACCATTTTCAAACAAGAGAAGTTCTCCTTCCTGCTCTGTGTTTTCAAATCAAAGCTGTAAGAGACAAATTTGTACCTAAACTTCAACACTCTGAGATGCACCTAAACCAAAGCACAAAGTCTAAACAGATGGTACGTCTTGTTTAAGAGCAGAAACCTCATTTCCTGTAGTGATGTGGAAAGAAGAATGAAGATGGCCATGGGAGAAGCAGGTCAAAAGCAGATCAAAAACAGTACTGTTTGTTATACTTTGGTGTCTCTAAAAAGATTCAAAACCAGAAGAGTACAGAGGGACTAATTAGTTACTGGCCCAGCCAAGTCATCTGAAATAAATGCTTTTTCAGTCTGATGTCTCCAATCCACTTAGCAGTATCTGGATTTCTGTGTTTTTCTTTCCAAAAGCTCATCTTCACCATGGCAGCTCAGTTACACGCCTATTTGCCTTCCAGAGTTTTCCGTGTCTTCCTCTAATCTTAACATCATAAGAGTAGAAGCTGTTGTCTGCCCTGCGTCACCTCTCCGAACCTCTTAGTGGCTGCCTTCTCTTTGCATATCTGTGAGACAACGGGGACAACCTGTGCTCCTCCATGTCTGTCCCTGCTTGTGTGGCTGATGCCCGCGTGCTCTCAGCAGCCTCCTGAGCTTGCACAGGCAGGGATGCAGTTACAGGAGCTCTCAGTCAGTCCTACCTGACAGATCTACCCTGGTGGCTTCTCCCATGGCTGTGCTTCAAAAGAGGCTTGATTTTGTTTGCAGAGCCCAGAGTTGGAAACACTGTCACTGGTCTGTCAGCCTCAATGGAGGCAGAAAATTCCCTTCTCTGTGTCCTTTTGCTTCCCAGCTTTGACAAGATTTGAGTACATGTGTAACTCCAGACTGAGAAGATTCAACAGGTGAGTTCTTACATAGATATATGAAGTGATTTTCTAATAGTGTTGGAACACTGATATCCAGCTTCCACTGAAACACATTTGAAATTTACTTGAAATATTCCATAACACAGAGACCCCTAAATCCATAAAGTATTCTAATTCCTAGGAGAATGAAGATGGTTCTGAACATAGCTCAAAACTCTAATCAGAGCAAATGCTAGTTATTCTAATTTCATTTTTAAAATAGTCATTCACGGTGTTAATGCCAACAGCTCTATCTAAAAAGCTGCCACAAGGTGGTACCACAGCATTTTGTTAGATGTTGAAATTACCGCATCAAAACAGCTATTTCCTTAATATAGGTGTAATGTAAAATAGATGTGGATACAAAACATGCCTTTATTTTAAGATAATGCCCCTTAGTGCTGCAGAAGTACTCTCGGCAGAACTTTGAATTGCTCCTATAAATGGGTTAGCAGTTGGGTCAGTCTGTCTGCCCACACTGATTCAAGAGGAGACTGACATTTGCAATGTGCTTTCCTGCCATAATTACTCAAGATAGATTGCTTAGGCGCTGAAAGTTAAGCAGATTAAATATTTTCCTAAATTACTGCCTAAATAAGAAAATTAATCTTGAAGTCTGTTTTGATTCATCACCTTCCTTCCCACATATGCTAGCCACTGTAACATTTTCCGGTTCTTTGGTAAGGACAGTTGTGCCTGAATTGTATAAAGACATTTCCCAGAAAATGCCAGGATACTTAGGAGTCGAGGGAACAAGAAACCTGGGCAGTTTTGCTGTATGGGAATTGAGCACCAATTTTGTGTTCAGCGTCTGCTGTAGTGGTGGGGTGAATGTCCAGCTGAAGTGAATGGCCAGAAAATAATTATTTAGTGGTGAAGCCTATCTGCTGTGGCAATGAGGATTTCTTCTGTGGTCCATTACCTATTTATTACTCCAGTGAGTATCCCATCTCATGGGAATTGTGTCCTTTCCCTCGGGATAAACACGGAAAAATTCCTAATAAATCCTCAATCTGAATTGTGCGGTGTAATCCCATCGCTCTGGTTCCTTGACTCACACTCCATGTCTTCTGTTTTTATGCTGCTTTAACACACATGGTTCGCATCTCCTTGGCTGAGACACTGTATTTATGCTCATCTCTTTAATGTTTTGTCATAAATCAAACATCTGTTGCCCTAATTTCCTAGTCACTGAATTCCTGACAATTCTCTAATATCTTTCAGCTAAATTTCAAAATGCCAACGTATGAAAATTTTGGAGAGGGACAGTTCTCTGCCCTGTGAATAGTAATAATATTTTGAAAAAGAAATGAGCCCTAAATAGTTCCAGCTGTAACATTCGAGGTGTGTATTGAATTCTAGGACTGTGTTTGCACCTGTACATTCAGTTCCATCTGTACTGCTTTCAATCCTTGAAGTGAAGCTCAGTGGAGCGGGTTGTCCTTAATGCAAGGCCATGCTCCGGGAATTCGATTTCTATACTCCCCAATGTAGCTAAAGCCTAAAGGGGCACTGCATAAATATTATCTGTTGGTTCAGATCTTTGAAATGTGTTTTTGATAAGGATTAATACATACATCTATAAATAAGCAAACTCTCATATCAAGGTGCACAACGTCTGTCAACAATATTGCTAGATACCACCTGCCCAATGGGCTGCATTTCAAACTGTCTTCCCTTAAATATATTAAGATTAACCTTTATGAAGCTGAATCTCATTATTTTTTTTTCTGTCATTATTCTGCTGCCTCTGTGCAGTTTCTCTGCAATTACATTTTACTACCTCTCTTTTTAATGCCTGCAGATTTCATTTGCATATGAATTACCCTTGCTTTTATATAATATAAGAACTTAAAGGAGATCTCTAATGGGCTGTAATTCCTTTTGTCATTTCTTTTTTTTCTTATGGGCTGCCAAGAAAAGATAAATTCCTGGGATCATTTTAAATACATGAAAATGAAAAATAACACCAAAATAATATTGAAATTTCTTACAAAAGTAGGTCGTGAGATATAATTTTCTTAAAAAATAAAACCAGATAATTTTGTGGCATAGACTGCAATACTACTGTAAGCACTTTGGTAAGCAACAACTCATAGAAATTGTCTGATGGACCTTGATTACCAATGCATAAAAACCTGTTTTCACAGAGGACAGTGAAGTGTGAATTAATTCATATTTCTGCCCAAAACAAACAATGAACCCATTTGTTTAAGAAAGAAACAAAAGGTTTTATCTTCAAAATTATTAAATCCATAGATAGTGTTGACCCAAAACTGCATTTTTAGGGTATAAAGTACTTAATGGTGGTAGGCATCTTTTTTTATTAATTCATTTCACAGAGACCTGTGGAGATTTTTAGGGGACCAGATGAACATTTTTTAAAACTGGAATCCTCTGTTTGTGTCCCCCTTTACCATTCCTCCAATTCTAATTTCAGTTCAGAATACAGACTTATTACTTAGTCATGTGTGGAAAAAAGGTGTTAGTCCTAATAAAAATGTTAGGAAAAACTTGGAGAGTTGCTATTAAAAAATGACTGCAACCGGCAAGCGTATTTTTAAAATAGCCAATTCTCCTGTTTTAAAATTTATGCAAAAATGCAATTCTGCTAAGAAACCCAACATATTCCTGGCAACAGAATTCAGCTCCAATGTGGTATTCATTGTCACTGCAGCGAGATCTACATGAAGTGTGAGAATAACTCAAAAATGGCATAAATATCAGCAAGTATGAAGTGTGATACAAGAACAGTTCATTGTAATAATTCCTGTCTTGGAATATAGAGTTGCCAATACCGACTCACTATCAACAGTGAAAAACATTTGAGACTGTAAAAGGTGTCAGTATTAATGAGTCTGTCTAGTCTGGAATATGTTGTACTTACCATTTGACATGGTATCATGTCGCAAACTCCCCCTTTATGCCACTTAACAAGCCACGTTTTTATTTTATTCCCCTAAAAGGCTCTGGTAAGAAATTCAATAAATTCAATTTCTGGTAAGAAATTCAATAAATAAAAGAGCTTTTCACTACTGCTATTTTATCTCATTACAACAGGCAAAATGATTGCATTTAGATCAAAATCCAGTCCATTTGTTCTGGAAATTAAATTCAAATCAATTTGAAACTATTCATATTGTATAGTTGCTGATGGTGCTTCAAGACAAGTGACAGCACTGTACAAATTTAGAATGCACTTGAAGAAAGAGAAGTCCCTTCATGGTGAGGACCTTGGTAAAAGACCAGGTAAGACAGAGCATAGAACTTAGAAAAATCTCAGCAGTACAAGCAGTGGTGTCATAGTGTCAGCCCATGGCTTTATATCTGATATCTCCTAGCTTATGTAGTGTCATTTTACAGTGTCAAGAGCATTTCAGAGGTTTTCTGTTGTCAGCCCATCCAGCCTGAATTTGCCTATGCACCTTCTCTGTTGAATATAATGTTTTAAATAGCAAACTAGTTCAGCCTTTCAAAGGAGCTTCCCCTAATATATTATGTGAACTTTCTTGAATCTGCGACATTTATACTTCTTTACATCCTTTCTCTTATCTATTTAGAAGCAAATGCCCCTTGAGCCTTGGATGCTGGATATTTGCTTAGGTTAGTGTCAGAAATACCTATAACTAGATCAGAACTATTAATAACATCATTTATGTGTGGTGGTAGTGTAGAGATTAGAGACTCTGTAGCCTGTAGTTAACACAGTACAGTTATTCTATATTTCAGAGGGAGAAAAAGGCATTACATTTTTAATGAGAGTGGTTTCACCACTGGAATTTGGTGAAGAATTGAAAGGTGAATACAGTGCAGCTCACTGAAGAAGCTTCAACCTAGGAACGATTGACCAGTGTGGGAGACTGAGCTGGGTAATTTCTCATTATCCTGCCTTGCAATGTTCTCCGTGCGTACCAACACAGATAAGAATAATGTCGTGGGTTTGGCCAAATTGGCCAATGGCCGGTGACAGATGGTCTCCCCCCACCTCTTGCACACGGAGAGGAGGAGGAGAGATAAAAGAAATTTATGAGTTTAGAAGAAACTAAATTACTTTAATGAAATATTAATAATAAAATAAAAAGGGAATAATGAAATAGATACAGTATATACAAAACCATATTAAGCTCCCAGGGTGATGTCACCGGCAGGCACTGGGGAAGTCCCAGACAGGACTCAGCGAGGGGTGCGAACTGCATTCAAGAGCTGGAGTCAGGAACACACGGATAGGGATCAAAGGCAGATAAACAGACAGGGTCCTCCTTGGACGTCAGCCATTGAAGGAAGAGAACTGACCCTTTGATCCCTCAGCTTTTATACTGAGCATGGGGCAGATGGGATGGAATACCCCTGTTGGTCAATTTTGGGTCACCTGTCGTGTCTGCTCCTCCCTGCCAATGGGACCACTCTACACTTTTCTGCTTCTGACCCTCCAACGGGGCAAATAAAATTAGCTGACCTTGGTTGTTAGTAACAAGCAAGAGCCTTTCTGCAGACCATTGCTTGGCACTAATTGTTAACGTTGGTCTTATGACTCTGAGAACAAACGCCTTTTGGCACAATATGCTGTTAATTTCAGAGAGTTAGAAGAGGCCTAGCTGAGAAGTAAAATTACTGAACAGAAAGTTGGTTCTGTTTTACCTCAAACCGGGACAAATAAGAAGGTTTTTATCCAAAATATTACATCATACATCTTCCTGATTCTTCTCTTCCTGCCCTCTTCTCTTTGCTAAAACATGATATTTAGAGGACAGCATAGTACATTTGAAATTATTCAAGAAACACAACTTATTTAAGGATGGGGGTGGGGGGGGTGTTCCTTTCTTTTCTGGTTTATGAGCCTTTAAATTATAACCACTGTATTAGAAAAAAATAGTTTCCCTAAGGTTTTTACTGAGTACCTGCTTTTGTTTGCATCTCCAGGACTGTTATGCATAGTAGGGAAACTATTCATAGAACTAAAAATAAGCTACATGCAAACCTAAATGGAAACAGATATGGATTGAGAGACAAATCCACTTCTACTCATTTTATATGCAAATAACTAAACCCATGTTATATAGAAAAAAAAATACAATGCAATGTCTCATTTAAGACAGAGAAATGATAACATGGCAGCTAGAAAACATAACAACCATGTAAGAAAAAAAGGCAGGGAATCATTTGCTCTAGTATCATCTCATTTTTCTCACTAAAGATCAAAGCATCCAGGGCCTCCTCTGAAACATGGAAGAATACATCGAGTCTAATTACCAAGGCCTAGTATTATAGCTGTTGAAAAGCTGGGAAAAAATGGAAAAGAAACTTTTCTGTGAGGTGTTTTCTCTCAAAATGAACAGCTTAAGAATAGTTAAAGTAGAGCTTTTAGTGATAATTTTAGCATCACTTGTCAGTTCTTCAAAATACTTTCTGCTACTAAATGAGTATTTCAAATTAAGTTATTTCAAAATGACAATATCAAATGATTACAGTTCCTAGGCAGTGCAGAGACAGCATATCATGCTGTATTTACTGTGTGAAGGTGAATATGTGTGGGGATCTCATTTTCGTTACTGAATTTAATTTTTCCTTAACAAACATGGGCTGCTTCTTGAGCTGCATGAGACCTTTAGCCTGTGTCAACAAACGTGACAATGCCTCTTTTCATGGGTTTTTCCCCTTGTTTTTCGGTATACCAAAAGGCAGAAAGCACGCTTCATTTTTCACATCGATAACGTGCTTTAAAGTTCCACCAGCAATACAAAGTGTAATTGTGATTCAGAAATAAAGATGTTATACTGATTTCATTCATTTAATCTACCTGCCCATACCTTGCAGGAGCCAGATTTTATCTGGTAGGTTTCCCTTTCTTAGACATAGCAGTAAAGTCCAGATGTATGTAGCAGGCAGTCTTCCCCAAAATTCAGGGAGTCTTTCTGGTAAAACCATCTATTTTTGGCCTGTAGTCTTCAGAACTTCTGCATATTTTATTTTCTAGTTCAGATAGTGCATTGTGTTATCTTGCATCTGATTTAACACCCACAGAGGTGAGCAGGGGCCCTTCTGTTGCCTCATGTGCCTTCATTCACATGATTCCACGCAGGCTGGACCATTACAAAGATGCGCGGTATAGAGGGAAGATAAAAAATCAAAAACGTAACGATCCAGCTCTGATGTGCTCATGTGGGGAAGTTGTCAAAATGAACGTTTTCTGCTGCTGCTCGCTGGAATAGTTTGACCACACTGGTTTCATTCATGTTTGCGTAAATTGCAGCAATTGTTAAAGCTGTAACTGCCTCTTTCTATGATTTAATTTCACTTCAAAACCTGTATCCTCTAAAACAGCTGAACTGGGTCAATGTTGTGGTTTAATCCCAGCCAGCAACTAGGACCATGCAGCCATTCATTCACTCCTCCCCCCTGCAGTGGGATAGGGAGAAGAGGGAGAAAGATTTAAAAAAACTCATGGGATGAGATAAAGACAGTTTAATAGAACAGTAATGGAAGAGAAAATAATAATAATGATGGTACAAGAGTATACAAGATGAGTGATGTGATGCGATTGCTCACCATCCAGTGATTGTTGCCCAGCCCAAGCAGCAATTGCAGATTCCTGCCCCCCTGACCAGTCTCCATGTACATACTGAGCATGACGTCTGTGGTATGGAATACTCCTTTGGTCACGTTGCTCTGTCTGTGCTCCCTCTCAGCTTCTATGGGAAGCTGAAGAAGTCCTTGACTTCATATCAGCATTACTTAGCAACAACTAAAACAACATGTTACCAACATTATTCTTATACTAAATCCGAAACACAGCAGCTACCAGAAAGAAAATTAACTCTATCCCGACTGAAACCAGGACAGTCAAGAAAGGAATCTCCCATAGACATCTCATCAAGAGGGTGATCTTATATAGAGAAAATAAGGCTAAACCGAGATGAATATGAGACTTACGTTTCAGGGTACATGAGCAAAGCTGTTACTCAGTATGGGTTAACGGGTGCAAAACTCTTCTCAAACTGTGTAGGTTCTTAGCGTAATGATTGTCTTATTTAGCAGCAGACAGTGCTTGAGGGATTCTGTATTCTGAACGTTTTTGTTTGGATCAAGATCAAAACAGAAGCCTGGGAGGTTCTTGTGCAAAGCCTGTGATTATATATGTTTGTTCAAGTACGTTTCTGCATTACAGTGTTAGCAGAGAATTTTCTGACAAAACAGAAAATGCGGAGTCTTTATCTCTGTTATCGCCACCATTTACAGAAGCGTGCTGAATTTAACTAACCTTTGACAAGACATAGATAGGAGTCTCACAAAGTCCTGGCTGCCACTGGAAATATACCTGGCTGCCTATAATTTGGGATCCTGTGCTTCCGAGCAATGCTGACGTCAGTTCTGTGCTGAGGACTAATTACGCATTTATTATATTTATGTCTATGCTTATTATTTTTTTATATATATATATTATATAACCATATATAAAATACATAAATATAATATATATGCCTTTGATTTTAATTCTGGGACAGTCCTCTCATGATGCCAGCGTGATGCGTCTGAAGGAGTCTATGAGTCTAGATTTTGCCGGAGCTTTAGGATTGGCACTGCGTGCAGGAATTGAGTTTTTTGTTTTTGTTTTTTTTTTGGTTAAGAAATGTGGCATACACTTTGCTTTTATTTCTCCTATTTCTATTTGGCAAGATTTTTTTGTAGATCTACCTTTTGTGCCAAAAAAGATTGAGTTGTTTTAAAAAAAAAATAGATCATAATTGGGATTTTTGCCTGGTTTGGACTTGTAAGCAGAGGGGAGAAAAAACCACAAATAGCCACCTTTTATTTTTCAGTGAAAGCAAGTGTGAGGCTTGGAGTGCAAACAGAGCTTCTAATGCAACTTTTTACAAGTGCTTTCTACTTAGCTACAACAGTGTTTTCTTCCTCTCTTTATTATGGGCTAGAAAAAACCCCCACACCAAAACCTCCCTAAAAACTTCACTATAACTTCCGTAAGATAAATATTGTACGTATAATATTCAGTATTAAAAACACTATAGTCTTCTTTTCTTTTCCCACTGTAACCCAGAGCTTTTATTAGGATAAATAATGTGTTAGCGCTTGAGGTTCCACAGGAATAGGTGATGTACAAACTTGTAAGAATAGTTGTGACTCCTCTCCACAGAACTTATACCCAGGTTTTTCAAACTTTAATGGCTTTGACAATGAAGACATTAGTCCGATATTAAGTGGCTTTGCTCTGAAGGATTGCTTGGAAGTCTGAACACAGATCCTGCCTTCCTGGAGTGTCTTCAAGCTCTCCAAATATTAAAGGGCCTAAATATATTGCATTTTGATGGAAGATGGAGGTAAATTCTCAATTTCATAACTGCTGCACAACAGGTTATACAATTGGGCCAAGCTTATGCTGGAAGCACTTGGTAAAGCTCTGGGATTTTGGCAAAGTTCAGTCTAAATCTTCTAAATCACCCTTCAGTGCCTGGCCTTTTCCTATATCAAATTTTCAGAGCTCAGATGTCAGGCTGTGACCTTTTTTTTTTTTTTTTTTTGCTGTAGAAGTATGAAATATCATATTAGGCCTAAAAAATAAAGAGAAATAAAGACTACTGGCTCCCACCTTTCACATCTGGGTGTTTTCAAATACTTTCTGAAATGGATCTTTAATGATGCTTTAATAATAAGTTATAATATAGACGTTTTCAGAAATTTGATTGTTAAACTTCAATACGCTGTAGATTCTTTTGTTTCATCGTGTATGATATAGCCAGATAGTGCCGAGGGTTTTAAAAATTAATTTTGAATGTACATCCAATTATCATTGGATAGATATGAATTTATAGTGATAACTTATTTAAACTTTGCGAAGTTTCAACTCATATTTAAGCATCTGAAGCAGATCAATTAATAAAAATGTTGAAAGGCTTGATCAACAACAAAAGTTTGAATTAACTTTGTTAGTTAATTAAAACTAGCATAGTTTTAATTAGGAGATTATGAAAGGATTAGAACTGTTACTTTACACTTGAGTCTGTGATAACTCCTACAAGTGCAATTATTGCACATTTCTGTTAAGACGTTCTAAATTAATTGAAAATGTTTTAAAACCATTCATGATGCCTTAGTATGTAATTACTGAAATGAATGTCAAATGCTAAGATGATAAGAATTATCTACTGTTTTTGACAATAATTATGCTGTTGAGAGAGCATAATTCTCACCACATATACTCTCAACAGAGCAGATTCATAAAGAACCAGCCAGACATCATGCGGACACGATGCTTCCTACTATTGTTTTTACGTAGTTATCAGAATAATAACATGCATTATTTTTATCAAGTTTGACTATTTTGTATATATGTTTAATTTCTCCTTACGCTGTGTTTTCAGTCAGGAACTGGCGATCCCTGGCAGCCATCTTTCTAGCACTTTCTAGCTCTGTTTGTGAAGGGGTAACGTCAGAAGTGTGCAAGTTTTAAAGGAGCACAGAGAGATTGGTGAGATTTCACAATCACGCATCTATTTTCAAGGTACTTTTTTATCTTTAGGTCCCAAATGATTAGTAAAGCAGAATTTTTTGGCTTTCTGCTTGCCCTACAAAGATAGGTGACGTGATCACACTTCTTCCTACATGTGGGAATTTTCTCTTCTGAAAATGAGAATTGGATTTGCAAGAAGGGAAAATGACTGGCTACGTTTTTGAGTAAATGAAGTAATTTCAGCAATCCTGACTGCTGTCTTTACTGTGACTTTAACCAGCAGAAATCCCCTGGTGCAGAAAGGATACCAAGGCTGCGCTGCAGGCGGAAGTTGCAATTTTCCACTGAAATATCATTGCAAAATGAATGGTAGCTGTGGGACTGCAAAACAAACCCACATCCTCCTTGTAGCTCAGCCTCAGTGATTGTGTTCATTTCTCTGTTAACCGCTAGTACTGGGGAAGAAGGCAAAGAAAAAGAAATGCAGACAGCAAGAAGAAAAACTAGGTGACAGAATAGATGATGGGTATCAGAAAATAGACATTTTACCCCCTGCCTGCCTACCTAAGCTATGACAAGACATTAACCTAAGTACATAACCAAAGGCAGCATACTGGGGTTTTCAGACTACTTAATATCTTTTATTGTCTAAATGAATTAGCTTCTTAACAGAGTTTGATAATATAGAGAGGATCTTTTGCATAGAGGATGTGATGGTGTGAAGAAGGCATGAACAGAGTGCCAAACAGGGAGAGGTTCCTGGAGGTTTAGAGCAGCTCAAAAGCTAAAGAATCAAAAGGATCACATTCATATCAAATGAAAGATTCTTCTTTTCTTAGAAAAATCTTATTGCTGCCTCTTGCATTTAGAATTATTTTCCGTAGTGAAGATTCTTCCTGCCCCATATGGTTTAAAAAACTTTTTTCTTCAATAATATGCCACAGCTCCTTCCTTCACCTAAATAAATGCAGTAAATCCTCTAATAGCAATGAATGAGATCAGTGTGAGCATTTGGAGATATCTGATGATTGCACTAGAATCCTATCATATCTTGCTTGTTTGAAAAATAATGCCGTGACTAAATTCTGATTCACATCCATACTTGCTTAAAACTTTCTCTGATGCCTACTTTTCTGTTTATCTGTTTCATTGAAAAATGGTAATGATTATTTCTTCACATTACTTCTTCATGAGTGCATAGGGACAGTATCACTGATACATTCAGTAAAGAAAATGAATTATTATTTGAAAATGTACAAAGAAAGATTTACTCAGGTTTTTTCCAAAATGCCTACGCAACTAATAAATGAGACTTTTCAATAAAAATTTAAGTGAAATAAACACAAAGAAAATTAAAGAGAGTCTTACTGAAGACAGCTGTGTTATGAAACGTTAATTTGCTTTGAATGTCAGGAACATTTGTTATAAAGCAGCTGCCTATTTATTAAATATTATCATATCTACCATATTTCTTGTATTTCTACTTCTCCTGTTTTGAATTGGTATAAAACATATTTAAAAGAGAATTTTAATATTTTTTACAAATTACAAATAAGATGATGATTGCATGAGTAAATATATTCAAGTCTCCTGAAAGGATTTTATTTTTGAGGCCATACTTCTAAAGAAAAATCAATGGCAAACCAGGAACCCAAAACATTCTGCTTGAAAATGTGAAAACACTTTGACAAACAAAACAGGCACTGGAAAAATAATCAATGGCAAGCTTCTTTACTAAAAAGGTATCTCAAACGTCTTAGCATATTCCATCCTTTTTCTTGAATATTTGTCCACCGTTCTTAGAAAGTATCACGTGCATATTGTACTTAAAAACAAGCTGGCAAAGACAATTCTTAGATCTGGTTTGTACAATCACTTTAATAAAATATTATCTGTACTGAGTTGCAATGGCAGACATTTAAAAATTCATAATTCCTCAAGTATTCTCTCACAAAAATGGGAGCCATCTCTTCTGATTTCTGTTCTCTTGCTTCTTTACTAGTTCCTTGTACACTTCTGACCTTAGAAACCTGGGGAAAGAGTCCTTTGCCATGAGACTATAGATTAACCTCTGAGCATCATCGAAGCAGCTGAGGGTGGGCTCAGAGATATTCTGAGAGATGTGGTTTTTGGTATGGAAGTCAATATTAATCTGTAGGAACAAAGGACATAAAACCAATGTCAGTTTGATTGGAAAGCTGAGGTCTGTTCGTGTACAGGACACAGTCATTTGAATTTCCTCCTAGCTACCCTGGCTGATGCAAATAAGCAGGAAGGTCATCCCTTCATTTTCTAGCATACTGAATTCTTAATTTTATTTGACTCTTAAAAAGATGGCATCACTGAAAAAAAAAAAAAAGGGAAAAACCTTCTTCTGAATATCTCATCTTTTTGCCAAACAAAATCCTATGAAGTACTGATTACCAAAGAGTGAATTATAGATGAAGCTACTCAGCATTGTTTAAGGTTTTGGCCCTATGTATTTTGTAAGGATTTTTTGTTTTTAATAATACATTTAATTATTATTATTATTATAATTATTATTATGTCAATCATATGTAAGACATGGGGATATTCAAAGCACGCTCACTAACAAAGGCAAAAAACATCAGTGTAAAAGCTTGTTAGGGAGCAGGCGTGAACAATAATTAATTAGCAATTTGTTCCTTCACAGTAAGCATTTTTAAAATAATGATAAAATTGAATGCTGTGGTGGAAATTTCTGCAAGTTTGCATTTTAATTTTCATCATGTCAAAAATACCTGTACAAAAGAACAAATACAACCATTAACATTCCAATAAACTGATACCTAAAATACAGAGAAGTCTCATTTATAAGGCTCATTGCCTTATAAAAATGGTTAGGGAAAGCAAATTATATCGAACACATATTTCCTTAAATCTTAAGGCCGAAATTTCAGAAGGTGAGAGAAAGCCGTGCCCTGTCTGAAGAATGTATTTAAAATATAAACCATAAGACGCCTTTGTTTGCTTCACAGAGTTCCACACAGTGTTTTCTACCTGGTAAATAATTAACATGAAAATGGAAGTACAGTCACATTGAGTTGCATTTTCTGTCATTTTTGGAAGTTTGGATCTGAACTTTCTACTCGATTCCCATCCTCAGTACCCAAAGTACATGCAAAAAACTATTTACCTCCTTTGGAGCATCAGCTTGTATAAAGTCAGAATAAATCTTTTGGGCTTTTGAGGTGATCTTAGTGGAGGACTTGGTTTTCTTGAAGTCCTCGCAGGCCAGCCAGAACTCCACATTCTCCTCACTGAACTCTGACTTCAAAAATGTCCTAAAAGCTGCCAAGCCGTCTGGGGAAAAAGGTATGAGATGATGGATAGAGGAAAACTGAAAGACCAATGCAGATTATACGTACATGTATACATACACGTGTGTGTATATATATATGAATGCAGTATATATAGTGTAACTTAATGTGCCTGATACTGTTTTGCCTGTCAGCCAGCAGTTAGTCTTAAGAGGCTGTTGTGGGACAAATAAATAGGAGATGAAACTATAACGACGATAAGGTGGCAAAGAGAACTCTTTCAGAGAGTTACTGATTGAGGAATGCTCCCAATACCTGCCTGCTGTGGTTTGGTCTCTCTACAACTGCCACACTAGTCAAAAGTAGATCCTGGAGATTTCGGTCTTCAAGAGGATTTGTAGTGACTAGGAAATTAGGGATTTGAGGCTGACCCCTGGTCTAAGAAGCAAGCAGAAAATGAAGTCATATTGTGGCAGCGGGCTCTTCTCCGAGCTGAGGTTAGCCTGCCTAAATAGTGCTTCCATCTCCTTTCAAGTAACGATTAAGACTCAGATGAAGAGGCAGACTGTTCGTTACTTCTTTGTTCAGCGTTTTTTTGCACTTTTAAGAGAAAAAAATGAAACAAAGCAAGGTTTGGAAAAAATCCTTTTAAAATTAAATTAATCCAAATCACAAGCTCCTAGAAAAGAAAGCTGACAGGACCCAAATTGAGTTGCGTTAGTCAAGTTAATGCTACTCAGAATCAGCGTGGAGCCACGCCAGGGTCCAGGCCAAAAAGTTACTGCAGGAAAATGGGTTTGGGGCAAGGAAATTTTTAAGTTACATGTGGTTGGGGTTTTCAGATCAGTAGTAATGGGATCTCTGGGTGAAGTGACTTTGGATATATTAGAAATAATCTTTTTTTTTGACTGAAAGTCAATGTACAACATGTGTATTTCTTTGTTAACAGGTATACCTAAGAAAAGGTTTGTGGGTTTTTTTATTTAAAAAAATAGGAAAAACAGAACCATTGCATGGAGAGTTTAAAAACTGTTATCTTCATAAAACAAAACTCTTTCAGAGCACTTCCTGCCTTCTTAAATATCCCTTAAGCACTGGCCAGAAGGTAGATGGTGTCTACAGCTTGGAGAAACAGGCCCCCTCTGCCTTCCAGCACGGCAGCTCACACGCCTCCAGCAGTAGCGCTGCTGTGGTTCAAAGCACATGGAGGGCTGAACTGGAGAGCAGTGTGAAAACCTGACAGCTACGTTTGTGAACTGGGTTGACACATGTTTTTTAAAAAAAGAATTTTCACTCTTACCTTTGTTAGCTAGTAGTGTATCCACAGACTCAGACCAGGCCATTGTTTCCCCAGCACTTGACCTGTGGAAACAACATCTATCCCTGAAAATAGCATTGTGATCTTTTGCCTGTGCAGTCTTTGGTAGTTTGTCTATTATTTGGCTATCTCCTTGAGGGAGCAGGGTGAGTAACTCATGTTACCCTATGCACTGAATAACAGAAAGTCAACAAAAAATGTGACACATTTTTTTTAGAGTGTAGAGAACCACAGAGACTCATAAAGTACAGCATTATTTGACATTGTCAACTTGATTATTCATCCAGGAGATAGTAGTAATGCTTGCAATTGGTTGAACTATAATAAAACCGTAGGAGGGATATTAGAGTGCATACTGAATTTCTTCTCGAGTTCAAATGGATTAACTGTTAATTTGTATGACACTTTTTGCTTGGAATGAGTAGAATTATCTGAAACGTTATCATGTTAACAGTGGTAGGATAAATGGGCATTATTTCAGTTTCTCGGTGGTATAAAAAATTGAGTAAATTCATAGTTTTGACTCTTCCTTTGTAACTTGGTGTAGGCTTCTGTTAAAAAATGAGGTATGGAACTAAATGGATGCTTGCTCTTACAAAGCCTGGGTGCTCTGAAGATGTTCAAGCTGGTTCAGAAGCAAGGCTTAGCGTGCAGGCTAACAGAGGACAGTCACACAATCTGACAGGCAAAAGGATGTCATGCTAACTGTGCAGAATATTTTTTTCTTGTAACTTGGGCAGAACGGTCATATTCAATTTAGTCCATGAATACACAGATAAAAGAAACCTTTTATTCCTGAAAAATCATGTTTTGATTAAAATTACCATTGTATGAGTTTTTTAATTTAAACATCCAGCAGAGAAAAAGAACCCCCTTTACCAGCTTTATTGTTATTGCTTGCACTTTTTGTCATGAAACCTTGGAAGAATATGATTTCTTGAAAATGAAATATTTTGCAGAAACATCAGACACCTGTGGAGACGTCAGCACATGCCTACCTGCTTTCCTGCATGCCAGATCTTCTATTTGATTTTCTTAGGCTTTTGGCAGTCAGTCAGTTTGCAGCCTCAGGTATCCCCAAATGAACATTAGTCTCATATCTACTGTTCAGCAATAAGCAGGGATAAATCTGTTTGGTCATCTAGCTCATATTTTGTTTTAGAACAAGGAACATACTTTGCAATAAACCTCAGTTCAGTGGTTTGTAACTGAAATTTTCTTGAAATAGATTTTTAAGGAAAATTTTGAAAAGAAAATTGAAATCTTACAAGTGTCCTCGCAGAAAATTTTTGAGGTAGAAAATTCAAGTGTTAATCAGTTCTTCTTGTAACCTCTAAAGACAGGTAGTAAAAGATTAATAACTTTGTTGAGCTCGTACCCTATTATCTACTCAGAACAGGCTCAGTGGAAGGTTTTATCCCAACGTATTTTAAATTTTAGTAAAATAAATGCATAGTAATTTTTTTTAAACATAAAGGTTTAAAGGGAACAAAGAATGTTTTACTAGAATTTTGTACTTGTGAAAGATCTTGAAATAAAACAAATAGTTCAAAGTGGAAGGCCAGAGCAGAGTAACTGACTGATTTTTTCCCCATTTTGGATACAGATTTTTTTATAAGGAGACAAGGAGCCACATCAGCTCTAGAATACCTGGAATGGTAGGTAATAATTAAATAGATCAGTATCTCACATTGCTTTTGTTGAAGCTGCTACATTTTATACAAATAGTAGAGATGTATTAACCAGACAAAGAGAAAGGAAACCAACTTTCTAATCCTCTAATCCTTTCTGCCACTGTATGTACTAACTTAAAAAATGGGTATTTTAGGAGCTAAAGGGCTCTAGAGTCCGGTAAGTGGACCAAACACTTTGTTCTGTATAAAATATAACAGATTTTCTTAATTTACAAAAAAAAAAAAAAAAAACAACAAAAAAACCCAAAGCAAACGAAAACAAACAACCCACCCTAGAGTTCTGTACAGAAGTATTTGATATTCCTAAGGGGACTCTGGGGGCTCAACTGTAAAAACCGTGCTCTGCAGCATACAGGTTAGTTTGAGAGCTGTGTTCCACAGCCATTTCTCAGCATCACCAGCAATGGTATTTCCTAATTGTAAATTTATAAAGAGATTATATGACAGTGTCACCATATTATGTAGCTGTAGTTACAATTATTACGATAGACTGTGGAATAGACACCTTTAATAAGCAAGCTTTTTTTGTAGCTGTCAGTTTACTTGTATACAAATTTTCAGGTTGTTCAGTAAATATTTACTGCTTTTCTTGTCAAACAAAAAAGCAAAATGAGAGACCAGGTTAAAATAGACGGCATGAACCTAATTCTGCTTCTCTTCCTTATGGGTAATATTATTTGTTTTAATATTTACTTATCAGTCAGAGAATTATCTCGCTGACCTCATGGGATTTACTTGAATGGGATCGGCAAGCAGAATTGACAACAAGGAATCAAAATAATCATATCCACTTTAAAGGGGGAAGGAAAAGAAAAGCTGTCCAGATTATTCAAAAGTTGATCATCGCACCCTATAAGCGTCCTACGATTAAAATAGCCATAAACAACAACTCACTTCATTGGCATTTTTTGTTCCGCTGTCTGACTGTCACAGGCAGGGCAGAATTTCCTTTTTCTGACTGATCTTCAAGCTGAATGTAATGTTATAGCAGGAACAATACAATTAGCATGTGAATAACCAAACAGTACAATGCAAATTGACAAACTGTTTTTAACGTTTCCTTTAAAATTATTTCTTTCAGAAACATGGCTTATTTTTTAACAGTGGCCATTCTAACTTAATCTACCGAAAGTAACATTAATTAAAAACAATTTATATACATATATTTCTCAAAATATATGTATGTTCTGAACAACATCTTAACAGAGAAATCATCGTGTGATTTTTCTCATTGACCATTTGGCTTACTGATTGTGGAAAAGAAAAAAGGAAAACGGGTTCAGTGCACATAATTAGGAAATTCTTCACTACAATTATTTACCCTCATATCGTATCTGCAAAATTTATCCACTACCTTTTACATCTTGAAGGTCTAAGGCCCTTGAGCCATTGTCTCTTTTGTTTGTTCATACAAGGCTTACCCCAATGGGACCAAAGAGTGTTGGGATGGCCACCATTTGCACATTGATGCTGTTACAAATAATGGGATCGTGCAGTATTTAATACTTTCAATTCAGTCATTTTTTTCTACTCTTATTGATATTTCGTTCTATGTGCCATCTTCTAGGAGCATCGCTCTGCCCCCAAAACATTTTCATATAATTTTGTCTTTTGCTCTTAATAATTATTCTTTCCTCCCCAGCTCTTTTCTATGTTCCTTGCTGTCTTTCACTCTCCTGAACAAACAGGCTTACTAACTGGGGTCTTCCTCCCTCCAAATCTTGTCCTGCTGCCTGATCCTTTGCTTACCCTACCCAGCTTCCTGGTTCTCAATGTCTCCACTTGATATAAACAAACTTCCAGTGGTTCAGCAACTGGGAACCAGCTGTCCCAGCCTGCAGAATAAGGGGGTTTTATTTTCTCAGTTGAAATTTTTCACACCAAGTTGAGCAGCCTCAAGAGTTTAGGTCCCATTTGATTTTCCTATATAGTATAGTCACATATAAAGCTGTCTTCTGCCTGACTGAGGACACAGTCTTGCTTATTTTAGCTATGCCTATCTTCTAAGATGAGAAAGGAAAACCCAAGCACCACATGCCACATTTTGACCATAAGCAATGTTAGGGGGTCCTCACCTTTTGTGAATGTGTAAAAGAAGTTTCAAACTATTTGATGAATTTCACATGGGACAAAAAGTAGTGAATCTGATCGACAGTGCTCCAGGAAGTTGAAATCAGATGGGAACCGATATGGAGTTGGATTACTGGGATGGTCAGGAGAATGAAACTGTCTTGCAGGAGAAAAATAAAAGACTTCAGTTTGTCTGTAAAATGAAAGCAAAGAGGAGCTATGATTGCTCTCTGAACACAGAGGGGTAACCCAAAGAGAAAAATGAATTGTTTTAGCTTAAGGATCAATTATTTTAAATTGTTGCCTTTGATAATAGGAAACTAGAAATGATGACCCAAGATACCCCTTTCAGTCCTACACGATTCTAAATAAGATTCCTCGCAGCAAAATACAAATCCTTTCTTCAACTTCTTACCTTTGCATTCACTCATTTCTGAAAGTCATAATAGAAGGAGAGAAATGTGAATTATCATCCCGATTCTCTGCAGTGCTTCTTATTTCCCTTAATCAGTTATTTTTCTTATTTCCACAGAGTACGTACTGTGGACTATAACGTTGTGCCACACGGGACCAGGAGCCTTCCATGCATTGTGTTAGTAAGACTAACTTCAGCATCTCACAGGTGGAAAGAAAAACTGCAGCATCTGCATTTACATTAAATGCTTTGTGACTGATTCAGTCCAAGGTTTGAGCTTTGGTAAAAGAGGATAAACATAAGAAAAAATAAAATAAAATATTGATTTTGTAGAGTTTCTGGCCTGGCAGACTGTAAATAGCTACAACTTGGGATCTTCTAACAGAGAGACTGTCTCTTTCAGTTTGACAATTACTGTTGAAATATCCCTTTTTTTCTTTCTAGAGCTCTGATTTGTGATTGCTGGTCTACTTTTCTCAGGTAGCAAACAGGAGGTTCTGTAAAGCTGTACAGGCATTTCCGTGCATTACTAGGTCTTGGTATTTTTAGGAAGGGACTTTACTTTTGCATACCCTGGGGTCTCACTGAGAAGGAGCAGTTCGAAATAGGTCTTGAATTTTCAGCCAAGTAAAAAAATTCTAGATAAAGACCTGATGCAAATTTTCTCTAGGTTTCTTAGTGTAGCACCAGTAAAGTCAGACCAGTTATGAGGACAGAGATGACACCAAAATAAGCAACACGTGACTCTTGGATGACTCCATTCATTTCTCAATGTTTACCCAGTGTCTAATCCCAATGACTGTACCATTCACCCACCTTAGAATTGTGATTATAAATTGACTAGTTTTATGTTTTTGAAGAGGTAATACAATTCTTGTTATATAATAGTTCCATTAACTCCTGTGAGCCTATTTATGAGAGGAAGGGTTGCAGCATCTGTGCCTACTTTTTTTATAATTATCTGATGATTCGCATCTTTTACTAAAAATAAAGTTCCGAACAGTGCAACAGATGCATTTTTTTTTTTAATTCTATCTAATTGTGTGATATCTGAATGATACAGACATGACCATCTCTTGAAGATTTTCAGTGCTGATGGTGGATATCTTTAAGTCAGTCTTAGCAGCCACAGAAGGATGCTAAAAGCCACAGGTATTCTTGACCAGCACACAGCCTAAGTAGATGGATGCAATCCAATTGCTGCTTGCATTTTATGGGGTACAGACAGCAATTCACAAAACCACAAAGAAGCTATAAGGGCTTTTCACCACTGTGTAACTGCTGTTCAGTCACTGCTTAGCTACGTAAACTGATCGTATTTCAGGTACACAGCAGGTAATAGTGTGGTGTTTTTTATCATTATCCCAGTACAAAAATCACATGTATACTAACCAAAGTTAAGCACAGTCACCTCTTCCCATAAAAAGTAGCTGATAGTATTGTCATATACTTCCTCTGCTTGAAACTTAGTAATTTCTGAGAAGAAAGTCTAACATTTTATTGAAATTTCATAAGGAGAAAAAGTGATCTTATTATTAAAACAAATGCATTGGCTGCTTGTGCAAATGTATTAGCTATTCATAATAAAGAGTATTCAGCAAACAAAAAGAAATATGAATATGTACTAGAGATGAGCTGGAAATTGCACATAGAATTATTTCTAAATGTTTTGGAAACCTGGATCCAGCTGACACTGTTGATGTCTGCAGCCTCATTTCATTAATAACCCACACTGGACTTGCAGAGTAGCTCAGGCCTTATCTGCTCAGCTAATTTCAGTATATTTTAAAAACTTTATCGGTGAGGCCTCTGGCTTAACATTTCTGTAACTCTGCTGACTGTGCTCTTGATTTTTGTTCTGAGTCCTCCGCCTTTGACAGGCCACAGGAGAGCTAGAACTGTAGGAAAGGGCCTGTGGGTCTACTGATTGAACGTTTCCTCCTTTGGCAATATTACGTGCTAAGGACTACTGATTTATTAAATATTTAAATCTCCTGAACTTTTAGGCTTAGTGCTTGACTTCTTACTGATACTCTTCTTTAGCTATCTTTAGGCATTAGTTCCATTGAGTTATCTTCCGTTATGAAAAGCCATTGGCTGTTTAGGGGAATAAGGCATGTGATTTTTTGTTCTTCTGACACACATCTCAGCTACATACTAATCTCAATAGACAGTATAAAATGAGTCTTCATGTTCAAACTATTGGTGTATTAACCTAAGAAATCACTTTCATTTATATATGTTCCTAAAAGGGTTGCCTTGTACTCACCTGAGTGCGACGTGAGAAAAGATCACGCTCTCCAACGGCTGTTTTGGTGTGCTGGTGTTTCCCCTGGATCAGGTTCAGTATGTTATTGCCCTTCAGCATTTGGCCTCTGTTGAATCCATCCCATACTGGGCTTGCTTGGATAGTGTTGTTTTGTATAGTGTAACCTCAGCAGAAAAACGTTAATGTTCTGCTGGTCCAAGCAATTCAAGCAAATGAAGACTTGACTGCATTTCTTGTGTTTGGAGAAGCCAAGATGATTTGAGCACTGCTGGCGTCCTAGTAACATGGAAACCCCTGTCGTACGGGATGCAAATACATTTTAATCACAGCACTATGTAAATGCCTACTTTCCAGTAGCACTGCACAGCATGGCCAACTCACAAAAATATTTTTTTCTGCATAAATAACCCTGTGTGTCTTCAGTATGCCACAGAGTTGTTTTGCATAAGAAAATGAGCTCTTATTTTCCACCCAAGCAAAGTATGCCCTTCAGGTAAAATGTTTTGATTTCAATAACAATTTATCAAAATGTTTTACAGCATTCTGGGCTCCTCATACACAGGATTTCTAAGTACTATACAAACACAAACCTACATTAGAAGAGAATTGGAAACAATTCTCAAGAAAATGTGCAACCTTGGAGAGTCTCATTTAGCGCTAACTAGCAGGCTGTTTGGCGCAGCTCATGTCCTGCGTGAATGCATTGCTATTCACAGAGCATCAGACTTCGCAAAACTTCCTATTTGCACAAGAAGCCTATATAGGACCATATTGTGATCTTGTCCTTGGAGACAGGTATAAACTGCACCAGCACAAGATTATACGAAAGGTAGGTGTTATGCCTCAGAAAGCTCTTGAACCATAATTCCCCGTATCAGTTGTCTCTTGAGTAGTGCCTTGCAGGTGGTCCGTCCCGAGCCAAGCAGCGCTAGGTAGTGAATGAGTGGGAAAAACAACGTACCGATGTTCTTGGTTGCCTCCTTTTGTAAAAGACTATGGGAAGTGTACTTCAGACTTCTCCGGTGTGCCCACACCCAAGTAACGTGGGCAAAGTATGCGTGTGATGTAGGAGAGCTCCTACTGAGTGCCCCACAGGGAAACAGTCCACAGGAGGATTTAATCCTCAGAAGCCTTCTCTTCTTCCTTAAGGAAAAACTGGAGTGGTGTTAAATGCAGAAATTTAACTCAAGTCTGGAAAGTTGTGAAGAAAAAAGAGAGTTTCTGAAGTACAAGCAAATTGCATGCTGAAGAAACAACACTTCAGGGTTGTCCTTATGTTAGGCTTCAGTTTAATCTTCTGTTCTGTTTGAAAACTCTACATTGACTTCCGTAGGATTATATTTCATGCTAGTTAATTTTAGTTACCTTTCATAGAGAAGACAAATATAGAGGCTAGATTGTAAATCTTGGTGTCTAGCTAATCTCTTGTAAGGAGACTTATGAGGAGGTTACGCAAACAGATGCCATTTAGGAGCAGAGAGAGAAAAGCTTTGGTATAAAACCAGAGGGAGCTTTTATGAGACCAGCCCTAAACGATCAGAGTATGAAAAAAGGAAGATGATAACAAGACACTAGTAAGAAAAAAGTAGGAATGGAAGCAAGCTGGATGGTGTATAGAGGAAATATATTTTTACCTTCAGCACAGAGCCACACAGGAGCTGAAAGGGCATTAGATTGAGGCATTTGACTAAAATGCAAAGAACAGAGCAGGATGTGGGACAGGCATCTGAGCAAGGCATAAGTTTATGAGCATACGAATCACTGAAGAGAGAAGATGATTTTATGCAATTTTTATTTCAGTTGAGCTCTTTTGACAGCATGGGTGGAAAGGAGAGGGAACTGCAAAGCAGTAGTTAATTAAGGCAGGGAGAGCAGCTGGGGACAAAAAGGAGAGAAATACGATCCGCCTTTTGTGAGTCACTTACAACTTGTAGCATATAAAGGCACGTAAGAGCCATATTACCGATTGCTTACTTTAGTGCAAGATGGAAATCTATCTTTTTATTTGAGATTCTTTATCTTAGATTTCATTCCTCTTCTTTCTTGTCAGTTCCAAAATTACTCAAGTTGTCTTTTGCACAATTACAAAGCCCAAAAGCAGAAGATATGTCTATATGTGTATTCCTGTCTCCCTCAAGTTAAACAACAACAGCAGATAATTCAAATAATTTAAAGCATCTAATTAGACCTAAGTATTGGAACAGGAGACAAACCTTTGCGCTACACAAGTCAGCAGATTATTTCCCTCGTACTTTGGGCCTGAAGACTTCACGTATGTAAGGAGTAAAGTGAAGTGTTTATGTAGGGTAAATTGTTGTGTTGGTAAGATGAATATTTTCAGAACTCCTATGAATAACATAAAAATCTAAAAAGATGCTACATAAAATAATCCCCAATAAAAATACTTGCCTGATAAGCTTTGTATATGTATTATTTGCACTAGGTCGGGTAAAAAAGAGGATTGATGTAACTATGGCACTGAGTCTGCCAAAACTAGAGAAGCCCATCTACGTTCTCTGGCACTACTCTAAGGTTCATACTATAAATATGTCCGTGCAGGGCCAGCCCTTAGTCGGATCAATCCTGTCTAACTCAATCCTGGAACAGCATCACAAACTTGTTCTCAATCTATGCTTAGTTCTTCTTCCAGAATTACAGTAGAGCACTCATTTTCTCTCACTAAAAGGAGCCTCTTCTAGAAAAAAACCCTTTGCCAGATAATTATGTCATTTTAGTTTATCTTTGTGCCCTTTGCCTTCCTTTCTCTGAATTTATCTTGACTTTCTTCTTACAGTAGTTCCCATGGCATTAGTCTGCTGTAAATTCAGCTACAGTTTACAACTATCTTGGAAAAACATACATGCATAAATAGCTACCAGGAACATCTTAGTTGTTTGTTTTCATTATAAAACTCGTAAGAGGGACTAGCACTGTCAGTACCGCAGCCTGATGGTTTTGAGGAAGGTCTCCCTGGAGATAAGCAAAATTTTCCATGTGTCTGTGAAATGAAACAAAGGGTGCCTGATGACTTATATTTATCATTACAGACACTTTTGACTAACAGCTCTTTTTTTGCTAACAAGAAAAAGTCTTACTCAAGGTACTATATTTGTCATTTGTTTGGATTTTGGAACAGTATTAAATATACACTTTTTTTTCCATTTATTTTATCCATGGCTAGAGTAAAGGTGTGGATTCTCAGCTGGTATGAAGGAAAATCATCACACCAGGGGAGAATCTAGCTGCAAATGTGTAAGTCTTATGCCTGTGTTGCAACGGACCCACTGTTAATGCTCAAGAGGGTCTGTTCTCAAACCTGTTCTCTTTCTCAGTGATACAAACCATAGGAATGTGCATATTTTAAATATGACAACTCTGGCATCCAGACATTGTTGGTGATATTAGAGATTCCTTAATCAGAAATAGGTTTGTTTCTGGCAGAAGTGACTCGTGTTTAAGGGAGAGACAGTCAAAGAGCAAGGGTAAATAACCTATCCAGAAAAATACACTGACTTCAGCAATGAAATTGCGTTAGAAAGTTGCCTTTCACTGCCTTCGCTCATTCATGTGACACCTGTGACAATGACAACAGGAGTGTAACAGTTCTTAAAAAAAAAGGAGGCTGACAAGCTCCAAGCTGCATCTGGAATGCAGAAAGATGACAGCCCCAACCCTACTGAAAACATTTGTTTTATTCATGAATGACTGTGCCCAGGTTCTGACCACTTCGACACTTAGAAATAGTATGTGCCTAGAATTTTGGGTTCAGGGAAAGGTAATGGAATAAACTAGTGAGGATCACACCTACCTTATAGTTAGAAATGTGTTTCTTGGCTATTCCCCAGGTAAAGCTAAGAGCCTGGAGATGGTTCCCAGGTCATTGCAGCTCGGCAGCATTCCCTGGTGAGTTCTGGTCACTGTGCTTCCTTTACAGTAACACTTTGGATTGAAACGGCAATGATTACAGCTAGTATTGAATTTTAAGTGAAGTGAAGCCTTCTTGTTTCACTCATCAATGTACTAGTGACAAAGTGAATTCTGACAACTTTTTAAGTAGATCACTTCAGATTTATTGAAAGTTAGTAAAGCAGACAAGGAAACTCTCAGATCAAGCAGTTCATATATACCCTGAATTAGTAATGAACATAAAGTCCCATCCGCAGGAACTGTACCTCTTCACTTGGACCACTTACTGAAAGGGGAGGAAAGGGAGAAAGCTTAAATTCCATGCAAAGTGACTGAATATACAAGTCATAGTTATGACTAAATCCTGCAGTCACTTGCTAAACTGAACCAACGCTTAAGATTTTAAGAATTGCCCGATGCTTCAAGGTATGTCTCCACAATTCTGAAACAAAAGGACAGGATAATTGTGTATACTGACTATGAAAAGGATACGCGTGACTTTAATAGTAAAGAAATAAAAGGGGAGATTTCTCATTCCTCCTCTATAACCATAGAGTATATTAACGACCAGTAGAACTGAAGGTTATTCTACCTGAGTCCAAGAGCTGTTAATTTTCAGATCCTTTTTCAAAATGAAAGGCAGAAAAAAATCCAGAACACAGTTGAGTATCAAAGTTGGTATACCATGAATATTTACAAATAAAAGTAAAAATATGTATTTTTATATATATATATACACATACACATGACCTGATATTTAATGACACAGATTGTGTTAAAATAGCATTCTTGGCCCTTTGTTGCTGCTTATTTGGTTGCAAAAAATTAGTATGTGATGGCAAAGTTAATTTATACAGCATAACTTAAATACAAAGAACAGACACATGTAATAAGAAAACAGTACAAAATGTACCCCCCAAAATTAAATAGGTATTCTTATATTCCTCTTAAAATATGCAATAGCTAAATTTTAATTATGCAGTGGCTGCAGTTAAAATCTATGCAACTTTACATAATACCTAATAACGTTCCCATGCGTTTTGCAGTATGAGAAAATACCACCAGTGCTTAGTGTAGAAAATACTGCAGAAACATAAATATGTGCAAAGGCCAGGTATATAGATTCTAACTGTGATGAAACCCTGTGCTAAATGATACAGGCCCAGGATACATAGTGGATATTATCAAATGGTGTTTTATACAACATTTTTATGCAGGAAACTCAGATTTTTTCCTCCAAAAATGATTACAGTTCTTGCTTGAGTTTAAAAAAAATACTGTATGAAAACTTTACATTATATGTCTTGCCAATATGTTGCCTACTTCTCTACAATAAATGAGATTAGTCAGCGGCTACAGAACTCTGAACTGGTTTAGGTGCATATAACTTTGCTTTCCACGCCTTTACACCTGCTAAGGATTTGGATTTTAAGACATATATGAGTTGTTGCAGTAGCTAGAATTTATGAGGGCTGAGTTTCCCTGTTACCAAACAGTAAAGTCTGGTCGTACACCCTGGAAATCATTGACAGTAAAAGACCTTGATCGTCTCCTAAGGGTAGGACGACTGGGATTTCTCCCCTTAACCAAATTTAAATAAGGATCCGATCTTAGGAAGCGTGGGTAGCTGTCTTGCTCCATCAGCCTGTAGACTGTGTTTTGTGCGGCATCAAAGGTGGTGATGATGGGCTGTTCAATATTCTGACTTGTGGCTTCTTTGGTTTGAAAGTCCAAATTCACCTGGAGAATGCGGAAAAGTGTATTTCTTTAATGTACATTCATGCATTTCCTGTGTTATTATCCATTGCAATGATACTGTACTTTGGGGAAAGTCTGTTCTGATAAGAGGATCTTGAATCCCTGATACAACGGGATATTAATACCACAGAATTAGGTAATATGTTCATATTCAGTAATGGCTGTCAGAAAGTCTTCACAGATGTGTCATTGGTACAATGGAACACTGGTAAAATAGAAGATAAAGTTTGACATTTGACTAAAAGTAACTTTCTAATAGTGATCTTGGTACAGTTGCAGCTGTCATGCTTTGCAACAACAGACTAATACAGAACTCCCTCCATTCTCATTTAGGATTCATGTAGAACTTTTTCTCCTTATAATATATTAGTGAATATTTAAAATTTCTGGTTTCCCTGTAGAGTTTTGTAGTAGGAAGGTGAAAAAGCTCTAATACTTAAAATGTAGGAATTACTTTAATGGGTTTACAACTCACACAACTCAGAGGCTTTCTTTTTATGTGAGGTCCACCCCAAAGACATGCAGCAGGGAAAGACATAAAAAGGGACATGAGTCTTTCAAAGTGTACATTTTGTAGGAAAAAAACCAGATCTGAATCTTAAAAATAATCTAAGGGAATTACAGGTGGAAATTGCACCATTTTGCAATCCTTCTCTTAAAATGAGAATTATACCTTTTTCACCCTTGTCGCAGGAAAGTGGCAGTTAGTGTTTAACTTTTGCTATTCTGACAAATAAAGAAAAAAAAGAATACAGGGGGAAAGGAGCATTGGCAAGTGACATATTTGATCTGCTCAAACCTGATAGAATTACAGGAAATCTTAAGTCCAAAAGACCTATTGAAGAGGCTGATTGTGATTTCAGTGGGAGTACATCATCTCCCAACCTGTTCATCTCCTTCCTAAAGCAGGCAAAAAAAAATATTCCTTTTGCTCATTTATGAAACCTTTATAACACACATCAGTAACATGAAGAAATTGTAAATATGAAAACTTTTTGCAGTATTATGGTAATATAAAAGGGCCTTAGTGTTGGTGAGATATCAACATATTTTTGAGTATGTGCTGACAGTAACATACAAAGAATATGCAATTAGAGCTGGAGGATGGAAGGCAGGGGGGGTCAATCAAGAAAAGTCCATGCTTAAAACATAATTCTTATTTTAAAGGATATGTTTAATTTAATAGCTTCTTCTAGCTTCTTTTAGCCTTTTGGCTTATTTGAAATAAAAGCTTCTGAATCTCGGTTATGTAATCATTTAATAGATAATTACTAGCTTAAGAGAAAGGCAGAATAAATCTGTTGTTCTGGAGGTAGCTTTAAATAATGACAGATAATACTTTTTCACAAATGCTACCTGAAATGTCTCATTGCAGCTTTAACATTTTACATCCCTCTATTTTCCTAAATATACCCCGTATATGTGTGTGTATATATATATCCCGGCTTTACAGAGCACTAGGAATCTCTGATTCCTATGATACAATATTTAAATTCATTCTCTACACTAAGAAGATAACATGGAGAACTTACTGAAAGAAGTATGGAGGACGGTGAGAATAATCTATGCAGTTGCTTCCAGATTTCCTTCCAGAGCTTTGACATTTAAGATACAGCCTTTTTACATCAGTGACTACGTGATTAACTGCTGCCCCTGCTTCTGGGCATGCACTTCTTAAAAGCAGATTTCATCAGATGCAGTTGTGTCACATACTGTGTACAATGAAGAACTTTTTTACTGTACCTCTTTTGGAGCGTCTTTCTGTATGAATGTTTCATAAATGGTCTTAGCTTTTGGCAAAAGTTCATGTGCAGTTTTGCTTTTCTTGTAATCCTCGCAAGCTATCCAGAACTCAATGTTCTCCTCACTGAACTCAGTTTTCAGAAACTTCGTAAAGGCATCCAATCCAGCTACAGAAGAGAATGTTGAATTTCATTTAAAAAATACATCCTTATCAGACCGGTACTCTTTTCACACAGTCTGCGCAAGGTAAAAAAATAGGTTGTTTTCTTTTTGAATTACATCATATTATAGATAATTATTTTAAAACATAAAAGTTTTTAAATAAATGCGGTTCTTTCATTATGATTCTGAGTGCTGTAACTCCCATTACAGAATTCTCAGCATCCATAAAAGTCCACTACCGAGATCTCGTGAATTTAGAAATAGAAGCAATCAAAACATGTGGATGTATGTGGAAGTGAGGGACTTCATTCCAGCTGAATATCAATTTAGGTTGACCGAAACACTATTTGAATCTTTGCTCATAAGTAGACTGCTCTCCAGTAACAATTTAAAATGAATGGCTTTTAGCATCTTTACAATTTGCTTTATCCTGTTGTTATTACGCTGCAGATGTTTTCTTTGCCAAGTACGCTTACTCTGTGGAAGTAATTCAATTGTATTGAGGTCAGCTGTTCAAGGAATAGCACACAGTGTCCAGCACTGTGGCTGGGTCATACGTGTGTCCCTCCAAAATGGAAGGAGGGACATTTGTGCATTCGATAATTATGTAAGCAACAGGCCCTTTCACATGATGGCCAGGTTTGATCCTATTGCTAGTTTAGAAACAAACTCTGACAGGAGTAACAGTCTTTTCTTAAGTACACAGAACTTGTCTTCATTTTTAAGGTTTGGTCTTGCAGTCGAGAATATTTCAGCAATATTCAAATATTGAAGGAACTCTTTGCTGCCTATTACTTTGTTCAATAAAATACGAACCTTAAAAGTTATTTTCAACTATTTTCAGTAGCTGACAGCATGCTATAGCCTAAGCATATGAGGAGAGCAGAAACACACGCTGCTATAAATGACCCATCGTACCTAGTTTAGGTAACTGCCATGTCTGTTCAAGTGCACAACTGGATTTTATAATCTTCCATCATTTTTCATCAATTTTTCATTCTATTGGTCTGCACGGAGAAGAAAAAAATACTAACCTTTCTCAGAAAGCAGTTTATCAAAAGATTCTCCCCATTTCACTGCTTCTTCAGGAGACACACTACTTAAGAAACAGAAAGCGGTTTTGAAGAATTGTGCATATTGGATACTTATGAAGTCGTTGCAACATACATTGTTGTAACATATACAACATACACAACATCACATGTTGTAGCAGCTGTTATTATTGTAACATACATTATTGCTGCTATTGCTCAGGACTTTCACAAAGCCTTTGATTAAATCACATTACTAAAGGAGCTCATTCTCTTAGGGACTTCAGAAACATTTGATTTAATTTTTTTCTGACATTTTTCCTGCAGAGTTGTAGTTTTTTCCCCTGTTTAAAAAAAAGCCATCAGATCAGAGATTTTTCTCTTCAGTGTTTGTGTTGCACTACTAATCTTTAAGGGAACTGAGATCATGCAGTATGGTAAAACTCATAAGGGAACCAGGTCAGTCACCTATTTAAACTTAAAAAATACTCTTGAAGAGATGTGGTTTTGAATGCACTCAGTTTGAAGCTGTGTTACCACAGTCTGGTTTTAATGAAATACAGGAAATTCTAAAGCCTGAAGGCAAAGTCGTAGCAATATGGTTTAGGTGATAGTCTTATAGGGTAATAGCACATGTAGCCTGGTTTGTTTACCACAAACACATTTCAAATGTCATGTTATTCCGAGACACTGTGCTCCATTTATAAAACTCTGTGTATTCTTCATCAAATATGTCATGTTGCAAGTATTTTACTTTGATTTCAAATATTCTGCCCTAGAGAACAATGCAGAAAGGAAAAAAGAACACCCTAACACCCTACTTCATTCATGCAAATACAATTTTGAATTAACCCTGTTTGGGTTTTGTAGAGATTAACCCTGAACACACACCTGGACAGTACTTTGGTTTTTAGTAGACCAGAACTGGAGTAAGCCCAGAGATGAACTGTATCATGCTAGGACTAGGACTTAAGTTCCAAGCCTGAAGGTAAAGTCAATTTTTAGCAGGTGCTTTATGAATATTAATATTTAGAACCATTTTCATTTGAGGGCAAAGCCCAGTACATTGAAAGTATCAATAAGCAGCTTGTCCAGGGTGAGTTGGCTTACAACAACTTCTTACGGACTGAACACTTCTTGAACATGATTTCCCTTTCCTTGCAGAAGGTTGCTGTTCTGTTGCCTGATTCACATAGTTTGGGTTCCCTTAGCAAAATCACATGAAGTTTACATGAAGTTTAGATGAAAGGAAATTCCAATCACTCTGGGCAGGAATTTAAGCCAGTAATGATCTTGGTTTTGCACAAAACTAAAAGGAGGACTTTTTTTTTTTTTAATAGGTGTCACATGTCTCCTAGCTGAAGTCTGCTTATAGGAATGAAATTTTTCACTAGGGAGAGACAAACAGGAACTGAATTTCAAGAAATGAACATAGGCCAGTGAAGTAAGGGGGTTCTGGAGTCAGGAAAATGAGACCTCAGCCCCTTACAGAGTTTTTAGTTATGAGAAGTACAAATAGTGCAGTTCTCTGAACTGTGTGGATGTGTAAGTCTGGGAACTGTGGGTTCCTACAGCTACAGAAATTAAATTGGTCATAGTGAAAGACAAACCCTGATGGCTCCAGACAACACACGCAGTCCACAACCGCACAGAATGACGGAGAGGTTCTTTGTTGGGTTTGGAAACTCTTAGTGTGAATTTTTTATTTTCTTTCAGAAACTGCATCGACCCAGTAGTCTCACCGTTCCCCAATACCTGGGTGCAGCAATGAGTAGCTGCAATAAGAGACAGTAACCAAGATTTGTTCAGCTTTGCCACTTTCTAAAGGTGAGAAGAGACTAGTTAACAGGTTATAGGCATTTCCACTATCACCACACTGTTCATCTGCATTTTTTTATTAAATTCCGTTTCTACTTATGTTACTTAGTACTCTGTGAAGAATGGAAACCATAAAAACTAAGTAAATCACTTAAATAATAAATCCCAAACTATTCTCGCTTACTTGTTTGAAAAAGGGTATTTGCTCTTTTCTTTTTTTTTTCCATTTTCTTTTTCACTGAAAATAATCTACATATGTCTTTATATAATCTATATGTAGAAAAAGATCAGCAAAAATCTACCAGTTTCTCTTCTATACAATAAGAACAGCAGAATCCCTGTTAGTCAAGCACCTGGCTGAGACTAACACGGTAAAAAGCAGTTGGCTGAGCAAGGAAGTGATGGTTTGGTGGAAGAGGGAAATTCTTCAGAGAATTATTTATTGCTGTTGTATCTGCCTCTGAAAGTGCCTTTTCACAGATGATAAGAATGCATTGATGGCTGTGGACTTTGTATGAAATATCCAAGGGTAATCAGCCACACAATACTGTCTGCATCCAGGTGGCATGGAGGCTGTGCTTTCTCTTTTTAGATGCAACCTAAATCTTAGCAGAGTTTTATATGTTGGGAACTGAGACATGGAAAAACGGTGTTCTCAGCACTGTTTTACCTTTTGTTCATCATTGCAAGGTCTTGTATTTCTGAGTGAACTGTACAACCATTGAATTAAGACCACTGCCGGCAGCAAAATAAGAAAGAAAGAAAAAAAATAATGAAAACCCCCATGATTGTGGAGTGGAAAATCTTACAGATCATGAGTACGTCATCCTGTCATTTGGATGGGCATCATATTTGGACATGTGAGCAACAAACATTGCCTAATTATCCAGATGCATAGGTGCAAATGTTTAGATATCCATTTCCATGGGCTCTAGAAGGAGACAAGTGTCTTCAAACTATTACTGCCATTATTGAGGAACTATGAATTCAGTATTTGACATGTATCCGGCATTTGTACATCACAGAACTCTTTGGAAAACCTGCTTTCCAATGGCCTGTATAATTTCCCTGTAAGCAGTAATTTGTCAGCTACATTTGATGTTTGCTCAATATAGTCAGTGGACTAGTAAAATTGCTGTTGGCATGAGTAAAGGTTTTAATGTATCTGCGAGTGTGTGGGGACCAGTCTACACTTAGTGCTGTGAAAACACCAGTGATGAGTTACCTTGATGCATACCAGATACTTCTATAGAGTTTGTAGGCTTGAGTTAGATTGCTAACTTTTTAATTAAATGGATTTTGAAAGCATTATTCTCTGCCAAGTCTGAATGCACACACTCAAATGCAGGAAACATTCTGAGACATACAGGCACTTCCTGAAAGGAATCCCCATCGACTCAGTCTTATAATGCGTACCTTGCTGCTTTTGTCAAGTTTCCAGGTTTACCAAGATGATCACCTTCATGGAATTCAGATTTCTGCAGGAGAAGGCTTAGCCTATTTCTCTTCTGCTTAGCTCTACAACAGAATTAGGACAGCTTTTCAAGCAACCTTGTTGAAAGTTGTTTTTTCTTTTCTCAAACATTTCCTTTGACTAATATCTCTGCTTCAGTATCATAGATACCCCATGTTCACTTATAGTAATATTTATGTTACTTCTCCTACATATATTATTCCCATTAATGATTTTTTTCTTTATGGCTTAGCACAAATTTACATATGAAAGACTGGCAAAGAGAAATTGAAATATTTTCATTTTCAGTATCATTTATTTTAAAGATGAGGGGGTGAAATTTCACATTGGAGAACATAAACAGTTGGCTCAGCATCTTCTACTTTTAATGTTTCGCAAAGAAAAAGGAAGTATTGCTTCCTGTCATTTGAAATTTTTAAAAAGAAACTTTCCCGGAACATATTCAGGCTTTAAAGAAGCATTTCTCAGAACTCCTTGAAACCTTCCTTTTCTGTTTTCTTAGTTTATTATTTGTTTCGGGGTTTATTCTTAAGAAAAATTTTCTGTGATGAATTAATATATTACGTATACATTTCCTAGGCTTTCAGTTCATGAATTTTCATACGTCAAAAATTAAACAATCTGTGCCCTAAATTCATACCCACAAGCTATGTTAGAAGATTCCTCTATGTAAACAGAGCACTCAGAATGTCAGCATGACCTTAAAACTTACCCAGGCTTGCTTGCTTTATGTGGCTCTTCTTTAATTGTTGATTTCATGACTTTGTAATAGGATTTATCCTTTGAGGCAGAAATGTTTAGCTGGGGGAATAAAAGAAGTGGGTTCTCCATCTTCCTCTAAAAAAGCTTCCCAGTTTCAGAAAATGTTTCTTTTACTTCCTCACAGCAGTTGCATCTGGCGTTAACTGATGTGCTCAGGAGGGCTCTCACATGCTGTATCAGCCTGGGTTGCCCCCAGTGGGCTGTTGAGCAGTTTCCAGAGCAGGTAGTGGGAAGAAGGAGGTTCTCCACCTTCACTGCCACTGCAGCTGCACATACACGGGGCCTTAAGTAGAGTTCTGGTTTTACAGTCGTCATTTAGGGAAGTGAGATTGCAACTTTGCAAAATGGCCGTTGATCATCCAGACAAGCACAGCGGTCAGCAGAGAGCAGCTCCTGAGTTTCTGCTTGTGGAACTCGGTATTTTACTAGACTTAAGATGATGTCATCATTTTCCCCCAAACACCTGCGAGAAGTGTATATAGTTTCCCTAAAATGAATTCTAATGAGAATAGTTTTGCATAAAATAACGTGCAACATTGTCTTATGCTCTCAGAAGAATTTCTAACTGACCTTAAACTGCCCTCTATAGCCTCAGGTGCCGTATGCTGAACACAACATCAGTTCTATCTACAGTACGCTAACTTGAAACTCGGGGTTTCTCAGAGTGTCCTGCCAGAGCCAGATGAAACTGTGGTCAATCGGATATTTTGTAAGTGGAGATTTTAATTTTTGTACCATATTTTAGAAATTATGAGCACTTATTTCTAATTTCAAGTTTGTCTACTTAAAACTCCTCCTTCACCTTTTATATATGTGTCTTTATTTTCATTTACCGTCTCCCAGCCAGGATAACAAGTCTTTAGTTCAGCACAAAAATTTGTGATTTTTTTTTTTAATTTTGACAGTAAATAACCCAAAAATTCTCATTTCAGTTTTCATAATGTAAATTTTTTTTAGGCTGATCACCACAAATCACCTCTTCACATACAAGCATGATGTCAATTAAGTTTCTCGTTCTTAAGCAGAATTTGAGTTGGAGATGTCACAGGAACAATACATCTACCAAAGAAACCTCTCCAGTGTTAGCTGAATGAATGCCTCGTTTTGATTATTCAGGTAAGACACTGAGCCCTGGGGAGAAGACGTGACTTCAACACCTTCCCACAATTTTGTCCAGTTCTGCGCAACTCCTGCAACATGGGTAAGTTCTGGTGAGAGTCCCACCGCCGCCTTTTCCTTGTGGCTTGCAGAGCTGAGGAGGACGGGACGTACTAATATTCAACAGAGCTAAAAATAACCCACTGTGCTGGGACTCCAAATTCCTGAAACATAACAAAAAAGATGTTATCTATAGTGATTTTTTTTGAGAGGAAAAAATGAAAGAAAACTCATATGTGTTACATGTGTGACACAAATTTTAAAATCAGACTGAATGGGAAATATTCAGTGTAAAACTGCCTTTTATGACCCAAGGACCTTTAAGAAAGAAGGTTATGGTTTTAAATTACGTTTTCAGTTTCAGAGTAAGCTTATATATCACATCCTGCTTATTTTAAACTGGCTTTAACCCCTGCTGTCTTTAATAATGCATTCTGTCTTTTACCAAGAAGTAAATAAATATAGAATGCATAATTTTATTTCTTTTTTCTGCAACAGTGGTAGTCAGGTGAGCTTTTTTTTTCACCTATTATGTGTATATACTACCGTTTGTGTTCATCTGCCATAATTTTATTACCTGATGATTTCAGTTCCTGAAACATGTTGTTAATTGTAGCCTCAATAGTTCATATAAGCTGATTTAAGAAAGATTTGTAGCATGAAACATCACTCAGAAGTGAATTATGGTGGCCTTGCCGCTATACCTTGTAACTTACAGATGGAAATAGCCAGTTAGTTTCACCCCTGTGCCCAGCAAGATCATGGAGCAGATCCTCCTGCAAATTATGCTAAGGCACATGGTAAACAAGGAGGTGACAGGTGACAGCCAACATGTCTTCACTAAAGGCAAATCCTGCCTGACAAATTTGGTGGCCTTCTACGATGGCCTTACAGCATTGACGGATAAGGGAAGAGCAACTGATATCATCTACCTGGACTTGTGCAAAGCATTTGACACTGTTCCGCACAACATCCTTGTTCCTAAATTGGAGAGACATGGATTTGACAGACAGACCACTCAGTGGATCAGGAGTTGGCTGGATGGTCGCACTCAAAGAACTGCGGTCAACAGCTCAATGTCCAAGTGGAGATAAGTAATGAATGGCATTCCTCAGGGGTCGGTATTGGGACTGGCGCTGTTTAACATCTTTGCTGGTGACATGGACAGTGGGACTGAGTGGACCCTCAGCAAGTTTGCCGACAACACCAAGCTGTGTGGCAGAACTGACAAGCTGGAGGGAAGGGATGCCATCCAGAGGGAACTGGACAGGCTTCAAAGGTGGGCACATGTGAACCTCATGAAGTTCAACCAGGCCAAGTGTAAGGTCCTGCACCTGGGTCGGGGCAATCTCAAGCACAAATACAGGCTGGGCAGAGAATGGCTTGAGAGCAGCCCTGAGGAGGTGGACTTGTGGGTTTTGGTTGATGAGAAGCTCAACACGAGCTGGGAATGTGCACTCGCGGGCCTGAAAACCAACCGCATCCTGGGCTGCATCAAAAGAAGTGAGTCTGGCAGGTCGAGGGAGGTGATTCTACCCCTCTACTCTGCTCTCGTGAGATGCAGAGAGCTTTGAGCAACCTGGTCTAGTGGGAGGTGTGCCTGCCCATGGCAGGGGGGTTAGAACTAGATGATCTTCAGGGTCCCTTCCAACTCTGACCATTCTATGATTCTATGAAATGACCCATTATATAATCTCTTTCAGCACCCACTAACAATGGTCTTTCCCCAGTGTACATCTGAATGGCTTGTCCAATCCACTCTTAAATGACTCTAAAGCAATGGGTGTTATGTCTTAGATGCTTGAAATATTAGTGTACTATACTGTGACAATAGTATCAGTCCCAAATGCAGCAATGTGATGTGCATCTCCTGAGGATTCATTTGGAAATTTTTTTGGGGGGGAAGGAAGGGAATAATTACAAACAATCTCTTTTTTTTTAATTCTTTTTCTCTTTTTTTTCCCCATTAATAGAAAGCTAACAATAAATCCAGGCCCTGAAGTACGCAAATTGCATCAAAATCGGTCTGTGTTTTGTCAACAATGGTGCTGGTGCTGATAAGTATTTCTGTTTTGCACTGCAGGCTACAGTAGCTATAGCAACGGCATTAATGAACCTATAAGTGCTTCTGGGCCATTTTCTATACTGCAAGATGATGATATAGAAAAATGAGTAAGTTATTTTAAGCCGTATAAAGCAGACCCAGAATATTATGTTGAAGACGTGACTAGAGACCTAGAAAGCTCTAAAGAAATTGGGGATGAGAACCAAATGTCCTGATTCCCAACCATTTCTCTTCACTGAAATGTATTCACAAATCTTTTGGGAAGGAGACTAGTGATTTTTAAGACCTCAAATCAAGATCATGTCTGCAAAGTGACAGCAATATTGACTTAATGATTTATTACTTGTAGAAAAGAATAAATACATTTTTCAAGAGCTTTCATAGTTAGATGAATAGAGAATATGTATTTTCAAAACAATCTTTATGTTACAAAAAAGCAAAACTGAATAGATCACAAAGTGCAGGAAGTTCCTTGAAGTGATGTCCTGATCTCTTTGGGCCTGTTCCTTAGTTGAAAAGTGTCTGTACTGGCTTCTGCTAGTGTTTGATAAGGTCCTAACACAGCTGCTGATTGAGTCGTGCTTGACTTATGCAGAACCAACAGCTGCCCTCTGTGAAAGAAATATCGACTGATATCATTTAGCAAGAAAGAGATTGCATTATACACTGAATATGTCGTATTTCTTTCTGAAAGGTAAGCACTGAAAGATTCAGACTTTCAGTTCAGCTGAACAGAAGTGAAACCCTGATTGAGTGGTTTGGCTCAGCACAAAGAACTAGTGCACAAGGTGAAGTTCTCCTTTGTTACTAATCCCACCACATCTCTCTTCAAGCTATTTTTGTTACTTGCCAGCTAAGTGTCAACTTTGCCTCCTTCACATCCATACTCATATTCTAGCACTGTCCAGGTTCCTCCACAACTGAGCTCCACCACTGTTCTTATTCAAACCCACTTTTACCAGTACGGCTTTTGTGGGTTTATGTTTGTTTTAGTTTCTGATGAAGGAAAGAGATAGTCACCTCTGTGGGAAGAAACAAAAAAGCAACAAGGTCTCTACTGTCCTGTGAAGAATAAGCATGGAAATAAATTTCACTGAAGAGCATGGACTGAAAAATATTTCCATATTTCTCTTTCCTGTAAAGGGAGTTGAAGAGCTGAAAATTAAAATTACATGCTTTGAATTAATTTGGATTTAATAGAGAATTCTGCCACTTTTCAGTAACTTCTTAACAATTTATCACTTCTCAATATTTATGTCATCTATTTCTTATTGGAAACCATAATTAGACCTACAGTTTAATAATGATATGATCCAATATACGGTTGTTTTGTTTATCTTCAGATAAAAACCCATTTTTGCTTCGTGAAGCAATACCAAAAGGAAAATAGTTTTATCGTAAATCTCAAGTAGAGGAGCTTGCAGTCTGCTAATTCAGTGAATTTCTTTATTCATCCGAGTGGAGGATCTTGGCACGTGGGATACCTCAGAGTTAGTGGAAGAGAAGCATTGTAACACCTACACATAGTTCACATAAACCCCCCTTTTGTCGCTGCTGTTTAAAAGGAAGGAAACAAATATTGCATTACTTCAGATATGGATCACTGACAAAAGGAATGTAACATTTTGCACTCGGAGTCTGTAGGTCTTGTCAGTCAGGGACTTCAGAAGAATTTCCGAAGGCATCTGTGATGAAAACTCCAGCTTGTGGCTGGCTTGGGAATCTTTGTAGTTTCTGCAGAACTTCAGCTGAGGAAAATGTTTACATCTGTGCTAAACTAAATTCATTTATTTATTTTTTTGAAAGGTCAAAATAAGAAAGTGAGTCTGCAAAGTTCTCAGCTATATTCATTTCCTGCCTGCCCCATGGTTATACGGCCGGCATCTCTGATTAGTTCTATTTACATATTACATACATCACTGTCACAACTAATCTACAGGAAGCTGGTTTCTCAGTTGAACCACTCGGTGTTTACAACTAGATCTCCACAAATGAATAGCAATGACATCAGTGCCCGTCAGACAGCTGCGTTTTAATGACCTGCTTCCGCAAGTGCTCACCTAGGACACTCACATGCCTTTTAAAACGTGGGTTTTTTTAGTGTGGTATTCACAGGAAATGTTGAAAGCAGGAATGTACTCTAAATCCTGCCCAAAATATCCTACTGGAGTTATGCCCTCTTGGATTTATTTCCATTTTACAGAAACCCGCAGGGATTCCTCACATGACAGCCTGCTTTTTTTCCAAGAGAAAGACGTTATCAATCCATGCTTACACTGCAAGCAACAGCAAGTACTGGGCTGAGCGTTTTCCGGTCCCTCTGTGAAAGGTGTGGGAGAACAAAATGGAAAGACTATTGCTTAGTCATGCAAGAGGGCTCTGACCCCTGGTCCACTGAATATTACCCATAAGATCAAATTCCCAACAGTAGACAAGGGAATAAAATGTGTTTTACATCGGAACTGGGTCTGCTACCACTGAACTACCGTGTGGTTTAAGCACAGCCCTTGTGTTGGATGTCACGCATGTCCTCACTCTGCTTTTCCAGTCAGATGATTCAGGAATATCTCAGGGATGCTGCAGCACAGGTTGAACTACTAGGGCAGGTATTGTCAAACCTCCACAATGCAGAAGTACGGAAGCCGTAAGGAGCATTTCGTATTAAAAAGGCAGCTCTGCAGGGAAGAGGGCTACCCCAGGGCTGGGAGAGCATTCAAAACAGGTTTTGAAGGTCACACCTAAGTTTTTAGAATTAAATTAGGCAGGACCCAAGTGCTTAGATTCTACTGTAAAGCCATCCTTGATGGCTGCAGTGTTGCGTCATGTGCTCCCTCAGTATAATATGGCACTGATACAGATACACCTAATTCTGCCTATTTAAAGCACAGCTAAGATTTCTTCAGCTTATACGTTATCATGTTTTATTCATTGTTACTTCTTCCTGATAATGCATTGTTCTGATGTCCTGATTTAGCTGATGTAAATAGTCCTAGGGTTTACAGAGTAGTATGGTGTATTGCTCATCAGAGCAGTAAAAAAAATGGTACCAAAAAAATTGAAAAAGCAGCCTCTCAGTCCTCACTAAAAATATAAATATATTAAATTACCTTCAAAGTCTGTCAAAAGAAGACAGTGTCTGAAGATTTTAAAGCTATCAGTTACTTTAAGTTTTCTCTTCAGTAAATACCCAAAGAAGTTCCCCACTAAAATTAGAGATAACTTAATAATAAGGCCAGGTCAAATTTGAATGAGTATGAAATCTTCAGAATGACTGAAAAATTTTCCAGGAAGGTTCAACTATTTTTTGAGGATTGAGGAAAAATTCTAAAATACAAGTTGGGGCAGTTTTATTTCCTAGATGATGAAACTTTTGCACTAGTGGTTTCCTTTTTGTCCTTCCAGTCTGCTCTAAATCTCTTATGCAGAGGGTGGTGAATCTCATTAAGCCTTCAGAAAAGTTTCAGGCATAGTAGAGATAAACGTCTGTTCTAGTAAAGTACTTATGCGGATATTTAATTTCAGTCATGCACGGAATCTTATCTGATGAATTTGCTGTGTTGGATTGGAGACTATGTGATCACAGCATTGGTAGATAAGAGGAGAGCAACTGACATCATCTACCTGGATTTACGCAAAGTGTTTGACACTGTCCCACATGACATCCTGGTCTCCAAATTGGAAAGGCATGGATTTGATGGATGGACCACTCCATGGATAAAAAACTGGATAGATGGCTGCACTCAAAGAATTGCGGTCAATGGCGCAGTGTCCAAGTGGAAACCAGTGACGAGTGGCGTTCCTCAGGGGTCAGTATTGGGGCCAGTGCTATTTACCATCTTTGTCAGCGACATGGACAGTGGGATTGAGTGCACCCTCAGCAAGTTTGCCGACAACACCAAGCTGTGTGGCACGGTCAACACACTGGAGGGAAGGGATGCTATCCAGAGGGAACTGGACAGGCTTCAAAGGTGGGCACATGTGAACCTCATGAAGTTCAACCAGGCCAAGTGCAAGGTCCTGCACCTGGGTCGGGGCAATCTCAAGCACAAATACAGGCTGGGCAGAGAATGGCTTGAGAGCAGCCCTGAGGAGATGGACTTGTGGGTTTTGGTTGATGAGAAGCTCAACACGAGCTGGGAATGTGCACTCGCGGGCCTGAAAACCAACCGCATCCTGGGCTGCATCAAAAGAAGCATGGCCAGCAGGTCGAGGGAGGTGATTCTACCCCTCTACTCCACTCTCCTGAGACGCCACCTGGAGTATTGTGTCCAGCTCTGGAGTCCTCAGCCCAAGAAGGACATGGACCTATTAGAACGGGTCCAGAGGAGGGCCACAAAGATGATCAGAGGGCTGGAGCACCTCTGCTATGAGGACAAGCTGAGAGAGTTGGGGTTGTTCAGCCTGGAGAAAAGAAGGCTCCAGGGAGACCTTATAGCGACCTTCCAGTACCTGAAGGGGGCCTACAGGAAAGATGGGGAGGGACTCCTTATCTGGGAGTGTAATGATAGGACAAGGGGTAATGGTTTCAAACTGAAAGAGGGGAGATTTAGATTAGATATTAGGAAGAAATTCTTTACTGTGAAGGTGGTGAGACACTGGAACAGGTTGCCCAGAGAAGCTGTGGCTGCCCCATCCCTGGATGTGTTCAAGGCCAGGCTGGATGGGGCTTTGAGCAGCCTGGTCTAGTGGGAGGTGTCCCTGCCCTTGGCAGCGGGGTTGGAACTAGCTGATCTTTAAGGTCCCTTCCAACCCGAACCATTCTATGATCTCGCTAAGATCTGCGACATTTTGGGACATGGCAGATGTGAGCAGCAACTGAAGAAAGAACTGAACCCACTCTTCATTCTGAAGTCTAGGCAATAGTATGGATTTTATGGATTCCTCACTGTTACCCTTGCTGTCATGTTTGTGACAAAAGACCTTGCCATTTGGGCATTATCCATTTCTTGAGTGTTTCTGGCTTTTACCCTGATTCATGATGTGATTCATTATTACAGTTTTGATTTGACATATTCCTTAACTTTTGCAAATGTTGACCTTGGCAACCTCTGGTTTTCACACCAGCATATAAACCTGATTCTCATCAGGTCCAATCTGCTGCTCCTGTCTTTCTCATCTGACTTTTTCTGCCACAGCTAGAATAATTGGAATAAAAAAAAAAAAAAGTTTTGCAAAGCTAACCAAAAATACTTCCTCAAAACAGAGGAAATGTGATATTTGCACTTTCGGTATGCACACCGGGAAGCAAGCTATTCTAGTCTCTCTGTTGAGTAAAAACAGGTGATCATTTATCAGGTTACACTGTCGATTTGATAAACATAAAAATTGTAATAATTCTGATATTGCTATGGTCACCAAATCTAATACAAATATTGCATTTCATCTGTTGCCAACCGGCCTAGATTGCCTGAGCATAGAAACTGTTAGTCTGAAATGTGTCCTTGTGGCATGTATGAAATAATTTCCATTCCAATTCACAATGACCACAACTAATTTTTTGTAATTCCTAGGGAAGGTCTGCAGACTGCTTTGCTTGAGTCACAAGTGCCTTTCAAATCCTAACTTTAGAGATTGTCAGTAAGGCTAAGTAAGACTTTTTTCTTTTTTCTCCGCCCCACTCCCCCCCAAACGGTCTCCAAGTGTAAAATCTTTGCTTTTTAATGACCAAATTATGCCCCAATCCTGATGGTGTTTATGTATCTTCCCTAGAGGATGGATGGTAAGAGTAGCCCAATGGACATCCAGGTCTTCCAACACCAAAATAAGGCACCTCAAGCGATGTCGGCTGACAGTGCAATGGCCACGGCTGTTGGAAAATTTCTGACAAAAATTTCTTCAAAAAAGGGGTACGTGAGCGGCCCTGCTTGGAAATCAACGTCACAGGTGTTTTCCAGTGAAATCCCGATGGGCTGTGCGTGAGAGCTGCGTGCATCTCTCTCTGCTGGCACCGTCCTTCTGTCCGTCCCACCTAACGCTGGGCTTTGCCCAGCTGAGGGGGGCTTGCTTTGGTTTTGTTCACTTTGGAGTAGCAATATACAGAGCAATACATTTGTAAAGAATCAGTGAAATAGTGTGATCTTTTGCAAATATTTTGCCTCAGAGGTTCTCTGGTGAAAGGAGTTAGTTGTTTTAGCCTCTGCCGCCCCCGTGGGACGCCGGGTGTCATTCAGCAGCACGGCACACAAAGTGGCTTGGGCCACGGGGTCACGTTTGCTGACAGGGATGGTGGGGAAACCCTTGTCCCTAAAAATAAAGAGTTCTTCACCTGGTGTGCGAGAGCCAGTCAACAAACCGAACCGAGATACTCGTCTTTATTTCAGTGTTTCAGAATAAGGTGCTGGGCATCTAAGGCAGCCAACACACCTGTCAGGAAACACATAGGGTCTTTTATATAAAACTAAGTAATGAAGGAAAATAGCTGCTTGGTCACTTATAATTATGTAACAAAAACTCATTTGCGCATGTCCCAATTTCTGTCTGGCTCGTTACACTAAGGTTGCCATCCATTTACATATAAAATCTCCTCCTAGATGTGTGATTCTTAGTATTAAAATTATCTAAGGTAACTAGAGATTATATCTTCACCCTGCCAGCTACCGCTAGATTACTGCTCAACTTTCCATGCTGTTGAGGCCCAACGTGTAACAATGACTAATTTAGAGACTGGATTATTTATATTTATGGGCCTTTTGTTTTAGAGATTTTCTATACCCATTGCTATGGTTTCAGAGCAGGCCATCACTGCCGCCCAATCTTGTGGATTTTTAACTCAGCGTCAGGTTCTCTGCCAAGCGGAAGCCGGCGAGGCCCCACCTCCCGGCGCCATACGGCCGCGACATGGCGGCCCGCGCGGCCCTCTCCTACCCGAGGGCCCCGGGACTACATCTCCCGGCATCGCTCGGGGCACGGCCCGACCCCGCAGCTGCCGGGCCCGCCCCGGGAGTGCGAAAGGGCCCAGAGAGGCCGCACCTGGCGCGGCTGTTCGGTGCCGGTGCGGTTCGTGGTGCAGGCGGGGCTGGGCTGTGAAGCCGTCGCCCTTTGCGCGGCCTCTGGGCTTTCCCCTCTTTCCTCATCCTTGCTTGGGCAAAGGGAGCAGCAGCGGGGCACGGGCTGAGGAGACGGGGGTGGTGAGCTGTGGATCGCATTAGGATTATAAAAATAATGTTCCAGCCGCAGGGTTTCTTGCAGCGAGCGGGTGACAGGGACCCCTGCTCCATCAGTTGTTGATGCTTGTAGACACAGTTACCCTGTCCTGGGTTAGCTGTGACCAAGGACAGGCAAACTTGGCTCCCTGGTCCTGCTTACACTGCGCATTTTACTTACCTCCTTTCCTTACCCATGTCGTATTTCTTTTTTGGAGGTAATTTAGTCACATCCTCTTCTGTTGGGAGTTTCCCCCGAGATTTAGAGCTCTCGTGAGCAGCGCCAGCCCTGCAGCCAGCAAAGGACTAGCTAGTGAGAGTGGAATGGAGCCAGGCCAACGTGGGAGCCGAGGGGGAGAGCCTGTGTCTATGCAGGTCTGCTGCGTCTCCTGGTGGGACAGCTGAGTGGCCTACGTGGGTGCACAGGCCCTGTGTTGACTGTAGCTCTGGCTTCAGGTTGGAGCTTGCAGCCCCTGTGCCCTGATGATCTACCTCGTGAGCTGTGGCAGAGCTCACATGGGAGCCAGGCCTCTCAGGCACCCTCCGTTTTGCAATCTGGTTCACAGAAGTCACCCCACCCACCATGTGAACTTCCTCGTCAGCCACCTAGGGGGCAAGAGGGATAGGCTCCTTTGGCTCTGCAAACTCGACTGTCAACCCTTAGTTTAAAGGTCACCTATATCAAAGGCCCTTCTCTCCCTTCTGAGGCTGACCAGGATGTCCTTATCTAACACCTGCTCAACCTGTACATTGTGGCTTCTGATGAATCTCTAGTATCTAGAGCCAGGAGATCATGCACCGCCGTTTTCCTGGTCACCCTCTTCCAATGACAGAAATCAGTAAGAAATCCCTGTTTGTGTTGAGGGCACACACCCTGTTTGTCTTTGTTTCTCCTCTTTTTGTGGCAGGGCTGTGCAGACGTGGCAAAAGACACGACTACTCTCTTGATGTTTGCACCTGGGGTCATTATCTAGTAACTGAGTGCGTGCAGGAACCTGCATAATCTCGGTTGCAAAAAACAGATGGAGTGTGAGCTGGGGTCCTTTTCTGGCTGCTGAAGAATCATTTGTCGCTGCTTTGCCTCTGTGCTTGGCCGTGCTGTATTCATTTAGCCTGAGTGACTGTGATGGTTATCTGAGCAGAGCTGAAAACAGGGAACCCCAGCAAGCCCTTGGGGCAGAACCAGAGCAGACACTTCAAAGTGAAACCCCAGGCTTGAGCCTATAACAGGTGAGGGAAGGCCTCTTTTGCATAGGTGAGCCTCTCTGAAGTTTCACTCAGGCTTCTGCAAAACGTGCTTTTCAGGTGACTTCTTTATCTGCACTTTCTGCTTGTCATCACTTGGGGGCAGTTAAGCTCATGTCGGGTCTTGCTCCATCTAAATGTGATTTGATCAAATTTTATCATTTTAGCTGTAAAATGATAAAAAACCCAGTACAAGCAAGGAAAAACTCATGGTTTTGGGGCTGGCTGTGCCTAGGTTGTGCCAGGGAAGTTGTAGTTTGTTAATCACCATCTTCCTAGGTGGGATAGGATGCTCCCCCTTTGCTTGAATACCGCCTGCTTCAGCAGACCAGCTGGTGCATCCTAAGATCACAAGTGCTAGATGTGAGACTGTCCTATGGTATTTCCTGACACAGTCTGGCCTACACAGGACTCAAATTCTTGGACACAAGTTGTTGGCAAACAATATTAGTCACATGAAAAAAATGTCCAGTGAGCAGTGTTCAGCCCTCAGTGTTTAATTGCAGCTGAATGCCACAGTGATAAGAGGAGGCTGAGTAAGTCCAGCCAAAGTTAGTTTCTTGAAGAGGACAGAAATTTCTTACTCCTCATCCCTAGTAGGAGTGGCTGTGTATGGACACTGTGTTGGGTATATGTGGGCACATGTGTGAAGCCTTCAAATCACAAGTGTGTGGTGAGAACCAACCTGAACAAAAGTGATGCTCAGTAGCGTCTTATCTACCCCACGACAGGCACTCAGCTAACCTTTGCCCCCCTGCTATCCTTCTGTCAGGGGTGGTAGTCCCCATGCCATATCTTCTCCTCCTTAGAAGAAACTGAAATTTTTCTCTCCCTGCATTAGCAGCTATGAGCTTTGGGAGTAGAAGTGTGGGTGATGCATGCACACAGCTCCTGTTGCTGGCTTTAGTGATCAATATTGTGAAAAAGTGTAAGGTGAAGTGGTCCAGTGTCATCTGAACTGACACTGAAAGAATGAACAATATTTCTGTGGCTTTGCGAAGCTCTGAGTAGGTTAATTAGTCAGGGTGATGGCATGACTAGTTGGACGAGGCTGGGTGTGGTGCTGGCACAGCTGTTTCGCTGGTATACGCAGGAAGGAAGCCTTCTTGATCTAACTTAAAATACTTCTAGGTCCTCTCTAACATGCCTGGTTGAAGTTTCCTTTTGGTGGGACCAGGTGCCACCTCATCCATAGAAAGGATACAAAATCATAGAATCATAGAATGTGTTGGGTTGGAAGGGACCTTTACAGGTCGTCTAGTCCAACCCCCCTGCCATAAGCAGGGACATCTTTAACTAGATCAGGTTGCTCAGATCCTCATCCAGCCTGGCCTTGAATGTCTCCAGGGATGGGGCCTCCACCACCTCTCTGGTCAACCTGTTCCAGTGTCTCACCACCCTCATTGTAAAGAACTTCTTCCTAATGTCTCATCTAAACCTACCCTGCTCTAGTTTAAAACCATTGTCCCTCATCCTATTGCTACATGCCCTTGCAAACAGCCCCTCCCGAGCTTTTTTGTAGGCCTCCTTCAGGTACTGGAAGGCTGCTGTAAGGTCTGCCTGGAGCCTTCTCTTCTCCAGGCTGAACATCCCCAACTCTCTCAGCCTGTCCTCATAGCAGAGGTGCTCCAGCCCTCAGATCATCTTCATGGCCCTCCTCTGGACCCACTCCAACAGGTCCATGTCCTTCTTGTGTTGAGGGCTCCAGAGCTGGACACAGTACTCCAGGTGGGGTCTCACGAGAGCAGAGTAGAGGGGGAGAATCACCTCTCTGGATCTGCTGGACACACTTCTTTTGATGCAGCCCAGGGTGAGATTGGCCTTCTGGGCTGCAAGCGCACATTGTTGGCTCATGTCCAGCTTTTCATCCACCAGTACCCCCAATTTCTTTTCCGCAGGGCTGCTCTCTATCATGTGATCCCCCAGCCTATATTGATAATGAGGATTGTCCTGACCCAAGTGCAGGACCTTGCACTTGGCCTGGTTGAACTTCATGAGGTTTGCATGGGCCCACCTCTCTAGTTCATCCAGGTCCCTCTAGATGACATCTCATCCCTCTGGCACATCAACCGCACCACTCAGCTTGGTGTCATCTGAAAACTTGCTGAGGGTGCACTTGATCCCACTGTCTAAATCATTGATGAAGGTGTTCAACAGCACCGGTGCCAGTACAGATCCCTGAGGGACACCACTTGTCACCCCTCTCCATCTGGACATCGAGCCATTGACCACCACCCTCTGGATGCGACCATCCAGCCAGTTCCTTATCCACCGAACAGTCCACCCATCAAATCCGTATTTCTCCAGCTTCGTGAGAAGGATGTTGTGGGGGACCGTGTCAAACGCCTTGCAGAAGTCCAGGCAGATGATATCCATAGCTCTTCCATTGTCCACTGATGCAGTCACTCCATTGTAGAAAGCCACTATGTTGGTCAGACAGGACTTGCCCTTAGTAAAGCCATGCTGGCTGTCTCGAATCACCTCCCTGTCCTCCATGTGCCTTTGCATAGCTTCTAGGAGGATCTGTCCCATGATCTTCCCAGGCACAGAGGTGAGGCTGACAGGGTGGTAGTTCCCAGGGTCCTCCTTTCTACCCTTTTTAAAAACGGGTGCGATGTTTCCCTTTTTCCAGTCACCAGGGACTTCACCTGACTGCCACAACTTTTCAAATATCATGGAGAGTGGCTTGGCAACGACATCAGCCCGTTCCCGCAGGACTCTGGGGTGCATCTCATCAGATCCCATGGGCTTGTGTTTGTTCAGGTTCCTCAGGTGGTCACAAACCTTGTCTTCACTTATAGTGGGAGGGATTTTGTCCCACTGGTCCCCATCTTGCAGTCCTTCAACCCGGGAGGCGTGAGGAGAGAGGCTGGCAGTGAAGATCGAAGCAAATAAGGTGTTGAGAACCTTAGCCTTCTCCTCACCTGTTGTTACCAGTTTGCCATTCTTGGTCATCAGGGAGGGTACACTTTCTTTGACCTTCCTTTTCTGGTTGACATACCTGTAGAAGCCCTTCTTGTTATTCTTAGCCAAGTTCAATCCCTTGCCAAGTTCAGCTCCAGCCGTGCCTTGGCCATCCTGACCTCATCCTTACGTAATCGGGCAGTGTCCCTATACTCTTCCCAGGACACCTGATGCTGCTTGAACTGCCTGTGCAGTTCTTTCTTGCCTCTTAGTTTGACCAGCAGGTCCCAACTCAGCCATGCCAGTTCTTCCCTTGCTTGCCTGATTTCTTACACCTGGGGATTAAGAGCTCCTGTGCTCTATGGAAAGCATCCTTGAAGATCTGCCAAAGCTGTCCTTGTTTTGCATGAGTGTTGGACCAGGTGGGTCCTGACTCCCTTCTGGCTTCAATTACTCTGTGAATCTGAACTCAACAAAGGACTTAAGGGTCTCCCCCAACACAAACAAGACAGCAAATTGTCCCCAGCGAACCAGAAAGATGTAGAACAACAAACAGCACAAACCCCATTGATCTTTGGCTCAATCCATCATAGCAACTGAGGGAGTTGTACCAGGGAGTCGCCACCAGTTTGCTCACATTTTCCAAGGGCTGCAGGTCCCTGGTATGAGGGGGAATGTACGTGGCTCTGCCCAGATCAGGTGCTACAGCTGTGACTGAGTAATTGGCAGAGACATGTGTTTCAGGGAGCAGCTGTTGAATAGTCATTTAGCTAAAGTTAAAGCAGTATCAATATATATAAAGCATTTGCCAAAGCAGATTCTTTGCTGCTGTCAGGGCTGTGCTCTGCATACCAGCAGTGGGCAGTCAAAGTCCATTCTAGTGTCCACCCAGTGTCCAAACTGCACTGAGGGTGGGAGCCTGAAGAGGTGTCCCCAGCAGCCAGGGGAAGGCAGAAGTTTTGCCTTGTGTTAGAAGCTAGATTTTCCCTTGGTCTTGGCACTGCCCTGGAAATTGTCACCTGAGTGGAGTCTGCAGGCCAGAGAGGAGCTGGGAAGAAGGTTCAATGTAAGGAAGAAGGTAAAGGAGCTTTGATTTATTTTCTGAGACAGATGAGATCATTTCTTCCCTTTGTGTCACACTCTTGGGCTCTTGTGTTTTTCATGCTTCATTACAAGTGTTTGTAATTATATGAATGGCTTCAGAGGCCAATTAAGCCTTCATTTGGAGGCTGCGCTGGGTGCTGGAAGCCCTCCATTAGCCTGGGCTTCTGCCAGGGAAAAACACTACATTGTCTTTTAACAACTGCAGCAGCTCCTATCTGCTTAATGTTGATTTTCCTATTAAGTTCAACTAATACTTTTCTAATTGTGTGAGCTGGGCCTGAAGCCAGGCTGGGTGACTTTTGCCAGCTGCTTCTTAGGCTGAATCAGAGATGAGTGAAACCCTCACAATCACTTCCCTGCACATGTTCAGTCACAGCTCAACAATGGCTATTCTCCCCAGAAATGACTCAGGTTTTTATTTGTGCCCCCTTGTGTTGCTTCCCAAGGCAAGCCCCCAACAGTCGGGAGATGTGGATGGTAGAGAGCGTACTCACCGGAGCACTAGGAGCTTGGCATTGCATGCAGCTTACCCCATGAGATACCAGAAAGGATGCCGTGGAAATCAGAGGCCAGCCCACATCTCTGCTTGTGGATGAGCTTTGGACCGTGAGTCTTTTGAAGCAAATAATACAGTACCAACTGCCCAGGAGGAAATAGAAGGACTTTTTATATCCACAGGTCTGGAAATTCACAGGGTGTAGAAAGGAAGACACTGACACCATGGTAGGGTAGGAGATCTCAGCCACACTGGCAGAGTGCTCAGGGATGCTATTTGTCTGCTGCAGATGTGTTACTCATGAGAGGGTGGTATGACAAACCTACTGAATTAGTGACTTCTCACTGTGATTGAGGCAGAGGTGTGACAGGGACTCCCTCTTCTTCCACTGCCTAACTGGAGAGGTACCACCTGGCTGCAGGCTGGGCAGTCCAGGAGCTGGTTCTGGAAGCCTTTAGGAAAGATGGGATTTTTCTCTTTTGGGAGCAAGCATAGAGGCAATATCCAAACAAAATGCGTGTCATATCATACTGGCAGAAGAAAGGTTGCCCATTCTCTGTGAGTCTTGCTTAGAAATAGAAGCAATTATTAGCAGATGACTGACAGGCATCAGTAGAGGAGACCTATGGTCCACAAATTAGAAGTGTGTCCATCTCAAGCCTTTTGTCTCATCCTCTGGTTCAAAAATATATATGATATCTTAAATTAAATCTAAGCAAATGCGCAGATTTATTGCTAAGTAGGGATGGAGCTAAGCACATATGATTTTATTTGTAATTGAATTGCATATTCTTTAATTAAAAACAGTCAGGAAAATAACTTAAAAAAGCTTGTTTCATTTGAATTTGCTCTGAGTAATAGCTACACCTTTAAATTAAAATATCTACAGGATGGAAATCACTAGTTTTGCATTTTTCATTTTAAAAGCATTGCTATATTTTAATTTTAAAACCCTTGCAGCTCTAATGTAAATATTACACACTGGTCAAGTCTTAATGCCTTATTACATCCTAACACTGACCAATGCAAAAGAAATTCACCTTGTCTCTCAGCAGCTTGTGTTTGGAGCTGATTTGCTTCTGAGTGCAACAGCCCCTTGTTTCAGCCCCCTCAGAAACCTGGCTCTGGACGTGGTTGCTGCCAGTCACTTCACAGGGAGCCTGGGCCAGCGCTGTGTGACAGCACCCACTGCTGGCCAGAGCCCCTGGGGCACAACAGCCCACTAGAACTCACTGATGGCCACAGGACCACCTGTGCTTGTTGCACGTGCTTGGACTGTGTAGGTCACAAGGTCTTATCCCGCAGACCTTTTGGAGCATTTGTTTTTCAAGGGTTTATTCCTCTACTAAGGTGGGATTAAGAAAATAAGAAAGATTGCAGAAAATTAGGTGTGGTAGCAAAAATCATCATTATTTTCTTGAGCATAAAAAAGTAAAAGTAAAATTTAAAAAATGGCCATATGACAGGTTCAATACGAAATTAATCTTGGAATTTCTGGCAGCAAAATGTGACTCCTGTTTAAGGTGTTTGGTACAGAGAAAGGAAAGTTTAGAGAGCTTGAAATTCATTGCAACTGAGCACTACTAAACAGCCAAACAAGTCATTATTGTAAATGGTTTCCTGGTAGCGTGAAAAAGCAAGAAGGAGCCAGGGCTATTTCAGAGCAAAGTTGAAAACACTAATTGACTTTTACTCATGGGGAAAGAAGATGTAGCATGACGAATGGCTTTGTGGTTTGAATCAGAGAACAAGGAGAGAGTTGCTGGCTAATGGGACTCTACTGGGCAGAAATGGCTCTGTTAGGATTGCTGCAAGTAATTTGCGAGATGCGCTTGTAAAGCACAGGAGGAGGCAGCAGGACCTCAGCTGATACCGTGTGGCCAGGCAGAACGCGAGGCAGTACAGGGATGAGTCTGGAAAGGACCAGAGAGAAACTGGGTTGCACCCGATGGTTGCCTTCCTCTTTGGGATGAGCAGCACTGCACAGCTCTTCCTGGGGAGGTCAAAGATGGCTCTGCCACCAAAGATACCTCTGATCTGAGGAGCAGGCTCTGAGGACAGACGTGGTGTCAGAGCCCTGAGGACACTAACGGGACTCAGTTGCCCCAACCAGCCTCACCAGCCTCACACCCTCTGCTCATGGACCAGGAGCTCTATTTAAACTCAGACCCTCAGCCCTAGTTCTCTCCTGAGCTATGTTGTAGGTAGTTCTATTTCTAACCCCATCTCCTGTTGCTCCTTATAGGGCTCCCTAAATATCCCCTGCCCTGATCAATCCTAGAGCTGTGGATGGACCATTAGTTGGTCCCTGTGCAGCCTGCCCTGCTCAGGTGCTGTGGGATGGTGTCCCTCAGTGAAGGCACAGCCTATACTGGGGTCATCCTTAGCTCCTGGCTTGTTCTCCTTTATGGAACTTCTCCGCTCCTGCTGCTTTCTAATGCACATATTTTGCAGTGGGCTCTCCTGAGAAGGTAACTCTAGGTCTGATGAGCTGCAGAGGGGTCACCAGACAAGCCCTAGGAGGAAGGAGCTGCTCTTCTGTCTTGTGACCTGTCTTCTGGAGGAGAGATGCCTTCTAGCTACAGCAGTCGAAGACATTTATTTGTTGAAATAATAAGATATGAGTCCAATGCTCCTTATTTCACATCTTATACATCAGGGTTTGTTCTGGCTGCTGGAAGAAGTGAGTTCAGAAATAATCCAAGGGTCAGTTTTCTAACATTAGACTGAAATTGTCTTTATTTACTTTTACAAAGTTGGCCAAGGCTCAAGGCTCTCTAATGTTATGTATCCTTCAGTAAACACAATTAACTGGAAACTCAGAAACACTGATAGCATCTTTTCCCTTGAGACTGGTCTCTGTGAGCTGCTTTCTCCAGCCAGATAATCAGCTTCCTTTTCCCCAGGGTTGCAGAGTAGGTGGAAATTCATTTGTCTCAAAAAATAAATGAAAAAAAAAAAAGGGAATAGGTTTGATGATGCAGCCTAACTTGGTTTGCTGCAGTCGTCAAAGGGTAGCAAAGCTTGGTAAGAGTGGGAAGGTCTGGATTGTGAAGGGCAGCTGCACTTCCCAGGTTGAAGACAGGTTGTAGAGAACCAGTGGGTCCCTGCTATTCAATGGTCAGATTTCAATACTCAATTATGTGTTTGTCTCTGAGGCAGCCAGGTGGGATTGTTAGGAGAACGATACACTGTGCACCCAACATTTAACTAAAAACTTGACATGTGGGTATCAAAGCTGAATTTTAGACTCCTGTTCTATCACCTGCCCAATAAGCCCTTGGTGAGGGAATGCAGAAAGGCCATCTAGAGCCTCGCGAAGGTCCAAAGCAGAGGCAAATAAACTGCTTTGGTAGTAGGAGCTTTTCTAAGCGGTGTTATAAGCCCTTCCGCAGGTGATCCAGCCTTGTACTTCATGATCTTACAGCTGGAAAAATCTTGTCTGCTGTCTAATCTAATCCTTAGTTGCTGTAATTCAGGAGAAACATTTCTTGTCCTTAACAAGCATGGACAAACTGAAGAGTTTATCATCTCCCTCTCCGTAACTGCAGCCTTTTATGGATGTAACATTTAGGTACTTCATGTAGCATTACCCTGCGTCCCTTTGGTCTGCTCACTTCTGGATTAAATAAACTCTTATTCTTCCGTCTGGCCTTATAGGTCTGTGATCTGGACTCTCTCCAGTTGGTCTACGGCCTTCTTGAAGAGCAATACCCGTCTTCCAACCTCTTACTGAAAGTCTGAATGAGACAGAGTGTATTATTATCCCACATATGCATGTATAAGAGATTTGTAACAGAAATATTAAGGTTGAAGTGAAGTGTGAATTGAAATGTGTGTGTAAACAATGGGGGAAAAACAACAGTATGAGGATTAAAAGAATGACCTGTGTTGATAATGTAGAGCAGTGCTCCCAGAACCGGGTTCCTAGGATGCCGTTCCTGGTTGTAAAACTGAAGAATGTGTTTGTGGCATGACTAAAAGGCCTGTGCTCTGGTAAGGTCACGACACAGACAAGTTATCAGCAGAAGACCCCACATTCTGCCCTGAGAATGGCATTGAGGTTGCAGCAGTTCACATACCATTGCTTTTTCTGACAGGCCACCAGGAAATCAAACGTGTCCAGACTAGGAGAAGCAGATAATTCTCAAATCTGAAAAGTTTGGCCTATGCTGCTGGTAGCAAGAAGGGCACTGTGTACACCTTCAAGCTGGCATACCTGGTTTTCTGCACCTCCTATGTCTTGGCCTGCCCTCAGCAACCTTTCCCTTCCATTCCTCCAGCAACACCAGGCTGCCCCAGCCTTTGCTGTTGTCCTGTCTGTACTTCCAGGTCTTTTGTTCTTTGGTCTCTGTTGCTCCTCCCCTGCAGTCTGCCATCTTTCTTGTTGGTCTTGCAAACCTTTCATTCTGCTGCTGCATCCCAGCTGCCTCTGTCTTTCTCCCTGGCTGTCACAAGTTCACAGCTACCTGCTGTCCTGTGCCTTTGGCTGCATAGTCCTAGTCCTGCTTCTCAGTGCATAGTGGTCCCAGGGTGGTGGCCTTTACCTCCTGGGAAAAACTTTATCTGCTTAGCCATGTAGTTGATTGAAAGCTCCTGTATTTCATCCATTCATCCTGTGCTGACCCTTCAGCAGACTCTCTGTGTGGATTGCACACTCTGCTTTCCCTCCTTTCATTCCCTGTGCAGGATTGCTCACGTTATAATTCTCCATGCTCTTCCTTGTTACCAAGTCTGGACTTGCACTGCTTCTGAGCCCTGTATGTGCTAGATCCAGCACTGCTCTTCCATGACTTAATGTTTGGAGATTCTGGGCTGATTAGGAAGGGGGAAGGTGTGTTCACCCAAGACCCTTGGAGGTCTGATCTGATGTACTTGCAGCTAAACAAATTATTTGCTTCACTGAATTGTAAACTCTGGGTAATTGGGCCAGTTAGTTCATCAGTGGAGGTTGGTTGAGATAGTCCTGTTTCTGCACCAGTACTGAAACAGGTTTCCTGAAAATACGTTATTAGCTCCAGAACACAGAATAGAGGTGGACAGAAATTGGATGGAGTCTTGGCTGAGAATAACTTCCATGTCCCTATATAACACCTAAGCGTGTACTGTGGGCCAGTCGGGGGTTCAAGGTCTGTTACTGTTTTGTTATGACATTTAGTAGATACTGTTAGACTGAAGGATTTGCTGTAAATCTCTATTGATCTCAGACTGGGGGAAGCATATCTTCTTCCCGCTCTCTCATGAACAGCTCCGGACAAATGAAAGAGAAACTGAAGAGAAAAAAAAATAATAAAATCCTTCTGCTCTTAGGGCTGGCCCCATTCCCCTTCCAGCCCCTGCTGCACGTTACCTTGTGTGATTCATACAGAACAAAGACAAGCAGGATTTTAGAGCTAATTTCTTTAAAATTTGAGCCCACTTTGGTCTCTTCTGCTGATGGAGTACAACCTGCCTCCCCTCCTGGACTGATGAGTTTTGGACCAAGTGCATATATATTAGAGAATTTTAAAAGCAGTAAAAAACCACAGTGGGATTCAGCCTCTATTATCCAGGAGCCATAAGTAAAGGCAATCCACAGCTGGATGCAGGAATATGGAGAAAAACAGAAGAAAAAACTCTCCTGTCAACACCAGATTTCATGCAGTGGAGTTACTCTGTTAAGCTCAGCACTATCACGTTGATGTACCTTGGCTGTGAAAGTACATGATGTGGGTGTCATCTGCTGACAGTGCCTGTCCCTCCTAGTATGAGCATCATGATGTGAAGTCCTTTTGACAGACCAGCCCTGGGGATGTGGCAAAAGGCTGAAGATGCTAACCTGGAATATGCTGGCCCTAGGTCAGTAAGTTCTTGAGCAGGAGCAGGCTGAGCTTTCATGAGAAATACTTGGAGCCATGCTTTCAGGGGTTATGGCACTGCTTGAGCAGGTGATGCCCTTGGTCCCATTCCTTTCTCCATGACCTTTTTTTTACTTTTTGTGATTGGGACACAGCTGGGAAGACAGCTGGCCCCTGTGCCTCCTGGCTTACTTCCTTCACATCTCATTGATCAGAGGCTGCTTCAAGAGTTGCTTATTAGCCCTCAAAGAGAAAAATCCTGTTGGAACGCAATTTTTGCTTGATACATAACACATCACAGTCCTCACTGGGAAGCTGCAACAGAACAGCTCTGCAGACCAATGGAAGCATGCCCAGGATGGTGCCTTTAGATGACTGTAACACAGAGTCCCCCAGCATAACAAGGATATGAGCACCAGCGATTAGCAGAGAAACCAGGCTTGAGGGCTTGTTTTGATTTCTGCTTCAGCCTTCCAATCTAACACACTTAATGTGCATCAGGGAGCAGGGCAAGGAGACACTTTGTTCTCATATCTTGCAAAGTCAATCAGTTGCATAATATGAATCACAGAGGCAGCAGGAACGTGATCGAGTGCAGAGAAGGGACACATCAAACGCTTTATTGTGGCTATGGGGAGGGGTGAGCCAGGCCCCTCTCTACCTAATTTATCTTTCCCTAACTGCCTTTGAGCCTGTTTTGCATCAGCTGCCTGTCACTCTAAATACAGCTCAGACTGCAAGGTAGCTTCCCTGGAGCCCATGTCTATTAGAATAGGAGAGGTAAGCACCCCCAAAAGCCTCCAGAACGATTTGGAGAGTTTAAATTAGCCACTTCCTCTGCGTTAGCCTCACAGCTGGGCAGGGATTGCTCAGGGGCAGAACAGCGGAGCCCAGCACAGTTCGAGCCAGCATGTGTGCAAGACAGGTGAGAGACAGGACCCGAGCAGGGTGTCACCCTGGCCTTTTGATTCAAAGGGATGGACTCGAAGGGGAAAATCGCCATTTTTTTCTTAAGATAAGGCTTAAACTTGGAGCTCCTGGAGCTTGTGAGAGGTGTCTAGGCAGCTAGTCCGGTGTGGTGCAAGTAAATGTCTTTCTCTGCCCTCCTCTCCACCCCCCCCATTCTTATGAAGCTGGGCCACTGTGCAACCAGGAGTATCTGTCACACCATGTGAACGAGTGTGAGCACCAGGTATCATGGTAGCCTGAGCTCTTGGTTGTTTCTTCTCCTCAGCTTTCTGCTTTTCTTTCATCAACAAGTGCTTAAAAATTTTACAAATCCGTAGTGCTCACTCAAAGGTTGAGCTGCAGATGTACTAGCCCACATCAGAAGGGACAGACCCTCCATTCAGGGCAGAAATTGCAAAACCCTAACTGAGAGCGAGCGTGAAAAAAAGCCATACATGTTTTTGGCAGTGTCTGTCAAGGAAGAAATGCCTCATGGAAGTTTGGTGCTGACTTAGAAACTGACAGATGACCGGTCTGTGCTCTCCCAGTGCAAGGTTTGATGTGATGCCTTACCGGATGCTCTGTGCACCTGCTGGCAGCTAAGCCCCACGTATTTTAATTGAAGGAAGTGGGGTTCCAAGGTGGATAGCAGTGAGGTATGCTGAAGGGAGAGTGGGTAAAAATAAATCACAGCAACACTAAGCCTTCCAGGCATCTGCCACTGTCTTAGGCAATTTCCTTCTTTGCCTAACAAACAGCAAAAGCATTTGCTGTTGAAAGCACATCGGAAAGCTGTGGGAGCATATAATGACTGTGAGGGGGTTCTGGGCTTTCTTGCTCCACTTTGTAAATTCATCTTTCACCCTTGTTATATTAGCACTATTTTTAGCTGCTCTTACTCAGAGAGAACACAAGTGATTCTCCATTATGAATCTCAAGCATGAGATAACAATAAAGACAGTTAGAGATGTTGCTGAGCAGAAGGGTCATGCTGGAGACCTGTGCCTGGCACAGGTCCCCTGGAGATCCTACCACACTGTCCCAAAACACTGGGGCACTGGTTTCAGCTCTCAGTGACCTCCCTTGCAGGGCAGCAAGGCCACTTAGTGGATGCATGTGCTCCCTCCGGAGACAGCCAAGTTTCCCTGGAGACCCTTGGCTGCTGGACAGTGTTCCCAAGGATTGTCTTGTCAAGATGCCATGGGACGTGTCTTCCTCCTTCCCACAGCTAATCTCTGGGGTCTCTCCTCACATAGCTTCCTGCCCTCTCTGTTCATCACTGACCACTTTTTCCCCTCCTGCTCTCCTCCTTTCCAGCTCTCATGACCTCAGCCTTTCCTATTTCTTGCCAGTGTGTCTCCATCCTATTCCTCATCCCGGCTTTTCCTCCACAGGCATCCCAAGATGCTGGTGCTCCTGGGGCAGGGGAGGAATACAGCTGGGGTCTGATGACAGCAAAGAGGTAGGACACATCTCATGGAGCAGAGGAGAATGCAGAGTGCAGTGTGGTCATGGTGTGAAGCTACCTCAGTGACAGAGGGAGAGGACAAGCAATGCCCAGGGAAGATTTGCTGGCCGACATGCTGGGCATGGTTTTATGGGCATCTAGCATGAGGGTTCATGCCTGGCAATCCTTTGCAGGTGGGACAAGCCCCTGAAATTAGGCTGAGTGGCAATCTCATGTGAGGGTTTTGTGGGGACAGTTTGGCTAGACTGACTGGGACTGCAGCATTATTTCACAAAATGGGGAAACACAATTTCACAGAATGCCAGGGGTTGGAAGGGACCTCTGGAGATCATCTAGTCTGACCCCCTGCCAGAGCAGGGTCACCCAGAGCAGGTGGCACAGGAATGCATCCAGGCGGGTTTTGAACGCCTCCAGAGACAGAGACTCCACCACCTCCCTGGGCAGCCTGTGCCAGTGCTCTGCCACCCTCAAAGTAGAGAAGTTCCTCCTCATGTTTAGGTGGAACTTCCTATGTTCAAGTTTGTGCCCATTACCTCTTGTCCTGTCACTGGGCACCACTGAGAAGATCCTGGCCCCATCCTCCTGACACCCACCCTTTAAGGATTTATAAGCGTTGATAAGATTCCCACTCAGTCGTCTTTTGTCCAGACTGAAAAGACCCAAAGCCCTCAGCCTTTCTTCATAAGAGAGATGTTCTAGTCCCCCAGTCATCTTTGTAGCCCTCGATCATCAATTTGTCAGTACTACCCTCACCAGAGGCTTGCAATTTCCTACGATGCACAAATAAGATAAACAATCTGTACTTTTGGAATATTAAGCACTTTGTACGTGTTGGCAGTCAATTTATACTGTGATAATGCTGAACAGTGTAACACCTTTCAGACCCATGCTTGTCTTTAGAGATAACTTGTTTCTCCAGTGACCAGAAACAGTGCCCTGGGTCTGAACATACTTGATCTGAGAAAGTGCAGGTCCATAATGTACCTTTGTGGCTCCATCTCTGACATTATCCAAGGCGGCATGTCCTTTGATTCTTGCATTATATACTTAGGACCACAAGTCCTCTGTGCATGATAGTTTAAGGATTGCTGCAGTAGGTCCTGGTCCTGTGTGACCCAAGTGATCTTGTGTTAGATAAGCCAGTTATGGATACTGGAGGCTTGATTTAAAACAGGTGTAGAAGCCCATATGTTTTTCCTTCTGTCTTGAAACTTATTTCCAGCTACATCACTAAAGCACAAATGTGCCTTGGGATAGCAGCTTGCAGGAGTCTCACCTGCTGAGCCAGTAATTGCAGTCTTTAGCATCCAGCCTGCATCCAGAGCACCAGAAGGACAAGCAAACACAGTTTTAAGAGAGACAGTAAGATCTCTGCCATGTGCATCCTGCTGAGAAGTTCAGAAGGATGAAATGTAACAACATGGAGCATTTATTTCTTTTTTGGAAAAAGCAGAAATTTCTAAATGATGAAGCATTAAATGTTGTCAGTCTCAGCGTGATGCTGTGAGCATCAGCTGCAGAGCACAGCCATGCACCATGTGCCGTAGATTTTGCGCACAGCTCTTCCTCTGCTTTTTTTTCTTTTTTCCCTCTGTGGCACAGTGAAGCTCAGGTCTGCTTGGATTTTCAGCACTGCTGCAAAATAAATTTTAAATAGCAAGAGGTCTTGGCAAAAGAGAGCTTACCAAGCAGTGGCTGTATTCCAGTAGTCTTTGCATGTCTATTATATGCAATCAGCCTCTGCAGCAAGCGACTTTTTCCCAGTGTAGCAATTCCACATTTTTACTACACTGGATGTTTGCCTCTTGCAGTTTCATTCTGTCCAATTCATCTCCAAAACACCAATCAAGGAACTTGATCAGTCTAGGATCAGCTGTTTTCAGTGCAGTTTCATTTTGCTGCTTCCTTTTTGTGATTTCTAAAGAGCTGCACATCTGGGCTGACTGATCTGTTGAATACCTGTCACCTTTTAGAACTGCCCTGCAGGCTGGGGCCACATCCAGAGCATTTACTTCTACGCCAAGTCAACTCAGCCACTATGCAGCAGGCTGGCATCATGCAGTGTTTTTGAATGGATGCTGTTTCTCTCCTGCAGGTGCTTGTCCTTGCTTTTGTGTTTCTTTAGCCTGCAATCATGATGCTCTGCAACCCTATCTGCAGACTTGTCAGACATCACCTTTTAAATAACTGGTGTGCCCTTGAGACAGGCATTGACAGATGCTTGCTGCTTCCAAGCTGCCTTTTGTAAGCGGGCTTAGAGAATTAAACAACTAAACTGTGACCAGAGCAGCAAGCAATGTGCTTTGTATGCTGGGCCATGACCCCACTGACAAAATGTCCCCTGGGCTTTGCACTTCTGAATAAAGCTGTAGCCTTTGTTCCCTGGCATGGGCCCTTGTGGTGTGGCAGCTCTAATCCTGCTCAGCTGCCACTGGAAAGATAAGAGGGAAGGAAGGAAGAAAGGTCTATCTAAGGTTAAGACAGTAGATCTCACTAGATTTGCAGTGATGAAAGATTTAGCCTTGCAGCCTGTAACTTCACATCCTCTAGTAATTGTCTAGGCAGAAGATAGCCCAATCACATTAAAAAGTTGGGCTTTTTAAAGCTGTAGAAAAGAAGCCACCGCACAGCTGGGTTGCTAAGGTGCAGAAGGCATGAGGAGTGGTTTTGCTGTACACTGTACATAAAGGCGTCTTAATTGCTGATGCATCAACCCTCTTCCTGCCTCCCTTTGTGCCTCCTCCTCCCCTGTACCTTAGGGCACATTCAGGTGAAGTAACTGGCCCATGAGTGAGAGGTCCCCAGGTGAGGTGTGCGCAAAACACTGGCTGTAAGCTAACGCAGCGATGGGCCCACAGGGATCAAGCTGAGCTGTCCCACCATCGCCCATCACAGCTCCTGTCTCAACAGGGATTTCCCAGTAAGGTTTGAACAGTAGGTGCAAACACCTTCTGAAGAAGAACTTGAAGGAACACAGAATTACGTGGTCAAACCAACCGCAGCTAAATTCCTGTTAAATTATGTATTAGGTCAAAATATGGCGTGAAAATACTTAGACCTGATTGCTGTCAAGGGTGAGATTGTTCGCTGTGAGCAGCCCATGGTGTGTATCTCACTAGAGCCACCTTTGCTCAGCAGGAGCAGCACCCAGCTCTCGGGTGCTGCGCTTCAGCCAGGGTGTGTGGGCTGCAGAGGGGTTGGCAGCACACAGACAGGACGAAACCAGCTGCCTCACACCCCCAGGCACATTTCAGCCACAGAAGAAGCAATGGCAGCATTAGGGTCTGGCACTGTGAGACTTCCAGAGAAGCTGCAGGCAGAGCTGGGAGACAGTGCAAGCGTCTGCTCAGTGTCCCTTGCAAAAGACCAGTGAGTGTGCCCCTGCCTGGGGGCCACGCAGCCCTGGGGGGGATCTACACAGTTTTATATCAACACAGTGCAATGGGCTCGCACTAAGATTTTTGGAGGAATAGGCTAAAGGGTTCTCGGGACAAAGAGTGGTCATTTTTCATCATTTTAGAATAAAAGGAGACTGGAAGAAAGCCATGCTCTAAGAGGGGGTGAGCTCTATAGCCACAGAGCTATTAACCTTTTGACCAGTGCAGGAGCACTATTAGTATGGACAATAGCAGGCTCATTTGAAAAGGCAGTCATATAATTGATACCAGCTGATGTGATTTAATGGAAACATAGACCTTTTCTAATGAGCTTAACAGTGCTTTTATGAGGGAGTTGTGCTGGTGAAATAGATTTATAAATTAATATGACTTGCTATCAATGTTTGGCTTAAAATGTCGTAAAATCCATATCAAATGGACTCAAAGTGGCTAAATGAGACATTTCAAAGTGTTTTTAGTGTTGGGAAAGCATCAGTAAGCAGGCATATGTTGGCTTGGTTTGTGCTCCAGTGTTATTCAAAACTTTCTTAGTGATTAAGAGGAAACGTTTAAGGGGCTGTTAATCAAGATGGATTATGAGACAGAGATTTGGGAAACTGGAAGGCAAATTACTAAAATTATAGCTTTTTCTGTTGTCTGATGCCCACAAAAAAGAAAAATAGCCAGACAACCCCCCCCCCCATTTATTTCATTAGCAAACCCAAAACAGGAGAAAAAAAAATCTATTTGGGCTGAACAAAATTCTTCCATTGATACAAGATGAAATATTTTCTTCTGGGTAGTAGGCAGGAGAAGTAGGCAGCCCAAAAACTGAGGGTGGAAGCAAAGAAAAACCGAACCAAAACCCCTAAAGTTATTTGGAACTTCCAAATACTTATAAATGACAAAAATCCACTGATGTTGTAGGTGCATGTATATGTAGAAAACACCTGAGAGCATGGGAAAATTGTATGAGTTGTACGTTTCATTGTATGAATTTTATGAAGTTGGGGCTAAGGAACACGCTGAATGAATGTACTAACGTTTACAGAGCATCACTTCAGAGAGAGCATGCCCAGCAGGAAACTACAGCAAGAAACCAAAGCTGCCTTGCCTTTAAAAGTTAATCTTCTAAGAGAAAAGTTCATCTCATCCAAGAGAAGCAGAAAGGTGACTGGATCAGCCTGGAGGTACATCCACTTGAGAAGGTTTCCGTGTGAGCAGCGAATTAACTGTGTGGCAGAACGGTGAGTCATCTCTCTCCTCAGGGGTGATTTGGGAAGGGATGCTCTCTCTCCTCAAAGGCCGCCTCTGGGGGCTAGTTGCAAGGACCATGGCTGTGGTCACGCATGAAGTCAAGCGGTGCATTGCAGAGACATGAGAAAGTGTGATTTCCTCAGACTATGCCGTGGGACAGCGTTTCTGGGAATCCCAGTGCTGGCTGGGGGACCCTATGGGGACAAGTATGGCCTCTCCAAGTGTCTTTTAGAGAGGTCAGGCCACAGTCAGTGCCCTGGGACAGGAAACGTGGCTGCATGCAGTGTCAGGCACAGGCACGTGCTGAGCTGATTCATCCAAACTCAGACCCAAATGGTCCTTCCAGGGCTCCCTGCTCCCAGCTCATTAGCCGCATTTCAATCAAAGCACACACGTATGTGGAAAAGATGCAGCCCTTGTTACTGGAAGGAAATCTTACCCGCTAACGGGTGTGCTAGAGAAGAAATCAATGGTGGGGCGTTGCACTGGAAGGAATTTTGTGCAAAGAGTGCTTGGGGCTGGGGCACGGGAGAAGCAAATCAGGGAGTTCAGTACAGCTCCAGGCTCCCTCCTCACAGCAGGGCTTAGTGCCGGGGATGCTCAAGTGGCAGAAGTGTCACCAGAACCGCTGTTCGCGCAGGACTTCTGCAGCCTGGGGGACCAGTGCCACACTGGTTAATGCTTTTGAGGTGTGTGGGAGGGGCTCCTGTTCCTTACCAATGCTGTCTGCAGAGCAGATCAGGGGCCAGACATGTATTAGGATGAAGATGTCCATGAGGAGGACAGGCAATGCTCTGCCCAGTGTCCCCCTGTGCACCCGGGTGATTTGCTAGTCCAGTCCTAAGGCACCTGGCTGGCTTTGTGAGACATGAAGAGGAGAAAGAGTGGACCACTGTTAGCCTCCACAAGGTGCACTGGGGAGGGCAGCAGTGACAGGAGAGGCTCTGGCCCAGCAGCACGTCCTCACAGCTCCCATGTCATGCCCTTCTACATATCCAGTGACGCAAAGCAGCTGTCTCCCATGTGCCTTTGTGCATCTCCCAGCTGGCTGTTCTGAGATGGGAGGGGACTGAGGCAGGAGACCCCCGTGCAGTCAGGAGGGCAACAGCCTGTAGTAGCTCGGCTCTGGGCAATGACCACCGAAGCAGCATTCCCTGTGCTCCCTGCCTCCTCCCACGGCCTGCCGCTTGGCTGCAGCTGAGCGGAGGGACACATCCCACACACGCTTGTGTACGGGGGTGAGCATGCCTGTGTGACGTTTTTCCCTAACAATGATGGTGGGAGGGAAAGCTCGGTTTCATAGCCTTGTCTCTAGCTGCTTGGGAAAGCAGGGCGGGGGACGCAGCAGGGACGAGTGGATGGCGGATGAGGGATGCCACAGCAGGAACCGGAGATGTTTACTATCGTGCTGCCTCCTGTGAGCCCCTGGGTGCCTCCAAAGCACCACACAGACAAGAGATGTAATGGCCAGGGAGCCCCCACCCCCAGCCTCGCACCCCCAGCCCATTCTCACTGCTGATTTCTCCATGCTGCAGGTGAAGTGAGCCAGAGGTGATGTGACAGGCATAAAAAGTGGCGTGAGCTGCCGCTTCCCTAACTGGCGGGGAGGAGGAGATTTTGGTGTTGAGCACAGCACAGTCTGTGCCCTGGGAGAAGACACCTGACTATGAAGGCTAAGAGATGGAAAGGGGTACTTTTGATTGGTGAGCAGCTGGAGCAGCTAAGAGGTTATTAAACTGCAACAGCTGTGAAACACAGCTTAGAGGAGAAATAGTACGCAAACCCAAACTCCTCGTATGGGGCCAGACTGAAGCAGTCTGTGTTAACGGACTGGAAAAAAGGGAAATTTCAACTGCAGCAGTTCTAGAGTCTTCATGCCCAGTCCAGGGAGGGTGGTCTTAATTGCAAGGGCTTTTTGGCTGGCCGTTGTAATGGCAGTGTTAGAAGTATCTTATTGCAGCCTGCTCACAAGAAGTTGGGGAATGCAGACATGACTTGATGTAGACAACACCAACATTCAAGCGTCATTAGAGTCATGCAATAAACGTGCTTGCAATCCACAGAGAAGGGTGACATTCCTAAATCTGGTTACACACCAATTTGCAGAGAAATTGCAGAATTTCTGTGTTCTACACAGAGGTTCCCTGCCTCAGCAAGCAGCCTTTGGGACCTTCCTGAGCCACGAGGTCAGGCTGTGGCTGCCAGGGTTAGGGTCAGGGTTCGAGCTTGCAGACACCTTGACCATGTCGGCCAGCTCAGCTCTTGAATTGTGTGAATGAATGTGCTGGGGTTGCACGTGAACAGCAGTACGTTGCACAAGTTTGAGATTAAAATGAAATTAATTAAATTAAATATTTAACAATTAATTAATTAGTTGTTTTTCCCCGGTGGCCATATTCTGCCCTTTGGCTTCTGTCCTCCCCAAAGAGAAGACATCAGAGAGCTCTGGCACCAACTCTGCCAGTGCTCAGTCACTTCCTATGGATCACCCAAGTGCTGTCTACTCACCAACACTAAAAACACAAAGCGGATTCACTCAGTTAAAAGTTTTACGCTGCCCTGGGCTGGAGCTGATTTTTAGTCCAAACAGTGCAGAACTTGCAGGCATGTTGCTTCAGGTTTGGCAACAGGATATTCACATTCATACAAAAGCATTTTACAGTTAGTTAGAGCACTGCCTTTCAGCACAGTTAATGATCTGAGAGGATGCATGCTGCCAAGGCAGGTAAACTAGTCTGGAATTTAGGTTGTCCGTGCCGCTGGCTGTAGGCACTAGAGACACAGGAGGGAAAAGCTAACCCTGCAAGTTCTGCAGGTTGTGGGCAAAGTAAATGTTTCTGGGGAGAGGGAGCGCAGCAGTGGGTAGCGTGGGCAGACAGCCTGCTGCTGAACTGAAGCTTCTTTATTTCACAGCGGGAGCAAGACTGAAGGGCAGCAGACCATATGCACGTCCGTCTGCCCAAAGCTTTCCCCTCTTTTACAATGATGGTACAGGCTGTGCTGAGCTGCAACTCAATAAATATCAGCCAATTCTCCCTCTTCAGAGGGGCAACTGCCTTCTGTACCCTCCAAGGTCGGCGGACAATTGGTGTAGCTGGAGTCATTTGCTCTGTCTTGGGACTACAGCAGAGCCAGGCAGTGCAGTCACCACCAAAGATCCCTGCAGCCAGGTGTTTCATGGGTTCATCCTTTATCACAGAGTAGCCTCAATGCTGCCATGGAGTCCTCTCTGGCCAGGCACACTTATGCCTATGGTTTTAATTAATCATTTTCCCTTGGGGACCTGGGGACTCCCAAGTCCTGAGGTCTGGCTTTTGATTAAGGGCAAATGTAAATGGAGAAGTAAGGTATTGCAGTGATACCCATGTATCTAAGGCAGCCGTGTTGTCAACCTCCTGTCTCTCTTTTTCCTGCACATGTACATGAGCCGTCCCCGAATATGTGTGTGCTGGGACACACACATTTTACAGTCCAATAGTGCAATGCCCCGCTGAGGGTTTTTTTCAGCCTCACCAAAGGCATATATCCACATGCCTCCAGAATAAAACAGGACAGTCTCATCTGCCTGCGTAGTTCCCTGGTGAATTTACATTCTTCTTTCCTTAGAGCTCTGGTTTCTACAGTTGTTGGGATTACGGAAACCTTTTGTGTTTAAAATTCTCATCCCTTGTTTTTCCCAGGTTGCTTAAAATAGAAGGGGAAAACGAACAGAGGAACAAGCAAAGCTTATATCACTTCTCAGAATTGATTCTCTGACCCTTTTTACTGTCCGTGCCCCTCTGAAAATCTCCTGCAGCTTTTATCTGCACCGTTCCATCTTTTGCAAGAGAGGAAAGCCCCTGAAGCTTTTTCCGCCCTTTTAAAAGAATCCACCTCTGCAGCCAGACACCAAGGTTCATTTCTGGTAAGGTTCCAGTCCCACTCACTCCTTTGTCTTGGCTTATACGTCACCCTCTTCCTCTTGGGTGGGCAAAAAGGGGACGGGTGCTGCTGTTCTGCTGACTCCTGACTGGGTCACCCAGTGCTGCTGGGCTGTCTGGGCTAGGCTATAAAACAGAGCCAAGGCAGCGCAGCTGGCTCAGAGACGAGACTGAATTCTGCAGACGGCAAGGGACTTGCACGCAGCCTCTGCCGCCTCCTGTGTTGTTGTTTTTCCTGGAATACAGAACCAACCTCGGAAGCAAGATGTGCAAGGGACTCGCTGCACTGCCAGCCACTTGCTTAAAAAGGTACTGTTTATTTCTGAGCATTTGTTAATGGTCTTGGTAGTCTGGAGATACACTGATGTATTGCACTTTGTGTCTGACGGAGAAGTGGCAGCTTTGGCTCTGATTCTCTTGTAAGATTACCTAGAAATGATTCTTTACAAGAGGTTTTTTTCTATTAGAAGCAGGATTGCGTAAAGGTTTTGTATTGAGCTGTGGGAATTCTAAACTCATCCTTCCCATCAGCAAAACAAGCAGCTCTTAGTATTGCTATATTTTGATATTCCTGTCATCTGCTTCTGCCGCAAGCTTTGCACCACTTTTCTCCTTTGGATCCTTTCTCTGCTGAATTTTCTTTTCTTGATTTTTTGAGGGGGAGTAAGGCAGACAAGATATCAAAAAAATTGAGGGTCATTCCACAAAATGCATCCCAAATGCAGAAACCCAGCCTGGCACTGGGTGACCCCCGGCCACCAGCAGGCAGGGTGGGGATGTGGGGCAGCCCAGGGCGCCGCAGATCTGGATGCGGCACCAGCCAGTGTGGGGTCAGCCTGTGTCTCCCCTGTGTGTGTACTGATGGTGAGGGACCAGGTCAGGTTGTACCCCCGGGGCATAGCGCTGTGGGGCCGGTGTGGGGCTGGCCATACCCCCACTGTGCGGTGCCAGTCAGGGTGGGCTGATCCCTATCCCTGCCATGGGATCTGGCAGCGCCCCGGCGTGCAGTACTGGCCAGGCATCCCAGTGCTGGCAGAGTGGAGCCTGTACGCACTCCAGGCATGCCCTCGGCAGCACGGTCTGCCCCACAGCCCAGCGTGAGGGGGTCTGTATGCCTGCGAGGGGACCACGAGCCCTCAGGGAGGGGTGCTGCTTTCTTGCAGGTGCTATGGGGCCTGGAGACCCCCAGCAGGGTGGCCCAAGTCCCCAGAATGGGGAGACAGCCCCACAAAACTCCCTGCTTATCAAGCCCAAGCAAATTGCACAGGTCTCTGATGGCGCAGCGCTACCCTTCCAGCTGTTCGTGCCCCCAGGAGGGCTCCCGAGGCTGCTTCCCAGTGGCTCTGCAATGGGGAGGGCTGGGAAAGTACAAACTAAGACTCAGCCTGCTCCCATCTGGAAGAAAAAGCTCCCCCCTCACAGTGGATTTGAAAACATGTGCTGAAAATGCGAGGAAAAAATATTGACACCTTCCCCCCCAAGTTTGCAGCAATATTTGACGGGGGGGAGGGGGGAAGAGGACATTTGAAAAAATTAAAAAAAAAAAGGTTCACATATTTTAACCATCTCTGTCCAGGATTCCCAAGAAAATCCCTCTCTTCCAGAAAGCTGCGGGACTTGCTGCAAGCAGCAGTGTCTTGTTTCTTCCTGCTGCCGCCTTCCTGCAGACCTGAGCGGTTTCTTTCTTCTGGGGGCAGGTAGCAGGGCAGCGCCGGGCAGCCCCAGTCTGGCAGCGCAGAGCAGCTGGTGTCTGCCTGGGCAGCGCCTGAATGTTGGCCCTGGTCACATGCACCCCGCTCTAAAAAAGCTGAGTTTCCTTCGCTCCCACTCCGGTGCTGGAGTTGTTAAGGAAACATTTATGAGCACAAGCGAGCAGGGAGATAAGATATGGCCAGGACCTCTGACAGGGTGCCATGGCTGGAGCAAAGAGCAGTGCTGGGAGGCTGAGCAGCTACTGGAGCTCAGCCCTGTGGCACAACCTCTTGCTCTTTTCCAGGCTCTAATCTGAGGAGCAGGAGAAGAATTTCCTGCTTACACTATCGTTGCACCCTGCAGCAGGCCAGGGCATGCACCCCTGAGTAAGTGGGGCTGATTTACCTGCCTCCTTGTTCTTAAACTGGAAGGAAATCCAGAGAGATGCTGAGGCCAATACCAGCTGCATATCTAGGTGCTGCCATCAGGCAACAATTGTCCTGAGCATGCTGGAAAGCAGAACAAAATTAAGCATGCATCCTTGTAAGAACTCACCATGGAGCGAGGGAGTAGCTTGCAGTCAGCGTGGACTGGTTGTGGTAAAGCTCCTGGCTCACCCCCTCATCTTGCCCCACGGTCCTGCTCCTGGCCCTTCGCTTCCTGCCTTCCCCCTGTGTCATGGGCAGCTGCTTGGTGAGGTGGCCTGCCATGGCCCCGCTGTTCCTGTAGCTGGGTGATGAGGTGGGGAGATGGCAAGAGCTTTAGGAAAGAATTAGTAAGCGTCTAAGAACTGGACAGTGGTAGCTGGGCAAGTCAGCTCAGGGAGAAGTAACACATTTACGGCACGGCGATGCCTTTCTATCACAATATTTTAACTGTAAACAATCAGTAGGAAAACAGCAGGCCTTTGCCAGCCCTCCCTGCAGGGTAATGACCTTCTCAGCAAGAAAATGGTACAGTTGGACTTGAAAAATTTGACTCTGTTGTACTTGTCTAGCCACAGAAATGTGCATTATGTGAGGAGTGGAAAGTCAGCACTGGAGTCGGTAGCTGTGACCTGCATTTGTGTCACCGAGTAATGCTGAATGAGCTTATTGTGGGTGAGGAGGCTGCAGAGGGAGTTGTAGCCCATTATCTTCATCTTGTTCTTGAATTGTTTCTTTCAGTGCCAAAGACATGAAGCATCGTCTGGGCTTCTTGCTGCAGAAGTCAGACTCCTGTGACTACAACTCTTCCCAGGGCAAGAAGGAGAAAATACCTTCGAGCCAGAGGTAAGAGCAGATGCTGCTGTGTAGTTAAGCCCAGACTGCCTGCAACATGCTGTTTACTCCTTCACTGAGATAAACTTCGTTAGCATTTCTGCTGCTGCTGCTTCCCAGTACCTCCTGAACAGCTGTGTGTTTGAACCTAGTGTGGCAATAGTCCTCAGGTGTGGATAGTACCTTTCCACGGAGAAGGTCCCTTTCTGCCAATTTTTCTGGGATTCAGTATGCATGTGCACATGGAAAGACTTGTGCACTCTCCTGCGCAGGGGAATAACGCCATCACAAGACTCAGTGCGACTTGACACACTGCAGTGTGAGCATCACTGACTCTTTCAGTTGGATTTGTGCAATGGTCTGCACAGTTGCACAGACATATTGGCAAAGAAAACAGAGAGAGCAGCCTCTCAGGGTGTCACTGCTCTCACTGAAGAACAAGTAGATTATATCTTTCCAAGAAGGACTCCAAAGGCCAAGATATGCTTCTGGAATAGATGAGCCCTAGGATGCTCTGCTACAGTAGCGGGAATGAATGCAGGATGTGCAAACATGGTCTCTTCCACATAGCTACTGCTCCCCTGAAAGGTTTAAAGAAATCAGCCCTTCAGAGTTTACTGGTATGACCTGTAAGAGTGACGCCAGGTCCATGCCCCTGCAAGAGATGCAGCCAGTCACAAAATAAACACAAAGTACCCAACAATTTTTCCAGGAAAATTTCTCTCCAGCCCATGGCTAGCGATGGGGATTGCAAACCAGAATTTCTGTAGATTAGATCTGAGATCCCCCGGGGTCTCTGTAAACCAAGCAGACATTTCCTTCTTGGTCTCTTGTGTGTGCTTTTACAACAATCAGAGAAAGAGATATTCTAATGGTGCTGAGCAAAAAACCAAATTTTTCCTTTCTGTACTCCCCTTAAATCTTCCCTATGTTTCTCCCTTTGTCTCCTTTTAGGGTTAGCCAAGAGGAAGTCAGAAAGTGGGCAGACTCTTTGGAAAACTTGATCCATCATGACAGTAAGTAAAGAGTTCCCTTCTGCTGGAGATGCTGAGAGTACTGCCTGCAGAGTGTGTGTGCTGAGCAGTCCCTGAAGGGGGTGGGGGACATTATCTTGTGTCTTTTAGCAGCACACAGTAGCTCCTTCAACCCCACAGGCCCCTGGGAGGGGTGGTGAAGGGTGCTCTTGGTCAGATCTGAGGGACAATCCCAAGGTATCATAAGTGGGGCTTTGGCCTGCGACTGAGCTGTCCCTTTTGTGAGAGTGCGTGGCTTAGCCCCTGTACAAGGAGGGGGCGATACTGCAGCGCACAGTTAACAGCGGATTAAACAAGAGCCAAAAAGTGGAGAAACTGCTTGCGGCTGAGCCCATGGGAGATTTTGTCTTCCCGTCAGTTCCAGGCTACACTGATGTCCTTGAGGTTTCCTTCACGCTGTTCCCATGGCTTGAGACTCTGCAGCGTGTGTTGGCTGTCTCCTGGGGGCCTCCTGGGAACACACAAGTTGCTTGCATTCTCCTGGCTGAGCCACTGAAGGTCACAGTGGGGGAGCAGGCAGCTGAGGACCCACGTGTGACATTCCCGTGGGGCCTGTCTGAATTCCAGCCTCCCTCGGCATGCATGAGTGACTGCCGTGGAGGCAGGCAGCTGTTCCCAGGGGAGCTGCTCATTCAGCTTTGGGAAGGAAAATGCAGAATTGGTGTTTGCTGGGGTTCATGGGTACGATTATCTGGGACCCAAGGCTCTTACCTGATGTGTTTTTCTTCTAAACAACCTGTAGGAGGACTGGCTGCTTTCCGTGCTTTTCTCAAATCTGAGTACAGTGAAGAAAACATCGAGTTCTGGGTCAGTTGTGAGGACTACAAGAAAACCAAGTCGCCAGCAAAGCTCAGCCCCAAGGCCAGAAAGATCTATGATGAGTTTATCTCAGTGCAGGCAACAAAAGAGGTATGTGCACAGAACATTCCTTGAGCTAAGGTATCACCCTAAATCCTGAACCAGGCAGGCAGCACAGGGAAGTAGAGATCTGGTAGTTTCACAAGAGTTGAAGGATGCCACCTCTCTGTTAGCTAGCAAGGAAATGGTGTCATTTTTATTGCTTTTGTATTAAATTTGGATAGAGAGAAAGTGGGTTTAGTTACAACAACATGGACATCCCATGTGCACACTAAAATGGGAAAAGCCCGAGAGGGCTATGGTTCCCAGTGTTCCAGCTGCTCCCCTGCAGTTGTTCGAGTTTCCTGGCTGGCTGCATCCTAGAGGAACACGTGTCCGTTTCCCCTGACAGTTTGTCTGGCAGCAGAGATGCACTGGTATCCAGCTGTGCAGATTCTGCCAAGGCTACGGGGTGTCCAGTGGTGATTTCAAACAACTGCCCATCAAGGACAGCTTAAACACACTTGGTGAAGAGCCTCTTGGATTTTCCTATGCCTATGCTAACCACTTCTGGGACAGATTCTAGTTACGTTGTCCCTTTGGCCCACAGGTGAACCTGGATTCATGCACACGAGAGAAGACGAGCCACAATGTGCTGGAGCCTACACTCTCCTGCTTTGATGAGGCCCAGAGAAAAATATTCACCCTCATGGAAAAGGATTCTTACCGCCGTTTTCTCAAGTCCCCCTACTACCTGGACTTGGTCAGCCCACCCGGTGCCAGCTGCGGGCCCGAAAACTGCAAAAGAAGCCACACTCACACCTTAGACTGCAACTCTAACATCATCTCTCAGTGTGCCTGAACCTGCAGCAAGGCAGGAGCGGGCTGGGCTCTCACAAGAATATATGGCAGCAAAAGCATTCATTGGCATGAAGCACCAACGCTGTCTCCAATAGCTGTCTCATGTCCCAGTTGTATCCCATGTCATGCAACAGCCAGCATTCGTAACCCAAGCCAGGCTTAGTTTGTGTAGCAAACCCTCCTCTGATTCCATCAGCGTAGGAGCCCTGGGCTCTGCGTCTGACATGAAAGCTGGGTGCAATTGCTGCGTGCCCACTGTGTTTCTGGTGAGCCCTGGGAGCCCAGGAGGGCGGCTGGGGAGCACAAGCTCAGACCCAGCACTACCCACCAAGGGACCAGACTTGCGAGTGACACCTCGCAGGGAGCAGGGGAAAGAGGAGCCAAGGGAAGCGTCGGGGGCTGGGATCTCCCCTTTCCGATCGGCAAAAGCTTAGATGAAAAGGGGTTGCTCTGGTCCTTAGCTGTTCATATAGCTCCCAAAAGTCTAGGCTTTCAGTAGTATTTGCTCAGAACTCAAGTTATGCTGCATTACAGTAATCAGACGTAGGAAGAGCTCTTACTTTCTTGAAGGGAAACTAAAACTTTTCAGATAAACAGCCTCCCTCAATCACCACAGCCACAGCCGCAGGGAAGCTCTCCCCTCTGGCCGCTTCTGCCTCTGTAGCATCTAGTTTATGCTGGCCAAGGATCTTTCCTGGGGCTGTACAGAGCTATTACTTTGGGGGAGGTTCATTATTTCATATATTACTAATTGTGTCCTTCATGCTCCCAGGTTTAATACCATGGCTGAGCAGAACAGAAATATGTTCCTTCTCTCCCAGACTGGCAGGTGTATATTACTAACTCTGGGAGCGCCATCTGAATGCAGGTTTGCTGGCCCTGGCTTGTATGGAGCAGTTTGTCATGGAATAGGACCACTACCACAACAGCTGGGGAGGAAAGGCCCTGCCTGGGAGTACTTGAAAATATGTATTTTATTTTAATGTTATTTATGTGAGTTTATAATTCAGTAGTAGCATGACTCACTTTTTTCCTGAAGATGGTAGGAGGAATGTGTCGGTCTCATTACTGCTCCTGGGCTTTGCCAGAAGGCAGCTTGCTTTTTAGTGCTGGGGGCTTTGGGACTGACACTGACCCGCAGTCGGAGGCACAAGGAATAGATGTGGGGCTTGCAGTCTTGGGCTGCAGTACCTGGTATTGCCAGCCGGCATCTGGGACCGCCTGCTCTGAGCAGTCCAGTGCCTGTCGGTGACACTCTCCCCCAGCGCTTGGTCTCTCCTTAGTTGGATATTGCTGCTCTGACAACCGTGTTTTCCTCGCTCTGCATTCCAGTCCAGACAACAGTTCTCACACCGGGGTTTTGACATGGCAGGAGGAGGCCGTGGTTCTCCAGTAGGCACATCCAGGCCCACAGAGAAACTTCTCTTTTGACATTTGCTTTATTTTGTATTTATTAGATTGTACTGACACACAACCACCCCTGCATGTTCAGCTCAGAGACAGAGAGGCTTGCTAAAGCTCTGAACATAGCCAAGCATGTGGCTATCTTTTATTTTCCCCTGGTACTGGGAACTCTTGATAACTATCGCAAAAACTGTATTGATATTTAAATAATGATGAATATATTCTAAATAAAAATGTTTGAGTTAGTCCCTTCTAAAATGCCATTGTGTGAACCAAAGAAAATGCATGGAGATGCAGTTCACTGGTGAAGATTACTCTAAAACAGCATGGTACAAATGGCTTCATTTAGAGGTTGTTTGAAATTACAGAAGGATGAAACAGCCGTTGTATCCTTCAGGTACCCTTGGCACCATGAGCCTGGGGGATGCTGGGCTTTTTGGGGTCCGTGCTGTGCCCAACCAAGAGCTCAGCGGGCAGCAGGGCTGGGGGTGCCCATGCCGGCACGGGAGAGTTCCCTCTGGACCAGCCTCCTGGGGTGATACTTTCATTCTTTTTCAGTTTCCTGAGAAACCACCACATCTGTTGCAGCAGGAAGAAGCTCTCAGAGGCCTTTGGTCTTGCTGGGGCTTTTGGGCACAAGTTTTGGGAACGCCCTGTAGATGGTAAGGAAACACCACGCCTTCAGTGCAAAAAGACAAAACAAATAGTCCATCGAGATAATAACAGAAATACATGTTTATGTGTGGATTACTGAGTGGTACAAGAATATGGGTTAACACAACCAGTTCCCCAGTGCACACCAGCATCCCGCGTCTGCCCCACGTGAAGATCTCTAGTAGAAATCACACGGAGAACGTCAGACTGAAAACCTGCTGCGGCTGTGAGGAGCCGACCCCCCATCCTGACCTTGCTCCAGCCCTTGTCCACAGCACTCACCACCCTCCAGGGAGTGACCAGGCACTGGGGGGAGCCTGGGCAAGCCCTGGGACACCCTCAGCCCTGCCATGGGCAGCGGGCAGCTCCCACCGCTGCCTTGCAGGCTTTGGCAGTCCCCAGTTAATCCGAGGGATGCAGCTGTAGGGAGCCCTCCTCTGCACGGCCCCGTGGTGGGGAGCAGGCATGGAGGCAACGCCTGGTGCCTGGGGACCCCAGCTGCAGCGTGGGGTTGCCTTGCCCCACGGCAGGGGTTGGGGTCCCTCGGGGAGCACGAGACCTGCCTCCTGCACTGGCTCGGGCACCAGGACACACCGGGGCTGTGGGCACCCAGCAGCCATGGGCACGGGGTGATTTTGGAGGATTATTTGGAAGTTGCATCTTCACATTCACTTGGGCAGGTGGCCAAGGTTTCCCTCAGTGGGGTCTGGGACTGCACTAGACCCACACACGCTCATCTCTGTGACGGACCCCACGCACAATATCCAGAAACTCTGCTTTTGGAGTCTCTGACTCACTGGGGATCCAGAGGCCCACATTAGGAGTATGTATGTATATATATGTGTGTGTGTCTATACTTATATATGACTATCTGGATACGGATGTACAACGTTGTGTGTATAGTGGTCATACATATGCCAAATTTCATCAGAGCAAGAGTGATAAAATAAGTATATGACGGTTGGTATCAGCCCAACAGTGAATACCTCTGGGCCTGTGAAAAGCTCAGCTGTGGGGTGGGTACAGGCATTGCCGCACTTCTGGGGTGAGCCTGCCTGAGTAATTGGCCAAACAACCCTTCTACACAAACACAACTTCCCCAGAGCTCCAAAATGTTTCAGGGGCCATGTTTTATGGCCACCTGGTAGCTCACTGGCACCTGTTCAATCACCCCCTAAAGTAGGCTTCCAGCATTTTAGCAGAAATCGAGCTGGGGAGGGATTTCCAATAGAGCCATTTCACCTCTCCTGAATCCAGCCTCCACCTTTCTTTCCGGCACGTACATACCCAGACACCTTCTCTGTGCCCCATATGTCACTGTTGCAGCTAGTGACATCTCCGGTTTTGATGGCGCATCGCAAGCCAGCCTCCAGCAGCATCCCGGCGTTGGCATTTAACTGTGAATCACGGGAGGGTATCTGGAAATAGCTGCCAAAGGATTAAGCTAAAATGAAAGATCTGGGTCTTTCTGCAGGGAAGCCTGTTTGCTTTTGCATTTCCATGAGTGACACGGTGAACGGGGAGCTTCAACGTGCTGAACCCAGTTATCTTGACACCAGCTCGTGGAGAAGCCAGGAGGGCGCGTGGGCAGAGGCGGTGGGGCAGCCAGCAGCGGAAGGGCTGGCCGAGCCCCTGGTCCCGCACCCAGCCCTGCTCCTGCCTCCCCCTCGTCCCCCACCAGACCTGGGCAGTGGGGGCTGACGGGGGGATTCTGTGCGCTTTCAACGGGACCCTCCTGCCACTCGTGGCTCTTTGGGGGTGCCCAAGCTGCCCCTGGCGCTCCACCCAGGGGAATGCCCCGCGAGCATCAACCCCTGCCGCTCCAGCACCGACTTTCCCAGGCCATTGGCTCCAAAAGTCACATTTGTGGTGGCCTCCATCCTTCCCTTGCCTCCCCATCCCTGCCTGGAAAACGCAGCCCACTTCCTGCAGCTCGGGATGTATTTTTCTTCATCACCATAGTGACAACATGTAAATATTTGGGGCTGGTGGGGTTTTGATCAGATTTCGGAAGTATTGCCGAGGCTGGCAAACCCGTTGTTTATGTTATTGCATCTCGCATGGAGTCTCGTGACTTGCAGTTGAAGTTGCGCAGCCTTGGGGGGGTGGTGGCTTGTCCGAGCTGCCTGCTGGGAGCACGGTCGCTTGTAATTTTGCCCGCATCTGTCGGGCTGACGGCTGGGCAGGTCGATCCCCGCAGCGTGCTTGTGGCAAGCCATGGCCCTGCGGATGCTGCAGTAGGAAACCATCGCAGGGGTGAAAGATCCAGGCCCCCATGGAGCAGGGATTCATCGCATTCGCCTGGAGGCTGAAACGAGACCCCTGCTGCCTTTCACGTATGCCCCTGCCCCATCCTCAGATGTGATTTCCTCTGGTAGTGAACAGTAGGCTGGCTTTGAATCGTTTGAAAAGAGCCGGGCTTTTTAAGAGACAGCCTGATGGAAACACATGTCCTGGGCAGGCGGGAGGAGACAGGAGAGAGTGATGCAGGCGCCACAAACTCAGCAGAGTTTGCCATCTGTTCAAGGAGACAGGGGTTTATTTTTTGTATTTCCAATGACGGTTTTGGGCTTGAGTTTGGGTTTTGGGTTGCTTGGGTGTTTTTTTTTTTTCAATTGGATCTGAACAGTTGCAATTAGCAGCATTTTTTTTTCCCCCAGCATGATTTTCCTCCCTCCTCTAATTGATGCCCCTGGATTGGGTTTGTGCAGAAGTATCGCTTTGGCCTGCCTACTGCAGAGAGAAGCAACTGGAGCATGAAATCACGGCAGCAGCACCCCCAAAGCTGCAATGCAAGCACACCACCAGCCACTGGTGTTGCTCAGGGCTGTGCGTAGGCACTGGGGACACGGGCAGAGGCTGCAGACTGTGAGCTCAGCATGTCATGCAAGGGGTTGGAGCAAGCGGAAGGTCTGGGTTGCTAAACAGTCCCAGTGTTTTGAACAAAGAGCTCTTGGTTTATCCTCTTTACTGCCTTTAGTGTGAAGCAAACAGGCTGTCTCCCAGCCTGTGGAGTCGCTGGGGAAGGGGTGCCGCCCACCCCTCGTGCCAGCCGGATGCACCCTGCGGCACACAGCAGGGTGGCTCCCGGCTCTGCCGTACACACTGCCGTCCCTGCCCTGCCACCGTCCCTGCCATGCCACCGTCCCTGCCATGCCACCGTCCCTGCCATGCCAGCAGGCATCCCTGCTGCATCCCTGCTGCACCGCCATCACTGACATAGTGACATACTGTGTCTGCTGATGATAGGACGCTTTCTGAGGACAAGGTGATGCCAGTCGCATGGTGGACATGACCCACGCTGCACCCTGGGGCTGCAGGTGCGCTGGACTGAGACGGGGGTGGGGGCACCCTGTGGGTACCCTGTGCAGCCTCAGCAGCACCCTGGGAAGCTGGGAGGAGGGAGCAAGCCTGTGCCAAACCAGCAATACCGGCAAAACTGGGAGAAAAATGGCCACATCCTAAGAACCTCCGAGCCCCACAGTACCAGGGATGCACCAGCTGCCCAAGTGGCTCCTGGTCACTGCAAGGCTGGGGCTGCTCCACCACCCTTCTGGCTCCCAAACCCAGAGAGGATCACCAGCGGTTTCTGCTAATTGGTCTTTTGTGGGAGAGGAAAGAGACTGTAAGAGAAGAAACACTGGGCCATCTGACAGTCCAAAGCACAGGGGGAGATGTTTAGCAACACCCCTGCGTGCTCTTTTAGGGTAGTATCAAGAAAGCAAAGCAGCTGCAGGAGAAGGGGCAGGTGTTTAGACAGAAGCAGTGGGACCGCCCACGGGGAATGCCTCGCACAGCCCTGCCGCCTTGCTACTTGATTAACTCCTGATAAAACTCCGACCGCACAAATCTGGGCAGGGAGTCTTTCTCCATCAGGGCAAAGATCCTCTTCTGGGCCATGTCAAAGCTGCTTGGTGATGGCTCCACCAGGTTCTTCATGGTCACAGCCTTGGTGAAGTGGTCGATGTTCACCTGTGATGGGAGTGTAATGGGAGGGATGGGGACCCTGCCTTTGCGAGGAGTGGGTGATGGCATCTCCCCTCGCCTGCTCTGTCCCACCACCAACCACGCAGGGATTATGGGGAGGCACTGAAGCAGGTTCACTTATCTGGGGGAATTATTGTTGGCAAACCTGTAATGAAGGATGAGGTCTATCCTGCAGCAAAAGTAAGTCTGGGGCGAGGGCTACCATCGTTTGTCATCCTTTACGCTTGAAGTAAGCCCTCTGTGAGGAGAGGGGGACCGGCACATGCTGGAAGTGCCTGGGGCAGAAGGCAGCCCAGCAGAGGCTGAGCATGTGAACAGGGCTGCTGGGGCTGCGGAGGGTGGGAGTGCAGTCCGTGGGGATGGGGCTGACCCTCGCCGAGGGTACAGCCCTCTGAGCCGCTCGGCCATGGTACGGGGAGCCCTGCAGCCATCGCTCTCCGTTGGGATGGAGGGCATCTGGGCGGCCTCATCCCTCCCGGCACCATCTCCTGCCCCATGACCACTGACCTCTTTGGGTGCCTCAGTCTGGATGAACTCCTCGTAGATCTTCTTGGCCTTCTCTGCCATCTTCACAGGGGACTTGATTTTCTTGTAGTCCTCGCAGGCCACCCAAAACTCAGCGTTCTCCTCGCTGAACTCAGAGCGCAGGAAGCTGCAGAAGCTGGCGAGCCCATCTGCGGGGGGAACAGGCCCTGGCTGAGCACTGCAGGTCTCAGGGTGGCCGAGCTCTCGCTGAGCACGGCGGGGGGGGAAGGTGCATGGGGTGGGGGGATATGACTGCAGGGCGATGTGAACTTACAGGGGTTTTGCAGGAGCTTCTCCAGGGAATCACGCCATTGCAGAGCCTCCTCCGGTGATGGCCTGGAGGGAGTAAAGAAAGCCCAAGTAGTCCATGCTCACCCCACAGCCCCAGTCTGGGTTCCAGGTTTTTAAATAATTCCTTTAAAAATGGGGGGAATGGAGTAACGAGCTGCGGAGACTGTTGCAGAGCGGGGGTGATTGTCAAGCAACAGAGAGGCTACTGTGTCTCAGCACGCGTACCCTCCTCCGGGGAGAGCCGGGTGCCAGGGGCCGTGAGGAGCAGCTAATTAATTCCCCCGCATTTTGAGCAGAGACGTGGCTGAACCGCAAACCGAGCCCCCTCTGCAGCCGCAGGTCCCCTCCGCGCCCCAGCGCCCGTGCGTGGGAGGGCAGAGCAGGGGCTCCGCAGGCGGCTGGGAAGCATCCCTGCTTTTCCGCTGGGGTCGGGGAGGATGCTCCCCGCTGGGGAGGGGTGGCGGGGGCCGGATCCTGCCGGGCCTGGGGTCAGCGTCGTCCCCCCCCCCCAACTCCCACAGCCTGCGCGCCCCATTCCCACGCCCCGCAGCGGGGCAGGACGCCAGCCTCGGCTCCCTCCCCCGCCCCAGTGGAAACCATCCGTGTTTTTCGTGTGCGTGGCTTGACCTCTTTTTCTCCCCCCCCCCTTTAAATGCACTGTTTGTAACGTGACTAAAGAGGTTGTGGGGTTTTTGTTTGGGGTTATGGGGTTTTTTTTTTTAAGCCCCAAAGAGTTTGACTGAGCTGCCCTGGGGCACGGGGCTCCTGTGCTGCCCACCGCGGCCGATGCCCGGTGCTGGAGGGGAAATGAAGCCCCCCCAGCGCCGCTGCTGAGCGCTGGGCTTGCCACAGGCCATCCCCACTGCCAGCGGGCAGCCCAGCAGCTCAGGCTGGTTTTCCTGGCGCAGGGGCGGGTGCCAGGGCTGAAACCCTCTGGGTGAGCAGAGCATCCCTGGGCATGGGGAGGGAGCAGCGGGCAGGACAACCTACCGGTCCTGGGGGCCTGGGTGCTTCAGGGGTGGGGCTGGGGTAAGCGCAGGTGATCCTACCCAGCCACCCTGCCCAGGTGGCTCCAGGGGGATGAGGAGAACGGCAGAAATGCAAGGCTTGCTCACGCTGGCTATCCAGCCCTCACTTGCCATCAGACTGACAATGTCCATCAGTAAAGACCATGGTGGGGGCTCCGAGTGTTTGCTTTCTGGACTTCAAATTGCATTTGCACTTGCTATTAAGGATCAAAACCTCTCCCTGTCCCCATATTCCTCCCAGGTGCCTCCCCACCCCCAGTGAGGGGCAGCACCGCTGCAGCAACCTGACACAATCCAGATCTCCTGAAAACTACCAAATTCACTTTTTCTGTTGGCTGAATGCCCCAGGGATGATATTAACTGCCAGTGAGATGCTGATGGGTGAGTGATACTGAAGCTGCGCAATGGTGCAGTGCAGGAGAAAACAACTCCTCCAGCCAGCGGGGAGTGAAGATGTGCTCCGGCTTTCGTCGGCGACGGTTAATGGGGACAAATGTGTCTCCTTCGCAGAGGCATCCAGGGCATGGCAGCAACTGAGTGCGAAATGTGCCATTCATCAGGGCTCTGCTTGCCCTGCACGCCCGGGCAGCTCTCTCAGAGCAGCGCTGCAGTGGGCAGGCACCGGGCTGGCAAGCGTCCGCACACACTGCAGCCAGCAGAGTGACTGCAGGTCTCTGCGGGCTTACATCAGGGTGAGCTGGGCGTTCATCTGCACATTGGGGTTCATTTTGGGGTTTGTTTTGGGCTTTTAGCAATCCCTTGGCAGAGGGTTGCCAGTTTAGAGCACCGTTGCCTGGGCTGAAGGGAAACATGGGGAGAGGGACTGGTGTAAAACAAAAAGTTGTGATTTTGAAGTGGAAATAGAATCCTAGTGTTGTGAAGAGTGGGCGTGCACCTCTCCTGGTTTTAGTCCTGACATGGCCACTCGAGACCTTGGAGATGAGCCCTTGCTCCCGGTGCCACGAGCAAGGCTGGCTGGGCCAGCGAGCCTCGCCTGCCCCCAGCAGGTTAGATAGCCTGGGTGCTGTCAGACGTGGGTCCTCCAGCTCCGTGTGTGTCCGGGCAGCTCAAGGACAGGGAGAAAATCCCGGGGGCAGGGGCAGGCGTGTCCAGGAGAATCGCTCGCATCCGATGGCAGCAGGGCTGAGGGGTGGCAGAAGAGTGGCTGGGCAGCAGCTCGGGCACTCAGCTCAGCCGCCCAAGGCTGGGCTGGAGATACCCGGGGTGAGGCCATCGCCCTACGTCCAGGAAGCCATCCTGCTTTTAGATTTGAGCTAACATTTCTTTTAAAGGCTTATTTTGTCTCCTTTGGGCGGTTACTCTTGCAGCACAGCCCATCAGCCTCTTTAGCTTCTCCTCTGCTTTGCTTTGTCATTAAACCATCTCGGTGCTGCAGAGGAGGCTGTGCGGGGTGTTGTGCTGGGCTGCACGGCGGTGCCTGCCCCACGCCAAGCCCCATCCTGCATTGCACCCTCCAGCCCCAAAACCCTGATGGCCTTCGGGTCAGGACAAAGGCAATAAGGTGATACAGTGCCGTCATCACTGAGCTGCCCGGAGCCAGGCATCACACCATCGGGCCGTGCACCCAGCTCAGGGACACACTGCTGCCCAGTGCCACCCGGCTGTGCACGGCTGGCACCTCTGGGCTGAGGCGGGTGACTCAGAGAAGTCCAAGTGCCGTATGCCTCCGGCAAAACCTTTATTGAGTGAATGTGAAATCTCATCAAAAGCAAATTGAGTTTCCATGAGAAATCTGGTTTCCGTAAAGCTGTGCTGCCTGACACGTCTTATGCTGCCTTGATGTAACTCTCAGAGCCCGCACCTAGCTGGTGGGTCACGAGGAGTGTGCCACGAGCCACCTGCCCCGAAAAGCCCGCTGTGCCCACCCCAGGCCCCACAGCAGGGGCTTCAACTCCTCTGCATCCCAAAGGGGGTTTGTGTCCACTCCTCTGGCCAGGCACAGGCGCCAGCACAGCCCGGCACGGTACTCACTTCTGGGTCTTGGGCGGCTTCTCTGGCTTCTCTGGGTAGGGGATGATAAAGTCAATGGTTGAGTCGGGCTTCTGGAGCAGTGTGCCCAACTTGGTCTTGATCTCCTTGGCCCTGTGGGAGGGAAGGAGAAGAGGCAGGTCAGGTGGAGGGATGCGGCAGCAGAGATGGTCCTGCCATATGCCCGCACGGACCCTGGCACAGACCCTGGCACGGCTGCTGGTGAGGTACAAAGCCGTGTTATTAATTACACACGGACAAACAGACCCTAATGCTGTAAAGGCGCCTGGCTGAGGCATTTCAAGCTGGGCACTCAGAATTAGCGGCAGCTCTTGATCTCCATCTCTTTGCTTTGTCCCCGTCTGTGGCCGGGATAATTGTATCAGCGGAGCTGGCAGGCTGCTCTGAGGATGAATTAGGGCATGTGTGTGCAGCACTCAGTTTCTATAGTGATGTGCCCCAAGGAAATGCTGGCCAGGAGATGCAGCTCCCTTCGGAGAGGAGGCCCAGGGTGTTGTGCTGGGCTGCACGGCGGCGCCTGCCCCACGCCAAGCCCCCTCCTGCATTGCACCCACCAGCCCTGAAACATCAATGGCCTCCGGAGAAAGGTGCTCTCCTCGGGTCCTGGTCTGCAGACAGAAGGAGCAGGAAACTGTCCTCATCATGTCCCCTGAGCTTTTTGAGGTCACTGCTCTGCCTCCAGCAATGCCCAGCGCAGCTCCCAAGCCCAGCACCCTGCTGCTGAGCACCCTCACACCACCCAGCCAAAATCCTCCCCGTCCTGGGCGATGCTATTGCTAACACACAGGTTAACACGTACCTCTATGCTTGCCAAAATCAGGGTGAAATGCTCCTAGGTGTGCTCTGTGCCACCCCTGACCCTCCCAAGCACTCACGGCTGGGGGCTTCCTCCTTTCTAGGCACTTTTATTAGGATTATATTCTTTTTCGATGGGTCTCTTGGGGACCACCAGCAATGCGTGCTGCCAGCAACCCACCACACTTCCTGCTAGTGCTTGCTGTTCCTCTGCGCACTCCTACGTAATACATAGTGATATAAATAATATGCAAGCCTTACGTCTGCAATGGGAAGGGTCCTGCAAACAGGTAACTCCTAGGTGCTGCTTTCCCCGGGCAGAGGGGGAAGAACAGTTTCAGGAGGTGAAGTAGTCTGACTAGCAAAGGAGTTTCATCCTCCATCTTTCCTCCTTTTGGAGGATACGTAGACAAGAGGGGTTCTGGGGCTTGACAGCAGGTCCAGCTGTCTCCTATTATGTGCTCCTTTGTGCAATACGACTTGCAATGTAATCCTGAGCATCCAAAGCCACCAAGGAGGCTCCCCTCTGCTGCATGCAGCTCAGTGTTGGTGGCAAGAGTGAGCCCAGCTTTAGCAGGGAAAACACAGGTGTGCTGGGTAAGACTGAACAAATAAAGGGGTGAAAATGGACCCCCCAACCCCATCTTTGCAGGGCAGGACTCTTCCCTGGCACAGCAACATTTGGTGGCTTCCAGGCTCTCTGGCCCAGGGGGTGGATGAGGGCAAGGGGACACACTGCTGCCCTAAGGCCGGCTGGGCTCAGTGCCTTTGCCACGGGGTGGCTGCCGAAGCCGGACTGCAGCTCCCCGGTTTCAGGGCTCACTGCGCTTCTCTTTCCCCTGGTTATTTTCACAAGCCCTCCATAGACAGTCACTCCCTTGCTAGGTCTGCTTTTTCATTTCCACTCCTTCCATGTTTTTCCTCTCCCTATAGAACTCCCTCTGTGTGTTGGTTTTCCACGCCATGGGTGACTTGTTGAGATGTGGCCCGGGCTCTGCTCCCCTGCCAGATGGCCCCTGCTTCTGCTGCAGAAACCTGCCCCTGACAGCCACCCTTGGAAGGGAGCGGCCAGGGGATGGCAAGGCCAGCGCTGGTCGGCACAGGAGCAGGCAGCGTGGCCAGATGGAGTAATCGGCCCAGCCTGGGTCTGGGTGGACCGCCCACAGTGGGTGTCCAGCACGGGGCAGAGCAGATCCAGAAATCCAACTGTTTTCATGGAAAATGTCATCAGCTACAGGGACAGCTTCCATTGCTTGTGCTTCCGAGAAAACTTGAATGTTGCCTGGAAAGACCAGGACCTTAGGTGAAGGGTGATGAGGTCCTCACGCTCCCTGCACTGAGGTGTCTGTGGGACAGCGATGCTGCCATGCACAGTTCATTCCACTCCCTCTAATAAATAAACAAAATGCGGTTAAATGCTCCGAGCCGGATCGTGGGGGTGGCTCTCCTGCCAACCTCAGGTGCCCCTTGGCACCCCACTGCTGTGCCGGGACCTCGGGAGCGGGCAAAGACAGCAGGAGCTGCAGCCCCATTTAGCACCGAAGCAACGGGTGGGTGCAGAGGGTGCCCCAGGAAAGTTGGTGGGGCGTAAGAGCCTCCTCCCTGCCTCTGCTTTCCCTGACATCTGTGCTTGTGGCCACTGGTCCTGGCAGGGAAGGGGACACATGGGCTCAGGACCATCTCTCAAAGAGGGGCTGAGCAGAAATGCCAGCTGCCACCTGCTCCCTCTCCCTGCCACTGCCCCATGCACAAGAGGGCAGAACCGGGGATGCTGCCATGACCGATCCACTGCTGGTGCTGGGTGCTGTGCACCAGGGAGGGTCCCCTCCAGGTGACTGGATCATGCACCCGATCCTGGGGGTTTCGTCTGGCAGAAGCAGGGGTGAAGTGCAAGGGGGAAGGGGCTTGCCCACCTCTGAAGTGAGGATGGTGGATGCCAGGGGTTCCCAAACAGGCAGGGCAAAAACACGGGCAGCGCTGGGAGCAGAGCCACCGAGAGCCAAATCTAACGCACGACAGCCAAAGGAGGTGGGAAGATAGGACCAGGATTCTGTTGCTGTCTGAGCAGGACCTGAGGGCCTCACTACCCTGGTGCAGGTGGGGCCAACACGTGCACGAGATCTGGATGCAATCGATGGTGGCTTCACGCAGCAGCGAGAAGTGTCCTGAATAATGCTCAGACCTGGTTGAAAATCTTGCTCTCCAATTCCCGCCCTCTGAGAGTGGCTTACAGCCAATATCTGTTGGGCTCAAAGGGCACTAACGGACCTTAATGGCCCAGAGCAGCCCCAGGTGAGCCCCACACCATGCCCACAGCCAGGGGCTCCATTTCAGCTCTTTCCCTTTGTCTGTGCTGTAGGTGGGCTTCTCCCCAGCCTGGTCTCCTGGCTTGATGTCGGACCTATATTGCAGCCCCACCATCTGCCGCTCCCAGCGGGGCTCCCTGGATAGATCCATCCCCGCCCCATCCCTTGGGGCTGTTGATGGACCACCAGTAGCTGCCCACCCTGCTGAAGACCAGCAGGTCCCAGTGTGGGGACAGCAGCAAGAACCTCCCCACTGCAACCAAGTCCTTGGCCGTGGGGCCTTCATGAAGTATGGGGAGACCGCAGAGATGAGGAGGCTTGTTGAAAGGAAGCGAGAAAGGACAGCCAGAGGGGCTGAGCGCTTGCAGGCTGGCGGGAGGGAAGGACTATTTAAAGATATTATCCTGGCGTCCTCTAGCAGATGTATGACAAGCTTTCAAGCAAGACTTCATCAAAGGCAAAACAGCAGGGTAAGAACGGCAGTTATAAACAAAAAGGCACCCTTCAAACCCCCCCCGCCCCCCAGCTATGTCCGAGTGAGAAAAAGCAAGAGGACCATAAACTGTGGAAGGTTAAGTGTGAGAACATATGGGAGCAAGCCAAGAAAAAGTCTGAGAAACAGCTTCCAAAAAGTATTAAAAGAAAATACGGGCTCTGTCAAACACATCAAGAGCAAGAAGGCAGCTGGGGCGGGCCCGGAGAGACTCCAGCTTTAAAAACAAAACAAAAAGAAACTTGAAGAAGTTAAAGCTATAGCTGAAAGCTAAAGCTGCTGCTGTGCCCGAGGGCAGGGAGGTGCCAGAGGGAATGCTCCTTGAGGGGAAAAAGGCTTCAGGGGGGATGTGAGGAGCCATAAAGCTGCAAGTGTGATATGGTACGGGAATGTCAGCAACAGCTGTGTCAGACAGCCGTGGTGGACACATGGACAAATATGGTCTATTGGAGAGCAGTCAAGGCAGCTCTGGCAGTAGGAAGAGATTCCTTCAAACCTATCGGCCCTCTCTGAAGAGGCCAGTGAGCACATGCCTTGGGGAGAGTCGGGGGGCTACTAGCCCCTTGGGTCTGCAGGAGACCTTGGATGGGCTCTCCAGACCCCAGGCAGCTGCAGAGGGGAAGGTCATCTCATGGATGACAGCATGGGGAACAGCGTGGGAAAGGTAGCGCACAGTGCGTTGGGGACATGGTGTGTTCTCATCGGTGGGGGAGATCCTGGGGGAACACGGGCTGGGACCACGCTGTGAAACATATCACATGCATGGGGAGAAGGGCCGAGCAGCAGGTACTGCGTTACCCGGGTATGCAGCACCTGGGGACCAGTTGGGAGGAACTGCAGGAGGGTCTCGTGAGACCGGCAATGAAGCGCCTGTTGAGATTCCTCGTAGAGGAATAGAAAACAGTGCACACAGGACAAACCCAGCCCTAACTCCGAGCATAAAATGGTGAGCCGTAAGCGAAATCGCCTTTCAAGAGTGAGGATTTGAAGGTGTAAAAGAGGTCAGCGAAAGCATCAGCAGCAGTGGAAGAAAAACTAATGTTGTATTAGAAAGTAGCAGAAGAGTGACAACAAAGATAATAGCAGAGCAGAAATGGGTGGTTCACCCACACCTGGAAGAGTGCTGCCCGCGGCACAGGAGGTTGCAGGAGACCGAGCAAGGTGGGCATGGGGCCACGAGGGTGGCCGAAGGGCACATTTCAAGCAAAGAAATTGTCACAGGCCCACACTCCTGTGCATGCCTGCGATGGGAAATTGCCTTGCTTTCAGGCAAGCAGCATCAGCTTCAGCTGACGAAGGGGGACTTCTCCCGAGCTGCCCCCAGGACCGCGAATGCCACGCTTGCTCTCATCTGAAAACCAGCGCTAAGGCTCACAACTCCAAGGAAATCCTCCCTGGGTAATTCACCTGTAAAGTCTTTTACCAAGTTTCCTCTTTAGGTGAAGAATTGGGCGCTTTGCTGATGCAGAGAGGCACCAGCCTCGTGCCGTGGCCCCCCCTGCACCTCTCACGGGACTGCCTCCGAAGCCCCTCCAGCTCCGCAGGAGGGGAGCAGGGGCCAGGTTTCGATCAGCATGGAAAGGGCTGGAGCCTGCCTGGGTTCCCAAGGGGTGAGAGCAGCCTGGGAAGCACCACCCCCACCTGGGGCAGGTTTCGAGGTGAGTGCTGGAGCGGAGGGGGATGACGACGAAGAAGAGGATGGGTGCCATGAGCAGGGCAGAGCGGGCATTCTGCACAGAGCAGAGCCTCGTGCGAGGGGCCAGGGCAGACCAATCTGCGTGCGAGGGAGATGCAGGCAGTTAAAGGGGATTTTGAGGCACTTTGAGACAGGGCTCGTTTCACCTCAGAAAGGCAACCCGCTTTTCTGGATTTTTCCTCCACCCCACATTTTGCAAACATTAAAGTCTGAGGACAACGTGTTCCTGCGTGTTGAGGTTGAGGGGTGGGTTTCCAGAGGGTCCCAGCCACTTGCAGCATCCCACTGAGCCCCCCGCCAGCAAGCCTCCCTTCCCTCTCAGTTCAGAGCTGGGTGATCCCAGCCTCCATAAGAGATGTCCATCGTGGGGATGTGCTGGAGGAAGAGCCTCTCTGCCCCCCGCCGCCCCTGTCCGAGCCCTGCTGGGAGGCAGGTGCCCCGGCATCCCCACGCGAGCTGGCTGCTCTCACCTCTCCAGGCACGTGTGGGGCAGCGCTGCTAATCCTTTGCACATCTTGGCAGGCTGTAGTTTTCCTCGGCCGCGAGAAGACTGTGAGCGATGGCTAAAGCAGGCGGCAGCAGCTCTGTCTGCAGCCCAGCTCCCCCCTCTCCCTCCTATATAGCGCTGGGAGCTGGACCCCTGCCAGCCCCGTAACCAATGCCTTCTGTCCCGCCGCAGCTGGCCCCGGCCCCAGCAGCGTCTGGATTTTGTTTTCTCCTCTCTAAGCTCACACGGGGTGGGGAAAAATGTGGTTTTTCTGGGGTGAGCTCAGGTAATCAAATTTGAAAGGCCAAGCTGCTGTTGGGGGGGGCTTCAGGAAGCCCACAGGGTTTCCTCTCAATGACATATCAGGCTCCGAGTCTGTATTTAGAAGAGCCAGGTATAAATGCTTCATTCAAGTGGGGTTTTTTCAATGAAAAATGTCACTTTCATAAAAATAAAAGTGCTTAGGAGAAGCCCTGCTGTTGATTTAAAGGCTGTGGCTAACAGCAAAATACCCACAGCTTCAACAGTGGTTAGCAGCTGGTGGGTAACAGTGACTTTTGTTCTGGAACAAAGTCATTTTAGTGTAATCTTAAAAAAAATAAATCTTTTAATCATAGCAAATGTTCTGCTTTTATCTGACAGTGACACTTTGATGACGCCTAAAAGGATTCCCACTCAGAATTTTGTTAAGTGGAAAATTTAGACCCTTTTTCCATTCCTTTTCAGAGTAGCCCAGAGCTGCCCCCAATGTGGGATGCAGGGTCTGAGCAGGGACCAATCCTCCCGTGTGGTTCTGCCCCATTGCTGCCCCACCAGGACACGGCCCCTTGCCCACCTAAAGCTTGGGTGCTGCACGGCATTGCAGTGTTTCTGTTTGTTCAGGTAAGGTCTCTTTGATTGCTCCACTAAAGCTCGCAGTCACGGAGCCAGTGCCTACCTATGGTGGTGACATCTGTGGCATGAGTTCCTCCCGGACTCAGCCAGGCACCCAGGCAGGCACAGTGTCGGTGCATCCCCAGAGCAATGCTGCCTGCTGAGAGGCAAATCATGGCAAAGATGGGGACCAGCCTGGCTCTGAGGCGCCCGGTAGCCGAAACCCTGACTTGGTGGCTCCCCATGGCCACTCAGGAGGAGAATGAGCTGCAGCCAGCAGCCGCAATGGAAACACTCCTAACACTGCTTAGCAGTTACTTGGAGCGGAGAGGGTAACTGCAGCCATCCCAGGTGTCTCCCTCCTGGCTTCCAGCCAGGATGTGCCAGCCCATCCTCGGCAGCGTCACCTGGGGCACGGCTCATCACCTGGGTCCGCATGGCCAGACTAGAGACAGCACAAGGGAAAAGCCCTCAAACACACGCAGGGCGGCTATGGGGGCCTCAGCGCCAGCTCTTTTGCAGTTTGTGTAGTAGGACCTAGTCCAACACCAACACAGGTCTTTGCCACCCCACAGCGGTGCCCGTGCAGTGACACCCGCCTGTGGCACGGGCGCACAGAGGGTCTGCGGCTCTGCTCTGCCTTCACCTCCCGCTCCACCCCAGCCAGGGCATCCCCTTGTCATCCTGCACGGGGTGCGGGCTCAAGGTTCACCCTGAAAATCTGCCACGTGCTTGTTCCCAACCTCAGCTGCCTGGGTGACTTTGAAAACATGCATCCAAGTGCTTTGTTTAACACCCACAGCTAGGAGCTGGGAATAGGTGACCTTATTCCCAACCTGGCTATCCAGACTCCAAGGGCACTAATGGCCTTAATTGCCCTGACCAGCCCCACCTGCCCCCTCAGCCTGGGGCTACATTTAAGCTCAGCCCTGGGCCCCCTTTCCCCTTCTGAGCGGTGTCAGAAGCGTGCCCGGCTCTGGCTCCTGGATGGACTTTGGACCTGCATTGCAATCCTATCTCCTGCTCTCCTGGGATTATGCAGCAAATGACATCTGCATTTCAGCACGTGAGTGCAGTAACTGAAAGCTAGAGGTCTGCTAGAAAACATCTCTCCCCGGAGAGCCTGGGTTAGCTTTTTACTGGTTTGCAATGGAAAATGAATGAGAAAAGTACACTCTAAAATTTCAGAGGACGAGATGCTTGAATGACTTTCCCCTGGGTTTGTGCTGATTAGAGACCCCCAGATGCACCTAAGCGGGGCTACCAGACCTGCCAGATGGGGGGGGCTGCCCCTTCTTGCTGCCCGGCATTGACCCACCAACTCCCCTTGTGCCTCACATGGCAGGGAAGGAAAACACGGCAGCCGCAGCGGATGGAGGTACTTTGCTCCCTCACAGGCTGCTATGGTTTTGCCCTTTTCACAGAGGAGCTGGGGGCAGGCTCTGTTATTAGCATGGAGGTGCCTCACCCCAATTTGGGGGTAGCTCAGAGCCCAATTGCCCCATCTCGCTGCAGCTGGGGTGCAGCCCCCCAGCTGTCCGAGAGACTGAGCCTTGGCTGTGCTGGCTGCCCTCGGGAACAGAGAGTGTGTCAGGGCCATTCCTTTGCTAGCAGGGATGTCACCGGGGTATCCCGAGTGCCAGGTTAGGGCCTGCCAGCTGGGTGGCTCCTTTGGGGGTGCTTTGCCAGCCAGCTGGGCACCTCCCGGCACAGAGGGGAGCAGATGGCGAGAGGTGCCAGCGGTTCTCACAGCTGCTGGGCTGGGAAGGGTAGCGGGGCCATGGGACCACATGGGGAAACCCCCGCAGCCTCAGGCTCAGCTGCCGAGCCATTGGGAACACGGTTATTTTTTTCCTCATTAATCTTCAGTAATAAAGTCAGCATTGGAAACCCCGAGGGAGCTCGGATCTGTGGGATCAGGCAGTTTGTGTGAATGCTTTCCAGCAGCCACCAAGCACCCCTTACGTGCTCTCCCCCACTCCTATGCTGGGGACATGTGTCCCTGGAAAGCAGACAGCCTCTCCAGACCTCCTGCTGCCTGGAGGGGCCCAGAGCTTTGCCCACTGAGACCCCCACAGAGGAACTGGCTCTGCCCCTTAAAGACTTTTACCTACCTTCATCCCAGGCAAATCCCCTGGTCCTGTGGCTCTGCCATGGTTCAGTGACTGATGCTCTATAATCTCTCCCACAGTCCCAGGGTGGGGGCTTAATAAATACACAGAGCAAGTTGGGGAAACTGAGGTCCAAAATGAGTGATGAAGCTTCATGTGAGAGAGTTATAAGGAAGCCAGACCATGCGCTGGGATCGCAGTTGTGCATTTTAGCAGGGACTTATCTGAAACACTGAAAAAGAAGCCATATGCCATTGAGCAGAAACAAGGGTTACACAGAAATAGCTTGTATTTTCCGCAGACCTTTGTCCAGTAAGAAATGTTTGGTTTGTGTATTTCAAGGCCTTAGAGTGCTAAGAAAATATTTCCAATAAGAAACTACCCAGACCTTCCTTTTCTTCCCACGACAGCTTAATTTCTTTAAGAGCCCTTCTGGGAGAGCTTTTTGGAGATCCAAGTGCACTCCAAGGACCAGATTGTCTTGTGTACACAATGGCTGGTTTCCTCCAAGAGTGCTCTAGGTTTGTGCCTTGCAACTGCCCCCTCAAAAGCCACGTGGAATCTCCCATGACACCAAATTTATCCTGGGCTCTGTTATTTCAAGACTTTATTATCCTTTCTAACAACTTGCCTTTTATAGAAGGCAGCCTCGCTGCTTTGCAGTTTCCTGGTTCCCACCGGCGCTTTTTTTAAAAATTAGCATCATATTTAACAACACATTTAGCATCATATTGGCTTTTTGGTAGAGGGATCACTGTAATTCTCACCAAGGCGAGTATTTGGCAGTTCATCTGAGCGCTCCTTCTGGCAGATTTTTAACCACGTGTTCTAAAAACGGGGTTACGAATACCCTTTTCTTTTTTTTTCCCCAGTGCCTTGGGACAGTCATGCAAATGTGTATCCCCTAAGGAATGAACCCAGCGTAAGCTCCTTCACAGCAAAGGCCAACGCAAGTAACTCACCAAGCTTTTTCGTGATGGCTCTTTCCTTCTCATAGGGCCTGATCACATCCAGCCCCCAGAGCTCTCTGGAGAGCTTTCTGCTTCTCACATTGTCGTGACTGATTAATTTTTATGCCTTTAGGATGCTTTCCTCAAGTCTTCTGTGGCCTGCCTTTCACCTGTAACTTTCCAGAGCTTGCATTCTTTTTTCACTCTCTCATCGGTATGCAATTTCCACTTCTTTTAAGGTCTTGCCACTTCAGGTGTTCATTTCTGCTCCCCTGTATAAGCACATCACCTTTTCTAAGACCAGCCTACCTCTCGTTTCCCTTTTGACGTTAAATATTACTTTAAAGTTACTGCCTTTGCTCTCACCAGGACAGTGTGATCAGTAATTACGGCTCCGTGGCCCCTCATTTGTTCCCTTTGAACTAAGCTCTGCGCATGGTTCAGGAGCAACTCGGGTAACACACAGTGTGAGGTTACACCATCCCACTGACTCCATCAGCCTTCTGAGGTCCAACCTGATGGTTAAAACGCTCATGTAAGAGGAAGGAGACAGAGGATCCCAGCTCCCTCCACTTGCTGCATCCAAGTCACTGACACAGGAGCCACGGGTGAGGTCGAAGAGGAGAAAACCCTGGAAAGCAGCATTACCCGGACCACTGGGACTCTGGCCAGCTGGGAACTCTGGAGTCACGTAAATCCTGCGTCCCAGCTGCAGAGCCACCAAGTTCCTCAACCCCAAGCGCAAGGCCTGAGAACAGCTGGGGCCACGGCTGGGACACGGTGCCGCTCCTCGAGCCTGCTCTGTGCCTGCAGCAGGGATCTGCTCCCCTTCCAGCACCCGAGCAGCGCAGGGCAGGGGCAAGCCCACCCCAAGACATGCACAGGGCTGGCCTCACCTCCTGCACCCGCAGAGCACCCTTGGGAACAGGGCTGAGCTCTGGCTCACTGGTGTCTGCAAGGAAAGCCCAGAGGAGCTGGCGGTGACAGGTGTTTTCAAGTCAATGCACATATTTGCACGGCGTTTATGCTGCTATAGGTACTAATACATAGGTGACAGCCTGGGTGTGAACAGCAGCATCCCTGCAGTGGCCTCTCTTCTCCCAGAGCAGATCGGCAAGGACAAGGCACATGCTGTGTGTTTGCAGAGACCTGACGCAGGCAGAGCCAGCGCCCCAGGAACAGCAGCAGCTGCTGAGCTTCTAGGATCTCTGCGCTCCAAACAGCACTGGTGCCACCGTGTGCTCTATGGGATGCAGCCACAGCAAAGGCAGCTGGGCACCGTCTCTGCCTTCCCCCATCTGTCTACAGCCTGGCCGCTTGCCCGCGTGCATTCCTTCCAGTGTCACCAAAAGACACAATCTGTGAACAGATGCGGTTGGGCAGGCAAGGGGCAGGAGACAAACACAATTTCAACACACAGTTGGCACAAACAGACCAGTCATACCATTTTATTTGAGGCCTGGATTCAAGAAATTGCCTGGATTACACCATTTTTACCCAGATTTGCATGCTGGATTCAGGCAGCAGAGCACATTGTTCCTCCTCACCCACCAGCCAGCACCCGCAGTTTTGATCACTTGACAGAATCAGCTGCCATACGAAGTGCACCTCTACCTCATTAGCCATGCAAGCGCCCCGCTCCTGTCCCACGTGTGCATTCATCCTCGGCCCAGAGGAGCAGCTGCACAGTGAATCAAGCCCTTTCCTGCCCTTCCCTTTCACTCTACGTGCCCTCCTGTGGCACTGTCTTTCCCAGCTCGTGGATGGCCGCATTCTCCAGCACCTCCACATTCCCTTTGCCCGGCTGCAGCACACTGGCCACCATAGCCCTGGCCACCGTTTCCACAGGCACCGAGTAAGCGGTGGGGAAGACCTTAGCCACAACACCCAGAAACTGCTGGGCCATCCACTCTGCGGGGCGGGACTCCCGGCGCTTGCACAGCAGCACCCTGCAGAGCGAGGAGGCAAGGTGGGTTAGGATGAAACCGTTCCCCCTGGGGAAAAGCCAGAGACTGGGGACCCAACCCAGCTTGCTAAACCCACATGCAGGCCATGGGGCTTTGGCAGGGTCCTGAAATGCGACTGAGCTGAGCCCTGGGACACTAAACTCCATTCCCCGCAGTGCTGCCAAAACCAGGATGCCAGTTCTCCCAGGCAGCAAGAGCTGGGAGGATACAGGTGAGTATCCCTCCTACATAAGGTCAAGGTCTGTGCGGAGATAAGCTTTGACCTATGTCCCCCAACCCCTGCTTTCCACCCAAGCCTCTCCTCCTTGCACGGCACATGACACTAGCACTGGGACAGGCCGTGGGAAACCACTGTGCTTGCTCCCTGCAGCATTGGGAAGCAGTGTGTTCGTCCAGGAGCTGCATTTGCAGCTGGTGGCTTTCTCCAACTCCCCTTCCCAGCCCTCCCCTTATGCATCCTTTCTCTCTTTCTCCATCTCCCAGCCCGTTGCCCTGGGAACCCTCCACCTGAGTCCTGTGCCCTCCCTCCTCCACCGCTACTCACGCTGGCCGGAGAATGGTACACCGATCAAAACCAACAGACTGGACCAGGTTCTCCACCTCTCCCTGTCAGAGCAGTCGGGCAGGACAAAAGAAGACAAGGATGAGTGCAAGCACTGTCCCTGACACCCCGTGAATGGGCAGGAGGGAGTTGCTGAGCCATGGACAGGATGGCACTAATGCCAACTGGCACCGCTTGGGCAACGAGCAGCTCTCCAGGAAAAGGCAGCGTGGGACGAGTGTCCACAGTGGACATGCTGACAGTTAGTCAGCAGCGCACCCTTGCAACCATCGTGCTAACTGCAACTGGACGCTCCTCAAAACAGTATCTGGACACAGCTGTCCAGCCTGGAGATCCCAGCGCAAGGCACTGGCAGACAGCAGTAAGTCCAGCAGATGTTGGGGGCTGCAGCACACAACAATGGGGGGGAAAAACCTTTTGTGATGGGTATGGTGCCGCCTGGGAAGCCTGTGGGCTCTCTACCCCTGAATATCGAGTCTCACCTAGACGAAGCCCTGAGCCTCCCCACCTAGCTGTGGGGAGCCAAGGTCGGGCTGGAGACCCCAGAGGGTCTTTCTGGTGGTTTGAAGAGGGAGATGGATGCTGCACGCAGGTGCTGTGCTGCTTTGGATGAAGCAGCTGTCCTGCCAGCCCCTTTTCCTCACCCCTTTGTCCCCCGGCACCAGCAGGACCCTCGGAGCCATTTGCATCTCGTGACACCTCATCTCCTGCTTCCTTCCCGAGCACCCCAGGAGGAGCCCACCCCAAGGGCTCCCTCACCTTCACGCGGAGGTAGAGGAAGCAGCTGTCCTGGTTTGCCCCCTGGGAGGACTGCAGGACAAAATGTTTGCAGCCCCCTGCCCGTGCCAGCTCCGCCGCCTGCGCAACGTAGTCGCGGTCCACGCGGACGAAGCCGTCCTGCAGGTAAACGGGGAGAAGGAGGGTGAGCATGGCGGGGGAGAGAGCAGGCAGAGGACCGCGGGGCGGGGGGGGTGTCCCCACTCACCGCTCCAGCCTTGGCCCTGGTGGTGCCCAGGCAGCAGAAGCCGACGTCGTGTCCCCGGAAGGCGGCGGCGTGCTCGCTCAGCTGCTCGAAGTCCACCACGGCCTGCTCCTGTGGGGAGGCCCGAGGGTCAGCACCCCCTCCCGCGCCGCCCCCCGCGCCGCCCCCCGCTCCCCGCCGCACCACGGCCGCCGCCGTCTCCTCGCCCAGGCTCAGCCGGCGCCGCCCGACCAGCGTCACCCTGGCGAAGAGCTGCCGAGACAGCAGCTCCCGCAGCAGCGCCCGGCCCGTCTCCCCCGAGGCGCCCAGCACGAAGCAGGCCCTACCGCCGCTGTCACTGCCCGCCGCCGCCATGCCGACGGAGCAGCGGGAGGCGGCGCGGCGGCGGCGGCGGGGCGGGCCCAGGCGGGGAGCGGCTGCGGTGCCGCCCGGCTTGGCTTCCGCCTGCCCGGGGTTTGCTGCCGGGAGAGTCGGCGTCTTCCCGGCGGTGGGCTGGCGACGGGCGCAAGCTGCAGCTCCGTGTAAGACAAGAGCCTTTTTCAGGGGCCGGGGGAGGCTGCGGGGTCTCTGTCCCCCCAGGGGACCCCCCTCAGCCTTACTGCTGCTCCCAGTGCTCTGTGAAGAACGTCTGCTGGTGTCCCCACACCTTCTGTCCCTGCGTCCAGTGTCATAGAATCATAGAATGGTTTGGGTTGGAAGGGATCTTAAAGATCATCTAGTTCCAACCCCCTGCCCTGGGCAGGGACACCTCCCGCCAGACCAGGCTGCGCAAAGCCCCATCCAGCCTGGCCTTGAACACCTCCAGGGATGGGGCAGCCACAGCTTCTCTGGACAACCTGTTCCAGTGCTCATAGTTAAGAATTTCTTCCTAATATCTAATCTAAATGCCCTTGTGGTGGCAGAGCCCATGGCAGAAGGAGGATCTCTGTGCCCTCCCTGCTTAGGCGCAGGGGATGTGTCCTGGGAGGGATGCTCAGATGGGTCTGTGACCTGCTGGGCGGCTCCTACCCAAAAACCACTGGAGTCAGCGTGTGCTGCCAACCAGGGTGCCCTGTAGCTGTGTCCCCAGGGCAGGAGGTGAGTCACATGCCCTCCCACCCCCCCAGCACCAGCTCTGCACCCCACCACAGCCGTGGCGCCTGCACCCCAGCGGTGACGGCAGCCCTGTCCACCGGCAGCAGTCTCGGGGTTGCTCCATTGTCAAGTGGCTTCCAGTGCCTGCCCCCACTTTCCCAGGGGACCCTTGATGAGCAGGTCCTGGGGTGCGCTGGTGTCCTAGTTTGAGTGACACAGGACTAATTTCTCTTCTAATGCTTGGGAAAACTGCATTTTTAGAAGACTCTAGTGTCTGAATTTGTGAAAGTATTTACTTTATAGCCAGCTAGGCTATGTGGGTTTCAAGGTCTCGGTGTTTTCGAGCTCATCAGGTGCAGCGATGAGGAGGAGCAAGACCCAGGCACTTGACCCAGGCTGGCCCACAGGATTATTTCATACCATGAACGTTAAATTCAATATAAATTAGAAAGTTTGCTGAGAAGCTCTCTCCCTTCTATGATGGTTGTGATCCCAAGAACTTCTTGCCCCGGTGACAGACCCCTGAGCACTTCCCTTCCTCCTGAAGCCGCAGCGCTCGCTGTGTCCCACATTTGCTGTCCCCTGCTGGGAGTGCACAGCTTACTGCTGAGAGAATGGCCCAAGTATAATCCTTGTATAATTTATATTGGTATTGGGATCAATACTGGGTTTTTAGTATTATTAATGTTAATTAATTAGTCTTATTCTATTAAATCTGTTTATATTTCAACCCTCAGGTTTCCTTGCTTTTTTCCTGACTCCTTTCCCAGGTGTGTGTGTGGGTCATCAGGTGACAGAATAATTGTCTAAATGACAATACATCGTTGTGGGTTCCTCAGACCATAACAGCTGGTAAGCACTGCTCCAGATCCTTGCCTGGATGTTGTCCCTCTGATGGGGACAATGGCAGTCATCACCAGGGGGGTCCAGGTCCCACTGGGAGCCAACCTGGGGCGTGGCTCTGGAGCTGGAGCATGGGCACCTGGGGGGCCACTCCCCCATATAGCATCAAGGGGCCCTGAGGCACCCCGATCCCGTTTGTCCTGATTCCTGGAGAGGGAGGTGCAGAGGCCTGAATGGCTGCTTTCAGGATCAGCCAGGTGATTTTCCAGCCCGGTGTGTCTGCCAACGCTTCCCTTGGCCGAAGGCTGAAGATGAATCCCCAGTGCACGTGCCATGTGTGAGGCAGGACGCGCGTCATGGCTGTCACCAGGTTAATGGCCAGCATCCCGCTCCACCTGCCAGTGTGTCGCTGGCACCCACGGCTGTGTGCCCTGTCTAGCGGGCTGCACCCCGCAGCCACAGGCAAACCCAGGTGGGTGCAGGAGGGGGAGGCTGGGACATGATGGGGCTCGGGGGTAGTGGGACAAGTGCTTGAGAGTGGGAGGGGAACCGTACTGTGCGAGTGTGGAGTATTGGCAGCAACATGTGTGGGGCACGTGGTATGCCATAGGGTTTCATGGGACGGTGGGGACAGCTCTAGAGACCTCAGCACAGCAAAGGCATGGACCTGCTGGAGCAGGTCCAGAGGAGGGCCACAACACGATCAGAGAGATGGAACACCTCTCCTATGAAGACAGGCTGAGTGAGTTGGGGTTGTTCAGCCTGGAGCAGAGAAGGCTCCGGGGAGACCTTATTGTGGCCTTCCAGTACTTAAAGGGAGCCTACAGGAAAGATGGGGATAGACTTTTAGTACGGTTTGTTGCGATACGATGAAGGGTAATGGTCTTAAACTGAAAGAGGGTAAATTCAGACTAGATTTAATGAAGAAATTTTAGGGCGATGAAACACTGGAACAAGTTGCTCAGAGGTGATAGATGTGCCACCCCTGGAAACATTCAAAGTCAGGTTGGACGGGGCTCTGAGCAACCTGACCTAGTTGAAGATGTCCCTGCTCATTGCAGAGAGGTTGGACTAGATGACCTTTAAGGGTCCCTTCCAACCCAAGCTTTTCTATAATTCTGTGATTCTATACCTCTAGGGATGGGTGGGACTGGGATGCATGGGGGCCATGGCCACTGCTCATGGGCTGCTTCTCCTCCACAGAAGGGTTCGGTGGGGCCCGCCAGGTGCTGGGGTGCCCAGTCTCCCACCAGCATGGAGGCGCGGTGCCGGCGCAGCGCGGCGTTCGACTGCATGCCCCAGCCGGCAGCCTGCTGCCCTGACTGGATGGCAGGGCTCCCCGACGCCCTGCCCCTCTCCCGCCTCTCCATCCCTGGCACCCACGACTCCCTCAGCCTGTTCGGCGGCCGGCGCCTGCGGTGCCAGAGCTGGGGCCTGGAGGCCCAGCTGGCGTCCGGCATCCGCTTCCTGGACGTGCGCTGCAAGCTGGCGTGGGGCGAGCTCCACGTCTACCACCTCTGCACCTTCCAGCGGGCCAGCCTGCGGGGGGTCCTGCGCCGCACCCTGCGCTTCCTCTGTGCCCACCCCGGTGAGGCTGTGCTCATGCGCATCAAGGAGGAGCTGCCCATCTTCTCCCGGCCGGGCTTTGCTGCCGAGCTGCACCGCTGCCTGCTGGAAGAGGGACGGGGCCGCGTGTGGTGCCGGGAAGAGGTGCCAACGCTGGGCCAGGCACGGGGAAAGATCGTGGTGCTGGAGGCACTGGCGCAGGAGGTGCTGGGCATCCCCTACGAGCAGCTGAGCATCAGCGATGCCTGGAACGTCCTCTCACTGGAGCGCAAGTGGGCCCGGGCACGGCGGCACCTGGAGAGGGCAGCCGGCGGGGACCCCACCACCATGCACCTCACCTTCTGCTCCGGCAATGGGCTCTTCACCTGCCCCGAGGAGGTGGCCCGCTTCGTGAACCCGCGCTGCTACCAGCACCTGCGGCGTCGGCGGGGGCGGCCTGTGCGCTGGGGGGTGGTCATCTTGGACTTCCCTGGGGCAGGGCTCCTCCGGCTCATTGTGGAGAGCAACGGCCCGCTGGCCAGCGGACACACCACAGCAGCCCCCAGCACCCCTGCAGGACGCTCGCGGCGCCCCCACGGCAGAGGGGACGGGCACTGCAGCCGGCACAGATCTGCTCACTGCCCGAGCCAGTGCCCATCCAGACGGATGCTGCTGCCGGCCCCACGCATCTGCCGAAGGACGTCAGCGCCAGTAAAGCAAAAGCGGGTTTCTAGCTCTTGCTGGGCGCCGGGAAGCCTCCGTGTGACGATGGTGTGACAGTGCCAGAGGTGGCAGAGGGTTGGTGGCTGCGGTCGGAGCTGGGCAGCCCGGGGAGCTGCCCCCTGCATGCTGCTCTCCCCTGAGAGCCAGGTATGGTCTTGGCGCGGGGCTGGGACAGCCAGGTCCCCAGCAGAGCAGCAGGGATGGGTGGAGGGAAAAGGTCCTGCCTTGCATCCTCTCGGGCCAGTGAGTCCACCCAAAATGCCTCTCTGCAAAACAGTCCTTTTCCTTTCAAGGGTAAATAAAAATAAAAATAAGTTAGGAAAGCATACCCTATGTTGCCTTGCCATTTTCTAGCAGAAATGTGCAGAAAAGACCTTTTGCTTTTGCTACTCAGATGTGAAAGAGCCTCTACCCCTCTGCCCATGGCTGAAGCACAGTTATATCGGTGTTTGTAACCACCTTGGTCTTAAAGCAGAGCTGCGAGAGGTCGGAGGAGGAGGAATTCATTTCAAAGGTGATGACAAATGGTTAGGAGCATCCTTCCCCTCATTATTTTAGCTTCTGTTTTTCTCTTGCAGGGGCTTGCCCCAAAAGTCAGGACTGTTAGAGAGAGGCAACTTGAGCAAATGCCACTGATCCCGTGCACGGAGAGCTGGATGGCCACAGCAGCAGCGATTCAGACGGGGCTACCCCATCCCTGGGGTTGCACACACAGGGGACACCGCACAGGGTAAAGCTCTGTGGTTTGCAACAGCGTGAGCAGTGTGGACAGGGTAGTTTGTAGATCCACAAAAGCAAAGGGGTTGAGATGTACAAAATTAAAACACATGTTGTGCCAGAGCCTGCCCTACCTGCAGAAAATAAATCAGCAATTTAAATAGACTGGCAAGTCACAGGACACAGTAGCTCCTTGGAGCAGAAAGATAACCGAGATCCCAGGGGAGAAAGCATCAAAATGCTGCCTGCGCCGAAGGAGGGAGGTGAGAAAGAGAAGAGAAGAGCTCAGCCCTGGCCTGCCAAAAGGTGAAGAATATCCTCAAGGATGCTCCTGTCTCGAGGGAAAATGCAGCTGGGCTCAGTGCCTGCCTGAGGGGTTGCCACAGGATTTCCTGGCTGGAGAAGAGGACATTGTTCGCTCCACAGGGGGCTGGCCCTGGCTGGAGACACAGCTCTCGGCGCTGATTATGTTCATCTGCAGGCCCCAGGTGAGCTGTGATGGCCACGCAGAGGACAGAGCCCATGCTGGCACGAGCCAGACGGGAGGGGAGGGGAGCAGGCAATAGCACACAGGGGGTGACAGAGGTGACAGAGGAATCTGTCTCTGGGCTTGCTTTGTGAGACAGAGGACTGAAATCCTTGCATTAAACCAGAAACATGACAACAGCGCTGGTGATGTCTGGGGTGCCGGTGGCCTGCTCCATTGGCTGCCAACGCCTCCACTGCCTGGGTCATCCCTGTGCCAAGCCAGCGTGACAGCTCTAGGTATCGCTCTCCTGCTGGGAAGATGGATGCCACTGAGGGAGGGCCAGGTGGGTCAGTGACCCGTCCCGGCCTTCCAGGGATACATGGTGCTGCAGGGAGCCGGGCAGGGCGCAGGCAGAGTAGTCGCAGTTCCCAGAGGCAGCTCTACAGGCTGAGTGGTTCTGCTCTTGCTTAGGGCAGGGGCTGCCTACATGGCTGCGGGGCTGCCCCTGGATGTGGCACATCCCCAGAGCTGCACCCCATCACCCCGAACCCACCCTGTGCCCTGACTTCCTGGCAGGGCAGAGGCTTTGCTGGGGATTCCCCGGGTGGGCAGAGCTGCTTGTTTACTCCCTACCACACAAGCAGGGAGATAACTGCGGAGTTTTCTACACCCCCGGCATCCTGTTTGGCGAGCCCTTATCTGTGCCAGGCACGTGTTGCTGCTGCCTGGTGCCAGGGAGCCAGCAGGCAGCACGGGCAGGGGTACCCGGCTGGCAGTGGTGCCCAGTGAAAAGGCTCTCCACCAGCAGCATGGCGGGGGAAAGGTGTGAGGCAGAAAGCTGTCCTCTAGCTGAGATCAAAGAAACGTCTCTGAGAGGGACCGGGTGGGGTGGGCAGGAGTGGTTTGCCCAAAACTACCCCTGCAGCCGGGGCTGTCCCAGCACCACAGGGTCCCTGTGGGGGTGGGGTTTGGGGTGCCACGGCCCCTGGGGTGTCTTGGGAGCATCCTCGTCCTTCTGGTCCTGGCTAATCCTTGCAACCCTCTCACCCCCTCCAAGCCAGGGTGGCGCTGGGATAACGCGTCTTCTCATGGCCAAACACTTTCAAATTGTGAGAAAGATTTTATCAGGTGCTGCTTTTCTCTGGGGCGGTCGGAGGAGGGTCCGGCTGCTCAGGCTGCAGGCCAGGCGTTGTGCTGGCAGACATGCCCAAAGACACCCTGCAGCTCAGGGACACCCTTTGGGCCAAACACCCCCTGGGGACCTGCAGCCGCTGGGTGCTGTCCCCTGCCTGCACTCAGGAGGTGCCTCTAAAGGCTCAGAGAGAGCCGCCTGGGTCCCAGGGTGGAGCGGGGGGATAGCAGCAGGGGGGCTGCACCCCGGCAGGGTGTGGGTCCTCCCCAGTACCACGCCATGCTCCTGCAGGGGTGCCGCCGGGTGCCCTCTCGCTCTGGTGGGCTGCTGAGCCCTCCCTGGCAGCAGAGGTGAGGGGGGCTCCCCAGGAAGTTGCCCACTGTATCACCGGTGGCAGCTGAGCCCGGCGGGTTGTGTCAGGGTGACTCAGTTCCTCTGTGGTTTGCCAGGGGACATTGCACAAGGAGGGGAACAGGCTGTGCCACCGTGGGGTGGGAGCATGTGCCAAAAACAACACAAGTGTGCCCCCGCACGGGGTGGGGGGTGTGGTGCGGTGGTGAGAGGGTGGTCCTTGCACCCCCTGCTCCCAGGGTCTCACTCCACCTGGTCCCGGGCACTCCCTGGGGACACACTGGGAGCACAGCCTGAACTTGACCCTCTGCAGAGGCTGAGCCCTAGGGCATCTGCCCACCTCTGCCACTGCCCACCTCCACATGCAGCACGTACAGCCCCTGGCACCGTGGGTCCCATCCGCACGTGGGTGCTCCCAGAGCCATCGGAATACTCGTGCAGGCATCGCACGCTGCCATGTGCACGACACCCTGCCCGTGGCACGGCCGAGCACGCCAAGAGGGAGCAGAGCATCAGCCTGGGCAGGCAGTGACAGCTGGCAGCGGACGAGCTGCTTCCCCCAGAGAGCCCTGCAGTTGTGACCTGCGCGTGGGTTGCCCAACCCGCTGGCTGCACGGCAGCCTTGGCGGCGGTTTGGAGGTGGGAGTGGGACACCCTTCCACACAGACACAGCCCACGGCAGGGCTCTCGGGAGAGAGCATCGCCTCCATCTGTGGCTCAGGACCAGGGCACAGCAAATGAAGCGCATTTCCATTCCAGATCCCTGCAGGGCCCAGAGGGATGGTGAGGAGGTGACACAGGAAAGTGCCTTTGTCCCTGCTCCTTTGAGTTCCTGCTGAGCCCCTGGCTTGCAGCTTGCGCTCTGCCCTCAGAGTGGGTCTGGGGGGACAGGATACGCCATCCCACTGCCTGGGAAGTCCCTGCGCTGCTCAGCCCGTGAGGCAGGGACACGGGCCCTTTCCTGGTAAGTGGGACAGCAGGAACCCAATGGGAAGCATGTGCCCTGCAGCATCCTGAATCCTTCCCTGGGAAGCCAGCCTTGGAAACCACCTGAGGTGTGAAAGGGCTCCTAGTGATTAGCAAGCTCCTGGAAGTGCTGCAGAGCTGATTTGGGTCTTCTCTCCTTCTCACCACATGAACTTTCTTCCACTACCTGCAAAGCAACCCTCAGTACCTGTCCTGCCATGCAGGACCCCCTCTCTGAGCTCAGGTACCCGCAGGCAGGGGGTACCTCCCCCCACAAACAGCTTTGAACTTGGCCACATTCTGCCCTTTGCAGCAGCAGCCACCTTGACTCTGTTTTTAAAACAATACCAGAAACTATTTTTAATTACAAAAATAAAGGTAGGAATATATTTTTTTCTACTACTCTGCCCTACCGTGTCGGGTTTCAGCGGAAGTGAAACTGGCAGGAGTGGCACAGCCTGCTCCCCCTCAGGGCCGTGCACCTGTGAGCACCCCTTTGACTGCCAGCAGGTCTCCCACCCCATGGGAGAGGAAGCTCCCACCCTGCCCCGGTGACCCTCAGCATCTGGAGACGCTCTCCTGCCCCAGCGTCTGCCCCTCAGCCTCTCTGCTGAGCCCGCCTGGCTGACTTTTCCCTGGCCGTAATTGTGCACCCTCTGCACATGAGCTGCTAGAAAGCGAGTGCTCCTGAGTTACTGGACACACAGGCTCATCCCCGGCAATTTGGTAAAAATAGACAATTGCAGTAAAATATTTTTCGAGGAAGATATCCAGAGACAGGAACCAAGTTTCATTTACTTTGGCCAAGGATAAAGTCATTGTGGTGGGTTATGGCTTTTGTGGGATGGGTTCCTCCTTTTGTCTAGCGTGAGTCCCGCTGGAGCAGAATCAATTTCTCCTGAACTGGAAAATGCATGTCTCTCGCTTTGGCTTTAACTGGAAGTGAGCAGAGTAATTCCTGCAGAAAACCCTGCCAAGGCAATTTTAATTAGGAGGAGAACGGGCTAAGGAAAGATTTATAATGATTCAAGAATGGTCCAAGGGGAGGTGGACACAATGAGGCAGTTCCTGAAGCATCGGTGGAAGTTTATAAAGGTTATTAACAACTCAGGGGAAGTTTCTCTGGCATGTTCTTGGATCTTTCTCATAAAGACTTAAAGGCACAGACAGGAAAATATGTTGTGTAAGTAACTGTTTATAAACGGTATATGAAGATTCACAGCCAGAGGAAAAAGCCTGTGAGAGAAGAGACCATCCGGCGCAGGAGACAGGAGGCTGTGAGCCACGTTCCTGCTCAGCCCATGTGGGAGCTCATCACACCTCATCCCTCCTCCGACCTCCGACCACCAGTGTGGACACTGCAACATGGACATGGTGAGTCGGAGACGTCTCGGTGCCCTGGGCACCATAGGTTCACGCTGGACCCCTCCTGGGGGGCCCTTCTCCACCTCAGACAAACCTGGCTCATCGTGGGTCGGCTCCTGCGGCTGTCGTGTCCTTGTGGCAGCGTGGGGATGCCCCCAGCTCCCATGCCATGGGGCAGGTGCCGAGCTGAGTCCCACCAGTGCCGCAGCCAGGGCTCACCCTGCTGTTCCCCTCCAGCCCCGGGCTGGCAGTGGGGTCTCTGGGGGTGGGAGAGCCCTGCGGCGGGGGAGGCGGGGGTGTGGGACAGGATGCGGGCTGGCAGTGGGGCTGGGGCGGGGGGGGAAGAGGCCAAGGGCAGGGAGCGATGCTCTGCGCACCCGGAGGAAGTGTGAGCACCGCTGCCCGCCGAGGGCCAGACGCCCCTGGTGCTGCCGGCAGCTGGGCAAGGTGTGTCTGTGGCGCCGACATGGTAGGTCCCCCTCCTTTGCTTGGGGATGAGTTGGGGTCTGCCTGGGAAAGGGGGGCAGGGGAGGGCAGGGCTATGGGCAGGTGCTACCAGAAACTGGTGCTGCTGCCGGGGACCCGTGGGAAGGACCCAGGCTGCCCCAGAGAGCCCCATGGCAGCAAGGTTATGCCAGGCACACGGGGCACTGCCAGGCACATAGGGCACTGCTGCTGCGGAGGTAGATGCCAGCCCTGGGTGGACGGGGAGGGGTGGGGGGCACAGGGCATGCCTGGGACTTAGGGGCCCCCCAGGAGTGAACTCCATTGCTGGCATGCCCCCCCGCGCCACTGCCCAGCTGTGCTGTACGCACGGACCTCTCCCAAAGTGCCTCGCTGGATGAGCCCTTTCTCCAGCAGAGCCATACCTGGCCAGTGGCATCATGCATGCCTGTGTGCAAGCTGGAACAAGCAATATGCCCCTGTGGCTACCAGGACCCACCTGGCAGCAGTGTGGGTGGATGGCAAGATGCGTGAGCCCCCGGTGGAATGTGCGTGCTCACGCCTCTCTCCCTGACATGCAGGGCGCTGCTGCGGGAAGACTGCAGTCTGCTGGGAGGACGTGGGCTCTGAGCTCTCGTGGCATCTGCTACCTGGGCATCGCTGCCATTGCATGGGGTAAGCCGCCTGCTCGATAAGCCCAGCGTGACCCTGCTGCCGAGGAGCCTGCACGTCCAGGAAACTGGAGAAGGGCAGCGATGTTATTTTGGGGGCCCATCCGTCACAATTCCATGGCTGACAGCCCCGTGGCTGGATCTTCCTCACCTAAGAGAGGGCTGCATCTGCCTGGGCCAGCTCCCTCCAGCGGGACCTGTTGTAGGACTGTGCTCCCTCAGGGGGAGCACATGTGTGGGGTCCCCACAGCGGGTCTTCTTCCCCAAATACTCCGTGGCTGATGGTGCATTGTACCATGAACTGGAGAAAGGCGTCAGCAGCTCTCCTCCTGCCTACAGAGCCAGCCAGAGATGTAACCACAAGACCCATGAGTGCAAGGGTTGGGAGCACAGCTGGGCTGCTGCCACAAGGAGTTAAAGCTGCTAATTGACATCAGGAGAAGTCAGAGTAGAAACTAATTTGGGTTTGCTGCCTGTAGGATGGTTTCCTTCACACATTGGCATTGCACAGAGCAAGACCTGCCAGTGCCTGCTCTGTCCCTAGCGATCTCCTGGGAGCTGGGTTATTTTCCAAGCGAGCTTTCATGATTGAGCTAAGGAACGGAAGCAAATGCAGAAGTGTCAGGAGGAGGCCGAGATTTTAGGTCTTAGGGCAAAACAAAAATGCAAAGGCACCCTGAGTGCACCCTGGGGGGGCTAGGCGTTGGGGGATGCCAGGGTAGTGGAGGGGTCAAAATGCAGGCAAACAGCACCCGGGTAGGGTTTCAACTCCAGCTGGGGCAGGGACAGGTAACATAAGGCTGAGGGGAAGGAGTGGAGATGAACTGCGCTGCAGAGAGTGTGCTACTGGTGTAGCTGGAGGGAAGAGGCAGGAGAGCATATGGAGGATGGACAAGTAGTGGATGGGCTCCCTGGTCCTTCTCAATTTGGGGATGGGGTGTGCAAGGCAGCAGAGCAGCTGCCCTGAGCTGTGCTGGGGAGGCAGCAAGGGCCAGCACTTGAGTGGTGGGACCTGAAGCTGGGGCAGGCTTCCTGGAGGTGCCCTGAGCTTCTGTCCTGCAGCTCCAAACTCCCAAGGGGTGAAGAGGAGGGTGTTGTTGAAGGCCACGTTTTCCTCAGCTTTGGTTTTGTTGAACAAAGTGGATAGTTTGCTCGTTGGCAAGGAAAACCAGACAAATTATGGTAATTTTGCTTAGAAAAATGCACAATTATTGACCAAAATAGAGCCCTAATTGGACTTGGGAAGACACAGATTTGCATCTAATCTGTGATGCGCAGACCTTTGCCTGCATGACCACAGTGTGATATGCTCGCCCAAGACACATGGTACCCCAGTCCAGTCGTTTGGAGCAAACTTTGATCTCAATCTCAATTTCTGCACAGTTGGAGATATGATCCCTGTATCACTTCTGCAGTTGTGGAGATACCTGCTTCTGGGGAGGAGGGAGGAAGCTTTTTTTTATGACTAAAACCCTTTGATTGCATCAAGTTGTGGTGTGAAATGCTGTAAATAAGAGCAGGGTTTCAACAAAGTGCCCTTCACTTCTGGGTGTGGGTTCCAGTTAATCTCTGGCTTTGCCCTGCCTGGTGGGCATGACCAGGATGTGAACTTGACTTTTGCAAGACATTGTTTTGCAATACTGAATTTTAGAAGACTCTTAAAACGATCTCTGGCTTAGATGAGCAGCTTGGGATCCAAATGCTTTTTGGGTTGAGGGCATGCTCATTGCTCTGCCTTGCTTTAAGCTGACTCTCACATAGAAGCACGAAAATTGAAGTGGTACACTTCTGCACTCGAGGAAGGAACCGTGTTACAGGAACCATCTCGATGTTGTGTTCCCTTTGGGAAACCTTTGTGGGCAGGGGAGCGGGGCTGTGGGGCTGGGCTTTCACCCCTTGTGCTGGAGGAGGGGATGGCATCACCGCTTGGGGCTCTTCTGCCACCTGTGCTCTGCCCACCCCATCCCATGCATCCCCATCTCAGCCTTCACACCGTCTCCCCAACTTCCACATCCCTGTGCTGTCATCCTCTGTCCCGCCTCAGCTCCTTCTGCCATGCCTGATACACCCAGGTCTCCATGTACCCTCAGAGACCCATTCTCACCCACACTTGTCCCTTCTTCCCATCCCCTCACTCAACTGGTTGCTGGCATCTCTTGGCCCTGATGCCAGCCCTAGCCTACCCTCATGTCCCAAGGCACCCGGCTCCCATCTTTTCTGTGTCGATCCCGGATCTCATCCTCTCTTGCAGGCACAGTGACACAGTTAGAGGTGGGTGCCTGGACATACCACTACAGTGACCAAGGGGACTACACGTGGGAGCAGGCCAGGAACTACTGCCAGACCTTCTTCACCGACCTGGTGGCAATCCAGAACAAGCAAGAGATTGAGTACCTCAATGAAACCCTGCCCTTCCATGGGCGCTACTACTGGATTGGCATCCGCAAGCTGGGTGGCACCTGGACCTGGGTGGGCACCAGGAAGGCGCTGACAAAGGAAGCAGAGAACTGGGCAGCCGGAGAGCCCAACAACCGCCGCTCCAACCAGGACTGTGTGGAGATCTACATCAAGCGGCAGCGTGAGTCGGGCAAGTGGAACGATGAGCCCTGCAACCGGAGGAAAAAGGCACTGTGCTACCAGGGTGAGCGGGGGGACCATGGCGTGGACCTGGATTGGGTGGGCTAGGGACCTTGGCAGGGTGGCCAGTGGCTCCTGATGACCATCCTCTGTGTGCGCAGCCTCCTGTCAGCCCTTCCCATGCAGCCAGCATGGTGAGTGTGTGGAGACCATCGGGAGCTACCGCTGTGAGTGCTACCCCGGCTTCCATGGCCCTGAGTGCGAGGACGGTGAGCCATCCATCCCCATCCCTCCCTCCCTGGTGGAGAGCCTGAGCCCCAGTGGCAAAGCGGGCAAGTTCCTTGTGCTTCTAATGGGCTGATGGTGCCGCACCTCTCCCAGTTGTGCAGTGTGCCAAGCTCGAGCCCATGGGAGTGCGCATGAACTGCAGCCATCCCTATGGAGACTTCAGCTACAACTCTACCTGCGTGTTCGGGTGCCAGGAGGGGTTTGAGCGGAGAGGGGCAGGCACGCTGCGGTGCCTGGCTTCCCAGCAGTGGTCAGCAGAGACCCCCACCTGCACAGGTAGGGCCTGCCAAGGGCTGGGGGTCTCAGGGATGTGGCACTGATGCTTTGTGGGGGCCAGCTCTGCATGTCCAACACTGCTCAGGCAGGCAACGGGCTGGGCTTGCCGAGTCCCTGCCCTCTGGGGAAGCAGCTCCCAGTGCTGCTTGCAGGGAGCAGCTCCCTGATGAGGCTTCGATGGGTGAGCGGCAGTGAGCTCTGGATAAGGCCCCTGCTCTCCCTGGCTGTCCCAGTGCACGCACTCACTGTCCTGAATCCTGCCCGTGTGCCAGCACCATGCATCCACCTAGTGCAGGGGCAGGATGGTGTCTTGGCACCTCTGTCACCATGGTGACATCATCTGCATCTCCCCAAGCCCACCCCAATCCACCTTGGGAAGGTGCTCAGCATCTCGGGGGTCCTCAGAGAAGAGCGAAAGGGGGCTGCCGCCCCACAGCAGGGGGAAGGGTGTATCCTGGCAGGGCTGGGCCATCACAAGTGGAGGGGCAAGGACTGGTGAGATGAGGTTAGATATAAGCTGGGAGGGACAGAGCGGGGCAGGAAGCCACAAAGGAGAGAAAGCTGTGGTATGTTACACTGCAGGGGAAGGGAAAGTCTTCCTGTCGGCGGCTCGAGGGTTTGCAGCCAGGCATCAGGCGCTCCAGAGAGGTGCTGGGCTTTTTTGGGGGGGTGCAAGAGCCCTGCTCCACCTTCCCTGTGCCGCCGCGTAGTGCATCTGCAGCCTTGCACAAGGATGGGACGAGTTGAGGACTGGAGCAGACATGGGACACAACTGGGGACCCTCTGTACCAGGAGACCCAGCAGGAGGGGTCAGGGTGGGCAGGGTCTCTGTATATATACATTTAAAATAATAAAAAAAATACTGCCTTGAAGTTAGTGCTGCTGATGGCACCTGTGCTGTGTGGGCCTGTGGTCCAACCCAGGGCTTGCTTTATGCAGCTGAGACCAGCAAAGCTTTCTGCAGTTAAGGGGAACAGGCACAGAGATGTGATGTGACTGTCCCATGACTAGCATCCTCAGCAGTGGCAGGGTCAGGAGCCAGCTCCCAGTTTTGTGGAATTTCCCCCAGACAAGCTGGGCTGAGCCTGCCCACTCCAGGCTTTTCAATTTCCCAAAGGCTTGCTTTCCCAAAGCACAGCTCATTGTTTTTTCCTGCCAGCTCTGTATGATTGACTTCTCTTTTTTGCAAAGAATCGGATGTGTCAGTCAGTCGCCTTTGCTGATAATGAAGCTGTGTTAGCAAGCACTACCAGTTGGCTTTACTCCAAAAACAAACCCAGGTTCCTGCTAAGGCAAGGCTGATGGTGCTGCGGGCACCGTGAGAGACGTGGCTGCCTGCCCTCCCCTCACGCACCCTGCCCTGTCTCCGCCCGCCTGCGGCTATTGCGTGTCCCCAGCTGGCTGGCCCTGAAAGGGGACAGGTTGATTGCTCCCACCCGCACAGCACATTCGCCTTCAACTCCATATGTGCTTCTCCTGCCAGGAGGGGTTTAAGTTCATGGGAGTGCGGGGACTGCAGTGCATGGCTGGTGGGGTCTGGACAGGACCCCCCTGTGTTGTGAAGGTAGAGCCTGCTGGAGGGTGCCTCAGCGCTGGGTTTTGGGGACCATGGCAGGCATCTCCAGGGATCCTGCGGGGAACTGTGCTTGCCTGTAAGATGGCTATGAAAGGAAAAGTCTACCAAGGGAAAGTGTTTGATGTCAGTCTGAAAGCAGAAGGTGCAGGGAATGGGGTCTGTCTCACCCGGGTTGGGGGCTGGTGGTGTTTGATGTCCCCCTGACACTAACCTGCGGTGGTCCTGCAGGCAGCGGAGCCACTTGCCCCAGCAAATGTTGGGTGCTGCCCTGGCACACAGCAAAGCACACAAGGCACAGCCTAGGGACGCTGGCACACAACCCCTGTAGCTATCACAGTCATCCCATCCTGGTCCCCTACAGCTCCAAAGCCATAAGGGCATCCTTTCCCCTGCCACTGTGACAAGGATGGAGGCAGGTCACTGCTCCCCCGACAAGGAGGGAGGTGAGTAGGACTGCAGAAGCCATAGCCCTTCCTGGGGTAGTGCAGGTAGTGACCTGGGGGTAGCGCAGGGCATAAATAAACAGGGCTCTGGCAGAGCAGCAACTGCCCCCCCTCCAGGAAATCACTCGTATGACAGAAAAACCATTGTACGAACTATGTTACTACTGTCTTTGAAGAGGTGAGACTTGTCTGAGTGAGAAAGATAAATCAAAGACATATCACCATAGATTTGGTTTTGTTTGACTGGGATTCAGCCCTAATCCCTAGATTTCATCTCATCTATCTTGTCTCTGAGACCTGCTCTCCCATTGCAGCCATTGCCTGCCCGGTGCTCAGCGCTCCAGACCGAGGAGAGGTGAACTGCTCCCACCGCCACGGGGACTTCGCCTTTGGCTCCACGTGTGCCTTCTCCTGCCAGACAGGGTTTGCACTGATGGGACCAGAGAGCCGCGAGTGCACGGCCACAGGAACATGGACAGGGGAAGCCCCACACTGTGAAGGTAGCACTGCTGCTAGAGCTCAGGGTGTCATTGGCCTTGGCGTGACACTAGGATGTTCCCCAGCCTCTTGGACCCAACAGTTTATCCTTGTAGTCCCCAGGCTCCTGCTTGAAGTGTATCTCTATCCTTGTAGCCATCACCTGCCCAGTGCTCAGCGCTCCAGACCAGGGAGAGCTGAACTGCTCCCATCTCCATGGGGACTTCGCCTTTGGCTCCACATGTGTCTTCTCCTGCCGGACGGGGTTTGAACTGACAGGACCAGAGAGCCATGAGTGCACAGCCACAGGGACCTGGACTGGGGAGGCCCCACGATGCAAAGGTAGAGTTGCTGCTCAATGTGTCACAGGTCTTTGGATGACTGTGGGATGCTCTCTGGTGTCTTGGTCCTCTCATTCCAACAGCTTAGCCTCATAGTCCCCTCGCTGTTACTTGAAGTTTGTCTCCTTACCCTGCAGCCATTGCCTGCCCAGTGCTCAGTGCTCCAGACCGAGGAGAGGTGAACTGCTCCCACCACCATGGGGACTTTGCCTTCGGCTCCACATGTGCCTTCTCCTGCCAGACAGGGTTTGTGCTGATGGGGCCAGAGAGCCGTGAGTGCACAGCCACAGGGACCTGGACTGGGGATGCCCCACACTGTGAAGGTAGAGTTGATGTTCAAGGTGTCGTGGGCCTTGGGGTGACCCTAGACTGTTCTTAGGTGTCTTGGTCCTTTCATTCCAATAGATAAGTCTCATAGTCCCCTGGCTCCTGCTTGAGGTGTATCTCTGTCCCTGTAGCTGTCACCTGCCCGGTGCTCAATGCTCCAGACCAAGGAAAGATGAACTGTTCCCACCTCCATGGGGGCTTTGCCTTTGGCTCCATGTGCGCCTTCTCCTGCCAGATGGGATTTGTGCTGATGGGGTCAGAGAGCCGCGAGTGCATGGCCACAGGAACATGGACTGAAGACTCCCCCCACTGTGAAGGTAGCGCTGCTGCTAGAGCTCAGGGTGTCATTGGCCTTGGCGTGACACTAGGATGTTCCCCAGCCTCTTGGACCCATCAGTTTATCCTTGTAGTCCCCAGGCTCCTGCTTGAAGTGTATCTCTATCCTTGTAGCCATCACCTGCCCAATGCTCAATGCTCCAGACCGAGGAGAGGTGAACTGCTCCCACCGCCACGGGGACTTCGCCTTTGGCTCCACGTGTGCCTTCTCCTGCCAGACAGGGTTTGTACTGACAGGACCAGAGAGCCATCAGTGCACGGCCACAGGGACTTGGACTGGGGATGCCCCACGGTGTGAAGGTAGCGCTGCTGCTAGGGCTTAGAGTGTCAGTAATCTCGGGGAACACCCTAGTGTCACCCCAGGTTCTTGGTGCCAACAGCTTAGCCCCACAGTCCCCAGGCTCCTGCTTGGAGTGTGTCTCTACCTCTGCAGCCATCACCTGCCCAGTGCTCAGCGCTCCAGACCAGGGAGAGCTGAACTGCTCCCATCTCCATGGGGACTTCGCCTTTGGCTCCACATGTGTCTTCTCCTGCCGGACGGGGTTTGAACTGACAGGACCGGAGAGCCATGAGTGCACAGCCACAGGGACCTGGACTGGGGAGGCCCCACGATGCAAAGGTAGAGTTGCTGCTCAATGTGTCACAGGCCTTTGGATGACTGTGGGATGTTCTCTGGTGTCTTGGTCCTCTCATTCCAACAGTTTAGCCTCACAGTTCCCTCGCTGTTACTTGAAGTTTGTCTCCTTACCCTGCAGCCATTGCCTGCCCAGTGCTCAGCGCTCCAGACCGAGGAGAGATGAACTGCTCCCACCGCCACGGGGACTTCGCCTTTGGCTCCACGTGTGCCTTCTCCTGCCAGACAGGGTTTGCACTGATGGGGCCAGAGAGCCGCGAGTGCACGGCCACAGGGACCTGGACTGGGGATGCCCCACAATGCAAAGGTAGAGTTGTTGCTCAAAGTGTCATGGGCCTTGGGGTGACCCTGGGATGTTCTCTGGTGTCTTGGTCCTCTTGCCCAACAGTTAAGCCTTGCAGTCCCCAGCTTTCTGCTTGAAGTGTATCTTTATCTCTGCAGCCATTGCCTGCCCGGTGCTCAGCGCTCCAGACCGAGGAGGGCTGAACTGCTCCCACCTCCACGGGGACTTTGCCTTTGGCTCCACATGTGCCTTCTCCTGCCAGACAGGGTTTGCACTGATGGGACCAGAGAGCCGCGAGTGCACGGCCACAGGGAACTGGACTGGGGATGCCCCACACTGTGAAGGTAGCGCTGCTGCTAGAGCTCAGGGTGTCATTGGCCTTGGCGTGACACTAGGATGTTCCCTGGTCTCTTGGTCCCAGCAGTCTCCTGGCTTCTTTTTGAAGTATGCCTCTCTACTCTTTCAGCTATCAAGTGCTCAACACTGGCCACCCCCAAGATGGGCCAGGCCGCCTGCTCCCACCTCCACGGGGACTTTGCCTTCGGCTCCATGTGTGTCTTCTCCTGCCAGACAGGGTTTGTGCTGATGGGGCCAGAGAGCCGCAAGTGCATGGCCACAGGGACCTGGACTGGGGATGCCCCACACTGCAAAGGTAGATCTTGTGATCACATGCGTTTCTGGAAGTGCTCCGCTGTAGCAGACTGCTTTCCCCAGCATCCCTTCCCCTTAGCACCCCTTGTCCATGGCAGCTCATGACCTGGCTCCCCAGCCCACATGTCCCCATCCCACCACCATCAGTCCTGTCCTACTGATGCTACCGCTGTGCTTTATCTCCAGCCATCAGCTGCCCAGTGCTGGACCCCCCCAGCAGAGGCCAGCTGAGCTGCTCTCACCTCTATGGGAACTTCACATACAACTCCACATGCACATTTTCCTGCGAGGAGGGGTTTGTTCGGATGGGAGCAGAGGTGCTCCGGTGCACAGCCACAGGGAACTGGACCAGGCATCCCCCAGTCTGTGCAGGTACGGTGGGACCTCCAACTCCTCTAGCACTGGGAGTGTCCAGCGTCCTGCAGCACATCTTGAATGCGGTGGGGGGCACCCCAGCAGCTTGGGCGCTGCAAAGCCCTTCTGACAACTTTCTAACCTGTGGGTCTGTGGATCTGTTTCAGAGGATGGTGCCCCCTTTTTAAAGCAAGTCCTGGCTTACAGCAGCGGCACAGCTCTGGCAGTAGCCGGCATCGTGCTCTCAGGGACGCTCATTGCCCTCCTCGCCAAGCGGCTCAGTGACAGAGGTACAGAAACACCTCCCGCAGACCCCCCAGTTTGGCCAGGGGCTCTCAGACCAGGGGGTTAGAGAGTCCCAGGAGAGGGTGGGAGGATCACAAGTTTAACAAGTGTGACTGCCCCAATCCATGAGTTTTAGTTGCTGCGAGTCACTTTGATCTGGCAGCACTTCCTTAGCAGTTTGTCCAGCTGCAAGTGCCAGCAGCCAGGTTTGGAGGGCAGAGTCCGAAAAACACCTTAATTGCAAAGGGGAAGAAGCCAATTGTTTCAGCTCCCTCTCCCCGCTCCCTCCTGTACTTGTCAAATTTGGTTCAGTTTCAGACACTGCTGCTGTAGCTTCTCAAGTCCCTCACTAAACAGATCTGGTTATTTCTTTTCTATCTGCATCACCCATGTGGACATTTTGACACCATTATCAGACGAGAAGAAGAAGCTCCTGAACCCCACCAGGTGAGAGCCGTGCTGTGCAGGAGGGTGGCTCTGCCCTGTGCCCATCACAGCCCTGCGGTGACCCCGCGTTACCCAGATCAGCCCACGTGAGGCTGCTTTTAGACGCAGTGGAACCTTCTTCAGGGCTGATGGGGCTGTGCTAACCCCTGCCCTTCATGCTCCTGCCATCTTGACACCCTTGTCTCTGTTTTCCAGTGACCTAGGATCGCCTGGTGTTTTCACCAACGCAGCGTATGATGCCAACCTGTAAGGTGAGCGCCTGCGAGACCCTTGCAGCACCCTGTGCTCTCGCAGCATGCTGGAAATGTTCCACCGTTACCCCCTGCTCCTGCTGGGAGTCACGTGGAAAATTCACCTGGGCAGCTATCCTCCTGGCTGGGGCGCTCCCAGGTGGGGAGACCCCTTGGGAGGGGAAGGGGGAACGTCGTCCCAAAAGTGGGGTTGTTCACCTGGTGTGCAAGATGCCAATGTACACACAAGAGCGGAAGTATTTATTTAAATAATTTCTGTGCAGAGATGGGTACTAGGTGCTAATCCACAAAGCTGGCACACTGGCCTACAACCTCCTCGGAATATTTATACGATTCAAAACCCAGAAATACACGCCCTTAATTACAATTATTGGTTAGTACCTTAACAACTTATATGGGTTCGTACAGTCTCTCACTTTCATTTAAAGCTATAATGTCCTTTAATTGATGTGCACATACTCCAGAAGAGTGAGGGGGGCAGTTCTGTTCAGTCTCTAATTGGGTCGGTGGTCTCTATCTCCCACTGCCGCCTTTACCTTTCCCTCTGCAGATCCGTGTCGTTTTTACCAATTGCCCGGTTCTCGGCTGGTTTTGCAGAGAGATGTTCCCTTATTATCACCAGCCTTCTGTTCCTCTTCAGGGGCATATTCGTTAGCAAGGCGTGCGTCGCTTATACAACGCGTACAAACACACAAGGCCTTGTTAACCTTCCTACGGCTCTTTGCTTCTTGCTCAGTGAAAGATGCCAGTTTCTAAGGTACCTCAGGGGTAACACAAGCCCGGCCTCTCCTCTGCTTCCAGCCTGGCCGCCACCGAACTGCACCGTGTCCCCCAGCGCCGCGGGCCGGGGCCCAGCGGGACCTCGCCCCCCCGGCTGCGGTCCTGACCGATGCTGCCGGCTGGAGACACCACCCACGCTGCCTGTACACCGCCACTGCCCGCACCCGGAGAGCGGAGCTGCCTTCCCGCACCGCCCACGTGCGAAGACCAACCCGGGGCCGCGGGCCGCCTCCGCCGCCTGCTGCCAGCCCCAGCCCCTTCCCCTCACGGACCTTCCCCCCGCGGCTCCGCCCCCCCAACTCGTGCTTGTGTCAGCTGGTCCTGAATAAACGCCAGTGTCTAACGAGCCGCCGCCGTGTGCCGGGGTGCGGGTGGGGGCGGCCCCCGCAGCGGGCTCTGGGGTGGGAAAGCGAAGCCACTCCCCGCCCCGCCGTCTGTCCTCCGGCGGCCGCCGTAGGCGGGGCGTGGCGCTGCCCGGAAGGAGACGTGTGTTTCGGGAGGAAGGCGGAAGCCATGGCGATGGCAGAGGCCGAGTGGGAGCCGGCGGGGCTGCTGCCGGCCCCGGGGGCGGGTCTCGACTGGGGTGAGCTGGGCTGAGCGCGGTGGAGGGGGGTCCGAGGGGTGGTGCCGGGCGGTGGGGAGCTCCCCGTCGGGGCCGGGCCGGCGCTGAGGCCGCTGTCTCTCCTGCAGAGGCGGTGCTGGGCGAGGAGCTGAGCGAGCTGCTGGGCGCCGCGGAGCCGCGGCGGGCGCCGAGGGACGAGCCCGAGGTGAGTACCGGGCACTCCGGGGAGCAGCGCCAGGGGTTTCAGGGCGGCTACCTGGCGGGAGGCACTCGAGCTGCCGGGGTGGAGTGCTGGAGGCTTTACAGGCCTTTAGCCGTTCAGCCCTGCCTGAGCTGCTGAGGTGCCGGGCTGTCCGTCTGTGAGTAAGCTGTCGGCGTCAAAGCCGGAGATTTACAAGCCGAGGTTAAAGGCGAGAGTGTAAGGTGAAAGTGTGAGGGGCTGCGCCCAGGGAAAGCTGTGTTGTCACTGACCTGGTGAAGGGAGACTCCCCCTGCGCGGCCGTGCTGACGGGAGAGTGCGTTTCTGGGCTCCATTGGAGGAGAATTGTGGAGAAGTGTGGGCCCGTTACATCTGTGGCCACCCATGCTATGCTTTGTCACTTTGCCTGTAATATGACTTCTTGTATTCTTGTCTGGTTTTGGATTTTCTCCTAAACCCTTTGCTTGCAAACCATTTCTGATCATATATACTGCTTTTTCTGTCCCGGGGTATTTTCCTCATGGATTCTTCACTGCCTGTTTTTCCCCCGCCATTTCTCTGCTCACCGTGTCCTACTCCACCTCCAGCACAACCCCTGGGTTATCCAACATCAATCTCAAGTACTAAGAACATGCGTACAGGCATCGTAGAGCCAGGTGCTGTAGAAAACTTGGGAACTGCTGCATTGTACAAGGGCAGGGTATCCCCATCAGCATTAATTATCTGTGTGGAGGTTCTCACTGCACAGCTCAGGCTGTGGTTTTTGGTCATTCTTCCCATAAATATGCTCTGATGAGTTTTTTCTTCATCCTAGCCTGTGAATACTAATGTCAGTGCACTCTGCAGACTTTCTGAGCCTCCCTTTATGAGGCAAGTTGAGAATGTAAGGAGAGGTAGGTTTGCAGGATAGTTTTTAGCAGGAAAATCTTTGCTATATATTTGTATAAATTTGGCATGTAATATTTGTATCTTTCATGCAAGTGCTCATAAAAATGTTACGTTGAGTAGGGAACTGAGACTTACAGTTGCATCAGTAGAAAAAACGGAGCAAAAACCTGATCACTGTCTTAAAAGTCACACAATAAATAATATATATGAAGTGATTTTAGTCTCTTTTTTTCTGTTGGAAGAGGAAACTGGAGTCCCTGGCTTTAGAAGATGATGATGTCAGTTTATTCAAATATAGGGAGGCCTAATACATACTGTTCATCAGATCTTGGGCAAGTCAGTCCTTGTGTCTCTTCTTGATGGAAAATTGACACTGATGCTGCTTTTGTTTATAAAGTGCTTTGAGATCTGATGATGGAAGGGCATCGAGTTAGTCTTTCAATTAAGATGAAGGGGAGGATGCCAACAAGTTGCTAAAACCTGTGTTTTATATAAAGTGGTACAGTGACTGGACTTAGAACTTCCACTTTACAAATTACTGATGTGCAGTACAAATTACAAAGTACAGTAATTAGCAATGGTCTGAAACTGGTATGCTCCTTTCCTACAGTTCTAAGCTTTAAAAGAAGCCTTGTCTTGTGTATTCCATTTGGGAATTGTACCCTTAAGGCAGCAGAGATAAAAGCCCTTAAGGCAACTGAAGTGATAGTTTTGTTTTGTTTTCCAGAGCTATAAGAATGTGAACATAACGGCTGGTGTTTTCAACGTATATTGTCTTTTTGTATTGTTTCTTTTTCTGAACTGTCATTTCAGGAAAATGATCTCTGTAACTTTCATTTTGATTTGGATTTGATGTCCTGGGACTCGGATCTTTGGAATCTTGCAGGCCATACTTATGAAGGTAACTTACCTTTTGTATTTTGCAAGTGTGATTATTCCCCCCCACCACCCCATAAGGGTGAGCTGTTATAACTTCAGGATAGTGGTAACTTATGTGAAACTCTTTGATGTCCTGCAGCATTTGCCTCTGTAATGAGAAGTCACGCTGTGCTTCTGTACAATAGGTACAGCTGGTGAGGGCTGCTCTACAAGCTAAGCTGTTTAGTATCTTTAATCTCACTATGTTTTCTGCAGTGCCTTGCTTCAGGAATTAAATAGCTGGTGTAGGGCCATATGTTCTTTACTGATCTTCCGTAGTTAAACACTTGTACAGTAAAATTTCTTTATCTGCCTCTTGCAGATGAAAGTGTGAAGACAGAACCCTTATCACCAGCCACTTCGAGTTGTTCGGTTCCGTCTCCGTCGTCTGTCGACTCTCTGGTGCAGAATGTGCCTGTATGCAGAAACCTCCATGTAACACACATAGCAGCAGTCATTCACAACCAGCTGGGACAAACAAAAGGCCCAGTGATTTACTTGTCTCACCAACTTCATGGCATTAGAAGAAACAGCTTATTTTTTCAACCCCTGCAAAAACACCTTCCCTTCAGTGATGTTTTCCTTCCTCCCCTGCTGCGACCCATTCTAAAAAGAGCATGTTCAGTTCTGTTTCCTCAGTTGTGCATATTGGCTTGGTTGCCAAACAAAATGCCTTCTAAAGTCTAGCAGTTGCTGGCATCTGCCCCTCTTTGCAGAGGGGCAAACGGAGAGGTACTTTTTTGGTTTTCAGTAGTACTTGGCATTGACCAGAATAAAACTGCAGAACAAAAACTTTCTCCTGTTCGCTGAAGCAGCGATACAGATGTGATGAAGGCTGCTATACTCTGAACTGCTAGCGGACACATTTACATGTTTCTGAAATGTTAATCTCATGTACTCTGCAGGATGATGTGGACTTCAGCTGTAGCTCCCAGATGTCTCCCATCTCTCTCTACAGCAAGAGCTGCAGAAGCCCAGCATCCCCCGAAGGAGACAGAGGGAAGAAGCCTGCTGTCAGCATCACTTCTCGGTCTGGTATGAAAGACTGGGTTACTCTGTAGATAGTGCGTATTGTCTTGCATGTGAATGTTTAACTAACAAACACTAGTATATCCTGTCATTTCTGACTTGAATTTGTGATCAGATGTGTCTGTTCTTAACAGATATTATAGATGGGTAAAAAAAAAAACACACACCAAAAGCCTTGTTATTATTGCTTGAATTCTTTATTCTGTATCTTCTGGTCCAACTCTGATTCTTTTTTTCTTCCCTAGCAAATAATTCTGCAAGGACCCTGAAGAGGTGTGGTCAGACAGTGTCCAGGCCTTTGATACAACCCAAACCTCTCTTGCCTGCTGTACCAGAACCTCAGGCTAATCTTGGCATCCCGGCTAAAACCATCATTATTCAGACTCTTCCCACCCTTGTGCCACTGCCAAAGCATCAGCCAGTTGTTAACATCCAGCCAGCACCTCCTAAAGGTAGGTGAATTATTTTGACCGAGCCAGGTCTTGAGGGTAAACACTGTATCTGTTTGGGATGGTTGCTAGGATAAAGTTTGCTTTGGCAGGTGAAATGGGAGGGGCAGGAGAAAAAAGATGCTTCCTACATGCTTTGCTGAAAAAGCTTTAGGGTGAGAAGATGGCCTTATTCCTCTCTCATGTAGTCCGATGAGAAACAGCACTCAGCTGGGCGTTATGTGGAATGGAAGGCAGTATAGCAAAAGAGACTACGTTGAGCACTGGCAGTTGTGGAGCTAAAACTGCTGATTTGGAAGCATCTCTAGGGACCCTTTGCCCTGCTCCACTTATGACAGCAAGTGGTACATAAGGTGATTACAGTGCTATTCTGTGGGAAGCAAAGGAAGATACAGCAGGATCAGTTAGGATGGCTTGAATGAAGCTTGAAAGCTTGGGAAGAGTGATAAGAGCTTTTTTTTTACCCATGTGAAACTGCCACAGGATGGTGGAAATATGAGTTTATGGCTTTCTATCTCAGCATCAAATAGGATGTTGTGAAATCTGCTAAAAATTGAGAGCTTTGTTAGAGGTTAGAAAAGTTGCTTACAGCTGCACACTGATGTTGATGAGAGGCAAATGATTTTCTGTCCACTGATAATTCTTCATTCCTCCTGTTGACCTGTAACAGATTTTTGAAATAGCTTGAGCCTTCATTTCTGTATCCAAAGCATTATTTTACTCTTCAGCTAAGGCAGCATGGACATTACTTGCATTGCCGAAATTGTCACATGCAGTTGCTCATTTTCACCAGCTGATGGCTGCAGCCTCTTGCAGTTGACTGTACAGGCTCCGAGACACGGAAGGAAAAGGAGACAAATACTTTAAGGGCCTGTATCTAGAAATTATTGCAACAGTGAAAAATTCGTCTTCATTACTAATTGCTCTTCCATCAGGAGTTAAGCCAAAGCTGGAGATGCTGACATTTGTTACAACATGCCTAAGATTGTTAGACTGCTTAGAACACAGTCAGTGTGACCTAATTCTTATTTCTTCTGATGTTCCAGTTGATAAAATACCATCTGGAATAAGGAATGTTGGGGATATGGATTTTTTGGATACAAGTATAATACTGTGAATATCAGTTTCTCCTTCTCCCTGGAGAAAAGTCAGGAGAGTAGTTTCTGTGAGGAACTGTAGAGGAAATACTTTGGGGAAAGTATTTCCATGGCACGTATTTTCTTTAACCGATGACGCGTTTAAAAATTCTGTTGTGCTGCTTCCATAACAAAAGCCATAAGGATCTTTTTCATTAATCAAAATCCCTTGCACATGGTAAGTTGGAGCTACCAGTGTGAAATATACCATTATCTTCAAAGGAGCAGGAGGAATGATATTTTTATAGTCCCTTTCATAAAGCTTATAGAATAAAGCATGATCTTAGAGCATCACATACTTCATGCATAAAAAATATTGTTGAAATAATCTCACATTTCCCATTTGACGTTCTTAAATAGGGTAGTACTAACTTATGATGTCTTCAAGCTCAGCTCTGCAAAAAAGGAGATTTAATCCTACACCTCATACATAAAGATTTTGGTGCTAGGTGAATTACTTCATTTTCCACCTTCCAGAAGGTTGGGTAAATGCTGTAATACGTCATTGTGCATTTTGGTTGGAACGCTCAGCTGGAACATGCTGTTTGTGAAAGCTGGAGAGGTCATCCTGTTACAAAGGATTAGAGAGACGTTCATGTGTTTTCTGACAACAAAATATTACTTAAGCACCTGCTTGAGTTAACTGTAGTTGTTGGACTGAAATTTCTTGGAAGTGACTGTTTTTAATTCCATTTCAAAATCTGTCAATATTGCCTCATTTTTTTCTGCTTGCTTTTCTTTAAGCTTTGTTCAGCTTGTGCATAAAATTTCTTACCTAAGACATTTCTTAAAAAAGATTTGTCTTGTCTTAGTGTGAATTAAAGCTTTAACTTACGTTTTGAAAGTGTAACTTGCATTGTTGTTTCTCTGTGCTGATTCTGACATTGGTTTGTATAGTATGAGTCACTTCTGTGTAGTAAGTTTTCCATTGATTACAGCAATAAAGTAGGGATGGACAAAAGGGAGAGGGAGAATTGAGGTAAGCTGGCTAAGTTCTTTGAAAAAGTTGCTCGAAGTGCATCAAGCATCAGCAATACTGAAATTAGTAACATTTTGAAGTTTTAACTTCTATTAACTTTGAAGAGCTTTTGGGAGAGAGCTTGATTTATTGGATCCTTTTAATATGTGTAGTTTTGGTTTGCAGGATAGCCCTGCAGGCTTTTGAGATTATTTTTTTTCATTCCTCTCCTCTGCAGTATACTAATGCTCTAGAATTGGACTTGAGATAGATGTGAGGGGCAGGAAGAGGCAGGAGACTTTCCACCTCCTGTATCAGTATTCCCCTACAAACTAGTCATGTACAAATCAATTTCATATAACACCAAGCACTCCTGTTTGTTCTTGTGTTGTAGGTCAATCGGTGGTGCTCCCCCAGCCCACCGTGGTACAGCTCCAGGCATCTGGGGTGCTTCCTGCCTCCCAGCCGGTCATTGCCGTCACCGGAGGGACCACACCACTTCACAACCACGCAGTGAACACGTTGTCTCCAGCTGCTGGAAGTGGCTCAACAAGTGGCAAAATACCAGTGACTAAGCCCTTGCTTCAAAGCACCACACCAGCGATGGGGCTGGATGTAAGTTCTGACCATGTGATGATAGCTAATAACCAAAGCTTGGAAACAGTTTTCAGTTACCTGGACGTGGGACATAGTGGGAGAACCAGGTCACTTTTGAGGTTTCAGGAAGAAAAAGCTGTAGTTGGGCTCGTCTAATAGGATTTCTAACAGCAAACAGGGAATTCGACAGCTTGGCAAAGAATTGGGAGGAACAGCTTGATAATCTGCTGACCTACCTGGAGTTGCAGACCAGGTATGCAAGCATTGTGGCAGAAGACAGTGCTAATATATTTTTTTCCTTCACTTGTCTTCTCAACTGCAAGCTCTCAATGACTGGAGCTCTCTTACACAAAGATTTGATCTGTCTGATTTTTGATTAGTGCTAAATCATTTTTCTAATCCGTATAATGAAAGTAGAAGTAGATGAATTGGGAATGTCAGCAGTAGGCCTGATTCTTTTTCCATCCCCTTTATCTCCCCAGATTTTACTCATCATTTTTAGAAACTTCGGGTATTGAGTTTCATGTGATCCTAATCTCTTCAGGCTGCCTTTTGATCATATACTGAATGAATAGAGAAGGGGTAAGCTCTCAACAGTCACTGCACAAACAAATAACTTTTTCCACAGTAGCTGACAGTAAGCGGTCGCTATAAACAGAAATAGCTTTTGATATGTGTAGGGTTTTTTTTCCCCCCTTCAGCTTTGACATCTTAACTAGCTATCAAGCTGGGTGCTAACTTGATTTAGTTCTTAGTAGTTTGGAGCTGCTTTGGTTGTGTGGTGTTGTCCAAAGGAGGGCACGGTTGCGGAAAGTACCGAAGCTGCTTGTTTGTGACTTTTAAACTCTCGGGGTGTCACTCTCCAGTGTGGTGTTCCAAGCACAGTTGTCGTGAACTGAGAGTCCTATCGCATCTCTTGGTGTGAGGGAGAAAACACTGGTGTCCATTCCCATGAAAACTTGCAGTATAGTCACCTGCTTATTAGCAGCGCAGGGCACTGTTTCTCAAAGGCATGTGCCTTCTGGCTTCTTTGGAGGGATGTTGTTGTATGGTTTCCTAGTGTCTGAGAATTGCCACTCCTGCTTGATGTTAAATTTTCTTCACTATTCGTCTTTGTGTGGGGGGCTGCATTTTCAAATGAAAAATTATTTGCTACAAGTAATTCAGCAGCCAGACTGCAATGGAAACCTAATCTTGAATTTGCGAGAAGCTAACAAAGGTCTGTCAGTAGACAGACCAGTTGAGCGCTGCATTTTTAAACGATAATTGTCTGCCATGCAAAGCCAAACTGAAGAGACCTGTCAGCAGTTGTTAGATTTGTGACTCCCTGTGATCAGGACTAGCATGTCACCTTGGCATTGTCTGAATATGAGGTTTAATTGACAAAACCCCCGTATTGTCATCACGCTTCATATACACATCTGTGACAGTGTAGATGGGGTAATGAATAGCTGTTTTGAATAATGGTTTTGTGGGTGTTTCCACCTGAAGCTGTTCTAGGAAGGCAATTTTAAGACTTGGTATCAGCCTAAATGCTGCATGTCTTACCTGTGCTTATTGAAACACGAAAAAACACTTGCAACTGCTCTTTGGCACGTACTGTGAAACAGCATTTTGAAAAAGAACAAATGTTTCAGGATACAGCTGGCGCCAGCAGGGTTAAAACATCTTGCGACTGCTGTAGACACCATATGTGGCGCTCAGAGCTGCACAGATGTAGCTGTCACTTGAGCTCTGTAACACGTGTTTTTGTTTGCTAATCTCTGCAGATGTTGCAGGATAAAAAGAAACACTGCAGGACTTTCTTTCGGGCTTAGGAGGGATAAACTGTTATATTATAACACTCAGCCCTTCCAATGGGTTAGACTGAGATTAGCTGATAGCAAGCCATACGCGTGAGGCTCTGCATTGTGCTTGTCCTGATGGCACACGTTTATGCAGCTTGGCAGCCACGGGGAAGTACCAGGCTTTCAGTGCGGTCACTCTTCACTGGGAAACTGGTCAAGAACTTTACACTAGGAAATTGGACGAAAGAAACGCTGCCTAAGCAAGTTACTCTTCCGGTTGAAGGAAAGAGGCTTTTAACTAAAAAAGCAGATTGCTTTTCTTGTTGCAATTAAATGATGTGAGGACATAAATGGTAAGTGTGTGAGGGAATCCTGTTTAGTTGTGTCCTTATAGGGCCTTTCTCTTGTGTTTCCACTTTGTAGTGAAAAAGCATTTAATTCTGCCTCCCAGTTGTGTTGATTAAAAAAAAAAAAAAAACATAAATTGAAAATTTAGAAAAAATTAGATTACGCAAAAGTACTTCAACATAAGTGTGGATTTCTGTTAAAGAATCCTATTTTCTATGCTGTAGTCAAGTTGTGTTCTTTTGAGTTAGAGACAAGAAAACTGAGATCTTTCATAAGAACAGAGAAAACACTTGTATAGGTTTTATAGTCCTGCATTTGAGATGCATTTTCAAAGGCGGCAGCTTTCATGGGCTGAGGTAAGAAGCCAGCCAATGTAAAGTTAAAACGATTTGTACTTTCAGCTCTTTGTTAACTTTCCCAGTGTGTGTACCAAAAACTGTGGAATGTGGGAGACATTCTTATCGCCTTGTGCTAGAAATATAGCTTACGTTGGAATGGAGGTGAAATTTTCCTCAGAACTGAGTTTTCACTGGAAGACTAAATTGAGGTAGCAGTGTTTATTTGCAAAGTGCATGACTCTTTGTAAAGCCTGAAGACAGAGGACAATCTGCATCTAGTTAGTACTATTTGAAGCAAGGTTTTGCAATGAACCTTTCACTTCCCCATATTTACAACATCTTTCTTATGTGCGTGTTACGGTGGCATAGTTTTTAAAGCTAGGCAGCAAAAGCCACATCACTGATTAATGTTTGACTTTAATGCCAATGTTTTCCAATGTCACTGTGCCTCCTCAGAACCAGAAATTACTGTCTTGACTGGTAAATTAGTACAATGCAACCTACGAAGAGGGAGACTTCAAAAGAAGTTAGCAGAGGTGTTTTCTACGCTTCATCTTTGTTCGGCACTTCTGCAAAGCAATGTTACTCAAGCAGTCTAACATTATATATTAGTTCCTCTCTCTCTTCTGATTATCAAAATGCTCAAGCAAGGGACATGTTTGTCTTGATGCCAAGCCACCTATGTAACGCCTAGTGCCACACTGCTTCCAGGTTCAAGCATTGTTGCACCATTTCACACACACAACTCTTTCTGTTTCCTGCATCAGATTTAGGCAGGATCAAGTGTGCGGTTGTAGCTTTTTCCCCCAGAAAATCCAGGCAAGTGCTTGAGGGCTCACCAAGGACCTTGAACTTTTTTAGGGATTGTCAATTAAAACAAAGTAACTTAAGGACATGAATAGCTTGGTTTCATTTAAGCAAGCTTAAGAAACGAGTGGCATAGACTGAAATGCAGTGATTGCACAGACTGCCTTGAATCAGACTGGGAAGAGCTGCATGACAGCATTTGGAGAATGCTGAGTGAAGGAGGGCAGTCTAGATAAATACCATCTGAAACGTAGCTGGTAGTGTCTGAAATAGCGATAGGTGTACCTTAGGATGTACTTTAGTGTACAAACACTGCACTGGTGCTCTAACTCCGTGTTTTCTCCAGGGAAGCAAGTGGATTTGCCAGAGTTTGTAGACACATAGTCAAAAGCTATCCACTAGTGAATAATCCTGAGCAGCTCTGCAAACAAGAATGGATGTAAACAATTTGGTCGTCTTTGTTTGACTTCATGATGCAAAACCTCTTTTTAAAAAGAGGAATGTAGTTACTTTTTGGGAATATCACACAACTCAAGCCAAAGCTGCTGCATGAACTCATTATTTCATCTCTGGACAGTTGAAAAGATCCTGGCCAAAACTGGTGTGTTCTATACACTGCAGTCGTTGGCTGACCTGAATCTTTTTTTTCCAAAGTTTTTATATGTCTGCAGAAGTTTTCTTAAGTGTTGTGGTACTTAAAAAAAATTCAAGACAAAGCTTAGTGTTAATGAAAATATGTTAAAATCTTTTCCTTCTCCACTCTCTGCTAAAGAGAGAAACTGGAGTAAGTACAAATAGTTTCACAGACTTTTGGTGGTGGTAGCAGACTAGACATATAATAAATGATCTTTACAGAAAGCAATTAGATCAATGTGGAGACAGTCCAAAATGTTAATGCACTGTAACGTGGGTTTTTTTTAGTCTTTGTCACCAGACTGCAGTATCATGAAGAAGAATGACTTCTTCAAACAGCCTGTAGCCAATTTTCTTTGCAGACACCAAAGCCCTAGAGCAGCATATTGTCTGTGTGTGGGTATATACAGGGAGAGAGTTGGAAAGCTATGGTTGGGGTTCTTTAAGTAGCCAGACCTTAACTGAAGCACACTGTCTGTGTTCATTAAAGTTAATATTCGGTGACTTGTTTATTTCGTCCTAGAGTGATACTTCTAGGATAGTTCTTGTCTTTTTTTCTTTAGCTTTCATGCTCTAATAGATACAAGTTACTCCAGCGCGTATGTTGGTAGCTACTGGAGGACGTTCAGGTCTGTGTAAGATACAGCATTCAGTTCTCTTTCAAAGTAAACATCATTAAGGCACATCCTGTTGCAGCTTAATAATGTAATGGAAGTGTTCTCTCATTGGTAAAAACAGAGTTGCTGTTGCTAATCTGTGAGGGAAAGGAAATCAACAGACTAGTGTTTAAATTTAGGATTTCATGTAGTTCTGTATAGCTCTGCAGTATCATCATTGTCCTTTTCAGCAGCAAGATGCTTTCAGTCTAAGTTGTCCCACTCAGTGCAAACCACAAAATGAGTAAGTGGTAAGAGATGATAGACTGTTCCTGCTCGGGAAAAAAATCAGTCTCATCAGGACTGTTGGAGAATGGGGAGAGGTTATTTTAACTGTTCTGGTCTCGTTTTGCAAACTGAATGCCTGCTAGTGGTTGGAGTGAGTTATGTGCCCTTCTGGAGTATATTTGCCAGTTTAGCTTCATCCAGAGGGAATACAGTTTGTGTGCTCTATCGGAGACTGTTCTGTGATGTGAACCAAAGCACATTAAGTGGGACAATCAGGAAATGTGCATCAACGCCACACTCCTGATCTGAATTAAAATGACAGTGTAGATGCACCCAGAGACTGCATTTAAACTGCCATGTAACTGCTTGATACACACAGAATGTGCAATCTGAGACAGTATTCAAAATTCCCAAAACTATATAGCAGAGCTAGAAAGGGTAGAGAAACAGGTGTAATCAGTGTGGAAATGGTTTCCGTGCAAGACAGACTGAAAAACCATAGGATTTTCCAGTTAAGAAAACAGATGACTAATTGTAGCCTGTAAAATGGTGTACGGTAAAGTGAAGGTGGAAGACATTCCTGCTACCTTGCAAAGCCGTAGATATGTATTTCTTGTCTTCGTGATGTGATTGATGAAATCAAGCTGCTGCTTGAGTATACATTTTGTGTCTCCTACACATGGAAGTTTGAGAACGCAGGAGAAAACAGAGACAGCACAGGACCTCTTTTTTCATTATTAGTGAGCTATAATTCTTGGGTTCCTAGTTGCCTCCCTGCTGAACATTTCAGCTCTTTTGAAGCAGAGGGCTGGAAGCTATCTGTGCAGACTTCTGACAAAATAGAGGAGCAGAAATTATGCATGGAATAAAGGCACTTTTAACTTGTGGATCATTAACAGGCCTCAGTACTGTCTGTCCAGGTCAATGTCTTGAGAAGGCAGCAGCGCATGATCAAAAACCGGGAGTCAGCCTTTCAGTCACGGAAGAAAAAGAAAGAATACATGCTGGGACTGGAGGCGAGGCTGGAGGCAGCCTTATTGGAGAACGAGAAACTCAAGAAAGAAAACAGCACACTGAAGAAGCAGCTGGATGAAGTAGTATTAGAGGTAAGAGATTGTGAGGGAGATCTGTCGTCTTATATAGACAGTTGCTCAGGTGGCAGGCACTAGAACAGAATGTCTTCCAGTCACGGAAATGTTGACTGGAAGACCTGTGGGGGTTTCTAACCCAGCTTCCCACTCCAAGCAGGACGTTCATCAACTCTAGGTCAGGAGAGCTGTCGCATTATCTAGTTGACTTTCAATTCTTTATTTCATGGTGCTTCTGAAGATTTCACTGAGAAGATAGACTGGATAGAAGCTGAATATAACGTACAAATAAAAGAGTTTTATTTTTAAGTAGTTCTGGCATGTATTCTTACATAATAAGGCAAATATAAATCTAAAAAGCAAGCACAATTTGGTATATTTAGCTTTTGACATACCTTTGCACGTCTGTGCCCCTTTTTTATCGCATGTCTCCTCTGTTTTTTTTCTGTCTAGAACCAGAAGCTCAAAGTATCATCTCCAAAGAGAAGGACCCTGTGTGTGATGGTGATACTGGCTTTCATAATGTTGAATTATGGTCCATTGAGGTAAGCTGCCTAGGAATTCCTCTTTGCATAGCAAGTTTGCTGTCCTGCGATTTTTGTTTGAATCTTTAACATGGGCAGTATTGTTTTTTAAAGCCTTGAGCTTGAAACCTGAATTCTGTCCGTAACTCTCCCCTTGCATAGGGGAAGACTCAGCTGTATAATGGTTCCTCCTTTGGAATCCTTCTGTCAACACGAGCTAGATCTTGTATTTTTAATTTCTCTTGGCTTGGCATTTTAAGTGCAGCATATAGCGGTTTGTCTGCTCCATTTATACCTGAAGAGATTAAAGACCTGTGTTTTCCTTTTAGAAAAAAAAGTCACAGACTTTGGGAGCTCATCTGCTTGTTTATACCTGTGCTAATGTCAATAGCCATGAGTTTAAGCTGCTTCTAGTTCCTAGTGCAGGAGGTACCACTGTTCAGTGCGTTGCAGTCCTGACCATTAGATGTGTCTAGCAGCAATCTTCCTTATTACAGTGTAAGCCCTATATTATCTTCTAGATCTGGTGAAGTGGTGAAGAGGTTCTTCCCTCCTCTTAATTAGTTGAAGTGGTAATCAAAAACCTCTCCTGTTCGAACCGTATCAGTGGGACATAGAAACCAGAGAGCAGGAAGGAAATGCTGCATTACTTCCCAGACACTTTATAAAGAAATCTGTGGAAGCGATGAAACTAAAAAGGGATATTTCTTGTACCTATCTGTCTAGTTAACCCGGCTGTGGGACATAAAGACCTTTTATATGAAGCTGTTCGCTTTTTCAAAAAGGGAGGATGTTTCAGTAGATTCCCAGTCAGCAGTGTCTCCATTTGTTCTCAAAACCCCAGTCAAACTAAAGGAATGGGATAAATCTGGAAGAAGACTTTGTTTCTAACTATGATAAACTTTTACAATGTTGGTGTTTGTATTTTTAATAATACTAGAAAATTTGCTAAAGCTGAAATTACTTTTGAAGTATTTGCACTTATTGCAAATACTGTTTATCTCAGGCAGTGAAATACAGCTGATAATTTTACTTTGATATGGATGATTTCAAGGTAGACCATTTCTTAGTGCATTCAGGGTTTATATTGGGATTTTTGACTATCAGGCAGAAAAATTAGCTTCCAGATATTAAGCATTTGATTTATACATCCCATCTGCATTTGCAAATGTTACCACTCACTTGAGAGATACTTGGTGAGAATTAATAGAACCAGTAATCTTTCTGAAGCTGGGAGGAATTTTAGTTGCCTCCACATTAGAGTGAGGAGTTGGAATGCATGAAGCTCTTGTTAGTTTTGAGAGGCTTGGAAACATACAGAAGATGGGTGGGAAGTCTTTTACCACAGTACTCTAAAGTTTCTGTGTCAGCTTCCCTATTCCCAGGAATGAGTAAGGTGTTGAGCTTGATGGCAAGAAACTGCTGTCAAAGTAGACTGGAAGGTCCGTTTGTGTCCATATCTCTGCAATAATCGGTAACTATAGAAATGTGATGGGGTTAATTTCTTGACCGGTTTGATGTTTAATAAAGTAGATAAAGCAAAAAGAAATTCCTGGATGTCTGGCTGTTCTGGGCCAGTGTGGTAGCTGAGCATGCCAGTGTAATTGCTGTGCCTGAACTACGTGCCTCGGTGCCTGGGAAGGTCACGGAACAGATCCTCCTCAGTGCCATTACACGGCATGTGCAGGAGAACAGGGTGATCAGGCCCAGTCAGCATGGGTTTGTGAAGGGCAGGTCATGCCTGTCAAACCTGATCTCCTTCTATGATAAGGTGACCCACTTAGTGGATGAGGGAAAAGCTGTGGATGTTGTCTACCTGGATTTTTGCAAAGCTTTTGACACCGTTTCCCACAGCATTCTCCTGGAGAAACTGGCTGCTCATGGCCTGGACAGGTGTACTCTTCGCTGGGTAAAAAACTGGCTGGACAGTCGTGACCAGAGAGTGGTGGTAAATGGAGTTAAATCCAGTTGGTGCCCAGTCACAAGTGGTGTCCCCCAGGGCTTGGGGCTGGGGCCATTCTTTTTAATATCTTTGTCAACGATCTGGATGAGGGGATCGAATGCACCCTCAGTAAGTTCGCAGATGACACTAAACTGGGCGGGCGTGTTGATCTGCTTGAGGGTAGGTTGGCTCTGCAGAGGGATCTGGACAGGCTGGACCGATGGGCTGAGACCAATGGTATGAGGTTCAACAAGGCCAAGTGCCAGGTCCTGCACTTGGGTCACAACAACCCCACGCAGTGCTACAGGATTGGGGCAGAGTGGCTCAAAAGCAGCCCGGCAGAAAAGGACCTGGGGGTGTTGGTGGACAGCCAGCTGAATATGAGCCAGCCGTGTGCCCAGGTGGCCAAGAAGGCCAACAGCATCCTGGCCTGTATCAGGAATAATGTGGTGAGCCGGACTAGGGAAGTGATCATCCCCCTGTACTCGGCACTGGTGAGGCCCCACCTCGAGTACTGCGTTCAGTTTTGGGCCCCTCGCTACAAGAGGGACATTGAGGTGTTGGTGTGTGTCCAGAGAAGGGCTACAAAGCTGGTGAGGGGTCTGGAGGACAAACCTTATGAGGAACGACTGAGGGAGCTGGGGCTGTTTAGCCTGGAGAAGAGGAGGCTGAGGGGAGACCTTATCACCCTCTACAACTACCTGAAAGGAGGTTGTAGAGAGATGGGGGCTGACCTCTTCTCCCTGGTGACAAGTGATAGGACAAGAGGAAACAGGTTCAAGTTACGTCAGGGGAGGTTTAGATTGGATATTAGGAAACATTTTTTCACTGAAAGGGTTATTAAACATTGGAATAGGCTGCCCAGGGAGGTGGTGGATTCACCATCCCTGGAGGTGTTTAAAAAAAGGGTAGATGTGGTACTTTAGGGACATGGTTTAGAAGTGGTTTTTGCAGGATAGGTTAACGGTTGGACTTGATGATCTTAAAGGTCCCTTCCAACCTCAGCAATTCTATGATTCTATGTGGTCTGCATCAGTATTGGATTTTGGCAGTGAAGAGAAATGTAATAGCAAATTTGCAAGGAACTGCTCTTTTCTGCCTCTTTTTTTTTTTTTTTTTTCCCCCTAGCAGAATAAATTCTTGCCCTGCAATTGAAATACTAGACTGTATCAAGGTGGTGTGAATGTTTATTGTGTAGTACCCTTTGGAAGGCCCAGAATCGGGGATATACAAACCATTACTTAAGATTTCACTCCTCCCATACATATTTTCTTCCTCTTGTAGAGGTGTCACTGGAAGGTGGCTCCATGAATGTGGTAGTCGTGATTGCTGTTCTGCTTAGTCCTTGACAACAGAAAGTTCCAATATATGTGATGCTTTTCAGTCCCTGCAACTTCTTACAGAAATAAGTAACTTTTTGTTACAATATCCATGCTAGCTTATAGTTCAGCAAAAGTACTTTTCTCCCCTGAATTAGCTAACTATGGAATACCTAATTTCTATGCAACAGTCAGCTGGAGAGAGATATGATTTGAAACCTTGTGGCAGCGTGGCTATTTCTTTTATGTAGGAAATCATTTCACTTGCACACCCATATGGAGGTGTGACAGCATTCGGGCACAGGATTCAAACATATTAGCAGTGAATATTTCATTATTCAAAACCACTGAACCATTGCAAAGAGAGAGTGACATCCAAAAAAAGCAAAATCATGGGAAATTCACCCCCTAAATTCTGTAGCAGACTTTGAAATTCCCTGAGCTGGCCTTATTGTAAGATGCTTCTCAGATTCTTAATTGGAAGTGATAGGATTCTTTGAAGGCTAGAGGTAAAACAAAAGGACACGTATATAGGTTTTCTCTTTAGTTGCCTGTTTCTGTCAAATCAGAGAAAGCAGGGAAGCGGTTGGGTTGTTTTGGGAAGGAGATGTGGAGCTGAAGGAGAGGCAGTCCTGCAAACCCTCCCTGGCCTGCAGTGGGTCAGTAGAGGTGCAGTGTTTGGGTGCTTGGCATCCCACAAAAAACCCATCTGGGTGGTTGGCTTTGTAGTTAGTTCCGTGTTTTGTTCTGCTTTAATGGATGTGTGTTGCACTAACACTCATTCACACATAATTTTGTTTATTGGTCTTAAGTCTTTTTGACTGTGTATGTAAGTGGTGAGATGTTTGTGATGTTTCATGGAGAACTCTGAGGCTGTGCTGTTTTGTTGTTCTGAGATTATGGGAAGCAATCCAGGATGTGGCAGCCTTTGTCAAACAAGTTTAGCAGATAAAATTATTCTGCTCACACATTTTTTCATGCTGACAAACATAGTATGTGTGTGGGTAATCTGTAACATTGGACTTGGGAATATGAGAGCAGGGCTGAATGTCTGGTAGAGAAGCTGGCGCATCAACCCAAGAAATCTGTTTGAAAATATTGTAGGGAGGCTCTAGTCCAGTCTGCTTAATTGCCAGCAAGCTTTTCAGAACATCCTTCAGGCTTGGATGTGGCACCATGTTATCTCTGAGAAAAGAATGTAAGTTGAATTAAATATAAATTTAATATAAATGTAAATTGAATATCTTCTAGTCATGAAAGTGGTTTGTACAGAGTTTATGGTAACTCTGCATTATATTGTACTATGTTACTAAACTCTTTCAGGTTTGTTGATATTTTTTATAGAAAACTGGAACTTTCAGTTATTAAAAGCAGAAGTAATTTAGCAGGAATTCTGTTAGTGTAAGTTTCTATTTTATCTATTTGCTTTATACTAGAAGAAAGGCGCCCAGGAATTTCCCATCTGTGTGTCAATGAACTATTCTCTAATCTTTGTGAATTGTTTGGATTTGGATTTAACATCGATAAAAACTTCCTTTTATTATTATTTAAGAATGATTGGTGAGGTGTATGAAGGGAAAAGGGTACATTTTGATTCAGTTCCTTGGAGAGGTCACCCCCTTGCCCCAGTCTTACATACCACGAGGTACAAGACAGGAATTGGCAACCCACCGTATTTGCACAAAAGGCAGTGAGCATGCAAACCTTGGCGTGCAGCAGGGCTGGGAGCTGGAACCACGACATCTGGAGGCAGGTATCTCTGAGAGACAGTGTCTCCTGCCGCCATGCTTGCCCTCTGTGAGAGCTGGTGTCCGTCAGCACGGCTGTGTTCTCAGCTGGCATGGCACCCCTGAAAGACTGCTGACTTCTGGCATTAAGAAACATCTAATTAGCTGTGCATTTTTTTTATCACTTACAACACGAAATCTGAAAATCTTCAAACTGTTACAGTTCCTAGATGCCTCTCTTTTACGTGTTTAATTTCACATTTGTGTTAGACTGTGCCTGGGTAGTAACCAGATCTGAAAATTTGTTAAACAAGCACAAACAATGCTGAAACAAATGGAAAAGAAACACATGTTCTAGTCTAAACAACCCATGTATTTATTTTGGGAATATTTTTCTTTTGTTTTTCTTACCTGTTACCATTTGAATATAAATTGCCTTGCATGTTTGGTTTTGTTTTTTGTTTTTTTTAATGCAAGTCCTACATGTGATAGTAAAATATTCGCAGAAAACTAACCCAACTAATGTATAAAAAGTAGGGAAGGCAGAATGATCACAGAAGATGCAAAACATATGTTTTCTGCATCTCTGCTTCTTGGGGCAGTAGCAGCAAAGCATGTAAGCCAGGTACTTGCTAGTGGTCCTAGCATTATTTTCTTGGCTATGAAAAATGTTCAACCAGTTATTTTATTTTTTTTTTTAACCCTGATCAGTCTGATGAAGCTTCCATGGTGGTCATCATCTAACAACAGGGCATTTACAAAGATGTCAGCCAGCCAGAATGTGTCCTAAATACCACTTCAGATATTTAGTGGACAGAAAACAAAGAAAAATATGAAGTTCAAGAGAGGAAAGGCAGATCTGTAAAGAGACTGGAACAGGGGGTTTGATTTTTAATATTTTTATTATGTTTGGTTTTTCTTACAAGTTGGCCACGTCTGTATGGCTGGAACCCCTTTCAAACTGGAAAACAGGCTTGATGATGTAACCAAAAATTCTTAAGCTGTATTTGTGGTGGAGGATGACTAAGGTGGTGATTGATGGAGTTAAGTAAAGCTGCTGCTTCAAAATCTCTTGTGTCCTGCTGACCTACAGCAGCTGTGCTAGAATTGCTGGCCCTTTGTAGAGACTTCATTGCAGCTCCTCTGTAGAGTGTTGTGATGCGTTTTCCTCCACTTTCCAGGACTGTCCTGGAAACTGAATAATCTATTAAAATTTAGATTCACTGAGCAATCTGCAAATAAAGACACCAGTCTGGGTAGCTGAGAACTATCATTTGTCTGTTGTTGTCACAGACTGCAACAAATGAAGAAGCAGTGATTTTTGACTCCTGAAAGACGTAAGGATGTGTCTCATTTCCTAGGTTGGTAGCACAAACATTAGGAAAAAACCCAGAAGTGGTAAGATTAATCATCTTTTACTAAAAATGAAGAAATTGCCCAAGGTTTGTTCAGCGGCATCCTACCACAATCTGCTGCTTCTAAGGATGAAATAAGCAAAAAGCCAAGTCTTTCACCAGCACCCGGATTAGTATTCCTCCTAGTCTGCAGGCCGCTAGTCAGTACTAGCGTAGCCTGCTGAGATTTTGGAGCACGCTTGATTTGGGCTGCTGAAAGCAGCATCTGTTGAGCACACCTGTACTGGTATCGGTATGGTTTAGAAACCTTACTTGACCTGAGCAATCTTGAGTTGGTGTGTGGGGAAAGCAGGATTATTCTGAGGTTTGGTGCATTCAGCAGTGTTTTTGTGCAAGTTTGCTGCTGTTTGAGCCTTAATGCTGGACTCCTTGATTAAAGAAACAGACTTGTCTTACGGAAGGCAGGAACCTAGGGATACCTCGGTGGTGGGATGTTAGAGAAATAATTTTGTAGTTCCCTTAAAGGGAGCATTAGCTGTGTGTGCAAAGGAGGTAAATTTTTTACCATAACATCACACACTGCAAGTGTTGTGTTGCTGCAGTGATTTTTGCGGTGTATGTTGGGTGCTCAGTGTTGCTGCAGCGATTTTTGCGGTGTATGTTGGGTGCTCAGGTTTGTCAGTGCAGATCCCACCCACAGCACCCAGTCCTGGGCCAAGGTCTCAGTATGGTCTGGACCTCAGCACTGTGCTGCCCTGGCAGGTGAGCTCAATCATGAGATCAAGGAGTGTCATGGCATGTTTGAAAACACCCCAAATTTCCTCTTGAGTAATAATGTGCCGAGCAGACTAAAGCCATGTGTCTGGCACCTGCCTAAAATGAAGGGCAATGACTAGAAACTGAAACACAGTATCTGGTTTATTTTTTTTTTTTCTTCCTGTTGCCTTAGCGATTTTCCTGATTGTGTGTGTGTGCTCCTTCCTCACTCCATTCTAGTGTGAAGTCGGGCAGGTTAGTTGAAACCACCGAAGGCTTGCAGTGTGATGGCGGAGGAACTCGCCAGCCAGGCTCCTTGCTTGGCTGTTGCCACCTTCCAGCTGAGGCAATGGTGGTGAACTCGGAGTATTAAACACTGCACCTGTGGCCCACAGTTTTCTTCAGCTGCAGGTTAGATGGTGTTGTATAAACCTCCACTGACTGCTTGAAGCATCTCTAAAAGATGTTCTGAGAACAGAAAACCACTAATTGTGGTCTGTACAACAGAGTGAGTTTCTTACTCTCAGTTCATCCAATCCTGGTCTTTTTTGCACTCGGTGAAGGATAGAAAAGGATTGTTTCTCTGCCATTTGCAAGCCTCGATAGCCTTCCATATATCTTCAGGAGGTTAATAGACTTAAATGTGATGTATACCTGAAGTATGCTAACAAATATACATAAAAATGATGACAGTCAAAGGGCTATTAATTTCTTACACGCTAGTAGAGAGGAACTGGTGAAATGTGAAAACTATTAGATGAGAGCAAGAGGCATGTAACAGTGCCATGTTAGCCAGTTCCTTCTGGCTGCCAAGGAAATATGGAGCTCTCTGAGTATTTTATCAAAAACAGCAGAAGCTCCAGAAGACGTTTATGGCTCTTAACACTTAACAATATGGGAAACTTGCTTTAATGTTTGTGACACTGAAAGAATACATTTCAATGCTGAGTTGAGTGTGCATTTGTGTTGGAGATGGCCCAAAGCTAGAAGGCTGCTTCTGTAGCACACCTTTGGTCTTGTGTTGTAGTTTCTCATTGAAGAGAGAGAGAAATCGAGAGGAAATGGACAGGTTGAATCATTCATACTTGGGTTCAGGTCCCAGACCTTTCAGAACCTCTCTTGATGGGTTGGTGCTTGAATAAAATCGAATACCCTTGATTTTCTTAGAAACTACAGCTGCAGGAGCAGGAAGTGATTCCTTCCTCTTTCCTTTACTGATGACAGCCACATGTTCATCTGGCAGAGTTGTGCCTTGGCCTGGCTGTGCTCACTTGCCTTGTCCTGCTGGTGCAGTTGCCGAGCTTGCACAGAATGCCAGATGCACTCACTGATAACTTACCCTTTTCTCTATGCCTTCAGCTGCTGGGCTGAGAGTGAAAGACAAAGCTTTTGCCCTGAATGAACATTGCAGTGGAGGCTGCTTGCATCAGGCCTGCCCAAGCCTTGGTAATAAAGGTCAGCCCACTTCCAAATACCTGTAGTTTTCCAAGCAAAAATAAGTGCTCTGTCAATACTTGCTTTCATCCTTTCTTTTCTAACAGCTCTATTAGAAATAAATTGCTTTTTAAAGAAAGCAAAACACAAGAAAAGGACAGAGATTGTCCCTCTGATTTGGGTTGCCTTCCTCATCCTCCCCAGCAGAGGAAAGAGGCTGGGTTCCTCTTACCAGCCCAGCACTCACAGTGGGTAGCTCTGGAGCAGCCTGGCAGAAGAAAGGAAGGTAGTGCCTTGCTGTCAGCAGATGGTGCCCTCATCGAGAATAAGAAAGGAGAAATACTTTCCAGAGAGCTTTTGGCACAGTGGCAGCCTTATCTGGAATCACTTAGGAAGAGGACAAGGTCCTCGGTTGGTGTCTCCTTTCAATGTCAACTTTAGCCCATTCAGAGCATCCCAGCTTATATTCGGAGATGGTTCTGTCCCCAGAAAACTCTTTGTTATGATATCACTATTGGCTTTTGTCTACAAATTACTGTACAACGTAAGTGTACAGTGTTTGTTCAGCCAGAAGTACAACTGAAATTTAGTCCTGGCAAGACCGGCTTTCACATTTATCAAACTGACATTCAAACCAAAGAAGTAAAAATACAGCTAAAATATCAGGTGCCATTGAATGCCTGGAAGAACCATGACAGAAGTGTTGTTTTTCTTTCCCTCCTATAATCAAATTTATCTACGCTTCAGAACAAACATCTGCATGAAGTATTTAGTGGTTCTTTTTTTCCTTGGATCTGGTTTTGAATCTTAAACAAGCTGATAGGTCAGCCAGCTTGGACAGGGTGTTTGTGGCTGTGTAAAAACCCTTTAATGCTCATGGTATCTGGGATGTCCAAACGCAGGCTGCAAAGCCTTGGTAGGCACCCCATGCGTGTAAGTTTAGCCAAACAGAAGAGGTTCCATCTTCCAATTTCTAACTGGTTGTCTTTCCCAGTAAAGCCTTTTTTTAGCTTTGGTCTTTCTTGACTTTAAACGTGGGGTAGTAACTCAATTACTGCAAATAGTAGGACTTGCTTAGGGGAGACATGCCAAAGTGCTCTTTCTTTTCCAAATTCTTATCTTATAGCCCAACAAAATGAAAAAAATGTCCACACTTTTACCATCTGACATATTAACACTTTTTTTAAGGAGCTGTTGATATCTTAGCTGAAGATACTGTTTTTCAGAAGCCTTTTTCCCTCCGAATGGGATAATCTGCGTTTCTTTTTCACTGTTTCTAGCCTCTTCTACCTTATGTTTTAAAATGCTCAATATTGACTTCATCTTCAGTGGCATGGTGTTGGGATTTGCTCTGTAGACCCCTCCTGGTCCAGCTTGTATTGTTGCTCTTCTGCTTATCACTTGTAAAGCTCAGTATGCCTCAGGTGGGCAGGTGTTTCTAGGTGTAGCTTTGCAGGAGAGGTCCATCCTTCATCCCAGCTGCTAAAGGTCCTAAGTCATGCTTTTTCCCCCCGTGCCAATTTGAGATGTTGAGGGAGGAATATTTCTGATATGCTGTGTCTCCCTCATGTACCCACCTGGCAAGGAAATGTCATTGAGAATGGTAAGTCGGAGTATATATACATCATTACCTACATGTCCTCTCCTATCACCTGAAGATGGAGCCCTATTTACAGACAAACTCCACAAGTGACCTCTTGTGGGAGAAAGGAAGGAGAAGAAAGTACAACAGAACAACAACAACTTCTATTCAGATGGGTAAAAAACCTAACAAAACTCCCCAAGTAACTAGAAGGTGGAAGCAGGGCGGTATTTTAAGTAGTGGGGTTTTCCTCATCCGAAATGAAAGTTCTTTTGGTTTTGGGTCATTGCCACAAACCAAAGAAGCAAGGAAGGGGAATTGTTTGGGTTTTCCTTTTTTTTTTTTTTTTTTTTTTTAAGACATATTTGAGAAGGAAGCTTTTACTAAAAAAATGAATGGGAAAGGAGAGGTAAATACAGCCCATGTAGCTTAAGGCAGAAATTGCTGCTAGCCCTGCTTCAGAAGAAGTATTTTGTGGAAAGTAACAATCGTGGTAAAGGAAAGGGCATTGGAATGAATGCCGTAAATAATACCATATTGTGTCCTCAAGTTGGTGTCCACATTCTCAGAAGTGAGAGCCATGGTTTATATCTGTAAGGATGGCAAAACATACTCTGTTTGCCTCCTCCTTTGTCTTTTGTTGCTGAAGATATCTTCTTCCAGGTCAATACATCCCATACTTAGCTGCTGCCAAAAGTGAAATTTTAATTTTGATGAAAAGATGAAGGTGTTTTAAGCATAAGAAGAGTGAAAATAAACAGTTCGTCTCTATTAAAGCTGATATAATAAAATGAGGTGTGTGTGGTTTTGAGTGGCTGTACAGCTAAAACAACTAAATTACAAAACCTGAAGGTTAGCTGTGATTGCGGAGCGGTGCTTATCTTTATCTTTGATGGACTTGGTTTGGATTTCCCTACTTGTGTTCAGAGTTTAGGGTGAACTGGGGTAGCAATATGTTGCATGGGCCACTTCACCTCAAACTTGTCACCTTGCCAAGCTGGAACCTGAAATAACAAGAATCGCCTTTGCAGAACAAGGCAAATAGGAAGAACCATCATGGAAAAATGCAGATTTGTTACAATTCTACTGATTAGATATTTGTCAGCTTTAACTAAATAATTACATGGAAAGTTTCTCTGGTTCAGTGTGTCATTTTGAACAGGGAAGAAGTAAGACAGGATAAAACACCAGACCCGCTGGATGGCTGATACACGTCAGGCTGGGGAGAAACAGTTTGCAGGAGAGTTAGAACTTTCAGCTCTTATGATGGATATTCTTGGTTTTATGTATAAACTTCCAGTTACTTTTACCTGTTACGGCTCCAACTTAGGTAGAGTAGGGACGTTTCACAGAGGAGTGACTTCCAGCAGGGACGTGTGGCATCCCTTTAAGCATCAGCCTTAGTTTTGAGCTCTGGTTCTGCGCTTGGTATGCTGCCGGCTGTGCTGATGCTTGCATTGGAAGAGAAGAAACATGATCTCATAAGACACAGTAGACAGTGGAGATTGTTTCTGTAAAATTGGATAGCCTGGTGTCCAGCTTTCCATGCTATGCAGTAGAAGCAATGAGACATTTGGATACTAGACTACGTATACAGTAAGGAGACCGTCGAAGTACTTTTCTGCTCACTGTTCCTAGTGAAAACAGAGCCTGTAGCATTTCTGCTGCCCTGATTCTGTGCTGCTGCCTGGAAACCTGAAGGAGAGGAGGCAGTCCAAGTGACGTCAGCCTGGATCTGGGTTTGCCCTGGCTCCGGCGGTTATGCAGAACGTGACACAGTTACTCACGGGGAGACCTGGGTTACTGCTAACAGAAGCGCGAATGTGTTGGCAAAAGAGAGGGGATTGCTAGGCATCTATGTCTGCGTGCCTTCTGCTTAGCTGTGGAGTATGTAGTGCCCTCCTTGCTAGTTCTTGCCTTTCTCTGTTATTACCGTTTGAATTTGTTGCCTGTTGCAAAGTGATGCCACGTAACAAATAGGAAAATGAGATCTTCCTCTGCAGAATTTATGCTCTGCTACACAGGAGAGGTGAGGCATGAATTAAAATGGACTCTGTAGGCAGTGATCAACATGCATGGCAAAGATCTCATCAGCATGCTAGGGTCTTGTATTTTTGTATTTTCGCTGTGTTGCTGCTGGTGACGCTCTGCTGTTGTCAGCTAAGAAGCTTAGGACTTGATTTTGTAAGTATACATCCATATTTCAGGAAGCAACCACGTTTACAAAAGAGCAAAGCTAGCCTCTGGAGAGGATATCTCAAAGTACTGGTTTTTGTGCTTTCAAGATTTCTCACTTGCAAATCACCCTTCTGGACTAGGATGCAGTTGATCTCGCATAGCAGTTGTCTGGTCATTTTTCCAGCTCCCATATGAAATGCTGCTACCTGGCTTTGCGTGGAGAGCAGCGCAGACGTTCCTGTGCTGTATGGCTGGCTGGCTGAGCAGCCCCCAGGGGAAGGTCCTTCAATGAGCGCAAGCACAGACAAGGACAACAGGGTATCTGGGACCATGGCCTGCTGCTGCTATGTGGATGGGGCTGTCAGCCCTGCCAATGTTTCTAAACCCAAGTAGAACTGAACATGTATAAGTTTGTGTACAGTTTTGTTAGATGTCTGGCATAATATTCCAGGCTTGCAGCTGCACAGAATTTGGTAGCTGTATTTTCCTTACATATTGTATTCATATAAACTGTATCAATTGTGCTTTGAGGCTGATGAAAGTTTAAGTTCAGGGATACTTTAATTTGACTGTAGGTAATTTTCTTATGCCTGCAGATCTAGATTACGAACAGATCAATCTCAGTTTCATCAGGTGAAGCTTGTGGGGGAACATGAAAACATGAAAACCAAAGCATCAAAATCCTTCGAACAATTAAAACTAAAGAAGGGAACAGAATTGCTTTCTGCCTACTAATGCTTTGAATGACAGTAATATAATGACACAAGACATCATGTTTTTGTTAGATATGACATGAACTTTATCTACGTAATATAGCCGCAGCCACATACTGATCCACCTGTGTATTTAGCACCTTACAGTAGCGTGTCTTGCAGACCCTTATGTATGCGATATATTTTTCTATCGTTACTGTGTTTTGCAGTGTGTTCGAAAAAGATCCCAATGGAGTTGATTCCACTGCGAGTTCCAGCCACCGGACCAGAAATCTTCTGGAGTTCTCAGCTAGCCAGGAGTCCAGCACAGCTCAGAAAATACCCGGGGACATCATTCCCGAGAACAGGTTAGATGAAAACTTTTAATGTTAGTTCAGTGGCAGAGGGCAATGGTGCTTTTTGGACCTCACTGCCCTTCCATTTGCTAACCTTTTTGGCCAGAGTCATTGCCGCTCTTATAGAGCAACTGAGTGTTTTGAAAAGCTGATCTCTCTTTTTTATTATTTAAAAAAGTTTACCAAGTTGCTTTTCAAATGAGTACGATCTTTTATCTCCAAGATTACCCAATACCTAGAGCTTCAGAAGTGTACATGTGGCTATATTGTATGGTTTTAGGGACAGCGTGGTGAAAGAGAGCATATAAACAAGACTATGTTATGGAGATTTTAATAACCTTCTTCAGTTCTTCATCTGTCTGCTTTTTTCCCTGATCTTTATTTTAGCTTGCAAAGTTATGGTATTTGTCATGTTATCTATCTCTTCTTACTTTTCAAGCGTAGTATTTATTTTCTTAGTTGCTCAAGAGAAGACTGGGGAAGTTCACAATTAAGAACATACTCTGAACTTAGCACTGTACGTTTTTAGAAATCTCTGAGTTCATCCTTATGCTTACCCATTATTTAATTGTATAGTTGCTTTCAGGCTTCCTAGATCTCTAGCGTTCAGTGCATAACTGAACATATAATTGTCTCCAGACTGAAGTCTGGCTAATCCAGCTCATGTTTTCCCCTTAGAAGATTTATCCTATCAGATTGTCCCTTTCCAGTAGAGCATTTTGGCTGGTTGAACAAAGCCAGGCACAGATGTGCAGAAAGCCCGAATGTATTTTGCTATGCAGAAAGAACACAATAAATCAAGAGCATTTTAAGACTGTAGCCATGGTGAGGGCTTTGTGTCCTATGTGGCACGTTTCAGACCATGACTTACGAGACGTAGTAGTAGAGTCATTCTCTTAGGAGGACGCGCTAGTGCGTGTACCTCCTTCTTTTCTCACTCTTTCACCCTGTTTTTTGGCAAGCTGTGAGCTCTTTGCTCTTATTCTCCTTTATCAGTTCTAGATGCAGTAAAGAGGAGAGCAGGCATGAAGATGGAGAGAAAGCTGGGAAAGAGAGGGGAACATGAATAAGATGTTGATAAGCTCTTATGCCTGATTTTTCAGAAAGAAGTTGAGGTTTAGGAGCTCTAACTGTCTGTCAAAACCAAGGAGGCTAAGGCTGTTATATTGATAGTCTCTCAAGAGAAGTACTTATAATAGGTATTTGGTGATAAGTAGTTAGCCCCTCGGGAGGTACAGGTAACTAGGAGAAAGGAATATTAGTCATTGCTTTTTTGCTGAGAGCGCTGTGGATTTTTGTATTGGAATACGTGCTCTTTTTCACTTTTTATCAAAGCCAAGCTAGCTTCTGGAGACTGTTGTAGATGTAAATCCTCTCCACTCCGTTGTAATGTAGTTTGTGGCTGCTCCATTGTCATATAGCTCATGGTCTTTACATTTACATGGTTTTAGTGGCTATTAAATTTAGTATTTCTGTAGCAAATCTTGCATGGTTCTGGAATGAAAGAGTAAGTTGTTTATGCAGAGATCTCATAGTTTAGATAGGAATATTTTACAGACTACGTTTTCTTTCAATATCTGGCCTGCTTGGGAAGAGATCCAACATGTGCTAATGCTCATCTGTCTTCACTGTGTTGAGTGGTATGAGACCCCTTTGGGGAATTGACTGAGACCGCTGGATGTTTGATAGAAATTGTTATTCCCCTGTTTCAGAAGTCCCATGGGAGCAGCTGTAACCTTTGTGGGTCTGCTGATGCTAGTGCTTATTCTCTGGATTTGGTCCAAGGTTCATGAAAAACTATTTAAAGGGATTTCTTGGTGTCTTTTTCTTTTTTCCCCCAGATATGATCGTTCTGTATCTGATAATAAAGCACTGATGATAGTCTCAGAAGAACCACTGTTGTACATTTCACCACCCCCACCCCCCTGTCAGCCCCTGATCAACCGGACAGAGTCGCTGAGGTGAGCAAACAACCTTTTCTGAGCATTTAAGCTTTTATTAGGAATTTAGATATAAATTGTGTGTTGGGTGAGTGCTATTGGACAGACAGCTGTGAATGATGTTATTATCCATTCATAGTGTTTACCCAGTATGTGACCAGTGCCTCTGTAAGTGTCTGCACTGTCCATTGTCTGCTACCGTAGAGACAGGAGATCAGCTTGGATCCTTGTAATCTTTTGATGTTTTTAGTCATGATTTTCATTCAGTTTTCACACTGGTCATTTAGCAATAACCAAATAACAATTTTCTGATTGCCGAGAGGTTTTTCATGACTCGAAAGAGAAATCACTTCATATGTAGAAATGTTCGCAATATGGAAATCAGGTCCAGCTAAAAGCCTGTTCCATCTGAAACACGTACAAGATGGTCTCCTACTCTTCAGCTTCTGGTACAAGCAGACTGAACCTGACATTGCAGATGTGCTTTATTCACTGTTAGAAAACACCTAGCTCTGCTTTTTCCAAAGATATGAGTGTGTCACTAACCTTATCTCCATTCTGCTTTGTCCGTTCTTTCCCTCAAATTTATTTGCTGTGTTTTAGCCTTCTTAACCAATATGTTCTCTTGAACTGATCAACTTTTGATTTTAAGTATCACTAGTCCTTCAGTAATTTCAGAATTACTGTTCATTGGGCAAAAGAAAGTAGTGTATCTGCTTTATGTTGAAACATCTGTGATCCCAGTACTTTATAGGTATTTCCATACCCTCATAAATTTAAGCTTGCAATTTTATTCTCTTACTCTGACGTTAAAGGTAAGTTATCATAAGGTAAAAAAGTAGGGATCTGCAGTGTCTTTTATAATGGCTAGTTAAACTGTTTTCTAAAATTAAAAAAATTCTACTACTGTTCTTTGATCTGATAATGCTGTGGGTTTTTCTAGGCTGAATCACGAACTTCGAGGATGGGTTCATAGACATGAAGTGGAACGAACAAGATCTAGAAGGCTGTCAAATAACCAACAGCAGAAAGCACGCGTTATGCAGGTAGGCAGGTTTATACTCGTGAGTCAATAGCACGACAAGATAATTTCAGACAACATAACAAAAAGAATACTTGTCTGTGCTTGTCATTATAGGAAAAAGTAGTGATGGTGCCTGTAATTAGGGTACCCAACACTTCCCATTTTAAATTGCTGGGTTTGGTTGATTATTATGTTATTAGAGGAGTTCTTCCATTCTTGCTCTTGGATTTAGGTTAGAAGTTTTCAGGTTTTTTAGCAGTCATCAAAATACATTCAGTGTTTTCTAAAATGAAATCAATAGTTAACCTTTTTATGGCTGCTTTGTAAAGCTATGGAAGGGTAAGGATAAGCAGTTGCTTAGTGGAAAGAAATGTGCAGCACATTCATCTGTCTCACTGTTGAGGGTCACAGCTGATTGGTTTTGTTGAAATATTCCTATTTCATTTTTTCAGATTTTTGCTAGAGGGTTACGGTTTTGGTAAGACTACAGAATTATAAGATTTGTCCTCATACTTCCCATTTTTTAAAATCCCTTTCATCTACATGGCATACCGATAGCAAGGATGAAATTAAGACCATGAATTTTCAAAGTGTTTAATTTGATTAAAAGATAGTAACAGCTTTAAAAGGAATTGAACTTAATGTGGGAAATACTGCACTTTTCTCAAGAGAAAGCAGCTCCTTCTCAGTGGGGCCAACAGAGAATGGTAGAGCATTTCAGTAGGGCAAGTTTGGGTGCTTCTAGTGTTTCAAACACCAGAAGTGTGTTATGGGTAGTATATTTTGGCAGAGGTACAAAGTGGGTGTGACCTCAGAAGAATTCTGCAAATCGGACATCAGTGATAGCAAATTTTGCAGTTGGATGACACAATATGCGCAACTCTTGTGTATGGTGCCAGCCTCCCTTCTGACTCTGAATTTGTGACTTCAGATTTAACTGTATTAAAACACTTGCGCTTTTTTGTGGTTCCAGTTTGTTTGCTGGCCATTTCAGTTATTCATGTTTCACCAGTGGAAAAACGCACGTTTACTGTGTGGGGCACGGATTAACCTCTGCACTCCGTTGTATATTAACTCTTTGCTAGAGATGTGCATCATGTTTTATGTAGTGCCAAACCAAGAAAATGCTTATTGTTTTTACTTTGTGTTATCTTTTTATTTTCCCCCTTTTTCAGAGCTCCCTTAGTGAGAAGGCAGTTTCCCAGCTAGTGGCCATGCCTTACACAGACACTAGCCTCAGGTAAGGCAGAACACCACCTTTGTTGTTGCTTTCTACTTAATAACCTAATTTTTCACCAACAGATGGTAAAAAATGCCAGGTTTCACCTTGTAGGTATTCTTAAGCCAGGTGCTACCTACATTTATTGGCCTGATTTCTGTCCCTGAGCAAATTAACTGCTTCTAATGATTTAAGAGTCTTAAGAAAATCTTTACTTGACTCCGCAGAGTCCCTTCCTAAACAGATTTGAATCTTTAGGGAAAAAAAAAGAGGGAATTGTCTTGGAACTGTCTGGGGGAACAACATCAGTTTGTAAGAAGGTTTCAAAGGGACATGAGCCTGGTAAGGGAAAGGTTTCTCTCACCATCTTCAAGAGTAGAGCCATTATAGCTAGCACCAAATTATTATGACAAAGTTAAAGTATCATTGCATCCCATTTGCATGGTTTGTCTCCATCTCCTGGTTTTCCTTGATGATTATTAGAACACACTAATCCAGAGCTTCCTGATTTCCCCCACCCCCACCTATCCTGGCCCTCTTCCCTGGCAACACGAAAAACTGGAGAGAAAAGCTTAAGGAAACAAAAATTCTCTCTCCTGAGTTATATGTGACACTGTTTGGAAGGTTCTCTGTTTTGAAGTGCCAAAGAGGAGTATAAGAGCAAAATGCAGTATAAAGGGGACTTCTTGTTGAGAAGAACACCTGAAATGTTGCCATTGAAAGTAAGACATCTGTGACCCTGCTGTTTGCATTGCTGTTTTGAAAGCAGGATCATCCTGGGAGAAAACAGCAAGCTGCAGGAAAACGTTATGGAAACCAGTCTGCTAAATTTTGATATGTCTTAACTTACAAGAAAAAAGAAAAAGCTTTTTTTAGTTCTCCAGGCAGATGAAGGATATTTGTTTTAATTGAAGACTGGCCGAACAAGCTTCATGGCATAAGGCAGTTTAATATACATGCTTGCATTACTCTTTAAGAAAAATATCTGGATTATTAGAAGCAGTCTGCAACATCTTGCAGCTCTGCATGGAATAATCGACTGTGCTCAGAAGGAAGTGAGGGGTTTTTTTTTTTTTTGCAGAGATGAATGATGTTTAAATGAACAGGACCAGTGAGTCACGGCAGCTGCATGCTGTGACTGTCCTGGAACTGCTAAGAACATAGAACAGACTTCCAGTTCTTCCCAGAGCCATCAGCTATTAGATGCTCCATCACAGAGCATCCACAGATTCACACATAGATTCCACAAAGAATCACAGGGTAGTTTAGGTTGTAAAGGTTCTCTGGAGATCTCTAGTCCAACCTCCTACTTAGAAGGGGTTTAACTTCAGGTGTACTGTGTCTCTGTTAGAAAAGACCGTCTCCATCTCCATTGTAATCTCCATTAGGAAGCTGAGTATTGCACTTAGAGCCCCCTCAGCCTCCTCTTCTCCAGGCTGAACAAGCCCAGTTCCCTCTGTCTCCTGTCTCTCCTTGTACATCCTGTGCTCCAGACCCTGACTGTAATGCAGCCCGTTACGCAGTTGCCCTCTGGATGCCCTGCTGGCTCGCATTCAGCTTGCCTGCCACCAGCCCAGGTCCTTTCTGCAGCGCTTGTGCCTCATCGATTGGGCGGACAAGAAAGGTGCTGCTTATTCAGTTTTGTCATTGATGCTGCCCCTGTGGAGTATACAGTCAAGGCATTTAATTTCTAATACCAGTGCTGTGACTGGAAATTGAGTGACTTTTTACCTTCTAGAACATCCTTGTTGGTGACCTGAATCCACGAACAGGAGGACGTTAGCAGGATCTAGATTTATCTTTGTAGCACTGAGGATGCCAACATTGTCATGTTGGTCCTGGATTTCAAAAGAAAATTGATAAATTAAAAATGCAATGAAGTCAAAGCAGAGGAGGAAGATAAACAGTAAGATGATTTCAAGAAAAACATTAAAACCTCTTAGCTATCTACAGTCTGTTTAGCTTTCTTTAGAGGTAATTTTGATGAGGGTTTCTGCAAGTGTGTTTTTAGGGCTCCAGATATCAAACTGGGACTCTCCAATTATTTTCCTGTTTCTAAATTTTGCACTATTAAATTTGTGGTTCATGGTGCGTAAAGCACTGTGTCCACAACCTCATTCCTTCTTAAAACAAGCATATGTGCAACATCCTAGTGCTCTGTGATGCATAACAGAGTGCCCTTCAGACTTTTAAAACAAAAAAGACTCATTTGTCTCCCAATAAATGGCCAAACTCAGCACCGCTGTTTTGGATACACAATTTAACGATGCCTTCTTGTAATGTGGTAAGGTATTACTAAAACAACTGGTAGCTTTGCAATTGCTTTGAGATCTTAAGTTCCTCCCTTCCTTTCATGGAGCAGTCCATTGTGGTTACCCTTAGATGCTCAAAGGTAGGTATGGTGTAATACCGGTAATCTACTGGTATCACTTGGAATCTGGGACCAGCTTTAGAATTATTCCGTGGACCAGGAGAGCTTTGTAGAGGCCCGGTGGTTTCCAAGTCCTTTGGAACAATTTTCTCCCAGGGCTGGATTTAGAGTTATAACAGACTGTTTTTTAGGTCTAGCTGTGTCTTCTGGAGTGTGGGCGAGCAAACGGATCTGTGGGACCTATTTCAATTTTCAGGATGTGTTTTACTGAGCAACGCGTGGGTGTGATGCCTTTTATCACAGTAAAACTTCAGTGCTGAACCTCAGGGGTGGTTTGGTGGGCCTACATGTTATTATGCATGAGTAATCAAGCTCAGATTAGCTCCAGTCTTTGTTTTCCTGTGTGTGAAGGCTGTGATCCCATTCCTCACTTGCATAGTTTTGCTGAAGAGGATATATAAGGTAGAGCTGCCGCCTCTTGGTCCCTCAGGACTTACACCCCCAGTCCTGTTAAAGGGTAACTGGCTTGGCAGCTGCAGTCCTTTGATTGCGACAGGACTATGGTAGCAGTAGAAGAGGAGATAATAATGGTCTACTGTTACTGCTGCTCAAGAAAATCACTTGATAGATTTGTGCCTTGTTTTGGGTGTGTAGTTATGTGTATTTTAGAAACATACCAAAATAATCTAAATTAGCCACCATAGTTTAAAATCTGGGTCAGGAGAAGACAGCTTGGGAGGGATAGCCTGGTCAGTGTTTTGGCCACAACTACTGCAAATGGTCAGTACGCTATTAAATTGGGAAAGAATAAAAATGACTGGTTGAAGGTCCAGTTGAAGGTTTGTGTAAGTACAGCTTTCCAATTCGATTAAATGTGTTATTTTTGAACGGGACTAGGGAAGTATACATGATAGCAATATGTGCTAGGAATTTCTCACCTTTCCAAGATAAACAGTGGATAAGTACCATGATTGTATGACTTGCCAGTGTTTTTGCTTAGAATAGTTTAGAGTGTCTTTTCCTCACATCTGATATACGTGAGATGAAATTGAATTGTGAAAAAGATAAGCCAGAATTATGTGAATATCTTATTTTTGTTCCACTGTCTAAAGTGAAAATCAAGAGCAAATCTTTGAGTTGACCAAAGAGATGCAAAAAAAAAAAAAAAAAAAAAGTGGGTGAGAGAGAAGGTGAAGTTGTCACTTGACAGTAAATGAAAAAAGCTCTATTTATAGTTAACTTTGCTCTTCTTTCAGTTTGAGTGATTGGATCCTTAGCAGTAAAAAAAACATTAAAAATATATTAAAAGTTTTGATTTTTTTATTTCAGAATGACATTTCATTCTAAAATTTCCTAAAATCTGTTTTCAGAAGTCATCACAATTTTTCAGATACTTTAGGTTGACTTGAAACTTTTTTTTTTTTTTTTTTTCTGTTGAGCTAGCAAGAGGGTTTTTGCCAGCCTCAAAACCATTAATAAAATCAAGCCTGGAAAAGTTTCCTGCAGCAAGACCTTTAAAGCACCTTGAACTTTCAAAAAATACCCAGTAGTTTCACTGTTTTCACCTGTGTTTAATGTTCCTCATGCTTCTTTCAATTGATGAAGAGCCGCTGTTCCTTTGAAAAGCGGGTCTTTAAAGTCATTGTCTCACTGAAGTTAACTTTCTTGTCTGAAATAATTACCTTCTCCCCTTCTTTATTTCAGCAGGAACTCAGGGAATGAGCTGCAAGTGTATTATGCCTCTCCAAGGAGTTATCAAGATTTTTTTGAAGCTATTCGCAGAAGGGAAGATACATTCTATGTTGTGTCATTTCGCAGAGTAAGTGTAGTAGTTGTTCAATTCTGTCCTTTTGTGTATATCCGTAAGGCTGTTCTAGCACTGAGTGATGCTTCTGTATATCCTTTACGATAATATGTCCAGATCATGGTCTTTGCAAAATATGCCCATCACAGTTAGGAATGGAAAGAGAGCTTTGCATAAAACATTGTAGTGCCAGGGCAAGACAGCACAAAATTGCATGAACCCTGTGGCTAAACACTTGTGCATGGTAGCAGGCCAGTAATTGGAGTAGTTAACTGGATATTTATTTAATAGGTGTATAAACCTTTTGTGCTTCTGGGTGTAGGAATTTATGTACCCTGTGCACAAATTATTTTTGACAGCTTAACATAATATTATTTCTGTCTTCCACTAAAACACTTGAATTTGCAGTTTTATGTGTCACATATTGCAGCTGTACAGGACTCTGCACTGGCACAATTTTTCTTCTGCTTTGTGACTTGTGAGTCGAGACAGATGAGGAATTCTGCTGTCTGTGCTGGGATACAGCGCAGGGTTGTGCTACAGCTTTGTCAGGCACATCTTCACATCTGCAGCATGGTTAGTGACAGTAAAAGCTGTTTTCAAATGGAATTCCAGGTGTTTGATGGCTTTTTCTGTACTGCAGGCCCGAGTGGTGTTGAAGCCAGGACAGCTGCAGTATTGAGAAGCTGCTTGGGATCTGGTGATGGAAAAGATCAAAGAAAACAGTGGCTGAAACACCAACTCGGGGTTGGGAGAGTTTGTTCCCTCCTTTTTGCAGAGATCTTGATAAGTCCCTAGACATGTCTATAATGCCTATTCGTCCCTGGCCTGAACCTGTGTTCGTGGCTTGCTGAGCCTCCTGCCTTGCTATTTTGCAGTTGTGATATTAGATAATAGCCCGTGGTTTTCCTAGGACCCTGCAACTCTCCATTTGTTTTCTCATCATAGGAGTGTCCTGAGAGGGGTCCCAAGGTGGTGGGGAACCAGTAGTTGCCACTACAGCAGCTCATCCAGCTATAACCAGTTCTGTGTAAGAGCACACAGAGAAGCATAACTAGTTTCAGCAGTTTCTGTGTTGTCATAATTCTACCAATCTGTAGATGCCATATGTACATAGGTAACAACCCTGTTCGACTTGGTCTATGGTAGCTTTCTTAATTTGTGAGATACACACCTTTAGAAAATGTCCGGGCAAAATAAAAACAGAGGTGCTCTTGTTAGGATTAGGGGTTTATGCTGAATAGAAATATGAGGTTAGTTTCCAGTTTGGGGATTACTGGGTTGTGTCACAGGGCTGGAATTTTGTTATTAAATGCTTGGCATGTTCTCTGTTCTTTCAGCTAGCAACACAAATATAGCTGGCACCAGGCTCCACATATCCTGAGGATGAGTAGAAGGGAGTGAAGAATTGATTATAAAAGTTTTTCTGGAAGCTCAGAACAAAAAGCGGAATAGCATTTGCGTAGTTCTTTACTTGCAGACGTTGCTGTAGTCCACCTGAATGCCTGTACGAGTACATAGGTTCTGTTTGCACTGTTGGATTAATAACCTGGAAGTTGTGAGCTCTCATTTCGACTTGCAGAGCTGTCCTTGGACAGGGTGTCTTGTGCCACAGAATCCCTACAGCTTGGAGAGGTGCAGGGACTTTTTTAAACCATCTATGAAGTTTATTTCGTAGTAAAGCTGATGGTATTTCTGTTTTATGAATGAAACATCCTCAAATCGAAGGCAGTTTTATGCATTACCTCATTTATTATTTTAACAGGGCAAACCTGATCTAGTGACAAGCTCTGCCCTGAGGCACTTTTAAATGACTTGCTTGGATTCTTTTGTGAGTGCAGAAGAAAGGACTCCCGCGCAGCCCGAGGGGTGCCATCAGCAGGGCCCTAGCCTGGGAGGTGCCCTTTCAACCTTCTCCTGAGAACTGCTGACTTAATTTTCTTTGAACCACAATTCCATTTTCAATGAGGATTAGGAGCTGAGAGAGGGGACTGATTTCCTCCTCGGTGCTATGGGACTGTTCACTCCTGTTGCTTGTATGCTTGTCCAAGTTAGAAGGCAAGGCCTGGAGACGGTAGGTTTTGTCCTCCTCTGGCTGTTTGCCACACAGACACTCCCAAGCACTTAATAAACTGTTAACAGCCATATACAAAAGAACAGGAATCCTCCAGTTAAGAGTCCCAGGGAGTGGATGGTTCTGGTATTGGTGATGGTCCTGCTGCAAGTGGGAGGCAGGACTATGGATCTCCAGAGATCCCTCCCACCTGATGCCTCTGGGATCCTCTTTCCACAGGCTTTCCGCTCTGTGTGCGGTGTCACATAACCCATCATCTCTCCTGGGTGCATGAGCCAAAATTTAACACGGTTTTTGTGTGTTTTCTGCATGTTGTGCCCTGAGTTCCTTGGATTTTCTAGAATATGGCATTAGGAAGGGCTGCCCATGCCTCTCTCATATAGTAGGACTTAGCCAGGGTTTCTGAAGGTGCAAGCTGGGGGAGCAAAGCTGAAATGCGCTGTGTCATCTTCTGATGATGCTTGGTACCCGTAAGAACAAATTTCTCATCATCTCTTCAACTTTATTTTCTTTCCTTGCCATGGAAGGCTTGCATGTCTGCATATTTACAGTTGGAGTTTGATTTTACTTTTTTTAAAGGAGAATAGAAGAAAATAAAAGTCGTACTTGGATCAGCTGTGTCCGTACAAGAAGCTGGGATTTCACTCTGGGAGTCTAGAGGAATTAATTTTTTGCCATTGCCAGGGGAATCTGTAATGTCATTTTTAAAGAAGAAGAAATATGTAACTGACAGTGAGTAAAGAATTCTTGAACTGAGGCAGTGTTGTCTCCCAGCCCTGCCAGGCCTCAGCAGCCAACATCCCTCGTAGGCAGGGCTCGTCACCATTTATTTCTTGAGATGTTAACTTGTTAATTTTACTTTTTCTCTTTGCCTAACTTTTCGGAAGCCATCGTTTTCATCAGTCATTTAGCATTGCAGAAACGAATACCTGGCAATGTAACAAGGTATGTGTTCCCAGTAGTATATATTCACACCTGGGCCCTCTGCTGTCCCCAAATGGCCCAGCACTCAGAAGCTACATCTTTGCAGGCTGTGTCTACATTGGGCTGTTTTAGGTTGGTTTTGGGAGCGTGTTCAGAGCTGAAAGGTCTGTGCAGCGGGTACTGAGAACAAGTTGCCGTGCTTCTGTGAAAAGGGTATGGCAGCTTGAGCTCTGCTGAAGCACGCTGGAGTCTCCAGTTGGCGCTGAACCTTCCTTCCATTTTTCCCAGTTCCAAGAGGCAGAATGAGTCTGTTGCTCTATCAACCCCTTTGATTTCTGCCCTTTAACATCTGTGATATCCAGTCTGCTTGATCTGTTCTAAAACCCCAGTGGAGCACGGCTGCAAAATCCAAGTTAGTTGGTGTAGGGTGCTCTGCCAGCAGGGAGGTAGGCGTCTGGCTGCCACGGCAGGTCCCCTGTAAGCCTGGCACTGAAACAGCTCTCTGTCTCAGAGCTCGCATCTGTTTTGCCATGCAGTATTCAGACCTTGAGGTTGTGTCTAGGATTACTTGAATAGCTAGCTTAATTTGAAAGGTAATAAAGTGAAATCATTGAAGAAAACAAATCCATTCCAATTTACTTCAGCCTGTTAATGCTGCTCCAGATCGAACCACTCTTGTGTGGTCAGGGTCAGAATCCTCACGCAACTTGCAGTGATTAAGCAGTAGATGTCCTTGTCCTGGAACATTCTGCCAGTGACCCTTTGATGACATCTCTGCAGGCTTATTATGGACAGTGTCATTATTTTAGGCTAAGAATGTAATTATTGTTCTTAAGGAAGGCATGGTTTAAAGTTTGATTCACTTAGGAAATGTAGAAGGCCACTAGCATTCCCTCTCACTACTTTCTCTATTTGTTTCAAAGCACAAATGTGTCCTGATATCAAAGTTTGCCAATTACATTTAATGCAGCGCACGTACAATATCTTACAGTATATTGCAGTAAAAAAATAGATATTAAAAGGTGATTCTGGTTATTATTTGTTAGAGCGAGAGTGATGCTGGCCCTGTGGAAATCAGTGGCAAAGCCTTCACCAACTTCAATAGGGCCAGAATTTCATGTTGTAAATTTCTACTTTGGTGCCATCATGGCACTTAAATCATAGAGCTTCAGGGAAACGTATTATTATGGATATGAATTTCTGGTCCTACAAGCCAACATCTGCAATGAGCATTTAAGGACTTCTCAAATTCTGCAGACAAATTTTCACTAAAGTGACTAGGCCAAATGTAAATCAGATCTTTTGTTCTTTCTTTGTGTGAACACTCAATGTGCTAGGAATAAAAATATCTAAGTTGTGTTTTGCTTTTGTTGGTAGTAAGCCTGTGTTGTGTTAATTGTATTTGGGGTGATATATTACTTTCAGGCAGCAAATGATTACAGTGCCTGGCTTTTACGTTCTTGCATAGCAGTAGTTTGCTGTGCTGCACAAGTCAGTTCTAGCAATAGTTTGAATTTATTCAGAGAACGTGAGTGAGGCAGGTTACAACTCACTGCACTCTTGACACCATCTGCATCCTGCAGGAAAAACTGCATTGTAAGAAGTCAGCTTCAGAGAATGTTTCATAGCCAGAAATTCAGTCCTAACGTATGCTTTTCTCCTATTTTGTTACATTTGACAATGGGTGGCTTTTACTGAACATGAAGTTTTCTGCTGTTGACTTTGTGGATTTCCGTGGGCTGGGATGTATAATTTGGTCTTCCATTCAGATAAAATGCAACGATTAGACTCACATCATCCTGCTGGTCCTAAAGACACAGTAGCTAATTTATACGTTTGAGTCCTGTGGATTTGCAACTGCTGCGAGCTAACACGCAGATTTTAGAAAGATTTTAGAAACTCCCGTTTCTCCTTGGGGAACCTGCCCTTAGCTATGGAGAGGAAAAATGAACTTTATTCCAGGATCCTAGGATTTTAAAGTCTTGTGCTATATTGTATACAGATGCTGAGAATAATATATGCTGAAAGAACTGAGGGTAAGGGCATAGTATCTATGATAAAATTGCCTGTCCCATTCGAAGCAGAGGTCGCCCTTTAACCTGTCTTCTCTGTGAGGCCAACCTTTGCCTCCCTGGAAAATTTGAGAAAGCAAACAGTGTGTGTGATTGTGCTTCAGCATGCCCTGAAGCTCAGCGAGCCAGCCTCTGTCAAATTATGGATGCATTTGACTTTCAAATTTGAAAATCCATTATGAAAACCTCCTGTTTCCATCTAAGTGTCAATAGTGAAAATGAAGTCTGGCTGCATTCTTTGTTACAGATTCTCTATTTGCTGGCTAAACTGTGGATTTTCTCCATGTCAGAGAGAATTTTCTCCTCCCAAAGTCCTGGTGTCCCTATGAAAACAGTGAAGCAAGCTGTTCTTTTTGGTCTTTCTCAAACTGTCATCCTTCCTGGTGTGGAATATTTCTGGTCAGTGGGGAGCAGGGAGAGCTGACTGTCAAAGGGACTGGGAGGTGGTGGGGAGAAGGGTTCTCTGTGGTCTTATGGATACTTAGCTTGTAGCATGTCAGGGCTGTTCTTGTTTAGTCTAAAAACCTCCAGAGAGAAATATAAGAATCTAAAATTAAGTCTAAAAATGTATGTTGGTCTGTAGAGCACAAATGGCCTCTTAATCCTGGGATTATCAAAATATGTGCACACAAATACAAAAGTAAAGAAGCAAAGGGCTATGTGTGTGCTTCAGAGGGACAGCATCCGGGCCATCAGGCTGAGCGAAGAAGGAAGCGAAGGAGTCGGGCAATGAGACACCTCGGATGTGTAGTGAGTGGAAGCCAAAGAGGAGCAGCCAGCAACTACCAGCTGCAGCATAGCCTCTCCCGGGCAGCAGCTGTCTGCCTCAGCCAGATGCAAACAGTGGTTAGGAGGGACCGGAACAAGAATGCAAAATGCGTTTCTAAGAAGGGAGGTAATGCCTGTTGCATCAAGTGGGGTTTTGTTTCCTTTGGAAATGTCTCCAAGACATTTTGGAAGCAAAGTCTTACTCACTCTGATTTTTATCTCCTTGGGTCCCTTTGAACCCCACTGTCCTCCAAATTGAGAATGAATGTGATGTTGAGCACAGATGTGTAAGTAGAGACAGAAAAGTAACTCAGATATGTCTGGTGTGGAGCAAAAGATATTCTTGAGTTTTGTGTGTATAGTCTTGACTCATTTGTCTTCTGTATGGTTGCTGGAACTTCATGAATCATATTAATGCCGTCACTGAACTTCTTTCAGCCTTGTGTGTCCCAGGCCTAACTAATACTTTGTTATTTTTAAACTAGTATTTGGAAGGACAACATACACTGTAGATAATTGTAGTGAAAATAAAACATACTGCAAAAAATGTCTCCAAAACCCAAACTGGTTGCAGACAGACGTGACCAGTAACAGTATACATGTATTTAAAATGTGCTGCATGCTTGACAGACAAAGAGTTGCGGGCAAGAAATAGAGGAAGATTGGTGGTTTTGGAAAGCCGCTGTAAAAGACCCACTGCTTATGAAATTGGTGTGGACATAGGCAAGAGAAGTATAATCGGGAAGTGGGGGAGGAAGATCTGATTATGAAGTGGGAATTGTCTCAGTAAAGGAAGTGACAGCGGTATCTCACTTACTAAGAACAGAGAACAGTCAATTGCTGACAACAAAGTGAGCAGGAACACAAGTTTATCCACAACCAAGTAATGTGCATTCAGTTAGAGCAGGCAGTGGAAATGCAGCTCTGAAGCAGTTCCTTTCCTTCAGGAAATAACCCAAGTTTAATAATGCATTAATAATGCTTTAATAATGCCAGATAATAATGCGTTTATCTTTAGCGATAGCATGGTATTCATTGAAGAAGATTTGGCTCAGATTATTCTGAACAGTTCCCAGAAAGGAATGATGGGCTCTTGCTTATGATCTGTAGCAGTATTTCATTATGGAATTGATGCTGACCAAGCCCTAACTGTATAAAGACATAAATGATACCTTCAACTCTGCAGCTGCAGTAGCCAGTAAAACATTGACTTGTGTTTGGTAGGAATGAGCTTCTGCATGAAAAGATGACCTTCATGGTATTTCATTTGCCTTGAATAATAGTTTACTCAGAGAGCACTTCGAAATACCCGTGCTTGTTTTCTCAATTGGACTTCACATTTTCAGTTTCAGACTGCTGATTTTTTGCCGTTCATTTTCAGTTTTTATATCGGTCCAAGCTCTAGACGAAGTCTTTATAGAGGCAAAATGTGCAGAATTGAGATGTTCTTGATTTCATTAAGTAGTGTTTGCGTCCACAATATAAATCCTACCTTTTAGTGAATGTTAATTATTACAGTATTACATTTGAGAACATTATTTAAAATCTTAGGCACACTTTTAGAGTTAATTCTGGTCAGATGAAGTTATTTGCTTTCAGTTTGAGTTAATCCTTTTGTCAGATTTTTAGCTGGACAGCACACAAAGCTTATTTTATGAAGTAAGAGCCCAGGTGCTATTATGAGCGTGTACAGATTATCATCACCTCCCACTGGACCAAACAGAACACTTGCAGCTTCCAGATTTTATTTTTAAATCACTTACATTTCTAGGACAAGAAGTGTGATAAAATTAACTGTACATTTTTATCTGTAAACTGGCTTTGAAACTTGTAACTGGCTTTAAAACTGTTGGAGAGTGAAACACAAAACTTGTTTTCTACTTATGGGACTCATGGTTCCTTGTGGCTGATCTGCCAGGATGGCTAATGGAAGGACAGAGTAGTAGTTGCGGAAATTCACTTGCTTCTCATAAAGGGCTAAGACATGTTAGGAGACTCTGGCACCTAAATCTCCTTTCTGTGAATCCTAGAAAGCAGTAGGGCCTTTCCCCAGAATGCAGTCTTTGTTTCTTCTCTGTGTTTTATCCCAGTATCAGGATGGGTTTGTTGCAGAAGTGTAGGCTCTATGGCTAAACGCTCTTTTATTAGAGTCCTATATAAGTGTGTTCTACCTGTGTCCACAGCAGTTTCTCACCACTTAATTCTTTAAAAATATACTTCTATACCAGCTCCCAGTAGGGTGGACTTTTGTTTCTGACAGTTAAAGTGGAGAGATGGGTCTGAGAATGAAATCATTTTGCTTCATGCCTGGTATGGCTTGCTTCTCACCACGTAGCTGGATAAACTCCAGTTTTGCCAGCATAGCTGATGGAAACTGTCTGGCTTTGGGTCAGTGATTTAGAATTTGGAATATCTTGGGCAAAGCTGAGAGATCTTTCATGCTGTAAACCACTCTTGAGGGAATCCTCTTTGTGTTTTGATCACAAACGTTAAAATGTGCCCATGAATAATTTTGGCACTAGAAAGTATTTCTCATCAAGAGAAGGCAAAGCTACGCGGGAGGGACAAGTGAACAACTCAAACAGCACGTGCACCGCTTAAAATCCTAGGTAGAAATGGCCTATCTGTTAAATCCCATGGGCCACTGCCCTGGGAGTTTGTTAGCAAAGGTCCACTAAGCATTGCATTGCATGAGTGATTATTATTGTTCCTTGGTTTCATGACTATCCAAAATAAGGTTTGAAGTATGAGCTATCTCAAAGAGGGGTAATACCCAATATGAGGAAAAGGACCTTAAGCTGTGCTCAGACTGAGAGCTCGCTCTGTGCAAGGAAGGTACACAGGCTGTTGTCTCTTGATTTAAGTCCAGCCAGGCTCCTGTGTGTTAAACAATACTCTCCTCTGAGACTATAGAAATGGACATTCCCAAGCTGTTCCTCATTGATGGTTCCTTCCCTGAAGCCTTGGCCGGTGTGGAGGTTCCTGGGTTAAGTCACTTGTTAGCATCTGGGAGGCCCTTGTTTAATCTCCTTTCCAGGAAACCAGCGTGGGACTCTCCTACTTTCTAAGAACAGTCCTGAGTGCTCGGACCAGGAGTTTTTCACTAGGATCAGGAGCTCAGTAGGCAATCGCTGGGCAGGTGACTACTGGAAAATGAGGTTGAAAAGGAACCATTTTGCTGTCTCAAGTAGTCTGGGGCTAGCATCTCCAGAAGGGTATTTCCTTGACATCAGGGAAATACACTGTGGGTTCCTCTTTGATTTTGCTAAACCATCTGTTCGGTATGTGCTTACAGGCATAAGCTGTAACTCTCCGGCAGGCAACCAAGGTGCCGCATACCATCTAGGCAAGAAGTTTCCGAACTTCTCAAGCTTAGTTTCTCAAGCACCAACATAGAGAAATGTGTACAGAAATGAAACGGGACATAAACACTCTGTCATTTGGAGAAAAAGGACAGATGCAGCAGTTTTCTTGGTGTATAATTTTGACAAAAGCAGTTAATTGTGGCTCTAGGATATTCTCTAGAATAAGACAAAGTGTAAAGAACGATGTTTACACAAGCAGAAAGAAACTCTTTAGCTTCAGGCTAAACACAGAGGTGATACTACAAATGCTAAAAAAGGAGTGTTAAGCCAGCCAGGTAAACTGTTGCAATGTCATGACAGGATATTTCTGTTCCAATGTAGAGTTGGTTAGTGTCAGTTTGGGATGGCAGTCCAGGATGAGGATTTTACCCACAGCACGTGATTTGCCAAAAGGATGTAACAAGTGAGTGTTAAAAGTGTGTAAGTACTTCAGTCTCGTTATCTTGCACATGTGTGTCTGCGTACAGAGAGCAGGGCTGCAGATCTTGTCAGGGAGAACAGCCTGATGTCCTCTATGTTCTCGAATAATTGGCATTTAAATCCCTGCAGCACTCCTATCCCTCCTCTGCTCTCCTGGCCATTAATAACCATCACCGTCCATTATCCTGCGGATTAGGACCTCTGCACGTGGATCAAAACTGACAGCCCTTGTGATTTACTTAGTCTCTCCAAATCTCAATAGTTGATTCAAGAATTTACATGTTTGCTTATAAAAGTCACTTCCAGTAATTCAATTCTCATAGAAAATAGATGCCTGAGAACAGGACTGGTCTGGATTAAAAGAAGGAAGACAAACCCAGAACCCTGGCACCAACGGCTATGGTACCTTTTGTTCGATTCTGTTACAAATCACCTTTGTCTGCTTGCAGTGCTTTTTCTGTTTGAAAACATCCTGACAAAGCCTTGCTGCAGCTGCGTTGGCTGGTATGAAATTACAATATTGAGTCTGACCCAGCAAACGATGCATCGCTGTGCTCCTTGTCTGTGTTTCCTTCCCACTGGCAGCATGTGCAGTTGTTATAGGGCTGTGCATGCTGTTGGTATTCTTATAAAGAGATTTCTGTGTGATCAGAGGGAGAGCGGGAAATGATCTGCAGCTCCGGGACTGCCTGGAGTTCACACTGCCTTTGTGCAGGTCAGGGGTAGCTTTGCAGAGCCAGGAGAGGTTCAGAGGGCAAGAGAGAATGGAAATGAAAGGGAGCGCAAGCACCAGGATGAACTAGCCCCAGGCTCTTGCTTTTCTGTGTACCTTCGTGTTGTGGGCCTGATTACGTCTTTTCATTGATCAGCTGGGGTAATAGAATAGAGACTACACATATTAAATCGGTTAATGACGAGCTGAGTGGCCCTCCAGCTGTGTTGGAGGAGAGGATTACGAGTTAGTGCCTTCAGGGTGCTCAGTACCTCTCTGATATTTTGCAGAAATTGTGCTGAGTCCAAGATGTTCATTCTTTTTGTGTAGAATTAAAACCACTACAGTAGTAAGAAAAAGAGGGAATGGCTCATATGGGAGCATGGTTCACGTGGTTAAAAAAAGTGCCCATGCAATTGATGCTATCTACACAGTGAGATCAGTTATTTTGCCGTAGTATTTATAGTCTCAGTGTACAAGAGTACAGCGACGTACTTAACTTGTCTAAAAACCTTCATGCATCATTCTTCACATCTTTATTCTATGATTAAAATTCCAGTAGAGCCTTTCTTTGACCTAAGTGTCCCCTGCATTTTGAAATAGTTAGAAAAGCTGGAAACTCCAGTGGCTTCAATGGGGCATTTCATTTTTAAAACCCACATTTATGAAAACACGGCTTCTGTGGTTCTCTGATATGGTTGCATCATACTTTGCAGTATGTTGGCAGAAAATGTTGAAATTAGCGTGAGACTTCTTGTTTCACAAGCAAAATGTACATAATTAGAATACTTGAAGGCAAAAGCATTTATTGTGTTTCTAGATGTTTAAGTTAGTGGCACGTGTCAAGAGAGATGTGCACAGAGAACTGCACCAATTCATTTCTGTTTGGTGTCACTGGCACCACCTCCTTGTACACCAGAATTTCTAAATAATCCTTAATGAAAAGCATTTTGTAAAAATCCACTAACAGTCCTGTGCAGTGTTGCAGTTTTGTTTTTTACTTGCTAACAATTGCGCTCAAACTGTGAATGTTCACAAAATCATAGGAGTGTTTGCTGGAGTGACCTCTGCAGGTCTCTAGTCCAAAGCGGGACTATTGTCAGCACTAAATCAGCTGTGTCTTGGTCTAGCTGAGTCTTGGGACCCACCTAGAATAAGGAGACCTGCCGCCTCTGTGATGACCCATCGCAGGACTGCACCGTCTGGCAGGTGAAGAATCTGAATGTCCCAAACCACCACACATGGCCGTCATCCAGCACTACAGAGTTTGGCTCTGTTGTCTCTGTAACTCCCTTCAGCTAGTTGTAGGTTGCTCCTAGGTTGGCCCCCTTGTCTCCTCTTCAGCAGACTCAACCAGCCCAGCTCCCTTCATCTCTCTTCGCAGACCACGTGCCCCAAGCCCTGACCACCCAGCCTCTGCTGGCCTCTCTTCAGTTTCCCCACATCCATCTTTGGCTGGGAGAAGAGAAGGGGACCCAAAACTTTACATGGTGTTCCAGCTGTGGTCTCATCAATGATGAACAGAAGGTGACAAAACTTTCCTCAATGCCCTGGCTACACTCCCCACATTTGGCTTAGGTTTGCGTGATTTGCAGTGTTCCTCTAATACTTCCGGTTTTTTTCTTAAATAATTTCACAGACTTCTGTTGCTTCTTTACAAACTACCAGGTACCACAAATTCTCAAGCACCACACAAGGTTCCTTCTCCACTCAATAGAGGCAGAAAAGCCCCTCAGTTTTTCCCACCTATCCCAAACACCTTCCGCTGCATGGACTGAATTTCCTTCTGGAGGTGCCTCTCTCCTTCTGTAGTTTTTGAAGGGAGCCTAGACAGCTCTGTCAGACAGCTAAAGCTGGAAAAAATTAATCTCACCCTAAGTGGGGAGATGAAAGGCTTCTATTTGCTTGAGCCATTATGTTTTAAATGTGGTTGAGAGTTGGCAAGTACTGATAGAAGAAAACATATTGCTCTCCAGGAAGAGAGACAGGCCCAGGCTGAAAGCTATAGCTTGATGGATCTTTTGAGTAGCATGCAAGCAAGCATCTAGCTATGTTTTTATATTCCTGGAGCTGACGTTTCACTCTCTTTAATCTAAGCTGTTGCCTGTGATCTTGCTAATTCAATTGCTATGGCAGACAGACGGGCAGCTACTCACATGCACAGTCACAAGGCGGACAGGGAGTGTGATGTTCTTGTGCCAGTTTACACCCCTGATCATTTATCAGTCAGGCTTCAGACCAGGATCCAAGTAAACAATTGTTGTCACAAGAGAAAGCTTTTCTCTAAGGAAACTGCCATTTTCATCATGAGAAGTGCAGTGTTTTGCCTCCATCACAGTGCTGTACGTTTTGATGGCGTGTATGAGTTCTGACAGCGCTGTAGTAAAAAAAAAAAAAAAAAAAAAATAATAATAATAATGCTTTGCTCTCACGCTGTTCAAAACTAGATGATTTCTTCTCTTCCCTAGCTACATGAGTAGCTTCCAGGCTTTTTTTTAGGGTAAAAGGCAGTGAGCCAATTAAACAGTTTACCGCCACCAGAAAGGAGAGTTCCTGTTGCCAGTGTTTCCTTGGTTGTGCATGCTCTGTCAGATCCGTCCTTGAGCCATTTTATCGTGTTGGCAGAAAAATGGCCTGAAGATTTCAGGGGACTCGCAGGAGAGCCTGACAATTGCCAGAGGTTGGCAGGGAGCATGAGGGCTGAAGGAGGGAGGTTCCTCCTCTCCTTTCTGGTGGCCATGGGGGTCAGAGCGGTCAGCCACCTGTAGGATTTGCCCAGCCATTCTCAAGTGTACTTTTGTAAGGTAGGTTGGGGGTGATTAAGGAAGAATGTCAGGCATGCAGATCCATTTTGCCACCAAGTGTGAGTTAATGATGTAACTTATTTACCGCTTTTAAGACAATTTTCTATCAGGTTGTTTTCTTGTTTTGGTTTGAGGTTTTCTTTTTGGGGGGAAAACATTAAATCTTTGTAGCCATTTTTCCCATTATAAAATGAAGTCTGTTTTCAGAACTGATTTACGTCTTCCTCAGCAACACTAGAGATTCAAATAGAGCAGGCACTTAGCAACAAAACTGGACTCAGAATTGAGATTTAGAAGGGAAACTTAGCTAGAAATGTGAAGAGGAGGAAGATCATCAGGCTGGGGTAAACATGAGTTAAGCAAACTGACAGTCAAAAAAATGAAAGGGACCTTCATACTCTCATGTTTTAACTGAGATTATTAGTAACAAAGGTGACAACTTCTTTAACGTTATTATATTGAATATCTCTTTAATTAGAAGAAACTATGAATAGTTGATCAATCCATAGCCGTACAGATGTCCTGGGATCTGCCCAATGAGAAACATCTTTCCAACAAGCATCTGTAATGCGATACACATTGCACAGATTAAAACGCTGCCGTCGATTTTGGATTCAGCCCACTGCATCTTGATGTTAAAACCTTGCTGTCTCCGAACCGACATTTTAAGAAAAGCAAAAGGCAGCTTGGATTTGGAGCACCAGCCCTGGCCCCAGTGTGCCAGACCACCGTCCAGCCATCGGCGGCCTAGGAACTTTGCCTGTCCCCGCTGCCAAGGCGTACAGAGACCCACCCAAGTCTCAATGAGCTGAAGTCATTGCTGGGCTCTGGGTAAATCCTAGGGGATTCGGGCAAAAATGCAGCCTCGCTGCTGGCTGGGAAGAGTGCATGTTTCCTTGTTATCTGGTTGTGTTTCTTTGTGTATCTCTCATGTTGTCTTATTCTTACGGGTTTGACGGTGGCATTTGAATTTATATTTATATAAAGGCATGCTTTTATTCAGCTTCGGCAGGATGTGGAAGGAGGGGGAAACCATTTTCTGTAGTGAAATCAGGGGAGGGAAAATGATAGATCAGTAGAGAAGGAAGAGCACCCATTTCTTTAGGTTCCTCAGAGAGACGCACCTACAGCCACTTTACCCAGCAGATACTCACAATGCAAATGAGACCTAGATTTTTAAAAACAGGTCAAAGGCAGTTTACTGAAAGTACTGCCTGTATTTTTAAAACACCTTTCTGTCTCTGACCTTAAACATAATTTCTTGCCACTGCTGTGAGGTGATACCCTCCATCTCAGTGAAGAGGAATTACCCTTGGAGAGATCGAGAGGTATATTCAGGTACCTTGAGCATAAGAGGCTAGAGGATAAGGGGCAAGAGGAGATCGCCAGAGACTGAACTCATGGTCAGTTGCTTTTTCCAGAAAGTTGAGGGATAAAAAAATGTTTCTAACAGGAACTTTCCAGTCCTTCTGATGTATGTCTGTGTAGCTGATTCAGCTTCCACAATTAGGAAAGATTTGTTGCTGCTAATTTCCTGTACATCTGCTGCGCTCTCAGAAGCAACGTCTCTCTGGCTGCAGATTAGAATCAGGCTGTCGCTGTCTGCTCTTGGGCAGTCGAGGGCAAACAGCAGCGAGCTGCGGCTGTCCCAGCAGGGAGAACAGAGAGGAGCACCCTCTGCTACTGGGCTTGGGGTTTCACTGTTGACTGAAACCTTCGACAGAGCAGAAATTTAATTTGCAGAACTGGGATCATTTCTAGATAACCTTAATTGCATCTATTTAACAATTATTTTGGCCGAGAATTTAATTCAGACTATTACTTTATTCTCTCCTGTCGTTAGTATTGAAGCTGTTCCTGGTTTTTGCCACTCACTGCTTTTAATTTATTTTGTTTCCTCCTCCATATACATTACCCTCCCCAGTGAATGTATTGCCAACAAGTTAGTAACAATCTCAGATCAACGGAAGGATGAGGAAAAGGGAGAAAGTCACAGTGACTGTGAGATGTAAGTTGGTGTTGTCCAAATGTCATTTTATTCCCTCAAACCACGTTTGAATACAGTACCCGATATCCTGGCTGCAAAGGACATGTACGTTCTTTTTGCAGACACTAAAATATGTTTTAAGATAAATCCCATGCTAGTTGTTCCACTCAAGCATGCATCTGCTCACGTTCAGTATTTGGGTTAATGAACAGTTTGGTTCTTTTCTACAATATGACGGACCATGTACGTACTTTTTAGAATAATTAGCAGCTTTGGTAAAATGGAGTTTTACAGTCTGGCAGTGCTACTATCCAAAACTTAAAATGTACATTCACCTGTGCACCAGTAATAAATATAATTGTTATTTTCATCAGGACATCTTTTGGATCCATTTTCTAAAGGCTGTCCTTCAGACTGAGTCCTGCATCTGCGTTCAAATTCTGGCTCTTTGGCTGAGCCATCAAAGATGATGGGTTTGTTGCAGTGACAACTGCAGGTGGTGTACTTCTTACCTTGCAGCTATCTTAATAGTGTGGAGATTCAGTGGGAGATTTTAGTAAATTATTTCTGTTGCTGCAGAAGGCAAAAAGACAGTAATTTCAAACCAGGGCTGGATTTGTGCCATGTGTTGTACGATTGAACATACTGTGATCAAATTAATTGCCTTGACTTAAAACAGCTTAAAGTCGGGACTCTACTTGACAGTTGTTCTGGTTAGAATTTTAAAGTTCTCTTTCATTCCCGACTACCTGCATGTGTGGGCATTTTTGCTCTGTAAACAAGGATGCTTTCTTCTGCTTTGAAAGGAAATGATTTTGGCAGAGGCATGTTCACTCACAGACTGTGGCCTTTCATGGACTTCTGTAGCTATTCCTAAACATTTCTCATGTGTATATAGCCCTGATTGCTATCAACATCTTTCTCCTACTGTCTTTTCATGAATGGCCTGCAAGTTAGTAAGGCAGGGAAAGGGTAAGGCAGAAGCATAATCTTGACACACCCTTCCAAATTTGAGACAAGGTCCTCGTGGATCTTAGAAATGGTGTTCAGAGGAGCCCTCTGGTCCAGCCTCCTGTGTGAGGGAAAGCTGTTGCCGACACTGTGAGGTTGGCTGTGGCATTGTCAAGTGGGCTCTGTAGACCTCTAAGGATGGAGATCTCACCATAAAGTTAGTTCAACGGGTTCTAGTACTTCACTATCCTTTGAACTCAGTTGGAAGAGAAAGCAGAGCACAGCCTCCTTAGCAAATGGATTTTAAACCACAGTGTTATGTTGATCCAGCATTTGGAGAAAGCCTGACGTAAATTTCTTTTTACCCATTGAGCTTCTGTTTTGTGGGGAATCTGATGTAGAGAGAAATCAGGATTTACAGTCTAGTCCATCTCATGATACTGGATCCAAGAAGCGTGGCCATGAAACCACGTCATTTTTTGCATTGGTTGGCGCTCTGCTTATGTGGCAGGGCTGCAAAGGCAGAACAGTGGGGAAAAAAAGGTGTGTGTAATAACATTGCCCACTCCAGTTTGTATTATGTGTGCTCTTTTGGGGCTGAGTCTCCAGTTGGGCAGTAATTCTGGGAATACAGAATTTGTCTTATGTAGAAGACCTGAGGTCTTGCAAGCAAATATAGAAACTTTGGGTTAACGTTTTGTCAGAGAAGCAAAGAATCTGGATTATATCCTTTTTGGTTTTCCTGGACCTTATTCACATGCCCTACCTAAATTACATGTTTTTGCAATTACAGATTGCAGTTGCAAAACTAATAGCCTGCAGATGCTATGCAAAAGCAGAGCTCTGCTGCAGTGAATTAGAGAAGGAGGGGAATTTCTTCATATGGGTAGTAGTAATAAAACAATTAATTCCTTTTGGGTCTTACAACTTCGTAAAATCTACAGAGATAATTTTGACAGCCTCAGCTGGAAGTTACAGATAAACTGCATTTCTGTGCTTATGTAGCCCATGGGAAGGACAGAAAATGCCAGAGAAACATAATTTTCAAATAATTTGGAGCAAACTTTTTTAAATTTTATGATACTAGGTTGATTGAGAGAGCCTGTAGAAGAAAATCTGATCCTTATCAAATGTAACAGGAGGAACTTTTCCACCAGTGCAAGCTGGGATTCTTTTTTGTCTTCACAGAAGCGCAGAACTGAGTCAACTATTCATATGCACATATCTTTTCCAGTTTATCTTGAAATTCAACTAATTTTCACAAATAACACACAAATTATCAAAGCGTTTTCAAGTCCTTAAAAGTCTTCCTATACAATTTTAACCAAAACTGTTTACTTAAACATAGAATTCTGTTCTTCACATCCTCTTACTTTGCGTTTAGGAATTTTTTTTTAATCTGCCGCCAAACCAAAATTACATCATAGCAAATGCATGCATTGTTCTTTACTTTTGGGCCTTGCAAAGCAGTTCTGCAGACAAGTTTAATTGGCTGACTTTCTGTCCAGTCTCTGCTTTCTTTTTCTTTCCTATACAAAGGAATAAAGACAAGGAATTTTTGTCTTTATTTATCTATATAAAATCTATATTTATGATAGAAATAAAGTCTAAACGGGGTGTCTTCACCTCATTCTCCTTTGCAATCAGACTGGCTTTGCTGTGCCTCATCATGTGCCTAATTAATGTACGTACACGCAAGCTTCTGCTAACTGTGATTTCCCAGAGTATGCCCTGTTCACAAGGGAAGGCTGATGGTGTTTTGTGCCTCTTATTTAGGATGTGTTGCAAGTCAAAAGTGAGATTCAAAAAGCTTGAATGGAAACGAGGGGGGTTCATCTTGGGTAATTTCAGAACGAGGGATTTGCAGAGGAATGGGGAGCTTGAGAATAGCTGGTCATTTTGCGGATGGTGTCGCTTTGTTAAGAGGCTGAAGACAGATGTTTTGGTAAGACAGAAGGTTAGTGGGCCTGTCTTCTGGAAGTGTGCTCATATTCTGATTCCTGAAGTGAGACAGGATTCTTTCTCAGAGGCCATTGGGTACGTTCTACTGTTTGACTAATAGATACATACTTATCAGCATATTTCAGTGTTATCTTAAGGCGTAATTCCTCCTTTTTGGCCTTACAAGTTGAGTAACCGGATTGTAAACCATAAGAATAGAAAAACTGAATATTATATCAATTTTTTCCACTTTTAGATGACATATGCTTTACAGCTGCCTTTAACGGGTCTAAGTAATACTTTGCATTGTAGTCTGTGGTGTATTAGAAGGTTGTTGTGTTGGTCTGCTCAAACCGTGATGGAGTAGTGAGATTCCCTTGCGTTTCTATTCTTGCTTTCTCAATCGTAATGTTGATCTTCTATCTGGAGGACCTGAGCGGGGTACCAAATGAAACAAAGGGCAGCAAGCTAAGCTAGGAGGCCGCAGGTTCAAACCAAGGAAAGGAAGCGATTCATACAGTAGAAGTAGACTTGAGGAACTTCTTGCCGAAATGCATTATAGATGCTATAAGTTTACATCTGTTAAGGGAAACATGTAACAGACTGGGAAAGTTTGGGGAAGAGAAATCTATTAATAGCTACTCAAACATATAGAAGTCATATCTTTGGTAGAAGATACCTAAAACACTAATTGAAAATGGTTGGTGGCTGGAAGACAGGTAGGGGAAAGTGTCATATCTGTACACACTGCTTGTTTCCGTCTCAGCAAGATGAGTTGGCTTTCCTTAGAGTCAGAGGAGGACGGCAGCAGCTCGAGCAGCAGCAGGAATGCCCAGCCCAGGGCAGGCAGGAACAGCTTCAGCAGCAGGAAAGATTAGTTTCCCTCAAGTCATTGCAAAACTGGGTACTCTGCTTTTACACCTGGAGAGATTTTTTTGTTCTAAAATAGAAGCGTGTAGTGACTGCTTGTTATGTCTTGGATCTTTTGGGAGTCAAGAGCTACTGGAGAGATGATTTGAATAAATGTCTCAGCCTGAGGCGTTTAAAAATGTAAACTAGGTCACTTTAATTTGGCTTCTGTTTTATAGGTTCCTTTTGGTCTTATAACATATATACATATAACAATATAACAATATATTGTTATATTTTATATATATATTATATATGTAGCAATATAACATAAATTCAATCCAAAAGGAGAAAGGACAAAAAGTAATTATTGCTTTACTGATGTTTTCTGTCTCTGCTTGTGAGCTGCAGGGAAGGACACAGTTCACGGCAGGCCTCCATATCCTTAGTAGCCTCCATAACCTTTTTAGTTCTTAATCCAGAAGAGATCCTTTGCCACTGGTTCTCCTTTACACTGAGAAAACACTTAGTGCTGACCTCCAAAGCTGAGCCCCCCTCGTGGACTTGCTGCAGTGACAAGGGAACACAGGAAACTCCTCCAAAGGAGGCTTGTGACAGAGTGAATTTTCCATTCCTCTGAGGTCTCTGGGATTTTCCCAAGGCTCTCTGACTCACAGCGAGGTGCTTTCCGGTTAGTTTAGTTTTGGAGCCTAGGCCATATCACATCTGGTAGTAGCACAGTTGGCAATAAAAGGCATTAAAGACTTCTTCATGAAAGGTCCCTCATGTGGGAACTAAACTGGATAGGAACTCCCTCTTCTGCAGGGACAGGGACCAGAAAGTGTTCCAGAGTGCAGTTAGGTGTTATTTATAAAAAATTTTCTGGGAATGTCAGAAAAGTGTAATCTTACACTACAGGACATTTTATTGACTGTGGGATTGAGCTATTTCTGGTAAAACGCTTAAATAAAACGCATATCTCATCACTTCATTGCTGCGTGCAAAGTATAGGCTGTAAAAAACACCTGTGCACAGAAACACTGGGATTGGAACAGCATCGGTGTGAATAGGAGCACTTTTGGCAAAAATAAAAACAGAAAAAGAAGCTCTATTCCCACCGCTTCTGGGAGCTTTCCTGTTATGGGACAGTTTGCCCTCCCCCCTGCAGTAGGCTTCAAACTTAGAAAAGTAATTAAATTCTATTATTAGGGACTGGGACTTGAATTCTCGATCACAAACTCTCTTTGGTATGCTGCAAAATCAAACTGTGTTAATACATGCTAGCTAACCTCAAGTTTAATATATGCAGAACTCTTAACTCTCACAAACTAAGTTAAATGGTTATTGTTAAACCCCAAATAGTAAAGCTACTGGGGCCTCCCAGGGTGGGCTGTCAAGAGCTGGTGCAGAGAGGCTGAGATCTTGTGAATTTTTATTGCGGCTTTTCTGTGGATTCCTTGTCGTCATTATCCCATCTTTCACCCGCTCCCATATTCATCTTTGCATGTCACGGATTCTGTGTAAGGATCCATGATGGGGTGAGTAAATCCATTTGGAATTATAAGGTCCACCTTTAAAAAATAATAGAAAGAAAAAAAAGGCACATCAACTTTAAAAAACAAGGCAGCTTTACAGTTCACGGTATAATAAGCAAGTACTGTAGCTGTGAGTCACAATTTGTGTAGAGGTTTTAACTGGTTTCCTCTCTTTTTTTCTCTTCTTAAATCTACCACTATGCTTTTCAGACATAAGGGTAAGACCGAACTGGTAGGACAGTGGTCATTTCAGAGGCACCCTCCTCTCTGTAGTGACTGCCCTGTTTAATGCACTCTAGGAGAGAGAGCAATATTGCAGGAACTTCTGGCATGTTCAGATGGACCAGCGCTGTATCCAGTGTGGTGTATCCTCAGGATGCCATATGGTTGCCATCACCCAGCTGAATCAATGGTGAAATTATACAGCCATTTCCTCTACAAATTTGTAAACTTTCATACACGTCCTCTTTGGACTGACAGAGGAAACCAGAAACAGATATGCCAAGACCTGATTCTCATTTACACCATGAGCTGGGCGATGTGCTTGGCAGTGTGAGGAACTCCTGGGGTAAATGAGAATCAGCCCCTAGGCCACAAGTGCATTGCAGTGAGTTCTCTTCCCTGGAGAACAGCCTCCTTTTGTGACCAGAGAGCTGCTGAAGTTCAGCCCTGGCTCTCTTCAGGGTCGAGTTCCAGCTTCACAGGTACTCTTTCCCAGTTAAGAGTCGCGTGCCAAAGGCTGCGCTGCTGCTCGGTGCAGGTTCCCTGCAGGTGGCCTGTGTAGGAGATCAGGACAGAAACCTCACATCGCTGGCAACAGCCAGACAGTCTGAAACAATTATTTTGAGATTTTCAAAAAGTGTGAAATCTATGGTTTATGAAAGAAAAGCTGGCTCATTGGCTCTGTCAGCCCAGGGGTTTAAAAAGTCCAGCTCCTCAGAGGACCTGTGCTGGGCAGTCTCTGCAGTTGCATGCAGCTTTTAGGGCCTGTGAAGGCACATTTTTGTTTCACAATCTTTGTATGGCCAAAAGCATAAATCTAAAGAAGGTCCAGTGTCATCTCATTGACCTGAAATCCCTGAAGGTGTTAAAAAAAATAGGTTTGCAAGACGCTACGTGCATTTGATGCACAATTTTTTACAGTCAAAACCCCACTTGCCTTCTATCTGTTTCATCTTGAGATCACTGGGCGTGGTTGGATAGTTAATAGATAAGCTTTTAATCTATCAGGATACATTGAACCCTGCCAAAAGCAGTGCCATTAAAGACAAATATTACCCACAGCAGCTTTGGGGAGCTGCCAGCACTTCAGTGGGATGTAGGAAGCTCCTTCCTGTATCAACAGTGGTTGTAATATGGTTGTGGAATCACAGCGTGAAGATTCAGGCTGGAAGAGACTGAGGCATGATTCCCTCCGAGACCTCTTAGTCATAAACAGAGATGAAAAAATGCCCAGCTACAGTGTTTGTTTACTGTAAGAACCTTCTGAAGCTGCCTGGACAGAGTACCCTTTGGCATGCCCAGGCACTCGGCTCTATTTGCCCACTTTGCTCTGGCAACTGTCTTTGTTAGTTGCGATATTCTAGCACAGAGCTGGTCTCCAAGGCAATGGTAAAGATCAAATCTCCTCATCAAGGCAAATTACGCAAAAAGCACATTAAGGTTTTTCCATTGGTATTTTAATCCAGTCTCCTTGGAGCTTTTATTCCTGTAAAGTAACAAATGTCACTTGTTTTTGAAAACATTATCCTTAGTTTGTCAGAGGTGGATCTGTAAAACGGAGAGCAGGCTCATTTGGACGTCTTGACAAAGTCTTTGTGAGAAGTGAGTTAGGGCCTGTTTTGCAGGAGGGGAGGCATGGCTGCCACAAGGATCACACCTATACTTTGCAAGGGTACGTGCTCCAAACCACTGGGAAGGGTCAGAGGCATGGCTTGCCCTTCAGTAGCATGCAAAACATTTGCGTGGGCAGATGTGCTAAATAAATTGTAATAAAGCACATTTAAATCAAGTTGTGTCAATTATTTTCTAGTTGGTAAAGCTTTTGCCCGAGACATTAGGAATGGTCTTTGAAAAATACTTACCTTTACCTCAGTACAGCAGCTAAGAGGGTAAGAAAAATCTAGGGGAATTGATTTGACAGATAAGTAACCTCAAGGGTAGGAGGAAAGACAGCTCATGCTGAGAGTGCAGAGCCTTAGCAGGTTTGGAAATACGTTCCTTTGTGTCCCGTGTCGCTCAGGCATCCCTCAAATGCATGCACATCTCCTCTAAACATTCCCCATAGCACTGGTAACATTTTCCTCCATCACGGGCATGTTGCAAGGACTAATTCCTTTGTGTTTCTTTCAAACACCCAGAAATGGAGGAGGAGCTCTGCAGATTGCCCATAGCTAGGTAGCATACTGCTCCCCGAGGAAGCGTCTGTTGCTGGGTGTAGTGTTGCTGATAAGACATCCATTGCAAAAGCCAAAACAAGCAATATTGCCAATTCTAATAATTTAAAAGCCAAGAGTCCAGCTTATGAAATTATGATAGTTTAAAAAAAAATAAAAAATAAGACCCTTGAGTAGCATGTTTACTCTCTGTTTAATGAAACTTTGTGGTATGCAGTGATGATATTTTCTTTATGTCCTTTAACTATGAGATTTAGAAACAATTATTTTCTTGTTTAAAAATGAAAGCTAAGATGCTTGCAAGTTGTCACGCATCCAGGTAGTAGAGACTTTGAGAAGCATACCATGTGTCATGAGACTCAGTCTGAAGCTGCAGGAGCAGCCAGTTTTGGAATAATCTAGCACAGTGGAACAGGATTTCCATTGCCAGTTGACTGGGGGGGTTAGAGATACATGAGGCTCCAAAGCTAAATCCCTGTTAGAGCCCTGACAACACTGATCTTATGCAAGAAGCCTTAAAATCTTTATTGCAGTTCCATGTGTCGTCGAGTCCAGAAGCAGATCAACAGGCACTGAAATAGCCAGCAGAGATTGTAAGGAAATTCATTCTGCAGGGGCACTTTATTTCTAAACGTTTACAACTCTGGTTAATTATATTCTAATTATATAGTGCTCAGAATGTTTTATGGTGGCAAGGACTTAATAAATATGATTATTATAAGAAGTTTAACAAGTAACAGCTTCAGACTTTATCCCCAGGAAAAAATGTGTTTCTGTATCCCAGCTCATTAAATTAAGGTAATACGTTTGTGGCTGGATTTTTAGTATCTATATCTATATTTATCTGTCTGCCCCTCTAATCTGGCTTCAATATCACCAAACTGTAGAGATACTCAAAAGCAAAATGAGAATGGTAGAGCTAGGGTCTCGTTTGAAATATTGTCTTTCCAGGCTGATATTTTTCCAGTCATTCTGCCAGCAGCCTCAGGTCTGCATCGTCTATTTAAATTGTCATCTCATCTAAGTGCAAATCTTGGCCCAAGCTAAGGCCATCTGTTGTTGGGTAATAGTCGTGATTTATTCTGCCTCTGGTTGACGTTCATGCTCATGGTCCAGATGCTGACTTGTAAGATTTGCTTTTATTCATTTTCAGTTTTATACCATGTGTTAATATTACAAACAGCGTTTTAATTTTAGATATTTTTGTCTAGCGCTTAAAATTAGAGATGAGTAATAGCATCAGCCTCCCCCTCTGGGATGCAGTTCAGCATACTTGAGAACAGGACAGGACAAAATATTTTACATGTTAGAAATACATTCAAACAGTGTTTCTAAATGTTTAATTTCACTAAGCCATATACTCGCTTATGTTGCATATAAATAGTTAGGTATTGCTTTCAAATGAAAGTTGGGGGCTATTTGAAGACTTTTGGACTCAAGAATGCTGTAGATAACTGTAGATAGCTAAGTTTTTTAAGGCAAAATATTTATGATACTCTGCAGCATACCAGCTGTTATCTTTGCCTTCAAAGTAGAATCATGGTAATTATGAAACTTTGTAAGTTAGGCGTGATTGTCAGACGGACACTCCTGCGTATGAAAGCTAAAAATTATTAGGGAGATGGGTAAATCTCCCTAATTGCAGGTTTTAAAAAATGGCTCTTTTTAGTAGAGATGGGCAGTACCCAACTTCCAGACAGTCTGCGCATCTTGCGCATTGGCTCTCGGTAGCAGTTTGAACTTACGGCTGACTGGCTTTTTATATGTCTGCTTCTCCAAAGTTAGTGTTGAAACACTGGGGAGTTGTGCGGCAACTCCAAAGCCTATTTGGATACACAGATGTGAGTGTAAATTAGTTCATATTCATTATTTCACTATGCTGTGGGAGCAGGAGTCTGGATTTTCCCTCCCACGCTGTTCCAACTGCTCCAGTAAAACAGAGGAGTAGCAGGTGAATTGATACATGAACATACCACTTGGGTGTGTAGTTGTAGGAGACATTTCAGACTCTGGAAACTAATGGGAAGTTAATGTCTTGGGTAGCACAGCAGCTTCATCGAAAATGGTTCTCTATGCACTTTGTTTCAGACGCAGTGAGTTGATCTTGTCGGGCTGTGTGAGGAGGGTTTGCTAGTAACAATGCATAGATAATAGGTATCAAAGTTTTTGTCTGACCAATTTCTGTCTCTAAAAGGATTTTGTGTGGCTGAGCAGGATGTGTTGGGCTGCCATGATGCGTGCAAAATAAGTTCACTTCACTAGGTTAGAATTATAATATCAGCATTTTATGTATCTGTTCTCCTTCTTATTTCTCTTTGATTTTGAATGTCTGTAATTGTGGTCTAGAAAACAATGCTCCTTTTGTTTCTCTGAATCAGGGAAAGAAGACTGGGTGGGATTCATTTAATACAGCTTCAGGTGTTTGGACATTGGTTGACTGGTCTGAACTGGACCTCATTATCGTGATACTCACTGGAGAGCAGCAGGCTTCTCTGGGGCTCCTGTCATGTCCTGTGCTCTCCTAGTGTAGGGCGAAATACCTGCTGGAGTTGCCCCCTTCAATTGATTGGTCTACCAGAAAATGACTTGGTGGTTTTGTTTTAGGCCAGAATTATGAGGAAGCAGAGCAGATAGTGGCGAGCTGCTCATTTCTTCTTTGCGGCTCTTGAAACATCATTCCCAGAAGTCTATAATGAGTTGCTATTAAATCTGCGTCCTGTTATTTACAAAAAAATGGCTTCTAGGTGAGGTGGAACTAAGAAAGATGAATTTTACATCTCATTTTCAATACAAGGTTTAGAATAAAGTAATGTTTTCAAGCAGGTCAGTTCGGTGGAATCTGAACCTGCCCAGCAGTAGTAGTGCACAGTTTGTCTGCATTGTAGTCATGGAAATGAAATTTGTTAACTGCAGAGTCAGTCTGAGCCAAGTCTTTGAATTTAACCATGATAGAGGAGATGCAGCACTGGTAAAGGCCAAGTCTGAGATGTTTGCACTGCCTCTGTAGTTACCGTAGGACCCTCATGAGAAGTTGGCACTGCCAGTGTCTGTCCCGTGGACTGCAAAAAAAGAATCACAGGATCATCAAAATGGGTAGAGAAATCCTCTGGTGGTGCCTAGCCCAACCTTCTCCTTGAATTGGAATTGTTGCTGACACTAGATAAGGGCAGCCGTGGCTTTGTATGGCTGGGTCTTGGAAGCCTGCAAGGACAGAAATCCCCTGACGTTGTGCTGACCTGCTCCAGGATTGCACCATGCTCTAGGTGAAAAACTGTTTCTGAATGTCCAGCCTGAACCTCCCGTGTTGCAGCCAAGAAGGTAATGATACAAGAGGCAGCTGGGGAATCTTCCTAATTTTGTTGCTATCCAGAAATTTTGAATTTCAGTCATGACACTGCTGTTAATTTCTGTAGAGGTACTCTGATTGTAAAGTCTTTGTGATAGTTCTTAATACATTTTATACATACAGTAAGTAAAGGTGCCATTACCATTAATATGCAAAAACAGTCCAGCATCAATCTTCAGATATGTTACAGATTCACAGGTGATCATCTGTGTAGTACTTGTGTTTTGCTAGGTAATGGTGGTGTAGATTCTCAGAAGCATTGAAAAAGAAAAAAAAAAAACAGGGTAAGCATTTTTTAAGTGATGTTAAAAATAATCATCAAATCATGACAAGGACATTGTTACAATATGGGGTTTTAATGGACATCTTATCTTTGGCCTGTTCCCTTGGGAACACTGGATTTCAAGAACAGTTTTTCTGTAAAGTTCATCATCTGACTGAGTGTTGTCTTAATCTCAGTGGTTGGGCTAGGCACCACCAGAGGTTTTCTCTACAAATGAAATGGGAATTACATATGTAGTCTGAGAATTATACCAGAGTGGTTTTATAATTTTGGTACCAAGATGTTTTTAATTACAGCCATTTGTTGAAGTAATGTTTTCTTCTCATGGTCAGTCATTTGGTTTTTTGGGGGATTTTTTGGTGGGAAAAAAAGGGAGTGATATTTCTGCAATGTATCTACAGAATATCTTGATATATTTAACACCCAACTTTATGTGTAACTTAGTTCCCTGAATCTTAGTGTTTAGATATTAAAATGGGGAAAATACAGTTATGCTGACATTAAGAAGTTAACAGCTCTATCCTGAAAGAAGTCTAATTCCATCTGCCAAAAAGATAACCTTGACCAAAAGCATGAGATGTTTGTATGCCTGTTCTTATCCTTAACCAGGGAGCTGAAGGGCTGCATGGAAAGTTTCAGATTGCTGAGTTTGTAAAATATCATGGGAGTTTTACAAATGGGAAAGCATGAAATGGGATGAGAGCATCAAACTTGTTTCCTCTTTTTAACCATATGAGATAGGTGGCTGGGTCTTGAAAAGTGAAAGGCGGATGTTCAGATTTGGTTTTAGGACAGTTGCAAAAAGTACTTAATGAGTTGTTCTACACGTTTGATATCGTGGCACGTGCTGGCTTTTGTTCTCAGAGACACTGGGAATGAATTTGGCATTGCTGGGAATGGGAAAGGGGCAAACAGAGGCTGTGAAAATAAACTTTTCCATTAATTCTTTAGGGCCTGGGAAAGATACTTAGTGATTGGCAGGTTTTTGTTTTGCTTAGAGCCTGAGTTAGAAATTTCAACTCAATTTCTTAATTATGTAAACACAGTCTTTTGCTCCTAATTATTAGGAAGCTTCCCTCAGTAGTCTTTCTTTGGTCCATCTAGATCAGCATAGCACGGTAATATGGGAGATGGCTGGACTAGTGCTTTGTGTTCTGTTACTTCTCTTGATAAGGGAAGAACCATATTTTCCCAGGTTACAAGTTGAGCAATTTGAGTTCAGCAACAGCAAAAAAACCTGAAGAGAGGCTGCAATTTTTTTGCAGGTCAGGTCCATATCCAGAGTGTCTCCTGCAGATGCCGCTTCTACTGCTAAAACCCAGGGTAGTTAGTTTGAGCACGGCTGTCTTACAGCAGCACTCAGCCACCTCACAGCTGAGATAAGCTACTGAAGCACAGCTTTGCTGTCAAACTTCCCTGGTAGGTTTTGTCAGCAAAGCTTATATTTCACACTCCATCACAGCCCTGACTGATACAGTCCTACTGCACAAGGTGTGTGGTATAGAGCTTGACATAGATATAGCAAGATGTCATTTATATATAAAGCAGACAGCACTGCAAGTAAATGCACCATTTCAGCAAAGCCTTTAACCACATGTTTAAATATCATTGAAGTCAAGTTAAATTGCTTTAATCATATATATAAGTTCTCTGTTGAATGAAGGCCTGATAGGAGTTTCCATCTCTTTCCACACGGTCAAGGCTTTTTCATATTCTGCTGCATGCAGTAGGGATCTCCTCTTGGTTACACAGCCTGAGCAATTGCTGTGACTTTTGGAAGACTCCCTCAACGATTTGAACTTGTTAAGATGTTTTAAATAGTCTTATGTGGAATGCCTGTAAGACAGAATGGAGAGGAATTTTCCCGGCTTCGTACTTCCAGGGTAGATTTAACACATCTTTTCCCCTGTTTTCCAGGACCACCTGTTATTGCCAGCCACCACACATAACAAGACCAGAAGACCAAAGATGTCTATAGTGTTGCCAGCTGTAAACATCAATGGTAAGTCCAAAACATGAAAGAGAACGATAGAATTATTTCAATGAGATGTGCCTGACTTGTATATAGAAACCAAACTTAGACCAAATGTCTGTCGTTATAGCTTTGACAAAGAAGTCAAACTGGTCATTACTGGGCTGTAGTTGCCAGGGTCCCTGCTGGAGCTGGGGTGCTGGCAAATCACCAGTGCCTGGTCACCGAGACTGTAACAAGAGGCTACGTGCCTTGGCCGGCAGTTCTGCAGTATCTCATTCTAGCTCCTTCAAGGACTCAGGGGTGGTGCCGTCCAGTCCCAGTGATTTACACACAGCTGATTAAGGGTTACTTGAATGTGATCTAGCTTCTCTAACTTGGTGGCTGCAAAGATCCCATGTAGTGTGGAGACTGTCCTCATTCTCTCATTTGGGTTCCTCCTATGCCTGCTCGACAGGGCAAATTCCTTGGCCTTACTGGTCTGTTAGAGTGCTGACTGCCTTCCGTTGGCTTCCTCAGCTGTTTACCACTCTGTTATACAACACTCACTGTGAGTGGGACCTCTCTGCAGTGGTCAGGATTAATAATCATCATGTTACAGTGCTGCAGGACAGCAGAGGAAGCAGCCTTGCACTAGAGTCCCAGGCTTATTAGCGAACAGAAATGTTCTTGATCTGCATTTTAGTCCCACATGAGAGATAGGACATGAACTGTATAAATATATTATTAATTCATATGGTGAGGAGCTGCCAAGTTCGGACATGTTTGGGGCACAGGGTCACTGTCACAGTCACCAAACGCATTATGAACCCTGTAACAGTGCAAACTTTACTTTCTGAATATCTGTGCACATAATGCTTGTTTAAAACTTACGTGTTTTACAGTACAAGTGAATCATAAACCCAAATGTTTTTGTTAAATTCAAGTATGCCGAAAACATTGTCTGATGATGTAAATTTCCGTAAACTATGGGAAAAAAAATCCGTTCAAGCTTTCAACATTTTGATAATTACATTTTCCCATGCAGTACAGTAAGTCGAGTGTGATAATCTATAACCAGCTGTGTTAGGGGAATTTTTATTAGATGTATCAGAATTATTTTTGGCATTTATCTGCCTGAAGCTCCCTTTTCATGTCCATTACAAAAATCCTTTTCTGGCTGAGCTGAATTATCACGTGCAAATGAGCACTTTATCACTTGAAGAACAAACACGATTTCTAAATTACGAAGTATTTCTTCCTAACATGTTGCTGAGTCTTGTTTTACTTGAAATAACTTTTCAGTTGTTGAAGTAAATATAATTTGGAAAATACACATCAGAATCCAGTGACAAATCTTATCGTTTGTTAATAATGAAACATTGTGAAATTATAGTTACTTGAGTTCCTTGGGATTTTTCTTCAGGACATCAGCATAATCCAGGAAATAAAATAATGTCCAGGGATTTGGGCAGGGATGTTGAAACAGATGAGACACAAGCATAGCATTAAGTAAACAACGACATCAAACACAGCTTTCTCTGTGACACTCAGCCAGGTATTAGGAAAAAAATTACAAGATGCACAAGAGCCAGTAGGTAACTTGGCTTGATTTTTAATTTGATTATTAGTAGGTTACGTGGAGGAGACAATTCCCTAAAAAGTTCTGTCTGGAGAAGAACCCATTTCTCTCCTTTGAGAACATTGCTCCCCCACCCTCGCCTCCGCAGGAAAGGAACAGGCATCTGGAAGTTAGCTGACAACAAAGCTTTTCTCCCAGCTGTCTGCTGTTCTTTTAAGCCCACCTTAATTCTTTGTCCACCTGCTGAGATTTGGCTGCTAGAATAGGACAGGTCTCCCTGGGAGGAATTGGGAAAACTTTCAGTGAAAGAACTTGTCCTCTCCTGCCTGTTCTTGTGTCTCAACCAAATCTCTGTGGACAAAGGGAAACCTTTTCCTCTGCCACTTACTCGCCCTTCCTTTTTGCTACCACAACCCTGGCAGAGGAGATGAAGGGAATGCAACTGAAGTGGCCTTTGCTTTGAAACTTTTTCGGAACTTCATTTCTTCCACTTTGTGCAGCTTTCTTCTGCAGGATCTTTTATTTTTCTGTGTACTAAAGTTAACCCATGACACTATTTACAAACATGAAACAGCTTGCAGTTCAGTCGAGAACCCTTTGAACTGCTTGAACAGTCTTTTCCCAGCAGGACTGTCATCCTTTTCTGATTGCGCTTTGATTGCTTGAGTGCCTTCTGAGCTCTGCTAGAGACTCTGCCTTTAGCTGGCTTGAGCCCTTCCCAGCACCAGCTGCAGGAACAGAGAACAGGTACGGACAAAGATTAGGAAGTAAAATGAGTTGTCATTCACTGTCCTACATCACTCTGCATGGAGGTTAACAACATGGTTCTGTAAGATGGGCCTGGCAGTTTTCATCAGTGTACAATGCAGAATCAAGTTTACAGTTTGAAGAGTTCTTCTTGGAGGGAAGAGTTGGGGCAAATCTGGCCAGGGGCAGTGCCGGTACTTTGCAGCTAATGGCAAATCTCAGCAGAAAATTTTGTAGTAGACGAGTGTGTGTATGTGTGCATTCAATAAGATGGAAGTTTAAGAGAATATTATTGTACAAAGCAATAACGGTACTTTATTCATTTTCAAGATAAAAACTTGATAAAAACTATGGAGTAGTTGTATGTTGGAAAAGAGTAAAAATGGCCATTACCTTATGACTTCCTCTTATGTGCTTGTGCTCCTGGTCAGCTTAGATTGCCCATTCCCCTCTGTGAGCATGAAGGTAAGCGATCAAATTCCCCATTGAGGGCTTCTCTGCAGATGACAGAAACATGTTTAAGTATTTAAATATGTTTAATATGTTGACATATGTTAAATATATTTAAATATTATTTAAAAAAAAAAAAAGTAGTAATTCCTTACATGTTGGCAAATGTAACCCCTCCCCTCTTGCCCTTTTACCAATTCCTTCTTCCCCACCCTGTTCCAAGCGCCTTTCCAAGCTTGCTGGGCCACCCCCCGCCAGTTCACAGCCAGCACTTACTATCAGCTCCTCCATTTCTGCCTCCCCAGATGCTCTTGCTGCCCTTTACCCTCCTCCTATTTCCCTGCTGGCTGTTGTCCCTCAGTACAGCTCCCCCGTTGGTCCCCACAGCCACCTATGTCCACGTTTTGACGTGCCTCTGCCCAACAACAAAGCCCCAGCATTTGTGGACGCAGGTAGCACTCAGAAAATTTGCCTGATGGTACCTTAAGGACCTTAGGGTTGGTAAGCCTGGAGGGAAAAAAGAACTGGGTAGTCGTCGTCCCAGTGTACATGGTTTTGGGGGGCACCATTGGTGTGGCTTTCCTGAGAAGTTGTTCCAAGAAGAAATATCTCGCAGTTTCTCGTGGGAATGAAAGCCAACTGCAAATTACAGTTAAACTCCAGCTTTTGTTTTTAAGCAAGTCATGTTTGTTATGCTGGATTGCAGCTATTATTTTAGAAATCTAACTATGCACTTGAGACCAGTTAAGTCTCCAGTAGATTTCATTTCTAAATTTGCTTTTATTGTAATTCAGAGTCTTGTTGGCTCATTACACCAATTCCAAATTGACGTATAGGCGGTGCCTCTCTTGAAGTTTAAATGAAAACATCTGCCATTAGCCTTGTATTTACTTAACTGCTGTAAAAAATGCAGCGGGTTATAACATCGATCTTTGGATCAAAATAATCTATAGAGTACAGCATAGCTAAGTCACTCTTCCTACCCCAAGTACAAGCCTTTTGTCTCTGCAGGATGCCTGCAGTTCTGTGGCTCAGCACGCACCACCAGTAGTCCTCTCCTTGCAGCACACAAAAGTAAGAACATATGTACAGTCATTCAGTGTAGGAGATAGCATTCGACATTTAGCCCAAGAAGCCACTTACATAATGCATTTCTCCCTGGGATTAGGTTAGATGCTCTCACATCTTGCGCTTTCTCTTGGTAGGAGCAGCTGTAAACGTCTGTGCAGGTGTGTATTCACCATGAGTACTGGTGGCCACAGCAGCAGCATAAAGACCAAAAAGGCCTTTTTTTCTTCTTAGGATCCCTGTGCAAAAGAGTTCCCTGTGTGTGAAAGTCCTTCCATCATTTGTTCTCTTTAAATTGGGAGTTGGTGTCTCCACTCTCAGTCAAACAAAAGTAAGAGACCTGATGGGTCTCTTACCTATTGGTAAGTAGGTACTGGTCTCTCTCACCTACTGGTGAGATCCAAGGCTCGTTTTCTGCGAATTAGCAGCCATGACAGAGAGAGGTTTGAATTTCATACAAATATTCTGAGTGGGTCCTTAGTTTGATGTCACACAATGGGGCTTGTCTTCAGCCTGCCTTTGAGATAGTTGTTTGTGTGCCTGACTCTCTATAACTTGCATGTTCCTGGTTTTTAAGGAACCCTGTTCTCTTAAGGGTTGGTTTTTTTCATCAAACACAACAGCAAAATACTCTCCTAAATGCAGAAATTTACTGTGAATAGGATGGCGAGTTCTGCAAAGTCCATGTGCTCTGTTGTGTTGGCTAGCTCTTCAGCATCCCCTTCCTTCCTAGCATCCGTCATCATACTAATGTAACAGACTTCAAAAGTGCTCTGAAATAATGCATGTTCTAATTAAAATGGTCAATAATAAATCTAGTGGTAAGGCTTTTTGATCAAAACTGGAGGGATTTCTGCCATCAAGCAGCATGATTATTTGCATACAGCTACAAAGAATGTTCTTTCAACTGACAGCCACGTGCAAAAGCCACTCACAGATGTCCATGGCTGGTAGCAAACTGTCTGTGAAAAATCCATAAGGCAAACAGAACCCACACAGGCTGAGAAGGAAAATAAAAACAAAAGCTCTTTGGGAAGTGACAATGTTCTCTAAGTTCCCATGTCTTGGGGTTGAATAAATAAAGTCTCCAACTTCCTCTGCCTTTCAGGGTCAAGCAAACAAAAGATGCCATTTCCGTCTTTTGGAGCAAGAAGCAGAATTCCCAGTCAGCCATTGAATGAGGAAGGTCTAAAACAATACATACCGCTTTACAGCAGCTGTCTTCCCTGAAGGTTGCTGCTTAACATTTGGGTAGCCTTCTCTCTCACTTTGAATAGCTTCAGAACAGTTTCCAGGAGGCTAATGGCCCCAGTTATCTCTAGCTGTTGTTGGTTCATTCTTCTCTTCGTGCTTAGAGGCCAAATCTTAGTCCCTGTTGCTCCCTTTCACAGATGCTGTCGTTGTCCCCATACTGAGAAGCTCATGACACTCGAGTAGGTAGAGAGGATTCCTCTCGGCTACACAAGTATGATCTGTAGAGATACTTCTCTTGTTGTTTCTGCTTTTATATCTGGATTTTGCAGAAATTGCTGAGAACTCAGCACAGCCTTACCAAGCTATAGAGCATGAGCAGAAGGCTCTGGAAATTGTACATGTAGGATTACGGTCTATCTGTGAGATGGAAGAAGGGTGGCTGCTAAGGGTTTTGAAGAAGGTCACTGAGAATCCTTCAAAGCATCGAGACCTCTGAACCAGGATGTAGGAAAATATATCTGAGAATGTCTCCATGCTGTAAGTCTACAGGCCATTTTGAAAATGCCACTCTTCTACTTCTTGAGCTGCCAGTTGAGGAATAAAAGTAGTTTGGTGAAGCCTGACCAGGGGAAAATCAGAGCCATGGTTAGCTTTCAGTTAGACCTCACTGCAACAGCCAGTTACTGAGTCTCGACTGAGAAACAGCGAGAGCCTGCTGTCTCCTGTATGCAGTCGTGGACAAACAGCATGTCACATTACAGTGGTTCTGCTGTAATTAGGATGGTTTGCTAATGTCACAGATGTACTTCAACTCTCGTGCTCATGTAGTAGAGGTCAGGATTGAACTTGGGGCAGAACAGATTGTATCAAGGAATTTTAACCATAGATTTTAGTCGTATTGTGACATGTTGCTATTCTCACTCTTGTTCTCTTTTCAAAGTGATATTAAAGCGCAGTTTATCAAAACAGAATAACCCCCTCAAACTTGAACATTAGAAGTGGTCATTGCCTAGATTCAATATTAAGTAGAAGTTTTCAACAGATTTGGTTGTCTCTGAGAGATTTTGCTCTCCCCAGCCATTGTCTGTTGATATATGTTGTCTTTGACAGGATGGAGAAGATTAAGTTATTCAAAAAACTATGAAAGAAATCGTTCAAGAATCTGCACACAAAAGTAATGGTATCTGTGTCACTTGAGTTCATGTTTATTTAGTTAGACAGGAAATGATCGAGAAATGAAATCATAAAGGCTTATTCCCCAGTGACTTTTGATAATGAGCTGTCTACCTAAATTGCTAAATAAGTAACCTATTTTTATGTATTCAAAAGAACAGGAAGATGATTTCAGATGATCTTCTGTGCCTTTTTGTCCCTTCGTTAATACGAAAAAGAATATCTCTTGGGCTTTGTGTGATAGAGCAGGCCAAGTGTGACTGGTCTTCCTTGGATAGACAGGGTAAATGCTACAGATGGCATTTTCTTGGGAACACACTCTTCATGGAGGGGGTAGAGAATGTGTCATAAATTAATTTTACTTCATCCTTAGTATTTCCAATGCCAGTGTCAAGTTATTACATCAGATTGTTTTGTCCATATAAATGACACACTTATATAAAATCCACAAAGTAGAAGAAAAAAGAAACCCATCACCTTAACTGCCAGCATGGATGCCAGTATGGAGTTGCAGAAGGAGCCACATTCAGTTTAGAACTGGACGAGTATGTGTCTCGCTGCAGAGACCCTATCTTCTAGATGTTCGTTAACTCTGAATGCCGATACTGCTGTGTAGGTGTGCTCTCCCACCAAGCTTTACAGAGAGCACTGCACCCGAGAGCTGTGCTGCAAAGCAGAGAGAAAATTTTCATCCCGAGCTGTGAGATTACTGTCACCATCTTGGCTACGTTGACCTGTGTTTGTGCAGCACATCATAACTCTAGCCTCGAGCCCAGCTGATCTGCCTTAATACATTTTCAAATGTTGTAAATTCAAGATTACATAATTCCTCTTGGTGTTAAATTATAGGCGGCAAACACAGTTTTATGTTTGTGATACACAGGCCAACTCTGATTACTGGTAGCTCTTTATTTCTGCAGTGATCTGAAACATAATTATCCATAATGAGCTCACCCTGTAAAAACATAAAAAATTGCAACAGTGCTGGTAGAGGAGGTTCACATTTATGAGTTCTGTCTTGAGAACATCACTGGAGTAAACCTTGAGATTAGTAAAAACACAGCAGTCTGAGACAGTCTTTTTCAGTGTTTGGGTTGCAGTCTCTAAGGAGATTGCTGCCAGCGGGGACAGGAGGCTGTTGCCGCCTTCTCGTATCCCAGGTCCAGTCCTCCAGGCTTGATCCTTTGAATGAGGGTTGCTGTAGGAAAACGTTTGAAAAATGCATCCTGAGCATCTGAAGAACGTTTTCAGTTTCAGTCATCCACCGCTTCATTGGAAATCATCTGCATCCATCCTGTCTTAGTCTGTAGTACCCTGTAGCAGCGCCAGGGGAAAAGACCATGGCATATCCCACTACAGCACAAACGTCTTCTGGGTGAATGTGGATGGATTGCGATCCCGATTGCCATGCTCCTCACCACGAGGAAGGAGCCACCTCTGTTTCAGAACAGGATTCGTACATTAAAGCTGTAAATCTCCTGTTGCTGTAGCTGGGAAACAGAAATCTTTGAAACAGAGGTTTCACTTTTATTGGTGTGGTGTGTTCAGATAGGCACTCTGCAGCATATGTATATGATTTTTTTTTTAATTAACTGGCAAATGCGTTGAATCAGAGAAGCTCATGTGGAGGAAAGTGCTCACCCCACGCAGACAGAAGCTTCATGGAGATGGTGTTAAAAATACTCTTCTACAAGCAAGAGCTGATCACAGTACCTAAATAAATGAGGTAACTTTATGTATCCAAGTGAGACAGGTGGAAAAATCAGCTCACTCTTTGGATACCATCCAACCTATAAAGACATTTCAACTGTAAGTGAATACAGGCTCACACCAGCCTTCACTCTTCAATCAGTGAGACGCTAACACTAGGATACAAATGATACTGGGTGGCAGATGAGGTGCATTTCAGTGAAAAAGTGACGCTGCCTCTTGAAAAAAAATAAATTCAAATAGTTAGATTAATTTTATCAGTAAGTGCCTACAAATTGAAATGATGAAGTACATACTACGGTTCAAAGGTAAGGGCGAAGTAAGAATAGGAAAAAAAGCCCAATAGGGTAAAATGTTGGCAAGTGGTATGAAAATTGATTGAAGATTAAAAGCTCGGTGCAAAAGTCTTTAAAAGGACCCTAAAAAAATCCAACAGGCTTAAGTAACACATTAAAGTAGATTCATAGAAGAAAGGAGACCTCTTTTAAACAATAGACTTTGTAGCCAAATGAGGGAATAGAAAACAGAACACTATTTCTGGCAGATTAAATGTCAAACCATAAGAAGTCAAGCCAGAAAAAGATATTGAGGAACAGTGTGTCTGAGGCATAAAAAAACCCCAACAACATTTTTCAGAGGACACCTGCTAGGGAATCTCTAGTGCTGGTAGAGGACCAAGGTGTGAAAGAGCACTTAAAGTCAGCACTGTTGAAGGAAGGAGCAAAAAGTTCTGGTGCTGGTGTTAACCACTGAGGCTGTATAATTAGCAGGAGAACGGCAAGTGACAAGTGAGGCAAACTTTTTTAAAATGGCCTCAGGAACTGTAAAAAAATGAAGTCTCACTTTTGCACAAGCTGGCTGAACCTGTGAGAGTTGATCGTGCCTGGGGTCGTACGATAGATTGGGAAGAGCTAGCACAGCTTCTGCAGAGGAAAATCTTGCCTTAGTGCTCCATCACAGGCCTCAGAGGAATTGCGAGTGTGAGGATAAGGGTGGTCTCCTCAGCACAGTTGCATACCTGAGTGTTCCAAAAATCTTGGAAAAAAGGAGTTCTTCATAAACTGCTAAAAGAAAGAAAGTTTTTGTGAGGCAAGAGGGAAGACTCACTTGTGGATTGGTTTCTCCATAAAAGATGTAAATGAAAGGTGGAAACAGATGGTCACATTTTGCAGTGAAGGCGATGTCACCAGTAGACTCCCACACAGGTCCATGCTGGGGTCCCTGCCCCTGCATCTCCAGGCACAGCTGGAAGATGTTGGGAAGCAGTGTAATTCTGTCCAGCAGGTAATGCTTGGTGTGAAAAAATGCGAAAGAATTTACATGGGAAAAGCGTTCCTGACCAAGCATACAGTGGCAGATAACCGAGCTGTTATTGCTCAGAGAGCCACTGCCCATCCTTCCCCAGAGTGTCAGGTTAGACAAGGAAGAAAAGCAATATAATTTTTTAAAGGGGGACCAGAAAACAAAGCATGAACCACCTTTACAGCCCTGCTGAATCCTCATCTTCAATACCATGCATATTTATTTGGTCATAGATGTTTATAGATGTATAAAACAATGAAAGATGCAGGAGACAAAGCAACGGGAATGAACACTGAGTGTAACAGCTTCCCTGCCACAGTGTCTACTGAATTTGGCAGCAATGGCTGAGGGAAGGGTTATAACAGAACATGAAGAACCATGAATAGTGTACATAAGGTGTCTGGGAAGCAAGTACTTACTATTTCATGTGTTACCAAAAGTACATGTTTGCCCTGACTTTTGCTTCTGCTGCTGGTCACTGTTAGAGGCAGAAGCACAGGTTGGATGGGCCTTTGCTTCCAGGACTTTGCTCTCCTGCCTTTGCAGAACAGCCATCCTTAAGCAGTACCAAGCCTGGAAAAGGAGAGCAGCCAGTCCACCAGCACAGCGGGAAAAGGAGGAGCTTGCTAGCATCTAAAACCAAAGGTAGCGTTGGGCCAGAAAGGTTTTCCAGCTCTAACAGCGTCTGTAGGGTGCTAGACACATGGTGGGGACCAAAGGGAACATGCCCATGCCTCCCAGTCCCTCCCTGCTGCACTCAGAGGGAGCAATCCCCTACATGCTGTCCTGGGACAAGCTGTCCAGCCCTTGTTCTTGAAAGAAGCTTCTACTGGAATGCCTTTCTAGGCTACTTCTCTGTGTACAATTATTTGTCTAGTAAGTAGCTATGTCTGGATTTGCAGGCTGTGTGGGGAGTTTGTTTATACTTCTTGTGCTTCCCAAGGAGGCACAGAATGGTTCTGCCTGACGGAGTTTCTCTCTCTACAGCCTCCATCCTTCACTCCCAAGAGAGCTTTCTGTGCAGCACAACTACTTTGCCCCTTGTCTTTGTTCTCTCTTCTTTTTTTTTTTCCCTTTTCATTAGCATTGCCACAGCTGGTTAGGTTTCAAATAGGGCCATGCTGCAGCAATGATACCCTGCAACAACACGCCAGTGCTGTCAAAAATGTCTCAGTATTTCCAAGAAATACTCTACCTCAGGGAGCTTTAAATTATGTGCCTGGGAGGGTCAACGTTGGTGGTTCTGATCTTCTCTTCTTGACATAGCCACTGTCTCCCTCTCCAAAACAAAAGCAACCACAGCAGATCCACACTGGGCGCTCTCCTCTATAGCTCATGCTCTTTCTCTTAGAGTGAAGCGACTGTGCGGCATGAAAGAAGACTGGAAGGGGAGGTGGGAGAGCAGGTTGGAAATGATCCCTGGGAAGAGCCAACTTTCCTTCCCTCTCCCTGAGACCTCCTAGTCTGGACCAGGTACTGCACAACACATCTGGCACAGATCTGCCACTGACCACGTTGCCCACAGGCACTGGCCTTTTCCAAAAATCACAGTGGTGTAAGCTAAGGGCACTTTGTGCTCCTCATCCACAGCCAGTGTCGATCTCTCCTGTGGGTCCATTATTTACTTAGGAAGCCACAGAGAGCTTGTTTTCCTCCCGTTTTCTTGCTTACCCCTCGTGTCTGTATATGTCCTCCTTGGATAGCCCCTGGCACCAGTGCTCCAGCAGCTTAGACATGGGGAGAGACCCTGTGTCCTTGCTGTCAGCTTGTGGCTAATCAAAGTGACTTTGATTATGTAGATCCAGTGTTTCTGATCATGGGCCCTGTTCCTGTATGCATATAGACCCATCAGCCTGGCTCATTGTTTGAGAGGTGCTAGGAGACCTGGAGAACTGAAATGCCCAGGATCTCACTTAACCTGTTTTCAGGGACTCAGGACAGCTGAGTCCGCAATGGTGAGACCATTGCAACTGGTTTGTTTGGAGGCAGTTCCAAGCAGGCATTTGATTTTAAAAAGAGAAGTTATTCGGGTCACAATATAACTTTCTCTCTTGCCTCAAATAATCCTGTATGACAAACAAATCTGTAAATGTTTTAGGAACCCGCTGCGTTCTTGCAGCGAGTGTATTTTTAGTCTTTGTAGCTGTTAGAGTAGCACTGTTTCATTTATATACTTATTTGGTAGTGTATACCAACCCTTCAGATGGAAACATTGTCCAGATGTGCTGGGTAGGACAGTCAGGGCTGCTCAGTGGTGATTAGATGGAAGATTGCAGAGTGACAGAGCAGAGAAAGCCCCCTGAATTATGCCTGGGGACAGCTGCAGCCCTTCAACAGCTCAGCCCCAGAGCTGCCTGCAGCCGGTGCCCTCGTCTTCTTCTGAACCTTGTGCTTTCTGGACTCTGTGCTGCCCTAGACATGAGCTTTGTTTTGGGATAGGGCAGGTTGCGTTATAAATTGTTTGGGTAGTTTGGTGCTAAATCATTATTTAAACCAAACTTCAGCATCATCAGCTTGACGCAGCTAGCACAAAGCAACCAGGTACTGGAACTCATGTGGTGACTCTTTGAAAGATGTGTAGGTTCCTGCTGGTGTGATTGATGGGACCGCGGAAGGGGCTGTAAGGGTAAATTAACAGTGACGCTGACTTTTTGGAATCTGGTGTGGCGAAGCAAGCTTTCTTGTTAGATGGAAATGTAGAAATTATAAAGGGCATGAGTAGCTCTTCAGCGAAGATGGTTTTAAAAAAGTTGGTGGTTTTGTATCACCTTACGCAGAGATAATTCCCTGGCCCCTAACTTTGACATCAACTATACTGGTTTCATGGGTATCAAATTCACGCTATGCCGTTGTCCACGAGGAAGGGATGATTCTTTGGCCTTACTGACAAAGACAGGTAGTTAAAGTAAAGATGAGGCAGGTGATTTTCCTCCCTGTATCTTATCAGCAGAAGTGAGGACATGTAGTCCAGACCTATGTGGTCAGCACTAGCTTAACTGTACATTCAGTGAGCACAGTGTGGGAGTGGAGCTGGGCAGGTTCTGACCACTTTTACAAGTCACCTACTAAGAAGACAGCCACTAGGTATGTGGGTTATCCACCATAAAGGCAGTTGGGACCCTGGAGAAGAGTTTTAGGATTGGGAGATGGCAGATCAGTAACCCAGGCCCTGAATTATACAGTATTGGTCTCACAGAATGTTTTTTGGATGGGATTGCCAGGGGTAAGGCGAAATTCAGAGTTGATTTAGTAGAACAAGGGTCTATCAATGTACCTAAGGTGTGAGCACATCTTCAGAAAGCTGCAAAGCACTTCCACGGTGGTTGGTTGCAGCCTTGAAACACTTCACCAGGTCAGGTGGTATTTCAGGGGAGCTCCATTGCAGCTTCTCTGCAAATGATGCAGTTTTCAACACAAGTATTTTCCTGCGACAAAGCTTTGTGGGGAGGGTGCATATAAGTGGGAAAGGGTAAATTACTGGAATACTTCGTTCCTTTCCTATGACTGCATCCACAGGGCCAAGCAGCCCACTGACATCTATAGATTTTGAGTCTAGGGACACAGTTCACATCACCATTTGTTCTGACCTGATACAGAACAGACACTAAGTTTTTCGTTGCCTGCCTCTCAAGCCCTCTGCCTGTCTTCTGCCTTTCTCTAAAACAGCATCTCTTATAGAAGTAGGTGCTTGATCTGAAAGACGGACACTTGAACATTCAACTGATTGATAACGTGTCAGTACTACTGAGGGGAGAAGGAGGACTTTGGTTTTATGGTCTTTCTAATACGCCAGTTTTGAAAATCTACTACTTCAAATATGAAGACAGTCTTCCATCATCTTCAGTAATTTGTAACAGTAGTTATTACCCTCAGCCGGATTTGCTAAACGTTTTTGGTTTGGACTGCTGACTTCAGCTTTCATCAGTTGGGTCTTGCAACATGTTGGTTGTTTTTTTTTTTAAGAGGAGCTGCCATAAACCCTGGAGAGCAGCACTGGGGAATTAAATTTCTGTTCCCTATACCAAGCTCATGCTGGGAGTTCCATACGGTCCATGAGAGCCAGCAAGCCTCTTTGAGAAAGTGCAGTCAGAGGACAGCAATGCTTGGCACAATTACCTTTGCTGTTGAGATAGTCTATCATCTGAAGTACAGCTTTTAAATCTGTTAACAGATAATTAAGTGCAACACAGCCTTTTGGCCTGGGAAGGATAGCTTCTTACGCCTGAGGCCCTATGAACGGCTGTATGTTCTGAACTTCAAAGAGGAGCAATAAAACTGTTTATAAATCCAGACACCTCTACAGGAGATCCATTCCCGTGTTTTCACTTATGTAATCCCACAAAACATCAGTCATAGGTAATTCAACACAATAAACTTTAGAAATAATTCAGTGTCGGTGTTGGTCTGGGCTATTAACCTGTAATACAGGTTGGCAAGCGCTGACCTTCCAGCCAACAACCAAGCAGCAGTGGCAGCTTTGGGCTGTCGGTCCTGCCTTTGCAGGCACCCCTGCCCGTGTCTGCCTCCCTGCGGAGGGCTGGGAGGTGCGATGGGTGCGTGCTCGGGCAGCGCAGTACGTGTCTGACTTGAGCGTTCGGAGAAGGCACTGGTTACGTAGACTGACCCCTCCGGGGATCAGCCACACGCAGCTGCCAAGCTCAGCGTTAATTGCGGCCTCGCTGGAAAATCCACCTTGTGCTACATTGTCTCCCAGATGTTGGTACTGCTGGATGGCCCCGTGGCAAGGGGAAGGAAAGCAAGCCTGACCGGGCTATTTTTTAAAAGATCTGATATAGGAATCACAAGGCAAAACTGTTGGCCTGCTCTGTGGGTGAGGTCAGACCACAGGGTCCCCTGGGGAACCCACAGTTCTACTCCAGATATTACCCACTTGCTGCTAAGGGATTAGGAATGGCACAGCTGAACATGTGCAACTACACAGCCATTGGATTTAAACTTACCATTAAGGAAATATGGCACAGCAGTGTTCTCATTGCCATCTGGACCGTGGGCGCTGGCTGGTGTGCCTCCCTACCCTGTGGCAAATGTCAGCTCAAATCTCACTGAAAGGGCTTCGCCCAAGTTGTCTTTGTCTTTGTCAGGAGCAAAGAGCAGAGCTCTGTAATCATCAGTTACAGTCTGCCCTGAGGGTCTTCGGTCATGAATAGGCACCTGCAGCTCACAGAAAAGCAGGATTAGAGGGACCACAAGTGACTGTGAGTGCCTGTGCCTGTGCAGAGGGACCACAAGTGACTGCGAGTGCCTGTGCCTGTGCAGAGGGACAATCGGGTACCCCAGGTCTTGTCTGACAGGCGGTTGTCCAGCCTTTCCTTAAAAACTGCCAGTCACAAAGACCCTCTGGTCTCCCAGGGTACCTTCATCCAGAGCTTATATTTCATTATCATTAGAAACATGGCCAAAGATAAACCTGTTTCTCTCAAAATCAATCTGATCGTTTCTAGCCCTGTCATGCTGTTGGCTTACGTGCAGCGATCTTCTGCAGTCCTCAAGCTTTTTCTGCAGTGCTTCTGCCTGGCCCCATTTTGTTCTCGTGTTTTCCAATTCTCCTGAGCGTTGTAGTTCGCTCTGGCCTTGGTTGAAATGCATCCTGAAGATTTTGGACAGCCTCTCTCCTTTATCAAAACTGCAGTTTCATCCAGTACTCCAAGGCTGAAATCTCTCCAGTTTAGCATCTTCCAGAAATCCTGTAAGTATACTCTCTATTCCTCATTCAGATCGTGAAACAGTTTAATGGCATCGAGCTCAGGATGGAGCCATGTGGAATCATTTTTGCATTGCCTGCCCCTTTGACAGTGAGCTAGTCTTTCCAAACATCGGGTTGTGCCGGCTGCATTCAGGTCACGTTTGCCTGTTGTTTTGCTGAGAGCATCACGTGGGCCAAAGCAGAGCATCAGCCCCTCCACCCTCTGGGCTGGGGTGGGCTGGACAGGGCTCTCCGATGGTGGCCAGGCCTCCTGGGGCTGGCACGGCTTTCAGGCTCCTCCTTTGAACACAGCTGGTCCAGGCATCCAGAGGCATCTTTGAGCAGCAGCTACTGTCTCTGTGGAAAATCCCACCTCCTCTTCTACATCGGTTTAGTGCTAACAGTAATGAGAAAGGCTGCTAAAAGTGTCTGTAGTGGGAATTGAGCCATTCCCACTACTGTCCTCATCCCTGTGAGATGAGACTCTTTGCAGAGGCTTCCTGCAGCAGTTCTTCATTGGCAGGGCCTTCAACCCAAAAGGGGAAAGAATCAGATGCCCATCTTTGAACCCAAGTGTCACTCCTGTGCTAATTCACACTCACAGGGCAGGATTGAGGCACTTTGCAAATGTCAGCGTTGGGTGTGTGAGTCTCCCCCATGTCTGCTGGCCCCAGAGGCTCGTTGTGAGTGTGATTCCTCCCAGCTATCATCTCAGCTATGGTGGCCTCAGCAGACACAGCACCTTTTGCACAGGGTGGCAGAGCTGTGACTTAATCGTGGTCCGTTTAGTCACAGGGGAGCCTGTGTCAGCGATGGGAGAAGTGGGATCCTGGCTGGCCGAGATGAGCTGATCTGGTCGCCATGCTCCCTGCTGCCACCCACACAGTGCAGCTCCCTCCCTCACATGGGCTGCTCTCTGGGAGTGCTGTCCTTCTCTGTGCTGAGCAATGCCAGGAACCTAATGATAGCCCACTGTGCTGGCCACTGCAGGCAGACGTGGGAAAGTCTTACTGCCTCACCAAGAGGTTTTCCTGGCCCTGGCCACCATCCCATCCCACCTCACCCACTTATGGCTTTGTAGCACATTTTCTCACATAGCCAGGGTCCTGTTGAGCTGTCATCTTTGCAACATGAGAGATAAGGGGCTGCATTTTCAGCTTGCTGTGTCACAGGGAGCCAATCTGTTCCTGTCTGGTCTCTCCAGCCCAAAGGCCAGGCTCTTCTCCCCACCACCCCAGCTTTCCCTTGTGCCCCCAGCTGCCCCGTACAGCCCCTGTCCTGAGCAGACCAGCCCTCTCCACCGTCCGGTCCTGCGCCTGTTGGGTGAGAACCAAGAGCACATCCAAAGGATGAGAGAAGGGGTGACCTGGAGGGATGGCCTCAAAAAGGGTCCCAACTGGGTACATAGCACTCAAGGCTATGGTAGGACTTTATCAGCAGCACTGCTGCCGGGAGGGACGAGGCGCTTGTTGGGGTATTTGGGTGCTCCTGGCCGTGGTCTCTCAATGGCACACGGGGAGCTTTTTCCATTTCATTTCTGCAGGTGGGAGCTTTGATTTCCCTTGCAGGCTCTCAGCCCCCTTAGCAAGGGTTTGCTCCTGCTTTTCATTACTATACCAGACATACTCGATCTAATGGCTTCTACAGGTGGCGTGGGGTACAAGAAGGTCTGGCCACAGTTGTCAGCTGTCATCCAGAGTCAGAGTTAATCCAGGAAAACAGTAAAAATTAGTAATGTATAGCGCATTCCTCCAATCCATACGCTTTCCATTAGGTGATCTTCCATCCTCCTTAGCACAGAAAGAAAAGCCTGCTGATGGCAGTCAGACTCTGGAAGGCAAGGATTGGTCGTGCCTGGAAATCCGATCTCAGCTCTCGCATTCCTGGACATGCTGTCTATGCAGGGAATACTCTCCCACCTTTAAATCCAGGCAGCAGATGCTGGCCATGTGCACAGCCTCCGCCTGCAAGACCAGGAGCTTCTGTGGCAGCAGACATGCCCAGCCTGGGGCCATGCCGAGGTGATGCAGCCCAGCATGTCCTTGCACTGGGGTCCCATGTGCGGGCCTGCCTCTCCCCGTGTCTGGGGGGGTCTCTCAAGGGTAATCGCCTTGTCCCACGTCACACCAAAACGTCATGCAAGTACAACAGCCAGGGCAGCACGGTGAGGAGGTGCGGTTAATTCTTTTGAGAGATAGCATTTTGACGTTTTTTATTAATAGTCTGGAGAAGAAATTCCTCTAGATCCTCAATGTCAAGAGGGTTACAGTATTCTTAAACCAATAAAAAGAAAGTGAGACGTTCAGCTTTCTTAAATAAGCTTTATCTTCAATCACCCCTATGCTTTAGTGGCTCAAGAGCAACAGTTCAGTAATAAATATTGTACAAGGCAAACTCCATTGGTAATTATGTGCGGATGAGGAAGTGGAAAAGACAAGACATTAATTTCTAAGTGTGACTGCACATGCTAAGCCTGGCCTGGGCCCTTTGAGGTGTCACGAGCAGGCTGGGGCTGCGCTGTGTGAGATGGAGCTCCATGTGTTGGAGCTGCAAAAAGGAAGGGGTCTCCCCCCTCCAGCTCCTGCTCCAGAAAAAAAAGTTCCAGAAAGCTCTGCTTTTGGTCCCATTAGGTCACTAGCTTGAAGGGCTAAGTCTGATTTGTTTGGGGGTTTTTTTGTTACTTTTACAGAAAATGTGATCAATGGGCAGGACTACGAGGTGATGATGCAGATAGATTGTGAAGTGATGGACACCAGGATCATCCACATCAAAAGTTCATCTGTCCCTCCATACCTCCGAGAGCAGCGCAGAAATCACACCAACACCTTCTACAGCGCATCTCCCTCCGTCCCCGAGACACCCCACGCCCTGAGGAGGGCTATTGTCAAATCCCTGCAGTAGCTCCTGTGGCACGGCCTGTGCAACCAGCATGCAGCAGGTCCTGCTGCCACACTGAGCCCCATTGCTGGCAGGTCCCCAGGGCTCCTGGCACATCGGCACAGTAAGGGCAGACCCCGATTAGCCCGCTCCTGTGCCTGACCCTACCCAACGTCTGCATCCTGACCGGGGTTTTTACAGCTCAGCTGTCCCCTTGCCGGGGACAGGCCTGGTGGGACGCACACAGCATGCCATGCCTGGTGCCAGGGGTGTGGGTGATGCACATTGCTGCACTGCTGGTGTCGGCACATCAATGCCTGGGGCTAGCACTGGAGGGACATGGACCATCCTTGCTACTTACGCACTGTCCAAAATTGTGGGGTTGGTTTGTTGGTTTTTTTTTGTTTGTCCCATTAAACTGCCTCCTGAGGTGGGGTGCTGAGTGCTGGAGTCCTGCCTAGAGACACTGTGCTCGAGATCAGGCTTCTCTGCCGGCAGTGGGCTCGGGGCAGCAGGAGGAAGCAGTGTTTGTCTCCGAGCTGTGGGTGCAGGGAGAGCCACAGCCTTGCACCCCACCCCGGCCCTGCGCCCCAGCAGCAGGAGCATCCCTTCTCTGCCAGAGAGGCTGTGCAGGGCCTGGCCAGGCAGCCCTGCTCCTCATCACCCCTGTGCACACCACACACCTGCCCCAAATTCCTTCCCCGTGTGCCCTCCCTTGCCAGGAGGCGGTGGGCGGCTGCTCAGGGTTGCAGTGGTACCATGGGGCAGCCCAGCCTCAGCCCTCCAGCTGGGGGGGTGGCAACCCGCACTTACTGCCAAAGCACCACGAGCAGAACAGTCCTCACTGCCGGGAAGCTTGTCCCCTGCCCCGTGAGGGGCACGAACCCCTCACCTGTGTGCGCTCGCCCGCAGACTGCTGCTGTCATCCCCAGCCCATGCAGCTGCGTGGGAAAAGGCTGGCACGTGGCCCAAGGGTGGTGATTTAATGCGTTTCTAAAGATTGTACTGCTGTTGGGTTGGGTTTTTCCCCCCTCTTCCCCACCTCCCTGTTTTTTGTTTGGATTTTTTTTTTATTTTGTGTGCGATATTTAATGCGTTTCACAGCAGACAGCCTATGGAGCTGGCACTGGCACTTCTGGGGCAGAAGAGCTGCTTCGGTTCCGTGGGACACAGCCACAGCACCTTCCTCCCGAAACAGACACACACACACTTAAACCCACACACCCCTTCTCTGCCTTGTCAGCACTGACAGATGCCCGTCAAGCGTCAGGGGAGCGTGCCGTTTGCCCCTGAGCACTGAGCTACTAGACATGGCTCTTGCTGCAATCGACTGCTGCCGTTACAGAGCCCGCTGCAGAGCTCTGGTGACTGGTCTCGGGTTTGTCAGCCAAGCCCTGGGCCGGAGCGGGCCTGAGGGGCTCCGGTGCGGTGCGCTGCGGTGCTCAGCTGGGATGAGCCGCCAGCAGAGCATTGGCCTTTCCTAATGACTTCAGCATGTTACATTATTATTTTTTTCCCCCCTTTGCCGTTAGCAGAGAAGATGATGGCTTCAATTTGCCAGCCTACTGCCTTTCCTTCATTGTCTGAACCGCTCGGTGACTGACTGACGTGTTTTTTATTATTATTATTTGTGTGTGTGCGCGCATCTGTTAGGAAATAAAAAGTTGATCCTGCAGCAAGACAAACAGCTCGGGGAAGGTGAGGAGGAGGGTGAGGAGCAATACACCCCTGTAAAGTATGTGCCTTGCAACACTATGGAAAAGTTTTGCCCTTTGCCACGTAGTCAGCGCAAGCTGCGCAAGGCCCCCCGTCCCCTCGGCGCTTGCACTGCTGGGAAGCGGCTGGGCTCGGCGAGGGGTTTGGCTGCGCTCCTTGCACCAGTTCTGTTTTCCTGGCCCCGGCCCCACCTGACTGTGGGCCAGCTCACACAATAGTCAAAAAATAAAAACGCTGGCAGTGCCCCAGCCAGAGGCACGCAGCTCCCCCGCAGCCCCGGGCAGGGGCAGCCAGCCGCTCTGGGGGCGCCATTGGCTGCCAGGGAGCCGTGGAAGGGACCCGGGCGGTGGTGGCTGGGCTTGGCACAGCCCGGCACCTTGGAACGGGCTGCTGGGGGACTCGGGGACTGTCCTCAGCCAGCACCCGTGGGCTCCAGTGGCGGAGAGCATCTCTTGTCCCGTGTAGTTCTTCTGTTCTCTGTGTCCCTAGCACTGAAGGCAATAAAATGGTTCTTTTATTTATTATTATTATTGTTGTTAATACTGTTTTACTTAAGCAAAAGAAGGCCAGTGCAGCCTCTGCCGGCTCTTGGGCTGTGGGGTGGCTCTGCTTGGCAATGCCCAAGCTACATGCACCGGGGGGATGGGGGACAGGCAGGGAGCGTGTCTCACCACAGCCCCTCGTGACCTGAAGGCAATTGCAGTTGTGACGGAGCCAAACTCTTCTCCGGGCTGGACGCTGCCACACCACCAGGCCATGGTTCCAGGCCCAAGCAGCCCAGAGCCACCTCAGAGGTCCCCTCCAGCCACTGGGCCTTGCTGCCACTTGGTTTATAAACTGGCACTCCCCCAACCAACCAAAAAACCCCTCGTGCATATCCTTGCACCCAGAGGGTGAACCAGACCCAAAGAAAGCCCCGAACGGCTGCAAAGGTACTTGATCTTTTTATTATTAACAGCAGGTAAATACAAGATGCTGCCGGGCTGGAAGGGCCAGGGCCATGCCTCTATGACAGGCTCCCAGTGGCCAACAGCCGGGAAAGGGCGAGCACGGCCGTGAGAGGGGACAAGGGCTGAGACCCTGCGGGAGACGGAGTGGCAGCGGGATCGGGAGCAAGGGCTCCCCCAGCTCCGCAGCTCCCTGCCCAGGCAGCCCCGCACCTGGCACAACAGAGCCTTCACCTGGCAAATGCCAAAGGGGACTATTTCGGGTTACAAAATGAACAAACAAAAGCCATCTACACGTATTTACAGTGTCCTCCTCCCGCTGCTGGCTCGCTCCGGACGCGAGTTGGGGCTCAGGGTGCTTCCAGCCCCCCAGAGCAGGTTGCAAAGGGCAGAGCCCCAGCCGGAGGGGACAGTCCTCAGCGTAAGCGCCAGCACCAGGGGCTGCCGGAGCTGCGCTCGCAACCCCATTGTACAGCAGGGTCTCCAAAGGGCCTGCTGGCCGTCAGCTGGGAAGATGGTCCTGAGAGGTGGGACATTGCCACGGGACACGCGCCCCCCTCCACCAGGACAGACTGACATCAGTGTCCCGCTGGCACCCAGTGCCTGCAGCAGAAAGGCCAGCTTTGCGCTGGTTCCGGGTCTCTTGCTGATCAATATTAGCTAAAAACCTCATCAGGAGGATCATGTCTGGGCCACCTCCTCCTCTCTGGTCAGGAGTGCTGGGTCCTGTCCTCCCAAAAGAGGGACCCTGCCCACGGGAAGGGAAAACAGGAGCAAGGTTACAGCAAAGACGAAGGGGGTGGTTCTGGCCTGGGGACTGATCTACAATCCACCATTAAAAAAAAACAAAACAAAACAAAACAAAAAAAAAACCAGCTTGAAACAAAACCCATCATTTACTCTTTGATTTGTACAAAATAATAATAACAAAAATAATAATAAAAAGGTGCTGGTGGCCCCTGGCTCGCAGTGCCCCACTGTGGCAGGGGGTCTCAGTAGGCAAAGATGACGTGGTAGGTGACTTGGTGCCCATTGTCCCAGGCATAGAGCAGGCGGTCCTTGGGGTTATAGTCTATCTGCGTGGTGTAGGCGTACTCGTTCTCAAAGAGCAGCCGGGGGATGATCTGCGTGTTGGTGTGCGTGTCAAAGGCGTAGGAGATGTTGGCGTTCCTCTTGTTGTAGCTGTCAACCGCATACAGGACCCCGCAGATGACAAAGCAGTTCCCGTAGAAGTTCTTCCGCAGGCCCGTCCGCCACGTGGTCTCCTTCTGCGTGCTGAGGTCAGCTGCGTTCAGCTTGCTTAGCACTATCACCTCCTGGTTGAAGCCCTCGTAGCTGATGGCCGGGTAGATGACCCACAGGCCGTTCTCATCCACGGCAAAGTCCACGTCCGAGTGGCCCCGCCACCTCCACGGGGTGGACTCCTCGTAGGCCACGTCATGCAGCATGGCCCAGGCGGCCACATACCGCTGCTTCAGGTCGTATTTGATGATGTTGCGCGTGAAGGCCCGGTTGTAGTAGAAGGAACCGTTGTAGACAACGTGCCCCGTCCCGATCCAGCTGTATGGCAGCTTGTAGGAGTTGCTCCAGCGCCCTGCAGGGCAGAGATACCTTGGTGAGACCCCCCCTTTCTTTGGGGTAGGTGGCTGCCAGCACCCTCTGCCCCCAGCTCTGCGTACACTCCCTCCCCAGCCACCAGCCGCAGCCTGGCGTGGTGACAAGCAAGTCCAGAGCCACCAAGGACAGCCTGACCTGCCCCATGCTCTGAACCCCACACTCTGGGTACCAGTGCCCAAGAGGGGAGGGTCCCTGGGCAGAGCATCCCGCCACAGCGCAGCATCCCATGGAACGGGGATGCTACTTGGACCAGCTGAATGGCGGCCAGCGCAGCATCGAGGATGGTGCAAGCCCACCTTGCTTGAAGTTGTCGAGGTTCCTGAACTCCACAAGCGTGTTCCCATAGTAGTAGTTAGTGACGTAGATCCGCTCCTCCCGCGCCAGAGGGTCCTTCATCCAGGCCCCCTCATTGCGCCCGTAGGTGTTCTGGGTGGTGGGTCCCGAAATAGTGGACAGCGTGTCCTTGCAGCGCCCTGCGCAGGCAGAGAGAGACTTGCGAGGCCCAAGGCAGGGTGGCCATGCCCTCCCCACGCCTGCTGGGGGTCTGCAGGCATCTTCCCCCTTCCATCTCCCTGCCCACCCAGCAGGTACCCCCGTTGCCTCGGCCTGGGCTCAGCCTCACAAAGCCCAGCAGCACCAGGCTGATCCTGCAAAGAGCTCCCCATGGCACTAGCGCTGTCCCCACCCTGACTGAGACACGTCCCAGATCCATCTCTGAGGAGGTGTCTTCCTGCCCTGTCCAGCCCCTCAAACTGGAAGGGGACTACAGTAGGTTCCAGAGTTAACAAGCAAGTAAAATCTGGTGCCCCAGTAAAGCACTTGCCCAGCCATCATCTCCATGACAACTCCCACCTGTGGCCAAATCCAGGTGTGCTGCACTTAGCAGGACACACTGTGGGCATGAGCCAGCCCCCATGCGCACAGCTGGATCGGTGCAGGACATGAAACACTCACCAATGATGTTCCTGATGTCCTCCTCCTCCAGGGCCTGCTTCGGTGTGGCAGGGATGGTGGGGCTGACCGGTGTTGCAGGGGTCCTCTCCTGTTCCCAAGCTCCTGGGCTGCTCTCCAGGGCAGGGCTCGTCTCCATGTCATTCAAGGTCCCAGCAGTGGTGGCCACGGCAGGGCTGAGGACGGGGCTAGTGGCTGCGGGCAGGCTCTCTGTGGCTGTGGCCACCACTGTGCTGGCCAAGGCCAGTAGCTGAGGGGTCTCCTCCTCCGCCAGCCCTGCCGGGGCAGTTGTGGTCTCTGGGGTGAGGGTCAGTTGGCTCACAGTGGTGGGGTCTGATGTGGGCCCCATGGCCGTGGCAGAGGACAGGGGCACTGTGGCTGTCGCAGCACTGTCGGTGAGTGGTGGGGTGGTGGGGTTGCTGCCGGGGGTGGGCGGCCATCCCACCGGGGAGGGCTTCCTCACGCCCTCACCTGCCCGGCTGCTGGGCCTCAAGAGCTGGTCCTCAATCAGCAAGTCCACCGTGTTGTCCCCACTGAACAGCTCGTCTGCTGCCAAACACAGGCATGGGCATCAGTCCCACAGTGAGCAGGAGTAGGTCCCCTGTGGCCCCTCTCCACCTGCCCCACCGCTGTGGCTCCTTCAACCACTTATCCAGGCTTTCTTGTACTAAGTCCATGTGATTTGCCTCTTAATTTCCAGCCGAAGAAGGGCTGGACGATGGGCAGGGTCTGATGGTGCCCACATTAGGAGGTCAGTGAGACCCCATCACATCCTTGTCCACCACCTCAGGCTCAGCAGAGCAGGAAGTGACCACCCATGCCCTTTGCTCCTCCTCATCTCAGGGATCTCACAAACCCACACACGGCCGTGCTGGCTGACCTCGCCACTCAGCCGGCTCTGCACAGAAAGGGCACTTGCCTTGTTTGCCTGTGCTGCTGGGCCCTGGTGGCTTGGCCCCCGGCTCTCACCATGGCCATAGCCACGAGGAGCACTTGCTGACCCTCAAGGCAGCCAGACACGGCTCTGAGCTGCCTCCCTGCCACCCCAGCCACTGCACAAACCTCCCGGGATACCATGGGGTAGGTAGATCTGCAGGGCTAACATAAGTAATAGACTTGCGTTTACTTTCAGGAAAGGTGTTGATGCTGGGTGTTTTAAGCCATAGCAGTGAGCCATTTCCTTAGCTACGAGGGATTTTCCATGGAATAACAACACTGCACTGCTCCCCCGTGCAGGGCTCAAAGGCTGCACAGTGGTGAGGAACCAACTGTCCCACCTCCTCCTGCCCCCAAGCCCTCCTCTCTATGGTGGCCCCCTGCACTTTGCCCACACGTTCCCAAGGGACAAGGCAGGACTCGGGGACAGATGCTGGCTTTGCTATGGGACACAGAACAGCCATCCCGCTGGACGCAGCTACAAACCCAACTCACGTTGCTCCTCGATGTCATTCTCCGACTCAGTGGACTGGGCTTTGTAGTAGGTGACCCCTCGGACAATGGTGGGCTTAGAAGGAGGCCAGCTCCTTACGCGCAGCTTCCTCTGCAAGAGCTGCTCGGGCTTCTCGTCCTCTGGAGAGAGGTGCAGCTCTGGGAGGGACTCGACAGAGTTGATCTGCTGGGAGATGGTTTCATCTTTCAGGAATCTTTCTTCATATTTGCCCTGGAAGAGATGCAGGAGGTTGTTATGGCACGGGCCGGAATGGCTGTGTTTCGGGGGACAGGACAGGTCAGGCTGGCCAGCCGAGCGCTGGGTAGGATGCTCTGTCCTCCCTCCTTCCTCAGGATCAACCTCAGTCCCTTCTGCCGTGGGAAAACCCCCAGGAGACAGCGGGGGCAGCAGCCCAGCATTGCCTCCACCTGACCTCGGTGCCACCCAGCAAACCTTGGACTCGGCGCTCAGTAAGGCACGGGCAGTGGGACGCGAGGCATGCAGGCAGAGCGAGGGGACCCCAGGGCGGCGTTAGCAGGGTACACTCCTCACTGCAGCCACTCGCACGTCCACTAGCCGGACGCCCCCTCGCACGCCAGGGACGGTGTGCAGCTGATCCATAGAGAGCGTGCAACACGCACCGAGCTTTGGTAGAGCAGAGAGGCTGGAGGCACCTCCCCAGCGGGGCCAGGAACCCCCTGGAGCAGGGACCATGAACTGCCCCCTCCCAGGGCAGGAACAAGAAACCCCCTCCGGGCAAGGACCAGGACCTTCCCCCCAGGCAGGGACCAGGAACCCCGGGCAGAGGCAGCCACCAGCTGCCGCAGCTCATGCCTGAAGGATTTCATCTCATTAAAGGAAATCGGAAAGACAGCCTGAAGGTTGAAGCGGTGCCCATTTGGCTGAGAAGACAAGCCCAGGGTTCCTCCGCCGCCCTACTGCAATTAGCGGCAAGGAAAGGGGAACATTGGGAAATGAGGTCACTCAGGGTAATAAAAACCCTGCATTTTTATTAAAAGCCCACGCTCTCCTGCCTGGCTGGGGCTGGCTCCTCTCCAGCGGGCAGCAGAGCCCCTGCTCAGGTTATGGCCCGGGGAGCAGGGGGAGAGGGGCTGGGAGCGCTGCTGCACACCCTCTGACACAGGACACGGGTCCCCCCCCCCAAGCGGAATAACTGACACATCGTGGTCAGTGCCATTTTCCCACCCGCTGACCCCCAGCGCACACATGGGAGCCCGCCCTTCTCCTTGTGGGGACTTGGGGAGTCCACTCCTATGTGGGACCCGCAACACCTGCTCTCAGCTGCCAGGGTCGGGGTAGGGGGGGGCGCAACTTCCAGGCTGTCCTCACCCCCAAGAGCTGAGCACTCCTGTTTGGAGCTGGAAATGATGCAGCAGCCATTCCTCCCTCCCTGGACACCTCCTTTGCCCCTGCAGAGGGGACCCTGGGGTGAAGGCAGGATGCTCCAGAAGCCGCCCGGTATAGACCAGAGCAGCGTGAGGCCACCCTACACTGCGCCACCAGAGCAGCAAGGGTGTCCTGGGCAGGTGTCCCCTCTCACCCCTCTCTGGGGCCGCACGGGAACCGCTGCCCCCGGCAGAGGATGTCCCTGTGCTGGACAGACCCTGCAGGGACTCCCATGGTCTGGGGCTGGGTACCGGAGCTGGCGGGATGCCCAACTCTCTGCCCGGAGCCAGCCAGGCGCAGGGATAATTCCCTGGGAGGGAGGGCGACAGGCTGTCCCTCCACCGAGCCCCCAAACCCTGCTAATCAAAGGCTCCGAGTTTCCCAGCACTTCTTAGCCGGCCCCACAATGACATCATTCTTTCCGAGCAGCGTGGCCGCTGCTGACCTCGAAAACCAACAACCCCGTGGGAAGGGGGGAGGCCTGGGGAGCAGCCTGCTCCCGTTCCCTCCTACATCCCGGCGGCAGCTGGGCTGTGCCGAGAGAAGCAGGCTGGAGCTGGTGGCACGGAAACGGGGGTCGGCCAAGCCAAGAAGAAAATAACCCCGGGCCAGCGGCCTGCCGTGGTGGGGGGAAATCCAGGAGACACCCTCTGGGCTGGCTTGCACAGTGACTTCAAGCTGTGCAGCCCTCTGGGGCGGTCATACCTCTGCATGCGTATAGGCAGCCTCTGCGTCCCGCTGCAGCGAGCTCTCTATGTCGGCAAGGCTGTTGGTGATGAGGCTGGAGCAGTTCTCCCTGCCCTTGCGGTGGGGATCCTGCAGACCCTCCTCCACGTTGGCTCCTGCCCGGTGGCTTCCCTGCGTGAAGTTCCTGGACATGCCCTAGAAAAGCAAGAGAAGAGACTTTACCCAACATAAAAACAAGGGATGCTCCACGGTCTGCGAACCACAGCCCAGGAGGCAGCGAGCTCTGTGCTGCCATCCCGGGCTCACAGCTGGGCTTCTCTGTAGAGCTGCACACTTCAGCTGCCTAAGAAGGCACTGCCCTGGCCCCAGTGGCATCCAGAAACTCCATCCCTGGTGTGCATACGCCAGATCTACTCTTTGCCATGGGGCCCCAGGGAGCAGGAGAGTGGCCTTGAGGCTCTTCAACAGCCATCTGCAGCCATGCTTGCTGGCTCATAGAAGCAAAAGACAAGCTACAACATCCCAAGTCCCAACATCATGTCCTTTCCCTCTGGCAGCAAAGTTCATCTCCCATTTATTAATCCCGCTTTCCTAGCAGGGTCACAACCTGGCCGGCTGCCACCTGCCTAACCCCCAAGGCAAGTACTCAAGGTCAGCATCCCACTTGTCCGGTTTCTGTTGTCCTGGTCCTGCCCCACTGCCTGAGTCCCTGCACTCAGGGACTGCTTCTCCCCACCATCCTCTGCTCCCACAGAAGAGGGAGAGAATTTCGGGAGAGGAAGAGAGCCAGTGACCCTCAGAGAGCTGTCCCGGACTGGGAGGGAGCTGGGGTGAGCTGCAGCTCATCGGGCAGCCCAGGGCAGGAAAACCCCTTTGGCCTTCTTAGTTCCCCAACCACAGGTACATCTTGTCACCAAGGGGTTGTTTCAGTCTCTGCTCATCACTCTTTGGTCTTTTACATCTTAAATGGCAACTACTTTGAATTAGGTGGCACATCAATCAAAGAGTTTTTACACAGAGACTGGGGGTGGCTCCCCCTGATCCTTCACTTTCAATCTGTCCTGCCATTATTTTCTCCTAAAGCCCACCATGACCTCCATCTGCGACCTCAAAATTGCCAGCTGATGTGACAGCTGCAAACTGAAGACAAAGCAGAGAAGCTGCCTCACTAGAGAAAGCGCTAGCTCTAAGGACCAAGTATTTGGGGGTTAATTCCCTCGACTGACACCATTTGTGTGAAATGCCTTGTTATATTGGAAGTACTCGCAATACCTTCTCATCTCTGCAAAAATACCATCCTGAGTTCAGTTAACCACCAGCCCCCTCCCTGAGTATCTGAACTCCCGGTTTTCACCCAGGAATTGTGAGACACAGCTTTATCATGCTATTTTAAGGCTGAGTCAAATAACACGGGGACTTTTCAGCGAGCATTTTGCTGTGGTAAGAAAAGGAATAGGGGGCCTCATGATGCTCTCCTAAGAGCAGGACAGGAGCAGAAGCAGCTTCGACACACTCCTCCTTTTGGGATGATGGCTGATTCCGACAGCCTTGTGCTCTTATCACTTATTCTGTGTAATGTTTGGCTTACGACTTGCTTAGGAATAAAATCTGCCTCCCCTTTAGTGGGGAGGCACCACCAAAGCCCAGCCTGTGAAGCTGCTTGAGGCTGCTCAGCTTCTTCACCAGGAAGCAGCTGCCAAAAGCACACCCGCCTGGGAGGCCGATGCTTTGAAGCGATGCCAGGCTCTTGTTCAGCATCTCAGCTGTCCGTTGTATCAGATCCCATGGCTGATGCAGGGTGTGATCCTCCTCCTCTCAACAGGAATTTATGTGCTAAGCCAGCCGCTGGAAATGTTTCACACCTGCTGCCTGCACCAGCAGCACTGGGGAATCTCCATCTAACCCAGAACCTCTCCTGTCCTCCTCCATCCCATCCAAGTGCTCGCAGGCAGCTTCAGCTGCTTGTTACGTGATCCTATAGCCCTGCTTCTGGGAAATTAAAGACCCAAATCTGTGAATTCCCTCCTCCTACACCTTCACTGCTCCATCTCTGGCCAAATTACTCCAGCCAGACCAGACTACTTCTGCCCATCTGCCTCACTGCGATGGGCTGTGAGCAGAGCAGCCACACCGCAAGGTCACCCCAGCATGCCCAGACAGAAAAGTCCCACCAGCACTGCTCACACTGAACCTCCTGTGCAGGAACAGGCTGGTAGACAGGGCCACGTTGGTACCAAAGAAGAGCGCACATGAAGTAATCCCTCGGGTCATCTGTCAATACCCAAACTCCTAATGCTTACCTTACCTTAGCTTCCGACTTGACCATCTGCAACGTCTTTGAGGAACCTGCACTCCCCACCCACTGACCTGATGGGCTGTGTCACTCTGGCCTGATCCGTTTAAAGGTGACAATGTCCAACAGCACCATTTTCCGCATCTGGAGTACTGTGTCCAGTTCTGGGCTTCCCGGTTCAAGAAGGACAGGGAACTGCTGGAGAGGGTACAGCAAAGGGCTACCAAGATGATTAGGGGACTGGAGCACCTCTCTTATGAAGAGAGGCTGAGGGATTTGGGTCTTTTTAGTCTGGAAAAAAGACGATTGAGGGGGGATCTTATCAACCCTTATAAATACTGAAAGGGTGGGTGTCAGGAGGATGGGGCCAGGCTCTTTTCAGTGGTACCCGGCGACAGGACAAGGGGTAACGGGCACAAACTTGAGCATAGGAAGTTCCACCTAAACATGAGGAGGAACTTCTTTCCTTTGAGGGTGGCAGAGCCCTGGCAAAGGCTGCCCAGAGAGGTGGTGGAGTCTCCGTCTCTGGAGGCGTTCAAAACCCGCCTGGACGCGTTCCTGTGCCACCTGCTCTGGGTGACCCTGCTCTGGCAGGGGGGTTGGACTAGATGATCTCCAGAGGTCCCTTCCAACCCCTGTCATTCTGTGATTTTCAGTCAACTAGTTTCAGGGTGAGACAAATTCATGGGCTACAGATCCATAAATGATACCAAAAAAAGGTTGTCTCCTCTGTCACCCCTAATCTAGCTAATGGTGGATGTTAAATAGCAACAAACCATTGATCTGTCCTGATGGGGCCTTTTGTGTTCACCGCAGCATCCTCTGCCCATGGGACAGGGCTCACCCCCACCACGAGCCCCACGGCTACCAGTGCTGTGGCAGCAAAGCTCCCCAATGGGGATGCGTGGCATGGGGCTGGTGGCACAGCTCCCAATTCCCTTGCTCCTCTCCCCTAATTAGCAAAGACTCAGCAGCAAACCCAAGTAACAACTGGAGAAATCGCTAAACCACAGGAATAGGGTGGGATTGCAAACAAAAACATTGGTTCTTTGTTATTTTTAGACCTCAAAACCCCTTTTCCCCCTTCTGGATCAATCACCAGGCTTGGAAGCCCAGAGCCCCCCAGGAAAGCGTGCTCCTCTCAGCTGCCTCCTTCCTGACCCCGGGATGGAGCATGCCGTGCCTCTCGAAACACTTCGCAAGTGGAATTTTGGCTTTATAAATCATCGCCTCTCGGCCCCTGGCTGCAGACAAACGGGACTGCTCCACTCCGACAAGAATGTGGAATTACTGTCCCAGATACAGACCACGGGAGAAAACTCCAGTATTTAATCTGGCAACCTGTTGCTACATAGCTGAGCGCCGCTCAACAAACTGCAAACCCCACGTTGTACTAGCCAAAGAAATATTAAACTGTATGGAAGTAAAAATGATTTCACTGGAAGTCTGCTCTAAAAAAAAAAAAGGAAGGTACTTTATCTATCTTTTTAGCAGCACTAGGGGTTCAGTTCTTTTTAAATGCAGGCCAAGATGTAACTTGGTCCTTAAGGAATTTGACCTCCTTGACTACCAGCTGTCCCAGCGAGTGTGTCCCGGCACCAGCCCTGAATCGCTCACCCCGACATCAAACAGCACAAACGCACCTGGTTGAGGGCAACTATCACGCCAGCACAGACATGAAATTGAGAAGAGGAAAAACTTAACAGCGGGCCCTTTGGACCCCGAGGAGATGCTGGTCCTGGTGAGGCCACAGCTGGGATGTCACACCTAGTTTGGGCCACAAGGGACGGGGGGAACTGGAGAGGGTCAGGGGAGGCTGATGGGGTGGTGACGCCCTGGGCACTGCCTGCAAGGAGCAGTGGAGATCTAGCTTGGAGAGTCTAGTCGGGTCTAGTTTGGTTTAGTTAAGTTTCAGCCAAACAGTTAATGAACATTTCTTCCAAAAGGAACAAGGCTCTGAATGCACCAGAGGTACTAAGTACATGACTTGAGGCAAGGCCCACTGAAAGCAACAACCTCAAAGGAGAACAGGACTCATCTTACCTCCTCGAGCTTTTCCACCCGACCCACCAGCTTGGTTGTGACCGAGTGCAGCTTCAGAAGGTCCAAGCCGTAAAAGGCACTTTCCAGCATCTCAACAATGGAGGACAGCTGCAAGGCACAGGGAGCGCACTGTCAGTCAGAGGCCCTTGCTATGAAGTACTCTGTGTGCTTTCTACAGCCGAGAAGTCAAGCGCAATACGCGCATCTGAGCACAAGAACTTTATTAAAACAGGTTTTTCTTTACATAGCCCTGCCACATTGCTGCTGCAGTCAGGAGCAGAGCAGGCAGAGTTTCAGGAGCATGTTTTGGGTGCTGGGGATTAGTGAGCAGAGCAAGGAGGAGCACTGCCAGCTCTAGGCAGGCTCTCTCACAAGCCCAAAGGCTTAGCTACACTACCAGTGACGTGACTGGCAACAAAAGAGGCAACAAGCATAAAAGTGACTTTGACATCAGACTCTGAGCTCGTGCCATCCCGTGCTTTTTTTCCTGGAACAAGAAGAAACTTGTTAAAAACTTTTAAAACGTTCACAAATGCATGAGAGAAGCAATTTCAATGCAGTGCCAGCCTGGCAACAGTTTGCTTCCCTGGAGGACAACTTTATCAGAGGGATGCTGCCTCTTCTTCTGAAATGGGTGATTGAAATCACCCGTTTCAGAGATGCCCTGTGTTGAATTCACCTCCTTCCTGCAGCAGGAAGGGTTGTGTCCCCGCGTCCTGCCCAGCAGCAGCCCCTGCTCACTGATGCTGGGGGCCCAGACAGCAACACCCTCCTTCTGCATTTCATACGGTTCCTGGTGCTCACTCCACAGAGGACAACACTTAACCAGGCACGAGCTGGTGGTGAGAACTCCCAGGCCATCCTGTGCCTCTGCTCCCTCCTGTCACATGTGTCCCCACACATACACCACAGTACTGCAGACCTCACAGCCCTGACGGCTGAGAGGTATTTTAAATGCATGGGAATTAGTACAAGGCAGTGACATTTTCTCCCAGCAGCTACAAACTAGTCAACAGAGCTCCATAAACATGGGAGAAGTACAGGCAGCACTGCTGGCAGCACTCTGAGTTTCCATCCCGGCCTCTGCAGTCTCCCTGTGGAGCTGACAGCAAAGGAAAGATTTTTTTGCGCCAGATAAAATGGCAGCATTAAGAGACAGGGATTGTTTTATGGCTACACATCCACTTTCCACCAAGAACTGGACGGAGATGACCGATATAATGCACACAACCTGCCAGACAGCCACTGGAGATATGTGCTTTCCCTCCAGGCTGGATAATTTCCATCAAGACACAAAGGTTGCAGACTTTATTAACCACCTTCCAAATCTTCCTGAATGCAGACTCCTTGCGCAGACTCTGCATCCGAGACCCCCAAAACACACACCGCGCCTACAAGCAGAGGAGCAACAAGCTGCAATTTCACAAAAATACATCTTAGAGTCAGCTACACCTGCCAACACCGAGTTGATCCTCGCCAGAACACCACACTGATCCTCACACCAACTCACTACTTCCTTCCCTTCGCCCACTGCAGACTTTGGCTCTCACTGTCTGATGATCCATGCATTCCCATGGGACCTTATTAAAGGCACGGATGGGACCGAAACCTTCAGCTGGGATGCCGAGCGCAGCCATTCAGCACTGTGTTGGAGTGCCCCAGGGGTACCCCTGCTCCCCAGGCTTATCTACTGCCTTCCTTGCCGCTACCTTGGGGACACATCCTCCAGCCACCCGTCGTAAGGGAGGGCTCTCATTCTGGGGACCTTTCCACAGCTTTCCCACAGAGTACCTAGGGTTTTTGAGTCAGAGCCTGGTAAAACACAACAGACATGGAGCACAATCATGTGCATCCCGCTGCTGGACCAGGCAAGAACAGTGCTCATCAGACCAGCAAGGAGAGTAAAAACCCTGGGGCTGGTAGGAGCAATGAGATGGCCTGGCCTGGCCCTCCCCACCAAAGAGCGTGGGAGCTGCTCCTCATGAGTCACGTAAGAACCGGAGCTGTGTCCTCTCCTGCCTCACGGCTTCTTGTTGCCGTTTCCAGCGCGCCCGACCCCAGGAGGGACTCTGTGGTCAGCGAGAAAGCAGGCCTGTTTTCACAGCTCCCGGGGTTTGACTTTTGCAGCAAATAAAAACCCCACGTGTGTATATTTGGATAAATCTTGTGAAATCGTTTGGCCACGGATCCTTGCAAAATGAGCCGGGGAGCCTGGGCCAGTTCCTAGAGGACAAGCTTTCACACCACAGCTGGCTGTGAGCAGCTCCCCAGTGGGAAGAGGCAGCCGGAGCCAAGGGTACAGCTAGCCACGCTGCTCTGCTCCTGAAGGCTGACTGGCTCCGGAGAGGACCAGGAGAGAGGTGTGAGCTGCTGGTGGAGGAGCTCTGCCTACCTGCTGGTGAGGGACTTCAGGGGTGGCTCTGTCACCCCAGAGGGTGACCCCTTCCCTAACCACAGAGAGCTGACGGCTCCTCATCTAATACCAAGTGGGGCATCCTGGCTTCTCCTGCAGGTGAGGGACCACCAAACAACTCCAGACTGGGGGGACTCCTTCCCTGAAATGATGGATTATCTGTCTGTGCCTGTTTACCTTCCCTAGCTGCAGGGGAGCTTGGACAAGAAGCTGCTAACTGTCTGCAGTCGGACAAGACGAAACACATCCTCAAACTCCAAATTAATTAGAACAAACCCATAACGGTGGCCCCGGCTGCAGGCTGCCCCGCAGCACCTCGCACGCTGCCTGCCTTCCCACCTGAGCTGGGACTGGCAGCACTGCCACAGAGCACATCCCATCACCACCCACATGAATGCCACCAGCCCTCAACCTTCTGCTCTGGAGACTCCCAGGGCTGGAAGAAGCCAGTGGCCCTTTGGGGAGGATTTCTGCTGCCCTATGCAGGTAACAAACTGGAAATGCCAGCTGCTAGACCAGCAAAAGTAAGCATCCAAGAAAAGTCATGAGTACTTAAGAACTTGGAAAAGAGGTACATGTTACTAAAGAGATAAAATACTATTAGTATAGAAGCGTCAGCGTTTAAAACAACAAAACCCATCCAGCCATCAGCCATCTGTGTAACACACCCTCATGCTGACACATCAGCAGCTTTTGGCCCATGGAAGCCAAAGCAGCTTTGTGCGTGGATCCTCGGGAGCCCCTCTCTGCGACGGGAACAAGACCTGGCAGCTGCTGAGTGGAGCAGAGCCGTCCCCCCGGGGACACTTCGCACCCGACAAAGGGCAGGGAGCAGCCCAGTCCCTCCTGGGCTTCCTGTGCAGGCAGCCGTGGCAGACCCCAGGCAGCAGGGGATAAATCGGGCAGGGTGCTGCTGAGTGAATCATCAGCTGCAGCTGCTCGAAGCAATCCCTTAAACCGAGCTTGATTTTTATATCCAACGTGCAGATATAAAAGTAACCAGGAGATGTTTTAGACAAAAAGTTTAGGAAAAGTATTCTTTAGAAAAAGCTCTGAAAGAAAAGGCTTCAGCAGATCTCCCCCTCCAAGAAGAGCCCCGAATTCAAGCTGCTCTCCTACCTTCAGGTCGCTGCTCTCTGCCTCCCGCAGCTTCTTCAGCCTGAAGTCCCCCTCGCAAGGATTGAGCGCCGAGGGGGGGGCCACACACGCACACTTGCAGCTGGGTCCTGATGTGATGGTTTCCACCGTGTAAAAATCCTCCGCTTTGAAAGCGCCTTCGTTAATCCTTTGGCAGGCACCGCGGCCCAGGGGCCTGACCAGGCATTTGCACCGACAGTCAGAGCCTTCGGACACTGCCTTCACCTTGTCGTAGTCACCTAACAGCTGAGCACAGGTCACCAGCAGTTAGCAAACTTCTTGTCCTCTGCTTGCCCAGCAAGGGACAAGGACACCCCGGGCCTTGAGGTCTCAACAAGGACACTCTGGACACCCTGAACCTTGGGGAAACTGGCCGGCTCTTCCTAAATCTGCTGACCAATAAGTTTTCTAGAGAGTGCAGAGCTTTCTGATCCCTACCTACAAGGGGAATGAAAACTGGCTTCTTCCAAAAGGGTATTTTTTATTCCGCTTTGTGTAAAGTGGACCTAGCCGCTTTGAATTTTAAATACAAGAATTTTGAATTCCTGCTGTCTTTTAATGCTCTGTGTCCAGTAGACCCAATAAGTCACCTGCTACCCTAAGCAAGATTTCTTTACACAGGCAAACAGGGTAAGGGTGCCCTGGAAGGGCAACTGAAAGCTACCCTATAAGTAGCTTAACCTGGTGGTGAAGCAGTATTTCTGATTAGCCCCATACAATGCCAGGAATTTCCTTTACGGAGATTTGCAGACAGCACTTCTGAAAGCCCAAGCACAAAAATAACTTTGACGGTATGTTTCCAATAGTCTCCACATTAGCCATTTCCGAGGGCAGATAATAGCACACAGTCTGATCAGCCAAATCTAGCAGAAACCTCCACCGCATCCCACTGGCAGGGAAAGAGCCCGGATCCTGGATCCCTCCCCTCTGCACACAAAGAGGCTCCACCAGTTCCCCTCCCAAGGAGCTCCCTGTTTTTTTAGTCCCCCTCAGGGAAACAACAGGACGGAGGCTGTGAACGTCGTCCCGTTGGACTTCAGTGAGTTCACTGTACCCCAGGCAATAAACTCCCCGCAGCTGCACCCTCCCAGCACCGCCCGGGAGCGCTGGGCGAGCGCGGACACCCAGCATCACCCAGGGTACGCGCAGCAGCGCCCAGCACCGCCACCAGCGTTCCCCCCGGCGCTGCCCAGCCCCGCGCCGCGGTGCCCCGTACCCGCCCCGCCGAGTGCCCAGCATCCCCAGCAGGTACCTGGGAGAGGATGTTCTCCTGGTTGTCCGCCTCGTCCTGCAGCGGCTCGGCGGAGGGCCCGGCCGTGCCAGCGGGGGGGGACCCTGCCCGGCAGCCTGCGCCCAGCGCGGCCAGGCAGAGCAGCAGCGGCAGCAGCCGAGCCATGGGCGGGCGGCGGAGGGGGCCGGGACCGGAGCCGGGGCCGGGGCCGGCGCGGAGCCGCCGCTGCTCGCTCAGGTGCGGCGCGGCGGGCGCGGGCGGGGCCGGGCCGGGCTCCCGCCCCGGTCCTCCCTCTCTCCCTCCCTCGGCGGCGGGACGGGCTCCCGGGCGGGGCCGGGCGGGCGACGGGGCGGGGACGGGACGGGGCCGCCCCAGGCGGTGCTTTCCACCTGCGTCGGGGGCTCCCCGCAGCTCACCCCCAGCCCGGCGGTGCGTGGGCCCGGTGCTCAAACTGCACACGCCAGCACCATGCCCCAGGTTTAGGCACGGGCTTGCGTTTGCCTCAAAACGGGCCCGTGGGTCAGGGGGAGAAGCCGCACTCACAGCGAGCGGCACAAGAGGCCGCGCAAAGCTGTTGCTGAAGCAAGGTTGTGCATCAGTGAAGCACCCCCAGTCCTTAACACACACGTGTCCCAAAACCACACCAAACCTGGTGCCTGCGGCCCTGGGACAGGGCACCTCTCTAGAGGGGGCTCAGGCTCTCGCATCCCATTGCTCTGTCCAAGGGGCAGACTGGAGGGATGGAGCTGCCAGACACAAAGAAAACATCTTGTGTGAGAGAGGAAGCATCTGTGGCACAGGGGACAGCAGAAGCTGCTGACTCCAGGGCCAGGACCGCAGGCTCCATGTGGCGTGGCGCCGTGCCTCCCTCTCCTTCAGCCTCCCTGGGAAGCAAAGCTTGTGGAGAAGGGGGCAGGGATGTGCGGGTCCCTGCAGAACAGAACAGGAGGGGAAGCAGCCGGCGAGGATGGGAGGACAAGGACAGACCGCCTTTGGGCAACTGGAGAGCAGCAGGAGGGGAAAGGCATTTCTAAAAGCCTCCCCCCACCAGCCTCTCTCAAGGATAAAATGTCCCTCAGGCACCATCTCCTTCACTTCCATTTCTGCTGCTCAGTGCTGACAACAGCTGAGCTTCCCCGGGGGCAGATACCCCATCTGTCAGCACAGACAGCCCTGAGGCTGAAAGACCGGGGCTTCAGGAGCCCCCAGCTCATGTCCTGCAGGGCCTCCAGGAGACCTCAGCTGGCTCAGAGCGCTGGACCCCCAGGCAGATGTGTCACCACCAGGGCTTGCAGCTGAGAGCAGCCCCATGAGGTCCCATGGCAAGCGGCACCTAAAACTTTTTAACCCGTTTTCTAAGAGTCACTTTCAAGGCTGGAAAAGGAAGGGAAACAAATAGACAACAGTATTTCAAAACGAAAAGGAAAGATTTCACATGTTACTGACATTCTATGTTGATTTATTTTCTTTATAAGGGGAAGAAAGCCTTCCTGGTGGTATTTGGCTTGGGTTAAAGACAAGTTTAAGCCTGTCCTTTGGGGGCAAGAGGAGACAGCAACAGCAACAGGCACTTTGGGTTCACTGTGGTCATCTCTAAAGTCTGAACATTCCCCCTTCAAGAAAAAAAAAAAAAAAACAAAACATAAAAAACCCACAGACAGAGGAGGATAGCAGAGCAAGCAAGTGTGGCCCTGTTTTTAGTGTCTTGCTGAAGAACGCTGGCCCAGACCCTGGGCTAAGCATGAAGCCCCAGTGTCCCCACACCTGACCCCATTCTTTGTGACTGGTCTCATGCAAGGCCGGGGCTCCCCAAGGAAGCAGGCAGGTACTGCTCTTCAAGCGCCACAAGTGAAAACATCACCAAGCCTGGGAAAAAGGGAATCTAACAGCCCCATGACAGGCCAAACGGCATCTCTGTGATGGGAGCTGTGGGTGCAAAAATCCTGCCCTCCCCCCCCACACCCCCCTGTAAAGCATCCCCTCGTGCACCTTCCATCTCCCTGTGCCAATCTGGGCCCCTGCGAGGTCTGGGCAGTGCTTTGTGAGAGGCACCAGCAGCAGGGAGGCTGAGATTATGGGTCCAGTCAGGCCACAGATACGATGGTGGGTCTGTGATCATAGATCTAGGGTTCATGGGTCCTGATCTGGGATGCTAGGTCTAGGCAGTCATTCATTTTGATTTTAGGGGATGCTGAGCTCAGCAGGACCCAGGGTGGCAGCGCACACCGCGGCACATCGTGCCCTTTGAGGACAACCGCTGCCATCCTCAGCTCTGGGGCGGCCGCGCCCGCCCCTCGCCCGGGCACCGTTCCCCGGGGGATGCTCAGTGCCGAGGGCCCGGGGCCGATCCCCGCCGCCGCCGCCGCTCCCGGGCCGTGCCCGCCGCCGGCCGCCGTCCCCTCGGTGGGGGCGCAGCACCACCGCGTGGCACCGCGGCCCCACGCAGGGCCCGGCAGAGACAACCCAGCTGCTTGCGGCTGTCACTCGCTAGAATTCTTTGCGATTAAAATGCGTCATATTAGGGGCAGAGGGCCAGCGCTGGCCCGCCTGAGACCCTCCCCGAGCCTTCTCCAGGCTGAACAGCCCCAACTCGCTCCGCCTTTCCTCACAGGAGAGATGCTCCCATCCCTTCATCATCTTAGTGTCTCTCCACTAGACTCTTTCCAGTATGTCTCTCTTGTATCGGGCAGCCCAGAACTGGACACAGCACTTCACGTGTGGCCTCATCAGTGCTGAGCAGAGGGGAAGGATCACCTCCCTCTACCTGCTGGCAGCACTCTCAATAATGCCCCCCAGGGACACCATTAGCCACCTTTGCTGCAAAGGCATTGCTATCTCATGTTCAGCTTGGTGTCCACCAGTACCCTCAGGGCCTTTTCTGCTGAGCTGCTTCCCAGCTGGGTGGCCCCCAGCACACAGAGCAGCCCTGAGGAGAAGGACTTGGGTGTGCTGGTGGATGAGAAGCTCAACATGAACTGGCAATGTGCGCTCGCAGCCCAGAAAGCCAACCACATCCTGGGCTGCATCAAAAGAAGTGTGGCCAGCAGGTCGAGGAAGGGGATTCTGCCCCTCTGCTCTGCTCTGGTGAGACCCCACCTGGAGTGCTGCATCCAGCTTTGGAGTCCTCAGCACAAGGACATGGACCTGTTGGGACGGGTCCAAAGGAGGGCCACAAAGATGATCAGAGGGCTAGAGCACCTCTGCTATGAGGACAGGCTGAGAGAGTTGGGGATGTTCAACCTGGTAAAGAGAAGGCTCCAGGGAGACCTTATAACGGCCTTCCAGTACCTAACAGAGAGATGGGGAGGGACTCTTTATCAGGGAGTGTAATGACAGGACAAGATGTAATGGTTTTAAACTGGAAGAGAGTAGATTAAGGTTAGCTATTAGGAAGAAATTCTTTACTGTGAGGGTGGTGAGACACTGGAACAGGTTGCCCAGAGAAGTTGTGGATGCCCCATCCCTGGAAGTGTTCCAGACCAGGCTGCATTGGGCTTTGAGCAACCTGGTCTAGTGGGACGTGTCCCTGCCCATGGCAGGGGGGTTGAAACTAGATGATCTTTAAGGTCCCTTCCAACCCAAACCATTCTATGATTCTATGTACTGGTGTACGGGGTTGTTCCTCACCTAGTGCAGGACTTTGCACTTCCCTGTGCTGAACTGCGTGAGGTCCCTGTCAGCCCACTTCTCCCGCCTGTCTCTGGATGGCAGCATGACCCTCTGGTGTGTCAACCACTCCTGCCAGTCTTGTATCAGTGGTGGGGGTGGAAAGGAGACTCACCTGCATGGGACACAACCCGGATAACTTAGAGCCAAAAGCTGAGAGACGCCTAGCAGCCCCAGTGAAATACATCAACTTTCTTGTTGTCCATCCCAGAGGTGAGCAAGGTGAGCTAGAGCCTGTGGTTGATCCTTGCACACTCCTGGTACATATTGTAGCTCTTCCCAGCACTGGGAAGCACTTGGTCATGTGTCCCAGCACTTGGTCCTGTGGCGTCGGGTGTCAGCACCACATCCTGTTGAGAAAGACCAAAGTTGCAGGAGACAGGTCTGCTCATTTGCATTCCCATGCTGGATTTTGCAAGGCACTATAAGCTAGTCTGGCTGTGCCTTCCAGAGGTCACATGTAGAAAGAGGCTGGTGAAGTATGCCATCATGTCTCTGGGCTCTATAGCTCAGTGCCTGCTGCCAACAGCAGCCAGGGGCTCGTGAAGGCAATGCTTATGTGGTCCCAAGGGCCAGCAGAGACATGTCTGAGCATTTGAAGTGAGAGGTGGACTCAACAGATGCCACTCACCTGGGGACAGCACATGGTTGGATGGCAGGAGGCCACACAGCCTGGCAAGGGGCCGCAGCAAGCAGTGGCAGTCCCTCGTGCATCAGCTCCACCACACGAGTTTGCTGCAGGTGCCCAGGGTGAGGGAAGCTCCCTCCTACTTCCATCCGCTGAAGGAGGAAATTCATCTCATGGACCAACATGACAAGATAGGAAAGCACATGACATGACCCTGAGTTGCACAGCAATTTGAGAGGTTTCCCTACTGACCTCAGCAGTGACACCTGTGTTTATGCCTCTGAGTCAAACGGCACCTGAGTGAACAGGCACATGCCCCAGAAACCACGTCTTTCTGAGGCTGTCCAACCCTCCTGTGGGAGGCACGACTGCGTCAAGCCTGATCTTTCAGCATCCCTCCTTCAGCAAGCCCTGGGCAGACAGAGAAGCTCTGTCCAAGCCAGAATAGAAGATGTATTTAAAAATATGTCCTAAAAATAAATTTTTAAAGAGTGGTTTTTAAAACCCGGAGCAGGCCAGGAGACCTGCCTGTGTCAGATGGGCTAGCTGGCTGGGATGAGCCCCAGGCTTCCTAGGCAGGTCTGTTGAACTTGGTAAGAGCTTATGAGAGTAGCTTAAAGCTGGGTTTAGGAGAATTTGCACCAAGCTGAGCTGCAGAGGCACTGAGTACAAAGCTCAGACCAGAACACTGCAGTAGAAGAACAGTGGGACTTTGTACAAGTTCTACCTTATAATCATATTGTGCTGAAATTCATGGCTCCCTGACTATTCCCATCCACCAGGCAGTGCCAGACCCTGGAGCCTGGCAGTTTCCACTGATAGCAGACACCAGTGTCAGGGAAGTTTCTGGACCCACCTGGGGGTTTTCTGCACACCGTGGGTGCCTGTCCTGTGCCGGCACAGGTACCTGCTGGGTGCAGGCAGCCCAGCTCCTGCTGTGCAGGCAGCATGGCTCCAGCAGCAGCCCTGGAGACCCTGCAGCCCTGCTCTTCATCCATGAGAACCCCTGCCCCATGATTACCTGGCTGAATATGAGCCAGCAGTGTGCCCAGGTGGCCAAGAAGGCCAAAAGCATCCTGGCCTGTATCAGGAATAGTGTGGCTAGCAGGACTAAGGAAGTGATCATTCCCCTGTACTCGGCACTGGTGAGGCCGCATCTCAAATACTGTGTTCAGTTTTGGGCCCCTCACTACAATAAAGACATTGAGGTGCTGGAGTGTGTCCAGAGAAGGGCAACCAAGCTGATGAGGGGTCTGGAGCACAAGCCTTATGAGGAGCAGCTGAGGGAACAGGGGTGGTTTAGTCTGGAGAAAAGGAGGCTCAGGAGAGACCTTCTTGCTCTCTGCAACTACCTGAAAGGAGGCTGTAGTGAGGTGGGGGGCAGTCTCTTCTCCCAGGTAACAGGTGATAGGACAAGACGAAATGGCCTCAAGTTACACCAGGGGAGGTTTAGATTGGATATTAGGAAAAATTTCTTCATCGGAAGGGTTATCAAGCATTGGAACAGGCTGCCCAGGGGAAGCAGTAGAATTGCCATCCCTGGAGGTACTTAAAAGATGAGTAAATGTGGTGCTTAGGGACATGGTTTTGTGGTGGTTTTGGCAGTGTTAGGGTGATGGTTGGAGAAAACAGGATGTGGCTGAGAAAACAGGTCTTGCTAGGAGTCCATCTTTGAGTAGCGCTGAAGACGACAAAAAAAGCCAGAGGGGAGTATCCGTCCCTCCTATCCTCAGTTCATACCCGCCTTCTTCCCTGGTGCGGGGATGCAGCTATTCACATCCTGCCTCCCTGAGCTGCCAGCTGTTTGTGCCCATCCCCACTGCACACTGTAATTAAACCTGGATGACCCCCTGTGATCAAGGTGAGGTTCCACCTCGCTGTGTTTCAAAATATAAATCCCCTTGAAAACAAACATCACAGGAGCACAATGTGTCCTCTCCGCTGCATGGGGCTGTGCAAGACCGTGCCCAGATTTTGAGGCCACTTGGCCAACGCTGACACCCTGCAACATCGTCAGGCTTCCAGCACACCCACACACTGCTGGAGCTGCTCCATCAGGGAGCAGGGATACGTGAGCCCCCCATCGGCTCCAGGGCCATCCGGAGCTGATCAGTATGTCCCACCCTTGGTGGAGGCTGTGATAGGAAGGGATGCCCAGGGCATTCACCGCAGCAGCGGTGTCCCCAGGCACCACACACGTGTGCTCACACCAGCCTTCGCGTGGAGGCTGCAGGAGCAGCCATCTGTGCCTGTGTGCATCACGCGAGCTCTCACTAAAAACCCAGCACAGTCACAAAAAGCGGTACTTCTAGAGACAAACTTTCAGCTGAAAACACTAAAGCACCAAGCTGTAGACAAAAGCTGTGATTTAACAAGCTGGGTCGGAAGGACAGAAATAATTCCACACAGCCCTGGCTGTAGCACCTTGGGCTCATACCTTCCCTCCTCCCCTGGACCTTTCCCCAGCTGCCCTTCCTCCGCTCTGACCCAGTGGGCTCAGAGCAGCCTGGCAGAGACAGGGGCAGGGGACAAGCAGGGACCACACGTGAGGCAGGGGCTTGGGTTTGGCCACAGTGCTTCTCACACCTGGGTGAAGCAAGGAAGTAAAACCTTCTGTTTTGATTTCCCAGGCAGAAAACCCCACTAGAATCTTCTGGGGAAACCTCCAACTTGGACAAAAATTAGTCTCTGAGGACTGGTTGTCTTCAGTCCTTTTGGCTCTGGGGAAACCAGCCTGGCTCTGCTGGCACAACTCCCAGCCACTCTGGCACCCGCCTCGGGATGTCCCTCTCCTTAACACCCTGCTTTGCTTTCTCCTAAACTGAACCATGGACCTGAGCGGTCAGGGGACTTGGGCTATGCAGGGAAACCCAGGCAGAGTTTGCGCATACTGCATCTGCAGGCCGGCCCCTGCAGAACCTGCTGGTGGTCAGCATTTAGCAATGCTGGCAAAATGAGCATGGGTAAGGTCCAGGATGGGCTGCCTGTCAAGCTCCAAGCAGTGCTGTTGCGGTGTCCAGGGCACTGTGGTTGCACCCACAGCTCACATACCGGTGCTCTGCTAAACACTGCAAAGGACGACCCTTGTCCTGCAGCAGTTGTGTCACTGCTGAACACCACAGAGAGGGAGACATGGGCAGCCAAGAGGAAAAGGTTGAGAGAAAATGGGGATTAGCAAGGGCTGATATAGACATGACCTCTCCCTGGCAGAGGTCTGGGTGAGAAAGAGTGTTGGTAAGTCCTATTGCAACTAATTATGAAGCACAGCTCGTCAGGCAGGGAGCAGTGAGCATCAGCCCAATCTGCAACATTCAGGGAAGGTGACTGAACATGTAGGGTGGATGTGCTGAGGCAGGTCTCTCCTGGACATAGCCACCACGTGCCAGCACCATGTGCCAGTGAGATGCCCCGGGCAGGATGTCTGGGGATGAAACCGGCCCCAGCACCACCAAACCTGTCCCAACGCACTCCCTGTTTGCTCTGGAATAACAACAGCAGCTCACTCCACTGTGGTCTGTGCCCATGCCTAACTGAGGATCCTGTGGGCTCATGGGGGACCCAAGGGACATTTGGGAAGACACTTCCGTCCCACCAGCTTTTAATCCCACCACCTTGACTGCGTGTTCACCCTTGTCCCCTATATCCTCGCTAACACTACTGCTTTACACCCAGCAGCGTTGTCCTTGGGTTTGGGAAAGGAGAGGAGAGCAGAGGCTGGACCCAGCTCTCAGCTTCCACAATTGGAGAACGACAGTGCACACCAAGGAGCAACATCTCCTGCAGGAGATGTCCCATCCTCGTGGTTCCTTCTCATTAAATGTCATGCACCAGATCCCAGCAGCCCTGGCAGGAGCCACCAAACCTGCCAAGGGCTTTGTTGATGAAGGAAATGCCAACAGCCATCACCATGTGGGTGGGAGGAAGCCGCTGGTGCCCACAGGACTGAGGCAGCTCTCTGGCATCCGTTGAGAGCTGCCTGCCTGGCCAGCACGCTGCCAGGTGGTTCACCATCCCAAGGGCTGGATTTCAAAAGGGCAAAAGTTGAGTCCCAGTGTCTTCTGTGGGAGGCAAACTGGGTGCTGCTTGTGTGACTGGCCAGGTTCCCCCACCGCCAGAGGGACCTCTGTTGACTTCTGGTCCCACTGCAAATGGGAGAGGGGGTCCCCAAAAGGCAACAGGGCAACTGCCGATGCACCCACACCATGCAGAGCAGGGAGCTCCACCGTGGATGTCCCCATGGCCAAGCACCCCAGGGGTTACACTACTCTGGCACATCTTCCCCCTTGGACAGATCTCACCCTACAGGAGGTGTTTGGGCATCAGGATGTACCTCTTACCTCAGGTGTGAACTGCAAGGCCCCTGGATCCAAAAGCCTCATCACTCAGGGCATGAAAGTTGAGCAGGAGAGCCCAAGGACATGACCAGCACTGTGGGGCTCTGCAGGGAACAGAGAGGTGGATTACTAGTGCTGGTGCCCATCCTGCTCCAAGAGGGACATCCTTGACAAAGGACATCCAGAAGCTCATGTCATCAACACTCCAATGAGTCTATAACAAAACTTCTGGAGACACAACCCACTGCCTCTATACAGAGAAATGCCCAAAGTGCCAATTCCCCCCACCAATTTGACTCCTCTGACCTTAGATCCGGTGTTCCCTTCTAGCCTAAACATAAGGCAATGTGCATGCTATGGCTTCCTCTCCCTAATGTTACTGACTTCAATCTCTGCCACTGCTTGGCAGCTAGCCCAGAGATGGAGCCATCCTCACAGGTGGCTTCCAACCCTTTCTGGTTCTCTGACACTTCTGCTATCACAGGGACCCAGGTGGTCCCCTTCAGCATGTTCTGCCCGCTCCCATCCATGCAGCCCAGACCCAGATGACAACACATTCCTCTCCAGACAAGAATGCCTATCATGAGCTGGCTGGGGAGATGCTGAGCACAGCAGGAAGAGCTTGAGTCAACCCAAGAGCTTGCCCAAGGCCAAGGAAGCCATGACCTGCTGAAAGGTATCCAGGGAATTCAAGGCAGGGATGTGATGCAAATTTCCTGACCCCTAAGCTGTGGCAGCTGCTGACAGGCAAAACATGGGTAGGTAGTGTGAAGATCTGTTCCACTCCTGAGTGGTCTTACTGCATTTTAAGGCTATTAATAAATCACCAGTGCCTGGAGGCCATGCAGCAGTGCAGAGCAGCATCCCTGCAGCCTCCACGCGCCACTGCTTGGAAATGACTTATCTAAACTGTCTCATCAGGTTTGGCTTTTGCTGGATCACCATGGATGAGCCATCACCTATTTAGATGACAAGGACCTAAGATATTGCTGTACCTGCCTTGTGCTTCCCAGAGAGGTGCAAGCCACAGTGACTCATGGAGCTACTTCAGAGGTGAATCTCAGGAGAACTTGAGCTGTGGGCAAGCATGCCTAGGTCTCCAGAGCTGAATATGATGCTCAAAAGCATCGCTGTCTTCTCAGCCCTGTCTCACACAGCCACTTGTAGAGACTGGCTAGTGTCCCCATCTCTGAGGTCACTGCTGTCCCTTGAGGATGGGATTGCATTCAGCCTGCCATGCTCAGCTGGAGTGGCACTACACGCCATTTCAGTGCTATAGTACCACAGTAGGGTTACGGGGGCTCTCTGCATGCAGCAGCCCTGGAGGGGACCCTGAATGCCCTGCTGTCTCCTCTCCACCAGATTCCCACGTGCCTCCTGCTGCCACTGCTCTGGAGAAGCAAATGCAGGTTCTTCCAGGGGCCATAACTGCAGCAGGCAGATGTTTGCTGAGCCAAACTAAACCAACCAAAGCTTCTGTTGAGACAGACAGAAACAAGGAGCAGGGCAAGACTGGAGTCTTGCCGTGCCTCCCTGGTGGACCCTGAGGTCATCTTTGTCTTTAATAGCTTCTCTTTCAAGAAAGAGCATCCTACAAAAGTGTTTAGCATCTGTGCTTCCTCGGAGCAAGACCTTGCACAGCTTGACCCCAGCTTGGGTACCCAGCCACCTCCTCCTGTTTGCTTTGCCTGAGGAAGTGTTAAGGGAGAAGTGAATGCACAGCAATCAGTTCAGCTACTTTGCCTCAAGAGGAATGTCATCCAGCCCTGGTCATTCACCTGCCTGCCCTGTAGTCTCCCCTGCTAGCACTTTGGGTTGATACAAATCCTCATGTCTGCGAGAGGGTTTCTGGCAGGACAGCCTTCCCAGGCTCCTCTCTCCGAGCATTGATGCCAAAAATGTTAATTACAGCACCACAGCCTCTCCAAGTTCTGCTCTTACACAGGAGCATCTACTGATGAGCTAGATAAAGGATTTTCTACTTATGCTGGTTCTTCTCACAAGCTGTTCCTGAACTCATCTGCCAGTTCACCCTCGAGGTTTCTCCTTTGGGCACAGCTCCGTGTTTTGCAAAGCGACACTGAAAAGCCACCCTGACCCTGCAAGCAGTCTTGGCTCTCTTTGGGCTTTCCCATTTCTTTGGCCACGTGACACACATCTGCCCTGAGCCCCTGACATCTCACACTTGAAGCAATTCAGCCTTACTCTCCCCCGGGAAGGTGCAAAGTGGGGTGGTGTGTGGGAACAGCCCCAGGACAGGGCCGGGGGGCTGTGGGGTCTTCATCCCTGGAGACTTCAGAACTCACCTGGACACATCCCTGAGCTGCCTGGTTCAGCCGTGAGGCCATCACTGCTCGAAGCAGGCCTGTCTGCAGGTGTGAGGGCTCCCGCCCAGCCAAAAAAGTTCCCACCCACACTTCTGTTATCGGTGCCCTACACAGCTGAAAGCCAGCTGCGCTGTAAAGCAATAGAGGACTCGGGCTGTGTTTGGAGCAAGGCAACAAGTTTGCCCATGAAAATAAGAAACCGGTGATATTAGATCACACAGCCCCATTGCACAGGACATCATAGAGCAACCGTAACTAGTTTTCACACTCAAGACCTGCCCCGGAGCATCTTTGGAAAGCTCCATATCTGAGTATAATCTCAAACAGAAACAAACAGAAAGCTCCTGTCTTAGCACTGACTCACAGCTACCACTGCTGGTTCTTCCCCCATCCCATGCCTGGCATTTCTCACCACCCTGCATCACCACAGCTCCACCACGGAGCCCCATGCTCTGGGCAGGACTTGTTTTCATTGCACAAAGGGCTCAACAACTCCATGTGCATCACCTCAACAGAGGCACACAACTCACGCGACGGCATCAGTGGTGTCTCCGCTACCTTAGGAAGCGAAGACGAGGGGATGGGAGTGCATTGGGAAGAGGCTGACAGATGCACGTAGTTGCCTGCTCTCCTTGGCCTGTTGCTGTTTCTCCACTACTGCTTTCATGCCTGGATGTGCCTATTGGCCAAAAGGGATTAGCTGGGAGATTAAGCTCCACACATAGGCATCTGTTAGCCAAGAGCGGGGCACGAGGAGCCATCCCTACCTGCAGACTGGCAGCTCCGGAATGTCATCCACCTCTGCTCACAGTCACCTGTGTGTTTGTCAGCCAAATCAGGTGGCACAGCACCACTTGAGCCGGAGTCACCAGTCAAAGTTCACAGAGGGCAACAAACAACTGAGCCACCCCCCGCCCTTCGGGCAGTCTCCATTCCAAGGCACCGGGTCCCACCTGTGCTGTCAGGATGAGAGATGAAACTTGAGAGGTGTTTACAATTCATATCCCACAGAACAGTCCCATCTTTTGGATGCTGTCCTGGTTTCAGCTGGGAGAGAGTTATTTTTCTTTCTAGAAGATTTGTGTTTCAGATTTGACATGAAAGGAATGTCAATAATGCATCTTGGTTTAGTTGTTGCTGGGCGATGTTTATATTTTTCAAGGACATTTTTCAGCTTCCCATAGAAGCTGAGAAGGAGCCTAGACAGAACAATGGAAAGGCCGATGGAATATTCCGTATGTTGTGGTTTAGCTTTGGACTTTAGACGGCAACAAAGAACCACGCAGCCGGTCTCTCAACCTCCCCACAGCCTTGGGGGGAGAATTGGAAGTCAAAGGCAAAACTCATGGATTGAGACAAAGGCAGTTTTACAGAACAGCAAAGAGAACAAGAAAACAACAATAGCATGGATAGAGGAATACACAAACACGACTACAGTACCACCGCTCACTGACTGGAGCCGGGACACCCCAGCCCGCTCCAAGTGGCGACTTCCCGTCCCCTCCCCCGGCCATTCTGGGATGCAGACTGGGCATGGCTCACATGGGATGGATACCTGTGTCCCTGCCAGAGCACTGCCCTATCCCCGCCGGAACCAGGACAACCGTACCATAGATGTCATGCTCAGTATACAAATGGGGTTAGCCGGGGGGTAGGGGGACGGGTACTTGTAGTCGCTGGTTGGGAAGGTGCAAATTCACCAATTTACTGGGGGTGAGAGTGACTTGAGTCTTGTATATTATTTACCATTATTATTATTATTATTACTATTTTTCTTTTCTGATATTGTTCTATTAAACTGTCTTTATCTCAAACCACAAGGTTTTTTCCTTTCCCTTTCCCTTTCCTCTCCTTTTCTCCCTCTTCTCCCTGCCCTTCTCAGGGGGAAGGGGGAGAACTACATGAGCAGCTGCATGGTCCTAGCTGCTGGCTGGGGTTAAAATATGACAGATGCAAAGACATCCAGCTTCTCACAACATGGAGGAGAGGAGCAGAAGGTGAGGCTGAGCACGGCCAAGTTTCCTTCTACAGAAGGGCATGGACAATGATGCCTGGGGTCACAAAAGCAGGCAGAAACCCCTACAGAGTGAGTAGAGGTGTCCTGTGACAAGTGTTGTAGGATATGAGAGCACCTCCTCCAACTGAAGAGCAGTCTTCTGGAGATACTTGGGCTAATTGTGCATCTCCAGCTCCATACAGCACCAAACTCATGGGAAACCACAAGCTTTATCCCATCTTTCCAGGTTATCCCATCTCTCCAGGGCTCATCTTGTGCTTTAGCACCTTTTGTTCCTTCTTTGTGTAACTCTGTTCGAGTGGGAAGCTGAGCTAGAGCTCTCCAGAGGCCACACCAACCACAACCACATGCTGCAGCAGATCCCCCATAACTCCTGAATCCCCCACGTGCATCGCAGTGCACCAGGTGCCTCCACAGCAACTATGGTGAAACTAAACCATGCAGCAGGCTGAGCTCAGAGACAACAGGACAGAAGCATACGTCTTCTCTAACCCTGAACTCCAAATCCTCAGGGGAGAGCTACAGAATGCTTTTAAGATGAGCCCAGAAATCTGTTCATAGCTCTACTTGACACCAACATCGTGGGTAACTCAAAGACTGGTGGTGGTATATCACAGATCCTCTCCCTTCACCAGCCCCCATAGGCAAAAAGGACTTCCCCAATCAGGCACAACTTCCCCTGATAAATGCCCAACTTCAGCCCACAGACACACAGTTGATAAAAAACCTTGAAGGTCCTACCTTTGGTCACCAATCTCTGCCTATGCTAGAAAGTTGCCACTTTATTCCAGGCTTTAGAAAAAAAAAACACAACAAACATATGTACCAGAAAGCATTTATGTTTCCTAACCGTACTAGCTTTTTCAAAGCTACCTCTTCTAGCACCTCCAGACCTTACTACGTTCAAAGCCTTGGATTTTCACAGCTACAGTGCGAGCACGCAGCTGGTGCAGGACAATACATGTGACCGGACATAAGATCCCTGTCCTTCCCATCTCCCAGTAAGTTGCTCTCATTTCATGAAGCATTGTGTCAGACTCTGTTTTGAGTAACATTTGCTATTTCGTTTGTCTCACTCCAGAGAGAAAATGAGGCAGGGGTAGTATCAGAGAGCGGTCAGAGCAGGGATAAGGAATGACTGCGTGCCTCTGGCTTTGGAGTAGGTGGGGAATCCTAAAGGTGGAGGGGGTGAATGATACCTACTACAGCCCAGGGCAGAAGCACAGCAAAGTTCAAGATGCTCATCTAAAACCAGTCAAGCAGATATGCTTAATTACTCTCCAGAACAAGGAGCCAAATACTGTTGTTGGGTGCTGTGGGGATCAAGTACACCAAGGGTCCTTCTCGGGCAGTGTTAGTGCAGGAGGACGACTCAGATGCAGAGATAATCGTTAAATCCTTGTCTATGAAGGATTTGCAAAATATCAGGGAGGACTTTAGTCGTTATGAAGGTGAGACACTTGTCTCCTGGTTTCTCCAATGCTGGGACAATGGGGCTGATACCATAGGCTTAGAAGGTAGAGAGGCTAAGCAGTTGGAAAACCTGGACAAAGATGGAGGTATTGATATAGTGATTGGGGGAAAGACAAACATTCTCAGTCTCTGGAGGCGACTTCTATCAGCCGTAAAGGGCAGGTATCCCTTTAAGGATGCTACTGAATGCTGTCCAAGCAAATGGACCAGTATGGAGAAAAGTATTAAGCACCTGAGAGAACTGGCTCTGCAAGAGGTGATTTATGGTGACTGGCAAGTGAATGTAGACTCTGATGAAATGCCGTGCAAATGATCTTTGTTGAGAAAGTTTGTGCAGAGTGCACCATCAATGTATGCCCACACTTTGTCAACAATGGTCTGGGGAGGATCTGATGCTGATACACCAACTGTAAATGAAGTGGCTAACAAAGTACAACAGCGTGAAGACAGTCTCTCTCATCCCCTCACTGGGGCAGCCATGGAAAAAATGGCTGAGAAAACCAAGAGGATGGCTGAGAAAAGAAAAAAAAATGAATGAGACAACAGAGAAAATGACCAAGACAAGCGCCAAGCAAAATGAAAACATGGCTAAGAAAAAGGATACATTTTTTCATAAACTGCTTGAAAAGTGTCTGAGATGGGGAAAGAATCCCACTCTTCCCCTGAACGGACTCACGTCACAGTCACTAAGAAGAAACGTCCTCCTAGTGAGACCGATCCAAGGGAAACAGGACCGGCTCTGAGATTTCCCGTGGCTTTGCCTTTGCAACTCCGGAGAGGACATGGGTAAGTGGTATAAAAAAACCCACCCCACAGCTCTACAGGCATGAGTGCAAAAAAAGTGTTTTTGCAAGGTAAAGGAGATAGAAGAAAGAATTCCTGCAGGAGGGTGACTGTTCCAGTCCACGGTAAGCGGTTCTCCAGTCCAGGTAGGAACTCATCTGCTAATTGTAGATGTTGTCCTCGACATTAGAGGTGCCCTGCCTCCAGCCAAGAGGAGGAGAGGGACAACCAAGTTTATTGGACTGTGTGGATTTGATGGCCTGGCACATTAGAGCCACAAATGTATGAAGCCCTGGTGGACACTGGTGCACAGTGTACCCTATTGCCATCGGATCATAAAGGGACAAAATCTGTCACTATTTCTGGAGTGACAGGCAGGTCTCAAGAACTGACTGTACTGGAGGATGAAGTGAGCCTGAGTGGGAATAAATGGGAGAAGCACCCCATTGTCACTGGCCAAGATGGTCTGTGCGTCCTTGGCATAGACTATCTCAAGAAAGAGTATTTCAAAGACCTGAAATGGTATCGGTGGGCTTTTGGTATAGCAGCTGCAGAGCCTAAGGATATTACACAGCTGTCTGCCTTACCTGGCCTTTCTGATGACCCTTCTGTGGTGGGACTGCTGAAGGTTAAAGAACAGCAGGTGCCAATTGCTACTGCCACAGTGCATCGACAACAGCATCGCACTAACTGAGACTCCCTGATTCCCATCCAGAACCTGATTCGTCAGCTGGAGACCCAAGGAGTGATCAGCAAGACTCGCTCACCCTTTAACAGCCCAATATGGCCAGTGCTAAAGCCTGACAGAGACTGGAGATTAACAGGAGATCATCGTGGCCTGAATGAAGTCACACCGAGTGCTGCTCTGCTAGAACTCCGGTATGAGCTGGAGTCAAAGGCAGCCCAATGGTATGCTCCAATTGACTTTGCTAATGCATTTTTTCTTTATTCCTTTATCAGCTGAGTGCAGGCCACAGTTTGATTTCACCTGAAGAGGCGTACAGCACACCTGGAATTGACTTCCCTGGGGGTGGAAATACAGCCCTACGGTTTGCTATGGAGTGATCCAGACTGCACTGGAGAAGGCTGGAGTTCCAGAACACCTGCAATACATTGATGACATCATTGTGTGGGGTAATACAGGAGAAGAAGTTTTCAAGAAAGGTAAGAAAATAATCAAGATTCTTCTGAAAACAGGTTTTGCTGTAAAAAGAGGTAACGTCAAGGGACCTGCACAACAGATCCAGTTCTTGGGAATTAAGTGGCAAGATCAGCATCACCAGATCCCAATGGATGTGATTAACAAAGTAACATCTACATTCCCACCAACTAACAAAAAGGAAACACAAGGCTTTCTAGGCGGTATAGGTTTCTGGAGAATGCATATTCCAGGTTATAGTCACATTGTGAAACCTCTCTATAAAGTGACTCGAAAGAAAAATGATTTTACGTGGGTGCAAGAAAAATCTCTGTTTAGAATGGGAAATAAGAATTCTAGGCCTAGGGATGAAAAAGGGGATAATAAGAAAACCCTGGGAACATTCCCCCAGACAGTCCTTCAGGGAGAATGTTGAGGTTTTGGAATGATTCTTCTCGTACAAGGGATAAAGATAAAATGATACATTATTGTTGTTTTGTTTGGACCAAAGAACCCGTAAGACCTCCTAGTGTATTTTGGCTCAAATTTGGATCTGATGAAGATTAGGTCTGCCAGACTTTAAACATGTAAGTGAATAATAAGGAACCACCCTCATTAGAAAAAGGTGAATATGGTTTTTGCTGGGTCAAGATGAATAGCTTCAGGATTCGAGGACACCCAAATCCATTTTATATGTTCCCAGCCCAGACTGTCGGTGATGTTTCAACTGACACAGATGTTGAATCCCCAAAGTGGGACCCCTTCGACTGTTACTTGCGGGTGAGGAAGAAGGGTGAATAACAGAGGAAGAGGACAGGGAAGAGGGCTGCCCCAACCACTTCTCCCAGTAGCTCAAGGTTCACCAGTAGGGTGTTATTATTGTGGGATTTACAGAATCCCCTAATTTGTTTGGGCAAGTGTTAGAACAAGTGCTTGAACAATTCAAACCTGCATTGGGAGTAGCCCTGCTTCAGTATGTGGATGATGTATTGGTATCCGGGGAGGAAGAAGGCAGGGTAAAAGAGGCCACGAATGAGTTATTGAACTTTTTGGGCCAGCAAGGTTTGAGGGTCTCAAAAATGAAATTGCAATACGTGGAAACAGAAGTGAAGTACCTGGGACATCTAGTCAGTGAAGGGAGTCAAAAAATAAATCCTGAAAGGATCAAAGGAATAGTAGACTTACCTCTGCCAAAGACCAAGAGGGAACTCAGAAAATTTTTGAGGCTGACTGGGTACTGTAGACTGTGGATAGAGGGGTATGCTCAAAAGACTAAAGGACAAACTGTTAGCTGAAGAACCAAATGTATTGGTTTGGACAGAAGAAGAGAAGAATTTAGTGGAAGATTTAAAATAGAGCCTAATTAGACCTCCAGTTTTAGCCTTACCTTCTTTGGAGAAACCTTTTCATCTATTTGTAACTGTAGACAAAGGGTCTGCATTAGGAATATCAACTCAAGAGCAGGGGGATAAGCGACAGCCAGTAGCATATTTGTCAAAGGTCCTAGACCCAGTTTCTCGAGGATGGCCTGAATGCGTGCGGGCAGTAGCTGCAACTGCTTTATTAGTAGAAGAAAGCAGGAAGCTTATCTTCAGGGGAATAACAGAAGTTAGCACCCCTCACCAGGTCAAAACCATTTTAGCCCAAACTGCAGGAAAATGGCTAACAGATTCAAGAATACTGAAGTATGAAGCAATTTTAATTGAAAATAATTATTTGATTTTAACTACCAGCTCTTGCCTTAACCCAGTGAACTTCTTGTGGAAAGGAAAAGTAGAGGCAAAGGATGAAGAACTTACAAATGCTTAGATGTAATTGAGTACCAGACTAAGATACGACCTGACTTAAGGGAAGAACCCCTATCTGGGTGTCTTTGTTTGTTTGTAGACGGTTCTTCAAGAATGCTACAAAGACAGAGGTGTAACGGATATGCGGTGGTGGATGGAGTGAGCCAACAAGTAAAAGCATCTGAGAAATTACCTAGTGCATGGTCCACTCAAACGTGTGAGATGTATGCCTTAAACAAGGCACTAAAATTAATTGGAGAAGGGGAAGGAACAATATATACAGACTCTCGTTATACCTTTAGGGTAGTACATACCTTTGGTAAAATCTGGGAAGAACAAGGTCTAATAGATAGCAAAGGGAAAGAACTTGTACGCGAAGAACTTATAAAACAGGTGTTAGCAATATACTAATACCAAGTGAAATAGCAGTTGCACATGTTAAAGGCCACCAGAGAGGCAATTCAATTACCGCAAGGGGAAATAAATTAGCGGACAAAGTGCCAAAAGAGGCAGCCTTGGGGCAGGAGACAATTAAGATTTATTATCTTGTTCCTCAAGTACCGACAGTAATGACCCGGTTGATATACACAGAAAAAGAAGCAATGACAGAAGCAGGGGCAGTGGAGAAAGACAGTAAATAGATTCTGCCTGATGGAAGGGAAATGGTTAACAAATAAACTATGAGAGAAACAATGGCAGTGTTACATCAGGGAAGCCATTGGGGAACGCAAGCAATGTGTGATATAGTTTTGTGGAAGTATAGATGTTTTGGCATTTATACGGTAGCAAAGCAAATCTGCGGAAGGTGTATTATTTGTAAGAAAATAAATAAGACGACCCTTAGAAAACAACCCTCAGGAAGATGGGAACCGGGGTTAAGGCCATTTCAAAGTATACAAGTTGATTTTACTGAACTACCACTGATAGGCAGGTTTAAGTACCTCTTAGTCCTAGTAGATCACCTTACTGGATGGGTGGAAGCTTATCCCTTAGTCTCAGCAATAGCTGCAGGAGTGATAAGAGTAATACTAGAGCAAATAATTCCTAGGTCCGGAATAGTGGAAACTGTGGATTAAGCCATCTTACCTCAAAGGTGCTACAGGGAGTGATGGAAAGTTTAGGGCACCCCCCCATCATCTGGAAAGGTTGAAAGAAGGATTCAAACCATCAAGAGACAGCTAAATTAGTTCTTGAGACAAAATTACCACAGATTAAGTGTTTACCAATAGCACTATTGAGAATCCAGACCTCCCCTAGAACGGATACTGGTCTCTCACCTTATGAAATGCTTTTTGGACTACCTTACTCTGGAGGTAGGGAAGGTATGCCCACATTTGAAAACAAGGACATGTTCCTTAACAAACGTATACCGGGGCTGTCGTCTTTTCTCTCTTTCCTCAGAACTGAAGGCCTTCTTGCTCAAACTCCGCCGTTGGAATTTGTCGTCCATCCATATAAACCAAGGGACTGGGTACTCGTAAAATCTTGCTACCAAACCTGTGGGGGGATGTACCCTGTGCACTGGAATTCTGAACGTGACCAAAGATGTAAGAGGAAACTACTCAGTGTTATGAGTGCCTCAGGCAGATCTCTGGCAGCATTGTGGAAGGAGGACCTTGCAATCTGTGAAGGTACATGTGGAATAGTACAATTGGCAATACCGTTCACCCTAGCATTTGAAAAAGGAACAGGATGCCTGAGCTCAGGCAAGAGAGTGAGAAGAAATTTAGATGTACCCTTTGATGAACGGACATATATACACCCCATTGGAGTCCCTAGAGGAGTCCCAGATGAACACAAAGGAAGAAATCAGATAGAAGCAGGATTCGAATCTGTCTTCTTCTGGTGGGTAACTATAAACAAAAATGTAGACTGGATAAATTATATTTACTATAACCAACAGAGGTTTATTAATTATACCAGAGATGCCTTCTGCGCCAATTGTCAGTACTGGGCTGGATGAAGTGGGACTCTCAAAAACAGTCTTATAAGTAATTGGGCCAAAGAACTTGGTATTGAGTGGGTATATCATATCCCCTATCATGCACCAGCTTCAGGGAAAATTGAGCAATACAATGGATTGTTAAAAACTACCCTGAAAGCAATGGGTAGTGGATCCTTTAAGAACTGGGACAAGCATTTAGCACAAGCTACCTGGTTAGTTAACACTAAGGGATCCATCAATCAAGCTGGTCCTCGTCCATCAGACCTTTTACATACTGTAGAAGGGGATAAAGTCCCTGTGGCGGATGAAAGGAATATGCTAGGGAAAACTGCTTGGGTTTTTCCTGCCTCTGCCAAAGGCAAACCCATTCGTGGGACTGGTTTTACTCAAGGATCTGATGTACTTGGTGGGTGATGCTGAAGAAGGGAGATGTTCAATGTGCACCTCAAGGAAATTTGACCCTGGGTGAGAATACGTCATCCTGAACTGTACGATGTTAATTGTTATATAATACTAACTGTGTTCAAGAAATGTTTCTCAGGATAACATATTAATGACGAAACCCAAGCCAGCTTCATCAAGTGGCATCCAGCAAAACTCTTCAAGATGAACACACTACCTGTGGGCATGGACCACAATGAATTTCATTCATCTTTCCTACCCTAAGAATTTGCTATGATGATTAAATCCTACAGTTATGAGCTAAATGGACTTAGCGAACTTCTGTAAACATGAAAAAAGCCACCAGTGTTTTGCCAACACTATTTTCATCCGAAACCCAAAGTATAGCACTGTACCAGCTGCTAGTAAGAAAGGTAACTCTAGCCCAAATGAAACCAAGACAGGTGGTTTCCTACACCGACCTCTGACCTAAACCTTGTGGGCACTACAGCTCCCCCCCGGCAGGACACACCAGCCTGGGCAACTCCAAACCTCCGGCAGCCTCCATCACAGCTGGGATGGAGCAGCACAGCCTCCCTCCTAACCTCACCTGGCCTCTGCCAGGCCCCAGGGGAGCACTGGGGCACACCGTAACACTCCCTTATTAGAGAGCATTAAATCACCAATTCTGTGACACATGTGAGTGAGCAAACACCAGAGACATCTATGACTCCCAAGTGCCTAAGGCCAGGAAATAGTCCCAGACATCCCACAGGTGCTCAACACACAAAACTACACTGAAGTCTTCAGAAGTCACTCATGTCTTTCATTAACTAGGAGCAACAAGAGAAGTAAACCCGAAGAGGTAGCCAACAGCTCTCCTGGGGCAGGACAGCACAGACACCACACTTCCCAGGTATGCACAGGCTTATTGTGCAAGGCAACAAACCAACCTCCCTTCCAGCTCTTTGAGTCAAAAGCAGGCAGCTACTGGAGTAAAGACACCACTGTGGCAAGGACAAGTCAGTTCCAGTCATTTATTCATTGCAGCTTTTGAAGTACACCAGGTACTCAGTGAAGCTCCCCAGACAGACAACAGGAAGAACACTTGGTACAATAAATTTATATAAAAAGATAGTTGAATAGATAAAATAACATGGTAACCTCTCACTCTTGCTACAAACAGAGCAGACTAGCCCTGCACCAACAGCTTCGGTCCCTCCAGCCAGTTGGATACAACATATATGGCCCCATACCCAGGGCACAGCAAGGCATCTGTCCTCACAGTTGAGGCAAGAGGTGCGCTTCTCAGGCCAGTTCTTCAGGAGCTTGGCTTCACATGCTGTGCAGAACCTGACTTGCAGTAAGGTTCAGACTTGTTCAGCAGGTCTGGAAAGTCAGCCTCAGCTCTGGTGTACAAACAAAGAGCAGCTCTTCTGAAGATGGGCCTTCAAGTACTTCAGGATCAGCCACAGGTAATGTGTTTGAGCAGTCTAGAAAGACTGGTACAGCCAAGACAGAAGGCAGCACACTAGATTGTTGCCTTTCCTGTACACTAAGCCAGATTTAAACAACACGTTTTGAGGCCATTCCTGAACTGTGCACGTTCAGTCGTGCTTTTGCAAGACACTGCTTTGCAACTGTGTTGAGAGCCTCCACCTACTCTAGGTCTCCAGTTTTATGCCGGAAGAAAAATCCCATACCAGACAGACTAAGTATTTCTCTTCAGTTTTCACATTTCCATTTTCAGGAACTGTTCACCTTCTGTCGAGAAGGAAGATGGGGTCGGAAGCCATGTGCCTGCAGAACAGCAGGCAACACAAGTAGCACCAGAACGAAGAAAGCCCATGTTACCGATATGAGACTCTTATCCCACTGAGACTGGCTTTACTTAATCTAGGAGATCACTGTATCTCTCTAGAGTCTGCTTCTCCAGTTCCAACAGCTTTTGGTAAAATTTCTCAGCAATTTCTTCATCCACTTCCATCTGGAAGACAATAAGAACAGCACTGTGAGACCATCACCTCGGTGGCAGTCAGCACGTGCGCTGAGGGAAGCTCTGGAGTGATAGCAGGGTGCATCTCCAGAGCTTCTACATTCACAAAGAGGCAAATAAAGGCATCTATCACCAGGACACAAGCCAGAACATGTTTTGGGAAAGTATCATTACACACTCGTCCTATCCTAACTATCAACTCCACGATCTTCCGGATTCCAGCCTGAGGCAGGAGTTACTCTAGGAAACCTCACAGATAACCCCACGTCAACATTCAACATGCATCTTGTTTCCACTCCAGACACAGGACACCCTTCACCAACCCTTCCATGCAGGATGGCAGACCCCTAGCCACATCTCCTGCAGCAGCAGGCTGCCACTGCATTTACCTTTCTGGGCTCCACATAGCTCTTCCCCAGTCCAGAAGTACAGCTGTGGTATTTGACAAGTGGATCCAAGTACTCTGGCTTCTGCTTGAAGAGCCAGACCTAGGAAGAACAGCACAAACATGTACCAAGTCTAGTGCACGCTGTCCCCACCAAGCCTGCAGTGAAGGATGTGACTGCCAATGGACACAGGAGAACACATCACTGCTGCTTTTACCAAGCAGGGGAAAACTTGATATCTAAAGAAGTTCTGAGCTGTCTCCCCTCAGCTGTGACCTACCTGCACCAACAGTAAACCATGTTTTTGCCCCAGTGTTAAACCACTAAAGCAGTTCACACGGCTAAATTAACCCACTACTGTTCTTGATGCACACTGTGCCCTGCATTACCCACCTCCGTCCCCCATGCCTGCATGTCTATGGCTGCTTGACCGCCAAGAGTGGGAGAAACATTCTCCCTGACCAAGAGGGAACAAAGAGTATTTTTCCAAAATCATTTATTTTGGAATAAAGCATCACCTGTTGGATCAGCCCCTGTTACAACTGGTCCCCCGGCACTCACTACTGCAGGCTGCTTGGGGGGAAAACACAGCACCCACCCACCAGCCTGGCAGAGAGGCTCTTTGTTCAAGCCAGCAAACACTGGAAGAGCCACCCAGGAAGGAGGAATATTAAAACCAAGTTGTGAACTACTTACATGAGCTTCTGCTCCATTATACGGTGTCAGAGTGTAAGTTTTGGCAAAAAAGCGGATCTGAGGGGAAGAGAAGTACACAACAGAAGTTGTATTTTGACCCAAGGTTTCTTTGGGAAGCCCTCTGCAGTCGAGACAGACCAGATCATCTACCAGAGGCAGAAATGCTTCTCCAAGTTGACTGCAGGTAACGCTGCACGCTTATGACTAAAACGTCCCTGTATCACCACAAACTGGTCTCTGGAGCCACCCACCAGGATCAGCAAGCCTTGCTCCATGCCTCCCCACAGTCACCCCCAAAGCAGGGGGCAACGTGCCACGCAAATGCCTTGCAGGCACCTCTTCTTGAATGGCCTCAAGAACAGGAGGTGGAGAAGATCTGCAATCCTGCCGATGCTGAGGATAAGTGAGAAGGCATTGCTTCTCCACTGCCAGGAGAAACGTGATCCATCAGGATCAGCTGCTGCCAGCTGGGGCAGCTTAAGCAGAAAGGCCAGTCTTGCAGCAAGAGCCATAAGGCCCAGAGCAGGCAGCCTGCATGCAGGGACAGAACTATAGTGAACCTGAAAAGCTGAAACCCAGAGGAAGAAAGGCAAGGAAAGTTTCGGGGAAGCGGCAATAGAAAGCAGTAGGCTTCGCTCTCCAGCGGGATGGAAAGGAGAGAAGGAGACACTGCCTTCTAGAGGGATGGAAAGAAGAACACTCAAAAATACAACCTGTTCTAGAAACAATGAGCATTTCAAAGCACAGAAGTTTTGTCCTGAACTCTGCTGCCACCAAAATAACAGGCTCTCACAGGTCCACAGCAGGCTGGCAAAACTTCTAAGGGGGGGCTTGACAGACATTACTGTGGCTGAAGAACTGAACCCTGGCTACTCTGCTGTTCAGCACCAAACCTCCAAACCCAGCTTGGAAATTGGGGCCCCAAGGTGTCAATGGGAAGGTTTGCAGACGGGTCAGCCTGCCCAACCCAACAGAAGGAAGAACTGTACAGCAGCATGGGTAGCAAGAAGCATTCTGCACATCCCTTGCAGTGAAGCATATCACAGCAGGGCTACCTCAACCTAAAAGCAGCCAGGAGATCCACTTACCAACCACATAATGGGCATTAGCAGCTTCCACAGGAACACGGGCAAAATTCTGTAGGTCATGTTAGACATAACGAGACCAGGACAAACAACACTGGAATACAGACCCTGCAGAGAAGAAACCGAGTCAGTGTGGAAACACACAGCAATTAGTTTAAGGATGGATCATACTCCTTCCCTCATAGTACTATTAGGGAAGTTGTGGGTGCCCCATCCCTGGAGGCGTTCAAGGCTGGGTTGGATGGGGCTTTGAGCAACCTGGTCTAGTGGGAGGTGTCCCTGCCCATGGCAGGGAGGCTGGAACTAGATGATCTTTAAGGTCCCTTCCAACACCCAAACCACCCTATGATTCTACTTCTCAGCAAGAAAATGAAGGTGAGTATAGAGACCCGTTAATAGCAGATGTTCTCCTCTCTAAAGTTACCAGAGCCAGAGAGCTATTAGATATAGCTATTTCCAAGAGGTCCAAATTGGAGATGCTCATGTTAAATCTGTGCCCATTGCAAGCCTATGAGACGAGACAGAAGGTGCAGCCTCGTGACACATCACAACTTCACGTTGCAGTCTACATGCAGCTCAGCAGCAACAGCAGTCATTCCACAAATTACAACCCACCCAGATAAAAGGCTACCTCACCTTTAAGGGGAAAGGGTTCAGCCTTCTATGACTGAACCATTTTCTCATTAAGTATTTCAGAAGAGTCACTATCACTGGACTAGGGCTGCCAACGAAATCCAGCAATCCCTTGTGACAGGGAAGGCAGGTTGCTCGTACATCTTGGCGTGACAAAGTTGAATAGGGGCATGGAGCCATCAGGACAGACAGCAGAGCCTGCACCTCAAGGGTTTGCAGGCAAAGCTGTCTCACAGACAGGTACACCTGAAAAGAGCTGCACCTCTTTGCTCTTTAAGACCAGTTCTTTGGTCTAAAGAGACAGCTAGAGTTTGCAAGGCAGGGACCATTCCTGAAGTCTTCTGCTTTCAGAATTGTTTCTGACAGAATCCCAGAAGCAATCTCTCTGGCAGATTCTCCACCAGTCACACCACTGGTTCAACCTGCGCTGTGTGTAGTTCTTACATGCGCATTAAGGAACATATATCAGATTGCTATGAATGAATGCAACAAGGTAACAACAATGCAATGATAGTTATAAGTAGTAGGAGCTCATTAGGTTTCTTCAGACATGCAAACTCCATCATCACCTGCTTATTAAATTTCCTGTTCAGAACCACACTTGTCAGGTCAGTAGCATATTTGGAGGAACTGTATGATTCCTGCCCCTTGGCATGCTGAAAGTCAGAAAGGCTGAAGGCAGACTCCCTGGCATTGCTGGAAGAGGTCCAGATGAGTCGCACGGGCTTTTCATTACTGCAGAGTAGAGGCTCAAGTTGACGAACCTGCAAAATAATTGTTAGCTTATTAACACCGTAATTTTAAAGTCTTGCAGTATAGCTTTGCAGTTCTTAAAAGTCATGAGCTTATCTCAGCTTTCCTAGTCTTGGCCAGTCTTCACTATACTAATGAAAGGTGGCTGTTGCTCGGGTATGACTTCAGCCTAAGGTCCACCAGGAGCATTTATAAGCAGCCACCATTCTCTGACACAGCTCAGCTGAGCACTTCAGAACTTAATACAGCCAAGTCTTGGTATTCACCCTGGACAGAGAGAACTATGTATGGTTTACTTCTATCCACTGACTAACTACAGTAACCTTGATATTAACCCTTGCAACAACAATCACCACTTATTGTTGTTTTTAAAAAGCCTGAGACCTTTGCCCTATCATTCCTAATCTGTCAGGCTGCAGTCTCCATCAGCATACAAACCTGTAAGACAGAACTGATTCATCAGCACCACCTGTACCCATCCCTACCCACATCAACCACCAGACCCAGGGCTCGATCTTCATACGCAACCTCACCAGCATAAAGTGGCCGAAGAGGTTGGTAGTGAACACCTCCTGCAGTCCATCTCCATTAAGCCTGTCCGTCTGCGTCATTATGCCTTCCGCAGTGGTCAGCATGTGAAGCACCTTCCTGGAAGCCAAGGACAGGAGGCAGAGAAGAATGTTGCCAGGAGGCATCTACGGCTCCCCCACTTCGGTCCTTCAGAAGTATCCCCCCCACCTCACAGGCTCCACACAGACCCTCTAGTTTCACCTTCAAGAACTCTACTAATCCATGAAAAAACAGCTGGAAAAAGTTTACAGAGTATCCCAGGCCCTTTATTTGCAAGTGTCTCAATGCTGACTAGACCAGAGAAAACCTGTCCCTTCCTTCACTTCACCACAGTAAGGTACCATTAAAAAAAGAAAAGTTTTGCTCTTCCATTTCACATTCAGAAAACAAAATCAAGCTCCAGTGTGGAACTAATCTGAATTAGGCATGGCCCTAAGACTAAGGAAAGCAGTCTAGCGCCTGTGTTCAACACCCCAACAATTGTACCAGACTCAACGCCAGTCACATTGCTCCCTGACTCAACTTCCCCACATTGCTTACAGAACAGTGATGCTTATCCCCATGGTGCTTATAGAATAAGCATCAACTGTTAGATTCACAAGATAAAATGATCCACAGTGGAGAACAACTGCAAAAGCCTACAGTGGAAGCAAAACAACGGTAAGGAGACCCAGTAAGAACAAACTTCACCTCAGCAACACACCAGCATTTTTCACTCAGTGCCTAGTGGCAGGGCCCACAGACTTCGGGTGAACTCTTGCTCTCCCCCTGCACGCAGCCAGCCTCACCCCAGGGACTGGATGGAGCACTGGGTGCCTCGGAGCACCCTAGCACTTCACCCAGATGCCAAGCCCACCCCACACAAGGCCATGCATCCCACAGGGATGAGCTCTGTGTCACGCTGTGCAAGGGAGATAGGGTCTTCAGCCCTGGACCCAAGGCCATGCCTTAGCCATGATGATGGTGCCAGCACCCCATATTGCCCATAAGCTGGGGACTGGACCCCTCCCCGGCCCAGCCCCAACAACTCCTACCCTGTGAGGAGACCATGCCAGAGAGCCTTGAAGTTCACGTGTGGATTTGGCATGATCCCAGCATTGAGGTAGACAAAGTCCAGGCGTTGAAACCTGCATGAAAGAGAGCACAGGGGTGAGGGGCAGCGGGTGGACAGGGGGGTCCAGTGGGGTGGAGAACAGAGCCCCGATACCTGCAGCGGAGCTCACGGGCGACACGCAGGACAGAAGCCATGTTACCCAGGTCCACTTCCACGGTGGAGACTTGAGCAGCGGGGTGGCTGGCCAGGATGAGGTCTCGCGTGTCTTCGTTCTTCTGGGTGTTGCGGCAGGCGATACAGAGGTGGATGCGGCCATCCTCCTCCAGCAGCCGCTGGCACAGCGCCAGCCCCACGCCGCTGCAAAGGCGCACGGTGTCAGACACAACCCTGAGTGGGTCTGGGGCGAGCCGGGGCGGGCAGCGACAAGCCCGTCCCATCCCGGGCTCGCCCCAGACCCGCTCCGTTACGGTTCCATCCCGCCACTCACCTGCTGGCCCCGGTCACCAACACCACTCGCTCCATCACAGACACCCGTACCCGCCACCGCTCCCCCCGCGCTAAAAGGGCCACCCGCACGTGAGGCCCCGCCCCCGCCCCGCCGCCTCCGCCAATGGGTACGCGCGAAGGGGGCGGGGACAGGGCCGCGGGTGGCGTGATGGTGGGCCGAGCGGAGGGGGGCGGAGCGCGCTGGGACACGCCCCCTCCGCTTGGACACGCCCCCGCCCCGCCTCTCAGGCCCCGCCTCCGTTATACGGGCTACGCCTACTGCGCCCCGCTGCTCGGCCCCCTCCTGCTGCCCGCGCACTGCCTTGCCTTCCCTTATTCCGTTCCTTTCCCTTCCCTTCCCTTCCCTTCCCTTATTCCTTTCCCTTCCCTTATTCCCTTCCCTTCCCTTCTTCCTTTCCCTTCCCTTCCGTTATTCCTTCCCTTCCCTTCCCTTATTCCCTTCCCTTCCCTTATTCCTTTCCCTTCCCTTCCCTTCCGTTATTCCTTTCCCTTCCCTTCCCTTATTCCCTTCCCTTCCCTTATTCCTTTCCCTTCCCTTCCCTTCTGTTATTCCTTTCCCTTCCCTTCCCTTCCCTTATTCCTTTCGCTTCCCTTCCCCTCCCTTATTCCTTTCCCTTCCCTTATTCCTTTCCCTTCCCTTCCCTTATTCCCTTCCCTTCCCCCAGCTTCTTCTCCACAGCTGCAGCAGGCAGGCTTCCCACAGGCAGCCATGGCACACTGCCCTCATATCCTTCACCACGGCGAGACTAGCGTTGCAGCCACGCACAAGTGCCACTGGGTCACTGGTTCCCGCTGCTGCCATGGCAGAGAGATCTGCATGCACAGGGCCCGCTGGAGATCTCCGGGTGCAGCCCTGCTACCGGCAAGGCCGGTGTCACAGCTGGAGCAGGGGATGGACACAGCAACAGCCCCCTGCACCTCCCTGGCAGTGGGGCTGCTCCCCGGGCACCCTGATGCGCTATTGAACCCATGGCCCTGCATACTCCTTTCCGGTGCCCAGTCACAGAGCCCAAGGGCACAGAGCTGCGGTGCCCATGAGGCAGATGTCCCCCAACCCAGCCCAGTGCTCCCACCCCCTTGGCCCGCTGGGGCAGGGCTGGGAGAGGCTGTGGTGCACCCTGAGCAAGAAGAGGGCATCCAAGGGCATAGGCAGATGGGTACCAATTATGTGGCTTGAACAAAGCCTGTCCTCACTCCTGGTTCAGCCACAAAGTGACGTGCTGCTGCAGACTAAGCACTCAGCAGGGGTGAGACCCCCTCTGCTGCAGCCAGTGGGACCAGCAGCCCCCTACCCCTGCCCTCCCCTCTCCCAGGCCCACTATCCCACCTCAGTCCCTGCTGGTGGACATCAACTGACGTGGATGCTGAGCCTCAGAGCACCCTGCCTGTCACTCAAGGAGACGGGCAACCAGTGTGGGTCAACAAGCATCCTTCCTCCATCTCTTAGGCTGCTACCTGTGTGCACTCCCCCAAGCTCTCCCCACACGGCATCTCAGGGCACACAGTGCAGACCCAGAGACCCTCGGCAGGCGAGTACCAGCCAGGCTCCCTCCCAGAGATGCCCCCAGAGGAGGCGAGATGCCTTCTGAAGTGCCACAAGGAAACCATGCAACCGGATTCACGTAGCAAGTATCTCTTCAGCGGGTTTGCCCCTATATATAGGTGCATCTACTGAATATATACATGCCTTAGCAATAGTATACTGGAAACTGTGCCACGCGTGACTTGATGGTGCTGAACTAATGCATACAAAAGTATGGAGGGGTCCATGTACCCTCTAAGTACAAAGTTTCTCCTGTCCAGCCAGAGGAGAGTATGATTTTGGGGCACGGTGGGTAACCTGCCATGTCTCCTGCCCAGTTTGCTCAACGGAGCTGCTGGATCTGAGAGGATGGACTGGTGCCAGACTGCTGCAGGATGCTCAGGGCAGCAGAGTCCAGCTCAGGCACTTGAGCTGAGCTGCGATCCCTGGCGCAAGAACCAGGGAGAGCCGCGGTGCCCACTGCTCCGTGCCCTCGCAGCGCTGTTGCTCCGTGCTGTTGCAGGCTTGGGCATCAGGCAGCAGCCGGTGAAAACTCTGCTATGTGCATTCCTCTCACGGCAGGTGAAGACGTGGGTTAACCCTGGGAGAGGAGGACCTGGAGATTTCCCCTCGGAGGTGAAAAGTGCGAACGTCCTGCCGCCATCTGCTGCGCAGGACCCGCAGGGCATCCAAAATGCGTTTCAGGGACAGTTGTGCAGCTCTGGAGCGGCTGTGGTCAGTGTGAGAAGGTCCCCTCGGCATGCCTCTTGATGGGGCTGGCATGTCCGCTCCTCCCTGGCTGACACAGAGGAGCCGCAGCTTGCGCATGCTGCCCTTTCCAGCTCCAGGCTAGGAGCCGGGAGTGCCATCAGGCTTCTCCCTATGCAACTGGGGTCTGGCCAGCAGGGACAGGGCTTTCTGCCCCTCCATGTGCATGTCCAAAGGCCAAAATGTTCAGGGAGTTTTTGTTTTCACCCTGTAATTGCACAGCCCGCTGTGAGCTGGCGGCAACTCCCAGCTCTTCCTCGTGCAGGTAGTGGCTGCCGGACAGTCCCTGCTCCGGCAGGCACATAGCCATGTGCATCCTTTCCCCAGGCACCTGCCCTGTGCATGGGCCTGGAGCTTCCTCACAGAGAAAGTCCAGCTGACGTTCCTCCCCTCCAACCAGGGGAGAGAAGCCGCTTTGTCCCGGTCATCGTCACCAAGAACACACTGCCATCAATAAATAACCCTCGTCTCAGCCTGTGTCGCTCCCAGGCTTGGGTCAGTAAGCGAGTGGGAGGTCCAAGTCGTCCCACGCAGTGGCTCTCCTTGCTGCCCTTCGGGTTTTCCTCTGAGGCTTCACTGTACAATGAGAACAAGACGAGCTGCCCGGGTTTTATTGCTAAGTCCGAGTGAAGTGGCTTTGGTTTGCATACGGGGCTCCTCTGGGGATGGGGAGGGATGGGAACGGGGCTAGTGGGGAGCAAAGGGTCATTCTTCACTGGCTGATTCTTGGAGAAGGCGATGGATATCCTGGAAGGAGGGACGATCTTTAGTGTCCCGTCTCCAGCAGCTGAGCATTAGCTTATAGACTGAGTCAGGGCAAAGTGCAGGCTGGGGAAGGTAGGTCTTCAAAACAAAAGGCAAAGATGACAAAGGGAGAGAGTTACTGCCACAGAAACCAAAAAGCAAACTGTTCCTGGGGATCCCCATTTCTCCGTGGACCGGGGAGGGGGGGCCCTTCACCAGGACTCCTTCCCAGAGGAGTTCCTGTCCTATAACTCCCCCATAGCCAAGCTCCTTATCTCATCACCTTAAAGTCTTTCCCCAGGTCCCCAGTGTCCCAGGTGCACTGCTGCCTGTCCCATCCTGTCCCATCCTGTCCCGTCCCGTCCCATCCCACCCCATCCCATCCCATCCCATCCCATCCCATCCCGTCCCATCCCGTCCCATCCCATCCCTACCTGCCGGCCCTGGTCCCGGAAAAACTCGCCAGTGTTTTCAATGACCTGCTCATCAGACAGCTGGGAGTAGGGCTGCTCCCGGCAGAGCATGAAGGTCTCCCACAGTGTCACGCCAAATGCCCACACATCACTGGCCGTCGTGAACTTGCCCTGGCAGGAGGGAGCAGAGCAGGGTCAGGCATGGACATTACCCAGTCCTGCTCTGTAAGCACCCTATGTGGCCAGGGTTCAAAACCTCTTTCTGGATGCATCATCTTCCAGATCTGGGCCCAGAGATGGGCTTGGTCCCGCAAGCCTGGTCTCTGCCCAGGGCCAGAGACTGGCGAGCTCTGGGTCCAGCTTGCAGTGACTGCTCTGAGAGCTGGGGCTCAGTAAGGACCAAGCTCCCTGCAAACATAAAAAGTAACCCTGCTCCCTCTTCCAGGTCTGACCTTGGCCAGGAGAAAACGTCAAGCGTCCTGCTCAAACACAAAAGATCACTGTAGTCCCCCCATCCTCCCTCGAAAAGCTGCTACCACTCCCACTTCCTGCATGCTTCACCCCAAAGCTGAGCTCCAGGGAGGAGAGACTTCCCCATGCCTTCTGCACCACCCAGCCCCAGGAACCATGGATGTGTCAGGGTCTGTCAGAGGATCACAGCCCCCCACATACCAGCAGGATGCTCTCCCAGGACATCCAGCGGATGGGGAGCACCGCCCGCCCCTGGATGCGGTAGTAGTCCCCGCTGTAGAGATTCCTGCTCATGCCAAAGTCGGCTATCTTGATGGTGTACTGCTTCCCCACCAGGCAGTTGCGCGTGGCCAGGTCTCGGTGCACGAAGTTTAGGGAGGAGAGGTACTTCATGCCAGAGGCAATCTGGGTGGCCATGAACCGCAGGTCGCTGTAGCTGCCGGGGAGGGAACAAGGGAGGAACTGAGGTGCCGGGAAGGACGGCAGCTAGGGGATGCACAGGCCCGAGCAGGGCACCCCACTGCCAGGCGGGATGCCTGGAGCAGGCAGCCCTGCCTGCCCCTGCCCATCTCAGGTAGCTCTACCTAATGGTGGGTGCGTGGCCGGTGGGGGGGCTGCCTGCCTGCTGGCGGGACAGGAACTGGTTGAGGTCTCCGTTCTCCATGTACTCGGTGATCATGCACAGCGGGTCGTCCGCAATGCACACTGCCAGCAGCCGGATGATGTTGGGGTCTTTCAGCCGTGACATGATCTTGATTTCCTTCAGAAAATCATTCCTTTCCGGAACAGAAACCACACAGATCGGATAGACAGGCCCAGAGGGTCAAGGAGGCGTGCACAGACCAGCTGAGCCTCCCACCGGCCCACTCAAGCCTTGAGGGGGACCCGCGGGTCCCCTCCCCTGGGACTGGGGGCCATGAGGGGAAGGTCAGGGTTGGTCCATGCACAGCAGCAGGGTGGACTTGGTGGGTAGGGTGGGGTGCTGGGGAGCTGCTTAGGACCAGCAAGGACCAGTAGTCCTGAATCATGGTAGCCCAGCATCCCCAGACAGCTCAGATGTGTGGTCCTCAGAGCTGCATTGAGCTCCTGGCCACTGGAGGCAGGGGATGCTTTCCAAGCATCCCGTCTCTCCTCGTGGGGGCTCTGTGTGGGAGGCAACACTGGGGCACGTGCACCCCCTGGCCCTGTACCTGGCATTCTTGTTGGCATCCGCTCGCAGCATCTTCACAGCCACCAGCACTGGGCAGTTGGAGCTAGTGTCCAAGCCCTCCAGGGCAAAGTCCTTGCCTGTGAACTTCTCCATCCCCTCCACTTCACAGAGATGAACCTGGAGGAGAGCAAGGGGCAGCCATTACCTCCACTGATTGACAGCCTCCCCCAGCCTGGGAAGAGCCTTAGAATCATAGAATAATAGAATCATAGAATGGTTTGGGTTGGAAGGGACCTTAAAGATCATCTAGTTCTAACCGCCCTGCCAAGGGCAGGGACACCTCCCACCAGACCAGGTTGCTCAAAGCCCCATCCAGCCTGGCCTTGAACACCTCCAGGGATAGGGCATCCACAGCTTCTCTGAGCAACCTGTTACAGTGTCTCACCACCCTCACAGTAAAGAATTTCTTCCTAATATCTAATCTAAATCTCCCCTCTTTCAGTTTAAAACCGTTACCTCTTGTCCCATCGCTCCACTCCCTGATCAAGAGTCCCTCTCCGTCTTTCCTGTAGCCCCCTTTAGGTACTGGAAGGCTGCTATAAGGTCTCCCCGGAGCCTTCTCTTCTCCAGGCTGAACAACCACAACTCTCTCAGCCTGTCTTCACGGGAGAGGTGCTTCAGCCCTCTGACCATCTTTGTGGCCCTTGTCTGGACTTGCTACAACAGGTCTATGTCCTTCTTATGCTGGGGGCCCCAGAGCTGGGCACAGTACTCCAGGTGGAGTCTCACCAGAGTGGAGCAGAGGGGCAGAATCCCCTTCCTTGACCTGCTGGCCACACTTCTTTTGATGCAGCCCAGGATGTGGTTGGCTTTCTGGGCTGCAAGCACCCATTGCCAGCTCATGTTGAGCTTCTCATCCACCAACACCCCCAAGTCCTTCTCTTCAGGACTGCTCTCAAGCCATTCTCTGCCCAATTGGTATTTGTGCCTGGGATTGCCCTGACCCACATGCAGGACCTTGCACTTGGCCTGGTTGAACTTTATGAGGTTCGCATAGGCCCACCTCTCAAGCTTATCAAGGTCCCTCTGCATGGCATCCCTTCCCTCCAGCATGTCGATCACACCACACAGCTTGGCAAACTTGCTGAGGGTGCACTCAGTCCCACTGTCCATGTCACTAACAAAGGTATTAAACAGCAGCGGTCCCAGTACTGACCTCTGAGGAACACCACTCGTTACTGGTCTCCACTTGGACATCAAGCTGTTGACTGTAACTCCTTGAGTGTGACCATCCAGCTAATTCCTTATTCACTGAGTAGTCCATCTATCAAATCCATGTCTTGTCAGTTTAGAGACCAGGGTGTCGTGCAGAACTGTGCCAAATGCTTTGCACAAGTCCAGGTAGATGATGTCACTTGCTCTTCCCTTATCCCTCAAAGCTGTAGAAGACCACCAAATTTGACAGGCATGATTTGCCTGTTGACTTTCTGTTGACATGGCCTGAAGCCATGTTGACTGTCACCAATCACCTCCTTATTTTCCACGTGCCTTAGCAGAGATCCCAGGAGGATCTGTTCCATGATCTTGCCAGGCACAGAGGTGAGACTGACTGGCCTGTAGTTCCCCAGGTCTTCCTTTTTTTCGCTTTTTAAAAATGGGTGTTATGTTTCCCCTTTTCCAGTCAGCGGGAACTTTGCCAGACTGCCACAACTTCTCAAATACGATGGATAGTGGCTCATCAAATTAATCCATAAGTTCCCTCGGGACCCACAGATGCATCTCATCAGGTCCCATGGACTTGTGAACCTTCACGTTCCTCAGATGGTCTCAAATGTGATCTCCTACAGTGGGCAGTTCTTCTTTCTCCAAGTCCCTGCCTTCTGTAACTTGGGTGATGTGGCTAGAGCACTTGCTGGTGAAGAGAGGCAAAAAAGCCTTCTCCATATCCTGAGTAACCAGGTCTCCCATTTCCTTCCGGAGGGGGCCCACATTTTCCCCAGTCATCCTTTATCACTGATGCACCTGTAGAAGCTTTTCTTATTACCCTTGACATCCCTGGTCAGATTTAATTCTACCAGGGCTTTAGCTTTCCTAACCTTATCCCCAGCTGCTTGGACAATTTTTCTGTGTTCCTCCCAGGCTACCAGTCCTTGTTTCCACCCTCTGTAGACTTCCTTTTTCTGTTTGAGTTTGTCCAGGATCTCCTTGTTCATCCATGCAGGCCTCCTGGCATTTTTGCATCACTTCCTCTTTGTTGGGATGCATCGCTCCTGAGCTTGAAGGAAGTGATCCTTGAATATTAACCAGCTTTCTTGGTCCCTTCTTCCCTCCAGGGCTTTATCCCATGGTACTCTATCAGCACATCCCTGAAGAGGTCAAAGTCTGCTCTCCTGAAGTCCAGGGTAGTGAGCTTGCTGTGCTCCCTTCTCGCTGCCCTAAGGGTCTTGAACTCCACCACTTCGTGGTCACTGCAGCCAATACTGCCCCTGAGCTTCACATTCCCCACCAGCCCCTCCTTGTTGGTGAGAACAAGGTCCAGCATAGCACCTCTCCTCTTTGGCTTCTCTATCACTTGGAGGAGGAACCTCCTGGATAGCTTATTCCCTGCTGTGTTGTTCCTTCAACAGATATCAGGGTGGTTGAAATCCCCATGAGGACCAGGGCTTGTGAACATGAGGCTGCTCCTATCTGTCTATAGAGGGCCTCATCCACTCAGTCTTCCTGGTCAGGTGGCCTGTAGCAGACCCCTACTATAGTGTCACCAGTCCCTGCCCTTCCCTTAATCCTGACCCGTAAGCTCTCGGTCGGCTCCTCATCCATCCCCAGGCAGAGTTCCATGCACTCCATTTGGTCATTATCATAGAGGGTGACACCCCCTCCTCGTCTTCCCTGCCTGTCCTTCCTAAAAAACCTGTATCCTTCCATTCCAACACTCCAGTCACAGGAGCCATCCCATCATGTCTCCATGATGCCAATAAGATAAGACCTCTAACTCCTCTTGTATGTTCCCCATGCTCCATGCGTTTGCATGGAGGCACTTAAGCTGGGGCCCCGATGAAGCTGATTTACTGGCTGGCGTGGCCGGTGTTCCTTTGTGCTGCACTCCAAGTGCTCTCCTGCTGACCGGTGATCCTCCTCCTGGCTCTGAACATCTATCAATGGCACTGGCATCGAACTGATAGGAGTGGGATGGATTGAGGTTTCCCTCCCCTGGTAACTTTAGTTTAAAGCCCTCTTCACAAGCTTGGCAAGCATTAGAGCAAAGATGCTCTTCCCCTTCTCAGACAGATGGACCCCATCAGCCCCCAGTAGACCTGGTTTCTCAAAGTGAGTCACATGGTCTACATAGACAAATCCCTGGCTATGGCACCAGTCCTGTAGCCATTTGTTGACAGAACAGATTCAACCGGCCCTTTCAAACCCCTTTCCTTTGACCAGGAGGATTGATAAAAAAAACAGATTGATGAAAAAAAAAGCCTTGCCTGAGCCCTGCTCAGAGCAGGACTAGCTCCCACTCACCTCCCCAAACTGGCCTTCCCCCAGCTTCTCCTTGAAAGTCAGCAGCTTCCTGGGGAACTCCTCAACGGCCACGTCCTTGCCAGAGAGCAGGTCCATGGTGAGGGCTGGCACTGAGTAGGTGTTGCCACCAGTCACACCCTGCAGGTTCACGATGTCGGCCTCCGCATAGTGGGGGACTCCCTCGGGGACATTGGCCTGGGATGGCTTCACAGGACCACTGCAGCCTAGGTGGGGACAGCGGGGACAGCCCTGCCATGGATGTACTGCCCTGCACCCTCTGCTCCCTGGCACCTGCTCAGACTCCAGCCACTGTCTTCTCCATCCCCGTCCTCCCCAGAGCCCCCACTTTGCCCCGACATGGCTGGGCTGCTGCAGACTTCGCAGGCTGCTCCTCTGCTTCCCCATCACTGACAAATGCACCAACCCAGCTCCAAGCACCAGATGAGCAGCGGTCAGTGCCCGATCTCTGCATCATGGAGGAAGAGATGCCAGAGCATCCCAAGGACGGTAGTGGGGACACAGGTCAGCCTGCCAGTGAACACCAGTGACAGCTCTCGGCCACAGGCTTTGTGTGACCTCTGAGCAGGATACACAGGAGCTTGTGTGACCTCCCCCCGCCATCCCTCTGTGCCAAAATGTTTGGAGATCGGCCAAAAGCAGGGGCTGGGGAGAAGGGCCTGCAGAAGACTTGGTGAGTGGTAGACGGCTCTAAGCATGCACGGTGTCCCAGGTCTCACCTGTGTCCTCCTCCCCTGGGGTGAACTCCGGCAGCTTGCGGATCAAGCGGGAGGGCTCCTGGTAGTCGGGTCCGAGGGGGAATATGCGGTCATAGGTGGAGCTGGACTCCTGCTCGCTGGAGGAGGAGGAGCGGTTGTGGTTGAACATGCTGGATTCACTGGGCAGGGAGAGGCTGACAGTCATTTCGTCATCCAGCATTCTCCGCGAGGCCTGTGAGAGGGCAGGCAAGGGAGGAGAGAGCTGGGACCGAGGGTCCCCACAGCACCGGCAGGATGGGGTCTCTGTGGTTGTGCCCAGCCCCAATCCCCCGTCTCTGGTGCCCTGTCCCAGGGCTTCATAACCTGCCTGGGGCAGACATTTGTCCTCATGTCCTCTCCTTCTATTGTCTGCCTCTATGGAGAAGAGTTTGGCTCCATCACCCCTGTGACTGCCCTTGATTAGCTGGGGGCTGCAGTGCCCTTCAGGCTCCTCATCCTCAGCCCAGTTTTAGGACAGAGGGATGGACAAGCGGCAGGTCCCAAAGTCACCACCCTGCTCAGCTAAATCCCCTTGCTTGGGAGATGGGTGCAAATTACAGCCTTCCAGAGGAGGGGAAGGGAGCATCAGCCCCACCATGGAATCTGCTTTGCCTGTGCTGAGCTCCCAGAGGAACCTACCGGGATGAGCCCACCACCCTGGGGCACCTCGGCAGCCACCAGCACTTGCCCACCTTCTCCAGCATCTTTTGCCAGAACTGCCGCCACAGTATGATGACAATGATGGCCAACAGGATGAAGATGATCGCCACCAGGCACCCGATCAGGATGCGTGTGTTGCTGTCGTCTACCTTGAGCGTGGGGTCTGGCAGGAGAAGGGGACAGCAAGAGCCGGTCATTCTGGGGCATGGGGAGAGCTCCTGACCCTTTCCTCCATCGGATGGGACAGAGCCCCCAGAGCATCTCCCCACCCAGCTCAGGGTGACATACTTTTTGATGCCTTACCATAAGTGGTGGGGACCACAGGCACCCCGGGGGGGCCCACCGAGTTGTTGTACATGGCTGCGTCTGGCAAGGGAGAAAAGGAGAGCATCAGGGTGGGTGGTGTGGGTGCCCCACAGCCCCACTCCCTCCTTCAAACCCCCCTTCAGGAGGGTCCGGTCCCTGCAGACCTCATGGAGTCAGGTACCTGACTGGAAGGTGATCTCGCTGAACATCATCCAGGCGTCGGCGAAGTAGTACTGGCACTTGATGGCGCTGGCCATGCGGTGGAGTAGGGGCACGGTGACGAAGCGGGCACTGGGGTTCACGTCATCCAGCACCAGCACTGAGGAGACGGCGTTGGGCTCCCACTCACTGGCATCAGCGCGGAAGTAGCACTGCACCTCCTTGAAGATCTTCACCCCTTTGGCAAACATGTTGTTGCAGTGGACCTGTGGGGCAGACCGTCAGTGCAGCCATGGCAGGGGACAGGGACAGGGGACAGGGCAGGGGGTGTGCAGACCTTCATAGCGGTGAAGTTCCTGATGCGGTCGAACTCAAAGGTGATCTCCACGTAGCCGCCAGCGGTGCTCTCGTTGCGCCAGCCAACATAGTCGTAGCCCGGCCAGACGTGGTACTCGTGGGTCTGCGTGAAGTCGTCCAGCCCTGACACCCCGTCTGTCAGCTGGCCCAGGCCCTCCGTCATGCTGGCATGTGCAAGGGGGGAAAGGGAGCGTGACTCTTGCCAACGCCACAAACCTGGCACCACCCAGCACACACAGCCACCCCCCGCCCCAGGCAGCTCCTTGCAGCCCCTAGGAAATTCAGGATGGGTTTTTGTTCTTCTTGGTGTTCTTTCTGGAAAAGGTTGTGGGATGCTGAAGTGCGGTGCAGTTAGCGTAAAGCCAAAAGAAGGGCTGGGGGTGCTTTCCCCTTCACACTGTCCGCATCATTCGTGCAGCCTCCCAGAGCTGGCCATGTACTCTGCTTCAGGGACACCCCAAGTATTTCCTCTGCTGAGTATCAGCAAAAACGAACACAGGGAAGCAAACACACCCCCTTCCTCTCCTGCCCGGCGCAGCACCCATCATGTGCACAAGCCCACCAGGTCCTCACCTGTACCCAAATGCCCCATCATACACTGAGTCGTTCAGGTAGATGATGGTGCCCCCGGGGAGGACGAGCTGCTGCCCAGCTGGCGCACTGTAGGACACCAACCCATCTGTGGGGAGAGGAGGGTGAGCGGCAGCCCATGCTGGACCACCCCGTTGCTGGTGTGCCCCGGGGCCAGCTGCCGGTGGGACAGCCAGCCCCCAGTGGGACGGACAGCCCCTGGTCAAGCTCTGGGGACATGGGGAAGGGCACAGGACCACAGCACCCACCCAGCCAGACGCAGCCATACAGCTCCACGCGCAGGCAGACGTTCATGGAGTGGTCAGTGACAGGGATGAAGCGGACGAAGCGGGCGATGAGGGGTGGCTCCAGGTCCTTGAGGACGATGTCGTAAGGGTTGGTGTTTCCATCCAGCACCTGGGGAGAGAGAAGTACAGTGGGGTTGGGTAGGCACAGCCCCTCACCCACCACCCAGTGCAGCCCCCACCCGCCTCCTCACCTGTTTCCCATGCCGATTCCTCCAGGAGATCCATCGCGTGCCGTCCCGGCTGTAGTTGATCTTATACATGGGGGCAAACTCATTGCCATGGCCCCCGGCGTGGCGCCCCTGGGTGCCTACCAGTGTGATGAAGTGGAGTGCACGCAGGTCAATCTGCAGGAACTCCTTCAGGTCGTCGGGCTCCACTGGGATCTCGGGGCACCAGGCACCATCGCCATCCTCCGAGTCCAACCTGTGAAACCAGAGTGGAGGAGACATTTGCAGGTGGCCAGAGCTGTCCCTGTGCCCCGCTTCTGCCTCTCTGTGGCAGCCCAGACCCTGCTGTGGCTGTCACAGGAGTGTCTCTGTGCCTACCCTGCCACCTGTCCCCACACTCACCGTCCGTACTTGGCGGCTGTGGACTCGGACCACTGGCTGGAGGCTGAGATGTCCTCGTCAGGAATGTGCCCTCCCGACATTCCCAAGGGGTACCGGCACACCGCTGCAACGAGACCAGCAGGGTGCTAAGCAGGCATCCCTCCTCCCCTCCCCAGCTGACAGAAGGGCTGAAATATGGTATGGCACTGCCAGGGCTGGGGCACATCCACAGAGCCATGGGCACTGCAGCCTGGGCAGCTCAGGCATCACAGCACTCTCCGTCCCTCCGGCTTTCAGAGCAGGGGCGAAGCACGATGGGATGGTCCTTCGCAGGCAGTCACCTGCCTGGGCAAATGGAGCCACTGGCCAGAAGCAGATGCCAGCCCAGCTGGAAACAAAGCTGGCAGTAAAGGGAGACAGCGCCCCAAGAGCTGCTGGACATACCCAGTCCCTGTCTGCGGAGATCCCTTCAGCAAATATTTCGGCTGTGGTGGAGGGAGAGACCATGGGCTGGCACCGCTGTCCCCATGCTCCTCATTCTGGGGGCACTCCAGAGGCCATTCATTCATCCAAAAAAACCCACCCACAGCAACCTGTTCTGGGCCATGCCATCCCGCTTCTCCCCCCACCTGCCTGGGGAAACAAGTGACAAAGGCAGGCGCTCGCCCTCCCCGCTGACCCCGTGGCTCCCATCACCAGCCCTTCTCCCGTCCTGGCTGTGAGTGGAAAAGTACCCGGGGTGGCATGTGGGCTGCGTCCCCGAGTGGCAGCCGGCTCCCCTGGCACCGCATCCACACCGCTTCCCAGGAGTTATTTTTTCGTGCCCGGCTGCCAAGAGAGCTGCTGAAAGGCCGGCTTGTTTGGCCGTGTTTACTGTCTGGCCGCTGGCTCCAGCCCACAGCGCTCCCTCCGCACACCGCCCCGAGCAAATGCCCACACTGAGGCAGCAGGGCCCAGGTGAGGATGAAGTGTCAGGGCCACCTCCTGCCCCCACGCCCAGTGCTGCGATGGCAAGGAGCCTGTGTCCCAACACGAGGTGCTGCCCAGCAGCTAGCTCCCATCCCTGGGTTCCCACATGACAGGGACCATCTTCTGCATCCAACAGAAAGATGGGTGCATCTTCAGCACAGTGGGGAGCAAGCATCTCTTCTTTTCTCCAGCTCTCCCACCTGTGATGCTCTGCTGAGTGCAGCTCCCACTGAATTCCCATTTAACTCTTCCCGAACGTGGAGCCAGCCCAGCTCCTTTGCCCTAGGTAATTACCATCTTGGCCACTCAAAGCCAACACTGCCAGCCCTGGATGGCAGCAGAAGAAACAGGATTACTTCCTTAAGCACCTTCTCCAGGGAAGACCCAGCAAACTCTTCCCACGGATGGAAGAAGCCTTTGAAGGGACTTGTTACAGGGATGCCCTGGGGAAACCCTGATGTGCTGAAGGAGTCTGGGCTCTGTGTCCACCCCTGCAATGCAGAAGGGGGCTGAGCCCTGTGGAAACAACCATTTAAACACACTTCTCTTGCTGACATTTGGCGCAGTGTTGTGGTTTCTGGCAGCACCTACTCAAGCTGCTTTACTAAAGCCAACCTTGGTTTGCTGCAAAACGCCAAAGAAAGCACGTCCCAGTGGCAGCAAACAATGCCCCGGTGCCTTGCCTTCTGCACGCCGCGGCCTCAAAACTGAGCAGGCTCCGGGAGCCCCCACGGAGAAGGGCTCCACTCAGAGCCCAGAGCTCCATCTGCAGCACTTTGCCCATACCCCAGTGTCCCACCAGCCCACTGGTGCCAGTAGAGACACTCGTGGTATGTAGAGGATGCCTTATGGGTCACTGGCAGTGGCCGAGCCACATGCAGGACAGCAGAGTGCCCAGGCAGGCGAAGCTTGGGGTGCCATCACACACTGCTCCCAGGGCTGGGAAAGTCCTGGAGATGGTGGAGATGATGTGAGCCCAGGCTTGGATGCCCTGGCAGGACCACAGCCCAGGGAAACACACCTTATGACTCTTGCAGCCCCCTGGTCCCCATCTCACTTACCTGGGTTGACCTGGGCTCTCGCAGCCCACAGGACTTCCAGCAGCAGCAGCAGGGCTGGTCTGAGGGCAGATGGCATGTTGGCAGTCCTGCGGAGACAGAGCCAGGACTCACCATGCTGAGGCAGCTCAGCCATGTAGAAATGCCAGTCTTACTTGGGGCGGCCAGCCAAGGATGGGAGGGCTTCCCCTGCATGAGACCTGTGTCCCCACCTCAGCATCAGAGGAGGAGCAGAGCCCCAAGCCTCACATCTGTGATGGTGGTCAAAGGGGTCCTGGTGTCCCATCCCATCCACGCCCCCCGCCAGGAGCCACAACATCACAGTGCCACACCGACGCAACCCCCAGCTTGGGCAGGTAATGTGGCCCTGACACATCCCTGGAGCTGGCCACATGAAATGGCCACGGGACCCACACGACCCTCCCAGGGCTCTGCTCGGGGCCGTCGACATCCAGCTCCACTAATGGGGTGAAAGTCTCCGGCTGCGCCACCCGCCCTTGGATGACTGTGAAAGTGAGGCATTGCACAACCCCGTCGTATAACAAAATAATACATTGCAACACGCGGTTTCCCTGCCTTCTGGCTCAGGAGAGATAATATCAGATAATCACCCGAGATTTACAGCATATTTGTGACAGTTCTCCGTGGCAGAGCAGATCCTGGGGATTTCTTGACAGGCTGAGAGAGTTGGGGTTGTTCAGCCTGGAGAAGAGAAGGCTCCGGGGAGACCTTATAGCGACCTTCCAGTACCTAAAGGGGGCCTACAGGAAAGATGGGGAGGGACTCTGGATCAGGGAGCAGAGCAATAAGACAAGGGGTAACGGTTTTAAACTGGAAGAGGGGAGATTTAGATTAGATATTGGGAAGAAGTTGTTCACTATGAAGGTGGTGAGACACTGGAACAGGTTGCCCAGAGAAGCTGTGGCTGCCCCATCCCTGGAGGTGTTAAAGGCCAGGTTGGATGGGGCTTTGAGCAACCTGGTCTGGTGGGAGGTGTCCCTGCCCCGGGGCAGGAGGGTTGGAACTAGATGATCTTTGAGATCCCTTCCAACCCAAACCATTCTATAATTCTATGATGTGGGTGACACGGAAAGGTGTGACAGAGGGGCATGGCAGCCAGCTTGCACCCTCTGCCTCCAGGGGGGCATCAGATGAGACTGAAGAGGACCTGGGAGTCCTGGCAATCGGCTCGGGCTGACCTGTGCTGGTGGGGCTCCTCAGAGCAGGCTGCAGTCCATGGCACAAGGGGATCCCCCCTGGCCCCAGCCCTGGCACATGCCTGCCCCCTGAGTCCCTTTGCAGCCACACCACTTCGCAGGGCAGCAGTCATTGCCCTGGCTCTGGGTAGCCGGCAGCTGCCAGGAACCCCCAGTGCCCAAGCAGCTCCTGTTGCACCCACCCACCTCAGGGGAACCACCGCGGGGCATGGCACTGTGCTAGGGGATACACCAGGGACACCCCTAAATGTCACCAGCCCTGCCCCAGGCTCCCTGAGCTCCCCCTCCCCTTATTTGCCAAGGGGACGTTTGTACTCCTGGCACAGCCCTCCACACAGGCACTACATGGAGATTAGTCCACTTTTTTTTATTAAAAAAGGCCATTTTAATTTAGATTACATGTACATTAACCTTTGCAGGAACAACTTACTAACCTGGGGGTTAAAGGGACCATAGCTCCTTGCCAACTGGGACCCGGCTGCACGTGAGCGCAGGGGTAAATCCCAGCTGAGTACCAGGGACGTTCAGGCTGGGCTGGCAGGTCCCTGAGCTGCCTCAACACCAGCGACTGCACATGGGGACCCGCAGCCTTGTCCCCACCACTAAGAGAAAGCCCAAACTCACCCTGATCCAGCTGCCACACGGTGGATGCCCCCGTCCTGCGGAGTCCAGCTGGGAGGTGCTGGATACAGCCCTGCTCGCTGGCAAAACCGGGGTTTGTCATGGCAGGAGCGTGGCAGGCTTGCTGTGACCATGCCAGCACCCAAGGGGACTGCAAAGCCAAAGAAGCTGCCACCCACACTCTGCTAGAGGCTCTCTGCACCCAGCGGTGCGTTGCTGGGTTCCCCAGGGGGTCTCTGCTAAACACTACGAGCTCTGCAGGAGGTACAAATAAACACCTGAACTTAGGGTGATTTTTTTTCCCCTGTTTCTCTATTTTATTTTTCTTTTTCAAATCACATATGTAGTCACTTATTTTTCTGTTTCCGGCTGGGGAAGTTTAGTTAGTTGCAACTAACTCAGCTGCAACTGGGAATTTCAACTGCATCGCCGAGATGCGCACATGAAGCTCCTGTGTTTGATGATGGCCAAACATTAAAATCTCAATTTCCTTCTGCATTCCAAAAAAAAATCCAGGGCTGTATTTTTCCCACTGTTCTTTCAGGCTGAGTAAACTCTTTAAGCATCAGGATACCAGATGCCGTAATGTCCCGCAGGGAATGCATTTACATTTAGTCCAATACAGGGAAATTATCCCCACGCAGCCATTGGGAAGCCCTCATTGCTCCTTGGGGGAGCGGGGCTGGGGGACAGCAGGAAGACAGTGACTTAGGCAGCGAGGCTGGGGGCTACGGGATGTGCGGTCAAACTGGCTGAGCAGCATTGGCAACCCAGATGGAAATAATTTTTATTCCACCAGCCTTGCAAAAGGGATGGCTTTGCAACATTTTGTCTAAAAACGTTTGCCGAAAATTTTCAATCACTGGAAATTTTTAGTGCAGAGAGTTTTTGGAGCTCCTCCCTGGCATCGCCTGGGCTTGGGAGCTTCCCTCGGCCACTGCTTTTTTTTTTTTTCCCCTCTTTTTATTTTCCACCCTTCTTATTCTGCTGAAATCACCAGGGAAACTTAGCAGGAAAAAAAAATAAAACCACGTTTGTTTAGAGACAAACCCTACCTGAGCTACGGTCCCTTTTGCCCACAGCCTGTGCTGGCTGGTGAAGTCCCCAACTCACTTCCCAGGTGGGGTCCACTGTCCTCGACGGCACCGGAGGAGCATCGTCCGTGGGGAGGGGGCTGGATGGCAGCATCCCACACCCCTGTGCACACCAGGTCCTGGACCTGTGTCTCCCAGGGTTCCCATTACAGAGCCCCCATCCTCACACGGAGCCAGGGGGCTCCCCTCCTGCTGGGATGGCGGGTGGGTGGGACACGCTGAGGCCACGCAGGAGAGAATGTCCCTAAGCGGTGAGAGTCTCCCTGTGACCCTGGACCACGACCCAAGGCATGCAGTGTTTCGGTAAGGGGGTTTGGGACCCCCTCCCCAGCTGGCACTACAGCCCCCAGCATGCTGCGCCACTGGCGCAGCCTCGGCGGGAAGGCAGTGCAGCATGCCGGGACCCGTAGTCCTCCTCCCCTCCAAAAATGCCATTTTAGACCTTCTCTGGGCTGGATGCAGCCCCATTTTCTGCAGCGGCAAGCACCTCCCCAGACGCGGGCTTGCCAGCTCAGCCAGGGGCATCACAGCCGTACAGGGTGCGAGGAGCAGCCAGCACGTCTCCTCAACTGCCAGCTGCCTTGCAGAGACCTGCCAGCAGCACAGCCCACAGCCATGGGGCCTGGGGACGTGGTCCTGTGGGTGCTGCAGCCAGCAAACCCTCCCCGCCAGCTGAAAACTTGCAGCCCTCCTCCCTGCCACGGCGCACAGCGTTACCCTGCCACGGGGCACGGCGTCGCCCCGCCACGGCTGGGATGCCGCCAGCAGGTCCCCAGCACCAGGATGGGGGGGTCAGGATGCTCAGGAGCACCAGGAGCACCAGACTGGTGGCCCTGTGTCCCCTCCTAGCCTGACCTGGTGCATGGCTAGAGGACCCTAGGGACAGCGGGGCCTCTCTGTCTGGCCAGCACCACCACTGTCTCTGCCAACAGACACACAGGCGGGAGCTGAGGAGGGACACCAGGAACCGCTGGCTTGGCACAAGGCATGGGGGGAAACGCTGGCGGTGTGGGGGAAAACGGAGAGAAGGGGCCAAATGTCACCTCCCCAGGTGGGGACACTGCCCTGCTGCTGCCCCAGCCTCTTCCCGGGCAGACCCGAACGCCAGTCCCTCTGCCCTGGCTCTGCCACGGAGTACGGCAGACCCTGCATCCCCCCAAAATCCCAAGCCTGGGGAGGGGATCCCCATGCACCCTAGAGCAACTCACCGGAGCAGGGAGGTGGTAGCAGGCGGGTGGGCTCCTTGCCCCTTGCCCGGGCCGGGGGAGCCAGGCGAGGAGTGAACTTCCCCGGGCTGATGCAAGATGCCTCTGGGAGCGCGTTTGCATTCTGCGGATTCCTGGGAGCCAGCCAGAAATCCCACAATCCTACATCTTGCACATTTGGTTTCAATTAGGGAGCGGAGCGGGGGAGCCAGTCACCAATCCAGGCTAGCTTTTCGGCAGAGGTTATTTTCCTCGGCCCGAGGGAATGTGTGCAAAGCTATAATTTACAGCAAAACCCATTCATAGCGTGAAAGAAAAAAAAAAAATAAAAAATCCCTGTAGCCAGCAAGGGAACTTAAAGCAATAGGCAGTGTTTTGCTTTCCAGCGCTTGCCCTCATGGCTGCGGGATGGCACACGTGTCCGGGACCTTCCTCCTGCACTGTGGGGTGCAGGGGCCATGTGGGACATCCCCAAAATGCGGGCGGTGGAGGAGCTCCACAAGTCACAAGCCACAAGTCCACAAGCTCACAAGGTCCCATCCCTAGCCTGGAGGGTCCCACATGGGCTGCCCCGCTCTGGACCCCTGGTGGGAAGGGTACCGGGCTGCTGCGCGGACACGCGTGGCCAGGACACTGGCTGCCAGAGAGACTACCTGCCCCAGCGTGTGGCATGGAAGAAGTGCTCCGGCTCCCTGAGCTGCATGCTGGGCTCATGGTTTTAAATCATTTCCAGGCACTAGCTTGGCACCATGGCCACAGGCTACACAATGCGTCAGGGAGAAATATAATAATAATAATCAGCTCACGTTAATTTTGGGGCAATAGCTAAAAATACAATTTAAAAAAATATAAATAATAAATTCAATATTCTTTCAGACGAGCGTTTTGGCTGTATTTTATGTATGTGGGCCAGCACCCGCGCTGCCCTGGGAGGGAAGCAGCAGCCCTGGCAGCAGTCCAGCAGCCCCCGAAAAGTGCTCTTGCTCCACGGGGCACCCCGCACTGAAGGAGGCGCCTGCCCCAGGGCTGTTGCGGCCATGCTCCCAAACCCCCAAACCACCCTCCCCGCCCGACTTCCAGCCTGCCCGCTCTCCAGACAAACCAACAAAGTTCCCAGGCAGGGTGCCAGGGCGGGATGGGGGACCCTCACCGCTGCCACCGGGCAGGGGCTGCAGTGCCAGCCCAGCCATGGGCACAGGGAGCAGCGTGCCTGCAGGGAACAGGTTAGCGTGGTGCCTGCTGCAGGGCTCTGTACCCTGCCCTGGATCAGCTGGCAGGGGGGGTGCCCTCACCCCCACAAAGGCTGCCCTACGTGCACGCACGCCAGCTCCTCTCTGCCCTGCTCAGCTCCTGCTACCTGGAATTGGCTCTCAAATAACTTGGCGGCGGCCAGCGCCAGCGTCTCTCTATCCCAGGACCCAACACAAAAGTGTTGGTGTGCAAACAGAGCCAAAAAGCCAAAGCAGACTACTCCCCTCCATCGCTCCCAGGGCACCAGCCAGAGAGACGATACCCCTGTGCAGCCCCTCACCACTGCTGGTCCTGGGGCCGCAAGCATCCCCCAAGGTGGGCCACACTGTGCTCTGGCCGCTGCCTGCCCCATGCCAAGGAGGAGCAGCTTCAGGGGTGCCCACCTGCTCTCCATGGAGCAGAGATGTCCCTTCCCCACGGCGGTTGCTCCCAGGGCCCAGCAGAGCCAGCAAGCAGGGGGAGGCGGTGGTACAGACCCTTGGCAGCTCCCTGCACCGGCTCCTCACATCCACTCTGGCCCCCATCCCAGGCTTTCTCCCCCGAGACCCGTGGCCTCCAGCCTGCCTCAGCCACACGCAGCCCAGCTGGCCCGTGGCAAACCACCAGCAGCCACAGCACCAGCCAGGACCCCCAGCGTGGCCCCAGCTTCCCAGGCATGCTGCATGGGGAGCCGAGTGCACGGCTGGGCCTGGGGTGCCCAACAGCCACCTTGGCACTTGGGGGACTTGGTGACTTCCCCTGGGGAAGCAGTTTGAGCCCCATTCCTAGCCCCACAAGGGAAAATCCCTCCCCAGGGGGCTGCAGGGCAGTGGGCGGCTATGCCACCCTGCCCCAGGGGCTGCAGCAGGACTTGAGAGCAGCAGAGGAACCAGCCAAGCACCACGTCCCCTCCCAAAAAGCAGAGGAGGCAGCAGAGCCGCTCTGCCCAAGGGCATGGGGACACCACCCTTCAGGGCAGTGGGCTCTGGCAGGAGCTGAAGAGCCCTCCCTGGAAAAGCGGAGGGCACAGGATGCTGCTGGAGGGCACCGTGCCAGGCTGGTCTCACCCCGAGTGCTCCATCGGCATCACACACCCACCCATTCCTACCTGCTCAAGGCTTGCCAGCACTCGTGAAAATCCAAGAAAAGGCAGCCCTTCACTTCCTCCAGAAACATCACCAATGAGCACTGCGGGCCAGAGGACCTGCCTGCGACACCCCCAGGCAGCAGCTCCTGCTGCTGGGATGGGTAGTGGGGCACTTGGTGTGACTCAGTCGGACCTCTGGTCTATGAGTAGAGCCTCTGCGGAAAGCCACCATCACTAAAACAACACCAGACGACACACAGGAGGGACTCAGAGTTTAATCGGGTGCTTCCAGTTGTGCAACATACAAAGGATGACCAAAAGGGAGGATATGGGCAATGACAAGGACACTATTAAAAAAAATAGTCATGTAGATTTGAGAAAAATAAAAATTCAAGATTAACCCCAGCCCAGTACCATAAAAATCCTCTGCATGTACAATGACTATTACTATATACATGTTTAAAAATAAATGCCCACAGCCTGGAGCGCAAAGAGCAGCACCATAGCTGTGCTTTGTGGCAGGGGAATCCATAAGGTGTTTGGTTTTTAAATTAAAATATAAATAGAAGCGTACAACATGCCAAGAACCGAGTGGGTTACATCCTCCTCTGCACAGGGCCAGAGCGAGCGGGATTAGCCCCTACCAGTTACAGCTATAAACCTTTATGTGTCTGAATTCGCAGCCCGCCAGGCGGGATGGGGCAGCCCAGCTTGGGCACCATGCCGCTGCTACATCCCGTTCTTCACCAGTTCGTGGATCCCATCCTCATCAATAATCAAAGGTGCGCGAAACTCTCGGTCCTTCACGTACTTTTCCAGACCCTAAGGGAGGATGAAGCAGCTCGTTAGGAATGCACCACGCAGCATCTGCTCTGTTGACCTGCTGAGCTGCTTGCAGGTGGCTCTGGTCCCCTCCTGTGCTAGGCAGCTTGGGGGACAGTGCCTCAAAAAGCTTCACAATGAATCCAAGTCACACTTTTGTGGCTTACCCCCGCCAGCCTCCCCACCTGCCTAGTTAGTCTGCAAGGGCTCCCGGGCTCCAGAGAGCCAGTACTCACCTCTCCTCCGTAGGAGATGAGGGGAGAAATTTCACACTGGATTGGCAGGTCGTTTGCATCCTTCAAGCTACAGAGAAAAATGAAGTCAGGAGGGTTAGCCACATCCCACCAGGGGATGCGGATGGGGCCCAGAGATCTCACAGAAGCCAGTGCGGGGGGTCAGCGGCTGTCAGGGGCACCGGTGGCTGCCAGCCCACGCAGATCCCGCCAGCGCAGAGCTGCCCTGGGTTAGTCAAGCCTTGCGTGCTCTCCACAGAGGTGCGAGCTAAGGTTTAGATACCAGCAGTGACTGAAAGGGAAGAAAGCTTCAGATGCAGTTTTAATGAGGATCTATGGGCCTTTCCATGTGTGCAACTACAGCAGCGCATACACCCCCGGCCTGGACCACAGTCCCACTATATTTGATGCTGCATGCAAGCTTGTCACCCCTTCCTCCTCCTTGCACTCGCAGCACCTTCCTGTTTGGCTGGTCACAACAGGTCTTGTTTCGAACACACTCCTTGTTCAACCTTGCACAACCTGAGGACACAGGGTAAGCCTGTCTTCTCGCTCAGCAAAACTCGCTGTGGCACTGCCTGCTCCTCCTGCCTTTGCCTCTTAGACGAGCTGTCTAAGCTCCTCTGTTCTGCACGCAAACCTCAGCTGGTGAGGACAAGGGCAGACCCACACCAGCACTGCCCACCACAGCCTGGCCCTGAGAACAGCCACAGCAGCACTGACCCCGCTGGGGTCCCTGACCCTGCTCCTGCTGCCACCAGCCCTTGTAGGACCCCCCTGGATGCTCCCTGGATCCAGCTCGTGTGTAAGCCTGGCCAGGCAGTGTAGCCATGCGAAGCTGACAAGGAACCACGGCAGCATCCCAGGGTGCCCCTGCACACCCGCTCGCCACCGCAGCCAGACAGGCACCGCAGGACACCACCTGAGACAACGCTTCCTTCACCCGGGTCAAAGCTCGTCCCTGCTGCCACACACCCGCTCAGCCCCGTCGTGTCCCAGCTGTGAGTACATAAAGCTCACCCATCCTGGCCCAGCCCTTGCACTTGTTTGCCTTGAAGTTGGATTAATTTCAAGATAATTGTTTAAAAAAAAAACAACCAACCAAAAAAAACCCACACCAAACCATGCATTGCCATTAACTGGCAATGAAGGATAAATGCATGATAAAGTGCATCCTTCATCCTACATTATAACTAGTGTTATGGCCTAGTTATATGCACTTGGAGTCTTGAATTAAAAACAGAGACCCCAGGTGTATCCACCAGAAAGCACCAGAAGATACTGAAGGCTTCTCCTGAAGGTGAGGAGGTAACAAGCTTGCTTAGTCTGCAAGTCATTTACACTCACCAGCTCTAGGTCCCAGCCGCACAGATGTGCCCTGTGCCTACAGAACACACTGCTATTACAGAAGTTGCTTTTAGCAGTTCTGTCAACTTTCACATTTACTTCTGTAAACTTTTAAGCCCTGAGCCAGGGGCTTTCCCTGGTGTCATGGTCTGGATCTTCAAAACTCAAGAGCTGAAGTCACATAAAGCACAGCTGGCCGCCTACGCTGAGATTTGCACATGTTACATCAAAGCCTGCTTGATGTGTACTAAACGTTTTTAATCCTGTTTCAATCCGCCTGGATGCCTGGTGGACACCGGGAGACAGCAGGCGTCTCCAGCTACGAGACTGGCCGAGATCAGTCCAGGCTGTGCTATGCCATGGTGTGAAAAACAAGGGAGTGTCACAGAAGGGACAGGCCAGCGTGTTTCCCAACAGCATCCCGCCTGCAGAGTGACCTTTGGGGGCTGCGCACAGTCAGCAGCAGGCTGCCAGCCGCCCTGCATCTGTACCAATGGCACAAGCCCCTTCCAATTATCCCCCAACAGTTCCTTTATGGAAAGGAGCCCAAGGAGGGAGCAGATGCTGCCAACCGACCGCCACCATAAGAAACAGCATCTGCGGGGTCCTGTAGGAAGACATGCCCCGCTCCCAGCATGCGGTCCCGAGCCCCCTGGCTCTGTTAGTCACTACAGGTGCCTGCTCACCAGCACGCACCCATCGCAGCGACTGCAGCCTGGCACACTGCTATGCCTACAGCCCATTAGTACCTAAGCACAGCCCCGCCACCACGCACGCTGCACGGTATAGTTACTTGTCATTGACATCTGCTGGGGTGGCATCTGACCTTCCGTTTGTGACACTATGTGGGAATAAACAAGGGTTAGCAAGGGTGGGAAAAAAATGGGCAGAAGTCGTCTGGGGTTTGCTGTTCTGCAAACACAGGTGGTGGGAGGTCTCTCAGTTGTGGGACACCACGACCCCAGCCTGGCTACTGCATGGATCTCCTGGCATGCTTGGGCTTCACTAGCAACCTTGGCTGTGCAATGGGGACCAGCAGGATTCGGTTCATAGGTGTTGAATCAAGAAGAAAAGCTCCTGCTGACCGCACAAGCACCCCTCCTACAGCCACTGCCCAGCCCGCACCCAGTTCTGCCCCATGGACCATGCGGGAGAAGGGACCCATGGCTGGTTGCTCCAGCAATGCTGGTTTCAGGACCGCTGAAAAGGAGAAGGGCTGGGGACTGCCCAGTGCTTTATATCCAGCCCAAAAAGGATGCAGGAGCAGCAGGAGCAGCAACTCACCGAGGGATGGCAGGGATGCGTGTGCCATTTTCATCCACGAAGTGCCCCCCAGCATTGAGAACCCAGCAGTGATGTAGGGACATCAAGGCGTGTCGGGCTGTAGTAGGGTTGTCCTTGCCGTTCTGGCTGTCTGCGTTCTTCAGAGGAGAAAATTCATCCTCACGCAGCACCTCATACACCACAAACTTCCTTGCGGGGGAGAACAGGGCATGGAAGAGTCAGGTTTGGGAAACATGGCTGCTCCCTGTCGCTTTGGCTTCTCCCCTGCCATGGTGGCTGAGCTGGGGCCACGGACCCCCCCCCAGCCCACACCCATGGGCTGTCCTCACAGCCACAAAGGAGGGAGGGGAGGACCTGGGCTGTAGGGTCAGCAGATGCTCCTCTGGCCCAGGAGCAGGGCTCAGCCGAGCAAGAGGCACACAGCACCTGTCCCTCCTGCTGCTTATGTCCCTGCTCATCTCAGGGCACAATCATTCACTGCTGCTGAGCAGCACAGGAGCTGGCATCCTGTCCCGACCCTAGGGCATCACCAGTGGGCACAGTCCTGGTACCTCCTCAGAGGCTCTCAGAGCTGCCCAAGGGACAGCTAGCAGCCTGTTCCCCACAGAGAGAGAAAAGGACGTACTTGGAAAACTGGAAGATGTCAAAGACGAACTTTTCCATCTTGATCCCATTGGGCTTCTCGGGTAGGATCAGCTGCCCTGTAGCAATGTCCACGTGGGGGATCTTCTTCTCAGCTACATGGTGCTGCAGACGCGGTTCGTAAGTGCTACAACAGGCCAAAACCAAGCTGTCACTCACCTGAGCAAGGCACATCTCCAGCCCCCCAGCTCAGACACTGCTGCAGCAGGACATCCGCTCTGCCCTGACCCCCAGCCATGGGCTGCTCGTGCCCACAGCAGCTAGGAGAGGACGGCCCCACACGCCCAGGCTCTGTCACCAGCCACCAGCAATGGCCAGGGGAAACCTTATCTCGAGTAAGGGACCATGCAGAAAGGAAGCAGTTAGGGGCGCATACGGGAGCCAAGGACCAGACCCTGTGGGCCTCATCCCAGCATGTCTGCAAATAGCTGGAGCTTAACCAGCAGAAAGCAAGGCACAGGCAGCCCACTCCACTCAGCACCAGTGCTCCTCCTCCGGAACACTGGCAGCACCCAGGCAGGCCCTTACTTGACTACATCTTTCAAGAAGGCAGTGGTGAAGTAGTGATTGGCAATGTTGCCTGCGTTGAAGAGCAGCCGTCCATCCGGGCCCCGTTTCTGGGCAGTGGCGAGGGAGATCTCACTGTACTCCACCACCTGGTAGACACCATCCACTCGACACACCACGCCGACCGGCTCCATGGGGTTGGTCTTCTCCACCACCTGCCCAAGGGAAGCACTGTCAGGGAAAGACCCAAGACCCCCAAGGCCCTGCACTTCAAATATACTCCTTTGTATCTAGCTGTCCCTGTGGAGGCATTTCCCTGCACAGGACAGCAGGGATAGTGCAGGGGTAGGGATGCTGGAGCCCTCCCCTCCCAGATGCTTCTGGCGATGGTGACCAGAAGAGGAAGAGATTGCAGGGCTGGTTGACAGGGTGTCAGGCACAGCAAGAGGGCGCAGGCAGGACCTGGCGCTAAGCCCGCATATCGCTGGCAGAGGGCACGGATATTTTTAGCACCCAGCCCGCACATGAACAGCCGGCTTGCCACACGCAAGCAGGGGCCTGCTGGCTCAGCAGAGCCATGCCCCCACACCTGACCTCCCTCCTCTTCCTCACACCCCACACACCTCCCTCTCGGCATGGGGCCCCCCCAGCAAATCCCTACCCATCAACTGCCACCACGGCAGGGCAGTGTGTAGGGACACAGGGCTTTGTCCTTTCTGCATGCTAGGGTTTACTTCCTCCTTCTCTCACTTGGGCCAGAAGGAGGAAATGCTTTCCCTTTCCCAGCTCAAGGGAAAGCTTCAAGGCCAACAAAGTCCTCTCACCTGTTTGCCAGAGCCGAGCCCAAGGCAAACACAATCGCACACCCTTTTGGCTGTTAACCCAGCCTTTAAGTAAAGTTTTGCGCGTGCAACATCCTACTCGTGAGACACTGGGCTGGACTCAGCATCAGCAGTCAGCTGTATCCACTGTGTCCTGGTCTAGTGCCCAGGATGTCACAGCTGGGGACAGCTGTCAGCCTGTGGCAGAGATCCCGGTTGGCCATTCTCCCCACAGCCACCTGGACAACAGCTGCCCAGCCTCTCGGTGAGAACCGGGCAGCCCCACGGGGCTCCCTGGCAGCTCTTGGCCCCAGTGACCAGGGGACCTGTAAGCCCAGGGTCTGTCGATGTCACAACCCTGTGCAAGGCAGGACGGGAGCAGCACCAGGCAGGGGTCAGTGATGTCCCACATCCCCTGGGATACCAGACCCAACGGGTAGGTGGAACTCTGGCAGCATGTGCTAGTCCACCAGCGAGCTGCTGGTGCTTAGCTATCCCTCTTGGCTGCAGCAAGCTGGCAAAGGGAGGGTAAGGAGTCAGGGAAACCAGACAAGGAGCAGGACAGACCCCACCCTGCTCTGGGGAAGCAGTGCCTCCCTGCCTGCCTGTCCCCAAAACCATACCTTAGCCCCACAGTCCGCTTCCTTCTCCAAGCAGAACCCGATGAACCTGGGGTCAGCCACCTTCACCAGGATGTTGTCCACACAGTAGACGTGGACACTCTGCACGCCCCTCCGCTCCATGTCATCCACAATGCTGTGCGCCCCCAGGGCCCGGTACAGGCCCCCATTGCCATCTGCGGAGGGAACAAACCGTTGGGGCCACAGCAACATCCATCTGTCCCGTCAGCCACTTGCGCTCATCCTCCTTCCCCAGGGAGCCAGGGTTGAGGGTCATCGGCTCAGCCATACCCCACCCTGGTCCTCCCCGCCAAGATGGACAACTCCCAGCCTGCGTCATCCGTGGGCCACGTCACGCTGTGAGACTGCTCTGCACAGGCTTCAGCTCCAAAATATTGTCCTCAGCACCATGTCCCACCCCCTCGCACCCCTCTTGCCAGCTCCCAGCCACCGACCTGGCGCCATGGCAATCTTGCCCTTCTCCTCCAGCAGGATTTTCCCATCAAACCCCAGGGCGGGCAGCATGCCCTGCTGGAAGAAAATGATGTTTTCCTTCTTCAAGCCAAAATAGTGATGCTTCAAGAAGAACTCCTTGGTGGACTCCATAGTCCGGCCGCTTGTCATGATGTACCTGTCACGGCACAGAAGACACCCGATGAGCAGGGAGGAAAGGCAGGGCCTCACACCCCTCATCCCAAACGTGGGGAACCGCTTCAGCCTGTAAAACCCAGGACAGGCTACTTTTACCCCCCCCAAAACATTTAGAAGGATCTGACCTGCTGCAGTCCCACCTCTTTGTCAAGCCAACAAAGGGCTCGTTGCAACATGGTCTCCACAACCCTACCATACCCTGTGCAGTGGGGGGACACACACAGCTGCAGCAGCCAGCTCCCACCATGACACCAAACTCATGCTTATAGCCCCTTACCTCCCAGACCCCCGCCTTGCATGGCAGCAGGATGACCACAGGGGCCACGACGCATGTTCCCAAGGGCTGTAGGATTAAGACTGATAACGTGGGACCTGACAGTACCACCCTCTGGGCCTTGACCCACTAACCCCAACAGGCTGTGCCCATAGTGTCATTGGTGTCAAGAGGGTCTACGCTAAGGGGTTCTGCACCAGCCCACGTGTCCTTGACCTGCTAACACCAACGGGGTCCGTGACAACCTACAAGACCTTGACCCACCAAGACCAACCAACAGGGCTTTGACCAGCCAACATCAATGGAACAACACCAACCCATGGGCCCTTAACCCACCAACACCAGCTGGGGTGATGCCAATGGAGGGCCCTGCCAAAGCGACCCATGAGCCTTGTCCCACCAATGCCACACCAAGGGGACGCTGACCCCACCGGGGCCCAGGGCAGGGGGCTCACCAGGGGATGTGGCAGGGGGTGCCGTGCTGCTCCTCCGCCAGCTGTTGCAGCCGCCGCAGGCGCTGGGCCTGGAGGTGGAAGAGGGTCTTGCGGGAGGGCAGCCCCACGTCACACATGCCCTTGGGGTAGGGAACGCCGAGGCGTGTGCCCTGCCCGCCGGCCAGCAGCAGCGCGGCCACGCGGCTCCCCGCGATCTCCGCCAGCCCTGCGCCCGGGGGTGAGAGCAGACACGCGTGGGGCCCGCCGCGCCGGCACCGCACCGCGCCGCGCCGGGCCCCGCCGCCCCCCGCACCTACCGCGGCTCTCCCAGCGCGGCAGCAGCCCTCGGTCGCGGCAGGCGCTGCCCAGCACATCCCGCGGCACCGGCTCCATCCGCCCGTCCAGCTTCACCGCCGCCCCGCTGCCGCCTCCATCCTCGCGGGCGCGGCGGAAGAAGCGGTTGATCTCGGCGACGTCCATGTCGCGCAGCTCCTCCACCAGCGCCCGGCGGGCCGCGCCGCCCAGCTCGGCCCAGAAGCGCAGCACATGGCCCTGCCCGCCCGCCGCCAGCCGCTGCTCCAGCGCCGCCGCTGCCTCGTCCCCCTCCCCTGCCGCCTCCATCCCGCCGCCGCCGCGGGGCCGCCGCGCCCCTGCCACCCCTTTATAGACCCCCGCCGCCGCGGGGCCGACCAATGGCAGGCGGCGGCCGGCACGTCCCGCGCCCTCACTGGCTGCCGGGGCACGGCGTCAGCGCCCCGCGCCACGTGGTGCCCGCCGCCGGCCCAATGGGCGCCGGGAGAGTGGGGCGCGTGGCAGCCCATTCACCTCCACCCCCCCGCGGCACTGCCAATCAGAGCGGCGGCGGCGGCTGCCATGGCAACGCCCGCCACGTCAGCGCGTGCGATCCCGCCGCCGGGACAGGCGGGGCCCGGCCCCAGTCCCCCCACCCGGCGGTGGCAGCGCCTCCGCCCCGCTCCCCTGGGCAAGGGGGCGGCCCCGGTGCCTGTCGCCTCCGGACGGGGCGGGGAGCGGACCTTCCCGTCAGAACCCCACCCCTTCCCGCTGGTCCTCCCCGCGCCGGGACCACGCGTGAAAGCGAGGGCCGCCGCCGGGCGGGGGGAGGCCCTGCAGGGAGACCCCGGGCAGCGATCCCCGCGGGCGGAGCAGAGGCCCCACTCCTGCAGCAAGAAGGGAGAGGCACGAGGGGAAAAAACAAAAACAAAAACCCCCAAACCCACACAATTAGGCGGGTGCACAAAAATCAGCGCAGGCCAAAAACCTTGTCACTCCGCCGCTGCCTCAGCCCCCGCGTCCTCTCGGGGCTGGGGAGCTGTGCACTGCCAACGCCTGCAGAAAGTTGTGCAACTCCTAGCATTTTCCCAGGGGAGCAGCCCGCGTCAAGCCCAGGCAGTTTTCCCTCCGGATGACATCAACTTCGGGAACCGTTACGCCAGAGCACGCATGGAAAGCAGCCCTGTGCAGCATGAATAAGCGGCGCCGTGGCAGGAGGCACAGCCCCCAGTGACAGAGAGGGGACACAGCCGGCTCTGGCCAGGCAAAGGTCACCTCAGCACTCCCACCAGGATTTTCATGAGCAACCGAGTCCCCACAGACATGAGTGCCAAGCACAAGATGCCAGTGCCACCATGGCTGGGGTCACAGCCCTGTCCCCCCCCAGACAGGGTTACAGAGAACTTAGTCAGCTATGTGGCAATTCATCCAGTGGTCCCACAAGGAAAGCATGCTGGACAACCGCCTTCGTACTGAAGCATCATTTATTATTCATCTGTTATCAAGCACACATCTGCTCAGCAACGGTGCATGACGGGATACAAGAGTTGACATCTAACCCGATGGGAGGCACGTGGTTACAGACCCAGCACAGCAGCAGGAAGAGTACAGAACACTCTGGAAAGACAACCTGGGTGCAGTGCAGTGCTCAGGCTGTGTTGTTAAGAGACTGGAGACCAGTGAGACTAAAACTAGGAATACAACTAACATCGAAGCTGACTTGTGCTTCGGCCAGTGATTTAAATACCAGTTACCCTCCTTGCATATAAGTAGGTGGAAGTGCAAAGAACTTTCTCTCTCCCTCATTGCTCCCACACAGACATCAGTGGCAGAGGAAGGTCAGCTATTCTTCGCCTAGCAGTGACATTTCGTGTCAGATCAGCTATGAAACCCAAACACCACCAAGCAATAGCTGAGTGCCATCATGTTCCCCATTGACACACACACTCCCAGGGGACACAGCCCCCTGGAGTGCCTCCTCCCAGGGAGAAGGGCCAGGTGCCTGCCCTAGCATCCCACCGGAGCAGTGCCAGCCTTCCCTGGCTGTCTCCAGAGGCTTCATCTTTCATCCCTTTCACCCTTCAAAGCAGATTTCTCCCTCAAAGGCAGCCTGCAGGTTTTCACGTCTAGCTGTCACCTAGCGAGGACTACGTAGGTTGGTGCTACTGGGGCTATTAGGAGGGAGGTGTGTCAGCAGCGCAGACCGAGAAACCCAGCAAGAATCTGAGTGGAAAGCCTCAACACTTCTGCAACTCAAGCAGGCAGTCATTTGGAGACAAGGAGAGCCAGGCCCATCCAGGCACATACTGCGACAGATGCCTTGGACTGAATCACCACACAACACTTCAGACACAATTTAGAGTTAAGAAACACAAAGGTTTTAGCAGGGCTGAAACTTATGCCAGGCCACCAGATCACTGAGACACCAAAGTGAGCATCAGCTCGACAGAAAAAGGCTTTGAAGGCAGAGGGTGAGGGACAATGATAAAACGCTTCTGCTCCAAGCAGCTTCTAAACCTCTCTCTACCCCACAGCCTGCAGAACGAAGCCAGAGGCTGGATCCAGTGACAGGACAGAGATCAACATATTCAACTCTTGCCAGGAGGAAAATAAAAAAAAGCAGCTTTGGGGTTTTTGCCCAGCTCAGTGCTCAAGCCTGGCAGCAGGAGTTTGCATCTTGAAGATTTATTTAGCTCCCAGTAAAGCAACTGAACAAAACCCCAGCCAAATTCTGGTGGAACAGCTCTACCATGCTGCAGGAACAGGTTGTAGCTTCTCTCTAAAGATTAATCCTGGCAATGCTCTTTATCATGAGCTGCAAATCCAAAGCATAATTCTGACTCAAAAAGAGATATGCTGGAAAGTGACAGAGCAGTTCTCAGTCCTAGACAAAAGCATGTGATAGCCAGGCCTGCATCTCCCTGTCCCGGTACTGCTGTAGGTGACAGACCTCATGCCCCACACCCAGGGGAGCTCCCCATGTCCCAACGTGGGCTGGCACTCAGCAGGGCAGGAGCTCTCAGATCAGCTTCTGCCAGCTGATAGGCACACATTCTGGGCCAAGGTGCTCTCACCCCTAGCTCAGCCCACCAGGGACAGCAACAACTCAGAGCTGAGGAGGTCAGTCAATACCCACCAATACTTAGGAGTACTTTAAACACTGCTCTTCACATAGGAAAACCCCTCAGCCAGTTAATCATCCAACTCCTTCCATACACTAAAGGTGCTTCGCTGCGAGGACACTTAAATTAAAAGCAATGAATCACACACCCCATCTATGCAAAGCTGCTTTACAGCTATGTACACCAAAGTAGCATCATCCCCAGAAAAAGTCTGATCAGCAAATCATACCTTAAAACTCATTGGATAAAAAACAGACCGGATCTTCTGATACACTACACACAGGGCAAAAATCAAGAGGAACTTTTAAGTGCAGGATTCCAGCAAGTCCAGCATCAGCAAGATGCAGAAAGTAAACTGCAAGGTAATTCAGGTATTATTCCAGGGAAGGTCAGAGGTGGTTCAGGCAGCTGCCCGCAAGTATTTCAGCTGGGGAAAAGAATTCACAAGGGTTCTCTTCCTCACTAAAACTGGTACCAGAGCTGCAAGCCAGAATACGCTGGTCCCCCTCTACGTTCTGCGCTGCAGAGGCTCCACTGGGTATATGGGTTTGCACACCCCTGGGAAACAGCCACGGCCTACCCCATGCTTGCAGCTGCCTGAGTGAGCTTCTGCCCATGCATTGAAGCCACACGAGCAAATAGCATCTCTGGGGGCAGCAGTGATGCTGCTCGCCCAGGTTTTTTCCCCCAAAGCACGTGGCTGTTGTCCCTGACACTGGGAAAGCCCTTCTCCTGGCCAGTCAAGCCTGATGACTGACCAAGCCCTTTCCATACAGGATCTCAGATTGCCTCAGGCCCTTTGTGTAACCTATGAAGGACCAAAAGTGTCAGTGCTTCTAATCTACAAGTCTAATGGGTTAATGCAAAACCAAAATGCACAACACAGAAAAGCCAAGTGTGGGACCTACGACAGACAAATATTTGTTCTTTCCTTTAGAAGACTCGCAGGGCAGGAGTCCTGCTGAGACACAAAGAATACTGCATGCTGTAGCACTCCTTTCCAAAAATATCACATAAAGACGCTTACGTATTACCGATGATTTGGCATCAGAGCTAGACAGCATCGGTGCCAGCACAGGGCATATGCTAGAAAGATGACTCCACACAACAGGGTTTTCACATCACCTCAGTCTACAAAGTGCTTACAGGTTGTGTTGGGACTGAGGCTGGCACTGATCTGCCAACACGTATCCACCACCAGTTCCCGCCCACCCCAGGTACAGCAGCAAGTTCAGCTCACCGCAGGCAGCATCACCCACCCCTCAGTGCCTAAGCCCAGCATATACCACCTGTGCCAGGTCAGACGGATGGCTCTTCTTGGGTCATGAGGCGGCAACAGGGTAATGCCGTCGGCTCAGCAGATGTGATTTCACTGCCTCCCTCTGCTCTATGGGACATGAAGACTCAAAAATCTTCCTGGTCTAGTTTAGAGAGGGTGGTGCCTCTGGTTCTTTATTTACTATAGGTACCAACACAAGGCAGGGAAGCCCTCCATCTCCTCCTCCTCCCCAGCACTGGAGAAGAGCACATGCATTATAGGAAAGCTTAACAAAGAAATCCTCTCTCCAGAGTAAAGTCAAATGCTAAGGCCAGGACTTTAAATGGTCTCATTTCAAATCACTTAAAAGCGCTATCCAAGATCTGCTCAGCCTCCCAGTGTCACCGCTCCTGGCACCTGAGCACCCGCCGGGGCAAAGCCACACACCCAATGTAAACGAGCAAGCACAACACACACACAAGCACACGCTGAAAGCCATCCTGGCCTCCTCTGCACATCACAAAGCAGCAGTAAAGGTTTCAAAGCCCAGTTAAGTCTTTTGCATCTCTCCTTCACAGATCACTCAAAAGCAGGGCTAGGAAGCTCTTTTGTACATTCAACTGTAAAACATGTGAGGAAGAGGGGCAAGACAACTCTCCTGATTGTTGCTACTGCCTACAGCAAGTTTTGGTACAGATATCCTCTCTTATAGGCACTCAGTGGGTAAAACGTAGCCACAACAAACTTGCCATCAAAAATCTTTCCAGTCAGCATTTTTTGGGCAGCTTTGGAATCACCAGCATTTGCATATTCAACAAAGACCTGAAAGAAAGAGACAAGAAACAGGACTTTCAGTGCAGCTTGTCACCCACCCCCTCCCACCCCTGCAACCAGGGAAACAGTTCACAAATGTTTCCCCTTTATGCTTGGTTGAGCCCATAGCAGTGTAGCTAAAAAGGAAGAAGCTGCACCTCTGAACTGGAATTTCACCTCTTGCTCCCCATTTTTAAGGGCAGCATATTTGGTGAGGTAGGAGAAAGTATGATGATGCTCTACATCCTCAACACCTCATGTCTTATCCACTTGCTTCTCCCCTTCCCTCCCACATCCCAGCTCCCTGCTAAAGCTGTTTGGGGACCTCTCAGGTTAGGCAACCTTACATTACCAGGAAAGAACCTGTGCTGTCCTTCAAGATAATCAGCTATTTTTAGCTCTGTCATCATCCAGAAGATCATCAGGAGCTGAGCAGGAGTCCTGCAGCACATAGAGTGTACATGGGAATACATAGCCTCTTCCCTCCATTCACTTACTTGGCCTTTACCAGTATTCTCCTTTGGAATAAGCAAGGAAACCACCGGTCCGTATTTCTGACACTCCTCCCTTATGTCTTCCAGGATATCTGAGAAAGAAAAGAGCTGGTTGTCTTTCATTTTGCAAACTAGGACAAGCCAAGCAACAAATGAAAGACAGATGAACACATCAAGAACATTCAGTCAACAGATAGTCTTTTTCTCTTAATTTAAAATAAACAATCAAGAGGTGCCACAGCAGAAGCTGACACTGCTTAGCAGCCACATAATGAGACAAAGTGTCTAAACTGAGGCTCAGGAACACACACCTGCAGGCAGTGAATCCCTGACAGCAGGGTTTGGAGCACATGGACAGTCTTTTTCCTTGCCCACAAAGCCCGTCCTTCCAGTAGATAAAAAAACATTTGGAATTTGTGAGTGCTTTTTTTTTTTTTTTGTTACAGCTCTTGGAGGAGGGGAACTAAAGTAGCTGCCACAAACCCTTCTTTGCGTGAGCAGGACGTAGCTTTTAAACTCATATCCCCAGAGCTCTCTAGCTTTTGCCACTCCCATGGATTTAAGAGCAAGCAGAAATGCAAATTCCACTGACATGATCTGCCTTTTGTTATGGTTTAAGAACTCCAGTGAGATGTTTCAGTTCTCTGCTGAGATCTTGGATAAGTTCCCTAGCAAACTTGAGGATCTCTGCTACTGGGCTCCAGTCCTGTGCACATCCAGCAGATGATCAGAGCCACAAACACATTATGAGGTCTGTGGGTATTTAACCAAAGAAGAAAATCAAAATAAACCTTTTTTTTTCTTAATCTGGGATCCTTCAAGAACTCACTACAATCTCTGCTGTCTCAGTCTTTTAGTCTATTCTCTGTTGGTGCAGCTGACCCACTTAGTACCAAATCTCAGCTCAGCAGGTCTTTGCTGTTCCTGCGCCTATTAATTGCTCTTCTGCTTGCTCTTGCATCACCGAAGACAAACAAAACAGAGTCTGTAAGACAACATTGCTATATGGGAATCGTATGGCTTGCACCAACCTTCATATTCTTCTTCACACTGCAGAGAAGCATCACTTAGAACATTTAGCAGCCTCAGCACGGGCGTGGGGAGCATCACCAAATCTTCGATATGGGGGGCTGTTTGACACCCACAGAATTAGAGAAAAGAAATCAAAGTCCAAAAGAATGTGAAAACAGGAAGTTGACTCAACATGCACTATGATACAGAAGAACTTACTGCTCTCTGCAGTACGGTTTTGCTTCTCTCCACTATTACCTGCATTTACAGCTTGTATTCTGCCTGTTTCCAATTTATCTTTACCTGTGCACTGACTCTTCCAAAGTGTTCAGTGCACTCTGCCATTATACTGAGACCAGTACCTGAAACTGCTTTTAAAATTGCAAAGCTAGCAGAAATTAAGACTAGAGTTATGTCTACTTAGCTCAAATTCAGAAACTGATGTGTGTCAAGAGCTACAACAGTTTAGCAAACTGCCTCGTATATGTGGAGATGCAAGAGGAAAGAACTACTCTACAACTCGACTCTCCTGTTACTGCTACCAGACAAGCTGAAAACAGGCTGGCCAGCTTCCGTAACTCCAATTCTTAAGCTTTGCTAAGGCACAAGCCTCAGTGCTCTCTAGGATACCTTTTCTTTCCCCGCTTCAAAATCCAACTGCAGTCAATGCACTGATTTGAAGACCACCAAACAATCTTGCAACAGAAATGGGGAAAACTGCGTAGTTAAACAATGCAGTGCTACAGAATAAGGCATGGCCACAAGAGGGTGGCTGCAAGGTAGGTGAGCAGTGATCCTGTGAACAACTTTACATGTTGCCTGTTGTCATGAGGCGGTTGGATCTATAAAACAAGCAGCTCCAGCACGGCCTGGAACAGAGTAGCATAGATACTATTGTGGAATACGGAAACAGCCAAGGTGGACAAACTAAAACCAAACTGTGAGCCATGTCTGAGAGGACACACATTCCTCTAGAAACTGAAAGCAGCAGGGACAGTGTCATTTCTCCAGGGACAAAAAGCTTGATTTCATGTTCCCGAATGGGACTGGCAGGCCAGTCATGAATTTGAGATGTGGGAGCCCAACTTGCAGTACTTGGAGAGTGTTAATGTTTCTATTTGTATTGGCAGCTACAGTAGCCAAACACAACAGCGGTACCTCACAGTTCTCCCATTAGACAGTGAGAGAGGGGAGAGAAAAGGGAAGAAATGGCTCCAATTCTCCAGTCTGAGCCTTCTGACTACATTTGCAAAGATAGCAGGCTATTATTTCCTTGGAAATACTTTTCCAAGTTAAGCACGCAATACATATGAGGGAGCTGACATCTTTGCCAGGCGCAGACAGACGATGTTGATTTCATAGTGCAAGAGGAGATGACAGGCAAGCACACATGCTGTAAATCTCCTCCCGCCTGACACAGAAAAGTCCTTATGAAAAGCTTAGAGTACGAAAGGCCTTATCAGTCTAGACGATGCCCAGACAGGGCTCAGGGACAGCCCTTCAAAGAAAGGTGTTGCATGCAGATAACCAGGCATGTTCCAGCTCCAAGCGAACCTCTGGGACCATTCTTCCACAGGACTGCTAGCAACCAAGAGACAACATGAGATGAACTGGGGACTGAAAGAACATTTAAATGTCGCCTTGGTCTTAAATGCTGCCCCTTTTATTCAAGTCCTTCGTTTCACATGTCTTTTTTCAGAGAGGGAGACAAATCAAGCCCTAGGACTCAGAGCCATCTGGTCTTCCTGTAACCAAGTGACAAATGCATTTCTTACAATACCCTTCTGCCTAGCCCTTCTGCTCCTCTTCGAAGTGCCAGGTGATATCAACCACACTGACAACACAGAGCCTGCAAGCAGCTCAGGAAAGAAGTTGATGAACTGGAAAGACTTAGATGTAAATGACAAAGAAAGCCATTCTCAGCTGTCTTTGCTCTAAACAGAAAAATCGTGAAAGGCAATGACAGATCGTTTTCTGACTTCCTAGGAAAGCAACAGTAAATGTTTCTTTGTGCAGACAAGTGTATGTACAAGTTTGGCAAAGAAGAGTACCAGCAATGAGAACTAAGAAAAATTGAAGCTGTTCTACAAACTTGTAGCACTAACCATAGAAGCACCTTCCTAGGTACAGTCAGAGGTCTGCACGTTTAAAACCAGACCAGAAAGTATGGCCGATATACTATTCCCTCTGCTCTAAAACAATACTGTCTGCAAGGTTCAGCCACAGAAGGTGGCTTTGATTACAACAGTCCCAGTTTCTGAGATGCAAGAGAAGTGTGAAAACAGGAACGAGTTTGTTACCTTTGCCTAATACAGGAATTCCAGTATCTTGACATGACCTCAAGAGGCAATACTTAACAGCCTTCACTGGAAGGTACACCAAGCAACTTAAGAAAAGCAGGGCTAAGATTCAAGGGAAAATGCTAGCTCAACCAGCAGCTGGATACCTGACACATTAATTTATGCTGCAGAAAAGCTGGATGCAGAGCTCTTCACTGGTGGTTCCTGAAAGAAGACAAGCTCTGGAGAATGCTATCATGTTGCTTTTGGAACAGAAAACAGGGAGAGATACAAGCCTAAACAGGGCGATTTCAGCCCATCTTTTGACGATAACCTGCAGCCCGCATTGGGGCAGGTCCTCGGGAAACACTACCATTTTATTAAATTGAAGAGAAACTGCCAGATGAAAATGTCAGTGACGTCTGTCTGTGACCTGGCACACATCCAGAAGAGGTAGGCCAGTCACTGCAAAAATTGTCTCACACCCTGAGAACACTGGGACTATTCAACCTGTGCAAAGAAGGCAACAGCAGATGCCACCACCAGCCACTGCCCTAGTCGCTCACATTCCTGGCCTCTGAACTGGGAAACACTTGGCATAAGAAAAAACATCCAGTCACCATAAATAGCACTGCAGTCTTCAAAAGCACCTTAACGGTCACAATATTAGGTAAATACTTTGGTTATTTCTGTTCCCCCACATGCATGCTGCTGCCAATACACCCTTGGTCAGTTTGATCTGGGCAGAATTTAATGGCAGCCCAACCAGGGAAAAGTGACAGCCTGCAGGGCTAGAGGGGCAGGGCAGCACTGAGAGCACAGGGATCGCTCTGACCTACCTGCTATGGTATCGCAGAGGGCTGTCAAGCACCGTAAAGAGCAAAGGAGCAGCAATGAGGCCACAACCAGAAACAACACAATTTAACTGCGCTCTGTGCTGCTTCCAGTACATGCTGAGAAAGCCATGAACAGGGGTGATGTGCACAGCTTACCAAACGGAATGCTGAAGAATGGGCTGCATAAAGCCTTCTCAGCGGAGGCTCGCTTTCCTTGGTCACAATGAAGCATGCTGTAAGAGAAGACACCCTTATGATCTTGCCTGTAACATTCCTGCATCAACAAATTCAACTCAGGCTGGAGGCCAGCACAGGGGAATACCCTGTCTTTGTATGGTACAAAGAGAAGAGTGAGAAGCACGTCTTCTAATTCACAGCTGAAGCACACCAGAAGGATTCCCTGAATGCATTTTGGGTACATGGTACAGTAGGCTTTCCTTCTCGATGTCTCCCAGCACCAAATGATGGAAGTTGCTCACTTACAAGTTCACAAGGAACACGGCATGGTCCAGCTCCACTTCCCCAGGCCATTCAGCCCACATCTCAGGCACACATGCAGTCTCATGAAAGCGATCACACTCCAAGGACCTCCCATATCTTTCCACAAATGGGATTCAAAGCAGCTAATAGCCCAGGCCTTGCCTGAGAACATCCCCTACTCGGCTTTACCAGTGGCTCACAATCGTATTTCTGCCAAGTTGTGTCCTCATTCACTCTGTAGCCTCTGAGCAGAGTCACAGGACAGCGAAAACAATCCCCTCGGTAGACCTCTCAGTAGAGACCTGCACAAGTGCATTTGAATCTTGACAGCAGTGGAGAAGCAGCACTGTCTGCCCCGTTCCCTTGTTTCTGACAACACTCCCCTAAAGCAGCAAAGTCTCCAGTTTTCTTCAAAAATAATCTCATTGTCAGGAAGTGCAAAGCACTGCAACAGCAAATTATTAACATCATGACTGGTATTCTTTACATGCTTACTCCAAACTGTGCCAAAATCAGAGGAGCTGAAGCATCTCTGCTAATGCATGCACTTGTTACTAGTATAGTGGCAGGGAGATTAAAAAAGAAGGTGTTAGGTATGGGCTCTAAGTTAACAAGAGCAAGGCATGAGACTTTAAAGACCACAACTTTAAGCAACAGTTAGTAAATATGACAGGATACCTTTTGATAAGGTCTCTGAGGTGATAAGTTGGAATGGCTGAATTAACCACCCCTTCACTGGCAAATATGCGATCAATGATGGCAGAACTGTTTGTCTGGAAAAAAAAAGAAACAGTGCTTAGGGAGGAGAAAAAAAAAAGACTAGTGCAAAGCTTGCAATATCCCATCATTTTCTGAACTGGATGCAGAGGGCTCTGGTACTGTGGCATGTTGTAAGAGATCCCCAACGCTCAGGCCCCACACATTAAAACCAGTAGGCCCACATCAGATGAAGTTTTTCCCATTTGCCTGTACGAAAGCTGGAAATTTCCAGGCGCAGGCAAATTTGCTGTTACTGTGGTCATTATGATGCTGAAAGGATACTCTTACTGGGAAGAAGAACACAAAACAAAATTATTTCATACAGAACAGGGGACAGAGTCAGGCTCCAGGCTCAAAACATAGAGCTTTCCTCTTGTTTTCTCAGGACATAGCCTTATGAGAAGATCCCCAAATTAAAGCTAATGTTAGACTAAAACCAGCAAAATAATTCCTCTGTCATTGTGCTGCAGCTGGCAGCCATCAGCCATCCATTTTGTTCTTTCTTCTGTGACACACTACAGCCAGAGCAACTCAACTCCCAAATCTTGGCAAAACACAGACTCCTGGAACCTTCACTTTCAGTAACCCGAACAGAGTTACCTTTCAGACACTCCAGTCCCACAGGGCAGATGGGTCTTTAAGCTCTGGAACCTTAACTTTCAAAGTAACAGGATTAGACAAAAATCCTGGAAGCACTCTCTAGTTGCCAGGTGCTACCTTACAAATTCAGGTTATGAACAAGAAGCAGAAGGATTAATTTGGTGCAAACAAGAATGCCTGCAGCAGCTCTCACTCACCTTCCATTCCTGAGATTGGACTGTATGTTTCAGTTTCATTCCTGAGAACATCTCCAGTAAAACAATTCCCAGACTCCACAGATCCACAGCAGAGGTACACTCCGTCTCACTCTGGAGCCCTGCCTGCGCCAGGCAGTTCTGCAGTTCTGCCTCTGGAGCCCGATACCCATCTGTTTGAATATATTTCACATCCTACGGAAGATCAAACACATGGAAAAAGTTCACTTTCTAGATTCGGGTTCTCTGCTCTATCCTTAAATCAGTTCACAAGACGTCCTTCGAAATGGGTCACCAAAACACCATTGCTAAATTGACAGAAAGCATTGTACAGCCAGACATGTTAGGCCAGCAGTTCAACTCGCTATACTGCTGCGTTGATGAGGAATAAAACAAGACTGTCTGGAAGACAAACCATCTCACTGTGGACTCGCCCATTAACCTCACATAAGCACAGAAGATGCTAGAAGTTTCAGGATAAGGGTCGAACACTTACAACGTGCTCCCACATTGGCTGCATAAGAGCACAAACAGCCTGGTCTGAACAGTGAGGATCAGTAACAGCTGCCGTTATTCAAGTACTGATGTTCTCTGGAAAAAAACGTTAAAAGAGCGAAGCAGGCACCTAACACCCAGACAAAGAAATTATCAAAGGCGCTTCCCACGCACCTCCTCCTTTTCCCCCTCGCAGCCAGAAGCGCTGCAGCAATCAATACCTGCCCAGCTGCCGTGCCTGGCAGAGTAAAATAAAATGCCCACACACTGCCTGCTTAAAAGAAAACAGGAAGTTACAGAATCACGCAAGTGCAGGCTGGCAGGACTGCTCTGAAAGTCTCCAGTCCAGCCTCCTGCTCACAACCAATACCCCATCAGTCATCTGTGGCTTTGTCTGGGCAAGTCTTACAAGTGTCCAAAGACAAACTGCATGATGTATCTTTGTAACACAGGAGGGCTCAGTTTAAACACACTGATGTGACTCAAGGAATGACAGAAGAATATGTAAGCCTATTTCTTGGAAAAGGTGCAAGAACGGGAGTTCTTACCAGAGGAATATATTCAAACCAAAATCATCTGGTTCTCGATTGAAAATAAACTTTACAGAAGACATTTTCAGGCAACAGAGCTCAAAAGTGTTTATGAACTTAAAAAAAACCTGATACACAAATTGCTCATCAGCTTCCCTCTTCCTATCAGCAAAGAGCAGAACCTCTAGCATGGCAGAAGTAGCAATTTAGCAGCCCCACCAAACAACATTCAGAGATAGAGAGAACACCGTGGTCAATGACACAAGCAAAAAGAACAAGACATAACTTCACTCCTACCATCTAAAGCATTTTGAGAGACATACGTGGTTGAGACCTTGCTCTATGTACAGCCATTCTCTGTTAAACAGTAATGGCAGGAAAAGTTATGCACGGACAAGCTTGGTAGAGCTGTCACAAGTAATAGTCATGGCTCAGATAAGGAAATCATTCAGGTACGCTGCTGCCCAAGGCAGGGGTGGTGAGGGTAAGCTGACACCTGGTGCACGTTCAAAGCAGGGTCAGAAGGTTCGCCCATTACAGACAGCATATCTCAGACAATGGGCAAAGAAAACTCAGCCCGAAAAAAGCAGATTGGAAGGAATCATAGAAGCAAATAAAATGCCTGATCAACTGTTACAAGACAACACTCAGAGCAAGCAGCAAAACACAGACCTGAATTAAAAAGAAATAAATACCTGCATTAGACACAGGACACCCGGAGAATGTTTTTTGCTGACAGACAGCAACAGATTACCAGCCCAAACCAGCGTTCAGCAAGAACACGGGAGAACTGAACAACAACATGGAGGAGTTAAGAAGTACAAACATTAAGAACAGCTCACGTACCAAAGAATTCAGAGACAGGTCACCCACACAATCCTCTGGTATTCACAGATCAGTGGGCTATACCATCAATACCAGGTAAACCAGTAAAAAAGCATACTAATTGAAAACCACTAAAAGAGTGCATGGAATAGGGACAAGCCAGGACAATGTCTGCACAGAAAAATCATAGCTCGTTTACTAGACTTACTGCCCATCACCCAGTGATTAAAGGCAAATTTGCTAAGAGGCTACCTCATAAAAAAAAAAGCTTTACTAATAACCCCTTGCAGGCTGTTACTGGGAGAGGGAGAGGTGAAAGGAAGCTCTATCAAGCCAACAGGAAAACCTCCTCAGGCTCTCCATGAGGCTTTCATCAGAGGCCATGGAAGAGATTAAAAAGGGCAAGGATAAACATAGGAAACCCGATATCACCAAAACAAAAAAGCAACAGCATGAAGAGGGAGTGAAAGGCCAGCAAAAGGGACAAGCAGAGTAGAACGGGCAGAGATCTGTCTGTGCCAGTAAAGAATCAACACTGCATACCCACAACCAGAGTATGGGCTTTCATCAACACAATGACATTGGAAAGAAACATCCAGACTTCCTGAAAAGGGGAAACTGCTGAAGATAGGATGAAAGTAAAGACAAGTAAAGACAAGGACGCTGCCAGAGATAATGACTGGGGAGGCTGATGGTGAAGCCTGGATTACTACTACATACAATAAGGGATGATAAAAGGAAATTCTTCAGACCTGTGTGCTCCCACTCATCTGGCCACACAAAAACTAGCAAACTTTTCAGGAAGCTGAGACACCAGTTTTTTCAGTGCATCATTAACTTTGGAATTTGTGGTCATGTGTAGCACAGAGGCTAATACATCAACAGAAACCAGAAACATGCAAAGAGAATGGGAACATGAGCTTTTGTTTCTGGGGCCAGACAACATTTTAGCCTGTTCCAGGAAACCCTCAGCACCAGCTCAGCTACTACTTTCATCAAGTCACGTCAGCTCCTACAGCCGAAAGTATCACAGGCCCACACAAGTCAACACAGAGCCAACTATTTCGAGAGTAGCATGTTCCAAACCTGATTCCCCTCTTTGAAGCTAAGTCCAAAGTCAATGAGCTTAAAGCACTCGTCCTCTGCGCTCCACAGGATGTTGCGTGGCTTAAGGTCTGCGTGCACGTAGCCTTTGTGGTGCAGGAAAGCCAAGGCTTCAAGAACATCTCGCGCACAGTGCTGGATCATCCACATGGAGCAGCCCTGGTTGCTGGAGTGCAGCAGCAGCTCAGACACGCTGATGTCCAGCAGCTCCAGCAGGAGACAGCGAGACGGGCCATTCGCAGAGTAGTGGTTGGTGAACACACCATACAGTGTCACTACAGTGAGACAGAGACAGGCATTGGTAACAAGCAATTAGAGTCATCATGCTCCACCGCCCTCCACTACCATCCAGAAGACCACAAAAGCTGCAGGAGACAGCTCATCTCTGTGCGATCATCACTGTGAACATCATCAGCGTGATGTTCAGAGAGATGGAGAACCAAACTCCAGAGAGAAGCAGTAAGGGAAAACCAGCCAGGTCACCACTGCAGCCTTTGGAAAACAGGCCAGTCTCACAACACTCTGCCAGGCTCTGATAAAGTCATAGGACTGAGTGTTGCTGCTCAGAAGGACAATCTCCAGGATGCAGATAAGCAGGTCGCAGTAGGTAAAATGAAGGTAGCACCACTCTTTTTGGGACACGACAATCTCTTCCCATGACCAACCTAGCACAGCAGGAAGCCGAGCTCCATCTGGGCATCTGGCAGGTGAACCTGGGGGCTTCCAGCAGCTGCCTCTGACCCTCAGGCTTCCTCCCTTCCCAAGATCATTGCCACCCACGCAGGCAGCCCAGGGGGTCCTGCCAGAGACAGGCAGGCTGGTGGGCAGACACCCCCCACCGCTGCCCCATAGGCTCCTGGTGGAGTGACTCCGGCAGCCCTGATCAACAGAGGAGAAAGGGGTGCCCTGCCTAGGGCGACCTACCCTGCCTACCAAGGGAGTGACCCCACCTCCTGCCTGCTCCTGCCCACCCCAGGGAGGTGATGGGCAGGCCACCAGCCCCGGGAAGGGGTGGGTTACCCAGCCCTGCCTGCCCCGGGGGGTACCAGGAAGCACCCACCCCAGGGATGCTTCTTTGGGGTGCCCAGGCCTAAAAACCTGCCCACCCAGGGAATACAGTCCAAGGGGCACATTAGTCTGGGGGTCTCTAGCCCTGCTTGCAGCGGTCAGTCTGGCAGCGAGAGAATCCATATTGCCCAAGGAGATGGGGATACCCCTGCCTGGTTGGGGCGTGGGGGGGGGGGGGGTTGGAGACACCAGTTCGCCCTGGAGGAGGAGGGTGTCCTGGGGATAGCGGGTGCCTGCGGGGTCCCCCTAAAAGAGGGGATTGGGAGAGCGGGGGGGGAGCCATGGGGGAACGCCCAGGCCGGAGGACGAGCCGGCCCGGGGGGTGCCGGGGTGCCGTTACCGATGTTGCGGTGCCCGCGGAGGCTCTCAAGCGCGGCCCGCTCCTTGCGGAAGCCATACTCGGCGCAATCGGCGGCGGGCGGGCGGGCGCCGGGGCGGCGAGCGGGGCCGGGTCGCGGCGGGGGCGGCACGAACTCCTTGACGGCGCCGGGTGGGGCCCGCGGGTCTCCGCAGCAGCGCACCCGGTAGACGGAGGCCGAGGAGCCGCTGCCCAGCGGCGCCTGCACCTCCCACAGCCGGCCTAGCGCCTCCAGCAGCGGCGCCGCGCCCCACACACACCCCGACATAGCGACACCCCGCCTCACATCGCCCCGCTGCCCCGCCGCCGCCGCCCCGCCACCCGCACTAGCCCCAACACCGGCTGCCGCCGCGCTCCGGCCGCCATGACACCGGAAACGGGGCGGCCCGGCGGCGGCCCCACCCGGCGGCCCCGCCCCTCCCACAGCGCGGGGCGGAGCCGGCGGCGGGGCGGGTCTCTGGCGGGGAGCCGTTCCCTCAGCCTGGGAACCGGCGGCGTCTGGTCCCAGACGCCTCTGACGCCCCTTCCCCTCAGCCCTGAAATCCCTGGGGTACCGTCCCCTCAGCCCAGGCACCAGCCGGGTGTCCCACCCCCTCAGCGCCAAGCACAGCAGGGCGGCCACGCCACCCCCTCGGCCTCGGCACCACCAAACTCCCCCAGCGTCCCCCGGCTCCCCGTGGCCGTGCCACTGGGCCTGGCTCCCTGTCACCTGGCAGGTGTCAGGCCTCCGGTAGCAATTTTTGGGGATATTTCCCTTAGCCCCGTGAACATGCAGACCCCGTTGTTGTATGCAATCACCCCAGAAAGCCCAGCGTTGGAGGGCAGCTTTCCCCGGCAGCTGCGCAGTGCTGTGGGGCTGCTGCCTCACTCCTCTGCTCTGCAGCCCCCACGCAGGAGCGTCCCGCAGGTCCCCGGCCTCATCGGGGGGTTTTGGGGCAATGCCGAGCTGGTGGAGATGGTCCCCTCCCATCAAGGGACTGCTGCGTGGCAGTGGGTAAAAAAGAAAAAAAAAATTTATTGTGCAATCCACATCTTTTGTCCCAAACTACGCACACACCCTAGACAACATAAACAGAGGGACTGGACCAGCAGTGAGGTTCCCTTGTGATCAGCAGGGTTGGAAGATGCTGGTTCCTCAAAGAGGGGCTACGAGCCCTTTTTTCCATCAACATACACAATGCAGGGCAGGTCTGGGCAGCATACACATATACATACTCGTATAGATTTCTGTTTGCAGGGTGGCATCGGCTATGCACAGCATCATCACATTATACACAGGGTGTGTTATACCTCGGCATCGACTGCCAGCGCGCCGTGGGCTCTGCATAGGTCTGGCATCTCCTTCGCTCTTGAGCACGACCTTCCTGGTGGCCAAGCGCTGCAGAGCCCCGACACTGCCACGGCACCCACCACGCCAACAGGCAAGGAGGGATCGTGGCCGCTCCCATGGCAACGGGATCTCTCAGGCCCACGGTGCCCTTCCTTCAGCAGGACCACAATGTGGTAGAAGACATTTCTTCAGACCGACTGCCCTGTGTGGCCCAGGAGGAGCTGCGAGCAGAGGTACCCCATCCATGAGCTCCTAGGCTCCTCCATCCCAAAACTGGTCTTTGGAACTTTTCCTCTCAAAACCACCTTTGCAGCAAGGATGCACATAAAAGCTCGAAGGAAAGTGCCACCTCACAACTGCTTCCTTGCGCCAGCCCAGGGGTCCACAGGCTGTCTAACCTCTCCTGTAATTCATGGGGAAACAATCATAGAGCAGTATCAGAGCACCGTGTGGCTTCTTGTGTCCCAGTCTCATGAAGACATCACCATCCCAGGAAAAGGAGAGCGGTGGTGCTGGCCCTGCACCAGTCTGGTCTGTGGTGGCTGGGGTGAGACTGGGAAACAAGTGGAAGCTGGGTGGGGTCTCCTGAGGAGCTTGACTCCCCGGCCAGCAGCCATGCGGCCCCAGGCATCCAGCCCTGCTCCCTGCCAGAGCCCGTACCACAAGCAGGTCTCCTGTGGTTTGGGCTCCACTGCAAAGAGAGACGGCACTGGGAGGACTAACGCCAAGGGGCTGGCACCTGAAGATGTAAGCACATGATGTGTGCTTGGCATATGATGTAAGCTGGGACATGCTCTGTGCCAGGACAGCCAGCCCAGATGTGGGGAACCATGGGGGACACTTGTGGGACACTCGCCCCAGCACAGCTGACAGGGTCAGGGGCAGGCTGTCATTTCTGTCCCCCTGCATGAGGACCCAGGCTCCTGAGCAAGCCCACCCTCGGTCCCCAGCTCAGCGTGGCCCTTGGGTGCAGTCGGGATGGTGGCACCTTGGCAGGACAGCAGCTTTGCAATGACAGGTGAATGGGCCTGGGATCAGGCCTGCAGAAACCGTGGCAAGACAGGCTGTTCCCCTCCTGGGAATCCGGGGAGAAATGGGGTGTCACAGCTGCCCACACCCCAAGCCGGGGTAGCAATGGCTCCTACCACCCTGGGGCTACCCCATCTCCAAAATAATGACCCCAAAACGAGCGAGTGGCAGTGAGAGACGTGTTTCAGAGAGCCAGCCCCCACGGTGCCCCCATCACGGCTCCCCCACTGCTACTCGAAGGACAGCAGGTCAGGATGAGGCCCATCCACCTCCCGGCCGGGGGTGCATGGCTCCAGTTGCCCCGTGCTCCCTGGTGGCTCATGCTCCAGCCCTGGTCTCCGGGAGGGCTTTTCCATGCGAGGTGAGGTCTCAGTGGCTCTCTCACCCGCTTGCCACTGGCCCTCCAGGCTGCCCTTATGGATGAGGTCAGGCACAGGAAGGGCAGTGGTGGGCTGGTCCCCACTCGGACCTGGGGTGTTGGTCATGCTGGGGACCCCAGGGCGTTCTGGAGGGGATGGGTCCGTTGTCCCCAGCCACTCCTCTGCGGGCTCAGGGTAGGCTGCAGGCAGTTCAGGGCGCTCCTCCATGCTGCTCCTTGGGCTGGTCCCTGCCAGCTGTGGTGCAATGAGCATGTCCTGTGGGGTCTTCAGAGCACGTGGCGTCCGCTTCTTGGTGACAGGGGGTGGGGGGTCCAGCCGGGGGAAGGCATCCAGCCCCACAGCCCTGCAAGCACAGAGGAGCAGTGACATCCAGCCCCACGCTGGGGCCTCTCCATCCCGTCCCAACGGCCCCATCGCAGGGTGCACACTATGGGGGCACTCACCCATCCTCGCTGTCCGGCTGTCCCGTGCCCAGCATGGCCCCGGCGCTGGCATTCACCTCCATCACTCCCACACTGGGGAGGCTGGCTGGCTCCTTGCGGCGCAGGAGGTCATTCATCTTGGCCCCCACGGCCTTGCCCAGGTTGCGGAGATGCTGGCTGCCAGCGGGGCGGGAGGGCTGCAGTGGGGCGCCTGCCACGGCAGGGACGTGCTGTGGCCGTGGGGTGGGTGCCGTGCTGGCGCTGGCGTTCTCAAACATGCTCTGGTCCACTGGAGGGGGAAAGGGAACAGAGAGGGGGTGTGAGCCAGGCTGGAGAGGGGACCCCAGTAGGGATAGCGTGTCCAGAGCTGCCCGCCGGCTCCCAACCCAGCAGCATGGGAGACATAATTTGGGGGACAGGGAAGCTGCTCCTGCAGCCCCACAGGGGCTGTGGGCAGCCGGGCCGTGCCAGGGCTGCGCAGGGCAGTGCATGCAGTGGGGACAGCATGGGGCAAGACCGGGTAGCAATGAGCCCAGGTGTCATGGTTTCGGCTGGGATGGAGTTAACTTTCTTGCTAGCAGCTGGTGTGGGGATACGTTTTTGGATTTGGGATGAGAGTGGTGTTGATAGTGCACTAATGGTTTTGATTGTCACTAAGCAGTCAAGGCCTTTTCTGCTCCTCACACCGCCCCACCAGTGAGTAGGCTGGGAGAGCACCAAAAGTTGGGAGGAACACAGTCGGGACAGCTGACCCCAGCTGACCAAAGGGCTATTCCATACTATGTGATGTCATGTTCAGTATATAAAGCTGGGGGAAGAAGGAGGAAGGGGGGATGTTTAGAGTTACGGCATTTATCTTTCCAAGTAACCATTGAGTGTGATGGAGCCCTGCTTCCCTGGAGATGGCTGAACACCTGCCTGCTGATGGGAAGCAGTGAATGAATTCCTTGTTTTGCTTTGCTTGTGTGCGTGGCTTTTGCTCTACCTATTGAACTGTCTTTATCTCAACCCACGAGTTTTTTCCCACTTTTCTGATTCTCTCCCTCAACCCAACTGGGGGGAGCAAGTGAGCATCTGCCTGGTCCTAGTTAAACCACGACACCAGGGCTGCAGGCTGGCACTGCCAACACACCGAGAGCGTCTCTTACCTGACACCGAGCAACTTGGGAAGCAGGTTGTGGAAAGAAAGAGAGAGAGAGAGAGGATTTATAAAAGGAATGGCAAGGGGACAGTGGGTCTGTCCCTTTCACACTGCTGGGTGAGGTGCACTGCCGCCCCCCTCCCCAGACCTGCCATACTACCTGCAGAAACGGGACTTACGTGGGCCCCTTATCAGCCAGGCACCCATGAAGCAGCAGGGGTTCTCTGGGGGCACCCAGAGCCTAGGCTCTGCCCACCCCACCGTGGCTCCCTCTCCAGCCCAGGCTGGCTGTTGCCTTGGACCAGCCAAGCTCCCCAGAGACTCTGAGGGCTGAGCCCACTGCCCAGGAGCATCCTGCTGTGCACCATGCACACAGTTGACATCAGCCCTTTGTGACGTCAGCAGATGACGGCATGGGTACCATGGCGCAGGAGCCACACACCAGCTACATGAGGGTGATGAAGAGCTTTGTCCTGCCCACCATTTCCACCGGGGCTACGCCCCGCGGCACCAGGAAAAGAAGCCCAGAGGCTCCGTGCCCTTGGGCCAGCCTGCCTGGTGCCTGCCAGCTGTGGCCAGGTGGGGGCTGCAGTCAGCTGGCACTGCCTGTGAGGGGGGCTCCCCTCACACCCCCTGGGCACAGCCATGGCACCACTTAGCCTCCTGCGGCACAGCGAGGGCCTGTAGGCAGACAGGCTGTGGAGGGCGTTAGCTGGGCATAGCCTCCTGCACAAGTGGGGCAAGGGGACCGGGAACACCCATGGCAGTGGGTGCTTTCTGGGGACGTGGAGGGGGTCCTGCAGTCATACCCCACCTCTGAGCTACACCGGTTTCTATCCCATGTCTTCCCAGCAGGAACCTTCAAAGCTGTGAGTGCTGCCCCCAGGAGTGCCAGCTCAGCCCCCCCATTGCTGCCCCTGTGCCAGTGCAGCTCTCCGTGGGACTGCTCCTGTGGGCTGCCAGGTGAGCCTTGTGCTGTGACAGTGCCTGACAGCATCCTGTGTCCATCTCTACCTGTGCATCCCTGGAGGGAGGGATGGTACCCTCCATGCTGGGGTGACATAGTGGGACAGAGCCAGCCACCTCTGCATCACATGGAGACAGAGAGGAAGGGTCCCCAGCACTGTTCCTAACTCCATGGGGAGCCAGGCTCTTGCAGGGACCCCCACTCACTGCAGACCCTTTCCTCCACAGCCTCGCCAGGCAGCGAACTCCCTGCCTGCACCATCTACCGGCCCTGGTTCTCACCGTACAGCTACTTCATGTGTACCGATGGAGCCACCCAGCAGCACCTGGGCAGTCTCTCCTCCAGCCTGGCTGCCAGCACCCAGGAGCCCGAGGAGCCTGATGACCTCTCAGAGATCATCTGCTCCTCTTCTGGCTCCTCGGACAAGATGCAGCCCCCTGAGAGGGACAGGCCAGCCAGTGACAGAGCCAGCATAACGGTCCGGGACATCCTCACTGCTTCCCCGCGGCAACTGGTGCCCCAGTGTGGCTACCAGTGCATCTCATGCTGCCGCGTCTTCCCCACGCTGTGGTCGCTCAAGATCCACATCCAGCACAGCTCCCAAGAGGGCTATAGCTGCAAGGTGTACTACCGCAGGCTCAAGGCCCTGTGGGAGAAGGAGCACAAGGAGCAGGAGGCTGCAAGTTCCCAGGGCACCTGTGTAGCCCCGCCAGCCGGGCAGTTGCCGCAGGAGGGCACTGCTCCATCGCTCCTGCCAGCAGCAAAATAAATTGTTTTAGGAGCAGCCGGCCCTGTCTGCCTGCTGCTCATGCCTACACAACACTTCCGCCATCATTTCAGAGGGACTCTTCCCGAATTTTGCTTCCCCAGCAATCAAAAATCTCCCTGGAAAGTGCTGCTTAGCATCTCTGCAAGGTGCTCTGCAGATTCCAGGAATGCCTTGGCACCCTTGAGCTGTCAGGTCAGCCCTGAAATGAGCCTGCCCTGTGCAGAGGCTGAAGTGGAAGGTTGATATCCCTCTACCCCCAGCAACACTCAAGGTACCTCGCTCTCACAGGGAGCCTGTGGCTGGCACCACAAGCAAGGGTCCTGCAGGGGAGGATGCTTAGGTTGGAGGGGGTCTGTGCAAGGCCAAGGGATGCCACCATCAGTGCTGGCTCCCAGCACGGAGGGGGAGAGAAGTAGAGAAAGAGAGTCAGCGAGAAGGAAGAGACAACAGAGAGCCTTGAGAAATAGAAAGATTTATTTAGCAAAAGCCAGTCGAGTAATGACAACACCCAACGGTTAAGTGCACTTACATTGACAGATTGGTTTCCCAGATAGACTGAGTCAACAGTTAGTAACACGACAGTTGTAGGAAAAGAAAAGACAAAAACTATCGCTATAAAACCCCAGTCAAGGTCCATAACAAAAGTGAGAGGCCAGAGAGGCATCTTGGAGGCAGCGCTGAGGTAGGAGGACGATCATTTACACATATACACCTGCAGTGTGGCAGGACACTGGCAGGGTCCCACCTGGCTCCAGCAGCACCCCTCAAGCCCACAGGGCACCCACCACGATCCCCTGTGGGCAGAGTGCTGGGCAGCAGCCTGAGCCTGCAGCTGGTTCCCACAGCTTGTGACTGGGCACTGCCTGGGCTGTGCGTGTGCAGCAGGGACAGGCAGGAGTGATGGCATGGGGAGATGGCTCAGCCCTGCCTGCTTTCTGAGGCAGCCCAGCTTGGAGGAGACCTCCTTGCCTGCTGCTGCTCCTCCTGGGCTCTCCCTTCCTCTGCTCTGTGCGTATGGCCAAGCTCCTGCCGTCCCCTCTCCTGCACGATCTGTCTGCCTACATGGAAATCCCTCTCTGAGCTCACACACGCATCCTTACCCTGCCTGTGCCATGTCCTGCACATGCTGCCATCCCCATCTCTCCCTCCTGGAAGCACAAGCCCCCCACCCCGTGCCCTCACCTCCAACTGCTGTGAGCTGGCAGTGGGATGTCAGGGCCTCTCCCAGTAGAAGAGCTTGCACACGGCTGTGCCCAGAGCAGTATGGGACCTATATGGACATATTGGTGGCCAGAGGACAGGAGTAGCCGGGTCCCAACCAGCACCTGCTCCCACTTTGCCTGGTGTAGGGGCTCCCCTGGACAGCAGGCCACTGCTGGCGACACTCAAACATGGCCTTCCTTCCCACTAGAACTCTCCAGCTCTTCACAGCATCCAGCTTCCTCCTGTGGCAGAGGGTGCATAGCACAGCTCATACCGACTCTGGGGGTCTCACCCACACCTCTGTCCTCAGCAGCCCTCAGGTCCAAGGGGACAGGGGCAGAAAGAAGCTATGGACCTTCCTCAGCAGCAGGGCTAAGCCCTGGAGAAGAGCAAGAGCTTATGCCCGGGAGATGCTCCACTAGGGGTTAGGTGCAGGCAGATCTAGCAGAAACAGAGCTGGTGAAGGTGAGAGCAGCAGGGAAGCAACAAAGTGAAGCAGAAGCAGGATAGGGAGGTGGACAGGGAGGAGGACAACTGTGCCAATCCCCCCAGTGTTTCCACGGAAGCAGGGGGGACATCATGACTCTGGCTCACACCCCTTCAGCTGTGGCCTCTTAGAGGCTGCAACAACAGGCAGCTGATAAATGTGCTTGCAGAAAAAAGACAAGCTCTGGATCCCTTAGAGGCCCACACAGATAGCTCAGCCATGGGCGTCTCAGGGTCTGGTGGGGGATCCTGAGATCTTGGATGCACTTTTCTGGAGGCTGCAAACCAGAGACGTGAAGGAGCCCACCTGCAGACACCAGCAGTTCGCTCCCCATCGAGGGCGGCAAGCGTGGCCATCCCTGCACATGGCTGATGACAGCACTTCACTCCCCAAGCCCTGGTCCAGGGGCAAATGACTGCTTGGAAATGGTAGGGTTTGTCTATAAAGCAAAGCAGGGAGTTGTGGTGACGGGGGGTGCATGAAAGCGCCTGAAAACATGACTTGAGAGCACCAGAAAGGCTTTGAAACCTGGAAGCCATGCCAAGGAGTCCAAGGACTGGACAATGAGGGGAAGGACACTCCACTTCCCAGTGCTGCATGCCCTGGCTCCCTGCTCCACGTCAAGCCATGCTTTCCTCTCCACACTGCAGCCTGGGAGAGGAGCAGGCAGTGCCTGCACACCCTCCATCTGCCTCAGGCAGGGACAAACTCTGCCCTGGAAGTGCCACAAATACCAACCACCTTGCCAGGAGCTGCCTGCGCCTGGCCACCCTGTGCAACCTTGTCTCACCCCTTCAGCTCCTTCCCAGGCTCATCCCCACTGTCCCCCGCTGCCTCCCCTCTTGCACACCCATGCCGACATTGCATTGTCACCACCCCTAACCACCCCGCTACCACAGCCCTGGCCACATCTCCCACCATCTCCACCATGCAGAGCGCCAGACCCCCTGCCAGCCACTCTGTCCCTACTCACTGCCCCAGCCCTGCCTCCTCCATCCCTCTCATCTCCGCTCACTGCCCCATGCCTGCTCTCTCATTCCCCCAGCAAAAACCTTCATTTGCTTTACTGCTCTCCGCCTTCAGCAGCGCCAGCAGCGCTGGCTGCTCTGGCAGCATCCAGAGAGGTCCTTTGCTTCTGCCTGACCTCGAAACACAGCTTGCAGGGGGATGGGGACCAGGGGATAGCACAACCAGCTGTCAGCTCTCTGTGCAATGCAAAGCAGGGATGCTCCAGCTCAGCACACAAGCCCATGCATGCTGGAGCACAGCATGCCCGGCGCACCCCCTCAGCATGGCTCCATCCTCACCTCCACACACCTCCCAGCCGTGTGCTGGAAGCCTTGTGCTCCGCCTTCCACACCCTCTCCCTCCGGGCTGTCCCGTCCCTGCCAGCGACAGGAGGCTATGGTCCAGGTCCACCCCAGCTCCCGCGGGTCCCCACTGCTCCGCACCACCTCCTGCAGACCCCTACACCGCGATCTCATCCTCCAAGCTGTCACCCAGGTCCTGCCTGGGCTGGACATGGAGCAGGCGCAGCGGTTCCTCCTGGGACCAGGAGTCGCGCTCCTCGCTCTCGTCCGTGTTGGACTCGTACTCGGAAGCGATACCCGACTCGCGGAATTTGATGAGCTCCAGGCTGCCCAGTGCTGGCTCCGGGGCAGGCGTCCCCGAGCCCGGCAGAAAGCGGTAGCACTCCAGCTTCACCAGACAGTCGTTCCTACCTATGGGGCTGCCCAGGGCACTGGGGAAGCCCGAGCCAGGGCCCAGCGGCGGTGGGTGGGTGTCCTCGGGCTGTGGGGTGGTCGGGTCGCAGAGGACGGGGAGGACATTGGAGCGGAAGGTGATCTCCAGCAGACTGTCCTGGGAGCCTGCTGCAAGAGAAGGGCATGTCTGAGAGGCAGGCAGTGCCACCCTGGCTCACCTGGGAGATCCCCGTCCACCACAGATGGCTGAAGACTGGCCAGAGGAGGATGGTCTGGGGCCAACCTCCCCACCACCAGCATTTAGAGGGGATCACTTCATGCTACTGGTGACAGGAGCTACTGCTGGCCAGCAAAGCGCCAGTTTTGCAGGATAAAAAGTTATCTCACTCCCAGCCCAGCTCCTGCAGGGAGCTGACGGCCACATCTGCTGGAGAGGAAGGTCAAGGAGGGGCTCTTGAGCAGGTAAGGAGTTAGCCTAGACCATGCAGCCACTGGGGAAAGCGGACACATAGCAGATGGATGTATGTGACTACCTGCCCATACAGCCCTCCCCATGCCCCTTCCCACGCTGCATGCAAGCACCTTGCTGCACACACAAGCCAGGCCAGAAGGGCACTAATATTCCCCTACACAAAACCACTGGAAATGCACAAAAAACCCCAAGAGAAACACCCACACTCATGTCCTCCACAGACTAGCTAGCTGCAAGGGGAGAGGAAGGGGCAGGATCACTTACTGGTGTTGTTTCCTGCCAGCTTCAGCTCCAGCTCCTGCACTTGTTTGACCAGGAGTGAGATGTGCTGCAGCAAGTCCTTGTTCTGGAGCAGGAGCTGGTGCACGCGAGCCTGGGCCTCCAGCCGCGCTGCTGCCTCTGCGGCCAGCTGGTCCTTCAGCAAGTGAACCTGTGTGACAGGAGAAGAGTGAGTGAGTGTGGAAGATGCTGCTCGAGGGCTGAGAGGTTCAACTCCGGCCATTCCTGCTTCTCTACCAGGGCTCACAAGCATCCCACCAAATGATTTGATGAAGAAGGTGTTCCCTGCAGGCACCCGCAAACGTAATGGGGAGAGAGGGGGCAGGCAGCAGTGTCACACCAGGGCATGCTCACCAAATCCAGCATATGGTGCCCTGGCTTCTCTGATGGAAAAGCCCTAGGCAAAGGGAGGCAGCGTTGACCGAACTGTTGGTCATAGATGTGTGCCACAAACACATAAGGAAAGGGCAGCCCAGGACAAAGCCAGACAGATGCAAAAGAGAAGACACGCTCAACCAACTATATGGTGCTGCTGGGTGCACAAGGGTGCAGCCATGTGCCACAAGCCAGTCCTGGCTGAGCTGTCTTTCCAGGCAGGTTTCCCAGACACAGTGTTTTGCACAAGGCAGGGTCCTGCCAGCAGCGTCTGTTGCTAGCAGGGGCTGGAGCATCAGAGCTGCCCCAGAGCTACAGGCAGCTCCAGCTGTGACAGGCACGACACACCTGGAGCAATACAGATGGCAGAGCACTGACAAGACAATGGTGGCTCTGGGGACACAAGCTGGCTGCTCATTCTGGCCCTGGGAAGCAATGCCTGGACATTAGCTGGTGGGAGTCCACGGATAAGAATTCCATTGAATTTTGCATAGCTACCGATATGCAAGCACCTATATATCACCAGCTCCATGTCGCAGGGAGGGTGGGATGCTGCTGGGCTAGACCAGCCAGGAGCCCTTGCCCAGGGGCTGCGGGAGCAGCTCTCTGTTCTGAGCTCGAGCACAGAGAGCCCCAGAAGTGCACTCCGGACAAGGGGACAGCAGTGTGGAGGAGCCATCGGGAGCCACACCAGCTCAGCATCCCCTCCTGCCACCCACCCACAGCTCCTACAAGCACTCCTCTCTCCAGCAAGGATGGAGCCAGGTTCATGGGGAACCAGGAAAGCATGGATTTAATGCAAAAAAAACCCTCAACCCTGAAACAAACAAAAAACCAAACCAAAACCAAACCAAAAAGAACCCCACACTAGAAAAACAAAACTGAAAAACAAGAACAAAAAATGGCAGTTTTATCTTGGCCTAGAAAAAGTGACCTTGTGGAAGAGCTCTCTGTAGTCTGCCAGAGCTGCGAACTGCTGCTGCAGCTGCAGGGCCCCCAAAGCAGCACAGCTGGGGGCTACCTGCCCTCCTGGATGGGTACCAGGAGGCAGCACTGGGGCTGCTGACAGGCAAGTGCTGCCTGCTTTGTCCTGTGCTGCCTGGACGCAGCCAGCAAGGCAGTGCCCTTGGTGGGGCAGAGCTGAAGCACAGTGAGCTCGGGGGCTGGCAGGAGGCCAGGGAAGGGGCTGGGACATGAAGCCACACCAAGGGGAAGGGAATGCAATACCTTACCCTCTGAGCAGGCAGCACAGAGCCCTTTTGGTTTGCCTGCATGTCCCCAGCCAGGCGAGACACCTCACGCCACTGCTGTGGGGGCCACAGTCACCTCCCTCCTGCTGCCAGCAGTTAGACAGTGGGGCACAGCAGCACGGTGGGACTGGGACCCTCTGCTGAGCACTGGTGGGTGAAGCGGAGGCCCTGAGCTGAGCTTGCAGAGGTGGAATCGCAGTTAAACACTAAGCAGGTGCCAAAGCTCCGTGCTGGGAGTGTCAGCTTGGAAGTCATCCTTCCTTGCAGACAGCAGCTGTCTCCATCCCAGGCGCCTGCAGCAGGGCCCAGCTGATGCTCAGGTGATGCCAGGAGAAGATGCGAGCAGAGCCGAAACATCATGTCTCGCAAAGGGGCAGTGGCTTGTGCCACCAGCCCCTTGGGGACAAGACCGAGGAGGGACTCCTGGCCTTAATCCAAGAGAAGGAACTTTCACAGGCATCTGGAAACACCTTGTAAAAGCGAGTCTCTGGTCAATCAAGGAACTAAACGGCCTTTCAACCTCAGCCAAGTAATTACAGGCTGAGATAATTACAGGATGGTCACAGTGGCTATAGACCCAGCACACATCCTGGACGGCACAGGGGATCTCCGAGCTTTGTTAGTAAAGCATTCAGTCTGTGCCCACCACCACATGTTCAGAAACAAACTGACTCGGTACTTTCTGAGAGAAGGTAACAAGTGCCATTGACAGAGGTGTGATGTAATGCATTCAGTCATCTGAAGGGCATTTGACGTGATAGGGCCCAGCTTTTTCATGAATAAATCACAATGATACGAAATCACCACAGCGCACACTGAGGGGATTAGAGAGCTAAGTGACAGCTCCTGGGACAAGAACCATCCTGGGGTGGGCAGGAGTCCAGAGCAAGGCGTCAGCCCTTGTAGAGACAGGGATGAGGCCACAGGCTGCCGTCCCAGGAGCCAGCCAAGAAATGGTGTTACACTATTTCAGATTTTTTTTTATCTGGAAGTAGGAAGAAAAAAAATCACCACTGCAAGGCTCTGCAGGTACACAAAGAGTGGTAACTACTGAAGATGAGCAGTCCCTACCACAGAGAGACCCGGCTTTGCCTGTCAAGCTTTGGCTGTAGCAACACTTGGGCAGACATAAAGGATCTCCTGAGGATGCAGGTCCCTCTTCCAGACAGGAAAGCAACTGGCCAAGCCTGTGACCCCAGAAGGCGCTTGGGGCAACAGCTTGGCCAGAAGGACCAATACTGATTTTCTGATGCGAGAAGAGGAAAGCCACAGGAAAGTACAGAAAGCCTGCTGGAGCCAATCACTCAGGCGAAAGAAAGAAAGGAATCGCTCAGGAAGAAAGTCAAGCAATTGCAGAGAGCTCTGTGAGGGGTCAGGGAACAAGTAAAGCTAAGGTCATGAGTTGGATAAAGTGGCCAGAGCTGCTTAAATGAGAAATACTTGCCATGGAGAATGAGTTGGCAGGGTCTAATGCTGAGGCCAGGCATTTGCAAGTACACAGGGGCCAAGGGACGAAGAAAGCTGGTGGCATGCAGACCTTATGCTAATCCATCTGGGCTTAACGCAGCCATCACTGGGAGCAAGGGCACAGCGTGCCATGCTGGAAAAGCGTAATAGAGCAGGATGTGCTGCGGAAAGAGAGGGGACACTACCCAGCCTGCTCCCATGCTCTGGTGTCAGGGTCTACCCCGGCTCAGTCAGGTCCCCACCCACCCCTGTCCCGCCCCAGGCAGGGGATGCTCTGTCACCAAGGGATTCAGTAGCGCACCCCAGCCCTGCCACTGCCCCCAGGAAAGAGCGGAGGGGACAACCTGTGCCACAGCAACTTGCGTCTGCTGCTGCTGCTGCTGCAGGAGCTGCTGGAGAAGCTGCATTTGGTGGTGGGCAGAAAGGGGTGTTCCCAGGTCAGGCAGCTGGGCAGAGGAGGGCAGCAGCATCTTGGGCGATGCTGTCAGGATATCTTCAGGGTGGAGGCGGCCCTGCAAAACACCAATGTCGAAAGCGTGATCTTGTGCCACTTGCCACAGAGAGCCGCCAGGGCCACATGGGCTGCAGCACAGAGCAGCCCCCCTCCCCAAATAACCAGGGAAATAAGGTGCTGCATTCAAAGCAAACGCAGTTTGCTGGGGGTGCTTAAAAACTTTGAAGACAGCATTTTTTCAGTTTTGACAAAAGCCCAAATACTTATGTAGAAAATTCCCAAAAAGGCTGACGCTTCCCATGGGAATTTCTACTGTATCAAAAAGTCTTTTTTTTTTTGGTGGAAAAAAATCCCTATCAGCTCTGCCCCAGACGCTTTCCGTGTGGCTGCACATAGCTGAGCCTCGGCACGGCACTCTCTGGGAGCGCCCTGGGCCCCGAGCCAAAGGGCAGCCCTGCAGTGGCAGATGGCTTTGATCCGGGAGATGGGGAATGCTGCACAATCCCTCCTGATCCCCAGGCCCCCAGGGATGTTCATCAGAGCTGCGGGGCCAGGGCTGTGCCGTGCTCTGAGAATTAAGGGCAGGGACCCACACACCTTGGCGTCAGCATAGGCACTCGCCTCCTTGCCCACAGCGTCGAGGTCAGTCACCCCACGGCTGAAGTCGAGGATGTCGGCTCCAGGCAGCGGCAGCTCCACGGCATCGATGTCTGTCTCCTCGGCAGAGGTAGCCGCCCTCTCCGTGCTGGCGAGGCGGCAGGCTGCGGGAGTGGTGTAAGAGCAGAGCACAGCTCGCTTGGAGTGGGAGCTTGCTACGGCGTGCCCATGGTATGATGAGCGATGCCCACTGGTGGGTCCCCACCATCCCCATGCCACCCACTCTCCAGCTCTCGGGGGGAAGCAGGTACAGAGCGACATGGCTGTGGTTCCTGCTGCTGCTTGGGATGGGGCTTGCAGCCAAAAAGACACCCACCCTCAGCATGCCAAATGTGGGGGAACAGCGGCCAAAACCCCTCACGTGGGACAAATGGGCCATCAAGAACAGAAGACACAGAGAAAGCTAAAGAAAGGTAAACAAGAGATTATGGGGTGGGGGAAACAACACCAAACGGATGTTCAGAAATCCCCAGGGAACTGCATATCGTGGCTGGGACATTGTGTGGAGGAAAACCAAACAATGACCAGTCCAGGAAAGCCCAATGATTAGGTCATCGCGACAGCACTGGCTGCACAGCCCAGGCTGCTCCTGTTGGGATGGGGGAGGGATCTAGCACCCAGCACAGGGCTGCAGGGCAGGGCAGGCAATCCACACACAGGTGGGCGTCAGGACCCGCCAGCATCCCAATGAGCACTGGAGGTGTTTGACCAAGCTCTTGCAGAACATCCGCCACCCCTCCAGTGCAGCCACCGGCACCAAGGAGCATGGCAGTTCCCCAGGGCTCCACAGAGCCTGGACTGATGGGGCTGGACCAGCAGCCCCCCAGCCACGAGCACGCATCCCTGCACCCTTCGCCCATGGGGCTGAGGAGGGAGGGGGGTTCTGCAGGGCTGCCTGCAGCCCTAGGAGCTTGATGCAAGACCCCAAATGTGGCTTTGTACATGCAGGGAATTGCAGAGAGCCAGACGCAGCCCCGCGAGCACCTCGGGATGCGGGGAAGGTCTGTGCTTAGGGGCCTCTTCTGTGGAAGCAGCGAGGAAATGTTCGCAGGGTGTGCAGCCAAGCACGGAGAGTAGTTAGGCACCCAGCAGAGTCCCGGGCACTGCTAATGGGCTCCCAGCAAGGGGAGATGTTCTGCGAGGATGATGGTTAACACCTAGCAAAGGCCCCTTGCTGGGCAAGATTCCAACTTGAGCTCGACGCGCTGCAGGCCAGATTGCTGTGCAAATCCATTCCCCACAGGTGTCAGCCAGCAAGGAGCCATATGGGAAGCTGGTGACTGCAGACCGCGTCTGCCAGGCTCGATGACCCCAACACCACCCCCGCCTCTGCCCTTGCACAGTACCTGGGATGTCCAGGTCATCCCCGTTCCTCTCACTGTCTCCGTCCTCCTGCCCGTCTGCGTTTTGCTGGGTGTGCTGCAGGCTCAGCTTGTGGCAGACCTCGAACGCCTGCCCCACCGTCCGGACGATGCGCATGGCTTGGGTCTGCGGCAGGCAAGGAGAGGAGACGAGGAATGTTACCTCAACTGGGCTGCCCCTGCCTGGTGACATCCCCAGCCCGGCACAGCTCTCGGGGTTCTCTGTATGCTGCCACAGGGACTGAGGCACTAGAGCTCAGATCACTGGGCCGCCAGCTGCAGCACAGTGCCACAGGGTCCTGCCCCAGCTGCCCCACTGAGGCCCCACGACAGCGCAACACACATCCCAGCATCTTTACCTTCTTCTTGGATTTGAAGACATTGCACCTGAAGACATTGCTAGACCCATCCCTGGCAATATAGCTGAAGATCTTTAGGTCCTGGGAGTCATGGGACACATAGAATATCCTGCAAGGACAGAAAGGAAGGGAGGATATCAACATATATATTACCCACATGCCCAGGAGACTGCCGAGGCCACCCCCAGCACTTCCCAGGGCCAAAGGTGCTGGCAGATGCCCAGCCTCTGCAGCACATCCCTGCTAAAGACCATCAGAAATTTTTTTGGCAGTGGTTTTGCCTCAGCTGGGAAAAATAGCCTGCTGACTCAGCAGCAGCAAGCATTTTGTGAATGCAGCATGGGGCTTTCTCTGCTCAGCCCCCAGGGGCAGAGCCAGTGGCCCAGGAGTCCTCAAGGGACTGAGCACAGCAAACCTCAGTCTTCAAATCTTGCCTGCTCAGAGAGCTGGCCTCCTCATTCGGGTGCCTGCCGTCCCCTCCCTGGCACGGCTGGGACTCTTTCTTGCTCCCATTCGGCTTCCCTGGGACACAGATGCCCCATGCTCTTAGCTTTTGCCCATGAGATGGAGGAGGAGAGCTGGGGACTTTTGGAGAGCACAGCAAGCGAGGGGAGCTGCCCTCTGTGGGGATGGTGGCAGGTCTCCATGGTCAGCCTCGAGCACGGTGCCAGTGCAGCATGGGGTAAACGGCATGGCAGAACCACCCAAGCCTCCGTCCCCTCAGTGGGCAGGCTTACCTGTAGATGGGATCGTGCATGACGAGCATTTTGTTCTCATCCCAGGCCCATTCTTTTTTCTGCAATGAAAGAAGCTGAAAATGAGTACGTCAGACGCTGTCCTTGAGATCAAGGACAGGGCAGAGACAGTCCAGGGACAGACCCTGGGAAGCTCTTGTCCCAGCTCTGCTGCTGCTCCCCTGCAACCCATCACCGAGGGTCGAGTCCTGCTGGTGACCAGCGATGTCCCACGTCACCTCCCGCTTCCCCAAGCCCCTTCTACACCTGCATCAGGGCTGGCTCAGCCATCCTGCAGGAACATGGCTCCTCTGTGGCTGATCCCAGCCTATCCCTCCCTCTCCCAGCCCACCGGAGTTTCTCATAAATTCACGGATGCTGCAGGTCCCAGCACCGAGAGGGGAGGGCTCCTACTGCCAAGGCACTGCTGCCGCAGGGACCAGGGCTGCCTACCTTCTTCTTCTTCTTCAGAATGACCTTCACGCCGTCCACTGACACGATGAGACTCACTTTCTTTTTCTTTATATTCTTGGCTTTAAACTCATACTGCCGGGGATGGAAGAAAACACCTCAATTAGCCTTCCTGCGCCAGGAATGTCCCGGGGAGGGCTGAAGAGACTCCAGTGGGAAGGGGTGAGAGGGATAGGGAAAGGTTTCCCCGACCCCATATGTCTCCCTGAGCACATGCCCACATCAGCCTACGCATCCATGTTAGGACAGAACAGGGGGCCTTTTCGCCCCGCAGTGTCCCCACGCCCAGCATCCGGAGGAGCACACCTCAAAGCAATCTAGCCTCTGGATGTGGATAATGCTTTGCTCAGCCCAGGAAATGGGGTTGCTGCTGGAAATGTTAACTTATGTTTCAAAGGCACCCACTCTGCCCCTCCGAAGGGCCATACCTCCCTGCCACCTCCCCAGCCCTGCCAGCCCCCCCCGGGCTCTGCAGCCCAGATAGGTTTGCCCTGATAGCTTGTGGCCACTGCTGTGCTCCAGTAAGAGAAATGGCATTTTGAGTAGGGTTTTTCTGGGGCTCAGTAAAAAACTGAAGATGATTGCTGAGGACTCTGTGAACCTCTCCAGGGGAGATGGGATAATGTAATTACCCACTTCAATTAGAAGTCACTGGACAGGAAAAAAACCCCAACAGAAACTTCCAAAGATCAGTGAGTGAACACAAAGCTCTGGTCTGGCCTGGGGAGGGAATGAGATCCCCCCAAATCCAGACACTTTTGCATTTAGAGTCTTATAAGCAGGGAGGGGGCTGGCGGGGGAAGAGGCTAGATGAGCCATTTAGGCTGAGGAACCTCCTCTGCTCTGTAGCTTTTAAGGAGTCCCGTAACCGGTCTACCATGGGTGCACCCACATCGGACACCCGGTGTGCTGGTCCCCACACAGGGTGCCATGGGGACAGACCCTCTGCGCCCACCGGGTGGCAGAAAAGCCCCGCATCCTGCACCTCACATGGCAGAGGAAGAGGAATTTAATTAATCCTCTCATTATTTCACCAGTCTCTCTGCAGAGGGAGCACAGGGCAGGTGCCCCGATGCAAAGCCCTGCCTCCAGTCCGCGCCGAGCCGTAATGTGACATTTCCAACACTGCATGAGGTATTAACTTTGGCAGCGAGAGCCAGCAGGCAGGAAAAGCTGCTGGCCCCGACCTGCAATCAAATGACAAAAGACTTGAAAGTACAATTCCTCAAAGCCATTTTAAAGTCACCAATGGGGACACGAGACACAGATGATTCAGAAAACAGTGGGGTATGGGGGGGAGAACATAGCTCTGCCCTCCTCAGTGCACAGACCAGGCAAGCTGTGCAAGCTCACCCACTCCAGGGCTGAAGCCGTGGTGATGGGCTGGAGAAAGAAGACCTCAGGCTCCCACCATGGCTACAGCCAGCCTCAAAATCCCCAGCACAGACCCATATGCTGCTTGCAAGGCTTATTCCTCATGGAGAAGGGTCTCTCACCAGAGTCCCTCACCAAAGAGCCCTCCAGGGTGGGTTTCCAAGTCCCATCTCTCATATTCCCCTTCCCTGTCATTACAAGCAGAGGTGAACCTGCATCCAAGAGCCCCCCCCCTTCTGTGCCTTGGTAAGACACCAGACCAGTCCTGACTGAGATCACAGCATCTGGTACCTAACAGTAAAGAATGTCTTGATTTAGCCCTGAAAAGGCGAGCTCCAGCCAGGCTACCTTGGATTAATTAACCCAGCACCCTCCAAAGCTTTGTATGCGATTTTTCCAGGAGCCACAGGCTGAACCGGATGCTCTCTGCAGCACCCAGAGCAACTGCACGGCACCTTGTGAATCTGCAGCCTGATTTATTGGTCCTAACGATCATTGATTATAAACATCAAGTTGCATTTCTGAGCTGCTGGAGCCATGGGGTTTCTGTTCTGGGCCATTCCAAGTGCTAATTAATGTGGGATTGGAAGAGACAGCAACGCTCAAAAATATCTCAGGGTTAGAGAGACTATTTTTAGCCTGGTTTTTGGGTGAGTAACAGCCCCAAGACAGCAATGCAGACAGGCTAGGATATTTCAGCAAAGATGCTACCCGGCCCCGGCATATGTTTCAGGGACAGGATCAATGCAGAGCTCCTCAGAGAGGTTTCCGCAATCCCTGGCTGCAGGCAAAGGATTCTGCCCGGGCTCAACCCAAGCCTGGCAGAGGGCCATGGGGAATGCCGTTTTGCCACGCTGAAGCCCAAGTGCCCTCGTGCTGACAGCTCATGGCGAAACTCCAGCAAGAACCACCAGGAGCAAAGAAGTCAAATTCTCAGAAGGGCTGACTGGCCAGGTTTGTTAAGCCCTTGTATAAATCCAGGCCTTTATCCTGACGCCAAGGCGAGAGCCAAGCTCCTTTGCAAGCCTGAGCCCTGCGATTAGAGAGCTATTGCACATCCTGCCCCAACCAGAGCTTGTTAGCGCAGTCACTCCAATGCGCGCAGATGCTCTTTGGGATATGTTTCCCATGCAATGAAGCGCAGCTCTAACCAATAAAATGCTAATGAACTCATGCCCACTGGGGTACTAATGAAGCTCTAAACATAATTTAATAACAAATTAGTGAGGAAGAGGATTCAATAAAATGGCCATTCAGCCGAGCCGCCTCTCGCATCCCTGGGCTACGCAGGGCAGGCACGCCACATCCCACAGGCCAGGAGATGCGTTGCTAATTTTGAGGGGTTTTGAAATTTGAGTTTGGGAAAATACGTGCAAGAAGGGAGGAAAAGCACCCAGAAGACCAATCCGAGAGGGAGCACATACTGCTTTGCAGAGCCCGGCACACCATTCGTGTGCTGCTACCCCCCTGCTTACAGCCACAGCATGCAATTTGCACACGATTAATTCAGCAGACCAGAGGCATTTCACGCCAAGCTGCATCTCTGCCTAGGGTCTAAGGGAGCACTGGGTTTGCACAGTTCCTCTAAGTGAGGCTTGAGCCACAGAGAATGTAAGGGATGAACCCAAAACTGTGCAGGGCAGAATCTGTGCTCAGACCTGGCAGCTTATGGTGCAGCAGTTCACATTAGCAGTGACAGCAGCTGCCATGACCAGCTCCACTCAGTGTCCTGCCTTGCCAGGATGCTTCTGCCGGGCAGAAGAAATTCATGTCTCAACACAAGTCCTTGCATGCCCCAGCGAGTCCCTGCAGCTCCTGGGAAGGCTGTGGCTGACGGCAACAGCCAGCCCAAGATACCAGGTGAGGCACCAGCCCGAGGGCAGTACTCGGGACTGGGCTGGGTGCCCGGTGTGCACCCTGGCTGTAGCTGGCCCTATGCTACCTCCTTGGGCTTCTCCAAAGCAATGGCAAATCCTTTCCATTAGCAAACTACAGACGCCAGTATGGGCTTCTTGTTCCTGAAGACTGCTGGATGCCTCAGACGGTCTCACCAACATGCTGCACATCAACAGGACCTGCCCTCGCTAACACCTGCCCCGCAAGCCCGCTTACTTAATGGAGCCATGGAAAACCTCTCTCTGTATGACTGATCAGGACCTCCCTGGCTTAGAGCTATTCTTCACCACAGCTCTGTCTGCCCTGGGCACAGATATCTGCTGGCTCTGCCTATATTTGTCAACATCCCCCCATCTGCTGTGAAATGGAGAAAGAAAGCTTAAGAGTGATGCGAAGCATTAGGGTTTTAGCTTTCCCTGTCTCTGGGAGGAGAACAGAGGTGCCAGTGGGGTTGAAAAAGCCACCAAAGGGACTCTGAGATGGCCTCTACAGCCACAGCAACTGCCACTGCATCCAAAACCAGAGGGCACTGGCTGACCCAGAGGCGAAGAAAACTTGCACATTTCCATGGATGTTGGACCAATGCCATACAACCCTTGCTGGGAATATATCCTGCATCCCCAAAGACGCGCTAAAAATCACACCATCGCCACCAATGAGCTTCCCACTGAGGCAATACAAAACCGTGTGCGTGGCAAAGCAAAAGTGGGGTTTCTCAAAGCCACCAGCATGGGACCCGCTCCACTGCTGGGAGGGGACGGGGATGCTCATGGGGGAGCTTTGCTACGCACTGCCACAGCAGCAGGAGTGCCTCTATGATGGGGTACAGGGAGCTGGGTGACAGCAATTCACCCCACGCTCTCTGGGTACCATGTTCTGATTCTAGGTGACCACTTCAGGAGACAAAGCACACTTCCCTCCCTCGAGGGAACTCAGCTACCGATGGTTCCAGTTTGGAGAGCTGAACCCCAGCCTACTTTTCAATACAGAAATGATACAGAAATAATTATCCAGCTTGGGATCAAGGAAGGAAAGAGGATTTGTGCAACTTCACCATGATACTGTTTGGTTTCACACCACATAGCATTTCACTGTATTACTTATAACTAAATGGTGTAATGGTCAAAGAGCTTTCTTGGCCTTCAACCCAGGTAGTTTGCCCATCTTGGGCATAATTCTAGATCTTTAAATATCCATAATAATACTACAAGTTTGGGTTAATTATATTAATTCTTGGCCATAGCAATGTGACAGTCTCAGCAGACAGATAAGAAATTACTTCAGGGAAATACAGTCTGTTCCTGGACTTGCACAGCTCCAGTTGGTCTCCAACTGAAGCTCTAAGTACTCTACCAAAATTTTTAAGCAAAGGTTGAAAATGGACATTTGAGATATGCCAAAGTTTAAAAAAAAAATTATTCAAGGAAAAAAGTAAAGGTGGTCTCACTACTGAAAAAGAAGTATTAGATCACTCATAAATTCCAACCAGCTAGGAAGTGAATAAAGATTATCCCTTAATTTTACACTGTACACAAAAAAACCCCAACATATTTATCCTCTCAATTAGGAAAGAAACATCTATTTCATCAGAACACGAGAGCCTTGCCATTGACCTCAGGTTAGTGGGAGTTTATTTTCAACATCTGTCTTTTATGTGGAGTTCACTATTTAAATAACTGTAGATGGAAAATAATGCCAGCTGGTGTATGCATCATTGCACAACACATTTCTACTGGCAGAGTATTAAAATTGCCCTTTCTGGAGAACAGAGTAACATATGTTGCTTAATAGAGAGCGCATGTAACCTTGTCAGCTTAGAGTAAAATTATGTATGAAACCAGCAGGATGGGTACGTGTGAAAAGCGTGGAAAACACGTTATCCATCCCTGTCGCACTGTTTCTACCCAGTAAAAGAAAACTTGTAACCACGTACTGCATGCGGGGTTAGGCAGATCAGACACTAAAGAGGAGAGATGATGTCTTTCTAGATTCATCATCCCCCACATTCACAAGCACCTTTAAAAAGTTAACCTGAATAAAAATGCCCTAGTTTCATACCAGCCCATCTAAACTGCAGCAGGTACAGATTTAAGTCTGCCCACTTGCACTCTCCATCAGTAAAGGAAGGTATCAGGAAGGCTCTATGGTCAGATTCTGCTAGCAGAATGAAAATAAAGAGAAAAAAAAAATAATGGAAGTGCCCCTAAATGCATCAAGCTGCTCCTGTCCCCCCACATCCTCTATTGCACTCCTCAAATTAAAAAAAAAAAAAAAAAAAAAAAAAGGTTTACTAGGTTGTTCTAGGGAAAGAGCAGTGGTTTGAGAATGCAATTAATGGGGGAAAAGCAATTTTCACAAAATTCGTTGCTACTCGGCTATCTCAGGAGGCAGGAGAAAAAAATCTGCTAAAAGAAAAAGCATAGAAGGAGGTGTATTTTTTGCCATAAAACTGTATTTCTTTGTGTTTGTACAGCAAGGACATGAAGCTCTGAGCAACACTGGATCCTACAGAGCCACTGCTGCTGAACGCAAGGGCTGGCTGGCAAGGAGCCTGCGATGTGAGCAGCCCCAGCGCTGACCTCTGCCTGCGGTGATGCTCCTGCAGCTCTTCCATGGCTCCCGCTGCCCACTTCATCCCGGGAACGAAACCGCAAGTGCAGGGCTGGCACAGTTCCTGGCAGGGGACTGCAACCGGTGCCCACCTCCCTTGGCACCTCACAGCAGCACTTCCTCGCAGCTGGCCGGCACGGCAGCTAATAAAATACCTGCAGAGTTAGACTTTAACCCAAGGTCAGCTCAGGCTAACGAAAGATGTGGCAGACTAACGACGGCTTTCCTGGCACTTTGGGGGGAGGAGCAGTCCTGCTCCCTTGATGAAGAATTAACTTATTACAAAATGACAGCAGAACTTGAGTTCAATCGGCACAGGCTTCACAGCTCCAAGAATTAACAACTCAGAGGGGAAAACCACACACTGCACAATTTCGGCTACTGAAAATACAGGGAATGAGAGAAAAATCTCAAAAATGTACAGGTCATCAGGTGTAACCTGCAGGAGGGAAGCCTGAGAAACCTTGCTGGGATCCTAACAGCAGTAATTGGGAGGAACGGCAAACAACAGCACCATGCAGGGGATGAGGATTTTGCTTTACTGAACCACACAAGGAAACAGCACCAACACTGGTGCTCTCGGGTGACTCCCAGCCACCTGCGGGCTGTGCGGGAAAGGGAACCAGAGAGGTAGATGGGTCTTTCCTGGATGAGAGTGCTGAGCCACCTCAGGGATGGGCACGGAAAGCAGGGAGCAGAAGGAGCAGGAAGGCAGCACCTGGTGCCCGATAGACCCTCATGGGGTAAACAACACCTGGAGCTCAGCGCTGGGTCCTGCGGGAGTGTTAGGAGCAGACCGCAGCCAGGAACATCTCTTCCCTCCTTTATTTCCTTCTGGTGCTTTGTTAATGGGAGGGTGAGCGTGACTTCCAGCGCTGGAGGGGGCTGCAGCATGCCAAGGCGGGCACCACAGTAAGCACAGGACCGTGAGGTGCCTTTGTGTCCTGTGAACCAACCGTTTCTTGGGCCAAAAGGCTGGGAAAGGCCATGCCTAGGTAAGGCACACACAGTACCCAGCTTACCAGGTGCACCGGTGCCATGCACTGGGCCTGGCGGCATGCATATAGGATGCATCAAACACAACCGTGCCTGATAAGGACAGGCAAACTGCAATGCCACTGTGCAGGATGAGCCAGAGATCTCATTAGAAACACACAGCACAAGCCCAGGCACACTTCTGTGGGCAAGGAAGAGGCACAGGGAAAGTCCTCCTGTATGAGTTTCAGCATGGAGTGCTGGTCATCCAACGGAGCCTAACCATTTTGGCTAAATGAGAGAACACAACCAGTATCTCTAAATAGAGTGGGAGAAACAAAAGAGCACTGGAGAGGAAAAAGGAATGATTCAGAATACAGCTTTGGCACAGCAGCAAACAGATGCAACCTGGCCAGGAGTAGCCTTGCAGATCAGAAGAGAGTCCCCGACCATCCAAGCCACACGGGGCTGGGAATAGCGGGGTGGTGTCCAGCACACAGCGGTCTGTGGCAGGGAACGGAGGCAGCAATTGTCCCGAGAGCCCGGCTGTCAGGCAGGCAGGGCAGCAGAGAGCCAGGGCTCCTGCCGGCGGGGTACCCAGGCGTGGAGCATCGCTCCCTCCAGCTGCCCTCCCTGCGGGTTGCTGCCCCAAAAGCAGAAAGGCCCCTGCCAGCCTGCCCCAGTGCATGTCTCCCTCACGCATTGCCCCAGCTCTACTGGGGCAGCAGCAGATATCGGAGGATAAAGTGGCTGGAAAGCAGGATACCTCCCAGGAGGGTGGTCAGCTTCATCCAAGAGGCATTTCTAAACAAGGCTTCAAAATATCAGACAGTCCACCATCTCTGGTCTGTGCTTTAAGCCCACAGGGGACTCAGGCTTGCTGGAAGGGAGTACAGTGGAATACCTGCTTAGCCTACTAATCTGATCATCAATAAATGGACTAAAACCCATTTTTAGAAGACTGCCTTAAGCTGCTCTACCAAAGAGCTGTGTATTGAGGACTCCCCTTTGCCATGGCCATGCAATCCATCCCTCTGTGGCTCCCATGAGGACACATTACCACCCTCATGCCCATGTGCAGCTGTAAGGTACACACCTGGCCACGGGCATGCCCATGCACCAGCAGGGTGCTCGCCTGTGGGATGCCAACCACAGCTCCCTGCTCCCTCCCAGGGTTGGGAGACAAAGAGGCAAGGACAGCCGGGAGATTCAGGGATCCCTGCAGCGCAGTCACTTTGCTTGCCCTCCCTTCTCCTCCTGCCAAAACTCAGGACAAAACCAGCCTGTAGCACTCCTGGCCGCAGAGGGGATGGCTTCCACCATGGGGCACAGAGTCACAGAGACGTTTGGGGGGCAGGATCAAGGTTCCCACTGGCTTCATTGGCAAACCACTGTCATGGCATGGGCAAACACCCTGGACACACCACTGCCATCCTGTCAGCTCGGGTTTGAGCTGCTCCTCAGGCGTACATCTCCTCCATCACCTTGCCTACACCCAAGCGCTGGTGATTTTGCCAGTAGCTAGACTTTAATGAAAGGTCACAGTAATTCGGAAGGGAGGGAGGAGTAATGAAGTATTGGATACTCATTCTTGGGCTTAACGATGCTTTTTAAAAACTCTTCCACAGTTCCTCAGAGTTTGCATTTGCACATATGGGAAAATGCAGCTCTGAGGTGCATGTGTTCATCTGAAATAAGACCTGATTTTGGTGTGTACTGACAAGGTCAGTGCCTATTTTCCCATGCAACTTCAGGTTTAATTTTGGTAACCGTCTGCAATGGTCATGAGTACTGATGGGTATAAATGGGCATCAGTCTAAAAATAGCCATGTTGTAAGAGCAGCGGAGCAGAGCTAGGGTTCCTGCTTTGAAACAATCCCTGGATCACAGCTTGCCCGTTTATCACACAAAATATGTTTCCCAATGACACTGAATACTTCACAATAAATTCCTTCTGCTCGGTTTTCTATTTCCAACCCTATAGCTGCCTTGATACACTTCCTCCAACCGCCTCTCACTGCCTCAAAGTTTCACTAGTTGAGCTGGCAAACTGGGACATGTATACCAGCCATCTTCCAGTCTGAGCGGTTTCACAGGAATCTCAGAGAAAAATCGGAACTAGTAAAAATTAAATCAATATCAATCATAAGGTTAAATGGATAAAGTTCCTCTAGGTAACACCTTATTCTCACCTCCTCTTTTGCAGACTTCCATTTACAAGATGATTTAATTCCCTTATAAGAAACCCTTAGGGGATCCACACTTCCCTGTCCCAGTCTTAAGGGGTTTTTTTTGTTTGTTTGTTTGTTGTTTTTCTTTTTTAAACCTTAAAATCAGAGATTTAGAGGAGATCTGAGACACATCACTATATCCTCCCCTCCCAAGACAGCTTGCAGCCCCTCTGCGTGCCATGTAAGCCCAGCGCTGTGCAGGGAGAGGGGATGTGGTGGCACCGGTGCACACAAGGGATGCAGCCAGCAATGCAGGACACCCCTCAGCTCCAACCAGCAGCTCACCAAAGCCAAGAACAGGTCCCTGCGCGCATGTTATTGTTCACTTCACTGGGGCTTAACTAATACAGAGCTTATAAGAGAAAGCCAGGGACCCTGTCCCAGCACAGCCATATCATTCTCCCCCTCCCCTTGCTCAGGTACATGCAGCAATGGCTCCAAGTGGGACCGACCACTCATGGGCTGGGAAAAGCAGCGTCTCTCAGCCAGGCATGAAGGTCAGTGGACACCATGCCGCAAGCTAGCCCACAGCCTTGCAAACATCTCTGAACCCCTTCTGGAAATCCAAGGAAGCGGTAACAGCACAGACGGGAGCAGCGTGGGAGGCAGCAAGCATCCACCTGCCTTCACACGCTGCCATCTCTGATGGCCAGGCGTAGCCCGTGCAAACTAACTGGTGCGTGGGTGTGTATGGGATACTGGTTGAACTGGCTGCAAAAATAACCAGGCTTTGAGCTGCTCCCTTCGGTTAATGTAAACAAGGAACAGGCTCTGTGCACGTCTGCTGGCACTGCTTTCGCACTGCTTTTTGCAGCCCTGGAGATAGAAGATGAGAGATGAGTTGTACCTGTTCTAATATTTACCACCTGTTGCCAAAATAAGCAGAAGCACATTCCTTGGAAACCTCACATCTGACTGGAATTTGTGGTATTTTTAATTAGATATGCATTGGTTGGACCTATGCAGGCAACGGCAGCGGGTGCACAAGCCATTTGGTGTCGGCTCCTTGCGATCGCCCTTTGAAGGGCATAAGAAGCTACAAGAGCCTAGAAATGGCCTCTCTTCATCCAGGCTACAGTGGGTTTGAACCCATGTGCTAGATGGCACTCAGCTTAAGGAAAAGCATTGCCATTTGCCGCAGTTTAGTCACACCCATTTACAGTAATCCCTAATTAAACTCCTGCTCTTTTCTGGCACCAGCAAGACCTGATGCCCTGGGGAACCTGGGAGCTGAGCAGTGCAGGTAGTGCCCAGCCGGGCACCTTCCTCCGCCCCAGCAGGAAAACAAAATTTCTGTGTTCAAGATTAGTTTTCTACCCCAAATGCTTTCTTTCTAAGACAGACCCTGCCTCAAGGCTGCTGAAATGACCCGCATGGAGGGGGCTGAAGACAGGACCGACACCACAGAAGAGCAGAGTCACCCCAAATCCACCCCAAGGGAGGTGACAAAGAGAGGGGCACCGTAAGAACACACCTGCACAGCGCTTCAGAAAGGTGTCAGCTCAGCAAAGAAAGTCAAATCAGAACACGGCAGGATTTCTGCCCCAAGCTGCGAAACACGGGATTTACTTTGGTATTTTTTAACTGCTCACCAAAGAGCTGTTCTCCACAGTTCCATAAAAAACTTGAGTAAGACCAGTTGAGAAGGCAGATGAGAACAGCCAGGCAGAAGAGCAATGATAAACTGAAGGAAGGCAGGCTGGTAAGACTGTAACTAAATCAGCAATTACGAAATTCAGACAATTAATAAAGAATGAATGAGCAGCAGCATTAAATGCTTAGCACATCAGAAACGAGCCTGCCCTCTGGGGCTCATTAGATACCGGCAGTGCTCAACAATGTTTCTGGGCTGTAACTGGAGAAAAGAGGTAGTTATTCATATCACACTTGTTTCATGGTTCCTATTTCAGCAATAACTAATGCAGGTATTAAAAATCATTCACTAAATTCTGTATTTTACAGTCAATATGTCTGAGTAATGTCCTTTAGAGAGATGCAGCACGAATTATAGACTTGGATCCTTGAAAAAAAATCCAAACTAATAAAAATTCCAAGGTTTTAGGTGGAGTTAGAAAACAGACAATACAGAACCTAATGTCAAGCAAAAGGACCACAGCATAGCACTAGTTCTATGCAAGTTGAGATCCTAAACTATCTCAATAAAATTAAAAGTGTACCACGCAAAGCTATTATGCTGGGTAAGAAACTTGGAGAATACATTGCTGTTTCACCCTTTGCACGCATTTTGACAAAAATGTTATCTATAACACCTCTACAGCCCCGATTAAGGCGACAAAATCCACCTCACTAGTGGATATCTGGCAAGATGATGGAGCAGATCTTCCTGGGATCTCTGCTAAGGCACATGGAAAATAAGGAGGTGACTGGTGACAGTCAACATGGCTTCACCAAAGGCAAGTCATGCCCGACAAATCTGGTGGCCTTCTATGATGTTGCCACAGCACTGGTAGATAAGGGGAGAGCAACCAACGTCATCTACCTGGATTTATGCAAAGCGTTTGACACTGTCCTGCACGACATCCTGGTCTCTAAATTGGAAAAGTATGGATTTGATGGACGGACCACTTGGTGGATAAGGAACTTGTTAAACGGCCGCACTCAAAGAGTTGTGGTCAATGGCTCAATGTCCAAGCGGAAACCAGTGACGAGTGGCCTTCCTCAGGGGTCAGTGCTGGGACCAGTGCTGTTTGACATCTTTGTTGGCGACATGGACAGTGGGATTGAGTGCACCCTCAGCAAGTTTGCCGACAACACCAAGCTGTGTGGTGTGGTCAACACGCCGGAGGGAAGGGATGCCATCCAGAGGGAACTGGACAGGCTTGAGAGGTGGGCACATGTGAACCTCATGAAGTTCAACCAGGCCAAGTGCAAGGTCCTGCACACAGACAGGGGCAATCCCAGGCACAAATACAGGCTGGGCAGAGAATGGCTTGAGAGCAGCCCTGAGGAAAAAGACTTGGGGGTGCTGGTGGACAAAAAGCTCAACATGAGCCGGCAATGTGTGCTTGCAGCCCAGAAAGCCAACCTTATCCTGGGCTGCATCAATAGAATAATGGCCAGCAGGGCGAGGGAGGTGATTCTACTCTGCTCTGGTGAGACCCCCCTGGAGTACTGCGTGGAGCTCTGGAGTCCTCATCACAAGAAGGACATGGATCTGTCGGAACAAGTCCAGACAAGGGCAACAAAGATGACCAGAGGGCTGGAGCACCTCTGCTGTGAGGACAGGCTGAGAGAGTTGGGATTCTTCAGCCTGGAGAAGAGAAGGCTCTGGGGAGACCTTATAGCGACCTTCCAGTACCTAAAGAGGGACACTTTATCAGGGAGCGTAGCAATAGGATGAAGGGCAACGGTTTTAAACTGAAAGAGGAGAGATTCAGATATTAGGAAGAAATTGTTCACTATGAGGGTGGTGAGACTCTGGTTGCCCCAAGAAGTTGTGGATGCCCCATCCCTGGAGGTGTTCAAGGCCAGGCTGGATGGGGTTTTGAGCAACCTGGTCTAGTGGGAGGTGTCCCTGCCCATGGCAGGGGGTTGGAACTAGGTGATCTTTAAGGTCCTTTCTAATCCATTCTATGATACCAAAAATGAAGCAATGACAGAGACAGAATGCCACTGTGCTCGCAGAAAACCCCACAGCAAGGAGAGCACAGCAGTGCTCACTTTTATCTAGTTCTGGAAGAAAACACACGGTATTTGCTATCCAAGTCAAGTGTACAAGAATTTGGCATCTACTCATTTCAGGTTGATTTTATGTGGCCTTGGCCAAGCAGGCTCCAAAAGGAAAAAGGAACAGAAGCTGCAACAATGAGATGCAGAAATGCATCCTAAAAAACCCCGGAGACATAGAAAGGTGTCATCCCAGTGGAAAGGACACTAGGAAGACAGTGTGGTCCTGGGCACACAAGCAGGGCAACATACAGCAAAGTAGAAACGTGAAATTACCTCAAACATAGCACTGTTGAAATCACAGCTAATAAAATACATCCTGACATAACATGTTCTGCTTTATCATACGCTTCAAAGAAGCAATAGAAAAGAGTTAACGAAAAGGCAGCAAGAACATGAGGCAGGTTTCCTAGACTCTTAAGTCCCAGAGATTAAAACAAACTTGGTCTATTTAGCTTATCCAAAGAGTAGGCTAGGAGGGGACTTTGTCCGCAGCTCAGACCTGGGACTCAGGGGCAGCTTCCTCACCTTGAAGGCTCTTTGACTTTAGCCTGGGAGTTGAAGTTGGATCCACCCAAACTACAGAAAGACTCGTCTTTTCACAGAGAGCACAGTGGGACCCGCACTCTGAATCACGCTCACCACCAGCTTTGGGCCAATTACTCTGTATTTCTCTTTTTTAAATATTGAGGATGTCTTAGCACATATGTAGAGGTCAGCAGAGATGTGCTCTTTGTGTTTGCAGTACTGGAGAGACACACACACATCCCCAGAGTTCCTGGGCATCAGGGAGTGTTTGAAGGTGTCCAGACCAATCCCATCCATCATGCTAAGAGGGAGCAAGAAAATGGCATCGGAGCAAAATGCCAAAACAAAACGTGAGGCATTAGAGGGAACAAGAAAGAGATGGCTCTCTATGATGCATATCCAAGAACAACACTGTAAAACATCACAGGTGGGTCTGTTTTCAGTTAAAGAGTTAAGCTGAAACGTAACCATCTTTGCTGAAGTTTCCTGCAGTGAATACCTGCTTCAGGCCGATTTTTGCAGCTTCTGCAGAAATGGATCAGTAGTTTCCACAGGGAAGCATATGGCAAGGAGAACTGGTTTGGTTGGGGTTTTTTTCCACCACGAAAAACTCATGCTGGTAAAGACAGAGAGACAGATCAAGAATCACTAGGATCCTCGTTCTCCATCAGGGAAGCCTGGCCTGAGAAGGAAACATTTTCTTCCCTGAAAATTCATCCAAATTTAGCGACATTCTTCATGGAGAGTCTTCCTCTGGGCAGACTTCACTCCAGCTTGGGAAAGCTCAGCCCCTCCAAAAATAACAGCACATCACTTCACCCACCGACTCTCATCCATGGCGACACCTGAGCAGCCGGGGACCGCGCCCCTGGCTGCAGTGCCATGCTGAGAAGCAGCAGCCCTTGCATGGCCATTGCAGCCTGCCCGGGGCGAGGAGATGCGGGCAGGAGGAGGCAGGAGACCTCCAGGGCTTTCATCGTGCTTTGTACACTACAGCCCTTCTCCCCTGGGACTGGGAGAGTGCTCAGCTCCTTTATCTTCTTCTCGGCTGTGCTTGTTTTTCTGCTGGCCTACAATAGACACATCCTTTCCTCCAGCTCCCTAATTAAAGGAGATCCATTCCACAGACCAGCTCACACAATAGCTTTTGCAGCCTCTCCTCTTAAACAGATGTGATCCTTTCCTCTGCTCCCGCATGCCGCAGGAACACACCGTAACACACACACACCCCGCCTTACAGCTCTCACAGCCACAAAACCCAGTGCCAAAATCCTTCTCACCTCGCCACAAGCTGCAAGGCGGGCTCTGATGCTGCTCTTCCCCTTCGGCCATTTGGTGTACAGCGTCGCCTGGAACAAACCTTCCTGCTGCACCAAGCCAAAACCACCAAGAATTAATTTTAGCAGGGAAGAAACCAGGGGCATGTGGCATTTTTTTTTTTTTTTTTTTTTGCAAGGTTGCAGCTCCAGGCTTTGCCTCTCTTCTCAGGTGATACAGCAGCGGAGAAGACTTCAACAAGTTAAATCAAGGGGTCCTTGGCCTTCAAGAACTGGCAGAGAAGCACAAGCTCAGAAAGGATCACACACAACAGCAGCATTTAAAGTGTTGACTTCAACTTTGTTCAATTTTAAATCAACCTGGTTCCCTGCGCAGGCATGCCTCCCTTGGAAGGAGCAAGTCTCTTAATCTCCCTGTGTCTCAGTTTCTCATCCATAAAATAGATATTAAATATTGCTTGATCCCTGACCTCATGCTTCTGAAGTTTTTTTACTCTTTGCTCTCCTTTTCCTAAGCTATTTCTCTCCTTAATCACAGAGCAAGAGACAGGTATCATCTCTGGACACGCTCACACCTGGCTGGAAGAGGCAGCTGCCCAGGACACGGCTGCCCGTGTTTCTTCTGCTCAGGTCCATGCAACATCAGCTTCAGCGGTCAGCACAAGGGAACGTTTGTAAAGAGTAAAGCACTGCCATGATGGCAGCAAACAGATGAAAGCCCTAATTTACTAAAAAACACAGGAAAATTCCATGTTGCAGTAAACCAGAAGACAAAACCTCCAATTAAAAGCAATGGCATGGGTGTGAGGAGACACAAACTCAAGGGACTGCAAAAGGGGGGTGGGTCCAGCTCTGGCCAGGAAAGTGCTGAGAGATGCCAGGATGAGTTGCAGACCCTGAAATCAGCCACATCCCAGCGTACTCCTCTCAAACCCATTTTCTCCTCTCAACAACCTCTCAGGTGCACCTGGAGCTTATTCCTATGCGCAGTTAGGAATTTACTCTAAAATGCAAAGGTAAGTGGAGATGGTTATCTTCGCTAGAAAGTTTCTAGCGGCAGAAGAGCCTGTCATCTCTCCATGACAGCGGTGGGGCTGAAGAGCACTGAGCTGGGTGTGTTATGGCTGGTGACACTGAACACAGCCCTTTGCCTCAATAACAATACTTTCTGCAGAGGTTTACACAAGTTAGAGGGTCAGGCAATCAAAGGCAGCTCTGTCACTTTGCAGAAGGAGCAGAGAGCTATCAAAGGACGATGGCTTCTGTAAGAACTCTTCAAACCCTCACAAACAGTAATTACCAGTGCTCTCATGACCCCAAAATCTCCCAGAACAAGCTGCAGACCTCACACTTGACAGCCAGGCTAAATTCAGTCATGCCTGTGAGCCAGAGCGTGCAACAATCGTTCCCTTCTAGGCAGGAGGAAAAGCCAGAGCGGGCACGCAGAGAGCAGGAGAGCCACCTCGGCATTACCAGCATTTGCGTGTGCTGCAGACCTTACGTGCGCTGCTGACCTTACGTGCGTCCGTGCCCCAGCTACGCTGTGTTCCTGCGGAAAACAAGGTTTACAACACTGGACCCCCTGCTCCTACTGCTGCTGAGCCCTGGCACTGAACTGGGCTGGCTGTGCTACAAAAACCACGTCTGCAACATGGGGAGCCTTCCAACACGGAAGGCCAGGGGCACCTCTCCATCATGCATTGACTCCTCTGCGTGTTCTCTGCTAGAGCCCAAGGGCTCAATGCTTGATTGAAGTAACATCGCCAAGGAAGAACAAACATGAAGCAGGAACAAGAGGAGGGGGCACAAAAGGGGACAGACATTTGTGAAATGACTTGACAGGCTCTCCATGAATTCAGAGAGGGCTTGGAGCTGGCAGAGCACTCCTGGGCTAGGAAGGAGTGATGCTGAAGGTCTGCCCTCTCCCCCACGTTCAGGGAGCCTGGCAGCCTCCCCATCCTCTCCCTTGAGCTCCCAGCAGATATTTGCCGATGGCTCAGATGATGGCATTGGCAAGCCAGTAACGTGACTCACCACAAGCACCTCTGGAGAAAGCCCCCAGACGGGGTGCGAGGTGAGTCACAGGGAGATGCCGTTGGCTCTTGGAGAAGGAAGAAAACCCAACCGAAGAAAGGCCAACCCAAGCAAACACAGGGCAAGGATGCAGACGGGGACATAGGGAACACAAGGCACTGCTGCCTCCCAGCTTTTTGCCAACAGCTTCAGTCCTGCCCTGGGCTCGGAGCCTACTTGGCTCCCAGCCCTCTCAAAGGCATTTGCCTGGCTACAGGCCAGCATCACCCACCAGGGGCATTGCTGCTTGAACTGGTATGTCCAGCACCAGTTGATGTGCTCCTGTCAGAGCCCTGAGCACCGCCTGCCCATGGGACTCTTGCCCAGAGGAGAAGTCCTGAGCTCCTCTGAGATACAGGAGGTATGGGGAAAACCACACAACAGCACGCACCTCCTGGCTCATCAGCCTTCTCAAAGCACGCTCCCCTGTCGAGGTTATGGTTTCCTTCATCCTCGCTGGCTCCACAACTAAGCTCTCTGTCCAGCTGGGAACCCCCTGCTCTTTCCCAGGCTGGACACCCTGCCACCAAGCTCTCCTCCCCACCACGCTTTGGAGCCTGGCCACAAGGGACATGCTGCTGCCCCAACCCTGACAGCGAACTTCTAGCTAGGGTATTGCTGGGAACCAAAAGGCAATGAGCTTATCACGACTTATTTATGAGGCCAGCTACCGGGTGAAGAGGAACATGCAGGGTGGTTGCAACTAGATGATTTGCAAGCTCCCTTTCAGCTCTAACCTTTCTATGAATTTATGCCTGTTCCTTGTCTCCTCAGGACCCATCAGGTCGCGTGTCTGTCTCAGACCAGTCATTCCTGCCACCGCATGACCCCACAAGCCCAGCAGACAGCTGGCACAGGCAGTACTTGCTCACGTCTGCCAGGGAGCACCTTCCCAAAGTCCATCTGGCAAGCAGTGGCAAAGCTCCATCCCTACTGGCCTTCCTCGGGGGCTCAGACCTCACTTTCCAGCGCTAATGGCTCACACTTCACACCTTCTTACCAGTTCAGATGCCTGCCCTCTGCCACACGGAGCCATTCACCTCCTTAAACTTGTAATTTTACTACATGTGCATTACGAGAGTGTACGTACAACTCACACTACTTAACGCTGCCAGTAACCTTCAAAGCTTCGCTGGAAAGCCCTCGCCACATCCTGCCCATGATATTAAAATGGACAGCAAAGCCAGGGCCACCACGCTTTGGCCAACTCTCCTGGAAAGCATGCCTCCCTTATGGGCAGTCTTAGTCAAAAGGCTGCTCCGGTGAATCTGAGTACTAATTTAACCAGTTTATTGATTAAATACTAACCACAGGATGAGATCCTGACCTACTTCATGCAATCAAGTAGGCGGCATGTTGATAGCAATATCAGACTAGCCGTTATTTTATTATGAAGTTAAGTGGCACTAGTGGTGAAGAGAGAAATGCAATGAACTTGCCCGGGAGCCTTCACCCTTCTTACTGCAACTGTCAGAGCACTGAAAGCGCCATTGAAATTATTACAGATATCCCTTTGGTTCCTCCCAGATCTAATACAACCTAATCTTGTTTATCTCGGATAATCATGTCAGGTCATTAGTGAGCCGATAATTCACCTCGCAGCGAGTGCCGTGACTTGGCCAAGAGCAGGCTGTGCTCTTCAGGCGGTCAAAGCCTGAGCATCTCCTGGCCAGCCTGCTGCCTGTGGTCCACATCCCCCCAGGCAGGGCTCATGCTCGCAGGGCCCGCTCACTCTCAAATCCTGCTCTGTTTTACCGCAGGGACAGCCAAGGCTGTGCTGCTTCTTGCACGATTAAATAAAAAATAAAAAAAAAAAGATGACACCATTATAAATGATCTAACACTTTTCTGAACTCGCCATTGTAGGAACAGAGGTATCTCGGAAATATTTCAACTGAAAGAGCTCAAAATCACTCCAGGTGCTCTACAGAAATAACTGGCCAAAGGCAGCAATTTTCACACCAGTTCGACTGTGCATGTGGCTTGCAGGATGCAAAATCTTCCCAGCTTGTTGAAATCCGGCAATTTTGCCAATTTGCTAAAATAGAGCTCAGCTATGCAAAGCAGCAGAAGTCCAACAAAATCAGATGTACCTGACAGAGTAGGAGGTGTAAAGGAGCTAGATTTTAAAGCGATTGAAATGCCTCCTTGTTTTGAGTCTGCAAAACTCAGATGGACACTTCCCAGAAACAGGCTTGCGGAAGACTTCCACAGAAGCAGCTTTTAATAAGTGCCTATGTAGGATTTCATCCCTCTGGCACCAAAGAAAACCTGTATTAAAGCTGCACTCAGCAATCCAAGCAGCAAAAAAAAGGATGATTGCAAATTCTCTAGAATGACCACACCAAATCCCAGCCAGGCAGCACTGCCTGCACTGGAGACATGCCAGGAACATAGACAGGAAAGCATTTGCACATATTTACATCATGAAAACATAAAAAAAAAAGATATACCGTTATCATTGTAATTTAGGGCCCTAAGTGCTCAGACAGTCTGAAAAAAGAAGAGAAGAGGAGAGAGGAGAGGAGAGAGGAGAGAGAGAAAAAGAAAAAGAAAAAGTGTGCCCTGCAGCTAGCTCAGGCACTTTAAACTGAAACCATCAACAACTCACTAGTCCTTAATGGTTAGGAAGGTGCATCAATTGGGCTCTTGCTCTCCAATGCTTTAACACCCTCTTCGGTAACTGATGGGTGTACAACCCATCCCAGACCATCATGGGTTCCCATCTGAATTTCTCAAGCTTTGACCGTGACCAGGGCAGAGCAGAAGAGTACTGTGGCGCCTGGGCTGCTGCTTCCCAGTAGAGTCAGGTCAAGGAAGGTCCCCCGGGCTCACACCAACAGGACAGGTTGGCTGCAGCTTTAATGAGCATTTAATTACTGCTGAGCTTGGGATCTTTTGGCATTCAGGTGCCCAATGGTAACTATCTGGACTTACAGATCAGTTCATCACACCTTGCATCCCGAGGAGCCAAGGAGGACTTTGAAGGCAAATCTACTCCAGCAGTTTAGGGCATGAAGCAACATGGACTTGTTCACCCTGCTGTGGGATGAGGAGGAGAAGGGGGTCAGTTGTATGAACATAAGCCCAGCCGCCTGCCAGGAAAGCAAGCCCTGGCCGACTGTATTTATTAGTACTGACGTGGCCATTGGTGCCCTGGAAAAGAGCTAGAAGATGTAGGCTCTGGAGGAAAGCTGCAGCAAACACTCAGAAAATTGCTGTCCAAGTGCATCCTTGACAGGGCCAACGTCCCAGTCCACCGAGTCCTTCCAGGGCCAGGGATTTGCACCAAGGTGCAGAGCATGACAGGGCTGCGTCCGCAGCAAGCCAGCCGGAGCAGGCAGGAAACGCAGGAAGGCAGAGGCAGCCAGCTGAGCACCTCCCCTTCCCTCCTCTCCCCCGAGCTGCGAGAATCCCGAGAATTCTCCAACATCCTCCTGCTTCTGGACAGAAACCGTCCCTCTGGAGAGCACCGTGAGGGTGGCCATGCTGCTGCCAGCCCTTCAGCAGCAGGAGGATGGGGACAGCATCCCTGCCCTGCAACATCGACTCCCTGGATAAAGTCCCTCTCAATCCAGATCCACGCAAGGGACCAAATTTGGGCTTGATATCTACATCTTGCTCTGGTGGAGCCATTCTGCCCACAACCTGTTGCTCTGCTTTGCTCTCAAGAGAGCAGCACCAGGGCAGCAGAGCGCAGCCAGAGCAAGAATCCCAGCAATGCTGGCTATGCCATGTCCTTCCTCTCTGCCCCCAGAGGGTCAGGTCTCCATCTAAACAGGAAGCCGGGATCAGCCAGGCCCCCGGCGCTCGCCCTCCGAGTCCCGAGTGTTGGGGAGCTGAGGGGAGGCAGTGCTGCAGGGAGATGCTGCGGCCTCATGGCCCCATCCCTCCCCAGCATGGGCAGTTACGGGGACTTCCAGGGGGCCCTCCCCCTCGAGACCCCTGCTGTGGGGCAGGGTGCTTCCTCACTTCTTTGTAGGGTCATTTTTTTCAACCATTTAGTAAATAGTGCCAAAGGCCAGTGAGCAGCTAGCGCAAAGGCAGCACTGAGAAAGGGGAGCCACAGTGGCAGAGGGGGGCAGAGAAGGTCCCCTTCCATCACTGGCAGCAAGTAACTCAGAACACGCCAGGACATAACGCTTCCACTCTAAACCAGGGACTGCATTAAAAACCATACAAACCTCAAGGTCAGGAGCTGCTTCACACACCACACACCAAACCACTGCAGCTTGCACTTGAACATCTCCCATCGCTGGCTTTCTGTGCCTAAATAAGCTTTTTCTTCCTCTGGTTTCCCCCAAGCCAATATTTTGGGAATCACTTTATTCCTTAAAGAACACAACTACCCTTCCGCTTTAAGAAGGACACGCATTCCTTGACCTCCAGCCAAATTCAAGCCAGCCTCCAGCACCCAGCCCAGCCAGCAAATGCCCTTGCAATGCTGCAGTAACTCTTGCTGCTGGGTGCAAGGCCAGCGCAAAACACGGGAAACCAGGGAAGGGCTTCATGTGTAAACTCCCATCAAACAAACCCTCCCGGCACCCTCTTCACAAACAGCACCCCGTGACAAATAAACAGACATTAAAAGTCTCCCTGGCAGAGGTGATCTGCAAACTCATGGCCTTTCAACGACTTGCATCTCTCTCATCTTACACTAGATCAAGGAAATTTGAGCACGTGTTTCAAACACATCATTCATCACGAGAAATCATTATTTTACCCTAATTTGTGTTCTTTCAGCCATTCAGAGCTTTATCTATGAACTGTCTAGACTATGCTTAAGTTTATACTGGTCAACAAAAAAACACAGTAGGGTTTATTTAAGCTCTGAAAGTTGTGCCAGTCCTCCCATACTGCTGCACAGTCATGTGATTTTGGGGCTGGAGTTGCATTCTTTCAAAAGTCTTATCTTGAAAGGCAGCAGAGGAAACAGCTGTTTATGAGAGCTCCTGATGGTATCACAGTTGTCCTGTCCCAAACCTCATTTGGAACCAACATGAGCAAACGTAATGCCATAAAGGACTTCCCAGCTTGGGCACCGGCCACAGCATTAACCACCACTGAGAGGACAGGGCAGTGGGTAGGAAAGCTGCTGAGAAAAGCTCACAAACTATTTACACGCTTAAATTTGAAACTTGCAAGCTGTGTCCGTGGAATATGATACTCCTCTCCTTGGGGTACACCACCCCTCTCCTCCTCTGGTGATAAGAGAAAATGAGATTATAGCAAGAGTCTGCAGGAGGGGCTGAGAGAGGAGCAGGGTGACAGCCAAGCTCTGGTAGGGCTGCTCAGCCACACGGGCTCGTGGGATCCCATGAGGCCACCAGAAAGGTAATTCATCCATTACTCAGCATCCCTGCAAGCATCCTCAGCTCCCTCAATTAAGAGTGTTATTTCCAGGAGAGAGCCATCCCTGGAAGACAGGGTAGACCTCTTGCTTGTGACCTATGGAACAGACCCAACTACCTGCGCCTGTGGCCACACAGTCCCAACTACCTATGCCTGTGGCCACACCACCATATACGTCAGACCAAGGTCCAGCCACCACCCAAAGGGCTGTCTCATGCGTCGAAGAGCAGTCAAGCTCCTGCTGTTTTGAGCCTGGGGGCAGCAACCTCACTGGGTGTGTGGTTCGCTCACCTCCCAGCCCACTCTTGAACACCTTCCAGTTGTGCAGGCGAGAGGGTGGGGAGCAGAGGAAAAGCTCCTCTCCTGGCTATCACCCAAGCATTATACGGAGAGATTGCCCCGTATCCTGACTACAAGTATTTTGGGAAGCCAGATGACTTCATTAGCAGCTGACATCCCCTGACCTACTTGCCATTAAACAAGCTCGCTGCTGGCCAGCACCAGAGCTCGTTACTCAGCACTTTAATTTGCACATTGCCGTTTACCAGGCACTAACCTGCTGGCACATCCAGGCAACACCTCTGTTTTCATGCAGCTGAAGCACTTAACACAAGAAGTAAAACACAAGCATACCTCTTCCACAAGTAGTTTGCTGTTACCTTTGAATTGGGACTCATACACGAGGAAATCCTCCGAATTTTGGACGGTTTCCATCCAGGGCCAGCAGCCCCACATCTCGCACCCACCTTCCACCCCATCCCTGCCTCTGCAGCACATGCTCCCGCACAGGACACAGAACCATGAGCATGGAGACAGCCCTGCTACCACTCGGGCTGCAGCTATCCCCAGCCATGGCATGCGGGATGCCCGGCTACCACGGGGGACGGCCAGCGCTGGGGATGCTCCAAATGTGATGATGTGGCACAAAGTCACAAGCTTGCAGTCACCAAGCCTGGGTTACATGGAGGTCTCCATGGAGAGAGTGACAGTGAAAAATACAGAGTTATTCATAACTTGGAGGATGGGACTTATGTGAGACAAGGCTGCAAGTGGAAACCGAGGAGCAGTGCCCCCACAACCCTGATGCACAAGGGGAAGGAGCATCCTCGCCACACTCACCCTGATCCGCCGCATGGCTGTCACGATCTCCACCCGACTGTTTGGCCGTGGCACATCCAGGCTCCCAATGTACTAGAGGGAAAGAAAGAACTGATTAGTTGAGTTTCCACAGCACTGGAAACCTCGTGGTCCTACCATGGCCTCGATGGCATCCCTGGATGGAACCAAGGGTCACTTCTGGGGTGTTTTGCCCACTGCACCCGAAGCCTTGCATGCCTCCCACCACAAAGCTGTTCTCTCACCACAAAATGTTTCAAGCATTCAGCAGCCCTTATTCTAACAATAAAATAACTTCACTAATCAGGCCAGCAGGACTCATTCATCTATGCCATGATCAAAGTACGTAGGTATAGGCCAATATCCCCTCAGCTGCACCGAGTCATCTATTATAGACCTGGATATTGGAATATCCCTAAAATAGCTGGGGCAACCTGTCCTGTGACAGGCCTTTCACTGCTTAATCACAGCCCTGCCAAACCCTTGGCTGTTTTTGCAGAGATGCTGAGCCTCCAGGCCAAGCCTCCAGAAGAAAGGAGCTGCTTTGCTATTCAAAGGGGACCAAAGGCAGCACTGCTGCAACCCAGCACAGAGAGACACCGAACAAAAACCTTTTTAAAAATAAAATGGAAGAGGGCAGATTCAGAAGAAGGATCAGAAAACAGACCAGCAATGAAGAGTCAATGTAGAGCGCTAAAAACGTGTAGTTAGAAGAAAAGCATTTTGAGTCTATTTACTAGCCCCCTGTGCTCCCACACTTCATCTCGACACGAGTGCTGACGTAACCCTCGGCAGCACAGCACGGGCACTGAAGCTGGCAGGGCTATACATCCCTGTGAATATGGCTATAACCTCTGCTGACACCATGAAAACCCAGGTCACCAGTTTCAAGCACCAGCATTGAGACGGGCGCTTAAATAGCCAAACACGTGTTAGGGGTGAGCGCACCGGCAGAGGCTGCAGAGAGGCGTTGTTCCTCACCCAGCATCACTGCGGGACTCCTAGCTGGGACACTGCTGCCACCTCTACTGATGGCACAGCACAGGGGCTGCAGGATCACCTCTAGGTTTTGTGTATGTGTGCCATCCCCGAAAGCCCTCCTCGCTAAACCTCTATGCCTGCACCCCGAACTCAGTGAGCGCCCCCCCCGCACAGCTCCTGCCTCAGGTGCAGATGGAGGCAGGCATCCAGCGACCAGCACCGGGCAGTCGGTGCTGAGAGTAGACGCAAAGAGAGAGGATATAAAAATAAATACCAAACAGCTGGCGTGTTCATCACATGCGGAGCAGGCTGCCATGATGCAGGGACGCTTTATGTAACTGGGAATTAAAGCCCGCGATGCCTGCCGCTGGCAGCAGCCGCATTAACTGCCCAGACCCCAGCTCCTGAATGCCCGACTGCAAAAGCACAAGTCTCAATAAGTTTTTAGTCACATCCCTTAAGCAGAGCCTTCCAACCCCTTCAAAGGTTCAGGTCACATTAAGAGAGGCATCCTTGACATCAATCAATTCCCTTTTCTTATATAAAGTCTGGAAATCACCAGTCAAAAGTAGGAGATGAGGAGGAGGGCTGAGGCAGCCAGATCCCTGAGCACACAGTCACCGTGCAGCACATAAGGGAAACGCCTTTCCCTGTCCTTCCCCACCAGGTGAACATCTTGGCTCCACTACACCTCTCCTTCTGAGCCTGCCCATGCCGCTCTTCTGCCAGGGACCACCCAGCACTGCTTCCCACTCACCTGCAAGGGAAACTTCTTAGCTTGAATTACAAGGAGGACAGACTTTTGCTAGCAAAGGCGACAGACAGGGGATGTCTCTCTTCTTCCATCTATGCCCAACGGCACCAAGTCCCTGCTGCTGGAGGGGTAATCGCTTTCCTTCTCCCTGTGTTTTCCTTGCACAGGCAAGCGCAGAGTACAGCCACATGCAAGGACAGGGCAAGCGGTGGCAGGAGCAGCTTGGCAGGAGACGGCCCCATCCACTGCTGGATCCCACAGCCACGTGAATTCAAACAATGCCAACCTTCTGGTTGACGACCACAACCTCGGCCAACAGCAACACTCATTCGTGTCCGGAATTGAGACAGTCAGGGTTGGGCCACCCCATAAGCGAGTGACAGAGAAGAAACCGGACACCACTTTGGACCTCCTTGGATGGCCCTCCTGGAAGACAGCACCAGCAGTAGGAAGTGTCTTGATGCCATCCTACCTATGCCCCTTAATTCAGCTATGCCCCTCCAGCCCATGCTTGCAAACACCTGAAACAGGGGGTTCAGGTCACAAAACATGCAGGATTCACCTTTGCTCCCAAACCTGGTCTCCCCAGCATCCTGCTGCATCCCACATCCCATGGGAGTGTGCCCCACCGAAGCCCACGGCACCTCCAGCCCCAGCGTAGGCTCACTTCACAGATTACTGTGCTCACAGCTCCAAAAACACCCACCCCTCCCTCTGCTCTGGAGGCAGGTATTTTTTTGCATGTTTCACAAAACTCAACAGATGGACAAAATCTCCCCAGATTATTTTTGCCTTCAGGGCAGAAATCACATATGGGAACTGCGCTGCAGAGGAGTAACCCTTCACAATGTGATGAGTATCCTCCCAAAAATGTGGACTTGGAGGTCAGCCTTTCAGCTAAACTACTATTTCCCAGGCAAGGAGTGGGGATGGCCAGAGAAACCACCCGTATTTACTAGTGATTTGCAGCTGATAAGTGCACCGAGGGCTGCTCCTGCTCTGCTCCCCTCCAGCCCTCCTACTCACAGCACCAACTTTCATTTCAGGAAGAGGTGTGGGAAAAAGCAGGGGAGGCAGATGCCAGCCACGGTGGTGGCCCTGGTCCCCGCAGGAGATGATGTCCCAGCTACCAGGTGTCAGACCAGCATCCGTCCCAGCAGGTCAATCCCACAGGAAAGGGAGGCAGCAGGGCCAGGGCTGAGCCCAGGGAGGAGAAAGGAAGGTGGCAGAGAGAAAAGGAAGGAAAATAAAGCTGTGTGAAAGAGAGCTGACAAAGAAAATAAACGTATGAAAGAACCCACCCTCCCCAAGCCACCGGGAACCAAGGAGGAAACCATATGTCCATATGCAGGATGTGGCTTTTCCAACTAATCACCTCCAGATATGTGGCCCCACCACCCTGCCAGGGGATGCAGGGGGAGAGGTGGAGCCCCCCACCTGCACCCAAGAGCCAGGCAGGACTAGGGGGTCACCAATCCCCGTGCTCTGAAGGCAGGGGACACAGCTAGGAGGGCAGTCTCAGGCAGCCCCCTCCTCCCCGACCCAATTAGGAGAAGAAAGGCCACCCACTCAGAGCCACGGTGAATGGGCAGCTGAGGGGGTCCCTTCTGTAACGAGGCGCTCTGGCAGCCCCACAAAGGCAGCCCTCGCATTGCAAACGGCCAGAGCCACTCGGGGCTGCATCACCCAGTGGCGTGGGCAGGCACAAAGCACCTATTCTGCAGGGTGCTCTCGGTCCCCTGTGCCCCCCACTGTTCCTCATCCCCGTGTGTGGGATCCAGCCTTCCAGCGGTCCTTCCAGAAAGAGCAGCCCCTCACTCTGCCATGGCACAGGCTTGGTGGCCATCACCCATTGGACTTCTCAGCACCCAAAGGGGGCTTGTGTGCTGTCCTCCTCCCATGCAAACAGGCTCCCCTTGTCTGTCACAGGCACAGCTGGAAGGAGCCCCCAGACACAGCCCACACCACACACCCTCCACCCATGGCTTACAAAAGACCTGTCCAGTTCAGGGAAATACCAGTCCTCCCGAGGCCAGAGGAAAAAAAAAAAAAACAAGAAAACAAAGGAGAGCATTTTGCCAAAGCAATGTTTGCACAAGTCACTCAGTTTCTCATTTTTCCTTGAGGTTGTTTAATATTGCTCATTTTCTGCTGTGTCAGAAATGACTTTTCTCAGAGAAGGTGCTTTTTATGTGACAGCAGGTGGCAGATATTTTCAGAAAACCGAAGGCCGATCACATCCCTGATGGGGGGACACCTTCCAAGGGGTGCTGATGAGATCCTTTGTGGGTGGTAGGCAGCAGTGGGCAGCGAAAGCCTTCCCAGAGAGAAGATGCCGCCTTCCCGAGGGAGGCACGCTGCTGCTCTGCCCACCCAATACTGTGTCCAAAGGTCAGGGCTGAAACATGCCCGACGTACAGGGGGAGTCTAGATTGGCCAGCTGACGCATTTCCAGCTTCGAAAGCCGCCCTGAGTCAGAGAGCTTGTCATGGATGAGGAGGCACTGCTTCTGCAAAAGAGCTGCAGGCAGGCAGCAGGGCAGCCAAAGGAGACACGCTGGCACCAGCTCCAGGCTGGGGCATCCCATCCTCAGGGCCAGGAGAACCTCATCCGAGCAGGGGGTCCTGCACCTGGGCTGAGGAGGGGTTACTGGAGGTACCAGCAGCTGAGTGGGAGGCATCAGATACTGGGCGTGAGGGTCCCAAGATTTCCAAAGAGTCCAGAGTGGCATGAGGCTGCACCAGGTACTGGGACATTGGCCCCATGACACACGGCTGTGCCACAAAGCAGGGGCCGAAGTGCTCGGGCACCAGTCCCCAGCCAGGTGCCCCAAGATCTGAAACCTCTTTATTTCCCCAGTGCCCAGGGAAACATCCAGCCTGGCTGATAAGGGCTTCTCCCCAAGCTGTCACCATCAGGGAAAGCAAGGAGAAATACTCTTCCTGGGTCTTTTGCTGTCCCAGTACTCCTGCTCTCCGGTCGCCCACACACAGCCCCTGCCCAGGGAGCCACAGGGCCGGGCTGGCACAGCCCTGGCTCTGCCCTGCACCCAGGAACACCCAGCCATGCTGGAAGCAAAGGGGGAAACTTTACTCAGACTGCAATGGTGCAGGCTCAGAGGCCAAAAGGGATGGAAAAGTTGAGATGTCAGCTGACTTCAATGGAAAAAAGTCCTGGCTTTCCAGCCTGAAGCCTGGCAGGAGGGTGCAGCAGGCTCTCTGCTGAGCTGGAGGTCTCCAGTCCTGCCCAGTCCTCCCTTAACCAGGCTCTGCACCCTGAGGACACCAGGGTGCACCCAGCCCTGGGACCCAGGTAGTTTAACGCAGCATGTCGGACCCAGAGCTACGCAACCCGACAGTGGGCATTAACGCAGGGACACCTCATGCCCGGCAGCACTGGTCAAGCTGATGCCCTAAGAATATTAGTGCTTACCTGCCTGCCTGAGCCTAGAAGCACTTGCAACTGCCTCTGAGCTGCACAGGGGCTCGAGTACCAGGAACACAGAGCTCTGGGGGGCCCAAGACAGGACCCCAGCCATGTACACTGTACACTGCACCCACCCTCCCCTCTCACTGGCCAAAATGGGGTTCACGCAATAAGGGCGGACACCTTTTGCAGCAGGATGCGGCCCTGCAGCAGGGACACCAGGACACAGAGCGAGGGGTTGCAGCAGGAGAGATGAAGTTTTTCCATGCCAAATAAAGCAAGGCTGTCCACTCACCCACGTTTCCATCCCCCCTGCCCAGCCATGCCACCCACAGCTGCCCCCCACACAGGGGCTGAGCTTCCTGCACATACACCCAGCTACAGCATTAACAGCCGCTCGTGTACGGGATCCGCACTTCAGCAGCCAGAGAGAAGGCCTGGGAGCATCCCACCCCCATCGCTTCTTCCTTGGGACCTTCTGGCATCTGCCAGTCCCATGCGCTGCCCAGCCGGTACCCACAGTCTGGGAACACACAGCTTTGCCAAATCCTGGCAAAGCTTATTTTTTTTTGCTAAGAGCTTCACTAAGCAACCTGTGAACTGACTTAACAAGTATGGCAGGAATACGCCACTGTTTCAGACGAGAACTTTTGTGGCACATGGGAAGGTTATTTATAGCCTCGAGCAAGCAATCCCAGGCTAAAAATCACACTGCAGCTTTGCTCTGGGCTGAGCAGCCCTGACAGAGCACACCGTACTCCAGAGCTGCCAGTACAAACAGCCCTCAAATAAAGCTGCCATGTCTCTCCCAGGCAGCTAAAGAGGTGCAGAGCTTCGTGAAACCTGTCTCTGGCTTCCCAGCCCTCCAGGAAAGGGAATCTCACTGGAAAGGGAGACTGAAGCAGAGGAGGGGAACTGAAGACCTCGATCGGAGCCACCTGCAACTCAACTCACTTCAAACGTTTTTATGTATGGTGCCTACATACATAAAAATATACACAAGAGTGGAAACACCCACGCATTTGCTGCTTAGTGTTCACCTGAGGCTATAACCCCTTTCCTGATAGAGTGATTATCTTTGCAGCAACCAGCAGGCACTGCCAGCGCTGGCAGCCTCAGGAACGTGGTGGCAGGTGGGCTGGAGAGGTCCACAGGAAGGGACATACTGGATCAGACTAAGTCTCCTTCATGTCCCATCTCCAAACATAGACAGCAGCAGATGCTCGGTTCAACTTCAGTTTCCCACACACAAAAGCAGAAAAAAGTACTGACAAATGACAGAAAATGCCTGGTTGCCAAGATCCCTTACATGAAAAAAAAAAAAAAAAAAAAAAAAAGCAGCCCACAAAAACCAACCACCACCCGAACCCAAAAACCCCACCTGCTGCCCAGAAGAACAGCAATCCCCGCCCGAACCTCCAGTCCCACATTTATCCGCAAAGAGGGCTGTTGTCAGAAAAGCTGGGTCTCAGCACATGGCTTGTCCCAGCCCACGGCAGTCACGGACTGCAGGCGATGGGTTTTCCCAAGGACCATGGTTTGCTTGGACAGGGATCTTCTGGGAGAAGGGACAGCTTCTTCCCTCACCTGCAGATAGGGGAGCAGCAGAGAGGGTCTTTGCACCCACCCCATCCCCCTTCATCGGGAACCATGTACATTAGGGCACTGCAAATGGATTAACAAGCCTCAGGACTGAAGGATTAACAGCTGTTTCCAAATAATGTGTATTTGGTAGGTGGGACCTTGCTCTGGACCACAAGATCTCCAGGGGAGGACAACAGCCCAGCCCAGTGAGCACCTGAGAGCTCACTGGGCTCTCAGGGGGGACCAGTAACAGCTTCTGTGTGCACCCCAGCATTCCAATGGGTAGGGGGTCCGGCAGTGCAGTGACAGGCTCCACCACCCTATTTAATTCCCTCCACATGCTGATCTTTCTGGAGGCATTGGACTAGCCTGAGTCATGATTTCTGAATGCACAGAATTGCTGGTGTTGCACAAGCTGGCCCTTGGTTTTGCAGCATCAAGGCTTTAGGAAGATAAGGAGTAAGCTCACATCTCCCTCCTCCTCACCCCGACCAGAGCAGAAATGCTGGGTGGAGAGGTGGAGGAGGACACAAGGAATCTTTACTCTCTACATACCCATTTATTTCACCAGGAAACAATTGCACAAGTGGCAACCTATGCCTCCTGCTCCCCTGCGCCATACTGCGGCTCCCAGCTCTTTCATCCAAATGCTTCAGCTAACTCAAGAGGCCAGGCTTTTGATTCTGTTCAACAATTCAGACCACAAGACGCAGAAGAAGGCAAATGCCCTGCCTTCCCTCAGAGCCAGCTCCCCCGATTCCCAGCAGCCCGGCCAAGGCACCTCAAGGACACAGAGGGGTTTGATGCCAAGAGGGGTGGCCAATGAAAACAGATCCAAAAGTGTGAAATGTATTACTCCTCCTAAGAAGATGGAGTGGGATTTTCAAACTATTGGATTTATCTCCAGAAAGTGGATTAACGTAATCCTTAGAGGACACTTCGCACAGACTCGGTATCCCTGTGCCAGAGCATATGGCTGCAAGTAGCTTCAGTGGGGACACAGGAGCAGCACAAGTCTCCTGATGGCATCGTGTGTGACAACAGTGATTGCCTCAGAGCGAGTCCATCCCTCCGTGCTTGAAAAGGGCCCAAATCCTTACTGCCCACAGCCACCCACCCTGGGACACTGGGACTGCCTCGGGCAAGAAGCAAGGGGAACATCAGCATGGATGCCAGCAGCTACGGATGAACCAAAACAGGCATTACATCCCCTATGTGTGCCATTTAAAGACAGAAGCAGACAGCATAGGCCTAAGTGTAAAAATACAATGAAAAATTAAAACAATAAATCAGCGCATACTGACTCAGGCCCGCGTTCCTCCCCTGCGGTGAGCCCCAAGCAAGCTCGTCAGGAACCCTGGGCTGCCAGAGCAGAGACCGCTGATCCGGCTGCTGAGGGCTGTAACACCAGGATCCCCGCCGCCCGCCCTATCAGCAATCCCAGGAGGCTTTTAGGAGACAGGCATGCGAGTCCAGGCACCCCAGATGAGCATTTTTCTTCTTTAATCTCCCCTCAAAGTTCTGCTCTAAATCAGACTTCCTCATTTTGTGACTCGCGCTGAGTGTCTGGCCAAAACAAGAGCCACGCGGGTTTAAGCGCTTGGGATTCTTGGGGATAAAAGGAACTAAAGGAGTGTAAGCATTTAATTAATCTCCAGCAATCTAATAAAAGGATGGAGTAATTGCCTAAGCCATCTGCATTCTGCATCTGGCATCAGGGGCTGGAGAGACCCAGAAATTCGGAAGCTGTGTTTTGTACAGATTGCACTTGGCATTAACGCACACCACAGGGCACAAAATAAGAGAAAGAGGAGCTAACAAAGACTAACGCACACCACCCCATTAATGCAGCCAGACCAGCAGCACGGAAAAGAGATGAGCCACGAGCAGACCGAGGAGCAACTGGAGCCCTGTCCCACTCCTCACCCCACAAGCTGGGCCACCCAGACCTGGTATGGAAGAGGCACAGCACTTGTGCCCAGGCACATGGGATTTAGAAGGGGAGATGCTTTGCAGCCCCCCCATGGGTGAGGGGTGAGCAGGCGCTGGCCGTAAAACAGCAATTGGCTCCAATAATCCAGGAGGGATGGGCTGCAAAGCTGAATTTGCACAGTCTTTCCCAGGAAAGAGTTGCAAAGCAGGTTTGAGTTTGCTCCATAAACAACTCCTCTGCTGTTTTGCTCTCTGCAGCACGGTGCCCACCGTCAGGCAGGCGATGGCCTTTGCAGAGGAACCCTCCCAGCTGCGAGAAGAGACGGAAACAACACAACTTTGGCACCCTCCAAGGAGCCGCAGCCTCGTCCCCCCGGGTCAGCACACAGGAATAGATGCCAAAGCTGTGATTCTTCCTCTGCCAGCACCCAAGCTCCAAGGACAACGGTGCGCGACAGATGCACAGTGCGCGACAGATGCCTCCCTCCCTGCCACTCAAGATCTGTTCAACACCAGTTTTTTTCCAAGTCAGGGAGTATTTTGTCAACGTGACAATCATCTCCCCAAGAAACAGGAAAAGGGGCAAGACTTTGAGTTTCCCCTTTTCAAATTTCCTGGACGGCTACTTCCCACTGTACTGCCGGCCAGCACTACCTGCTCAGGGCTGGGTAACACAGACAGGTAGCTTGGCTTTTTCCCAGCCTGCTGAGAGAGCGCAAGCACTCAGATTGTAGGAAGCCACAGTCTAAGTGGAGTGAAAGCCTGAAAGATCCTAAAATAAAAAAAAAAAAAAAATAATAAAAAATAGCGCTTCCTGCCAAATCCATTAGCAAGAATGGTTTATGTATGTAAGGAGAAATAACAAGCTTTTATTTCAGGCAGGCAGCCCTGACCTCTTGCACTGCACCGCAAGCAGCACGCAGTTCCTCCGTCTACTCACACGATGGGTTTATCCCATTTGGAGGAGCACAAGTGTGCAAGGCATCCTGCAGGACACCAACTATCCCCCATCACGCCAGTACTCCAGCACTACCCACAGTGCTGGAAAAGCAGAGAAAAGCCCAAGCCTTTCCCGGGAAGACGCACAGAGTACCTGTCTCTCCTGGGCCAACGTCCCCAAGCAACGCCATGCAGAGCAAGGAGACACACAGGGCCAAGGACGGAAAGCAGCAGGGCGACTCTGCTCCAGCTTGACCCACCTGTCCAGCTTCAACATCCTTATGGGATGGGTGGGAAGCCTCACCCAACTCTTTGCGGCTGAGTTTGGGGGACAGCCGGTACCCCAATGGGAAGGGCTCCCGGGGAAAGTGGAGAAAACCCAAGGCTATAGAAAAAGGCGACAGGGAACCCCGGGGAGTCGGGGGGTGCAAGGGCTGGGCAGGGACCCCCGCGGACCCCCCACCGGTCCCCCGCCGCCCACCTTAGCCTCGAAGCAGATGCCGTGCTGGAAGGCGTCTTCGTTGTGCAGGGGGATGCGGAGGTCGTGCCGGTCGTCCACCAGGTTGTACTTGGACTTGGCGGGCATGGCGGCCCCGCGGCGGCCGGGCTGCCCCTGCAGCGCGCCCGGCGCCGCCACCGCCGCGGAACCTCCGCCCCTCTCCGCCCGCCAGCCCCGGGGCGGGGACGCGCCGCCGCGGAGCGCGGAGGAAGGGCGGGCACGGGGCCGGCGGTGGGGGGTTGTCTGGAAGCGAACCCCCCCCCCCGCCACCTCTTCCAGAGGGGAGGAGCAGGGAAGTGTTAAAAAACGAGGCGCCGAAAGGGGCGCCGGGGAAGGCAGCGCTGACATCTAGTGCGCGGTGCCGGGTCTGCACCACAGCCCCGCCAAAGTTGTTTTTTTTAAAAAAAAAAAAAAAGAAGGGGGAAAATAGAAAAAGCCTCGTAAGCGGTCACAGTGGTGGGGGTCCAGCTCAGCCCGGGCGGTGCGCCGGTGCGGGAACGCCGTGCCGCTCCTCCCGGGGCACGCACGGCAAGCCCTGGGCTGGGAGCGGGGCTGAGAAATGCATCCCTCCTCGGTGGGAGAGCCTGGGCTGCTGCAAATACCCAGGCCAGTGAACCCCTTATCCAGAGCTTTATATCAACACTGGACACGGTGGAAACGAAGTGACCTGGAGGTGGAAAATCTCCTAATGAAAGGCCAGTCTTTATGACCAGACCCTACTATGCCCTACCTTATAAAAGCCCTGAAAGCTGTAAATGTGCTCCCCCACCCACTGATAACACCCCAGAGTTGCTTTCCAGATGTGCAGGGACCCATTCGCACAGCTCCGACTGCAAGTCCAGCCCGCTTCATCCCTTACCCCCTCCCACATCGTGCACCCTCAGGTAGGGCTCCGTACCCCTACGCTTTAACATTCACAGACACGGCATGACAGATGTGAAGCTTGTCACACCGCAGCAAAGCTGAAGAGCTCACATTGGCCTTCACACATGCCAGAGGCACCACTTGGGACAAACCTTTCCCAGGGCAGACAAGTCCCCCAACTCCATGGGAAACCCTTGCTTTGCTCTGCTTGCATGGTCCTACACCCCAGAGCTCATGTCGCTCACGTGTCTCAGGTTTCTAAATGACTGCAATGCAAACGGCAGCGCTGGCTGTTGACCCTTCCCTGGGTATAACAAATTCAGTGCCATCCATATTTTCCAGACTGAATCAATGTGGTGAAACTCTCTTTGAGTTTAGAACACAGCCACAGCATTTCAGTCACATCCAAAAACCTGCTTTGTTTCCCCTCAAAGTGGAGTGGGCTTTCCACCATCCCTAGAAGCTCAGATAATGGGCTGGGTACAGACAATTACACAACAAGCTGAGAAATTCCTGTGTTCAGTCATGCTGACGAGAGGTGTATGGGAATGGCTGCTGTGCTGCCAGCTTGCCCACGCTGGGGTCAGGGTGGGATCACACACAGCTGTCAGCACTTGGACAAGTGAATGAAGGGATGTTTTCCCACTAAAAGCATGATGCCAGCAAACCCCCGGCTCTTGAAAACTTTTACTCCTTGTTTTGGAAGGGGGGAGAGGGGGTCAGTGCTGTGCATTGTAGCTGCAGCAGCTTGGTGACTGCACTTGCAGAGATCGCCTGGGCAAAAAGGGCGAGGAGAACTGAACGCCCACGAGGCACTTGAGCTCGCGTAAATCTGGGACAGGCAGAAGCTGGTGGTGGGATAGTCTTGAGCCTGGATCTGCTCCATGGTGTTTGATGCTCTGGGTTTCTGCACTGAAGGTTTCTGTTTACCTCTAGCAAAGGTTTAGCTGACAGCACTGAAGGTGCCAGGAATGATACAGCCAGTGGAGAAGTCCCCTAGAGGTCTGTAGTCCAATGCCTGCTCCAAGCAGGGCAAGCTTCAACACACCAGCAATAGCTCAGGGCTGTGTACAGGCAAGCTGCAAGTATCCCCAGGGAGAGAGATCTCACAGCTTCTCTGGAGCCCTGTTTCTGTGCTATATTTGATTAAAGGCATACACTCTTGCCAACTGTCAGCTTTCCACAGCTAGTAAGACCCTATGGATTTGGTGAAGAACTGAATTCCCACAGGGGAGGGCTTGTGAGCATTTCTTCAGTGAATAGTGCCTTCAGAGAAGTTTTCCCCCAGGCGTGGATATGAGTGTTTGATGGGAAGCCCTCAGAGCCTGGTGAACAAACCAGCTCCTCCCAGGTGGGTTTGCCTGGCCAGTGCTGGGGCTGCTCGCAGATGCTGGTGGGTGGTGGATACCCTGGGCGGTCCATAGCCTGCTCCTCCGGCCTCTTCCACAGTCACAGCAGCACTTCTCACTGACTGCTGCAGCACCTAGAGCAAACCTGGAGACTGCTCTTCAAATACTGGGATTGAACCAAAGGATGAGCCTCACTCAGCAGCTGCTTCTGGACCTCTCATGTCAGCAGCTCAGTACTGGTGCAGCATGGAAACAGTATCCTGGGGAGACGGCAGCTCATCCTGCAACCAGTTTGTCCCAAACTCCCACCCTTCAGTTGCCTCACATGAGATTTGGGTGGTACTTCCAGCATCAGGCAGTGCTTCAGACAAAAGTCACACAGGCTCTGGAAGGAGTTTAGGATACCTGTGGCATTTCACATAATTCCACCTTCCTGTTATGTTAAAATAATTAATTGTGACCCCAGGAAAAAAAAAAAAAAAAGAAAAAAAGAAAAAGAAAAAAAGAAAAAAAGAAAAAAAAAAGAGAGACAACGACCAACTTCCATTGCCCCTTTCACCATGCCTGCCAAGCCACCGCCTTTTTCTGGGAGAGCCTTTCTGGGATTTTCGATCCCAGGACACCAAGCCTAGTCCTCCACCACCAACACCAGAAGGTACAGGAGATCCCTGAAGAATAGGGAGAGGATTAAACTGTCACACTCGCGTTTGTCCTGCAAGTCCAGAACCTGTTTCCTCCCTTTCAAAATCAATAATTAGAAGCCCTGGAATTACACCTTGGAGTTGTGTAACCGGTTTGCTTGTTTTTGCAGTCCCCTGCATTTCCGCCCCTGCGAGGACGAGGTGGCTCGCCCGCGTTTGCACAACGCTTGGGACAAAGGTCCCGTGTGCCACCCGAGCAGACGTGGCACCTCACCAAAGCCAGCGAGAGGTGTTGTCGGGCATGTGGCCCGGGCAATCTTGAGCGAGCTGTGAGGACGTTTCGAGGGGCTCATCCATTAACAGGAGAGTTTTGAACAGCTTCCGAGGTGCGCGGAGGAGGGGAACAGCGGGACACCCCGCAGGGGACGGCGGCTCGGTCCCCGCTCCTCCCCGAGCTCTCGGGGGTCCTGCCCAGCCCTGCCCGGGCGCAGGTTGCGGCCACTCGCTGCCAGCCGCGGCTCGTGGATTTATAAAGCTGGCCTGCCATCTCCTGGGAAAGCCGTGAAATGCAGCACAGAAAAAACAGACCGGGCTGGAGGGGCCACCGCCTCCCCCAGTCTTGCCCCAGCTCCCCTACGCTGCAGCCCAGGGCTTTTATAGAGTCGGTTTGGTTGGAAAAGACCTTTAAGATCATCAAGTCCAACCGTTAACCTAACACTATCAAGTTACCACTAAACCACGTCCCTCAGCACTACAGCTACACATCTTTTAAATACCTCCAGGGATGGTGACTCCACCACATCCCTGGGCAGCCTGTTCCAAGGCTTGATAACCCTTTCAGTGAAGAAATTTTTCCTAACATCCAATCTAAGCCTCCCCTGGAACAACTTGAGGCTGTTCCCTATTGTCCTATCGCCTGTTACTTGGGAGAAGAGACCAACACCTCTTTCAGGTGCTTCTGCCCTTGTCCCTGCCCCAGCACCTCAGGGAAACCAGTCTCACACCCCACCCAAGATTCACAGACTTCCTTTTTTCACCCTATGAAGTTGAGAACACGTTCTTGCAACGCTTACGTGAAAGCCAGCCAGAAAAACCATGTCACTAAGCGCCCACTCCAACACTCCACCACCACAAGACCCCTCTGGACAAGGCCAGCGGCAGGTCCCAGAGCCCTGCAGCTCCACTGCATCCCCTGGCAGCGGCTGCTGGGGTACCACGGGACGCAGCAGGGAGAGCTGACTGTCACCCCAGCTGGCAGCACGCTTGTGCATTCATCTGTACTGAGAAATGTACCCAAAAGCAAGGGACCTGAAAGAGTGCCCACAGTGTTTTTCAAAGCACTGGTAGCTTTCAGGACTAGAAGAGAGATGATATTGTGCAAATACTTTATAATGCTACTCTGGCCTGCAAACATCAGCATGAATTGTCTAGTCTTTCCCTTAAGAAAAACAAAACACACTATGGAAATAATGCGGTATTTCCAGCAGAAAGGCATGTTTGTTACTGTAACCTCCACAGCCTATAACAGAAACCACCTGCGATCCTTTATCCAGGCTGGGTAGACAGGGGGAAAGGTGATGTTTGCAGAGCACTTTGTACACCAAATACAGTTTGTGCCAGGATGGCAGAGTTGTGACTTTCCCTGCAACTCTTGTGCCGCACCACTGTGGGAGAAGAGGACAACCACCTGCAAACAAGGCAATGGCGAGCACGCAGCACAGCGCCAGCAGGCCACAATCCCCCTTCTCTTGCTGCTAGTGCTCTAGAAGCGAGTGATTCAACGTAGCCACAGTTGATTACTCCACCTACATCACTGCACGCTTCCACAGCGACTGTAGTTTTGGGGAAAATAAACTGCACACTGTTTGTGCTCAGGAGGCCCCTCCTCCAGAAAGCAATCATAAAAGGGCTTTCGGCCAGGTATGCAAATATTTTTTTTTATTGTGCTGGATGTGGTTTGGAAGGAGAAACATCGCAGTGCATGGCTGTGAGAGGAAATAAGCAGATGCTAGATTTTGCAGCTCTAAGCAATACATTGTAAAGCAAATTGGCTCTTAGGCAGGCATTCAGATTGGAAAGGTAGGATCCAGCTCGCAGTTTGGTGCTCTAGTTTGCTTGAATGTCATTCCATGAAATCCTATCACAGGACATTCTTTTAGGGTCATGGTCCTGCCAATTGAAGAGCACACTAGTGCACAGACCTATATGACATCAAGGCCCAGCTGATGCAGAGCATCCCAAAGCTCATTACCTGTGAGCCCACGTTGGGCTTGGGCAGGGAGTCACCCTGTTGCTCCAGTCCCAGGTCTAAGAAGCACTAAGCAGGGTATGCAGGTCGGCACAGCAAGCAGGTGCCTTTTCTGCCTGGTGATTAACATCTAAATAGCAAAGGCTGGGGAGGAAGCAAAAACTTCAGAAAGGGGAGGAAGGCAAGTCTGCTGGGATTAAGGTCAGAACTTGCTGGCATTTGCTGACGTTTTATTCTGATGAGCTGGCAGAGCTCATTCTCATCAAGCACACACATATCTGTGTATTTATTTATTTTAGAGGTGGGTCTGGGAACAATTTCAGACCTGTTTTTAAAAACACAGGCCCATCTTTGATATCTGTTGGGATGCAGACAGGCTATTAATGGAAGAACCTGAAAACTCAGATTTTTGTCTTCATAGACATTTTTATTCTTTGCACCACCCTCTCCTTTCAACTTGCAGCTATCTCAGGTTTTTGGAAGCTCTCTACAAAGCCCAAGTCTTGAAACATTTTTGTTTCAGAAAGACAAACACATGGTGCTTCTGAAATAAACACACTCCCTGGAGCAGAGCAGGTGCCGGCTAAAATTAACATTCCTCCCTGCCAGGCTCAGCCAGCAAATAAGCCATGAGACCCTGGAAGATTTGGGGCACCCTGGGTCCCATTGCCACAGCTGGGAGCTGGTGGCAGTAGGACCCTGTCCCTGTGAGCCTCCCACAGGGCTCCACATGTTGGAGCTACCCAGGACCAGCAGCAGGACTATTCCCACAGAAGGCTGAAGCAATGCCCACGTCCACCAAACGCTTCACAGCCATGCAGGAGCCATCCCATACAATATTCATCCTGTTCTAATCTCACTGGCCCATTAATGATAAACATGCCTAAATGGTATTGTAGGAAAGAAACACTGCATAAACATCATTCTTAACGATCCTTAGCATGATGAGTTGTGGCAGTTGCCACTAAACTTATCAGTAAATGTATTAACAGCTGCTCATTGTTAAGAATTAGTACTTACCTCCTTGATACAGTGTTTCTCATCCCTACAGCAAGCATAGCATACAGCCCCAGGACTCAGCTCCTTCCCCAGCTCCAACACCCTGGACAATGGATATGGACACAGCTGGCGAAGATCTGCCGCAAGCTGCAAAGGGCTGGGCACAGCTACCCACCCAAGAAACCCTGCCATCTCCTCAGACCAGAGCACCTCACTGCAAGATGAGTCACACACCCTGAAATCACCACTTCCCCAGGTGCTCCCAATGAGTGAAAGAAGCTGCTCAAGGCTGCCTGCCAGACCACAGAGGGGAAAAAAATAATGCACAAGTGGAAGAAGCCAACAAATGGGCTTGTTCCCAGGTGGCTGGCAGGTTCCCCTGCCCACGGTTGGCTTGGGCTGCCCGCAGCAATGGGGATGGGAATTGCTGAGGGCAGATGCCCAAAAGAAGGGGGGCGAGGACCTGCAGTGAGAGGGAACAGTGCTGGCAGCCCCACGGCGGGGTGGTAGGGAGGGCTGCGGCAGCAAACAGCTGCTCTGGGTGTACAACACCTCAAGGTGCTGGCTCTGCAAGCTGTTGGTCTGAAATTCATTTGTAGTTTATCATGATGCTGTTTCCAAGGTAGAATCACCGCAGAAGGAAAGGCCTTGAGGGTGGTTTTGTCCGGATGGAGGGGAATTTACACAGCAAGACCTCTCCTCTCTGCAGGAAGAGCCCAGTACTCCAGACTAGTCTTGTCCCTACAATCCCAGTCCAGAGTGCATGATTTTGGCCATCGCTTTTGTGTTGCACCAGAGACAAGAAGGAATCTGAAGGAATATGGCTTTTCTCAGCTTTTATAAAAAGGACCAAGGAAGTAGAACATCTTCATTTGTGTGACAAGCAAGTAGCCATATTCAAATGATATGTTAATTGCCATGTCTAACTGTCAAGCTTCTTGTAGCAATCCCTCACTTGCGGCTGATAAATAAATACAATACTTGGCATTCTTTGTTTGGGAATGCAGTTTATGATCTTCAGACATGTTATTGCTCGGTTCCTGAGTGCAAGACACCAAACTGAGGAGGAGCCGTTATCCTGGGTGCTTTCCCCTGCGAATCACTGCAGCTAATTGGAACTAACTTTGATATGTTTGTAATTTGCAAGGAGTACTCTGTCCCGCTCTGGGGCCCTCAACATCAGAAGGACACGGATCCGTTGGAGCAGGCACAGAGGAGAGACACAAAGATGCTCAGAGGGCTGGAGCCCCTCTGCTGTGAGGACAGGCTGAGAGAGTTGGGGTTCTTCAGCCTGGAGAAGAGAAGGCTCCGGGGAGACCTTATAGCGGCCTTCTAGTCCCTAAAGGGGGCCTACAGGAAAGATGGGAAGTCTAGTGATAAGATGAAGAGTAATGGTTTTAAAATAAAAGAGGGTAAATTCAGATTAGACATTAGGAAGAAGATTTTCACTATGAGGGTGGCAAGACACTGGCCCAGGTTGTCCAGAGAAGCTGTGGATGCCCCATCCCTGGAGGCGTTCAAGACCAGGCTGGATGGGGCTTTGAGCAGCCTGGTCTGGTGGGAGGTGTCCCTGCCCAGGGCAGGGGGTTAGAACTAGATGATCTTTAAGGTTCCTTCCAACCCAAAACATTCCATGATTCTATGATTCTCCTAAGGGGCCTCTCATATCTGGGCAATGAACTTTTCTATGTTTGCTGCTCAACTTTCTTGCCTGGAGATGTATTCAGGTTAAAAAATAATATATATGTCACCCCCCAAATCCCAGTGACTGCAAATGCCCAGGGAAGAATTAAAGCAGCACAGTTAATAGCCCTGGCGGCCATCATTATGGATTTTACATAATTTCACTGTGGTTAGACACTGGTGGAAGAAGGCATGAGCAGCTCAGGTGGGTGCCTGGGTGCTTGGCTGCTTGCTGCTGCTGAGACAGATGGGTGGACAGATGGATGGAAGGAGGTGTGGGGAGAGGCGTGCCCTGAGCCCCAGCCATCTCCTTGGTGGGGAGAGGTTGGGGGCGGATTCTCAGAGTCCCCCCATGCCACCTGTTGCCTGCTGAGCCCAGGCCGTGGCTGGTCCCCAGCATTGTGAGTACCACCAGAGAGAGGTGGCAGGCCACCCTAGGTAGGGTGATGTCCCTGTGCTGGCACCTGCACACAGAGGGACCGGGGCCACAGAAGACGTGGAAATGCACTGGGCATGCCAGCAGGGTGACAGCAAAACAGCGAGAGCGGGACATCGGGATGTGGCTGCAGGCTGCATGATGGGGACAGGGAGGTAACCAAGCCTCGCAGGAGGAGCTAGGAGTTGGGATCCAGAAGGAACCATTTCCACAGCCTCAGATGAAGGTGGCATCCAGGGAAGGGTCATCTGTCCAAAAATATGAGGCACGGGATTTGCCCTGGGCTGGGAGCGAGTGTCTGGGGTTTGGCAGGACCGGGTGCGGGGGAATGTGCCAGCATTCTCTGGGCACCTGAGTATGTGCTTCCCCGCAGGAGGCTTTGGAGCTGGTGGAAGCACAGAGAGGTCAGCAAGAGCGTTCATCAGGAAGAAAGCTCTTGAGATTGTCCCTCTCTTGCCTTGTCTCTGTTTCAAGGACCAGGTTATTTTGGAAACATACTGTAAGTGGGAAAATGCCCACAAAGGAAAGAAGGCAAGGTGGTTAAGAGGGTGGGTGCGGGTGCTCAGTAGGAGGGGAGCACCTACACACTGGAGCCCTTGGGTACCCCCTCAGTTTTCATTTCTGCTCCTTTTGGGGCCTGATTAGGCATCAGCTGAACCCTGCTGTAGCTGAGTCAGCCCTCTCCATGCTGAGGGAGAAATTAAAGAGGATTCTGTTTCCAAACAATTGCAAATGCATAGTTTGGGAATCTGTAATTTAAACTCAAATCCTCCTTCTGCTAACAGTGGTGGATGGCTCTTTCCTACCGCTTTGAGAGCCCTTGGATCCTGCACGGCAGATGCCTTCCTGATCTATGGGTTGCCTCTTCATGTGACAGGAAACAAACAGCCCAATTCTAGTTACCACACTCTTGTTAGGATAGTTTCCTATATTGCTTCCATCTTATTACTGGGGCTCCCCACCCCACCTTTGTGCAGCTGACTTGTGTTTTATGGGTAACCTTGGCATGGATTCAAATAACCTCTGCCATGCTCATTTTGCTGGCACATAAGTTCGTTTTGCACTGCAGACAGATGACAGGCTAGAAATTGTGTGTTTTTTTCTGAGTGGCTCAGGCAGCAAGGGGGGCCAAGATATGGGGATGGGGATGATGGGGAGGAATGAGAAAAAACAATGTCAGTGGTGTTTGCCCACCTCCGATGGTCACTGGCAGAAAAGAGTGAGGGAAGGATGGGGCCATGTGAGGGGCTAAAAATAGACATTCTTCTTCCTAAAGAGAATCTTGCTGGTTCAACTCTTTCCCACCCCTTTCTGTGTGAGTGATTAATTCTCCTTGGGAGCCCTTTCACTCAGCAGGTGTTGCTTTTCTTTGTATGATTAGCCTGAAATCAACAGAAAATAATCCTGTCTTTTAACAAATACTGGAGCACAAAATTCCAGTGCTACAAGGTGCTTCAGCAGCCCGAACAGATGCTGAAATTACTGTCCATATAAAAAGCGCACATGGACGTATCCATTAAATCCAGCTTTTAAAATAACGTCGCCCAAGTATATGAGCTGATGGGGGCAAAATGCCTGTTTGCAGCTGCGGAGCTGGGACTGGCTTGGGCTCCCTAGCACAAGGACAGTGACATCCTGGAGTGAGTCTGCTGAGGCCAGCGCGGTGGCTGGGGCGGGAGCATGGGCTATATAAGGACAGGCTGAGAAGTGCATTAGTTCATAGAATCATAAAATTGTCTAGGTTGGAAAGGACCTTTAAGATCATCGAGTCCAACCATCACCCTAACGCTGCCAAAAACATGTCCCTAAGCACCACATCTACCTGTCTTTTAAATACCTCCAGGGACAATGATTCAACTGCTTCCCTGGGCAGCCTGTTCCAATGCTTGATAACCCTTCCGATGAAGAAATTCTTCCTAATATCCAATCTAAACCTCCCCTGGTGTAACTTGAGGCCATTTCGTCTTGTCCTATCACCTGTTACCTGGGAGAAGAGACTGCCCCCCACCTCACTACAGCCTCCTTTCAGGTAGTTGCAGAGAGCAAGAAGGTCTCTCCTGAGCCTCCTTTTCTCCAGACTAAACCACCCCTGTTCCCTCAGCTGCTCCTCATAAGACTTGTGCTCCAGACCCCTCACCAGCTTGGTTGCCCTTCTCTGGACACACTCCAGCACCTCAATGTCTTTCTTGTAGTGAGGGGCCCAAAACTGAACACAGTATTTGAGATGCGGCCTCACCAGTGCTGAGTACAGGGGAATGATCACTTCCTTGGTCCTGCTGGCCACACTATTCCTGATGCAGGCCAGGATGCTTTTGGCCTTCTTGGCCACCTGGGCACACTGCTGGCTCATATTCAGCTGGCTGTCCACCAACACCCCCAGGTCCTTTTCTGCCAGGAAGGGGCTCAGTCTGAGGAAGGGGAGCCATCCAAAAAGCCTGTGCTCCCCGTTTGGCACAGGCTGCGGAGCTCAGCCCTGTGTTCACCGTCACGGCCGCCTGGCTTGTCCTAGCCATGCTGCAAACGCTGCCAGCAGGAATGCTACCGTCAGAAATGCCAAACCCTGACCCCGCAGACCCCAGTGATGCGCACTTGCCGACTTCTTGAAACGGGCTTGTCAGCTATGTTTTAATTTATTTAATGTGTCTTTTATTGATAACTTTTAAAATCAGACTGTTGTACTGTCCAGACGCAAATGCCGGCAAAGCCCAAGTATTTCAACGTCTTTGCCGTTACCTTTACCAGCCAAAGTCATAATCTCATCAAAGAGCAAAATCAAAATTATCTGATGAGCACCAAGTCCCTATAAAAGCCAGAGGATGGGAATGAATTATGTCCCTATCACCTGCTCTAAAATCATTGAATGCCAGTAAACTTGCCCTTTAGTTGCTGCTGTGAAGTTACAAGGGATGTTATTCCCCAGCACTGTCCCGATCCAGCCCTCTGCCAGCTCCTTTATGGCCCTTCAGTCAATACGCCTGGCAGGACCATGCTCTGATACCTGCCTCTTCTCTCCTCCCCATCGTCCAATGGGGGAAAATATACTTATTTCTGATCAACCCCTCCCGCCTGGGGCAACCCCGTGGCGCGGGGACACCCGCGTCACCGCTCTGCGAGGAGCCCGGACCTCACGCCATCACCAGCCACGTCCCCCTACTTGTTCAGGTGGTAATTTTCCCCACCAAGAAAACCTTTGGGTCACGTAATAAGTAATTTTATTTCAACTAATTTGCAGTCAATGCCATTTCGTATTTCAAAGTCACCTCTTGTGCACCGAGGAGAGAGGAAGGAACAGGCCGTGAGACCTTTTTTGAAGGTGGAGTCTCGAAAATTCCCCTCAGACATACGAAAATGCAAATCCTTCCCAAAGGGGAGCGCGCCGAGGCCACCCGACCCGACGGACGGGAGCGCGGCGCCCGCGCTGTGGGTGGCCCATTCGCCCGCGCACGCGCCCCAGAGCGGTTGCCATGGTGAGGACGCTCCGGCGGGGGCCGGGGCCGTCGCCATGGCGACGGGGCCCTGCAGCCGGACAGGACGGGCTGGGGTGGGATTCAAAAAACACGGGTTTTTCTTCTTAAAAACTGTAGAGATTTGTTTGCAAAAGCACGAAATAAGCCTGGCGCACTGCCCGCCCCCCCCCCCCCCCGCAGCGCTCCCTGGGGTCCCGAGCTTCGAGGGCGGACGGGGCTCCCGCAGCTCGGGGGCAGCGGCCGCTGCGGCTGCGTGTGGGCCAGCGCCTGCCGGGGGGAGGCGGCGGTGGCGTGACCGGGGAGGCTCCGGGGGAGCTCTGGCGAGCTGGGGAGGCGCCCGGCGTCTGCGCCCGCGGGGTGTCGGCCTTCTTCCCCGCTTGCCTGCCGTCCGCTCTCGGCTAACTCCCCGGGGCTGCCCGGACCGGCAGCCCGCCGCAGCGGGCGGTTTGAAGCTTCCCACCCCGCCAGCCCCGGGCGGCCAGCGGGCAGGAGACACCCTCGCCCCGCCCGAAGGGGCTGGCTCGCCTGCCCCGTAGCCCCGGCCCGGCCCCGCCGGCGGGGATGGCGCCCGGCAGCCGCCCGTGGAGGGCAGGCGCTGCAGTACCGGGCTGTGGCCACGGGGGGGCAGCACCAGCGAGAGCGGGGCGGAGGCGTGGCCGAGGGCGGGCGGGGGGCGCCGCTCCCCGCCTGTAGGAACGGCCTGTGGGCAGCGGCACCCCCTGAATTACCCCGCCCTCGGCGCTCATTAGGGTGATGAGCGGTGACCGCTCTCAGCCCGCTTTAGGCCAGCCGGGCACCGGAACCACTTACCGAGCTGCGGGGCTCCCAGCTCTCGGCCCCGTCTGGATCCTTTCCATCGGTCCTGCACCGTCACCGCACAACAAAAGGCCACGGAGAAACGCTGGCACTTGACATTCTGCCGAGAGAGAGAAAAAACCCTTTAGCACAAAGCTGGGTAGGAATCTAAGGCTTCCTTCTTTCGTGGAGGTTTGCGAAGACTACAGAGCGTCCGGCACCATCTCTGGCACAGTTGTTCATACAGGGCACTAGAGCCTTTGCATTTTTTAGACAACCCTGCCTTTTTCCACTCGCTGGCAGATTTAGTTGCACTAGAGCCACTTTCCCAGATACACGCTGCCACAGACACAGACGCCTACGTACATTTTCCTCGAGCCTACATAGAGCCTGGGTTTCCTCACCCTACGCATCCCGAGTTGAGTATTTTTGTTAAAGGGTACGGCAACCCACCCGTCCTTCTGAACTGACTCCTTGCAACAGAGCAGTGGTTTTTTCCAGGCCGTTTCTCACTCACTTGAGGAATTTCAAGTTTATTTTGCTTTGACTCAATTATCTGATTCGTCATCTCAGCATTGGCAAGGTTCACTTAGAAGCTACTAGAGCAAATCTGCTCACACACGGAGTGAGAGGATGTGTTGTAAAACCATTTGTTTTCCTGTGCTTTTATTTCAAAAATATTCCTTCTTTCCTACCCTGCATACATAAATAGGAAGAGGTTGTTTCCAGGCTGATTAAGTCTCAGAACTAAGACTTTAAAATAATGAAATAAAATATTACTGTGTAACTGCACGGACATTTAGAGGTTAAAACTGAAGTCCACACATTTAGTTTAAAGTTTTCAGGTAAAGTCTTTAACAGAAACAAAACTGTTTGCTGTAAAAGTTTTGTGCTGCCAACGAAGCAAGAATTTTGGACTTAAGAAATGAACACCTCACAGACATGAATAACAGGAAGGAAGAAACTGAATACATTTTATCCTTCCACCCGTGTTTAAAGTTAGAAACCTAAATTTATCAGTTGGCTTATTCAATGTTACATACTGAAATTTGGCATTAATGGTAGATGTCAATCTGTACAGGAGGTGATATATACTTGGTTAAATACTTAAAATTTCATTCCGCAAATACAAAATGCCACCATATGTGACTTACTAAGCAGTCGTGTTACTCATTGCACAAGCAGAAGAAAAAAAAACATTATTTAAGTGCTAAATTAGGTAATGTGGTAACTGGAAACCATCTGGCCAATAGGTATCCATAGTAACAGCACATCTGAACCCAGACAGTAGTGCTGCCCCAGATAATACTCTTTGAAGTAACAGAGGACTCTGCTCCTAAAGAATCATACTAAGTTTTTGGCTCCTCTACTATTTCCATTATAATTACATTTCTGAAAGTCATACAATCTTGGGTTATTATGCAAATTAACTGCTTCTGTGACACATCCCTTTATTTGCCTTCTCCTAACTGTCTTCCAAAACTCTTGAAAAATCCCTACCATCAGATTCATGCTGTACCATCGGCAGCACAGCTAAAGGAAGGTGTCTTTCATGCTCAGCAACATGAGGCTTTGGTTGCTAAATAATAAAACAAAACCACAGCACCATCAGAAATATGTATTATACATGCTTATACCTATATGACAGGCCGCTCTAGTGCTACCTCATCTCTGTTCAAGGAAAATCATCACTGACATCAACCGAAATAGAGGACGGATTTGAAGATTCAGTATACAATTCTGAGCTATCTCTATTGCTCATTCCCAAGTAGTAATTTGTTTGGGTTGGTTTTGGGTTTTTTCATCCATTCAGCACTTACCTACATTATTTAACTTACAGTAAGGAAAAAATGAAGGGGGAAAAAGTATGTCGCTGTGCTGAGGCAGAGCTTCTTCCCTATGTAGGTCTCCTGAGTTTTTGCAGATACCTGTTTATGACTGAAGATGCAGCTTTTCTACCCAAACCAGCTGCTACTGTTTCCCGAGACTCCCCTCCCTCAAAGGGCCACAGAAACTAACTGGGACTTTCCGCTGTGCAGCCTTCTGAAACAAATCAAGTCATAAGAGATAGCGTCAAAGCTCTGAGCAAACTTAATGTCTAAATTCTACAGATTCTCACCATAGTCCAGTGCAGGAAACCCCAAAAGCTTTGTTTTGTGGGTTTACTTCCAATCCCCTGGAGATGAGGACCCCCAAACCAACCCCCCTAACCACCCCACCACCCCCCAAAAAAAAAATCCCTTCTCTCAGCACCAAGTGCTGAATAACATTCTGTTGTAACATGATGTCATTACTAATTAGGGCTTCATGGGAACCACAAATTGATTTCAGATTATTTTCCTGGGCCTGGTGATCATTCAGGACGAAAAACACCTGAACTCTTCTGTTAAACATAATGAAAGAGGAGGACAGATTTTCTGTCTTCCTTATCATGTAATAAAGAGATTTTCCCCTGCTGCTAAAAAGAGTGGGTTTAATCGACTCTTTGTGGAGAGTATCACATCGTAACATATAGCTGGCAATAACAGCAGATTAGGGAAGTGACTAATTTAGGAAATGCAGGTCTAGGACAGCTCCAGGGTTGCAAAAAAAGGAAGACAGAATTATAAGATCGAAGATTGAGAAATGAGGCAGAGCAGAATATCCAGGCAGCGAGCATTACACAACACAACACTAGAAGCAACACACACTAAAGCTGAAGAAAAATAGACAGGAAAAAAAAAAAAAGGAGATGCAGCAAAAGGAGCCATGGTCTGAGACTTGAGCTTTCTAAGTACCAAAGGAAAAGTACATCGTGCGATTTTTTGAGCACAGCATTTTACACACACAGGCTAGAACAGAAGCCACCGAGTTGTACCAAAGCACTCGAGACATGAGAGCTGGCAGCTACCTAACTGCCAAGTTAGAAAATTGGCGTGTTTAACCATCCTAAAGCCAGGGGAGGTTTCTCAAGGAACACAAGAGGAATAACAAATATTAGAAGACGTGTCAGAAAGTCCTTAGCAAGTTCACAGAAGTGCTGCTGATACCCAAACAGCCACCACTTGCCTGAATAACTCTCGAGAAGAGCAGCAACAGACCTGTCTCACCAACACTAGGAAGGTAGCACGTAGGCTCAAGAGACACAAGCGTTACCTGTGATGGATATTTATGATGCACTCTGCCCACAAATGGATGTTGACCGTAGAATGCCATACTGTTTAAAGCATGGAGATGACAACGTGGGAGCAGGGCAGTGTGTAGCAGCAGCCTGCGGAGAGCAGAGAATGCACCTGTAGAGGCACACGGCAAAGCCGTGTTCTTAGGTACAGAAGATGTAGCAGCACAGAAGTTGATAAACCAGCTCATCTCCAAGTGGGAATACGGCTGCGCTCCTTACATCTTGCAACAGTTTTAGCAATAAAGAATGACACAAGTCAGTAACACCAAAGAACAGAACTCATTCACAGGGGTTACTATTTTTTGTTGGCAGTCTGACAAAGATGAAGCGATGGTCAAAACATGAACAAAATGGTGATGCTGCTCCTAAGTTGCTAAGAAGCCTAGACCATTTTCCTTCTGCTTTACTTATTTTTCTTGGTGAAGCATTCGGCTGAGACAAGCTACTAATTTTACAGACTTTGCATTAAGTGTAGTTTAACTTAACCGATTGGTTATTTGTCTTTATTTTCCATAGCAAAACTCTTCTGCTGTTCCAAACCTCATCTGCTTTAGAAAGCTTTGCATCGGATTTTCTTTTCTCTGGCATTGGTGGCATGCAAAATATATCTCAGGGCTTCCAAAGGAATCATTAAGTCCAACTGCTGTAATAAGCTAGCCAGCATTCTGTTTTCAATATTATGCAATCTTTAACCATTAATTTAGCAAGACTGTTCTTCTGCAAGTATCTACCTTTTTTACTTCCAGACTGGATGAACCTTACCCAACACCACAAAAGTTCGGGATGATTTGAAATAATGAATAGAAAACAGAATTATAATCAGCCAGGTAAATACTGTGCTTCTAGATTCATCCTTACATTTACTTTTTCTTTCATGCTAATTCTTCTGCAATGTCTGGTAAGCAAACTGTATTAACTGTTCATATGGGAATGAGAGATTGCTTCTGAAATCTTACCTACACATTAGAAAGTGCAGAGAGCCTTAACAGTATTTGCACATTTGCTAGTTAGTATAAATATGCATTTTGTAACAAATCATCTCACTCCTTTCTGTGAAATCATTAGTTTCCAGTTTAAGCCAGTCAGCCTACTGAAGCACGTCTTTGTCCTGTTGCCCGCACAGCTCAAAAATTGTGTAACTCCTGCATTTGATCCATTTTACTTACCCAATGAATGACATTTTTATTATAAATAGTATAATCAATAAAGTACTTTTATTGTGGAAATACTTATATATTTCACTTTACGTGGTAAAGAACTTCTACTGGCTTCCACCACTGAGCCTGTGAAAAGATGCACTAGAAGGCACAGGAAGAGCTTTTGGATGAGAAAATATTGAAAATAATTGAAAAATTACCAAGTGCTCGTTGCAATTATAAGATGCAAGTGCGATCAAATTCCAGCATGATCTCATGAAAAAAGAGCTTTTAAAACAGCTACTGTCACACAGAAATCAGAGTGTAAAGTGGAAATTACTAGGAACAAGCATTCTAAAATCACTACCGTTTAGGTTAAACCCTTGCTGCCTTAAAGCCAAAGGCAAACCTCCCGTTTACTTTAGCAGATATGTGGTTTCATATAGTTGGAGAAGACAACCTGGGAAAGCTTAAGCCCTTCAAAATGGAGTGACATTAAATACTACTATACATTTTGCAATAATAATGCATGCCTATAATAGAGGATTATTGGTGTGTGTGTAAGGCTTTCAAAGCCTTGGAGGGCATCTGCTACAGGAAGTCATGAGAAAAATTGGCTGGGTTTTCCATTCAGAACAAACAACGGGCATCTCAAAGGAAATAAAAACTTTTCTCTTACCTTTCAAGTGCTTTCAGCTGTCTGGTTGAGAGCCCTTCTGATACAGCCACCATTTGTAAAGGTAATTTGAGCAAGCTGAAAGGTCACCAAATCCGTTCCTCTTCCCAGTTCAGCTGCAAACCAGCACTAGTCCCTGCAGTGAATTTAAGTCCCCATGGAACAGACGAAAGGAACCAATGGAGCCTCGGGGTGCTTCCCTCCCACAAACTGCCTAAGGAGCACGCTGGGTTTGGGAGCAATTTCGCCACTCACTATCAGTCTTGCACATCAGCAGAAAGAACCATTTTCTGTTTGTTTTATGCTCTGCTTCCAGTCAAAAGGCAGAAAGCCTTTCCAGTCCCATAAATCTGGCAGCAAACATTTCAGAATCATCACCAAGACCCACGTAGTGACAAGCACACTTGGAGTATTAATGATGTGAAATTCAGGTGGAGTAATACAGAGACTAAAAATAAAACACCTTTTAAAAACAGCAGTAGTTAAACACAACACTACACTTACCCAGCACAATACTTAAAAAAAACGCTTGAGAACTTAAAGCAAGTTATGTGTCGTAGGGCATTATTAAGGTACCTGCACGATTTTTTTAACCATGTGCATTACTGAGCCCAGTTTTTAGCTAACGAACCATCCCAGATTGTGACCAGTTGGTTTGCTTTACCGCAACCAGAAGCTGTGCTGGGGGAGCTGGAGATGGCAGCAGCCTAAGGGCTACGAACATGCCCTTGCCAACCTCAGTCGCTGCAGCAGGGTGGGGAAGTCAAATACTGCAAACAAGCATGCTTACCACGCTGAACGCTGCAAACACCACTAACTCACACAGGGGCTCCACGCTTTCTCACCCAGGTTTTGTTTTTTAAAGCTGTAAGCACCAAACACTCTGTCCTGGGCGACCCTGTTCCAGAGGGGGAAAGATAATGCTGTAAGGCACCAGGCACGGTCCCACTGCTGGGAAAGCGTCTTACACACGTGATGCTATCGAGCAAGGGCTCCCTGTCCCCCTGAATCGAATGCTATCAATTCAGTCCTGACTGAAGAAACAGTTCTCCTTCCCACATGCACTGGTTCCCCACTCACCTGGACAAGCTAACAAACAGAGAGAGACCAAGGGGAAGTGGAACAAAATACTGAAGAAATGAATGCATGCTCAAACATCCAAGTCCTCTTTGATCACATCTGGCTCCCTGCTTTATTTGCTCTGCTGATACTCTACAGAATGCTTTTACCAGATGGAAAGCTGCAAAAAACAGCAAGTTATAGACAATAACATCAGGGATTGATAAGCTTGAAATTGTCTTCCTGCAAACACCCGAAACCAACATCCGAGCCAGCCATGCAACAACACACCACATCACCGGGAAGCACAGTGGCAAACAGCCTGAGCTTTGAATACTGGATGCTCACAGAAGGGTTGTAGCCCATGGCTTTTGCAGGCTGAGCCCTTTCTGCTGCTGCAGTTTCCCTTCATAGGCAGACCCTCATGCAAGTTTGAGGGTCTCTGAGTACAAAGGGAGCACAGAGAGATGGAAAACAAGGCCAGTGACAAGCATCTCACCTCTCCATGGCTCACAAGACCCATCTAAACCAAGAAGCAGTGAAAATAGCTATCCCTCTAATGCCATTTTAATGCTCTGTGTAACACCTGGGTTGGCAAGGCAGCCAGAAACTGACCAGGCTGTGGAGAATTAATCACTTCATCAGCACCAAAGAATGGTCTCTTTCCACTGATCACCATCACCTGCACCATCAGCCTAAGTGGGTAAGTTACTGCAGAAGCTGTTGCTGCTGTCTGCAGAGCGGATAATAAAATTTGACTGCATTAGCCTGCCAGTCTGGCCACTTCTTCCAGGTTACACCTAGGTACTTCAGGACTGGCTTAAGGCACCAGGCATCTAAGTAAAACGCCTGTCACACAGACAACAAGCAGCATGACGAACTGAGAGAATCAAGCTTCTTTCGTGACTTTTTGGATGTAGCTAACTGATATGAACAGAAAATATAATCAGAATGATTAATTCGACATCAAAACCTTAATGGATTTCTCCCTGAAATCAGGACATAGACTTATTTTAAACAGTGCCTAAGTGAAGCCCCAGTTGGTAGAACAGGTCAGTTTCTCTCACAGAACAACAGGGCAGCTCAGAACAACAGAAGAAGACTCTCCCATGTATTTTTCACTTTTCAGGGTTATGGTTACTCAATTTTGCCCGCAAAGTGCTGTAACTTACCCAAAGTTCGAATTGAAAAAAAATGCAAAACGCTTGTATAAACTTAGGAATAGCCCCTAGGTGATAACTTTCCCAGAGCAGCTGTGGCTGCCCCATCCCTGGAGGTGTCCAAGGCCAGGCTGGATGGGGCTTTGGGCAGCCTGGGCTGGCGGGAGGCGTCCCTGCCCCGGGCAGGGGAGGGGACTGGATGGGCTTTAAGGTCCCTTCCAACCCAAACCATTCTATGATAAGCAAGCAAAGAAACTCTTAAGAAAAACAAAACTAAGCCCGCATTTAGGAAAGCAGCTGGCAGACAACCCAAGGCACAGCAAGGGCAGGCGCGGGGGACAAACGCGCTGGTCGGGGCAAGGAGCCACAGCGCGGTGCTGTGCCTCTGCATCACACCTTCCTCTGGGGCTCCTGCCCCCGTCACTTCCACAGGCTCCCCTCTCCCACCCGCGATCCTTTCGGTCCACCTAAAGTCGGATCCCGAGGTGTCTGTGGAAGACGCCAGCTCCCTCTAATGGCGGAGGCGCCAGCGCGGCCGCCATCAGCACTGGGACACACAGCACAGCTCTCGAAAGTGGCTTGGGTTCTCCTTCCCCCCCCCCCACCAAAGGCACTGGAAATGCAGTTCCACCGCAGGAGGACGCTCGCAGGAAGCGGGGACCGGCCGGCGACGCTCCCTAACGCGCCACGGCCGCCCCGCTCCCCGCCCGCCCGGCGCATGCGCGGCCCCGCCGCTGCGCACCGGCAAGATGGCGGCCTCCGCGTTGGGCTGGGCGCTGCGGGCCGCTCGGCAGGTCAGCCCGGCTCCCTCCCTCCCCCGATGCCCTCTGGGGCCGCATCCCGCCCGCCGGGGGGCTGCGGGGCTTGGCAGACCCCTGGGGGAGGCGGCGGCGGGCTCGGCCCCGGCCCAAACCTGGCCTGAGCCGCGGGGCGCGGCGGCGGGGACAGCGCGGCGGTGTGGGTGTCACTGTCACGGCGGGTCCTTTGCGTCTCCCGTGTGGGAGATCCCTTGCTGGCTTCTGTGGGCACAGCTGGATCACACGCGACGTTCCTCGGGCAGGAGCAGCACGGCAAGGAAGTCGTTTGGACAAGTCTGAGAGACACGTTTATGGGAATAATGCGTGTTTGAATTGGGCAAACCGTACATGCAACGGGTGGGTATTACAAACTTAACTTTCTTCATCAGGTTCTCCCCTCGGCATGCACAACGCAAGTGCGGAGCTACTACGTGGACTGGAGGATGCTGCGGGATGTCAAGAGACGGAAACTGGCGTTCGAGTATGCGGACGAGCGGCTGCGGATCAACGCCATCCGGAAGAACACCATCCTCCCCAGGGAGCTGCAGGTACTGGGCGCCAGCCCACCCGCCGCTCCTGCTGCCACCTCCCTGGGCCGCAGCCGCGGGGTCACGGACGCTCGCGTTCCCCTAATGAGCACAGAGTCACGACACATTGCACTGTTACTGCTGGCCTCTGCCTTTTGGGGGTGTTTACAACAGTGGTTTAATTCCCCTGACCAGAGGTTCTGCGTGTTGGGTTGTGGGTGTTCTGTTTTCGTTTTAAACCGGTGCTTCTCATGTAAACAGCATCTGTAACACTACATACCATGTAATCTCATTTTTTCCCCTCACAGCTGTCAGCAACATACATTCAAGAAGGCAATTTTCTTTATATTCCTATAGTATGGCATATTATATGGTTACTTTTGTAGTTTTCTAAGTAAACTTTAGATTTTTTGCTCTTACACCTATTTAAAAACCTGGAAGCCTGATCCAGCTAAAACCACCACTTTGTTTAATCAGAAATTAATTTTATTTCTTGCCTGAGCTACAAGCATGTAAAAACTGCATCAGCTCTGGGTGTTAGATCCATTTTTTAAAAACACACGTATTCACTGCCATGCTCTCAGCCTTTCTTACTAACCATTAAAAATATCTGCAAGTACCAGGAATATTCTCACAGTATTCCTGTATGTATTCAGTCTGGCCATGCCTAGTTGTGGGGAGATCCTTTCACCCTCGAACATTCTGGGAGAGAAAGCATATGGAATCTGCTTTTATGTAGTGACCTCACTATTCTCGTGGCAAATCCAGTCTGTGTTGGATGTCCTTACAGGAGAAAAAAAAAAACATCATGCAACTGGCTTTGCTTTTGATATTTCTTGTCTGCTTTTGTCACCTTTTGAAGTCACAAAGCATTGCCGCAGTTAGACAGAAGCAAAAGACTCCAGGAAAGTAACACTTTCCTCCCCTACAAAATTTTATTTGGGCTCCAAAATTAAAGTCTCAAAAATTAAGCTACAAGTTTTCTCTGAAAGTATAGGCCGCTTTCTGAATAAAGTCATAGGAATTAAATAGGCCAAAACAATACTGCAAGTATTTAGCTGTACTAGATAGTGTATGAATACAGCTATATATGCAAATAAGATACACAACTGGACAAAACCAGCAACTGAAATAATATTCTGAAGACAAGAAACCCTACTGACCTTGCTGTTACTGAAGTTGAAAGTCACATTACTGCTGTCTTGATGCTGTCCTCCTTTTGAAAGCTAACATCCCTTTAGAAGTTAGCCTTGCAGTGTTGCTTTTCAGCACTCACACAACATAATGGGAGGTTTTGTAGTTGAAGATCAGACCTTCCTTTTACCTCCAACTGTGACTTCCTACCATGACTGACCACAGGATTCTTTGAGCCCTTCTGTCCTTCAAAAAATAGCATATTAATAATGCTGCATTTAGGGACGCTTACCTAGCCTCAACTGACTTCCTTTAGGCTGCGTTTCCCTGCGGAGCTTACTCGTTCTTCTGAAATTCCATTTGCTGCTACTTGGTGCTTCCTGACAACTGTCGCACTCTCTTGTTGTATGTAGAAAGACCTTACTTAAGCCTTCTCATTAGAACAGACATTTTGACTCGTCCTCCTCTGGCTGTAACTCCTTCCAAAGTACGCTGTATGAGATCCCTTTGACTCACATCAAAGCACATTACCTGGGAATGCAGTTAATAAGGAACATATATTTAAGTTCATCTCATCTTAAAGGACTAGCCCACCCTACAACACGGACAATGACAAGCAGATTTTGATTCACTGCTATTACTGGCATGAGGTTGTTCAGTCTGTGTAATAAGGTTAACTTTGGGGTCTTCATGTGGATCATTTTACATTCAGTTAGAGTGCCCAGAAAGAGTGGGTCAAGTGAGGAAGACAGGCGCAAATTCCCTATCACATGGCATTAGGTGGTACCTATGCTACAGCTTCATTTTGAGGTCCGGCAATAAGCCCCCTAAAAATCCTTGGTAACAGAGATAAACTTTATGCTGTGGTCTTCTGTTTTAGGAAGTGGCTGATAAAGAGATCGCTGCCTTGCCCCGGGACAGCTGCCCTGTGAGGATCCGGAACAGGTGTGTCCTGACATCCCGCCCTCGGGGGGTCAAGCGGCGTTGGAGGCTCAGCAGAATTGTTTTCCGCCATTTCGCTGACCATGCTCAGATGTCTGGGATACAGAGGGCTATGTGGTAGATCACTGCATGGATGGACATTCAGGCAGGAACCACAAAACAGGCTCAGTTTGTGTGTTCGAGTAACTGAAGCAAGACCCTCCTGTCTAGGAGTCCAGCATCAATATCAAACTAATAAGGGAAGGATGAGAAGCCACACTGATTCATTAAATCTGCTTACTGGATAGCGATTGGTATCAGCTGACAAGAAGCCGCAGAACTGCATTAAGCTGTCTGTATGAGAGGCAGTTTTATTTTGAGGAAAAAAAGTCACTGCCTGAGTGTTGCAGAGCTAAGCTGAGGTTTGTGATATGGGCAACATTAGAAATAAAGACATACAGCACAAGGCTCGTTTAAGCTTTTTTTTTTCCACCGTACGGTAAGTTCACCATGGTAGTTTGGGTAAACGCATAAATGAAATTGCACAACAGGGCAAAGTAGTAGTCTGCCATGAACAAGGATGAGCATGAACTGAAAGTAAAACATGGCCTCAAGTTTAGATACTCTTGCTATGCAAACTTAATATATGTATATTAACAAGCAGACAAAGTGGATAAAGGACCTATTAGAAACTACAGTGTGCTAGTATTTATCACCTGCTTGTAGTAGAGCGCACAGTCCAATGCTTTAAGAACAAGGTAGCAAGTAAGTCCTAGCTAGTCCAGGCCATAATAGGAGAGTAATGGCTTCCTTGATTCATAAGGTAGCATCAAACAAATTTATCCTTGGGAGACGCATGAGAAGGAAGCAGGAAGGAAACAATAACAACAAGCCTGCTGCCAAGCTCACGTTTGCCCTGTACTCTTCTTCAAAGCAGGAAGGGAAACGGCCACTCTGTCCCCCTCCCTGGCAGTAGGGCAGAGAGACTGCAATAAACAGGCCAAATAAAACGGTACTACCAACAGACAGAAGGTGCGCAGGCTGCAAAATGACAGCGACCCATCACCCGCAGTTTAGTTCAAATTTTGGAGTATGAGCTATCTCAACATACTTTTTGCTCTGTTACCTTAAAACGCTTGAAAGTTGTAGGAGAAAGTGGCGCTTGCCTCTTTCCTCATACATTGCTAGAGCCAGGAAGTAATCCCTGTCCAGCATCAGCAGCTCACTGCCCTCCTGTCACTGATGCCACCTCAAAGATACCCCAAGGAGATCACCATTAGCATAGGCACTAAACAGCTGTTTTCATTTTCAAACTTCAAAGAGGTTAAACAGCCAGTAATTTAATTTCTAAGAGTAATCATTAAATTTTAATACCACAGGGTTAACACCATATTGTTTCTGCTCAGCTATTGAGTGCTTGAGATAGTGGTTCTACTTTCTTCAGCATTTCTCCCTTTGTGACATGCTTTACAGTTCAATATATTTTCCCACACTGAATCAAAAAAAACCGCTCCCCATGTAGTGAGCATGACATCAGCCCCAGCAACCAGACGGGTACAGCTGTCACTTACAACAGAGAGGCCTTCACCCATCCTAGTTTAGGATTTCTTTTACATTTTCTTTTACATCGGGTTCTCCATTTCACAACACTCTCCGCCCATCTGAGATGCTTTTTCAAGGAGGGGTAAGGATATACCTATGCTCCACTCTTCGGGAAATGGTGAACCACTTGACTGAAGGAAATGCTTTATAAGCTATTTTAATTAAATATTTTCTCCAACCTGAAATGGAAAATGACTGTCTTTGCTTGGAAGAAGGTTGTGTAAACAATGATCTTTGCAGCACAGCGTGTCTCACATGGAAGATCAAAATTAAGGCGGCCCTTAGAGTACTTTCAAATATCCATCGGTATGTCCCCTTTGGATTGCTTTTCTCTGCTTTCAACCCAGGCCTTGTTGATGGTCCGCTTCATTTCATCATCCCCTTCTGCATACATCTTTTTTAAAAGGTTCATAAGCCCTTCACTAGGATCTGAGGTGTCATAGGCAGCCTTCCTGCAAGATGGATACATATGAGAAGATCAGGTATATCCAACAATTCTGTGCAAAAAATTCAACGCTAATGTTTATAACTGACAATTTTGCTTTGGCAATGTCTTCAGATCCTGACGGTCTTCAGTCACGCCTCAGTTAGCTTCTTAGTAGGGAGAATCCTAAAGAATACACTTAAACTAAGTGCAAGTTGAGCAGTATACCTAGAGCTGTCTCACTAAGCATTTTGCAGTAAACATGACCCTTGGAGCACTATCCGAAATTAATTTTAGGAGGCAGGAGTGGAATATAACAGACACAGAAAGTGCTAATAGCTGTCTGTGCCATTATGTGAAAAGTGAATAAAAATAGAAAAAAATAACCACATTGAGCTATTTAAAGCGGTCACATTCACAACCCAAAAAGCATTTTCTGCTTCTCATTTTTCAGATTATCTCCAGAGGTTAACTGACTTGTTTTTAACACTTTGTATTTCAAAGCAATTTTCTCAATTTAAGAAGCCAACTGACAAATGGTGCCACCCACATGGTAAGCATGCTACCAGACCATACATAATGCCCGTCTATCCTGTTTTATGAAATCCTCTAGGTAGTTACTAGTGCAGCTGCAGGCCTTCTGAAAAAACATGCAGATCAAAATACATCAGCAGAGGGAGCAAGTTCCCCAAGCATGGGGCTAACCACCAGTCTCACAGACCGCAGCACGAGGTGTATTTCTGAAGTGACTCATTTTGTCATACTGTAAATCCTCAACACTTGGAATAATGCGGCAATACTAATTGTGACAGGCTGGGCAGCCTACAGGACTGCTCTGCACAAGACACAAAATGACCCTGTTCCTCCAGCAACATGCATTAGTAGTCAAGTCACCTTCTCTTAATCTCCAGTGATGCCATTTGAGAGGGGAAGGTACTGGTTAGTTGAGGACTAGCCAGTTTTAGCAAATTATCCTATCAATATACACAAAATAAATAGTTGTTGGCTGGTATAACTTTCTCAAAAATTAGTTTCCATGCTTCAAGTTGGGCATACACATTCTCTTCTGGAAAACGTGTGTATTGTAAAATAACATAAAACAAAATTCTTATTAATATACTACATTTATATATTTATCTTTGATTCTATACATATGAACATATCTTGTTCCCAGGTGTTTCCTGCTTTACCTTACCACCATTATATAGCCAGTGCCCAAATCGCTAGTAGGATTGCTCCCAAGCGCTTGAAGTGATACAAATTAGCTTGAGACTTTGTATTTCCTATGACGCAGCCATCATCACTAGCAATGAAACAGTGGAAGAGTGGCAAACAGCTACTCAAAGCTCATCTCCTCCACTGCCAGTCCTACTAGTACCAAAAAAACCCCAACCTACTGCTTCTCCAACATCTTAGGGGCTCGTTCCCCAGAACAGCAATTCTCATAGTCTGACTGCGCAGTCAGTACAGTACAGATCTGCTCTCCTGGCAGGCCTAAAGCAATGTGGAGAACAAGAAAAAGAAAATGAGATGGTGGGCTGAAGAGACACTTACTCTTTCTCTTTGCTTTCTTTTTCCACTTGAGTGAGACATTCCCACTTTTCCTCATGCTTCTTCCTACACATCACAAGGACCATGTCCGTCTTTACCTGTATGGTGAACAGCAAGGTAGGATTATAACATAAACCTCTTTCTATACTCGCAAATTTCTGAAACATTTATCTCAGCTATTGATTATTATGTAGCGTAAGGAAATTGTAGTATGTACTCAGCTTTGGGGTACAAAGTATTAACCTTATTGTGGACAATTTAAATGGTGTGATTAATATAATACTAATAACCATAGTATACTACCAATACAGAAGAGCATACAGTGCTGCAGAAACACCATCCAGTGACTCTCAGGATGCTAAAAGTACCCAGGACTGTTGGGTAAAGGGTGTCTGTATTTACTAGACTCCTACAAGAATACCAAGTCCAGGTAGAGGCTCTCCCAATTTATTTATCCAAGGCCAAGAAACTAGTTTTAGGGCATTGCTTAATCTTGCAATATGTTTGCAAGTTACAAGCAAAGCCTGTTTAATTGCAACCCTAACCTAAATTTTGCAAAGAACTCCTGCGTGCCACAGCAGACAGAAGTCTGGTGGAGCCTTAGCTTAGCAAGTACATGACCACTGCTTGATTTTACACCACGTTAAAAATCACCAGAGCATCGCTCTCATTTATTTCAGTTTTAATTTTACACTGTCCTAGTTTTAGGGGAATTTCAAATTGAACCATCATTTCTTTACATCTGATGTCACCAAGTGCAGCACACAACAGCACTGAATGCACACAAGGTATTTGACATATCCCTAAGCCCAGAAAGGTGCTCCAAGAAGCACAGTAAGACCACTATCACCAGTTGCAGTCAACAGCAGTAAAACGTTACTAGTGTTCAATTCTGGAGCAACACACCCTTACAAAGGCAGAGCAAGTTTCAGACTGTGCTTTGGGTGTTAAGCCTATTTAAGCTTCCCAAGATTTCGGTCTCCTGACAAGTCTCTTAGACTTCAAAATTGCAAAGAATTTCTCAGAGGTATTTAAGAGCACAAGGATGCAAATGGATACTTAGTGGAATTTTCTCCTTAATTATTTCTGAAATCCTGTTGGAGAGCTATTAAAAAAAACCCAGTACAATATCCAGACATGTTTTTTTGAAATAGGAGCCCATGGATTCCAGAGAACAATTCCACAGTTATGACAATTAGAGATGAATAACAACCACGTTCACAGTGAAGAGACTTTACAGGCAGAAGGGAGGGACTGAAGGTTAGCACCGAGTCTCTTGAACTAGAGTCTGGCAATGAACATGGTACTTTGTGAGGGACCTAAGTATCTCTCACAGCTGAGGTGCACTGACCTTTCTAGAGCTGCCTTCCACAGAGATGGGTTTCAGGAGGTTGTTGAAGGTCATAGTGTAGTTCTTCCCGTTCAGATTCTTCACTAGCAGATCGAATGACCTGGAAACCAGGAAGTGGGGGAAGAAGGGCACAAATATTCCAATCACCCTAAGACTGTTGTGCTTTGCCACCAGAAACAATGTCTGAAAGCCTTTTAGCAGACATATTTCTTTGGAAAGCATGTCAAGACGTTTGAATTGCTTTCTTCCCAGGGCTTTCAAATCTTCAGTTGGAATTAATACTGATGACTTAAAAGGACCTGTCCAGACTTCACAACAAACCAAGATCTTTATGGTTCTTTCTACCCCACTGATCTACTACACCCTTGGAAAGGCAGATTTACTTAATGTACACTCCAGTTCCGTCACCATCAAAAAACAGGGCTAACGCTACATATCCTGTCAAGAGGGATGAGGTGCAACAAGCATTTGTAAAATGAAAGTACCCTCATACCCTCTAAGGAGAGCTATACTTAAGGCTATGTCCTAAGTGCTACTAAAAGCTAATATTGCTCAAGTTAAAAGAAAAAAAAAAAAAAAAAAAAGAGTGCAAGAGGTAAGGGCTGATCCAGAACAGAACTCAACATAAGACATTCCTGCAAATAGTGTTCTTCAGCCATGCTCTCCCCTACAGCGTGGTGCAACAAGATGAACTCACCTCTCTGTAAAATTCACCTGCACATTCTCAGCTGGAAGCTTCTGGACTCCATTTAGAGAGATGTAAATCTTAATAAACTTATCTGACTGATCCCAACCTGCCAGTGAAAAAAAAGAGATTAAGTTCTAGCTTTCCTCCACAAACTTCATACATTCCATTCCAATTTCCAAAGTCCCCTAGCAACGACTAGGATCTCTGCCTTACTGAAACAATCTTTAGAGGGATAAGGAAAAGACATGAATTATTCAGGAATAATTTGATACAAAAGGAGGTTTTCACATGTTGCCCTCATTCCTACAAGTTTTGAGAAAAACTACGTAACCCTCAGGTAAAAGGGCAGCAACTCTGTCTGTGCAAAGGGAGCCAGAAGTAGCTGCCTGCTTTTGCTGCAGTTCCCTTGACCCACTTTTTCCACTGTTCCCCACATGACAAGTATCTTGAGCAACTCCCTCTCCTTTCACCTACATGGCGAGCAGAGAAGCCAAAGCTCACTCTTTCGTTCCTGCTAAGCACTCAGCAATGGAAAAATACTAGTTGGTACACCAGGGATCATTAATGCATTACATGAGCAGAATTAATACACGTTATGGTTGGGATGGCACAGTGAGCATGTAGTAGCTTTTAAAGTGGGGTCTCCAGTCTGAAATAAACACTTAAGAAGGCTTCTCTATAATGTTAAATGGCAACTGTAACTTGCACTAATGCCACCCTGCCTTCTCTTCAGAGAGATGCCCGAGTTCACGCAAGCGTTCAGAAAAGTAATCCTACCGTAATTGTTTATTTTCACTGTGTACCCTCCCAGTGATGACTTTTCTTCTTCTGCCACATCTTTTGGCTTCGGTGGAGGCTGATTCTTGATTTCTAGCTCTAGCTTGTGTTTCTCTGTCATCAGGACATCACGAAGTCGCTTCCTCGTAGCTTTCGTGAGCAATTCTTTAACCTCTTCCAAATCTTTCTGCAACTGGTTTTGAAATAAAAGCCATACACGTATATATTAGATACCATTCTTTTTACCCAAGGTTTGCACCTGCGCTCTTTCAGCTATGGCACTTCTAAATTTCCCAGATGTAGCAGTTTCAGATTTATCACATCAGTAGTTTCCTTCCTCTCTACACCCCGTTGAGCATGAAGCCACCCGTGCCTCCCTGCCTGACCATTAATATTTTCACTTCTCGACCAGTACATATGTCAAGGTTTAAGCCTTCATCAATTAAAAAAAAAAAGGGAAAACCGATAAAATTTAGGCACTCGGAAGAGCTCCTCAGTAGGTCCTGGATTACGCTAAAAGCACCCGGCACCGCCTGAGGGAGAGACACCGACAGCGCTCAGCAAACGCTCAGGCCGAAGGCTCCGGCTGCCACCGGGGAAGGCGAGCTGCCCGGCCCCGACTCCTCGTAACTGCGGCCGGGCCACTGCTCCTCGCACGGCCTGGTCCTGCCCGGCTCCGGACGCGCCGCCCCCCAGGCCCAGGCCGGGCCGGGCCCGCGGCCTCCGCCGGCGCGGAACGAGGTTCGCACGCGGTGCCAGTCAGAGCCGCCAACGGCCGCCCGCGCGCCGGCTCGGCTCGGCTCAGCTCGCCTCACCTCCTCACGCGCTGCGGCCATGTCGCGTACGACTCCCCCCGCCCCCGGCATCAGCGGCTCCCGCGGCCTCTCTGGAACCTTCCGGCCTCCCGCCACGCCCACACACCGCGCGCGCTGCGGAAATGACGAAATGGCGCCGCTGCTGCCGCCAGGCACGCACCGCGAGCCGCGCCCGTTCCGCTGGGTGAGCGGAACAGCTCGAGCCCCGCCCCCCCGTCCCCGGCCCGCCCAGCGCGCCCGCCCGCCGGCGTTACCATGGCGACGCGCGGCCCGGCGGCCGTTGGCGAGCCGTTAACTGCCGCCCTGAGGGAGCCTGAGGCGGCACCTCCGCCCGGCGGGTATTCTCCCGCCCTCCGCCGCGGCTGGCAGCTCGCCTGGAGCCCGTGAGGCGAGGGGCAGTGGCGGGGCCCAGGCGGGTCTCCTGTGCGACCCCCGATCGTTAACGCTGACAGAGAAGAGTTGGAAGGGCCTTCCTGGGCACTGTAGCAATTGCGGTTGCCCAAGAAAAAAAAAGTATAGCGAGGTGTTTCTCGGCACCGTTCCTAAGTCAGCGTACTGACTTAGCAACAACTAAGGTTCGATATCCCCGGGTGCCACTCGGGCATTAAAATTTCCCAGAGGCGGAAAAAAAAAAAAAAGCAATTTTTCTGAAAGCAGTTAAATGGAGGAGTTAGGATTTGCCTCCAGAGGGCGAGATACAGCCCTTCAGCATTTAAAAACCAGGTTTCTCTGAAAGAGGATGCCAGTTAGAACATTTATTAACATTTATTCCAAATTGAGGAACGACAGCTCATGTGTTGATTTATGGGCTTAGTCTTTTTCTCTCCTAAAGTGAACATTCATGAATTAATCTGTGAAGAGGGTGGATTTTGCAGAGGTAGGGAGGGAAGAATAGTTCACATGAAGGTAACGTTCATCGAAAATCTGAAGCCAAGGATTTACGTTCAAGTCTGCATTCCACAAAGAAGTTTTAACAGATGTTGTACTGAAGTGTTTATTATAATCCTCTGGGCCAGTGCTTCAAGATCTGCAGCTGAGAAAGGGTCACGAACGATCTGCATAACTAACCCTGTGGTTATATTTCATTTTCATAGGACCGAGATTTCAAGCATCTGAAAGGGCTTTGAAAGAATGTGGCCTCTTTATCTAGCATGTAGTAGCCATTCCCTCTGTCTGCAGGCATTGATAGCAACTGATGACAGTCAGTCTTTGGATAGTGATGTGGAGGTAAACCAATACAAAATGTTATGTCTTGTAAATTAACTAGTTGGAAGTGTTTCATCTTCAGCTTTTCTACCTCTCTGCTTTTATGTCTTCCCCTGAAGTGCCATGCGCTTTTCCAGTTATCTGGGAACAATGGCTGTTCATCTCAATTAATGAAAACTAAATCCTGGAGCAATTGCTCACACAGAAAAATGGTTTTGTAAATACTTTTGACTGCTGTAAATTCTGCTGTCCTGTTCTTGATCAGCCTGCCTCTCTGTTACAAGTCAGTTTTCTGTTTCTTGCTGTTGCCTTCTGCTCCCTATGTCTCTTCCTTCAGACATGCTGCCTTGTGGCTCACTTACCTGTTTCTCTTGCGTACTCCAGGGAAGCATGAGGCCTTTAACAACAACTCCCATTTCCCTATTGCTGTGTATCAACGACCTCTAGGAAAAGCACATTTACTGGCACATTCTCTGCTGGAAACCTCAGACTAGCACGTGGAGCAGAGGACCAAGGTGACCCGTTAGCTTTTTAGCACAGCGCCTGTCTGTCAGACTCCTGTGGAACAGGTACCCCTTATGAATGAGTCCGTTATCCTAACGAATGGGTTGGAATTAGCTAGGTAGCATGTGCACGTTTTGGACAGCTAGTCTGCTGAGTCACTGTGTCCTACTGCAGTAGTGCTGCATGAAAATAACCAGCTGGAGTGAACTGTATCAGAAAACCTGGTACAGCAGCTGTTTATTATTGCAAACAGATTTAAGCTGTTTCTTAAGTAAATGGCTTGCGAAAATAAGCATCTTATTCCCATTTTGTTTCCATTTCCATTTATTTTACAAGGCATTGTTCACACAATGATAACAAGATACTGATTCAAACAATTCTGTAACAATTAAAAAAGTAAACATTTGTTGTGACCATGTACATTGAATTGCACTTTTAATAACAAGCATTACACTTATATTTCCATGTTATACTTTACATAATACATGGATTCGTTACACAAGAACTGGCAGTACTGAATTGTTCTCAGTTAAAAATCTGGTATCACTCTGATGCTCTTTTCCCCCAACTCTTTATGTAAGTATATTTTACGTACTTTGGACACACCCAGGTAAGAAACACAACCCCAAATCTGGAAAACTTCATCGTAACAGAGTCAGAGCTTTGAAGTCGCTCTCTGTTTTCAATGTGCTGAAGTGAATCCACCTTGAATGGCAGAGTGAGGGATCTGGATCCAGGTCATGCTTGATTAGACCCTTTTCTGCATCTGCGTGCCATATTTTCCCAGTTCAGACAAGCCGGAGAATCTTCTTCCATGGGAAAGCAGCAACATTTCCCAAAGCTGGAGGGAGCTCCTGGCCCAGCTTTTGAAGGCGGTGTCAGAAGCAGTGCAAGACCAGGGATTACTGGAAGGAGGGAACTGGGATCTGGAGAAAAATCTGAGAACATCTACTCTTGTTTGCATTGGTAGTACCATCCATGTATTATATAAAATATAAAAATAAGAGAAACTGAAAGGAAATTAGTACAGCCCAGGATTCTGGTGGTATCAAATCACAAATGAAATTTATGATACCAAATCCTTTTGATGTATTTATCCCCTTATGATTCAGTTTCCTATATATTATTCTATATATAAGATATAGTTTTCCAAAGATACATATATATTCCTTTACAGGTTAAATAAAAGCAAGTCCCACCGAATAAGAAAATAAGAGGAAGTAAGGTCCTAATTCTCTACCCATATTTTTTTTCTTTTTAGGTAAAAATAGCATGAAATACATTCAGTAGCAAAGCAGTTGAAATCAAGGGGCAATGGAGAGCCCTGTATTCCTGGAGGATTTACCTGTACATGTTAAGTCACAATCCTGAAATAAATTATGTAGACTTTTGACTTGGAAAAAACAGGATCTTGATCAATGCCGAGTATTATTTATCCAGTTGCAAATTCTTCGAATTTCCCCAAATCCATCCATGGATTAGCCCAGTTTTGAAGGCTGCTGTGATGTGTACCTAACCTACCTTGAAAGGTCCAAACTCGAGTGCTTCATTGTTGTCTCCCCTTAGTAGTATTACTTGGGAGCAGGGACACCTCCCAGAAGGATATTAGTGTAATAGATGGAAAAATAATTTAGTTCAAGCCTTTGTGTTTGCAAGAACAATGTGATGCCTGGCGCTGTGTATACTCACAGCATCACATGTCTTGTGCATCCAGCTGTTTGCACAACGGCCGGCTCTGCAGGGTTCAGCCCTGGCAGAAGCGTGCTCGTCAGCCAGACAGTCTCTCGGTCTCGGGAGAACCTCTGCCCTGATCTTCACATTCCAAAAGTAACATGTACGAAGGTTTTCTCCCTAGCAGTTGGAAGAAAACCAGCATTGTAAGATAAGAGAGTTTCTGTTTTCAATGCCAGCGGTATTTAGGCTTATTAGATTATGCAGAAGTATGCCAATTATCCCTGAGTCTAACAGTAAATCAAAGTAAGAGGTATAGTTCTCCCACACATACAAGTAGTTTCATGGATTTCACTGCAACTACTTAATAGAAGGAAGGGAACAGCCCTACCTTTATCCTGTGGAGAAAGCATGACTTAAGTAGCTTCCAAGTTTTGATACTTCAGTGCCAGTAAATTCAGATTTTTATTTACTTCTAAATTGCCATTCAGTCAGTGAGTGACATAATGACTCTCAAGTCAATGGAATACTTCATGCTTTGTGAAGGGGCTGAATTCTTGCTGTTCTTGACTTTCTTTTATCTCTCTCTCCCCTTGTACATGGCTGTTTTTATTTCGAGTTGTTTTTAACACAATGGCACAGATGAAAGCATCTATTGTAAAAGAAATTTCAAGGTCCAACCAAGAGAAGTCCTTTAAAATGTCTAACAAGGAAAAAAAATTGCTTACCTATGTAAGCAATTTAACTTAGCTGTAGCAATGTTAACCTAGCTGTAGCAAATTATATAGTAATTAATGGGCAGGACAGGGATGTGTGTGTCAGCTGGCAGTACTGATTACATGGCCAGCTACCTTTCCTGAGACTGGTTTTACTAAACATTAATGCATATGGATCTCAGGGATTTTGCAGTTTCTTGGATTAACACCACGCATGATATTTTCTATTTTATTATTTTTTATTCTCTCTGGGCACATTTAGGATTTGTTAAACTAAGTGAAATAAGTCCTATTACTCTCAAATATTAAGTTTGATTCACAAAGATAATACAAGACTAGTTCACAGATGTACCATGTAACTAAATCAGCCTTGCTTCATTTATCCTGTAAAGTGTTACAGTCAAAATAAAACCAACTTCTTTTTAAAGTGAAAAAAGTACTTCTTTCCCCCCCCTCCCTAATGGGCATCTCAGGAACAGATTAGAATCCAACAAGATAAAACAGTTGTACTAAAAATATTCTTTGGAGGTTTGTCCCTAATCAAAGTAAAGGCTTTGTTTCAGAATTGTGCATTCTCAATAAATTAAAAAATAAGATTTAGTTCCACACATATATTTATAAAATTCAAATTACTTTTACTGTAAGTTTGATGTGGACAGATATTTTAATACTGATTCAGGAAAAAAATACTAACCACTCCAGACTTCGGAGCTATGTTAGCTGTTCCAGTGCCACACGAAAACAACTGTTTCAGTAAGACTTTGATGACGTTTCCTGCTGAAAAGCTAAACAAAGAGCCAGCTATCCCCGACAGATCAGTCTGTCTGGGATACATGTGCACGCAGATCTGTCACACACTGCTGAAAGGGCTAATTAAACCCCAGATTTTTTTTCTCACAGGAAGCTAAGTTTCCCAATAGCATGTATGGTCAGCAGGTAGAACTTTAGCTTGCCTGGTTTAATGCTGCGGTCTTGCTCCTTGCCTTGTTTCTGAATATAACTATGCTTATTCAATCAAGATAATGCCATAGATATTTTCTTATTCTTTCAGTAATTTTGAGAAGACACAGGTTCCATGTAAATACTACTCTTCCAAATGCCACTGCTACAAACGCTACCTTGGATCTACAGATGAAAGGTGAAAATTGTTTACTGACTTTGTGTCATTGCCAAGAGTGATAATGCAGCCATTGCCTTCCGAAACCTTTTTTCTGCTGATGTAAGTCAGCTTCCATCCTACAAGGTTTTAAACTCATCACGGTTAACAGGTAGCGAACATGTTTTTGTCACAGAAACTCAACTTCCAAAGTCAGAGAGCTGCTACACTGAAAAGACAATGTTGTGTCAAAGATAGTTCCGTGAAACGTGGTGAGCTTGTTTAACGGTTCTTTTTTGATGAACTGCGGAAGTCCCACTGCCGTGATCCGCTTGCGCTCATTGGACCCTTTGAGATGATTTAACTCATAATTTGGCAAAAGACTAATTGGGGGGGAAAAAATCCACCCACATATTTTTTTATTTTTAATCATCTCCAGTAAGTGCCATAACAAGGACGGGGACACGACTGTACAACAGGAAGCTGGAGAGCTGAGATCTTTGAGCAGCAGTGAGCTGTTAACTCAGCTGCTCACGGAATCAGAGTCTTAATAATTTTATTACTGCATTTTTCCAATCAAGATTTTAAATCCACTTCTAAGTATGATTTAAGATAAATGAGAAATTCGGACACTTGTCAAACCATCAGTATCGCTCATCAGCACCGTGCTCTCAAATGTAACAATCAAATGTATCCTTAAATGTCAGTTCAAAAGTACTATGCAGTTTATTTTAAGTGTGAAGCGGTACTGGTAAGTGAATGACTAATGCTAAGTTTAGACTGTCAAGAGAATGGAAGCATTTATGGAAATATTATTAGCAAGAAAGTGACCAGGGAAAAAAGATCTTTGTTAATATTTGCAAAAGAAGTTCCTTCTGCTTTTTCTCCCATTTCTTCTCCTTGTATTAATATTTCCAGATAATCACTGTTCTTGCAAGTACATTTAAAAATACTAACATTTTTTAACTCCTTACGCTTAGAAGAGAGAATTTCGTGGCAGGACAGTTGTGTCAGGATAGTGATTATATTTTGATCTCTACTTCAAACAGCCGACTGCCTTTCAGAATCATTCCTTTGGCACAGGTAACGTTAAATTTGTACTACCCTGTTTAAAATAATGCACAATTATGCTTGACAACAAAGCACAAGATGGGTATCATTAAATTTTATTGTACAAAACTGACAAGGTATGGCATTGCTTAGAATTAAAAAAAAAGATGAAAACACAACTAACGTCCCTGGAACAATTTTGTAAATGGAACAATTAATACACAACGTTTAGTCCAGCAATGATATTTACCTGCAAGACCATCTTTAGACATGACAGGTATAATTAAAAAAATATTCCATCAGTTCAAGCAATAGTTTAATTTTGCATGAAATAAGTATTTTTATAAACACTTCATGTTCAATCAAAACAAACGCTTTTGAATTTTCTTACCTTAAGAGATATAAAACAACCAGACAGGTTTGGGAATCATCAGAGAAGTCTACCCCAGGGGAAAGTCTAGGTTTTGTATTCCACTTGAAAATGTTTGTTTTTATAAAAATAAGTAATACCAATGTAGCATTTCCTAACCAAATACTTCTAGCAAACAGATCTTGCTTCTGTGATGTTTTATTCATCAGTGCTGCACAAGCCTTCTGGGTTTTTTATTTGATACCTCATTTCTCTGTCAAATTCAGAATCTGACTATAGACCCAGGGAAAGGTTTTCATTAATTTTATTCATAAAACCCACCCTGTATTGCACAGGATTCACAAAAGGTCAAAACTATGCAAGGTCTTTACTCTGCTTCTCAGCAAAACCATCAAATAAAGGTTGAACAGTTTTCCCTTTACCCTAGTGGAAGAAATTATTTCTTGGAATTCTTAGTATAAACATGAAATAAAAAAGGGAACTAGATAACTTTATGTTAAATTCCAGTTCAGCTGTAAATAGCCTTTAAACAACAGTGCTACAAAGAACTGCACTACTTGCATTTCCGAAGAAAAAACAATCAAAACTAAGAAAGTATCAGGGAAGCTCATAAACGATTGTGCCAAGACAGCACAAGACTATCTTTGCTATGGCCTAAGCTTTACAAAAAGTGCTTCTCTGCAGGACGCAGTCACTGCGATAAACTTCTGAGATGGCCCCAGGGCATCAGTTATCCTGGACACCCGCACACACGCTAGTACTTATTCGACTGTGCTTTCTATGAAGAGATTATGCTTCAGTACTTTACATTTTCCATTCTCTCTCTTCCTCCAGAAGAAGAAAAAACCTTCTATGCAAGATAAAAATAATTTTGAATAATTAGTCATGTATTAAAGACCTAGTTTTGAAGTATTTATTTAACATCTAGTCATATAAAATAAAGTGTAAAAGTATGAAGGTATCAGAACGTGGCTTTCAGCAAGGCAGTTTGGGAAGTAGGAATTCAACAGAAAACAGGAATTATTTTTTTGTCCCCTTTGGAAAGGGTCACATCAGAATGAATGAAAAACACTGAAGAATTTCACTTCAAGCCTGCACTCCTGCCTTTTGTCCTTTCCCCAAGAGGAGAGACCACTGGAAGAATCCTCCAGGGTTTCGGATGTGTTGTTCTTTGTGCTCTGGTATCGGGTCTGGCTGGAACTATGTACTGCCCTCTTTGGGTGGCAGGGGCGGCTGGGGCTGCTGCGCCGGCTGTGTGCCTGTGGCCGTTTTGATAGAGTTCAGGGTTTTGCTAAACCAAGAGTTTTTGGCAGCCTGGATTTCATTCATAAGGGCTCCTCTCTGGTGCTCCAGCTCCTAAGAAAGCAGAATAGTCAGAATTGATCAAAACCCGATTCATTATCAAAAAAGCATCCTCAAACTCAGTCCCTGCAATCCAGCATTTTCCTTGCAACCTCCCAGGCACTGGGGAGACAAGGCAGGTTGAAATTGTGGAAACAGCAGAAGATATTTAAACATACAAATGAAAACCTCTTTTCTTTTTTTAAAGACAGAAAATTGTTCTGGAAGTTCACAGCTATACAGTGGTACAGGTGTATGCTCATGTTTGGAACAATTTTTTGCATGATTCAGAACTATTTTGGATGGAGCACAACGACATTAAGGAGACTGCCCTGCTGCACTGGGGATTCCACGTACCTGAATTTTGCACTTGGCTTCCACCAGCTGCAGTTTGGTCTGTGCAAGTTCCAGCTCCATCTCTCTCAGCTGCTTCTTCAGTGCATCCTTTTCATCATCTGTTTCTATGCCTTTATTCTCCGTGCTTACAGCAGGCAGCTTCAGTGCCCCCTCCTTACTGAAAATCTCACTGCAGTGTTTGCAGGCCATCACTTTACCCTGAAACACCCAGAAAGGTCACTTTTAGTCCATGTAACAGGAGTTGCTGTGCTTCCTGGGAGAGCCATTTTTATGTTAGACTGCATTTCTGTCAGTAATGCTCCCACTATCTAGAACTGTAGTTTTCATATTTGACATGAAAAGAATTTGAGAAGTTCATGAACAATTTCCAGGGTACATTAACCAGTATAAAAATTCCTAAAATCTGTGTAAGCACAGAGAGACTTTGCTCCTAGATTAGAATTACTCAAGCCTTCTTGCTACCAAAGCTTTGTAATATTTTGCAGTGTTTATGCCAGCACAATTCAGAAGAATAAACTACACTCTAGGGACTTTTTGTCTTCCATAAAAGCACTTGACCAAATTAATACAGATTTTGTTATTTTAAACAACGTCAGGCAGCTTTTTCTATTTCCAGAAGCAAGCGAGCAGCCTGTGCTCACTGCAAGGGCCAGTACTGTCCTGTTGGTGCTTGTTTAGATCATCGGCATTGTCCCTTTTTGACAGCGGTGTCTGACACACAACAGTAATGTTGCTGCGCTACTTGGAAAGGTGAACCAGTTACTCATGGCTGGCGATGGAGCACAGCTGGCCTGGCTCGCACAAACTAAAATGGCATATTGAGCTATTTCAGCAGATTATAGGAACATAGTTTTTTATCAATAACATAAAAAAGTCACTAAAAACCAACAAATCAGGTTCAGCTTGAGTAGTAAAGAAACAACTAGAAGGTACAGCAGAGGGAAAACAGTTCTGCCAACTCAGTAGTGACAAAGCAGAGGGATGGAATTATTACCTGATCAGGAAATGTATACCTCTGGTGCAGGTGTTCCTGGTAAGGGGGTTTAGAGCAGAGATGGGAACTGCTATGGAAATTCTGGGATGGCCCAAGCTGTGCCAGTTACTTAAACCAACTCTGCTTAAATTACAGAAACCCAAAGTATAAACATTGTCCAATTCGGCCAGTTCCAACCCCTCCACTGTGCACACTGGAGAAGCAACACGTTTTCTCTTCTAGAGAGCCCTTTTTTTTTTTCATTTAATTAAAACATCCAAGTAAATAGTGTTTCCTGCGTTTTTTTGCCAGAAGTATACGTTTCAACAGGCAAAAGAAAAGCCAAGTACTATATGCACTTCAGTTTGACAGTTCCACCCTGTCTGACACAAGATAAAGAACTGTGAAGGGAAATAAACCCTTTCATTGTTTACATCTGATGAAAAATGCATGTGGGGCTATCAGTGCAGCTGGGTGGACACTGCTGTTACATTAAACTTCAATTCCCATTTTGTTCTGTATCCCTGGCATTTAGCAATACTTGGGTTAGTAACATCCCATACGTAGAGGCATTATTCTCACCTTCACAACTTCCAGTTCATCTTTACTGGCCGCTTGTTGTTTTTCCAGCCTGGTACTCAGCTGGGAACAAATCTGGAGCAGAGAAAGCAGTCTCTTAGCTAAAGTTCACTATGCTAAAATATAACCTGTGCTTTTTAACTATTATTTTTGTCAGAGCCAACATTTCTTAAATTCTGCCTCACTCAGGTATATGCATTCCCCCTTAACAAATACACTGCTGCTGATAATGAGGGTGAAAAAAATGGCAGTATTCAATACAGAACCTGAACATGGAGACCGGAACATTTTTTTTTTAATCGGTTTATAATGTTTATGCTGCATTATGTCACAGAGCAAAGCAGCATTCACCCTACAGTACTAAAAATTAGCTGGAAGACAGGTTATTCCTGATTCCCTTAATTTGGAGATTATTTGGAAAACCACAAAAAGATTTATGACAAATTACAATGCTTGCTCTCCGAAAGCCTGAAACACAGTGTATCTTATTTAAAGGATGAGACCTGCAACTCTGAAAATTTATCTCTCAGAACAGGTTGAAAGAAGAAATATGAGAAAGCGTCTCTACAACAGTACCTGTTTATACTCTGCAATAATGGCTGTGGTTTTCTTGATCTCAGATTCTGCCTTCTCTAGCTGCTTCCTGAAGACTTCCTTCAGCTAATTCAAGGAGAGAAGTTACACAGTGCACTGAAAAAAGTTCTCGAAATGCGTCATCAGATTGCTCTCTCAAAGACTTGCTGTGTTTATAACAGTTCTACAGCTTCTTCTTACCAAATTCCACTTCTTCAGACAAATGTTTGATTTACTCAGCATACAGAAACTTATTATATTCAGTTGTAACCGAAAAGTCTATACTGTGATACAGAGTATCCCTGCTTAGGGAATTCTCCTGTAGGGTAATTCTTTCCCTCTGCATGAAATGGTGGTACGGCGTGGTCCACAGAACACAAAACCAGAGCATTAAGTGGGTTTTACTGGTTTTGTTTTTGTGCACACTGTCACAGCAGGTATGGGCAGACAGATTGATTGTTTGTTTGTTTGGAGACGGAACAGGGAGAATAATCTCTCAGCACTATCACTCTCATCTCTGTAACAGGAGGGAAAAAAAAAAAAATCTGTTTTGGCCTGTGGCGCTGCGTTAAAAAACAGCTAAGTCGTTCCTCCACTATTCAGAACCACTGAATTTTGAGAGCCTTTTCATCAGGAAAAAGGCCTCCACTGCCTTGTTTATAGCAAACAGAGAACCTGGAAACCTCCACTTTAGTGAGACACAAAGAATTACCATTTGATTGTCGTAGTCACTGCTGTCGAATGGCAAAAATAAAAATCAGGTTATCCCTTTGAAACATACTTTTGTGGGTGTCAGTATTCAGCATGTTAGATACGTAGCATTAGAAAACTAAGACTGAACGTTTTGCAACAAAGTATGAGGCCAGGTCCAGTCAGCAACATTCTGCCACCCCTCAACTCTGTTCTGCTGCTGTTCTAGCTTCAGACAGGAACATTCACAGCTTTATTTCACTGAACCGGCACCTGACTCCAGAGCGGCCTCTCATATGGCAACAACTGCTCCAGCTCTTGTTTAGATAATTAAAAGAGGTCTCATCGTGTCTCCGTAGTTGGGATTGCTCACCACCAGTCAAATGATTATGACAATACTGGCAAGAGGATAAGATATGGAAAACTGAATATTCAGAGCTCAAGTAAAGGAAAACACTGAAAAAACATACTTTTAAAAAAACCCCACATTTACCCTGGCAGTGTAAATGTTTAATTGCAACTGCATTTTGAAGACAAAATTCTTTCTGCAATTGCAACACACTAATGCTTTTCTGCATATGCTTTCTGCTTGCATTTCCTTGCTAAATGGGGCAAGTTGGAGAACGCCTTACCTGAGCAGTTTCCTCTTCCTGCTTCCGTTTCTCTTCTTCAGTCTCCACCAGCTTCTGTTTGGTCAGGAGAAGTTCCTTGTTCAACACATCCGCTTTGTCTTCAGCCTAGAATGAGAAATGCTAGTGTAAATCAGATGTTATCTGTGCCAATACCAACATATTGGTATATACATCTCAGAAATAGTGCAGATTCAGGTTCTAGCATTGCCTTTTCCTGCCCTCTGATGGCTCACCTAACCTATTTTTAGCTGTTTTCTAAGTTATTTCACTGTGTTTCAACAACTGTGCAAAAGGACCCTTTTGCCGTGTGTTTACCTAGGCCCAGATGGCAAATAAGCATAGACACTATGTCCTGATACAAACCCAATACAAACAATGATGTATAGAATATCTTTGTCAGGTACAATATTAATCTAAATGATGGCAGCATGATTTAGCTCCTGTGTAACTTCAGGTAACTCATTCCATTTTTGTATGCGTAAGTGGGGAAACCAGATATTGTAGAAAACATTAGGTGCCTGCACTGTACCTTAGGAAGTGTCTGGGAGAAGGCAAGTATAAGAGAGACAAACAGGACCACCAGATAAAAGTTTGTTTAGCACTGCAAATAAGTATTACCTGGATAAACCTGACACTCTGTGCGTACTGGTGAATATTAATTCTCTCCTTTCTTTGATGGGCCAAGCTTATGGTGAGGCATACTGGGAATGCTTTGTTTTGGTGAGCACTATCCTCACCGATCACCAGGAGAGAAATGTATTTCCCAGTGTGTGGATATATTCGGTTGACCCCCCCCAGCTGCGCGATACACTCTGCATCACCCCACTCCTTTTGTTCAGGAACAAGGTGCTAAAACAGGCAAGGGTTGTGGTCAAATAATACTTAGTTTGCTGAAAACACAAGAGGGAAAATGTCATTGTAAACAACAAATAAAGTACAGAACTTGTCTCTGAGTTGCAGTTTGTTTTTCTACCACTACTGGTGGTATTAGCTTATATTATCTGCCACACTGTTCATTATTAATGAGGGTGTTAGTGGCGATTGTGGGTAGCAGAAGCAGCTCTACCAGGGCCACGACTGAAGAGATGACCTGAGGATTCCTGCATTGCTTAGTGTGTATGTGGCTGTACGGGAGAAAGGAAAACAAGCAGTGAAAGAACAGAAAATTGGCAAGACTGACATCTTGGAAAAAAAGAACTCGGGGATGACAGGGGTATTTTTGATGAAAGTCCTGTTTTAAGATACGCTTTGAAGGAATTACAAATCTTTCTTCCACTTGTGTGTTCAGTGCAGGTTCTCCAAGCGGCTGCAGCGGTGTACGGCAACACCTGTCCTTGTGGATGAGGAGTGCAAAAGCACAAAGCTTTCCTTCCAGTGCCAGTGTACTGAGGTGGGGTGTGAGAAACTTCATGGAGCCAGTCTCGTCTACAGAAATGCTGCTAAAATGCAGCAGAGCGAGGAATAGGACCGGGAAAGATATGTGTCTGGCAGCCTTATCATGATACTTGAGAAAAAGCAAGCACGGGCAGCTGCAGACATAAAGCTGTTTTATGTACAGCTATTCCTGGGGAAGACGGAGCACCTCCACACGTTGCTTTTGGCCTTCACGCGAGACTGCCTGCTCCATCGTGCAAAGCACATCTCTGCCTGCGTTTGCTCACCAAGACAGCTCCCATTTTTCGAATCACATGGACCCAAATCAGCAGAGCCTAACTGTCAGGGATCTGCCTAAACAGAAAGGCTGAATGATGTTTACAATTCTGCAGTTAGATAAAGAAATCCAAATAGCTATGGGAAACCAAACTGAGAGGCCCTTGCAGCAAAAGATTTTACATAACAGGCACTACAGCCCTCCTTGAGCAAGGGACTAATCATGAGGTGTGGTGGAGCATCGCCTTCATGTATTCGATACCTTAGTAATAGCTGGTAAAACACTCCAGAAAGAGGAGGAATGAGCATGGAGTTCTCTGACAGTCACCTCTGAGAAAAAGGGCTCTGAATGCTGCTGCCTTCCACATTCCAGACCTCACAGGAAACAACAAGTTATCAAAGGACACCCAGGAGCCTTTCTAATTTTTGGTGCCATGCCACTTCATTATTTCTGAATTTTGTTGGCTGTACTAAAACCGCTGTGAAAAACAGATCCACGTGAGGTGGCAGGCATTCTGCAAGGCAACTTCCCTTGAAATTAGTCTTTTGAGGAGTATGTGATACCTTCTTTCAAGTAAATGTTCATTCTTTAGTATCTGCCTAAAGGTTATGGCTTACACTTTCTGCAACAATCCACAACAGAGAAGGTGCAGTCAGGGATGTTAAGGCTCCACGGTGAATAGCTACAGTTGCATGCATGTGGAAATCCGGCTTTCTGACTGCAACTACCAGCGAGGTGGTCAGGAAAATAACGGCACAAATAATTATACTTTCAGTGTTGTGTTCATGCTTTCACTTGAGCACAAAGCAGGGCTCCTGACATTGGTGCTGCCAAGCCTGAGCTGGGACCCATCTCTGTTGGCATTACCTGGTCCAGGTCATTCCGTAAGGCAATTTTGCTCGTTACAAGCTCATGGGCAAGGTCATCGTTCTCCTGCTCCAGCCGCATGCTTGCTTCTTGGAGCCTGCGGTTTTCCCTCTGCACAAAGAAAGGAACAACCAGAAAAGGAAGTTAATCCTTATCAATATTAAAGAGCAATAAGTGAGTATATTGTGTCTGTAAAACACCAAGAAGGCAAGAGTGCACATTAAGACAGGACTGCTGCTCTGGGAAACAACAGTGAATTAAGCCAGCAGTGCAGATGCAGCGATTCCACTTACATCCCAACGGTTATGTCTGTGTCATGTGACACGCTGATTGTAGGGTTTTTCTCTGTCAAAAGTAAACACAGTCCTCTCCACAAAAGCACTTGGTTTCTGCTTGCTCATCATCGAAAGAAATTAGGCAGGTAAAATCCCACCCAGCAGCAGTGAACAGGGACCAATTAAGAGTTACTCATACTAATGTTTCCAATTGAAAGTAAAAAGCTGTCCTGCTCCATTTTACAAAATTTTGTCTGCAGGAATCCAGAAAAATAGTCCATTTTGTAGATGACATAGTGCCAACTTCCCATCTTCTGTGGGACAGTAAAGAACAGCATTTAGTGGGGAATTCCTACAGCTCGTATAACGCGTATCGCCATTTGTAGCTTGTGCCAGCAACAACAGTGCACCTTTTACAGGACACCTGCTGTGAGAAAGTGCCAGATGGAGAGGGGACCTCGCTCCCTGAGCGCAGGCCCCAAACCTGCTCCGTGGGCAATGCAGGGCAGCACGATGTGCAGAACTCTGAGACTGCAGGCTCTGGTCCTTGCAGCACCGCGCTCCCTGCCCACCCCACACAGGCAGACACAACTGCACAGAGCGCTCACTAGGGCAGGTAAGGACGCTGGAGAAGAGCAAACATGTTTTTGAAAGATTAAGTTTCAGTGAAAAATCAGCTTCAGTGACTGTTCTTCAAAGGCTGAGAAACAAATTCCTATTCAAGAGATGTCTGTAGGTCAGTGAACTTCCAGGAGTCCACATCAAATGCACATCTTCAGAAGAACCCAGCCAGGTGGGACAGATTGAGGTGCCGCCCTCTAACGGATTTTAAGAGAGCAAAAAATGTGCTGGCCTTCAGTCACACAATGACCATGTATCTTTCGTACCAAAAGATGGCAAAGGGAACCTGTGCACTATGGAAACTCAAGGAAAAATACTGAGTTCACGTGGGAACTCACAGGTGGAGGAACAATAACCTACATGCTGAGATTTCAAAAAGGACCTGTGCGCACTTGAAAGGTAAGTTATGTTCCCCAAGAAAAACAGTAAAAGTGAATAAATATCAGCACTTAAGACAGCAAAAAATTTCCAAGAGTTGTTCAGTGAATGCCTTGCTACAAAATGTGGTTGCTTTGCATAAGCGTGTTATTCACCTGGCGTCACTTCCTCCTGCTCACCAGCTATGCTCAGGTATTTTTTTTCTTACCAAACTCACCACCATGAAACTGCAACTTTCATTTCTGTCGCAAGAAGATTTTGCATGCTTGTCTTCAACAAAAAAGGACAACTATGGCCCTAAGAGGATGCTAAAAAAGGTCTCCTCTTTGTGGGAGCTTCCTCTGTGGCAGGAAGCAGAACCTCTGCAAATACTCTCTCCTTAACGTGACCCCATTGTGCAACTAGACTATGCACTGCCCTGTACAGGAAAGTAAGTTTCTTTCCTTTCCAAAAGATTGTACTTTAAATAACTTGTTTTGTTACAGAAACTGTAAGTAAAACACTTCTGTTTTAACACAGTTAAAATACCCACTGCTAAAAGACACATAACTTTGGGGAGCTTTTTTATTTTAATTGCACTGTGTTCTGTTTGGGACAAGGAATTTTTAAAAATAAAATTCTTCTGTAAGGATGATATAAATTTTAAAGTATAAAACCAAATTGCAGTCTTTAATAATAATCATCGTCATCATTTTTAAAGGCTCTAGCATGTCTTTATTTCTGTATCTTATTCAGACCATCTTGGAAATGTTGATTTTTATAGACACAGCTCTGCCAGTGAGCAGTTGTCAGAGAGTGACTTGAGTTCACCTAAAACTGGGACCAGATCAGAACGGAACTGCTGCCAGGTGCTGCGGCACCAATACCTTTTCAGAGGGATGTTGCTTAGAGGGAGAAATCAGCAAATTCTTGAGACTTCCACATAATAACCCAGAAAGGAGTTTGCTTTAACATTTTTGCTATGCTTTTGCCAAAAGCTTCAGTGTCTGCAAAGCAAGCCGCACAATGTGAAGTTCGAAGTTCCTGCTTTGCATTCGCAGACAAGTGGGTAAGCAAGCTATGTGGTTGGAAATGCGCTATCCTCCTCTTAAACGAGAATTTACATGGCACGTTTTTAGTAAGTTAAAGATCTCTTACCTTGGGCATCCAGTCAATAGCTAAGAGATGCTTTTACCTCGTTCACCATACTTTTAATTTCCAGCTGAAAGTCTCCTAATAGGGGCACCTTTACTCTTCCTCCACACAGGGCAGTATGTGCGATTAGATGGTTTGTCTTTTCCAGCTCCTCCCCCCAGATCTAGCAGTGAAAAACTGCCTCCTTCCTCAGGAGGAAACTCTTAATCTGCTTAAGTCTAAATAAAACCTAACGTTACACAGTAAAGACAAAAATAGCAAATAGCTCCTTCCATATGTAGCAAACTATTTCCAATGGCTCTGAAATATTTACAGGGCTTTATAAAAATACAACTCGCAATGGCATAAAGTTCAACAGATGGAGATGGTTCGTTACAGCAGGACTCGCATCACAGACAGCGTTTTGTAACCTGGCATAAGCCAACTCGTCAGACCTGCTGGTCGTCCTTGATGTAAACAGACAGCTTCCTGCCTTTTCTCGACACACCACCGACAATTTACTGACTACAACAACAATTTCCTTCTCTTCAGCATCGCTCAGTTTCTACGGTCAGGAAAATAAGAGATTCCTCTTTCCGAAATTCCTCCTTCCTGTTACAAAAAGCAGCTGGTGAACTCTGGTTAGCTTTTAAAAGGAGGATACTGCATTTCCAAAAGGGACAAACACCGCTGATACATACAAACACAAATAAACTTACCTCCTGTAAAGTCACAGACCAAATACTGCTTTCAACCATTGATGTAAAAGACAGTGAAAACAGGATATAAAATATTTTTTAATGCCAACAAAGACAGGGAAAAAAAAAAGTCGCTGATTCTTCAGTGGTTTTTTAGTTCTGACTTTTAAAAAGGATATACTCCAGCTTCCATCACACACTGGACGGAAAGAAGGCAAATTTGAAGCAGCAGACAAGCCTCAGCTCAGGAAGGCTGAAAGGCTGAACTCCACCCTCTGCTCCCCTCCAGCCAGCCCCAAGGAGCAATTCCTGACAAGATTAGTGGCGATGATGCATCCTCTCTGTGCTGCTACTCAAGCAGGGTGTAACGAGTCACAAACCTTATTAAGCAATTCAGTGTCACATTTTCTGGATGAGCAAACACCAGATCTTTGGGCGTGAACAGATCCTCAGCGGTGGAATGAAAATACTGATTAAAATGCACTTTTCTAGATGTGAGCAAACAGGTCTTCGTAAGCCCATTGGAAAGGGGTCTTGATTGTGGAGGAGCTCTGAAGGAAAAACTTGCAACCTCTATCTAGAAATGCAAAAGGCTTTTACAGCAAACTATCCAGGAAAACTTCTCATGAGAAGCAACCCAGAGGCTCCTGGAGTGGTTTGTGTTTTCTGTTGGTTGACTCTGAAGCAGCACTCCCAGAAGTGCCCCAGCACACTTTTCCTACAAACCACAAGTGAACAATGATCCACATCAAGAGTTAAGAATCTTAAGTTTTTCCTCATGACAGTTACCATTCAGTTACTGTGACTCTGAATCAAAATGACCAGTGTATTATTTTTTGCTTCCACTTCAAACACCCAAAAGGCTGTTATGTCCAAATTGCACATTTATTCAGACAGACAACTTCTCCATTGCACAACAAGGTCCACAGAGAAAAAACACGTTTCTACTCTCAGAACAGAACTGTGTGCACAAGCAGGGTCTGCTTGCAAAACTCCAGCCCTTCTTTTATGGTTATATCCTCTTTGTTTTAAATCAAAAAGTCCCAAGCCCAACTCCGGCAGTTTCTCATCAAGTCAACCAAAACCCTGTTACATGAGATGTCCTCAAACACAGAAAAGAAACCCCATAATACATAGAAAAACATCAGTCTCAACTATATTGCTATTTTTTCTGCACATGCACTTTTATTCCTGGCTTCTATAGGCAATTTGTAATTTATTTTTACCAAAACTCATGAAATGTGGTGACAAACGGCAATTTAGAACATATTTACTTTTGCACCTTTTAAAAATCTATCTGACAAAAATGTGATAATTTGTTATAAGCAATGGAAAATAAAGTGAAAGGGTGTCCATAAAAAAAAAAAAATTAAACTTTTCCTAAACAATACTTGTAAACACAGAAGGAAATAAACACCCAAAATAATGGCACTGTTTAATACTGTTCTTTTGGAAAGTCAAATCACAACCAACATGTAAAATATGAGCTGGGCAGGAACGCCTGTGGCACGTAACGCAGCTTATTGTAGCACGTGAACTTAACCAGTCAGGAAAACGCAACTGGTTAATGGCAGCCTGAGGAGAGTTTGGGGCCGGTGGGACTGGAGGAGGCTCTGTCCCTGCCCTCATGCAGGAAGCGTCTCCCCCACAGGGGGCTGCTGGGCTCAGCCCCCGTCCCTGTGCCTGGGAACACCCCCAGGACCAGGGCGGTGGGAAGGAGCAGAAGCAGGGCCGTGCTCTCACACCGCTCTGCTTCGCTCCTGGTCTCATGGACGCCCGGCTGAAAGTCAGGCCCACACACGAGAGCTGCGTCAGCTCCCACGAGTTCCTCGCACTGCCGGCAGCGCAGCAGGGACGCACCGGTGGGGAGACAGCTGCTCAGCAGGGGCCGTGGCAGCGGCTGCTCCCGCCCCAGCGCCACGCACAGCCCATCATCTCCTCTCCCAACAGTCCGTCAAGCCATTTCCACTGAGGACCAGGCCGCAGGGAGGTGTCTTACTCAAGACATCCTTCATCACTGCAACTCCGTGCCAGCGTCTCTGTGGTCCTGACAAATCTCTATCGGCAATAAAAACACTAACACACCACAAACACCACAAACAACTATAACTAAAGCCTGCTTCCTTCTTGACCTATAGAGGAATATGCTGCAGGGATCTCCACTCCAGCGATCCCATCCAAGAAACATCCCCTTCCTGGGCAGCAAACCAAGACCTTGTTTTGTTCTGGGGAGAGAAACTGTAAAAATGACGATGATGTCAGCCCTCGGGGCACAGCCCACACAGAGGGAGCGAACAGCAGCGTTGCGCTCAGAGGCAATACTGGCTTTTCAGCAGCGTAGACTCAGTCCTTTCCCAAACCAAGCCTGGCTGGGCAAAGTCTAGCCCCGATGCTGCCAAATTGAACTGCATTCCTAAACACACGGGCTGCAGAGCGATCACTTAAGGGACATGCAAAATTGGCTCTCCACTTTCTGCCTGCGAGGATCCACACAGCTTGTGTTTCTTGCTGCCCTTTGGAAACACTCTTGAAATGTCGATTCCTACCAACCTCAGCTTGACACATTAATAAAATCAAACAACAAGACAAGGAACAGAGAGCACTCACAAGCATTTCTCCGTGACACCCATCAGCTGAAGAATGCGTCCGAACTTTGAACTTAATGTGCACCTAACCAGTTACAGGGGCTCTCTCTAATCACAGCCTCGCTAAGAGGATCAGACCCAATCCAGCTTAATAAAAAAAAAAAAATTAAAAAAATCACACAATAGGTTTTGAAAGTGCAAGCCAAAACCCCAGGCTGTGATCTTGACTGTGACAGTGACTCGCATGAACAGTGGCCAAAGAGTCACTTTCTATATCCTCATTTGCAGCTTGGGGATAATGTTCTTCACCATCCAGAGCCCAAGATTAACTAGTTAATATGCTTCCACAGAGGTTTAACGAAGCTTTATTTGTTTTCTAAATATTATTTAAATTCCACAGTACTGAACCACTAGGAAAATACTTAGTCAGCAGCAAGTTGTGTTTTTTTCTAAATAGGTGATACTCACTATTCACTCTCAGCTGCTACAGCAATCCCAGTTCTCACAAACAATAAAATCTACAACCTTTGACATCAAAAGAACTACACTCAAAACATAATTTTTCACAGGTAGATACTTAAAAAAAGGTCAGTTTTACTTTCTCTGTACCTGTAACTTTATCTTGTCACATTTATGAATTATGGCATAGTCTTTCACTACAGATTTTCACACTGTGGTTTCCTGAACATGGTGCACTTTCCTTGTGTTCACAGACCACGTAAACCTGTTGCGCCCTGTATGATTATTTACTGCTCCACACTCCTTGTAGACTCCGTACCAACTGCAATGTCACTTAACATATTAAGGCACAATGAAGAACAGCAAGAAAACAGTACAGGTGTATATAAGCAATGACAGTTCCCAGCTAACCTGGGCAATGGGCAGTAAAGCGCTTCATCTCTGGCAGCTTCACCTGAAGATAACTGAATTTTTCCAAACAGGGTAAGCAATAAACGGATCCTGAACACTAAGTGAAATATATGCCTAGAGGCAGAGCCTCCATCACACAAAACACGATGGCAACAGAATGTAGCCGTGACAATAAAAGCAAATACATTGGAAAGATAAGCAATGATGATCCAAAATTAAAGAACTATTCTTTTTGGGTGAACTATCAAGCCATCGTATTAATAATTGAACTTTTATTTCTCTGCTGCTTTAAAGCAGGATATTTATTGCTATTAATTCTATTGCAGTAGTACCTTGGGACCACAGGAGAGCTCCGGGTCCCACTGTACTAGACATTATGTTAACAAAAAGTTACTAACGCTTAGAATAAACAGAGATGAATAGCAAGGATCATATCAGTCAAGGAAGAGTTCATCTTCCAAAAGTCTCTGTGGATGCCACTGCACACAGCTTGTGCTAGAACAATGTGTATTTTCTCCTTTTTGTGTCTGTAGCTGAGAATCACCCTTTGTTTCTGCGTCTCATGAAGATCTCCCGTAAAAGTGCAACAGCAGGAGAGTTACCTACAAACATATAAACTGAAAGAAGAAAAATATTATATGTGGCTACTTGCAGATGTCTTGAGAGTTACAAATTGTGACTGAAATAGTCCTGGAAAGAACACTACGTCCAAGTGTTTAAGTGCTTGTTCAAGAAAGGGGGATGAGTTTCACCTGCCACTTAAATTCCCTAAGATCTGCACCGGCATATCCCCGAGAGGTGAGCGCGGTACGTGCACCTCTGCAACCACGTCACTCCCCACGGGATTCAGCAGTGAAACAGGTTCCCACAGAGCATCTCCCATACCTTGTATCTGTCCATCGGATCTTCCTGCTGCAGCTGGCTCTCTCGCATTGTTTGGTATTCTCTCTCATATTTCTTCAGCTTCTTTGTTGGCACCTGGGGAACACATTTGAAAAACATGCATTTAAAGATTAAAGAAACACCGGAAAGGCTGTCTGAAAGCTCTCCTTGCAAACAGGAAGCCAAGGAAGTGCTGGAAAGCTGCTGCTGAAGTAAAGTCACTCCCCATTGCCCCCCCTTCCCTGCTCAGCAAGCCATGTCAAACACTTAGCAATACACTTCACATCGACAGAAATCTTTCTGTGCCTACTACTGTTAATTATTCAAATATTTAACGGAAAACAAGAGTGAAGTACAGACATTTTAATAAGACTAACATGAAGAAAAAAATGCGTGAACAGGAGTGAGAGAACAGGGAAGAGGAAAATACGCTTTAATAGGTATGAATCAACAAAACAATGTCCTAGCAAGAAAACTGTTAAAAGTGAGATTAGAAGAAAGGTGCGCGCATGCAAAAGGACTTGGCAATTCCCTGGGGGAGATCAGAGTAATGTTTTTTTATTGCTGAAAGAGTGTTAATATCTAAATTATAGATTGTGACCAATGCCCTCGTGCAGTTTGGCATCAGACTCCTCTGAGGCCAAGGTGGAGATGCTGCAGTGCTCGCTGCCAGCCGCAGCAGGGAAACAGTGAGGCGACTACACAGAAATCACAAGCAAATTCGGTAAACAACCATGAAGAAAGGTGAAGTCCCAGACAGCTTGATTTCTGGGAAACCACAGCTTCAACTTAAATCAAGGTACACCAAGAACACCTGTGTTTTTTTAAACAAAGCACAGAGATCCTGTGCTTTACTTTCACCTTTTAGTTGGGCACCCTGTGCTACATGAGCGATCCCATCTTTCTCTGGAGACTTTGATAGCATGACTGTCCCCACCATACAACAACAAGCCGGCCCTGCTAAGTGTTGGCTGGCAGCCGGAGAGATCCCAAACATGATGCAGCATCATGACTTGTAAACATATGCTTTTCCTGGATCTGTTATATATATATATATATATATATATATATATATATGTCTGTTCCTCTTGCCAATATCGATCGTGTCTAGCTGACTCCTGGTGTGAGGACATGCCACTGTCACCTTGCCTTAGGGCAAAACATTGCTGCCACTGAGCAGAGATACGAGTTTATGTGTACTTTTGGGTGTTGTTTTTCCCTTTATTGGTTTTCAACCTAATACCTCCTTCCTCTGCAATACAGGAAGGGACCAAGCAAGTTCTCAGCGTCACTGCAGAGGCCTCTGGGAAGTACAGGTAGAAAAAGCGAAACCCATGATCTGCAAAGCACAGTGACAGTGAGCATGAATAAAGCAGCACTAACACCCATAATTACTGATGTAATATTAAACCAACCCCCCTAAACAAAGCAAAGAGAAAAGGGTAAACATAAAAACATGAAGCACTTTGGACAAACACAGAAGACAGTTTCACTTTGTTGACTTTTAATAGTGCAAAACACAATGAAATGAAACTAACTCAGAGACGCTTTTGTACCTTTCAACTAAGCAACCTTAAAGATGGGAACCCCGCCCGTTTTGTCTTAGCTGCAACTTGAAACTGTTGAGGCTACTTAATATTTAAGAATAAGAAATCATTTCAGAGTAGTATTTTAAACGAAGCCAAGCAATCACACATCCGAAGCCTGATCCCTCCATGGTGCTCACTGGGATCGTATTCAGAGCAGCAGATCAAGGCTAGAGCGTTATGAGGACACCCTCCAAACCTCCTTCTCCTGGGCTGTTGTGCAGTTTTGTGCTCCAATATGCCACCAGCAGAAAATAAAGATAAATATGAGGGAGAGATTGTGGCACAGTATGGCAAAAAGGTGCAACGTTTGTCTAACTCAGAAGATGATCTGTTCAACCAAAGATTTGCCTAAGTCTTGATGCTTTTCAATAAAGCCTTTAAAGTACATGTAAGAATTAAGTCTTACTACAAAGAGAGACAAGCCTCCCATTCACACAGCCACACAAATGCTTCAGTAAGAATCCCACTGTCTGAAGGAACAAGGAGATGTAAGATTTATTTTTTTTTTTTTGTAAATAGGGAGAAAAGAGTGGAAAGCAAAGGTAAAAACTGCACAATCACAATCCTTTCCCCCCCAGCAGTTCCCCCATGTTTATGCAGAGGTGCCGTATGCACCCCAGCCCGGTGCCAGCTGTCAGGGACTGTCTCCACTGACCACCGCAGCCACCACCAACAGCTTCGCCTTTACAGCTGCCCAGAGCAGCATCACCATTTTCCCTTTAACCACAAGATCTGCTTAAATTACTTGTGAACAAAAATCGTAGTTCTCTCTATAGTCCACAAGATACAGGCAAAATACAGCATAAAGGTAACGATGTAAGAGACTCTTACCGAGAGAGGAGGAGGGATATAAAGCACTGCTGTGACCCAAATGCCTACGCTGAGCACTGTGCCACAGCTGTCCCTCACCAGGCTGAGCCTGTGCCTGAAGAGGTGACCGCTGCTTCTTGGCGACAGCCTCACACGCAGCAGCAGCTCTCCTTCCTCATTTTTTAAATGTTAACTTTTTAAGCTGCACGAGAGGAGCCTTATTTCTCTGGTTTCATCTTATTTTCTTATTGAGATGAGGCAGAATTTAACTTGCACAGAGTCTCTTTGGCACTTAATCATCTGCTTCAACACCACCAGAAACTAACCTGAACACCTCACATCAAAAACCTTAGGAAAGCAGGGGAGAACGAGAGTCGGCCGCTTCATTTAACTCTGCTCTCCACTGTCTTCACAGCCCCTGCTCCCACTCGCTGACAATTAACCATTTCTTAATGCCTGGTAACTCTTCCCGCCACCTGTTCTTATCTGTCCATTCTCCTTTACTTTCTTAAATTTTAATTCATAGCAGCTCTGTGGCTGCATGAGGGATAAAGTGTCTCTTTCACCACCACAGGAGCTGCCCACGAACACTGCAGCCGTGGCCTGGGATAAGGGACGTGCCCGGTATGTGCTCCAGCAAGCAAACAGCCTGGCAACACTTTCCTACCCATGATAACAGTCAGTAATACCTGAAACAGGGATCAAATCACAAAAGGAGTAAGCATCAGGGTGTAAGGAAGTATCTTGTGACACAGAAAATGGCTTCTGTGCTTGCTGAAAGAATATCAACTTCTGCGCATTAGTATCTATTTATGCTACAACTTTTAACTGCAAAGTACTTAAACTCAGTGAAAGTCTATCCTAAGGGTTGGGGGAGGAGGAGAAAATTCCTATTAGGAAACCAGTCCATACTAATCCACTTATCCCATAAAATATAAACTTGAGCAGGTATGCTTAATAACTTTGGCAGGGACTATGCTTCACTGTTACTGTCTATTCAGCCACATTACTCAAAGGAGTCTGATAATTTATTACAGCACTTTCTTCTGGGTATACACTAATAAAACGAAAAAAAAAATATATTTAAAAGCCCATTTCCATATTCCCCAATTTAAATCCCTGAAACGGTTTGTGAATTCAACAAGGGACTTCTCTGTAAGCCCTTTTGTAAGTAAGTGCAGAGCACTAGCTATGCTTCAATCTTCATGGATTGCTCCTGAACAAAGTGTGCTCATAAATTTTCTGTAAAAGCTTCTGCAATATTGATTTCTTCTTTCTTTAACACCATCGGGTATATTGGCTAGAACCAACGGTTATCAAATTTAGGAGACTTTTATGGTTTATAAACATTGCTCATCTGTTTATCTCAGTATCTTATCTCCTTGACTCATTTTATTTTATCATGTTCAAGCATAAAATCACGTCACAACTAGTCATACGTTCAGAAAAAGCCATGCGGAGCATCTTAATAAAACATCCACGCAGAAGAACTGAACAATCAAAACCTCTTCCTGAGGAAACCCAACAGGCTAGTGCACTGAATGCTTGAAGGACTCACTGCAGTGAGGCGATACCTGGCAGGTGAGAAACAAAAATACTTTTGTTTTCAGCTGCCCTCCTGTTCAGCCCAGGCTGGGAAGATCCGCTTCACTTTCCCCGGCAATGCTGCACGCTGGCGGCGTGCCGAGCATCGGCATCCGCTCAGCGCCGGGAGACCCCTCCCTCCTTCTGCAATTCCTTCAGCTGTTTACAGACAGTTCAGCCTGACCTCGCTGGACTAATAAATCACACATCTACGGCTCTTTCCTCCGAAATGTTTTATTGCTCTAATGAAGCACGAGCACTCAGAGGAGGTAGTTATCATTATGTTCATTTGACAGCCAAGGAAATGGAAGCAGAGATGTAAAATGATTTCCTGAACATACTGAAGACAGGCAGAGGCTGATCCAGACAGAAAAATCCTATTACCTGATTCCTAATTTCCAGCACCGCCACAATGCCAGACTGAGCAGTATCTCCTTCCCAGATTCCCGCTTCTTTTCTCTATCTAGCACTGCATAAACACTCCAAGAATATATTGTCCCATCACACTAACAATGTAACCAATCTTCTGTGATCTCTGCACTCTTAATATTTTTCCTCCCTAGTTCTCACCTCAATGTGGAAGGAAAAAAAAAAGAAGAAAAAAGCCAATTAACAAAATGTGCAATGCTTTCCTTTCCCATTTTTGAAGCCGGTGACTGACTTTCTGTCTCGCTGGCGATGGATTTGCTTGGTATGTCTGACTGAGGTGGGGGACGGGCACCCCCCCCCCCCAAGCAGGGGTTGTGCTGGTGAGCAATGCAGGAGACCCCGCGCTGGCTTTGGGCAAGCGCCGACAGCGACCGCCGGCCGCAGCCCAGCTCCCCGTTTGGTTCATCCACTGCACGCGTCCCGGGCTGCGGTGCCCGTGAGGTGGCCAGGCCCTCCCCATGAGGTGGCCAGGCCCTCCTCGCGGCTGCAAAGCGGGCCGCTTCCAGGCACAAGTGACAGGGCCAGGACGTGTCCCTCAGCCCTGTCCCAGCCCTGGCCCGCAGACAGGAGCGCCGGCTGCGGGAGGCCCTCACAAACCACCGCGGCCTCTGCCCCTCTCCAGGAGATACCAGTTACGCTTCTGCCTAATTCATTTTCTTCGCGTTATCATTTAAAACAATATCAAAAGCAAGTTAATTTCAAAGCGGCGCTTGGTTCTGCGAAGCGTGTCATGTGAGGGCTGTAAGCTTTGAACAGAACCTCACACAGCAGATTAGCAACAAATTTCAGATCACGAGCATCGTCTCAGTTCACCCTCACCGTTGTTGTATCGATTTGTTCTAGTTAATACTTCATATTTAAAATGACCAAATCAGGTTCAAGGAAGGATAATATAGCTCTATTTAAACACTTCATTAGGCCAAATTGAGGCTTTAATAAAACAAAAACATACAAAGAAAATAACTCAGTGCTCTCCTGCTCTGTGCAGCCATTGCTACGGATAACTGTATCACCCTTTTCTTCAAATGCAGTTGCCAAAAGGCATGAAGAAGTATCTTGCAATGTCTATCACTGGGAATAAGATTCAGAAGTAGATAAGAAATTTGGTTTTCTTTTGGGAGGATGCAGTGATGGCACAGAAAGAACAAAACCCACAGTAACACGTTGATACAACAGACTCGTCTCTTGGATTAGACTTTAAAGGGGGTGAGTGGGACTTCATATTTAGATATTATGCAATACAATCAGAACAACTGTATCTACAATGAGGTGCCACAAGCATGAAATCTGAGAGGAAACAGGACAAATCAAAATTTCTCACAAAACTCTGTTTGCGCTGGGTAGTCTGTAGAGAAGAAAATCTGCAGCACTCATTTGCAGAAAAAATGTAGGGATTAAAATCAGCTGCTACCTAAAGCAAATTCACAAGCTGGAACACAGCTTGAGGAATTCCCACTTCTCCTTTTGTCACTGTGTGGTGAAGGGCGCACTGGTAACAACCTGTTTCACCGCAGGTTTGAAATCGAGCGGAACAGCCCTCATCAGCATCTCACCTCACAACAGCATCACATTCAGGCCCAGACATCCCCCACTCTAAAATACATCATAAATCATAGAATCTTCACGGTTGGAAAGGACCTTTGAGATCATCGAGTCCAACCAAACAACCTACACTCTCTGCCACTAGAGCATGCCCTGAAGCGCCACATCTAGACGTTTCTTAAACACCTCTAGGGATGGTGACTCAACCACCTCCCTGGGCAGGCTGTTCCAGTGCCTGACCACTCTTTCAGTAAAGTAATTCTTCCTAATATCTAATCTAAACCTCCCCTGCCGCAACTTCAGACCATTTCCTCTGGTCCTGTCATTATTCACCTGGGAGAAGAGGCCAACACCCACCTCTCTCCAACCTCCTTTCGGGTAGTTGTAGAGGGCAATGAGGTCTCCCCTCAGCCTCCTCTTCCCCAAGCTAAACATGCCCAGCTCCCTCAGCCTCTCCTCATATGACCTGGTCTCCAGACCCCTCACCAGCCTGGTAGCTCTCCTCTGGACCCGCTCCAGCACTTCTATGTCCCTCTTGTACAGAGGGGCCCAGAACTGAACACAGTACTCGAGGTGAGGCCTCACCAGTGCCGAGTACAGAGGCACGATCACTTCCCTGCTCCTGCTGGCCACGCTATTCCTGATACAAGCCAGAATGCTGTTGGCCCTCTTGGCCACCTGGGCACACTGCTGGCTCACATTAAGCTGGCCGTCCACCAGCACCCCCAGGTCCTTTTCTGCTGGGCAGCCTTCCAGCCACTCTTCCCCAAGCCTGTAGCGTTGCTTGGGATTGTTGTGACCGAAATGCAGGACCCAGCACTTGGCCTTATTAGACGTCATACAGGTTATAATAGGTTAATAACGTCATATGAGGTTATTAAACCTCATAAATCTCATCTAACCCCTGGGTTCGGGGCGGCATGATCAAAAAAGTTTCTGTGAAGCAGCCTCTCTGATGTCATCTGATTGCAGCATGATCCTCATCGCAGCCTGGCTTTGGATGAAGGTGGCTCCACAGTGCTGTTACTCGCTCAAGCTCGTGTGTTACACGCAGCACAATAAAAGCCCCAAGTGTCAGATGCTGTTTTACCATCTATGCCGGCAGGAAGGAGATGTTCCCTGAAATTCCTTGGAAATGTACATTGTGTTGGAGAGATTGTCTGCTTCACGCGTGCCCATCTGAATGCCTGCTGCAGAACAGCATCTCTCTGCACCTCGCCTTTGGGAAAAAGAATGGATAGAAATGCTCTTTTTATATCAGCAAAGCAGCTTGCTCCACACCAGCACACCCAAGTATCCCTTCCTTGCCAGGGGAGAGTTTTGTTCCTCCTGCAACACCACCTCGTTGCCAGCTCTGTAGGTGTTAAGACCTCCTGAAGACAGTCTTCAGGATAACACAAATCTAATTTGAAAGCTGGCTGGAGGCAAAGGAAATCAGCTTTGCTGTGAGTTTTTATTTTTATTTAATTCTTCCATATGAGTCCATTATCAAAATACTTCAGTTGCAACTGAGACACCCACAGGAACTTATAAAAAGAGGGAAAAGGCAGATTGCAAGATTTACAGAGTACCTGCACAATTTGCTGTGATTCAAAATGGCAGCGGCCCCAGTCAGTGATGCTGGATGATTTCTAGCACCAGATCCTTTTGTCAGATTTTAATCTCTACAGTGTACTTCCATTCATCTAAACCTGCTGAACCTGGCATAACACATTGTTCTTCCATAGCCCTGCTGTTTTAAAGATCTGCTTAGTTAGGCTCAATTAGCAATACAGATAACCAAGTTAAAAGAGTAAGCTCAGACCGAGAGATATTCAATAAGCCTCATTGTACAGCAATCCAGTGGCAACCCAGGAAAAGAGAACGAAATTCAGATTCCCTGAACTGTAGCTCTAAACAGCGGCATGTACTTTAGCACTCACCACAGTGCTTGTGTTTGAGAGGCACATATATTGACTGCAGGGGAATCTGCATTTTAAACATAAGGGCTCAAGGAAAGCGTGTTCTGCCTTGTGGCAGAGCTTCTTCAAAACACTCCTTTTCAGATCCCCAAATTGGTTTTCAGCATTCAAAAATTCATTTTCACTTTGAGATATGGAGGGCTTATTATCCACTTCAACTCTATTTGTTTTAGCAAAAAAAAAAAGAGACGCCCTGAGTGGCTCAAAAACAGTGCTTGGAAATGGCTGATTATTTGATATACTTGCAGCTGATGTCAGGCAGCTCACCCAGACAAAAAGTGCTTCCTCTCACGTACAGATAAGGGCTTTAGCATTGAGGTGCACGCCGTGAAAGGAAACAGCTATATCCACTTTGTCAGCAAGCACTCGTTTTGCATTTAAATTGGCTCTGGTCAATAGGAATATTGTTGTTAAGGATACCAATATTTGAAACACTCTAGATGAAAAATATCTGGGTCCAGGCCATTTTTATTACCTGGCATAACTTAACAAGTGCCTGAACAATGACATCTCTGCTACAAAAGACCACATAGGCTAAATGAAACTACCTATATATCCTGAGGCCACAGATGAGGATCAGGTAACAGGGAACTGACACTCTGAGCGCCCTGCTCTGTAAAACACAGTTGTTACGAACAGCAGCGGTTTTTCTATTGCAGAATTTATTCTTTGGTTTGTACCTCATAACGTAACAGTTCCAAGAGGTTTTGTCTGCCTTACACACATACACCTCTTGGTATTCAGCATTTGGTGCTGAATCCTCGGTGACTATGCAAAAATCAGACCCTTGGCTCTCTCCATTTTGAGGGACATCATTCACTCTGATTTAGATCTGCCCGCAACAATTTTAGAGCTTTGCTTGTACTTCTTGGCACATCACAGCAATAGAAGAGAAGGGTGAGCGGGAAGACAAGTGAGGTCTTCACCACCATCCCTGTGACAACACAATCAGAAATTCAGGAAAAAGTCCCCAGTGATTTTCTTGCATCACTCAGCAAAAAACCAACCCATTCCCAATACAGAAAGTAGCTTAGCTGTCTTAGGGGTCTCTTTCCGACCTCGTTTATAGGATGCTGAAACTAACACAGTCCTAGCTCACTATCATGCAATAAGGGAAAATTGCCAACACAAGGCTAGCAACTGGTCAGTAACCAGGTTCAAAATATTGTGTTATCAAGGTTGTAAAGCCTGTCCCATTGAACACATTTAGTCCACAGAGTCCACAGCTTCCAGATAATAAACCCCTGGCTGAATACATCTTCCGAAACCTGCCACGAGACTGGCGAAACCAGTTGCCTGTCCTGACTGTGCTGAGTTATCAAGCCATGTCTTGTCTCCTGTCACACTCCGTGCCCAGCACAAGACGAAAACAAAAATTATACTTCCTGAGATGGAGGATGGGTGCTAGATCAGAACTCTGGACCGTATGCCCCGGTAAACCATACCCATCAGTAAAGAACCTCACAGTATTCTTTGAGCACATGTTCTATGTGTCAATATTATTCACGATCAATTCTTTGTTGCAGTACCAAGAAAACTGTAATGCTGTCACACTTCAAATTTGCAAGTCTGTTTCAATTCACAGTCAGGCTTCTCTGATGTGGGGTGAGGTGCTTGATGCTGAAACACTTCTCATTACTTTTACAAGTATTTCAAATCCACAAGTTACTAAGAGCAATTACTTTTTAGTGTGTTACTCCACTAGCAGAAAATAGATACATTTTCTGTATTAAAGCTGAACCATCATACACTTACATTCAGGACTCTACGATCACTTCTGTTATGTGATGTTATGTGAAATACTTTTATCTATATTTCAGCAACTAACACAACTTTTACCACATCTTCTCAAAAGCCTTGCCTTTTTTCTGCTTGCCCAGCTCCATAAACGCTACTGCTAAAACCCCAAAATAAAAAATAAATTATATAAATCCACACGCTAAATAATCAGCATTTTGAAAATACAAGTGGGACAGTGTCCAACTTCCAAGATATGAGAAACGCTCACCGAAGCATTTGACTGCAATAACTAATCCTTGCCCTGCTCTGTTATCTCTGTAATCCTTCATCTGCTGAGGTTTCCCCAACAGCTTTAAATGAGGCTTCGGGTTTTGCCATATTTGCACCTTCCCACCTCTGTGGTAGCTGCAGAAGGCCTTGGCGCGGGGCTGGCAGGCGGCTGGAGGAAGGGCAGGCCAGGAGAGTTGAAAAGCACTAGTCAGCCATTAATGTGTGCGTGTCAGCGGCTGCTGGGGAGCATCCCCGGGACAGGAACAGCAGCACCGCGCGTCAGCCCCACGAGACACAAAGCAGGCGTACCAATTCACAAACCTGTATGTATAAGGCTGCTTTTGGGGTTTTAAACCTTCTGCTGTTTTAAACCGGCTGCGTTTGCCACCTCACCTGCGTGGGGACCTGCGCTCATCCATCACGTCTAGCTGAGACCCTGTCAGGCTAATCAATTACCAATGAACTCAAGACCTTCCACTTTATCACCTAGCGGGGAAAATCCCAAGAGCACTGACCAAAGCAAGAAGTCTGCATCAGGCAGGAGGGGCTGAAGGCGGAAGACAGAATGTGTCCGTGCTGCCAACTTCAGCTGGAAAACCGAGCTGCTGCTGAGGAGAGCGCCCCACAAAAGAAAGGGCTCCTAGAAAGGGAAAACACCCACTTTTTGCAGAAAAGGAAGCCAAGCATCAACATCTAGCTCCCACTGTTTTCACCCTCTGGTACCAACAGCTGCAAAGAAGAAAGCCCAGTTTTCTTTCCAAGCTTTCTGTCCCATTCCTCTTCCTATGGAAAGGAGGAGACCCTCAGTCTTGGGACAGCAGAATTCAGCATGCCTGACCTGCTATGGAAGCTCAACCTGAGTCTGGACATTCTCTGTGTGCTTGTTCTTCCTTACACACTTCAGATTCTGCGATCTCCTAGGTAAAGGACAAACAAATGCCATGATTTCTTAACTTGGCATGACTTCGGTGACTCTACCTTGTAGCAAAACTACAACGCTTTGTATATACACGGAGCTTTGTCTTGGCGTAACTGAGATGCTACTCTGAAATCAAACCACCTGGATTTTTCTTAGCACAAAAGACAAGCCTACAGCTTTAAAACATCAGTGATCAGCATAACCAACACTCCAGCCAATGTATTTCTTTTTCTAAGTTCATGTTGACACAGCTAGAAGGAAGTAATAAAGAAAAAAACGTGCGTATTGAATAGTGCATGAAAAGCACAAACTGAACAAGATAAAACCCACTGAAATACATTTTCCAACTTTGGCAGTGAATTTATGCTAAAGTCTTCTCAGAACTGGGTTCAAAAAAAGTGAAAATTGTTGTAGACAGTGAAGACAGAATATTTTTAACTAACACATTCACCTACACAAACTTTCTATTCCATCTTCTAGTAACTAAGAAATTAGGTTTCTGTAAAGAGATTAACTGCCTTTTCATCTAGTTTTAGCACTCCTTTCAAGGTTGACGAACATACTGATCATGGAGACACTGACAGAACAGGGATAAATATGTTTACTTTGCATTTGCTATGATTATATACATAGCTTTACTAAGGTGTGATGTATTATATTAATGGCAATCTACAAGAAAAGACAAGTGAGGTAAGAAAGCTGAAGGCTTAGAATTCAGGAGCTTCAGGTCTTCCATTTTCACTTCACTTTCTCATCTTAATTTGATGTCTACTGACTCTAACAGATTTGAAGTGGCTGTGTCAATCTTACCTCACTCACCTGACCTGCGGGGAGACAAATAAGGTAAATGCTACTTTATTCTAATTTAACCATTTCTGCATTTAAATGTTGAAAAAAGGCCTTACAAAGTTAACTCATCAACTGCTCTTTAATTGCAAAGGTTCACACTGATATCCAACACGTCCAAGGTCATTAAAAACTAAAGACCTAATGGACCAATAACGTCTAGAAACTTATTTCAAATGGGCTTGTAATGACAGAAACAGAGTTTCTCAAGTGCCCAGAAAAACTTGTATCGGTTTTCCTGGAATTCTTTTTAAGAAGAAAATGAGGATGCTCCAGAATACTGAAATGTCCTGCTTTTGAATGTTTAATCACAAAGATTCTGTTCTTATTTATAAAATGTTTATTTGAGACATTGCTTAAATAATTCTGCCTTGATCCAATGACAATAAGAGGGCAGCAATAAGAAATGCTTTCAAACATGAAAAGAAACAGAAAATAATATAGGTTATTAATGAGGAACAAATAAAACAATAACTGAAACTAGATGTAGAACAAAAAAAGTTTGAATTCTTTCTTGAGTTTCATTAGGCTGGACTTGATTCTGGAGCATATTGAAAACAAGAGGATTCCTAAGCTTTGTTCATATGCATTAATAATTAGAGCTTGAAAATAATTATAATTCAGACGACTCAATTGTCCGCAAAACAGCTCTGCTCTGTTAGAAACCAGGCTGCAGGTTTTTACGCAGAGCAGAAGTACTGACAGAACTAGCAGATGAGATCTCTGGTCCACCGATGTTCATTTTTAAGCAAATCCTTGAAAACAGCAGAGATTGACTTAGACCAGAAGAAAATCCTGAATTACCAATATTTAAGAACCCAAAAAATCAAACCATCTGGATGACTTTGGCTGGTTAGCTGAAACCCAGAAACCCACAGAAACACCTTGCAGAGCTGATAAGGATCCAGCAGGTAACAAGAGTAGGAATGTAACTGGTTCCACAGCGACATAATTTTATAAAATGTAGGTCCCATTTTATTCTTTATATACAGGTTCGATTGATAAAAGTAACTTCATAGTTGTAACAGTCTTCTCTAGCACTGGATTCACTATCACATGATAGATTTATTTTAAAAAACAAAACAAAACAAAATCCCCAGAAGAGTATCCAATAGCCATAAAGCATGAATTAAAAAGCTTAGGAAATGGGTCAAAAAGCCGCTGTTAAAGGGAATCATTATTCAATGACATTTTTCATTTTGGGTTAATGACATCCTGAAGGGTTCCTTCTGGGACTCATAAAGGATCCAGCACTATCAAACATTACATCAGTGGACTGGAAGTGAAAAATACAGTCCCATTAATAAAATTTGCAGATGACTCATGGATAGAAACAGCAGTAAAGAACAAGAGAAGGACCAGAAAATTGCACACATATATTTGAATTCCTGGAAATAGCTTACCCAAATGCAACGCATCACTGTACGGACTCCTGACCAAACGTATGCAGGGCTTAACTCTACTGCAGCCCGGAGCAGTAGACCTCCAGCTTGGGTTGAACCCCTTGAAGAGATGGGATCAGTCCCAGGGAAGCACTATTTGGACCTTTGCAAAAGTTTAGAAACTTTTGCGCTCTCTGGGAAGAACCACGGGTGGGGGAACGGGAGGCAGATGCTGTGAAAGCAGCCTGCCATCGGCTGGGCAAGACGTAGCTCACCCTCCCGCCTCACTGCCTGGTGGCAAGCTGAACAAAACAACCCTTCAAAAATACGCTCATTTAATTTTTTATATTTTTTTAATTGTAACAGCACCATTCATAACACAGCCCCACAAGCAGCTGCATTGGCACTGTTCAGGAGGCCATGCATTGTGGTGCGGGACTGGGAACAAACTGGTGTGGAGAGAAAGGCAGGAGATCTTGTCACTGAGACCCGTACTGGAATAATGCATGTAGGTCCTGGGAGATTCAGATGGGGGAAAAAAAAAAAAAAGAAAAAAAAAAAAAAGAGGATGCAGAGTAGAGCCACTGAACTGTTCTGCGCAGGGTGTAAATGCCTCTCAGCAGGAGGTTTAAGAGCTCAGGCTCCTCCGTTTGTACAAGAGAGCGCAGACAGCCGAGCTGGTCACAGCATGTAAGTACCTTCACAGGGATAAAATAAGTAATGGTACAGAATGCTGTACTTCGTCACAAAAATGTATGCCAGATCCAAGAGGGGAAGCTGAAACCAGAATGAATCTAAATGAGAAGTCAGAAACATTGTGAACAGCAAGAGATTAACAGATTACCATGGGAAAAGATACCTTCCCCACCTCCTGTTACACTCAAATGAGAGCTGGATGCTTTTCCAGAAGAGCATTTAAGAGAGTTTTTAGTTTTCAAAAAACGCTACTGGAATGAAGTTGGATGAGAGAGATGAAGCTTAGATCATTGAAAGAGGAAGATCTGCCTAGCCTTGACCTCTGTGAGCCAGTGGCAGGATGAACCACGTCTCTTGCTTCCATGCACTTGAACCTCGATGCCAAACATGGGCTACACAGTGATGCTGTCAGGCTGGGATGGCACCACAGAGTGTTTAACAGGAACGGGAAAGCCATCAGACCGACATGCGCTGATGCAATACCGAAGACCAGGGCTGGGTGCAACCCAGCAGCCCCTGCCCTCCCCGTCTGCCAAAGGCCGTGACCGTCCTCCGCCCCCACACCAAAGGCTGCAGCTTCACCTCTGACAGGTTCTACTCTGCATCAATAACATCAACCAGCAAAAATGCGCCACACATTGAAGGTTTAGGACAGCAGAAAACAAATGGGATGCAATATAAAAATAAATAGCCCAAGGTATTTTAGTACCAATTAGCCATTTTCATATATAATAATAAAGGAGTGATGAAGGTCAAATAAGCCTGAAGAAGAATAAAATTATATGCCAGGTACACATCACCATAATATAAAACATATGCTTCTTCACTGTTTACCAGTTCCACATTTAGGGCTAGAGTTGTGTCTGTTAAAGAAGCACTCTGCGAGTTTTATCAGACAAGCATCTGCTCCATAATCAAGTCTGGGTTTAGTGGCAGGAGGGACCAGGAGCTTCCCCGTGGTGGGTAAACTGCCTCCTCTCTGGCCTACAGGGATCTATGGACGACAGGGGTTGTATGGGTGTTTCATACCGCAGAAGCTGCGCCAGTTTTCCTAAATATGCTGGAACTTCAAGACTTAAAAACATGGGAAATCCAAGGAAGGAAGAGATTTTATTTTAATGTGTTTAGCTTTAACATCCAAGGGTGCCAACCAAGTCTTAATGAGAAAAAAATTGCAGCCAAGCTAATATTCATGTGTATTATTATACTTTCAAATCTAAAATAAGTTAGTAAGCAAACTATAGTCTGATAAGACAATCCATTTAATTAGCTTTATATGAGCAGTTTCCTTCACCAACTTCAAATCTTGAAGAGTTTCAGAGGAAGAAGATAACATTGTGGGACTGACTCCTTAAAGCGGAATAAAAATATAGAATTTCTAAAAACAAAAGTTCAGGTGATACTTCATGTTATTTTTACTATTCCATATAAAGATGGCTCATTTGACTTTTTGGGAGATTGAAGATTTGTACTGGGAAAAGAAATTGCAGAAAAGCTAATGAAACCAGAAAGATGACAGGTATGAGTGGAACACAGAAAATTGCCGATAATCAAAACAGTTAAAGAGTGGCTGGGTCCTGGAATCACAAAAGGGACTTGAGCGATCAAGGGAAGGGAAAGACGAGAACTATTAGAGCTTTTGTTTTTCTGGATCACCTGTTTAACAAATATAATTTGTTATTTGTTATACACATATATAAGAAAATTATTGCCGCTGCAAAGACAAAGTGAGAGGATCAGGGCAGAACCTGGCTGCTCCTGCCCCACAGAGGAGGAAGAGACGGAGGCGAGACATTCTGAGAGCAGAATCCCTCCTTCTGCTGGGAAGGGAAGAGCGCAGCGGAGGATTGTATCTGCTGGGAATAGCCAGTTTTCGTAACAGCGACCACCCAAACTCCCTTATTCCTCCTCTGGCAGTAGCAACAGCAGCAGCGCGCCAGCGGCAATGCCACCCAGGGAAAGACGGTCTTCAAAGGCTCAAATGCTGCCAGCTCCTCCCCACTGGAAGACTCCACACGAGGCAGAAATAGAGACTCATTGAAAAAATTAGATTGGAAGGGCTCTCCAGTGGGCATATAGACCAACCTCCTGCTCAGGTAGGGAGAGGTACAAAGTCAGAGCGTGCTGCTCATGAAAGTCTCCAAGAATGGAGATGCCAGGCCTCCCTGGGCAGAACTGCTTTATTTCCCTGATCTGAGCCACAATTTGCTTTGCTGCAAATCGTGACCATTTCTTATTGTCCTGTCACTCACTGCATGCCTCTGAGAAGAGTTTGGCTCCATCCTCTCTAGGACCTTCTTTTAGGTGGCAGGAGGCTGCAATTAGATCCCTTCTGAGCCTTTTCTTCTACCAGTTAAGCTGTCCCAACCCTTTCATCCTCGCCCCATGCGGCTGCCCCTGCCTTCCCAGTGTCCCTCTGGTGGACTCGCTCTAGGTTGTGAATATCCTTTTCTCTGTGGGGGCTCAAGACTGGATTCAGTGTGTGAGACGCAGCCTCACAACTGCTGGGCGGGAGTGAATAACCATTTCTCTTGACATAGTGGCTGTGCTCTTGGTAACGCCGCCTGGTGCACAGCTAGCCTTCCTCACCGCTGGGGCGTGCGCCTCACTCATATTAATTGTCATCCACCATGACTCCTAACACTCTTTCTGCATTGATGCTATCCAGGCATTTGGTCCCCATCCTGCACAGACAATGGAGTTAATTCCTCCCCTGGGAGGAACCCGGGGAGGTTTTGGAACCTCAGAAGGTTCCTCTCAGCCCACCCCTGCTGAGGTTCCTCTGAATGGCACACCCACCTTTCTGCGTGCCCAGCGCTCACCCTCAAGCTTTTATGACTTGAAAACCAAGTTTTTGCCATTGAAAAGCAGGGCGCATCCTGAGGATGTTAAACAGTATCAGCCCTCAAACCACCATTCAGCCAGCTGCCGGTTAGACTTTCACCCACCGACCACTATGCCCTGCGCTCCTGCCAGGCCGCTCAGTTTTTCCACCCACTTTGCAGTTCACCCACCCTCTGCGAACCTCCTCAGTCTGGCTTTGATGGGAAATCGAGAGCCTGGAAATCATCACGGCAGAGTCTGCCGGTGGGTAACCATGAATTGCTTCTATGAAATGGCTGATAATTCGCTTGAACAGAGAGCTAAACACAACAAGGCAGGCAGGCAAATGAAAATACAATGAAGCTTTCCAGAAGAATGTCCTTCAACTCCAGATTAAGAGGATTATACCACTTAGTATACCATTTTTACAACCCCTTGGGTCCAAGTTTTCTGCAAATAAGTTGAGAATGGAAATTTTTTAGAGTAAAGCTACTCAATTCTTGCACAAACTACACAGCAGTCTACTTTTATAAGCTGCTTTGCCTGTCTGTGCGAAGTAGTTTCAGAATAACTTGAAATCTTGAAAGCAAGACCACACAGCAAAACAACCGTGTGTCATGGTCACACTGCAATATGACTAATTTTATTAAAATATATGTTGGAGGATTGCTATCATACAGTGTTGCTTTGGAGCACATTTAACAAAAACTTATCTCGATCATCTACATCTTGTTTAATTGTCTGGTATTTAAGTGCATCAAAGCAATGCCACAAAACCCCTGCTACGCTTTCCAATGAAAAATTCACATTTCCATTGACATGTGTTCCCATTGATGGGACCTGGAGAACAGCAGATAATTCCAATTTTCCTCATTAAGTTCATTACCTGCGCGGCACCGGACATGTCAGAAGGTTACGCAGGGCTGACCTGAAGCACAAGCGACCCACAGCGGGTTTCATCGGGGCCTGGCCTGGTTTCGGAACTAACCCTTTGCCGTTTCATGTTGGAACATGTGCCTCTCCCCTCTGAGCAAGAGAGGCTCCCGTGCACCCTGACCGATTGCTTAACCCAAATTAACTATGAGTTACTAGTTGCAAGATTTCTGGAACTACAACAATACCATCCTCGGCATCCAAACTGCGGAACAGGATGAAAGCCTTTAAAGAACTTTTTTTTTTTTTTTAAACTTTTCTCTTCCTTTAAAAATAAATGAAACCCAGATTTTGCAAACAAACAGATGAATCCCAGATTGCAAAAATTCCTGTCCTATTAGCACGAACTCTCAAAATAAACAAAAACTCTGCAAATTCTTTCTGCAGAATTTTACTTTATGTACTGTACATACCTTTCTGCCATCTGGTAAAATGACCCGGACAGAGTCAACAGGATTTGCCCCAACTTATCCCAACTGGCAGTTTGTCCCACGGTTAAACATAGCAGCAGAGAACTGAAAGAAACTTTCTGAGTCATCGTGTCTCATCCCGTAGTAGTGCAGGCTCCCACGCACTGTCTAATCCTATCATAATCCCATCAAGCTTCATCTTAAACCTCCTCAGGTTGTTTGCACCATTATTTGCTTAGTTAATACACTTGAAAACCATTTAAAAGAGTAGCTAAGTATTTCCAATGTAAACCCTGCAAAAACCACATTTCTTGACTTATTTACTAGTACATAATGCGCTGAAATGCGTTAATACTCTTTGATTAAGGACAAAAAAAAGAGTTGGTAAGAACATGTGCGTACACTAAGACAATCATTAAGATCTTATAAATAATAGTAACAATGATACTGTTCCCTCCCACGGTTGTTCCACGTAAGTATCTCTGTTTACTAGGAGATAAGTAGTTCATTCATAGAGAATTTTTTTTTTTTAAAAGTTATTTCATCACATTTTCAGAGTGGCAAAAATCAGGTGGAGCTGTAAGGTAGTGGTCTTCACAACAGTTACTCTCTCCTCCAGCCACTCGCAGCTGATCTGGAGGAATCAAGAGATACATAGCGCAATGTCTGTTACTTTTCCTCCGAAGCTATACAGAATTTAAAAGGCCATCATCAAGCCCAGTTAAGCAGTACTTTTCAAAGATTTAAATTACAGGGCAAGCCATCCATGAAACGTTTTCTTGCCACAAAGGTTTTAAACAGCTGCAGTACTGGCTCCAGAACATGCAAGCAGTTGAGGGCAGGAGGCATCAGGAAGCCCCACTGTCATCATCCTTTGCTCTGAGGGACTCATCCGAAGGGCCTCTCCTAGCCCATCAGTGCGTGCCTGGCTCCTGTTGGACCTACTGCAACACAGGAAAGATGCTACTCGGGGCTACCAGTCCAAATAATCAATGCTGCCATAGCAATCCACTAAGGCGAAAAAAGAGAAAAGATTGTGGCTGGACAATGAATTAAGATACGCTACATATTTAAAAATATCCAGTGTGGAAGAAGTATGCAACTCCTAATATGCTGGTTTAATTAAAGCCTACTTGGAGACCGATTTCCAACCACGTCATATTAAAGTACACAGTTTTGAGTACACCGGACTTCCAGATTTATTAGCTTACTGTTCTAACAGAGTTTGTAAATTCTAGCATAGAGGAGGCCAGAGAGAGAAAAAGGCCCGAGAATATAAGGGACTGGGCAGAACTCTGTTTTAGATCCGGAGGTCTGTAGGAGACGAGTTCACACACCCGAGATTTCTGGAGCAAGGACAGGCAGAAAAACCCAAGCAGGAGATATGCGTAAAGAGGTTTTACACGAGATACCAACAAAGCAAATTTTGGTGAGAACACCTCCCTTTGTCACAGCTTAATGAGCTACCTGGATACAAACACATGTACAGACCAAAATCTGCAAACGCGAATGCTTAACTGGTTGCTAAATAATTAGCCTGATATGTATTTAGACTGAAATTTTAACTGTATCTGCTTTCAAGTTAAGCTCAACCCCTATGGATGCGTTTTTATTTTCAAAGACTTCTTTTGACTGCTCCTAGGTGGACTGGCTCGCACATGGGCTGTAGAATTTGAGACCAAAGATGAATTCTGGCACCAGACTTCAGAGTCAAAACGTAGCTCCCTCCAAGTGCTGGGATCTCCATGAGGGAGGAAGATGCCCATGCTATACATGCCATTTACATAAAGATATAGGCTATTTATGAAAAAAGGAAGTGGATGTTTAACTAAAAAAATTTAACAGATATTTATGCTGATTTCATAAGAACATATAAAAGTGTTAAATCACCATTCCCATTCAAGGGACAGGTTCTCTTAGTTTTAGTGATGACAGTGACCTACATCCCAGACCCTGGACATACATTGAGCATCTGGCCCAAATCTTTAACTGACATGCTAAAACACATCATTGTGTTTAGATCATTTAGCGCTGATTTCATGGTTAGATAAGTTCAGTCATTTGCCAGTTTAATTATTATTTCAATTGTTTCAATATTATTTTAAAAATATTACTTTAACTATTATACTACTGAGCAAATATCTTCTAAACTTAGTAGCCCAGAAAGATATTATTTGAATAATCTTATCTCTTCTGAAGTAAAACGTTATTTTAACATTGTCGATGCACAAAAGCAAATTTCTGAAAATGTAACAAAAAGAGAAAATAAGTAATAGATAGCTTTCAGCAGAAGGACTTCACTATTGGAAAGAGTATAACCTAAGCATTACTGGCAAAGGAGCAAGAGTAACACCTACCACAGATTTGGGTTTGCTGACTGCCACCAGATTGGCCAGAAAGTCTTCATCGTACAGCTGGCTAAAGACATGGGCATCGTAAGCCACCGTTATGGAGATTTCTTCCATCATTTTGCCGGCAAGCTGCCGTTAGCAGCCAGAGCGGACCGACAACCCACGCCTGAACCTTGGCTCAGTTCTGTGTGGGTTGTTCACACCCACCTGAGGACGCTAATGAGGAAGGAGTGTCACCAGAGAAAATACGACCCAGCAAATCAGCTCCCCGATGGGTTTTCCTCTCAGGTGCCTTTTGTTGTCATGGGAAGCACATATGAAACACCTGCTCACATTCCCAACACTCAACGTGCAAAAGGCACTTGCTGGAGTTTGCTGAACGCTGGGGAAGCAGTTTCAATTCCAATATGAGGCTGAAGATGAAAAAGCAGTGGCCAAACCAGATTAGTATTAAGCAAGAAAAGATCCGTCAGTGCTTGACAGCAGGATTGGAATCACTTCTGTTGTTCTCAAAACTTTGTAGCAATTGTTTATTCTTTATATCTGGTTTTCTCCCACGGAAAGCCGATATTCTTGTTAGCAGAGTCTCGCTTTCCGATAAATTGGCCCTTTTGCCTTATTTGTAAACTCACAGAGATTGGTGTAATGATGATTTCTTTCAGACCTTCCTTGAAATTTTCCACGAGTTTCTAAATCTCTCCTTTAAACTCTTGAAAAACACTCGCTTTCTCTTTTACGCAGATCCAAATTGCATCTTGTGCCATGTAGATGCTTTATGATTTTAGGAGGAAGATGATGGCATCAAGTCACAACCTTCCAGAAAGAGTCCTTCAGTTACCCATTCGTAATACAGGGTAAAACAGTCATGCAAAATGCAACGGAGGCTGTAAGCTCTTCCTTGGATAAACTCACACCTCCACAAACGAAATAAAACCAATTTATGCAATTGAAAGTTTCCACAGTAGAAGGTTTTTAACCTGAATCTGGGACTGGTTTGCTTTAAATCAAGAAGTGATGTGGTATCTCTTGTCTGTGAGTCCTAAACAGCGTAGCTGCCTTCCAAATTGCTCCTGACTTTCCAATTCCTTTATTGTAACATCTACCCGACACAGAAAAAAAAAAACAGCACAAGGAAAAAACTCTGAAAAAAACACTAAGAATCAATATTCTCAAAACTACGAATGAAAATCCAGAAAATAATCAGTGATTTGACGAAATAAACAGAATGTCCCAAAAAGAAACTCCTTTCAGGAGAGCCAGGCAAGATAAACCTCCTGACCAAATCGGCACTTCTGCTTAGACTCATCCACTACATTTTTATCTTCTCTGGAAGCCTTTTGTTCTTCCTGGTGAAACATCATACCTGCTCAAGAAACTTAAATCGTTTCAGCTGCGCATTTGTCTCCAAAAAGAGCATGTGCTGGATGCTGCAAATCTGGTAGAAATTTCCAGTGCGGGTTGCCGGCAGCATATGTTTACACTCTCGCTTTCCAGAATAAACAGGGTCAGACCCACCTTGCTTTTCTCTTTTTCCTGTGCTCCTGGAGTACCTTTATCAAAGATTACACGGGTATCTAAATAGCACCAGGTGCTATTTCCATTTGAATAGGAAACTTGAGCAATAGCTGTAGCGTACAGGATTAAAAACCCAACATCTCTTTCATTTAAATAGGGGGGGAAATTACATGTTATTGCTAGGAAACAGAGAGAGTTCTAATAGGCTTATGGCAAACAAAAAATGCAGCACTTGAGGTTAAATCCCTGAGACTAAAGCAGATTCTGATCATGCTTAACCCTTGCAGAAGGAAGAAAAGTATTTTTTCCTTGAAATGCGCCTACAGTGCATTTTTAAAAAATTTTTCTTCAAAGGCTTGGAAATTCTTTCCAATTAATTCCCACAGCAGAGTTATGTCAGATTCCGATCCTGAAGCGATATCCAGCTGGCGAGATCGCTCTCCGTGTCACCTGGACAAAGACCATACCTGCTGTGCTAAATTCCGCTTGGGTTTTCCGAAATGCTTTCAGTGACCGCTTCCTCTTCGCTTTCATTGCCTTCTGGGGTGGGGTTTTTTTTTCCCTTGCAGCAGAAGTTAAAAGGGTCGGGCTGAGTGTGGCTCCTCCTCGGCCGCCTCTGAGATGTGCTGACAAAGGCACCTGTTGTAAGAGGTAAAGAAAGTCCCTTCCCACACACCCCCTGTCCCGCTGGCACCCGCTCGGGGGCTCCCAAGGGACCGACATGGCACCTGAACGGTCGTGTGGGCGCAGGGGAGAGAGCAGGCGGTGTAACAACAAACATTCCTGTGTTAATGAGACACCAATTTAATTCTGCAATAAGGGCAGGAGGTGGAGAATGCAAATTATCAGACGTACTCCGCAGCTGCAGCCGCAGCATAATTATAAGGAATTATAGACCAGAACCTGTATTCCCTTTTTTTTTTCATCTTAAACAGAAAGGTTATGATGATTTAACAGCACTAAATCTACATGTTACTGTTATATTACTGGCCAAGTAATTCTTCTCATATCTATTCTTAATGAGTGCTTGTCATTTTGGCATGTTCTAACTAGCAATTGCAACAACTGATTTTTGATGTTGGCTAATGCATATCTTTACTTTAAAAAGGATGTTTTTCAGCTGCTGTTTCAAGCTAATGGAGCTGAGCTGCCCACAAATCCCTACGAACCTGCATTTTACATCCATGTTAACAGTCTGTGCTACACCCTGAACCAACACACAAAATTGTAAGTACCAAGCTAGTTAAACTAAATCTTTTGAATTAAACTGGCTGAAGCAAATATGTCCACCCAGATGTAGTGGTAGCGTGCTCGCACCAGAGGAACTGGAAAGGAAAAGGCAAGGGGAGGGATGCCCTTGGCCACCTCCTCAGGCTGCACCGCACACTCCTACCAGCATGTCAATACAGAGCCTTCCCCTCAGCCAGGGTTTCTGAGCGCCAAAGTGATGAATAATCTATCAAAAGACAATAAAAACCACATAGCGCAGCTTCATATTTCTTTAAATCCAATAGCGCTTCCCTGCATAACACCAGGTCTACCTTGCAGCAGCCTTCCTCACGGAACAGCAACGCAGTCCCCTCCGCGACATAGTTCTGAAAGCATACCTCCAAAGCAGGAATTTTTGGAGAAGCGGTTCAACCAAGCAGACAGTATGACAGAAGAGAGCCAGCAGAACAGGTGAGCCACAGAAAACTGCTAACTAATTAAGGTAAGTAGCCCTAATTACAGTTGCTGGGATTTATACGCTGGTGGATAATGGAGGTGAATGGAAAATTCCTGAATTGAGCAAACCAGCTAGCTTAGCAAAGCAAAATCCTGCTCGCTCCCGAGATAAATTCACTGTCACTCCACCCCCAGGAATGTCTTGCTGCTATCTGCCAGGGATAGGATCTTCTGATAGACGGGAAAGCGTTACGTATGTGCGGTATGTGCAGCTTCTTGCTAAGCACTCCCTTCCTGCCACCACGTTTCTGAAACATAAAAGCGTTTTCTGCAATTTGCTTTTCATGTATTAATGAATCTGGGAAGATCACAGCAGTCTTCAGATAAGGAAACATAAAACTCCTTTCAGAGCACTCAGAATGGCATTTGGCAGCCTTCAAGATAAGTTTACAGGATTTTTTTTCCCCCAAATGGGAATGAATAACGGTAGTATCATGCTCTTTTCACAATTCCCTTACCCATTAATGACCCCTACGAACCGTTTTGAACACGACCAACAAGTGAAAAACGCTTGTTTAAAAGTCAAACATTGTGAAATCCTTCCCACAGGCGTTTATCCCAGGGAAACAGGGAGCAAAGCATTTACTGCTGCAGCCTTCGAGAAGGCTGCCGTTTTCTTCATAACTCTGTTCCAGTTTTAGAGATCAGAAGGTAAATACCTGCAGACGTGGTTTTGGATTCAAAGCGAGCACTGAACGCTAAGCCACTGCTCACAGCAGCACCCCATAGCATTCAATAAAAGCAGTTGCCAGGCTCAGGCTGATCTATAGTTCAGCAATTGCTTCTCCAAGTTTTATTTTTATTATTTAAAATATCAAATAACACGCCCACCCCCCGGCCCAAGAAGTGGGTGTGTGCACCTGTGTTTCTCCTAAAATAATCCTCCAAATGTGTGGAAAAATCTGGGCTTGATGTGCTTTAGCATATGTACTTGCACGGCTAAATCCTCCCAATTTGCAGCTACACCACATTCTCCTGATTGGAAAGGGGGCAAGATTGTAAGCTCCTTTTTGCAGATTAAAGCCAGCAAAGCCATCCTGCTGGAGACAGCCAATGTGGCAGGGGTCAGCCTGGCTGGAACTGCCAAGGCAGAGGCGTTCCCGACAAAGCGGTGACGCTGGCGTGCGCTCCCACTCACTGCAAACGTGTAGCCCACCGTAGGGAAAAGCAGAGGACTTCCGGGTCTTCGTTTTACGTTGCCATCTCTGCCTCTTCAATTATTTACTGTGAGCACGAATAATGGAGGAGGGCAGTACTGTCGCCCTGGTCTCCTTCAGTCTTACGGGAAAGCACTAACAGCAAAGTCACTGTAAAAGCAGGAGGAACCTTTACAAATGTGTTCAGTGCTTCGTTATGGATTAAAACGAATGTAGCAGAAAATACTCAAACATCCCTCTCCTGGCCTTCCCAGCCTCCCGAAAACAGCTGGATTCTGCACAAAAAGCTAGTCCTGCTCCCATGCAACAACTGCTGCATTAGGAGTTTCTTTGACAAAGTTCCTGGATGATCTTTAAAGTTCACGAAAAGAAGTAAAACTATTTATTAGCCTCACCTCTAAAACTAAAAAAGGTATAAGAGCAAGCCAGCTGACAGATCCCCAGCCTGGTGGAGGTCACTTCCTGTATTTTTAAAAGTATATTCTCAATTAATTCTGCTCTGTGTATTTGTTCTGTTGCTAAAAGAGACGGTTAATGCCTGCAATTTTAAAGGATTTGGGTCAAGTTTGCACTTCATTTCAGGTTTTACATTAACTCGAAACTACAGCTAAACAAGGGCATGAAGCTGCCTAAAACAAATCCACCCATTTTAATTTCTAAAAACTATACAAACCTGAAAAAGATTAAACAGCAGCATAGCCAGGATGCCAGCCTACAGGTATACACTCATTACTATTCAGGTCAGTCCCTGCCAGATTATGTTGCAGCCTTTTAAATTAACTCACAACTCCCTTTTGATTTTTTTAATTAATTAAATTCACATTTTAAATTTTTTTTTTATATATTTCTTTTCCATATCGACTCTTTCACTTTCTAAGGGCACTAGGAGTTATTTCCTCTCTTCAGCGAGATTTCCTTCAGATGTCAACTGTCTGGCAGAAATCTCTCGCTTCGTGAACTCCTCCTCGTCTGCTGAGAATCTGCAATACAGCTGGGATGACTTTTCGCTTGTTCGTGCTCTTCCCGAGGTGAAGGCAGCGCAGGGCTCTGACCGGCCCAAGCAACCGAGGCAGTTTGTCCATGGCCCCACCAAGAGCTGTGGTGTGACAGGGGCAGTGGGGCAGAGGAGCAAGGACAGAGCCAGGCACCCCTGAGCCAGTATTGCTACTAAGCAAAGGAATACTGAATCTTACTGTGAGATTTTGGAAATCGCAGCCTTAGCATATTCGGGGCATGCATATAATTGACTGAGGTTTAAAACAGAGCTGAGCATATTTCTTCCTTACCCATCCTTTCCTTCTAGCAAAACAGGATGTTCTTCCTATTTGCGAAGGCAAGGGCTGGCAGTGGTGAGCTCCACGACACGCCAATGGCCGCTCCAGCCTTATCCACTCTGAGTGGGGCCACGCTTGTTTGAACCACGGGCTTCCCTGCAGAAACCGTTCAGAAGGAAGAGGCAGAAATTCCTAAACTGACTTAGAGCATAATGTCCTGAACAGCAGCAGCCTTCTGTTTCACCCCTTCTCTTTGGGAACCATTTTTTGTCTCCTTCTGGTTCCGTGATGGCAGACGTCCATCAACAGCTCAACACCGCAACTGAGGGAGGCGACAGCAGCCCAAGAGCGGGGCCACCTACCAGGGACCTTCCTGCACTTGCCCTAGGGCCATGTACCTGGGACTGCCCACGCCTGCCCCAGGGCCACTGCCAGTCTCTCCTGAATCTGTGCCCTCAGAGACAAATCCATACAAACAGGTCCCTCCAGCTGCCAAAGGGACAAACGTTACCAATCTGTTTGCCAATCTAAATGTCTCTGATATATATTCCCTGGGGCTACTAATCCAACAACTGAATAATGTTTGTATGGCATTTAGACCACGCAAATGACATTCAGAGCTAAGTTCCATAATAAACTGGTCCTAACACAACACTACCTGTGAAATTTATTTTAAACTTGTTGCATTTATCACTTCAGCTGGTATTGAAAAAGGAAAAAAAATGGTGTCAAGCATATTTTTCAAGAAAATTAGCACAGAAGTTGTAGTAAGTTGTCTGCACTTACAATTATTTATATGGATTTCTGGCCTGATTTCAGTATAGCTTGGGTCAGGGATTTCACCCAAATAGCCCACAAGCTAATGGAAGCAGAGCCAAATATTGTCAAGCAAAAGCTTCATCAGAGGAACAGAGCTAGTTCAGGATTCATACAAACATAATCGTAGAGCAAGTATATATCTGTATTGCTCCCTTCACCCATGGTCTACTGGCTTTTCATTTAGAGCATATCAGCAAACAAAAGATATTAATTAACAGCAAGTAGCAGATTAAATAGTGACATCTGTCACGTGAAGAGACTCAGACTGGGGCCAAGGACTTGGGGCTTCCCATTGTAAACCCACACCTGACTTTCTGTCTCAAGGTAGATATATCTCTCCATATTTATCTTTCCCTCCCCAAAGCAGGATTATCAGTCCTTATCTACCTCCCAGAGAAATATTAATAATGGTAAAATTTATGAAAAACGCAGAACTGTAAGTGGTATTATTTTTGTTGTTGTTATGACGATGATGTCTATCAAGTTTTCTCCAGAGTGCTGTTAATTCTCTTATGAACTAGCCGTGCTGCGCAGGGCGGTCGGGCCTGCAGGAGAGCGCAGTGCCCTGTTTACCCGGATGACCCTGCCCGAGTGCCCTGCATCACATCGGATTTTAGTATCTTTACTGATGCTCACTTTGCACCTGACCTGGGACAAGAGAAAAAGGGGAAGGAACAAAAGGCTGGAGAGCTAGGCGCTATGAAAAATTCCTGTAGTTAAACAAAAGAAAGAAATAGGCAGGACCACGGCAGGTCACCTGTCCACACTGGAGCCAGGCAGGCACAAACCCACCACAATTCACTCTGCTCTGCAATGATTAGGGGGGGGCTGCCATGCCGGTGCCCCTGGAGCGCACCACGGCAAAGCCCCAGGAAGGTCTGTGACAGTTTTCCACATGGAACCCCTGACAGAAGCCTAATGGAAAGGGCGAGACATTTCTGTGTGTAAATAGCACAATTGTAACAACATATTCCCTAAGCAAAAAACAAATCAGCAGCATGATTGCTTGGGAGATGAGATAAAGAGTAATTAAGACTGAAATGATGCGGGCAAGCAGGAAATGGCACACGGCATCAGCTACTCAGGACTCAACCAGACAGACCAGTCCGGTCTCGGTGGCTGAGGTACGGCAGTCAGACAGTGCGATTGTGAGACGCAGTCTAGACTGAGGCAGGCTTGAAGACTCCAAAATGAGATTATTTCATGCATTATACATTAAAAGTACAAGCTACTGATGCTTTCCAGGAGAGCAGCCTGTCCCACAATGCTGGAGTTCAAAATGAAAGCATTAACTTGGAGGTCAAAGGACTGAATGTAGCCAAACATTCAGAAAACAGCACTTGAGAGTATATATTTATACCAAAGATGAGTAATAGCGATCTGATAGAGAAAGCATTTGACATGAGATCCATTTGCTGGGAAAGACGGAAGACAGCCCAGTCTCAGTGCTCCCCTGGGAGAATCTCCCTGAAATTTGTACAGGTCAACTCCAGAAGAAGAAAGAAGCTCCAGCCCGTGCAAGCTCATCAGTCGTATAACACTCCTGGCAGCATCCGCTAATCTAAGCTTTACATTATCCTTTGCCACTAAATCCCTATTCATCATCCTACAGTACAGTGAAAGGGAAATTCTGTTCTCAGACGGTGATCTGGGAGACAAACTATTGCAGTGCTTAACTGTGCTGATCTGGTTTCCTCCTGTGAAAATCTGCATCTACGTTTAGCGCTTCAATATACCACAATAAGAAAAGCTTCTGTATTTACATATGATTTAAAGATTAACCTGTCTTGGTTTGACTGCTAGTAAGCTTATTTTAAGAGCTCAAATGGTATGTAGGGAGGGGGAGAGAAGGCAGGTTCTTACACAAGTTATCAAAGAGTTCTCTACGTGATAATGAGGTGTTTCTTCAGACATCAGAGACCTCAGATATTTCCACATACTCTTCTGCCCTCCCCATTTGTATTATTCCAAGTTTGTCTTTTATTTAAAATCTGGACTGCAGGTCTTGTATTACTGCTATGCATATATACCTGTGCAAAAGAAATGAGATGCTCCCCCCAAAAAAACCAATCAGGAATTGGTACAGCGTTCCTGTTGACTCCCCTCAACATCCAAATAAAGGGCTAGATTTAGAGAGAAAACTGAGCCATAGTTTCTAATCTGTTCTTGATTTTTAACATGCCTTTTATATAGAGGAAGTAGCTTAAGCAAAATTCCTTTTGCAAGGAAAGTGCCTGGAATGAATGAGAGCTAATTTTTGCTTGATTTGAAGAAAGAAATCCCACAACAGCAAACAAAGAAAAACAGAGGATGCAATAAAATCTAGGACAATTTGCAAGAGGAAGTTTTAAAAAAGAGATTTCTACCATAAAATGCCTCATTGTATTTCCAAATCATACTTTTTATATGATGAACATCACTATTTTCACTGTTTGAAAAGTCAATCCCCTAAGCAAAACAGGAAAAGCACGCTAAAAAATGGGAAAGTCGGGTACCTAACCATGAAAAAGTAAGTAAGAAATACCATTCTTTTGCTTCTCTCAGTTTTGATGTTGGTTATGAATGGTAAGGCAGCAGTTTCAGCCCACCGGTATTCAGAAAGGATACCGTCTATCAAATTTCAACTCTGTTTGCAGTTCCAATCAATAGGGGGAAAATCAGCGTCTGCATTTGTTCACTCATTTGGAGACTGCAAGAATAAACCCTAAGGGTTCGTTCTTTTGCCAGCAACAATAGTGAACTGCAACATTTAATCTGATGGTGTAAACATGAGGCTGATCTGAAAATAAACCAATTTATAATAAACTAATAACTAACATGAGAAAGAAAGGCTATATTGCTATATCCACATGGATATTATATGTAAATGAAATACAAGCGGCCTATGTAATGGATTGAAAGGTTACAGATGTCCTCTGCTGCATTTGTGGGAGAATAGCTCAGTTTCTAATCACTCTTTAAAAGTGGTGAAGGATTTGATCACCTTCTCAGCCATACGATGGTTGTCTCTTGGAACAGCACACCATTTTTTTATTCTCTGGATACGTCTCACCGCAGAACTTCACAATAACTTGGAGAACTAAATATGGACTTAGCAACACTGCCGGGACTGCAAGGGTTGCCTGGGGACTGGCAACTGATTTAGCAGTACATTAACTGGGCTCCCCCCAGTTTTAAGGAGAGTGAAATAAATGAGTCACACTGGTAATTCTTGTGACGTTGCACAGTATTGACGTTACTGAGACGGACGGTACCTCTATTGAACCGTACTGGGGAAAAAAATAAAAACAAAAGGACAGTTTCCTTAACGCTACTTAGGACTGTGAAATTGAGAAAGCCCAGAAACAACCAAGACAGATATATCTTATCTCTCATAATGGAGTATAACAGCAGCAGGAGAAAAATCTTACTGTGAGCTAAAGATGGAGCGCCCTAACTTGGCCATCTGTTATCAGTAGCACACTGCAAAACATTCAGGTTATTTTGTTGGGCAATACTGTATTTTTATTTTCACTGATTTTTAAGTTTTTTCTATTAGGAATTATGACCTGTGCTCCCTTTATCAGTATTGTTTGCATTCTTGTGCTCTTCTTGGATCTTCCAGAGTTATGGAATTTCAAGGTACAGGCAGCTGGCTGGGCCCAACAAACACCACCACGATCCTGCAAGAGGCAGCAGCACAAATGGGTGAGCAGACAGCCACAGGGCAGCTACATCTTTATCAGCTCAGGTATATTTTATTGCAGACCACCCTACATTTTGCCAGACCTCTGAAAGTTCAGGAGCGAAAGCTGAGTACATCAGCGGGAAGAGCCATGACAAGAAACAGATCCCTACCAACACCAGCCACTTCCTTGCTTCTGGGTGTACTTCAAGGTGTTAATCTCATCTTCTGCTCCCTAAAACACCTGACATCTTCCCATAGGAAAGATCCTTTTCTTCCTATCTTCATAGAATCATACAGTCCCAGGTTAGAAGGGACCTTCAGGGATCATCTGGTCCAACCCTTCTTGGCAAAAAGCATGGTCTAGACAAGACGGCACAGCGCCTTGTCCAGCTGAATCTTCAATTAATGAAATTAAGGTCTGTTGACTCACTCTTTTTAAATGTACCTGAAACAACTTCTCAGGGCAGGAAAAGTTATTCCTGGGCATTTCAGGTGGTTCTAAGCCTCCTCTGTTTTGTTCACAACTCGGCTTAGAGAATACCTGAGATGGAAACTTAAATATTTACCCAAGCACCCAGCAGGTTTCTGAGCTCCATGTGAATAACAGCACCCAAGCGTACGTGCTAACAAAAATAGCACAGCTTGGCCTGTGAAATCTCAACCATATTAAAAAAACACACAGAGCCAAAGGTCAGCAAAGGTTTTACAATCAGCAGTGCTCTGCATGTACATAAAAAGTGGACACCCCAGTGACAGACGTATATTGAAGGACAGAAACGACCAAGAGTTCATTTTGAAAAATTGAGAATACAGAATGAGCATGCCAGACCACTCTCAGAAATATCTTAGTTTTCCAAACAGGTAATTGAATGCTTAAAGCAAATAAGGGGAAAATTCAATTTGGACTTAAAGCATCGCCTTCCTCATCTCACTTTCATGTAAAAAAATTACACCCATCCTTGTGTGCAACCTCTGTTCTGCAGGACGGCATGTACAAAAGCAAACACTCATGTGCTTCTCTTTGTTCTTCTCCAGAGAGGACCAGGTAATGGATGGATCACCAAAGCAGAAAAATGATTTTTCTACCAAAAAGAAGTCTATGATGAAAACTACAACAGACAGACAAAGCAGCTGTCAGTCAGTAGCAGCCAAAGGCAGTAAGGAGAGGACCAAAAGGCAACAGCTGTTAAAGAAGCACAGTCCGGAGACTCAGCCCATTAATATTGTGTCTGCTTGCTGAAACAAAAAAGGAAAAAATATAAAAGGAAGAAGGGGGGGGGAACCTGTAACTCTTCTATGGCCTGCGTATAGTTTTCTGTATCTCTACAGGATTCATCCCTCTCTTTTTCAGTCTACAGTATTGTGCTGGAGTCAAGGAGCAAAACACTGGAGCTTGTGAGAGCACCTGGATTGTTTCTGAAGCCCTTCCTGAAGAGCACGGCAGCTCTTTCATCACAGCCATCATGGCAGTCTAACACCCATGCTGATGTGGCCAACGCCACCGCAACACACACAGCCAGGCTCTGTTACAGCATATCCACTTAGTGCCTTCCTGGCTGTGAAAAGTTATTCAAATCAGGTTTTTTGCTTGGCAAGGAGGTTCTCTGGGCGACACAGGATGTGCTCACAAACCACTTCCAGCTTCCACCAGTTTGGGAATGACTGGAACCCACGGCAGGGTAACAGCTCCATTACCTGTCTGCGATCCATGTGCAGCCACTACAAAAGCTCGGACAGTTTATCTATGCACCAGATACTCCATCAGCAACCTGCTTCTCCAGCTGATAGCATTTAAGGCAAATCTGTGGCCTGGCTGGGATCCCAACCCCACCCCACAAAAATGCAGCTGTTCCTGTAGGGCTGCCTCTGCAGCTGGGCTTTTCCCAGCGTGGTCGGGCAGGCGAAGGATAACCGACTTTTCACTCTTTGCAGATCTGGTTAGGCTACAAGAAGCCTGGAACACAGACACAGACAAAATTAAAGCAGCCAGAAATAAAATAAGCAGAAAAATGGCTTAAAGCCATCTTTGTTCTGACCCTTTTTTCCCCTTCCATGGAGGGCTGTTGGGACCAAACAGATCCCCACCTGGTATCTCACACCGAGTACAGCAGCCCATGGCTAGCTACGCCTTTAAAATATACTTTGGGTGCACGCCTGGATGCCACTCCAGCTCAACAAATATCATGAGGAGTTTGCTCAGCTGATGAACAGGAACACCAGTGAAAAACAGGGTAGAGGACAGTGTCACAGAGAAGACACACAGATATGCAAGTAAGGGCACCCTGCTGCAACTCAGAGTGTCACGGCTCTGCTTCCACATTATGGAAGAAATCTATTTAGCTAAATAAATAAATAAGATGTATAACTAAATAAATAAGAATAAGGGTAGGCTGCAGGAAAGCAGCCAGACTGTGGCCCCTTCAGTATTTTGGAGGTTGCTTAGCAACAGGCTGGCTGCTGCAGGGCTAAAGTAGTATGAAATTCGCAGCTTTTCAGCAAAAGACAAATTGAATGCAAAACTGGGGAGGTGGCCTTTGAGTGGCAGCAAGGAGAAAAGCATTAACTGGTGAATCTGATATGGTGGGCATCTTTTAGGAGTGTTTCCCGAGTGCGGGGGATCTTTAATTAATGTGGCCAAGGGGCTTTGTCCTGCCTGGGTACTGATAAATTCCAAAGCGCGCCTGGCAAGTTAATAATTCAATTTTGATTAAAGTTATGTCTGTTACAGTCATTTCACAGGTTAATTACTTATTAACGATCTTTAATAGCTAAAGCCCACTCATATCAGACTACCCTTGGTATACTGGAGCCTATAGTGACTGCACACCATGTTTTCAGTTGCAGAGTTATCTCATCTATTTCCCCATCTTTTCAAGTCTATGTTATCTCGATGCCATCTCTGCATTCGCTTATGGAATTTGGTCCCTCTGCACCCTTCGAGTAACTGAATCTCAACAGCCCAGATCCACTTGTTCTGGCCAAATAATTCCTCTAAATCACATTGCTTTTCCAGCCTTCTGGAACAACCCCGCGTGGACACAGAGAATCGTTATATAGACAGCAGCTATTAGAGAAAACTGAGTAATGAGAAGAGCAAGAACAACATGTGTACACATTTCATGGAAGACTTAAACAGGAGTTTTGAAAGAAAGATTTTTCTGGGTCACTTAATCTGGGGACAGATTGTACCAGTTAATTGTTTTTCACTGTTAAATGGGTATGAAGCCGGTCGCTGTCAGCCAGGCGCAACCAGGGACCCGTACGGCACACAATCCATCGGAAGGTGGTGTCGGAAGGTGGTCAGGTCAGGAAAGATGCTAAGTGGCTTGTCCGGACATTAAACTGGAGGAGGAAAGGGAAAATACAGTGGCCCTTTCCCCTGGTTTTTACACACACACACACACACACACAGAGCGCAGTGATAACTTATTTTATCCTTATTTACAGAGTAACTTCTATTTGTGTGGCACTTCAGAAACAGAGTAAGACCTACCTGGGGGCCTACGTGTGAACCGTGTTTGCTTGGTGCAGAGAAACTTCTCACCTGCATCTCATCCTCCTCAGTGCCCCAACACCTCATCCTCTTTAGTGCCCCAACACAGCACTTAATCACTACTGTGAATGGGGCGGAGCGTATACAAGCCATAACCTGTTCTGTAGGCAGTAAATTATGTAATTTACAGCAGGTTCACTGTTTTCAATCCTCATAATTTTGGGAATGATTTCTGGGTCCTTGGGGGCTGCACACAGAGACATCTTTGGCGATGTTTTGTTTTCCTGTGTGTCTGGGGTTGAAAAGAAGGCAACTGAGACTCACTGATGTGGCAAAACACTTAGTCGAGATGCCCTCCATTTCCTTAATGAGCCTATTAAGTGAATCTATCAAAGCCATAACTAGAGTCTCAGAGGAAAGAAACACAGGGAGGTAACTGACTGTCCTGAGATATTCCTGGTACACATACACAAGAAAACAACCCAGAAGCTACAACAGTTAATGGAGAACAACGCGATCCCGTTGCTGAGAAGTACATCAACCTAAAACACCTTGACACTTTTCCTTTTTGCACAGCCAGAGTTAGTTGTGCCTGAGCACACAGCTTCACTGTCTGCTTCTGCTCCCCCTCCTCCAAACGGGAGGTGATAAAATCCTCCTTCATCGAGCTACTGTGACACATTCATCTCTAGGGTATTTGGAGAGTCAAGTGGCTGGTGAAACTGTTAGTGCTCCCTGAACTTGAGCAAAATGAGTGACTGAAGGGAAATAGTCTTGTTTTAAGTCACAAGAACCAAAGACTGTATCAAAACCCAAATGGACTATTATTCTCCACTTTCATAAGTGAGTCTTTGCAGGTGTGCATCCCAGGATTTAATCTCCCCCAGGAGATTAAAAAATACTGCTATATTAATACTAACATACGGTTACCAAGAATACAGCAACTGGCCCACCTAACTCTCCCCCCCTGCCCCCCAGGATTTTATTTAAAAGGTTAACTATGTCCCAATACTGCACATTTTCCAGTGCTTAGCCCCAGTTTATGGGGAAGCGGTATTGCTTATGGTGGTGACGGCTGTGCGCGTCGCCTGTTGAAGCTGGCTCGCTGGCACGTGCCAGGCTAAGGCTCAGTGTAACACAGCCGGGCTGCAGGTCCCCTCGCCCTGGTACCGCAGGGCAGAAAGAGAAGTTGCAGTGGGACAAGCACAAAAGCGCTTCCCTTCCTTGGCAGGATGGACCAGTGGGGCAGCTGCTCAGCTGTGACACTAGTCGAGCGCAGGAGTAGAGTCAGGGGAGAGCGCAATACTGGAAATTACCAGGGAGAAGAGATTTAATCAGTGAAGGTGCAGACAAGCCTGAATCTTGCGTTCTGATCGTGTATTCGAAGTGGAACAGAAAGAGAAGCAGGAAAAGCAAGTAGCATCAACAATGCTTAGGAGCTGGAAAGAGAAGATGTATTAAAACGAATGCTTATTTCTCTTAAAATGTCACTCTCTGTCAACTGTCATGGTTTCCAGACTTTCAGAATTGAATTATATTGTAATTACTTCCTATTTGGACAAGGTCACAAAAATAAAAGCTCAGTACCTTCCTACGTTATGGTCTACTGTATGTTCTTTACACTCCTGTAGCAGCCAAGTCTCCTTTCCTGATGACAACAAATCTGCCTTCAGAATAAAATGCTGGTTTAGGTCCATTAGTGTAGTGTAAGGCACATTAAAACATTAAGAGCCATCATTACTGATCTTTCCGAGAAGCCTCCCAGAGCACAGACGTCTTTATCCTCTTGATAATCCTTACAATTCACTTTATATCACAAAAGCAACAAAAAGGAAACAAATACAAACCCCAGATGCAGGTAACCTTATGATAGGTGCTCCTCATCGTTGAATAAGGACACGTGAAATCCCTTACATCAGGGACTTGAAAACATTTCTCGTTTTTTCCTACCTCTCCCCTTGCCCCCAAATCCCTGTGACAATAGGGATTGTGTAACACTGCTTGTGTAACATTCCAGTATGATGGATCAAAGGCTGAAAATCCACAAGGCATATAGGTAAATAGCTCCCTTGTTTAAACATGTAGCCTGTAACCACTGCTTGTGACAAAGTCCTTCTACAAGACATTGTTGATACTGACATTTTGTGGATGTTACAATACAGACAGACAGAAGGAAAATACAGAGTCACCCTGTGTTCCCAGGGGAGCCAGGGCTCCCAACAAGCCCCTGTGTGAGCTCTCAGCCCAGCGCTGGATCTATGAACGTGCGGCTCGTTTCCTGCTCACTTTGGCCGTTGGGGCCTCAGCCTGATGCTGGAGAAGAAGCTGCCTGATGGAGAGAGACTGATGAGAGCGAGCAGAATGCAAGATGGACTCTGGCACGGCCCACAACCACCCATCCTCCTAATGCACCTCACCAGTTAGTACTCTGCAGTCAACCCTTTCACTTCAGGCTAGGGGGTCCACTGCTGCCAGGGAGCGAGAGGAGGCGGTTTTCAAGGGTTACCAAGTCCAGGCAGCGCCTTCTTCCCCTTCACACCTTCACAGGGACACTTCCTCTGGCCCTGACCAGGCGTGTCTTTGTCAGGTCCTGAAGTGCTTGGGTCCGTCATGTTGGCTGGAGAAGATGGCTCTGGTGCGTCTCAGGACAGCGCAAAAATCCATGTTGCAAAAACAGACCTCCCTGGGCCAGAGAGTCACCACCTTTGCAAGAACCATCTCGTCAAAATGTCCTGCTTGGAAACACAAACAGTCCCAAGCAGGATGCTGCTATCTTACCCCATGTCCTCCCTCCTCAGGAAGGAACATGCCCTGCTTCATGCTGTGCATACACACTGAAAAAGCAAATTAGGTACTCTTAGAGGAAGTTCATCACAACACAAACCTAAATTTCACTTTGTATTACAAGAGAAACAAGGGCCACATTTGCCTCTGAGCTTCCCACTATTAAAAGCAACGGCATTTGTGTCTGTACCGGCCTATGTGAGGACGATGGTCTGGACAAACTGCTGCAATGAAGAAAACTGTGTGCTGGGATCTGTATTCTGCAGGCACCAAACTGCAGCTCTGTTCAGTGCGGGAGCCCCCTTTCATTTCTACCTCACGAAGAAAGAAATTGCACTCACTGTTTTCAGGACTATTTAAAATTTTTAAGTAATGCACCAGTGACAGGGTGATGAATTTTTTTTTCTCTCATTTCTGACAGGCCAGGTAGATTGCAAAGTCAACAAAACTAACAGCCTGACAATAAATTTTTAATGTGTCATTGACTGTGGTAAAGAAAAGAACACAAAATGGGTAAAATAATTAATGAGAAGATGCAGGCGTTACTGAATACAGCATCTTGCAACAGGCCACTTTCAGGGGGAGCGGGAGCAAGCAGAACAAAGTACTCTCATTAGGCAGTCAGGAACCAAAGCCCTGATCCGTTTCCAATTTCTTCCACTGCTCTTGACTGGCTGAAGTATAATCAATATTCCCTACTGTGTAAAGCCGGAGCATCCCAGGTGGCACAATCAGGTGGCTTACTCAGGCTGCCGTGAAATCGCTCCCCACGAGGATGTATGATAAGGTCATTGATCTTGTGCTCTAAGCTATGGGTTAACAAAAGGATTTCTGAGATTAAAAAAGAACTGTTCAGGCAATCACTTGACTCTGCTAAGAACTTTAGCTATCGTTTCCTTTTTTTTTCCTCGGAGGACAAGGCCTTAACCTCTGAGCCTCTCCAAGCTATGCCAACCACAGCGTATTTACGCTAGTGAAAGTACACCTGCATTTCTTGTTGAGGAGAGGGGCGAGGAGGACGCCTCCAGGCGGGTGCCGTGTGTGGATGCGGCTGGGCTGGGTCTGTCAAAGCTGCGGATTCCCCAGCTCTGCGACACAGGAACTGGGTGACTCCCCCTGAGACGCCGCCTTCGGGCCTGAGCCATGCACGCACACCAAATTTGTGCCTGTACTTCCAGATTTAAGAGATTATTTATTTTGCTGATTAATCACTCGGAGATGAGATTTTCTGTTTTTTCATGGCTTTTGATTAACTTCACTTGCAGAATCAAATTTTGGTTAAGAATTATTGTCAAGGAAATTGCATTAATTAAGAAAAGGAAGTTGAAAGAATAATAAACAGATACGATAACATAATAAGGACTCACTCTTCATCTGCTGCTTGAAAAATCAAATAGAAAAATGAAATACATGGTCAAGGCTTCCCAGTGAATGGACCCACAATAATGGGTCTTAACTTTTTCCCATCCTTTAAATTTTTGTTGCAGAGATGAGGAAGGTGGGGAAGCAAGAGCAAAGAGAAGAAGGAACATGCCACCCCCCCATGGCTTCCAGAACTCCTCAGTACACCCGAACGGCTGCTGGTGCACATCCGAAACAGCAATGAGTGGAAGAGCAATGACCTCCTGCAGACAGAGGCTGGCTGACGGGACAATGGGTTGACACCTCTCTGCCCAGCTGTTCACGGCTTTGCATGAAAAATAACGATTTACAGAGGAATTATTTCAGACTTAAGCAATATGAAACAGCCAAACACCACAACGCTATTTAAAATTTTGCGAAAAAGTAAACTGGCACATTGTCATTCTTAAATAAAATGAAACACCTCTACAAATGGAGATAAATATACTAGGACGTTTCTATATAGCACTTTAACTGCATTCTCCAAAGACTCTGGCATGCAGATCTTCACCTCCTTTTACCAGCCTGATGCAATTGCTTTATGCCCAAACACAAATAAATTAAACAACATAAATAATTTAACCCTATGTTTACTACACTACTTACTCTCCACAAGAAAAACAAGCCTATTTCATGGTAAAAATAAAAGCAATTAACTGCAGGAAACCAGACAGTCCTGAGGCAAAGCAATAAGGAGACCCTAAAAATGTGAATATTGCCCTTATGAAGTACCCAGTTAAACTTCTACTGCAGTAGCTACGTATTGCTTAGATAACAGACAAGTAACCACTCACTGAATTTAACTTCAAACAGTATCAATAATGGCAAAAATAATGCCTGGGGTTTGTAATGGAAAGTTATTAATAGGGACCTCAATTCTAAAAGCTACTGTCACTGCAGAGCTCTGCATTTATAAAATGCATATGGCCATCTTTCTATACTCAGTTTTGTTTGTTCGCTTACTGTCAAAGCAGAGAAATTCGACTGCAGGTGCCTGAGAAATCAAACACCAGCAAAAATGCATAAAGACACTGTCCCCAGTGTCTCCTCTTTGTTTATGTGCAAAAGCTCTGGCAGGGGAGGAGGAAGGGAACATTGTTGACCTTTGCCTTTCCCCACCCCACTCACCCCCATTATTTTTAAAAGTTTAGCTGTAGGTCTCAGTATAGCACGGTGCTTCAGAATTTGTCACCTCATTTAATTTGTCAAAAAACAAATGAAATGAAACAAAAGTCCGGTCCCAACTGTTCTCTGTGCTAGGCTGAGAATGAATCAGTGTTTTTTACCCCAAGCCGCTGCATGCAATAGCCATTGGCTTCAGATTACCTGAGCTTTCTGTAACACAGTCATGACTTGTTTCCAATAACTTAAGTTTTAAATTCTGTAACATCTGCAGAAATAAAACAACCACAGGATTTCTGAGAAAGACACGTTATCAGAAAGGCTGATCAAACATGACACGGGACAGCTTGAAATTTTTGCCCAAACGCAATCTCTTCCAAATGCATGTATTCTAAGATTTCTAGGCATAGAAATAAAAGATAATTCTCCTTGTGTTGACAACGCCAAGGCTTAGGCTAGCAAGGGCTGCAGCATCTCGGCACCAGGGTCTTTTGTATGTGAAGAAATAGATTTCCTCTGAATTACCACTATGCTGCTTACTGCTGAGATGCTACCCGTTTCCTCAGATCTGACTGCTTGATGCTGAAGACAAAATCAAGGAACACTTCTTGGCCAACCTAAATACGGGGCACAGAGCTCATTTCTAGGCATTTCTGCATCTTTGTTTTTACCTACGTGTCTTTCTTCACAAAATGTGAAAGCCTGTGGTTTTGTTCCTTTTAATTACAGTCATAAGTGCTGATTCTGGTATACATTTGTTCTTCCTTTATGGCTCCTTTTGCATCACAGAAGTGTCTTCGAAAAGGCTATCGCCTCACTGTGAGAGGAGGTACGGCAAACCTGCCAGGCACCACCATCGCAGTCTTACTCCATGTTCAAACTCAAGGCATCCCTCAGAAAAATCAGTTACAACTTACTGGGTTTGTTGCCTTCAAAGGAAGAGAGGGATGTTTTCCCTTCTAAAGAACAACTAAGATGACTACTATGCTGACCACAGTAACTCTATATACTCTGCTACCGCTTGACATACAGACCACTGGGGTAGAAAACTTTTTATACATTTTAACAAGTCACCTTACAAGAGGTTAGTCAATCCTCCAGCCAGCCTGCATCAGGGATTCAAATCTGTCCAATTCAGCTTGGGAAAAATTTTCACTTCCTCTTACTCATAGAGCCGAGTTATTTTAGACAAATCCTGGCAAAGGTGGCAGAAGGCAGAACTGTCAAACAGTGCGACTCCCTGCCACCTTCATCTACTGCTCTCTACTATTTTCAGAACTGAGGATGGAAAGGAGCTGTTATTCATCCAGAAGGAAAGAGCCAGATTCAAAAAGCTTACGCCAAAAGACCTTCTGAGTATACTTTCCTTCTGTGACTCTGAAGGGGAAACATCTATCTACCGACAAGCCGTGACGCCTCATGCCATGAAGCTGAACAAAACAAAATTTAGAGTATTTCCTCTCTGTGGCCTGCTGGACTATGAACAGTTTTCAGACATCCCCCTCACCTTAATGAATTAAACCACTAGTATCTTGGGCAAACCTCTTCACGGTATATGCAGCGATACAATTGCTGGGGATACAGACAGTGAGTATTCCTATCCACTATTCCATCTCAAACTCTTATAGATCCTTAAAGATCTTCACCTTGAACACTATTCTTGTTGCCATTACTCAGAGTAGCACAACTACATATGCCAACAAACAACTACTGCAAGGACACCAAAATATTTGTATTTAGGTTGCAAGCTACTGGTTAAAATGCGATTATATTTAATTGTTAATAATACAATCATATTCCTTCCCTGTTGATAAAATTAATATACCTGACTTCATTTACAATGCTAACTCAGTGCAAATTTAAAAAAAAGCAAAACAACTGAAGAGTTTTGCTTAAACACCATGAAAATATAATCTCACTACCAGGCAATGTGTCTACTCACTGGAAAGCCAGATATGCAGAGTTCAAATAAATAAGTACCTCATAGGCAAAACTGTTTTTTTTAAATGCATGACACTGTCTATGTTGTTAAGACTTTTTAAAAGATGACAATAATATTAAACGTCCAATTCCACTGCAGACGCTCTAATCTGATTTTCAGGTGCTGGTTCATTGTGCTGCACTACGCCACAAAGCCAAGCGAAGAAGGAAGTTGAAGGTGAAAACAGAACGTGCAGTAAAAAACATGGCCATCCTCACAAGGACCACGGGATCCTGCACTTCGGAGATAACAGCGCAGGCATCGTAAGTGGAATTGATCATTGGCTTTCAAAAAAAAATCGCACACAGGCACAGCAGCATTTTCTATAGACCTAAACACAATTCTTTTCAATTTGGTTTGGCCTTTTCTTGAGAAGTTGATAAATGAGCAATTTTTTTCCTGTCCTTTATACTGGAAGATTAATTAGATAAATCGCTGGTAGAACCAAAGGAATAAAAAGCTTGTGCGGTTTCACGGCCTTTCTGCAGTTCTCTCTTTTGCTTTCCTGCTGCACTTGTGTTGTTTTACCACCTCCCACAATAGCAAAAAAACCCCAAGTATCTAGACAAATACACATATATACATATAGACACAAGAGAGAGGATGCACTAGAGAAGAGAGAGCAAGTGAGCTATTTATACTTCTTTGCATTGAAAAATCACATAAATCAATACATAATTCCCTGTTAATCCATGCCTGCAAAAAATTGCTTCCAGATAAAACAGCAACAGAGGCATGAATAAAGTAATTCACCCACCTCAGTGAGGTGTGAGCTTCAAAACATTCACATAGCAACATTATTAAAGTAAATCTGATTTAAAACTACATAAAGAACAACTCTGAAGAGTTCGAGAATAGAAGGAATAAGCTTCCTATATTAAAATTAAAGGACGTCACAATTTTTTTAGGACATACACAGATCTCTACAATACAAATTGCACTACAAGACGCAAAAGGCAACTGAGGCAGATTCAGCAAGTATGCAGAATGCATTACCTGTTTTAATAAAATAGTACCAAGCCTAGCCTTCATTAATTTACAACAGGCTCTCTCTTCATTCTTTCATTTATCAAATGGGGCTTCCAGAGACACAAAAACTTCTGAAATCCCTCATAAAGAGAGAAAAAGTGGGAAAAAAGAAGTCCCCCCTCAAAAGCATGAATACAAAAAGCATTGTTTTCTACAAAGTAGGAAATTAGGCTAATTCCTCATTCTAGAGGCATAATACGCAGCCTGCTCTGGTCAGGTAGGAAATTATCATCCCCAAACCCATTTTTCCAACCACAATTGTTACTGAGCACTCTGGGAGGAACATGCCCCTCCCTCTGTAAAGGCCATTGCAAAATGAAAGGTCTGATCATCACAGATCAGAAAACTAAGAGGAAACAAAGGAGGACAATCCCCCATTCATTAACTCTTTTATTAAATTTCTTTAACCTTTAAATTAGCATCTGACACCCTACATAGAGAATTTATGTCTTTCTTCTCTGTTTGACTGTTTCTGAGCTGGGAAATGTGTGCAGGATTGGGCTCAATCGTGCAGATTGAGAGTCTCGGCAGATGCCTTCATAGATGCATATGACAAAAACAAAGGGACGTTTCCCAGGCCATTATTATTTCAAAATATGAATTAGTTCAAAATATTCCTTAAACCATGAAATGCTACCCAACAATCTCCTGCTGGAAAATACTCCTATCATTTCTAATTCCACTGAGTTTGTTCGCAGTGATTTCCTTACTGGTAAATGACTGAAATTCAGACCTGGTGAGTAATCACCATGGATAGCCCTTAATTGGATGAGACATTCTTTACCACATTTTATATACAATTTGCAATTAATAGGAACTTTTCTCTTTGCATTTGCAGAGCTGTTCTTAACTGAGAGATTGATGCTAATTCTTTTTGTTTTAAAAACAGGAAGATAAAACTATTTCCAATACAGCACCTTCAAAATCCAAGGATTAGATCCTGAATGCATGAGTTAAACTTAAAAGTTACGAAATTACGAAGAAAAAACACCAAGTATTTTTTCATTTGCCTTCTCTAGAACAATGTCAGCTAGAGCGTTATCATTACATGTTGAAGTCCTGCTTTGTTTTGCAGTCATGTGGGAACAAAATAAAAAGAAACACTGGAAAAGACAGAGCCAGACTATGAAACCTGGCCACACCACCATTCTTTTTTCACATTTTTATGCCCCAGTAATTAGTTTGGAAACCTAAAGAAAACACTCCCTGGCACTTACTGTGTGATACTTACTCTAAAAACATCTGGTGTTTAGTCTACAAATACTAATAGGAAGTCAGAAGCAGTGGAAAGACACACATGTCTCATTCATACAGCACAAAAAAAAAACATGTTTAAGGGTCTTGTTTGGGTTTTTTTTGAACAGAACAAGACTTGCAGCATTCAGCAAGACAGGCAACTACTCTTCATATAACCTCTGCATTTCCTGGGACCTCTTCTAGTGATGATTATCAAGACTTGTCCTGGTTTCACCTGGGAAAGAGTTAATTTTCTTTCTAGTGATTGCTGTGAAAGGAATGTCAATAATACCCATTTTAGTTGTTGCTAAGTGCTATTTACACTATTCAAGGACTTTTTTCAGCTTCTGACAGAAGAATAGAGAGAACAATGGAACGGCCAATGAAATATTCCATACCATAGATGTCATGCTCAGTATATAAATGGGGGGTAGCCGGGGGGGCCTGTGTGTGAGAATCTACAATCACTGCTTGGGGATGGTCCCAGTTCACCGGGCAGTGAGAGCGACCCATGTCATTATTATTATTATTGTTGTTTTTCATTTTCTGTTATTGTTTCTATTAAACTGTCTTTATCTCAGCCCATGGTATTTTTTTCTCCCTCCCTTTTTTCCTCCCACCCTGCAAGAAAGGGGGCGGTTAGTGAGCGGCTGCGTGGTTCTAGTTGCCAGCTGGAGTTAAACCACAAGAAGACTATAATTTCCTATTTGAGCAAGTCAACTGCAATTATTAGCTCCTGTTTGTAAATAAATACAATTATTATAATATCTATTTAGAGAATCATGGAATAATTGAGGTTGGAAGGGACCTCTGGAGAAGACCTTGTCTAAACTACCCCCTTGAAGCAGGGTTAACCACAGCAGGTTGCTCAGGGCCAGGTGCGTTTTGAGTATCTCCACAGGTGGAGATTCCAAAACCTCCTTGGGCAACCCGTTCCTGTGTCTGATCACCCCCCAAAGAGAATAAATAAATAAATAGCTTTTAAATATAAATTATTTTATTTTGTGCCCACTGCCTCTTGTCTGTTCACTGGACACCACCGAGAAGAGCCTGGCTCCCTATTCTTTAGTCCCTGCCACAAGGTCCTGCCAACTTGCTGAAGGTGCTCCTGCTCCATCAATCAGGTCATTAATGAAGAAGCTAAAACAGTATTAGACACAATATCAACCTCTGAGGTACAACACTAATGACTGGCCTCCAACTGGACTCCCTGTTGCTGATCACAACCATCAGTTCAGCCAGATTTCAATCCACCTCACCATCTACTTATCTAGCCCATACTTCACCAGTTTGTCTATAAGGATGTTACGGGAGACAGTGTCCATACTTGCTGTACTTGAGATAAACAATATCCTCAGCTCTCACCTCATCCACCAAGGCAGTCATTTCATCATAGAAGACTATCAGGTTGGTTAAGCATGATTTACTCTTCACAAAACCACGTTGATTACTCCCAATCACCTTCTTCATTATGAGCTGATTTTCTTTTCTGCCTATCACATAGTTAATGTGCCATCTCCAGTCAGAGGTTATGTTCCTGTGATTCATATTTGGCTCTCTAAGGACATTCTAGTTGGCAAAAGTGCGAAAAGTTGATCTAAATAAATAGAAACCGTGAATGTGAAGTCAGTTCAACCCTTGTGTGTTTTAATTGAATGTGGGGCATCGAGTTAACAGAGTCAAGGCATCTCATAGTCACCTAGTAGGGATGCGTAACAGAAATACTATGATCAGTATGAAGGAAGTATAAATGGAAGTGTCTGCATGCAAAAGCACCAGAAGAAACAATATGGAGAACAGGTTATGAGAACGGCATGTATTGATAAGCAAGAACATGAGTGAGAGCAGTCAAACTGGGAAGCGATGAGAAACGTATTGCTACACCTAGACCAGAAGACCAGCACTCTGGTGAGGCCGTGCTAGAGATGACCAGGCGGTGGGAGACCCACAGCAAACCTACAGCACTTCACCTCTGCCGAGAGGGAACCAGGCTGGGAGCCACAAACCCACCTGGAATGAGGAAACAGAGACAAAGGGCAGCAATGACAGGCTGAAGCCAGCACGCTTCTGAGGAAAAGATCACACCATGAGAACCGTTTGTCCCCTAAACGGTACAAGAACTTTGTCTAGAAGCCAGTTTATTGTCATCAATCAAGAGGAACCCAAGAGACATAGGGAGGACTTTATAGCCACACTGTCCCTCATCCTTATCACACACAAGTGACCCTGGCCACACAGAAGCCTCTGTCTGGTGAGCACATAGCTATCGGCATCAAAGACCAGGAAAAAGAGTGGAAGTGAGTGAAAACAGATTAATTTGAAGTAATTATCACCCTCCTCTCCAACAATATCTTGCACTGCATTTCCTCACAGTCAGTTCTTGAGGTCTTTCACATTTTCACTGTTTTAAATAGACCATCTTAGGTTCAGAGTGTTCCCTATTTAGATTAACTTTACTGACTAAGCCATTAATCCTGACAACGTAAAAGGCTCTGAATTCCAGAACACTCCTCTCCACGAGCTTAATTGTTCCCAGCTTAACTATCACAAGACCGTTCAGAGGACAGTTTAGATCCCCTCCCATGTATTATATCTGAATGAAGGAATGAGTTAGCAGATGCCAACTACACTCCTGCAAGGGTGGAGTGTTACTAACACAGCAGAAGGTAACTTAAATCTTCTACTGTTTCCCATCCCTGATAACCCCAGGTCTCAGCCCCGAATTCTCCCTCCATTCCAATAATTCCTACTGGTCCTCGTGTACTTCTGTAACAGGAAGGAGAGTGCCTTGACTCCATGTCTGCTGTACTCATCTGTGCTTTTCTCTTAAGGGCCAGAACCCAGAACGCACGAAATCCTGCACAGGCAGTGGATCCACTGCCAAATCCTTCAGCTGTCTCCCCATTCACATCGACGAACAGTTCAGAAAGTTATACTCCGCTTTCAGAAGGCCCCGTCTGCTGAACGCATAGGAGGCACTATGCACGGAACATCTGCCTCAAACGCATTGCAAAATACCTTCCCAGTAAAACGCGTCATGTACGTACATACCCAATACAAATTTAAAAAATAATGAAAAATATCACATGGCACACAATATATTGCACAAGGAAATGAGAAAGGTGGGCCCAGGAAAATTGATAACTATTTCTTCCAAAAAGTACCATGAGAACGTCTATTTTAACCTCTCATTAGACAATCAACACTGAGTTAACAACATAAAAGATAATTTTACTGTACTTGATAAGTCCTTAAATGACTCATTCAAGAGCTGAGCAACGGACTAAATGCTAAGCATCAAACTATAGTCTTTTACTCCCAAATACTCTCTTTCAGCAGCAGAGCTGAAATACAAATCCAATTTTAATAAAATCTTTGCACAGGTCTTTTTTTCTGGCTGGAATAAACATTAGTATGGCAAGCCCCACTATTTCCTAAGATCAGAGTTTTAACCAGTATGGAAAAAGTCCTTGCTTAATAAACTATTAAATTAAGCAGCACAAATGGAAATGAGTAAGTATATTGAGAGAGATAAAAAAAAGTCAGGGTGTTGGACGTCCCCTCAGAACGAACGTCTTCATGTGGCCCTTATTGGGCCACACCAAACACGCATTTCCCAGCAGTGCTCCCACTCCAAGAAATAACAAAAGCACTTTTTTTCCAAGATCAAATGTTAAGCCCATCCATAGCTATACATATTCCAACAAAAAAACACCAGAAAAAATAGCAGACCTTTCAAATGACAGCTTTATGAACCTCTGTTGCAGATTAACAGATGTAACAGATTTCCATCCTCAAAAACTTAAGACTCCTCGAATTTGCCGTCATGCATTACAAGCCCAATACTTGTGCCCCAGATGCTCAAAGAAGCCTACCTTTTGACAGTGTGGTCTTGGAAAGGGTAGAATATAAAAAGATGTTCTGTCATGGTAAGCTTGATATACAAACAAAAGTAAGTTTCCACCCCAATATAATCGTATGATACAGCAGCGCTCTGCAAATAAATAGCTTCTGGGCAAAACAAGTAATATCTGACCTTTGGTTGCATATTATACATTTGATTAATTGGTTTAGTGTAATCATTTTTTATAAATCAATTAATGAATTAGCGAGTTCTGATAATTCCATTTTTTCATCATGCATCAGTATTTTAATTATTAGCTTGTACCCAAGCAGACAAAGAGGGAAAAGCTTAGCATTTTACTTTTTTTAATATAAAAAGTGTGTGTATATAAATATACAAACATGTATAAAAAGGAATAAACTAATGATTTACATTTCTTTACTTCTCACACGCTACGGCCGTTCTTAATGTTGCACCCTACTTTTTCTGTAAAAACCCTGGGTGAATGAGAAGAAATTCAGACCATCCTTACCTTAATGTTGCAAGCTTGTTCCATCAGTCTCCTGGCGTTCTCTTCAGCTCTGTACCTCTTGGGCAACTGCACCCTGAAGAATTTCAAAGCTCCTTCAAAATCAGCTTGTAGAAGGTCCTCTTTTGAGGTCTGCAATTCAACACAGGGAACTACTGTAAGCACCGAGAACATGCAGTCATGCTCGTTTACTGGATTTGTCATTTACTGAACGTGTTCCAAACCACCGATACTCACATTAGCTCAGAAACATCCTCCTTGCAATCAGCTCTCTAACCCCTATCTCATAAAACAAAACAGAGGCTAAAGCTTACCCAAGGAATCCCAGGCAGAACAGCACAATCAGAGACTGTAACACATTAATGTCTTTTATCCTTCTATTTCTGCAAGGTAGGAAAGGGATTCTGGCTCAGCCTGTCAAGATGTCACTCAGTGAGGAGAAAAACAAAAACCAAGCAAACGACAAAAACCCAGGAGAATTTATAATATTTTCTAGAGAGCTTGTGCATTAGACCATTGCTGATTCTTATAACGCTGCCCTAAAAAGACAATGTATATATATAGTTATATATGGTTGCAGACATGAACAGCAGAAGCAGAAATGCATATGACTCATAAGAGGCATCAGCAAGTCAACGTGCAGAAGTCTGTGACACAATTTCTCAAAGAACACTGTGCCAGAAAATGTTTTACATGCTTATTTCTTCATTCCTCATAATGCTGTACCTCTCAGTGTGGTATCAAGCCTAACAGGTCAGAAAATGTTAAACATTCAACATTAATCCAGTTCTGCTACTGACGGAGTAATATGATTCATAGGGACAAATGTATTCAACTTCAGATTCACCAAGAACTACACCAAGAGATTTAGCAGACACGAAATACCAAGCCTTGGGATTGCTCCTTTGAAAGGTTCTCAGGAACTGAATGTCCAGACTAGACATTTAGGACGTCATCTCAAAAATGTGAATTTCAAGATCTTTAACACAGAAAGAGTGAACAAAACTGTGCCAAGGTACAGACTAGTATCATGGAGGCAGGCGCGGTGTATCACGGTATTACTACAAATACCTCACGAGCAGCGTAGGTACCTTTGGTTAAGGTTAATTGCTCAAGTACCACCACCACCACCATTTTCATGTGCGCATCCTCCGCTTTCTCATGAGTAACACCGTTTGTCTGTCTTTGCCTTGTTATACACAGTAGGTATATTACATACGCACAAAGTTTGATTCTTAACTATACTGCCACCCACTCAAAATCCTTTGCTGTCTCCAATTTCAGACAGCTTCTTTCCAGAAAACACGCTTCAGCCAAACACAAGAGATTTGGCTCTACACAGGGAGAACCAGGAGAAAATATGCGACCTTTGATATACAAAATGTGAGGCTTGATGGTACTATTGTTCCTCTTGGGTGTTAAATTTGTTTTAAATAAATACAAATAAATGGAATTATCACTATAATGCAGAGAAAAATTTACTTTTATTTACAAATTCATTTACATGAAAATAATTATGTCTGCTGTGTAAAAGGCCTTCTTAAAAGTAGAAAAAAATTGTTTCCCAAAGCAAACTGAACTCCAGTATGGTGCTGCAGATACATAACAGTAATACTCAAACCTAGCTCGACATATTGCACCTTTCTGCTGAAAACGCTAGAGCTGCCTACCCAGATTGTCTATCAAAAATAGCAATTTATCCAACTTGGTTTTGGTGGGGGAAGAAAAAAGGGTTTTTGAAGGGATTTTAAATTATGTACCAAACCTGAACAGCAGCAGACGTTGCGGGGGTATTTTCCTGGTTACCCAGTATCTCTGACAGCGGAGAGCACGTGCTGACACCAGTGTGCCCCCCGAACGCTGATAATCGTCACTGCTCTGTGCCCCATCTTTCACTGTGGGAACCGGCATAGCAATACGCACTTTGGTTTCTTCCATCAAGAGCCTACAAGGACAAAGTCTACACTGTACACATTTACCTATCACCCTATGTATTTTTAGAGATTAGTATCCTCTATACCCTAATAGCCACTCTGCAGTAGTTCTTGCTACATTAATCACAGGGAAAGAGTGAGAAAACTCCAAACACAACTGGAGTAGCTTCAGCAGATCCGTTTCCCCATGACTGCAGCATTTGTAAGGCAGACAACTTTCTGTCATCAAAATCCTCAGAGCGCTCTCAACATCTATTTGATCCTCCCCTCGTTCACAGCCAAGGAAGCTGCTGGGTCATCACTGCAGGGACACAAGAAAAGCTGCCTTCAGGACGCTGATGAGAAATGTTCAGCTTTACAAACCATCACATCTGATTCTGTCCACGAAAATTTGGCAGGAGGACTATCTGGCTGAGACTCAATCAGACAAGACTGATGTAGCGTTGACAGAAAGCTGGTGCAGTCGGGTATCTACTGAATGCAGCTATGGCCAAGGCGTCCATTTCCTCTTTCTAATGTCATATTTCTCCTGGACGAGTTTTTACTGAGGCTGTATATGCTTTAGCCACGCTGGAACTAGATCGCCATTTCACTCCACAATGAGCTGTGTCTAAGATTAGCTGCGAGCTGTGGAGTGCGGTGGGAGCAGCCTGTCGCAGGGGCAGCACCGCGGCAAAACCCCACTCAGTATCCAAGACGGCATCCATCCCTGGCATCCTGGGCAGGGTTCCGTGGGGAAATGCTGATCGAAAAGCAGCAAATACTTTGATAACCAGCTCACTTGAAAGCAATTTCTCTCCTTCCCTCTCAGTGATGTTGACAGCTGTCATCACTGTACAATTCAAATGGAGTTCCCCATTCCATTGCAAATTTGCCTTCTTTGGACACCAGCTCTCCTGGCATTTCCAGTCCCTTCCTCTTCCTCATGCTGTGGCAGCCTCTCCTGTCCTCCCAAACCCAACACAAACACAACTCTGACCCCAGGGGGAAAGGGCTGGCACCAGCCAACCCTTTACCAATGGGTAAACCCCATTTTGCTGCCGTTCCTGGTTTTACGCAGAAGGTGCTCAGATACGGCAGTGCTGACAGACGGGGTAATCTCCAAGACAGGCTGACTGGAACATGCTTCCAACCGAGTAGGAGGGTGTTTTCAATTAAGACTTCTGGACAGTTGCTCCCAGCATAAAAGGAACACCAAACACAATTTTTGCCAAAGTTTTAGCACTTTATTAGGAGCTGAGCTATCCTAATTTGAAGTATGTATTCTTCCTAGAGGTCCTGACTAGACTACTTCTTTTTTTAATTTTGTATTTAGTTTATTTTTCTTAAATTAACATAACACATTGAGAGTTTTGGATTTTATTTTTTTTAAGGAATCAGAGGAGAAAAAACTGTTATAATCAACAATGAAATTACCCTGACAAACTTTAGCAAAGCAGATGCACCTACCCTTTATGTCCATAGCACTTCATTTAAAAATAAATACCAAAAAAAGACAGAGGCAAGTATGTCAGAAAAGCAGCAATTACATGTAAACCCTTTAAAGTCAGATTTAATTCTCCTAGGCTTCTGCTTGAATCACTGTTTTAATACTATTTTAACGGCCCCCAAACAAACCACTCTCACAAGATTGTAACTATTGACAATTTTGAAGGTCTCAACCCTGAAAAACCCACAAGAACCCTGAAAAGCCCATAAGAATAATGATGGCTCCTGGAAATAAGAACTTACGCGACAGAGTTTGCTGATCTAAGATTATAGTTACCAAAATTATAAACCATCACAATGTATAGTTTGATAAAATGTGTGGTAGAGCCTATACAGCTCAGCTCTTTCTACTTTGCTGAGTATTTTAATTTCATCATAATAATTTGTTGATCAAAAAATTAGTTTCACTATTAAAAATCACAAGAAATCAAAGCATCATTTTGAGAGCAATGATAACTGGGTTGTGTACGCTGTGTATTTTCTGCAAACAAACCTCTTCAGGTACTGATTAAAAACAGGAAGCAGCACAAAACCAGTGTGTTTGTATGTATATACGCAGTACCAAAAAAAATTAAAAAATAACAACGTTAGGATGCTAAGATTCACATTTCATGACATTTTGTGATTTTAATCAATAAGTCATAAAGACATTTCAGGAACCTTTTGGCAGCTGTTTGACAGGCAGAGATTTGTACGTTCATTGGTTCGTGTCACTCAGCTTGTGGAACTCATGAACAACTTATTTCACTACACTATCTGTAAGTTTAATGAACCAATAATTAAAGTTTGGCAGCTGCATTGTATTTTTGTATACCTGGGGGACTCCAGGGCATTTTTTATTATTCTAGATATGATTTTCAAATAATCATATTTTAGGTTAAAATATATTTTTAAAACCATTCAAAAGATGAAACTGACTGAGAACTATGACAATAACACTAACTTTAAATGTCTCAGCTTGCCTTTCAGGGTTTGGCTAAATATGCCCTCGAATGTCCTTCCCACATCGCTTAAGTATTTCAATCTATTCACAAAATTATCTTATATGGATAAGTTGAAACTTAAGGGAAAGCTCTATCCCAGAAGTACTAGGGAAGCCTTCAAATCTGAAGGTAAAGTTCTGGAAAAATGCAAATGTTCAAAAAACAGGAATGGAATTTGAGAGACTTAAATGATGTTAATTTTTATATATAATTTTAAAATAAATAACGTTATACTACTTTACCCAAAATATTTAGGAAAATGTGACTAAGACAAAGGACAAAGCCTTGGTTTTTTTCTTTAATTTAATTTCTCTGTCTTCAATTATTAATTGTGCAGTCTCATTTATTACTGACTATATCAACTAAAACTCCTGTTCCCACCTGGGAACTAATACAGCAGAAGATATTTTAGATCAACCACACTACATTTCCTTAATTTAGTTCTTCCTTCCTCCTTCATAGAAACAGATAGAAATTACTCATTTACATAGAATTCTGCTTATACAGTATATATATTTAGAATTTCTATAGAATGTCAGTGAGCATAAACTGCCTCCTTTACACCTTAATGGACAAGTGTCAGGAACAAGACCAAGTTAAAGGCTGAAAAGATTCTGGCCACACTCTACTCCACTATTTAATTTGCTACTGGTAAATTCAAAATATTTACAGAAGTATCCTCACACTAATTTTTCAGAACACACACAGATGTGGCTTTAAATTCTTTTAAGAAGATATGCAACAAATCGAGGTAAGTGAGCTATTTTCTCTAACCTGGTAGCTCCTCTTCCACTGGTACCAACATGACAGGGGTGTTGAACATTGCACGACTGTGCACTGCGATGGCCTGAAACACAAGCCACAGACCTGACAACATGGTCGAGGACTCCAAGATGATGAAGTTGCCCTTTGTGCTGCAAAGGAGGGCAAGGATGGGTAAAACTTGGGATGCAGGCCTGGAAAAGTCTGACGGGCAAAGCTACACTGCTGCAGTTACACTGGCACGCGCTTCTAGCACGACACATCAAAAGGCTCCTCTTACTGGCATTGCTTATGTCCATTGCTTTACTGTGAAAACTATACTGTCAACAAGATTTTTTTCCTAAATAAAATCTGTGCTCTCTGTAAAACACTGGTAGAAATGTGTTATGGAAAAAAAATGGCTTTGTTTTTGTGCGCAATGAGTTGGCATCCATAAATACAGCAATAATCCTGCATACACCCAGCAGTATCCCTCTACCCAAAACTGCACCACTGCGTTTATACGTAGGTCCAGACTTACACAGGTAATGCTCGTTCTGCCACAGGAAATATTGATGAACGTGGATAAGCAGCAAACACAAAATCTACCAGCTTCATCCACCAATAGTCATCCCAAACGAGACAAACCCACACAGAAATAGTGCTGTTTCACTTGCGCATCATCACAGTTGGCTCATGCAGTGACTAGGTGATCTGAATTTTTCTAAGGCTGGCATAAAGGTTATAGCTTATACTTCTCACATATATACATGGCATATATTCTGCTTATTCCCAAAACCACAGCAGAGGGAGAAATTTACGCAGGTAAAAAAGAATATAGTTCTTAATTTTATGAAACACTGAGGTTTTCAAGTATCTTTAGTTCTGCTCAAAGTACAAATTCTTGGTCCTCAGAGATTTCTCAGTTTTTAAAAATCAGAAACATAGTCTCTCCTTCTCTATGGAAGGAGTATATGTCAAAAAGGATACTTGTCAGCAGAGGTATATTTAGCTAATAAAACCTGACAGGAAATCACATTGACTCCACAAGTCAAGACTCTCTAATAGACAAGTATTTTTTATGTTGTTCTGCCTTTTTTCCCCTTTTTAAATAAAGAATATTATGTCATTCATCAAAGCTAAGCTGCCTGGGTGGCGAAGTACGCTAAATTTCTTGGTATTCTCCATCTGGAGGGCCAGATAGAAAGCCTGAATAAGTCAAGTGAAAAAGATCTTGGTGGTTTTGCCCCTGCTTTCCTCAGAGCTCCTCACAGACCAATTCAGAATGATTGGGCAGTCCTTGCCCCAGAGGCCATCAGCGCTAAAGGAGCAGGATGGATGTTTAGGTACACTCGGAAATAAATAGAATAACGCTTACACACACACCAGATTTAACCACGCGCTACTAGTCCCTGTGACAGGCAGGAGACCCAATTCTACAAGTGCCTGTGGGCATCCAAATTCATCTGCACTTTACTAGCAATCAGAGAGTTTGTGGGTTTTTTTTATTTTCATCTAACATCTCACAGCACAAGGACACACTGGTTCTACTACCCACTTTTTTTTTTCCTTCCTTTTACACTGAATAACTTACAATACGCAGAGCACATTCATTTCTGTGAGCGTACTGCAGAACATGCAGACAGGTTTCAGTAGCACAACACAAATGCCACGCAGGTCACTCCTACAGCTGCAACACAGGAGTGCAGGGGGTATGGAAATAAAGGAAAGGCACCACCCCACTAGAAAATGGGATGGGATCAGTAAGGAACTGTCTCCACATGCATCACACAAAAATGAGGTTGTGGTGTTGAAGGCCATGGACCAAGCGTAGCTCTGAGCTGCAGCCAGGCTCAGCTACAGCAGCCCAGAGCAGCCTCCGCTGGGACTCGGCACTGACTCCTGGGCTGGCCACTGTTGTGTGGGTTTGAGTCAGCTTTGGACAGCACTAGAAATGACAAAAGCGTACTCCTCCGTACCATGACATGCCACACCGATTTCAGGCATCACATACAGGCATCATTTGCTGTGACAGATGAAAAACACCTTTAACAATTTATTTCCCAGATAATTCTACAGACGTATTTTAAACTTTTTTTATGTAGTGTCAACTGCCTTTTCAAAATCAAACACAGAAACAGTAGAAAACCAAGATACATCAACACGGCTTGAATTTTTACGAATGCTTAAATGTCACAAGTATAAAATTTGACTTGCTAACCATTAATGCACTTTCCATCAGTATCTAGAAGTAGACCGGGCATACTGCTTATTTGGAATCATTACAGGACTAAGAACAAAAGCATCCATGGCTTTAGGACAGATTTTTTTAATTTTTCTTTTACAGCGCAGCCCTGGTTGTGAACCCTTCGAGCTAGTGAAGGAGTGGCACCAATCCCCATTTGCAGGACCAGCGTCCAGCCCTTCTGAGCTAACATGAAAAAGAAAAGACTCAGTGTTCAGGAGATGGATTATGAGAAGCCGAGAGGAAAAAAATCAGAGACCTTTCACGCCTCTATTCAGTGTCATGAATCCTGGGGGGGGTGTGGGGTGGTAGAGACAGGATCGGGAGGGAAGATGGCAAATTCGCAATGAATTGATTTCAAGGAAATGCAATCTCACCGCAAGCAGCCGAGGCACAAACAGGCGATGCCCCATTCCCAGAAGTTCCAGCACTCGACATGCATACTCATTCACCAGCTTGCTTCTCTCGTCGTGCATGTCCTGGGACTTTCTGACGGGTGGTGTGAGCTTGGCAGCTGGGGTTTTGCAAGGCACCCCTTCTTCCATGAGCAGTACGCAGGAAGTATCCAGAGCGAGAACAGTAATTTCAAAAAGTGCAAGATTGGGAGAGCCAGCCTCAGGTCTCTGACACGGGCTCAGATGGCCGCCTACAGCAACGCCCGTCCCTCTCTCAGAAAGAGAAAAGCATCTTTGCTAAGAATCAAGGAAAAATACGATCCACCGTGCTGGCTCAGCCTGAGTCCAAAGTAGATTTGAAAAACAAACCAAAGAAAACATGGATCTAAAAATGTACCTAAAGAGCAGGAAAATGGCAGAAAACGAGTGCGGGAAATCTCGGACAGGAGAGCTTTCAGGGCTCAGTGTCCGTGGATGCGTGTGCCAGTGGCAGCAATAAGAGCAATAAAGGCAGGGCAGTTCTGGAGCTGCGAAGAGAAAAGGATGAGCTCATTGCGATCTCCGACCGGTGACAAGCGTGGCGGCTGCCGCTGCTGCCTCTGGCTGTGAATCCCTAATGACGGGGCAGGCGAGGAGGGGCTGGGAGGAGGAGGAGGGGGTGATGGAGCGTGCGGAGAGCCTCTCGGGGGACAATGCCGTCATAAGAAGCCAATAGTGAGCGGCTGGACAGCTGAGCTCCCCTCCCCATCTACCTTAAATCAATTCAGCTGTGAGGGGCTTTGCTGTTGAATCCCAGGCTCACAGAGTCTGAGCTGCATCCCCCAACACCCGATGGCTGGGAAGAAGCCATCCTGCCAGCTGATATAGCGACTGGTACTCCATCTGCTTCCGAATAATGCAAATACAGCCTCGGGCAGGTAGGGCAGGAGACCCCCATCACTCCTGGATGGTGACCAGGAGAGGGGCAAGGGCATCGTAAGGGGCTGCCGGCGAGGAGGGAGCGGCAGGCAGCTGCTGAGAAGCCATAGCCCATCTCTGCACAGCTTGCGCAGGATTGAATTCAATCATTTAGACAACGGTAATTTCCAGCACTGTGTTCTCAGGCAGCATTTCTAAACCCGGAGACGATGGGCAGAGAGGGAATGATGTCAGCACAGGCAATTTGAGTCGGTTCTAGAAATTAACCGCGCGTTTGTAAGGAAAACGCCATGATGTCACACCTTCAGTCGCCTGGCATCGCCCCCGTGCAGGGAACAGCCCCGGTGCCCCCGCCATCTGGTTAAAGACAGCCCAGCAGGTACCGCTTCATTCCAGAGCCACTGATTTCAGAAACCATGCTTCATTTGTGAATTTTATGCTGCTTCATTTTTGAATTGCCTAATTATAAAATGGGCTCTGTAACAGAACAATACACATTTCCGATCGGAGCAGACAGTAATATTCCATACATAACTAACATATAGAAAGGTGGTGATTTAAAATATTGTGAAGAGCTCTATGGATACGGAACACATTATCGCAAACACTTCTGCAAATGCATATTTGAGCTCTAAACATCATTTATCTAACATGTCAAGAAAAAAACATCAGTATTTAGTTTAAACACTAATACCAAGTAAAAATCCATAGCATGAGGTCACTGAATTGAAATCATAAACACAATCATGAGTAGTTAAAATATGAAAATAATTTTAATTTACCACAAACAAGCCTCGATAAGTACTACAAAAAGCAGAGAAAATTAGAAAAATAAATTAATTGCATTCCGTCTGATATACCACTCATAGTGGTATATCCTTTCAAATAAAAGTAAATTTTCTTGAATAAGATGATTTTTTTTTTTTAAAAAGGACATTATTACCAAAAATAGCCCCATCCACACAGATGACCTGGCTCACAGTGACACATGAAGCAGGTGGGAAAATGGTTAAAGCAGAACCAGCAGAAGTCATGGGTCAAAGATGACCAGATGACCGATGATGACAAAGAGGCCTCAACGATTCATCCTCTGCTGATACGGGATTTAAACCAAGTAAAGCACCTGCAAATTTGGGCAGTATTGAATAAGCTGTTTAATACAACCAGTCTTCTGAAAGCTGATTTAAGTATCTCAGGTTGTGAAACACTATTTTGCAGATGAAAATCTTCGGTACGGACTAGTGCACAGGGCGGGGTCCCAAAGAGGTGGAGGCTACAGCATTTCTGTCTCGGCTGGAATTAGGGGTATTTACTGAGATCCTGTTCAAGAGAAGCTATGCACGACTCTTAAGAAAAGGGAAACCACAACCAACGCACATTTCATTCCAGTTTAAGATTATAGTGAAGACTGTGATGGGAGCTCTCCTATACTTTCCAAACTCCCCTCTCAGCCTGCAGTTCCAGAGATTCTGGTTTATTATCTAGTTTGTTACTATGTGTACAGGTAAACACCACGATGCTGATCAGTTATCCATCACAGGTTAAACTACCAGCTTTCCAGACTCTATGTTTGTAGGGTGAAAGGGTTTAAAAGAAAGGAAGTAGCTCTTCCTTTTTTTTCTGAATTTTTAAAGTGTTTCCATCTAATTTAAACACAGGCGGGCAAGCATGATATTCTACAAACATTAGGTTCTACCTTCCACATAGAAATTAAAACACTGGTCATAACATTAAAAAGGAAGAAATAAGAACTTTGTACTGTGAGTTACAGAACTGACGAGAAGCACAGAGGTGAATGGGCAGCGTCACTGGTGACTTGGGGGTGAAACAGGCAAGAGGACAGCTAATTCCAAGCACTGTTCATGTAAAAAGCCTTAAATCATTTCTTGCATAAGTCACACTTCAATAAGCTAATAGTTAACTCTCATCCTTACAGAAATTCAGGTTTGGTTCATTTTGGCTAAGGCTTATGAAAAATGGAATGAAGTGATTATTAAATAAAGTCTTCAGTTCTAGAAAGTTATAATAGGATATCAGAGTTAGAGGCTAAAACCATATGAATTCAGGTTAGAAATAAGGTGCAAATTTTTAGGAATGAGGAAAATTAACTACAGAATTAGCTTCCCAAGAGATGTGGTCTACTACCATCATTATGATTTTTACATCAGGCCTGGATTTCTTGTTTAAAAGGAGGCCTCTAAAATATGAAAAATTCCAAGGCTTGGAAAAAAAAAAAAAAAAACACCCTTAATTATGAGCTCTGTGTTTTTCAGGAACTCCTTTCACAAAGCATAACAGTGAACCGTCATTCAAATCTGCGGTTTGAGACTTTTTATACTCCCTACCATTCTTAAATACGTCTACATCCTCATTGAACACTACATCTTATTTTTATCCATGTCTGACCAGGAATTGTGATTTTTCCTTCCTGTAAACTTCATTGCTCTTATCCGTGCCATTAGATTACTGTCCTGTGTTCTTCAGACGGGCCTGACTGAAGTCAACTTAAAAACTAAAAATGGCCCCAAAGGCAGTAGCTTGCACTCTAACTAGAATGTCTTAGGGTAAACACGTATTACTCGTGCTTTGATTTCCATGGCGTAGACTACCTGTTTCTGGCTAAATTCTGTTTCTGGCCTTCCTATCCATGGAACGTCTGTTTGCTCACATGGTACTGGTGCAGTAAAGATCTGCTCATATCTGAAGGCCAGTGAACTCAGAAGAAGTGGCTAATGGCAAAATATTCTCTTAGCAAATAAAACCATATAGAATGTGACTTGAAATTATCTATATTTTCTGAATTCTGTAGCAAGATACCAAGGATATTGATGGGGATTCCTTTATAAATCTAACTACTTTAAAATATACCAAATTAGAACATACGGAACACTATAGAACGTAAATGAGCGCAAAAAGCCTGAACATAAATGTGTTAGTTTTAGGCATTCATACTGGTTTAGTTCCCAGATACCGGTGTTCTCACTTGCGTATTTAACAAGGCATGACAACTTGCTGTAAAAACTGCCAACCTGCCCACCTTGCATAATTTTAAAATTATGACCCTGTGTGAGCACTACTGATTTCTTTTTTTCATAATGGCTATATCAATTGCTAATTGATCAATGCTGATTGATGTATGATGGCGTTGCTCTTTTCTATGTCAACTGTAAAAAAAAAAAAAAGGGAATTGGATTGCCTGTAATATTTTAGCAGCAAAAATTACTGACTTTGAAAAGCTAAATGGACTCTAAAACTGGAAGAAAAAAAGGAAGTTCTCTTTCAAGCTTATTCCTATAAAAGGATAACAGACATTCTGCACCAGAACAGCTCTGAAGATCCATACATCATGCCCACAGTAAGAGCTTCACTTCTTACCGTATCAGAAATTACTTTGTCCTTTCTGTTCTTCGGGTCTAATCACAACTGTGTAATCTGGATTTAGTGAAGTTTACATCTTTATCATTATTAGAGAGAACATGATAAAACAATTTATTTTCACAGTAGATTCCACCAGAGCTCTGTGCTGGGGTCGTGCTGGTTGGCCTTTTCTTAAATGGCTTGGAAGAAAGGGCAAATCATGAGGTGACAGCGTTTGCAAATGCTACTAAATTATTCAGGGTGTTAAAGACAGGGGCTTACAGCAAAGAATTGCAGAAGGGACCGTAAGAGACTAAATGACTGGGCAATAGTACAGTAAATGAAAGTCAATGTGGATAAATGTAAATTGATGCACATGGGGAACAATATTAATTTTACATATAAATGATAGACTCTGAGCTGACAATTGCTACTCAGGAATGAATCTTGGAGTCACTGCGGACGGTTCTACGAAAATATCAGCTCAGTGCACTCCAGAGGTCAACAAAATAAATCAAATGGTAGAAATCAATAGGAAAGGAATAGAGATCTAAACAGAGAATGCCATTATTCTACAGTATAACTCCATGATGGGTTTTCATCCTTGCTATTATGCATCACTCTGGTCCTCCCATCTCAAAAAGGAGGATATTAGAGACAGGAAAGTATCCAGAGAGGGAATGAGGCTCATCAGAGGCCTTGCAATGAGGAGGCAAAAATAGACTACGATTATTAAGCCTGTAAGACTGATGAGGGATATGGTAGACCTATAAAATCATGAGTGGTGTGGAGAAAGTGAAGAGCAACCAACTGTCCAAAATGCCTTCCAATACAGGAATGAGGAGCCTCACATGAAACTCATAGGTGACAGGTTCCAATAAAACAAAATGATAATTAAACTGAGAAAATCTCTGTGGCTACTAATCTACATGTGTTCAAAAACTCACTCGACAAACCCATGAAATAACAATACATATGGAGTTATTAAACACGAGACTCATTCTTTCTCACAGAGTCCCTGAGACAGAAACTGCTGGAGGAAAAAGTATTATTGCCCTGTTCTTACAGTCTTTCCTGCGTATCTGCTGTTGACAAGATACTGGGGTAGATAAGCTTACAAGTCTGATCTGGAATGACTCTTTTCATGTTTTTATTTACTTCAGTGACATACTTAATATAAAAAATATCACACAGAATCACAAGATTTGCTAGGTACATGAGTCATACACAGGATATTGAAAAAAAATTAAAGTGTATATATATATCTATATGTCAGAACTATATGTAGTCCTGAAAACACCATCTCTGGTTTACAACATCTGGAAATTATAAGCAGACAGTATAATGGGGAAGTGCGACTAATAGATAAATCAGGGCTCAGTGCCGCTGAAGAAATGCAGTCCAATGAACTTCATGCTTTCTCTGTTTTCAGTCTTAAAAAGAGAACGCCTCTTCTCCCTCAAAATTAAAAATCTATGATGAACGTTCACCTAATAGAAATTGAACTGATTTTAGGTGTGAAGAGGAGATGGGCTAAGAAAGTAACTAGTCAGGACAGAATGGATTTTAGCAAGCAAATGAAGGTGGACACTTAAAAATAGAAAACTGATTATATTAGGTCTAGAAAATCAATAGTCTGGAAGTTGATTGATTCTGGACATTTTCAGGCACAGATTTCTATTTCTAAAGATATAATCTCCAACAAGTCACCAAGCAGTGTTTTTTTGTGCTGGGGGAGTGGGTTTGGGGGGCCGGGAGTCCTTCAGCCCAGCAAAACCTGCAGTTTAACGACCTCCTTAATTTAGGAACTAGAAATCTAAAAGCAGTGATCTGAGAGCCTCCTAAAAAGCGAACTTCTTGTCCTCTGCCTAATGGAGAAGACCTTGAAAAGAGAACAGTCTGCTCTGATCTCTAATACCAAAACGTTAGGATCCACTTCTGTACCAGAAGCTTCAGCGCTGATCCTGGCATCAGCTACATAAAGAAGCTATAAAAAAAAAAATGGTGTGAAGGGCTATATCTATTTTGTCTTAGATTCTAATGTGGACACTTCTTTTTTTATCTTGAAAAGAGCCTTTTGAAGATTTAATGCACTTACAGAGTGGACTAAGCCAGATCACCTAGAGTCAAAACCAGTTCAGGTTGGAAAGGAACCCTGTACATCACTTCATCCAACCTCTGGCTTAAAGCAGCACTAATTTAAAGACCAGCTCAGGCTCCTCAAGTCACTGTAAACGCCAAGTAAGAGCGATGGCATGCAGAGAGAGAATGAAACAGCTGTTTTATCTCTTGGAGACGAGGCCTGAACTCCACTGCCTACACGCTCAGTGCACTTTTCGTATGATACCTCTCAAAAAGTTACAGTAATTGTCACAATTTCATGCCCAACTGAAAGACAACTCACATTTTTTAACTGTCTGCATTGACAATATGCAAGTTTTACCTAAAATAAGCACCTGTCCAGTCTTCACTGACATCCTCGGATGTTTAACTAGTAAGATTTAATGAAAATATAAGTATCTTATTTCAGTAAGGTATCGAAGAATTGTGTGTTCAACTTAACTATTTCTCTTATACGGCTTATTTTCATCTGACTGATAAAAATTATTTCATTACGTGCTGTTATGACTTGAACCTTTTGGCTTTTTCCTTGTTTGTTTTCTTAAAAGACTACACTACTTTTTAAACACTAGTGCCCCAGACTAGGCAGTGGTAAGTGATAATTTCGGAAGCAGGTGATAAAGGGAGGAATAACCTCAAGGGATGTGACCCCGGCCATTTGGGTTTAACTGGGAGCCACACAGCTCCCTGGAGAATTAGGTGTAACTCACCCATGAAGAGCAGGATCTAAGGTGCACAAAAATGGATGACTGCTCTGGCTATCTTTGGGTACGTCCACTTCTCATGAGTATGAATTTTTGAGCTATGCCTTTAACACAGAACAAAATTTCAGATCTGATTTTAAAGTTCTGGGTCAGTGCAAGTGGCAATTCAGGAGATAAATGATGGACAAAATCCGAGACAGGTTAGGTCAGGTGTCTATCTAAAGAAGATAATGTATTGAAAGTGAAAAAAGAAAACCTACAATTCACTATATGTTCATTAAGAAGTGAAATGTAAATGTACAGCATAATTTTATTCAAAATTTGTGCTCTTACACAAATCCACATCTAAGGTGGTGAAACAGTATTTGTGGAACCCTCTGGTTAATCATGAATACTATTTCATACAAGTGTAAGAGAATAGTATGATCCTCGTGGTTACCAGATAAAGCAGATTTTTTGGGAAATAAGGAAATACAACATTAACACAGAAAATATAGTGTGACCCCTCTCAAAGACCAGGCATTCACCTCTAAAAAGATTAATACAGAATTGAGATGATGCAGAAGATAACTACTAGAGTTCAGGAACACTAAGAAATTGGTTTATTTAGTAAACAATATGAATGATATCTATAAATACTTCAAGGTGATAAACACCAGTGTGAGTGTCACGGGAAGGGGACTACTTAAGATGAAGGACAATGCTGATATAAGAGTAGAGGAGTGTAAAATGATCAGTGACGAATTTAAAACCGGAATAAGGGAAATGGCCTTCCACCGTCAATATTGCTGCTGTTACTAGTTTATGAAATGGATGCCATGTCACATAATGGCATACTATAGCAGAGAAGCATTTCTTTGGCCCAGGAGGTCATTTTCAGTCCAGACACAGAATGATATAAAGATAACAAATAACCCAAATAACCCTCCTCATCCAAGGTAATTTTGACACCTTTTTTTTTTTTTTTTTTTTTTTTAAATCTGAGGAGCCTCTGTATCAGCTACTTGAATTAATAGCGTCGTCTGCTGTCCCTGCCATCGTACCTGACATTCTGCTCCCCAATCTGTTGGGCACAGACTGACACAAACAGCATTGAGACTGAAAGCTGGCAACAGAAATAACCAAGAAATAGAACCACCTTGTTTGTGTAACACGCAGTTATCACTTGGTAACATGCCGTGAGGAGGAGTGCAAGAACTCATAACCACCATTAGAAACGCTGCTCACATTCACTTGAGTTCGAGGAACGATATATAAAAGTACTGGTTTTAAGATAAATATGTACTGAAATGAATGTCTGTAAGGTAATAATGCACTGGCTGTAGCAAATACACAGGCTGTAACAAATACATTATCGTTTCTCACTATTTTCTACCCATTTCAGTTTGAATATTATACACCTTCCTGATCAAAACTACAGCTTTCCTCTGGCATTAAGTGACATGTTTTTAATGGTCACCCAGATGAAAGCTCAACAACCCAAGTGACCTTAAGTGCTGCTATCAATCACACCCCATGAGCAGATGAACCCTCAAAAAAAAAGTTTGGATGTGGACCTATTTTAAACCCCTGTGGTTCGTTCTTGTATTTCCAGTTAACACGTACTCTTCCCTGCCTTTTCAGTAGTTAGCAACTTCAACTACAGCCTGAGTTCTCCACAATCTCATATTTTAAGACTTGCCTCATTTTGCTAATTCCAAAATAAAGCGTGCCTTTAGCTGTTTTTGCTAAGGTAGCAAGATCAGAAACAGAAGATTAAGGAAATAATTACTGAAATATCCAAATACAAAACAAAGGTTATTGTTGGTTTTGGTTTGTTTTTTTTTTTTCTTTATTTCACACACGTGAAGATTTTCATGTTTGTAATTTCCAACAAAGAAACCAACTAGTTGATGACAAAAGGGATCTGATAGTATGCTAGCCCTGGAATGGTACATTTTCCTCTGTCATTCTCAATTAATGGTCTTAATAGGGATTTTTTAAATTAAAATACGGATGTTTGTTGAGTTGCTCTAAACCACAGTTTTCTATGGTGCCTTTTTCAACACTGGGGTTCTTTTCACACCCCAGCGCTTCACTGTATTTTCTGATGCTCAGAAAGGAAAGGAGAGGGATTTGATTTTCTATCAATCAGCTCAGCTTACTCAATGTTCATTCAGGTGCAGTCTCTACATGACGTAACTGAATGATTAATGGCAAACTGTAAAATACCGCCACCAGCTGGAGAGCCCGACAGATGAGCATACTGTGGAGCGCAGGAAAAGCAGTGACATGCATTAGGAAGCATAACATTTGGATGCTACTGAGAGAGAGACTGGGCTTTTCCTTCGGTAAGAAATCAGATTAATGCCCTGTTACAAACGACAGCCTCCATAGCTAAAGAGCTTTAGTCCTCCAGCTGTTCATTGCTACAGTCACACTCAGAACGTGGGAGAGGGAAAGGGAAAGGATTCCACTCGTGTCTTAAATACACGTTTATTTCCCAAAGATTACTGCATCAAGATGTCTTGGGTAATTGGTCACAGAAGTAGAACTGTCATTTCAAAACTAACCAGCATTCCCTTTGAATACTAGCAGCTGGTTCTAACAGTGCGAAACCGCATCGAGTACAAGGGAGTTCAAGATAAAAGCTATTCTGTTGCTATTTAATGAGGGATTGTGAAGCACACGCTTCACAAAGAAGTGAGGAACAAGGCATTTGCACAGTAAAAACTCAGATATTCCAGTGATGAAGGATTCCCTCGTCCAAATTAAATATAATCCAAAAGATTGTGGACGAGAGAACTATCGCTCTGTTTTAACAAAGAACAAATCCTTAGGAGTTGTTTTCATTCGCTTCATAATCACAGAGAAATAAGACTTTAGAAACACACAGTTTTTAAAGTGGTTGTTCTGCAGCACGCACATTCTGTTTCTGTAACTTAGACAGACGGGTATGCTTAACCACTTTGTTCCTCATGATTAGGAGAGATTATGAACACGTTTGAACAGGAAAAAGAAAACTTCAGGTCTCAGAATACAAAAGTATTTTCTTCCCTAACAGAACAGCAATTCCTGCTGAAAGCAAATCATATGCTAATTCAATTGTATATAATCACCAGCTCTACCTTGGTACCACTATGAACCGTGCTCTTATGTGAGTGTTTCTGACTTAGAATCTACTCATACTTACCTGTATTTTCTTGGCACTTGTTTTTGGCTGCAATATAGCAATACTTTCTCAGGATAACACCTCCCATACCATTTAGAGCCGATTACTGCCAGAACAGGCAGATACAGCATCTAGCATATATGTATAAGAACTGCTATAAGCAGAATTAAAACCATCTCTTAAAACTCTTGAACTTCAAAAATAGTTATAATAAGACTGACAAAATACTTTCTTGAATTATCCTCTTCTGGAACAGCCAAAGAGAAATATTCAATTGGATAAGCAGCACGTTGTGGAATACATATAAAATGAGAAGTCTGAGCACTTTCTGTTAAAAGAAATTGGATTAATCATTCAACACACACACACAAGAAATCCTTATTTGCAGTATGACACGCATGAGTTAAGGATTTTAGTCCTTTCCAACCCTTATCGTATTTTCTACACAGTTGTTCTGCTGCTAATCTCAGTTCAACCGCTCCCATTGGCAGCGGCAGGAAACCTACGGAAAACAGACTTCTGGGTGTAAACCCATGGTCTGAAAAGCCATCCTTCATAACCAAATTGGACTCTTTTCCTGAAAACCTTGCCAGACATTTTCAGCTCAGTGCAAGTACTCCTCCTTTTCTCTCTTCTCCTTCAGTTTTAAAATTCATAAGATGAAATCTCTACCTCTTTCCAGAACCCATTCCCACTCCTATGGCAGCAAACCTGTTGGGTGTTGCTCGGATGCTTGCTTTCACTTCTTTACTACCCATCATGCCATAACTTACTAGATTGCCCTTTAGCCATACTGGCCTTAAAAAACCAGAAAAATAACAAGCCCCCATAGTTGCAAATAAAATATGAAACAGGAAGAAAAGAGCACACACTTCCCTCCCCCTTTTTTACAAATTTAGATTTGTGTAGGAGCACTTTCCTGGAAATGTACATTAAACAAATTTCCTGTTTATAGGCAACTTCATTAAATACATTTCTACTCATGTAGAAAGTCATAACGTCATTTGACACGTTAACTGTGTTAGTGTAAAACACAAGTTATTTTGGACATTTCCTTACCATAACGCTTATACACTGTATTACTTCACGGAAGTTACCCTACCTCAAGTGAAAATCTATGTGTTTTGCAATTTCCAGTTGCTCTGTTCACGGCAGCAGATGTATGTATGTTCCTGGTGTGGAGCACTTTTGCTGTAGGACTTTGTGCCGCAGAAATCCAATCTCTGAGAATTACTCTCCACTGAATAACTCAACTAGTAGCTGTTTGCTACTAGTAAATCATAGGTAAACGATAAGGAAAACACACTGGAGGACCGAGAACAGCCAAAGGATACTGGTCTGTGCCCACGTAATGGGGTGGTTGTGTTAGGAGTGACAGGCTGTTCTGTCCTGAGCTTTAGCCTAAAGTATTTGATGGGAATATCATTTGAATTCCAAGGTGGCATTTCAAATTCCACATCACGTGCCTGTACGTGGACTGGATTTTAACTAGAGCCAAATTGTGAAGGTCAATGTAAGTTAACTTTGAGCTACTCACTGGCATCAAAAGTGACGACGCTCTACCTACAGGTTTCGTTGTTTGTTTGGTTAGGTAAATTCTGTGTCCAAGCCAAAGACAGAAGTCGCCCTTATTGTAAAAGACTCTCTCCTCTCTTGACATTACAAATACATTTGATACCAAATACTATTGAATCACATTTCTTGATTTATATGAAAGAATCCAGCCACAAAAATGAACCCAGCCATGCTGCAAAATGAATCAGAATTGTTTTCTTAATAGTAATCACACGCGTGACATTTAAATCCTTAGACTGCACTCCTTGTTCCAGAAACTTTATGACATGATTAAGTTTAATAAAACCAGATCTACCATAAGTAAAATTTTGAAGACATCTCTACCCAAATGGATGATATTTCTCCTCTGTTCCCTCTTCCAGGAGTCCCACTATTGTTGTTCCCTTAGTCATGATACCTTAAGATAAGAAAATATTCCATACAGTTTAATAAAATTAAAAACCCCACGTTCTAATGAACGACTTACCTTTAAGAGAGCCAAGGCTACATGGAAGATTATGTTCATACCCTGAAAATAAGAAGAAAAAGACTTCAATCAGTGCCAGCATACAAATCTCTCTTCCCTATGACTAGGGAAGTCTCTCTTCACTATGTACCATCATAACTAGATGCCGCAAACCTCTAGGGAATGCTTCCCGTATCCCTGCTACACTTCAAAGTTGATCATTAGAGCCCCAAGGCACAGTTTCCCAACTCCCAGCTGGGGAAGATGACAGCTCTTTGGAGCTTTTGGAATCTCACTGTTCATGTGCCGGGTGCTATGGATGTGACAGGATGTCCCTCCTTCATTTCACTACCTGTCAGTGCTGGTTTTCGTAAACAGTGCAGAATATTACAACAAGCAGGGCATCAAGAAAATGGGATAAATATTCTGGTTAATAGGATTTTTGCCAAGTAACTGAGCTTAGCTGTGATTAATCATGTACAATCTTTTATGCACAAACTGTAAAAAAAAAGTAAAACACAAAAGACCCCACAAGTACACAATACATCTTTTTTGCTGCCATAGCCTACATATCTCGATTATTTAAAATTATAAATAGCTTTGTGTTCATCCAAATATGAAAAATACCATATGCACTTCTCATTTGCTGTATTATGTACTTTGTGTGCAGACTGTTTTCCTAGATTATATTTTACAAATCCTCTTGCCTGCTTGTTAATGGCATAATAAATCTTCTCTTATAATGTCTTTCAGGGCCGATATCTAAAAATGTCTCAACAGATTTGCACACAAGTAATACTGTCACTGCAATACATACTGTTGTGGGATAAAACCGGACTTATTATAAGCGAACCTTCTCTAAGAAATACCTGTTTCTGCAACTGAGAATTTTTCCAAGCCTCTTTCTGAATGCCTGAGACCATATTTCAATGAAAATTAGCTTTTATAAAAATCTGCAGAGACTTTTCTGAGGCATTCTTGGAAAGACATTCTATTATTTTTTTTTATATGGCTAGTATGGTGCCTTGAAGGGATTCTACCATTAATGAGTCTCGGAAATGCTATGACATTAAACATAATGAATATTGCAACACTCCCGGAATTACTTTGCAGCTTGATATATAATCATGATGGCAACAAACTGTCTTTTTTCCACTAGAGGTCACAATTGCAGCAGGACTGAACCTCGCTTCACTGCCAGGAAACCCATCTTCCACATGGGATAACAAATATTTTAAATACAACAAAAGTTATTTTGCTTTTTATACATTAATTTAATAGAAAAAAGTCTGGCTGTGAATTTCAGTTATGACGCCGGTAATACTAGAGCACCAGCAGCAGTAAATTAAGTTCACAGCACTCTCAGTTTTATTCCAAGTATAAATCTGAAGTCAACAATTCATTCCACACAGTCATGACATTAACAACTTCTACTTCCTAACAGAGAGGATTTGGTGTGAACATACAAGCTATAAATGGGAGACAACCACAAGCCATCACAAACATTGTGTTTTCTTTTTAACTAACTGGTTGATCTGATTTTGTTATTTTATGACGAGGACTATTACGTGCAATTGTGGGATTACTGAGCAATTAGTGTCCTGTGTATTTTCTGGCATTACCAAAAGACACCAACAGAAAACCAAACCAGTTTTCATTTATTTTCTAAATAATTTTTTCTAACCTGCCCGAAACTCACATTGTTCTTGAACTCAAACTAATGAAACTCTCTCCTGACACTCCTTTTATATGATCACTCTTCACATGGATAGCAAACACAGCAGAAACAGGTTTCCTCCTGCCTTGAGGATCTCCAAATCCTTGAGGATTTCTAGCCCCGCTAGGCAAGGGGCATCTCACAGACTGCCTCAGGTTACATGAGATAAACCTGCTCAACACACGAGCACCCTAAAACCAGAACACCAGAAGCAGTTAAAACCTTCGTTTACAGCTGTCCTGGGCAGCACTCCGCTACTCCTGGTAACAGAGAACAACCCGCACCTTCCTCTCTCCTCAAAGGGAGGGAGGGATAACGCCAAAGTCAAGGCAATTTTGTAAACCCAAGACATCGACTGCCACAGTTTCACGCTGACCAGCCTGGACTTTCTGGACCTGAAGGACTAACACGCCCCCAGCCAGCCGCATGAACTGGAGGTGGCATCTGGCAATCTACGCTAAGGCTTCTACTCGTGTTCGGATTTACAGCCAGATGCTCTAGATTTCAAATGTGGTGCCTTACCCACCCATTTTAACAACATATTTTGTAACCATTGATCTACATACTTGAGTTATTTTTTCCTAATGCATGCAAGGCTATTCTGACATAGCCAAGCTTAATGATTGTGATTATGAAAAAGGAGGCTCAGCTCATTTTTCCACAATCTCTTATTTAAAATCCTACTTCATTTACCACAAACTGATTTATAAGATTCAGCTTAAACTTCTCCATCTATTTTAGAAGGACCAAAAATATCAATGTGCACCAGACATATAAATCATTGCTAGTGCTATCCCTCCAGCAATTTTATAATGGAAACATGAAAGTACATACAAATCATCCACAGGGGAAAAGAGAAGGGAGCACATATTATATAAGCTTTGGATAATTACTTTTTAAAACCAAAGGTCATATGTTTAACTAGGCATCTGGAAATAAATGCTTTAATATCATGCAGATCTCATCTTAATATTAAAAGAAATTGCAAATGTGAAAGTTATCCATAATTACCTAAGCGCTCGTTTGTTTAATATACAACAGTCAAAACTAAAAATAGACAGTATTACTAAACCAGAACTGTTACAAAAGCACAGGAATGGTTAGGGGCTTATCATCACGTCGTATCGCTTCTCGATTATGTGGCCAGTCTCTTGTTTTTCAGCCTGACAGGGTGGCTGCCAGGGGGTCCATGGAGGAGTGTGCAGCCTGCACTGCCCACAGGCAAAGATCCCAGCAACGAGGCATGTGGATATCCTCTTTCGAGGAGCTTTTAACTAGCCTTTTACAGAAGGCCAGCAGTTTCTACGACAGCCTGTCTTGGAGCCTATCTGCCTAGTGAAGCATTTGCACGGTGTCTTCTTTTTTCCAAGAGGTGTTATTTAAGAACCCTCTTAAGCTTGTGTAAAGGCCTAGAGCATTTTAACAGATCTCATTAAGCTCAGGAGTTTTGGAGAAAGAACAAGACCATCTCAAAGCAGACAACTCCTGACTATTCTGCAGTCAAGATGGTCAGGAAAGGGAAAATCTTTAGAGTTTGTGCTATCGTACAGCCTCCTTACGGCTCCTGCGGACTGCCACGCTGACCGTCCTCTGCTTTACGAAGACCTCCATAGGACAGCAGTTACTCAAAAAGAAAGAGCATCGTTTTGCAGAAGAACCCTTCATACCAACTGGGATGAACACTCACCATCCAGCAGGTCACCATTTAACTCGCTAAGATTGTGCTTCACAGAAGCATCTGCTAATTTGAATTAGATGTCAAAAGACCATAGTTTCCAACAAAGATCGTGGCTAACAGGGAACAAGGAAATTACATCTCATAAGACTGTAAAAATTAAACACTTCAACTGCAAATGATACATGAGCGCTGAAATTAAGGCTTGCTTAAAATAAGCGGAAATCTTATTACGTTAACTTTCTTCTAGTCAAAGATTTTCACAGTTCCTTAAAAGCAGCCGAAGCTCCTTAAACCCTCCAACACCAATATTCCTTCTGCAGATAGAAGCACTCTCTGAGGAGTCCTCTGCACTTTGAAACAAGATGATTTACAAAAAAGGCTTGAAAAGAAGATTGGGAACAAAGAACAACAAATAGAAAACGGTAAAAAACTGATTTTGTAGGACTGAGTTTGCATTCGATGAGATCTCTGTGACAGAAAGGATGCTCGTGGCGTCCTCTAGAAGTCAGGAGGTTTATCTGCCCATCTGACCCAGCAAATCCACCCAGAGACCGGAAAAAAGGGAGTTAAGGGGGCAGCAAACTAACACTTGCTACTGGCAAAGCTCAACATCCAAATGTGGAGCTGACAGAAGAGTTAGGCCAAACAATGTAATCATGTAGTATCTGGACAACAGTTGCATAGGGGAGAACCTCGACATTTATCTCCTGTTTTAAAGCTTCTCTTCAATGACAGAAGCCTTGGGAGAAGGTAGGTTCTATTAAATACTAGCATCTCTCCCTCTGCAACCCAGATCATCTGACAGACCTTCCTCTGGTCCCACAGCAATACCCTCTGTATCATCTTCACAAACAGGAAGTGAATATCTTAAAAAATATACAGAAAATTCATTTAATATTAACATCCTTATCTGTGGTTTTGTTCCTAGATATGCATGACATGTAGGAGGAAACAGTGAAGATACTGATACAATATTCTCTAAAGTTCAGCACCAGTAAAGACGACATCTGAAAGTCAAGTGAGCACCTCCTTAAGGTCGGAGAAGGCTCAAGGCTCACGTGACATGCCATAAGGAGAACCAGTTAACCCGTTCAAGCTTTCTAATAACTGAATTTTCCTCTTTTTTAAGAGAGATTAGCTATTCAACTGAAGTTAATCTGACATTGTTTCGTAATTCAAACGTGTTTCGTAATGATGTATTCAGTTGCACACTCTTTCAAAGGAGCTACAAGGGGTAATTGGGGTTACAAACTCTAAAGGAGAATTAAAATTCTATTTATGTTTTGGATTGCTTCCAGCAAAACATTTGTTCAGCAACTCTAATACGTTGAGAGCACACAATAAACTTTAGGAATGTCACAAATGTGTTTATTTCGCTGACAACATAAATAATATGGTGTGAAGCTCAAATTTCTCTTTGTAAGTAGCGCAGAATTGAAGCACGTTCTGCAGGGATATGTATGTTAATTAACATCTTTTACTCAAATGTTGTTTGTATAGCTTGTACATTTACCCTAGTTCAATGACAAGACAACTAAGGAAAAGAAAGGTTAACTCATTCAAATAAGGCACAACATAAAATAGCAAGCTTTGTATAAGCAACACATACAGCTTTCTTACTCAACAGTTATATCATAGAGAAAAAAAATAAAAAGAAAACCCAAATTGCATAGAGATCTTATTGCTAATGTGTGAGGGACAGCTGACTTCTTAGACTGGGCTTCCTCCAGTGACTCCATACGTACTGCCTACCACAATAATTCACAACAGCAAATGCTGTAACACAAGAAAGAAGAAAATACAGAAATCTCCATCCTGATGCTATGATGCTGTGAATAATACACAAACCCAATTAAAATCAGTTGACTGAATTATTAGATGAGCAGGTACCAGGGAGATAGTACAAATGGCACCATGGGATTCAGTATTCATTGTGCCCCTTTTCTGTACTTTGCAGCATGAAAAGGCACACGATAAATACTACCCCACAACCATGAACCTGTATTAGTATGATTTCGCATGGACTTTTGTTTGGCTGGTTGCTTTTAACAGAAATGAGTGGGATTTAGGAGTGCAAGTGAATATTTACATGTTTTGGGTGATTTTCACATAATTTGTTGCGGAGATGTTGCTATGGCTCATCGAAGGTAGAGTGCTGGGAGATTAGCACTTTTTCCTCTCCAGCTTCCGTGACTGTTCTCAAAGAATAAAAATTACATCCACAGAATTTTAAGTCATTTCCATGTATCAAATTGCTCCCTGACATCTGGCATTTCTGCAGTGGCATGTTCCTAATTCACAGGCAGCTGGTGACAGGCTGGCAGCATGCTTTCTCCCTTTGCTTGACCAAGCCATACACTAACATCACTTTTTCTGATTTTCAGAGGTTTAAATTATGGGGGGTTTTAGACAATCCTTTCCCTCTTTCCAAACCTCATTGATATGGGGACAAAGAAGGGGGCCTGAATCCACACTAGGCATCAAGGGCCTTACAACATATATGCAATGAGGACAGAAAAGGAGGCCTCTGTAGATAAGACAGGTCCTCCAGCACTCATACAGACACAGGGAATGGTTGTTAGAAATGCTCAGAGGAGCAGCAATCTTCCAGACCCCAGATGATCTCCAGAGGTCCCTTCCAACCCTACGATTCTATGAGATGATGGGTTCAGAACATCTCTTGACAGAGAGATGTATCTCCTTCCCCCTCTACACGTGGTCACGTAACACAAAGAAAAATGCGTGCCTGTGTTGAATCAATGTCCTGCTTCCCCACACTCCATCTGATCTCCTTCCCTGTGTTCATTTTTCATCTTCTCCCTTTCTCTGCCACAACGCAGCCCTGGCCCTTGCCTCTCTACACCTTGACATTCATTTTCCCTTGCCAACAATCACTCGGATGCTAAGTTCACATTTTGATTTTATGTACTTAGAAAATTCAGTACAGCCTCAGATTCCAAGCACGATGTGCTGGGAAGTGTTTTGGCAGAGGCAGACTGCACCACCCTCTTTTTTAAAAACAGTCCCCAGATTAGCTTAGCTTCCTGGATTTGTTCACGGAATATCACTCTCCCGTTTGCGATACTTTCCTTCAGTTATTTCTGAAGTGTTTTTGAGGACTGCCAAGAGCGCTTAGAATATGCTGCTATTCAAATACAGCAGATGGCACTGGTGTTAAGTAAGCATTATGGAAATTTACTGTATTCCTAGAAAAATCAACCAAGTGAACATCAACTAGTAAGTGGCTAAAATATTTCAGTCACAATGGGGAAAGAAATTCAGAGACATACTGTGACACGGTGTTCGATGTCTCTTCCCTCTAAGGCACAAACTAGGTCATTCAAATAGGTCCCTCATCTTCAGTAACTTTTCTGTATCTTTGAACATTTTCTGAAACAGAAGCAGTCTCGACATTTTAGGACCACAACATTTATCAACATCACTGAAAAGGTACCTTCTGTTCACATAAGTTATCTTGAATTGCAGATTGTTGTGAGACTGTTTTTCCTTTGCTCATGCTGAGTATTTATCACCAGCCTTGTTATTTTGGGGATAAACAAGCTGCAGCTATGAATGGAAGATACATAAATTACGGATGCTCACAGAACAGCTGTAAACAGTGTAAACAGGACAACACAGTGTAAAGGGTATGTTAAACCCTGTGGCTCTCCAAGAACCTCTTCGATGTACTCTATTAAAATACTCTTCTCCTTAGTCCAAGCTTGAATTCTTAGAAATTCTGTGTAGCTTTAGAAGCGAACAGAATGTTTTGCGTCCCCTTGTGCCTGTTCCAATACAGAACACTTTATTACGTACCTCAAATATTGCTGCTGTTGACCGAAATTTTATATCCAAACACCTAATACTTCTTACAACTCTCAGTTTGAAAATGACTTAAAATTCTTTATCCTTATAATTGGAATGTTTGAAACAGACATATACAAAAACTTTAAAAAGTTCCTCATCCATAACACACACAATCAAATGCTAGATCCTTTTGACTTTAATTTCTGTTCTAGCACTGAAAAAACCCACAGGAGAATACAGCTCTAGTCATCAGATAAATTATGCTAAAATTACTTTTAGCATGGATTTAAAGAACTCATCTAAAGACATAAAAGCAAAACATTCAGGGCCAGAAAACCCGAACTAACTCCACTGCAGACCTCAAGTTTTTGCAACAAAAAAAGATTATAATGGCTGACATGTCAACAGCTGCTTGAACAAAGGCAACCAGCGCTACCATCAGCCATGTATGTTCAAATTCTAGTCTTCCACCTGGAGTCTGAGAGACAACCTATTCTCTTTCTTCTTAAACTTATTAAAAGCTAGTTATAGCAGCCTCGGAAAATCCTTTCCAGTCTCTTTACATGAAAGAGCGGTGGCTGATGAAGACTCTGAAAGGAGACTGAGCTCTGCAGCAGGCATGATGCAAAGAGCAACGGACGGGAGGAAAGGCACAGTCTAAATGCCAAAGTCCAACAACATATATTCGTAAGGAGGAAAACACACACATCCCCCAGCCTTTTCCAACTCACATGTATGATGTTGACTTTACTTTTGTAAATAGTACTGAGTAACGCAGTCAGTTTCAGCACAGATTTATACCTACTTAAAATTTAAGCCTAGCTTTTAATATGCTGTTACTAAAAGAGATTTTATTTCTAGCAAGCCTAGTGTGCTCTTTTGTAAGATTTATTAAAACTTTCATAACTGGAAGGGTTAACAAATGCAGACAACGTGTCAACAACAGGTCATTCCAAAAAGCTCAGTTTTTCTTCCCCTATAGATCTACAGAAGATAAACAACTGTACACAATATTTTATTTAATTCACATTCCTTCTGAGTGCAGATTTACAGAGGAAGTGGGCTTGTTCCTGACTCAATTCCTGAGGAAGTTTAACAAATTAAAATGTTAATCTGTTCTTTCTCAACTCTGTTGAAGGCATCACAGAAGTATCTGACAGTGACAGATAAAAAATAGCAGGCTATTATGGTATCTACTACTCAGTATTAACACACAGAGACAACTGGGCTTATCGTCTGAGCGATACCATACGGCTTAGTGTTTCCTGGCACATCCATTCTTCAGCAAGACATGCATAAGACAGAAATCAAATCTGCAGCGCCAACAGTGATAATTCTTCTACGATTTTCTTTATTTCATTATGAAGCAGCCTTCCCAGGAAGCACATCTATACAACACGGTGCCACACTTTTACCATCACTAGGTGCTCATTTACCAGCACCGAGTCACTCACACTTCCAAAGATGTTTAAAACCACCCAGCAGTCTTCATTATCACAGATAGTTTCTCAAAGCCAATTATAAACGTTATTTTATACAAAGTTCTGAATGCAATAGTTGATAAATAAAGACAAATAACGATGGTATCTAGCTTTCAGTTCCCACTTCTTCCACTGTGCTGCTGTGTGGTCCTGTGAAGGGTAGTTTCACTCCTCTGTTATTAGCTATATTAGAAAACATTAAATTATTTCATATTCAAAATTGATAGATAACCAGTTGCATCCCTTTCTATTCAGTCTTGATCACAGTATAGCAGCTTAGTAGTCAAACTAATAATTTTTATAACATTACTATGTAATTAGTGACACTAAAATATAGAAATATCTGTACCAGCCCAGAAAAGGCAGCATGTAGTAGGGTTCTTTATATATTCCTTAAAAGGAGAGAGGCACAATCCTGAAGTATTTCATATCCCCAGGAACTGCACACAAAAATAGCCAGACTGACTTAAAATGGAGGTTACCAATAATGTCTCAAAATTCTAGGTTAAGAATGGAATCACAGCTTTAGCTTTGAACCTCCTTTAGTTTTGGCAATACTGTATATATCACAACCAGTTAAAGTATTTTCTTTTTTAAGCAGAAAAATTCATGGAAATTTACATAATGCTTATAATTTTTCTGCCAACTGCTTTGGTTGGGTTTTTTTTCCCCTCTTCTAAATGCCTAATTAAGGTCACTTATTTAGTGCTTTTAAAATCTATATTTTAATTTTAAATTGTAGATTTTGAAATGCAAAATGAAGTTAAATGTCAACACCCAGGTGCAGTTGTTGCACAGCTCTATCTAAGCAACATGTGCTCTACCTAGATGAGTCGCTATTTCCGAGCATGACTTTAAATAAATAATTTAAAATGGAACAAAAAGAGACAGGAAAACAGAGCCGGCTCACAAAGTGTTCAAAAGCATAATGTCATATTGATAGATAAGAGTGACAAGTCCAAATACAACTCTGAATTTCATCAACAAAGTTGTTCTTCAATGCAAACAGAAATAGCAAAAGAAGAGGAGACAGATGAAGCAGCTAAAACAGGCAGCTAAAAGGAACACTGTAGAAGGATCTTCAGCTGATGCTGACATGTTAAAATTTATCTACGTAGCCAGGCTCAAAAACACGCAGTTTGCTGTAATCACATGAAAGCTTTCAACTGGTTTGTGGTTTTATTACAGGCAGTCAAAGTATTAAAGCCTTATAATGTGTACCACAGCACTGTGGAGCACCTGCCTGCAAGCCCAACATTTTCTTCAAGCTTCTCATTTGGGAAATACAAAGAATTCAAATACATTTCATTTCTAGGCGAGGATGGGCGATGGATTCTCTCCTACAGTTATTGAGGCAATATTCTAAGGCCACTAGAAATCTGGATAATTTCGACATCGAATCATGTCCTCAACGGCCTGAAGACAGCTTAAAAATATAAAAGGTCAGACAACAGGATAAAAGAATCACATAGAGGCCATGGCAAGTCCCAAATTCATACAGATTTATATAAAATTGTTCTCTCTATCAAGTCATATTTAATATGAGAATGATGAGAAGACCTCAGCTGTAAAGGCACACGCTTTGATGGGATTTTAAAAATTTATCAATAAAACTTAATTCTCACCATAAATTTAAGTAACTTTTTATGGCCTTCCACATCCCTGGACACGCTCCTGCCCAGGAGGTCCAATCCCCAGTCTGAGTGCCACCATCCCCCTGAGCATGCAGGGAAGGCAACGTGACCCCCTGGCTAGCTGTGAAACTACAGGATTTACAACAGGTGTTCTTCCTCTCTAGATTGAGAATTAAAGAACATCTATAAGGACCAATTTCACTCTTTCAGCGACAGTCAAGAATTAAAAAGACAAGTCCCATCTAAAACACTCTTGGTTGACGCAAATTTTTCATCTGTAATTCAAATATTTTTGTGGGTACCAGAGCAGCTCCCTTGGAAAGACTAGTTGACAGCACCCATTCCGCAATGGTTTTAACTGGTTTTCTTCCCCTAATATTTTTCTTTCATAAAAGAATTGCATAGGATGTAAACATTTTGTCAAAGACAGACAGGCCAGGGATGTGGAGAAAGCACAGTCAGGAAGGAAGTTGAAGGCTATTTAAAATTCAGCTGTATCTGTGACAAATTAATGAGAAGGATGGAAGCTTGTTTTTAAAAACACAAGACAGTTCACTTCAAAGGCTTCTTGGTATTTTGAGGATTTGTTTTGCAGAAGAGTATGTTCCACTGTTAGCAGCTGCAACTGTTTTTTCTCCTTCCAGTTCTGGAATTACAGGTATGCTGTTTGTTCAGAGATAAAGTAAAGAACAATTTAATGCAGACAAATTTTTTTTTTTTTGATTGCTCCATTAGTCCTTCTGGAGGCCGACTGGACAGACAGCTTCACGATGGGATTGCAGCCCTCCATTAAGGAATGGTTTACTTTCTTATTCTGCCATCTGCCTTCAGATTTTTTTTTTCCTTCTATGATGAGGGCCAACTAGATTTTTATTTTAATATGATTTTAATCTACGCTCCCTCCCACAAATTCTCAGAAGTGCCTGTTACTTTAGACTGGTTGAGTCATGAATCTCAGGAGCAGTTTTCTGATAGTCCACGCTACTGCCTCAGAATGTTGTCTACACACTGCCCTGCTGTTTCTCAAGACGTATGGATGTATCTTCTCACTTGAAATCAATTTTCTTACCATTTCTGGTTTATTTGTAGCTGTTGTAAAAGAGGCGCCTTTAGCAGTACGCAATGACCCTCCCCAAACACTAACAAGTTTCCCTTTGTCTAGCAGACTCACGTGTTGCGCACTCTCACTTTCCCTTTGGATTCTGCCACCTTCTTTCCCACAGTAATTCCTTCAGACATGCCGAGATAAATGCTGCCAGATGTGAGATGAATGCAAATGTTTTAAGTGTTGTTTCTTTTTTCGTTCTAAATATTAAACCTATATTAACCAGGACTAAAAGACTTCAACATATTTTATCATCGAGCTTAATATAACAAAAAGCGCAGGAGCTTCAGACAGGATGTAACTACGCTGCTGTCACAATAACCACCACTGTGAAGTGATGTTCCCTACTTCTTGACAAACAATCTCTTAAAATGGTCATTTCTGAGTGCAGGTCTACATCAAGATCAGAATGAAGTAATAAACTGAACTGACACAGAATGATCAAATCCACGCCAGAAGCTCATTCGGCAAATTAACTCACTAGCAGTTCAAAAGCGATAAAGGGACAGTGTTCATCAACTGCATGACCAAAGAAGAGGACACAGAGCAGAAAAACTAGTCACCTTTCTGCTTTTTCTATTTGCTTAGTTAAAATAATCAAGATATTGTGAAAGAAATAGAGCTCAGGTGTTTATATGGAAATTTGAAATCACTACCTTTCGCACTCATTTGGATAGCTGGCTGTATTAACTTACCTCTTTTTGGTAACTGAGCACCAATATGCAGAAGTGACACTCTTAAGGGAAAAAGTACCGAGTTATGAGTGGTGGACAATATTTGTTTAATAATGAATGTTATCAAGGCATGTGCAGCAAGCCTGAAAATTCACAAGTGAAATACTTCACAATAAAAATTAACAGACTGAACTATAGTCAACAGCGTTTCATACTCATGATGCCCTTTGCATTTAAAATCCTCAATTATTTTATTTCTTTATATTTTTTTATGTCGGTGACCCATTTAAATCAGAGAGGAAATCAGTCGCAGGTCCAAAAATGGGTTTAATTCCACAGATGCCCTGACTTCCCGGTGACAAAAGGAATTACTAGTGTTTTATCAAAATAAGCATTCCAGACTATCAATCTCTTCTGTTTTTTTTAAAGGAAGCATGGATATACCTACAATACAGAAACATACCATTTTGTATCTGGAGTAATGTGTTCCTTAGTTGGAATAGTAGGGTAAAACAAAAAAGGAAAAGACCTTCATGCAATTGTGCTGTTTAGCATGCAATACCCTTACTGTCTTTGGGCACTCCGAATCAGACAATTTGGAGAGCTTTCCCTCTAAAACCCTGCTAGGCTTTTACTACTAGGTATCTTCAAGAAATTAGAATTCCTAACTTTGAATAAATTATTTAACAAATTAAATGAAGAACAGATGTGTGCATCAGATATTCTTAATTAGATCCCTTAGCAAAGAATGAGGCAATCCACAATTCTAATTTTAAAACCAAACCAGCGTTTCACTGAACATCATCTCTTCGATATAACCATGGTTTCTACATAATTTAGTTACACGCATTTTGAAATTAAACAGTAAATGATTCCAACAAAATGAAAGAAAAAAAGAAGAAACATGAAGTAGAGGAAGGGCTTTCTGATTCAGGGGTTTTTTACCTCACAAAGTAGTAAGTCAATGATGTGGAAGACCATGCAGAGCGGAAACTTGGCAGTAAAAAGAGTGAGGAACCACTGGGACGCATACATATGAGCTTCCAAATTGAGGTCTGAGAAATGGCTATACAAGTCTGGTAACTGCTCCTAGAGTAAAGGAAAAAATAAATGCCACAGTATTATTCATTAATCCGAGTTCTTCATCTACACTGCCAGTAAGTACCAGGTTGCTAAACACTGAAAAACACAACAAAATTAAATCCTGGCTTCTTTTGAGCTATGGAAATATGTTTCTTCATAAATTTAAGTGTCCATGGTTACAGTTTTTAGAAGGTATATCCACTGTGGATTCTATCACGGTATCAAATAATGTACTGAGATTATACTGAAAAATTACAAAATTTTCAACAGTTGAAAGGCAGAGCAGTTGTGAAATCTGCGTCTTGCACAGTGTGTATTTTTACAGTATTCCTTTGCTGTGTCTTGCTATGAATTCTTCTGCTATAAAACCCAATGGATACTAGACCAAAGAGATCACCTTGCAGAGCCTGAAAGCAACAATGCACTCCACAGACAATTTCTCTAACCAGGAGCATATATAAGAAACACAAAATAAGCACTGATAATCCTACTGTACACTGATGATATATTCATACTCAGTTAGTAAAGTAAAAATCTTTGTTAACATATGTAAATATTGAGAAGACCATATGCTGAAGTTAAGTATCAAATTCATTAGTATGCAATTCTGCTCCATCAAGTAGGAAATACACATGATCTGACATCTGAAAAACAAGATCATGAAATTAACTGTGATCTGTTTTGTTTGGTTTTAATATATCTCACAGAGGTATGGTCAGCTATGGTAACTGACTCCAGCAACTAGCCTTCACTATGCTAATAGAAGCACAGGTCAAAGCTTAATGGACTGTCTGTAATTCCTTATTAGTCAGAACAAATCTGTTTAAAACTTGCAGCCGTTTATTTATGTTAAATTGCTCTGACTGTGAAATAATTCCATCTGAAGAAAAGAGCAACGTATTGAAAACACAGTAAAATCTACAAAATGACCTACACTTCGTTCGTATTTCATAAGCACCAGGTTGTCCTGATTTGCCTGACCTCTCAACCATCAACATAATTCATAGAAAGTAGGACACTGATGGTGGCAGTCCAAAAGGTATTTTGGCCTTAATAGAGTAGAGACATTCTCTCTAAGCAACATCACGGAATAGGGAAGAGAGAAAGAGTAAGCAAACAGAGAGAGGTAAAAAAACAGGCACCTACTCTGCTTGGATACCAAGATGAGCAGCAAGATTGGTATATGAAAGACAAAAGAAATTAGAAATAAATCTGACTCATGGTGTTTGGATCCAGAATTAAACTTCCCTGCTTTGGTTCTATCCCCCTCTAAAAGGAGAGGGTTTTTATTGTCCAGTATCTTATGGAAGAAAGCATTAATCTCTTCTTCATGCCAGTGTTTCCATTTATGAAAGTAGAAGAATTTGTTACCCTGGCCCCACCTGCATTAACTTCTCCAGCTGGAAAAATTTGCAATGGAGATCTTCAAAGTTATTTCTGTAGAGTTCCCTCAAGCCATAGTCGTACATTATTTTCACAAATACACAGAATGCCTGCTCCTCCGGCATCTGTTTGGAAAAATACACAAACATAATTTTAAAAACTGAGCTAAGGCTGGAAATGCCTTACACAAATACACGCGCTTAAATACCTTACACATGATGAATTCAGAACCAGGAATATATTAAAAATTTCAGCAAAGCACTATGAATGTAGAATTAAGCAACTAAAATCTCAAGGGGACTATTCTCCTTGATAAGCACCTTGATTTGGCTTTGTAAGACCTTCTTTGAAGAAAATGTGGGATGATATCATAGGTTCATGTAAGTATACATCCCTACAGCAGCACAACTGTCATCAGTATTCTTTCTGCCAAATAGATATGAGAACAACCCGTACACAACTCTCAGCTACAAAACAACAATTTTTAAAGAAAAAGAAAAAATGAGAGAGAGACTTGGCTAAAAGGGAAAAATTCAGGACAACTAAGGTATAACCAACCCTTAGTAAGAATAATGCTTGTCTACTTCCATCGAAACCCCGGAACATCAAACTCTCTAAAGTCAGGTTTCCCATGATGAATAAGGAAATAAAAAATTTTGCCTTTAGAACCTACTTGTGAGCTCAGGAGGGCTGATCCCGTCTATTAACATCATGGCTTTTACAGAAGCCCTACCTCCATAATCTCTCCTTCATTTCGACCATGATTTCTCACCCAACAGAGCTTTAGAAGGCAGTACTAAAGGATAAACTGTCTCAGCCACTTGGAAGTTACATTTGTTGGCTTGAGCCCACTGAACATCACATTTGTGGGAAGTCCTGTGTCATCAAACCTCCACGGATAAGACATCTCTCCCCCTCCCCCAGGCATTCAGGTACCACAATAATAAAAAAGGCACAAGCAGAGTCACTGCAGACCCCAAATCAGGTTTCAGTCACATTTAAAAACAACCTTTCTTTTGCAGGCACCAGATTGTAATTGTAACAAATGAAAACAATTATTGAGTATCAAGAATGACAATTCTTGACCTTTTAGTATATTCACTCATTCAGCCTCTTGCCAACCCCTTATCAGATATCAGCAACAGATGAAAGCTCAGTATTTTCTTCAAAGGGAATTTTGGTCTCTTGATATTTACCTCCAGGGTTTCATCTTTTATGATTCAGCCTATGATTATGGCCTGTCTCCAGGGCCACGGGCAGACGCTTTCATTTTCATTTTCAGAGAGTATATACAAAAGTAACTAGTTAGCACAAAGAACTACCAGATCAGCTGCTAGCTACCTGTCCAGGCTAGATTTGCCTACGACAAGCTCTTAGGAATCTCAAAGCTCTTTATCACGATTTTATCTGGATGGAATGATCCCCACTGGCAGTGGATAAAAGCTGCAAGCAAAGTAAAGGGAAGAACGGTTTTATCCTGACCAAAAGCCTTGAATCTGCTCTATAATAAGACAAATGCAAATTTCTTTTTTTTTTTTTTTTGGTAAGGGAACAATTACTTCTAATAGAATGACAGATGCTCATGCACAAGCACACCTACCTTGCATGCTCAATCAGACACACGTGCATTGACAATCGTTCCTCCCCCAAGGCAGGGAGAGGCAACAGGGGTGAATAACAGGCCAAAGTCATTTACAGGCGGAGGCCACTGAGTCCTTGCTCTCGGTGGATGGAAGTTCTCCAGTATTACCAACCCCAAGAATTCAAAATCATAAATCAAGGTTTCACTTTGTATTTATTTTAACCAAACCACATTTTTGGTGCTTCCATTCTGATTTGTAGCATTTAGATATTTGCCCCTTATTGTCTTTTCTTTGGGATCACAAAAGCCAGAAATTTACAAATTTTTAAAATTAAATATTAGTTTTTCACACAGCAATGCCTCCAAGAGGTAGACAACAAGAAAAAAATAAGTCAAATACTGTGAGACTCACAGTAAAACGATTAGAGTTGGCAACACCGTCCGCCCTGTGATTAGAAGTTACCTGCTCACCTTTGATGGGAATTTCATCAAAGCAGCAAAATCACAACAAGCCAGGATGGAGGTTCAGGCAACTCAACCATCCCTGAAACATACCTACACTGAAGAGAAAGGATATCCTGTCCCAGAAAAAAAGGGAAAGGAAGGGGTCTAGAAATCCATGCACAGACAGAAGAGTTAGAGAGGGTCTGACAAGCATTCACAGCAGACAGGCTGGTTGGAGAGTTTTAGAGAAACAAGAGCTTGAGGCCATCCTGGGAAGCTCCCAACTTACATGAGCTCACTGAGACTGCTTCCCTTCCCCCCTTTCTTTGATTATTTCAGTTTAATATCCTATTATGAAAGCAAATGTTACAAAGGGCATATTAAAATGAGGGTAATTGCCATTTAGTATTCCCTGTGTACAGGGCAATTTCTTCTAAGTCCAGAAACACCAGAAACAGAGGTGATTCTCTACAGTAATGACAGCATACGACTGAGTGAGAGGAGCTGAAGCCTTAGTCAAATGTTAAGAATGTGACACCCACTCATTTCTAAACAACTCTGGTATTGAAAATGGCTTATTATTCCAGTGGAGCTTAAACATCCTTCTTTGGGTAAGAAGTTAATTGCAAAATAACTGTTAGATAAGCTAATTTGCAGTATATGTGGGATTGCAGTAATGTGACTAACTCAGCTTTATCCTTAAAGAATCTAAAGCTTCTGTGTAACACCGTCGCTGCGTATCACGCTCCTGAAGTCTTCAAGGAGTCATAGATCTCACTAGGAATTACAACTTAAATGAACCTGAATTTGAGTTCTAGATGCCTTAGGAAGCTTATGTATAACATATATACGACCAACAGCTGACTCAAAATCACGATCTGAAACATATTCCAACCATGATTAATAATTTATTCATTAAAGCCTGAGAGAAAAAGCAGGCAAGAGCCCGAGTGAAGAGTTGTTGGGATTTTGGGTGGTCTATTCAGATATTCTTTAAGATATCCACATGACTTGAATCTGCTGCTTTTCCACCGATACATCAAAGTTAAAGCATCTTGCAAATATAAAAATTGTGTATTTATCTATCTCTATACATACACACGCATGTATATATAGGAAGCAACAGATCAAAGTTTGTACGGTTTTGCTTACAGGCTGAAACATCAAGGTTAAAATTCAGCTTTCACTCAAAAGATATTATAAAACATCCCTAAGAGAAAAAGTCTCACTGAAAATTAATGAGACTGCTTGCTCGGGTTAGCTACTCTGAGAATATCTTCCAAAATTAAATTTCCCATAAACACTAAGGGAGTTCACCTACGCAACAACTAAATTAAAAGATTAATATGTAGCAAATCAGTTTCAGGTTTTGACACAGAAGTACTTCACAACTTAATGGATTTCTCCTAGATAAAGGAAATCTACATTCATAAAGACAGAAGCCATTAGTCACTCTTTGCCAAAAAGTAACAAGAGGAAAATGAATACAGACAAATAAACAACAGTAAATATCTCTCAAATAGCATGTTACTGATTTTAAAGCCGCTTTGGTTTCAAATATCAAAGCTTTCATTTTGCAATTAACTCACATGAAGTAGAAGCACAGCTGCAAGGAAAGACTGTCCCTGGCAATAGCCAATGTCTTCATCATAGACAGAGTATGCCTAGAAAAAATAAAAGCCAACATATATTTAAAATGCACGCAGGCATTTTCAAAATCAATTGAGCTATGCAGAACATGTACTACTATTCAGGCTAAAATAATAACGGGAGTGAAACCGTAACCATTTCTGCGTAGGCTTTCAGGGCACTTAAGAAAACACCTACAGGTTATCCTCCATCTTCCATAGATGCCATATTTGTACATTTTTATTTTTATTTTTCAAACCGCATGAAACGAGTTGGATGCAACTTCCTTCTTCTAAATCAAGGACAATTCTGCTGAGGTCAGTAATGATATAACTTTGATGACATAATAAATATAATACAAAGACCAGGTTGCTTTGCGTTGCGGGGAGAGTGCTTGTTTGGTTTTGGAAAAACAAGTTCTGAGACCGTGAAGTATAGGACCTGAGGCCGGTTGTTAGAAAACCACCGAGAACTACTCCAGCCTGAAAATTTCATCAGAAACAGTTTTTCCATGTCCTTGATACGCTGAAGAAGGAATAAGACTCATTTTCCTATGGTATGACTGACATCCTACTTTTTACTTACTCTTAAAAAAAAAACCCAAAACTAAAATAACCAACCTTTCCTTCCCCCTTACTTTTCCAAGACAAGATGACAGATAGTGTTTTTAAAGATATGTTGGAGGATGTTAAGAATTTGAGGAAACTCAAGAAAGCATAAGCAGCACTGGGATTGACACGGGAGAGAGAGACATCCTGGGAGAACAAGGAAGGTACCACAGTTGCAGCCAGGGAAAACGAGCACTGGGTCGGAGCTACGGGAGGAAAAGCCACACGAGTCAGAAGATCCGCTTTGCCCCCACACCACCTCCAAGACTGTTTATAAATGTGAATAAGGAATGTCAGGTGTGCTGGGGAACCAAACCCACCCCCTCTTTGTACAGGGTTTCAAAGGTGGCTCAAAAGGCAAGGAGAACTGTGACTCCGCGAGAGATGTGACTCCTTTCCAGCCAACAGCATTAACATAACTGCAAATAGTTTCTGACAGAAATTGTTGAAATCGAGGCCAAAATATTTTTAAAGTCTTTAAACCCCCTTTCCTTTCTCATTCTGATGGGCAAAAACTAAGAAAGAAATATTTATAAGGAATTCTGTAATGATTCCAGAAGAGAAGATTTCTGTAAAGAATATAACCTGAGTATTCCTTTAAAGCTCACTGTTTATGATCAAGTCATCCATACATTTCCTAATACATTTGTAGCTTTGTGAAAAACTGAACTGTGACTTACAGCTCTTTGCCATTTGTCTATATTGCTCACCATTCTTTGCAAGTATGCTAGATGGGATTAGTTAGAATCTGAGTGAAAAGAATCCATTGCTCAGCTTCTGTAGCAAGAATAGCAAGCAAATACAAGAAGACTAGTCACATAAATTATTGGGGGAAAAAAAAATAAAAATCAACAAACTGTTACAATCTGCTTATTAGTTTAAATCAGCTCTACCCACAAAAATAACTCCAGAAGCGTACAACAGCAGGCAAAAAACTTTGAACTGGAAAAAAAGGATGCTGTCTTGGAAAAAGTGGATTTAAAACTACTCTTTAGCTACAAACTACTGAATTAACAGAAATTACTTTCAACACTTCAATTAATATTGCATATGACTAATTAGAACCACCTATTGATTAATCATCATAATCTTTATCTATTTGTTCCCAGAACCAATCAGTTTATGGATGCCCAATGCTTTATTTCTGTAGCATTCTTAAAAGAATTATTATTTCTGCTTTTGAAAGGCCAGCTCCACTCAGAAACAGATATGCAGAATTACAAATTATAAATCTGATCTGTGACTTCTTCATATTATATTAAAACGCTTTTGTTTCCCTACAAAAACTCCAGGCTGGAAAATTAATAGCAAATTATCAATGCATGGGTGTACTCTCTGTTGTGAGAAGCATTATTAGCACAATAGCTAGTAATTTGCTGAAAACAGCAATAAATGAATTCAAACAAGTTTTAAAATACCTATTGAGAAATCAACACACTGGAGCAAATAAACTGCCTCCAAAACTGGCAAAGATTAAAAAGTTAAGAAAGTTACCAGAAATAAAAAATACTCCTTTTGAGATTGTGAAAGAAGTTGAAATTATAGCAAAAGAGGGACAATGGGGAGGGTGCCAGAAAAAGCCTCACTCTGCATGTTAAATATAAAATTATGAAGGAAGACCAAGAAGTGTTCTCATAATCAACTTCCTAAACACATTAAAACTAGTAATAAATCCATTTCAAACACATCCACGGCAGGAAGGCAAACCCTCTACTTGGAAAATATATGATCAAGGTAGAAAAGTTGTATTTAAACTACAGCAGAAAATGCACGTGAAACTTGTGTCTGCTTTATTACAGAAGAATCACCGGGGTTGTCATCCTGCTGGGACCATGTCTAACAGGAGATGTGCTGAAGGATCTGTCTCCAACTGAGTATCAGAAGAGATGATAAATTAAAAGGAATAAAAATACTAAAAATTTATTAAGGACAGACAGTATTCACCATAATCTTGGGGACAGGAGTGGGAATCGCTAAACTGGTAAACCATTAACTGGCTGATTAAATCAGAAGAACAGATGACAAATTTGAAACATTTGTAAAATTTATGAAGTAATTCTAAAAAGAGGCAATCCATAGGACTACAAATCAGTAAGTACTGGATAATTTGATCTAAAAAAATATTTCAAATTAATTAATGGACACAGATATACATAGTATATAAGACAGAAAAATATCTGAGGGCCCCGGTAAAAGGATGTCATCATTAACAAATCTTTGAAGCAACTAACAACTACGAAAAAACCCAAAAACATTAACTGCTTGATCGGTTTGTTTTGTGAAATTAATTTCCACTAGGTCCTTCTCCAAAATCTGGTCTTCACAAGCAGCTGTTATCAGACAGATAGATACTGACTTCAGTTCTACATGAGAATTAGATCAAACTGAGAAAGATTCTGCTGTTAAGTCAAAGCACCATAATCCTGGCAACTAAAGATTTATTTTTTAATGAAGTCTCTAAAGTCTACATGATTTTATTGTATTTGCCCAGAGCAAAGACATTTTTGAGGCTTTATGCATATTACGTTTCCAATTATACTTTTTTAGTTTTAAGTAACTTATGGCACTTGATATTGCTGAAATATAATGTAATTAACCAAAATAGCCTCAAAAATAAGGGTGCTGCCTACAGACACCATCACAATATTATATTATTAAGAAAAAAATATAAGATTAATTACTTAAGATTTATCCTTTTAAGGGACTGAGGAGCATTAACTTTGTCTTTCCACATGAAATATGAAAACAAAGCAAAATCCCAAAATCCCTATTGCCATTGCAGTCATTGTAACTTTGCAATTTCAAGAGAATGGGCTTTTTCCCTGTGACAAACTTCGACAATTTTGCAGTCTTTTAAGTTATTATTTTCTTAAGCTCTTGGGGAACCTCCAATCACAATTCTCCAGTTAACTAAGATTTTAAATATTCTCTGTCTCATAAATAGGACTTAATGAAGATTCTGCCTTGATGCCTACTTTCATTCATTTTAACTAAAAGAAGATCTCACCTACAGAATTAAAACATCTTTTTAATAGTTTTCTGTCTTCTGAAGAGAAGAACTACGTGCAGTTATTAGTACAACATCTTTAAAAAAGTGAATATTTTGGAAGCAACAGAGTCTCCTCAAATAAAGTCAATGACAGAGAACCACCTGCTTTTTAGGAAAGTGAATGAAGAATCCAGAGACGGACAGAAATTCTTCTCTAAAATAATTACTGGAGGAAAACCGCCCAAGATCAGGATCTTTTGTAGATATAAAAATTCCAAGTAGCACTTGAAAGATGGATAGAAAGGTTGCTGATTTGAATTTAAAACCTCAGATTTCAGATTTCTGCTACTATTGTGCATGAGTCCCAATAGCTTTTAAAAAGCAGGATGAGTAGGGAGTATGTGTCTCAAATTCCAGAATGAAATGTTTTTCATCATATTGCATCATCATAGGCATGAAAATAACTGCTTATATTTGGTGAAGATTCAAATGTACTTAAAACAAGAAGATGCGAAACACTAACTAGCAAATAGCAGTTTACAATCCCATTGACAACTTGCCTCTACATAGTAACTCCATGACATTAGAAACTAAACATTACAATTACTTCAAAAACTAGGGAGAGCTCATGAACAATATTTCTCTAGCGTCTGCCTCATACAAAGGTCTTGCATCTGCCAGAGCTTTCATTCCCCGCAACGCTTCACAGCAGCGCAGAGGGAAAGGTGTGAGCCGATGCTCTACACGTCTCCATCCCTCATCTGCAGTAACGGCATCTCTCTTGTCAGTAATAATCTTCCCCGGCACAGAAAACACTCACTTCTCTGACAAAGCCACAGGCACGCTGGCACAATGCTTGTTACCCAGCATCTCTGTCTTAGGAAAAAAGGAAAATGTAACAGGAACTGAACGCAAGTTTTTTTGGGGAGAATTCCAAGCTTGATCTGCTCTCATTACTCACCTTTGCATCGCTAACGAAAGGATAAGAGATTATGTAGGGAATCTACCCAATATTTGATACAGACACAGCTCTGCACCAAAGTCTGTTTTAGTAGAGTTAAGAGACTTACATGGTCTCTGAAAAATAGACTGTCTCAAGAAAACATCTGTACTTTGATGCAGATTTCTCACGCAACAAGGTATTTTATGATATGCTTGGTCAATGAATAATTTTAGTGATAGTAAAATTTAAAACGCCATGCCTAAATTTATTATAAGGCTAACAGTCTGAAAGTAATAATATTCCTATGACTGCAGCATTTAGGATGTATCACGTTATTCAAGGAATTTCTGTGCTAACTGAAAAGTGTATTTTTAGTAGTTAGTTACTCATTTATTGAGTATCAGAGAGAGGCACGTGTATGTTATACAATATGCCTCCCCCAGAGCTGTAAGGGCCGAGAGAAGGAAGAAATCACATTTATTCAGGCAGGCCTCTGAGCATACTGAAGACTTTACTCTCTTTCCAGCACTCAAGATTCACAATCCTGACCTTTTCACTAGCACAGTCTCAGCAGAAACCCCATGTGCAAGAACAGTTCTCCTGCCTCCTTGCTGAGCACAGATGCACAGAGAAGGAACCTTATTAATATGTAAATGGGAGAAGACGAGATAACATTAAAAATCCTTTGCATGAAACAAGACAACAATATTTACTGAAATTGCTGTTCAACCCAGGAGCAAAGAAAATAAACAGCTAAAAATAGATAAAAAATAATTCTTAACTGATTCTGTTTATGCTCCTATGTTTATTCTAAAATTGGCAAGTAGACTCCTATAGGAAAGAAAAAGATGTACTCTCTGACAAATAATCAAACCAAAGTGGACAAATGCTGAAACTTCCCATTTGTACACTTGAGGAGATACTAAGGATTGAAAAATGTGGAAAAATACGTGCATGCTGATTAGAGGGGATCATCTGAAACAAGATGCTGCAATGAAATGGGAATGAAAATGTAAAAAAAAAAGGATGAAAGTTAGACAATCAGCTTACAGGACAGTACTAAGCAGCAGTTCTGCCATGCCGAAGGATGAGCCAAAGAGCAATCCAGCATTTGCAGCTTATCGCAGTATAGAAGCTACTGGTCACAGAAGAGCAACTCAAAGACATTTTCACATTTCAATTATACAGTAAAGAAAGTCAAAAAAACCCACATTGGAGCCCATTCAGTATTAGCTTTGCTAGGAAAACAGTTTATCATTCCCTGTACTAATGTGGGTACCAACAAACAGACAGATGTTGAAACGATGACTAAAACGGAGTGTTTTGTTTCCCAGTAAACCAGCTATCACACTGATCGTGCACATAAAACCTTCAGGCAAGTACGACTGGGATTAGGAAAAAACTACAGATTTGATCAACCAAGGAGATAAGTGTTTAATAAATAATATGTCATGATACAAATGATTCATATTCTTCCATAATGCCTTTATTTACTGGAAAACACTAACACCAACTTTGAATCTCTGAGAAGTTATTCAACTATTTTCAGAAAAATAGGGAAACATCGTGTCTCTTTTTCCAGTTTGTCCTGTGAGAACACTCGCCCTAGCTAACCTGATTAACCTGCAACATTCTTCCTTTCTCCTCTTAAAGTCACAGCAGTTGGTTGTCGAATAGGAGTTACTTTAATCGGAAAATTAGAGGAAACACATCTCACGTTAACTTCTGCACTGCATACACTCCACACAGTTGAGAGGAGTGTTTCTGCCAAATGCTCCAATTCCCCGGAGCATCGAGCTGTTAACTACATGTGCACGTGTGAAGTAGGTCGAGAGTACTATTCTGTTATGCATTGTAATGCAGGGAACAAGCTCTTTAAATACAGCTAGAATTCGCACAGTATTTAAACAGAAAGCGTGCAAGAAACGAACTATCTTCCCAAAGACGTTTTGCCCTGTGCAACTCTGACTTGTGCGATGTCCTCAAGTGAAATCTCCAATCTAGAATCTGGAACTCTTTTCATTCCTTATTACCATTGTCAGCATTAAGGTTTATTTTTAGATACTTTGTCACATAAATGTTCTGCAACCGAAAAAGTTTCCATCTTTCCTGATTTCCTACTGTTCTGAAGAAGAGATTAAGAGAGAGAACTAAAACTGACAGACCCGTTAAAATGAGGCAGTGAGCTTTTAATGGTTTTCCTTTTTATCTGACAGCTCGGATCATCTCTCATTTCAGTGGGGCATGAAGAAAATGCTCTTCAGCTTTTTACCTTCCCACTTGAGGACAGACCTTTTCTAGCCTCATTCAATAATCCCATTCTTCAAAGATCTTGATTTCACGTTAGAAGAAAGGCATGAGTGCACAGCACCTCTGATAAAAGTTATTCTAGTAATATAAAACAGCCACAACATTACTCTCAACACTGACTTTTAATTTTTTCTTATGGAATGACAAGTTTAAAAGCAACTTAATTAGCTTTTAACAGCATTTGTCTAAAGCTCACAACATCAATCATAAACTCAAGGACCCGGCCAGGGACAGGTCACCTGTAGAACAGAGCCATAGAACAGAGCCGTAGCCACTTAAGAGATCAGTGCAAGGATGAAGGATAAGGAGCTGCCTAGAAATCTACACAGCAGTTGCATCTGATCTCCATACTGGCACGTAGGTAGAAACTGTCAAGAATAAAAATCAGTAAACTTATGAATAATTCAATGTTGAAGATTGGATAGGGCTGTTCTTCCAGGAAGCAACACTTCCCAAATCCTTCTTTGAACCAAGGAACACACAAAAGAATGAGGCAGTCAATAGAGTCTACTAGGATTTTTAGAATGCCTTCAACAAGATCCCTTCCCAAAGGCTATTTAGGGAACTAAGCTGCCATAGAAGATCCTCTCATGCACTCAAATAACTGATTAAAGGATAGAAAACGAAAGGAAGGAATAAACAGTCAGTTCTCACCTACAGAACCCTACAGCAAGATACTCTAGGGCCGATGCTGTTGAAGACAGTCACAAATCATACGGAAGACACAAAAATAGCATCATAACAAAGTTATGCTGATGAGACAAAGCTGTTCGAAGCAGTAAATTAAAAGCTGACTGCAAAGATGCTATGCAGAGTGTGCTCATATCAAGAGAAAGTGGCAAAGTGGCAGAGGTCACTCAGCTGTAGATAAATACAAAATGCTTCAAGGGAAAAGCAGTCAGCTCCATGTACACACTGACAGGCCTCTGATCTTCAAAAAAAAAATGTAAAATGAAAACTACCTTCAAAGATACTTCAGGAAACCTGAGGAATGAGAGGACTAACATCTGAGCAACCTTCTCTGCAGGAGCAGTAGATGCCCCGAGAGCACAGAAGGCTCCTGGCTTTGGAAGACAAGTGGAACTCTTCACTTTTACTACAGAAAACCCAGGAAGGTCTGAAATCTCTGCCTCTGTGAAGCTGCCTGCTAGACAGCTAATTCCTTTAAGTCGCTTCTAGTGCAGATTCATTCCTTTATCTTCTCTTTAATAACAAAATAGACTGAGTTACTCATTCATGAAAAGAGTTTTTCTTCCCAAGTATGTTCCTAAATCCCTTCGTCGTCCCCATGGAACTTCTACAGGTTCTCTCCAGAGCAGAAGTCCTCGCCTTTAATTCTGGACATAGCAAGCAAAAGCAGCTGCAGCAGCTGGAAAATACTGAGTTACTCCAATCATTCTATTCCTACACAAGATTAATCTGTCTATACTTCCTTTAAAACCTCGTTACTTACCATTCCATTTTTCTCTGTGTCATCAAGATATATTTATCAGAGATGATTTTTCTGTTTTCTTTTAGGTGACTAACCAGAGTACATCGAACAAGCGATCTTCATGACGCCTTGTTTGAAATATATTTATTCAGTGCTGATGTTCAGTAACCTGCTAGCTACCCAGTTTTTAATTCTTTAATGTGTACCATGTTCATGCTCTAACTGATCCAGCATTTATACTTTTTTTTTCTGCATCACAGACTACATGATCTACAGAATTTTGATAAAATCACCTTCACCAATGAAACCTGTGTTTTCTTTTTTTTTTTGTATTAGCTTGTCAAGATCTATTTTCAGCAAACTCATAGGCATTCATTATAACATACTTCTCACATTAAATTCTTGATAAGCTGAATGCTATTCCATCATTTTTCACTTAACTGATATCAAACTGACAAGTCCATAATTACCTGCATTGTCCTAGTTATTCTTATCAAAGACTGGCACAGGAACTGTTTCCTTGTAGCCCAAGATTCGTGAAAAATCAATAGAATTGGTTCAAAGTTCTCTCTGCTCCTTCATTTTTTACTTTTTTTTTTTTAAATGTGAATTACTCAGAACAATGAACTTCAATATATGTGACCTAAGCAGCTGTATTTAACAGTTGTCCAAATAATTGTTTGAATAGAAGTCTGTATCACCATAGACTTTATCCAGAGAACAGGAATATGTATCATTATACGCCAAAGGCAGGACACACTTTTCTGCTTGTTTTGACAGCTCCATCATTCTGTCTATTAATCAACTGGAGGTGGAAACAGAGTAAAAAGGAAAAGGAAGGGAAGTGGAACTGGCTATGTCTGAGGCAATCATTCATTCAACATGTAGAAAAAAATGTAAAATGAAAACTACCTGCCAGAAACACAATTAAAAGTGCAACTGACAGCCAGAGAACTGCCTATCTACCTGCAATATTCTACCTTCTGGATCTCCCCTGAGCAACAAAAGTCTGTCTGTACAAGCTGGAGAAATCTGTTCATTTAGTACATCAACTTTCCCATGCGCAAATTGGAAAAAATTAGATTTTTCTTTGATCAGAGGTGATCTGAGAGCTACGTGTGAAAACCTATACACACACATTGCTTGTGGAAAGGTCAGTTAACGTTCTCTAAGTAATTATCTAGAGACATTCTTGCTTAACCTTATAGCAGAGCTTGCTCTGAGGGTTTCTCTCCCTCTGCAATCCTCTCTACTAGCAGAGCGAAAAATGTTCTATTACCCCACGCTTCTACGGAAGCGGACATCTGATATCCAGCTGCCCATTAGTAAAGCTAGCTTGAGCCTCGCTCTTTGCATATGCATCTCAGGAGACACAAAGCGCAAGGATATAAAAAGTACTTCAGGATATTCAGTACTGCAGAAACACTATGCTCTCCACATGCAATCTAAATAAAGCTTTAAAATCTTATTGATTAGTGACTTAGTTCAGAACAGGGTTAGTAGGGCAAAATACAGTTATAGCAAAACACGGAACACGCTTTAAAATTCAGAGTACCGACTGTACCTTACAGATTTTGTATAGAGATTCCTGACCGTCTCCTTCTGTATCTTTGAAATAATCATGTGCTGGGAATGTACGATGAATATCTCGTGTAATGACACTCTCTTGAGCAGAATCCTGTAAAAAAAGAGATAAAAAGTATTAGCCTGGTAACAGTGTAATTAAACATAACAGAATATAAAATTCTGTGTGCGGTTAGCATGGACACATTAGATAACTGCTTTCTGACTCATCCCCTAAAAATGCTTTGAGAAGAAACTGAAAATTCTCTAGTCTCATGTGCAGTAATAATTTGACAGTTTAACGAGAGCAACGTGGCATGTTTTCTGTCCTTCAGGCTTATAGTTCAACTTTAAAACTCACAGGAAATGACTAGTTATTTAATTGTAGGTGCATTTTTACCACAGAACATATACTTACTGGATTTCTCTGGGAGTAAAAAATACAAAGAAAATTAGACTGTCTCTCTCTTGCAAGCTTAGAGGTATTAATTTAATATGTGTATCAATCTCCCGTAAAACCTGTGCTAATTACATATTAGAACTACTACTTAGAAATGTTCAAAGTTTACCATTAAGTGGTCTTTAAAAGAACAAAGCCAGAATTACCAGAAAATGTTATACTTTCAGACAGATCCCAACCTTTGCGCGCTACCATCTCCAATTCAATCACATTTTTACACTGACTGGCAACTAGGGATGAGTTCAGGTGCCAAAACATTGCTGTCAAATGCCATTTTAGAAGCCCGAAGATAACCCTGCCTGGTAAGCAACTGCTACTGCAGAAGGGTAAGAGTCTGCTCCAAGTGCTGCATCATCTCTGTAAGCTCCATGTGGATAATCTGCATATCCAAAGACAGCTAAAATGACACCAAATGCCCACGTTTAGGCAACTGAGCTGTTCCCTAGACATACCTAGCTCTGTAGATAAAGAAACAATTGCTTACGATGCTGCATTTCTATAAAAAGATGGAAATCATCGCAATCAGACCTGAAAAATACCCCTGCGTGTAAGAGAAAGTGGTATCAAAATGTCAAAGCTGGAACTACAACAGTTAATCAATTATCTTCAGGTTCCAGTTACCCTCAGGGGGAGATAGTACCTTCAGGTCAGTAAATATCAAATGGTGCTTTTCTCTATTACCTTTGTAACCCTAAAGGAAAAACCAACAGAATCCTCACCTCCAACTTTGAAAATAAATCCTTTATAAATACTTGTACCTTGAAAACAAAATATCTCTGTTATAGAAAAGCTTCTAAACCCTCAGATGGCAGTTTTTAATCCAGGACTCTCTATAAAAAAAAGCTTCTTTACACCTGCTGTAAATCTCCCGGATTCAGGTGGTTTCCTAATCCCGTAAAGCTTCTACGGTGAGCCTCTGCCATACTGTAAGGCAGTTGCTGGGGGGGCTTAGCTAGAAGCCCACAGCAATTCCCAACTACGGTTTGCTTTTGGGCCCATCCCTAAGCAACAGATAAAGACATGACCCTGGGCTATATCAGACCACCTCGGAGGTGAAACCCATCGTTGTATTTCTCCATTCACTTCAATGGCAGGTAAGAAAACAGCTATAGTTGCAACAAGCATAAATGCACTTTAAATTTAAACGCTTTCTAACAGCACTCAGTTCAGTATCACAGGTAAGTTGAAAAAAAAAAAAGTGTGCTTTTTTAAAAATCTACTTCTCTTCCATTCTCATCTGTCTTCTCATTTCCTTTGATTCTCTCAACACTCCGTGTTAAACTATGGCTTCATCTTTCCTCTCCATCCCTCTCTGCACTTAGCACAATCTTCCAGTTCTTGCACACAGAATTCTTCCTCTACCTTCTCTCTCAAATCTCTCCCTAAAGTTCTCTGAATCTTCACCATCATTAATTTACCCATTTATGATGTCCTGATTTTCTGTGATCTCAGCTGTTGCTCTCCCTTTGCTTGACAATAACATCTTCAGTACAAGACAATAACACGATCTGTACTTTGTAAAATACCAGGAATATTGTTATGTGCTAAGAAAAGGAAAGCTTAAAAAAAGAGGTGATGTTTTTACTATGCTAACTAGTACTGCTGGAGAAAATAAACACACTTTTGTGCTTTCACCAGGTCACCATCATGTTTTTCAGGACATATAAGAATCATGCAACTATTAGCGCCTGAAAGTAACCACACAGTCTAAATCACGTGCAACAAAACACAGAACAATAATAAAAAATTAATAATAAGCAGTTCTCTAATTAGACTTCTTTAACGAGTATTTTCATTTACATGACTTTCAAACACAAGAGAGGCTAAATAATTGCAGTCTTCCTCCCAGATTGATCTGATGATTTAGTTACATTGTGAGGAAATGCCTTAAACAAGATCCACAGTCACCGAGTCCGTTATAAAAATCCGTTACGTTAATTCTACAGGACAAATTTGAGAAGATCCAGGCATTTTGAAGAAAATTACAGGAAGGTCACCACGTCCAGAACATACATCGCTTTTCTGTCAAGCAGGGAGATTGTGTTTGACTTCCCTCTATTTCTGTCTTTTCTTGAACCGAGAGGCCAACACAGAATTGAGCACATAAAAATCAACAAGACAGATGTCCCAGGTATGACCAAAAAGTGTTTGTGTAACGGCCTAAATGCAAATTCACTTTTATTGAGTTAAAAGGAGCCTGAAGCAGAGTCTCCATTCAGCATTATTAACAACAGATTCTTCTAAAAAACTAGAGGAAAACAATTAAATGGATTCCAAATAAAATTTAAACTGAAAGTCAAGATAATTAACTCCTTCTCAAAAGACAACATCCATCTGAAATACGATAAACCCATAACCTAGGAGAAACAAGAAATGAGACCAGACTGAAGATCAGTGTAGAATTACTTCTTAAAATATATTTGAAACCTTTTGGTTAAGTTTCCATCTTACTCCAGATAGAATTTGTTGACAGCGCTGTTCTCAGGAGTACCAAAGCAGGTAAGTTTACAGTTACCCTAATTCACGTTTTTCAGAGGATTTTTATTCTTCTGAAAGTCATGATTAGTTAATTTCTTATGAAAAAAGCTAAGGTAAGATGGCTATCAAAGCATTCAGAGTTTTAATGATCTTTCTTGATTCTAATAATCATTCTGCGCTGCCAACTCAGAGAAACAATATTCTACTGAGGAAAAGAATTATCTTCATATGTCAACTATGTGACAGCTGACATCCTACTGAACAAGCTCTCTACTTTGAGTCGTCTCACTTAAAACAGCTAAACTTCTGCAACTGGGATACTAACTCCCTCACACTGCTGCCATCTGAAACTATTAGGATGCTGTTGAACGCGGACATTTGGCACCAGAAGGCAGACTGATGTGGAAATACAGAAGGAAACTGAAAACTGTTCACATTACATGAATGTTGAAAGAAAATTAAGGGTACACAGGCACTCAAAATTAAGAAACACAGGGCAATCTCTATGCATGTACATCAGGAATTAAGAACATTTCACAGACTCTCCAAAAAGAACCTCTGCTCATTTGTTGTCCTGAGTGTGCCCATTCTGGTGATGAATTACGTACGGTTAGGGAGTAGAAGAGACTCCTGTAGGTAGAGCCTTGCTTCCTTTGTCACAGGAATTGGAAGATAAGTATGGTGTGAGCCAGAAAAATGTAATAAAGAAAGAAAAATCTCTTGGGTCGTAACATCTCAATGCTGTGTTAAGACTCAGATCCTTTCCTCACTTCTGCTCAAAAGTTGTTACGTAAAACCAGCCACATCACTTACATCACTTAAAAATTCCAAGAGTAGTCACTTGAGCTTTCCTTACTATACAGCTGCCTCTATTACAGCTGGCGACTCAATATGAAGAAATGCAGAATTACTTACAGTTGCAATTAAAGGAATTCAGGAGTTTTATGTGAATATTAAAAATAAAATAAAACAAAATAAAGCAGGTCACAGGTGTCTCAAACCTGGCTTTCAAACTGAGCAGTACTTCTGACCTCAATCTCCTTGTGCTCTCTTTCCCTGGTTAATAATAATTCCCCATCTCAGTGGGGTGTTATGAAAATCAATTAACATCTGAAGCACTGAAATACTGTAGTGATAGAGTCCCACAGAAATGCCAAAGAGGAAAATAATAACTTCATCCTCCAATCCTGATCTGAATGGTATACAGTAAGGCACAAGGTTACACAATGAAAAATAATAAGGGGGAAGAAAACAAACAAACAAACAAAACCCAAAAAAGCGCTGCCCATTAGATAAGTACTATTCCTTCTGTACACAACAAGGCAGAGATCCTGGGAAAGAGACAATCCAAAATCACAGAATCATCTGTGATCAAGAATATATCATTATGCATATGAGTAGGCAATTTTCATTCTGTAATTCTTAACTTCCAAAGGCTTATCTCTAATCTTATTTGAACCCCTTCAAGTTTGGTTTTATCACCTACACTTACCTGCAAAAACGATATAATCTGTATGAGCTGGAGACTCAGCACGAGTTCACCTGACTGGACCCATTTAAAAGATCTGTATCTCTCAAACAGCTGATTTTGCATTAAATTGTCCTGCCCGTGCTTCATCTGTTCACTAGCTAAAAATAGCCGGAATCCAGAGTACCAAGAGAAGTAAGAAAATAAAAAAAAAAAAAAATCAAAACGGGCTTTCAACATCTAGAATTACCATGCCCTGGAAATCTGGTGCATCATGCTTCTTCAGCATTAGATACAGCGATTTTCCTACATGCTGTACGGAAAGCAGAAACTCCTTGGCTGCCAGGTGTTCATCACTCTTGTTTAGCCAGAGACGTACCATGTGGGAACACACCAGCTACTGGCAGCAGGAGTTAGAGGTAGCCTCAATTAATCCATGCTTCTGAAAATCTGTAAATTTAAAAACTGACTTGCCAAGTGCACATTATTCCACCTTATGACATTGTTTCAGTACTCCAAGTATTTTGTTGAGGGAACAGATTTTTTGCATATTGCTTATTTTGTTCCTTCAAGTCCTTTGTGGCCCTGTACAGTTCCACACATGGGAATACGAATAATAACTTTAAATTCTCTAAAACACAATCACAAATAAACAGCAAATATAAAATACACAAAACAGATGAGGTCAGGCAGGATGGGTTTGAAATGAGCTGCATAACTGGCATGTAGCTTTGCCCCTCGTTATTAATGATGACTTCCTAAACTCATGCTTTCAGTGAAACCTGGCATCACATTGTGCCAGCCGGCTTTTGTCTTAGGTTTGCTCTTGTTTTTAATAGCTATTACTTAGGAAGGTTGGCCTCTCCGGAAGATGAAGATATGCTAGACCAAGTAAAAGGCACGTTATTGAGTTTACTCATCACACACAACATACACACTACATCGTTTTCCATACACGTTATAACCCTCCAAGTAGAATGTCATATCCAAGAAAATCCCAGATTCCCTGCCAATCAGCATTTGGGGGAGGGGAGAATCAATAGCTCTTCCTTTAAAAAATATTGAATAAAAGAAGTTTGGCTCAGTTCTTCTCCAGCATTTTTGTAATACATACCTTGTAGTTCAGCTCTTTTCTAAAAATAGATTTTTCTTTCAGTCATCATCAGCTTTTATTCAGCTGAGAGCATATAATACTCAGAGAGTTCTAATTAACAGAGAAGCAGAAATTGAGAAAAAGCAGGGGATTATTCCTTAGAGACTTTTTTTTTTTTTTAACAGTTACCTATCAAGATATTTAAAGTGAACATAGTATTTAGGTTAGTTCAGTAAACACACAGGTCAACTGAACTTTGCAAATTCTGGCTCACTGTCAGCTGTATTTATTGCTGCTTAGGCAAAACTGCTTTCTACAAGCAGAAAGAGACCCAACAGTCCTATTGGACATGGGGCCAAATCTGAGCAGTCCAGGGCTTCTGGATCTAAATTTATTGTCAGAGTCCCTCTTCAGCATAAGATTTTGCATTACTAACATAGTTCTGCCCAAGAAAGCAGATATCTTCTTTTAGCAAATTATCTCCCATTCTTCTCAAGCTGGGTTTGACGAGGTAGCGGGCAGCTGCCCATGCCTCAGACTTTTAGAATTCCCAAGACTGGATCCTCAGAAGGGCATCTACAACATGCCCCTTTTTAGACTAGGAATGCAAAATTATCAATCGCTTCTAACTACCCAATTCTCTAATTGTTAAAAAGCTTATGGGCAAGGACCCTAATCCTTTTAGATACAATACCGCTGGGATTGCACTGGTCGTTAGCTCTGCATGAACTATTCTATTATTTACATGATCACCCATACCAGTGCCAAGGAAATGGGGAACGATGCTCATTTGGAAAGGCTGTCACTGTATTTCTTTCAACACTTAAGTCAATCTTAAAACCTCTTGAGAGGAAGAGGAGACCTGATGAGGACACACTGACCAACTGCCCAGCTTGAGGATTTTAACCCTCCCAGAAGCTGATGCTGGTATTTTTCACCTACGAGATGCTGGAGAAGGTAGACTTGGACTGTAGAGAATGACAACTCCAGGATTCTTAAAGATCTCACAGAAGAAAAAGGTAGTACTAAAATAATAAAGATACCTATGTAAATATTATTCCATATGTAGCTATAAAAAAGAAAGAGATATTGTAGCAGTCCCAGAGGTAAGGCAGAAACAGCTCAGATCTTAACAGGGTTGAGCCGTCAATCAGCAACAGACTAGATGACATTTTTCTGTAAAAAAATCACAGCAAAACTACATCAGACACAAAGCAATCAGTTCTGCATACACTCTCTTGTTCTGAAAAACAAAGAATATCCATGACCTTTACTATCTTTGTGTTTTGTTTTCCTCCCCCCTCTCCTATTCCGTACAGCCTCCCTCCCTGGTATGCTACTGTTACATAATTTATTCTCCCTACTCTGCCATATCCTCTCTGAAATACGTTGTCAAAAGAAAAATGCTGTTTGTGCTGCTGGGCAAGAGATCAACTTTTGAATGCACCAAGCTCAACCTTTTGCCATGGGCGTTTCAGAGTCACTCTCCAACACTTCTCTTGAGCGCTGGCTGATCTCCCACACGAGGGAAGGCGCCCTGTCCACCAGCAGACGGAGTTTGAGGGGCCTTCCCGAATGATGCACAGCTGGCATGAAGGGCCACACACGTCTGTTTGTAGGTATCACAGTATTTCAGTTTCCATTTTATTATGTTTGGCGCTTTATTTGGGCAGATACGATATCCAGCATTCTTTTGTTAAAGGTTAGAGAGAATTTTTTAAGCACCGGATTTTGTCTTAGGTGTACTCTTGTTTTTAATACCTATTATTTGGGAAGGTTGGCCTCTCCAGGAGACAAAGATATATCAGACCAAGTAAAAGGTATGCTATCCAGTTTACTCCTCATCATTTCATTTTTTTTTAACTGAAAGTATATAGGCACTATCTTGTGAACAAACAACTAAACAGGTAATTCACAGATGTATCAATGTAGCAAGTTAATTTTGTCCAAGTTCCTTCTGGTTTGATAATTTTTAGATGAGGTTTCTGATTATGTCTCCTCTGTTAGAGACACAACTGCATTTGTAAAGGTTGGAAAAAATGTTCTTGTGATTAATCTGCAATTTGAAATTCAAATATTTCTGACTACCACCAACTCATTGGGTAATTTCCAGAAGCAACTGGAAAGGTAAGGCCTGCTTCTAACAAACAAAAAATTGAGAAGGGGGCATATTTGAATTCTTGACTCCTATTTATCTACCTTAATTGATGGTGCTACAAATATTACTTCAATTTTAAACAAATGCCTAGAAATCTCCACTACAAGCATAAAAAAAGAAAAAGACAGTTACTGCTTAAAAAAAAAAAAAAAGCTTTAAAAGGAAACTTCTAAAAACCTATGTCTTAAAAATTTCCTGCAGTGTCACTGACCCAGTTGATACCTCTCTAGTCAGTGTTTCTTTCAACACCTTTTTACAAATTCTGAAATTAAACCTACTTTTGTCAAGCAAAAGATGACATGATCAATGTAACTGGTCCATTTAAGATTGTAAAGAAAGCATTGCTTTCCAGAGTTGCTTGACTTTTCCTTTTCAAGCCAAGCGGCTCCAGGTTTAAGAAGGAATTCTAACAAAATTCATAGATGCATAGGGCCTCCTAACACAGCCTAACCTTTAGCACCTGTATGGCTCGCTGTTGGCAAAATGTTAATAAAAAGAGAAAATGCTGTAATATCAAGGAAGTTTATCTGGTTCAGTAATGCTGATTTTTAACAAGGAGGAAATGCCTTACGGCACTAAGCAGATAAAGATTTGCCAATACATTGACTTTAAAAAGCTTCTTAAGCTTTTATTTGTTGAAGTGCGTAGACTGTTTCTTCAAAAAGGAAACGTCTGCCCCCATCTTCTTAAACAATGGAGTCCTTCCAATAATCCAGACAGAGATGCTTCAGCGAGACCTGTGGTCAGCTGTAATGTCTGCAATAAGTAAAAAACACCAACCCGGTTTCCTCCCTGATCCACTCCCTGACAATTCAAGCAAACATTTGATACCCTGGATGCTTTCATTTTAATACTTGCTGCGACAACACCACCTCAACGTTCTCTTTACTGTGAAAGCACCCTATTATTTGGAAGTACGTACTTCTTTGAACCACCCGTCTTCCAGAGCTATTAAGATCAACAAGCCCATTATAAACTTCTCTATTCTTTATATAAGAATCCAAAATCTGGTGATTTTATTGACTTGACAGCCCTTCGTATCACTCAACATTGATATCAGACTATAAGACCAAAGACTCTGGCTCTTTTGGAGCATATACAATCAAAATCATTTTTTGACAAGATCTTAACGTCTTTACTTCAGTCTCAGGGATCAGTCCACCGGAGAAGATGAAGGCTAGCCGGACAGCTAGGGAAAAGGGCAGAAATACAAGCACACGGTTTTCATCCCTGCAGTCATAAGGTGGATCACACATTTGCAGTCATAACATGGATCAGTTCTATTATTCAGTTATGATAAGGTCTACATTAAAAGCCAGCAACCACGTAACATTTAAGCAAAGGTGAAGTTTAAACACCACCGCCCTCAAGAAAAACCACACAGCTGGATTGAGGCCAAGTGTGTTTTCTTACTATACTTTCCAAGCGTCACCATCGATTAAACACAAATTTATAACGTGGAGGGTTTGTTTACCGTGTTACTAGATCATTACATTTAACACAAAGAAAATCACTTCCCCATTTTTTCAATAAGCTTGCTTACACAGACAGTTAATTCTCACACAAGTTCTACTGCAAAGTCTGTCAAAACCCAAAACCCACCTACAAAAAGAAGCCAGAAAATTGAATTGACTTAGTAACTTCCTTGTCACCATATCCTTTTCACCTCCAAGAACGTCTCAAAAGATATTGGCAGAAGAAGGAACAAAACGGGCATCCCGTAATCAGGTCTGACAGAAAACTAGAAAGAGACGAGCGGTACCTCCCACAGGGCTCGGCAGGTCTGCCGGGAAAGGAACTTACTTGGAACTTCTGAGGCCTTCTCAAAACTGCCAACAAAAACAACTCCTCATAAATCAAGAGAGATCAACTTAAGCTGCTGTCTGCAAAGGCATCCTCCAGAGATGTGCAACTGGAGGCACTTTTTTGCTGTATAATAAAGGATAACATACTGAGACAAGGTTACAGTGAAGGGGCAACCTTGATTCAGCTTTTCCTCCTCTGTTTTTTTCCTCTTGGCTTTCCAGACAAAATACTTTTCATGAAATTTTGTTACTTCATTATATGTATATTCATCCGAGATGAAGAAGAGGCTCCGACCTGTAGTTAAATGACATCAAGTGCTTTGTAAATGTGATTACAACAGGCTGGCGAACAGCAAAACGGGGAAAAAAGTTCTGTCAGAGACTCACTGTGCAAAACAGTCAATGGACAACGAGCAGCAGCAAGCAGGGACTGAGACATGGGACAGAGAGAGGGAAACAGAACCAAACAGAAGGGACAGAAATGAGGACAAGAAGAGGTGGTGAAATGAAGAGGACCAAGAAGAAATAAAACAAGATAAAGGATGGGAGAGAATAGAGGAGTAGCAGATAGATTGTATTTAGTCTCATTGACTCATAAAAGGAAGCTATAAATCAAATATCTTCATTTAAATCGATGAAAATCAGTTTGAAAGAAAATCCAATTTAGTTTTATATTATGCAGGCTATGGAACTTTTAAAAATCTAATTAAGGTACTAGATAGGTGAGAAGGCTTTTTTCCTTTTTAAGAATTATAAACATATACTAGACTTAACCCTACTGTTTCGAGAATTCTTGAACTCCTACAATATACAGCTGATGTAGATTTAAATTTAAACTTCTTAAAGTTGCTTATCTACTTTGGACTTATTTAAGTGCATATTGGCTTTTTTTTTTTTTTTGGATACTACTGCTCACTTGACTTAATCATCGCAGCTAGAAAGCACGATTGAAGAAAACATTGCATGGACTGCAATACTCTGTAATCTGGATACTTACAGGTATTACTGAAAGGAATACAGATAACAAATGTTCAGTCTTGTTTTCATTACTCTATCTGACAAGCATTACTGTATCCTGCACTATACTTCACCATCACGTTTCTTAACAGACTTGCAGATCTCATTTGGTTATAATGTGCAATCCCTTATCTATTTGACTTTAGCTCACCCACACTTAACCTACAGTGTTTTAACAAGGTATTTACCACTTTTATCACCATATATAGCTGATAACTTGCAATTGGAGGAAATATTAATCAAAAGAGCTACTTAAAAGTGCATAAATGTGTATTAGAGAATATTGCAAATGAAGATGCCTTCTTACTACTTCCGAATCTCCAGTTCTATAACATCGCATGTTCATTTATACACACATTTCCATCCATTTATGAGTAACATCCATATTTATGAGCTGCATATTGTTTATATTTTTTTCTATTTTCAGAGGGCATTCCTTCTGGAATACTTAGGAGCCGTTAGGAATCTGTGGGTTTACAGACAAATAGCCTATATTACTTCAGATCATTCATCTCATAAAAATGAGATCCATCCATGTTTTAGAGTGCTCAACATGGAAAGTTCAATCTAGAAGGTAAAAGGCAATTTATTATGCTCTTTTTCATAAATTGGTATTTACTACTGTTTTAAAACTAAATGCCATCTAGGTTTATAAGAATGTGTATATCATCACTTTCAAGGAGCATACAGCATGGTCAAAGGATTAAATAAGTCCCGAAAAACATCACATGCTTCTCAAATACATTCTTTTCCCAATGGCAAGGTAAGGACTAAACTATAAGCACAAAACTGTTTTACAAGTTATTCTTAATGCTGACAAACATAAACAAATTAATATCAAAAAAGAAGTAACAACAAACTGATTATCAGGACAGCCAATACCCTTTCCTTAACATATGATGTGCATCTAAATTTAGACACAAACAACAACCAACCCTATGTATCCAATTTGTGAAACCTGGACTCTTCTCACATAGATTATGGTAGACTGGCTAAACGTTACTTTGGAAGTGCCTTCACTTCAGGCAAAAACCTGCAGAGCAGTTCAGTGGAGGAAGAAATCTCCGCTCCATCAAGGAGTCTCCTACTGAATCCCGGCTTACTGAAAACTGGATGTGCTGCTGCCAGTTGGTGAAACTTTAGTTCATGTGTAAGAAACAGTGGAAAAAAATTAGAACAAAACTAAACAACTGTAATATACAATCATAAGAACTGTGACACAGCTATCCCACTACATTACTGTAACAAAATCTGATCTTTGGAGCAGAAGGATGACAAAGCTGTACAGCCCATTGTGAATGGCATCTCGTTTTGCTGCCTCACACAGGTATCTAATGCTTTTGGTGGTAAAAAGGGCGTTTGGACAATGCCCTTAATAATATGCTTTAGCGTTTGGTCAGCCCTGAAGTATTTGAGCAGTTGGACTAGATAATTGTTGTCAGTCCCTTCCAACAGAACCGCTCTACCCCATTCTATTCTAAAGCTTCAAAGACACGACCCTCACACTTCCACTTAACCCTCCAATCTTAGAATTCCTGACTAATATTTTAGTACAGCACAAAGCCTTCCAAATCACAGAAAACTATTTGAGGGTAGATAACCCATACAAGCTCAGAGCGCAGTCAGAGGGACATTTCTACCAGGGGAAGGACCAGCTTAGTGGAACACAAACACATCCCCATTTAGAAAAAGAAAAGAAGAAGAAAAGAGCATGTTTCTTTTGGGACATGCTGACTGGCATGGGGCAGCATTACGGGGAACATTCTCAATGTGGATTTTTGGCATCATAAAACTCCCCAAACTGCTTTTTAACTATGATGCAGAAGGCAGATGTACCTGATCTAGCAATCCATCTAAGTGACTTTATTCTTACAAAAAACAGACTAATTATCTTAACAGGCAGAACAAATGCTGATCAGGGCATTAGCAATATTGAGTCTTACCAGCGCTTTCACCTTCTCAAGATCAAGACAGAAAACTAAATTTGTTGTTCAGAAAAGTGGGTTACAGGCTCTCAAGGACAGATCAAGCAGAGGGAAAAGATTAAACTCTCACTATATAGATGTCTGTCAAGATAGAATATAAAAGATGGAAAACACGTAAAATATATAAGACCAGATCTGATTCTAAACAGAATATGATCCAAAGTTTTCCATTAAGTACCTGCAGCTTTTTCTGCAAAGAACCAGTAAGCGTAAAGACAGATTGCTATTTATAGGCAAACCAAAAATGTGTGTCCAGCAAACGCCTGGAGTCTCTCACTCTTTTGTTCTGCTTAGTACTTTTCTATGTGACAGGTACCATTTTCCCTAGTTTGCTCTTAATCGGAAAATATTTTATCACCAAAGATTGCAAAAGCATTTGACTTGACATGTAGTTCCTTGCAAAGCTATCAGAAAAGTATGGTATCCTATTAATAATGAAAATTTAAATAAACAAATTAAAATACATGTCTCAGACTAAGGTAGGAAGCTATTCATTTAATAAAATCTCTCTGCACATTGTTGGTGTGACAGTGGCTCAATCAGCAGTTAACAACATTAAAGTTCACAGCCTGCTATTTTTAGTTCAGCCTTACTTTGTGTCATAGGAAAAAAGAGAAAATATAGAAGTTCAGCCTGAAGACAGATTTTAAAATTATCTCTACAGTTTTCCTGCAGCTAAATTTGCTGTTTCAAAGCAAGCAGTAGAAAAATGATCTAAAAGTTCTGCCCAATCTGAGAAGCAGTGTCAGTTACAAACCAAAAAACCTGAAAATTAAATTATATGAAAATTTAAAAAAACCAAAAAGCAAAGAAACCCAAAAACCAAAACATGTGTGGGGAAGGTATGGTTCCAGCTGTAAAACTCCAGGGATCTATCATATCTAATCTATCATGATTGCAATTTTTAAGTTATACTCTACCGTTTAAAGAGTTCATCCCAAATCAAAATGGTGGGGAGAAAGAGAAGAAAGGGCACACCACACATTTAGCACTCCTGACTTCAGTCTCAAAGACAACTCAAACCCAGGAGAGGGCAGGTGCTGTTTCCATCTTGCCTCTGATAACACACACAAAAATTGCAGGTTCACAATGACCAGGAAACATCTTAATTCAGCCTAGTTCCCAGCTGACCTAACGATTATCCCTGCCTCCAGGAAGCACATTTTAGGTTGGGCTACAAAGAGGAAAAAAACAACCCACCACGATACAGCCATGAATCAAAATATTTTTTTTATAAGAAAAAGGATCTGATAGCACTGATTGTCCCTAATTCTCAGGCCCATCATATAATTCATCAATCAATCAACATTTTAGATTGTAATTATATTTCTCAGAAAATATTACTCTTTGCAGTGAAAATAAGTCAATCATAATTTAAAAAGTAAAAAAGGCACGCTATCAAAAAATATTTCCTTCTCAGGCTATTTGTTAAACTAGGCTTTTTTACTTCTAAGCATAGAATTTCCTGTAATTCTTCCTGATCTACCCTCTCCTGCTTTTATGTCCTTTAACACATAAACCCAAAATACTAATATATAAAATACTAACTGAAAAGAAGTATTTGTCATTCCATTTGCAAATCACACAATTGCCTATCATTCTTAGTCATCCTAGATATGTCAAGTATTCTAGCTTCATATACATAATGCATAAAACTTCAAACAAAATAGCTTTTGCTTTGGATTGTTTTTCCCAGTGCACCATTCCAAGAAAGCAATATAATACACTACAAAAGGGCAATACATTAAATTTGCAGAGGGGTCTTTTATTTGTCTTTGAAATTATTCATTATGAACAAATGCTCCAGGAGCAGACCTCATCAATAATTGACAGAATGATAGGAGGAACCTCACAAGAGAGAAATAAACCGTATGGGGAAACCTCTGAAGAAAAATAAGGAAGAAAACGCTCACAAACTACAGTGGTATGGGTTAAGATAACATTCCCACTCCTCTCTGACACTGTGATTATCACCGGGTGAAGTATTAAACCCAGCATGGTGTTTAAAGTTGGTAGAGGTCTCTGTCTTCATAAAATAATACAAAACTGACAACTGACACAAGAACGTTACATTCAAAGTACACGGAACGCACACTTTAAATACAGACTGAAGTGCATTACTCTCACTGCAGGTACAAAATAAATACATTTTTCAAATGTATTTTTCACATTTATTTCCTAGTGGATCACCTAGAAACGTGTCAATGATGTTGCAAAGGGTTTTTTTTTTTGAGAAGACAAGCATGTATTTCTGCATCTTTGGCAGCAGCGTAAAAATACAAAAAACAAACCCTGAAGTATTTGTTAATTTGTAGGCCAATAACTCTTCATGCTTCGTTAGGCTTACTACTTATTTTACAGCTGGCTCCCAGAGAGAGGAGGAGAGAATCCCTCTCAAACGGAGAGGCAACAATGGCAGGTTGATCGCTGTGACCACAGGAGGCCCCAGTGGCAGCCACCACCCGTCACCTTGAAGAGAAAGGGACAGAGCCCAGTAAGGGATTTATTCCAACTCGCCAAAGTAAAATGGAAGTAACAGCATTCTTTGAATCCAGGAATTGTCCAAAACTCACATTTTCAGCAGGTACTAATTGCACTGCACGTGGTTCAGGGCTGCCGCAGCCCGGTGCTGCCCCTCCCTTTGGCCACGCATCCCCACACACCCCCTTCAGCCAGCGCCAGCACTTATCCAGTCGTACGCCCAGCTAATCTAGGCCACAGCTACCCCAGAGGAAAATATATCATTAATTTCCATCCAGGTCAGCTCCCTGATGTCTGTTCCTGGCCCCAACAGAGCTGTGGAGACAAGGCAGGGGAAGCGGGAGGGTCAGGCCGCAGCCGCCCAGACTCACACCGGCTTCAGCCACCAAGGCAGCTATCTCTACCTACCGGCTTCTCAAAAAGCAGCAGTCCTGTGCCACATCATATTTCATGTGGGACAGAGTTTAAAGAACCTCTGCATCTGAAAGTGCTGGAAAGAGCACTTGGCACAGAAGCTGCTTCCCAAAACGAGAGCTCGGGCCTGGCACGGTTCGTCAGGAGGTTTGTCACGGAACCTCCCGGGTTCCCTGCGCGCCCGCTACATTCACTCCTGTCACTTAAAAAAAAAAAAAAAAAATCCAAAGAATTCCATCTTATGAAGCGCTGTAGGAATGGTCACCTGTCACCAAAAAAAGAGATGGGGTTCGCCTGACTCTTGGCAGCTGATTACATCTATTAACAGTCAGTAACGAGTTCCAGGTGCCTCCCACCCTCACCCAGCACTCCCCGTAACAACACTTCTTCCACAAGTTTGCCCTCTGCTCAAGAAAGTTGTCTGCATCTCTAGCGATCAATACTGATTTATTTTCTTCCTTTAAATATTTTAATGTATTTCAATTTTATCTCAGACAACAGTATTTTTAATGTACTTCTAAGCGCAGTGATAACATACCACAGTATTTCCTAGTTTTGAAAATGCATTGAAACCAACACAGTTGAAGCTTTAAAAAAAAAAATTACATGGCAACCAGTCTGGCACACAAGAGCCAAACTTGGCCCAAGGACTCCACTGCCAGGTAGCTGAAGCCAAAAATAAAAAGCTCAGCTACAAAGAAATGGAATCCAGCCAAGTTAATTTTGTACGAAACTGCACAAAATAAGAGGGCAATACACCACGAGAGAATTGGATTTCAAATCTCTCATCTTTTCTGTGAAAGATATACAATACTGACAGCACAGATGGCACCGACTCACTCCTAATCAAAACTAATGAAGTTGAACTTGATACACAACCCTTTAATGAGCAGAATGTATTTTTGTTTTCCCATCCATTTGAAAACTATCACACAGCAATGAAATCATTAAGCCACACATTAAATGCACAATGTATCATAACAGAGGTAGTATTTTGTGAACACCTGAGAAAGTTAGTAGCAAATGATGAGAGAGAGAGATATTTAGTTGAATTGTAGGTGGCTTTGCTGTTCCAATATAATGTTTAATTAGTATCACATACTATTAATCTTTAAAGGAAAAAGTCTTGTTCAGTTTTGTTATTTTTAAAAGAAACTTTACAAGGCATGCTTAAAAAAAAAAAATACATTCCACTCATTAGCATTTAAATTCATATATTGTACATACCCAGCAAAAATCATGGTAATGAGTTTGGTGACATTTCACTTTACTAGCCGCTACAGCATTAAAAATCTGCACGCTTGAGGGTCAGGGAGAAATGAGGGAAACACGTGGAACAACTAGCCGGACTTACCATGTCTGGATCACTATGTCAGTGCTGCGCTCAGTTCAAAACTAAAAAGCCTGTGTTTTTACTGGGTTGTCTTTAGTCCTTTTTAAAATAAAAATATAAAATGCTTTATAACAAATAATATTAACTACTCACAAGAAGACAGAATTAGTGCATGGCTTACGGTCAAAAAAATAAAGAAAATCAATAGCAAATTGTGAAATCAGATGAAATAAGAAAATTCACCTCCAGCACAGACTACGTACAGTGCATTATGCCTCCATTTGGAGTTATCGACAGCGTCATGTCTCCAACTCCCTGTTACTCTCTAAAACATGGCTGTGCTGCTCGGCGCTGCCGGGGAGAAGGGGGAGCCTCCGGCACCGCAGCACAGGGGCCCGACTGAGCATCGGGCAGGCGCTTGGCACAGAACAAAAAAAGGCAATGGTAACTGGCAGTGGAGATAAATTTGCTTGGATAATACAAAACTTAAAACAATCTCTGTTTGTTCTTCCTTTTTACAGATTCCTCGCAGCCCAAAGCCTGGGATTTCAGGATTGCATGCATCTCATTGCGCAAGTTCCACTGCTTTGGTATAAAATATTGTTTACAGCTCTTGATACAAATGCCATCGAAACCAAAATCAACCCTATGTATCTAGGCTAAACACTGAAAAAACAATGTTTCATCTGATCTGATTAAAAACAAAAACAAACCCCAAACTTCATTATAAAAACAGTAAAATTAGTAATTTTAAAAAACCCTGACCAACTGAATTCCTTTTGTGCAAAAAAGCAAGAGCCAGAAACACAGTACAAAAGGTACCTTTAATATAATAAAGACATCCCAGTTAGCATTTTTTATTAATTATTTTCATAAACATATATTGTGCCTTGCAATTAAGATGCTGCGTGCCTGAGTTGCCATGACAGCACAACTTCCACAGAACAATAAATTCTTCCAGCTCAGCCACGAGCAGAGCTCTAAAGCAGCCAGAAAGGCTGGATTTGGAAGGTTTGCGGGGCGACCGGTGGAGATGGGGCAGAAATCAAGGGGGGGAAGCTTCCACTGTTTAGAAAAACACAGAAATCAATATGATACTAAGTGAGACTTTCGCGTTTCCAGGGTGGCTTCTGAGGAATGCAAATTCTGACTTCCCTCCCGAAATTGTCCCCTAATAGCTAAAACCAGCCCTGACAGACTATTTCAGCAGCCCCAGCTGGGGCAGCCCAGTGGGAGCTATAAATAGTGCCCGCCGCCATCTGCCTGTCCCGTTGCCACGCCAGGCTCGCAGCGAGCCACCAGCCCCGCAGCCGGGGAGCCGGCCACTGCGCAAAGCCACGCTGCACAGCTCCACATAACGAGGTGAGGAACAGAAACGGCACCGCTGTAATTAACTGCTGGTTTTGTACTCATTACTATACAGACATTGGATGAATGCTAAGGGAACCTGGAAAAGTATAATTAATAACACTGTGCATGGTCCACAGGCACTTTTCTTACTGCAGCATTCAGACACAGCTCCTCATGATGACACCAGTCTTGCTTTCAGTTTCACAGAAATTAGTAATAGATAAAAATAAACCTCAAATACCAACTGCAGTAGCCAAAAATAACCCCGCTGGGGAGCCAACTCAAACTTTCTGAATGAGTCAGAGTGGAGAATCGGTGCGAGTTGAGACCCCCTCCTCCCCTGACCCTCCGCTCTCCTCCCACCACCAGGCCAGTGCACAGACATGGGCACAGACCCTCTTAGTGCTGCTCCGAGCACAAAGAATGACCAGAAAGCATGTTTCCACTTCCAGAGCGATCCAGACAGCTCGAATTTCCAGAAGCAAACCATCACGCTACTGGTATGTCTGTAGTTTAACATCTGCCATGCAACGCCCAACAGATGGAAGGAGGTGACCCCTGTGAGCACACATCTCCACCATGGCCGAGAAACACCCCGTTTCACCACAAAATAGATTCCAATGAAGTTGACTACTCAATTACTGCCTGGCACTGCCAAATAATGTTGCTAATATTGGAAAAAGACATGGTATTGGATTTTTTTCCCCTGATTAAATACTTCGGGGCTTGATTCTGCGTTCACCGTGGTGGGAAGCAGAACTGCTACTGATTTCGCAGTGCTACAGCTTCACTCTTCTAAGATAAAAGCTACCTCTACATACAGATTTTGTTGTCACTGTTCAGAAGTTATATAAAATTCAGCAATGTTTCTCTGATATTAATAAATCTATGTTTGTAGAGCTCTTATCAATAGGTTGAGAAAACACATTTTGCTTTTTTTTTAAAAAAAAACAAACAGTGCAGTTCTGAGTACGTTTGTTCTATCCCACATATTTGGTTCCCCAATATTCTTAACACTTTCGAAACAGATCTCTTATTTCCCTGCTCATTCCCGTACACATCCTATACAGCACAGATCAAGGGAAGCAGTAATTCTGTACTTGGCACTTGTGACACTGCGTGGCCTGTGACAAGCCCGTTAGCACTCAAAGTCATTTAAATCAAGAACTTTTTTCCGCAGTTAGGATGTGGATTGTTCACACTGGCACATTGGTATTTCCTTTAATACAGGAAATTTTATTTTTCTACCATTCTTGTACAAAAAATGGTTTGACATAGACTATAACTGCCTAAAGCCTTTTCATTTAGAGAAAATAACACAAAGCGATAACCTTGTTTTGTTTACTATATCAAGATCTTTGAAGAGTTGAGTAATTTTATAGCCTGTACATAAATGTCTCCAGCATCGCTCAAACCTACTTTTTAAGTGTTCTGCCATCAAATTAAGCAAAATTGTTCCTAATATTTTCCTAGAAAATCATGCTAATTGTTCTGTGATGATGCATGATAAGCTCAATTTAGCCTGCAGTCTTCCATCTTTTTGGAATCTCTCTAGTTCTAAAGAAAATCCCTATTTCCACTGCCTATAAAATCTAAACAGATGCAGAATGATAATTGTGAATTGGAGCTTCAGATCTGTCTACACTGGGACTTTAGTGCCAGGTAAGCTCCAGCGAATTGCCCGTTCAGCCACAGATACGCTAACAGCATTGCCGCTCCACTTCAGGAAAGAGAGGCAAGAATAACAGAAGCTTACTTACCTCGAACTATTTCTCTTTGAGATGTGCTCTAGACACAACGCTCATGCTGCGTGTTGATGGGACACTAAGAAGGCAGTGCACCACCAGCACAACAGGTCACCCTGAGCGGATTCAGAAACTCCCCTTGGAGGTGTGTAAGACTTTGCCAGACCAGGCTGCTGCCTTGATTTAGTGGTGGTGACAGTCCTGCTCCAAGAGAAAGGCTTGACTGGGTGACCTCTGACATCCCTTCCCCATGCCTGGCTGCACCTCCTGGATGGACCCTCAGACATGCCATATAGCTTGTCCTGTCTCTGCTTCTCTTTAGGCCCTCTGCTAGAAGGACTGGAGTTCTCCAAGAGGACTTGGAGAAGGGAAGAAGAAATTGGTAAACAAAGATCCCACTCAGGAATCAGGCTCTTAACTTTGGCTGAAGGTCACCTGCCGTGGTGAGAATCTGCCACAGCTCAGCTGTCTGGTTCAGAAGGATGGCACCTGGTGATCTTTTTTTTTTTTTTTTTTTCCCTCTGACAGCAGCCAGGATCTCCCAAAGCTTTTGTATTTCCATTGTGTGAGTGTACGTGAAGCCTGCCTCCAGGCGACGGAGCTCAGTCTGTGAGTGGAGTGAGGTACCTCACAAGTTGTAGTCACTCTAGTATCTACAGAGCAAGTCAGTAGGAGGAGATTGCAAATTTTCACATCTACTTTTTACAAGCTAATCTTTCTGACAAGGTAATCTCTAATGTACTTTAACCCACGTACTGTTAACTTGCACACTCTTGACACTTTAAATATCCACTTTTCCTTCCCATGGGAATTCGCCTCAGCAGCGGAGCCAGTGAAACAGGAGCATTTGCTCCCTCTTTCTAGGCAGCTAGCAGAATTTTAGTTTCTCGTAAGTGACTCTGTCAATGATTTTGTTTCAATTATATGTTCAGACTGCCAAATTGGATAAAACGCATCCTTTGTGAAACTTTCATCTCATCCCTGAAAAGATAAATTCACCTGTCTGAATAAGCAAAAAAAGCACAGAAGTGGTTTCTTCTAAGCACAGAGAAATACCAGTCCATGGAAAACCTGAGATACGATCAACATAGCTTAAAAAATTATTATCAGTACAGAAATATGCAGCCAAATTCCTGCAATTTTAGAGTTCTTTGACTGAAATGGAATCATAGAGTTGTTGAGGTTGGAAGGGACCTCTGGACACTGTCTGGTCCAACTCCCTGCTCACATCAGGGGCAGCCACAGCAGGTTGCTCGGGACCACCCTCGGTCAGTCTTTGAGAATCTCCAGGGATGGAGATCTGGCAATCTCTGGGGCAGCCTCTTCCAGTGTTCCACAATGCTCGGGGTCACAAGCTTTTTCTTCTCATTACATAGAATATCCTGCATTTCAGTTTGAGCCCGTTGCCTTTGTCCTGGCACTGGGTAACACTGAGTCTGCCTCTGTCTTCTAAACACCCCCTGCCACCAGGTATTTATACATATGGATGAATTCCCCCTGAGCCTTCTCTTCTCTTCTTCAGGCTAAATAACCCCAGGTCTCAACCTCTCCTTGGACGATGGATGCTCCAAGCCCTTAATCGTCTCCATGGCCCTGTGCTGGACTCACTTCAACATGCCCACGTCTCCCTTGTCCTGGGAGCCCTGCGCTGGACTCTGTGCCTCACCAGGGCTGAGCAGAGGAGAAAGATCTAGATACATGAGCAGTTAATAAAGGGTCATTTTTTATTAACATGTCATTCTGCTTGGATGGGGTTTCTTCCAAAAAAGCAAAGTTGCTATGAACATTTAAAATATATCAAGCTCACAAACCAATACCTTTTGAAATAGTATATTTTTTTACTAATGTATTTATTTAGAGGAGACAAGCAACATTTTTTTCCATTTCTGCAGCAGACAAGAAGTTTCCATCACAGTGAGGTTTCCAGGCCAGAAGCTAGTGTTTTGACTCTAAAACATTAAGCATGAAGCACTACAGGAGAGTGGCAGAACAAAAGGTTTTTATCATTACTCTTCAGGCTTTAATTACCTTTATCAAATGCCATCTGAGACTAGCTATTTTTAAACCCGTCCACTGATTCTGTAATTATACTAACTTACCACAGACTTTATTCTTCCCTATCTATACAGCTCTATCCTAAATAAAACTTAATACATTTGTGTAGAAAGTATGGTAGGATATTTACACACCAATCTGAAACCAGCAACTTCCAGACACAATTCTGGGTTAAAGTTGCCAGGTAAACACAAACAAACCCTATAAAAGGGAAGGGGAAGTGGTAGACTGAAATGATTTAGCACCACAAAACACTTCAGTAGCAGAGGCAAGTGGTCATTAAAAGATTTGCTTTTATGCAGTGTAAATACAATTTGTGATAATTTAAATACAAATTGACACGGTGCCCTTTATTATTACTTATGCAGTATCATTTTTTATGCATCCACTGGGAAAATGAAAACCAAAATGTCCATTTCTTTTTTTGTTTATCATCACTTTCAGTCTTCTGCATAGCAGAGTTAATATCCATCACTAAAAACTGTGATAGTTGACAAAAAGAAATGAGAGATTATTTAAATACTTTTATTGGATCATAATTATTAAAAACTTTCACTTTTACTTATCATCAATTTCTTAAGCAGGCTTCTTTACCTCAGCTAAGTCTAAATTCCGAGTTAGAAGATGAGCCCTTCTAGAGGCCCCAATAAAAGGTGCCCAGCACTGAAACCAGCCTCACCACTGAACTGTTGAAAGAAATTTAGAATAAAAAAGCCACACACATCCCCCTCCAAAAAACAAGACAGATAGGCAAACTGTAGGTATGGAAAGTGAGAAAAAGGCAGGAGAACAGCCCACTGGAAAGAAGGGAAAAGTTGCCCACTGACACCCGTAAGGAGACGCAGCCCAGCAAAACTAGACATATCGATGACATCAAACACTTCAAGAATTAAAGCAGAGTAAGTAGGTATGCAGGGAAAAAATACGTAAACTGCCATGGGAGTAACACAGACGAGCAGCACTCTCAGTTGGAACTGGAATCAAAAACTCTTTCGAAAATACTCTTTTCTGGAAAGGTGCTAAATGACAAGGCTTCAGAGTCACGTTCAGGCTGGGTTTTTCTTGCCAAACAAACCTTAATTTTTTGTAACGCGCGATAGCAGACCTTAGCAAGAGAGGCAGAGCACACCCATCTCACATCTGCTGTGTACCTCAAAGCTGGGACCTTGAGACATGAGAAACATCTATTTAAATCCTTCTTCAACCAAGGACAAAATTTAATCCAATTCTTCCATATCCTCCCCAGCGAGCATGCAAAGGGAGCTCTCTGTAAGCTCTTTCTCAAACATTCAAAGAAAGCAGACTATCATCACAAGAGGGGTCAAATGACTGACAGAGGAGGGAGCCCTCCTCCTCCAGAGGAAAAAAAATATAAAATCAATATATTAAAAACTATTTGTAATAAATCAAAATCTTGGTAGGGAGTCTATTAACACAAGTTTTAAAAGGTGAAGAATAGAAAGGAGGAAAAATCCCAAAACATAAAAAATTCATGCTGTTTGATTTAAAAGGCTTCTCTCTTTTACACATTTTGAACCGGATCAATAAATGCTTTTTAGGAATATGCTTAGAATTGTGTAACTTGCACATGTGTGTTAACTCAAAATATAATGCCATTCTCCATTGTTCTGGAAAGCTAAAGGAGTGCTAAGTATAGCTCAGATCCTGACAATATTTTTAAAAATACCTAATTTGTTCATTCTGTGTTCTTCTGCTTTGATAATTATTTCTTTTCATCTCTCCCTGACTCACACGCTGAGGCGACCAAAGGAGAATGAACAAATAGAGGTGGGAGGAGAGCTGAGAAGTGGCACGGACTTGAAAAGCTTTGAATGCCTTCAATCATCTGGAAAATCACAAGTACCAACCTTTTAACTTCTTTAATTAAAGACTCATTATACATAGTACTGAGCAGCTTTTAGTAGTTCACTACTAGGTACAATTAGATTTTAAAGGCTTTTCCTCATTTTTAGGCCACTTTCAGTTTCTAACACAATATGTAAACAACTGCACTTTGAATTTCGTACTGGAAAACAGAAGAGTTGTGAAGACAAGGAGAAACTGAAGGGGAGGCAGTAGAGGGGAGCCAGAGCTGTGCCTTCTCCAGCCAGGCTGGCCTGAGACAGTCCTGCTTAGCTCCTGCTGGAAACTGCATCCGGATTTTATGGCAGAAAGAAATGACAGAAAAGCAACGTTGAAACTTTCAACGAGAACGGAGCAAAAGCCACATTTTACCCCCAGTGGAGGGTGATGCGCCAGCGGTGCTGCATCCTCCTCCTGTGCGGCGGCCGGGGCCACCAGCAGCCGCATCCTCCTTCCACTGAAGTGTTCTGAGAACACCGCAGCATTCGTACGGAAATCATTCACCTCCAATATGCCTTTGAAGGCAGCACCGGAAAACATCACGCTCTCTTTTTTTGTTTATGTTTTAGAAATTAAGTCTTAAATTAAAAGACGTAAATGCGCATAGTCTTTTAAAATCTTGCTAGAATGATATAAACACAGGGCAGATAAAACCTCAAAAATGGATAGAAAGAATATGCATGATCGTGTCCACCATACTAAGATTTTAATTGATACTGATTTACAAATCTGTGGCAAGTAAGATTTTAAGTTTCTTGCTTTGAATATCTTCTTATTCTCAATCTTCCACCTAATTTTGGCAGCTATTGTCAGCAGGTATTTTAGAAGTACAGTACATATCCCTCAAAAGGGAGATTACATGTCACCGCTTGCTGTGCCATATTCCATACAAGCCCACACCCACAAAGAATTGTATTAGATAATTGGTCACATTTCAAGAATAAGATCCTGATTTTGTAAGAACTAAAAATTGTTCAGCACTCCCTACAATTAAGAGACAATGGCATGTACAATATGCTGTATTTCAACCCTAAATTTAGATAAATATAAATCAGTATCTCCAAATCCAACACAGAAAGTCTTAAAGAAATTATATGCATCAAACATACAAATACCATTTTATTTGTAAGAGAAAGAAGTGCAATACAAAATGCAAAAAAATGCATTTTAAATCAAGTTGAAATGCTTGAAAATAACAACATGTAGACAGAACTCAAGGCAGTAAAATATGGAGCTTGCAGGCCCCTTTCCTTCAAGGTTCTTTTTTTTTTTTTCAAGGAGAAAGAGCAGTAATTATATCACTGCTCAGGCCCAGGAGATGGGAATCAGGACAAAGAGAATGCATTTGAAAGCGATCCATGTCAGACCTGTTAATACCACAACATACATCTCTCTGACATTAACGGAGACCAACAGACACAAATAAAGTGCAGACAGTAGATAATCTGTTTATATTTCTGCTCTGCTTTTTAGTTAAGAACGGATTTTGTGAAATGAAAGGGTTTACTGAAAGCTATATGCAAAGTTCTTCTGCTGTTTTTCACTAATTATTTAAGAATTGTTGCAATTAAAGAGACAAAAATAGTGACTGATTATTTCTCCTGAAGGAGACAGCATCCCTGTTGCTATGGGTGAGGTTCTCCATCACTGTTTAATCCTGTTTATCCTATGCAGATGTGTTTAAGAAAATAAAGTAACTATTAATTTTTAACTCAAATAATACAAATTTTATCAACGTCTTATAAATAAAAGTGTTCTTAAATGCTTGGACCTTGTAGATTCCAATTCCTCCGTTGTTTAATAATATAACCATATCCAGAATTGGTTTGGTGTGTAGATGTAGCAAAACAACTTGTTCAGAGTCAGTTTGTACCTATTGAAATAGGTACATAAATAAATTTAAACACCCCCCCCCATTCACCAGTGAGAATGCTTTTGAGTCCTGCAGATAAAAAAACATTTCTATCTAAATATCTAATAGCAGAAACAGCAAACAGCACTGTCCAAAGGATTGCAGAATTTGCCCTAGTAAATCCTACCAAGACAGACTTTGCCCACTCTCACAGTAAAGATGGGGCAGGCAAGTGGGTTGAATTAATTTTTCACAACAGTGAAAAGAAGGATAAAGGTATCTTTAGAAGAGCAAAGAAACAAAACCAAGATTAGTTTTTTTTGTCTTAACTCTCACGTGAAATCTTCCACTTCTTCTCCTCCCTCACCCTCTTTTTTTTTTTAACTGGTGTGGTTGCTTGGAGGTTTATAAACTTTAAGTTTCAAGAATTTCTACCAATACTTCCTCTCAGCAAGTACACATCTAAGAAAACCTAACCCCCAAATATAGGAATAGGATTAAGGCAATAGCCAGGGCTGGTAGGGAAGTTGCACAAAGTAAATTAATTACATTTATTAGTACCTGTGCAGTCCGGTACCTGTATAGGTACATATAGTGTAATATACACAATCGTCAGAGTCTAAGTATGCAACGACTCTTACAGATGTAACTGAGAGTCACAGAATCGTAGGGTTGGAAGGGACCTCTGGAGATCATCTAGTCCAACCCCCTGCCAGAGCAGGGTCACCCAGAGCAGGTGGCACAGGAACGCGTCCAGGCGGGTTTGGAATGTCTCCAGAGATGGAGACTCCAGCACCTCTCTGGGCAGCCTGTGCCAGGGCTCTGCCACCCTCGAAGTGAAGGTTTTCCTCAGGTTGAGACAGAATTTCCTGTGTTCCAGTTCGTGCCCATTGCCCCTTCATAGAACAAATAGTTGGGACTAAACATAAATATCTAAATTTGAATGGCAACACTACAGGTTGTGTTGGGTACTGTAACTGAGCAGATTAATGGCCAATAAAATATGAGCCTACATTTAGAAAACTGAAAAAACTATCTGAATTTACCTGAACAGAAAATACTACTCGATCACATTCATCATTATTTAAAGGTTGGTGTTTTTGCATGTACTTCTGCAAAGGTTCAAAGCATCCCTTACGTTAAACAGTAACCAAAGGAAAACCTTTTTGTAATTTACTATATAATTCGATAACATCATTTGCCTGTTTCTGTGCTACTACTGAAAAACATTCAATTTTAGGGAGTGCATTACTCAAAACCACTTGCTTGCCATATGAAGCCTATTTCTTGTCTACCAAGCAGGCTCACTGCAATCTCCTCTTTTTCAGAGGATCACAGAATGGTTTGGGTTGGAAGGGACCTTAAAGATCATCCAGTGCCACCCCCCTGCCCTGGGCAGGGACACCTCCCACCAGACCAGGTTGCTCCAAGCCCCATCCAGCCTGGCCTTGAATACCTCCAGGGATGGGGCAGCCACAGGTGCTCTGGGCAACCTGGGCCAGGGGCTCACCACCCTCATAGCAAAGAATTTCTTCCTAATACCTAATCTAAATCTTTCAGTTTAAAACTGTTCCCCCTTGTCCTATGGCTCCCCTCCCTGATCCAGAGTCCCTCCCCAGCTTTCCTGGAGCCCCTTTAGGGACTGGAAGGGGCTCTAAGGTCTCCCCGGAGCCTTCTCTTCTCCAGGCTGAACACCCTCCGCTCTCTCAGCCTGTCCTCACAGCAGAGGGGCTCCAGCCCTCCCAGCATCTCTGGGGCCTCCTCTGGGCCTCTTCCAACAGGTCCATGTCGTTATGTTTGTGGCCCCAGAGCTGGACGCAGCACTCCAGGTGGGGTTTCACCACAGCGGAGCAGAGGGGCAGAATCCCCTCCCTCGCCCTGCTGGCCATGCTTCTTTTGATGCAGCCCAGGGTGTGGGGGGTTTCTGGGCTGCCAGCGCACATTGCCAGCTCATGTTGAGCTTCTCATCCACCAACACCCCCAAGTCCTTCTCCTCAGGGCTGCTCTCCATCCGTTCTCCACCCAGCCTGGAATTGTGCCTGGGATTGCCATGATGCAGGTGCAGGACCTTGCACTCAGCCTGGTTGAACTTCATGAGGTTTGCGCGGCACCTTGCACATCCCTTCCCTCCAGCATGTTGACTGCGTCACACAGCTTGGTGTCATTGGCAAACTTGCTGAGGTGTCCGACAAAGATATTGAACAACACATTTTATTTGTGAACCCTCTATGTTGGGAATAAAAGAACTCTGATGTCAGTAAATACTACCTAGATCCCATCTTACATTACTAACACACCTACAAGGTCAAGTATACAAAACTTAACAAAAAAACCCCACCAGAATTTGCTGTACAAGCAACCCCTCATTCATAGCTCCATCACACCCTTCCTAGTTCAGCACAAAGAACTAATTCCCGCTTACTAAGTGATTAATTCAAAAGTTCCCACTCCTTGTTGTTCCATACATTGCAAAGCACCGATCCCCTCTGAGTACCGTAAATGCAGTGGAGACAGAGCCATGCCCCCGGCGGGGCAGACAGGGCCGGGGGGGGACAGCTACAGGGCGGAGGGAGATGGGGCAGCAGCAGGGACCGGGGGAACACCGCTGTCCCCAGAGCTGGCCCGAACGGCCCCCAGCGGGTCTTCTGCTCATGGCACCAGGCTCTGACTCACTCACCCCCGGCTCAGCATCAGCGTTCTCAGCACAGTCAGACTGAGTACTGCTCTAAATCACTGCTCCTCTTGGATTTTACTTTGAGGTTTTGATTTTGACATGAAATATGATTACTTTGCTAAGAAAAAAATACTGATCTTCCATGCATCCATCGCAAAACCTTTTCCTAGCTTCCTGGCACGATGGGAAATCAGAACTATAAAAAGATCTATATATTATAGAACAAGATTGGGAAACAACTTAATGAACATAATATGAAAAAAATTTAACATAAATGGGAAATGTCATCATAATAACTATTAAGATACATGCAACAGTTGTAACATTTAATTTAAATTGTATATGTGTATGTATATAATGCATTAGACACTAAAGGAATCTGTACAACATAAAAATTAAAAAGCAAACTATATTAGCATTTCACTCATAAGAAGAAAATGACTGACTATAATTAAGACAAATGACTACACTACATACCCATTTAGCATACAGAACATTATACATTGTCACTGGATTTGGAACATTTTATGCTAAAACCTTTCTTCGAGCAGACAGGTGTCATTTCCACTTAACTGTTGCTAAATCTCTTTGCAGTAAGTACATGCATTAAATATGACCAATGTTAACTAAAAATGTTAAGGTTTTTTTAGACAGTGGCACTCAAGAAATTAATTTCTCTAATTTGCTTTTGCCTACTAGCACCTACAGTGTCGGAAATTCCAGAGCCAGGGAACCATTGTTGCCACACTGGCAATGGAGACTGATTATAACAAGAAACGAAGAGAACAGACATTCCAGAGGCTACTGACACTCTTACAGTGTAAACTGTAAACCAATTTCTGAGAAAAACTGCAGTTGCTTTAAGCAATTACTAATGTAAAATTAAGTAAGAGAAATGGAAACTGATAAATTTTATTTTCCTGCGCCCCCTTAAGAAAATTAACTCTATACTAAATTTAAATAATTCAATATGAAAACTACTCAGCATATTTCAATAAAGGAAGCTCCCTTGGTTTCACCAAGCACACAGCCTCTCTTCCCTTTGGCTTCCTCATAGTAAACCGCCAGTATCCCAAGTGGCACCTACTCTGAAAGCTTTTCGTTCTATTTTCTCGGCCAAACTAAGCGATCATCTCAGACAGAGGACAGCCGTTTATGGCCATCCTCATCCTCCCAGGCCTGGTTCAGTAACTTTAATACCACTGAATAAACGTTAACACTGATATCACTCGTATACCATCTCACCATTAACAGTGTTCATGTATATTGTTTCTGTTTTAATCTGTTTTTCAAAGCTTCATCATCACTCTGTGACCCCTTCTTTATCTTGTAATTTCTCCAGTACTTATTGCAACAAAAACCAAGGCCTGCTTTCAGTACACAGCCACAGGAGCAACGTTAGCCTGGAACTGCATAAGACAGCTTTTCATTAAACTTGCGCTCACCAATACATCACTATTGGCGATGCATTAAAATGTATTTTTAGCCTGGTTTCTTATGGAAATGAATCTTCCCCAACTCCTCCCTGGGTTCCAGCTTTCCCTCATTTGCGTCTCCTTTCGATACCACAGTGAGGGGCAATGGCAGGGCACTGACACCCATACATAAAGGAAAGGCACTCGACATTTTTAATTGTTACCCGCTTCATTATTTGTATACAAACTGTATATGACCACTAGGTCAGAAATAGAAAATAAATGACTTCAAAACTAGTATTTTCACTGAATTGCGTTCTTCCTCTACAAATCCATACTGCCCAGCAGTGACTGCAAAGGCAATAATTTGTCTTATCTGTGAATAACTAGCTAGTTACTTTAGGAAAAAACCTTCATGTTTCTTAAAGGCTAAAACATCAGGGAGGAGGAGTCCTGAGGGCTTGAGTAAGGAAAGATGGGGAGGTTAACATCCTTCACAAAAATCTCTCTTCACTGCTTTTAAATTTTGGCCAAAAACATTCTTCCCCATTGTGAGACAGACTTTTTTTTTTTTTTTTTTTTTTACAGTTAGGTAACTCTAAACAAGTTGTTTTCAGATCAATTTCTTCTATGTTGTTCACTTTGAAAAAAGGATGTTATTTTAGAATCACAGAATTGCCTAGGTTGGAAGGGACCTTTCAGATCATCGAGTCCAACCATCAACCTAACTCTGACAAAACCCACCACTAAACCATATCGCTAACTACCATGTCCACCCATCTTTTAAATACCTCCAGGGATGGCGACTTCACCACTGCCCTGGGCAGCCTGTTCCAATGTTTCAGTGAAGAAATTTTTCCTAATACCCAATCTAAACCTCCCCCGGTGCAACCTGAGGCCGCTTCCTAACATCCAAATTAGTTACTCACACAGAGAGCACCTCCACCTCTTCCACAAAGAGGATGACAATTGCACTTGCTCGCCTGTCCAAAGATTTGTACTTTTTCTTTACTTTTGGGGTCAGACATGTTTTAACCATTATTAAAACAAATCCATTTTGCTCTTTTCTTGATAGCATCAAGCATTTAGTTGCTCTTTTGGGGAGGGCAGGGCACTGAGACCTTTGCTTCTACACAGACACAGAGGACAGCAAGAGGCATGTGATAACCAACTGTCATCAGCGTCATCTGCAAAACGAAGAGCCCGAGGAACATCACTGTGGTACTTACAGAGAGATCTATTCACAGCAATAATATCTTTTCTCAGCTGCCAATTTTGAATAGAGCATCATGACTTACAGTACTAACAGCAGCGCTTCAAAACATTACATTTATTTACACTTTGTTAATAGTTCATCCCCAACCACACTGTCCATAAATATACTATCAGTAAAATTTACCACTCATATAACCTTCCCATAAGTAACGCTACAACAATCCTATAAACTAGTGCTTTAAGACTCCACACAGAGTCGCATACCCGTAAGTATGAGAATTATCCTGCTATTTTATTCAGGCTTTAGAAAGCCAAATATAGTGGAGAACCATTATCTCCTCTGCGTGGGGTTTTCTGCGCTAACAACCTAAACTCTTACTAGAATTTTATCACTCTGTCCGTGTGGCTTGGGTACTATTCATATCTTCTTATCCATGTAGGAATACTGTAAGCATGAATAACCACCTGTACTCAGAAGCACATAAAGCATGGCAAGGTTGGTATTAAAAAGTTGTTATTTTTTCACTGTACAATATTTCTTATATAATGGTAACAGAATGAAAGTACAGTGTAAACCATGTGTACAGTTTCCTCTGCAAAAGGACAGGCATCCATCAGACTTTAGAATACTGGCTGTAACAGAAGGAATTGCTAAACACTTTTCTACTTCACACAAGAATTAGAGGCACGTCCTGAAGAGTGTTGACTCTCTGTGGTAAAGTTTTCTAAAATAGTACCCCACTCTTCTCATTCTTCAAATTATTTTGAGGAGACAAACTTGCCAGTCATGTCAGTATAAGATTTTCCTAACTGCTTTCATTGTAAGGTATATTTGGGTTTTGATTCTAGAAAACAACAGTCTCAGCAGAAGCAGAACTTTTCTTCACACTTTACCCAGGAAAATTTCTAAACTCTGGGACCTGTCCTGTTTATCTGTCTGGAGAAGCACACTTAGAGCGTCCCTGAAAAGCTTTCACTAAGCTCTCCGTTTCAGCTCCATACAGGCTAGGAAAATGATAATAACAGTACAGCAACAGCAATTCTGGTAGGGCCCTGCTTTACCCAGGGTCCACGAAAGGAGGCACATGACTCAGAGTTCACAGACAAGTTTTGAAAATGCGTAGCTGGGGACAATTATAAGACTCGCAGTTCTAAAACTAGACTGTCCAAAATGCATCATTCGCCTGGACAAAATCACATCACTGGCACGCCAAAGGCATTAGTTTATTCCTTAGACAAGGGACGCTGCTCATCTCTCCGCTGCAATTTTGCCTCACACCAATAATTGCCGGGGGCAAACAAACAAGGTGCTGCCAAACAACTGTTTCAGCTGTCACTCTTCTAATCCTGTTTTACAGTTATTAATGCTCAAATCAAGATAGCACATACAAATGTAACAGCGCCAACTTCTAAGAAACCTCTTCTTTCTAACATAATTATTTTGTTACACAAACTGTGGAATTGGAAATAACATGGTGAAGGAATGGTTGTTGTCTATTTCTTGGCATTAACAAGAAGTTTAAAAAAAATATCTCTACTGGAAGATGGAAAGAGACAGAAAAAACAAACGCTGTTGGTTCCAACAGAGCAGAAATGTGATTTATTCTTACCCACCTGCTACCACCCAGCAGTATTTTAAAACAACCTCACTTGTACTAGATGAAGAACAGCGTAAGTCACCCATCCCATCACCCATCCCGGACACTGGACAAAAATGTGACTGCTGACCTTAGGAGAGCAGCCCACTTCAAAAATAATCTTCACTAAAACGTAGCCCAGCAAGATGAAGCCCTCCAGTAAGCACACAATGGGTGCTACCCACTGTGAACGCAACAGGGAACACAGACTGAAGCAAGTCATTGTTTCATTTGACTTCATTTTTCCACACACTGTCCAACCTCACAGCTGTCTTTTATCCAGTTAAAATCGCCCTTTTGGAATACAACTCTGAATCTTTGAAATATGTTTTGATCAACAAAAAGTTACTTGGTTTTCAACTGCTCTCCATTAAGTAGTAATTCTTCATGCCCTGGAGACTTAGGGTTCCCACTTCAAACTGAAAAAAGTGGTACAAAACGTACTACTTGACACCAATATCGTAACTCTAACCTACACTCAGAAAGGTCACTTAACTTTTCTGCTCCCTCCTGATCACAACCAAACTGTAAACAAGCCCCAGCCATGAAAGGCAAGGTCATGGTACCCTAACAGATGTGTGCGAGCTGCTGCCTTCATCAGGCAGGGGAACCAGCTGAACACGGCTTTGAGAAGGATTCAAACTGTCTCATTAGTTTCCGTCCCCTCTCACAACAGCTCGTGCTCCTCTCCTCCAGTCACACTGCTCTATTCTCCATGCTCTGGGACAAGCAGAGCACTTGTTAGAAAAAGCACCTGACTGCAACTACACGGAAAAAGGAGAGTCGGAAAAAGAGAAGACTGACCAAATAAATGGAATTCAAAATATATAAACAAATGAAAAATAGGAGGAATGGAAACAACCCACTAAGTTGATGGATCCATTAATTTTAATAGTATTTACATCAGTGGCGTAACCTTCAATTCCAGGAAGACAACTCAACAACCAGAAATAAAGAAGATCTAGGCTAAGTATCCGTAATCCCTAATTTGGCTAAAAAAATAATCACCACATAAAATGAGTCAGAAGAAAACGATCACATTTCAAATCTCAGTATTTTTATAAACTTATTACTTGTTTTAGTATTAAATCCACAGTTGTTGATTTACTTGACTGGGGTTCTGATTTGCTCAGGTCTACTTAGTAGCCCCACATGAGTATTTAGGAACTTGAAATCCCTGGGTTTCTAAGTGCTGTCCTGTTTCTTTCTGTTACACTTTCAAAAAAAATCACAATATGCAAAGCTCTAAAGGCTGTGCGATATAATTTTTGCCTCAAAAAGTCCTGGCCATCTTTAACTATTTATTGCCACCCTAACAGCCATTTGAGAATGACCTTTACACGTAAAGATCTCGCCCTGAGCGTACCCACCACGTAACGCTGGGGTCTGCAGACGGAGCAGGCGCCAGAACCACCAACTGTGCGTGGCTGGGGGGGAACCTGAGAGTCTCCCTCCAACAACCCCTTGGAGCAGGTAGAACCCTTTAAACTTAAAGAAAGATCTCAAGGAGAGATCCGAATTAGTTTTGGACAGAGAGAGGAGCAAGGTTAATGCTCAGCCAGGAAAAAGAAGCCTCAGAGAGACCAAGATAAACAAGGATGATCAAAAAGCGCAAAATTCATCAGAATCCATCTGAGCAGCTCCTGGTCATACCTTAGGAACTTGGGGGTTTGGGTTTGTTTTAAACGGAATATATTACAGGATAGAGAATTTATACCTGGTGTCAGGATTGAAATAATATTACTTGCAGTTTAGGTAATATAAACAGAACATAAGTTTAGAGACTGAGAATGAACCAGAACAGATCAAATTCGGACATTCAGGTATGATGATGTACAACCATGAGAAAAAGTAGCTGTTTAAAACCATCAAAAAAAAAAAAAGGAATAGAAAAATGGCTCTTGCTTTTCTAACTAATCTTCCACTTCACAGGTCTAAGAAGATGACTTTTCATAGAAAAAAATAAAATTAAAATGATAGAAATCAAAACTAGCAAAAGGTAAGGATGGCTAAGCTGCTTCTCTTTTCTTTCCCGTTCAGTCCTACTGAGAGAAATAAATTAACTCATCAGAGACGTTAAAAACCATTGCTCCAGAAACCAGTATTTGACAACACCACAAGAAACACCCTCAAAAATGAGGCATAAGGTTTCAGGCAAAACATTCTTAACAACGCTGAAAACTTGCACCTTTCCAAAAGTTCCCAGGCTGCCTGGAGGAAGCTATGGCGTTGTGGTATCACACACATTAAAAAAAATCACGATGTCATTGACGGTGTTGCTGCTGCTGAGAGGCTTTGTTTGGTTATGTTTTGTTCCCTTCACTCCAAGGTTTCTGTAACATTGGCTGGATGAGTTCCAAGTGGGATCTGGAGCCTGTCCGCACACCCAGATGGTGTCTCACAGGGAGGGGAGGACGGACGCCCCCCCCCAGCCGAGGAGCAAGCAGCTCAGATTTTACATAAGTCCTAGGAACAACCCTAGAATATTTTCTTCAAACAAACAAAAAAATTGCAACCAAATTACTGTGTCATCAGGTCCATTCTCTGATAGAGGGAGCACGTTAAAGGCCGATTTACAATCAGGTATCATAGCACCGAAGCATGGCTGGACCTCGACTCACACCGTCTCTGCCTCGCTGGTACGACAGTTAGTGTACGTGCTCAAGCACGTGAGCATTCTCCGAGGGAATGTAACTCCTAAGCACACGCAGCCTAAAAAAGTCATGACATCAGGCAATAATTTTATAAGTTCTGGATGAGTTTTCAATTTGAAACCTTTAAAACCAGCACTGCAGAATGTCAATAAGGCCTCAGAATGGATTCATGCCTTTTCCTACACATAATTATATCTCCTGTGAATTACCAAACTAACAATGAAATGAGCATGAATTTAAAGTTGCCCATTTTACAGCCTATAACTATATATTTGATCAAGATACAGATCAAGAGATCGAAATAAAAACAAAAAGAGAAAAAAAAAATCTTTTCTGTTCACTGTTGAAAGTGAGATTACAGTCAAGCTGCTTACCAAAACTTCTGATCTATTATGAAAAGTAAATAACCAGGTCTAAATTTAATGTTAGAGTTACATTTCTCTAAGCATTAACATAAAAGTAATTATAAATATTATAAATATGTCTTTTTATTAGGGTTCAGAGCCAAGATTTTGCTAACCGTCTTCTGAAGCACTTCTAAGAGGTTGTAACGGTTACCAAGACGGGACACAAATCCAGTCGCGCAAAACACTAAATTCACATTCTAAATCCAACTGTGCATTCATGGAACTCCAAGAACAATGACATCTAAATATAACCCAATGTATGCTAATATTGCCCTAATTTTCAAAGAAAACAATTAATAAGAAAGCAGGTCAACTCCAACACAGCTCGAGATGCTGTTGCAAAGAACCAGAAAGAAATGAAGAGACTGAACTGAGATAAATCATTTTGTCTAGTTATAACAGCACAAGACACAACTTGAAATTGATTTATGTGCATGGGATTATTTTGTTGGGGACAATAAAGGAGGCCTGAATAACAAACTGAACTGTGACCAACAACCTTTGCTACGCAGAAAGTTCTCACAGGAGGAAAAAAGGCTTCTTAAGAGCAGCAGTCAAGGAACGATGTTAAATATCTAACAAAAGTTCTATGCAACAGTAAAGAGCTATATAACTTTTTTTTTTTTAAGATTACAGTCTCACATAAATAGGAAAATATGTTTTTTATTAAAAAAACCCAACAACCACTAACAACAAAAACCACGTATTCCCTACAGCATTTGATATTTCAGTTCTCATTCTGCATATTCAAATATTCCACCAGGCAAACTGGACAGTAACAGATGACAGCAACAACAACAAAAAAGATTTAATCTTGGTTCAATCTTGATCTTTAATCTAGTCCTAGAATACCTTAATGCCTTCTATGTTCACATGGTCATGTTTCACTTTAAGGAAAAATGGCCAATATCCTGTTAAATTTAAAAAATAAGAGCAAGTGGGGGGGGAAGGGGAAGGCTCAACAAAGAAACTATAGCAAAATTTATCCAAACTCTTTGGAGTTCAGATACAGAAGTTCTGAAATAATACCCTAGACTTATATTTTTTTAAACTGTCACATGTTTACCATAACAATCTATATTTTAAGGTTTTTAATCATGTGAAATAATAAAGCATAATATTCGTACAAGTAGCATTTTTCACATACATGGAAAAATAATACTGTTTTTAAATCCTGACAGTCAATTTGCTTGTTTGGAAAACACTGAAAACATGAAGTGCAGTGTAGCAAACCAGAGCTAAGCATTCTCTCCCTTTTCTCTTTCATGATCTATGCTTTTTGGCAGTATTTCTTAATAGAGATGAGAAACATGATTGTTTTGAACATACATTAACATATTGTCTTCAGTTCAGCACACAAACACAGATGCACACTTGTTTCACGTGAGACTTCTGCCCTCATTAGTGATGCTCCTGCTGCATTCCCTTCTACTCTAATGGAAATACTCAGGGGTCATGTTGTGTCCTTGCTGAAAAACCTGAAGTTTAGGGCTTTCCTTATCACTGCATATAGAAAACTGAGCCAAACTTCCTTAAAATTCCAGGGTTCCCCTGAAGTCAATGGGACTTCTGCTTGCAGCAGTGATGAAGGGTTGGACCAAAATGTATATAATTAATAATACTAAAGAGCTACCAGACTTAAAAGCTGCAAGAACATTTTTTGATTAAAATATTGCAAAATTATTTGACTTCCATACTGCAGACATTGTTAGGAGGTACATTAGAAATGCCTGCTAGTGCCCACACCTTCATTTTTCAGTCTTTTAAATTACCAGTAACAGGAATGTTTCCAATAAGATAACAGAAAAAAACCAAACCCGCAGTATAAACCAAATAACCACCTGAAATTTCAGAATTTTCTGTACAAGCACATTGTTATTCAAATAATAATTTACTTTATAAGGAAGAAAAATGAAAAGACCCATGGGTCTTGCTGGTTTCTGCAAGTTCACTTCAATTCTACTATAAGAAAATTAACAAGATGTACTCAGTTGTGAAAATAATTTAAACACTGACATCCAAAGCTGTAATTTTGCCTGACATTTTCCCCTCTTTTCCACATCTGGAATTCATGGCCAAGAGGAAGAGGACTAGCCTGAAGACTCAGTAGTGCACGGAGCTGCAATACAGGAAAGCAAATTTGAGCATAGAGAATCCACTTTGTGATTTAGCCACTTAAACACAAGGCACAAACACCTAGAAAGGCCTAGAATGGACCTTAAAAAAAAAATAAAAATCACATTTTATTCACATAACATAACTATTGACACTGGTTTTAAAAGAAAATGAGAAAACATTATTAGGGCCAAGCCAGCGTTAACTGATCTAATCACAAAACGAAAGGAGTAGGATGGAACAGCTTTCCTCGATAAAAAAAAAAAAACTAACAAGACTATATAGTGGTGGAGATACACTGACAGCAAAGCAAACTACATGCTGTTTCCAACTCTATAAATATATCAGCTGCAGTTATACAGAGATCTAGTTTGAATTCTGGTTTTGCTTCTCAGCGGATAACACATTATTTCAGAAAACAGACAAGATGCCGTTGATTAGCAGTGGAGCAACACGGCCATCCTCCATCCTCATCACGGCTCGTGATGATACTTGCCTTGTTCACTGTGGGACTTGGTCCTTAGCTTCACTGTTAACTTTGGTGATTGCAGAAATACTTGAGAAAATACTGATCAGTTGTTGTGAACCGCTAACTAACTGCATGTCATCAGCCACAACATGCTGTCAGGGACATCTTCTCAAGGACTTATTCCCTCCTCGAGTACAATATTGCAGCCTTTGCACTGCTAGTGACCTCCATGTCGTTTTTCCTATCAGTGTGATATTGTCCATTTTCTAATGGCATCATAAAGCAGGGGATGTGCTGCCAAACCAGCTGCAGCCTGGGAGGGGTACCTGGCAGCCAGGTGTAGCGTGGGCATCCCTATTTTAAAAAATCACGGTATTTAGAAGGTATTTAGGTTAAGAATTTAGGTTAGAAGGTATTTAGGTTAAGAAGCCCATTTTGCTGCAGACTGCCTAAAAGAATAGCTTGGCTCCTAACTATATAATTATTGGGAAGAAAAAAAAAAAAGTTAAAGTTTATCCCCTAAAACTTCCTATCAGAAGTGGCAATATAGCCACTTCACCACTGCTTCGTTGATGCTCTTCCAAAAGGTGTTTTGGTTCAGTAGCGCAAAAAGATGGGGTCATCAATCACGGTGACACTTTACTCTTGCAGCCACCTTACACACACACATGCACGCAGACGCACAGCCACACCCGTTCATTTTTCACTTACCATTTTATTCAGAAAAAAAACCAAAAACGGCTGAAGTAAATTGTGCATTCTTTTCCTGACAGGCCAAATATGAACAGAAACATCCAGAGTTAGTATATGAAAAGTAATAAAGATGTAACACGGCAAGAGAGGGGGGAGGTAGGAGCCGAGGCTTTCGGTCGCCCTCAGCCCCTCAGGCAGCAGCGGCTCCTCATGGTGCCGGGGACCAGCACAGAACAGGACGGGCACACTGGGACAGACCCAGCACGGCCTCCCCGCCTACGGCAACTGGCGGCACACGGACCCCAGGCCAGCAGCATGAGGACAGCACACAATACACTACTGCTTTTTGAACATCTCTGAAGTTTTAACCCGTCAGCTTTGGACGCCCAGAGCATCTTTTGTCAACGTATTCCACAATCCACCACATATGGTTTGTTTTCATAACGCTACCTTGATTTTAACTTTTTTAGACTGGAAGATAAACAATGAGTAATTGTATCCCACGACAGACCCCTCATCCTGCCCGGTACATCAATCCTTTCTTGTCCAGGATGGAAATTCCTAGAGCCTTTAGTTCTCCCTTAGAGGAGTTCCTTTGTCACCCCTCAGAACTCCTTCCAGCTCTGCCACCACGGACCAGTCACACCCAGTGTTTCAGATCCAGGGCACCATGGCCATGGCAGGTATGATTTCTAATAGTTTTCTTGATTATTTTTACAATTACTAGTAACTCAATACTTTTTGGTAAACCGTGGCTCATTAAACTACTACTAAGGCAACTTACAGTAACCTAAAATCCTCTTCCTGACAGGAAGTGGATACAACGTATTTTGTTATTGTATGGAAACGAAGAGCTGCTTTTCTTCAGAATCAATATTTATATTTAATCTCTTGAATTCCATCTGCCACTTGAAACCCAAATTTTTCCCCCAAATAAGTTATCAACAGGTATCCCTCACATAAATCACATTTCAAATCTCTTTTTACCAATGTAAAAAAAAAATGTCTTGCTATAAATTTATTTTTAAACAAAATCAGTACCATTATTACAAGAGCACTTTGCTATGGTTTTTATTTTTAAAATACAGGCATTACTAATGCAGTGAAATTCATAAAATAAGATTATCACTGAAGCACAATTGTATCAACGACCAACCATCACAGGCACACTTTTCCTCCCAAAAGCTTCTCAAGGCAGGATAAACCAGAAGAAAGGAGACGCAAACGCACAGGGATGACATGGACAAAACTTCCAGCTGCGCGTAAGCAATAACCCCCATGTACTACCATCAGAGTCAAAAGAAATGCAATGGAGAGGTAAAGTATCTCCATAAATCCCATCCAAAATGCCGATTCACCACCAAAACAGAGTTTCTTTAGTTTGCCATGTTTACAAATAACATCAGTGGCAAATAACATTTCAGCCCAACAGAAGAGGTTAGAGAACTTGTCATCCGTCCATGAGGCTTCTTGCCAAGACACCTGAAATCTAGTAAATAAGGTACAGCAACAGCTTCATGTAGACACAATGAAATGCAGCCGAAATAGATTTAAGACTAGGTATAGTTCCATTCACGGACATGATCTTTCTAGTATTCTCATAAAGGTTTTTACGTGAGTCAAGTGAAGAACACATCTACGTAACAACAAAATTGAATTTAAAATTGAAATTCAAATTTACAATTTAATTAAAAAAAACCCCAAAAGCCAGAGACCTAGTAAAGCACAGCCAGCAAAGGAAAATAATTAATTGGTTGCAAGTTCCCAGGGCAAGAGATCACAGAAAATATGGTCTCTGACAGTCCTGAAATAAAAAATAAAAAATCTTTAAAATAATTTAATTATGATAGCATATAATTATGCTTTTGTTTTTTAGATTTCTTGCTTTTCTACATGTCAAATTCATGCATGTGCTATTGCCTGGACAATATTAAGTAGGCAATACTACAGAGAAAGTAGTTTTGGAGAAAGGTCTTTCATTTATAGCCCGTGTTTGCTGTTGGTAATTTTAGTACACACTTAGCACTTACGCAACTCAAACCACAAAGTGGTCCCCAGAGCCCCTGAAATGAAGAAAAAGCTGCCACTGAAACCTTACCATTACACAGCTCTTTACAACCCTTATGTACACACAGTGGCACTGAAACTCGTTATAAAAATTGTAGTGTCCAAAATCTACCTGATCATAATAAAATTCTCTTATGAAGATCCTGTTCACCTATTGAGGGCAAAGATGAAAAACAGACTAATTTGTTTGTGACCTGACAACACTTCACTACTTGTAGTACATAGAGCTCTCTTTTTTTAATTACAAGAAAATTCCTTACCACTAAAACCCCTAATAAACAAAGCTCTGCAAAGTCCCTGTCGAGGCAGTTTAAGGCGTTATTGCCGTAACCTCACCTGGGCTCATCTGATGATGTAATTCCACACCATGGATGAGGAGCAGTCCACCTGAGAGTCAGCTCTTCGGGCTCAATACATGGTTCTGATATTTGTTTCCCCACAATAAAACAGCGAATGAGAACCTGTATGCTATAATCATTTAAAAAACACCAAAAACCTGGGGGTTCAGCAAGTGTCTCTCCTGGGTCAGAACAAATTTGCCTAATCATGGCAAATATCTCTTGTCCATTGACAATTCTTAATTTAGATGCCACACAAGAAGAACTTTTAAATAACACATGTACAAGCACAAATAACATTGGAGATATCATACAAGGACTAGGAACCCTCACCCGCCACAGGTATTTGAAGACTTTCCTGCCTGATGTGTATGAAATGCAAAGTAGTCCATGTTCCACAACTAAGATACTTTGTTCTCTCCCAGGGACACTCTATTACACTTTCCTGAACCACTATCCTATTCTTCCCTGCAATATCTCATAAAATTGACTTCTGCTATTATGAAGGGAATTTGTGCTTATTCAGATCACTTATAGAAGGAGGGGGGGAAGACAACAAGCGCTATCAAATTTCATTTAAAGAAAACAAAGAAACAAAAAGCAATGCTGTCAAGACACAGAAATGTCCTCGCATGATTACCCCTGACATCTCTGAGCTTCCCCTGCTCAAAACCTTTGTGTTTTGTCACTTTTTTCTAATACTGCCAGTTGTAAAATTTAGATTGCCAGCTTTGAGGCAGGGATGAACACCACATATGAAAAGTGAAATTCTTTTCCCTGGAAATCACTGCACTCACAGAAGTTTCATTTTGATCTGAATCACCTTTTCTCGGTTCAGAGTCGTAGGGTGATTAGAAGGAGACGCCCTCAGCGCTGCTGGAACGTTCTTCTCAGGAGGGCTCGGTTTGGCAGCAGTCGGCCCAAGACTCTGTTAAATCCCGAAGATCTCCAGACATTTTTACTGCCCAAAATTGCTTTTCCCAGCCTCCTGTCAGTGCCGCTGAAACCGCTCAGGTTTCCTTATATTCATCCTACCTTTCATAGGACTTGAACAAAGGAAAAGTCCACAGACATTCTGGATGTAAAAGTGAGCGGTTTTTCATATTTTCTTGAGGCTGTGCCGGGGCACAGAGCCATGAACAGCTGCTTCTCCATGCACACACTGTTCTTCTAGCACTTAAAGCTCATGAAGCTCAGAGGATTTTCCTAATAGCAGACCAAGAAAGGAGTCATTTCATTTAAGAATGACTAGAAAAATCTGTGAGTGGGAAGCTACTCTTAAATATCCTTCTAAATTGCTTTCACCCCACAAATCTACAGAAATGGCATAGACTTTTCTTAACAATTAAAAATGCTTAATGACTGCAGAGATCTATATATAAATTCAGTACAGACTTTAAAAAAAAAATTAAACATGTCTGTGTTAAATTGGGGGGAAAAAAATATCAGATGTTACTTGAACTTCATATTTGGTTTAGCAAAATCATGCAATCTTTGGAAAAGACTATCCTTAAGCAATGTTCCAGGCAACACTGCAAGTGACAGGAAAACACCACCTCAGTGACGCTTCCATTTATGGAAAGGCCTAAAAATTAATCAGCATCTAGCTAACAAAGTAATGTTTGGTTTTGCCATTTAAATGACATACATTAAATATTTTAACCAAAAAAAAACCCCAACAAAATAAATGTGATCCACTTCTTTAGTAGAATGATACACCTCTCCACCCACAGAACAGCCTCAAGAGAGACACAGGTAACGGGGGCGGGGAAGAAGAAAAAGGCTTAAACTTGTCCTTTTGGTGACAGCAACAGTAGAACGGCAAGATCTGCAGTTAGCTGGTGCTGGGGAGGCCACTGCCACTCTCACTGACATTCTTCCCCCAGACACTGGCCTCCTGGGCCTCTGGCGCTGCTCCTCGGCAAAGCCAGCGCCAGGACCAGCGCTGCCGGGAACGCAGCCTCCGGCCTCCAGATCTGTCACAGGGGTATTCCCCCCAACAGCACTGCCTTGCATTCACAGATACACAGTCTTGGGGAAAAAAAACAAAAAAACCCCCCCCAAAAAAAAAAACCAAAAAAACCCCAACCACCCCAACATACAAATTTGCTCGGCTACAACTGCCATACGTAAAGATAAAATAGTTTTTCAGGTTGAGGACCAGCTGTGAGATAGTATTAAATCGGATGCATTTCCCATCAACTCGCTGTCCTGTTGCAACAACTATCTTTTGTTTATAGTTAAACTTCATTTGTCATACAGAAGATGAATTAGCTAATGAAACAACGAATTGACGCTTTCCTCAACAGCTGATACCTAATATTGACCAGAAACTTATTTTACCAAAAAAAGACATGTGACTAGTTTTGCTGAGTGTAAAAAGTGTGATTACGGATATTCAGTTGTCGGACATTGATGAATTAAAAATATTATATATTTTTAAAAGGTCTCCGTAAACTGTATCTATGCAAGGTGGCTCAATAAAGCAAAACACTCCAAACTTTTCAGCAGAGGAAGCACAAAGATTCTGCACAAAAAAAAACCCCCAAAAACCTATCGTGATACCTCATGCTTTACCAAGTACAATTACAAAATGGACTCTTAAGCCGAAATGGGGGGAAAAAAAATAATCTTACTGTAAAACAATAAGTAAACTTTTAAAAGACAGCATTGTGCTTTTCATTACTACATTTTTCTTTCCTCTTCAAGAATAGTATTTTAAAGAGAAATTCGCTTAGCCATTCCAGAAAATAAGGAAACACATAAAATTTCGTGAAGAAAATATTACTTTTCTGGTAGCCCTTTTGCTGCCATTATGCAGGGTTGGGTTTTTTCTACTTTTCCTTAGGCTGAAGACATGAGGCTCCAAAAACAGTAAGGCCATCGACCTTGACATTGCCCTGTTACACTGCAAGGCCAAGTATTCAAGAGAAAGGTCACAGCACAACATAATCTACCTGCACAAAGAGCTTCATATAGATATATATATTTGTTTTGCTTACCTTTTAGACATATCTCTTAATTTAAACCTTTTTATTTAATATTTTACATATGTTCTTTTCTCATGACTACTACTTTTTGTTTGTTTGTTTGTTTTTTAAAGGAAGCTAAAGTTTCAGCAACTCCCACAATGTACCTGTATACGGAGAGGCTTCGTTATTACCTGCATTATCAACACTGATTTTATCACGTCGGTTTCTTTGGTCAGCGTCCGGACATCTAGTTACTGGGCATTTCATAAATCATGGAGCTCTTTAGGCACATAAAGTGGGATATGTACTCCAGATGCCAGCTTTAGAAGTCTCATTCTTTAATCAGATTTTCATACAAGAACATGAAATTTTATATAACGACAGAAGGAAAATCAAAAGTGACAGATTGGGTGACTGGAATTCCTATTGGACTTTTTTTGTTCATCAAAACGTCCAGCCTTATAATTTTGGAAGAGAATTTAGCACCAGCTGGAATCCTCAGACAGCATTAGTAAAACAACAACAAACCGCCCTCAATTTCAAATCATGAGTTCAGAATACACTTTCAAAAAATGAAACACACCTACTAAATTTAAAAACTCATGTGACTGACCACCACGTCAAATCCTGTCATTGTGGAAACGGCAATAAGAAACGCAGTATTTAACTCTGCTGAGGGTGTTTAATTCGAGAGATGCCAGGCGACCAGGAGGCTTAGGTTTAGAGAGAACATGCTAAAGTGTGAGACTTTACAACAACTGGAATTTGGGATCCAGGTAAGCAAATTAGTGTTCTTGCTACGGCAATGTTAAGCCAATGCTTAAGAAACAAAAAGGGGACAGAACTTAGGAACCTAGGATTTGTTTGCAGGCTACTGGATCTCTACTGTGTTCTCTCCCTCCAAGGGCAGCCCAAGAAGAAGAAAGTGTTCGGTCCCGTCTGACAAGCCCAGATGCGCAGCAGGATGGCAGAGAGGAGTCAGGGCAGGATGCCGGCGGGCTAGTGAGGAGAGCCTGTGTGGCAAGCGGTGGAGTGCTGCCTTTCTCACCTACCATCGGCTGGCAGTAAAGCTTTCAGTTGCCCTCCATCAGCTGCCTTGCCTGAGGTTGCACAAGCAGGGATCAGCTAAGGCACTACCCATACAAAGGGGTTAGCTTGTGTATTTCTATGTATTGGTAGTTAGAATACCACGCTAACAATGCATCTACTGCCTCCAGGCCGCGTCTGCTTGATTTTAATAAAAGGTTAGTTCAACTACAAGCGTTTTCTAGAACTTTTCTTGAATTTCAGGAGGTCCCATAGAAACTTATTACCAGGAATGCCAACAAAACCCAGAAGCAGTAAGTGGCCAGCTCTGCAGCACGGACAGAAAACCACTTTATTGGTATGAAACCAGCCCCATGAGGTGTGAGAAATGAGGTATTCTATTGTTCCTTGTCTAAGTCTAGCACACCGAGGACCTACTAAACAGGAAACAATGACAAAATAATGACAAAAGGAAATGAATCCAAGCGTGTTTGCAAGGAGAGATGGGGTTACACAACCTCACAGAGCAGCAGTCAGCCAAAAGGAGCCTTCCCAAATAAACAGCAACTTTTCAAAAGAAGGCAGCAGACACGTGCCAGTGGACATGAAGCGTTATGAGACTCGTGCAAAGAATACTACTCATTTTTCTGGAATATCTACCAGGGCTAATTGCCAGCAACGGCGCAGCTTAGCTAGAGGAATGTTTCAAGTCATATTTCAATCTGTTTTAAAGATTGTGCAGTACTAGAAACCAGTATGTAAACGTTTAAGACGGCAAAGAAGCAGCTTTGGAGGTTTGGATTTTAAATCGTTCACTCTTGAGTCCTAACCCGAAAAAAAACTTTCACAGAGAACGGAACATAACATCAGGGAACTAAAGCCAAGGCTGGTTTTGATATACATAATACTACTTTATTCCATTGTTTCAACTTTCTTACAGGTTTAAAAAACGTACAGGGGTTCAGAACCACCTCAAAAGAACAAAGAACACATAATTAAGTGAGATCTAGAGTCAAACCACAAGTGTGCAAGCGTGGTCAGCTTCCATTACAAAAAGGAATAGGCACGATCTTTACATATGCATTTTGGTGAAAGAAGGAATAATAGTGCAGTGTTAAAAGGCACCAATAATCAATAATTGGGCCTTTTTTAAAAGCCAATAACCATCTAAGAAAATTACATTTGGTTCAAAATAATAATTTAAATATTGTATTGATTGGCATGCATCTGAACCCCTGGCAATTTATTACACAAACCTAACGTGCGCCCTTGCAAAATAAAAAAAGATTTTATCAGTGGACCTGAAAATCAGTTCAGTACAAAAGGAAATACTGAAGCTCTTTGCCTGTATTTAATACTAAACTGTCTTGTTCACCCCCTCCAAGAACACTTGCCTAACAAACAGCTAGTCAACGACTGCACAGAAGTATTTCTCTTAAAGCAAGTGTAATTTTTTTTAATCCTGTAGCACTGACCTATTCCATGTGCTATGAAAACATTAGGCACAGACCACAATTTACATTTTCTCTAAAAAAAGTACAGTATGTGCAAGCCAGGTTCACAGAACGGATTGACAGCTACAACAATAAGCTATTTAGACTTCCCAAAGAAAAGGGTTAGTTAGTTTTAATTTTCTAAGCTGTGATGCACACTGCTGTGCGCGATTATCATATTTGCGTTAGGATTATCTGTGTAGCCAGTAAAGGAAAAGCTTTAGTACACCCTAAAGGACACTACATCGATACCGTGTGCTAATTTAGCAGGATCGAGAGAATGAGAGACTGAAGTAGTCACTGCACATCAGCAGCTGCCAGCAAGGGCTCCTCTTTTCTGCAGGAAGAATGGTTTGAAACTCACTTTACCTTGTCGGTGCCCTCAAACTAAACACTTGGACACAATGGAATCTAGGGATGCACAGTATGGGGGGGGGAAGAAAACAAAAGAAAAGGAAAAAAAAAAAAAAGGGAAATGAGAGGGAGAGCTTCTCCGACAGTTGTACCAAAATGTGCCGTTTGATCCAAAAGCGTCATGCCCAGTGTAGGTTTTATCGTTTGTACAACTGGCAATTGTACACGATGTGAGCAGAGATAGAGCTGATTATTAATCTGCAATACCTACTATAGTCCTCAGGTATATAATTTACGGATAGCCACTTACTGTGTTGTTGATTGCTTCCTCTTAAATATATTTAAATTCAGAAGGCTACAGTATATTCTGACACAAAGATAGTAAAGACAACTTTTCTACAAGGGGGGGAATGTCAGGTAGCAACTAACTAAGGTATTTTATGAGGAACCTCCTCTGACGTGGTAGTTATTTCATGCCCTTTGGAAGATTTTTTTAGTTCTGACTTTCTTCTTTGTCTGTGTCAAATTGCTCTCCTCACAATTTCACAAGAGCTATATTCAAGTCCAGTGACCCCTCTTACAGCAGCCTTTTCCACAATCACTTTTGAACTCACTCTAACTAATCACAGCAAGCTAGTCAAGTAAACATTTCTCTCCTGGCAAGTTTCCAGATACAGCAAACATCACCAAAACTCCACATTGGATTGCATGCGCCAGTTTTCTTTAAATGGAGCAGGAATTAGCCCGTTTTCTTGGTTTAGGGTCCCGCACATCCCTGTCCTTTAGACACATACAGGATGAACATATTGTCTCTGACAGTCTCCGCAGTCCCAGCCTGAAAACGCTGTTGGAGAGGCTATATATCACACAGTTGCAGAAACTATTGCTTATAGCAAGCCATGTTGTTAAGAAGGAAAGCGCCGGGTTTTCCAACACCCTAGAGCTCTCCAGCAGAAAGTATATGATATAAGGGAGCCAGAGCACGTAGAACACACTGGTTATCCGAAACAAAACCATGGCATAGCGGCGGTCGGGGCTGTGCCCGGTCTCCCCGGCAGCATCCACTTCGTGGCTAGGAAATCGAGCTCTCCGATCGTTTATCTCTTTGGTGTGCTGCCGGCAAATTTTAAAGATGTGGAAATAGGTGAAACATATGACAAAGGCAGCAGGAGCGTATAGTAAGCACACGATAAAGCCAGTAAAATAGGCATTAGTTAGCCAGGAGGTAGCACACCATTCAAAAATATCTCCATGGTAACCAGGTTTTCCCCAACCAAAAAAGGAAGGCAAGAAGATGAGACAAGAGTATATCCAGATCAAAATGATGCAGATTCTCAAGCGACAAGGTGTGACCAGTTGATTATAGGAGAGAGGCTTGGTTATAGCGAGATAGCGATCCACGCTGATGCAAGCCAGACATGCCATAGACACGCTTTTGAGCACAGAGATGATATATCCGAAAACTTGACAAGTCAAGGACTCGTGGACACCTGTCGAGTAGTGGAGCAGCGAGAGAGTAGGAACCAAGCAGCTAACTCCAACAAAGAGGTCTGCGTAGGCCATGGTCTGAATAAAATAGCTGGTGGTGTAATGGTGCAGAAGTGGAGCACAGTGAAAAACAAATATCACTGTCAAGTTACCCGCAATAATTAAAAACGTTAGCAAGACAATAACAACCGTCTCAAGGATACAGATGTCAACTGCATTGTAGTGACCAAATCCAAGAGGGCAGGAGAGACGCTCAGATCTGTTCATAACACTACCGCTCATATTCAGAGTCCTCCATTCAATCCATCGGGACTGGTTCATGCTTTGTGACCGGGGAACACTGCACTCTGAGCCTGAGCGAGCAGATGACCTGCTGAGCAGCAGCTAAACTCTGCTTCAGCGTCTCACGGTCTCTCTCTGTAGACACTGCCAGTGCTTACATTTGAGAGGATTACAGTCCCATAGCTGTTGATGCCTCCTCAGCATCAGTGCATCACCTCTGGCACACCTTAGCTTTAAGGAAAGAAAGAAAGAAAGAAAAAAGAAAGAAAAGAGAAAAAAAAAAAAGCCAGAAAGAGAAAGGCCACTGATCAGCTCCTCCAGTGCTCTTGACCAATCTTTAGCAAACACAAGGCACTTCTAAAACAAACCGGTACTGTGAAATACAGAAATGAAAACTGACAAGAGAGACACACATTCATCTTGCAGGGAAGGAGGGGGGGAATCTGTGACTGCTTATTTCCCTGAGAAAGTCATTTACTTTGGAATACAACGGGTTGAGGAAGGGAAGGAGGAACCTCAGTACTGCTCAGGTTTCCTCGACCAGAGGTTACTGGAGATAATCTTTTTAATGTCTCAATTTAAATCACAGACTGACTGGAGAGTAAAGGAAAAAGTTCACCATCTACTGCTGTCTTTTCTGGCTCCACTCAGGAGATGGTACTCCATCTTATCCATGCTATTCATCGGAAAATTAAGGAAAACATTTTTGTCAAGGTTAATTCCAATAGACTCACCACTGTTTGGGTATGAATAATGAATTTTATTTGGAGGGACTCAGGTGGGGGATGAGGCAGATTTGTCCTCTGATTCCCAGGAAAGAAAACATACATCTCACATACAATGAGGAAGATCGTGCCTGTTCATTTAAAAATGAAAATAATTTAAGAATAGAATTTGGAGAGCTATGTCAATATTCACAATTCCTTCAAACAGTTACATGTCCATTACAATTATTAATGCCAGAAGCATAATTCGAGGTCCCCACAGACAAAATAAATCCTCTTGAATTTAATTTCAGCAATGGTAACTTAAAATAATCATCTTTGGAAACTCTGCCATATCTGCTACCGTGGATCAGTACACAGGAGTTCATAGGTATATCCTTGATATTGCTCACCTCTGTAGCAACACCTGAATCATTTCACAAACCCCCACACAACGAGAGCAGAAACTTCCATCTGCATTCTGCTGGGAAGCTAATGAAATGCTGATTTGACTAGAAAAGCTGCCATTGTTTACTACTCCATTATTCTGTTATTCAGCTTCATCTTCTACGTAGTTTTAGGGTTTCTGTATTTATCAGACGATCAGCATAATAAATAGTTGCTTTAAAAAAAAATGCTCTTCTAATTGCAGGACGTTACCGTGCTCATTTTATTCACCGTTATGGAGAAAGGAAACGTTAAAAGACAGCATCTTCTGTGTTCAGTTTTAAGTAAATGCTTGATTGGTTCAGGAATCATTAGGCAGGTAATTAACCGTATACAATCATGTTTTTTGAAAGGCCCCTAAAATGTTAAAACCATCTTTAGTCCTAGAGTTCCTGAGACCAGAAGACTGGCAGTGAAAATTAATGAATCCACATAAAACGATCTCCAAGGTCATTCAGATATCATGCTGGCATTTGCTTTAAGTCTCTTTAAAAGTACCAGAATCTCTCTGATGTTTTTGATAGTCCTTGCTGTGTCTTCAGGAGGAATTTCAGATACTAGAGAAGAAAAATTCTCAATTCTGTTGCAGCAGTTTGAGAAAAAGCATTCTTTTTGGAGTTAATTTCCTGTCAAGCATCGCCACGCTGTACAGAAAGTCCTTCTGATTTTATAATATCCCAGAATATTTCCGGCTATTCATTCCCTCCATCTACAAGCAACAGAGCCCGTACAAAATTACCACTTTCTCTAATTCCTCGTTAAAGCAATAGAGCAATCTCTCACCTACGCGCATCCTTATCAGCCGCCGCGACGAGCTGCCTGCCGGGGGCTGCGAGCCGGGGCTGCCGCGGCTCCTCTGCCTCCCCTCCGCACTGTCGCTCGCACCTGAGCCCGCTGCTCCTCCTCCTCCTCCTCATCATCCTCCTCCCCCCCCCAGCCGATGCAGAGGAGCCGGGCGCTAGAAAGGTGACCGGCCCCCCCGCCGCACAGCCAATGGCCGCGCCGCGCCGCTGTCACTAGGTAACGACGGACGGGACGGGACGGCGGCGCCCCCCGACGGACCCACCGGAACCCAACCGAGCGGATCCGGACCCGACACAACCCGACCCGCCCCAACCGAACCGAGCAGATCCGGACCCGACCCAACCCGACCCGCCCCGACCCGCCCCAACCCAACCGAGCGGATCCGGACCCGACCCAACCCGACCCAACCCAACCGAGCGGATCCGGACCCGACACAACCCGACCCGACCCAACCGAGCGGATCCGGACCCGACACAACCCGACCCGACCCAACCGAGCGGATCCGGACCCGACACAACCCGACCCGACCCAACCGAGCAGATCCGGACCCGACACAACCCGACCCGACCCAACCGAGCGGATCCGGACCCGACACAACCCGACCCGACCCAACCGAGCGGATCCGGACCCGACACAACCCGACCCGACCCAACCGAGCGGATCCGGACCCGACACAACCCGACCCGACCCAACCGAGCGGATCCGGACCCGACACAACCCGACACAACCCAACCGAGCGGATCCAGACCCGACACAACCCAACCCAACCCAACCGAGCGGATCCAGACCCGACACAACCCAACCAAGAGGAGCCCAACCCAACCCAAGGCTGGCAGGGGCAGCATGGCCCCGGCCCCGGGGAAGCAGTGCCGTCGGGTGAGGAGCGGGGTCTGCAGCCCACAGCCCCCATCTGCCGCCAGGAGACAGAACCGGAGCAGCGAAAGCTGTCTAAAGCTCTAAAAGTGTTGCGACCTACTCGTTCCAACTGCCCAGCTCCAGAGCAGCGCCTGCAAACCACTCTGAATGCCAAAGAAACAGTGTCTGAGCTCCACAGGACATACCACCTGTCCCCTTCCCCCCACATTAATCCAACATTTAAATCATGTCCACCCAACTGACTATAGCTGTGTAGGTTATTTTAGAAACCACCAGCATCACCTAACTAAAATCCTTTATTAATCATTACTCTGAGATTACTAACTTCCTATGCATCTCTTGTTTTATGAAGCTAAACATTTACAAGGTATATTTGCCATGGTTTGACACAAATTCTGTCCTGCTTAAAAGACAAAATTACAGTCCCCTAAAAGTTAATTACTTTCATACTTAAAGCAGATTTATTTTAAAACTCTGGTTTTAATACTGTACCAATTTTTAATTGCTCCAGCCAATGATCACAAACATCGGTTTTAATACAAATACTTGTGAGTAACACATTATTTTTCAAAGCACAGACTTTTTATCCCAATTATCTGATCTCTCTATTCATGCAAATGGATGCTGTTATTCCCTGATTAAGGGCTCAAAACTTTTGTTTACTTCATGCTTCCTAAAAATAAAACCAGAAACAGAAGTAGAATCATCAAAGTTATCTTACATAGACACTCCATACGTCCTTAGACACAGAGAGAAACAGCCAATTTGGATACCAAAACACCAACCACGAAACAGCATTCTGGGCTACAGATCAGCAAAATACATGTGTCAACAATGGTATTGGAGACTTTAACAAACTAAGTCATTAGAAACTACAGTGATTTCAATTCTTCTAGTTCCAAGGCAAACCACAGGCAAAATTTTAATAAGCTGCTCCTGGGCTAACACCTTGTATTTCCAGTATTGCCTGGAGCAAATATCTGGGGCTGAATGACAAGCCTGTAGAACTGTGAAGCAGCATAAAACGCAGCCGTGTGAGAGTGGTGTGCAATAACGGCTTGTGATAATTCCGAATTCCTCCACCGAAGGCTTTAAGAAAATATTAAAATCACTATGATACCTCAGAGCTGTAAATGGCTGCGAGAACAGATGAGTCCCCGAGTACAGCTTTAAGCCACAGCTATCCATATCAGGGGCGGAACAATAGGAAGCAATTTTTATTCCTCCCCTTCCCAACTCCTCCTCTGTGGGAGGAGGAGGAGAGCAAACCGGTGTGCGCAGGCATGGCTGCAGCCAGGATGGCTCCCTCCCCTCCCGGGGCCAGCTCCTGCTGGGCACCGGAGACACAAAGGGCCACAACATCTTAAAATGTACCTCAGAACCTCCCAAAGACACGAGGGCACGTTAGACAAGCAAAGGCAAAGCCTACAGCTAAGCGGACGGCAGGAATGGCACGCTCAGTGCATCCTGCTCCATACAGCATCTGAGTATCAGTAACTGCTGAAGCTTCTGAGCGCCACGGCTGCCATGGGTCACCTTGCTCCCAGGGCAGATCCCGCTGATGCACAAAAATGCCGTGCCCAACCCCGGTGACGAGCACTCCTGCCAGCCCAACGCTCCAGCTCTCCTACAAGAAATGCGGACACTGCTAAGCAGGTAAAAAAGAGGTAACGGAAAAATCAATTACAACCTCTGCTGGTTGGTTTTCAACGCAGGTAAAATGCTGCCCTTCCATGAATTCAAGGGACAAAGCGATTCAAAAGTAAGGAAGTTTGATTTCTTTGTTGAATTATGAGCACGCTTCCTTCACTACCAAAGAAGAGAAGTCATGCCGCAAGTGGCGGTGGCTTTCTCACCTCCGCTGCTGCTGTAGCCCCGCTCCCGGCAGCATCCCCTCAGCAGCACTGCCAACTGCAATGGACCCACAGCACTAACGCATACTCTATTGCACACCCATTTGGAGGCAGGTGAAAATTAAAGTAGAAATCAGCCAGTCCTGACAAAACTACGCAATTACAGACAGAATTTTACAAGATGTGGCAATACTGGAATGTCACATCAGAAGCAGCACATTAAAAAGCTGGGTGGAAAAGGTTTTCTGCCTGTAAATTAGAGACACATTAGGGACTCTAGCACAGTTTTAAATAAAAGGTGCTTCAGGGTATTTTTTTTTAATTTGCATATAAAGAAAAGGAAGTGAGAAAGAGGAAAGAGTTAAGTTGGAAGAATTTAATGGCTGTCACCAAGGCAGTATCTGACATGGTGCATAACTTCCGTAGCTGGTTACGTCCAGCAGAAGGACTAAGCGCTCCTCCAAGCTGAATAGACGGAGCAGTTCCACACTTTCTTTATGAATTACATCAGCTAGAAACAACAGAAGTTAGCACCCAAACCAGAAGACTCACACGACGTGATCCCGCTGAAAGTGGAGGAGATGCGGCAGGAGCTCAAGCTCAGTCTATGAAAAACAAGCCTGTGAAAGCAGCGGGGATGCGTGTGGCCCTGTAAGGAGGCGAGATAAAGCTCTCAGGCACAAAAAGTCCGCACAGAGGTAGATCTAGAAGCTCTAAGCAAGGAAACAATCTATTACTTGTTTCTTCTATCCAGAAAGGAATAGGAATATTTGTTTTCTAAAGATTTTTTGGTAAGGCAACGGGACTGATTGAAGCAATTCCTGCAATGCACAAAGCAGCGCCTCAGTCGCACCACTCACTCCTAAGTTTGAAGTCCTTCAGGACTGTCCATCTTAAAATACTGGATGGTCAGCTGGATTAAATGGACAACAGTAATTTCTGTAACATCCTTTAGAAAGACATTGATTAGAGCAGGGAGATGCAGCTCAGAGTGTGGGATGAGGAAAGTAATAGTTATTTACTTAGTTGCAGACCTGAATGACAATGTTGAGATATACATACCGGCTCCTTATATCTTTTCCCCAACTCTTTTTTTTTTTTTTTTAAAGTATTATTTTCTTTTATCCACTTTCTCCTTAGCTTATAGAACAACAGCGTTTCTTCAGTTCGCTTTATTTTCATCTTAACTACCTCTGGCATTTACTTGTCCACCACATCCTATTGACAACCTGGTTTTGTTTTTAATGCCTCCAGAAAAACTCTGTTCTATAAAGCTTGCAGCTCGTAGTACAGCTAAAAGAGGGAGAGGAGGAAGAAAAATTAGTATTTGTCTTGAAATTTTTGCGTGTGTTACATGGATGGTTTTTTTTTATATCAGACTAGTGTTTGAAGTTGCTCTCCGAATTCATATTGGTGCTGTGTTTAAGGCAGAAATCTGTTTTATTTGTTATTTAGAATATAAAGTCTCTTCCCAAAATCCACATACTATGGCTCTCTATTTAAAAAATTGCCATGAAGAGCTCTGGCTTACACAGAATATGAGTACAGGTATATAATATGAGATATAAGAGGTATACATATAACTATTTTTTTTTTCTCAAAATAATCCTAGACTTCTTAAACACTTTATGTTGGAAGGCACCTCCAGATATCATCTGGTGCAATGCCCTGCTCAAAGCAGGGCCAACTCCAAAGTCAGGTCCAACATCACATTTAAGCCACGCTGCGGTTGGTGCCACCCCCAGCTGTGCCATGGCCAGGGATGGAGCCGCACAACCCGCCTGCACCCCGTCCCAGCCTCTGACCACTCTCGCCGTGACTGCCAGTACCTGCTTGGAATTCTTCCTGCTTCAGTTTGTTTTCATCCTCACCAAGACCACACACACATGGGCCAGTGGTTAAAACCCAGAAGTGTTCGTTCTCAAGGAAACTACAGTATCCTGTAGAAAGCGTAAACCCACGGAATACCTCTCTGCCGGAGAGTCTCATTTATCAGGTTTGCTATCACAGACGAGTTTCCCATCCTCCTCCCTCCCAGCCCGTGGCTATAAAGAATGCCGTAACTCATTTTGCCCTCACACTCCAGCAACTGCACGGAAGATGAAGCGATACAAGTTGCACAGCTACACTTTTGAAATGCAGATGCTCTTGTGGAGCCCTTACTTCATGGTCACAGGAGGAAGTTATCCCCAAAGCCCACGTACGCCTTTTCCGTGTCAGAGGCGAAACTGAATTTGATGGCAGCAACAGAGCAGGTTCTATAAGGTACAGAAGGATGGGGCTGGTGTAATTCGGAACAGAGGGCGGGGGGAGTTCAGGTAAGGAGCTAATGATTATAATATTAGAGATATTTTTTCCCTTTACTCTTTCTCCAGCAGGCTCTGCTTCAGCCTCTGTGGGACTCACAGCCCCAGCCCTTTTCCAATACTGTTTCCAATGAAGAAAATATTAGCCAGTATCATAGAAGCGTTAGGTAATTAGGATGCTGTTGTACAGAACAAGAAATTGGCAAAAATACAGTTTTCTTCTGTGTTGTGGTGGATCAGTAGAGAAAGATGAGCATTCACATTTGCAGGCTTATTGTGCAGTCCTTTCATGCTCTTATTTAACAACTACATCAAACACTTCTAAATTTTTAAACTTTTAAATTAGCTACCGACATTATTCATGTATTTAGTAAATATTAAACAACTTTTGGCGTAAATTGCCACAATCTCCCTTTAAACATTACTACCGTGATCTCATGGATTAGATGGTTACTTTTGTGAATTTTACTTTAAGGAACATTTTTCTTCAGGAGGAGCTTCCCTCAAGATTACATTGATGCTCCTACAACAAATGGAATTCACTACACAAGCTCAATTCGGAGCAACAAATACCACCAAACTTCTGCGCATCGAATCAATAGAAATAAAACACTCTGCAATAAACTATCTATCAAGAACTGAATTTACTTTGGGGAAATGCCGAGAAGTTTAATGAATGGTGATAATTTGCATTTTTCAGGAATTAAACATAGCATTTGCTTTAAACAAACAGCACATAAACACACTACTTAAGCTGCATAAGGATGCTATTTACTAGCTGACCACATACGGTAAGAAACGCCCCAAAATGAATTAAAATGGACAATGGAAAAACAACAAAATTTCTGAGGATGGTATGAAAAGCAAAAAAATTAAGTCATCTGCCCTCAGACAGTTTCATGTACCTGCCACTAAAAATGATCCACCTGCCTTTAAACTAGCAGTAGTTAAAAAAAAAAAAATAAAGATAGATGATAGATATTTATAGTATACTAGCAAAAAACCCAGGCTTACTACCTACCACCTCTCCCGGCATCCCGATGGAGGGCCCTGTTATTTGCATTGCTTTTCCTTTAGCTCCTGCTTTTGATCGCGTGACTAACGTTTCGTTAGCGGTTTGTGACAGCATTCCGACAGACAAAAGAACGTGCATTTCATTCCAAATCGTCCCTCTGCATTCCGAGTGCCCTATCCACGCAGCTGTCCTAACACGAACCACAGCCTCTGTGCAGGGGATTACGCTCAAGTGAACGGAAATGAACTAGCTATTAATTACGCTGCTGTCAGGAGACAATTCAAGTTTTCACCTGTTAAATCACAGGACAAAAGATAGCAATTAAGAGAACTGTAAATGAAGAAATACTGAAATGTAGAGAATAGCCTGAAGAGTGCAGGTAGTATTACCCTTTCTTTTCCTGTGGGAACAATTGCTCATATTTTAAAATAATACTTAAAAGATCCTTTTAATACAGTGTACATTTAAACTTCTTAGAGGCATGTTTTGACATAGTTGTGTTTTTATAATAGTTTTGTCGACATCAAGCCAGGAATTACATTCCATAGCTACTGGTATTCTAAAAGCATATCACTAGTGGGCACCAAGAAAGTATAGGTTCAAAAGGATTCCCGCTGGCCTGGCAGAAGCATGAGCTCAGTATTGGCAGTAACTCCACTTCAGCACAGCCAGAACAACAGATTTTAAGGCTACCAAAAAAAAAAAATCCCGAAGACTATGATCACCTACTTTGATTTTTTTCACATACTGCAAGCCAAAGAGTTCTTCTAAACTACAGCATGACCGTTTACAAGGCAACAAATTTTGATTTAACGATGAATAATATTCAAATGATGAATGTTTGAATATAGAAGCCAAGTTCTAAGGCCTGTGAGAAAGCAACTACTAAGATACAAACACAAGAATCCAGACCCGTATACATCTGTCAGTCTTTCAAAATCACAAGTTTGGTTGCAGCAAAGAATAAAATTGTAGTACAGGCAAACGTGACTTTCCTTTTTCATTGCCTTTTAAAAAACAAATGAACAAAACCAGTTGCCCCCAGTATTATTTCTTTAAACTCTCCCAAGAGCATCACTTCTGTTTCACCCTCAGAACTCAAAGCCAAGGCCAGGCATCCATGAACTACCGTGTGATGGACACTCCTCCATCTCAGTCCGTCCTTCTGAATGCCACAACAGCAAACCCGTGTGACAGAAACCTCCCCGTTGGAACGCTTGGCAGCTTACTTTTAATCTGTGCTGAAACTACAACACAACGCTTGTCTGCGTAATTTACCTTCTTCTCAAAGACGGCTTAAAACCCTCCAGAATTACCCACTTCACTCCAATTGTCTTTTCCAAAAATTGTGTACCGGCAGCTAACGTTATGTGACAAATTCACAGCCCCGTGTCAGAAACGAACTCGAATCCACTTTCCCTGGATGCAGCGCAGGTTCAACGGTCGCAGCACATTCCCCAGAGCCCGGGGTCTAACCTGGACGGGCTGGCTGGAAGCACGTGCTTAGTCACAGGCACAATTTACGTTTTGATTTGCGTACATAATTGGCACATTCCACCCAAAACTTTTCCTTTAATAGATTTTTTAAAATAGTGCTTCCTCGAAGAGACAAGAGGCGGCTCAGAAAAACACTGAACAACCGGGATCGTTTAGGAGAAAGTGCCATAGCTTCAAATGCTGGGGTAGGAAAAAATGAGTTAGGAACTCAGGAGTCACTGGGTGCTTTAGTGCGAGATCGACTGAGCAGCACGTGGGACTGACCCCACATGGGCACTAGCAAAGCCAATTCCACTATTTCTTGAGAACAGTAAAGCTGAAAACAATCAAAGTAAATTGTGAATTTTAGAAGACTATCTTTACACAAAGTGTTACTCAGTATTACTATTCTACCACTTTTGCGAAGAAATGGAAAAGAGGAAGATGGAGAGGATATAGCACGAAAACTATTTATAAACTGAAGCGTGGCACAATTTATTTTTATGAATTTTAAGCTCAGCTTCATTTAACCAAATCTCCCTCCCAGCTGGAACTGCTGCAGAGGCATCACCTATATTCTTCTGCAGCGTGGGGTCGGGCTCAGCACACACGTGCATCAGGAACGACAGACAAGAAAGGACGGGGAACTGCTTCCTGCCAAGAGGGGTCTCGAGGGAAAACAAGCAAAGAGCAGCAGTCGGAGCAGACTCCCGGCTAACTCACAGGCGTGGAACCCAGCAATGATACATGTTTGGAAAATGCCGCTGAAAGCAAGAGTTACTGATTTTTATTTTTTCCAGAGTTAAAAATTAGCTAGTTCAAATTTATAAAATCATCTCACATCTGATAACTGTGTTTCAAGATTAATAACATCTAAATAGATTCAACTTCCAATTACTAGCAAATTTTGCCTTTAATTAGTTTGATTGTATTAGATAATGAGGACATTCATATTTATAGATAGAAATTGGCACATGTAAAATGTTATGAAAGCTGAGAAATTAATTTTTTTTATTTAAAAAGAAATACCAAGCCTGACATTACTTGCCATGTCTAAGGAAAAAAATGAAATTAAACATATACTGTATCAGTACTAAAAATAGGTTAAATATAAAGACAGCATTTTTGAGAGAATCTACAAGTCCTTTTGGAAAGGACACTATCCGGGAATACAGAAGTCAAGTCCATAGGTTAAGTTTAAGTCCGACTCCTTTCATCGATATTAAATTCACACGTAAACCTTTCACCTCTGCTCACAATTATGGTTTGAAGCTCAATGTTAACCTCTTTATTCATATACTTTTAAGATATATCACATATAACTTCCCAAAACTTGGAATATCACCACACTGAACACAATACTGGCCTCTAACTAATTGGCAACGTGCCTGGGCAGAGACACACCGGGGTAACTGGAAGCACAGGGTCCTACCTGCTGCGTTTGCCCGGGGTGCGAGTAGCCATCGCTCCTACATGGCCACTCCAACTAATCTGGCTGGAAAAGGCACACAGCATGTTTTCTGAACACCCTCCTTCCCAGCACGCCTGTAACGGCTGCTGCAGAACAAACTGAGCATCATTTGTTCTCATACTTTTAATGAGAGATGAGATAAAGAACAACGTGACAAAAATGGAGTGACTTGCTGCAAAACTTAACCGGTAATCTTTACAGCAAGCTTACAGTAAGAAACAAGAAAACAACCAAGCAGAAAGAGGGACAGCTTTCAATAGCATAATTAAAAGTGCTTCCCGTTATCAGTAGTAGTTGCCTATATTTTATTAATAGCCATTCCGTATAATGAAATAAAGATACTGAAAATTACTCTAACAGTTATGGCTTTCTAATACATTAACTACAACACATAAAAATGAAATCCCAACAGCAATTTTCTAGAAGGCTTTATACAGTGACTTGCATTAATTTTTCTGCACAAGTTATGAAAATACTCAGTAGTCAAAAAAAATGCCATAGAAATGGAATAAGGCTAGATTTAAAAAAAAAAAAAAATTAAAATTTTCAGCTTATGTTCTGATCAAAGTGCTCCCAGGGGAAGAGCTTTGCTACATTTCCTTTCCCCCTGAAAGAAGGTTCTTTATAAAACAAGGCAAAAAAAGTGAGGGAAAAATGGTTACATTAAAAAACCTATATTTTATTGTTATGGCAACTGATGTGCTAAAAATAAAGAAATAAAGTTGTTATGGCAACTAGAATTTTAAAGGCAGTCAAAAGTAGAATAATCAAACATTCTGCTGGCTTAAAATATAACGTCTATGACTCAATTTTCAGAAAGAGCTTCAGAGACACGCAGTGGTTGGGTTTTTTTGGATTCTGCTTTGGAGATGACAATTAGTCCAAGTTTCAGAGAACTCTGCAGAGTACAAAGAAGGCAATCAAGGTGAACAGAAAATTAGTCATTCCAAGTTCTCACGGTCAGTAGGAAGAAACACACACCTTATGCCACTTAATTAATGTCCTGGCAACCTTACCTACATCCATAAAACATATCAGCTTCTTAAAATAAACAGCAATGGGACAGAATTTATGCTATCACAATGATAGAAAGGCACTATACAACTAAAAGTTACTTAATGACTTAAATTAAGTACTGAAAAGTTAGGGAGTACCAAAATTCATCTGTCTGAAGCTGCAGAGTTCTGCCCCTTTATATGTATGGAATTATAGACAACTCTAATTACAAGATCATAACACATTTAGATGTCTGATACACGCGCGATCATCACTACAAGGCTCCAGCTACACGAGCACTTCCACAACAACCTTAGAGAACTCACAGTCTCCCATCCAACACTTGTCAGGTTGTCAAAATTGCTAGTTATTAAAAAATTAACAGAACCGTGCACAGTGAAATGTTCCAGAGTCCAAATTCAGATAAGCCTTAATTAATACTAAGCAAAGCATTTAGCAGATACTTCAGAGAATTACAACTAGGAACAGGAACTCATACTGGAAATATCTGCACTGGAAGCAGGCACGTAGCACGTGCTAGCATCCCGGTGCAAGCTAATACTGTAACACAGCACGTGCCTCATGTTTCATCTTCACTGCAGTTAATCAAGGTTGCTGTTAGTGTTACTGCTGACTCGATTCTGCCCCAAGGGGAGTCTCAGCCCAGGCCAGGCGAGCTCTCAGCCGCAGGAGAGGCACGGCCAAGAACACACACCAGAGTCAGGCTCCTCCTTCACTCGTGCTAGAGAATCCGATTAACTCCTTATCGCAGCACAAAAATCAAGAGATGTGCACTGGGAATTCAAATGCCACACACGGGAGTGCAGCAAGCATAACACAGACAAATTTAAGTTTTGCTTCCCCAGCCTCAGTATCAATCCTTGAGGCGAGATACACAGTTAACTCACTCCCTCTTAAGCATCCCACGAAGCCGCAGGTATTTCCAGAGATGCCAATAACGTAGGGAAATACATTAACTAATGAATCTGTGACAAAGCCAACAGCGTTTGCAAGGGAAACTCCATGTACACAGCCACTATACATAACTTTTCATCAGTCAGGATAGATCAGACATATGAATATCAAGGCTTTAAATCAAAGTTTTACAAATTTTCCATCTAATGCTTAGGTTGCATACTTTCAAGGTTTGTTGCTGACTCAACCAGCCACTGGAGGCAAAAGACACCCTGTTCTGAGCTTTCTATGAAATCAGTTTCCTCATTGTATAAAATTCTAAACCTAATCAAGTGCATGGCTGCCTGAACCATAAGCCTTTGAGTTCAAAGAAAAACGTGTAGCAGAGCCCAAGTATCACTCCACCCGACTGACAGGTACGTGAATCCATCGCTTGCCTTCAGCATCCGTGGCCACGTTGCTTTTTGTATCAGGTACAGCCATTCTGCACTGAAAATAAAGGTATATAAAAGCATCCCAAAAGAACCACAGCTAGGGAGAACACAGCTACCCAGCGAATCAATCTCATTGCTCTAACAGAGAAATGGGGGCAAGGAAGCTTTCTAAATAAAAATGCAGAAATTACTGTGACGTGTCAGCCTTGCAATCGCTAGATAGGGTGACAGAAGAGACAGAACATGCAGTAGAAGAACCGTTTCTGGCAAGCACGCAGGCTGGATAAGGCACAGCCTGAAGCCGCACCCCTGTATACCACAATTTAATTTTAGATTCAGGCTGTATATACTATTACCTAGTCAAAAAAAGGTTGTATTTTGAAACTGGATTGCTTTTGAGACAAACGAGACATATGAAGACGGCTTTGTCATATGCGGCATGTGATTAAAAAAAAATTAAAGCTCTGTATCGTCAATATTGAGTTGTCAGTTTAAAAAACAACTGATGAAAATTCACAAGAAAAAAAAATTCTTAGCTGCCAAAATATTTGGGTATGTCCACAGAAACATACATAAAAGATTATTAGAAAGCATATACGCACTAGCAGACTACAATTGATCTCCTTTTGGTTACCTTACCTCAGCAGCTGCAAATTTGCTTGCTGATAGGGGAAATTACTCTTAATTGCTGTGAGCATACTCATCACTACAAAGGGAAAAAGATGTTTTAAAGATACAGGCTGTAATGAAGATCTATACGTGTCTCGTCTCTTCTGAAGAGATTACTGTAAAATGCAATACTAGCTCAGTCCCTTAGAAGAATATCCTAAAGAACACATGAATGATACTGACATTTGTGGTTTTATCATAAAGAAGCCATACATAAATTAAGGTAGCAAAACGTATCAGAATTCACCTCTGTATTAAATTCCAGTTTGAATTTAAGTCATGTATGCATCACTCATGTATGCTTTAATTTTTCTACACGTGCAGCTCAAGCCTTTCTGGTTGCTATTACTGTTTGAATGATTGTGAATGCCCGCTGCTCCTGCATGCTGCTACGGTAAAACAGCCTTTAATGCAATGTTGACCGCCAGTACTGCTGTTAACAAAGGCATTTTAAGAGACTTTAAGCACCAACTGTGATTCTTTGGGGAAATAAAAGAAGCTAGATATAAAGTATACCTTTGGACCCTTTGATTCTTAGTGTTTCTCTCTAAGTATTTAGAGCTCTCTGTTTAACTCTTACAGCATCAAACATTAACGTACTGAAACCAGCAATTAACAGTCAGTAAAAGGTGGTTTGCTGTCTTAAATAAATGTGTTTAAGGTTTTTGACACATTCACTTTCATAAAAGAGGCACAGGAAATATCGCTTATGTTACAGGCTGACCTTGCATCGTTTTCTGTGGAGCACGTACAGGACCCCAGGCGGAGCCTTCAGAGAGAGCAGCTCCCGCTGGTTTGGAACAGCCTTTCAGTAAGTCACCCAAGACAGGATCTACACGGAAGTCACCTCCGCTTTAATTCAGACACAAACCATCCCAAATACAAATTACAGCTAGTAATTCAGATTTTCAAGAGATATAGTGGCACTTCAGCAACCCAGTGACATGCAAATGGCTTTGTATGTAAAGGTCAGGCTGAGGCTGGCCTGAAAGTCTATTGAAGACTAACATAACTGTTTATTTACACGTGCAATCACAGAAATTAGCCTTACGCACAAGACATTTGAAATCCAATTACTCTGATTTTCAGTGCAGTCTTCTGATTTCCAGAAGGTGGATGTTACAGGGGTAACACCAACTGTGCTCTGCAGAATTGCACCTCTCACAATGGCCATACGTATTTAACAAATTGCTTCACCTCAGCGGTGCCCTACGCTGTGACAAACAGACAGACACCCAGACACAGAATGAATATGCGTGGCGTAACGACAGTGCACACTGCGGACAGCTTCAGAAAGGACCCGGTTTTACTCAGCAGTGTAGATTAAAATGTCTCCTTACCGTGGCTGCTCTTTCAGCATCAGCATCATTGCTGCTACAGCAAAACTCAACACCTGTTAACAAACCGATATTCAAATTGAACTAGGATACCTATTAATGTTTTATCTAGGAAAGAGTATCCTGGATTTTTAAAACTGGCTCTGAGGTGCCAAGCATTTACCAGAACTACCAGTTATAACCACACACTGTACTGTAAAGAAATAGCGAGACACAGACATCCCCGCTCCAGCCTACCTAAAAAAAAACATTTTTTACCTGCATCGATGTACATAGATCCGGCGACTATGAGACATATCAATTTTAATATCGATTCTTCCAGTAACCATCATTTAAACCTCTTCAGGCCGTAATACGGATATTACCCAACGTTTTATCACTCTGTTGGAAATGACAGGCAACTCTGCTCCCCTGGTTTTGCAGGTAAGGGATTCTAAATTCACAGAGACAAAAGAGAATGCAGTCTCCAAGAGGGCAAAGGCAAATCTCCTTTGCACTCCACCCATCAGAACAAATGTGTCAATTCATGTGACTTCTAGAGCCAGCAGGACACACAGGGACCCAAGAGCCCGGAATTGTATCCTGAGTGTCATTTTAGTGCCATCATAAGTAGTTATGTATGGAAAAGAAAGTGCAGGAAAATTCTTCATGTGGCAGAACTTTTTATAATTTTATGCAGGCTCTGAAAAAAATATTATTGGCGTTATTTTCCACCTCATATATCACACCTAACAGTTAAAATTAAGATGACATAAAAATAAAAATTACTAATGGGTGCTACCCCTTTTTTTCCCTGAAAAGAGCTGTCATTAAATTGAAGAATTTCTTTGAAGATGAAGAGTGAGCACAAGATTTTCCCTTTTGTGCACGCAAAATTGAAAGGTTTTTTCCAGGTGAGCTCTAAATGAATCAAAACTTGGCAAATTAAATTCACCTTAGGGACATATTATTCCTGAGTTTGTAAAAGTAATATTAACATTTACTATGAAACTAGGTACCCTGGCACATTCATAATAAACTAAACCTTTTATCTGAAGTCTGAATTTAAATGAAGCTATTGAAAGAATTAAACTTCTGTCAACTTCTGCTCTTTAGAGGCAGTATTTTTTCACTAATTTCTAATAAGGTATTTTCAGTTCTTATATACTTTGTTATTCCACAGTATGCAGTGCTAAAATAATTCAAACAAGTGGAAGACTGTCAATGCTAAGAACTCAATTTATACCAAAAATGAGACAACCTATCAATCCAACCAGCATATAATCTGATTTTTCTCTGCGAACCACATTAAATTATAAAAATATCAATAACCTACTTGCCATTAGATGAATGATCTCAGTTTAAGAGAAGAGTTAAGTAATAGTCATCCTATCCTTACCCTTTCAGAAAAGGTGGAGAAAAGTAAAAGTTAAGAAACTGCCTATAGATACTGAATTTAAAAGAAACATCAAACTGGAAAAGTTGCACATACATCTCGAAGCGATCAATTCCTCTAGAATTAATTTGCTTAACAGCTAAGAATCTCATTCAAAAAGCAATAAAACAGGTATTAGTTATCTCTCTCTTCAGTAACCTGAAAATAATCACAATTTTTTTATAATGATAATTGATCCTTATATACTAGGATCTTTTATACTTGATAAGCATATAGCTATAGCTTTTGTAATTGAAAAGCATACAGCTTTTATAATTGATAAGCATATACCATTCGCAACATCTAACCTCTCTAAAAGTTAAGGGATACCATTTCTAATTAGCAGAGAGAAGAAATGAAGATGCAAAGAGAAGAAATGAAGATGCAAAGAGAAAACCAGAACAACAAATATATAATAGATCAACATTTCCCAAACACTTTAACTTCTACTGCTGGGAAGTTTGTTCAGTGCAAAAAGACCGGCATGTCGTGTTTCTAATATTCGTAATCACAAACTGGGCAAGGTACCACCTTCAGAGACCCCAGGATGCTCTATCGCAAAAGGCGGGACCTTCATCATTTTCAGTAGCCTACTTGCCATGAGCACGTGCCAAAAGAAAAGGGGGCAGTGGTAGCGGTTTGGGCTGTAGTCGGGGGCAGCGGTGTGTTCAGAAATACGACCGAAACGGGACACGGCTCTGAGCCCAGGGTGGGTCCCCGCCGCACTGGGCGCACAACACAGGGCACTCCTCCCTGCGCGGGGGAGCAACCTCCCCCCTCCCGCTTACCACAAACAGATGCAGCATTCTGAACGCAAATATTTGCTACAAAAATACGCTAATGTTTCAGTCCATTAACCAACCTGCTGTGGCAGCTGGCGAACAGTCATCTTTTTAATTAGACACCCTTACTGATTAATTAGTCTCAGAACGCTGAGCGGTGGAACCCAGCACGATGCCATTGGGACAAAAAATATTGCTCTTCCTAACGCTAACTTAATATCCTTTGGTACTGCTGCAAATAACAAGCTTGATTAATTTTCTACTCAAACTAAAATAGCCTTCCTATGTCATTCTCTCAATCCAGAGTTAAACTGTTGCAACCCAACAGTTTCACACAAATAAATAAATAAGCAAGCAAACCACAAACAAGGCATCGAGGTGCCAGTTTCAAAGTTAAACGCATTAAATCTTATTTGCACAGACACAGTGGCTCATCTGTCATCTCCTCCACTTTCCATTTACTCAGTATGCGAGCAAGCTAGCAACAAAAAAGCCAAGTAAATATTAAGTATGAAGCGAAGAGGCAAGTGCTTTTTCTTGTTTCAAGAGTTTTGGTAATTTCAAATCGTAAGAAGTAAATAGATTTCTACATTAGATTTACACGAAAGTTGATCTTTACTTCAGTCCTTTGAAATCAGTTTGCAGATAGAGGCACTAAGGAAAAGAGATAAGGTTAATTCAATGCATGGAAGACTGTCCTTAAGCAGATGATGAAGCCTCAACAAAGACACTTGCTATTTATACCTATCCTATTTCTAACTTTTAATTTTGGACAAGAGACCGCTATTACGCCTTTGGGAGAAGAGGTGCTACAGACATCCATTTGTGGGACTTCTCGTAGTCCTACCACTATGAAAAAACTTCTGATCTCAGAAAACGCTTAGAATAACAAAATACAGCTGTTAAAGAATTTCAAAGATTTTTCTATACTGTAGATGCGGAGGCGGTGGGAGACCCGCAGTGAAGCTACAGCCCCTCACCTCTGCCAGGGGGGAGCCAGGCTGGGAGCCACAAACCCACCCGCAGGGAGGGAGCAGGGACACAGGGCAGCAACACCGTCTAAGACTGCGGACAGGCCAGCAAGCTTCTGAGGGAAAAGACCTCACCATGAGAATTGTTTGGCTCATAAAGAGTACCAAAAACTTGTCAAAAACCCCAGTTTGTTGTCACTAACCAAGAGAAACCCAAGAGATGTAGGGAGGACTTTACAGCCAGCATCCCTTGTCCTCCACATCACACAGGACGGCTCCTGGCCAAGGCAGCTCAACACCGTGGGGCTTGTGAGGTACAAGAAAATTAATGTGTAACGTCTAATTCCACCAGCATATGCAGACTGCTGCTATTTGCCATCATTTACTGTTCTTTTCAGCAAACAAGCGCTGAAGTTTAAGGCAGTATATGGGCCTGTAAAGCTGCTTAACCTGAGAGGTATCCAGAAATCTGAAAACTTTCATTTTTTTTTTCCTTTTTGCTTTATAATGTAGAGTATGTGTCTTGTAGGAATCAGAAATAATAACAGTGGTTCAAGCAGAACAGATAAACTACATCTATTAGCTGTAAATTGATTAGGTTTCACTCAGCCTAAAACCCAATACATTTGCTCTGTCTTCTGCAGCAACGGAATGTACTTTGGTACAACTGGTCCTTACTGCATGAGAATTATACCTCGGTGCGATTAGTGCCAATTTCAAATTATTATATTACTGAGACAAGTTATTTTCATGATTTGGCAATGGTTAATTCCCATTCAACACGTCTCATATTTGTTTCAGACTTTGGGAGAATCCTTAGGATTTTCACTCTTCTGTAGAGTGGCTTGAAATGTTATTGGCCCAGACGCAAACTACCATCACACAGTCAGCAGACAAAGCTATTCTTTGGCCAACTCTTCCAAAGCCTGACCCTTTAATTAGTTATTATCCCTAACTGTTCTGGGCACATGCTTACATTGCCAAAGGAAATTATGACAATAAACAAATAATCTTATTTTTGGTTCTCATGTAAGTCATTTGGAAAGACAGCCATTTAGTCTGTCTTTAAGACCTTCAACTCAAAGTCACCAGCCGTTTCAAAAATGGGCGTTCACATTCATATGCAAACTTTCATTGGTTTTGAGTAACAGAATACTACCAGTATCTACTTTACCTGAAACCAGGTTTCTTTTTCTGATCTTACGTTAAAAATATAATAAATTCAAAACAAGTTTTGTTTTCTTAAACCAGAGTATCAGAAGCATTTAAAAGTAGTCTATATACGCTGTTAGATGAACTTTACACATTCAACTCATTTCTTAATGGAAGTCAGATTGCAAACGGAAAATCTTTTATGCAGAAGTGATACATTTAACAATCATAAATCCTACCTTAAAATGGCCCATCCAAAAGTTTTCTGACTACAGAATGTGAGTGACGGCCTTCTTTTTCTGCTTTCATTATTTTACTTATGCAACTACATACAACCCTGATGGGTCTTACTTTGTAAACTTCGGAAAAAGGACTTGAGTGCAGGTAATTTCAGGAGGAATCAGTAACAGCACGACAAAACAGGCACCTAGTCCGTAACACGGAAAAGGATGGAAAGAAGTCTTGCCCTACAATTTCAGCAGCGAGAACACACACAAGAATGAAACCATCTAAAACACAAAAGCAGAAGGTTAATAACAGGCAGCATAAGATGTAATGAATAAAACATCTGTCCCAGTTCAGATGCAACAAGTGTTTTACAGTGAGTTGCTTTATGACCACCGTGGAGCGATGGGAGATTTCCGATGACTGACACACGGCCAGTGCCTGACACCGCTTCTGACAGGATGGCGTGGAGCTAGGGCAGCGGCGCGGGGCAAGGGGGGCACAGCCATTGCTGAACACAATTACCAGTCACCTCCACTGTAAACGGGGTGAACTGCAGCTTGCCACCCGTCACTTTACCTGAGCTTAAAATATATCTCCTCATGGCAAAAATTCATCTGAGTCTCTCCAGAACAACCAGTGAAGCTGAACACGAAATAATGTCAAGCAGGCAGGAGAAAAACCTCTATCAATGAAGTGACCCTGGCTTATGCATGGTTTTCTACCTCTCTTCTTTTAACAAATGGGTCTGACACGCTTTTACAAAAGCTCTATATACATGTACCAGTATTACCCCTTCGTTATCATCACACAAGCAGATTTTTCTCACTTGGATTTGCGTTTGTGTTTTCCTAAAAAAAAAAATATTAAAAAATATGTATTTATCTCTGCTGCTATCTTTTATTTTCCCCTTTCTTTACTGTGCCACGTGCAGCAGGGTCAAAAGCTGATGGCACATGCGCCAGAAAGGCAGATTTTGATTGTCATACAGTACAGATTTACATAGCTGTCAAAAATGAAGCAGCTGCCAAATCACAACTCCTACTCCCTAAAATTGTATGCAAGACCTACTATTGTGCTCCAGTCAAGATTTCTGAGAGGCTCGTGGCAATCAGTAAGCTGGAACTCAGCAGGAGAGGTGAGGTGCAGCAAGACAGTGCTTGTCAGTAAGAAAGTATCTGTGACAGCAGAAGTATTGCTCTCTCTCTTCCCTCCTGGAACCCTGAGCTCACTAGAGATGGGAAACGTATCGGCCTGTGAATCCCTGATCTGGGAAAGGACGCAGAGTTCACTAGATCATTCTTGACAGGCTGCTGGCCTCCAGCGCAGAGGGCTAGAGGACATGCCTTTTGGAGAAAATACGCACCGCATTGATTTTTCTAAATAAGATATTTTGCTTTCTGTGCTGAACTGAAACACTAAAACAAGCCCCAAATTACCCTCTCCGACAGAACACATTGAACAAACCACTCCTCCAACTGAAAAATCCTGCAATAGGTTTCAGAGCTCTGCATACAGATGGATCTATACAGCACAACACGTGTACCCGATCTGTTCTGCGACATGTATGATACTTGGCCTGTCTAACATACTGTTTCTCCACACTGCACCCAACTGGAGTAGAACAACAAATGTGCCTGCATCATGGTCTGTAAAGTAAATGTAAGTGTTGAGAGTCCACTGTCATTCAGTTCGTCACAAGGAACACGTTTTTGGTGTGCCAACAATACAGTTCTCATCCTCCACTAGTGAGCACAGTTTCACCAGGAGTTAACCAACAACACTGTAGTAAAGTCCCAGTTTTCACCAAATTTCTGTCTGCTCCCCCCTAGTAGGTAGTCCTATATGAGGTATCATATATTCAATACTAACAATTCCAGCGATCGGGTTAATCTTTTCAGCTATGATAGTAAAATGACAGTTTTCAAGATTTGTTCCTCAAGTTAGCCCTCTGAAATTTTCTTTCGGAAAAAATTTCTTTGATTATGAGAACTGAGTAATCAAAGATACCAAAGATGCTTTTAAAGCCAAGCCTCATTCAAGAAACCTCACCGGTAAGTACTGGCTAACACTCTCCCATAGTACTCCGTGGCGTGTTGCTATAGAGTTACGCAGTTCAGCCTGCTTGTTTTGACCACTGGACACAAAAACTCAAAAAACTGCACCTATATAAACTTATTTTCTCACAAATCCCTGGGTGCAGAGATTTTTCTAGTGAAAGAATCAAGACGAAAGCTATGTATTTGATGGGAAGAATAAATAATTAAGGAAAAAAATAAAGTAAATGTTGCTGGTATATTGGGATGGTAGCATACAAACAACAGAAAAAACAGAAATCAGTTCTGCTGTTTTGTACAGTGAACAATCATCGATACCCAAATAACCCTGAAGTTTAATGTGCATATTATTATTGACACACATAAGATAACACTACAACAAAAAGATTTTAGTAGGATTCAAAGAATAATAAATACATGCCTCCCACTTTCTCTCTCTAAAATAGCTTAATTCCCGTTACCAACACACCAAAATGAAACTGAAAGAAGTTCTGTTCACAGACATAAATATCAGATAATAATTCATAAAAAAAAATTACAGGACAAGTTTTTCCTGAACCACCCAATATTAACTATTCCTAAAAATGGGCCTTAACTTTGGTTTGGCAGACTCTCTCCTGTTCATTTCTTTTCATGAATCCTTTCAAGCAATGTGTACATGAGCACTAGCAGTTATGTACAAACTATAGAAAAAATTGTGATTTCAGAATAGAAGTTATTTACTTCAGGAAAAAAAACCTGAGTTGGAATAAATGCTTCGGTTCAGAGTAGGATTTAATTTTCTAATCCATAGCAGTATATTTCATATTAAATACCATATGCAATATCATCTTCCACAATACACAACACAAATATTTCTATCGTGAAAAGGACAAGCGTAGCAAGGTATTTTTAAGACACGAGGCCCTAGCGTCAAGCTAAGGCTTGCATTTTAGAAGTTTTCCACTCCCTCCTCCGCTGTGAAGCAAACATCTTCCCCACTTTTGGAAAGCAAGAGCAAAATAATGGAGGTGGTTTTGATGCAACATACAGCTGACAGATGTCCTGTGAATGGTTTCTAAGGAAAACATAGCCCAACTACAACGTCAAAAAGAAAAATTTACACTACCAAAACATCCTCCTTTATTGGTAAAGGAAAAAGAAGTCATGAGGGCAGCTCTCACTCCGGGGGCGCTTTTCAACTTTACAAACAGAGCAGGTAGGTCAACTTAAGAGGCCAAGTATCAAAAAGATATGATATTATCAAAGGAAACTTTTACTAACAACGTCTACCCCAGAACTTTTGTATGGACAGATGATTCACTCCCTAGACAACAAATCCAACACTATCTATGAGCAACATGTAACATTAACTTCATCCTGTTCTGCCGTTACGAGCATTTTTGAGACAACAGAAGCAACAGTAACATTTTTGCTGTTTTTCCTCAGCGTGCAAAACTACCCTCCAGTGGGAAGAATTTCAGAACCCCAAATGGGGAGTTCACCTCCTGACACGGCACAGTTTTTGCTGCTACAACACGGTGGTTCTCAGTCTTTCAATGACAGCTGTAAGCAGTTTGGAACACCCATATTATAAGACAACGTCTTATAATATTTACTGACAGCACTGAGGACATTAGGATATAGAATGGGAAGAGATTCCCAAAAGGATTCTCCTCTCAAATCACCCGTACAGCAAGGAGACTGGTTTCCTGGTAGGTAAAAATGTTTTTAGGATTCTTTTTTAAAATAAACAAGAAGCCAAGAAATACCCAACTTTTTGAGGTTTTGTTTGGTTTGGGTTTTTTTTGGGGGGTTTTTTTTCTGTTTTTTTGAACTAAAAACCAGAAAATTAAGGCATACAGAAAACAGAAACTGTTGAAAAAACAAAGCAATGAACTTAGGTTTATAAAAAAAGAAAAAAAACAACACACACCTGAACAACAAGCTGATGTGCTTATTATCATCACAGCAAGTGAACTGAAAGCTAAATGTCAAGCGTTACTACAGATATAGGTCAGCAATTTCTATTGTTAATGCCATTCAGCAGGTACCCATAGCAGGAGGTAAAGCCACCTAATCACAATTTCAGTCACTTAAAACAAGTCAAACTCTTTCACTCCTTTGCTACTTTGCCACCAAATAAAACCGCTGCTCAGAATTCAGATTAACCAAGGGGGAAAAAAATAAGAAAGAAAGAAAAAAACCCTAATCGCTTACCATTGTGATGAGAACCCTGTATTTATCCAGCATTGCCTGGCTGTCATGGCATCCTGCCAGCAACTGCCAAACCTCTGCCCTCAGCGCCTCCGGAACACCGCTTTTCACCAGCGTAGATAATCCGTTGGGTCTCGTGACAAGGTTATTGTGCCTAGGAAACAGACAATCAGTTGCCGATTATGCTTCAACTACAGGAGTAAAAATCAACGTAAAACATATAAAAAGTCTGAAACTTTCCAACATTATTCTGAAAAGTAGAGTCAGCAACCGGCCATGCAAACTTTTCTTCCATTTGTTATGCTAAGCAGTGTTTGTCAGGTGGAAAGCAAAAATTCTGCACGGATTTACAGTAAGAACCACTCACAAAATGTACTGATACACAAATTCTCTAGGTGCAGAGAAATTAATGAAAACTAAAACAAGAAACAGTTGCAGAAATTGAACCAAACTGGCTAATGAAGAACAATTTGGACTGAAAGAGAAAACTATGCCATCTGTGCAGACAATTGAATTTCAGTATTTGTTCAACATATACGTTTAGCTTAGGTTAAGAAAAGGAAATTAAAAATAACCTAAGCTGTGTGGAGCAATAAATTTTGTAAAAGAAATATAAGCCAGTTCTAAGAGTACCACCAGGAAGACTGAAGTTCCAGTTTCGCACTTCGTGCCAACAAAGCAGGAACACTTACACACACCTCGATAAAATCCCACCATTCCAAAGAAATCTGCCTATTAGTCTGAACTGGTGTTTTACAGTCTGTTTGTACACACACCAAGAAATGTAGGAAGACAATTGCAGGATGCATGGCTTTATTTTCCAACACTGCATAATTAATCCTACAGAAGTTGGTGTACAGAACTATGAAAAGGCCGTATGCAGAGAGACTGAATACTAAAGATGTGGTTTTTTCAAAAATAATCCAGTCGCTGAGTCCGTACATTTAGGATAAACTCACTGTAAAGCACAATATTGCAGAGCTTTCAGTCACAGATGTTTAAAAATCCTTTTTGAGATAGTAGTGTTTACTGATCCGGATTAAACCTCACTTTGCCTTATTACGGCAATTTTCATAGCACTGCAGCAGGAAGGCTGGGGGAATTGCCTCTTTATGCCTTCTAAGGTAGGAAGTGCTTTGCTCTGGTGTTTTGACCATTGTTATGTTTTTCAACTCCACTGGTAGGAGAAGAGCGATAGTGTCAGTTTAGCCAAATGCTAGCAAACTGTGATTAAATTAAATAACCTGCAATTTGACCCTCGATTTTAAGTAAATGTTTAGAGTACTCACGCTCTGAAACAGGTCATTAAGATGTGAACAGTTTGCAACTACTGCTTTAATTTAAAAGGTGCTCTAAAAAAAATTTCTTTTTCCTATATTCCAAGGACAATATACCCATTTTTCCAAATGACTTGAGAATTAAAAAGGAGAGGGTGATTGTGTAATGCCCTTATTCTTTTAAACACAATAGTTATTTTAAATTTTAAATGTGTAGTGCAATACAAGTAATTTCAAACTTTATCATTCAGTTACCAAATTAAAACCCAACTAGTCCCTTTTCTCTTTTTCAGTACATTTTGCAGCGAGTCACATTAGACTAATGGTCTTGTGATGGAAAAAAGCTAGAAAGAAAAAAATGAATATTCACAGAAATATTAAAAGGAGTAGACAGTGGTTAAATGGTTACAAAATTATGAGATGTACATTCAGGAATAAATAAATAAAATACATTAGTAGCTTAAAGCTCAAGTGGTGTGAAAATGAAGCATTCATAGCACTTCAAACCAGGTTAGTTTGGTTATGGCAGGGGTTCGGTCACGTGCGTCAGATGAGAACCAGGGAAGGCCGCCTCTGAGGACTCGGCAAGCAGAGAAAATAAAATGCAGAGCTGAAAAGGTACATTCCCATAGAAACATCACATGAGTTTTTCAGCGCCACCAAGAAAACAATACAAACAGCTTATGGCAAGGACTGAGATTCACGTTCCATGCTGTAATAGCATCCTCGCTGCTGAACATGTTCCCAGTTGAGAATGAAGCATGCTACGCTAGACTAGATTTTACTGGGTTTGTCACATATTTTGTCACATATCGACAGTTTTGTGGTAGAGGCAATACTTTAGCAAGTGCAGTATACTTTAATACCAAAGTAATACTTTAGTCTATGCAGTAAAGCCTAACTCTAACTCGAATAGACAGCTTCTCAGTTTCTGTATGTACCTTGATCATTAATAATCAATATTAATATTACTTAATAAAAATTGGCAATTATTATTAATAATTAATCATTAATAATCCTTGCTCTGTATTCTACAGTAATGAACAAATACGCATTTTTCCTTCTATTTCCTGCGTAGATGCCCAGGCATCTTGCATTCCTAGACACTCTGACACCTGCTTGGCCAGACTAGAACAGAAAGAAGCATCAGAGAAAAGCTTGTCTTATTCTAGTCTTATCCTTCAGCACGTGGGGAAAAACGGCTCATTCATGGATGCTGACATCCTTAATTTGTTACAAAGTGCTGTAATTCTCCTGCGCAAAATTCAAAGACATAATTTTAAAACATCAAAGAGCAAGGATACAGAACAGCGATGCACAGACTATGCTCCAACTTGACAAATATTTCTGATCAAAGACTGCTATTGGCCATTACTATATTTTAAAAAACAAAACAAAAACAAATCAACCACACATCAGAAATGTGTTTTCAGCTCAGCTAAACTCACTCCGCTTGCAAGAACAACTTTAATGCTGAGAGTGCAGTAAAAGAAATTAAAAGATATTAATTGCTTCCCAGCTGTTTATTGTATCTTTTTGGTAAATTATCCTATTCTTATTCCTGTTTATATGTTTGAAGGAGATTCTTGGAGCAATGTTTCTGCTGAGTCAGTCCGTTAGGTTACAGTGACATTTTAATGAAATGACAAGAAGCAATTAAAGTGCAAGAAGTTTTTCATCTGAGAGACAAATCAGCACACCAGCTCTCCAAGTGGAAATGTTATTTTTTATTTAATTTTTTTCCAAGTGCACAGCTATTCCGCTAGCATATGCTGCGGTTTTCAATGCACTACAGAATTTTATTTCAATCTACTTTTAGTTTTCAATTTGTTAATATTTTTCATCTGTTACTCTTTCCAAGTTTTGTTCTTAAAACGTAACATAACACTATTCAAGAATTCAAGTATTTTTCTACACTTTAATTTATCTCAAAAGCTAATACTGCTTGAGACACTCCTAGAGAAAATGGTTGCTACTGCTAGTCTTCACGCTGGCTGGGATCTCCCATTTCTCATGCCATTTTTAACTCATTTTAACGGAAGTGTTTTAACTACTAAATGATTCTCTGAGTTAAGTTTATTAGTTATGTTAAGACTTCAAAATAGGTCACTCCAAAGCCTTAAATGTTTTGTCTCATTGAATAGTATGCTTGAGTAACTTGGCGAAACAGTTGGTTACATGAAGCATGAGCAGAGGGCAGCTCTTTACTTCAGCCTGCTAGACAGGAGGCCAGAGAATTCTCAAGGACAAGAGTTAAACCTAAAAGAATCGATTGACAGATGAATGTAGAAAATAATTTCAAAAAAGTTACAAAATTAGCATCTTCCAATGTAAATGCAATGCAGATTGAAACAAACCTTCCACACAGTTCTTTAAGGACTCAAGATGGGATTCCTCACTGGCCATGGGGCGCCAGATATAAAATTGCAAACAATTTATAAACTCTCTCTTGGGATGTCTTTTAGAACAAGCTTTGGAAAGTTCTAATCAGCTCCAGAGCACGCCTGCCTACAGCCTTTTCAGGGGAGGAAAAAACCACTTGCCTATAGGGATCAACTGACTTCCACACTTTTCCTCAGTATTTTCTTAGTCATTCCCAGGGTCCGCAGCCAGAATATCTGTACAATCATTCCATTAAATGGAATGTGTTTCCCCAAAAAGATCTTTCATTAAGGCTAGAAACTTGGATGACAAATGACAAAATAGTTAAAAACAAGCAGGAGGGACGGGCTCTGGAGGGAAGGGTTCCACTACACTCAATACAATCTTGTGATGTCTCATTTAGTGACCTTTGCATGCGATCCCCATGAAGGATGGGGTGAGCAGCCAGAGGCTGTGGTTCTTACAGTAGCCAAGTAGAGGGGGGAATTGCCCAATAAATCCTTAAAATGTATTTCAGCTTGCTTTTTGGAGTTCAGAAAAGGAACCTTTGCCAATTCCAGATTAAGGGCCTCTGATTATTTTTGTCTCAGGCAACAGGAGCTATTTCTTACAAAAGAAAAACCAAATAAGTGGTTCTGGCATTTACTAATGGTATAAGGTCTCTCAGAGGTAGCAAATACACAGACTTTTTCCTCTCTTGGCAAAGTATGTGCTGCTACTGAAGCACTTAATTAAACCACAGAAATAACACCGTTGAGAACATACTTTAGGCTTACAAATATTCTTCATTTTACTCTCCAACAGAAACAGTTTCAGTGAGGATAACAGTCTTTCTAGAATCCCTTTTCAAGTGCTTACATAGAGCACGTTAAAAAAAAGAAAAAGAAAAAAAAAAGAGTGCTTCTAAACCAATCCATTACATGTACGTCCGGCAGCACAAACGGCTTGGAGGGGACAGACGGGATCTGCTTTGTTTTTTCTAAGAGCAGTAAGAGGCACTGAGTTTCCCGAGAGCCCAATAACCAGCCCCGAGGAACGCAGGTGGCCAGAAAGTTCTGCGTTTGAAGCCTTGCACCCGCAGTGTGAGCGCACAGGGGCTATTCCCAAACACTGAACAAAAACTAGGCTTTTGCAGACACTGTGGGAGAGACTCGTCAAATAACTGCAAGTTAAAGTAAAGAGGATTCACCAGTCCCTTTTAAACTAGTTTAGAAAAGCACACTTCTGTGTGGTTTGTATTTTAGTTTGTATTTTGGTTTTTAAACCGTGTAAGCTGAAATGTCCTGCTTAAGAACATACAGTCTCATAAAACAAAGAAAAGGTTACTATTTAAAATCTAAATTTAAGAAATGAAGCATTACCATCTCCCCAGTAATTCTCCCCAGGAATACAAAATCTTCTCAGGACAATCCTTTGACACATCACCAGTGCCACTGGAGAGTTCATTATCACTCTCTGCAAAAAAAAAAAAAAAAAAAATAAAAAAAAGAAAAAAGAAAAAAAAAGAAAAAAGACAAAACAAGAAAACAAAAGCATGCACAGATTTACCAAAGAGAACAGACATTAGAGATGCATACACATAGGTCTCTGGCAAATTCTTCTCACATACCAGTTTTAAAACCAAAGAGACATAGAAAATATTAGTGAAACTGTAAAGAATGTTTAGCAGACTTGACAAAACAAGAGCATTAATAAAGTTACCATAAAGTTTAAGAGAACAAGACTAGGGAATAATTCACAGCACTGTTACAGGAAAAAGGGCTGGGATCTAGAAAAGCATTATGTGAGAAAGATTCAAGGCTGTGAACTATCATTTAGTGAAATTTCACAATGCTGTATTATCTAAAAGCCACATCCACTGCAGGCTTCACATAGAGAGAACTCTCTTTTAAAACATAGTAGATAATGCTACTTCATTACACTGCACTCCTTACTCCATTCTGCTCTCACGGGGTACTCTGATACGTTGTCAGGGTTCCAATTCTCAGCATCTTTACTACGAAACACAACCTAAAAAGAGACCCTGCAACAGCCCCATTACCCACCCTCAGAGGGCTCTGAAGCTATGGAGAGTTCAGACCTTGGAGGGTCTCCAAGCACTCCAAGGGTGCTCTTTCCTATGAGCCGAGCTGTCTCAAGAAGCTAAAATAAAACAAAAAAGGCGCACCAAAGCTACACCTGCTCCCCAAATCCTGTAGATACTCTCTTCAACGCAGCTCAGTCACATCTGGTTGCTGACCTAATATCTTTAATTCCTCAGGTACATTAAACACTTCACCTCCACCTTTATGTACACAACAGTCGTAGTTCAGGTAGAGGAGGATCCTCTGTACTTGCACAATTATCCTCTTAAGTCTTCATCCTTGTCATTCTCACTTCAATTACACATTTCTAATTTATAGTCCCAGCAACTGTCAAATACAAGTCATCACTAAAAATACCATCAGTGCTTGAATTTGACAATGAACTGTGGGGACAAAGACAGCATATACTGTATTTCAAGGACAATTAACAGAAAAAATGCTGCCCTGAGCGAAGCCTATCAGAAATCTCTTTGTACTTCAAATTGAACATTAGATTAGTGAAACCCTTTAGCTTGGAACCTGTTTGTACAACTTTATGCGCCTCAAAATACAACATCAACCTGCATTTAAATACTTCCCCTTAGAATTAAAAACAAACAAACAAAAAAACCAAACCAAAAAAAACCCACCCACAGTCATCATAAATCTACAGGAAAATAATTTAAAAAAACCAACACAAAACCAAACCAACAAACCCCCACCCACACTCATCATAAATCTACAGGAAAAGAATTAAAAACAAAAAAAAAACCAAACCAAAAACCCGCCACCCACACTCATCATAAATCTACAGGAAACTTGATTTTAAGGTTTCCCAATCTTTTGCATACATTCAGTAGATCTAAAGATAGAGATATAAAGATCTAAAAACTCCAAGTTCATCATTTTAACTAAAATTTGATATCACTATAAAAAGTTTCCCAGTAGCCAAAGAAACCCATTAAATTCCAGTGGAAGCAATGCATTTGTAGACCCAACATTCCTTTCCTTTTAAAGTTACCAAAAATATTGCAAAGGCAGATCTCCTCACTTATCACCCAAACCTCGTAATATCTAAAAAAAGTTAAGTTAAAGCAGTTAAATGCATAAAGTTTTTTAAATTCTCTCCTCTCCTGATTTGCCTAACTGGATCAAGGAGATCAATTATAAGTGCAGTCGTTATACTTCCCATGGAAACAGGGAAAAAAAATTTTGAGGAAACCTCCTCTAGATTGAGTACATTGGCCATTCAGGGACATGAGATATATGTTAATGATAGTGATACATATTAAGAATCCCAAGAAACCTGACTCACACCAGAAGTTTATCATAAACCACAATTTCAGAGAGGTTTCATACATTCTAGGTAAAGGACGACAATCTGTCACAAAATTCTGAAAGGAAAGATTTGAATTACTTTGGAGAGACTGAAGAACTACAGTGCGTCTCTGCAAGAGCTACTGCTGAAAGTATACAAAAACAAATCTTGCAGGCTGAAACAAAATCTGATAAAAATGAATAAAATCCCCGACCAGTCCAAAACGTTTAAAAATGAAGCTACCCTGAACACTTTCAGGAATAAAGCACACTAGTTGCTACCTGATCCAAACCCAAGCTTGCCAAGGAATACTAACACCAGACAAAAGAACAAACCCCTTCTTTCTCACTGCACTGGTATTCTATGCCAAATTCCTCGAAGTTCTTAAGGAGATCAGTGTTACATAGCACACGTGTTCCAGCAAGATATATCACAAAGCTACAGTGCTTCAGCCCTGAAAATTCTTTCATCTGTAAGGCTTAACAGTATTTCAAATGTATTATTCAGTTATATGTCAGAAAATCAGAGGCCTTAATTAGAAATGCCATATGCTCCCTTTCAAAAGACGCTAACGTCAAACTTCAAAATAGAACAGGGCAAAGGATAGAGAATAAACAGCTTTAAAAATCTCTACTTTGTTTCCACTCTAAAGACTATTTACATATTCTAACCTCTATAAGCACTTAGATATAAATTAAGGAAAAAAAAAAAACAGAGAGGCTGTGGGAGGGATATTTAACTGTTGATGTACTTCTCTGAGGTGTACTTGTATACATTTTTTCCCCACATTCTACAGCACCTATAAACCAGCAGCATTAGCCAGAGCATGATTTTATCCACCCTTGTTCTGCTGGGAACGCCACGGCTCCCTTCCTCTAAATGCATTCTGTACTTCTCCCTTCCTCCTGTACTTGCCCCGACCTCTTGGAGCCATTCGACTGGACAATAAAACTGATGCCTCAGCAGAACAAGAGGAGGACGGGAGATGTCTCCAGGGACCAAACCTGAGGGCTGGGTTGTAAATGTCTGTACACACAAATAGCCTTTAAGAATACTTAGAGAATACAGTAAGCCTCTCAGGATTTTTGTTTACCTGGTTGGTTTGAATTGCAATGGGATTCACGAAATTCACCAAAAAAACCCCAAACCAAACCACACCACTTCGTGGATACTTCATGAACCAGTTCCCTGAATTCAGAGTCTCTGTTTAAAGCAAGCCTGAAGGATTGCCCTTCCACAGTGAGCATCGCTCTGCATGGCATCAGCGTAGAATCAGAGGATGCTTTGGGCTGGAAGACACCTCTGGAGATCATCTAGTCCAACCTCCTACTCCAAGCAGCTCCAGTTAGAACAGGTCACACGGAGCCCCGAGTGGGAGGGTAGTCTTGAACGCCTTCAAGAAAGGAGATTGTCGAATCTTTCTGGGCAACTTGTTCCACTACTTGCTTGATCGTGCTCATGGTTTAAAAACAAACCGACCAACCCACCCACCAAAACCATCCTTTCACCTGACTGGAATTTCCCAGGTTCCAACTCATGTGTGGTGTCTGTTGCCTCTCAGCCTGTTGTTATGCGCCTCTGAGAAGAGCCTGGCTCCATCTCCGATTCCTCTGATGCAGTAGTTGTAGACAGCAGTAAGATTCTCCTCTGCCGGTTTTCTTCTCCAGCCTGAACCAAGCCCCGTTCCCTCCTGCCACCTCACCAGCGCGGTGGCCTCCACAGGACTTGCTCCAGTGTGGCGACGTCTGTCTTGTATGGGGGAGTCCAAAACTGGGCCCAGTACCCCACACACAGCCTCACCGGTGCTGGATGCAGGGGATGGATCACTTCCCGGACCTGCTGGCTGGACTCCTGCTAACGGAGCCCAGGGTGAGCTCAGCCTTCTTTGCTGTCAGGGTACAGCGCTGACTCCTCTTCAGCTTTTTGCCTGCTGGGATTTTCACGTCCTTTTCTCCAAAAGTCACTTTTTATCTGGTTGGTGCCCAGGCTGTCTTGTCACACGGGGTTATTCTATTGCAGATATGGGACTTTGCACTTGCCTTTGTTGAACTTCACGAGGCTCCTGCCAGTGCCTTTCTCCAGCCTGTCCAGGTCCCTCTGAGTAGGAGTCCTGCCCTGCACCGTTATTGACCACTCCCCCCAATTTGCTGTTGTCCACAAGCCTGCTGAGGATGCACTCTGTCCTATCACACAGGTGATTTGATAAATACATTAACAGCAATGATCCCAATACTGATCCCGAAATATACCACTACTTGCTGGCTGCCAGCTGGGCTTTGCACCATTGATTGATTCTTTCATCCCAGCAGTCCAACCAACCTTCCAACCACATTATTTTTCATTTATCCAGTCCCTATCTCATTGATTTAATAATAAGGACATTACGGGACACAGTGCTGGAGCACTAAAATCAAGGTATACTGCATCCACTGTCCATCCCTTGTGTCGACAGCACTGGTCACCTTCGCACAGAAAGTAATGAGGTTGGTCACAATGGTTTGCCCTTCATAAATCTCTGCTGGCTGTCCCCAACGACCTTCACGTGTTTAGAAACTACTTTTGGGAGCATTTGCTCCATAACCAGTCCCATGGACTGAGGTTAAGACTGACCTGGAACTTCCTTCTGGCCCAATGACATTTGCTTTTCTTCTTTTGGACATTTGCCATTTGCATGAGATCTGCATGGAAGCGTGTACAGACATCACTCGGACTGGAGGAGGCTATCTGGATGCCAGATTTTGCATATAGTCTGTTTTGTTAGTATATCTACAGACAAACATAAACATGTAAAAGGCAGTCTCTCAAAAATCCGTAGGGATATTCAAGAACAAACTAAAAAAGAAAGAATCTAACTGAAAATAAGATTGGCAGCCTTCTGGATATACATAATTTTGTGCCTGCTCGATTTAGAAACACTCATTACTTAAATTATTTATTATTTGAGCAGACTCCTCAGAATAGGGCACAGAGTTGTATTTTAAGTGGCCCGGCACTAACATTTATGCCGTAACAATATTCTATTGACGAGGCTCAATTATAACTTTTCCCCTTGTCCTTTAAAAAACAGACCGCAACTTGCAGAAACATCACTGTTCATATGAAAGGGCTCTCAGCATTTTAGCAGCACCTTTAGCAAAATAAACTATGGCTCATTATTCTTGGTAGACAATAATTTGGAAAACGCTCCCTGAAGTGGCCCATCTTCCACGCAACAGAGGCACCTCTTTGGATTTTGTCTGATCCATAATAGCCTGAAAGGCTGTTTTTAGTGGAGAACAAATAAAACTTTCAGGATTACACCAATTTCCTTTCATATGAAATGGCAATAAGGTTATTTTGCGTTGGGGAGCTCACATTTGGGGTTTTTATTTGTTTGCTTTCTATAGTAAAGTATTTGTAATTGATGAAGTGCCACAGAAGACCACCCTATGCAATAAAAAGGCTGTACGCATTTGGAGTGCTGTAAAGCCATGAAATTGACTGTCTCCCAAGACAGCAACAGAGCGAGTAAGACGAGCCTTAAGAGACAGCTCCACTAGGTTATCCAAGTTCTCATTTTTCACCTTGGCTACAGAGAACACAGGTCTGGATCACACAGTCCCCTGCAGGTACTTGTCTCACCTGACGCTACAGACCTCCAGTTGCCTTCCCAACAGCCCATTCCAAGGGCTTCATTACTCGTGTTCCTTCTTCTCCTAAAGAATTCTAGCACATCTCACTTCCAAAAAAACAAACGAACAAAAACCTTTGTATTTATTCTTTCCTCAAAGGACACATTCTCCAGACTTCCACTAATTTCTGATTTTTTTCTTCCTATGTTTTTTCTTGATGAGAGGGGTTCAAACAAAGTACCGAGCAGCGAGTGTTCAAAACAGAATTACAGACGTATAACTCTCTATGCTAAGCAAATAGCCCACAGAAAACCCACCCACACACAGAGACATGAAGTCTTGGCCTCTTCTTGCCCCTCGTTTATTTTGATGGAGAAGGCTTTGGCGCCCCCAAGGACAGAGCAGGGGCACCCCAGAGGGCGGCTCTGGGATCCCCAGCAGCACCGACAGGTGGGTAAAGGCTGTAACAAAGCACTGTCAGAAACCAACCAGAAAAAAGCCAAATAGCGCAGATGTTCCTCTCATCAGGTACTTTACAGGCGCCTTCAAACAAAAGCCATCAACTATGTTTAGTGGTGTTTTCCATTTTGGGCTTGAGGAAATAGATTAAGAACTCTTACTCATGGCAACAACAACTGAGGTATTAAAAACACTTGAATGTTTTTAATCTTCCATTTTTTACAGTGAAAGAGCATTTTTTTGGTTTGGTTTTGGTTTTTGTTTTTTTTTGAATGGGCCTTTTTTTTGCATCTTACTTTAAAAGTTTTCCTTTACACAATACTCCCCTTATGCACATTTAACACTGATTACATAGCTACAGAGCTACTTTTCCAATAGACTGCGTTCTCCTTACAGAAATCTACTAGATCACCTGAAATATAACAATGCCTCAGAAGTCAAACTCATCTGTCAGTTAACAAAAAAGGCAAATAAGGCAGAAAACTATACTGTTTTTTCAGAGAGTTCAAGCATAAAAGTAAGTGAAGTACATCCTAAAACGAGTAGAAATGCATGCATACAGCAGATAAAAAAAAAAATCAACAGGTGGGATTTGAGCACTGATGTGAAGAAGAAAAAAGGATTTTTAATGAGTTTTAATTGAGAAGCTGTTACAAATGAAATAAAAGAGTGGGTGGAACTGAAAAATAATACAGTTGGAGCAGCCTGAAGGAGAAGGGAATTAGGTCATGAAGATAGGTGGGAACAGAATTTGAATACTTCAAAACTGAGAAGTTTGATTTTTACGTAGGAGAAGAACAAAAATGAAGGGGGAGCTGAAGTTGGCAGCATATTATCAGGGCAACAAGATACAGACGTTACTGACATGGAATCATTCCATACATACCAGATAAAAGAAGATCGTGAGAATGGCCACAAAAAAGCAAGTTTCCATTTATAAGGTAACAGGAAATTATAGAGCATGAATTATAGTTTTGCCAGGAAAGACAAGAGTGAAACAAAGTTTAAGTCATGAAGTTCATTCTAGTATTAAATACGGTAGATTTTCAGAAAGGTCCAACTTTTCAGTGCATTAACAAAACATTTTGATGAAGAGAAAAAGATTTCAAAATGCCTTCCAAATATTTATGAAATTACAATCCTCAGTTTATTTTCTAATTTAGAGGGAAAAGTAATGCTTTGGAGCAGAAAAATATGGATTTATGAATATGAACAAAGACTTGCATTAAATTCTGCTCACAAAAACCTTCTGTTTATATGCAAGTTATGTAATTAACTTGTAGAAAAATTCATTTGGCAGCTACTGAAGAACGTATCAAGAGGGTAAAAACAAAAAAAAGAAAGATACCCAAAATCTTCACTAAAAGCAAACCAGTAATAGCAAAAATTAGTATTTTTATTCTTATTCCTTTTTTATGAATTATAAGATACACATTTTTCACTTAGAATCATTCGAGCAAAAGCTAATGCTGTCAAATCTCAAATTTTTTATTACCTTGCGAACAGTTTGCAAACTCAATTACTTCTCTCTGTAACCGAAAATCTGGATTCCAAAAAACCCTACATTTGACAGACACTGAAAGAGGGTGGAAGAGCATGGGATGGATGGATGGATGGATGGATGGATGGATGGATGATGTCTTTCACTCACTGCATATGATAATGGCTTTCACTGGTTATAAAGAAGTGTGTGCAAAATCCCTCCAAGGACCCACACCCCTACTTTGGAACAATCCTGCTGGTTGTGTGAAATGGCTAGCCAAGCCCACTTTTTCTTTAAAAGACAATAAAAATTTCTGCATTTAGAAACATACCTTAGTTCTGTGTCACATAGTTTCTACCCAGGCCCTGCATTACTGTTATATTAAACAAGAATAATTTAAAAACAAGAACAACAAAAGACCACAAACCCCAAACCTTAACTGTGCATCCAAATCTGAGTGCAGAAACACGCACGAAGAGATGACTCTGCCCTCGTGGAGTGAACACACAAGTGGGCCACCATGACATATCTAAATTTGATGTACAAATGCTTAAAGCTGAATAAAAGCATGGAGAAGAATTATCACTTCAGTTCAGTAGTTTTGCTCCCACACAGATGACAAAGCCAAGTAAACGCTGCACAGTGGAGGTATTCTTGTAAATATAAACATCTTCCACATGTACTCTGCTGGCTGAAAGCTGACAGCTTTGAGAACACGCAAGAAAAATCAGATCTGAGATGCCGTCACAATTCTAAGGCAATGCAATTCTTTACTCCATATTAGTAATTTACAAATTTGTAGATTAGTATCTACTGCCATATTTGATATAACCAAATGCAAAACAAAAAATCAACATTATAAACGCATAAAAATTATATAGTGCCTGGCATTTACTGAAAGTGCCATGGCAGCATTCAAGGCACTTTGATTATAAAATACTTAGACTTCACAAAATACTAGAAAGCTAATGACCAAAACTAAAAAGACAAGAATCTCACTCTGAGGTTAATAATTATTAGTAAAAAGTCAGGGGGAATTGTTTGTTGGGAAAAGTCTTTTTCATCATCTCTATATGAAGTTGGTTAAATAAGCTAATTTTTTTAAAGATATGAAATGTGAAATTATATGGGCACAGTAGTGGCAGCTTGAGGCCACACAAAACCATGGTACTCATGACTGAAACCTGAGCAGATCCTCTAGCAATAGGAAGTTCTAATTCCTAATAAACTGACAGGATTGCAAATCCTTTCATAAATTACTTTCAACTACCATACTGTTTATAGGCAGACAAGGAATAAACAACCACTACCAAAATAAACCATACAAAGAATTCAAAATAATCTGCAATTGCATCCAGATGAGATGCAAACAACAATTTATGCTCATTTATTACTGAAAAATGTCTATTTTGTACCACAGGCTGAACTGATTTTATGTAAACTATTAAAAAAAAAAATGGAAATAAAAAAACCCAGATTTCACCTATCTACCCAAGGAACTGAAAACTCCCTTAATTTGAAAGAACTTTTTCCTATCATTCTGCAAGAATAAACCAAAGTTGTCAGCGGATTCCCCTTGCAGGAGTGTCTTGTGGACGGTGGAGAGGGAGAGGGGAGTATAACAGCTCTGAGTAAGTCCTGCTTGTTTCCCGAGGGCCTAGCCTGCAAACATTGCGTTTTTAGCTTTTTAGAGGTGAACTCCAACAGCAACCTGGGTTACAGGACAGGAAAGAACCTGAGCCCCAGAGTCAGGAGGCCTTCCCTCTACTTCCATCTCTCTATAAGCCTGCAACCCAAACAGCCTGAAAATTCCCCAGTTTCCCATTTCATTTACAACCCTGCAATTTCATTAAATACTTCTGTAACCCACAGAAGTGCTTCAAATTGAAAACATTTCAAATACTTGCCATACCTGCATGAACAAATTTAAATACAACTGTAACTATCAACAAGAACTGCCACTGTTTGGGGAAAACTGAAAAAATACAGTCTTTTGTACTCAGTATTTTTTTTTTTTTTTAAAGATACTAAGGAAGGGATCATATTCTTTCTGGCAACACAATAATAGCTGCAGAAGTCAACCGAGTGCGTTTTTAATAACAAAAGTTAACTTGTAAGGCATGAAAATAATCCAATGCAAGAGAATGGATAGCAGAGTCCATAAAATGACACCAGGCTCATCAGGAATATTTTCATTTGGAAGATACAGAACTGCGTTCTTCAGAAGTGCTTGTATTTTAAAACTCATCTCTTACGGAACTGCAGCAAAGGGTTCTTCTCTGAAGATAGCCATGAGCCAAACGACCTCGTGAATTTATAAAGTTTTAGTTAATTTTTATGGAGATAGCTGAAAGACTCCACTACAGATTTAACTGATCTTGTTTAGGACTCACCAACATTACTCTGTATTGGATTAATACAACAAAGAGTTGCTATGAATTACATAAAGCTATTTTTAATTTGGATAAAAATGCAGACTTGACTATTTCCACACTACTAATGTCATTCTTCTCACCCAGTCATCCTCATTTGTTCACGCTATCCCTTATCGTAAACTCCAATTTTATCACAAAATACTCTCAATAGCTCTATTGATTCCTAAAACACCACCTCCTCTAACCCTTTCCTTTTTGAATCCTGAAAACAGCCTCCACCCACCCACCCCATTTGACAGTGTATCCTGATTTAGTTTGGCTGATCATCTCCGGTTTAGTATTGCCCACTCCCTACCTACTGTACGCACCATCTTTTTGTGCTGTCCAACATACCACACCCAGATTTCTTTGAAGCTTTCAGGGTCCTCTATCCTTTCATTTCTATTTTCGTTGTCAAATTTCACCATCTCCACACTGAATTTCCATACCTCTTACATTATTTTTTCTATTTTACAATATCTCTTCCTTTTTGTTCTGAGACTTAAGACACAGAGAAAGCTTTACCCTCTTAAGTTTGTTATTTCTTCCCTTTTGCTGCCCTTTCTTACTTCATACAGCTTACTTCTTACAGCTTCATACTTAAGATACAATTTCTCCTTATTAAAGGCCAATAACTAAACGCCAAACAAATTTCAATAGGATTCTTTTCCGTTTAAGTCCACTGTTTCTGGGTCAGTACCCACTATCCTGTCATCTGCATCCCTGCTCAATTCCCAGCTGTCAGAAAATATCTAAACCAGTGAGAACTCTGTTGCTGCAGTAAATACAAACACAAACCCAAGCATTAAGTTATTTGAGAGTATTCCAGAAGCAATCTACAACTCATGCTTCATTTTGGAGACTTCGTAGGCATGTTATTTTTTTACCTGTAATGAATTATCTGTTTCAGGATGTTTGCTAAACATGCCGTGTTTACTCTGCATGCAATTTATGGATTGGAACAGTATCTAGTAACCAGACACTTGGGACCACATAAAACTTCAGCAAAAAAAATAGTCTTCCAAGTCAGTAACAATCAGTTTAAAGACTATTTTCTGTTTTTACACAGAATTACTCCCACCTACAGCGATCCTTAACCTTCTAGCATTATTCTGATTCAAGAAGAAACTCAAATGGAGTTATCTAGTATTCTCCTGTAATGTGATATTATAGTTAAAAGGAAAAAAAAATATTAGAGCCAAAGGAAGGTTGACATTTCACATATGGTCTAAGCAAGCACTTGCTGCAAAAAGAAGGCAACCTGTTCTTCACCTTCTCCTTTTTTACTTGTTTCTAGGACCACATTCTCCTTGCAAATGCTTCTGCTGGAAGGCAATTTTCTCCAATCCTTAGACTCACACACGCAGCCGCCACTTCATCCTGCCACAGAATGACACTACAATAAAAATGCTCTGCGCGGCTTTGTCTTTTTTGAATAATGCAATATACAAACCATCACTTCTGTACATGTTCTCACTTATTCTTAATGCTCCAAAAAGGAGACAGATTAGTTCAACCAATTGTGCTCTTCACCTTGTTACAAGGTTCTACTCAAAATTAAATATTAACAGTGTACTTTTCTGCTTATTGAAAAAAATGGACACTTAAATCTGTTTAATTTGAAACCTTTCCAGAAAGAGTAAGAACTTCCTCATTATATATTTGAATCTTTTAAAATTATATTCTGAAATTAATAGAAAATTTCTTATCAAGGAGTATACTTTACATTCTAGGTTTTGACAAGAAATCATTAATATTCATTATATTTTAAAAATGATCATGTCCAAAGCAAGGAACCTTAGATGACTGGGTTGCCAGAAATATCTATTATAATATTAATAATTTAAAAACAGTGAGGTTGATCTGAAAGATCTCTAAGTAGCTATTGCACAATCTTTGCAAAGATCTTAATTTTTTTACATAGCTGTTCAGATGAAAAATAAAGCTAAAATGAGAAAAGACTATTAAAAGCTATGAATGCTATTTAGGGAACATATGATCTCAATTTTCTATATGCAGTTGCTGCACATTTGAAAGGGACTACGCCTAACACTAGTACAGTAATTATTTTAAATCATTATTGGGGAGGGAGGAAGCATGTTGGTCTTTCATTAAAACAAAAAGAACAAGAATATTGAAAAAAATGCCTTCTTTCTTATGAACGTCTTTATTCATATACTCATGACACAAGACATCCCACTGAGCTGTGTGTATGCACACACACACAGGGTACACAGAAATCCAGGAAGGTGCAAATGAGGCATGCATTCTTACAGCATTATACAAATGAAACTGCAGTGTATGGTGCTTCTGAAGTAAATCAAGTGATATTCTGCGGGCATGTAGGATATATATGAGGGTATGGAGAAAAAAGAAAAAAAAAGAGAGAACAGATAATAATCCTCAATATCTGCAATGGGAACACCAGCCTCTGGCCTATGAAATACAAAAGACCTTATAATGCACCTGCCCTAATCAGGTTGCAAGCAGAAAAAAAGCAAACAAAACCTATATGGCCAGGTAGCTACCATGCTCAATATTAAAGAAAAGAAAAAGCCTTCTTCCAAGGCTAAGACAAGACATTGTAAACTCAAGGGTTTGTTTTTTTTTTTCCATCATCATAATTAGTACCCTGAAAAGAAAAAGAAAGAAAAAGAATGAAGAGATTTATTTAGAACAACTGCAAATGACTCATTTAACCTGCATATCCACTAGGATAGATAACTTCTAGGCAGATAACTCTAAATGCAGTTTCCATGAGAACAGAGTCGCATCATGATATTTTTAATGTCTTCTCTTAGGAAGTAATCTACATTTAAAATACGGAAACTAGCATTAGGAAGCTAAACCAAAGTTTAACTTGGGTTCATACCCCAGCGGAATACTTTCACTCTATAATAAAATAAAGCCATTCTATAATAGCACCAAGAGGACAATATCCACATTATTACTAATTGTGCTACATTCATCAAATTCTGGAACAGTGCTTTACTCTTCCCAGTAAGAAGCAATATTAAAAAAAAAAGTACTCAAGTAATTACTTAAACTCCGTCCTATCAAACAAGCTCCAGAAAACATTGTGACTATACAACTCAAACATCCAGCAAGGAAAAAAACACCCGTAGATGTTCAATTATGCTACACTGAACCATGAGACCCAAAGGTCAAATCTGAAATAATTCTTGCTATGAACAGTAAAGCAATCACAAATACTAATGAAATATAAAAGCTTCTTTAGAGAAAACAGTATTTTTACAATTCAGAAGTGGTACTTGATACAAAGGAGGGAATAACAGTGGTAGCCAGCGCCCATCCCACTCCCTCCAGGAATCAGTAGAAGGTTTCCAATTCACCAGAGAGCACTTGGCGGGGGCTTTGTAAGCCTGCTGTCACCTGGGTATGTGGGGCTTTTGGATGGTAACTGGAAAAGAGTAACCACATAACCATCCCTGTCTGCTCCTGACTCTGTTCATCAGAGCGTTACGGTTTGTATTGCATAAACTAACATCCAGCTACTTACCTATAAGTAAGAATCAAGAAGGAATTTTCCGCTGCAGTACATGAGACTTTTTATAGTATTGTCAGAACAGTGACAGAAATCTGAACAATAACTTGGGAAAACTATCACAAGTTCTGGCAGGTCAGATACCCAGATCAAAAATGGCACACGGAAAGCCTATTCTGAACGCTACGGGCTAACCCTCAGAGACAAAGAGAGGAGAGTAGGCCAAGGGCCTTCAAACAAACAAACAAACAACAAACAAAAAAAGCATCAGTGGGAAAGACATGGAGGCACTGTTAGCTTTGGAAGGGGCAGGGAAACCCGTTTGGCTCAGGTAAAGCAGCAATCCCTAACATGATCCCAAGTGAACCAGCAGATACTCTGATAAGCCCCAGTTATAAATGAGGGGAAAGGAATCACACGCTAAGCAGACAGTTTGGGGATGGGGGAATTCCCAACATGAGTCCTTTTGGGATTATTTTTTTTGTTTTTCTTTACAAACAGGCATTTAAAGCCCACCATTTCAAAGCCCATTTCAACGCTGTCCTTTAGCAGCACATTCAAGGCAAATGGCTTCTGATTAGAAGAAAATCCATCTAGAAAAGGTTTTCTATCTCATAAGCAGAGCACAAGTGCATCAGCGATACGTTTTGAAGCAGACAGAAACACAGACACGCATTGTCTGCTGCTGCTACTGGAAGAACTCCAAATAATGGGTTGGTAAAAAGGCCATTGCTAAAGAACTGCCGCTAGCAGAAAATTATGTGTGATCTTTTTGCCCAAAACAGTTGTATTTCTAATAGACACAAATAGGAAGAATTAAAGGAGTAAATTAACAGCAGAAACATAATAGTACTATCTACGAGAACTGCAAGTGCTCATTTATTCTTACCTTCTTCTGCCTCATCCTCCTGGGATGAGGACATAGGCCCTCCTCCACTTGCTGGGCTGACCAGTTCTTCCTCTCTTGCAGATTCTCTTTGGAGACTGACAACTTCATAAATTGCATCCCCAGCACTTGTGTGGCTTTTGCCTTCAGACTAAAACAAAACATGTGTATGCGTTAGGTCCCCACTGTTGATACATACAGTTCTAACAGCATGCCAAACCCAAACCCATACAAACAAATCTCCTGTCAGGGCTAAAAAACAGTTTGGGCAAGACTTCCTGAGGGTTCTTTGCAATGGCACACGTAGACCAGCAGTAACTGACAGCTCTATTTCTCTTTCAGTTTTATAGGTAGAAAATGTAAATAAAAGGGCAATATTTTCAAAGCTGCCTCTTAACAACCATTTTAAGTATTGTTCAGAATGATGATTAAAAAAGCTTTCCCATTTAAATAGCTAGAATGAGATGAGGTCAAAGACAAACTGCAGCAAAAGAAAAAAGGAGAGAACAAACAGGAAAAATACTGGAGTAACTGACATCACAGAAACAGGAATCCAGTGCCAAAGGCAGGGGGGAAAATTTAACGTTAAGAGTTTTTAGTAGGTAAAGACAGGACTAAAGAACAAAACCTCATGCTTTTTGAAAGCCATAAATTGTGAAAAGCTCCTTGTAGTGTTTTACTCATTAAAAAAAAAAAAAAAACACAAAAACGAAACAGAAAAATTCATCTTCTTTCTTCTTTCCAGTGAGTGTAATATAATCCTTTCGATGGGGAAATGTATATGTTTCCTATATGTGCATATGTGTGTGCGCCTGTGTACACACACATGTACAAATCTGTCAATCTAAGTTAAACTAACTTGGAAATTTGAGTGTGGTATCTGTAACTATATATATTTGAGGTCAGAATATTTTCAGCAGAAATCATTCTGTAAAAACAGTTTTTATTCCAAATCTGTCTCTTTAGGAATTCGATAACTTTGAAGGCAAACTGCCTCAAAGGTTTTGGGCAGGGGGAAGTTGTTTGGTTTCTTTTTACTTCAAGCTGGAAAAGTTCAGAGTTTAATCTAAGTCTTTCACTTCAGTGGACTTTCATGTGAAAAAAGAAGTTACCTATAATTTAAGCACTGGATACAAGGTTGTAAGATTTAAAATAAAAGGAGTATTAGTTTCTCCTCTGAGTTACAGTTCTGAACCCAGTTGTTACTCAGTGACATGCAGTGATTAATGTATTTGTAGAGAATTGTATAAAACTGCAAACTAATGATTGTATTAAATGAACCAGCCCAAAACGTTGTGCTATTTTGTTCTTTGTGCATCTTGCATAATCAGTTAAAACAAGGTAATTTTTTTAACATATTAAAAACATCAAATTAACCATGAAAAAGAAAAAGAACACAATTTCAGCTAGAGAATATTCAATTCGTTTAAAAATCAAAGTTACAATAAAGCTGGAAGACTCCCTGACGCCTCTGCTGGAGATGCACAAGAACTGCTGACCAGCACTTGCAACTTCAACAAGCTGGTGAAATTTCCCAGGTGGGTAACTTCAACAGGGACTGCCTGGACTCACACAATATAAGTGATTTTATACTGAGAAAACCTTCCTACTGTATTTCAGATTAATCATTCAGATCTGCTTCCTTTAAAGCTGATACTCCCTGGATGCAGCCGCTCCAATTATCAGCCAGGTTTGCTTAATGAACTTTGGGGTGTAGGCATAAATACCCTGCATTTTATAACATTTAACAGGATGATATTAGAGCCATTATCCCTGTTTTATCCTCACAGAACACCATTATCAAGCTATCAGAAGTACTCAACATGGATTCACCAAGGGGAAATCATGTCTGACTAATCTGATAGCCTTCTATAATGGCATGACTGGATGGATAGATGAGGGGAGGGCGGTAGATGTGGTCTACCTTGACTTAAGCAAGGCGTTCGACATGGTCTCCCACAGCATCCTCATAGGGAAGCTTAGGAAGAGTGGGTTAGATGAATGGACAGTGGGGTGGATAGATAACTGGTTGAAAGACAGAGCTCAGAGGGTCGTGATTAGGGGCACAGAGTCTAGTTGGAGACCAGTGACGAGTGGTGTTCCCCAGGGGTCAGTACTGGGTGCAGTCCCCTTCAATATATTCATCAATGACCTGGATGAGGGGATAGAGTGCACCCTCAGCAAGTTCGCCAATGACACAAAGCTGGTGGGGTGGCTGACAAACCGGAAGGCTGTGCCGCCATACAGAGATACCTAGACAGGTTGGAGATTTGGGCAGACAGGAACCTTATGAAATTCAACAAGGGCAAGTGTAGGGTGCTGCACCTGGGGAGGACTAACACCATGCACCAGGACAGGCTGGAGGCTGACCTGCTGGAGAGCAGCTCTGTGGAAAGACACCTGGGAGCCCTGGTGGACAACAGGACGACCATGAGCCAGCAATGTGCCCTCGTGGCCAAGAAGGCCAATGGCATCCTGGGGTGCATCAAGAAGAGCGTGGCCAGCAGGTCAAGGGAGGTCATCCTCCCCCTCTACTCTGCCTTGGTAAGGCCGCACCTGGAGTACTGTGTCCAGTTCTGGGCTCCCCGGTTCAAGAAGGACAGGGAACTGCTGGAGATGGTGCAGCAGAGAGCTACCAAGATGATTAGGGGACTGGAACACCTCTCTCATGAAGAAAGGCTGAGGGATTTGGATCTCTTCAGTCTGGAAAAAAGACGGCTGAGGGGGGATCTTATCAACACGTATAAATACTTAAAGGGTGGGTGTCAGGAGGATGGGGCCAGGCTCTTTTCAGTGGTGGCCGGGGACAGGACAAGAGGTAATGGGCACAAACTTAAGCATAGGAAGTTCCACCTAAACACGAGGAGGAACTTCTTTACTTTGAGGGTGGCAGAGCCCTGGCACAGGCTGCCCAGAGAGGTGGTGGAGTCTCTGTCTCTGGAGATGTTCAAAACCCACCTGGACGCGTTCTTGTGCAACCTGCTCTGGGTGGCCCTGCTCTGGCAGGGGGGTTGGACTAGATGATCTCCAGAGGTCCCTTCCAACCCTGTGATTATCAAGTACTTGGTTAAATCAATCAAGTATTGATGCCACTAATATTAACTATCGCTATCTATAGCTTTTACTTTTGAGGGAGTACAGCATGAGGTACTATGGATTTTATTGTATGTTACAAGAATTACACGTGTTCTGGTTAACTGCAAGACCCATCTCTATAACATGCAAATAATTTTGTTGTTTGTTTTTTCTGAAGCACGTATTTGGTATCTACAGGAATCCACCTTTACAAGGATCATGTTCTAACGATGAAAATGTGCATGAGTAACACGTGAGTGCATTGAGAAAGACAGACAGACAGAAGAATCCTAAATCACACAGCAACCTGCATTTATGTAATTCTTCGCATTGACTGCGCCTCACCCATCTTGGTTCAGACTATTAAATCCATATGAATCACTCCTCGGAAGAGTTCTGATTTTTTTCCGCCAATACAGACAGGTCTCATTTACCCCTTGCAGGAAAATGCCCTTTCAGTGTTGCTTCCTTTTGGAACATCAGTAATGGATGCTTCCTTACCGCAATGGGTGCCTTGCTGAGACAGCCCAAGCCTAAAGGTTCCTCCCAAGGACTCTGCACGCTAGAACTGAGAACCGGGCAGACCACATGCATGAACTTCTCACCCCCAGTCAAACAGGCTACGTTTGCGCAATGGCCGATAGCATTATTGTCATGATTTTACATCAGCAGAAAATTATACCACAGGATCTGTTGTCCTGTGCAGAGAAGCCGCCTATGTTTGGAGCTGAGGCTTTTGATATTAATCCATTGTTACACTCTCTAGAATCTACTTAAGCTCAACTGCTTTCCCCAGAAGTTCATAAACAGCTGATCCCAATACCCAGTAACTACAAAGTTATTTTCCAAGGAGTAATAGTGCCCTGAGATGCAGCGTCTTTCCGAGGTATCTGCAGGAACAGCTACTGCAATCCAAACTGTCCAACTGATCATTGGCTAAACAAAGACTTGCTACAGGTCGACCAGAAAGACCCTGTCATCCATACTCAGCACCCAATCTTGTACAAAGATTACAAAGATTAAAAGTGTCCCTCTCCCAAAAATCTGCAGAACAGCTCCTCATAATTTTACAGCAGGGAGAAATGAACATGTTTCTTCAGGGAGGGGAGGCATGTGTATGTTGTCACATTATAAGGGGTGAGAAAGAAAAAAAGAAAGCCACCATGTTAGTGAATTAAAAATAGTACAGTTGCAAGTGATTTAAAAGGAAAGCTTAACTGATTATAGATAAGTATCAAACAGCTGAGAATGCAAGATTTTTCAAACATGTTTTCTTTAAATTTAAAATGTAGTTATTGTCAACAATTGCATATAACAGTTACGTTTCTCAGATTTTCTTAAATTCTAAGTTGCTATGCTAACCTCTGGAAGAAATACAGAAACAGCATTCAGTGAAATTCATTTACTCACTAAGTGTTAAACACAGCTGCACTTTTGCCATGTAACATCAACATAGCTTGGTTTTTTAGACCTATTACTGTGCCCCACAGGAAGGTGACAACTGAAATATTCACATTAGGCTCAGTAAAATTAAATCACTGCTCTTTGGTTTCATTAGTCAAAGATGATGGACCACCATTCCAATGCAAGTGGTCCAGCTAGCCTCTGCTCTTCACTTTTTGAGCCAATACCACAACACAAGTCTCTGGAGAAAGCAGGTCAACAGTTGCTGCAGGAGGATGCAACTGTGCATCATCCTACAACGATAAAGGGGAAACTCATATACTTTCTATACCTCACCCAATGCCAAAAATGGGAGACATTTTAGCATTCCACTCAATAGATAACTCTTCAACAGGCATTACCAGATGAGATGGATATATCATCTCTCAGGGCTTGAGGAACAAATAAATGCACGTTAATCGCACCAGCACAGGGAAAGCTAACACAGACAGAATACACAACTATGCATTAAGCTTCACCTTAACCACTTCCCCCCTCTGTAGCATTGAGCAGTGTTTGTACAACTTGACTTAAAAGCCAAACTCAAAGGGACTAACAAACTGAAATACTACAGAGAAGAGTTCACTAAAAATGGTTGTTTCTTTACTGCTATTTGAACATTTCATAAGTCATCATCATGAAATCACACGAAGAATGCTAATTCAATAAATCATTGCAATAATGCCCTTACTTCACCTTTCACGAAGCCCTGCAGCACTGAAGACTAGAACGCAGATAATTTTCTATCCTCATCAGCAACCACAAGGGTGAAAACATGGCACCTTCTCCATGAATCAGAACTTACTTTTCCAAATAATCTTCTTCCAAACTTATCTTTTTGTAAACATGGAGAAATCTACCTTCTCAGATACTTTGAGAAAAGAAGAGTAATAATCTAACTCTTTTAAACCTCTGCGTAAGGTTCCTTTGCCTTTAATTGATTATATTCTAACAGCCACCTACCTTCACATTTTGAACCTCAGTAGCTAGGATTTCCCTTCGATACATATTAGTTGATTTTAGAGTTAAAATTAAGGGGGCATTTCCCAATTTTACCAAATGGACTTGCTTTAGATGTCTGCACAGAGGTCAGATTGTATGAAATCACAGAGAATTCAATAGGTAGGTTCAAAATTGTTTAAGCCCACAAAGCCAATGACTTAGGACTTACTATAATTCAGTTTACAAAGGCGTTGAACATTTATCTGCGCCACTTAACCATTATGCCTTTAAGGATCTCAGCAATAAATAGTTAAAAGAAACAAACTACTGAGGTGCAGGTGCCATGCTAACTTTTAGAAAGGCCAAATTAAGACAGACAAAACAAATGCTCCCAGCATCAAATTTTATTCAAAAAAAAACCCCATGCAATACCTGCTTTAGCTTCATATAAAAAGTTTCTGTAAAGGTTTTCCTGCTGAAGTACCAGAAGCGTTCATTGGCAGGGTACACACGCACGACAGTCTCCAGCAAAAAACGGACGGGCTCCACTACTTCAGTGACAACCATATCCACTGCCACAGTCATGAATACACGCTTATCTAAAACAGAAAAGTCAGTTACATACAGGAAAAGTAGTCAAAGTTCATATTTCTCAAAACAACAAATGGCAGAAGTAAACTGTTGTTTACATTGAAAACCCTTTCTGTATAAATATTGATTCTGTTGCACCCATTTTATTTATCTGAATTCTGCAGTCTACAAGCCTGCTGCATAGAACAAGCGTATGCGTTAGTACACCAAGTAAATAACTTTTTAAAACAAAGACAATCGGTCTTTGTTTTAAAGACAGGAGCAAAATGTCATGCAAAGAAAAGAGCATTAAGATACACCATCCATACCAGACATAAGGAACGTGCACAGGATAAGGTCCCATTTTAAAGTGTAAACTTACTGCTGAGGGAATATATATGTGTGTATAGCAAATGAGTGCCAAGGGTCTCCTACAACATTGCTTGTCCTAAAACCTTTCATAACACTAAGAAACACTTCAGATAATTTTTTTATGTCCGTGCCCATACTCTGTCAGTTACAAGGACACAAAACACCGTACCCCTCCCTGTCCCACTCTCTGGGTCAGACAGTCCTCATAGCAGCAAAACGTATTTCTAAAGCAAAGCATGGATGAGCAATCTTGATCCGTAATAGCTCCATCTTCCGAGTACTGAAGCATAACTCCAGCTTTTTCAAGTAGAGGGGAATGTAGGATCAACTGACCAGAGGACGAGACTGAAACAGCCCAAGTGTACCTTGCAGATTTGCAGTGCAAGAAAAGGACTGCTGCTTCTGGAAACATTCACCACAGAGAGAGGTAGTAACCATCATTTTCCTCCACAACTGATATTTTGCATGCAGGAAACACAGATTTTTAAAATAAACATTTAGAATTAGACATCAAGGATCCCTAGATTCTCTTGTCTTATCAGACCAAAAAGGCAAGTGGGCATTAAAAAAAAAAAAAAACAAACAAAAAACTCCATACAAACAAACAAAAAAACCAAACCACAAAACCAAACCACACCACACACACACAACGTCATATCATAAAACAGGAACTGTGTCAAGCTGCACAGTAAGAGTTTTGCCTGTATGCTACAAGAAACAATGTGGTTTGAAAAGCCAACAGCAAGAACAGTGGCACTGGCTGTATATACTTTAAGCAACTGATGTGAGCTCTGCTGTGGGTTAGGAAACAAACTCCACACATGCATTCAAACCTTTTACATCACATCAGAGAACATCAATTCTAGTGGGAAGAAACTGTGCTATGTAAGCAAGCACTTCAGTGTTTCACTTCCAGCTGCCCCAAGATGAAGGGATTGTAATGCTATTTGTAATCAACTCACCTCAAAACTAAAGGAAGAAAACAGCAACACCTCGGATTTCCACTGCTTTGCTGAGTACTGAAGGTGGAAAACAACTTCTGCATGCTTAGGACCAAAAATTCCCAGTAACCAGGGAACAGGCACATAAACCCCAAACACTAATTTAACATCTCAATATCAGCAACACACAGCTCTATGAACAATTATTCACATTTCCGTTTTACGTATGTTTATACAGTAAAGTTTCTACGCATGGACTCCTGGAACATAATGATGAACATACTCAGACAGACGCACCATGATTTCCATGAGAAAACACATCCACCAAAGCCATGTCAGGTAAAACAAATTTACAAACTATATTAAATTACCTTTAGGAGTTTCCTCATTAAGTACTAGAAACATGGGTGCGTTAGGATTCCACATTCCAGTAATTACATAAGCCTTCCCATCAGAACTCTTTCCCATGGATTCCTAAAAATAAAAACATACGGGATTCTATTAAGAGTCATGGTTGGAGACCAAAGACGTTGAACATAAAGAGGCGAAATAGTTCCAAGAACTTCAGAGTAAGATTGTGTTCGTTCTGGAGAACACAATCTAAATAAAGAATATGAGAAATAATGGATTTAGAAAGGTTATAGGGAAGTGGGAGGGAAAGAAGAAACATCAGAAGAGAAACTTTACATAAGAAACTGAAGACAAGATAGTTTATCAACATATTTTCTTAAATGTTTATTATAAGCATGAAAGCATGGTGGGATGTCTGCCACTCTACTTTCTGAGCAGCTGAGATGGTTGTTAGGAGAGGATGAGTTAGAAGAGACTTCATAAAATTAAACATGCCCCACAGTAAACACAGAAATGATCCAGGAAAAAAAAAAAAGAAAAAATCTTAGCAGAGTAAGACCTTAACAACACCAACCCAAAGGTCAGCCTGATTTTTTCCTGCTCAGTAATTATATCTCTGCCAGATTGTTGCCCGAGTTGCTTGGGCATGGACTTAACATTTTTAAGTACGCCAATGGACCGGAATTCCAGTTCACAGGAACTTGAGATTTAAAGTGCCAAATTTCAGGACAGTAGGCAAATAAAGTCAAAACAGCCACATGGGATAAAGTTACCATTAACAGCAACACCTCTATATCTGAGAAACGAATGCTAGCAAATAAAAACAGAAAAAATGAATAGTAGATGCAAACAGGCAAATAAAATAGTATTTGCATATCTTGTTGGACAAGAGAACTAAATACTGATAGCTAGAATCATCAACATGAGCAAAGAAATGGACTAGGCAAAACTGGGGTAACCATACGGACATAAAACATCTGATTGGTTTAACTCAAACATTTGTTGATTGAAAATGGTTATATTCTTATCCACAGCATGAAATTAAATTGATATTATCACAGAATGTATCATTATTTTGCAGTTCTCTTAGAACAACTCATAAGAAATGAAGGTTGTAGAAGACAAGTGAATACTTCAAACTCTGAGCAAGAATTTAAATTCAAATGAAGCAAATAAAGGCAAAGTTTTCAGCACCTTGGAAAAATAAGACCACTCCCCTGATGCCCAAATATAACAATTATTTTCTCTAAATTTTAAGGCAACATGGTTAACAATGCAGAAAGCGTAGTTATTTGTAATAACCAGCTGTCGGCTGACCTAATCTGTGTCTTCAACAATTGAACAAAAAACAGAAGCCACAGGTTTTGACTTTAATTTAAATGTTTTGCCCATCCTATGTAACAAGTTTGTTTCTAGTTTTAAGATATAAACCCCAGGATTTAATAAACAAAAAACAGATGAGAGGTTTGGTTGGCTGGCTTTTGTTTGTGGTGTTGTTTGTTGGTTTTTTTTTTTTAAATCACCTCTATCTTCCTAAATGGATTATTAGAGCTAAGTATTACCATGTCTAGTAAATGCATGTCACTGTTCTTCACATTTCGTCCAGGGCTTAGTAGCATCCCAAAGCATCTGTGAAATATATTAAAAAAAATTTTTAAAAAGATAATTAGCTTTTCAAAATACAAAAGCATTTTCTTGAACATAATGGCACAGCCACCTACTGCTTCTAATTTTTTGTTAGTGTTATGGCAACGCTCAGGAAACATCACAATATATATTATAGAAATGACAATGAAATTATTTTCCAGAATGAAGATGACACAAATTAGCATCTGACCTGTGAACAAACAATTATTCTTAAAGACAACTTAGAATATTGAGCTTAAAGATACCGACAATTCCTATACATTAGTAATGGAGATTGGCAAGAAGAAATTCACTCTCTCCCCAGTCCATTTTAAAAATTGTTTTCCATACAATCATATGAAAAGTTACAAATTCAGGCATTCTATCACTCGTATCATCACTGGTATAAAACATCATGTAGCATCACGGGCCCTTAAAATAAAAAAATCAACAATGTGCTGAATTTTTAGACCTTCATTCTTTATTTTTTATAACTGAACTTCTGTATTATACAGGGCCTTGAATTCCAGTTTAATAAAAACACGTTCTTGATATTTTTAGGAGTAAAAAAAAAATTAGAATTCCCAAACATCCTTAAAGCATTCACACTTTCGAACTTTCTAAATATTGAAGGCACTACTCAAAAAGAGGACCAAACCAAACTGGGTTGCCCAGGGCCTCGCCAGGTCAAGTTCTGAGCATCTCCAGGAACAGGGAGTGAACGATCTCTTTTGGCAACCTGTTCCAACGCTCAGCTCTCTTTGTATTGGCAACAACTGGCCTCATTCAACAGAGGAATTTCCAGGGAAGTAACTCGTGCCCATTGACTCTAATCCTACCACTCTGCACCTCCAAGAGCCCAGTTCCATCTCCTCCAGACCCTCCCAGCAGGCATTTGAATGCACCACAAAGAGCCCCCCATTCCCAACCTTCTCCAAGTCTGAACAAAGGCAGCTCTGTCATCTGGGCAACCCACTTATTATTTATATTTTTCAGCAAATGTAAATTGTAAAAGATTATTTGAGCATTCACAGGTTAGCAATGAAGACAGAAGAGTTTCACAGCTTTCAGGCAAGCACACTGATCACAAACAGAGAAATAAAAGCAACTATCATTTCAATAATGCTATTAACTGTAAAAAGTCTTAAGATATGCAATTACTACACCACCTAGTAAGTTTTCCCCCATTATGTTTGGGTATATGATTTTCATTTTCCACCTCATTACACTTAAACAGTAACTTCCATCCACAATTGTATTTTTCCTTCTCCATACCCTTTCACTATTATAATCTAAAAAATTGAAGTGGTAAATAGATCAAAACTGTTGTCTACTAATTTATCTCTATAGCACAACGCAGTGCCATGTAAAGCAGACAAGGCAGCCAGGATGCTAGGACTTATATTTAACCACACAAGCTGGCTTCTCTGTGAGACTAATTAAGACCAGGCAGAACGTTACAGCAGACTGACGACTACTTGTTTCTGAGGTAGAAATAGCTCCGAGAGGGCTATAATTTATTGTAGTAGGGGGGTCACTAGCTTCTGGTACATCTGCTACAGAGAACCATAAGGCTAAGATTCAGCGGCAGGCAAATGTCTGTGCTTTTCAAAGACCCTAGCTCTTGCTGTGCTTCTCTCAGATGTATGCAGGTTCTGATGTGTGCCAGCCAAAATTTTTGGGAAGTATGCTTCCAAAAGGGTGGGAGTCAGGAACGAGTAACCCCTGCCTCCCACAGAAGCAGATACTTCTGATGACTAGCAGCATCCTGCTATTAGAAGAGTCAGGGCTTCTCTTCCTACTAAGTTCAAAGAGCAAAAGGAGTTCATAAGAGTTCAGGACCCTCACTTGCAGGGGAGCCAGGTTTTACGCAAACAGTTGTCAACACGATCAGCCTCCCATTTGAGGGGGCTGAACCACACACCCACGATTCAAAATGACCTGCACAGACTGTGGGCTTCAGTCTCGCCACTTCTGACATGTTGGGTTTTCTGCACTTACAGCTGGCTACCAAGTGGCTATGTGCAGGTGCACTACTCTGTTTAAATTCAGCTAGTTTCTAGACACACAAAAAAAGAACTGAAATTATTCTCCACTAATATATATTTCTATTTATGGACATACAAAAGCTACCCACAGATAAGCCTGATGGTATTAAGTTAACATGATAACATGATCTTTAGGAGTTTCTAGTACCGCTGAGAAACCAGCCAATACTCTGTACATCAGTTCTAAGGGTGCCAGTCTAGACTTTAACCTAAGCTACACCTACATAACTTGGTATTAACTCTCCTGCACCCTTTCTGAATGAAAGGCTATTTCACTCAGAACTTTCTTAAAGACCCCTGATTATTAACCAGCATTTTCTTCTTGAATCCTGTAACTCAACTAAGGCTTGATACCCCATACTGTGGGACTGAACCTACGTAGTGCCATCCATGACTCAAACCTAGGAGACAGGAACCAATATCATTTCTTTACATGGATAAAAACAAGCAAACCCCAGGTCAAACAGGCCACAGAGGGAGGAAGGGCCAAAGTCACCCAACTGAGAGTTGAGTCACCAACCTAAGCCAGCCATGGGCCCTACCTGAACACCAGGAGGTGGCAAGTCTCCAAGTGATGCCAGGTTTACTCTTGCGCGACCATGAAGAAAGACTCTTGAACTCTTTAGACCAGAGACCAAATTTCTTTAGTAACATTTTTTTGCATTGTCATTTCCACTTAGAAATACTTTTAAAGGCACATTAAATTGCTTAAAAGATCCCCGTCTGATGTAACCTGAGTTGGTCTTTTATACTGGTTTTGAATTTTCATGTTATGCAGTGTAAGTACATAAAATGACTTACAAGCCTGTGTATCACATGTCAATTGAATACCTTTATCAGCAAAGCTTGTGGTGATAAAAAAAAAATCCTGATTGAATATTCAAAATGAAATCAAAATAAAAGCTAGTTTCCAAGGAAGGTAGCTTTGCTTTTGGGAAAAAAAAAAACCCAACAATCAAATCCTATTCAGACATGCTTAAAGGAGTTCATCGTTCATTAACTGAATTCTGAAGCCAAAATTATTTAAATTAAAAATACACTAAAAATAGGATTTTTTTTTAAAGCAAATAAGTAGCTAAAGCACAGTTTTACAACACAAAACAGTGATGATAAAAAATTCTGCTGTATATTACTTGTCTAAAATGTTAGTTTCATTTTTTAAATAAGAACTTGAAAGCAAGTGAAGAAATCAATCTTAGGTTCTGGGAGGGTTGTGGGACTTTTTTCTTGATACTCCTGTTATCTTGAATTACCTTGTCACTGAAATTGAATTCTTCTATTGTTACTCTTTTGATAAGATTGCCATCTGGTGGCGTTTGCTATTTTTAAAAATTGAGCTATTGATAAGGAATTTCCTAATTCAAATTAATACAATACCTACTACTACTGCAGTAACATGAGTATAGTGTTAATGAACACATTAATTAAGTTATTCTTCACACACATGATCCACTTCTTGTGCAAATGCTTTGCACAAAGTCAAATTATTCTGTGCAAAAGGGATCCCTCTCATCGAATTTCCAGGAGATACAGCATGAGTCATCAACCATTCCTGAGCTCTTCACCATCACTTGAAGATAAACATTAGAATCATATTATAACAAAACTACAAAGGAATCCTACTCATCTTGAAGACTCCACCAAAAGAATGCTGCTTCTAACCAGCAGGTTGAGTCCAAACTTGCAGTGTGCCAGCGCATCAGTCTAACAGATTAATACGCTCCAAGGTTTAACATAGCTCAGACGACCAGCTTGGTTACTTTTACTAAACGGTGAGCTGCTGCTAATGCAGGATTACAATAAATGAGTGGTTTTGCACTGCTTAAAAACAACAGAAAGCAAAGTTGAAAGCATTTGAATGTCATAGGTATCCTAACACCACATTCAAAAAGACAATTAAAAGGGAAAAAAAACAAGAACATTTGAGTATTACAGGCTATGTTTCTTGTTTTTACCTAAAAGTCACAAGTACTTCAAAAGAAATTTAAAAACAAACCATGCATCTATAAATTAATTATATTGTGCAATGCTACTTTTGTGTTATTGTTGTATTTTTCCTGTCACGTAACTTGGAAAGCCAAGGAAAAGTACATTAAATACCATTCTCTCAAAAACTTAGCCTGCATTATTTTTATAAGAATCTTACCTTTCAATGGCCAGTTCTTTGTTTGAGAGTTGCTGAACTGTAATCACCACCTTCTTCTCAATTCCCTGTTTCAGCTTGAAATATAATTTCTCTCTATCTTTTGGCACAGGGCTAAAAGAATAAAAAAAACAAGTTTCTTTAGCACAGGTATAGAAGATTAACTGTTAAATACATAAAAGAGAGTAGCAGCCCACTTAAGCTGTTAATGGCTCAGCTCATTTGAGAGACCTCCTCTTCCTTTTTTCACAAGTTACTAAACCCGCACTGAAGAAAACCATACTGTATACTGTCTGGGGGATTTACCAGGCAAATGTATCCAAAAATGCATGGGATATTTTGGGTTTTAAAATGATCAAAAATACGCTATATACTGGCTATGAAGCAAAAAATAAATGGAAGTTTTCACAGAATTAACTCGCAATTCCAGTGAAAAAAATCTTGCAATTAACTGTTAGGCAAAGAAGACACTGCTCCCATGTTCCCTGTAATCCTTAGAGAAGCCTACATTTTCTATCTTCAATAAATTTGGAATTCAATAGCCTATTGAAACAAAAACAAACCTCAAAAAAAAAAAAGAGACCACTAGACTGTAGTTACTTGAGAAAACTGGTCTGACTAAAGTTTGACAGACTTCCTACTATCTTTGCCATTTACACAGGCCTACCTTGAGCATCCCTCCCACAAATCATGTATTTAAAATAAACTAACGAAAAAAAATCCTGATTTTTAATCTTTTTACAGAAAAGATACAGAGAAGAAAACTGTAATAGCAAAGCAACAGCTCCCTTTTTATAACAAGTCTATTTATGAAAAGAGGCTGAATCTATTTTACTGCACTATAGCAGCAGTGCCTTCTGCAAGTAGCTATACACTTTCTTCAAAGAGATTTCTACTTTTCCCTTTCCACTCAGATTACCTAAAATTCCCTTTTCCATCATCTTCTTTGACTTCTAAGGAAACACTGAAAGTGTACACATCACTATCCGGAGTAGGAAGAACAAAGTCCTTTACATGATCAGATGCTTGTTTGGAAGACCGTTTGAATGCTGTTGAGAAACTATACAAAATTCGGCTGACCTGCAGAAAAGCAAAAAAATTAATAGTTTTATGAAAAAAAAAAAAAAAGAGAGTATTTTTAATGGAGCATTGTGATGTGGTTTTGAGGGACATAAAGTTACCGTCACTTGCCTCTTATACTGAACACAAAGCATGCCTCACACAACACAAAACATTCAGATCAGGTGTTTAATAACCAAGCAAATTCAGTAACAACATCTCCTATTCCCATTCACATCACATTCGCTGCTCATTGCTCATGTAACACTCAGTAAGTCAATATACATTACAAATTTAGGAATGCAACTCATTAGCGGACCTGAATAACGTGCTTCTCAGGTTGTGTATTTAACAACACAACTTACAGCTTGCTCTTGCAGATGTCAAAAAACAAGATTTCTTCTTTTCTCTTATTTTTCCACCCTAGAAAATCCTTTTCTCCCAAACTATCACATAGCTCTTCCTAAAATATCTAGGGCAGAATATTGTAAAATGATTCTTTGTAACTCACAAGGTCCACACTGCAACTTCAGTCTGAAACATACTCAAAAGGGGTAGGCCTGAAAAAACGAACTATTCGTCTTAACTTAGGCTTTCTAAATCTTCGCATTACAGTGCACTCTGGAATTTATTGAAATGCTAAAAGAAAAAAAATCAAATGACATTAATATTCATGTATGACTAGCTGCACATTCTGTGAATGTTATATGTGTTAACTTATTTTTCAAGGCATTATATACCATTTCCATATCTGGAATAACCTCTTAAAATACCGCTTGTATCCTTTTTACAAGTCACTGTACAACACTCAATACTTACTGCCTCTTTTATCTCACAGGAGAAAACATGAATCTGGAACTCTTCAGTTCCACAGCTGCTTTCAGTAAATGCAAAACAGTCACTCTCTGAAGTCCCGTTTTGTCCACGCACACAGAACAACACCTTATAGATGGGGAAAGAGGCGATCTCCACATTGTTTGATTGATCTATTATTCTGTCAAGGCAAGTAATGGGGGACATCAAAGCAAAAGGTCACTAAAGCAAACAGGCCTACCTAAAAGGCTTTTCTAAAATATCTAAAAAAAAAATATCTAAACTGTAATTACTACTAAATTCAAGTACACAAGATGGGCAGTAGGAACAGAAATGTCACGTTTTCCAAATTGAAAATGTAAATGTTTCTGGTTGTGACGTTGGCTTAATTTCTTTTATACTCCATTATAGAGACAAATGCCGTACCTCTATACCATGCAGTAACAATGACCACCATTGCTCTGCAACCATTCATGAAAAATATGGGAATAGAAATGTAGAAACCACAGCAACTGTGAAAATGAAATTTGTATACAAAGATCAAAGAAAATTCTCTCTGTTGAAGAAAACATTATTTATTCCATTTGTTTTTATTATTTATTTGGGACTATATAGCTTAGCAAATGCTTGCTGCCGTCTTCATGTGACTATTAATCTAAGGGCTCATAGAATTTTAAACTCCTCTCAAACTCAGAACTCAAAGAATATTTCAGAAACTTCAGAGAAGACAACAGGGGTAATATACTTTCCAGTATATCTCTTATTATCATATCTGAACAGAGACGCAGGTAGAAAGATATGCCTTTGTTGACACTGTATGGCAACCACTACCACCAACTATGCACTGCATGTTACATTTCAGCAGGCATTTTGTGGCGCCAGAGGAATTTCTCAAAAATAACTGTCTTCAAGAACTGCAGGCACAAATCCAGCAATTCTACTTCCCTGTGCAGGTAACAAAGTCAGAATCTGCCTTTTATGTGTCTGTGCAAGTAACAAAAGAAACATTTGTATGTTACCTTACAGAGCCTTCTGGGATGTTGGGAACATAAAGCGTCACCGGCAAAGGGGCCCGACTGGAGGATTTCATGTTTGCCATGGCATGTAGAGCTTCCGGTTCATTTCGAGGGGCAGACACTTTCGTGCTCCCTAAATAAGTCAGTTTGTTAAACAATACACTGTCCTCTTCCAGGGGTTCACTGGGTGAAGATGGCCTTGGTGCAGAGATTTCTGAAAATGAAGAAACCACTTCTTTAACCATTTGTTTCTATTCTGACACATTATTTTCTGAAAGGATTCCATAGCAAAATCTCCCACTTCCTTTAAGAATGGGCCAGTTCCAATTGCAAGAAATACATTTGGCAGCTTAACATTAATGTTAAGTCTATTCCAATGCATGTTTCCAAGTACTGCACACGGTCAGATTGCCTTTTGATTCTTTTTAGCAGTGCTAGAACACCATTTTTCCTTAAGCTCTACTCCCCACGTGTTCTTTAGTTTGCTTATATCTCCTTCTAATTTCTACTCGTCATTTTGCATAACGATGCCTCTTTAATTCTTCTCTCCCATGTCTTTGCAGTTTATGTAGACTTCAATGTGGTTGACACTTCTCGATAGCTACATTAACTGCTTGAAACCATCAAGGAGCCGGAGAAAAGGAAAGGGATACCTGTTTGCTCCTCTACTCAGCATAAGAAAAGCATTCTTTTTCCAAAATCACACTACTATGGACAGGGGCGACCTTGAGAGAGCCTTTGGGGGGCTTTGCTGTTCTTGTTTTCTGGTGGGGTTTTTTAAGGCGTTTTGACATTTGAGAAACAAAAGCAGAGGAGGAAGAAAAATTCATAAGTATGGAATCAGAATAATCCAGGTTGGAAAAGACCTCCAGAGATCATCTAGCTTTAACTCCTCCTCAAAGACAGATCAGGTTAGTTAAGGGCTCGTTTCAAAACTGGATCGGGTTACTCAGGGTACTCCAGCTGAGTCTGGTATCTCTGAAGATGGACATTCCAAACATCTCTAAGCCATCTGCCCCCTGTTATTTTTATTTCTTATTACTAGACCTAATTATTTCCATAATACTTAAATCATAAAGGTTTGCATATTGAGTTATTTCTATTGGAGAGCAGGAAAACAGTATTTACGAGTATTTTTTGTTCATTCATGCTAAGGTTTGTGTTCCGTTTGAAGCTCTAAAAATCACGTCAAACAGGGAGCCAGTAGGTAAGTTTTAATTTCCAAACAGATGCCATGGAAATTATCTGATACAATGCCACAGAAACGCTCTGCATACTACTGAGGGAAAAAGAATTCTAATTCAAGGCCCATGGAGATGACCACAGCCTTGTATTCCTAATACTAAAAAAGAAAAAAAAAAAAGCTGTCAAATGGTAACTGAAAATACTCAAATTCTTTGGCAATTATTCATTTTCTTATATTATGTTTCAGCATTATTAAAACACTCCAGCAAAGCCACCACTGAAATACCTATAAGACTGCTATCCTGCACAAAACATTAGCATTTATTAGTCAGCCCAATTCAAAAGTAAAAATCCAAATGAAACAGAGAAGTCCAGATGAGTTTTCACAAAAGTGTAAATCAAAGCAACAATCAAATTTCTAAAATTCAGCCTTAGATTATTCCATAGCTTCTAAAAACTTTTGGACCTAAAGGAACACACAAGCTTGGGGGGTGTGGGACATTTTACATAAAAAGCTTTCAGTCCTCCCTTTTTCATCAAAATTTCAAATACCAGCAAAGTACCACAATCATTCCTAGCAAATGTCAAATCTAAAACCATCCTTACTGATACCTGGTGATAAAACCAGGGCTGAAAAGTTTATCAGTTTGCCCAAGGTATATTTCATTTGCAGGTGGTACTGTCAATGGGTACTAGACAGTTACTGCCCGGGTAACTGGACTACAGATAAGAACTAAGAACACCCACAAGTTACCCGATACCTACTCCTAATTCATCTAGGGCTGGAGACAAAATGAAAATTATCTTGACCAAAAAGAGCAGCACAGGGTATCAATCTGATGATAATCTATCTATTCCTGTCTAAAAATCCTCAAGTAATGAGAAAGAAGAAGAGGGTCCAGGGTATTCTCCAGTGGAATTTTGGAATGAAGTTCCAGAAAGCTTTATATTCATTTTAAGGCTAACTCGAAACTGTATAAAGGAAAAAACCTGCCATATGTGATTGGGGGGGGAAGTACTTTAACAATACCTGTAGTAGAAGGGTCTAAAACAAGGTGCAAAGACGGCTGATACGTTTGACCTGTGGACCTATCTCCAGCTGCCTGGCTGCAGGCATCGCTGGAACCTTCTTGGAGAGCAGAGGAGTCCTTCTGGTCTTTTTCAGAATCCCTCAGTATCTCCTCCATTGCCTTCTCCAGCTGATCATCTCCATTGGAAAATACCTGTAAGCAAAAGGAGATGACTTTTATTTAAAGCTACCTGTAGCTTTACTTTCACTATTATTTTTCAAACATATAGCCTTACTAATTGCAAAAGTTAAGAAACTTTACTAAACAAGACAACACACTAAGCACCTATAAGACTATATCATAATATAACTGACGTCCATTTTACCAAACAGAACTAATCACACAAAGCTTCTGATACCCACTAAACATTCACAGAACATCACTCATTGTATCTTTTCCTTTTTAATATTTAATACTACAAAAGTTAGAAGTTCCTATATTAATGAGGAATAACCAGTAATTGTGTATTTTTATAAATTACCAACTTAAAGTACAAACAAAAACCTTAACAGTTAGTTTGATATCAACTTTTCAGCTGTGCAGTATTAAAAAATAACCTCAACACAAATGAAAAGCTGTGATTTGTGGGCAGTTTAAATGACCAATATAAAAATAGCTACATTTCTTTTTCTAAAGATTACTAAGAATAAGAGAAGCTCAGCATTCTCCAAGAAATTTTTTTTTTTTTTAAAGATGTCCTGTATAAAGCATCTTTTCCCTTGGTAATTCAGCTCATTTTAACGAGTCACTCATGCCTCTGTGCCTAATCCTTCTATCTCCCCTTCCTCAAGGTCTGCTCACTGATCTACACACGCCTATGGAAAATGACAGGCAGCAGAATGACATTCTTCTGATGAATAAAAAGGACATTATAGACTTTTATCTGTTTCTTACATTTATTTCTTACATATTACATATACAATTCATACAATTCTCCAGCTGTAGAATCAGTGTTTCACAAGGTGATGTGTTTAATTTTCTGGAAGGAAATATAGAGAGGAAAAGCACAGGGAGGACAAGTAACCTGGCCCCTGCTCCATTCTTTCTCCCGAGTCACATACTATGCCAGCAGTGGAGCCAGATACTTGCATTCTAGTTTCACACAGCGGTTGGCTGCTCTTCCCACCCACAGCAATTTTCTTGTGTTATACAGGACACTAATATATACCTCAAAGCTTAGCACTAAAGCACACTGGAGCCAAAGATCTCAGATTCAACAAAATTAAATCAAATGTAATCTAATGTCTCTTCCCATTACATAAAATGCACGTTCTCACTGCTAGTCCAACAACCATCCATCTAAAAACTACAGAACTCTATTAAAATTCTATGATTCTATGAAAGTAACAGGTTTGTGTGTTTAGATCCTCCAGTCAGAACAAAAACAAAAGATCAGACTTTGTTACAGATTTGTCTTAAAGAAAATTTTACTGTCTTAATCATATCCAGTCCATTTCAGTTGTTCCACCAATTGTCCTCACCAAATTGGGAGGGGGTGCAAGTGCAAGGAAATGGCAAGAAAATTACAAGACACATTCCCTAGGAAAAAAAAAAAAAAAAAAAAGAAATCCAACCTTTCACAAGTACTAGCTTTTAAAACAAAAGAAAAAAAAACATGGCCAATAACAGAGTTGCATTATGGATTCCACCTCTAGTTCACTTCCCTCTTTCCAGACATAATTACTAAAAAAGCAGCTAGTATTTAGTAGAGAGAAATAATCATCTGTAAATAACAGTTATGCAAAGACAGACTAAGTACTTTTTGTCATTTCAAGGGGAACAAATTGCTATTGTTCCAAGTAGACCAAAACCAGTATATCAGCTACTGCAACTGAAGTGGGGAATTTTGTAATTAACCAATCAGCTGTCATCCAACTGTTAAAATATTCTGCTTTTTAGAGGTAGAAAGCTTTTAGGAAAGGTCTTAGTCATGCCTAAAGTAGCACTAAGCAGGAAAACTAAATTAAAAACTAAAAAACAAAACCCTCTGTGGTCTACTGCTATGCAGCCTAATTACATGCTTTTAAGATAACAACACTCAGAGCCTCTGGTCCCTCAATAAAGAATAATTCCTGAGCTTTAATCTGAAGTTTATACTTTGAAAAGAACTTCTTAGTCCTTTTACTAATGTATAAATCCACAAAATACTAATAAAGCTGTCCCCTGAAGAAGTTATTAAAAGAAAAACTGAACTGCCACTTTTGGACAGATTTGCTTGATCTGAGCTGTCAGTTTCACTAGTAATTACAGCCGGAGAGTCTCCTCAAGCACACACAAGTATCTTTGATTAATTATTCAAAAGAAGATGCAAGCTTTTTACCAATACAAATCTTGCTACACATTTAAAATGAAGTAATAGTAAACCTTTAGCTGAGGTTTTTCATCTTTTCCAGAGGTGTCTTCAGATTGCTGATGAACCAGGACAAATTCTTCATTAATTAACGTGGATACAGTTTCAGAAGTCCTACTGGTTTTGCTAAATGATGTTTTGACTTCCATGTCAGGTCAGTAGTCTCCTCCTGCCACAAGAGCCTAACAAAGAAGGAAAAATATTAAATTACTAGTTTTGAAGCTATAAACAATATGTTAATAGATGTAATATGAAGTTATTGTGGAATAATCTAATACTTAAATGTATATGAATGTATTAAACTATATTCCTCAAACTCTGATTTCATTGGTGTATGGGATCTTTTTTACATAGCAAGTCTGATTTTTAGGGGGTGTGTTTAAAAATCCTACGATTTAATAGCAGTGGCTGTTATCTATGGGTATGGATAACACATGAGGAGGTTTACCTCCGAGCTTCCACTTCCCCTGTTTTTACTCTCCCAGAGCTCCCGCTGCCTCCTGAAGCCCTGCCCTTTGGTCTCCCTCACACAGGCGCATTTCTTACCCAGACTGTCACCCAGGTTGGGTGAAGATACAGGTTATCGGAAGACTTAATTTTCCAAAAACTGCATATCAAAGTGTATGCTAACCACATGAAAACATATTTAGCAATGGATTATGTTAGAATTGGTTTTATTACATTTATATCTATAGGTGATGAAGTCAAAGGTGATACTAAACCACAATCACATCATCTCAGCAAATTTATCTGAAACCACCTACAACAGATTTAAAATTAACCACACTACTTAAAAAAAAAAAAACACCAAAAAAAACCCACACACAGAACCCCCCCACCCACACAAACAACAAACTATAAATATTATGGAAACTGAGAACAAGTTTTCTCTTCTTGTCTGCACAGCAAAAAATAAATTTACAAACAAAAAAATAAAAGGACAAAATAATGGCCAGCCCATACTTTACAAGCTCATATAAAAATAAAAACACAGAACCAAAGCCATCCCTAGCACTTCAGAATGAGGACAGCTACTGTAGGTATCCACCAAATACAGACAGCATCACTTATGGTCATTCAGAAGGTCTTCCCTGATTCCTTAGGGAATTAAAAGCTAGAATGAAGAACACTGTATATTAGATTTTTTACATTTTAAATGGATCTAGGTTTTTATATTTTTTGTGTTAAAAGAAAAAATGTATTTTCAGGTAGACTTGATAAATAGCATGCACTTCCAGATATAGTCTATTTCCATATCAGTTTACTGAACAATACTACTCCGGCTGAGTACTGAGAACTTGCCAAGTGCCGAATTAACAGCAGTGCTTTACATCATTCATGGAAAATGGGTGTATTAAAAATGAAAATCTCGAGTGAAAGGAATGCTCATTTCCTCCCCTATTCTAGTCACATGCTATATAGAAAGCAAAAGCATATTTTATCATCAGTCTTTGATCAAAAATAAATTTTAATGCCAGAGACAAACTAAGCACTAAAAATCACGATCAAGTAATTTCTCAAATTAAACAACTTGAGTGAAGTTCATGTCAGAGTTTAAGAATATAACTGAGTCTCATGAAAATTATTGAGATTTATACTATCTTAAGTAGTAAGCTACTTATAGAGAAAAAGTTTCTACTTTTACATTATAAAGGCACACGATCTTCTGAGGAAAAGCGGTAAAAAGAATAAAAATCTCCCTGAAAGAATCATGCAGTAAGGTTATTTGAGGAAGGGAAGGAGTAGAACATCTGAAGGGTTTTTTTTATTCTCAGTAACAAGAAAAGAGACATGCATTCTGGACTTTCCAATCACCTCCAGTCAGTAGATGGTTATTTCCCTTTTGTTGTTAGCTTTAGTCCTATCCAGGACTTACTCCTTTTTCACTCGTTATTGAGTTACACACTTGAATGCCCCCTTTTCCTACAAAAGGTAAGGAACAAATGACAATGTCACCTATTAGACATGTACACAATCAAGAACAGACCTCTACTACTAAACTCATAAGTAATTCTCTTTTTTTGATTGTCCTTTCTGATGAAAAGCTGAAAGTTAAGAATGTAAGAATTTATTCTTGATTGCATTAGTCAGAACATACAGACAGTTGTACAGCCTACAACGACGTTAAATTTATTCTCTGAAGTTAGCAGCAGACAATCGTGGAGCTGCATGCTGTCTCAGAATACTGACAAAAGACGTTTAGCATTTGCTTTATCAGTTTAATGTTACTGGAAGGGCAGTAACCAGCAAAGAGGGGCTGACAGTCAGCAAACATAATGCACCTCAGCTACTTTTGCATGAAGTCCAGCAGCTTAGTTTAAGCCGATAGCGCAGCTTAGTTCCAAATGAATGAACATGGCCAAGGTGCGAATACACACACCTTCTGTTCTGCCAACCCCGCTCCAAGCATTAAAACCTCAGACCAGATGGTAGCTTCCCAAACCACCAGAGCCAAGAGTCAGTACTGCTCTTCCAACAATACTTCAGAAAGATATCAAAAAACTGTGCTTTGAAAGTTCTCTTCACAGTAAGAAACACTGGCAAGTATGTACTACTACTGCACGAAGTAATTTCTACAAAAGAAGCACCTTGAATAGTCACGTTCCTTCCTACAGAGAAGATAATTTTCCCTCCACACTTTGACAAACAATAACACACAGAAAAAAAAACATTCAGAAACCCAGCAACAAATACACAGGAGGAAATTTTCCTAAACTCAGCTAAATAAAGCCAAGTATGAAAAAAGGATTAAAATTTTTAAAAGTAACAATTTCAGAGAGGTCTTTCTGACAAACATATTTTGAGATCAAAGCATGTTAGAAATACAAAGTAATTAATCAGACTTGCCTAGTTTTAAAAGGAGGGGGATGAGCGGTGGATCTTGCTCTGAAGCTGTAGCGATACATCGACTGAAGAAAAGCTGCTGATTTTCTCTGTGAGCTTTATTGCGTCATTTTGGTCAAGTCACTTCATTTCTCTGCTGTACTTCAGTTCCCAGTGGTTTTTTTTATACAAAGCTAACTAAGCCATACTACTTGGAATATAGGCGTTTTGGGGCCAGAGACCAGAACTTGCTACACATACATACAGCTTTAGGAGGCCCACACGTAGGAGCTTCCAGAAGGCACCCCAGGTTCATTGCAGCTCCCTTTATAAGGTGGCTTAAGCAGCTGCAGAGCAGGAGAAGCTGAAGAACAGCAATCCTGGAAGGGTTGGGTGGATTCAGCACTGTGTCAGAGCAAGGGGGATGGCACAGAAATGCTCCAAATTCCTTCCCTCCCTAACTATTCCACGTTGTCTATATTGAATCTAGACTTGCAAAACCGCACCACCTACAGAAGGACAAATACCCAGGTAGTGATGTACGTCCCTGGGATGGCTGGGCAGAGTCCCTCAAGACAGGGCACTGCTGGCATCACACAGTCACTGCGACAGGAGAAAAGAACCAAAGGTAGCGCCACTCACTTTCCAGAAGGGACCTGCTTTGCAGACTTGATTAGATTCATAAACTTCCTCATCAAACTCGTCCCCAAAAGGAAATACCAATTTTTACATGAACCCGTCTTCTGAAGCAGTTACCAGACATTTTGGGGCTTACTTTCACTTTAGGTTCAACAAGTATTTCAAAGTTACTGCTCAAGTTCACTGTTGGTTCAGAAAAAAAGAAAAAAAATATTTAATTTTGTTTCAGCATTACAACCAACAAAAAACAACAAAAAACGATAAAATGTAGATATATGAAATAAAGTGGAAAGACATCAAAAAGCAAGATAAATGTTGAACTATTTATTTTCAGTAAGCAACAAGAAACATGTTTTTAAAGGAAGCTTCCTGCCTTCTTGAAAGAAGGCAATCAAGAGCAGGCTCATTCATACTTTCTTTTGTCAAACAAACCAAATTGGGTCCTGTATTACAGGCAGGCTTTCAATGCCATATAGTTTGCCTCATGATCTCAAACCCCAAACAAGATACTGGTAAATAAGTTCTTCCTATTTCAGAACTAAACTTCCTCAAGGGCATCTCTGGGAACTTTCTGAAGAGGAAGGTCCAATACAGCTCTGCAGAGATTCATCTTCTGCTAACAGATGTCTGAAGCACAAATGCATACTGAAAAGCGTAGTTTATTCCCTTTTTTTGAACCGCACAATACAATGCATGACAGCAGAAAGAGCATTAAGCTAACAGAACCTGAAATCACAGATGCTACGCGAGTCAAATTTCTAGTTTACTGAAGCAACGTGGTTACATCCTAACTTGCCACCGAGGGAACTGGAAGCTGGACAGACACTGATGGTTATACACACACGAACACACACACATATAACTGAGTGTCTCGATCACAGACACATCTTACTTTTAAGAAATGTGTGAAACCCATGTGTTAGCTCTCACCCCATGAGCTTGCTAACATTAATGAGAGGCATAGGTAGCTCACACCCCTACGTGCTTGCCAACACTAACGAGAGGCATACCTTCCCCAGAAACCTAATAAACACTTCAAATACACAAAGCTTTACCTTCTCAATGCCTTCTCGGACTAAACAACTTTATAAAATTCCCTATCATGTTGTACGTCGAAGCAGTACAGCTAACCATCTCCCCCAAAACCCTTTTCTTCTCTAGTGATTGAGCGGACACATAGGCAGAAAAAAATCCTAAGTTTCAAAATATCATTTTGTTTAAATCTCACCGAGAACAGCAGCACTATAACTTTATCCTTAATCTCAATTTCTCTTTGTGTAATCTTTATATAAGAAACTAACTCTCTATGTTCACACTAACTACTGTTTTATTATCCATAAATTGTTTCCCAGTGTCTTATCTCTGACAGTGAAAAACTACGTAAAACTCATAGAAAACACAAATAAGCAAGCAAGCATTTACTTGGCTTACCAATACCATTTCCCAAGATTAAAATCAACCTAACACTGAGAGATGACTGCTGTACCACTATATTTTAAAATAGATGTACGTATATGTATATAAAAATTCTTCTAATTTCTGTGAAAGCAATGTTAAGAACAACAACAAAAAAACCAAAAACAAACAAAAACCCACCCACCCCCCCCCAACTAGAAAAGTAACCACAGGGCTTATTTTGGCAACACTCTTTCCTCTGTGAAAGCAAACAACTACTAAGTAGGCAACAGCAAATGATTAGTCTGTTCATGGACGGCAAACTGTTTTCAATTGTTGTACCGGGTGCTTAGATACAGAGGTTTTGCAGACTGTTTTCACACATCAATTTTATAGCCAAGGAATAACAATTTAAGGAAAACAGAATCAGGAGAACTACACAAGCAAGAAAATGTCTACCCTCCTTCAAAAACATACTACATCCACATCTTATCAAACGAATTGTAACCAGTGCTTTCGAACAAATTGCATTATGAATACTGAGACATTTATTATGAAGGAAACAGCTTTCCTGACTTGAATCTCTGGATTACGCATAAACGACTGAACCACTTAAGCATTATAAAGATTCATAGTTTGGAGTCTCTCGGGGAAGAATGCTGGGTTTATCCACCTTAAAGCTAAAATGGTCAGGGTGAAGAACCCCTCTAGAGGAATGGCTGGTCCATGGCTCAGGCAGGGAAGCAGCTGGCAGCTGCAGCCAGAGAAGCACCACCTCTGCTCTTCAGCAGAGATCATCAACCGCTGCAAGTCATGAAGGAAGATGGGAAGCAAATTTAAAAACAAAACAAACCCACTGATCTGAACCCCTAAAATTTACATATTGGGGGGAAGAAGTATTATGAACACTAGATGAAATATCAGTCCAGATAAGTGAAAGAATATCAGGTAAGCTGCTGGCTACAAAGCTAGCCTCCCATCAAGGTGGGTACCTCTGTTTTGGTTTTATTTATGCATGTTGAGCATGTAAGAGTCATGGAGGACAAGCTACACCCTAGACAAAGCAGAGTTAAAAATAAGCTCTGGGGGATTCTTTTTAAAATGAAACAAACAATTATTCAGGCCTAAGATTTGTCCATACATAGAAGTTAGTGGCATAAGGGACATCAGCTGAAGAACAGATCACGCTAGCATACATGCCTCTTGCTGACACAAAGTGATTTACGCTGTTTACAAGTACAACCAATGTCAGCTAATCCAATTAGTGCTTAACGAATTTAAGGACAAACATAAATACATTTCATTTTCTGCCAATTAAAAGGAAAAAAAAAAAATTCTTTCTCCGCCCTAATCCCTTCCAAAAAGTACACCTTAGAAATGTAAGTAAGATGGTTTCCTGCTACCCTAGAGGTGTTATCAGTCTTCGTGTGTACCTTATCAAAAAAATAAAATCACACCTACACGTCAAGTTCTGGCAAACAGGTTTACACAGTAGCCTACCAGGATTTCAAACAACTAGCTCAAGCACAGTTGCTGATTCTGCCTCGAGGATAAAGCAAGTAATGCAAATAAACTGGAGTACACCTTCACGCTATTTCCCTGTCATTAACTAAGCACTAACACTTCAGCTTCTTGAGCCAGTAATAAAATTTTTAACTTTGGAAAATATAAAGTAGCAACAAAGAGTATCCAATTTTTCATAGCTGGGGTTTGACAAACTTGGATTTCCTATTTTTTTCATTGCTACGCAATGCTTGCAGGCAGCATTCAGACTGAAACTGAGCACCAGCTGATTTACTGAACTGTACAGCCACTCACTCAAAAATGACCTATATTCCAGAGGAAAGCAGTACCATAAGACAATCATTGTTTTAAAGATATCGTTTCACCATTTATTCCTTAATAGTAAAAATAATAGTGTTGATCTAATTACACCCAATGGAACAACCTCTCTCCATTAAATATACTGAATATTTCAACCAGGTTTTTCTCCACAAGCTATTATTTCCAATAAGAATTACATGATGTAAAGCAAAAGAGACCATACGGAACAGCAGTATGGTACAACACAGTCGTGATTCTGGGTGCCAATATTTCTCCTTGCCAAACAAGTGCCTTATAAAATGTCCCTTCCGACACCAGTGAAACACACAAGAAATCTTGATTCATTGCCTGGCACCAACTACCTTCAGAGGTAGTAAAATCCTTGTTCCTCAAAGCCAGAATTTTAAGTGACAACAATTGTTATCTTGAGATTTGTAATATGCATTTTGGGCATATTAGGTTTCACAGATTTAACTTGAAATCGCAAAGTTTTGCTCTCAACAACAGAAGCTGCCTTTATACTACCAACCACAGACAACGAGATTGCTATTTCTCATCCTATTTCTTAAAAACTGTTCAACTGCAGTCAGTCCAGCACTGCACTTCAGGATGGACTAGATGATGTTTCGTGCTCTCTTCTTTAAGTCTTTCATTCTAGCAGTCGTAGAAAGCAACCATGAGTTGTAATGAATAACCACACCAGACATTTTTTTCTATTATTCAGTTAGATTTTCCAAAATCACAAGGACTTTGAGTTTTGATTTCACAGCCATCTAGACCTCTACTGCTTTTGTACCAAAACTATACAGTTTCTACAGTGCACTCAAGACTTTATAAGGAACAAAAACATTTCCTTTACGATAGGAAACAAAAACAAATTTCTTGTTAAAAAGAAATACTTCCACACATTATGCACTTAAAACCTTTCAGGAAGCAAGCTATAATCTTAAATTATCACTTGAAAATTTAAATATTTAGATATAACATGAAAAGATGGAGAAAGCAACCACAGCTATTTTAAAGACCAAGATTAACTGAAAGGGAAACCTCCTGAAAGTTAAGCTAGCTGCTTGAAATTGAGAAATACAGAGAGGTGTACCTGGCAATTAAAAGCCACACTAAATTACCCTGTTTGTAAATACTGCCTCCCTTAGTCCTATGCATGATGCAGTGCAGTGGTTCGACTAGCATTCTAATTTTTATTTGACCGGTAAATTCTTAACACCTTCTGCATGCCAGAACTAATCTGATGGCATTCCACATTCCTAGGGCAAGCTTTCGTAACTATATTCTGCAATGCAGCTCTATTGCTAATTTCAAAAGCCTTGACAGGTTTTAGAAAACGGTGAATAGAAATTCATGAAAGACAATAAAACTGCTTCCTTAATAGAAAAATTATCTTCCATTGCTAAGAACTGGTCAGTATGTAATCAGATATACCTGGTACTAATACACCACTCTATGCCACCTAACCACATTAGGGGAAAAAAAAAAAACAAAACAAACATAAAAAAAGGCTTTCCTTCACTTTCTGCTTTTTCAATTTAAGATCTGAAGAATCAAACCAATTTGCTCATGACGTTGATCAAGAGGAGAAAACCAAGGTTTGGCCTCAACATGCAGATCACTCTTAAAGTTTTCCAAAGTACCTAAACTCTTCTAGGACCTGGTGTACGATGCGCCTATGAAAGTTCCTGAAAGACACATACCAAGGAATAATGCATACCTTCCTTAACTGAAACAGAACTCTCTTTTTATGACAGTGTGTTTTTTGAGCAGATTTCTCTGTGTAATCAGCTTCTCTAATCATATTATTTCAAATCCATTCTGTAACTCAAGGAAAAACTACTGCTTGGAAAGGTAGTATTAAAAATAATAAAATCAATTAACTCCTATACAAAAGCCTGTTAATTCAGTTAATAAACTACTAAGAATATTTTGTAATTCTGACCAAAAAAAAAAAATAATTACTTGACCTAAAGAAAGAATCCTTCAAAGCTGTGTGATCAAGTACCTAAAAAAATCACACAAAGAAAGATGTTTCTGTTGCATTACCTGAAGTTACCTTCAAATTCTAACCCAAGAACGGTGTGTGCATGGGTATGTGTGTATATAAACTCACACTGGCAGATTGTGTAAGACCTTGATTTTCAGAAGATGGCATGCATAATATTCTTTTCCAAAACCTTTTTCATACCAAGCCCTGGAAAGCTTAAGAATTTCTTCAGCACGGTTTTCCTTCATGGACTGCCTGAAAAGAGAAATGGGAAAGAGAAAGAACACGTGCCCTTTTTCCAAGACACAATTTCTCTTCTTTTTAGCCCAGACATTCATAATGATAAGAATTTATTTTTCCTCCTAAAGGATTAAAGACACAACTAACTTTAAAAAAAAAAGTTAAAGCCCATGTAATCAAAAGGCAGGTATGATATTTTGATCATTCTATTTTACATTCTTGTTTAAACATTCTTTGTAACAGCTAACAGGTATATCTCAAGGTATTAGAGAAAAGACTCACAAAAAGCCACTTTTAACCAATGATTCCAAAGAGAAAAGGTTACCAATAGAAAAATTAATCTGTGGCTGCCAAAGAAAACTTTTGATTTGTTTTTGCAGCTTTTTTCCAGTAATCAAATCTGGTAAGTAGAATTGCTTTAAAGGACAAATTCTATCTTAAAAACATGACATTTTTGGTCCTTCTTGCGGTGAAACGATCACTGGGCTCAAAGAAAAACAGCTCAAAAAATGTATTTTTTTTTTTATAAATAAACTTAGCTCCTTAGCCATATCACCATTATCTAGATCTTGCGCACCTTGTTTATTAAATTGAATTACTCTCATTGATTATATTGGTGTAAGCCTCAGGCTACTTTACATTACTCTATAAAATCCTAGAATAAGCTCTTGCTGGGGAAAAGGTATTTAAAATAATACAATATAGTTCCTCATATCATCACCAAGCGTAACTGCAAGAATCTTGCAAAAAGCTATGACAGAACTCTTGTTAATTTTCTTGCTGCAATCATCTTGTCCAACACTACTCAACAACCATTAACAAACCCAGTATGTCTGTCAAGAGAACGTATCCAGAGTAGCTTGAATTTTAAGTGTTATATCACATTTTTAATTTGATAAATTCACCAGCTTACATAACGCAAGAAATCCAGAGAAGCCAAAAAGCGGCAGAGCAATTGCAGATACCTTTGTTCTCTTTTTTTTTTTTTTAATCACAGTCTCCCTCTAAAAGTTTTAAGATAGCTTCCCAAATACAAACACGTTTTACTATTGGTTTCAACACAATTGATACACGGTTGTCACTAAATGCAGATACAAAAGCTTACTATCAATGTTTACATACTAAATACTTCCACAAAACATTTTTACTTCTAGAAACAAAGGCAAGAAGTTATAAGCAACTATCTTAAATATAAAATTCAGACACGTGAAGAAGTGTGAAAGATCGTGTTCTATTCAGTAGTCACATCAGCATACCCTTTCCACAGCAGTATTGTCAGCACACTACCTTGGCCTCCATAAAGAGAGGCCATTAAGTTATGAAGTCCCTAAACACAGCACAAGCTAGCAAAATGACAAACACACAGTTGAGAGAATGCAACTAACAAAGATGCCTACCCCAAACAACCTCGTACCCAAAGTGTTAGAATGGGCACAGCCGACACTGCCACAGAAAAACCCACGGAAGTAGTAAACCGTTTACAATACAAGGAATCCTAACCCAAAATACCAAGTGCAACCTAGACGAGCACCAGCATTCCACCACACATCCAAGTCAAAGCTGAGTCTTCAACCAGCCCAACAAAGCACCCAAGCCCCACCTGTGCAAAATCAAGTATCAGCTGTTCAGAAGCTGCAGTAAAACAGACCATACTAACTGCACATCTCACAGTGAAAGAACATAATCTTATTATGGCACCTCACATTAATTTTCTGCGAAACGTACAGAGTAATGCAACTACTTTTTCCATACTCCACAGTAAGACCCCAGGAGCTCACTTATTACCAGAAAGAACAAAAAGCAGAATCAGAGAGGACAAGGAGAGAAACTGGGAGAGTATGTTGGAAGAAGGATCACTTGTATTTGTCTTATTGTAACCTTGGATTTCTCTGGCTACTACCAAAAGCTAGGTAATAAACTACACTTCAGCCTGACCGGTTTATAATCGGTCTCACTTTCTGATGTCTCAATACGATGAAAGAAAAGAAGAATCAGGAAAGGGAAGCTCTAAGGCTCAAAGACAAATATAGCAGTCACAACAACTGTGAGGAACTTCCAACTTCACCTTAGTCTTTTGGGGCTTGACAAAGTATTCTCCTGGACGTTTTGATCAACTCTTTCCCCTCTCCCTTCACAGTTTTTATACATCCCTATAGCAATAAACAGTAACAATTAACATTTAAAACAATGTAAAAATCAGCTACTGACTTTTCTACAGTGCCGTTAATCATTTTCATTCCTTACTCCTGTTTCCTCAAAATCACTGAGCTGTTCTCTCCAAGAACAATTCTAGCCAGCAGTTCCCAGTTTCTTCCAAGTTTATGCTACCAACACAAACTACTAGCCATTAGGATCAAGTATAATACCTTTACTGCCTAAAAAAGCTGCAACTCTTCCCACTTTCTCTGCTAAGATTTGCACAAGTATCTGGGCAGTCTACAAGACTGACAGCTAACCCCAGAGAAAAAAAGGAGGATTAGAGCATTTCTTCAGCCAGTTCAACACTTGACTACACAAGCACCTGTTAGCACAATAAATGCACAGAACACAGACAAAACCAAGCAGCTAGGGCTGGGGAAAGCTACTGCTGTTGCCGCACTGCCACTGAGAAGTTACTTGTGAGAGCTATCTTCAAAATAACAGGAAATAATGAAAGTATACACCAGTGGAACAAAATAAAACAAAGGGTTCACAGAATGGGGGAAAAAAATAAATCCTTTTTCTGCACATGCATTGCAGATGGCTCAGACTAAATTGTATCTTATTAGCTTCTCAGTCACACCTAAAAAAAAGAAATAATCAGGCTCCCATGAAAAAAGGTATCGGTTTGCAGCATTCAAACTCTTAATAAAGGGAAATACACCGGTACATTATTTAAGTACAAAGAAAAACACTCCAAATCATTTTTGCAAGCTTATTTTAAAAGTTTAGACAGTTATTGAATTTCTCCACCTGAATTCAAATTCTGGATCTTGTATTTTGTATCTAAATATACACACACACAAAGACAACGCATTAGATTAAGATCATTTGCTTCTTATTTTCACACTGATTTGCCTGCAAAGGCCTGAGAACTGAAAAGGCATAGCAAAGCCTTCACCCTAAGTTAAAATTTCAGGAGGGGAATAACGAGTTAAACAGAGAAGAAAAAAATTAATATGCATACTTTTTTTTATTGTAACATATTTGTTAGAAATACTAATATGCATACACAATATGTGTACACAATATACAAATATGTGTATTGGAATAAATCTGTGGCACTCAGCAAAACAATTTTGTGTAATTTCAGAAAAAAACCACAATAATAGTTTGCATACACAATAGAAATACAAATTAGAACCATCTTACTTATGCTGAAATAATAGAAAACAAGACTCTAGATCTCTGTGAAGTGCTGTAATCAAGTCAATATATCTAAATTGAATTACTTCGAGCTGTTTTTCCACTGGAGACATTTCAGTAAGCGCATATCACTATAGAATTTATAATCAAAGCATTCAAAAATACCTGGAGACATGCCACTATTATACCACTGTAAGGCCGTGAGACTACATGAGTAATTGTACTAAATGGAAAAGCAGTGTATTTCAATGTCACTGCCTTTTAAATAAAACCGCTGGGGCGGGGGAGAGGGGTGTGCATTTCTAGTTAAGATAGAAACCTTACAATAAAAGGGTCTATTTCCCTAAACAGCACTGAAGATTATGAAAATTAACTAAACAATTAGTTCACTACAAGTCAATCCTTAGACTAAATCCTCAGACTAAAAGTCAATCCTTAGAGTAAGGTTCTCAGACAAAGCCTTAACTCTCACTCTTTTTCTCTCAAAAGGAAAAATAAGGTTAACCTATCAAATGCACAGAGAACTGCAACAGATCAGCATCTGGAAAATGCTTCCTACCCCAAAAAAATCTGGTGGTGTGTCTTAAAGTACATACAAGAGACATGACCTAATCAGAAAGATCAGCTATACTTGAATTGAAAGTACAGCTACTTAACTTTGTTCAGCACCCTGAAAGTACAGAGGTTTAAGAATCACTTATCACTGACAAGAAATGTAACTTCAAGACTATTCCCTAACTACTAAATAACTATGCTCTAGAAACTTCTACCTTTACATCTTGACATACAAAACTTGCCATATAGAAGTTTTGGTAAGGAAAGAATAAAAAAATAAAAAAAAATAGAGAATGAAAGAGACATTCTGACAACTGTATCTGCCTGCAAGAAAACACCAGGGATTTGTCATAAATGATAAATTACTCAAAACTGATTCCTTACATTAAAAGGATTACTACTCCATGAGTTTTATAGCAAGCAGCAAGAAAGGACTTTTTTGTCACTTACATTCACATCCATTCCCCTCCTCACCCACGTCACTGACTTACTATATGATGTTGAGCAAATTACTTCACTTCTAAGCTCGACAGTAACATGGAAATCATACTCAGCCACTCAGCAACGGCCTTCATGATCCATTCTTAGATTCAGTCACTGACTGAAATCCTCTTCTAACTGACAATTTACTGGTTCTTAAAAACACCTTTAACTATTCTTTTTTCTGCCCTTTGACCGAGACTCTCCTATTTAGAAATTACATGGGAGATGCTAAGAATTTGAGCAATTAAGCCAGGGAGTTGTCCACCATCATCAGTAATGAGCTTCACTATTTAAGAGCGTGCCAGCAGCCTAATGTAAAACGAAAGGTAATATTCGAAAGGCGAACGTGCAGACTGCCCCATAGTTGTTATCTTTGGGTTTTATGTTTCTCAGTTATTTGAGGAGAAAATAAGGGAGAGAGTTGTTGAGTTATAGTCTGTGCAAACAGCTTCAGACAAAGTTCTCAGTTGGTTTAAACTCTCTGCATGTGCTTGACATTGCCTTCAGTTTCTTAACTGGTTTAAGTGTTGTGATTTGTGCTGATGTACCTTGGTTGGCTTAGCAGTACCGAGATAAAGCCTTGGTTATCATAGAATCATAGAATTCTTTTTTTCCAAAGTTTTACACATTTCTAGATATGAAAGGGTAATGTGAAACAGTCTGGATCTCTGCTTTAGAAGCACACAGAAGATAAAGGCAAGGAGAGGCTACCCAAGAAGAACAGAGATGCAGCCTATGCACACAAGGATGGCATTAGGAAAAATCAACATCCAGCTCGAACTAAAACTGACAAGACATGAAGGGCAACAAGGACGGACTCCTGTGCAAGACGAAGGCTAAAGAAGAGCTCCCTCTGTTCAGAAGGACAGGGTCCTAGTAAAAAAGGTTACGGAAAGGGTTGACCAACTCCATGTCTTTTTTTACCCCAGTTTTCATTGCTAAGGTCTACCCTTTAAGCCTCCCAGACCCCTGACCCTAGTAGCAGAGTCTGCTGGAGTAAAGAATTACCTCCAAAGAGAAAGATAGAGTTTGGAAGCACTTAAGGAGACTGGAAATACACAGGTCCACAGAAACAGATGGGATGCATCTGAGAGTCCTGATGGAGCTGGCCTGTGTCACTGACAGGCCACACTATCACTTTTTGAAAGGCCATGAGATTGAGGGAGGTTCCTTATTCCGGGAGAAAAGGCAAACATTGTACCCAACTTCAAAAAGAGCAAGGAGGAGGATGGAGGTAACTATAGATCAGCCAGCCTAACGTAGAGTCCATGAGGAGGATTAGGGAGCAAATCCTCCCTGAAGCCATTCCTATGCCAAGAAGCTGATTGGGAATAGCTAGTAGTGAGTATAGCTTTATCAATGGAAAATGATGCCTGATGAACACCACACCTTACTGCAAGAACAATGACTGGCTTAGAAGATGATGGAAGAGCACTGAATGCAGAAGGCCAGCCACTAACAACATTATCCCACAGTATCATTACAGCCAAACTGGTGAGACAGGCACTGGCAAAGCAAGCAATAAGGTGTTTGGGAAACTGACTGGACTGCTGGGCTGAAAGAGCAGCAATCAGCACTACCAAGTCCGGTAACATGTGGTTACAGTCACATCCCTTGGGGATTACCACTGAAAGCAGTACCACCTGATGTCCTTATTAACAACCTGGATAATGGGACCGAACGTATATTCAGCAAGGTTGACAATGACACCAAATTGGGATGCTCTGCAGGGCAGGACTCCTACTCAGAGGGACCTGGACAGGCTGGAGAAAGGCACTGGCAGGAGCCTTGTGAAGTTCAACAAAGGCAAGTGCAAAGTCCCATATCTGCAACAGAATAACCCCGTGTGACAAGACAGCCTGGGCACCAACCAGATAAAAAGTGACTTTTGGAGAAAAGGACGTGAAAATCCCAGCAGGCAAAAAGCTGAAGAGGAGTCAGCGCTGTACCCTGACAGCAAAGAAGGCTGAGCTCACCCTGGGCTCCGTTAGCAGGAGTCCAGCCAGCAGGTCCGGGAAGTGATCCATCCCCTGCATCCAGCACCGGTGAGGCTGTGTGTGGGGTACTGGGCCCAGTTTTGGACTCCCCCATACAAGACAGACGTCGCCACACTGGAGCAAGTCCTGTGGAGGCCACCGCGCTGGTGAGGTGGCAGGAGCACGGGATGTACAGTGAGGGGTTGAGGGAACAGGGCTTGGTTCAGGCTGGAGAAGAAAACGGGCAGAGGAGAATCTTACTGCTGTCTACAACTACTGCATCAGAGGAATCGGAGATGGAGCCAGGCTCTTCTCAGAGGCGCATAACAACAGGCTGAGAGGCAACAGACACCACACATGAGTTGGAACCTGGGAAATCCCAGTCAGGTGAAAGGATGGTTTTGGTGGGTGGGTTGGTCAGTTTGTTTTTAAACCGTGAGCACGATCAAGCAAGTAGTGGAACAAGTTGCCCAGAAAGATTCGACAATCTCCTTTCTTGAAGGCGTTCAAGACTACCCTCCCACTCGGGGCCCCATGTGACCTGTTCTAACTGGAGCTGCTTGGAGTAGGAGGTTGGACTAGATGATCTCCAGAGGTCTCTTCCAGCCCAAAGCATCCTCTGATTCTACGCTGATGCCATGCAGAGCGATGCTCACTGTGGAAGGGCAATCCTTCAGGCTTGCTTTAAACAGAGACTCTGAATTCAAGGAACTTGTTCCCTGACTTCCAGCAAGTCCAGTGGAGGCCGCCAAGCTGGCCAGATGGCAGGAACACATGACATAAAATGACAGGCTGATAGAACTGGGTTTGTGCAGCCTGGAAAAGAAAAAGCTCAGAGGAATCCTTATTGCGGTCAACTATCTAATGGAAGGGTGCAGAAAAGACAGAATTGGACTCTTCTGGATGGTGCACAGTGACAGGATGAGAGGCAACAGACATAAGTAGGAAAGTAAATTCCAGTTAGGTTAAAGGGGGGAAAAAATTTACTATGAAGGAAATCAAATGAGGAAACAGGTTACCCAGAAAGGTGTTAAGGGCTGGAACAACCTTATCTAAATTGCTCTTGCTTTAATTTAAGCAGGGAGCTGGATTAGATGACCTCCAGAAGCCCCTTCCAACCTAAATGATTCTATTTCATTAATGTATTATTTAATCTGACTATGATTCTATTTCATAAACTTTTATTCAGCAATTTTTGCATCAAGTTTATTACTTTTAATGATACATTAAAAAATTTCAGTTGTCCTGTACATATAGTAAGCATGCATCCAACATGGTGCACAAAAATGTAAACATCTCTTATCTACTTGCCCTTAGAACCTCTTCCCCTTGTACCCATGTGCTTCCTTCCCCCATAACTAGGGAACGTGATTTTTCAGCATCAGAACAATTTTGCACTTTTAAGCTTACCTGATCTAAAAAAACCCCACACTTCCTTTGATATCCTGGTTCGTGTTTCATGGATGACCAAAATGGGAAAGCAGAAGGCTGTGACCCCTCTCACTTTGTTGCAAAAACTAATTTTTCCTCTCTCCACTTAAAAACATTAGAAAGACCTTTGTTCCTGCTATTCTCTCCAAAGAGTAAGAAACACTCCACCAAAGAGAGGTTCTCCACAAGGGCTTTACTCATCTTTCAGCAATATCTATTTAACTAAGCAGGTTTTGGAAACAATTTATTTATTTATGTACTTTTCACAAAGAGTCACACCCAACAAACTAACTACTTTTTCTGCTTCATAGAGTCCCCTCTTGGAACATTTCTGATATCAAAATTAAGTAAACACCTTAAAAGCCACAGAGGTATTTTCTAATAACCTACAATTAGTTTTGTTCCTTTTTAAAGTTAAGAATACAGGAAAAGCTGAAATAAATAAATTTCAAACTCTCTTCAAATATGTCAGGCTTTGCTTATAAACCAGGACTCTGTCAAAGAAGAAAGAATCCCTTCAGCAATACAGGTTACAATAATGGCTCCTTTAATAGCTGTACCAGTGTAGAGTAAGACTGAGGCTGGAATAAACTACCAAAGGTAAGAATTTGAAAAAACAGATCCTACAAAAATATACTTATGAAAATAATCTCCATTAAAAGGACACCTCTATGAAGCTCAGTGTGAATACCTGAAATAAGCATTTTAATTTTCACTTAGAAGGTAAAGACTAAAATTCATGGGGAGAAACTCATGGAGAGCTACTGCAGGAAAGATTAATATAGCTAGTGGTCGAAAGAGAAAACAAACTTTCAGTGATACACTTCCACACTTTTTTGCATCCATTTGTTTAAGAGCACTACTGCTTTTGATACCAAGATCAAAAGTGCCAATACAACATATCAGTCCATTGGCTACATAAAATGGGTATAATCCAATGACAGATTAATCCAGACTGGAAATCAGGTGTGTAATTACTAAGGTCAGTCAAGTTTGAAATAGCCTTCCAATTATAGCAGAGGAAATAACAATATACACCTGATTATTTTGAAATTAGAGCTGAATACATTTACAAAAGCCCCTATCTAACAATGCCCAGATTGTTCCTTGGAATTAACAAATCAACAAAAAGTTTAGAGAGAAGAAACGATACGCAAAGGAGACAGCAGCAGGAAACCACAGCTATTTCTGTGTACACATAGAAGAAAAATAGAGATGTGGAGGTGGCTCTTAAAAAGCAGTAGCCTGTTTAATGTTGCTGAAAGTAAATAAATAAGACAAATGACACCATAGCTTCATAATCAATGTAAGCCAGTACTGACAGGAAAAGAAGAGCTCATACCACCTTTACTGTCATTTGCTACCTTCACCACAGGTGGCATAAGCCAATCAAAAACACAGGGTTGCTTCTTTTAGCAGCTGTGCCTTCTTACATTAACTTGCTGACCATAAAACCACGACCATCACCCATCACAACTTATGTGACTGTATCAGGACTGCAGCTGTCCCCTCCTCCCTACCAACACACTTCTTCCTCCTCTGGGCTGAGACAACATCCATATCACCAGGCAAGTGAGCTGGTTCAGGAAGTTGTTCTAACCAAAAAAGCAACTCAGGAGGAAAAAAAAAGAAATAAAAGTACTACTTTTTGACTAGAGTAGTTCTCTCAACGCACTTCCCGCCGTGGAATTCCCATTGATGACACAAGGGAAGGTGCATCCACAACTCAGGTTGTCTTCAAGTGCTAGGGAGCACGCACCAGGAACGCTGTTTCCACAGAAAGCCACATTATGCCCTGGCCCTTTTTGCAATCCCCTTACTAATGTTACTGAATCTGTGAATCACTTTTAAAAGGACTGAACGCTATTTTTAACCAAGCAATACATTTCACTGTAACCACCTTAAAGTAAACACTGCTGAGTACTTCCAATAATGCTCCAATTTAGCTTCAGTTCTGATAACACTGGAGTCAGTTTCTGCCTACTGTGTGTAACTATACTTGTAGTCCCTTCAAGTTTAAACTGCAAACCCACCTCTTAATTAGTATCATTAACACCATATAAGGCACACAAACAAGCAGAATTGGCTACAGTCCTACTTAAAACCTGACACAGGCATAACTTGCACAACCAATCTTATACCCCCAGTAAATCTTCCTGAGATCCGGAGCATGAGCCAATCTGACCGGCACTCAGGATTTTGGCCTGTATGACAGAGACTGAGACAAATAAACCCATGGTACTTTTCCTGAATTTAAAGGGATAAGAAAATGTGGCCTGTAGCATCACTAAGATCTCTAAGGACAGTTGCCCTTCTCCAAAGTTTTGTTTGAAAAGTCACCAACATGGTTATGAGACTACAGCTTGACAGTGAGAGAGAAAACCCACTTACTTAGGCAAGCTATTTCTTATTTGTTGCTGCCTTTGTTTCCGTTTTGAAGAAGAGTTGACACTTTAAGTCTTTCTTCCCCCCTCCTACACAAAAGAACGGCTGCATACATGCATGCAGCTATCAGATGTGGTAAGTTATGATTTATTTACAACACTATCAAAAACAAGCAATCTTAACAGCGCAGCTTTGAAAGAGTGACAGCAAGAGCAAAGTACACGCCACACTTCAGCAGCTCAGAACTCAGCAGCGCTGCCAAGTCCATTTCATTCAGAGTGCCACAGCCACTTCAGATGGTTTCAGCAAGTTTTGCAGTACCCTGTCTGAAGACAAGGATTTCTGTGCCGAATCACAGTCAGGGAGGGCCTAACTGTGGAAGGCGGCTTGAAAAAAAAAAAAATAAAAAGAGAAAAAAAAATTCACAAAAAAGCCCAAATGTGTATGAATCCGAGCCATGCAGACAGCACAGATTCAGGATAGTAGTTTGCTAGTTTGGGCTCTTGGGAGGTGACTTCACTTTTCCTAAGGAGGAGAAGGAAGGGAGATGAACATTTCCACAACCCTCTCCCTTGCCTCAGCAAGAAAACAACTTTTATGTTTTAAATCCCCCCCACTTTCCTCCAGCTCGGCTCCTCCCGAAGCGGCACCCCCCCGCCGCCCGGCCGCGCACAGGCAGCTCCCCCCACCGCACAAACACACGAAAACACGAAGCGGCGGCACCATCCCCTGAACGGCCACGCACCTCCTGCCTCCCCCCGCTCCGCCGCCGCCGGGAGGCCCGGGACAAGCGGCCGCAGCTCCCGGGGCCGCGCAGCCGGACCGGAGGCGGCTGCCGCGCCGGCAGGGCCCGCCGGAGGAGGAAGCCACCTCGGGTCACCGGGCACTGTCACCCCGTGACACGGGGCGGGCGGGGCGGGCCATCGCCTCTCTCCCTGCCGGACGGTCCTCCGGAGCGAGCGACGGCGCCTCTCGCCTCCCCCCCGCAAGAGACCCCCCCACCGCCTCCCCTCGCCCCGGCGAAGGAGGCCCGGGGCAGCGTCCCGCTCTCTCACCGGTAGCAACCAAGCCGTCCTCCCCGCTCTGCCGCCACCTCCAGCCCGGCCTGCGCTCCGCCGCCGGCCCTCTGCGCAGGGAGCGGGAGGCCGGGCGAGCAGGGCTCGGCGGGCCGCGCAGCCGCCTCAGGGCCGGGCCGGCGCCCTCCACATTCCGGCGGCGGGTGGATGGCGGAGCGGGCGGGGGCGCGCGCGCGCAACCCTTCCCCTCCCTCCTTCCCCCTCCTCCCCGCCCCCGCGCGGACGGGGCGCGAGCGCCAGCATCGGGGGCGGCCGTTCCGTTCCCCGCGGCCGCGCGAGGCGCCGCGTGCGAGCTGACAGCGGGGCAGGCGCCCCGCGCCCCGACCGCCGCCGGCCTGGGGGGGGCCGTGGGGAACGCTTCTCTTCGGCCCTGTACAAACCACCCAGCTGGCGGAGGGGCCAGCGCCTACTCGTGTCAAAATTCTCGGCCGCAGCTGAGGAAGAGTGGGAGACCTTCAAATCATGGTACTCTTCACCAAAAAAAAAAAAAAGAAAAATACGACCAAACTTTTTTAAGTTCGCGTTTTGATTTTGTACCCCCGTCTCACTACGCGGTAGCTTGTGTTTGCTTATCAACAGTGGTTTTGTATGGTTAAACAAATATTTAAATAGTAAATACATGTGTATGTTTAAATAAATATCAGCATTGTTTATGTTTAAATAAAGTATGTTTAAATAATGAAAGATTGTCCTGTTGTTTTCTTTTTTTTTTCTTTGTGTGAAACAAATTGCATTTAAATTAACCACATAATTTATACAGCCTGTTTGCGTTCCCTCCATTTCAGATGAGGATCAGCCAAACCCTCGGCAATGTCAGACCACAGCCTCACATAAAGTAACTGCTGCCTGTAAGAGAGCGCGCTGCGCCCGGCCACCCCCGGACGGCCGGATTCCCCGCGTTCCTACGGGGTTTTCTCGTGGCTGGGAGCTGGGGACGCTGCGCTGCTCACGATGACAGCAGGACAGCGGCTCTGCTCCGACAGCTTCCCTCTCGGCGACGCGGGCGGTGAAACGCACGGAGCCCGGCCGCAGCTCTGCCAGCCTCCCCTCCCGTCCTGGCTGCGGAGGCGCGACGCGGGGACACTGCGGGGTAAAGGCTGAAGCACAGCTACGTGTAGAGCGACAACACGAAGTCTGATTTTGGAGCTGTACGAGCACAGCTACTGAAAGAAAGTTGGCATGTCCAAGTGTTTAATTCTCCTTAATGCTCATTCGTATGCTGTAAGAAATTCTCAAACAGGCAGAGAGATGGTTTATTTGTTACATGGTCTTTTTGGTAACGCACCGGTCTCAAAGCTGGCAAGGCAAGCAGACAAAGGAGAGCATTTCCCAGAGAAAAGCAAAGCGGGACTATTTGGACAGTCCTATGCTATGCCAGTCCCCCACCTGGTTGTTGTTACGTATCTTTGCTAGTTGTCTGCAGCTGGTGTAAATTAAATTATGTTCAGATCATTTTTATCACACCACAGGGTTCAGATAAACCACAAAAGCATGGGGAAAGAAGAAAAATTAAGGGGGAGGAGAGGAACGATTTTACTGAATATTACAATAGAGGAACAATAAGAAAACAGTTTCTGTGGCATCGTACTCAGATGCTGCGCGCTTATGTAAGAATATGGGTAATAAACAGGAGGAACTGAAAGTCATTATATTCAGAACTAAAAACACGAATAAATTGTCATGACTGGTTATTGCTATGGAAAGGTAGAGTTTGTTCAGGAAGCATAAGTAGGAGAAAAGGAACATAAGGCACAGAGCTACTGAAAATATTTGGATAATGGCAAAAAGGAAAGGTAGAGAACACTGTCACAGCAAAGACCCGTTAGCAACCCTCAAACGAAAAAGATTAAGTGCATGGTACTTTAATTTGAATAAAATCATCCAAAGCATAGGAACTGGTGATAATGAGACTTGAAATAGCAAGATACCTACTCAGAAAGGAATTTAGGAGACTATATGGGTGACAGTGGTCATTAGAATCATAGGGTTGGAAGGGACCTCTGGAGATCATCTAGTCCAACCCCCCTTAGGTAAGTTAATGACTCTTCAAAAGGGAAGGAAGAAAAATTAAACCATCAGACTTGAAGAAAGTAAGTTTCAGTAAACTCACAGTTTGAATCCCAAATCCCCCTGAATGCCAAATCTAATGAAAAGTACACTCTGGAACGTTTGCCATTTCCGATAGAATGAACATGAAGGCCGCAAACAGACCCTGGCAATGAGAAAAGCCAGGAAGAGAAGAGTCTGGCAAAATCTAAACCATTACAATGGCTTGCACCTTTTGAAAAAAGCAGAATCTAGTTTAAATTATTAAAACTGACAACAAAGTGTTTCTTGTAAGGTGTAGGGAAAATCCAGAAAGGTTAACATACAAAAGAGCTGAAACCATCAAAGAGCCATAGAGCGTAACAACAAAAAGCTTACGTGCAAGATTACCAGGGAAGAACTGACTTGCCCTCAGGTAGGCGAGGAAACTATTACCGAGTCATGCGAGGAAGACCAAAGCCTCATTTTTTTTTGGCTTTGTTCTTCTCCAAAATGTCACCTGTAATCGGATGGCTTACATAGTTAACATTAGCAACATAAAAACAAAAGCTAAACTAAGGAAAGAAATAGAATCTATTCAAGTAAGATGCTTACAGAAGTCATGTGCCAGGTAAGTTTCAGCCAATATATTTAGTGAAATGGATGAGCAATCTCCAGGCTATTCGCAATTACCTTCACGAACTCAGAAAAGATAGCTGAGGTTCCACGAGATCAGGAAGAAGAACATGGTGCCTACCTTAAAAAGGAAAGAAAAGGCTGGGAATGAGAGGCCAATCAGATTTACTTTGTAGAAGGCAAAATACTGGAACAAATTATTAAGTAAATTATTTGTAAGGCCTTGGATGATAAGATTAATAACAATCAACAATAACATCTCAAAACCAAATCTGGAATCTTGACTTCAGCATGGCTTCTGATGAGGTATCATCTAATACTCTCCTAAGGAGGACAGAGGAGCATTAGCTACACGAAACTTAGATGAAATGGTTAGAAAATGGTACTCACAAGTAGCGTCAAGTGATTCACAATCAAATAAGGACTTTGTAGCAAGTGAGATCTCCAGATACTTACATCCTGAGTCCTGAACTGCTTCTGGATGCAATAGGATAAAGAATATTTTTATCATGTTTGTGGAGGATATCCTGTTCAGGTGAGAGCTGCAAGCACTTTAGTAAATATAATTAGAATTGAACAAATAATGACAAGCTGGAACAAAGATCTGAAGTAAATAGGATTTAATCCAATAAGGTGAGCAACTATTATGTATAGCTGGGAATAATTGACTGCAAAAACATAAGATGGAGTCAAAGTGTCTAAGCAGTTACTTTACAGAAAGAAGTCTTGGTTCATAGCAGTTCACAAATAGAAAATGAGTCAACAGTGATTTGGTGTTACAAAAAAATGTGAGTGCTTTACTGAAATGTAGAAAAAGACTGTCAAACACAGGAAGAGCAAAATAATTCTTCCACTCCAATGAGCTCAAAAAGGCTTTTGGTGAAGAACAGTTTGGGGCACCTCCTTTCAGTTACAGACATCTCTGTGGAGAATGGAAAAAACTACCAGAAGTCTGGACAACTTGACCTTGAGTCATACTCAAGTACAACTGAAAGAAGTTCAGCTGAAGATCTGAAAAGTCAAAGACTTATGAATGTACAGCCTAGAAAAATGTGAGAATTTGACGTAAAGAAACCAGTCTCTATGTATACGAGAAAAGTGAATACACCAGCCCATCTGTTTTATAATGGAAATAATTTTTTGCTGCATAATGAACTCTCAAGCTAAAACACGGAGACTTTTTAGCATACTTAAATCCTCATATGCTTAATATCCTATGAGATATAAAAATCCTGAAGATGTAGAGCATCCATACATTGGTAAAAAAAAATCACTTATTTTAAAATCCACCAAGAAAAAAAATCAATGCCAGGCCTCTCCTGCATTATCCACTGCAGGGAGCTGAAGCGTAATATTGCTGGACAGATGGTGATAAAGGAATCCAGTTGCGCACTTAATTTGAGCTATAAAGTCCACATGTATTAATTTCCACAACCTGACCTCTGCAGAGCTCACATATAAATATTCGTCTCGATAGAGACAATTCCATTTAACCTTCTCTGAAGGATAATGGAAAGCCAAGGTCGTCCAACCTGTGATCCTAATGGGCACCTCCCACAACCAGGCTTTCTGCCACTGCCAGAGACCTCTCTGTGTCAGAAACCCAGGAACTACTGGGTCTGTCAGCGAGCTCTGGAAACAGGCTAGGAGAATTCCTATTTAGGAGGTAATTAAGCCTACTCCCATAAATAATAGGAAGAAAGTATATAGTTCAGAATAAAACCACCAAATTTGGGGGTAAGAATGCTGGGAAAACATATTTACACATCTATTTTAGAATATACTACTGTGCAACTTGTATGGATGGCCCAGTCCCAGCAACTTTTTGTATGTTTGTATCATTCTTGTTAAATCAGAATTTCCAAAATAAAAATGAAACTTTAGTGAGAGTTTATAACTGATTCTGCTGTGGTCTTTTTCTCCTGCAGACTACCATTATCCCAGGGATCTTGCCTTCCAACTTTACAGTATGTTTGAGCACAGTAGCCTAATATATTGATCTTACTGCTGGAGTACGGTTTAAAACCCAGAAAAGCGAGTGATTTACAGCTTTAGAACTAATAGCATTGGAAGGAAATACTTAGGAATACCTCATGCAATGACTTTTCTTTAGGGAGCTTTGATACCCTTAAAATCATAGGGCTGGTGCCAAACATCATATGCCAAAGGTAAAATGGAGTCAAATTCCCTTCAAGATAATTAATGAATACCTGAACTTTATGGGAAGCATTTAACTTTTTGAATAATTATTGAGACTTTCTAGATACAAACTGTGGAGAAGTTAAGTTTGATGCATTAAAGACGTTCAGCACATTTCAAATATTCTAATTAAACAGTGACACAGCCCCAAATAAACACACTTGTCCACATAATCAAGAACAGAATACAGATAATCTATTTTATAATGTGGTTGTTATTTATTACAAATGAATTTATTGATAGTTGCTGTTTATTCTAAACTTCTCTACAGTTTGGTCCTGAGCCCTGCAGTGACAATTCAGCTCATGGCCCCCGGCTCTGCCCTGGCTCCTGCCCCAGAGGCAGGATCTGCCCATCCTCCAGGCCAGAGAGGGGGCATTTACCCCTCTCAGCTGCCCCACACAGAGCTCAGGCATCACTTGCTACAGGCATCTGCACCTGCGGGGAGTATGTGCCCCTGGGTGGGGGATTACACAAGGGGAGGAGGTATCTGCCCCTGGGGGGATACCTTCCCCTTGGCAGGGCATTTTCCCTGGGGGGAAGATTTGCCCTTTCAGGGTGTATCTACCCCTGGGGGTGTGATTTACCATTGGGGGGGTTACTTGCCACTGGGTGAGGGCCATTGACCCTACTTCCTGCCCACACGTTTTCCCCCCAGAGCCCCTGATCTGCCCTATGGCCCCCATCTGCCCCCAGCCTCACTTGCCCTAGCCTAGGCACCGTGGGCAAGGACCTAGAGGGACACCCCATAGCCAGGAGGGGGGCAAAGACCCGGCACAGATGCCCAATGCCCGCAGCCCTGGAGGGGTGTCTGCCCCAAACCGGGGTTTTGTCCCCCGCAGGGTCACAATTACCGCCCCAGGCCCACTGTTACCTCCTGCCTCCCCTGGGGCTGTGGCTGCCAGGAAGGCAGTGCTTGAGTTCTGTGTGACCCTCATGCCTGCCAAAGGGCTGACTCCCTCCTGCAATGGGGGGAGAAATCTCCTTCAGCCAAGTCATGGCACACTCTTTTGGATGAAGTTGCCTAGAGCTGGGAGGAAGTGGCCAGCAGACAGCTGGAAAAGAAACTGAAGATCATGCAGAAGGAAAGTAGGAAGTCAAAATCTCCTCCTGAAGTGCCAGTTGTGATTCAGGAAGCCAGCCTTCCTTCAGGTCCTCCCCAGCAGGTCCAGATCTTACAGAAGCTGACAACGAATGACATGCTTAGTAATCCCAACTCCACCAGCAGACCAGCCTTCCCTGTGAAATCCTTGGCGCAAAGGGAGGCAGAGTACATAGAGGCAAGGAAACAAATACTGGGCAGCACGAGACCCAAAGAGCAGGAGAAACCCATTCTAGATAGACCAACGAGAATCTCCCAGCCGGAAGACACCAGACAGCCCAATAATGTGATTAGGCAGACTCGATGATTTTCCAACCTAAATGACTGTATGATATAGTTTGTATCTCTGTTTTTTTTCTTTCAGCAGCTAACATTGCAAGGTAGACTGAGGGTCAGATTTTTAGAATTTTAATATTGCATTCACAGGATTCTCCATTAGATTTGTGAGCTTGAGAAGCGCAAGACACTTTGTCTTTGTTTGTTTCACCCTCTGCCTGCTGACACATGTGAGTTGTAGATGTTACACCTGAGAGATCAGCGAATGCATATGTTTGCTCTCAACTGGTTTTCAATGTTTGACTCACCTGTGTAGGGTAGAAACAGTTTTATCTTGTCTATTTAATATGCAAATAAGTGTAAATATGGATATGTACTTCCTGTGCAAGGAAATCTAAGGAGAGGGTGGTTTTTGTGTATGAAAATAGAGGACACTCCTTTTTTTGCTCTTTTTTTTTGCAGAACACTGTGTTAATGGAAACACTGATAAGAAAAGCTGCTGCCTGGGAGAGACAGTGATAAACCGAAACATAAACAACCTTCCCATATCAAATTGCTGAACTGAAGTTCAACTACAGTCAAGTTATAAAGACCAAGGACTTTACGAGGAAGATGAACAACTTGCTTTCTGACTCCTGTTTTTACGTGCAGGTAGCATGTGTCTGCTGACTAGAGCCACCAGACACCAAAAGCATTGGAGACAAATAGACTGGAGAAACTGTGGCCTTATGTATGACAGTGAGAAACTTCCCTAAGAGAACAGAAAGCGTGCTTCTCAAAATATTTTGGATTTGTTAACAGGCTAAAACTTTTGCCTGTACTGTAGCCTTCCATGTGCCTCAATGTAAGCTCCATCTGTGCTCACAGTATGTTCTTATCCTTTCACTGTTGCTTCTTTAGCAACTATATCAGTAGCTTATGTAGAAAAATAACACCAAAAGTAGTTAACTAGCCAAACCACAATTACTATCTCTTCCTATCTGGTAATGAGAGCTAATTCCACTATTATTTATTATTTTTAGTTCTACTTACTGATTCCCTTTAGTGAATTTCCTTTTTCTTCTTATGTAAATGCCACCTCCTTCACCTGCTGGAATCAAAGTAGAGTAGGCAGCATCACCTGGCATGTCAGATTACTATAGCCTTCAACCAACAAATCAACACATTTGAAAAAATAGTTATTTTATTAACAATAAAAGATACCAACTTCTTTTATGAAACCTGTGTTCTTTTCAACCAAACTAAAAAATAATTTCAATAGTTAGAACACTAAATAATAAAAAATAATAATCTTTCAAGGTTAGGATCAATGATGTAATTCTTGACGACACTTTACCAAAAACAGATGAACATTCACAATAGGAACAAATTATACTGTACATCTGCAATTCAGAAATTGAATTGCTGGAATGGTGTGTAACAGCTGTTTACCAGTACAGTAATGAGAGACAGAAACAGAATACTGTGCTGAAGAGAAATTTAAAAGTGGAGGAGGAAGTTCGCAGCAAAAAGGTAGGATTTTGCATGTGTGAGAATTTGCCTGTCAAAGTAGACATGATATGTAGAATCTGGTAAAAGAATAAAGGAAATTACCATACAGCTATGATCTCTGAAAAATAATTTCAGCTTAACTAAACAAAATTGATTTTTGTTTATAGGTCTCTTCTCAAAAAACACCACGGGATGAAATGTAAAAAATGTCCCTCTGCAACTACGGGGACAATATACTTTTTAAAAACTGCTAGAATTGAGATCTGAATAAGCAGCAGCTACTTGAGATCCACACTAATATAAAAACACCTAAACTGACTTTATGCAGTTATTTGTACGTTAGGATTAGCTAAGGCTTACTTAGTCCTTTACTTTTATTTTCCTGTGGGAACTGATAGTCCCATTTGTTGGAAGGTGCACTGGGCAAGTCTTCTATCAGGTGTTCCCAAACCAAACCGGTACAAAACTTTGAGTCTTTACGGGCAATACTAAGCAAGAGTAACTCCTGGAAATCGTCAGCATGTTTTCTTTTACTGCAGAAGTATGAGTGCTCTACCTGGGAAATTTGATTGGAAAAATTACTCAGAAAGCAGTTCAGTCATAATGTAATTACTGTAACTTGCACAAGTGTGGAGGATGCATAAGGTGTAGTGGTTGGAACAGAAGACCAGACCATGGGGTTTATTCCTCATCTTGCCGCTGCTTGCTATATGAACCTGAAAATTTGCTTAACCTCTACAGTTTAGCTTCCCCTGCAAAGTGAGAATAAGGTTGTGGTTTTATGTGCAGCTAAACAAGGGTACTGACTTACCATAGAAAACCCATGCTGACTGTATTGCCCTACCTGTCTTTCACCTTCCCCCAGGTTTACATGAGGAAATCTGCCAGAAAGGAACAAAAACTACCTGGTTAATTTAGGTGGCTCTCAGTATTATACACTCACCCGAGCTGGAATTCTTATGAAATGTAATTTTCTTAATTCTTTATCGTCTCAACTCATATGTTACTTTGCTAAGCTCAATAAAAGGCTGTTGTAAAATGTGATGCAATAATATTATAAAGGAAGAGAAAAGAACAAATTTCAACGTAAGTACCACTGAAGGAAGGAAAGGAAATAAAGGGTCATACTTCTCCTTTTTGTTGAGACAGAATAGAAAAGGAAATTAAAAAAGGAACTAAGGTGCAAGATAAAAAGGTGGCAGCACACGGCTCTTGGCAGAGGCTCTAGACCCTACCCAGGGGGCAGATTCAGAAGCTAAACAGATGGTTATTTCAGCAGAGGGCACCAGAACAACAAGTATGCGGTAGTGACTTTGACTTCCTCTGCCCGGTGAATACTAGATCTCTAATACCCTCGCAGCCTCCAAGTGGGTCTGCATTCTTGTTATGCTGCGAATCCTTGTACTTTATAATGCTTCAAAATTTTTGTCACGCTTAGAGAGAGTTGTTGCTGAATGACGCTGGAAGCACTGTGATCGAAGCAAACCAGGAATTACATACAAGCAGAAAGGCAGTAAGGAGTACCATGAGGATCTGTGGCACATACTACTATGTCAGCATATCACATCCCTAAATGCCAGTAGGACAAAGAGGATAACGAGATGGGACAGCTGAGTGAAACTTCTAACCAAAGGGAAGTTTTTACCTTCCTTATCATTTCCTCCTTTTTCACAGCAGCTGAAGCCACAGGGTATCTTCATATAGATTTTTTTGCACTCCTAGCAGCCTGAAAACACAAATGTTAAAAACTGACTGATATTCTGCAAATCTATTACTTATAGCATCGAATAACTGCAAAAAGTTTTACAAAATTTTAAACAAATCTGATAGTGTTTGGTGGGTTATACAGCATTATTTGCTCATGCAAACTGAGTGGTTGAGAAAGAAGCATTCATGAAGGAATTTTATACTTATGCACCTCACATTCCTTTACATAATTCAAGCTTCTGTTGTATAAAGGAAATCTAAACCTTACAGGTTATGGTCAAGATACTGAGCATGTCCTTCCACAGTGGAACACTTTATTTTGCTTTCATGTTATTATTATTTTGCTTTCATGTTATTATTATTTTAAAACAAGCATATATAACTAGTTCTAAAAGTTGCATCTGAATTACATGGGCTTGGGTGATATTCAGCATACTCTTTAACAAGTTTTGGGATTTTTTGCAATGATTATGTTGGGTGGATATGCTTCAATCTTCTAGTCAGTGTAATCTTATGAAAATGCAGGAAATTTAGGTTTCACTAACGTGATAGTCAAGCACACAAAAAAAAGTGCTAAAGATTTTCTTTTTTGTTATCTTTTATTTTATGTAATATATGCAAGAGTGTGAAATAACAAGGACTTTTTTTAAATGCTTTCAGCCAGCTGGAAAAATATTTAATTCTTGCCTTTCATTCTGATATCACAGGTTTCGAAATGAGAAATTTTCCATTATTATCAGCTTTACAGGTCATGCAGATAACTAAAACAGCAAACCGAAACATTGCCAACACATTAGAAAAATAATTTCTTTTTATGAAGACAGCTATTCTGTTACCACAGTTTTGTATCAGTTTATATGGAAAGAGTAATATAAAAATTGAATCATGAGATGATATGATTTGACAGTTACACTGGTATTTTACCTATTGCTCTCAGTCATACAGGCTAATACGGGATTCATTTCTAATGTATGATCTAAAGAACATTACTAGGGTGACCACAAATGTAAAATCCGAGAACCATGCCTATGTGTTATCCCCTTTTTGGAAGGAAAAAAAGAAAAAGCAGCACTGGAAAATTGCGACAATACGTTGTAGAATCAAAACTAATTCCCTTGGGGTTTTAAGGACATAAAAGAAAGAACAATGTGAATAACTGGAGATAAATTACAGCAGATTTAATAATAAGCTGAAATGAGATATGAAAACAGTAATCTTAAAAGCAAATACTGCTTTGTGTTTCGTATGATAAAGTGGCATGTCATGCAGGAAGAAATGCTGCATAAGTGGAGAAAGTAGACATTAAAAATAATCTAGGTACCTAGTGGGATCAGTTCACAAAGAGAGAAAAAACTCATCTACGAATTTCTGAACTTTTAAAATCCAGAATAAAGAATAATCATTAGAAAAGTGTTACTCTCATGGAGGTCTAAAATGGGGTTTAAGATTTAACGTACTCATCCTTGCAATGTTACTTAGTAAGAACCATAGGTCATTTCAGATCCCACTTCTTTAAATTTAAACAATGCAGTACTGTGGTAAACTATGTTGTAATACTGAAAATTGTTGTTACCAAGTAAATACTGGTAACACTATTTGCTAAGTGGTAACAGAATTCCTGAGGGAAAACATAAGCTACCTGAAAATGAAAACTTTTCAGCAATATAGGAACTATATACAGGAACCAAGTATAGGAAGTGGTAGAAGTCTCCAGATTGGTGTATTAAAAACCAGACTGAACAAAACAGCAGAATTATGTACTGTGTACAGCCACCTGCTATAAACCAGGAAGTAAGAGGATGTCCTCAGGCCTTGACCATTTCTAGTTTCTGTGACTTTAAACAAAGGTTGCAGAGAACACCTACCATTTTAGTTCCTAGTGCTGGCTTCTGCATCCAAACAGGATACTAATAACTTCAGTAAGGTTCACGTTTATAGCATAACATTTAGAAGAGGAATCTGCAAAAGATGGCAATTGCTGATTGAAAATTTTCTGTGGTACGTACAGGTTTAAATCAGAATAACAGGTGAAGATGATAATTAAATTGATCTAGAATAACATGCAGAGATACTACCTAGTAGTTCATTTCCAAGGGAGGAGTAATTAGATGGAGTATAATGATTCGTGTTGTGTTTTGTTTTGTTTTGTTTTTTTTAAACAAACTGTGCTGCAATTTGCCTACTGGTTATATGAAAGATTGTGCTTCAGGACAAAGACTCTTACATAATTTACACAGTCATTAAGAACAAGTGGTATTAATGTTTCATTGGGGCATTGTAGGAAGTATTACAATGATAATGATAAAAGTGTAATACTGTACTAATCTGTGATCATCCCTGACTTCTAAATCTGGCTAACTATGATATTCTTGATTAAATCATTCATTCAGATATTTTATTGTGTAAGGATTCTGATGCTTACAAACATTGGCTAGTTTATATTTCTGTTTGTAGACTAATAAATCTTTCCTGTTAATCTCCTTGAAATAACACTAAAACAGGCATAATGCTTAAGATTCACAATTCCACATTAAACTTCCCAATTTACACTTCTTTTGTAACTCATAGTAAGTTAAATGTGGTCCTTGTAAAGATCTTAGTCTTCTGTGTTCGTAAGATCCCAAATGCCTGTGAATATGGCAAGAAAACCCTGTTTTCAGAAATTCATTTAATAGCTGTTCTGGTATTATTTTATTCAATCGCTAATCCTTGTTAAGCATTAAGCTTAATTGTTTTGGTGGAGAAGACTAAATAAAGACAATTCCTTAGTAAAACTGAGAGAAATAACACATTTTGCTACTATCACCACATTTCTTGTAAAGTTAACATGAAAATCTGTCTGCAATCAATAAAAACTCAGAAATAGGAGCTGAAGATTAAACTTCCCCTGTGTCGACTTTCCCTCATGTCCAGGAGTTCAGTTTTATTATTTGTTTCCGTGTTTCGGTCTGCATGTCACAACCCAGCTTCCTTTTGCAGGTCACTGCCTCAAACCCCTGGTTCTGAGCCTGGTTCCTTCTGACCTGACATTGCACTGTTTTAATGGCATCTCCAGGTCACGTAGTCCTCTACAGTTCAGATGTTGAACTGATAATACAGTGCATGCATCCTTACAGTGTTATAAAGTATTTAGAAGCGCAGTGATTCCATATGCAGCATCCTGCCCGATGGCTTCGCATCTCCATTGATCCGCAGAGCCTCCAGCTGGGCACAGACATGACAAAATACATGGGGAATAGGACAGAACCACTGCACCCTGCTTTTGTTGTTAAATTTGGAAATAAATTTGGACAAATTTCCTAGTATTTTATACCACAGTTCATGTTCTTATAAAACTGGAATTAGTTTAATGCTACCTTGAAATATCCTGGTGTTAAATGGTTAGTTCTCAAAGCACTTTAAAACTATCAATATGTGCCAACTAAATGCAGCAAGTCATCATCAATACTCATAAGGCATTTTACAACTTCACTTTAAAATTTCTTCTGTAGCCCAACTGTAGTTCATCTACTGTGTGATACAGGAAGGCTTGGCAGGGCCCCAATACATCTTACCTGTGGTGCTGGTTGAGGCTGAGGATGAATTAAATGTGTCCTACAGCAGAGAAACCTATAGGGTACCTTCTCCCACGGCAAGCCTAGCCCTGCACCTTCCCGTGGGCCTGGTAGGCAAAACAACAGGGTCTTTTCCCTGCACAGCCACCTGGAGACTTTTTCCCTCTCAGTAAGAAAATAAACCAACCCCCAAGCCCTGAAGGTTTGATGGCATGAGGCAGTCACAGTGAGGACGAAGTGAACCACGATGTACCCCGAATAGAGGACACCCCCACACACCACACCCCCCCACTGCGGGCGCTGAAGGAGAGAAAATGGCGGGCCGGGGGCTTTGGGAGGCCCTGAACAGGCAGAGAGCTCCTCAGGCTACACCTCGCGTTAGGAACATCCCCGTAGCCTCGCAACGCCTGCTGTGATCACGGGCGACGAGAAAATGAGGTAGAAGAGCAAAAAAACCCACCCAAAAGGCGGGGAGAGCGGCGGGAAGCACACACCATCCCTGAGAGGAACTGACGGCACCCCCATCGAGCCCTCCCGGCGTTCCAGCCCGTGACTCGGCTCTTTCTTTCGGTCCCGCCCCGCCTGCCCGGGGGCCGGGCGCAGGAAGGGGCGGGCGGCAGCGGCGAGGCGGCGCGGGGAGGTAGCCGACGCACAAGATGGCCGCTGCTGCAGCGGCGGCGGAGGGGTGGCAGCGGGCGACGGCTCTGGGGGGGCCCCGGGGTCTGCGGGTGCTGGAGGAGCAGGGCGCTGTGGCCGCCCTCGTGTGCCGTAGCTGAGGGGGGTGGTGGCCGCTGCGGGGAGCCCGGCCCGTGTGGTGAGTGCGCTGTCTCCTCTGCCCCCCGCTGCCGAGCTGGGCTGTGGGGAGTGGAGAGCCGGGGGTGCGAGGAACAATGGGGCTGGCCTGGGGGAGCGCTGGCGGGAGGGCTCTGCTCCTCTCCCCGGGGAAGGGAGGCGGAGGGGCGGGCGCTGCGCCTGCCTGTCGGGCCTGCTGCCTGCCTCGCTAGGCCTCTGGCTCCTGCCGGGCTCAATTTCCGAGCGCCCCGGGCAGAGAGGGGGCTGCGGAGGCCGCCGTCCCCGGTGCGGAGGAGGGTAGGAAGAGCCCGGCGCCTGGGTTCGGCCCGGCGGGGGGGTGGAGGGTGCAAGAGGCGGCATCGCCTCAGGCTATGGCAGGGAAGGGACAGGCGGCTTTTGTGTGTGGCCTGCGTCTGCTGTTGTTTTTCCAGGGGCTCTGCGTGCCTCGAAAGAAGAAAAAAACGCATCCCCGTGTCGCACTCGGTATAGTGAAACGAACAATGGGGGGGAATAAGGCCAGGGCTCCCCTCTTCCCGCCGTCGGATGGGGGGGACACCCCCCTCACACCCACCCCCCGAGTTGTCGCTCTTTTGTCTGTGGTGCCTGAGGGAAGAGCGAGGTGGCCCCCGGCCTCCCTCTGCGTGGGGAGAAATCGTGGTAAAACAAAACAGTAACTCCGCTTACTTTCACTAGTTTTTCACCCTGGTGTTTGTTGTTTTGGCTGTTGTATTAACAGGGCAAAGACGGGCGAGGTTTCTGGCCGGAGTGTGGTGTTGGTATACCTGTATTTTGGCGTGGTTGGGAAGGTCCTGGTGTCAGTTTTTGTCCTCAAAAGCCATTGTGAGGCCTGTGCCGTTTTGAAACAGGGAACTGATGCAGTTTTTTTTTTCCTAGGAACTGGGAATATTTAATTTTCTCAACACATGCATGTATGCCTTTTTCCTCAGAGCAGCTCTCTTGTTTTTCTAATTTCAGTCGAGTGTGAATGAAAAATCTTCTGTTCCTCTGGTGGCACCTACTGTTTTCTGTGTATTTTTACTATATTGAAAATGGCTGAAGTAAAAATAAATTAAAAATAAAAAAAAAACTTGCAAAAACGATTAAAAGGTCCAAGGGTGTTCAGGTTGGTTGTTGCAGAGCTGCTTTAATCATTGTAACTGGTTTAGCAATTTTATCTTCTAATCACTCTGCTTGGAAGAGAAACGCAGTTGTTAAATTCAGTATTTTTACTTGATTCATGTCATAGAGCTATAGAGTTGTTAGGTAACACAGCAGTACTATGAGGCAGAAATGAATGTGTTCCTAAACTTTACCTTTTTTACCCCTTTCAGGCTTAAAAGGATTTGGTGGGCGTTAGTTTTTATCAACTGAAAATGTCTATTTCTGTGTTTAAAATCAGTGAAGATAGTAAGAGACTGCATAGTTGTATAAATAACTTGGTGTTCCTAGGAGGAGTGTGTACCTTATTGATGGTTTCTAAGCTTCACCAGTAGCACCATGGCTTTCTTCAGTCCATTAATGCACGATGTTGGTATGAAATTATGGTTTCCGCTAACATAAATAGAAGCAGACGTTATCAGTTAGGCACCTTTTCTTTTCCCAGTAATAGCTTATCGCTTTACCTTCCTGTCGCAGAAAAGGTTCTGTCAAAGCAGGCAGCTTGACAGGCTGCTTTGAGGGAAATTTAGAAATGCAGGTACCATCAGTGCAGTCTGTTTTGACAACCAGAGACTTGAGTGGTGTGCTCGTCAATCACTTCTGAGCAGCAGTAACCTTAATGGAGATGAGTGGGAAGTTACTTGAATGTTTTCTGGCGTGGTTTTTTTTTTGTCAGCTTTGTATCCAAACTAGCTTAGTTTAAAGCAAAATATTTTAGAAACTTAATGATGAGACTATTCTGTGCTGATAATGATTTTAAAGACTGATGTTCCAGTAAAAAGATGAATGTTTGAATCCAGAAATTGTACATTAATATGTCAGGGTTTCATTTCTGGGTATCTTAGGACAAGTGTATTATTATATAAAAGTGGTCATGTGTCCTGGTTGGCCTAAACCACGACATCATGCTAAAACAGATAAACAGACATTAACAGGATTGCTTTTGGAAACTTCTGCCATGTTGCCAGTGATTCACCAGCAATCTGGGTGGAAACCATTTTCAATCTTGTTGAATTAAGCATTGCAGAAGCTGAGATTCAGTGAGCGTGTGTATTAAAATACTGACTTAATTTCTTTATACGTGGTTCAGAGGTGTTGGGCGAATGCTGATGGTGGCCACATCTGATGATGATGGCAAAGACTGACATCCCATTTTATTTAGGGTCTATATCTCATAACTAACCAGTGCTGTAAAAGGCAGTTTTGTGATACTTAGGGAATTGACGTTTCCCATTCTGTAATATGTAATAATATGAAGGATAATTACTTTTCTCTTATTATAATTCCACCGAAGAAATAAGATGGTTTACATGCTGGATACCTGGAAAAAACGTTTCATCCATTTGAAAGAACTTATGGAATCGTAGTTTTCAAACAGTGTGAAGTGTAAAGCCAAACTAGAAGGGAAGAGCTCGCCTCCATTTGGGTTCCCAAACATTCCAAGCATCAAAACAGCAGCAGCAGCTATAAGATACCTTTTAAGCAGATGACCCATTATAAAACTGCTGATTTTTTGCAAAGCCTGCTTATTGTTTAGAGTTATTTTCCCCGGTGGATTCACGGAATCATTTTGCAGATGAAACTCTGGTTTTGTGGTTCTTATTCCCGCACCCAGTAAATCAGATGTTTGTTTGCTGGAGCATCCCAAGTAATATTGGCTGTTAGGCCAAAAAAAAAAACTTGTCTCAAAGTACATGAGAGAGAAGCCACAGGAGAATTTGTAGCTTGAAGTTAATGCCTTGGACTGCACTTGGTAATGAATATGAAACCGTTGTCGTACAGGAATAAAGATACGCTTTTGTTGTGAAAGATCATTATATGAACATCCTGCACCAGCTGAAATTTCAGTGTAACCTTCAAGATTCTGTGTAGGCTATGTTACAGTAATGCAGTGTGAGGTCTATGGATGGATCATAATTGAGAAAGAAAACCACAAATATTTACTTACATAGTGTTACTTTCCTTTCTGTGCAGAGATATTCCACAGTGCATGGTGAATTACGTGCAGTTCCCATCTCTTAGTTTGACCGCTTGTTTTTCTCAAGAAGTGTGTCTCTTAACTGTTATCTTTTGCATCAGTTTCATTTTCTTGGTTAGCAGTACCGTAGAAGTTGAAATGGTATTAGATTTCAAAGGGCTAACTGTTTTCTAATGATTTTTTTTTATTTGTGGAAATGCGTAATGAGCAAGAAGGTGCAGAAGTCCTATCAGCTTATTGTAAATAGATTTTTCTGATATAAAGAGACTTTCTGGTTAGAGTAAGGAAATAGCTTTCCTGTTACTGCATGGTAGCAACACGTTGTGTGCTACGAACTGGAGAAGGAAGGGATTTTTGTTATAGAAATATCAAGATTTCTAAATTATTTATTGCAGATTTACGTTCCCGGAAGCGGTGCCAGTTGTGCACTGCTCTGTGTTGGAATTTGTTATGGAGTGTGTTTCATAGAAGTGCGATGGGTGTTGCCCTGTGTCCCCTCATCCCCCCGCTTTGAGATTTCCTTCTAATAGAGTGAGAAGGCAGGCTATGTGTGGTGTAGGATGACTTTTGGCAGGCAGAGATGGCTTATTGTGTACATCAGCAACATATTGCAGAAATGTTACGCAGGCAGACTTTTAATAGATTGCAGTAAGACTGGCAGAATAACCACAAGCAGGTATTTCTGTTACCTTTGAGAAGGTGGCTTTTGGCTCTGGCTCAAGTTTGAACTTGGTGTGAGTGAGACACTGTTGCATTATGCAGATAAAAAATGTTATGTCATCTAATTAGCAGCATCTCCTGAGTATCTGCTGTTGACATTTGGAAAAATCTGAAGACTTTAACACTGATTCATGCAGGAAAAAGGACCTGGACAGCCTTTGCGGACTCTTGCGTGAAAGCTTCTGCTCAGGATGCTTTGGGTTTTTTTTTATTAAAAAAAAAAAAAAAGGGGGGGGGTGGAGGGAAGAAAACAGTATCTTGGGAAACATAAGGGCCACATTTAGCAAATCTCTTTTTCGTGTTATTGTGTGCCTTTACCTAGAGTATTTTGTACAATGTTTGGCACACTGTTAAAAATGAGGAATTATTAGGAACATGGAGAAAAATCTTCATATGAAAGATGGTTGGGAGGAGGAGAGAGGAGGGCAAGGGAAGAGGGTTGTTTTGATAGACAAAAGAATTCAATTTTTTCCAGTTTTACAACATAAGAAGTGGAGTATGTGCAGTTAAACTGAAAAGCAATGCAAGTGTGGCTGAAGGAAGGAACAGATCTTTCATTTGCTTCACATAGATTGTGGTACAGGTTGCTATGTAATTTGAGACAAAGAACACAGAAGAGAGTGTGTCAGACAAGTAATACTGTTGTAAGGTGAGTTGAGCATTAGAAAAGCTGGAAGGTTATTGACAATTATTCATTCCAACCTTGAAGTCACTAAAATAGCCATAAGGGACATGTTCTTGCTGTGTAGATCCCTCTCACTACTGATTTCTTGCAAAACCACTTTTTAAAATACTTCATGTTGAGCATTATTTCTCAATTGCACAAATACTTGGAGTTTGAGGGGGTGCATTTTATGTTAATCTGAGACTTCTGTAGTAGGACTGTGCTTCAGCTACAAGACAACTGAAGAAACAAAGCGTGTGGGTTAGCTGAAGTAACTGAAACGTGCTAGTCTGGGAGAATCTAGATCTTGCAGGTGGTTCCTGATTTCATTTGGTTTTGTTTTTTATTTTAACAAGGAAAGTCTGGTTTGTCTCATCGCTCTACTACGCCAATTTAATAGGTGTTTTTACAACGAACTAATTAACTACTATTTAAAAGCAGGCTGTTAATCTTAACATACAATCTGGACATTCCAAATGTCGTCATTTTTCAGGATGCTTCCGTGTTCATCAAACCCTGTCAGGATAAACGTTGAAGGTTGAGGTATGGTTGTTTTTAAACATGTTGTTCATAATTAAATTGTGGTTGATCAGCTGATGAAGCAGTAGTGCTTGTAGCCTGGTTCTAAAGGTCTTCTCAGAACTTCCTCCTGAAATAATTTCTAGCAATTACTTTGTCCTCATATGGTGAGCAAGTTGAAAGGTTTTTCAGTTACAACTTTTGACTTCCCTACTGCTTTGAAAGGAGACTTCTACTAGAGTAGCAGTAATTTTTTATCTCTTTATTATGCATTGAAGGTCTTCGGGGGCCTGCAAGCTAATTATTTTTGATAAATTGTGTTAGGCAGTGTTGGTCTCCAACTTAAATTTAAGAGCTATCTTTTGGGCAGAAGGGATGAGGTTCAGTGAAGGTAGTACCAAGTGAATGAATTGAACCCACGCCGAGAAGGGTGGTTTTAATTACCTATTTATTAATAAACCAGCTTCTGTGGAACACTCCCAGTGTTCATTATCATTTAACTTTCTCCTTGCTTTGTTTTTGGAGTAAACATTATACGTACTGACTTAGCACTCTTGACGTTGTACTCAACTCGATGTAGCAGTTGTACTTGAATGAGTAACTCTTCCATGTTTTACTACGGTGACTGTGTAATATAAATGCCCTTCAAAAGTGGGTGAAATGAAACTCCTTACTGTTGACTTACTTTTCTTGTAAGTCATAATCCTTCAGCTTGTTCTCCCCACCCCCCGCTCTGTTATCAGTTTAGAATGGAAGTCCTTCAGGCACTATTTGATGTTAGGAACTGTACAAACAAATGGAAGTGTTAAGACTTCCTTATCCAGTGTTTGTATCTGATGAATATGGTAGTACTCACCTTATGACAAGACTAAAGTGTTTTGTGCCCTCTACTTTTTTTAAATTCTGTGCCAAGATGCAAGAACCAAAGGGGAGGCCTTGAAATTATTGGCTGCTAAATCTGAAAAAAATAGTAGAAATGTACTTTGATTAGCTTACATGGTGTTCTGAAATTGTGACATGCTGCATAAACATTATTTTATGACCATTAATAATTCTGGCAGTTACACAGGCCTAATGATAATTAAATCTCGTCTTTCAGAGTGTAAGCTGTTCTCTGGGAGGCTCAGTAGAAAATTTTCCCCTGCGTTTACAAGTGAGTGTTGTAATGAAATCTTGAACAATCTGCTCATGAATCCAGTGAAGCAATCATCTCTGGTCATGATGTTTCACAATTTAAAATTCCTATTTCAGTTCATTTTACAAAAATCAAGCCTGGGTTTTGTGCCACAATGAGTGGATTGAGGCGATATGAAACAGCAGATAGCGGGTGTGGAAGAAAGAGTAGGAGTGTATGCATACTGTGAAGGAAGTCTCAGCCTCCCCACTCTGTAAATGAAAAGTCTTCCCAGTAATGTATTTTCTAGCTTGTTAGATAGGTGTTTCTTGAGCTCTTCCAGAGCAATTAAGTCTGGTTTACCTGGCATTCAGGCAGTTGTTCTTAGATGTCTCTGAGGAGCTCAGGCATTTACATGTAAGGTACCAAATTGACAATGTACCCTGTTGTAAATAACAGAACCAATTAATCAATTGAAAAGATCTTGATAAATAGTTGTTCATTATAATGCTGAAATTGTTATTAGTCACCTCCATTGTTACTAGTTATTGTGCAGGAACACATTAAAATTCAAAAATCTTTGGAAGCTGGAAAATTACTAACTCCAGAAGGATAGTAATTCTTAGTCTTACTTGCTTTGTAAAGAGAATGTGGATTTTGTTTCAAAAACAGATTAGAAATTACTAAAGCAATTACAAAGAAAATACCACTCTCCCATGTATATTTCCAGACTTGAAATGACATTTCTGTAAGGAGTCTTTATTTCCTTGCTTGCTAAAATGCTCTTGTTCTCTTGTAAGATCCGCTGCCCCCACCCCCAATCCATGGGTGTCTTCACCTCTCCTGTTCCTTTTCTCTTTGATGATCTTTTGTTCTCTGGTATTAGCTACTTTCATTCTAAGTTTTTTTTTTGTTGTTGTTGTTGTGTTTTTTTTTAATTTAACTTTGTTCTGCTGTGAGCCAGTATTCAACTCGGCTAGTTAATGCAGGTAACAGAGATGGCATATTGCCTATTAATTTTGTTGCTTTGAGAATTCAGACTTGCAGGATGGGCTGTTTGGATAATGGAGCAACCGTGGGACTCTTTGTTCTTGGACTTTACTGGGGACTATCAAAATGTCACTGCTTCCTCTGGAACTGGTGAGAAGTTAGGAAGCATTGTTCATGGCGTGCTCCCTCGTGACTCTTTTGGCTGTTGCTGTAAATTTGAAAGAAGAAAGATAAAAATAAGTTAGGCTAAACTGGCTTGATGGAATGGACTGGGTAAGTTAAACCAGAGGCTGCGATTCAGGCTGTCCTTCCTGTTTATGAGTCATTGTCCTGTTAAATTGTGTGAAAAGGTCTCCTGTAGAATTAATTAAAAGAGAGGTCTTAGTAGTACTGCAAAAAAACTTTAGTTAAAATGGTGAATTTTAATTTTGGTCTTACTTGTTTAATCAGGCTTTAAGGATGGAAGCCTGTACACTATAACTTCTTTGTAGGTGATTCATACAAAAAGTGGAAAGAAAATGTTATTCAGGAAAGTGAGAATTATTAAACTTTGGTTGCTTGGAATAGTCCAGACTATTTTAAATATGACTGTTTTGTTGCCAGTTGTTGCTGGATTCTGCAGAAAAGGTGTGAATTATCAGAGCTGCCTTCTGGACTTGCTAATGCTTGTGCGCATTGTTAATCTCTTGTATTTGTGTTCTGTATCTTCTATTCTGTATCACGTTGCTTCTGTGATATCTTTTTATGCCATTTATCTGCTGTGTTGTACTTTATACAGAGTCTATTCCTGACTGGCAGACAACTTGCTTCATGGTTCCCTCTGTTTTTCTCTTCTGAATCGTCTATTCTGTTTGTCAAGTTTAAGGATGTGTTTGTGTTAAGGATTTTCAGGGAGAGGAATAATTGGGTTTGCATTGATGGTTGTGATTTAGTGCACAGAAAAGGTGCTCAAAGTACAGGTAGACAGTGTGTTTGGAAACCCTTTGAATGATCTCATCTCTTTGCTTTTTTGTAAGAGTAAGAGGCTGCCTATCGAGAACTTCTTTCCTGTGAGGGTGGCAGAGCACTGGCACAGGCTGCCCAGAGAGGTGCTGATGTCTCCGTCTCTGGAGACATTCCAAACCCGCCTGGACGTGTTCCTGTGCCACCTGCTCTGGGTGACCCTGCTCTGGCAGGGGGTTGGACTAGATGATCTCCAGAGGTCCCTTTCAACCCTACGATTCTGTGATTCTGTGAACAGTAGGCAACTGGAGGTATCGGGAATGGCCTTGATCTGATTTGTGTCAGAATGCATTGGGAAACGTAGCTTTTCAGCTTTCCCTTCAGTGACGCTGCTTAGCATTTTACTGGTGACTCTGGACATAGTCATAAGAGTTCTTCTATTGGAGTGCAAGGTACTTCTTATTTTTATTATTAAAACAATAAAGTGAAAGGCTGTGGACAAAGCTCTCCTAAGGACTCTACCAGAAAGCAAAAAAGCACAGCACAGTGGTACTTTCCAGGCTAAGGACCAGTAATGTGGTAAGTCACCTTTGATGGCCTGCTTGGATTTTGAGATTAGCATTTCTGTTGCAGCCTCCTGTTTTGAGGGCTGCTGGTAGAGAAGCCAGACTTCTGGTTAGAGCAAGAGAGATCTCATAGAAGGGACTTGACAGCTTTGTGGCTGCAAAGCAAAATAAATTCCGTAGGTTATACTTGTACTAAATATATCCCTTTTTCCTAATTATTACCGGAGTTAAGAATATTTATCTTCTCACCAAGCACTGTAATTTTTGCAGATTATGTTCCTGTGTGTGGGGGGGAAAATACTTGGCAAAATTACCATCTCTCCTTAATGCGTGATGTTCTGTCTCCTTTCTGTAGCACTTGCGAAAACGAAGGAATAAAAATAGGACTAATAAGATGACAGAAAAACTAGCAAGTTGCTTTCAGGATTTTTTTGTAATCATTTATTCATGCACCAGGTGTATCGGAAATTAATTGGTTGGGTTATGCTATCTTAAGTGTCAAAGTCTCTGCACTGTACTTCATAGAAATGAACTATTTCCCCTGTGGTTTTTGAAGTGAGGGATTACATGGCTTCAGCAAGCAGAGGGATCTGTAGTTAGCTTTTCTGGCCATTCCTTTCACAGTGGAACTTCACAGTCAAATGCTTCTAACAAAATTGCACACAAGGACTGGGTGGGGATGTCTCTGGGTGTGTTTCTGAGGAGGAATTACGTGATCACAGCCATTTTTACGTGGATTCTCAGCTTCGCTAGACCAGTTTAGAATAGAACAACTTGAGGTCTGTCAAGCTGAAGCTTGAGCATGATGTAGGTAATTTCAGGACATAGCAGGAAGAAAGGCGTCCACAGAAATACTTGGTATCAGTAAGGTAAATTATAGATCAGTATTTGAGGATGTAATGGTGTGACTATCGCATTAGGCACTGCACGATGAGAATGGGGTGTAGTGTCAGTATTACTCACTAGGTATTAAAATGATCACAGGCCTATTTTCTTCTATGTAAAATCTGAAGGGGGGAAAAAAGTTCCACTGTTTCTTCCTGTGAGTAATATATGAATTCACCTGATAAATAAAAATGTTAGGTGTCCTCCCCCTACCCACCTCCCTGAGACAGGAAAAAGAAAGCCTCGGAACGGTTCATTTGCCAGTCACGGGACAGTAGTTGGGAGCCTTCAGGAAGGGGAAGTGAGTGGCAGCAATCCTTTCCTTCGAGCACATCTGCTAATTCATTAACTTAGTGTAGCTTTTGAGAAGTGGGAATAGAATCAGTCATGTTGATGTGACAAGCTGGTATGTGAGCTGTCATTACAGAGTCAAAATTGACAGCAAGCCTGTGAAAATCCAGTGACTACAGTATGCTAATTAATACGTTTAAATACTTTGTTCCTGTTAGGTTTTGTATATTAAAGAAAATAATTCCCAGCGCAATTTTGAGGGCTTCAGTAGTGCTATTACAGATGGCTTTGGCTTACAGATTTTGAGAATTTTCTTTTTTTGAATAGTTTGTCATTCGCTTCTAGTTCACTGTCGTTGCTTTTATTCCCAAAACAGTCAGTACCTAAATACAGGAATGTGTAAAGGAATGTTGACTGCATGGGTGGTAAGATGATTCAGTGCCTAGTTTTCCCTTGCTATGCCTTATTGTATATTTAGATACCTGCTGTTTAATAAGGGTCTTGCACAAGACAGGGGGAATTTAAATGATCGTCGTGTAAATACTGCCTGTACAAGGCTTATTGTCACTTACCCTGGCTTGATCTGCAGCAATAGGGGTGCGATTGACAGCTAAGTGCATTCATTCTTAAGACTCTAAAAGAAGGAAAACTTCAAAATAGAAGTAGTTTTCTGTGTAGTGCATGTGTGCAGTAACTATAAAACATTTATCAGATTTACTCTGAAGGTACTGGAATAGGTGATATTGCAGTTAGGGCGTGTGAAGAAACACTTGTGGTCTCCTAGCCGTCTGTGATGGTGTGCCTATTGAAACCTCTTGTGGGCTGTAACGGCTTCGAGAGGAGATTGTTAATGGAAGTTGAAACACCCAAATGAAGTAAATAGATGTTTGACTGTGCAGCTACTCTTGTTTTCTTTCTATCTTCCAGTCTTTAGTTTTCCGTGAGTGAGGTCTAATCTTCTGTGAATAAGGTTAATTAACAGAAGTTTATCCTTTGCTTTTAAAAAGGTAGACTAGTTTAGTGTGCTATGAAGATATACTTTTTACAAACAGAACTCTGGCAGTAGAGTCTGTGAGATTGTCCCCTACACGTTTTTTATCTTATGTCATTCCAGTTGCTGATACTGCTATAATATAGTTGTAATATGTTTTTCGAGATGAATGCATCTTTTAAGACTTAGCATTATAAACTGCAAATGAGAAAATTGTTCTTCATGGACTGCTCCACTTAAAACAAGTTTCATGTGGAGTAAGCAGTAAATAAGAGAACTTGCATTCTGAAAGACAAAATCACATGTTTGGAGTAGAACAGTTTTTACAAGTCCAGAGCAGCAAAATTAATCAAGTTGGCAGTGGATTTTTAATTAACTTCTTGGGATTATTGTGTTTTGCCCTCTTGCTTGGATGCTTTTCAAGTTTTGAAACTTCTATAACTAGGGCTATAATTCAAAACTCTTGTAAGAGGATGCACAATACTCTTTCTCCCATTTGAATTCAGGCTCCTGCCAAAAAGAAATACAACTTTTATCCATTACTAATAGGAGGATCAATGGGATGTTGGAGGTTTGGATTTTTTCCTCTTACACACGACTGTCTTGCATTGTTCGCTATATTAAAAAAAAAATAAAAAAGGCAGCAGCTTTCATTTTTGTGGTTAAGCTCTGAGATGTTTGTTATTGGTTAAGAGTAGGTGTTTAATGGAAACCCTGAGACTTTTGTTTCCACTCACTAAAACCACGAGTACTGTTTTTAATGATCTTGTAAACTTGTAAAAGAAAGATGCTATTTTTATAAAACTGGAAGGTAAGTAACTAACACCAAAGCAGCAAAATATTTAAGTTGGGTTGTTTTTTTTTCCCCTTATAATTGACGGTTACATGAAAAGTCTAATTCAAAAGGAGTACCTTGCCTCAGGCTATTTCTGGCCTCTGGAACTGCTCTTTTTAGCAGTGCTACAAATTGAATCACCGGGTGCCGATAGCATTTAAAGCAAATGAGGCTCAATTACATTCTGAGTCAGAAGTACCTGAATTAACCTGCTTTTCAGCAACAGTTGTGTGACCTCTCCTACTGATATTTAAAGACTTTAAGCCCTGTGTGAATGGTAATTTAATGCTACTTAAAAGTGATGAGCAGGTTTGTCCGTGCTGAACAGTGTTTGGATTTTTACAACAAAACTATGCTCAGAGGTGTGGAGAAAATCTTGAATATTATGTTGACTAGCTTTTTTTTAATTTTTTTTTTTTTAGTGCAACTGTTAAAACAGAGCTGAAACTCTCCAGGCTCGGTGCCATTTCTGCAACAAGCTGCCTCTTAACCTTGGATGACTCCAGAGCTTTAGTGTAGACTAGGTTATGTTCTTAAAACACAGTTGCAGCCTGTGTCATGGACACAAGCAGAATAGTCATCTGTCAAACTTACGTTCTTTATCCTAATATCTCTGCTGTTATTACCAGTGAAGCTACTACAGGGCTGGCCAAAGGAGGAGATCTGGCTTAGTTTGGCCCCTGTAAGCTATTTTTGTGTCTGCTATTGTAGCATTTACATGATTGCTTCTTTGTTTGCAACTCTTGGTTTTAGGAGCAGTAAGAAAACTTGGAGTTGTGGACTGCTACAGCATTCTTACATCTTCTTTAGATAGCACCTTGCTTAGTGGAAATGATAAGCTGAAAGGATGGTTTTGACTATATTTGTGTGACTAGCACTGTCAAGAAACGTTGGTTACAACTAGCTGTGAAGCATTATTTTTGAAGCATAGATAATTTTTAGGTGGGTTTAGTATGAAGGAACAATTCCACGGGTTGTTAGCACTTGAGTTCCTTATTCCATTTCACCTACTCTCACCATGCCAAACTGTTAGTCTAGTCATCCTCATTATTAATATTGCCTAATAGCATTTAAATGTGTAGTTAAAACTTAGCCAACGCTTTTGAAATGGCTTCCATTAATGAAGACATACTTAAAAATCTGTGTTGCCCTGGTTGTGCCAAAATAAACTGCTCATGAAACGACACCTAAAAGCTTAGGCTGTGATCTGGGAGAGAAATGGGGAAAACCTAGATTATCTTTGTTAGCAACTCCTCAGTCTGTTTACCTCCACTTGTTGGCAGCGGTTGTTATGACTGCAGTGTTGTGGTGAGCGGAACAGTGTTTTGACAGCAATTTTCAAATGTGCATCTTTTCTCTGATGGTGCTATACAGTTTCTTACTGATGTAGAAATGATATCCCATGGTTGACTGAACAGGTGCCTGACATAGAGGAGCTGAATTCTTGAATCTGATGCAGTTAAATAATTCTGTCTCAAAATCTTTGAGAGGAGAGTGTAACAGGGTATAGAACTATAACTAGGCTCAGGGGGTGAAAAAATTTCTTTATCATTGTGAACTCCTGCTATGATGAAATGTATGTGCCAGCAAGCTGGGTGCTCCATCACCTTTTGAAATAACATCACAGTAGTCTAGAGATTATTTTGTATACAGCATAATAAGAGAGCCTTTCTTGTGATTATAATATGTTTAAAATGAACTCATGAATTAAAAAAGCAGGCAGACTGGGCAACTACATGGGTAGTTTTGTTTAAAAATTCATTAGTTGTTTTCACTGCTCTTAGATTACTTTGTGTTTTTATTAAAAGATCTTTTTGATGTTTAAGCGCAGTCTTCCAAAATAAATTGCTTTGAAGGTAAATAGAACAACTGAAGCTTTATTAGAGACTACTGTTATGTAAACGGTTATTAACATGAAGCTGTTTGATATGTATTTTTAAAATGGGGGCAGCATCTACTAAGTGACAAGAAAAACCACTTCCAAATCAAAGAAATTAAAAGGGAGAGGGGAAAAAAACACACAACACTACAGAATAAGTTCTGAGACAAAGTTGTCAAATGGATGCTTAAAATATTTGTTTTGTGAATGCCTGTGAAGTTCTGTGTAAAATGGGATTTCACATTTACATTTTACACTTGCAATGACTCGTTTAAATAGAAGCCTCTTCTTTCTTATGCTTGGCAGTAGTGTTTACATACACTTCACATTGCTCTTATAGATACTTCAGCATTTCTTTATGATTGCACCTGGAATTTTGGACATAGGAGGTTTGGTTTGGTTTGTTTTTAAATCTGCTAGGTAGTTTGAAAACAAAAAACCCCAATTTTTTTGGGAGAGTGAAGAGAGTGTAATGCTAACCCTTGAACGTAAGGGGAAGGAGGCTGGTAGGAAGTTCAGACTATTACTCAATTCTTGCCTTCTAAGTCTATCAAAGAAATATTTTCAGTAGTATTTTCACAGCGCGCTACAGAAAGCGTGCACGCACACACAGAGCACTCAAAAAGAACCAGCTTTGGCAATTTCTGGATTATTTTCTTTTCAGAGAAAAGAATTTTTTTGTCTTTATAAAAGTTTTCTGGGGAGCAAGGTGTGGGGGAGAACTATTAAAGGTTGCATTGTAGGCTGAAGAGCTTTTTTGGACCGTTTTTGACCAGTGTCTCCAGACAGACTTTCATTCTCCCTTTCTCTGTCTCATTGTTTCATCTTGCAATGATAATGTTATTGTAGCTGTGATGTCACTGACATCAAAGCAGAATTATAGCTGCTGAATCAAGTTGGTAGATAAGCTTTTAACGGGAGAGTGGGTGGCAAGCAACACTTTCTTCTTTTTTGTTAGGTTGGGTTTTTTTATGCTTTCACTTTCATCAAATTGTGCTGGGTCTTAACTAAATGATTCATGTCTACTTATCTCAGTCTAAGAAATGATAAAGGCATTGCAGTGGCAACAAGATCTTCCCCCCGCTTTCATAAATTTACGTTTCATCTACCAAACACCTCTAGTAGTAGTCAGGTAACTGTAGTTTATTCCTGCATGGAAAAGAATGATACTGGCCTTAGTGATTTTGATATTTAATGTGGTTTCTCATTAACAGATGCTGATCTTATTACTGCTATGATACTTTCGATACTTCAGATCACTAAAAGGTATACAGAAAAAAATAAGTTTGTTCCAGCAGTTTAGGACTCAAAACATGCCTGTTCTTTCACCTGTGCCTATGCAGCTGAAGTGTTTGCAGTCTCAAGAATGCTACCCACTTCCCATTGCTTTCATTTCTTGAAGATTACTGATTAGATTTTTATTTTAGATGAGCTGTTTGTGTGGCTGATTTCTTGCCCTGTTTCAGTTAAAATGAGGTACTGGTTGTGTAATTGCTGTCCACCTGCATTTCTGCCTACCTGTGTTTATTAATGAAGATCTGCATTTAAAATTGCTAGCCTACCTCAACCGGGGAACAACTGTGCGAGCAGTTCAGCTGAAATATTTTAGAAAGCAATGAGTAAGGAAGAGTAGTGATCTCTCTAACTGAAACCAAGACGTAATGTGTATCTGTACCTTTGAATCTGAAGACTTTTACAAGCTTTTCCTGTTTATCTTTACTATGGCTTCTTTCATGGGTGATCTGATGGCAAGCACTAGCAAATCTGGAAGTTTTGGGGTTGGTTTGTTTGTTTTTTAAATCAACTAGAAAAAACTTTTTTGCAATATAGGCTCTTGTGTAAACTCTGATAATAGGAGAGATTAGTTCTCCTGGACACAAAAACTTTAACCTGAGTTTTCTGTTTTTTCTGGTATGGATAAGGAATTGTCCTCTCTTCCACTTCCCCAGTTACTTGGAAAAAGCCTCAGTAATGTTAGACTGTAATTCTTCAGTGGCATATTAATTGCTTAATTATAAATTATGAAGTTAGTCATGTATATCTTCACTGAAAATTTACTCTGAGCCATGTGCAGGTTGTATATTTTGGGGGTATGAGCAGGGAGATTTCAGCTTCCTCTACACAAGTGTTGTCTTTTAATATTCATTACCCTAATGGTGCAAGTGATTGAATGCTGTGGGAGAATAAGAGGTCAAGAAAATGATATACTAGGTTTCATTCCTTTTTTTTTTTTTTTTCCTGTGAAACACTGGATAAATAACTTTATTCAGCAGTTTTCCATTTTGTAGTAAGACATTAGCTCTTGCCTTGCAGGATGTTGTGAAGCTTAAATAATTGTAAATTGCTTTTTAGATCCTGTGTTGGGGAGGTACTGTGATAGAATTGTGATGGTGGTGGGATTGTTTTGTTTCCCTTGTGTTATAAGCCAGGAAGTTTCAAATGAGGGATAACATCTTCACTTTAACTGGCCCCATTTTCCTAAGATACTTTACAGACTACCAAAGAAGAGACTTTTGCATGAAAGTAGATAACTTCGTACTTTGTTTTCGTGGTCAAAATAAAATTTACTGAGGATAAAAGAGAGCAAGTCTTGAATCTGATTTAACTGAGCTTCAGTGACTTTGGAACAGAATTTTGATGGCATTTATGATTTTCTCTTCTTTTCCTGTTTGTTTGTTTTTTAAAAAGAAACTTGTTATATGGCTGCTGAAGTCCATTGGTGTTTATGTAGCTTTGAAAGAAGGGTTGGGAACATGTGTTACACACAAACTTCCAGGATTTGCTGTTGGGTGGGAATTTCTTTTGTTCCAGAACTCTGTCTCCTGGGCAAGCATTGAGTGGTGCTGGAGAGCAAGCGTGGCTGCGAGCGGGCCTGCGCGCAGCCCAGGAATGAGGAAGTGGAGCACTTGCCCTCGGTTGACGGTGTACAGCGAAGCTTTAGAGAGCAAACAGCAGGGGGAAAAAGAATCTCAATCTATCAGAAATACTATTCTGGGCGTATTGTATTAGTGTTGTTCATGGAGGTCCCAGGGCAGAGGTAAGAAGCTTTTTCTTCTACCTACTTTTCTCTGATCAGGCATGGGCTTTCTCTCTCTTTTCAGTTTTTTCAGAGGTCTTTCTGTGGAACTAGATATGGAAAACACACCTAGCATGATTTATCCTTTTCTGTGAACCATGAAGTTGGCAGTACAGGCTGTTTGTGTGTGTGACTTCAGCATGCTTTTTGAGAACAAAGTGTTGAGTCTCTATAAACAATCCCTTAGTTTTGGCTGGTCAGGGTTTCCCATGGGTTGTCAGGTCAGTTTATTGCTAAAATGAAACTCAGGACTTTTTAAAGCATTAGGTCCTGCACTTCTCCTCAGGAAAGCGAGAAGAGATACTTCAGTGTTCTCAGAAATGCTGTTTATTACATGGAGCACACTGGAATGGAAAAATTATTTACTTAAATAGGTCCTGTGAAGTTGAAATTGGTGGTACCTGTTTGTCATTAGGTTAGTACAGAGGGGTCTGGTTGTTGGGTAGGATTGCTCTATGGGTATCTGGTAATCCTGATTAGTTAGGAATTGTTTTACTATTATCTGTTAATTTAGGTTGTTGATTTATTTTTAATCTTGAGTATGAGAGAGGTTTTGAAGTAGTTAATGTATCACAGAACCAGTCTCACAGGAGAGAGAACCGCATCTTTGGCTAGGCTACTTTTTCTCAGAAATGTGTATATTGCTACTAAGGAGTAAGAGTTTAAAAGAATTAATAAAATGGTATTTTCTTTATTAGATTAAGTTGTAGATTAGCCAAGAGCTGTATTTGCGTGAGCAGATCGGTTGGCAAGCCTGTGTTTGTTTTGGCAGTGAGGAGCCACTTTAGCATTTAGCTTTGCACTCAATAGGCTTACTTCTATATTCGCTCTTAACTGTTACAGGAAGTTCTGCTTGTTTTATTTCTGAGTAAGACTCAGCAAAAATGAAACAGCTTCAGGACTATAATAAAAGCAGACAATAAAATTTACTATTATTCAGAATTCTGATCTTAAAATGTCAAGATGATAATGATACTGCTTGTGTAAGAAAAGCTTAGTGAAATGCTGTAGAGAGATGTGTAAAAACATGGGAGCAGGTTAATGCTCTTCCGAGCTGTGTATATTGAAACGGCAGAAACAGAGCGGAGGGTGCCCCGTAGGTGTGCTGAGTCATCTGCCTTAAACTGTAACATGACTGACTGCCGACTGCTGCTGGGAAAGATCAGTGCGAGCTTGTGCATGACGAAGTGCCACATGATACGTCTGTGCTCGTCCAGTACACGTTGGGTCCAAATAACATGTTTGTGAGAGAAGTCAGTATATACTTGGTACCTGTACTGAAGGACTCCAAGAGTACAATTAATGTAAAGGGAGTTGGGTTTTAACTGAAAGCAGAAGAGAGTTTTCCTGTGTGTCATCATGTACAAAACTTGATGCCAGTGGTTGTCGGCACAAAGTGTTCTGTGTTTCAAAAACACTTTATTCCTGAGGGTTGAATCTGCAAGGCTTTCTAGCTGCGTGTGGAAGGCTCCAATCATCACAGACAAAAGACAGCTTGGACAGGAGACCGCGTTACCCCTCGGCGTTATAGTACAGCAGAGTAAGGAATGTGATAAAGCATTGAGCGGTTGTACTGTTGGTTTATAGAATGATCCTGTCTGTCTTTGAAGCACTGGCAGGGTCCCAGAGGAGACGGGTCACTGATCTGATTACAGTGTGACATTTCCAGTCTGGGTTGAAGGATGGAATTTCAAGGGGTTTTGGGGGGTGGGGAGTGCCCGGAAGAGAGGAGAATTTTTTTTTCAGATTCCTCTAGGTGTGGATAAAAATAGCTTAGGCAGGGCTATTCAGGAGGAGGGGACTTGCATACAGGTATTTCGTATGTTCAAACTCACAAATAATGAAATAAATCTGTCTCTGGTCCCAGGGTAGTATTCAACACCTATGTCTTGGGCATCTTCATTCTTAATTACAGCGTCTTGTCCTCCAATTTATGTACTGTGGATGCGTCTTTTTAGGGATATCTTTATTTTCCTCAATCATGCACAAAAAAGTGTGTGTATATATATTTAAAGTGTTGGAAGCTAACAGGTGTGAAATACTTAACTGATAGAGAGTGTGGGTTAAAAATGTCATAGTATTATGTGAAGGGGGATTTTATTTAAATAAGCATGTCTCTTATAAATGTTTGCATTCTTTGTATTTTTCTTACCTCTGGCATAATGCTGGAGAGAAACATTTAAGAAAAGAAAAGAAAAAAAAAAGCGTCGTACCATGAAAGTGTTAACATGCTTTTCCTGCCTTATCAATAAAAGGAATCGTTCTGTTTCTCTAGTGATGATGGTTCCAATAGATGCCTGTGATAGTGAAACTGTCTTGTTGCCATTATTTTATTGCAGTTTGTAATCTCTCCTGTTTAAAGTAGTTCTTTGAAGTTAGAGAATATTTTGTTCCAGTCATTTCCAAGGTCATAGCAAGCCACAAACCTTGCAGAAAGGTGCACATCTTTCCCAGCTTCACCTCTTACACATATATCCCATCTGTATGCTTTGTGCCTGGGAGAGATTTATGTTGTATCTTGATGCTTGACTCTGCTTCCTTGTCTGAAGACTGAAGATGCAGCAGGAAAACTGGACCGTGTATGTGGAAAGCTGTGGTGGCAGCAGTAGTGCTTGGTTTGGTGCCAGCACCTGTACGCATGCAGCTCGAACCCTCAGTCCCGGTGATGCTGTTCCCCTCTTACCTGGGACAGGAGGAATTCTGCAGTTATGTGCTGATCTGCTCGGGAGATTTATTAGCAGAGCAAGGTTTTGCTCAAACAGCTATTCTTTTCTCCTGTGGGGAAAAAGGTTGGCTGGATCAAGCCAGTTAGCCATCTGTTCCAGCAGTTAGACCGTGCTGAAATAGATGATTTCCTGAGGTTTCTTCCAGCCGTATTTTCTATTGTCAGTGCTATCTGTGGCCTCCCTCGGCCATCTAGGCACCTGTATGTGTCCACAGGCGCTGCAGAGCCTGGTGAAATGAGGGGCAGGAGAGAAGCCCATCACGGGTAAGGGGGAACTGTCACCCACTGGTGAAACATGCATATCTAGTGGTTGCATATCCACAGTCAGGGCTGTGGGGTTTCCAGTCACGCATGATGTGCCCTTCCATTCTGGCAGTTCTGTGCCAGGCTTGGGCTCGTTAGGACCCTTCTGAGAGTTGTGCTTGTATGTAAGCTTTGCTTCTGTTGTTCTCCATCCTTTTGAGACCTGCCTTGATAAGGGATCAGGGATGCCACTAATTCCTCCCTCCTGAGACTCCCCAAACTTCTCCTTCAACTGTTGAGATTGTAAATAAATATGACCTATTTCATTACAACAGTTTTCTGGAGTGGCCAGAGGTACAGGTAGGAACAACAGGTCTCTGTTTATTATGATTTTTTTTAATTAGTGAACTCATGTTGAATTTGTGTTCAACTCCTTTTTTCCAGTTCAGAGCCTCGGATGGTGGAGTCTCCATGTCCGCACGTGCTTTTTAGTATAGATTGATGTAGCTTCATCTTAGCTTCTGGTTTTAGGTTTTCTCAGCTATTAAGAAACTGCTCTTTTCCTTAATGTTTGGTTAATAAACAATGTTTCAAATAGATTGTTCAAATTGCTTCTGAATTGCAGGTGACTCTGGGAAATTGTTGGTGGATATTTTAATTCCAGTGTGGTAGAAAGGAAGCGATATGATTCAGCTCTTAGATTTTGAACCTCAAATGGTATTTCATAGCACAGGAATGCATACACCAGATTTATCATGCTGTGTACTGCTCTGTGCAGAAGGATTTTTGTGGAGTTTCAAGGTAATTTCTGTTACAGATTTGGTTTAAAAAGAATGATTCTGGCTGGGATACTTGATGCCAAGGTTTACTTAAAAATATATAAAGGGGCCAAGGAGGGGGGAAGGCTTGAAAATAAGTTTCCGGGATGTTTTAGACAGTTAGCTCAATCAAGTAACTTAGGAGTTTAGGTGTTATCCTTTTGTTTATGATGATACAATAGTAATGGGAATGATTTAGCTGTTTGCTTACAAGATGAGGAAAAAAAAAATACTGATTTGCTATTGAAGAAATCATTTGGGGGGGGGGGAGGGGCGACCAGCCCTGAACAACCTTGGCAGGTCTTCTAGTTGTGTGGTGGTGGTGGGGTTAACCACATGCAGTGCCTCTTCCTCAGTCCCACCCTGTCTGGGCAGTATTGATTTCTTATTGATTCCTTGTTGGCGGGTAAACAGTGGCTGTGTGGCATTGTACGTTGTCTTTAGAAGATAGAAGTAAAATTTTTTATTAGCTTTAGAACTAAGCTTTTAACATTTTGCTGATGAAACATGGCTAAAAGCTTAACTAGTAACTCTTCATTGTTTGCCTTGGCGAAATGACGTTAACTGTGAACAACATTGCACTAAATTCTGGAAAAAAGCCTGAGGCTTTTCAGAGTCTCTGTTCTAGCATTAGATTTTTGTTACTCTTTTAAAATACTTTGATTTTGAATTGCACAAGTCCTAACTTGAAGTTTTTCTCTGCTTTTACTTAGAATTGAGAATTTAATTTTGCAGTTGTTTTTTAAGCTAAGATTTGATAAAAGGTTGCTGTTTTGCTTATATAAGAACTTTCTCTCTAAAGAGCTATTAGCAAGTGAGTGCCCACTCTTTGGTAGGAAACCTGAGCCAGTGGTGCGTGGGATAGTGAAACTAACACATTTGGGTGCCTGGAGTGGGTTTGTTGTTGTTGTTTTGCTGCTGGATTTAGATTTACTACCAAACAGATAGTTTTCTATGTGACCAGGACAGATTTTTGCTAATTTCACTGGTGATAGAAAGGAAGCCAGACATCAGAATTTTTTTTTGTTACTAATTTTCCTTTTGATAATGATTCTTTTCATATCACTTTATCTGTCTACTTTTATATTTCTCCTCACATGTGGAGTTCTGCTTTTATTTATTTTTTTTGTTGTCCCAAAGAGATGTCTTAGCTTCTGTTCCCTTATAATTAGTAACATTTGATCCTTTTAGTATTTTGACTCAAAAGTGCCAAGTGATAAAGACCTCCTAGATTCTCCTCTGTTCTAGCGTTTCGATGTAATCTCTCAATGTGTTAAAAATTTTACTTTTTCTGTCAGTATAATCTCTATCTAGGCAATTAATGATATAAATCAGGGTTAGAAGAGGGTCCTTGAAAAACAGTTGTCGAGCTTCCAGTCCACAGTGACTTCTAGAAATTTCCTTTCTGCTTTCGAGGGATGGAGCTGGTTGGTGGGCAGACTGTGGGCAAATTATCAATGCTGAGTTATACCCAGCGATGTGGGGAGTTTCCCAGGGGAACAGAGATGTGACCAGATAAGCTCATGTGGTACCATGCAGCTCTGTACAGATCAGCTTGTGTGAAGGTGCTGTAGAAGCAGTCTGTAGTATTACCTAGCGATGGGTGTGAGCCGTATTGCATGCAGACGGTGTCTGACTGTACCCTGAGCCATTCATCTGTTTCTTCTTGAGGTTATGGCAGCTCAGGTGTCTCTGCAGAGTCATTGTGTGCAAATTCAGAGCCCACTGAACTCAGAGGAAACCTTGCTTGTGATAGAGGTTTTGGTTAAAGCCTTGTCTAAGCAGATTATTTAAAATCTACATTGAATACTGTAAAAAAAATATTTTAGTGGACTAATCACAACACCACTTCAAAAATTGTCTTTTTTAGTTCAAATTGATAGTTCATGTTAATTGGCTAATTTGTAAAGAAAAAAGAGAACATAAAAACCAAAAGCTAATTAGTCTGACATCTTCAGTGAGAGAGATAACTATCTTCTTTTTTTTTGTTGTTGTTGTTGAAAGCTGTATAATAGCAGAAATGGTTTTAAGTGGCTTTTCCAGTGCCAGAGACAACTAGCTGGAATTAAAGCAAGATGTGACTCAGTCCTCTAATGTCAGAACTGCACTCCTAGTTCAGCTATACTTCTACAAGTGGTATTTACCTAGCACGAAGGATTTCAAGTTCCAGTAGAGAATGCTAACTTTCTGTTTCTGTTTTCTTTTAGGTTATGTTTCACACTATGTGCTGACTGTCTGTACTTACAGAAGATATTTAAAAACAAACAAACTTTTTTTCGAAGATTTTGATTCCAGTGGAATCTGTGCTTTAGATTTTTGTCTTGTCAATTAACTCCTGAAGCAATGCCTGTACAAGCTCCACAATGGACGGATTTTCTCTCCTGCCCAATTTGCACACAGACCTTCGACGAAACAATCCGGAAGCCCATCAGCTTGGGTTGCGGCCACACTGTCTGCAAGATGTGCCTCAACAAGCTCCACCGTAAGGCATGCCCTTTTGACCAGACCACTATCAATACAGACATTGAACTCCTTCCTGTGAACTCAGCCTTGCTGCAGCTAGTGGGTGCTCAGGTATTGGCACTTTTTTTTTAAACTTCCGTTTCTATGTTGTTTTCCTTCTTTTACATGGACAATTCATGAATAAACAATATGACTCTGTGTTAATGGTGTGTAGAGTAGACATCTACCTTTTTGTAGGCTGACTTTGACAAATACGGGTTTTAGACCTTTGACGTGCTGTAGTAGAGGTGCCTGGAACAGCAGTTCAAATCTTGCTTCTGTCGGTTGGTGACTGTGATTTTGTGCTACATGTAATTCAGTGTAACCATGGACTGTCACTGGAAAGGACTGAATCTGTTCCCTTCCTTCTTCCCTAACTTGTATCTAGCCATGCTCTCCCAAAAGGATGAACTGGATGAATGAGCTTATCTGATGCGAAGCCATTCTTCTTTGTTACTTGCCTTACCATATTCACTCTATGGACTTGTGATCGGTTGCTCTGAAAGCAGGAGCAGGGAGTAAGGGAAGTGGGACAGACCCTTCTGGTAGTAGCCTTTTTAATGCCTTATGTTTCATTTGAACCTCTGCTCTGGAAGTGTAATTTCCTGAGCTGACATGTTAATCTAAATCCATATAGGTGAGTGGGAGACTGCCAGAGACACCCTTTTCTGCTGGAATGGGTACTCGTGAGGTCAGCCGAACAGGTGACCCAGTGCGGTTGAGTACTCCAGTGGCACTGGTACTGATGGCAGCCTCTGGAGAGGGGCAGGGATGTGTGGAAAGCAGGATCACCCTGTTCAGTTGCAGCACAGACTTAAATTGGCGTAAGCTTATCATGGTTAGATCACTGGGAGTTTCCTGTGACCCATACCTCCCAAGGCTGGACAGGATTGTGGGCTTGGGGAGAGGAGGGACAGTCATGTCTAACTTACGAGTGAGGAATAAAAATACAGACAGGACACAGTTATCATAGTGGGGTTATTGTTTTGTTCTGTTCCGCTCTGCGTCTGGGCTCAGCTGAGTTTGAGGCAGCAGAAAATTCTATGAGATGCATAGCTCAGGGAAAAGAAAAGAGCAACGTTGTAGAGGAACTTTAGCAGGTGTGGAGGAAAGAAAGATTTCTTACGATGCTTTTCATTAGGTACTGTGACCTAGAGATCCAGACATGGTTTTGCCACTTTTTTTTCATTTGGTTTATCAAGTAATGTAGCTAATTTGTTGTTCTTTTGTGGTGTATGGCATAGAAGTTTAAATGTGGTGTATTTCAGAAGTTTAAAAATTGTGTTTCTGTCTGTGCTGTGTGACTTATCCTGCTCTGCAGGAGAGGGCGATGCAACTGAGTGCATCCATTTCTGTGGTATGTGTCTGCCGCCATCTTTGAAGAGCTTCAAAGCTGTGTGAAACCTGTGGGTGATGCCATAAATAAATATCATGGTTCTCTTTCTCCCTTATATCTTCTTCCTTCCTCTTGGAGTTTCTAGAATAGTTCCAGCTGTATCCAAATGTCTGCATTTATGATAAATGTCCTCATGCATTTTTCTGTTGTTTTGTGTGTGTTTGTTAAGCTTTGTGAGAAGCTATGTGATAGTTTTAACTTGATCTTTGCCTGAATTAAAATTTCCATAAAAACAAGGTCCTCTGGAATGAGACGGAAAATCACCCTACCTCTGTTACAGGTAATTTAGAATTTTATTCTGATTTTGCTAGTTAGGCAGACAGAGTTTCCTCATCATATGTGTGTGAGTTATGAAGAAGGAAGAGTGGCATTATTGTCTTGTATTTCTCTTGAGAGTGCTCTGAACTCTAGGTCCTGACATTGAACTAATAACATAATTTTTGTGCTCCTTTTTGTATCTTAGATTTTTATGTGACCAAGATTCACAGGACCTTGTTTCATGGTGACCTTAAAGCTGCAAATGTCTCCAAAAGAGACAGTATTCCCTTCCCCTTATTTGTCACTCATTCTTGTATGTGTGCTGCTCGCTGCATTCTGTTACTGAAACAATAATTGGTAATCTTAGCTGTGTTTTTATTGCTGAAGAACTTTCCCCTTAAGAGAAATTTGTACCACCTCCCCTTCCAGCTCCTCATTTCAGTAAGCATGTGAATGAAATCAGCATTCAGTATACCTCGCTGTCCTTTCTCTTCTTTCCCTTTCCCTTCCTGGCACCTGTAGTAGTATTCACCACGTTATGGAGTACTAGGAATTATGTACTACCTTGCAGTGAAGGACAGGGAAACGGTTGCTATTTTCCGATAGTCTCTCTAAGGCCCTTTTTTTATCTCTTTACAGAAAAAGTCTTGGTTAAGGACAAAAAAAAAAAAAGTACTTTAGAGGAACTACAGTAATTTTTAACTCTTATCCCATTAAGAAGGTGGTCTCTTTTTGGTACATATCAATAAAAATAATCTGTGAGCAGTAAGACAGCTTATGGACCATGAGTAGCATCAACAGCTTTAATGAAACAAAGCCCATTTTCTTGTTCCACTTCTTGGTTTAGTTTCGGGAGGGTGTATGTGTCATTAACGTCCCCTAATCTCCAACAAACCCCTATACACCTTAACCTGACTCCATGAAGATGTGTAATACTTTCATTTTTAAAGTATAAATTAAAAAAAACCCAAGTTTTCTGTTATTATCAGGCTGGGGGGGGTGGGGGAGGAACAGTTTGTTCTATTCCCTTTGGGGAGGCTCTGAGAAGTTCACGCATTCATGAGTGTCAAGCGCTTTTTCGCTGGAGGCAGAGGAGGAGACCAGGCAGTTTGAAGAAACAAATATATTCTGCTGTGACTGGCAGCAATGGTGGGATTCCAGGGCAAGTCACATTGGTTGGCTGTTGCACGGGCACAATAGATGAAGTAAGCAGGACTGTACTTCTGGGGAAGATGTACTAAATTTATCACACAGGCGCCTAGGGAAGCAGTAACCTATTTCTCTGACAATAGTATTATCTGTGTAGGTTTCATCACTTTAATGGTGAGAAGAGTTGGTTTCTTACTTGAATTACAGGCTGTTTCTCAGTTTTCCCCTCTCCCCGCCCCTTTCCAAAAATGAAACCTGTTACCCAGGTTGTAGCCACCCTTGATGTGAAAATTGACTGTTACAGGGACACAAATTCCTGTTCCCCGACTTGTAGAGTGGTACACATCACCAGTGTTTACGGGGTCTGTTCTGGAAGGCAGGTCAGCCCACATATGGCTAAGTTGAGCCACGTAAGATGATGGCAGCAAGGAGGGATTGTAAGGGGAAGATGAGAATTATTATTCCGGGGAGAGCTGGAAATAGCCGAGCACCTAAGCAGGAGCTAAGCGTATTGTGAGGGAAGGGAGGGACAATGGCCTTGAACACAAATCAAAAAGGCATTCATGGGATACCTTGCTTTTTAAACTTCCTGGGTAAAGAAATCCCTTAAGCCAGTTTCTATGGGAATAAGGTTTTGAATTTTAACTATTCAAGCATCCACATATTACTCACTATAGGCAACTATTTCAAACGTTCACCAGGCCAGTGTTTTGAAGGTGCATAATCATGGATCTGTCATCTAATCTCTTCCCTCCTGTTTTTTTAACACATGAAACAACAGTGTGCACGTTCCAAACAGGTGACGTTAAGTGACAGAAATTCCTGTGGTACTTTAATTTCTTTCATAGTCTCCTGCTGGACATGATAAATACGATTCTAGGCATTAGGCAATGGAACCATGCATATGACAAGAGAACGTGTGGAGTGATCTTAACTCACAGCCCTTTCAAAAGAGGAAGATTACAATTGTAGAGATGTTAGTGGCACATTTGATGATGTTATATTGCAGTTTTTGGTGAAATGAGGTGTCGCAAAAGAGGAATTTATCTCTGAAGAAGTTGTCCTTAGTACAAACTCTTGAGGAACTGAAGACAGTAGGCTTTGGGTTTTATTGTTTTGGATTGGGTTTTTTTTGCTGTTGTTGGTTTGTTTGTGGTTTGTTTTTTTTTTTTTTTCTGGCAGGAAGCAGATCATCCATTCACAGGTGAAAAAATATGGGGGGGGAACGTTTTCAAACCGGACAAAAAGGGGTTTGGTTTGTTTAGCATGTTCTTGTTCTGTGCAATTAGATGTCTAATGGTAATTAGTGACAACTCAAGCCGACATCCTTCATCAAATTATACTTAAATCACCAATTCCAAATTGCTGCCTGGTATGAGATGATGCTTTAGCGTTCTTTCTGGTCCCCTTCCTCCTGCCGTCATAACCGGCCTCTTCCCACAGCTGCAAGTAGTCATGCTGACAGGCAGCATTCCACTGCCAGGACACTTGCAGTCATTGCCAAGGCAGATGCATGAGAAATAATCACACATTTAAAGTAATTAAACATCTGAGATTATTTTTCCTGTCTTGTTCTAGTCCCCCTTGGGAGGTGTTTATTATATTATGTAAATATATTTGCAGTGAAAGCTGCGATAAGGGTGTGGTGTCTGAGAGAATGGAATATTGAATGAGGATGAAAATACTGAACTCGCTCTGCAGAGCGTCTATTTTGAGGCTCTCAAGAGGCATTGTAAACTGACCATAGGGTCCTGCATGCTGTTGAAAGGTTATTCTGCACAGGGGAAGTGAAAGTGCTTTGGAGTTGAATTATTTCTCATTTGTCCCTCAGCAATTCCGTGACAAAGCCAAAATTAAAATTCAGATCTTCTGTCACTGTTACGAATCACGTCTTTATCATTTTTCTCTCAGTAGATGCTGTTTTTATAACCATGCTAATCATAAAATATTTTAAAAAGTCTTAGAAGTGTGTATAATGGAATGAGCAAAAGGGCAAATTATTTGTAAGTTTCACTGTGAGGTGCATCACATGAGTGAAGATGAAGTGTGTGTGGGGCGAAATACATTCTCTGGTCGTGAAGACTCCTGAAACCACTAAATAAGCATCTTGTTTTATTGTTCAGTACTACACTTGCTCCAGCTTAAGGTGAAAGTTAAACTCTAATCTCTTTTGGGCTCATTTTGCAAAAAGTACTGTTGTGCAAGGCTTTTGGACTTTTACATTGAGGCTTTCTTTGCAAAGAGAAGTGGGCATGATGTGCAGATACAGTGTTGAATAGCTTGATTAACTCTTGGAAGTTTTTCTATGCTGGCTTTTTCCTGGGGGAGGGTGAAACTTTCTGTGGGTTGCCCGATCTTTGTGTCTCACTGGTGTAGTTGTGCTGTGGATGGCATTCCAAACTGCTGCTGGGAGTGTGTCCTAAACCTGCCTTAATTCAAGATGGAAATCCAGGGCTGAACACGGCTTCCCATCCCATGTCTGTTCCAAGCCCGCTTTGGCTGCTGCGTGTTGTGATGCTGTAGTTGTATTTCAGGTTGTCACCAGTGCCAGATTGAGTGCTTGCAGTAGTAAATAGGAATTTGCACAAAACATATTACAGCAGTAAATAGGGCAGAGACACTGTAGTCTCTGTCTCGGCACAAATGCATGAGATGCACGTTGTTTGATCAATAAGCAAGTTCTGCTTGTATAACTTCCCAGACAGAAGCAGACTGCTAAAATGGCAGTGGCTTTGAAAAGGAGGTGGTGTATTCTCTTAACATGAAAGCAAATATTGAAAGTGTTACTATAAATAAATAAATATTATTTATTTATAAATCCCAAGAAACCAGTCCAGCTGAGGCTGTTGCTCTTGCAGCAGTTATGGCTGACCACTGTAAAATACAGTTGCAAAATTTCCTTTTGCTGAAAACTTCCTTGCTTACAGACAGAAAAGAAACATGAACAAAAACCAAACTGGCCCAAACAAATGCCACTTCATCTCCAAAATTAACACAAAAACAAAAAACCCCCCAAACTTCACAAGTCAGCTGCAGTCTGTGAAAAGCATCTAGGCTAATGTTGGAGTGATTTAACTTGGTTTTGTTTTTCCCTTTAATAGGAGTAAAAGAGGAGGTGTCTGATCCAGGCTATTGTGATTTGGGGTGGTATCAACTCTCTTAATCATAGCTGATAGGTTCCACTCTGAGACTTTTTGTTGTCATCTACTGTAAAAGCAAGAGTTACGTAGCTAGTAACTTTTTACTTTGCAGCATGTGTCAAATGAGCAACTTAGCGAGTGTCGCTGTCTAAATCTGTAGAAGTGTGATCTTACAATTGAAACAGATTACTTGCTATTAAAATTGATAGGAAAGCCCCTGCCCACATTGGTGGTGGCAAACATATATATGTGTGTGTTTATATGTATATTTTATGTATATTCACTGCTTTTATTTGCTGCTGCTGTCCTAATGCTACTCTTCACATGGCTGGGTAGCACGTGAAGGTGTAGCGGGTTTGTAGCTGTCTAACTCAGGCATTAAAGGCTTGTGCTTTTAAATGGAGGGCCTGGGTTGGTCCCTGTAAGCAGCTATTGGGATTAGCGTGCTGTTGCTGCCCCTGGGGTAGTCCTTGATTTGGAAGGAGAAGTTGAAGTCTGAGATCTGTTTGTGCTTCAGTTTTATACTATCATATGTTGAGTTGATTGCTGAATAATGATTTTGAAGAAACATTAGTACAGTGCTATACTGCACCCCCAAATTTGTTTAAAGCTTTTAAGAATTTAACTAGAGGAAAACAAAAAAAAATATAGCTTGGAGGGTGTGTGTGTGTCCCGAATGTTCCTTTGAAAAATCCTGATTTCTGATGACTGCCTGGATGAAGAAATAAATGCCACAATCAAAAAAAACAAACAAAAACAAACAAACAAACCCCAACCAAAACAAAAACCCCAAACAACAAAACGAAACAAACCAACCCAGGAATGTAACTGGCCTGTGTTGACAGATTAATGCTTGCAGTTTGTGTTCGTATGTCCTGTGTAGTATAACCTGATCTTGCTGCTTGATAATTGGGTCTAGTCAGAATACGTTCCAAGGGTGTCCTAGTATATTTGCTGCTAAGTCTTTATCCCACTAATCCAAGTAGCTCCTATCACTTATCCCTGGATGATTGTAGAGCTGAGGCCCTAGATATGAATCTGTACTTATCTGCAAAACAGAGTTTGTCTGATCTGTTCTGACTTTTTTTCATTTGTTTTTTTTTTTTTTGCCAGCCAGCCTTGGGGTTGTCTCAGTATGTGTGTTATTTCAGCCAAAGTTTTATAGTTATAAGAAATGCCGTGTTTCTCATGTGATATTTTTTGTCATGGAATAAGTCTTCTGCTTCTATTTCCTGTCAGCCACTAAAAAGAAGTCTGCTAACCATAAATTCTTTACACTTTTAATCTTAATTCTTGCTGATTTTTTTTTTTAAATGCTACTTGTTTGTTAAACAAGCTGAAAAATGCTTACTAATATAGAAAACGCACAGAAGGGGAACAAAACAGGAAATGCTTGATATTAACAAGCTTGATGTGGTGTTTGTAAGTGTGACTGCCACTTAGGTGTATTCATCATAGATGTACATGTCGTCTCCTTTCAGGTTCCTGAGCAGCAGCCGATTACTTTATGTAGTGGAGCTGAAGATACCAAGCATTATGAGGAGGGCAAGAAATGTGTGGAAGAACTAGCGTTGTACCTCAAACCACTCAGCAGCGCAAGAGGTAGTTCCTGCATTGTTTCCTTTGAAAATGAAAGCTGGAAAGAAATAAGATGCAAACCAAATTATCCAAATGACTAGTCAGTCTGTTTGAAAAATGGGTATAGACCTTGTTTAGAAACAAATTGCAACAACTTTCCTAAGCATTAAAGTTATGTCTTCACTTAGGGGGAGGGGGGAATTTAAAGTCATTTTGTCAAAAATAATACTGAAAAAAGGACAAGGTATTTGGCTGCAGTATGGTAAGTTGAGACAACCTTAGTAAGTTGAGTTGACCTCTGCAGACTAAGGAAAAATAATTCTGGTGTTTGTTTTTGGGGCTTTTTTGAGTTCTGCTTTGCTTTGAGATAACGGTAGTCATGCAGCTTGTTTGTGGAGGGGGAATAAACTGAAAGGAGAAAGTATTGCTCTGAGTAGTAGTGCCCCGACGAGCAAGTTCTGTGCTGTGTAACAAACTCAGTATGGCAGCCATATATCTATCGAGTCACTTCTTCCTTTAACCTGGTTTCAGTGGCTCCCGGCACACTTCTGAATCACAGTTTTTGCACATAATTAGACATCACCCAAACAGCTTTGAACTTGCGCAAGTTCAGTTTGACTAGGCCAAATCAATGGAGGTATCAGATATAGATAAAAAACCTAAATGTCTTGTGAAAGTGGACAAATATCAAAGAAGGCAGTGATCCCTGAAGCCTGTGAATAAGGGAAATACTGCAGTATGACCCTACCCTTGAAGGGACACCTGGGAAAATCTGTATGGGAGGGTGTAGGACAGACTTCCAACATGGGGAGAGAATTCATTAGAGGTTCCACCTTCTTAGAGACCCAAATCAATCATGAGACTTAAACCTGTGGGAAAGCTGACTCCCCGGAACTGTTGGCTTTTAATGCTGAGTAAAACAAACTGACAAAAATGAACTTTTGGTATGCCTTGTGTAGTGTTCTGTTTAACAAAGTGGACATCAGGAGAACTGGGTTTGCACTTCTGCAGTTCAGTGGTTGAAAGCTGGCATAAGAAAAGGAGATTTGAGGTAGTTTAGTTTTATCTTTTCTACTTCATTTTGTTTTGAAGGTGTGGGTCTTAACAGTACTACTCAGAGCGTGCTAAGTCGTCCCATGCAAAGGAAACTTGTGACATTAGTTCATTGCCAGCTGGTGGAGGAAGAAGGGCGGATCAGAGCCATGCGTGCAGCACGGTCGCTTGGGGAAAGAACAGTCACAGAGCTCATTCTTCAGCATCAAAACCCTCAGCAGCTCTCTTCCAACCTCTGGGCTGCAGTGAGAGCCAGAGGCTGCCAGTTCCTTGGACCAGGTAGGTCATGTCACAGTACTGCTTCTATAGTAGAAGTAATTCAGAATTGAGGAGGATTGACAAATGGGTGTTAAATTGCCTGACTGATATTATTAGGCAGTGGCTTAATTTCTTAATAGTAGGTCTTCAGAAGTAATGATATATCTATTGGGCTGCTGTCATGGACTTTCTAGCATTTTTAGTGCTTTTGGAAGTCTTTTGTAAAATTATGAATAACGTGTGTCCTTCTGTTCTTGTGATAAGATAAAATCAGTTTCTTACTTGCTGTTCTTTGAAGAAGTAAGACCCTTCTAGAAAAAATAAGGCTACTAGAAGTGACTGGACATGGCTTCTTTTGCTTTTCTAGGGTAATAAACATACTGAACAGTTGTGGGGAGAGATTTGTTACATTTTTAAGAAGTTACATACTTAGAAATTAAATTCCTTTTCATAGAATGCTAAATCAATCAATTTTGCTTAAAAAAAAAATAATGGAGTCTTCTTACTGAAAATGTAGACTTTACTTGTTGAGGGCCAACAAAAATAATGCCTGGAATTATGAAGCTAATTTCTTAAATTAAAAAAATTAAGAAGCTTTTCCCCACTGAAACAAATGAAGGAGGACTAACTTTGGGATAACTTCTACACCGCTGCGGGGAAGAGAGGCTTTTTGCCTAGCAAAATATGCAATACTACAGCACCTAATTTACTTGTGTGGGCACTAATTGCTCTCTTACCTGCATGGGAACCAGCCTTGCCCTTCCTCAGCCTGTCAGCTTTTTCTGCTGGTATAGGTGTGGGACATAGACAATCCACTTGGAAAACTCTTATGTTAATAATGGAAAGAAGTATAAACGGGTACGAAGAAGTCTTTCTATCATTTGGTACCCAATATAGAACAAATAATAATTAAAAAAAATAAAAATTACAAAGTCCTATTTTCCTGGTTACAGTCTGGGAATCTGGAAGTTCTCCTTCTCTCTTTTCCCTCCCTTCTTGCTCAGCTTCCTTTCCTGTCTGTAGGTTTGTGTGTGTGTTGGGGAAGTTTTGTAGCAGGTCTCCCACTTGGAGGGAACCAGGAAACTGCAGAAGTCTTTCTTGGTCTTCTCTCATCTTTGGTCTCTTTTCTTTGCACTTTCCTTCCACCAGCAATGCAAGAGGAGGCTTTAAAGCTGGTTCTGCTGGCTCTGGAAGATGGATCTGCGTTGTCACGAAAGGTCTTGGTTCTCTTTGTGGTTCAGAGGCTGGAGCCGCGATTTCCTCAGGCTTCTAAAACTAGCATTGGGCATGTTGTCCAGCTTCTTTACAGAGCCTCGTGCTTTAAGGTATGAAGAAGATTCTGCTTGGAGATTTCATAATGCTATGAAAATTGTGGTGTTTTTTCGTTTTCAGTTTTCGTTGTCCTGTAACATTAAGTGTGCCTAAAAAGATGTATAGTTATAGGAAGTATTACTTATGAAGTCCCACATGTGTTTGGAGAGTTCTTTGTCATACAGCTATGATGGCAATGTAGGCCGAAATTGCAACTTTAAGCTGTAAAGCTAGGTTTTTACTCTATCCAGGTGTGATAGATGCACAGGAACAAAACCAGTAAGTCAGTATAGCTTATCTCCTTAGGAGAGGCTTAAAGCTGGAAGATCCACAGTTCTGTTAATGGAATGGTGGTGTGGTTAGAAAAGAAGTATGAGGCTCTTGGATATCAGAGTTATATAAAGAGAACCTAAGCTGCTTATTGTACTTCACAGCATTAAATGGTCATTTCCTAGGTGCTCAACTTAAATGTCATTCACTTTTGCTAAATGAGGAGAAGAATGCTTTGTTGCTGCTAACTGTACCCTCAAACAAAATTCTGCAATACAACCAAAATACCTTGATTGGAGAAGTAAGGTGTGGACGCTGTAAAGTGTGTGTGGTTTTTTTTTTTTTAGGAAGTGTGACATTTACACCAATATCTGAGTCAGAGTCTGAGTAAAGTATGTTATCCATTTCATAGAGGTTCCTCTTTATGAAGAGCACGTTATTTTGGTAGGGCTAATGTTCACTGCATAGTGTCGTAGTTCGGTTTAGTTTGTAAGGAAGAACTTAGTTGCTGACTGAAGATTTCACTTGCATTGGACTCTACATAATCTCTGGCTTATCCTGCTTAATTGTATCTGGCCCATTTCTCCCCACTAGGTGACAAAGCGAGATGAGGATTCCTCCCTGATGCAACTGAAAGAGGAGTTTCGGACTTATGAAGCTCTGAGAAGGGAACATGATTCCCAGATAGTTCAAATAGCCATGGAAGCAGGTTTACGCATTGCACCGGATCAGTGGTCCTCACTGTTATATGGAGACCAGTCTCACAAATCCCACATGCAGTCTATCATTGACAAGGTAAAGCCACCTAAAATCAGCCCCGTCTGTCTTGTTTGCAAGTGTAGTAGATTTAAATGCTTGTAACATGGATTTACAAATTGTGCCCGTGTGTACTCACTTTATCCATTAATCGTTTGCACTGTTATTTCAAAACCTATATGGCCTAAATAATGAGATTATACGTTTGTAACCTGATGAATCTTGCTCCCTCTGCTATCCAGCCCTCTCTTTCTACTTTACTGGTTTCTGCAGATGGGAAACAAAGGTTAGCTACACACTTGGGAGGGGTCCTTTCTGAACAGCTGACAACTGCCAGTGTAGTACAAGAGGTTAACGGTTCATGTTTCCATGCAGGAAGCTAGTGTATATGATGAAAGAAAATCAGTCCCTTAGTCTATACCTGAAGTAGGTAAGAGAAGTGGAAATGTATTTCTTAAATAAAATGACTTGACCTCTGGAAATGCCCAGATCTCCTTTCATTTAGGAACATAGGATAAATGGGCTTTTATATTAGGGGATTCACAAGTAAGTGCCTAAATTAGTTGGGTTTGTCGAAAGTTTACAAAAGCTGTGAAACAATTGGTTTCGCTGCCGTGCAGGAGCATTACCTTCAAGACTGATTGATTGTGTATTTGTGCATTTGCCCAGCTTTTCAGGTGTCCTGCCAGACGTCTCCTGAAGGACCTAGGTAGAATTAAAGGATTTTAAATGCTGAAATTGTGTGATGTTAGTAAATGGAACATTGCTAACTGCCTTTATCCTTCAACTACCTTGTTCTTTATTGTCTGCTGTACTCAGTTTAAAGCAGGGTGCAAACCTCTTGATTTGGGGATTGGAGATATTAGACTATTCAGAAGTGTAAATTAAATGGTTTCTAATATTCTGTGGTTTTTTTCTGGGTGAAATAGATTATGCTGCTAGAAGCAATATCAGCCTTTGTTTTGTCTGTTTAGAGCTGTATTTTAACCTGCAATGTCAAAGAATTGTTTGTTCTTAATTTAATGCTAGAGAATGAATTTAATAGAAAGTGCTGAAATGGGCTTGTGTGAAAAACATTTTACTGCAGTTCTAGAAGACAGCTCTTAACGAGCTTGTGGAGCAGCATTCAGAAACTATGAAGGTTGCTTTGCCTGTAGAAAGTTAATTATTATAATTTTTTTAAGTTGCAGACCCCAGCCTCGTTTGCACAGAGTGTTCAGGAATTAACTATTGCTCTTCAGAGGACTGGAGATCCAGCTAACCTGAATCGCCTTCGACCTCACCTAGAGCTCCTGGCAAATATTGATCCCAGTCCAGGTAATTCTAGATATTTCATAAAAACGTTTAACTTATTTTAGCAGGGGGAGCTTAACACTGCTGAAGGATTGAAACCTGTTCAGTAAGTGGAAGGAAACATCTCCCAACTCATAAACTTAAGATTCTTGAGTGGCATTCATAACCAGCCTGGAAACAGCAGTAATTGTGTGAGGGACTGAACTATTCTGAAGCTAAAATAGATTTGGAAGTATGGCAGGAGTAATTTCACCACTTCTCTGAAGAGAGCTTCCTTGTTTGACAGTATTGGGTGAGCATGGGTGTGAATGTTGAATACATATAATTCTGTGAGGTTACATGATGTATGCTTTATATTGGGTGATGTTAATTGGGGGAGTGGCAGCAGTCTTAGCTTCCTCCTTTTTCACTTTTTTAGTACACATGCTGCTATTTGAAATCAAATTTGCAAAGCAACAGGAAGAATGATAGAACCCCTGTGCTTAATGCAGAGCCTTATCTCTCACTCTATCTTTTTCTCTCCAGTTCTTTATTAGAGCAAATAATTTGTTTACAAAAGAGGAGAAGTCTTCAAGAAAACACCAGATTGAGGACTTCCATTGACTGATCTAAAAATTGGATGTCTCTTTCTTTATTCTAGAAATTCTGGGTACTAGTTTTTGATCTGAGGTCTCTAGCCTAGAGACATTGCACTCTGAGGACTTTCTTAGAGGCATCTTAAAATCATAAGACATCTTCCGTGTTTTGGATTCCGAAGTAGAATTTTGATAGATTGAAGGGACACAAGCTAAGCAAAAATCAGTCTGGACAAGAAAGATTTGTTATCCTAGGGAATTTAATATTTCTCTTGGTGATATGTAATTCTGCAAAGGTGTGAAAGACAGTCTGGGAAGGGGAAGTTAGTTGGAAAGAATATAACTGGGAAATAAAATCTAAGCTGTTGACAGATGGAAACTGTTGAAAAACCTGACAGCACTGTGAGGATGGACTGCCTGAGGCAGAAGAGAAGGGACAGGACGGAGAGCCTTGTGGCTGAAGTTCTATTTTATAGTCGTTAGTATTTGTAAAATCAATACTAATATCAAAATAGTGTGAAGGCCTAAACTATGACTTCAGGAGACTAAAAGTTATAGTTCTTAGTTTCTGTTTGTTTTAACAAATAAACTTACCTGTCAGATGAAGACCGGTTGTACTTCACAGCTAGAAGAGATGCAGTGCATTCTTCGCAAATCTTTCAGGCTGTAACAAGTCAGGGACAAAACTGTGTGTGTCCTGCAAATTTGTTAGCCAAAGACTGATACAGAAAGTGGAATCGCTAATAGCCTCACTCAATAGGTGATTCTGATCTTGTTGTTTCTCTTCTGTGCTATTAAGTTGCTTCCCTGCTGGTCTATAGGTGTGCTGAAGTGCCTCTGGAAGAATTGAGTCCTTGTGAGCGGAATAGAATGTAATGGTGCTAAAGATGTTGAAATGCCTCAGTGAAGCGCTTTGAGGTCCGATGTTTTGCAGCAAAGTGTGTAGGCGTGTGGTGGGAGTGGGAGTGTCATCTGCTGGAACAGATTAAATTATTAGAAAAGTAAATTGTCTAGAAAGAACAAGTGCCCCTATAGAATTAAGACTATACGATTTATTCATGCTGCTGCATCAGACGGTGGTCTAGTACATAGATCTGCCTTGTGACGTTTTTCCATGTGAGAGGCATCAATTTCTGTTGCTATTCAGTGGCTGTGCCAGCATGATCTAGGCCAGTGATGCTGGTATTTACAGAATATTACCTCCAGGAGTCTGAATGCAAAGAGGGATTTTCAGCCTGTTTTTTTTTTTTTCATTATATGCAGAGTTTTTACAATTCATTTACTCTGGATTTTTTGTGGGATATGAAAGGTTTTGGTAAAAGGAAGTAATTTGACATGCTAGTAACAGTCTTGCCAGCCCATTTGGTATTTTGTGTGTGGTTCAATCTTGAGTCTATAGGTAGCTTTATTCTTGTAAGTGGTACATATCCCTAAATTAAGGTGTTGAACGCTTGTTATCTGATGACACGCGTTTCTGATAAAATCTTTTTGGTTGTCTAGTGATACTGGTGGTGTCTTTGTACCTGGTTTTGGCAAATCCTTCTGACTTTTCTTTACATTCTCTGTTTGCTGTCAATGCAATAGATGCTCCACCTCCAACATGGGAACAACTGGAAAACGGACTAGTTGCTGTGAGGACTGTGGTTCATGGCTTAGTTGACTACATCCAGAATCACAGCAAGAAGGGAACAGATCAGCAACAGGTAAAAGCTAAATCATTTAGGAAATGCTTATCCCTAAATTTTATTGGCTGTATCCAATAGTAGAGATTTACTAATGTAATCTGGAGAGATTTAGTTTGAGGAGCTGATCTGAAATATCACTGCTGTGTCATATTTCTCAAAAAAGAAAGAAGAAAGGAAAAAACCCAAACCCAAAACAACACACACCCCACCCCCCCCCCGCAATACTTGTTGCATTAATTTGCACAGCTCACTAGGATGAAAAGAAAACAGTCTCATCCAGCTGCAAGCTTAGGGAAATGAATAAACATCCCTCATGACTAGAGGGTGGGGAAGAGAAGCTGGGGTGCCTGGCACTGTGATCTGTGGGAATTTTCTTGGGTTTGTTTTAATGTGACACATTTCAGCCAAATGTCTCTGTGTTAATTAAATGATTCTTGCATCTGTGCTTAATGCTTTGTTAAGTTTGAAGATTGGGAAGACTTCATATAAAGGTATCATCCAAGTTCCTGAAACAAAACTTTTTGTTTCAGAAATTAAATGGTGTTGCCAAATATATATATTACCTTATCTCATAGCTATCTTATCACACGTTCCTTTTGATCTCATTTCATTGTACAGCTAAGTTGATATAAATGCTTGCTGCTGCTGAAAGACAGAGCTGCCTGTCACACATTCCCACTCCCTCCCTTGCTTTGGCACTCATCCTCTTGGAGAGCTGGTTCGGGGAGCTGAACTAGTAGGAAGATTCTCTCTGCCAAAAAAAAAATAGAGAGTCAAAATTAGAGTGAATTATTTCTGCTGTTTTACCTTTTTGCATTCACTGGGATGCCTAGTGAGCACTCTTACCAGCAAAAGGAAAGCAGTAGGAATACACAAGTGGAAATCGGGGTGAGAAAAACAGTGAGGGGTTTTGTTCTGGTGAAACGGTTGCCCAGACCTGGTACATGCTGTGCTGCTTGGAAGGGAACCCAGAGCCTCCCAAATGGGAAAGGGGACATCTGCTGAGTACAGGGCAGAGTTTTGCTGGCTGGCAGCAGTGGCCAGCAGAGGGCTGTGGAGCTTATGTACACTCTGCCTAAAATCTATGTTACTACAGTAGATGTGGAAAAAAAAAAATTGGTTTGCAGATGGCTTCTTACAGACTTAATCTTTTGTCTGAGTTTCTCAGAAAGCAAGAGTTTACTTTTACAGACCTTTCTCTAGGTGGGAACTCTGATAGGTTATTTCTGCCCTCTGATTTAATTCTGCCATAGAAACTGTAGGAATTTAGATGTCTTTGAGACCACCTCTGGCCTTCTCTCAATGTATTTAAAGAGTCTGGCAAATGGATGTACATGCAGACAGCTAGATTGCAGTTAAGTTGTCGTTTCTTGGAAAACTTAAGTAAGAAAAATACAGAAGACAACCCATATCCTGCGAATCCGTGTAGGATCATCAAACATCAGGCCTTTAATAAGAGTGGTTGAGTGCACTTATTTTCAGGTATCTCACCTGGTTTCTTTAACCTTGTCAGCCTCCTCAGCACAGCAAGTACAAGACATACATGTGCCGAGACATGAAACAGAGAGGAGGATGCCCCCGAGGGGCCAGCTGCACCTTTGCACATTCACAGGAGGAGCTAGAAAAGTAAGTGTACCTCTTATGGTAGGAATCAGTCCATTTTACCTATAAGAGTGCATATGTATATATCATATCATATACCCAAGAATGGGGAGAGGAGGTGTAACTTGCCTGTTATATTAGCAAGACATAATGTGAAAAACTTGTAGCAGTCATCTCTTAGGTTTTGGAACTGTTTGTTCTTAAATATAGGATATTTTGCTTTACTCAGTAGTAATGCAGCTGTGAAAGTTTGATGTTTACACAAGTGTTACTGGAGATTTTGGAGGTGGGCTGTTTTTCGTATTTCTTAAGTGTGACTAAACATGCTGTTTGACTGCATCTACTATGGTGGTTTATTTGTGTGTATTTCTCATCTTGCCTTTATATTCAGGTTGCTGAATTTTCAGGTTCAGGTGAAAAGTAGGTAGCTGTCAGCTTTCCAGATGTAGGGGCTCTCTGATTCTTCTGTGCTGCTAGGGCTATTCAGAGAGCTAAAGATGAGCATCGCAAGTTTCCTTTCTGCAACAATTATTCTTTGAAACTTTTTTGAGAGATTGCACATGCAGTGCAATCTGCACTCAGATTAACATTCATTACAGATTTAGAGGGGGCACCTGATTATCCAAGAGCAAGTTGCTGCTGTTCTGAAGGTTGTTTACATTTTTTTGAAAGTAAAATGGATTATTTAAGAGTTAAATAAAAAGAAATAGATTTCATGCAGTGTATATCACTTAGTTTTGGGGCTAAAATCATTAACTTCTTTAAAGAATAGATGGTTGGGTTTTTCTTAATCAGAAGAAAACTCCAAAGATTTGGAAATGGTATGCAGCCCTTTTTTTTTTTTCTTAAAAATCTAAAATTTGAAGCATTAATATGGCAGTTCAGTGGCTCTATAACCATCATGCAGTGCATTGGCAAAACAGGAGGAAAAGAGCGAAGCATCATGTGGTGTTAGAATGACAAAAGGCAGTTATTCAAATGAACAGAGGATAGGACTTTGATACTTATGTTCTGCAGGAACAGTTGGGGTTATCCCCCTTTTGTCATGGTGGTAATAAAATGGAGATTGGTAGTGCTGGTTTGGGTGGCTAATGAAGGTGGTGAGTCAATACTAGTGCCTCTGAGCTACAGTCGTATGTATCAGGAAGGACTGTTTGTCAGTTTTGTAGGTGGAAGAGGCCTATTTTATCCAGACTGGCATGTGTGCCTTAGTAATAAAGTTGTTGTGGGGTGAAGTGAATGCTTGTTCTATTTCAGATTGCAGCAGTTTCTGTAGGCGGTTGGGGAACTTTGAGTTTCAATTCTTCAGCGTACCTTTTATCTTTGCTTAATTCCTTTGAGTAGATGTTTCATTAGTGTTCCTCCTTTTAAAAATGTTTAGTGTGAGTAAGATGCACTGCTGTTGCTGTGTAGTTCTTGTATCTCTATATGTAGCTTTAAGCTTGCAGGAAGGCTAATTGGGAAATGTGTGGTAATGCCTCAGATAGCAAATTATAACTAATTTCGACTTGCTTAAGCTGCAGCTGGTTCCCCTCTTGGCAAGGGACAAAGACCCAGTGTGCACAGGCGAGTATGATAACCCGTTTTGTTCGCTCCCTTTTAATGCGATCTGAATGATGCCTACTATCAACACTATGTAGCTTGAATTTATAGTTTGATTATGTGGGTAAAGATTAATCCATCCAGGAAACTGGGGTGTTGATGGAGAGTTAGGAAGATGGCTAGAAGATAATCAGTGAACTCCTCTAGATGAGGAGCTCAAATCTATGTAGCAATATTACACTTTGTCTGCATGTCTAAAAAAAACGAACCGACCACAACAACAAAAACCCACAGCAACAAAAACCCTTTTTTCCTTCTGTTGCATTGCTGTTAATACTGTGCATGTGGGCAAACATAAAGATTATCTGAAGATTAAATAATGGAGTATAACTGCCCCCTTTTTTTATTTTCTACAATAACATGTGTAACTTCCTAGTCTGTGTTACCAACTTGCTTTGCTTGTTAGAAATGATATGAAAGTGTCGGCTTCAACCCTGCTGAAACTTTCTTGCATGGGAAATGGCCTCTTGTTCTGCAATAGAAGCAGCAGGAGCAGTCAGACCTACAAATACGCCCTCCCACTTCCATTCTGGTATCTAAGCTAATGTCAGGATCTTTAGTGGAGGACCCTCAACTCTGGAATTTGCTATCTTCGTTGGTCTGGTACCATCAGTCTCCTGATTTTTCTGGAACGGTTGTTAAAGGGCTCATGTTTGTTCAGATTTATCAGAAGCAGTGAAAGTTTTGGAATTACCGTGTGTTCATAGAGTTTTTACCTCTGCAGTCACCTAATTTATCAAACGACGCAAGCAGTGTAAGCTGCATATTGGTATAGTAACATAAATTTTAACAATCTGTGCTTTAAAACTATCACAGCTATGGATGGGGCTCTGAGCAGCCTGATCTAGTGGAAGATGTCCCTGCTCATTGCAGGGGGTTGGACTGGATGGCCTTTAAGGGCCCTTCCAACCCAAACCATTCTATGATTCACATAGCAATAAAGGCTTGGTTTGGTTTATTGTTGGACAAATGGTGCAAAAGGGAATCAGTTCATCACTGTAACTTTCTGCTATTAGTTTCTTCTATGAATAAGATAGGCTTGAATAGTCTCTGATTCTTATTCTGAAGCTTCTGTTACTATAGGTAGTATTTTATGTGATGTTTGGTTTTCTTCTGCACAGTTGAAAGGCATATATGTGCAGGGAATAAGATTATTTTTTTTTTAGACTTGCAGTCTGAAGTTTAGCTATGAATTCTTGGTGTACTTGCCGTTAAAAATCAATCCTTGTTCTTCCGATTGAAACCACTATCAACAGTTCAAATAGCGGTGAAGTTGTAGTCTTGGCAGATACTCGTAATAAACTTCTCACAAGCCCTTAGGAAACTTGAATTCAAACTTGAAGCTTTTGGTAGGATCTGTGTTTGAAAAATGTTGGAAATGAAACTCCTTTTTTTTTTTTTTTTTTTTTTTTTACAATTTTTGATGTGTGGTTTCTTTTTCTGAAGATTCCGTAAAATGAACAAGCGTCTGGTTCCCAGAAGACCCCTGAGTGCCTCCCTGGGCCAACTGAATGAGGTGGGCCTACCTTCAGGAGCTATCCTCTCGGAGGAAGGGGGAGTGGACTTGCCCAATAGGAAAACTACTGCTCTGCCAAATGGAATTGTGTCAACAGGCAGCACGGTGACGCAACTTATTTCTCGAGGGACAGACTCCGGTTATGAAACTGCTCTGAAGCCAGGGAAGATGGACCATCTGAGTAGCAGTGCCCCTGGATCCCCTCCTGACTTGTACGGGTCTTCCTAACTGTTATTCAAAGTGTCATGTGTGTAAATATGTAGTAGAAACAAAGTAAACCCATTCTCTAGAAAAGAAACAGAACAGGTTCTTCTTGGTTTTGTTGTCATCTTTTTTGAAGTGATTAAACAGTAGAGTAGAAAACTAAAGCAAAAACTCTAAACTACTTTACTTCCCTGTTTGCTTATATTTTAATTGGAGAAGGCGATGTAACCTTCAGAAGGTGAATATGTGCAAAGAGCAGTGTTTTAAAGCACAGTGTGCTATATCAGCCCTTAATGAACAGTCCCGTCTTTCTGCTTTTCAGACTGGAGTCTGTCCCCAAGAGCTCTATTTCTGCCTTACCAGTGAACCCTCATCCTGTGCCTGCTCGGGCACCAACAGATCTGCCTTCGGTGTCTGTCACCAAGCAGTTGCAAATGGTACCACGAGGGTCTCAGTTGTATAATACTCAGCAAGCAGATATGTTTTATCAAGATCCTAGAGGAGCTGCCCCACCATTTGAGCCAGCACCCTACCAACAAGGTAAGATTGAGACCAAGCTCTCCATCTTTCATCTTCATCTTGATTTTGCTCTTTCTTCCCGCTCTGGTATTTACTTCAGCTCTTAAGTTGGAGTTCTCTTGCCTGTCACGTGGACTGTAGGCTCTAATGTGGCGATGGCATAACAGAATGGAAATTGGCAGACTTTTTATGCCTTGACTGAGGACTTTAATGCAAGTGAAAACAGAGGTTTGTATGCGTCCAGTGTAGTAAATCCTTCTTTCTTCAGTTCTTCTCAGCTGGGCTGGGTAAGGGATCTAATATGGTAAAACTTAATTCAGTTTGACTCTGGGAAAATGGAAATAAAGCTTAACCAGCAGAGGGGTTTATGCTTGAGGGGTGAAATACTTACGTCCTTCATGAAAAGCGTATGGGTGTTTTGGAAATGTCTGCGCATGCATGTGATAAGTAGAGGCAAGTGAAATTAGAGAAGGGCTGGGCACCAAAAAGAAAACATCATAAAAAAGGGAATAAGAGGAAAAGTTCTAAGTATAAAGACACCAAGTGGAGAAAGATAATACCGAAGGGGATTAAAAAGAAAAGGTATGGCTATATATAAAGACAGGGAATGATTCTTATGCAATGTAACATTGGAGAGAGAAATGTCATAAAGTGAAGTTAATATGAAAGAAAAATAAGGAATGAAAGACTGAAAGAAGTAGAAAGGAGGAAAAAAACCCTAGAAAGGAAAAGGGAGGGGGAAACCATTTCTGAGAAAGTTGCAGAGCATTTTGAAGCGGGAAAAAAGCTTACATTTTATTATGGTGTGCAAATGAAGACCTGAGTTTTCTACAAGTGCACATATTCATGCATTCTTTTAGGTTGTCCAGAGATCCCAGATAGATTACCAAAATCTTCACATAACTAGGAGGTGTGGTATTATAAGTCTTTGGTGATTCACAGTACTGAAATTTCCTTCTACTGGTCAAGAGGTAGAACAAATCTTTCGATAACTTTGAATTCTAATTAATCCAAGTTTCTTTACACAGGCAGTGGCTCTGATACGTTGGGACAAATTGAATTTTAGTTGTTCGGATGAAGATGTACAGGCTAATTTTCAGTTTACTTTCTTGGTCTTGTCTAGCTAAGAGCATTCGTATGAATCTGCAGAGACATTCTAGTGAATTATTTCTCTTTGGTGTGCTAGCAGGACTTCTGTGGTACCTGTGGTGGGCTCAGTCTCACCACCTCTTCTCCAGCTACTGTGACCTTTACACCTTGCTGGTATCTTATTCAGATAATTAAACTGTGTCACTTGAGCTTTGGATCAACTTTTGCTTCTCCAAGGTTTTCTGTGGTTAATTTTTGAGTAGAAATACCAATGAGACAGTGGGGGCAAACAACAAATCGGAATTAATTTATACCTTTCTCTTCATGGTACTTGTAGACTGGAGTATTTGAAACAATTGTTTTTTGTGAACAGTTGTGGTAATCACTTTCTGTATTTTGTTTGTGGCTTTTCCTTTTTCCTTATTTCAGGAGTTTACTATCCCCCTCAGTCCATGTCTCGCTTTGTCCGACCTCCTCCATCAGCTCCTGAACCTGGTCCAGCTTATTTAGACCATTACCCACCCTACCTTCAGGATCGTGTGGTCAGCCCACAGTACACGCAGCCACAACAGTATCCTCCTATGGGACAACCCATATACCCGCCGCACTACGACAGCCGTCGCGTATATCCCCCTGTCCAGCCATATCAGCGAGAGGAGATTGTCCGAGGAAGCCCCGTACCCATTGAAATTCCACAAGCAGCTGTACCTTCCTACGTACCTGAATCCAGAGACAGATACCAGCAAACAGAGGGTTATTGCCCAGTGGCTCCACATCTCAGTCAGATCAGACCTTCATGCCACAGGGTACGGTTTTTATATTGCATTTTTGTAGTCATTGAAGAGAGAAAATATAAACTACTTGAGAAGTAGATTTTTTTTTTTTCAGTAAGGCGATGTTTTTTGTGAGGAATTAGAAGTTTGAACTTGAAGAGGTACATTTGACTAAGCTGACTTAAAACTGGAAGGCAGTTTAGTTAAGTGGTCAACTCTGCAGTTGTAATGATGTTAATATGTAAAAGAGCAGGCTGCTACTTTAGTGCTCGAAGTAGAAAAGCATGTGTGCAAATGATTATGTTTGTGTTCTTGTACTGCCCATCTGTGACTGACTGTCTCTGTGCCTAAATAGATAAATATGCGAACGTGCATCCCTTGATAAAAGAACTAAAAATTCTGCTCTTCCAAATTTTCTGTACTTCTAAGATTGCTAACTGGAGAGTCTTCCTAGCTGGAATTGAGCCTAGTAGAATAGTTGGACTTATGTAGCTGTCGTTCAGACTAAAGGCTCGGAATCGTATTGCTGAGTCCAGGAAGCATTTTTCACATAGCTTAAAGATTTGTCAGTTTTGAGTTTGACACGTTTGTGGGATATTTAATTCTATTGCAAAATGAATAATAAATGCAAACGTAACTGGGACTAGGTCATGATCTGTAGTGTTCTACCACTTACCCCCTATGACTGAAATGGGGACTTGCCATGCTGGAACATGTTCCAGTGGAAACTATGCCAAGCTGGAACACAGAGTCACGTTGCACTACCTGCAAGTTAAAAGATTAGTAGTCTTAAAGTTAGAAACACTGGCTTAGTTGAGTATCTAATCAGTTTTAGGCAAATAATGTTCCCTGCCTTTGGCATGCATTGAACTAACACTCTGGCTAGTGTAGGAATATGTCTGTCCTATGTTAAATGTGAAAGCTAACAGACAGACTTTAACAAAGTGATGGTAACTTATTATTGTAATGATACTGTCTATTCACTGCATTTTCCTTTTCTTGCAGTGTACAGTTGTCATATTTTATTTGGGCAAGCAACATTTTTGAAATTACTAGTTCTGTGCATTAATGCTTCAGAGGATTTGTAACATGTTTCTGTCTTCATTTCAGCCTCATCCCAGCCTGGATGAACTTCACCGACGAAGGAAAGAGATCATGGCCCAGCTAGAAGAGAGGAAGGTGATTTCTCCACCTCCTTTTGCACCATCACCAACCTTGCCTCATCCTTTTCATTCAGAGGAGGTAAGCCTATTTTGACAAAAACGTGACTTACTGTCATGTTTAGAAAATACTTCGGAGTTTGTGTGTGCTGGTAGGTGAGGACAACAAGAAAATAAGAACAGTGCAGTGTTGGCAAGTGTTGCGGGGACAGATTTTGTGCTCCAGGTGGGAAACCTTTTTAGTGCAGTCTCCAGTCTCTTGGCTGGCTGTTAATTCTCTGATCTACCGCCGATCCTAACCAAGAGAAATAGTTTTGAGCCATTATTAATTGAAGTAGTCAGTCTTCACGGTCACTGGACTTTGCTTCACTTGCTCCTGACATGTTTGGAATTACATAACAGCTTGCTAGAGGTTTTGGCTTTTTTTTTGTTTTTAACCAAGGTCAAAATACCACTTTCATACTGGCCAAGTGAACAGTCAGCACTGGGAGTGTAGTCAGGTGATCTGAATTTTACACATTTCATGCTTGCCATGGCCCAATTCCAAATGATGATACATCTGATTAAAAAAAACCAATCCTGGTGGTGTTTTTCTTCAGGCTCACTGCTGCTGAACTAAGTAATGGTGACCGTGAAGCTGCTTCTTCCCTTCACTTACAGAACCAGATTTTTGTTTTTGTACAGTACTTGGATGAAGACCTGAAGGTAGCTGGGAAATACAAAGGAAATGACTACAGCCAATACTCTCCCTGGTCCTGTGACACCATCGGCTCCTACATTGGAACCAAAGATGCAAAACCCAAAGATGTTGTGGCAGCAAGGAGTGTGGAGATGGCGGTAAGTAGGGATTAGGGGAACACAAAAGAAAAGTTGATACTTCTGTAGGTTGGGAAGGACTCTCTGATGTACTTCCCAGGATCAAGTCAGTGCTTCTATTTAAGCTCAAAAGTGCATTGCATTCAAAGAATGCATTTGCAACTGTGCAGAGTGCTTTATTTTCAAAGTTATGAACAGCCCTACATCTGTGTGGCTGTTTTGAAATTGTGGATGTAGATGCAGGCCAACCACTCTGCTCTAAAGCCATGGGTAGCAAAAGATTTTTACCCATAATTCTTTACACTTAATGGAAATCCAAAAATGACTCTGTACTGGCAGCTTGTTAATTAAACATGTCTGTCTACTTCCTGTACTACTTTCTGTCAGAAGGAGATGCTGTAACTTAGCTTTGTGCTATGAGTCCTTTTAAGGTGATTGTGACTGCTATTAACAGCATTATTAGTTTTTACTTGAAGGACTCTGTCATTTGTGACCACAAGAATACCCAAAACTTGCATGAAGCTTTTGAGAGAAAGAAGCATAGTCATAACAACATACTAGGCTGAGTTGTCTTGAGGAAAATTTCTAACTCTGTGCTGTGTTTATTCAGTCCTTCACTGAAGCCGTGGGTGTCTGACTGTGATCTTATTTTGAGTTGCTGCATTTTTGCTAGGTCAGTTTTGCAAAAAGAAGGGGTTGCTAGGGTGTCACTTTTGGGATTCGTGAATGTAGAAGAAAAGAAACAGCATTCTGAAATACCACCACTATGCTGTTTCTTCCTAACCTTGAAGCATCACTCAACAGCAAGAAGTATGCTGGTAGCCCGTGCAAGTAGGAAGACATTCAAGTCTTCAAGAGAAAGGACTGTTTAGTCTGAGGGACTATTTTACAGAGGTGCATCTGGTTTTCTCCTTCACCTGCCATCTGCAAAAGTATTCTGTCTTTTGTTTATATATTGTCACTGTCATGGTGACCTTTCCTTGGGCAATACGGGGAGGGGGAAGAAATTTCTGTCCATAATATATTCTTCTGTGGGCAAGTGCTCACCTGTTGCAACCACTTAACTAAATTGTAGGATTTTTCTGTCCAGCTTCTCTGCTTTGCCCACAAGCAGGCTTCCTGTTTCCCCTCTGCCTCACTGGAATTAAATGTGTCTGGTTTCTGTCCACTGAATTGCTTTCCTGTAAGACCTCGAAGGCACTCTGTGAAGTGGGAGCAAAAAGGAGGCTTTCTCCCAGAAAAAGCAGAGCAATAAAAGGCATTTGGGGTTTTTTATGTGTCTTTTTGCTCTCTGTCCTGCACAGTGTGTTTGCCTTGAGTCGTTAACCCTGTCATGTTTGACCTGGGGCAGTACTGAGATTACTCAGATGTGGTTTATTGCTGCGCAAGTGGCAGTGTTCAGGAACCAACGAACAGCTCTTGTCGTTCATCTGTGTTGCTAGAAAACTGGGCAAACAAACTGGTACTCAATTAAGAGAAGTAGTGGGGTTCTGGAGAAGCAGCATTCTTTCTCATCGCTAAACAAAGCATTCTGTCTCTGAGCTAGTTTTCAGGTAAGACTTCTGTAGAGTAGCAGATCTCTGCTACTCTTCAGTTTCTGTTTCCCCTCAGGACAAAAATCTTAGGAGACCTTCACTGCAGATGGCAAGTGAATTAATTCTTCCTTTTTTTACTGTTCATAAGAGATTCCTTTTTTCAAGGATAAGAACAGTATAATCCAAGAGTACATAATGCTGGATTTATGCAGATGGCATTGCAATGTTTACTATGTTCTTTCCCTCCACTCAGTAAATGGGAAATAAATTAAGATTGGTACTAGCATCCTATGGACTTGATATCAAAAAGTCATTTTTTTCAGAATACCAAAGTAGATGCTGTCTTAATGCCTCTTACAGTTTCAACATGTTACACTTCCAACTCAGTTGTGACTGCCTTTTTCACCCCTTTATTGCTACCTTAGCTATGTTATCTTGTCTGTTTCTGGCAATCCTTATCCTCACTAGAAGCTTCCAGTTTTATTTTAATTTTGGACCATACCAAAGTTTTTAGCCTTTAGCCAGTCCTCTTTGTGTAGTAGCTCCACTTACCTCGTTCTTTTTGCTGTACACAGCACTATGCTAACGGCTTTACTTCTTTTAGCAAAGTCTTATTTCAATTTTTGGCAATTGTTACCATGTTACGTTTTCTGTCAGCCAACAGATAGCTTTCCCGTTTAACTAAGTGCTTTTCCCATTTTTCTTAATTGTGTCTGTTTATTTCTGTTACCATTTTGTGTTTATCTGGATGTGGTGATTATTTGGGGAGGTTATTTTTTGTTTTGTTTTATGTTGAGGAAACTTAAAATTTATTCACGGACACAACCCATAGACTTTTTGTTTTAAGTTACTCCAGGTGACTTCTCCCATAACTGGCCTAACTTTTTCTCAGAAAAGCTTTGTTGAAAATCTTTATGATAATCTCTTGTTTCTTCTTCTAAGTTAAGTCAAATTTATTTATCCTGCTAAATCGAGCTTGTTTTCTGTGCTCATCTCTTCCTTTGTGACTGCTAGTCGAAGCTCTTTGAGTAGAGAGAGAACGTTTTATCTGTTCGTGTGCTGACCCGTTAAGGTGTTAACTCATGCTCAGTTAGGAACCAGGATGTTCCAAGCAGTACTACTGCTTAATGAAAAATGCACCTGAAAAGGTACTAGACATGTCCAAGTAAGTGCTGTAGTGAGTAACTCCTGTTTTGAGTCATTTGCAGGCTGTTAAGATTATATGGTTCTTAACGCTGGGCTTCAGAGAAATTTCGTTTGGACTTTGGAAGGAGAATGCATTCCTCAGAGATGCCCACCTTTTCTCCTCTTTGACTTTATTCTCGAGGGTTTTTTCCCTTCTGTCCCATTAGACTTTTCCTGTCTTAATTTCCTCTTGCTGCTGCTCCCTTCCCTTGGATTTGTTTGCAATTAATTATGCAGCTATTTCACAGTGGTGGTAGTAATGGTCATTTTAAGTTAGATTGTTAAAGAGACATCACTCTAACAGTGGAATTGTAAACTGAGGAATGGGAATCATAGAATCATAGAATCATAGGGTTGGAAGGGACCTCTGGAGATCATCTAGTCCAACCCCCCTGCTAGAGCAGGTTACACAGGAACATGTCCAGGCGGGTTTTGAATGTCTCCAGAGTTGGAGACTCCACCACCTCTCTGGGCAGCCTGTTCCAGTGCTCTGCCACCCTCAGGGTAAAGAAGTTCCTCCTCATGTTTAGGTGGAACTTCCTATGCTCAAGCTTGTGCCCATTGCCTCTTGTCCTGTCCCCGGGCACCACTGAAAAGAGCCTGGCCCCATCCTCCTGACACCCACCCTTTAAGTATTTATAAGTGTTGATAAGGTCCCCCCTCAGTCGTCTTTTTTCCAGACTGAAGAGACCCAAATCCCTCAGTCTTTCTTCATGAGAGAGGTGTTCCAGTCCCCCAATCATCTTTGTAGCCCTCTGCTGCACCCTTTCCAGCAGTTCCCTGTCCCTCTTGAAGCGGGGAGCCCAGAACTGGACACAGTACTCCAGGTGCGGCCTCACCAAGGCAGAGTAGAGGGGGAGGATGACCTCCCTCCACCTGCTGGCCACGCTCTTCTTGATGCACCCCAGGATGCCATTGGCCTTCTTGGCCACAAGGGCACATTGCTGGCTCATGGTCATCCTGTTGTCCACCAGGACTCCCAGGTCTCTTTCCACAGAGCTGCTCTCCAGCAGATCAGCACCCAACCTGTACTGGTGCATGGGGTTGTTCCTTCCCAGGTGCAGCACCCTACACTTGCCCTTGTTGAACTTCATAAGGTTTCTCTCTGCCCAGATCTCCAACCTGTCCAGGTCTCTCTGTATGGTGGCACAGCCTTCCGGTGTGTCAGCCACCCCACCCAGCTTGGTGTCATCAGCAAACTTGCTGAGGGTGCACTCTATTCCCTCATCCAGGTCATTGATGAATATATTGAAGGGGACTGCACCCAGTACTGACCCCTGGGGAACACCACTCGTCACTGGTCTCCAACTAGACTCTGTGCCCCTAATCACAACCCTCTGAGCTCTATCTTTCAACCAGTTTTCTATCCACCCCACTGTCCATTCTTCTAACCCACACTTCCTAAGCTTCCCTATGAGGATGCTGTGGGAGACCGTGTCAAACGCCTTGCTTAAGTCAAGGTAGACCACATCTACCGCCCTCCCCTCATCTATCCATCTAGTCATGCCATCGTAGAAGGCTATCAGATTAGTCAGACATGATTTCCCCTTGGTGAATCCATGCTGAGTACTTCTGATAGCTTTCCTTTCCTCCACGTGCCTTGAGATGACACCCAGAACGAGCTGTTCCATCATCTTTCCAGGGATGGAGGTGAGGCTGACCGGCCTGTAGTTCCCCGGCTCCTCCTTCTTGCCTTTCTTGAAGACTGGAGTGACATTGGCTTTCCTCCAGTCCCCAGGCACCTCGCCTGTTCTCCAGGACTTTTCAAAGATGATGGAGAGCGGCCCAGCAATGACTTCTGCCAGCTCCCTCAGCACTCTCGGGTGCATCCCATCAGGGCCCATGGACTTGTGAATATCTAGATGATCTAATTGGTCCCTCACTCGCTCCTCCTCAACCCAAGGGAAGTCGTCTTCTTTCCCTGTTACTTTATTCAATGCCTGGGACTCCTGAGGGCTGGGCCGAGCAGAAAAGACCGAAGCAAAGAAGGCATTCAGTAACTCTGCCTTCTCCACATCCTCCGTCACCATGACTCCTGCCTCATTCAGCAGTGGGCCTACAACTTCTCTGGTCTTCCTTTTGCTTCCAATATACTTGTAGAAGCTCTTCCTAGTTGAAGGATGAAGGGAATAGAGAACACAAGAGACACTATACTGGGACCAGCTTGTTGTAAAAGGAATGTGGTTTTGTTTGTTTCTGAGTAAGTTTTTGACTGCCTTTTCCATATCTTGTCTAGAATGTAGATAGTAAAGCCATGCGTGACCAGCGATTAGACATGCAGCGAAGAGCAGCAGAGACTGGTGATGATGACCTCATTCCATTTGGAGACCGACCAACTGTGTCGAGATTTGGGGCTATCTCTCGTACTTCCAAAGCGATGTACCAGAATTCTGGTCCCATGCAGGCCATGGCGGTTCAGGGAGCTACCACCAAATCAATCATTTCAGGTACAATGTGCTCTTGGATTTTGCTGGCTGTTGCTATTTTCTTTACTACTACAGTGTAATGTAAGTTGAAGACAGCCCTTGTAAACTTGTTTCTTGTCTTAAAAATATAGACGAGATGTATGTTATGCCACAAAAATAACTCTAGGTAGGGCTTACAGCGGCAGCCTTTTTCTTCAGGCTTTGCCATACTTCCTGTTCCACAGCCAGGTTTGTGCACACATAATGTGTGTGTTGGTGATTCATTGTTGCATTTCACAAAAAGTTCCTTTATTCTGCTCATCCCTCTGAGATGAGGCTTCTTTTAATTTAAATCTGTTGTGGTAGAATCCAGGAAGTTACTGCTTTCTCAAATACATAATGCAAAACCATCATAACAAGTACTGTACTGCACTCCTACTTTATGGGTAGTTGCTGCTGCAAGCTTAATGCAGCCGTTGTTTTGTGTACTGTTAGGCAAAGCGAATAAAGTCGGAATGGTTTATTGTCTGCACATCTATTTTCTCATCACATGTATAGTGTGGATATGTATCTTACTCTAAAAGATGGTCTCTTTCTTGAGGTCCACTGAGTAATCTTAAGAAAACACTTAATTATATTCCCCCAAACTCCATTAGATTTTTTTCGGGAGTTAACTGCTGGAAACAGGAGAAAAGCTCTCTGCTTAATTCCGGCAGTAACTTTCTAGACTATCACAGGCAGAATTCTGGCTTCTCTGAAAGCTTAATCTTCAAACTAGGTATTAACAAGGTACCTCAGAATTTTCAATCAATTCTCAAGTCTTTTAGGAGCTTAAGTAATTAAAATAATTGCTCTCATAGTGGCTTTAAGTTTGTTTTTGAGTCTCCATCCCCTGGGGTTTCCGAAGTCCTTCACAAGCTCAGACTCTGGAAGGCTGTAACAAATCTTGGATGTGCAGGAAGAGTCATGCATTATGCACGTGAGACTGGTCACAGGTATTTTTTGTGTTCATTTCAGCAGAGGAAACATTAGACCTCCTCACTCTTAGAGGGCTGACCTTCCTGGTTATTCTCTGATTGCTGTCCAGTTCTGTGTGTTGGCTGAACTACTTGAAGGATAGTTTTGTAGTAATGTGACATGGTTTTCTTTCGTTCATTGGCAGACTACAGTCCTTACGGAACTCATGGTGGCTGGGGAGGCGCTCCATATTCTCCTCATCAAAATATACCTTCTCAGGGACGCTTCAGTGACAGGTAGCATTGCTTTATTTTTCCTTTGCCTTTTTCAAATTTTATTCATCTATTTTTCCTGTGCCAGCTGAGTAAAGCTTTTTTTGGAAATCTCCTTATTTTTGCTTTTCTGATCCCAAAGGGAGAGACTGTCCATGTCAGATGTGGCTGGGCATGGGAAACAGTTGCCCTCAGCTGAACGAGAGCAGCAGCTGCGCATGGAGCTGCAGCAAGTAGACCATCAGATTAGCCAGCAGACACAAATGCGAGGACTAGAGGTTGGTACCAATGTTTGGAAGAGCCGTGAGGGGTGGTATGGAGAGAGATGAAGCTAGTAAAGCTGCTTTTCATAAGTTGATCTTTCTCTGGCTGTAATGATACTGGGTAACAACACTTAATTCTGTGATGCTAGGCATCAGGGCAATGGTACAAGTGTAAACCTTTCTGCTAAAGCAGAAACTTCATGTGCAGATCAGCAGCATACTTGAATGTACGCTCTGCTCATTCAGGTTTGCTTTCATTCTCTCTCACTTACTCCCCCTCTCTGTTCATCTGTTAACTCGGAGGCAAACTTGTGGTGTAGGTACCTATTCCTCTCGGCTTCACTGCCATTGACGGTGTCTGATTTTATGTCCAGAAAGCTATGACCTTCATCTGTTTCACGTTTGGCTTTGTGTTGTACCTGTTTCTTCCTAAATAGCGCAAGCCACAAGAGTCAAGAAAATAAATATAAAAGATATTTAGCTTGAAAAATTAAAACCTAATATTTATGTCTCCTCGCTTAAAAGAAATGTAGTTTCTTGCGACATGAGGAAAGATGGGAGTCTGCATTTGTAAAGAATTAATAAGCTGAAATCTTTGTTTACATTTTGTGATATACATAAGGAGAAATATGAAGGCATAGTGAAAGAATTGTGTTAGCAAAGCTTTAGTTACCTTTTTTTTTTTTAGTCCGAGGAAAAATCAGTAAATGTTTACCAGAAGACTCTTCTAGGTACCTCAGCAATTATTCATATTAATGTTTTCCCGGAAGGAATTGCTATAAGTACTGGATAGCAGCTTCTGCTGAAATTGTGGTTACCTAAGAACACGTGTTTTAGAGGAGGGTTATTGCAGATTAGTTGTAAGAGCTCACAATTTTTAAGTCGCAGCAGCAGTTACAAGTAGTATGCATTTCTTAGTTACTTGAAGCATAACTTGTGTTCTTGTGCTCTTGTTTGGGAACAAGAGGAGAAAATGTTTTAAATCTTGCATGTCTGCCTTTGCCATACTAGAAGAGTATTGGAAAGTTGCAAAACTATAAGTGGCCTGCCTCTCCTGCTCATTATTATTGTGATTGTGTCAGTGTTAAATCCTATGTAGTTGAGTTTTGAGCCTTGATTTTACCATAATTTGAATTTGTCAGAACTAACAGGTTAGTTTGAGTAATAATCGCTTTCAGTTTCTCTCTTGTCTTCGAAGCTGCAAGTAGATACTTGAAATCCAGGAAGCTTTATTGTTTTACCTGTTGCAAGGTTGTAGCAATCGCTTAATTCAGTCTTAGCGTGAAGAACTAGATTATTTTGCTTTCTTCTCAAATGAATGAGCACTTCTGCTTGTAGACAAGCCAGATGTTCGGCTGTGTGGAGTAATAGATAGTGTGTTTAAATGCAGAGCACACCCTTGTGGAACTGATTCCCCAGTTTTAGCAGATTTTTGGAGTGGCTGACATGGTTACTGCTTTTATTTGGCTGCTAGTAATTTGCAGCTTGTGAATGGCCGTAGTCACTTGCTCCTCTCTGTTCCTGTGCTTCCTGGTCTGGCTCAGCAGGGAGCTACATACTGACATCCACATTTCTCAACATGCTTTGTATGGTTTAATAATAATGCTGGCTGTACTGTAGGATTTGATAAATTGTACTACTATAAAATAAAGTAGCAGATTTGCTTATCTGCTGTTCTCCTTTGTTCAACAAATAGCTCACAAAAGAATAGTGTTTTTGTTCATGTGCTTAATCTTAGTTTTGGAACAAGAGCTATATGGGGAAAACCCATGCAAATTTATTACAGTAAAAGGAATTTGCTGCTTGTTTAAAAGTGAAGACACTTGTCTGCATGTAAAAAATGTTTAAACTTGCTTTGGAAGTGATTTCAATTGGGAGCTTGTTAAAGAAGGAGAGAGAAGGCCTTGGTTTTGCAAATAAGCAATACTCTAGGGTTATGGCCTAGAGCTCTTCCTGTGCTTGGTGTGTTGTGTGCTCAGTTGTGTATGTGCTTGGCTTTATGCATTTAGGCTGTTAGTAACAGGCTGCTGTTGCAGAGGGAGGCGACTACCCTGGCAGGCCAACCACAGCCCCCAGCCCCACCTCCCAAGTGGTCTGGGATGATCTCAAGTGAGCAGCTGAGCTTGGAGCTACACCAGGTGGAAAGGGAAATTGGGAAGAGAACCCGTGAGCTGAGCATGGTGAGTGCCGTGGGGGTGGGAGGCAGTGAGGTGGAGCGGAGAGCTGTGTAGCTGGCTGCAGCCCTTTCACCCTGGCAAAAAGGCGCTCTGCTGGATGACCGCAGCTGGAGTCATCCATCTCCCTCTTCACCTTTTTTATTCTTCAAAACCTCCTGAGAAGTTTCTTCATTCTTCTTCATGAAGAATGTGAATTCTAGCCACTTTAAAATACTCTGCTGTTATTTTGTCGCCATTTGAAAATAAGTTGAAAACTGTGAATCGTACCCAAGGTCACTGTGCCATGAGTTGTATAAACTGTTTTAACATAGAAAACGTCATCTGCAGGTACAGGCTAGTGTTCGGAAGTCTGTGTGCTGTTTACAGTCCATGGTCTCTGCTTGTTGTTCCAAGAATCATCCCTTCCTTTCAGGAAATAACTGTGTCCTGAGAGGATGAGCATCTTAGTGAGTCTGTTTTCTTGTCTCATGGCCTTTGTGGGTTACACTGTATGGCTCTAATTTACAGGCCTTCATCATCCGTCCCAAAGGATGAAGTCTCAAATTCTTTTAACGCAAAGATAAAGAATTTTTCTTTTGTCCTTTTTTTTTTTTTTTTAAAGGAGAGCCAGTCCTCACTGGATATAAAAAACAAACTGGGCACTACTAAACAGACAGAAAATGGACAATTAGAACCACAAAGCAAGGTTCCAGCTGAGGACCTCGCATTGACATTCAGGTAACATGGGTCCGCAACCTTTCTTTGTGTAACAGGAGAGTGACTTAGTCAAGGTCGCTCTATGGTATGTGACTAATACCCCTCGCCTCACACTGTCTCTGGTGTGGAAGCATCTCCTGGGAAAAGATTATACAAATCAAGTTTTTATAGTGCGAGCATGAATTAAGGGCCATTTCAGATGATGAGTAGGTGAGGGGAATTAGGCTGTATATCAATTAATGCAACAGAAGAACTGCAATGTTTGTAAGACTAGAAGTCCATCTAGTCAATGTTGGATGATTAGTAGAGAGGAGCAGGAGATAAATAGCAACCATAAAAGAAATTTTTATCTACCGTTTTAGCTGCAAAGAAAAGAATTGTTCCAAATGTGAGAGGAAAGTTATTCTATCCTGCTAAGGTTTGTGATGTGGATGTTGTCTAGGGAGGTATGTAACTTTGAAACAAAGTTCAGTTTTATTTGTAGGCAGTAATTTTTATCTGTGTAGAAGTTAGGATTGATTTAAACTCATATTTGATAGTCAACTGAAATAAAGTGTTGGCTGGGGATGCTGGAAATGTACACAGCAACCATTTTCAGATGGCTGCAAGCATCTGTGTATATTCAGACTAATACTTGGCACAGAAGAGCTCAAATGCTGCGTATGTTTCGCTAAGTCAAGTTTACATAACTTCATGTGAGCAGTTTGGAATCTGGATATTTATTCAGAAAATGTATCCCTCGGTTGCTTATGAAGTCCTGTTCTTGAGTTCTGCGCTGCACCATTAGAATTAAGGTAAATGATCCAGATAAGCTACATATTCTGGAATGAGTGCATTGTACAGATACATGATGTACATCTTGTGGCATATACTGAAATAATTTGAAAAATATAACTAATCTAAAACCTTAAAAATATGAAGTCTTGTTTGTTTTCAATTAGCCTTTTATTAGTTCATCTCTTTCTGGTAAGTACCTGCAGCATACCGCACAACCCATTTATTATACAAGGCTTTTACTTAAAGTAAACGAAAAATCTCAGTAATTACTTCTTTTCACCCCCTCCCCCTTTCTCCTCAACTGTCTTTCAGCAGTGATGTTCCAAATGGATCAGCCTTGACACAAGAGAACATTGGCCTCCTGTCAAACAAGACGGCGTCTCTCAGCCTGTCAGAGGACCCAGAGGGAGGAGGAGACAACCATGACTCCCAGAGAGTGGGAGTTACACCCACGTCTGCTCCATGAAGTGTGGCCAGCGCACCCCATACCCCAGAGTTTCCTTTGCTGGGGTCTTGGTAGCTTCCATCACGTTTTTTTTCCAGGGGTGATTGGAGAAACCCAGGAGCAACAGCAGTAGCAGAGCAGCAGGTCCAGAGGCAATGTGCACAAACACAACTACTAGAAACAAATCCTGCACATAGTTCACATTAACGCATTTTTTAATTAAAAAAAATGAAAATTAGCAGTATCTGCAAGCGATTCAAATTAAATTTGTTTTTGTTCTGTGAATGAACTTTATTTTAATAACTTTGGACGCCTTGGATCCCAGGGCTTAAAAAAAAAAGATATTATATATATACTCTGTTTGATTAATTGTATGATCTTAATGAAGTAGGTTTTTTCTTTTATTTTGGTATTATTACATACCCAGTGCATATTTCTTTATGACCTTAATTTCTCAACATCTGAAACAACCTGGCCGCTTCCTTGTATGGTTTAAGGGTAAACAAGGAATAATGAGGGTTGGAGAGTAGCTGTCAATTGCAGTGTCAAAAGGTGTGCAGCAAACTTCATTCTTAAAACAATTCCTCCCGTTGTGGCTAGGAACTGAACCCTAGTGTGTGCCGGACAGCTTGCTTTAAATTATTTTAGTTTAAACTACAAATGATAGAATCTTTGCAATGCAACAGTTAGTCCTTCGTGTATGTCCCAACACAGCATGTGTAGTTTAAGAGGATAACAAGCATCCAACATATGTTACTGTATTTGAAAGTTGCTGGTCTTTTTTTTTCTGTTGGGACTGAAGAGGTCAGCAGAACATAGGCCCATCTACTAAAACATGGGTATTTCTGAAGCTGGTTATCTGGGGCTTGTGCTAGAGAGGCTTAACTGAGCAGTGAAGGTTGTGCAGCCGTGACCCAGGCAGAATCTCTAGAAATACAGAGTAGAGAGAAGGTAAGCTTATGGTTCTGCAGTTGCTGGGAGGATGTTAACTGCCAATGAGCTGGTGAACCACCTTAGTTCATCCAGTGTTTGCTGGGTTTTTTTTTTCCCCCCCTTCTCACTATGCCTTTAAAACAAGCTTACCCAAAGGCCATACAACTGACTTGATGCAGGGGGATGTACTGACCTCTCTGCCTTTTGAAACAGGTCTTTTGTGTATGCCTCCTTCTCAGCTACTCATGCTTTTGGTTTTTTTCATTGCTATTTTTTATTATTATTAAAAACATAATAATTTCCTCTGTAACTTGATTTTTTTTCTTTTGTTCAGTGATACATCAGTTATTTGATTATAATGCTTTTGTGAGGGCCTTTTACTGAAGGAGACCAACATCTTTGACTTGTGTGCATCAATGATAGCAACCTTTAAAAAAGAGGGGAATTTTTTATTTCTTTTTTAAAGTTGGCATCAAGATCTGTGTGTGTTAAAATTCGACACCTGAGAATCAATCTGCAGGTTGTCTGCCACTGCTGCGGTGAATCCTTCCTAGATTCCCCCTTCACAGGGGAAAAGCTGCCTCGAAATGACCACTTAAGGTACAGCGCGGATCCTGTCAGAAGGGTTGAAAAGTGAGTTTTGCTTGATAGATCTAGTGTGCTACTTCTCCAAGCAGATGCTTTGTAAGCATAAGTTGGAGACAACAGTAGTAAGCCTTTCTAGATGTTTTCTTTAAAAGTTAAAGAAATGAAAGAGATTTTGGTTCTTGCTGCACATTTTTTGACTGTCGAGATGCCCTGGGTGAGACCCTGTGTATGAAGAACTCTAGAGAATGATTTTTTTTTTTTTTGAAGTGCTGCTCCCTCTGCACCTTCTTGGCCTGTTCTCATTTTTTCTTTCCAGGTTAGACTACTAAATGAGAAAGCACTGGTTATGTAATAAATTACTGCATTGCTTTGGTTGGGTAAAGCAAGAGTTAATAAATTTTCTTGGTTTTTAGTTTTTTCCTTAACCTTAACTCCTGCTGAGGTCATAGCAAAATCTTGGGCTAAGCTTTGCATTCATCATACTGTTAAATAAAACAAAATGGGGGGTGGGAGGGGATACAGTCCCACTATTGCCTACCAGTAGGAGAGTCCAAACAGAAGACTCTTTTGAGTAGCAATTATTTAATTTGCCCAGTCAAGGCACCGCGTTTATATACTATTTCACATTGAATTTGATTATGCCCTACAGACCTGGCTGGTCAAGGATTTGATACACATATTGGCTTGGGATTCGAGCTTTCTTTTTTATTTAAATAAAAATTTATATATAAATATATATATACATATATACATAGTTATATCTGTATATATATTGGGTATGTTTTAAGAATTTTTTCGCATGAGCGCAGCTGTTGTGATCAAATGTCTGGGAGGTAGAAGCACTGAATGAAAACAAAGGCATTTTTCAGCGCACACGCCCACACTTTCCATGTGTCTTCACGCAGGTTTCTTTTGCTCTTTGCTGAACTTTGGCCTCTTAATTGCAATGAGTAGTTATGAAGCTTGCTTTTTTTTCTAACCCCTTTTGACTTATGGCAAAGAATTGCCTTTGCAGTAGAAGAGCTTCACCTACATCTTGCCCCCGTCCATCTGTATCTCCTACTTGAGGCCCAGCATTGCAGCCGCTCACCTTCAGGCTGAGCAGAGCCAGGCTGAGGCAGTTTTGAGCCTGTCAGGTCTGTTCCTCCCCTCTCTGCTCTGGGCATGACGATGATTAACAATGATTAACGTGTTCCCCTGGCAGCCTGCTCACATGTCAACTGACACGGGCACCGTGCCCTGTTCTCCCTTCCTTAAGTGCAGAGCACCACCATCAGGTCAGACTTCTCATCGTTGTTTTTAATTAGTTTACTCCCTGCTGTGTCTTTATTAACACAGGGAGCTCATTTTAGTTGAAATAAGTGCAATATTGTAATATAGGAGGACAAGCCCAGAATGTACCTTTTTTGACTGCGTATGATTCTTGATGTAAAAGGAATTTTCAAAGACGGTTATGAACTGTTTGAATCTACAGATTCATTGTCAACACTAGGAGGAATATCTGGAGGGGCAAAAAACTTGTGCCAGCTAGTTTCCTTGCTAGGTTAGGGATTAACGTTTTTCTCCACTTTTGCTCTTGGGAGGAATTCCATAGTAAGGGCTATTCAGATTGCTGGCCTGCGTATGGTGAATGCTTCCAAAACCTGTGGATTAGAAGGGAGACCTTGCTGTTGTTTTTTCTCCTTTATCCAGCTTTCCGTGCTGTACTTTGTGCGTAGTGTCCTTCTTGTGATCAGTGTGTCCAGGTGAATGCCCTGTTTGCCCAGTATTATAGTTTGGCTTGTTAAATAGTTTGTTTAATATCTACTAACAGTATTGATTTTTAGCTTTGGTTTTCCCCCTCCTCCTCTTATCCTTTTTCTGCTTTTTTGCAGAAGTTTAATTAAACAAGTCGAACAAAAAATGCAGTGTATGCTTTTAAGTCTCTTCTGGAAGCTGCACCTAAAATTTTCCCTTTTTGTGGAAAAGCATGCTGGTAGAACTGCAAGGACAGATAGTTCTACATATAATGGAAGCATTGATGGTTACAGCAAATAAACAGGGAATGAAAACTTCTGGAGTAAGTGTATCCTGATACATTCATTTCTATAGCCCCTTGTTGTACAGGAATGCTGTCCACCTCAGTGAAAGTGGTCTCGGCTAGAAAGTGGTTTAGTTCCTTCTGCTTGGGCAAGAAAAAATAGTATTACAATGGTGTTAAGGCACTACTGCATCATTTGGTAGGTAGCTTAGACTTTCTACTGCAGTAGACAACTTTGAACACTTGTTGATATACCTGGGTTTCAGCCCCAGCATGGGCAAACCACCCAGAATAGGAAGCTTCAAGTGTTAGGTTAAGCTTTAGTATGTTAGGGATTTGGTCAGAGTAGAAATGCTGTTTGTTTATTCTCTAGTGTTATTTTCCTCCTTCTTCTATCAACATTTCTTCTTCCTTCCCTATGACCTGGTTCCCTTTTCTTAATAGGAGAAGCGTACGCTTTTTCTTCTGCCCCTCTTGTATGCTATCGTGTCCTGGCCCATTTCAGAGCAGGACTTGTTTTATTTACATCAGAGCAGCTCTCAACTTGCAGCACTGTTATCCCTTTTCTTCTTAAGTGCTTCTGTGTCCAGTTTCTTCTGAGTCTTTTTCTCTCCCTTTTGTCCATACCTTCTGTTCCTTCTGTGGCTTGCCCATTTGCCCTCCCTGATTGTGTAACAGTGACAGCTTGCTGCCTCAAAACAGAGCATTCAAATGAATTCGCTTAGCCAATAACTTCTGTGAAGTTGCCTTTTCTAATGGTGTTATTACTCAGTGATGCACAAATGTGATATTGCCCCTACTGGTAGGCAAACGGGGGATCTGTATAAACATGGTAAACTGCTGTTTTTCTTTAAAGGAGAGCCAAAGACTTGTGCTTTACACTTTTTTTTTTCCTGGTGTGGCCATTTTGATTGTCAAATCTTTGTAGGGTTTTGTGAGTTGACTGTATTATCCTAATAACAATTTACAAATGTTAATGATTGTCAAGCCTTACCCATGCATTGAATTGTGGAAAATCATTCCATTTAGTCATAAAATTTGCAATGTACTGAGATGTATCTGGGGTATTTTGATGTGTTTTCAGTCTCTCATGCACTCTCTCAGCTGATGGAATGGCTAATTTAGAGAGGGAGAAGGAACATAGAAATTTTATATAATCAAAGAAGCCTTGTCTTTGAGTGTTTAAATTGAATACCAATTTAAAACTTCTTCAGTGACAGTAAAAGATCTGTGTTGCAAATGTGACTGACTCTTAAGCCCATTGGAACTGAGAAGACTTGTCAAACTGTAGCATTACATTAAATTAGATATGGAAGAAGCAAACTCGTATGATATTGTCTCTTGACAGCACAAATTGAGTAAGGTAGGGCAAATTCCATATTAGAGAAGGCTAGGAGTGAGGCTTTTCATTGATAATACAAGAAAGCCACTTGCATTTCCCTTCCTTGATCTAACTTAAACTCTTGCAGACTATTATTAAGGTTTTTAGATTCAGAGAGAAATTTGTAAGTCAGAGTAGCATAAACCCTCATTTCCATTGTCACTTCCATTTATAAATCTGAGCTGTAGTGAAGACGACTTACAGGATAGTTATCTGAAAAAACCCAATATAAAGTATCTTTGACTGGCTGTTTCAGACTCTTTTATGGTCCAAGAAATTCAGTGCTAGTAATGAGGAGGCTCCACAGCAGGAGTGACAACTCATCTTCTCTGTTCTAAAATGGGGAAAAAAAGCATATAAGCAGTGTGCAAGTTTTGTGCTTGTCTGTGTGTGTATGAAGAAGTTTTTGTAGTCCTAGAGTAGATAGAAAACACAGAGCAAGACTGGGGCATGATGTTACCTTCGTACTCAAATTATGTCATTGTTCACTTTCCAAAGCACGCACTTTCTATTCCTGTCTCCTAACGTTGGTAGCACTGATTTAAAAACAACCAAAAAAAGTCAGTGTGTCAGCAGCTCATTTTTTTTGTATCACAATAAATCAATTCCCCTCGGAACAAAAGAAAAAAAAAAAAGGCAAAAGTTCTTGATTTGTCTAAATGGTAATTTAGACACCAACTGCAAAAACATCTGCCTCGCTTGAGGAAATGTAACTCTGGATTTATGAGGAAAGTGAAGCAGCCCTTCTGAGCCACCTTTTAGCTACAGCCTTGGTGCTGACAGCTGGGTGCTTGTTACCTGTGGTACATGAGCAGACACACTGTGTAGCGCAAACTGAGTTGTTCTCAGACCAAATATAATCTGAAAGGTCAAAAACTTCATTAGGGATTCTCTTTTTCCATACTCAACTGCATTATTTTCTGTTGAACGGTCAGGGGGTGAAAGAGGTTAGAGTATGTTAGTTCAAGTTATACAATAAAAGTAAGCGATTTTGGGGAATGTTATCCCACACAGTGTCCTTATACAGTTAACTTGTGGTCTTTATCCTTGTGTAGGAAGAAGAATGTAACTGCTTAGTGTCGTCACAGTCTTCAAGGCACTTCTTGTGATGCAGGCAGAGCCTTGATTAGCAGGGAAAGGAGAACAAACTTTGTATTGATTTTTTTTCTTTATCATTTTATTTCCCCATGGCAAGTGTAATATCGTGCTGTGGAAACTCTTTGAACACTATGGTAAGCAAAGAGGGTGCAGCTTTTTCTGAAATGTCCCAATAAAAAGAGCAGGTGGGAATGTGGATTTGTCTGCATCGGGAACATCCCAGTCAGTTGAAGTTTAAAATTATGTGACCATAATAACCAAAATTGGATGCCTGTAGTTTAGTAATCTAAATAATTAACTGATCTTTCCCAGGCAATCTTTGCAATTCCAGTGAGTTTGTGTATGATTTTAGTGCAGATTGCCAGGTGGTCAGCATTTGGGAAAGGTTAGGTGCCTAGCTTCAGCCAGCAAGGTTGTGTCTTTGCATATATATATAGGTTGGATGTTTTCATATTCCAGGAAACAACTGATTCTAAAATTCGAAAATTCTGAGGAAAACACAATTATCAACTCCAATTTGAAAAATACAGTCTTGGGAAAGATGGAAGCAACAGGTGGTGGTGCAGTGTCTCCAAAAATGAAAAGCATTAGAGATGATGGAATTACATATGAAATGTATATGGGGAAAATATATCTGTAAGCAAAAAAGAAAATCTTGTGGAGTATTTGATGTTTAAGAAATTATTTGCTTCTTTGTAATGTTAAAAAGATTTTTTAATAGTTCTGTGGCAGACAGTACTCACAAGTCTTTGGCATCCAAACCAGATTGTGTATTGGATGGATCCCACAACTGGATGTGTGCACTGACCTCTTTATTTCTAGCTTTTTAAAAAGAACCCTGGTAGCAGCATTTTATAAATGTATAAAGCAACCTGAGACTGAAGAGAAGAAACCCTGTTCATGTCACGGCTGCTGCACAGTTTACAATTGGTACCTTTGATCTGCAGCCTCTCCTAAGTGAAGCTGCTCTGACAGGGGCAAATCTAGCACATCGAATGACTTTCAGTTTTTTCTGATTTTAAGGCCCTTTGGCCTCTGCTTGCTGCATAAGCAGCTTCTATGCTAAGAGGAGCTTTCCTTGAAGTCAGCTTAGCAACTGTGCTGTAGCTTGATTATTTTTCCCTATTTTCTATAACTGGTAGCATAGTGTCAAGCTCCTTCCCCATTGTCTTTGTTGCTGTGGGGAGGAAGAGGTGAGGCAAGGCCTGTGTGGGAGGAGGGAGGAAGAGTTGTGGGATCTGCTCTATGGCAGCTCCCACCCCCTCTTTGAAATCATCTACTTCCAGTTGTGGGATTTCTCTATAGATGACTCTCTTTTCCTGTTTTTTGTAAGCCTAGTTTTCTTTGATCTTGTTAGTTCTGTACAAGTCTCCCCGAGACATTCTGCAGTCATTATCACCTTTTTGGGTGGAGTTTATTTTATTTTTTGGTTTGTTTGGTTTTTTTAAATAACTTTTTAACATTGGTGCATATATGCTTGGGATAGAGCTCATGTAATTTTCCAATCGTATTGATTGTATGTGATTGTGCCCTGCAGAGGTATATTTAACAAAAAATAAAAAAGATAGTCTAGGTAATAAAGGAGACCATGAGATTTGTTGAGTCAGGTTATGAACTATTTCTTGAACTTATTTAGGATCCTGGATAAGTGAAATTCCCTGTCTGCTGTTCTCATAAATCAATGCTAATCTTTGTTTGAACTGGTTCTTCTCTTGCTTTTCTTCCACTTCTGCTGTTTTCTTCCTTTCCTGCTTCTCTTCCCCATTAAAAAAAAAAAAAAAAATCCCCCAACAAAAAGCCCCAAACCTTGAGCTTTTATGGGAATGGCTGACTCTGGGTTGATATTGTGAATATTTATTGTTCGTAACTGTAAAAACATTTTAATAGGAGTAGAGATTAAGTAGAACGTATGAGAAGAATTCTATAAACTGAATTCTTTGCAAGTTCAGGGGAATTTTGAAGTCTTGTACATACAGGCCTGGTCATGGGGCAGACATTCAAAGGCACACCAGGCATTGGGATCGCTTCCCTTGAAAGGTTAGATGCTTCACGACCTTTTGGAAAAAATGTGAGATGACAAAAGGAGTAGAAGAAAGAGTTCGCTCTATCCAAGTCCATGTGTCTACTCCTGCAACGTACTTTTTAAACTTGAAAGAAAAGCCTTCTAGATCTTATGCTAAAGTGGGACGGGGTGGATTGAAGGAGGCAAAACGCAGGAGGATCCAGAGATCTGAAAGTCAGTATTTGTCTCCTTTATTTCTTTCTTAGAACTACAGAGCCAACAGTGTCACTTTTGTATTAAAGAGCAAGGAAGTGGAGACCTATTGTGTGTGCATGGTGGTTATATAGAAAAAGCCATATGTTGAAATGCTGTTTCTTCTTCCCTTTTCACCTTGCTTTTCTCCCTCTTAAAGTCGACTCGGCCTCACCTTGCTTCCACATAGTGTCTAAGGGTCCTTTAAGTTGCAGATTCAACAAAAAAATACTGAGTGGAAAGAAGGTGATTCACTACTTGGTTTGTAAATAGATGGAAGTGTCTACAAGGTCTTATCTGCTTTTCTGTCAGCATTTATATTAAATGATAAATTAATGGAGAACACTTGGAAATATCTCTCTCTTTCTGTCTGGGATCAGTGTACGTTCTAGATTTTGTGTGAGGTGTAAGACTGACTGTGTAAGACTTTCTCCAGGTGAAGGTGTGTTTGTTCCGTGCCGGGCTGGAGCATAGGGGATGCTGCATAGCAGAGAAGCTGTGTGTTGTGGTCTGGTCCCTTCTCCTCGGACTCTGCCTCTAAGCGAAGTGGCGTCTTCATGTGTTGAGCAGAGCTGAATGAGAAAGGATACTTGATTAGCAACATGAATTATTTTGCTCGAAGAGGGTCTGTGTAAGTAAAAAACCCAAACCCTTCAGAGCAAGGAGCAAGCAGCATGCCTCCAATGTTGAGCTGTTTGGAACTTGCCTCAAAGTGAGAATAAAATTTGCCCCACAGTCAGCTTTGTGGATTTTAATCTCCTTTCCCTCCTTTTTGTGGGCTTTAGCGAGTCAGTAGCTGGCTACAAGTCTGATACGGAATAAGCTGCTGCTTTGCTGAAAAGCTCTTCCTTGTCCTATTCCAGGGCAAGCCCAGCCTTCTGCCCCATGAGTTTGTGCATAGCTTTATTACTTCTGTCTTTCCTTTTGAGCCCAGGCACAGTGGATCCAGTCTAAGGTGTGTGTTTGCTGGACTCAAGCCCATCGCTGCTGACTGATGGTACCCCTCACACTTCCACAAACTGTATTTGCTTGCTTGAAAAATGCAGTTCTTATTAAGGGAACTGTATTTAGTGGGCAGTCCAGCAGAAAACTGGGTGTTTCAATTGGTGATTGTTTTCCTTCCCTTTTTCCCACTAGCCTGAGGGTTCAGGATGCTCAGGTACTCGCTCACTTAGGAATTAAAAAACAAAGTGTACTTCTGAAGTGACTGGCTTTTAAAGAAGATCTGAAGTGCTATGCAGAGTCAGATCCCTGTGGAAGGGAGTGGTGGCTGCTCTGCATCGGGAGAGCTTTGGGGAAACTTGGAGGGTTTTGTATGTGGAAAAGAGGGGAATCTGGGTTCAAGTGGATGGCAGCCGCTGGAAATTTTTTCTCCCCTTGGGTATGGATGCCAGGATAGAAGGGAGCTTGAAAAAGCCAGCCCAGAACATGGGATTTATGGATCCCATCTCACTCTGTGAATGCATGAGGCTTCCTCCCTGTGTGTCACCATAAAACTCAACTGTGAGCACCCAAAGCACAACCCAAAATCTAGGCAAATTCGTGTCCCTGCTTGCCACTTGGGTGTGTTTAAGGGCTGTTACCAGCTTCTCCAAAAAAAGGGGCAATTCAGAGGACAGTGTGAGCATGTTGAGAAAACACGGAGTCTCCCTGCTGCTGTGAACTGCTCTGGGCTCTTTGTCGCACCTCCTGAAGCGAAGGGGTGCCCTGTCCTGGCTGGGTTGTCTCCAGCTCCATAACCTTCCCCATGATGTGAACGCTGGCTCCCTGTGTGGCAGCGACTAAACCTGCAGCATGATGCCAGCTCCCTCCAGGCACCAGCCTTAGAGCTTTGGTGCTCGGTGATTTTGAGTGCCTGGTGCCTGCTTTGGGCCTGGGGACAGCAGCTCTGGGAGACACAAACAGTCCCTCCGCTAGAGCAAACCAGGCAGTTAATGATTTGTATTGACACGCTTGGCATTTGGGATGTTTCCTGAGGTATAGCTCTGCGCGAGTGCTGGGTAGTTGCTTTGAGCTGAACTGGCAATAAAGTGTCACTTATGTGCTGCACTCAGATATTTATCAGCCACCCTGAGGGGTATGACTTGGCCAACTTAGACCCCTTCAGCCCACCAGTTTCAATTCTGGAGTTAACCTCCCTGCCGATGGTGCCCCCATCGCTAAAGACAGCATTCCCATGCTCAGCTTCAGATGCCTGGCCGCTCTCTAACAGGGAAGCGAGCATGCAGCCACAGCACCAGTGTACTTTGTCACGCGGTGAGAGTTTGTTCACGTTAGCTGGAGCTCTATGTGATGTGCAACATACCAGAGGTGTTTGCTCTTGGTTTTACTGCATTAACCTACCCCAAACCATTGGATGAATGGAAATCCACGCCTGGATGTCTGCCTGGTGCTCTCTGCTGGCTGTGGAGAATCCCTAATTCCCTTCGCAAAGACTCCAAGCACAGGAATTACTTTGGAAAATTAAACCACCAGCCACTTGGAGCAACAAGGTATGGTGCGAGAGTCCTTTTTCACAGAGGTCGCTTTACCTCCTGCAGCAGATGACCAATACTGAACCTGCAGGTGACTGGCCCGCTTGCATTGCAAGGTCAGGCAGAAAGCAGTCTGCGCGTGTTGTTGGGCAGCATTGAGAGGGGATTGTGGAGCTTCTGTGCCTGCTTTTGATGAAGTTACCCCTCATTATAGAACTGATGAGAGAGCAAGAGTGATGTTATGTTGGGTAGAGGCAGTTTTTAAGAGGGGCCCTTGTGGCCCTAGACTATGGAGGGGAACCTGCAAAAGCAAAGTTGGATCCAGAGCATGTTGTCCTGCCCTTTATTTCCACAATCTCTGTCCCTTACTGGTATAGTAGGGTCTTTTATTTTCCCTCAAACGAGTTTGCAGCTGCATTTCCCGTTAAGACCTGGGCTCTCACTGGAGGCCAGTAATGGGGCAGCTTTAGCGCCCGCTGAGCCAGCCTGCCCCCTGGTTTGGATGTTCAGGCGGCAATGCTGTTGCATTTGGAGAGCAGCTGCATCCTCCGTCTGAAATCACGTTGCTCAGTCCTGCTCCCAGCATAGCCATACATGGGCTGGGGATGGGGGCAGATGCTGTTCATCCTCAGCTTTCCAGCTGGGCAAGCGAAAAGGTGAGCGCAGGTAAGAGGGGACGTGTTTGAAACTGCAGAGTGTGAAGTGGGGCAGGTTCTCCCAACTCGGGTCCATCCATTTGGGAATGGGGGCGATGGGACCTGGGGCAGAGGGAAACATTTTGCTGAGCTACAAGATATTAAAGCGCAATTTACAAAAACCTTAAATCATCACACTTTTATTTGAACTCTTGAAAGTTTTTTGGGGTTTTTTTCAATGGTATGAGCAGTTGATTTTCTATTGGCAAGAACTGAAGGCATCTGGCACTTGTGTGGAGTAGGTGGTCAAACTTTCCCTTGTCAGATTGAACTTTAAAACCTCTTTCAAACTAAACATTGGATTTTTTTTGCTCTTTGCATAACCTTATGCAGCTGGTCATCAGCCTTTGGTCTCAGCATCCTCTGCCCTCCCACCCTCCCCTGCTTTCCTCTCAGCTCTGCTCAGGCACAGAAACCTAGCAGGGAAACTGCTTTGGACTGGTTTGGGCTCAGGCAGGAGCTCCCTGCCCTCTTAACGATTCACACTTACATCCTAAAGGCAGAAGGCTGGAGGTACAGGGCCAGGTAAGAGAAACAGATTCCGCTAATCTTTTGTTGTTAATTAATTCCTTGTAACAGGTCCTTTTCCCTTTGTAGGAGCCTATGAATTTCAGCTGCTGCCAGAGTGCTTTTTTGCTCTGGGCATGGCCCTGAGGAGCTGTTTCTAGAGGGCCCTCCCATCCCAGCTCTCACCAAGTCTCGCTTCTGTACAGCTCACCGAGGTGCTGTGCTTGACTTTTATCCCCAACCCATAGCAATGCTTCATGGTGTGGAAAGCAGTTCATAAGGTCAGGTTGCCCTGAGTAATCGCTGATCTCTTGACCGGCTGTAAAAGAGCACTGCTGATTTGCTTTGCGCTCTGTTTTTGGGGTGAGGAGGGACGGGAATGGCTTTTCTTGTCAAGAGCTGAAGTCAGTCTCAAAATGGTTTGAGCTACTGGACGTTTGCTGGGCTGTTTATCGCACTCTGGGTGCTGCAGGGCACGCACGCCGCTGTGCGTAGCACCAGCGGGTTCAGTATGGTTAGTGCCGGAGGACGAGTGGTGGCTCTACAAGGCCAGTTGGTCCTTCCACACAGCGATGACAAGCAGTGGGATGGAAATGTCCTGCGCCGGCTGGAGGCCGGCTGGGTGGGATGGAGGGGAGTTTCTGTACACTTGCCTGGAAGCTTCTGATTTTGAGCTGAATCAGCAACTTGTTTCTTGGCTTTCTATGCTTCTTACGGGGGGGAGCAGAGGAAAAGGAGCCCTTCCTAATTCTTTCATTCTTCCTGGCCAGGAAGCCTTTTCAGGCAGTGATGTTGTGGTAATACTTTTGGGGTCCTTCCAAGCAGTTGACATATGGAGTGCGTAGCAGTGCTGCAGGGGAAAATGGAGTATCAAAGAGCTGTGGAGGGAGGAGGAGTGTTTTTCGGCCAAGTGCTACAGCAAAAAGCTGGCCTAAGAAATAGCGAGGGGTCCTGCCTGTAAGAGATGAGATTGGACATGTCAGGGGCCGAGTCAGCCCCGGTGGCTGATAGATCAGATTTAAGGCATTAGCGTGAAGTCCTCTATCTCCTCTAATTTGATGGAGCCAGGAGTTTACTGCGAAGCTTAAACAGGGAGTGTTTCCCATTTAATCAGGACAGGATGAAGAAGAGGTGCTCTCCCCGCTCTTGTGCTTCGGGTTTTAAATGTGAGATTAGCAGCACTCTGTGCCGGCAGACACCACCACCTGCCTCTGTCGTGGCAGAAGCGGGCAGTTGTGCCCGTACAGGCACGTCGGGACACGCTTGTGGACATGCCTGTCCCTGGAGGCGAGCGGGGTGACAGGGCAGGGACTGCGGTGAGGTTGTCCTTTCTGCGGCAGGGCTGCAAGAGCCAGTGGGAGTTAAGCGTGATGGAGGGAGGGCTGCTGGCAGGCAGCAAAGGATCACCCCGGTCCTGGCCCTAGGGCTGCCGAGCACAGAAACGGGCCTGTCTTGTTGCTTGCTGGCTGATTTCTTCCTGTAGGAGTGCAAGGTTCAGAAGAGCAGCGCTTCCTGGAGTGCTTTCAATTGTCTCAATAGTTTTCCTTTCTCTCGCCCTCCTGCCCTGTGTGGTGTTTTTTCTTTCTGTATTTGGTTGACTTCCATCCCCTTTTAGATTTTTTTTTTTTTTGCCCTTTGTGCTGTTGCATCTATCCTGTACCTTTTGAAAGCTAATCTGTTTGTTGTTACTAGCAAGAGCGGTGGCCGTGGCCTGAGCAAGTACGTCTTGTTTTGCATGTTTTCTTGCAGTACGTGTTGCTACGCTGTTAGTGTAGGCTGGAGAGGGCCCCTCGGGGCTCGATGTGCTCTTCGTGCCAAATGAGGTAATTTCTGCTTTTGCGGAGGAACTGGAGCCGAGATGAAGTCATTGCCCAAGAGCCCCGGGGAGGGGGTTGTGAAATAGCCCAGAGGTCTCCTGCATCCCAGACCGGTGCTCGAGCCGCTCCTGTGGTGCTGGCCCACCAGCGCTGGCAAGACCACAGGCACGGAGGCATCAGTGGTAAATGCAGCTGATCTTTATTCTAGTCGCTCAGGAGGCCGCGCTTGGTAGCTGTGGCAGTGAGTACGTGGGGGCAGGCAGAGACCTACCCCAGTTAAACATCTCTTTGAAGAAGTCTTCTCCAGCAGGCAAGTCCCGGGCAGGCTGCCAGCGCTTTCCAGTAGTTGTTTCCCGAGTTGTTGTGGCTGCGGTCCGTGAGCTTCCTCCCACGGGGTACGTGAACAAACCGAACATGGAGTCATGTAAAGGGCATCTCAAAACCACAGTGCACAGGAAATCTTCCGTGCCACTTAATTGGCTCTAGATGGCTGATGAGGCCTTGCTGCCGGATCTGATGGGGTGTGCAGATCCCCTGCTTCAGCAAAAGTGGAAAATATAAATTATCTCTGCCTTGCTGGGAGATTTTCAAGAGACCTGCTTTTCCTGGAATGTGGTTATTAACGTTAGCCTGCCCTCCTCAGGTACCAGGGATGGCCAGTTTGCATTGAGGTGTTGAGAACTTTGGACAGGAATGGCTGTGATGTACCAGTTACACCATTCACACTCTTACAAAATACACTTTTAGGGACTAAAGATGCTCAATGCATGGAGGGACCCGCTCCCTGGAGACCTCTCCCACCTCTTCTCTGCTGTAACGTTTCCTGTGTCAGTAACTTAAATAGTGTAGAGCTGAGGTGAGCCTCAAAGCACAGCCAGCAATTGAAGGGGACAGAGAAGTTCAGGTGAAGGGAGAAGAGAGACCAGGAAAACCAGGAGATTCCCCTAGGGAAAAGGGGAAGGAAACAGTCAAAAACATTCTGTCTCAGGCCGACTGGTCTGTGGAGCTTGGGGTACCTGGGGGTTCTTTTGAGCAACCTGGTCTGGTGGGAGGTATCCCTGCCCATGGGAGGGGGGTTGGAACTAGATGGTCTTTAAGGACCCTTCCAACTCTAACGTTCTATGTTCCTCCCTGTGAGGAAGAGGGGTAGGATCTGTACAGAAACATAAATGCACCTGGACTGCAGATGGGGGCAGCTGGGTGGCTCTGTGCTGGCTCCTGTCGTGGGCAGGCCTGGGGAAAGGCAGCTCGGGCAGGGTCTTTCCATGGGAGCCACCCTGGCTGGCCAATGGGGGGCACTCAGAAGTTCAATTCATGTGGTTTTGTACAAACTTGTCAGCGTTGAGCCTGCTGCTTAAAAAGAGGGCACCCAGGGCTCTGGGAAAGCACCGCTTTCAGTGTATTGTTTCTAAAAGCGGTGTGTGCTCAGCGGCATGCTTGTCCTGCTGGTGGTGTCTGTCCTCCCTGTTTATCCCACAGCTGTGGGACAAAAGGACAATTGGAGATGACCGTGGGGCTCCTCTCTCACTGAGGTTGGCTGAAACAGGGCCCATGGGCTGCGGCGACAGCGTGGGTTTTCTGGGCGGGCGAGTGTGTGTAAGTTCTCTCTTTCTGGTTCCAGGACAATGCGTCTTTTTGTGGTGTGTCTCTTCAGCGTCTGGGGTCTGGCTGCCCCTCAGCCCTACCTTGTGGAAGACATTTGCACCGCGAAGCCACGAGACATCCCGGTGAATCCCATCTGCATCTATCGCAACCCTGAGAAGAAGCCCCAGGAGGGTGAGGGACAAGAGTCAGGGAAGGGCAAGCTCCCGGAGTCCACCAACCCTCGGGTCTGGGAGCTGTCGAAGGCCAACTCGCACTTTGCTGTTGTCTTCTACAAGTACCTGGCTGACTCCAAGGAGGATGGGGAAAACGTCTTCATGTCGCCCCTCAGCATTTCTACAGCCTTCGCCATGACCAAGCTCGGAGCTTGTGGTAGCACCCTCCAGCAGCTCATGGAGGTGGGTGGCACTTCCTCAGCCTTCTCCTGGAGCTGTCACCAGGGTCTGAAAGACAGCAAAGGTGATAACGGCTTACTGCTGCTAACGGGCTCTCTGGGCCGGGATGGCTGTCTGGCTTGGGAAGGGAGACCTTTATTTAAACAAGCCCCTAGGAAGGGCACACGCGGGCTGCTTGTCTCTGGGTTTGTTTAGATCCCGTCTCTTTCCTCTGACTCCCTGTTGGAATCCAGCATTCAGGGTGGGTTTCCTGGGTTTGAGAGGTTAGCTTTCATCTGGAGGAAAGGAAGCCCATTTGGGAGATTAGGGAAGGGAATGGGAACAGTTTGTTTCTTGCAGATTGGGCAAGCAGGTAGCTGAGCAGGTAGCTAAGCCCCTTCCTATGCAAAAACCATGATATCAAGTCCCATTGGGAGAGGCTCTTTTCCACATTCCCCCCTCTCTCCCTTGGGACAAAAATACACACACATGGACACCCTGCAGTCCTCCTGGCTTCCAGGGCTCTGCCACCCTGCGGGAGCACAGGAACATCGGTTACTTCTCGAGGGCCTCCTTGTCGTAAACGTAAGCGCAGCCTGAGCCCTCAGCCAGGGCTGAACAGCTTCTCACTGCCGGTGTTGGGCAGTGGCACAGCAAGGGCCTGAGCTTCTGAAGCACGGGAGCCTGGACGCATGGGGCCTCTCCCTCCAGCCGTGGCTCCTAAACTTGGAGGGGAGCTCTGGTCCTGGACTGAGAGGTAGTCCTGCGTCCGGGCTCCTCCGTGGGACCTGTTAATCCCTGCCCATGTCAGCGCCCTTCTTGCTGTCAGACCCGCTTGCCCGACAGCTGCGAGGGCGCTCGTCTGCTGCGAGAGGCTGGGTACTGCACGTGCTGTCCTCGCAGCCGGGACACTCCAGCCCGGAGGGGCCTTTCTCCCTGCAATGAGGAGGTGTGAATTAAACCGCTCCACTTGTCCTTGCAGATCCTGCCTCTGGAGTAGGTAATGTTGGGGTCACCATCATCCATGCAGTCTGGGGCAGAGCAGTGAACCACGTCTCCCAAAACCTTCGCTCCTGCCTTCCCTTGTGGGCAGCCCTCCCTGCTGGAAGGGGACCCTTCTCTCACTGAGCCACCCAGGACGCGGAGCTATCACTCCTTATCCCCCCTTTTCCCTAGGAAAGGGCAGTAACGCTACCTTGGCCTCGTAGGAAACACCACCAGAGATCCTGGATGTTTGTGTGAAGCAGCGTGCGGTGGGACTTTCTGTGCCTTACAGCCCTGGGGTTGGATAGCAGTAGACAAATCAGAACACTCCTTCCAGCTGGCAGCTAGGAGAAAAAATAAAAAATAAAAAAAATCACTGTGCTGTAGAAATCTACCCTCAACAGGATTGCTACATAGTCCCAATTCCTGCTGAAATAGATAAGGTGTACCAGAATTACTCAACAGGCTGTGAGAGTCGCTCCTGGGAAGGAGCAGCCTTTGGCACCATCACAGGAGGGTTTAGCACAAACCTTGTGAGTTTTCTGTCACCTGCGCTGACCCGCGAGCTGCTGCCAGGCCCCGTCGGCACAATGCTCGTCTCCTGTGAGGCTGTCACCGGGGTGTGGGGGGGACTTTGTAAACACCGTGCATGAACTATGTTAACTTTGAGAGCGCTGGGGAGAGCCTCGTGGTTCAGAGGGGAGGGGTCAGAGCGCACAGAGAAAAACGTCTCCAAGACCTTCGTGTGTCTTCTGCACAACCACCTAAACTGTCCAGATAAGTCATGCCCGTGTTTGAGATGGACACGTACGAAACGATGCGTCTTCCCCGGACAGCTGGGGCGGCGGAAGCGGGTGGGGGACAGAGGCAGAGGCAGATCTGGGCAGGGGCACGGCCAACAGCTCTAGGGGAGGATCTTCAGTCAGCAAGAGCTGGAGCCTTCTTGCTGGGTTAAAGACGGTCAGAAGCTGGGACCGGTCAAAGGTAGAGTATGGAGAGGGAAGGAAGCCGGCGTTAGAGAGAGGAGCAGTACCTCTGCATGCTGAGCAGTGTTTAATCTTCCATTTTGGACTCCAAACCAGGGTCTCGGGCTGGTGATGTGTTGCTTTTACATAGATTTGTGTTCCAAGTTAAACATGGAGGGTGGGTGAAGCTCTGAGGGCCTTCAAATTTCTCTGCTGCATGATTGAGGCTGTTGAGCAGCAGCCAAACGCTCTGTCACTGCTTGCTGTGGGGCCCGGGAGTTGCGGGAGCACCGGAGCCTGCTCATGGATTCCTTCTCACTGTTTGGCCCCTCCAGGTCTTTCGATTTGACACCATTTCAGAGAAGACGTCCGATCAGATCCACTTCTTCTTTGCCAAGCTGAACTGCCGGCTCTACAAGAAAGCCAACAAGTCCTCAGAGCTGGTATCAGCCAACCGCCTCTTTGGGGAGAAATCTTTGGTCTTCAATGAGACTTACCAGAACATCAGTGAAATAGTTTATGGAGCGAAACTCTGGCCCTTGAACTTCAAAGTGAGTTTGAACTATTTGGGATTTTTCTTTTTTTGTTTGTTTTTCCCCACCCTGTCCTTCTGCTTTTGCTGCGTCCCTATCTTTTGCTCACAGGGAGTGCCCCACTCCGGGCACGTAGGACATCAGTGAAGGCAGGAGGAGCAGCTCCTCCTGTCCCAGCTCACCTTAACCACGGTCACTTCCCAGCTTCTCATTTCTAAATGCTGTAGCACTGTGCGGGGAGCAGTGTTCTCCCCGAGCACACACCCTCTACATCGTCCCCTGCAGGAGGGATACAAAGAGGCGGTTGGAACCCTTGTCTCAACCTGGTTTTGGTCTTTTCCTTCAGGAGAAGCCAGAACTTTCCAGGAAGATCATTAATGAGTGGGTGGCTAATAAGACAGAGAAGCGCATTACAGAAGTGATCCCAGAAGGAGGTATTGATGATCTCACTGTCTTGGTCCTGGTCAACACCATTTATTTTAAGGTATGGCTAACAAAACTGGGGGAGCAGCCCACTTCCCTGGGGGAGAACGCACAATGCTCATGTTTGTCTCTGTCCTCCCCATTTCCCTCGTAGGGGCACTGGAAATCGCAGTTCCCAGCTCCAAACACAAAACTGGATTTATTCCATAAAGCCAATGGTGAGACCTGCAAAGTCCCAATTATGTACCAAGAGTCCAAATTCCACCACGTGTCCATCTCCCAGGACAAAGTTCAGGTGCTGGAGCTGCCTTACAAAGGGGACGATATCACAATGGTGCTGGTCCTGCCCAATGCTGGGACGCCGCTGGTGGAGGTGGAACGAGACCTGACATCGGAGAAGCTGCAGGGCTGGATAGACTCCATGAAGGAGGTGTCTCTCTTCGTCTACCTCCCTCGCTTCCGCATCGAGGACAGCTTCAGTGTCAAGGAAAAACTGAGAAAAATGGGGCTGGAAGATCTCTTCAGTCCAGAAAATGCCAGGCTCCCAGGTCAGAGGTGGAGATGGGGTGGTGGAGGGTGGAGGTGGGGAGGTCACCATTCCTGCACAGGCACTGGGGCAGTAAGGGCAGCAGCACCTGAGGAACGAGAACGTGAAAGCATTTAGATGTTGCTGCAGTCAATCATGGACTCTGTGGTCGAGTCCCATCACGGACACGCAGCCTTGCTCTGCGCTAAGGATGTGGGAGTTAAGCAATCAATTGCTGTTTGCGGAGGATAATTTTGTTTTAGGGCAGACACACCTTCTGCTTGGACACAGGCCATGAAGGATGGAAGTGTGTTCTCTCTTGAGCCGTTGTCTAAAAACGTAGTTTTAACTTTCTCCATTTTGTATTTCAGGTATCATTGCAGAGGGCCGTACTGACCTGTACGTATCTGAGGCTTTCCACAAAGCCTTCCTCGAGGTAAGCCTTGTTTTGTCTCAGGGGTGTCTTCCTGTTTGTTTCTAAAAACATGAAGCATTTAAAAAAAAAAAAAAAAAAAAAAAAGAAAAAAAAAAAGAAGCTCTGGATTGATGGTGCTCCCTTCCTCGGCAATCTGGGGCTTTGGGGGGAGGCGGGAGCTTGGCACCCACCTTCTGTGGAGAAGGAGGCCAAGCCCTCTACATATTGCGCAATGCCCACGTCTTAATCCCACCTTCTCTTTTGGGTGGTAGGTGAATGAAGAAGGCAGCGAGGCGTCAGCTGCGACAGCAGTCACTGTCTCCGGCCGTTCCTTCCCCATGAACAGAATCATCTTCAATGCCAACAGGCCCTTCCTGCTTTTCATCCGGGAAGCCGCCCTCAACACCATTATCTTCATGGGCAGAATAGCCGACCCGTGCTCCTAAAGGGGTTGCCAGGGCCCCGCTTCTCCCTTTGCTGCCTCTGGAGAGGGGCAGTAGGGTATTGCCACCGAGGCCAGGCCGCTCCTGGGGCGGCTGATCTCGCTGTTTGGTGCGAGCTGCAGGGGGGGACTGTATCCAGCTGGGCTGTCACCGCTCCTCTGGGCAGCGGGCACCTCACCTGCTCCATCCCTCACTCAAAGGGAAGCTGAATTTTTGCCGGCACCGGTATTTTTGTGGCACCTAAACTCGAGTCCAGCGTTGCTGTCGTTCTTATAGCCAACCCTCCCCGCTTTCAGGCCTCAAACTGTAACTCGTAGCCCCTGGTACATTAAAAACCTGTAGATCTGTGTGTAACAAACCGATCTCTGAATGGACGCTTTTCGCTAAGTCACTTCCTAGACTTTATTTAAACTTTCCCTTTCCAACAAACGGGGCCTTCCCTGCAGGCCCCGGTCCCGGCAGAACAAGCCCAGGCTGGAGAGGCCCGTGGGGCGGCAGCAGCCGAATGGCTTGTGCTGGCCGGGCCAGAAGCAGCTCTGCACGGCTCTGCGCGGAACGGCTCGGGGGTGGAAGAGCTGCCAAACACCGGAGCCCCGTTTGCCAACAGCTCTGGCGTGTCCCACGTCCCCAAGCGCTGAGCAGTCGCTAGTGAAAGCCTCGCGTAGCCAAGGCGGTGAGTTTCTCTTTTTGAGTAGTAAAGCTTTAAACTAGCCCCGTGCTGGAAGTGGGAGTGTCTGTGAACCATGCCAATGCCCGGGTGAGATAACGGATCTGTAACGGAGTTGTGAATGTTGGTTATTTCACCTGTGAGCTTATTCCCAGAGCTGAGCTGTATCCTGGCCTTTATGAAGGCCTCCCCTCAGCAGCCATGGCCACAGCAAGCCGGGCACGGGAGGGTGTTAAGTTCGATGTGCCTCTCCATGGAAGAACTGGTACAGAGAGGTGTTTGGTTGTATCTGGAAGCGTCTCTGCAGGTATCTGGGAACGTCTCTGTAGTTTGGGAAGGTTTGTAGCCCTCTCTCTTCTGTTCTGCGGTAGGAAGGTCTGAGCATCTGTGTGTGTGTGTTGAGTGGCGCGTGGTTTGGACAGGGAGAGTCACCTCCCGTTGTACCACGGAGCTGCAGCAATCGCCCCCTGCACGCTCGACAGCCCCATAACACACTTGTCCCTTTTGTGCTGCCGTGCTTGCCTGGAGCAGTACCTGGGAAAGCAGCTGTACGTTTAATGCAGAAGCTGGGGCCCTGGAAGGAAAAGGGGAGCATTTTGGAAACAACTAAGGATTCAGAAAGCAGCTCTTCCTCTCCCTGCCCTGCTCTGGCAGCCACCCCTGTGTCTTTTCTTGCTGGATCCTGTCTTCTGCTTCCTTTCCTCCCTGTGCAGCTCCAGAAACAATCTTCCCCTGTAACCTCTGATTTGGGTGCTGCTTTGGGCTATGGAGGTGGAGGCTGGAGAAAGAGGGGGTTTGAGGTGATGCCTGGCTCTCCCCAGCGTGGCGCTGAACCACAGGCAGCAACAGGAAAGGGGTGCTTGGCTGGCAGCGAGAGCGTAGTGCTTCCTCCCCACGGTGAGGACCGATGAGACAAAGCTCATAAAAAACGGACAGGCGTCATCTCAGATGGCAGGAAAAGCCGCCTGGCACAGCCCGGCCTCTCCCGCGTTGCCGAGCCCGAGGCAGGGACCGGGCTCTCGCCCCACAGCTGGTGGGAAGCGGCAGCAAAGAGAAAATTCAAGGTCAGGTCAGTCAGCTACAAGACACAGACGAGGAGCTGAGTATTAAACCATTTAATTCTCAAACCACTCACATGCATAATGTTCTTTTACACAGTGTTAAAAGAAAGAAGAAAATGCGATTTGTTTGTTTTTGTTTTAATACAAACAGAATTTCAAGTATACATTTATAGAATTTTCAAAGATTCCTACCCAAGTTGCTAAGTTTTCATTCACATTGTTCTTAAAGCTGTCCAACGAGAGCGCGTTTTGCGAAACTGCTTTCAATGGAATTGTACAGTCCCCTCTACCTTTGTTTTATTTCCCCCTTCCCCGGCTGGTTCTCCTTCTGCCCTCGCCTGCCCCCCAGCAGCGCTGGCCGTGCCCCGGCCCCACCGGCCCCGCAGAGCTGCTGTCTGCCAGCCGCGCTGGAAGGGGCAGAGGAGAGCCGGGGCCGAGGACCAGCTTGGGAACAGCTTGTAAAAATCATGAAGAAGAGTCTGATATCCACAAGTCCCAGCCAGCAGGCTCACGCTTCAACCTACTGCACGCTACTCCGAACACAGACTTCTTTTTTTTTTTTTTTCTTGAAATAAGGATTGCAACCAAAAATAAAATTAATTATAATAATAATAATAAGAATAATTAGTACAGCAGGAAATTTCTTAACTGTGAAAGTAAGTCTTGAGTGTTAGGACACCTGTCCTAAAAAGTTTGATTTATAGACCAACAGTTGAAGGCGACAGCACAATTTTTGTTACAGGTGGTTACTCTGCAAACCAGCTCGGAGCAGAATCAATGTGGGTCAGACAAACTTGGATTTAAAAACAAAAGTAAAAATACTGAACTGACTGGGGCTCCATATCCACGTTATGGAAAAAAAACCCCCACAACCCCAGTAACAACTTTGTCGTGGCTTTGCTTGTTCAGCTTAGCTCAGCCCCACGCACGCCACGGGCCCACGGCAGGTTGTAACTTCTGGCCTGCTAAAAATGGGGTTCGCGTGGTCTTTACAGGCGAGGGTGGGCTTTTCTCCACCGATTACCAAAGTATTTGAAGGGCCCAGCGCGGGGCAGCCCTGTCAGCGCCCCTGAGCTGTGCGTGGGGGTGGCAGCGTGGTGGGGGCAGCGCCAGGCCGGGAGGGCAGCGGGAGGTAGAGCTGCCGGCGCTTTCGGCTGCCCGCGGCAGCCCAGGGTCTGGCAACGTCGCTCCCTCCCGGGCTCTGGCTGGCAGAAGCCACCCACCTACCTGTACAGCCGTGTCAACAGCCAGCAACAGCTGTACTCACCAGTTAAAGTGCATTTCTTCAGTAAAGGGTTTTTCTTTTTTTTTTTCTTTTTTTTTCTTTTTTTTTAAGAGGAACCTATTTAAAGTGCTGTTCTAGTTTGGAAAGGGACTCCGTTTAGAAAAAAATGGCACCTTTTCACATGAGATCTGCTCTCTGTATGTGTGTATGTATATATATATATATATAAATTTGCAGAGTCAGATCTGCTGTCTAATGACCAACATATAAAAGTGTTTTGTTTTTTTTATTTTATTGCTTTTTTTACTGCTGCCTGCTCCCTCGGAGGCAGGGGGGAGACGGATTCTCCTCTTACCTTCCAGACCATTCGCTAATTTCCCAGCGCAGGAAGCGGCGCCGCAGCCTCCCTGCCCTGGCAGCAGCCTCTGGCCCGTGGGACAGTTCACTAATAGGCAGAATTCGCAAAGTTACGAATCCCCCCTGAAGTGTCACAGCCCCCGAGCGAACCTGCCAGGGTCACGGCAAGAAACTGGCGTCACAAAGAGGGATGATGGACCCCGGAGGGCTTCCCCCCGGTTCCTGCCAGATGCCATTTTCCTAGAGTCACTTTACAGAGCAGACCTGCATTTCTGAAACACAGAGGTAAGGAAATAGCTGTGTTGTCAGTGAAAGCTTTGCTGATAGAGTGTGTAGTGTGGTAACCTCAGCACTCCGAGAGAGAGAGGTAGTTACTGTCCTGTGAATCTGCTGCTGCTTAACGCAACTCAATTTCTGGAGTGATCGCTCAAAAAAAAAAAAAGAAAAGGAAAAAAATCCTGTGCTCTTTATTAGAAGTTATCCCAGTTAAATCTTTCTGTTGAAGACATACTTGACCATTTCCTCTAAGAGGATTTAGATTTTAGCAATTGATTGTCAGTTTAGTTCATTACGAAATCAAATCTGATGAGCAAGTTGCTCCACAAAGCCACTCATGCTGTTAACTCCTGTTCCAACGCGCTTCCGCTGCTCTGCAGGGAAGGGCTGGACCACGGGGGTCCCTGTTCACCTGAACAGGGCTCTCGGGGCACAGCTCATCTGCTACAGCGTCACCGCCTGACAGCGCAGGACAGCCTTTCCTGCTCTCAGCAGTTCTAATGGAAACGGTAAAAAGAGCTACCGGTGTCACATTCACAGTGTTGTACAGGAAATAGGGGGGTGACACCAGGGGAAGGAGGGGACAACTGGGGCACAGCTCGGGGGAGCTCCAGCTAGTGTTTGAGATAGCAGAGGCGCAGGGGAAAACAGCGTCCGTCCCCTTCCCTTTTCAGACAAAAGCAGTACTTTGAATACCTTGCCTTCATTTCTGTGAGCTAACCTCTCATACAGTCTCCTCTCGTCCTTCGCTGCCCCCCGTAAGCAGGGGGCACAAGGGGAGGAGTATGTTACCGCAAGAACATACAGCTGCATATTATTGTCTTCCTAACTCAGCTTTTCAAAGAGCTTATTCAGAGAAGTCCCTGTTTTGCCACCAAGAAGGATTACTCTTGCACCCCTTGGCCTGTCTTACTGTCGGCTCTCCATCCCAAATTCATCCACAACCCAGAAGGGCCGCTTGCCCCAACAGCATAACCCTGGCTTTGGAAACCTTCTAACAGTTGAGAAAAGTACCTGTGCACCAGTACACCATCATTCCTGACCTCCACCAGAGATCCAGTTTGCCATCAGCCGGCACTGACGACAGCCCCTGCCAACAGAACCCCATCCCAGGGGTTCCTACGGAGCAAAGGCAGGAGGCATTCACCTCGTGGCAGGTGACAAGGCTTCACTCCTCTTGCCAAAACCAAAGCTGTCATCGGGAGAATTGCACTGTCCGCCTTTTGTTAGAGTAACCCACAGCCCCCACGAGAAAAGGGCACCTTTCTCCTCTCCGCCAGCCCTCACCTCTACACCAGGAGCTGTGTCAGTTACTGATTTACATACAATGAAGTAGTAAAGAGAAGCTTCACAGTAATCCATAGAGTTTCCTTAGACGTCTAAACGCTAAGAAAAGAGCATCACGGGAGCACAGCCTTCCCTATCAAACCAATGCCCTACACACGTAGCTGAATGAACGGAGCCCAAACCCACCGCATGTTGCGGCTTTTGAACTTGACCAAATGGGGAACCAGAGAAGTGACATCACCAGGTTAACACTCATTTCCAAGAAGCTTCTCAGCCCTGGTTTTGCGATTCCTCCCCCCGCCCCAGACTGAGTAGTTTCAATTTTATGCTGCTACTTGCTGTATTTTACAGCCAGTAGTAAAACAAACCGATCTCGCTTCAGTTCTCCTGTCTGATCGCTTTCCCAGTTCCGTAGACAACGGTGTTGGGTCTGACTGCAAAGGTAACGGGAAGGTTCAAATAAATAAGCTTCACTGCAATATAAAAATAATGAAGACACTTAACCACAGATCTGAGGGCAAGGGGTGGTTAAGTATATTGACAAAAACTAAGTAAAGCTGGCGGCTTAACATAGCTGACAGTCTGCAAAAAAATTAATGCACTGATTTTTTTTTTTTTAAAAGTACTGCCTTCGATAACTGCAGTTAAAATAATAAATCAGAATATGTCAGATTAAACAAGGAACTTACACAGCAGTATTTAAAAGATACCTGAATATGTTTCAAAAGCTTAACTGATATGAAATAGGAAGCCCGTTAAAGCTGCCCATTTTTACATGATAATACTAAAAAAAAGGTAACAAAAATACAGCTTGGCATAGTCTAACGGGAACAGGAACCTGGACTGCACCCAGGCACGGGGAGCAGCGGGACTTCTCCATAGGCCGGAGACAGATGAAAAGGAAAAGAACGGTAACTAGAAATGCGCTGGTAGGATAGAACTCTCTACCCCTTGTTTTGTGCTGTGCAATGCAGCATGCGGTGGCGCAATATTCCCTACTCCAGGGGAGCGGCAGAGAAGTCTGGAATAAGGGAGGGTGGGAGGGAGGCCTTTGGGTGCCAGCCCTGCCTCCCTGCTGGGGAGCATGACATGAACTTACTCGCTAACGAAGGCAGGTGGACCATCACCGTGCTCGATACAAGGGACGCAGGGAAGCCTTCTATGAAAAGAGACTCTCGCGTGCAGGCTGAGCAGACGGGCGAGAGGAAGCACAGCTACTGCCGAGCCTGTGGGAGACTGTTAGAGGTGAGCTTGTTCAGAGCATTTGCTAATTCATTGGAAAGGTAATTGCTCCCCGGCACAGAAGAATCAGCAAGATTTTATCTTTGAACCCATTTCTTCTTTCCGTCAGTCACAGCAGAACGTGCACCTCCACAGAGGTTACTAAAATAATAATACAAAAAAAGCACCTCTAGACATCAGTAAATAGCAAAAGGCTGTGTTCTAAAACTGTAAATCAGACACTAAACACACTAGCGGTTGGTTTTGTGACCTTCTCCCTCCAGCGGCCAGTTGTGCCAGACTACAGTCTGAGTTGCTGGCTTCTACCTTTTTATTTCTAGGCTTGACAGAAGATACTCGTTTTCCTACAAAGCTGTTAAATTCCATGAAAAACTTTGCAATTTCCAAGCCTTCAGAAGGCCCTGAACCCCACCTCATGGGTTGCTTTAATAGCTCTGCCTGCGCAGATGAGCCGAAGCCCAGGAGCAGCTGGTGGGGCGGCAGCTGCTCCCCATCTCCACAAACACCGCTCGGCTCCCAGCCCTGCTGGATACCACAGCAAGGAACAGCAGGACGAAGGGGATGCTGGCAGAACCAGTGCCAGCACTGGGACAGCCCGTCCCGCCTTTTCCATGCGCGTGTTTACAAAAGTCCATCCAAACCCTGCGTTAATAAGGAAGGGGTCAGGAAGGGGACCATATGGAATCACTTGAGATCCATGCTACAGCATACACAGCAAACTCACGCCTAAATTCCTGCCTCATTTTCCCTTGCAGGGAATTTCCTCGAGGCATTCTAGCAGGCAAGTCCTCCTGCTTCCTTAAAGCCTCCCAATTCAGAGGCAGGGCAGAAGCGCCAGGTTCTGTGCCCAGCAGGCACAGCAGGGTGGCAGAGGCTCCAAAGTGATTCTGCTGGTAAAGCCCAGCAGCAGAAACGCTGCTGAGTCACGCATTTAAAGCGCTCCTTCAAACCACCGACCGAGCAGCTGCCTGCAGGGTCCTTCCACGAGGCGGTACCGCGATGCCCAGAGCTGAACACAGCACACCTCAACCTGTGAACAGAAGACACCAGAAGCAAACGGCGCTACCTGACACGGCCCTCTTAGCTTCAACCACGCGCCTCACCTCCGTCAGACATCCCGCCATACCGCTCTTGTAGCATTCCTCCAATACCAACTTACACCGGATGAGAAAAAAAAAACACCAAACCAACAGTATTTAAAAATGATAACCCACGCTGGCCTCCCCACCGTCAAACTTGACTCAGCAAATAAGTCTTAAATCCTTCCAAGGCTGCAAAGCTCTAGGATTCACCAGCACAAGCTTGTAAGTCTCGTTCATATCCGCATTTTTGTCAGCAGAGATCTTTCAGAGCTACCATCTAAAAAGCTTCCTCCTATTTCCAAGACACATCATTTCACAAGCTGTAATACTTTGGTTTACAACTGGATTAAAATATAAATTAAATAAGATTAATGCTAAATGAGTTTATATTGAAACACTTTATATATGCATACATATATATGTATATACAGGTATGTGTGTGTGCACTCTCTAATGACAGCTAGAGGAAGCAAAAGTCAGTCTCCAAAGGCTTCTACTCTTCCAACTAGCGTGGTCAACTAATCCATTGCAACAATTCCCTGTGCATAAAAGCTCATGAAGCACTGGAAGGTGGTGCTGGTGAACAGCTGGATCACGCAGACGCTCAGGAACAGAAAGACAATAAATTATAAGAAGCAGTAGTAACTTGTTCACAGTTGGGATGAGGATAATGTTATAGGAAACCTGAATTTTCTACAGTCCCCAGGAATAAAAAGCCAAGGGTTACTGAAGATTACAGCTGGATATACCGTAGTTAATCCCAAAAGCAAAGATTGGATCCGACACAAAGAAATGGTAGGAACCACATGAAATTTCTCCCAGCAGACTAAACCCCGGTACCATCAGCTTCAGCGGGAAGATTCCCGATACCTCCCCCAGGACCAGAGTTCAGCCCGGTGACGCTTCGATCGCTGTCTCCATCTCAGCGACAGACAGTTTCACAAGTAGGAAGATTCCTTGAAGCCAACTCAATCCTACGTCCACAAGAAAATGCTCCCAGGCCTTTCTTGGTTCTACTTCTAACTATCATCCCAAACAGCACCTTCAGCCTCTCCAAGTCCCAGCCTCTGTGTTTTCCTATGTTACACAAAAGAAAGCCTTTCAGCAGTAATACCAAGGCAGATGGAAATATTTTAGAGACGGTAGGACTCTTCAGATAATTTTATAACCCAATTGAGTGGGTTCCAGAATAGGAATAACCTAAGTTTCAACTAAGACTAACTGCAGCAAAACTTGGATCTGCTGCGTTTTATTTAAAAACAAAAAAACCTCAACAGATCTGCTCCAAATCTACTCTATTCCAAAATGTTCTGGTAGACATTAGTTTCAAGCAGCAGCCAGTAGTGTTTGCATAGTTCTAGCTTCTATTTGGTTACAAATATATATATATATATATATATGTATGTATAAAGGTACATACATATATATGTATGTATTCTGTATTAAAATATCCTTTGAGTGACAATGATTAAAACAAAGATACTTAGCTCCTCTTTAGGACCTTCCAACTGAAGACATCAAAGCTCTGTGCCTGGATCTCACCTCATGACAGGAGTGACGCTCACCTCTGAGAACACGGCTATCGCCAGGCGAGGCTATGCTGGCGGCAGCTCCATCCACAGTCCTGGCTCCGGGCTCAGCTCCCAGGGGAAACTCGGAGCCCAAACCCTGACAAAAATCAGAAATTTCCTGAATTACAGCTCCTTGACTTCTCCCATCCCCAAAATATTTCCGCTAGAGCAAGAACAGCATTTGGTGTCACTAATCTGCACAAACACTCAGGTGCTGGTACGGCTAAATTGGCAGGCATGTCATGGAGCACAGAGCAGAATTTTATAAATATTAAATAATACGTTTAAGGGGTGCTAGTTTTTGTTGGTTTTAAAGATGCATGACTCGCTCTACCTCACAAGCTACCTTCCACCTAAATAAGCTGCACCTTTTCATCTGTCTTTCTGTTTATAGGTTGGGTTCTGCAGGAGAAATGAAGGCAGCAGCAAATAAAAGCTACAGCTCTGCTCCTGGAAATGCATCGTTAGGGTTGAGTCACCCGAAGGTGGCAGAAGGACTCTGCTCGAGGACCAGGCTGCTTACAGGCATTTACCGAACCGGGCATCACATTTTTAAGTGAAATTACTACTGCATAGAGGCATGGGAGAGCCTGCCCTGGAAACCAAAGTCACCCCGCTGTCACAAAAGAAGAGCAGGACAAGCCGGGAGATCTGTCCTGTCAATTTATTTCAACCTTGATCTCGCAGAGGGCTGAAATCCTCTCCCTGAGCCCTCCCCGCCGAGCCCACCCCGCTGTGCTCTTCAGCGAGACCGCAGCGAGACCAAGTGCAATCCCAGCCCTGAATAGCTGTCAGATGGGAACAGCGTCAGTTGCTACCGACCTCGGCTGGATTTAAAACAGCCGCAAGAGCCACAAAATGCTTTCTATTCTTCCTGCCCTTCAGCCACCCAAACTTCCGAAAGTTAAATTATACAGATCACAGCTTGAAAATTTTGTAGAGAAGACGCAGGTAAGACAAAGGACTGGACCTGATGGGCGGACAACGCGGGGAGGACAAGTGAGGAACTGCCCATCTGCATCGGCTGCTCTGACTCTTACCAGGCTGATACCCCTGGATCTCACTGAGCGGCTCTAAGCGTGTTCTCAGCCTCCTGGTATAAATTCACATTTCACAAAGCCTCCTCCTTCATCCCTCTCTATCTGGCTGCTGGAAATAAGCAGCACGGTTTGCTTTCACATACTCCCATTGCAAGAGAGCAAAAAGACCTTCTGCATTTTCCCTTCCCCAGCTTCACATGGGTCATCCTCTAGAAAGGAAGAGGTTCAGCTTTTCCCCAAAGCAGCAACACAGTATTAATATAATTCTTGTTATTTTCACAGCTATTCACAGGGAACCGGGCAGCAGCAGGGAACAGCCACGGCAACCGTCACGTCACTCTGCTGTGACTTGGCACCGGGGCTTTCTGCAGGCTCAAGGAGAAGGAGATAACCGCAACACTTCACATTTGGAAGGTTTCTCTGCCACAGCAAAGAACCGTGTTCCCCTTCCGAGACAGAAAACTGCAGAAACAGAGCGTGTTCCCCCTGTTGCCTGAGGCAAGCGAACACACGGGTTAGTAAGCCCTAACTCTGAAGCGGACAGAAATGTTACGTACAGAGGTATTGAAATACAACAGAGTTCTCTTCACATCCTCCTTAAATCACAGTTGAAATCACAGTTTTGGCAGAGGGAAAAAGCTGCAGCTAGACATGGAAATGCAAAGCCGTGCCTCAACCCATCACAGAAGCATTCGCACTTGGCAAGTTGGCACCTGATTCTCCACGGCTTCGGGGCAACCATAGAGCTACGCGGTTTGCCAATGGAGAGGCAACGAAAGACGGTGTCATGCTGACGTGGAAAGCAGCTCCAAGTGGCTACACCACTGCCAGAAAATTCACATGAGGTTTTTCCATACCATATTCGACCTCCAACACCTTTTCTTGAACCTTGGCCTTATCTGCACTGAGGAAGTCAACTACTGAAAGAAAAGTTTAACAAACAATTCCTCTGAACTGGTTCCATCTTCTAGTGCGGATGGGCCTAAACTGCTTTCCGCGCTGTTCAAGAAAACATTAGAGACACCATGATTCTCACACATACATACACATACACGTCCATTAAATGTACAGAAATAATATTAAAATGATTCCCACTACCATACCTTATACTGACTCTAGCTACAAGCTATAAACTTCACCTCAGTGAGGCCCGGGCAAGATATTGGCTCTTTTGCATGCAATCAGAAATGATAGTTTATACAGTGGCAACCTCTGCACCAAAAAAAACAACAAAACAAAACAAAAACCAACATAAAAGAGGAAAAAATGAAAACCTTTCACAAGCTTCGTTTTCAGACTAGCCTAGTACGATATGAAGGACCAACTTCATGGTTTTCACCAGGCCAATTGAAAGTAGCGAATCAGCAAGGCAGGACGCTCTGCTGGCATCCTGGCCTGTTAGGATGCTCCTCCCTTCACAGTATCAATAGAGTAAAACAAAAACCTGCTCGGGAAACTCACAGCTATGCCACAGGAATAAAGGCATTCACCATTTTTATGTCAGCCCTTCATCACTACGCTTTGATGGATCGGTTGCCATCTGTTTCAGGAAAATGTTGCTTGTATAGCAGTTACTGCACCTTCACCCTTCTCTTCACAGCAAGCTTAGCAGGGAAACTTTCCCACTATATTTATATATAATATATGTATATAAATAATTTAATGTTTTTATAGTTTGGTAGTATTCTTTTAAAAGTTCTATTTTAAAACACTTAAAAATCTTTTAAGCAACTAAAAGTAACTTTTGATGCTCTCTAGTGTGAACAGGATAGGATTTCAAAGTTTTTAACTTTCTTCTTTTTGATTTTTGGTAACTTCAAAAGCTATGACTAAAGCAGCATACTCTGCGCATTTCCGCTCCTCCCCACACCTCGATTGCAATGAAACCTACCTTAGCCACCCTCTTATCTCTCATCTTCCGCGACTGCTCTCTGGCAACGTTTCTCTTTTGGTACAATCCGGTCTGACCTTCGACAGGAAACCCAATGGGGCTGGTCCCTCGGGTGGCCGCTTAGAAAATCATTCACTGTGTGACGATGCACTTGACAGGAGAGGAGGAAGAAGGGACAGAAGGAAAACGGAGGTGAAATGTCAGTTTTCCTGTTTGAAATGGTCAATGAAATTGTACTCTGCAGGTGCCGGGCTCACACCACCTGCAAAGGTTCCTCTCTTAGGAGCACACACCTCTTACGCGTGATCCTGGCACCAAGCCCTGCCTTTCACCACACACACAAAAACATTAGAGCCACGTCTGAGAGCCACAAAAACATCAGAGCTTTTTGAGAGAGACATGGGAGGAACAGTGAGACAGAAAAATATAGAAAGCGAGGCAGGAATACATCACCCTTCTCCAAATTCTTCCCTCTAAACAGGCAGGAGAAGGCTCCCGAGTCCCAATTTGCAGGTGGGGAAAGCGAGAGCTGGAGATGTTTCCACGTGCCCAAAATTGTGCAGTCAGACTGCGGGGCAAGCTTTATTTTCACTTGGCAAGTCTCCTGCTCGTCAAGCCCACGCTCTAACCGCTCGCCCAGCTTGCTTTGCCAAAGCAAGATGAAGTGTATTCCTTTTTCAGTGTCTCATTGTTCCTCCCGTAACCTTAGGGATCAGAACTTCATCCTTCCTTATTGTACACGTTATACATCCTCAAGAGAACTCCTTCAACCAAACGTCCTCTCCCAAGCCCAATCTGCGCAACCTGTCGTTCATGAACAACTCGGCATCAGAACCAGAGAAAACTCTTAAAGTATTGCATATTTTTTTAAAAGACTTCTTCAAAAGATGTCAAGATATTTGCACTTATCTACCTGTCCCATGCTTTTCCGTTTATGAAACACGTAAGCACGTGCAAACACCTACAAAACACAATGCAGGCATGTCTCTCCGGGTTTGCTTACCTTGCTCTAAACATCAGAGCTGCTTAGAATACAAAAGTTTAAGTCCATGCAAGGGGACAGAGTTGTGATTGCTCTAGGAACCATTCACTTTTAAGTTTCCTGAACTGTTACAAGGAAATAAAGTAGGGTTTTTTTTTCCTTTTTGCATTTCATTGATAAAAAAGTTATCAAACTAGTTTGTAGAAACACGTTTAAAAGCAACCACCCACGATTGCTTGGCTGGGACAACAGTATTTCAGTATACCATATTGCTGTTATAAAAGATCAAGTGCGTGTTGAAGGGGGAGCAGGGGTGAAGGACGACTTTGGTAGCCAGCCTCTAACTCCGCAATTCAGCCCGTCCAGAAAAACTCTTCCTAATGCCCGGCAACACCTGAAGCACGGCAGCGCACCAGTCAGGACATCAGAGTGCTCTGAACTCTCCCGATCAGCAACAGCAAAGGACAACGTCCTCTGAAAGACCCCTCCAACCCCTCTCCCAATGCATCAGAGCCTCATGCAAACCTCACAGCTGCTAAATTTCACTTTCAGTAGCCGAAGTGCTTCAAATTCTGCTGACCTCTAGAAAATCACTTTATAACCGTGCCAGCTTGTAACAAAGGGCATTGAGGCCGCACGCCTGGAATGGGCAAGCCAAAAGCCCTAAAATAATAGTCTAAGTAAAAAGGTAAAAAGAGACACACCAAAAATAAGACAGGGATAAATACATTCGGGCAAGGCAGGTTCCACCAGGACAGTCTTTTTTTAACGTGGCAACTGCCTGGGGAGTGGAGGAAGGCAACAGCGCTTTGCCCCTGCTTGCCCCTTGAGCTGGACCAGCAGGCACGGCGAGGAGCAGCCCCGACGCCAGGCTCACCGGGTCTGCACGGCTGACAGCCGGCGGGACCCAGCTGCTGGGCCAAAATGCTGTCGAGAAATACAAATGACTGCTCGTCCCAGATCACTACGGAACATTAAAAAAATTTAAAATCCTGTTGATCCCTGAATAAGAAGTTGATTGACACAGTTGTTTTGTTTTTCTCCGAGAGGAGGAGGAATAAGGGAGAAAAACTTTTAACACTCTATGTGTGTGTGTGTGTGTTGGGGGGGGAGTTGAGAAAGAGAGAGAGAGAGAGAGAGAAAGATTTTGCAATTTTGGCAACATCTTGGGAGCTTCTTTCTGTCCAGTGGTGGCATTGCACTAATTACAGTACCAGCCTGCCAGGTTGGTGCTGACTCTTTAGAGCCAAAAATGGGAAGACGGTCCTTTCTCCCCAGACTCTGCAGCCGTGTTTCAATCCGGCCCAGTTGTGGACACAGATCCCTGTGCCGTCTCCCCCACAGCGACAGCCTCCTCCTGTGGAGGAGATTCTTCCTCCGTCTGCCCCCGAGACGTGACGGTGGTCTCGGGGGAGATACTGTGGGGCCCCTCCAGAGGCATACAGCCAGGGTGGTTCTTGCGAAAGTGCTGGTTGAGGATGGCCTGGAAAGGGAAGCTTTTGCCGCAGACGTGGCAATGAAAAGGCTTGTTGCCCGTGTGCTTGCGGATGTGATACTCCAGCTGATCCTTGCGGGTGTACTTCTTCCCACACATGCGGCAGACAAAAGGCGTGATGCCCATGTGGAGACGCATGTGCCGGTCCAGGCTGCCTTTCTGGTTGAAGGATTTGGCGCAGTAAATACAAGTGAGCCGTGGGTTGTACCGGAACCAGCGCTCTGAAACCTCCTGCTCCCGGAGATATTCCACATAACCGCTCACTCCAAGCATGGCCGATTCCTCCCCCTGCAAAGGAAGCAACAGAGATTTAAATAACAAGCAGCCTAAAACAAACTGCAGGAAAGAAGATCAGGCCCCAGTCCAGCCAGTAACGCACTGAAGCATGTGCCAAACCTCGAAATCGGCAGCACTAATGTCTTCAACCTCAAGCACACATTTAAGTGCTTAACTGGAGCCTTGGGGCTGAAGACAAATGAGCAATCAATTAGAAACCTCTGTTATGGCGGCCACTTCTGCCAAGTCATTCGCTAGATCTGGGGAGGAAAAGACAGCCCTTGTCAGGAGGGTGCTTAGCCACTGATTGAGTTGTGGACCAAACGTGTCAATACATGTTACTTTTTAAAAAACTTGGGCCAGTTTGATTAAAATATTGTATACCATGCTCTCTTTACTTACTAAAGGTTAAAAAATTAAGGCAATTGATGAGCCTGCAGTAAAACTAAGGTGGAATAAACTACAAATCACATCTGAAACTCTTCAGGTACCACTTTACACAGGTATTTATTCAGGTGTCATTTGGGATTCATTTTATAATGAATCACGCTTTCCTCAACGACTGTGTAACCCATCCCAGCCCCGCGGCATTGCAGGGGAGGATCTGCAGCACAGAGAGCTGACATGCCTGGCCCGAGTCACGCAGCAAGGACTAGCTGGTTCCTCGTTATTTTCTGAAGCCAGAAAGACAAACAGCCAAGGGTAACGCTGAACTGCAAGCTCGGGCTCTAGGACAGCTTCTGGCTATCGTATTCAGAAGGAGCACAAACAGCCAGCCTCCTGAATGCCTCCGTGCTGGAGGATGCAGTATTTGCACTCCCAGCTCTTACACTGTTCCCCGATGACGCCAAACACGGACAAGCAAATAGTGCAACAGCAGAAGAGCCTCTCCTCCGTCAAGCAGGGCTGTGCACACGCAAGCAGCAGTGTAACTCTCCCAGGCCCTGTTGAATCTGACTGCACAAGCAGTGGTAAGCCGCTCAGGACTACAGGAGATGCACAATGCTGTGGTACTTTCTCTCCACTCTGCCACTGCCACCGTGCAGGGTAAACAGGCAGACTATTTTTAGCATGGGTATGGCAATATCAGGAGATCGGAAGGTGATGATACTTCCTGTGTAGGTGGTAGCCTACCGTTTTATGTTCGAGGCCATCTCACGATGGAGAAATACTAGCAGCTTTTCTGTACGTACAGCTAAAACTGCTTTGTACGTCACATTTCCCCTGGAGGGTTAGTTTGACCTGAAATTTTCTAGATGTATTCTGAGGACACAAAACAAAGCTTTGGAAAAATAGGGACAAAAAAGTATCTTTTGTTTTATGGAAGTGTATTACGAAGTTAGCAGACAGCAATCATGATGTTTTCCCCCCTTGCTTCACTCGGTCTTACTCAAGGGCAAAGTGGCCTGGTAACTCCTCACCTGCCTCCAGCAAAGTCATCTGATTACGAACCGACACATGACTTATCTGCCAGGCACACAAGAGTCGTTCTACACAGTATTGGGTGATGCACTTGTACTACAGTGGCACTGCGATACTGACTGCATGCAACAAAAAAATTAGATCAAAACGATTAGGCACAGGTATTATCACTGTGTCCTGCTTTGCTGCACACTATAGCCCATTGCCCTCCTGCATTTCTGCTTATCTAGGATTCTGTGATCTCTCTTTCCTACCCCAAAAATGTGCCCATAGCTCAAGAAAACAGAGAATTCAGAGCTACTTTACGTTGCAATTCTGCTATGCAACATAGTCCCTTGAGGACACGACAGAGACCTCTGTACAAATCCACAGTGCTTTGACACTCCACCCTAAAGGTTTACTGGTGTAGTGCCTGGAGGGCTTTTTGGAATGGTTTCGATACTAGCATGGAAAGGTTCAGCTGTTGTCACCCCTCAGTCTTCCACAGAAGCCAGCTAACACCTCCTCCCTCAGCTCAGACATTTGCTGTCAGTGTTTTAGGGCAGAGCCAACTCTGCAGGCAAATGGGGTTTCTCCTCAGGAGTTGGTGGCCTGCCCAGAACGAGGGTTGATATTTATGCCCTCAGACAACACGAGAAACTCCTCGTGTTTTCCAGGTATCTGGCCAAAATCCCAAACAACAGCCAAAATCAGTTTTAAATCACATACCAACGGCATACATTCTCAGTGTGAGCAACTAAACCCTTCGCAAGAGTGAAAGGTTCTTGTTTCACAAACAGTATTGCTTGCAAATATAGAATATTACACACTTCAGCACAACACAGCCCCCTTCACCTTCAATGCCAACATGTACTTGCAAACTTCTTGATCTGCCTACCTGGGAACTGGGCTGCTTGGGCTCATCCATCCGCCCGGGAGACTCGCTTTTTGATCTGTACCGCTCAGTCACAGCAACCATGCTGCCAGAAGGGCTAAATCTGTGGGGTGGGGGAAGAGTGTAAATGGAGTTTTTAACGGGCATCAGGTCACTATGATGTTTAGAACAACGGGTGAGCAATGGAGGCACCTGTATAGCATCTCTTCATCCTCACCAGCTAACACACAGGAGGTGGAACAGCGCAAGTATAAAGGAAAAACCAAGTCATACTGGTCTGTGCTTTCAGCCTTAACATCTGAAAGATAAAACTGAGTCATTTGGCTTCCAGTTTAGTAACCGAGAGCTTTTCGGTTGCTATCGCAAGTAAACCGACATGGGCCCAGTGACTCAGGAACTGCACAAGAGCAGAAGAAACCATTTCTCTAAGAGCACCTCTCCTTCACCACCCTCGCCCTCCTCCCCCTTGTAAGTGTGAAACAAAAGTGATGTGGTGGACTCCAGGTAGGAAACAGTGGATATGGAGTGCAGTGCAAAAAGAAATACTGGAGGCGAGCTGATCCGTGGAAAAGAGTTAAGGAACTAGGAAAGGATCACTCTCCCAAGGGTCAGCTCAAGATCATTCCCACACACTGATTTATTAAGCAACAAGTGACAGAATATCCACTGCTTCCACGTAGCTGTTCCCCGATGGGACCAGAGGGACTGAGCTAGAAGAGAAGAGAGGCAGATGTGAAGGGAAACCCCACATTTACAACCCCCCCCAAACACAACAGATCTGCCCTTTATCAGATCCGTTCTTTGGGCTGAGCTAAGGGCAAGAAAACAAATGCTGGAGTGGAGGGGAAGCAGATGGATGGAGAATCAAAACACAGCAGATGTCACCACCTATTTTCAATAAAGGTTTTCTGCTCTTTCATATAAATCAAAACAACAGCGGAGGCCGATGGGCTCCCCACTTCAACTGCTTCAGAAGACGGAAGCTTACGACCCACTGCTGTCCTGGAGCACCAGGAAGAAAATCTCCTCTTGACCTACAGCTGGTGACCAGCGTGTTTCTCAGAGAGAACCACCCTCAGATTTTCAGGCCAGAAGGCATCATTGCAATGACACTTTGTGTAACACATATTGTATGTGACCTCATTAATTCTGATGCTGAGCCTGGAATCTACAAAGGCTGAAATTAACATCTTTAGACAAAAATCCCACCTCAGTTGAAACACAAAGAGGTAGAGAATCCAACCTGTGCACCTCCAAGTGCTAATTAATTTCCCAAGCTAGCCTGTACCTGGAGATCCTGGGCTAATCACTACCCAGCCAAAAGACTATAACCCAAACCGGATACACTTCCTAACACCAGGAAAAAATTCCTTCAGTGCTTATCCTTAAGGTGGCCACAGGAAATAGAAGGATGAAATGTTCCAAAGCGACCAACCCAGCCAAGTGAAAATCTTGCACAACCTCCTCTTACCGAGCCAAGGTCAGTAATTAAGTTAAAGCAAACTCACCTGTCAATCTCACTACTGGTTGGCCTGACCACTTTGGCCCCGGAGGACCCTAACGCATAAGCCTCTTGGCCTATTGATCCATGGCCTGTGGTGTCGATCACCATAGCAGTGACCTCCTCAGCGCTGCTCCCATCTTCTCCCGACGGCTGATGATCTGCCCCAAGCCACTCCTCCAGGTTCTCTGTTTTAATGCGAACTCCTCCTAGCACCCGGACGTCGTCATCGTTCCGTCCGCCGCGGTCTCCCATTCCCGTCTCAACGTACCACTGTCCTGCTCTGTTAATTCGTAGTATGGGCTCCCTGCTTTCCACATCCGAACTCTGCTCAATTATCTGGGGGCTGGTGGACTCCTCAGGTGGGCTGAGCTCCCGAATGTCCAGCACCGTGCTAACCTGGCCCAGGCGACTCCCCTTCGGGGTGTTGTGACGCGGGCTGAGAGAACGGTTTAGATTTGGCGTGACCCGGTGAGACTCCGGTGGTCTCTCCTGATGCTTTGTCCTGGTCTGGCTCAATTCTGCTTCCACCTCTGCCACATTAATTTTGAAATGAATTCCCTCGAGAATCTGTGTGCACTTGTCTATGATGTGCTGCATCTGCAAGAAACTGGCAGCTGTTAGGTAACTGATGATGTCAGCCAGCTGCAGACATATCCTACCGGTGTAACAAAAGGAAAGGAGCTGCTCGAAAACAGAAGGGTTCTTGATGACAGAAATGGAAACGGTGCTCATTTCGTTCAAGGACATGTGGTCGCGGAAGTAGGGCGAGCTGGCAGCCAGCACCACCTTGTGAGCACGGAAAGCTTGCCCCTGGACGTTGACCACGATGTCACACAGGCGCCCCTGCATGCGTAACTGATTCAGGTGGCTCAGGACAGAGTTACTGAAGTCAGGAATCTCCAGCTGAATGTTCCCACTCTTCTCCATGGCTGTCCCAGTTGCAGGTGCACGACCCTACTGGAAAGGGGGTAAAAAATACCAACGTTAACAGAGCTAGCCTATCATTTGCATTTAAAACATTTTTCACCTACTTTCATGCAGTTTGAAATACTGGGATTTTTACAGAAGTCTCTCACCAATTAATTTACAGGCGCCTCGCAGCAGTCCTCTGATCTTTATGTGCTGTACACCACCTTTCACAAGAGTTATGTTAAACCAGTCCCCGATAGATCCCCATTCCCTGTGGCTTAAGTGCTTGAAACAGTTTGTTCTGTCAGCCTCAATAAAAGCACATTTGCATTGTACAAAGAACATTAAAAATGGTTCAGGCACTAAAAATAGGCAACTGATTGCATAATGGATCAAAATACTTAGCACTTGTACCTTCTAAGCACTTTGAAAAGGGAAAGTAATATTGCTATCCCTCCTCTGTAGAACAGGAATCAGGAAGGAGACACCAGGTCCTAAATCCTCCTCAGAGGCTTTTCAAAAGCTGACCAGCACACGTTTGACCTCAAAGCATCTTAAGTACATCATTTAACCCAAGTTACTCATCAGTGGCGTTTCTGACACATGGCAAAAAACATATAACATGCCGGTGAAAGAAAAAGAACAAAATCCAGTTCTAAACACCAGCTTATCAGACCATCCACTGGGCACAAGTGACTCCCTGGCAAAAGAAGCTGACGTTTGTGCCGTTTGAGATATTGCATATGGCAAAATATAACTTATGAACAATGGGGATTAACAAACTAGCTCTCCTATTTTTCCTTCCATAATTCATTTTTCTACAATCATCACGTTTCATTTTGGCGAAGTTTGAAAAGGAGCCCTGACCATATATGGTAAAAATTCAGAACGATCCAAAATTAGATGTAAACTTGCCCAAAAAGAAAAAAAAAAAAAAAAAAGGAAAGTAAATATGTTAAAGACCACTCGTGGCATGAAGAGCTTCCAAGCTGGATGGCATCTGAAGTGTCGATTAAGCAGAGTGCTGCAGATATCAAAACAATTTCAGGCAGGCTGGGAATACTAAGGCTCACAGTGCCTGCTCCAAGAAATCTCCGAATCGAAGGGACTAGCACACAGTAAGGCATGTGTGCCTTTGAAGGACTTTTTTTTGTTTAATCTATGAAGGTTGCAGGATGGCGCATGTTCAGATGCCAAAGCAGACTCTGTGCAAACTTGGCAAAATATGTTACTAAACCTGAAGCTGCAGGACAGCCTGTCAATCTTGTGAAGTCGTGCAAAAGATTACTAAATGGCTGGGCGGCTGCGTGTCTGGGTAGCTGAGATCAGGGGCGCACAAAACTTCACGAGGTGCAGCTTAACAGCGCCATGTCTAAAGGCTTCTCCTCCCCTTCCCCCATTTTTAGAAGAAAGCAAAAAAACCCCACAAAAAACAACGAAGCAACTATAGCACACATCCGCATCGACACAACATTAAGAGCAGAACTTCAAACGCACAAAACACAGTGAAATAAGAAACCCAACGTCTTACCTGTAACGTTACGAGTAACATGTAAAGGGGAAGAAGAGGGGGCAGTATCTTGTTTTACTTTTTTCTTCTGATGTAGTAAGATGGTCTGAAAACTTTTTGCCCCCTTCCCCTTTAGAAGGAAAAAAGAAAAGAAAGAAAAAATATAGCACAGAGGAACTGGGTTCTCCCAAGCACAATCAAGAACATCAAGCTTCATCATTTTTTGTTTTGCTGGAGGATATAGCAGCAGGATTAGCTAACTATTACATGACGTCCCACCCCAAACCACAGAGAAGCACTGCATCTTATCAATTTGATTTTTCCCCACTGTCTATTCAGCGTTTATACTGTACTGATGGTCATTAAAATGAAAAATGGAAGTGCAAATAACCTGAATAAGTAATTTCCTGTCTTACAGGGCTGGTATCTCCAGCACTAACCCTGCAGCGTTTAAGCACACACAGGGTTTTCCTCAAAAAGCTGTCTCACTTATACCATCAGGAACACTCACACAGACGAAATCACATCGAGTACGTGCAAATGCTTACAGTATTGGGGAGCCTGTAATCTCATAGTCTTCCCAAACCACCAGCTTCTAAAGCGATAAACCCCAAAGCATTCTCCTAAGGAAGGCAACCAAAGGCAGGCAAGCAAAGGCAAGGCGGGCAGGCCTCCTTTGCGAGGCCAAACACCCCTGCCGAGGCAGCGAGCGCCCGGGGAGGCTCACACGGGGAGGCCAGGCTGGGGCACAGCCCGACTGTTTCCTTCTCAGGGGGTCACAGCTGGGGGCGTACAGACAGAGAAAGGGGAGAAAAGTACACTCAGACTCTAACTGCTGAGCCAGCCTGTATATGGCTCCGGTCAGAAGTCAGCCGCTCCCAAGGGAGCCCAAAAAAGCTACTTGCGAGCTTTTGCGCCAAAGGCAGGGAAAAATCTATCTGCCACTGATGGTGGGAGAAAAGGACCCATGTAGCTTCGTTACCTCAATATCGAGGAAGCGGCATTTTATGATATGCTTTGGGGACATCCTCAGTTAGAGATTGGCAAGAGAGTTTCTATCTTTTTCGTTCAGAATACCCTTGTCAGAAGATGATTTCTGTCCTCCCAGCTAAGGGGTCTATCATAAGCTTACGCACCTCAGCCAGCAGCGCAATGACATCCTAATTTTTGTCTTTCCCAGTGCCAGACTGCTCATCCTTTACCTGCAGGATGAATGGGATCTCCTGCTGAGCAATGCTCTTCACAGAGAACGCACTGAGAATCTTATCTATTTTTATTACAACTTAAAGTGTCACCGGCTGAGACTTGGACTCGTTTATCTCAGAAAATGCCTTTCACCCTTTGAGGCAAGTGCAACTACGGAGACCTGGAGAAATTCTCGATCCGTCAGGCCCTGGTAACAAGCTGGGACACAGCATCTGCAGCAAGCGATGCTCACGCTGGATATACCCTTTGTCAGGAAGCTGTCGAGCTGAGGAGCTGTACGGAGGAGTCGGAACTGAAAAGTCTCGGCTTTTGGGGCTGAGATTTACCATGACTGGCCAACCTGACTACTTTCAAATTACGACGGAACCTTAGCAAAGACAAAAACAACAGTAATTCTGAATCGAGATGAGAGATGCTGCCTTTCTCGTCCTGCCCCGCCTCAGCTACATGAGTGAATTTAACAGTGCTTGCTTTTCCCCCCGCTAAAAGGCTCGTAAGCGCCGACTCCGGGCCTTCGCTGCCGGCGCGCGGCGGTCGCCGTTCATTTTTACCCCTGACAGCTCCACCGGGGCGCCCCGGGACCCCGGCCCGGGGCTCCGCGGGGGCGGCGGACCGAGACCCACCCTCCCCTCGCCCCCGGGGCTAAGCCAACCGCAGGCCGCCCCGCCCGAGGGGCTGACAACGCGCCGCCCCCCCTCCCGCGGGGGATCGGGACGAGCCCGGGGGGGGACACCGCGGAGCCCTCGGGGAGGGACGGGCCCGGCCGGCGGAGGCCCCGCAGCCCTGAGGGGAGGAAGGCGGGGCGGGGGGGGGGGCGGCGGGGCGCGGCCGCGCTCCCCGGCCCCCCTGCGCTGGTCCCCGCGGGCGTGACTGCGCCTCACGGGCGGGGCGAGCCCGGGCCTCCCCCCGCCCCGCCCCACCCCACCCCGCCCCGCCCCGCCCCGCCCGGCCCCGCCCTGCCCGGCCCTGGCCGTCCCGCCGGGCCCGCGCCGCGCCGGTACCGACCTGGCGGGGGTGGGAAGGGCCCGCAGCGCCGTCCCGGAAGCGAAACCCCCCCCGAGCGGGCCGCACCCCGGAAGAAAATTCCCGCCCGTGAGGCCGCGGCGCGCATCGCTCCCCTCGCCACGGCCCCCGCCACGCCCCCCTGCGCCACGCCCACGCGTGACGCGGAGAGGGGAGGGGCAGCGCTGCGCACGCCGCGCCGCGCTCACGTGACCGGCTCCGGGACTATATAAGGGGCGCGCAGAAGCAGACACGCCCTTTTCGGCGCGCGGAGTCGGGTGCTGGATTGCAGCCGGCGGGGCCCTGGCGGTGAGTTGGGGGGGTTTCCCGCCCGGTGTGGGCCCGCACCGCTCCGCGGGAGGGTGAAGAGGCGCTGCGGGTGGGGCTCGGTCCCCGATGGGTGCTGGTGGGGGAGGATGGAGGTGGATTGTGTCGGCGCGGCCTGGTCTGCGGCCCGGGCCGCTGGGGCGCTCTGAGGGGACTCCCGCCTCATGGCCGCCCTGAGGGGGCGGCAGGTAGCGGGGACCTCCAGCAGGGGGTGGTGTGGGAGAAGGGGTGCTGTGGAGCCCCCACCGCGGTCTGCAGGAAGGGAAGGCCAGCGCAGGCCCCACGGAGGTAGCGGGCCCGTGGAGCTTCGGCCTTGTGGGGAGCGCCCTGGGCGTGAGCCCTGCGGAGAGGCCGAGTCTGCAGCCTGGTCTCGCCTCGGGGTTTAGAAACGGCAAAAGCTCAGGAGTGTTTGCTGAGAAGTGGGGTGCTGCTTGCCTCGCGGGCTCTAGCTTGGGAGCCCTTTTCACGTGGGAAATGCCTCTGGAAGATGGCGAGATGGCATGTGCCTCCTGCAAAGATTAGCGGTAGATTTCTCTTTTTTTTTTAACTCCGTGCTGGGCTTTAATGAGGTAACTTTAACCTATAAATGGAAAGTATTGTGCAAAATGTAGTAGCGTTGTGGTAGGATTAAGGTTTGCCTACACCTCTGTAAATTAATGCTTGGAAGCAGATGGCAGGCTGGGGAGAGCCCTTTTGTTGTGGGGAAGATGGAGGCTGCCCCCTGCAAAATTGATTTTTTAATCAGTTGATATTGATAAATGGGCAGCCAGCCATACTTGTGTCATGTGCTCTGGGTAATAGCAAGCTTTCTAAGTGTTACAATTAAGTACCCTATGTTAACAAAGTAGCATGATAGCTCACTTGGAGTTCCATGTGCCTGCACATGATGAAAACTATGTTGGTAGGGACATCTGAGAGGGTGATGAATACCAACATATCTGAGCTGGGCACGGAATAGCATGTAATGGTGTGTATGGTGTGGCTGAAACACTGTGTGGTCCTTTCTGAGCAGCCAAACGAAGTTCATGGCTGCTGGTGGTATACACTAGAATTGAAGCTGTAGCAAAAACAAAACTTCAGTGGTTCTATCCTGCTTAAAAATATGGGCTAACTATTTTTGTGGCCTTTTCTCAAAAGAGCTGAAGTGTAGATTGCATTAGAGAGCTTTGGTGTAGGGGTCAGTATTGTTTTGAATTTTTCTCGCATTTTTCAAGACTGTGTGAACATCTTAATTCTTCAAAGAAAAAAAACTAATGGATACGGTTTCATTTTCAGTTTAAGATGCACCAACTACGCTTTCCTCGCATGGCTTCAAAACAGGTAGGTGCTGCTTCTGAAATACGGAGTTTAAGTTGAGAAATAATATGTAGGTACTCTTCCAGCAACTTGCCTGGAGTGCTTTTGTATCTCAGTAAATTACAGGACCAGCGCTTGTAATCCAGTGATGGCCTGTGGTGTCTCGTCAGGCAGTCCTCTTCTACTGGGAAACTCATGTCTTTGTACTGGAAGGTGGATGTGAGGCTTCTGTTTCTGAATCACTAGTCCAGCTGTCAAACAGACCACAATAGCACCCTAGATACCTTTTATCCTTCGCTACTGCTGTTGCACTGTCCACAGCAGTAAGTAGTTTGTTGTTTGGAGAAAAGAGACTGATGCATGTTTTGAACCACTTGTAACTGTCAGGATTGATGTTAGCTAAATGAGAGAGCCTATGATGGTTTTGGTATAAAGAGTAGTGGACAGAAGTGATTTCTGAAAACTCTGTGCTGAGGCTTTATTCTGTGCTTAGTGTTGCTGCTGGAGGTTCCTCCCCATGTTCTACAAGCGTCTGAAACTGTTATATCTCTTCCAGATTTGCCACCGAATATGGAGACTTGATGCCGCTTTGCAAGGTAGGAAATATTCTTGAAAATTCAACATAAAATGGTGCTTAGTGTTTGTCTGGGTAGTATCTTTTGTTCTACTAGCATTAGTAGGCAGGCTTTATGCCCGGAGCCAGGTTTTCCCTCTGGTGCCACAATGATGACACTTATTTGCTACTCTTGACCAAGAGAGTGATGAGAACTTTTACCACCATAACTTTCCTCTGAGGCACGACGTCTTAGAATTCCTCTTGATGGTTTGACTTCTGAATATGCTGCTGATAAGGTTTTTTTTTTCTTCTTCCAGGCTTTGAATTGTGCACTTGGAAGACTTGCAGAAGAAACATCACCTGGTGAGAACCGTAGGGAACTGCTTTGGGATCAGTTTCCTATAACATGCAGAAGCAATTGATGCTTGCTAGTATTCAAAAACTCTGGAGTATTTCTTACTATGTTTTATTGGGAGAACTTAATTTTTCGAAGCTGTTGCAAGAGGCGATTGCCTTGGTACTGTCAGTCTGAGGCAGATGCAGTGATGATGGCATAGTTCAGCAGAGTATCCTGTGACGAACAACTTTGTCTTTCGCTCCTATCTGATGTATCTACCTCTTGTGATCCCTTGCTAGGAGGTGTAGGCTTGGCCATGGAAGCTGAGGGAATCTGATTTTTTTTTTTAATTTCTTTTGTTGCAGGCACTGGGAGATGAAGCTATAAGCTCTGCAAGGTAAATATTGTATTGCCTGTGCCTGTGAAAAGTAATTGATATCCCTGATGTGTGAAAAGGCTGTGTGTGATGGTGGCATGATTCAGCAGATGACCTGTGGTGATCACGCTGTTGTGGTTCACTCCTGTCTGCTGCAGCCCCCTGTACCTTAGGCTGAGTTTGACAGACAATTCCTGTGGAAAGCTGAGAGTGAAACACTACTTCCTTTTGCTCTGTGAATGTGTTCTGAAAATTTGTCTCAGAAGATCAGTAAATGGGCCGAGCATTAAAAATTTTGTAGGATGTATTTGGAAGGATAAGAGTAGGCTGTGCTTGTGAAGTGAAGCACAAATACAGCTGATAAAACTTGCTATTTCAATAATATAAAATCTAGATTGATTTGTTAATAGTGCTCCAAGTTCTGTAAGTGTTTTGTTGCTTTGCAGGCTGCCCTAGACAAGAGGGTACCTGTGCCTCCGGTGTGAGAAGCTACTTGATCTGTTACTGGTGTTGCAAAGTTGAGGCCTTGCTAATTGAAGGTAATTGCAAAACATTTTTTAGATGGATGCTATGCTTGGCTGTGCTGCATTTGAACTTGGGAGTTTGCTTTTGGAGATAAGAGGGTCTACAAATCCATTTTGTTTCTAGAAAATCTGAAGCAAAAATACTAGTACCCTAGGTGTACCATCAGATCCCCTGTGCTTCACAAGAAAAGCATTAAGTAATTGTTTTGTGGTGTTAAAAGATTTCTAGCATGTGCCTGTTGAGAATAAATGTGGTGAATGGTGAATGTGGCAGTACTATAAATCTAGTATCTGACCACCTGCTTTTCTCAGTTTAGGCAACTTAGATGTTTATGCAAATGCACTGTAGAGCTCACCACTTTGGACAAGCTGCGGTAAACATGGGACATCAATTGGCTGATAAGGCTGCTAAGGAGGTAGCAGAAGAAAGCATCGTTGCATTTGTACAGGCCAAGCCGATAGAACTGTTTGTGTCAGACCCTGATTATAGTAAGGCAGATAGACATCTAGCAGTGCATCTGAAGGCAGCAATGAATGAAAAGGGTTGGTTAATAATGCCCAATAAGCAAGTTATAGTGCTGCCTCCACAGGTAAAGATCAAGATTTTAAAGGAAAAACATGACACTTTGGGGAAGTGAGGCCATAATTGATAGCCTCTGCGATCAGGTTATTAGTGTAAGAATGACAGAAATACTTAAATCTGTGACTGAAAGGTGTGTAACTTGCCAGAAGAATAACTCGATGAACAGGAAGAGATCTCCTCCTGGAGTTACCAAATGGGGAAAAATACCAGGGGACTATTGGCAGATCTATTTTTAAGAACTACCAAGGCAAAGTGGCTACAAGTACTTGTTAGTTGTGGTGGATACCTACTCAGGATGGCTGGAAGCTCTTCCTTGGCACACCAACAAGGTGAGGGGAGTGGTTAAGATATTAAAATAATTCCAAGGTTTGGGGTCTCAATAGGAATGTCATCAGATTGGGATTCACATTTTGTAATGGAAGTAATGCATAGGTTGAGCCAGGTCTTAGGAATTCAATGGGATGTACATATGCCATGGAGACTGCAATCAAGTGGGAAGCTAGGAAGGACGAATCAAACTTTGAAATGACAAATAAGTAAGATATGCCAGGAGACTTATTTGAAATGGCTGGAGGCACTCACTCCCATTAGCACTTCTAAGGGTTAGGATACAACCAGGGTCCAATAATAAAATTAGCCCCTAAGAAGTAGTGTATGGAAGGCCATAGGAAATGCCAGTAGTCTCAGGAGAAAGAAGACCATGTAAAAGGGGAAATGGACTTAAAATCTTACTAGGCTTCTTTAGGAAAAACTCTTGCAGCTCTCCAAAAGCACATTGTACTAGCAGAACCTCTTGTCATAGACACTCCAGTTCACCAGCACCATCCTGGAGACTGGGTATATGTAAAATTGTGTTCCTGACAACATATGCTGCTGTTGAAGGAATAGAATCCTGGGTCCAGTACGCTTGAGTAAAGCCAGCATCAGCCCTGGTACAGTGGAAATCTGCTGCAACTGAAGATCTGTTAAGGCTAAGGCTACAGAGATGATGAGGACCTGGGCTGTAGTTATTGCCATGGTTGTATGCAGGAACTCTGTTAGTCTCCATGGCCCAAAGTAAAGGAAGAGAACGGGTAAGGTATATAACTTTTGGGATGCAATGTCGAAAGAAATTTGGAATCAGGGTGGCATCTACACAAGTTACCCTTGTGGGACCCAGAGGCAAATCTGTGGGAACAACTAGCTACTAAAGTAATAAATACTTCTACCTTTTGTCTACAGGCAGGAAAATCTGACACTAATGTGTTCACATCATGTTTAGTTGGAGTACCAACTCCGTTAGACTTTCTTAGAAATTATACTTTCCAATATAGCACTAAACTTCCAGATGGAAATACCATTAGTTGGGAAATTGGTAATAAGGCCTGTCCTCAGGAAACCGTGTTACTACTAATTTTGAAACTTTAGGGCAGAACAGTGAGAAGTTAGATAGATGATTACAGTGAGAATTGGGAACTCTTTTCCTGCAGAAAGTTGTGTGAGATTTGTCAATTGTACCCAATCTTGTAGACATGTTTTTAAGTGTGCCACATTTGTCTTGTAATAGCACCTCTAATGTAAAGTCTAGTTTAGTCCACATGAAATTACCTCCTGGATGATCTCAGTGGCAGCCTTTTTAACCCCAGGAGTCAGAGCTGCAAGGAATTATCAGACAATGAAGAGACTAGCTTGTGCCTTAGTCAAAAATATCAGTTATACTTCACAAGCGTTGTCACCTATAGAAGAATTAAGTCAGCTTAGACAAGCCACTTTAAAGACTAGGGCAGCAATTGGCTTTTTGTTGTTAAAACATAATCATGGATGTGAAGAATTTCAAGGAATGTGTTGTTTCAATTTAACTGATAATTCCGAAATCGATGAAGGGAAAATTAAACAAATACATGATCTGGCTTCAGGAATTAAAAAAAAGGAAGGACTTGATTGGTCTTGGTTAACCAACTGGCTTCCAAACTTGCCACGGGCTAAACAGCTGTTTGTTGCTATTATTATGATAGTTTTCATAATTATCATATCTTGTCTAATGATTCACTGTCTACCACTAATCACCTCTTGTTGTGGTTGTCTTTGTAATCCTGAAGGTCAAAAATATTATATAACCAATTTAGGTGAGACTCCCAAAGGATGAACTTTGGAAGTCTCAAAGCGGGGAATTGTTACAACCAGGAACTAAGAGTCTAGCGGATATGTAAATGTGTAACTAAAAGATTAAAAGTGCCTCTTGCAATTAGGAGCAAGAACAAACAGTGAAGAATACCACATCCTTAAGCTTGCAAAATAAATGGAGCTGTTGCAGAAAGCTTCTGCATTTATCTTCCCGAATGTACACAAAGAGTTTCTCTATTATCAGCTCAAACCAGCTGTAGTGGTCAAAGAGTGGGACAAACAGGATGCTCCAAGTCAGGGCCTTGTATGGAAAGAACAACCGAGAGCTCACACCTGTGCCACCACTGAACACCACTAGGGACCACCCAAGACCCTCCATGAATCCCCTAATGGACTTAATATGCATGTGCTAGGGTGATATAAATATGATAATGAGTTCTGGGAAATGTAGTGACTATGCATATTCTGTATAGATTTAAGTTTCTGTAAATCTCGCATTCAGTGGACATCTTGGGTGGAGAGATCGTCCATGTCCCCAGCACTGAATAGAGTGAGTGCCTGCTTCTTAAGATGACATTAGTGTTAAGAGGCTCATTCCTGATTTCGGTGACACTACTTCTGAAATACGGAGTTTAAGTTGAGAAATAATATGTAGGTACTCTTCCAGCAACTTGCCTGGAGTGCTTTTGTATCTCAGTAAATTACAGGACCAGCGCTTGTAATCCAGTGATGGCCTGTGGTGTCTCGTCAGGCAGTCCTCTTCTACTGGGAAACTCATGTCCTTGTACTGGAAGGTGGATGTGAGGCTTCCGTTTCTGAATCACTAGTCCAGCTGTCAAACAGACCACAATAGCACCCTAGATACCTTTTATCCTTCGCTACTGCTGTTGCACTGTCCACAGCAATAAGTAGTTTGTATCTCTTCCAGATTTGCCACCGAATATGGAGGCTTGATGCCGCTTTGCAAGGTAGGAAATATTCTTGAAAATTCAACATAAAATGGTGCTTAGTGTTTGTCTGGGTAGTATCTTTTGTTCTACTAGCATTAGTAGGCAGGCTTTATGCCCGGAGCCAGGTTTTCCCTCTGGTGCCACAATGATGACACTTATTTGCTACTCTTGACCAAGAGAGTGATGAGAACTTTTACCACCATAACTTTCCTCTGAGGCACGACGTCTTAGAATTCCTCTTGATGGTTTGACTTCTGAATATGCTGCTGATAAGGTTTTTTTTTTCCTTCTTCCAGGCTTTGAATTGTGCACTTGGAAGACTTGCAGAAGAAACATCACCTGGTGAGAACCGTAGGGAACTGCTTTGGGATCAGTTTCCTGTAACATGCAGAAGCAATTGATGCTTGCTAGTATTCAAAAACTCTGGAGTATTTCTTACTATGTTTTATTGGGAGAACTTAATTTTTCGAAGCTGTTGCAAGAGGCGATTGCCTTGGTACTGTCAGTCTGAGGCAGATGCAGTGATGATGGCATAGTTCAGCAGAGTATCCTGTGACGAACAACTTTGTCTTTCGCTCCTATCTGATGTATCTACCTCTTGTGATCCCTTGCTAGGAGGTGTAGGCTTGGCCATGGAAGCTGAGGGAATCTGATTTTTTTTTTTAATTTCTTTTGTTGCAGGCACTGGGAGATGAAGCTATAAGCTCTGCAAGGTAAATATTGTATTGCCTGTGCCTGTGAAAAGTAATTGATATCCCTGATGTGTGAAAAGGCTGTGTGTGATGGTGGCATGATTCAGCAGATGACCTGTGGTGATCACGCTGTTGTGGTTCACTCCTGTCTGCTGCAGCCCCCTGTACCTTAGGCTGAGTTTGACAGACAATTCCTGTGGAAAGCTGAGAGTGAAACACTACTTCCTTTTGCTCTGTGAATGTGTTCTGAAAATTTGTCTCAGAAGATCAGTAAATGGGCCGAGCATTAAAAATTTTGTAGGATGTATTTGGAAGGATAAGAGTAGGCTGTGCTTGTGAAGTGAAGCACAAATACAGCTGATAAAACTTGCTATTTCAGTAATACAAAATCTAGATTGATTTGTTAATAGTGCTCCAAGTTCTGTAAGTGTTTTGTTGCTTTGCAGGCTGCCCTAGACAAGAGGGTACCTGTGCCTCCGGTGTGAGAAGCTACTTGATCTGTTACTGGTGTTGCAAAGTTGAGGCCTTGCTAATTGAAGGTAATTGCAAAACATTTTTTAGATGGATGCTATGCTTGGCTGTGCTGCATTTGAGCATTTTGTTTCTAGAAAATCTGAAGCAAAAATACTAGTACCCTAGGTGTACCATCAGATCCCCTGTGCTTCACAAGAAAAGCATTAAGTAATTGTTTTGTGGTGTTAAAGATTTCTAGCATGTGCCTGTTGAGAATAAATGTGGTGAATGTGGCAGTACTATAAATCTAGTATCTGACCACCTGCTTTTCTCAGTTTAGGCCAACTTAGATGTTTATGCAAAGTTCATGTTGCTGTATTCTGCAGAAAAGAGCAAACCTCTAAATGGCAGAGTTCAGTTGTCTCTGGAGTTGACAAATTAACATCTCAAGGGTGTTGGGAGTGCTGGGGGAGGGCTTTGCATTCCCCCATTGTGGAAGGGGATGAAAGTGTTGTGGTCTACTGTACATGATGTTGAATCAGGTCTCTGATCCCAGTGAGGATAAAACTTGACTAAATGCTGATACAGTATTCCACTGGAACTTCAGCCACGCTAAAACTTTCTGCTGGACTCTGTCTAATAGCAGCTCTTCTTTTGCAGGCTTACAAAGTGTTTCTCATAATGATGTAAGTATTTGTTTTAACTTTCCATGTATTAGCCTAAAAAATATATGCCTAGGAAATGAAGTATTTAACTGTATCTCAGCTGGGGAGGAGGTGCAAGGGGCTGGTGTTGGCTGCTTCTTGCATCTTGGCCAAACAGGAAGGGAGAACTGCTGGCTAAGGCCCAGCCTTGACAGGCTGGTTTGTGCAAAACTCTTCACTGGGTGGGTGTGAGCTCATGAAGTTGCTTGGGTAATGCTATTTGTGTATTTGCCCTCTTTCCCCATAGCAGCCTTAGCCTAAGCAGATAGTTGTCCAGTGACTGACAATGTGAGCTGCCTGTGTGATGAGATGTGACTACCTTGACTTCAACCATGGAGGTCTGCAATTAGCTCTATCTGACTTCAGGCACCTGACTAGATCTCATCCTTAAGTACTTGCTTGTGTGCTTTCCTGATACTTTGCTTTGTTCCAGGGCTGGTGTGGTGGAGCTGTGAAGCGATGCAGTTTGTAGTGCTACCAGCAAAGGTAAGTTGCCAGCAAATGCATATGACTAGTCAGAACTGTGTGGTAGGTGATGGGGAGGTAACTTGATACTGACCTCTACTCACAGCGTAGCTGCGGTGTTAAGCAGAAGGTTCCCTGAGGATTTTCTTACCTCTACCAAGTAGATCACAGGTTACCAGCAGCCTGCAGGGTTCATTTACCCAAGGTGCTAGAGACTGAATCTTGTATTTTGGGGCCAAAGATGGTGATAAGAGACAGTAATGGTTCTAACAAAGATGCTTCTGGAAGCCTTAATAAGAGGACTGCCGGATGCTTTGTGACAGATGCTTACTTGGTAAGCTGCTTGCTTTTCGGTTGCTGTAAGACTGTACTGCTTGTGAATGTTATCTGCTTTCTGTAACTTGAAAAGAAATAGTATAGACCAGTTGAAATAATGTAACCCCTATGGACTGCTTGAGTTTCTAGTTGATAAGGAAGAATGTGGTAACTTGGTAGTGCAGAGCTTGTGCTAAACAAAACCAGGACTATTATTTGCAATTGATCTTTTTATGAGTTAAATTAAGTAGTGGGCTTTTGCAGGGAGCGGCACTGATCTTAAATAGTTGAAACGGTAAATTATTTGTCTGGCTAGACTAGAGCTTTTACGTGATGTGAATGAAGACGTGGTTGGGGGTAAGGTCTGAAATGCTGAGGTCAGGTCCTGCTCTAAGGAGGAACAAAAGTAACAAACTACTAAGCTTCTCTAAGCATGTACTGTTTGTGATGATTAATTCTAAGCAATGGGAATCTCTCTGAAAGAGGCTGAGGAGGACTCTTGCACTGAAACAGTACATGCATTCAAACTAACTCTTGAAGCACTGCCAAGGAGAGTGTTAATAAAATTTCACTTGTTGCAGGGTGAAGCTCATGGGGAGTTTGTGTGAGAAACAGGACTAACTTACGTCTCAGGTAAGTGAGGAGTACCTGGGGTTGGATAATTACTGGAATATTGTCTTTGTGCTAAATGCCTAGATAGTGGTGCCTAAAATTAGTTCTATAATAGATCTGATTTGTGTTCCTTTGTTGTATTCTGATTCTCCCACTCAGCTACTGTGGGAATAAACATGATGTGCTTGAGGCAAGAATGCACTTCGATGTAATTCTGAATTTGACTTGAAAAGGAAGGGCTCTTTCTGAGCAGATACCGTGACAATTTCTGAACTGCAGTCAGTGGTAAATGTTATGTAGAGTTCCGTTTGTATGAACAGAAGATGTTGCCTCAGTGATTCTTTAAAAACTGGGGTTTTATTGCTTGATGTCTTCACACAGTGGAAATAGTAAAGGAGCTGAATTGGTGGAGACCACTTAGCCAATACAGTGTTGATAATGTAGTACAGCAGAATGCACAGCAGCAAATGTAACTCCTGTCATAACTAAATATCTGATGGATCTGTCTATTCTGTGAACTGGCACTATACCACTGCACTCTGGAATTAAACAAAACAAACCCTATATGCTGTGGTTGTCACTACCCAGTAATCTTGGTTATGTTGGCTGTACACAAACTTATGGTCAAGTTCTAGATGATTGCTGTACAAATTTGTTTCCTTCAACAGACTGGTTCTCACTTTTAAGGATAGATTATTTTTTTTTTGAGATGATTTCCATGGGACTTGTACTTTAGGTATTGAAACTCATTGAATACAACCCTCTGTTGGGGAGGGACAGTATCACAAAGCAAGCAGTAGCTTTGTACTTTTCCCTGATTGTTCCAATATTAGTAATTCTATATTTCCAATTCAGTTAGAATTTGTAAGCTTTGTGTATCCTGTTTGGGTGTTGAAGTTCTTGTCAGTTGCCAGCTGAAATGCAGCCTCCTTGTAGGTAAAATCAGTTTGGTGAATAGAATTTCATAGAAAATAAACTGGCATATAGTGATATCTGTTATTCTGAAACTTCTCTCTTTCTTAGGAAAGGACTGCGCTGCAACTTTGGCAACTTGCTTGGGTAAGACCATATATCAGATGAATTCTGTTAGAAACTTCTGGGAGCATTTGTAGCCACTGATGAAACTCGATTCTGCCAAATGAATTACTGTGATATTGCCATTTCCGTTCCACTTTTTCTCTGAGGTTACAAAGCTGCTGTGGAGCTTTTAACAGTTGTGCTACTGCATATGTTAATTGTGTTTTCTTGCTTCAGGTGAGGAGGCAACTTTGAAACTACTGTATGAAGAACAGAAGAGGTGAGTGTAACTGTAGTAATAATAAAGTTTATTTGCTGGAACAAATGATGATAACCTTAGCTTGAACTCTCTCTCTGAACAGAGATGAAAATCTAAGGTCTGAGTTGTTCAGCAAGCTTCTTGTGCTGGTTTGGTGCCTTATAATTGTTCTTATGTCTGTCTTAATAGGTGGAAGATTGCAGAATAATGGGTTACACTTGAATGAACAGCATTAAAAAAGCCAAGGTTTTTTTACCACACTGCTTTGCCTGGTATTGGTTGGAACCAATAAAAATTTGTAAACTCTGCCTGTTGTTGTGAACTGCTTTCTGACTTGAACAGTTTGAAACAGCTCTAGGCTACTCTATAAAAGCTTCAAATACTTGGAAGAGCAGGGACTAAAGTAGTTTAAATGGTAGTCCTGCAGAAGACTTAAGTGTCTGGTATTGCTAGTGTGCAGACTGCAGTTGACCTGACCAATACCAGCATTTGGACAAAGCTAAGTAACTGAAGTATAATTAGTGTTTTGTAGGTGAGAGCTAAACACTAATGTTTGTGTATTTGCCCCTAAAATTACAGACCAGCAGTAAGTCTGGTATTGTGTATTCAGGCGTGGATGATATACACATAATAATCATACAGCTTTGGACACTGTTAACCATTTTCCAATGGACTCTTGGTCTAGTCTGATCACTGGCATTAGTCTGGAGCAACACAGCATCCAGCTTCCATGAGGGAAAGAAAAAAAATAATAGAGCAGAGAGGTGGGGGATTTTATGAATACTATTTAAAGAAAAATGTTACTGCTTATGAGGCACTAGGGCCTGCTAAAGTGTTGCTGCTTCCCAAAATTCATTAATGGTAGGCTTCTCCTCTGAAAAAATTGAATTTCCCTCATTTTTCTGTCTCAGGAGTGATATCAATATGGGGAAAGTCAGCTCTATGAAGAACTCATTCTCCACAACACTTGAGCTATTGCTGTGGCACTTCTAATGAGAAGTAAAACTAGACATCCAAACTGTTTTGCAGGAATATTTTCAGATTATTAAGTGTTCCCTAGAACCTTTCATTAAGAGGAATAGGTTTGCCATATCCCCCTCCCACTCCAGCTGGTACTGTTGACTTGAATTTAAATTATGTCTTGTAGAAAGAGCTGAAATCTTTTTAGCCAGAATAGTATTCCATCCTAGAGAAAACAAATTAGACATGATCCTGTGTCCACGTGCAAATTAAATCTCTTCTGCACTAAAGCAAAAGCCATTAATAAGGTCTGCTTCCATCCAGAGCTGATTAGTAGCCTCTTAATATTCCCCACCACCACCATATTACTTCTTAAAATACCACACTTCATTGTGCCTGTTAAAGAGCTTGAAGGGACTGTCATAGCCTGCAGTATAGAAGAAGTCTTCATGGAATGGTTGGCCTCTGTTTCTTAAGATTCTGGCCAAGACTTCAGCTTCCTCAGCGTATTTCTCTGGGGAGGCAAATCCACCAAAGGACCTGGTAGAAGTGAAAAGGGAGGTTTGTTAGGAGTTCAAGCCTCTGCTATTTATTTTCACAGAAGGGAACTTCAGGCTTTCAACTTGAGCACTTCTGATGCAGTTTGTAGTTATTAAGTAAACTATGCAGAACTAGCTGTCAGGGAGCATATGGCTATGTATGCTGTTTTAAAAGGTAGGATTTAAAAAAATAAGTTGCTTCAAATTCTGAGAGCATTAGCTGACATAGATTGTTGCCTGTGGCTTTAATAAATGCGGAGAAAGCAAATGCAGCTTTAGGTGCTTTTTCTGTAATGGAGATCTGCCATGCAGGTTTTGTGAGACATAAAGGGGGCTGGAAGAGTGTTTAGATGTTCCGTAGCACAGAATCTGCCCAAGAGAAGAGGATTTTGTAGGCAGCTTTTGTAGAAAACCCATTCAATGCAATATTCAAGAGTCTGCTGAAGAATGAACCTTTCAAAACTTGGTCACACCCAAGCATAAGAAAGATATCCAAATGCTCAGGTTTTGCCCATCAAGGCTCTGAACAGCAGGATATATCCATGGTTAAAAATCAGCTGTAAGAAAAAGTAGTCCAGGTTCTTGGTACACAAACCTGTTTCAGTAGCTACCCTCATTTGTGAGCCATGCTGATGCTGCTTACCGGACAAAGATGGCTGCTGCTTTCCGCTCTTCAATAAACACATCTGAGTCGGTGGGCTGGGGTGGGGAGTCCTGGTGTTCAAATGGCACAAAGAAAGAGATCTTGAAGTCTGTGCAGGCAGATTTTATCAGGCAGGTCACAGGTACGGTCATATCAATCTTCATTTCTAGAGGACAGGAAAGGGAAAAAAAAAAAGTCTGAGCTGCAAGCAAAGACAGTGCCTGAATGCAGCTGTAAAATGGGATGCAGGCTTATCCTAAAAGCAGGTACTAAAGCAATCTCATGGGTAGAATGGCCTAATGGAGTCATAGGGGTGTTAGATCAGGAAAGGGAACTTGCTGTGTATAACAGCTCATCTGTTCTTTTATGCAGTTTAGCTTCATCTCCCATTTGTGCCTCTTGCAGTTCAAAACCAGCTCATTGTACCTTTCTCATTCTTCCCTTGGATGTAGTGAAAGAGTTTCCAGAAGCCTTGGCGCATCGCCTCCTTCTGTGTTTCTCCCCTAATGACCGTGCTGACCCACTTTGCCGTCTCGTACTGACGCAGTTCATAATCCTTTGCCTGAAAGGTAGCAAAAGTCACAGTAACCATGACATGAATACTAAAGGTGACATAAATGAATAGCTATTCCTTCCAAACCAGCATGAAAGTATTGTGTATGTCAGATAATACTGGGCAGCCTCTTAGCTGCAGGCTAGGGATATCCCCCCACCTGAAATTGCTTGATGCCTCCCCTTGCAAAACCATGCTTCCCCGCTCCTCCATGTTGAACAGACAATCCCAAATCCACCCTAGCTCTGCAGCACCCTGGCTGCAGAGAGCTCTGTTCCCCTGGCCATTAGTGGTTACCATCGTCTCTGCTGAGGTCCACCGAGGGGACTGCAGGTCCAGGGACAGAAACGTTTGCTTGAAGGATTTGATCATCTTGCCAAAGCTGAAAGGCAGACAGAGCTCATTGGCCTTTCTTCAATCAATGCAGTATAAATGGAGCAGAAGAAAGCTTTTCTGCTGAATGTCAAGGAGCTTTTCCTCAGCCTCTGGTCTCCAACATTTCATAATGCTACATTGAGAAGCAACTGCAAAAGTTCAGGCAAAACACAGGTGCTTTCTAGAAAATTGAAAGTCCTGGCTTCCGCAGCTTATCCCCAATGATTCAACAGTAAGGGCTGAAATCCTTTTCAGAACCGGGACCAAGAAACTACCTCTAGGCTGATGTGGGAGTGTATGTCTGTCAGGATGTGCTGCCTTTGCTTCTCTGAAGTGAAGGAACTTCCTGGCTGCAAAACCGAAGGTCGAGATTCTGCAAGTGGCAGGTATGTGGAAATCTGTAAGTAAAACTGACTTCCTAAGTTCAGCCACTTTGCTCCTGGATGAAAAGGTGTTGGTGTTGATGGTTACTCTGGGATTGACTGTGCCCATAACTTTATTGGGCCTCTCATAATAGCTGATGCCTTGCTCAAGGCCTTTAGCCCTGGAGTCCTGTGAATAGATGAGATCCTCTGTATTTATGAATATGTAGCTACTTTCCTCGCTACACACAAAAGGAAAAAGCTGAAAACGTGAAAACACTCAACTTCCTGTCACTGTCCCAAGGTAAAGCAAGTGAAAATAATCAAGATCGCTATTGACGTAATCACATCTGGTTAAAATTCTTGAGATTTTAGGAGCCTTGATTTATGACTTCTGTCAATACCAGGCAGATCGTAGTGCATAACCTACATCCTGAGAAAGTCTCTGCTTTCTATTACATTAGGATATCCTTTGCACTTCATATTACAAAGACAGCATGAAGTTAATTCATCAATTGTCTTGATTTTTAGGTCATAGTACTTTGTCTTCTCAGAGTATAACTTAATTGCAGGGTTTCTTGGATAAGAACAAACAGGTTATTTTCATTTCTCTGCTTCCTCAACTGTTTAAAGCAGCCCACAGGAGAAGCCACTGCTCTGTCACTTGTAGCTCTACTTTTTTTCATGGGCTTTTAGTATTAAAGGTGCAGTGATGTGATTCACAGCATGTCCCACCTCCAGTGGTAAGGTCTTTAAGGTACGTCATCTTTAACGTGATGTTTGTGAATGGCTATTTTTGTACCATGGCTACTTTGTAAAATCAAGAACTGCCTTTTACTACCGGACTACTTTCTTACCTGTTTCCATTTTCTTATGACACATAGAATACTGTGGAATACTATTAATCCCCCTCTGTACCCTGGTTTAGAAGTGGCTACAGGAGTTTTCTCTTTGGGATCTATGAGGTCGAAAAGCTTTTAGGAAAAAAAAATGAAAAAACACCCAAACAACCTTGCTGGCACTGATTTCACTTAGAATCCTTAAAAGTAGTGGTGCACAGAGCAGTCGCGTGTTGAGCATTTTCTACCAGCTCCTTCAGTCGCCACCGCAGAGCAAGGGAAGATGAGAGAACCACGCAGCAGGACACTTGCTGCCAGCGGTTCAAAGCAGGCAGTTCCCCCTCCCTGTCCCAGCCTGAAGATACGTCATCTTCAGCAGTCTTTACCAGGATGACTGCTCACCAGGGACTGCTGTCCCAAGCTGGACAGTTGTACTCTAATGCACTTTTTGTCATTAGTATTTACAAACTAACAAAGCATAGCGATAAAGCAGGAATCTAATCATTTTATTAGAAGTAAATGTGAGCAACTATACTGAAACTTCCTACAGTAATTTATTTTATCCATTGCTGTTTCAAAGGCCAAGCTGATGCTGCTTTTCTGTCACTTTGCTTTCCCCTTGATAGCAAACAAGTTTCTCTTCATGTGCTCCCTGGGTGCGTTAGAAAGCAGAAAAGTAAACGTTCCTCTGTTCTAACACATGCTGAGGTAGTAGCTGCTGTAGGAGCTGGCTTGTCTCTGTACTTGCCAATTCCAGCCCCTCCCCAACACACCTTTTCTTAACTGCTGCTTAGATCTCTCTCAGCTCTGTCTTTTATAACTTCATGGCCAGTACTGTCGATGACTGCATGTACAAAATATTTTTGAATTACATAAAACAATGCTTGGGGGAGGGGGGAGAAGTGAGAAGAATCCTCCAAATATTTGCAGTCAAATTAATTTTTAGATGTACAGGAAAGCTTAGCTTTGCGATTTCCAGCTGTTCATGTAGATATTACTGTTGGGTGTCTGGGTTTTTTCTGCGTCTGTTAACACATGGGCCAAAGGGACAGAAAGCATAGCAGGCGTCTTCGCAGGTTACACTGATGCAGCAAGTAAGCGTAGCCAGAACATGCCATTCCTCAACCCGCTAATTATATTAAGAAAGCGCAGAAAGTAGACATACTTACATTTTAAGCTGTACTTAGGCTTCTAGCTATTGCAGTCTATCCTTCTGAGGCTGCACATACTCACAGGATGTTGCCTGTCGGTGTTTATTTTAGTTTCACCAAACTCCGCCCATGCCTCAGCCCTACTGGAGGGAGATGCCATTAGGAAAACCAGAAGGTTGTGGCCTTGTCCTCCTCTGGGTCTCATTGGAGACCTCCCACGCAAATGCCGAAAGCCCCACCTCCTGCCCACGAGGCGACACTGGGTCCAGTGTGTGATCTGGCTCCATGAACAGTTTCGCACCCTTGTGTAACTTCCTCTGGTTTCCATGGCTTTGTGCCTGCTGATGTCAGGGTCAGCGGCAGGTTTTGTGCTCTCGAGAGAAAGAATTCCACATAAATAATGACCCTCCCCCTGACTCAGATTACATGAGAGTGGTGGTATGGGATGGCAGCTTTTCCTTTTTACCCCTGGGGTAAAACGGTAGGTAGAAATCTGGGTGCAAACTAAGCTAAGGCCATCCTCACGAGATTTCTGCTGGCATGTTATGAAAGACAGACAGTGTTCTGTAATGACTAGCTGTTTTGAGCGGTATTTGAGACAGCCCCCCCAGCCCTTGGGTATCTGCACAAAGGGGTTATACAAAGCTATTGTGAAATTCTATCCTGCTTATAATACACAAAGTGAAGCTGGGCTCTTCATTTAACCAGCTGCAGCTCCAGACATATTTAGGTACCAGCACAATAGGGCAGATTAAACTTCCCAGTTTGAGTTCTGAGAACACCTCCCGTGTTTGTAATGGTTTGTGCAAATTCCTTGCAGCCAAATTCAGCTAAGCTCTCTGGGACATTTTAAATCAATAGCTGAGAGTGACTTTTAATGGAGAACACACTTTGTTTGCGGAGAGCTTCATCAGGATGCTGAAAGCATTCTATTCTGAAACACTTCTATTCTGAAAGGGGGAAATAAAAAAACCCCAAACCATGCCAAATAGCAATTGCAAAGCTATCTCTAAAGCCACAAAGCTCTCTAAAGCCACAGAAGCAGCGTGGTGTAAAGAGTGGTTTACTAATGGAGCCTATTCCAACATGCTAAGGCCTGAAATGCAGAACCAGTTCTCTGCATGCTTTGTAACTTTATTTTGCAGAGTTAACTTTCTGTCAGTTTTACCTGTTGTTCTGCTTGGGTCAAACAGGAAAATCGGCAGGGCGGTTCGGAGCAGCAGAACATGCTACTTCGTGGTCTTTGCTCAGGAGCCGCAGGCAAGAAAAGGCACGTGCTTGTGTAAGGTCAGCTGTTACATTACTGTCGCCCTGTCAAGTGTGTACTAGTAATTATTTTCTCTAGAGTAGGGAAGGCCGTGTAAAAAATGACACCCAGCCATGACAGTTTGGCAAATCTCAACAAATCTACCCCAGTCATGAGTGCAGAGAAGTATTGCTTTGAAAGGGGGGCAATTAATCCCTAGGTAAACACAAGCCCCCTGTGAATTCTCATTTTGTTTCTGAGGCAAAGACCCAGAACAAATCCCCAGTCAGTTTGTACGTGTCCAGCTGATGTTTCTGTCCCCGACAAAGAGCTAACTGTTCCTGATGGAGTAGCCTGAGGTCAGAGAACAATCATCAGTGTTTTCCCGAGAGGTTGTTTTCCAACACTCTTGTTTTTCACATATAAATTGAGAGAACATGTCAACAGTTGGAAGAGACATCAGGGTGGGCATGAGGACATGTATTCTGTACATAACTATATACATACCCAAACGGTATATAATTAGGGGGATGGGGAAGGGATTATGAGGGAAGCTGACACACAGTACCTCCAAAAAGGGAAAATGTGAGTACGGTAATTTTGTACCCCTTGCCCTTTACACAGGAAAATAACATGAAAGAACTGTTTTAGCACCTTGAGGTTCCAGTAGTTTGCAGAACACATGATGGGGGAGTTCAACAGAATACGTGTACTGCTAGTTTGCCTGGCTACCCCTCCTGCCTGGTGAAAACCAAAAATGGCAGTAATAAAGGCTAGTGCTGCTTATATAAATATCAACCTCTCCTTGTACACTGTACCTCTAAAGCAAAGAGTTGCTGTCCACAGAGGAGCCCTAAATGTACTAATTAAACAGGCAGTAATTAAGCCTCAAAGGTAGCTTATGACACCTCTGTTTAATGTCTCATACGTATGTCTGGGACTTGGCTGGTATTTTCTAGAACAGCTGACAAAGCGGTGCTTCTCTGTACTGTTGCCTTAAACTCAAGGAGTAGAGATGAGGGCACAAGCACATAAAAGCATGCTGTTTGTAGCTTCATTTTACTTTTTTCGGCAGGTACTTCTGGGCAGAACACCATAATGAATTTGTACTTAAGTAATGTTTTTTCAGGCTAGCAGCTTCTATCGGAGAATTATAAGGACAAGCCTGTGATATGATCACTTGTGATTTCCATTTTCCTCTCTGTAGACTCTATCTACACTTGTCTCTAACGAGCCCAGGCAAGACTTAAGCAACATGCTGTAAAGCAAAAATGTTTACGTCTGCCCTGTGGCAACTTTAGAATAGCTGCTGTCAAATTCATGCGAGTGTGTTGTAAGTTGCCTTTAACCCTACGGGCAAGTGCAGGCTGCTCGCACAAAAAAGACGGATCTTTTCCATTGACCTAATTGTGTCAGGAGTGGAGAAGCCCTGGAAAATATGTTTTGCTACCGTATGGTTAATGATAACTTTGAGTCATGTTCTTGCAACTGACAAATCTGTAGCAAAACTTGTGTGTGTGATGAAGAGAGGGATGCATGTGTTCCTGGGTATGGCTACTCACGTGCTCTAACAAGTGGCCTCAACCCAAACACTCCAGGCAGTTCTGCATTTCTGCCTAAGCCTGTCAGGGCATCAGTTTAGCCTTGTGATTGATGATGATTTTGATTTAAAAGAACTGGGACTCTTCGTGTAAAAAATGGCATTTGCTTTTGCAAACACACGCGTATCAGATGATGCAGAAGCCCTTACTTGCAACACAGAAGTTGAGCATGTGATATTTATAGTTATTGTAAATAATAGCCCAGGGCAGCAAAAGTGTCTTTTTATGTTGTTAGATGAACCGTGGTTTTCTGCAAATTCATTTCCCAAAAGAAGCCTCTTCTCTTCTTGCTCTAAAGAAAGAGAAAGCCTTCTAGCAAATGCTATTTTATATCTTATTCTCACTTCCAGCAAGGAAAATGAAGAAGCATAAGTGTACCATCTTCTAAAGAAGTCGCTGAATGTACTATAGTCTGTTCCAAGGAGATTCCGTATTATCCTTTGCAAATTACAGAAAAGAAATCTCTGGCATAACTCTAATGATGGTATTTAGACCTTATGCTCTAACCTACGCATTTTATGTCAGCACACCAATTTGTCACCATCAGATTGGCCTTCAGCCAAAAATCATCTGCTTTCTGGAAATGCAAATGTGGATTTTGTCCATCTGGTTTTTGCCTTAGTCAGCTAATTTGTTACAAATGACACATGAAACTAATGCATCTCCCTGCTACCTTGAACAGCTGACTCAATGACAGCATTACATAAAATCTTGCTAAATGAGTGACTGCTTGCTCACTTCATCAGAGATTGCATGGAACTGACTGCTCTTGACCAAATAAAAAGCTTCCTTCATCCAACACCACTCCAGAGCACTCTTGAGTTGGTGTTTTCCAAGATTTCTCTGCTGAAGGTCACATTTTTGAATCATTCTAGGATTGGAGAATTAATCCTTCCTTTCAGCTGCCATGAATAACCTTCCTAAACCTTTCTGTCATCTGTCCATAGAGTCCAGAGAGACACTGGAAGCTTTCTCAGCTTTATATACTGCTCTATTCGCTTGGCTTCTTTCCAAATAAGGGTTATTTTTAATATGGATCGGTTTAGGGATCTAGCTATCATCTCAACCCCACAAGCAATTGTCTCGGTAACCTTCTCTAGCCAGCATTAATACTTCTCTAAATCCATAGAAAACTCGCAGTCCTCTCTGAATGCTGAAAAGAGAGGAAATTAATTCATCTTTCCCTACAAATTCATCCACATTCTGCTATTGACAGATTCTTCTCAGAAACAAGAACATGAAACAAGAACATGAAACAAGGTGAATTTTTATCTGTCTTCAAGATAAGAACATCTCATTCAGGGAAACAGGATTAAGATCACACAAGTAACAGTGTTCACTAGAAAAAAGCCTTGACACAATGCTAAATGGTATTTAACAATGGCTTAAGCTATAGCCTACGGTGCGAGAGAATACAACGTCTTTGCAAACACAGCTCTGAAGAGGAAAGAGCCAGGCATCAATCCTCTGAGAACACTGCTCAGGGGCTGGGGGGTGGGGCTCAAAAAACAACCTTAAGGAGAACTTAGGCATTTACTGGAGAACAGGCATTTACTGACTGTTTCTTACCAATAGGAAAGTCCAGTATTTGAAGTCACCAACAATCTGTCCCACAGCTAATGCTCTCAAGCAATACAGAGCAAGTAGTTAGCAACCAGAGCGGCAGCCCAAGGCCTCTTACTCTTACATCTCACCTCCTAGACAGGCTGCTCCTCTGCCAGGGCCTGGATTAAGCTCTTGACTCTGCTGAAGGCTTATTTTGAGATGATGGGAACAGCCCCAATAGTCTGAAAAGGACCCAGGTATGCGGAAATTGCCCTGGTGAGGCCAGCGTTTCCCTGTGGAGTCTCAATGACCTGAGAACATGTCCAGAAGTGATGGAAACAGGCCCAGAGCATAAGGACTATTATCTTACAAAAAGTGTTAAAGAAAATGGTGTCCTAAAATAATAATATTTTCCACTGTCTCCAAATAGACACGAAGAGAGAACTGAAAAATGGTGAGCTTCTTGTGAGGGGTGTCTCTATTGTGATAGCTCTTCAGCAGTACGAGTTGAGGACCACTGTGGTACATACTGGGTAACGTGAAGCAGAATGAGGAATCCATTACAAAGCCCTTGCAATCTAATTGTGAATGTATTTGTCAGCACGCAGGCATTAGTGATGCATGGCTGTAGGAAAGCGTTCTCTTTCTGGCCTGTCGATCCAACTAACCACCTAAGCACAAATTGATCAGTTGTCCTGCCTGAGGCTTTGTCTCCTAAGCTTCTTCCTGATCTTAGTTGCAAGCATGAGGATCATATCAGAACTTCTCCCATCTTCTAACGGTGGGGATTTTGGTAACGGGTGTGGGTTTTCGGTGGGCATTTTTGCTGTTTAGATTATGCAAGTAAGGCCTCCAGAGATGGATTCTTGAAGAACCTGGTCTCTCTTTCTCTCCTTTCTCAAGATGTGCCAATGCTGCATTCTGCAGCAGATGGCAGTGTTGTTTGTGTTCAGAGGTGAGTTCTCCTTTGATTCAAAAGTCCCTCAAACTCTCTTGGTTGCCAATTGGTCACATTACCTCACTAATGGATCCAGTGTACTGTGATCGTTCTTTCTATAGCCTTACATTTGAGTATGCTCTAGTATCTATTAGTGAGATGTACATGGGAAGATTAAACATTTAAGCATCTTAACATCTAAAAAAATAACATCTTGGCATGTTAAGCATCTTTCATGCGGCAGACACACCAGTCTGAATGTCTGTGTTAGGACAGTTAAGAAAATCCCAAGTTAGGAAAATCCTCCAGGTTATCCTCAATTCTAGAAGAGTTAAACTGGCAAGGTTGCAAAGCAGAATCGATATCCAATTTAACAGTTTAAAACTCAAATTTAAAATCTGAGAGGTCAGTATTTCTTTTGATTTTTGCACCTTTACATATAGAGCAGAGCAAATGAGGTAGATGCTGTACATATAATGACATCACATCAGCTTCTCAGATGATGTACTTCTGAATACCAGCCAGCCAAGATGGTATTTAACAGAATCAGAATTTCATCACTTTCACAGGTGTTGTCTTGTCTAATTTCATCATTTTGGCTTGGATACTTTGTTCTGAAAATAGAATTGGGTCTGACTTTGAAAGAAAATTGTATCTGGATACACTTTATTTATTTTATAATATACATTTATTGCAGAGAGAAACAGAAGCAAAACTATAGTTTAATTATGTCCAACCAGAACTGCATTCGTGGTAGCTTGAGAAATGGGAAAACCCAGATGTCAAAACTGCGTATAGGTAGAGAGAAGCGTGGTTTGGGGAAAGTAGAAGTAAAGGACAGGCATGGTAAATTGTAATCAGTGTAGAAAATATTTGAAGTGTTAACACAGCAACAACAAAAAAGTCTGGAGGAAACTTGGAGGGCCTTTGGCTTTAGTACTTAGCCTACCTCAGCAAATCGGTTACGTAAGTAACCATGTTCTTAATAGATACATGAATCCACTATGTTGGTACATGGCAACAAAAAAGTGTTTATAACTTCCCTAGTTGAAATTACCTTAGGGAGTTAATTAGATAAGCTTTAGACACTAGTGTTCATTTCTTTTCCCTATAGAAAAATCGCTTAAATCTATAAAACCGCATTTTTATTCCTATAGTTGTTTTGGAAAAACAGCAACTGATTTTTGCTGTTGTTTTTACTGGTGTCCTTATTGTCCTCCGAGCTTTGGCACCACTGACACTTTACTGCTTATTTCAGTGGGAAGTGGGAAGGCACTTTCCCGGTCGCTGCACAGCACACTGCAGCTGCAGACAGCCTCAGCTCTTCTTCTGCCCTGCCCAAAATTTACAATGCAGAGTTTGGAACCTGAATGTGAGTTCATGTATTCAGATTCTCCTGAATATAAATTCCCACGGCCATTTAAGCCTTCCTATTTTTTTTTTCCATTGGGAAGATATATTTGGCATTAAACATGTGCTTAAAATTAGTATAAAGGAGAGGAAGTATTTTAAATGGCGACAGTAAACTCATTTCTTTTTTTCTCTCATCCTTAAGACTCTGAACTCACAGACACATCATTGGCACTGTGATTGCATGTGGTATGTTAGCACTTCGGAGATTAGCATAAGGGGACATGCAGGTATTCATTTGCTGACAACTGTAGAAGGAATGAAGAGAGTTAGTAATTATCCACTGTATTATGTAGTACTGCTGAACTGGACCTACGCTGCCCCTCAAACCTCTGTGGAATAACTTGTGTATTGGTTTTGGCGAAAGCACAGTTCATTTCCTTCTGGTAATTAATTACAGAGGGCCTTATCAGTGTGAGTATCAGAGATTCTTAGAAACTTTACCATCATTTTCTTAATTGCATTCCTTCCAAAGGTAAGCAAAGGCTGCCCTGAAGCGCAAAACCCTTGCCCAAGGACTGGGGCAGAGGAACAGAGGCAGTGAGGGGAGGCAGAAACAGCGATCATGGCTTTCAAGGACGTGGGAGGACAGTCCCAGCCCTGAACCAGCACTGAACTGGGGGGGTAATGGGCTGGGGCAACTCTAACATTTCTTAAAATGTCTCTAAACTACTGTAAGGTTTTAACCCCCTCTAGGCAGCTCTAAACCACTATATACCTCTTCTAAATTGCTCTAAAAGTCCTTTAATCGGCTCTAAAGAGCTGTAAGGACCTCTGTATTGCTGCAATGAGGCAATTGCCTCCAGATGTAATTTACACAACTCGTAAGTGGTCTCTAAAGCTCTTCTAATCAGCTCTAAACTGCCACTAAATGGCTCTAAACATCTTTAACGAATTATTACCACCTTTAAAGTGCCTTTAAATTTCCTGTAAAGAGCTCTAAAGATCTGAAAAATAACTCCAAATTCCTCCAAAACTACTCAAAAGCACACTAAGCAGTTCTGAGGAGATGTAAGATGCTGTAAAGAGTGCTAGGGTCCTCCAAACTGCACTAACATCTTTCCAAACCTCCTCTAAGCAGCTTTCACATTCATCTCATTTCACGTACAACGCCTCTATACTGATCTGAAGATCCCTGAATTTCCTTTGGGCCTCTTAAACTCCTCTAAGGACCTCTAAAATTCCTTGAATGTGCTCTGAGGTGCTCTAAACTCCTCTAAAATACCACCAGACAGGTCCAAAACACCTCTGTTGAGCTTTTAAAGAGCTATTACTACACCCCCTAAATTACACCTTTTTAAATCATTTAACTGATGCTCAAACACTCTAGGGTGCTGCTAAACCAGTCTGGACTTTAAACAGCTCCAGAATACCTCTAAAATGCACTGCACTGCTCTACACCACATCTAAACAGCTCTAAAACGCTTTCAATCAGCTATAAACAATGGCAAGAAGGTATAAATTCCTCAAAAACCTCCACTCTACCTCTCTGAAAACCCTCTAAACAACACTAGTATCTAGAATTCCTCCACACAGTTTAAAACAGCAGTAAAATGCTTCAAAATAGATCTCAGAGCTGCCTCAGTCTCCTTGCAACTGCTCTAGAACTCCTTTCTGTAGTTCTGGAACTCCTGCTTACAGAGAAACAGTGCTGGGACTTCTCTGAAGCCTGCTAAAACTGCTCTGAACAGCACTAAGCAGCTCCACACCGCTCTAAATTGATCTAACTCCTCTAAATCCCCTATAAACAGTTCTAAGCAGCTCTAAAATCCTGTAAAATGTGCTAAAACTCCTGTAAAGCACTCTAAACAACGGTAAACTCCTTTACCTCTTCTAAACACCTACTCAGAGCACCCCTAAACTGATCCAAAGCCTCCTTTATGTTGCCATGAGCAGCACTAATGTGTCTCTAAATACATCTAAAATGCCTCTAAATCTCCGCTGTACAACTCTAAACTCCTCTATACGGCTCTAAAATTCCTCTAATGAGCTCTAAGCAGCTCTAAAACCCTTCTAGACCAATCTGTAACTCCTACAAACTGTTCTAAGCAGCTCTAAACCACTCCAAGCTACTGTAAAACTTCTCTCATATGCCATCAACAGCATGGAGTAGCTCCAAAACTCCCTTAAAGTACTCAGAAAAGAACTCTAAATGGCTCTACAGAGCACCAAATTGTCTCTGAACTTCCTGTTCTCTTGGGGCCAGGACTGCTTAGCCTCTTCATTTATGACCTGAATGATGGAACAGGGAGCACCCACAGCAAATTTGCAGGTCACAGAAAGCTGGAAGGGGTGGCTGATGGACCATCAGTGTGCTGGCATCCAGAGAGACCTTGACAGGCTGGAGAAATGGCTCAGCAGGAACCTCAGGAAGTTCAACACAGGGAAGTGCGATGTTCTGCAGCTGGGGAGGAATAAACTCATGCACCAGTACAGGCTGGGGGCCACCCAGCTGGAAAGCAGCTTGGCTGAAGAGGACCCTGGGGGATCCTGGTGGACAAGCGGAACTTAAGCCAGCAGTGTGTCCCTGCAGTATCCTGCATTAGGAAGAGGGTTGCCAGCAGGTCGAGGGAGGTCAGCCTGGTGAGATGCATCTGGAGTGTTGGGCTACCCAGTAAAGGGAAGACATGGACTTCCGAGAGCGAGTCATGTGAAGGGCCTCAAAGATGACCATTTGTATTACAGAATTTGTATTACAAGGAGAGGCTGAGAGAGCTGGGACTGTTCAGCCTGGAAAGAGAGAAATTAGCCATAGGAATGGAAAGGCATAGAGAAGAGGGGATTTCTGGAAGTATGAAATGAGCCTCAAAGAAAAGAAAAATACATGTGCTCTGTGAGAACCTGTTAATAAAGCCAAACCCCAGAGAAAGTGACCTCTGCATGTGAACAGCCCACAGTGAGAATATTTTGGAATGGAGGAGGAATACCACAAACCCAAACTCCTAAGATTATGATATGAATACATGAAAAATGTGCTCCCAGAGCACACAACACTGGGGGATTGTTCTCTGTACTGCAGGCACTGGATGCTCTCAAAATGCGCTCTAACGGAAGATCTGAAAGTGCAGACTGAAGGCAGAATGTTTTACTGCACCTGGTTCACGGATGGGTGTAGAAAACCCAAATGATTTTCCCCAGGAAGCAAACCAAGCCCCACAGGAGAGCTGTGAGCTGCAGGCGTTGGGGCGTATTCAAGAAAGACCTATTGATGTCTTTTTGGTGGTCAGTCCATATGGGCTCTATATGGCCTTTCATAGCCTCTTTTCTTCTGAGTCTGTTAAGTGTTGGCCACAAATCTCTGCAGGGCACTACCTTGCCTTACGAGGCGCTAGGAGTCTGCTGGTCAGATCTACTGGGAGAAGGTTTGAATTCCGGAGCAGCTGCAGTTCTGGTGGGATGCAGGAGGGTTGTGCTGTGCACAGCTGCCTTTCTGCCACGAGGCCCAAACGCTGCACTGCACGTGGTATGCATCTGGTAAAACCACATGTTGGAGAAGAAAACAGGAGCCACGTGGGCTGCATGAGAGGAGCGGTCTTAGCTCCCCATGAGCCATTGCTTTCTGCTCACTTCTCATAGCCTGACCTCCATTTGCCTTCCTCACACAGAGACGTGGATCCTCCCAGCTCCCCACGCCGCGTGTCCCAGAGCCAGAGCACTGCACTGGCGTTGGGAGCGCTTCCAGCACCACAGTGGAACAAGAAACAGGCAAGAGATGAGGAAACGGGCAGCCGAAGCCTTGCCTGGTTGAAGTCGTCATGGTGTCCTGCAGCCCCCACAACGTGAGCTGCACCCAGGTGGTGGTGTACGTAGCGGAGCCAAAATGAAGCAGGTCTTCCCCTTAACTTCTCATTTCTATGCATCTCGTGCCTTTTGGTTTATGGCATGTTTTTCTACTTGTACATTACATGTTTATGTGTTGTTGGTTTGGGTTTCTCTTATCCAAATTGTGATGATTTGTAAAAGAACTACAAAATAGAGGCACTGAGTAACAGGAGGTCCCCACCACATCCATCTGCAGAGCTTGCAGGTAGATAACCACAGCAAGGAACAGAAGAGCTAAACACGACCTCTACTTTACCAAGGGGAACTAAGACACAGACATCAATGGCTGGCTTGTTTCTTCAATGCCACAACTTTTAAATTTCATGCTGAGTGTGGATTTGAGACCCTGAAGGTGAAATGTGCACATTTGTCACTTAAAAGGAGTGCAGAGATGTAAGACAAGTTGGAACAATGCTGAATTTTTTGGGCATATGGGATTTGTTTTACTACAATGATAATATTTTGATCCTTACCCTTAAATTACTGAGCTGTAGTTTTGGGTTTCATCTCCAGTTGTACCTTTGTTTTTGTCTGGGAAATGAGAAAAGATTAAATTTGACTAATGTGCTTGGGAAAATATAATCTTTTAACCAGAGATGCCCTTTATCACAGTTCCCAGGCCTTCACGAGCTTTTGACGTGCCCTCTGATGCTTGTTCCCTTTAGGACAAGGCAGTGTGGGTTTGCTTCCTCACTTACCACGATGAGCCTGTTGAAATCCTTCTCATTCAATGGCACTGAACAGCAGAGAATGTGTTTTAGTTTCTGTTGCACCGTGCAGTGGATGTGTCTCTCTAGCAGAGAGCTCCAGGAGGGCATTTTGACGCTGGTGATGGCAGCAGTAGCATGAACTTCTCTCTCTCGTGCAGCTCCGGAGCGTGCGGGTGGAAGGGGAGCCGAGCTGGAGTCGCTTCAGGCTGGTTTGCAGCCAGGCTTCCCTCATTATTTTCACCTATCAACAGAAAGATATCCTTTTTTTTTTTTTTTTTCTTTCTTTCTACGGTGGCTTGTGCCGGGGCAGAAATCCCTGCTGAAACTCACAGACTGTTCAGCAAACGCTCCCGCACCTCCCGCCCTGATGCTCTGCAGCCCCGCCGTCCCGCTTGGCTACGGTGGGTACCATTCCTCCGGCGGCTCCTCAGCCATGTGGCCAGCTCTCTTATCTCCGTTATTTATTTGTTTGTTTATTTACTTTCCACTTTTGAAAGCTTGCAAACAGCGACTGGCACTCCAAGAAGCCTCGGCGGGTAAGCGCGAGCTGCGGCGCGCGGGTTGCCGGGGCTGCGGACGCGCAGCGGATGATGAAGAGGAGGTGGCTCCGCAGCGGAGCGGCCGGGCGAGGCCGCCCCCCGCCGCCCGGCTCGGCGCCTTTCCCCCTCCCCGCCGTTCCGCTGGGCTCAGCCCGGGCAGCGGCTCCTCCCGCCGGGCCGGGGGCGGAGGCAGGCGGCCGGCGGGGGCGGGCAGGGGGACCAGGGAAGCGGAGCCGGCGCCGCCCGGGCCGGCCATCCTTGCCGCGGGCTCGGGCGGCCGCGGCCTGCGGGGGCGCTCCGTGAGAGCGGCCTTCCCGGGGCAGAGCCCTCAGGCCGGATCTCCGCACAGCTGCGCTGCCGGCCAGCCTTTATCAGGTACGTGCTGGAGGTGGGAGAGGAAGGGGAGAATTCGGGGTGTCTCTGAAATGCGACTGCGCCTGGTGGTCCCGGGCCTGCCCTGGGGGTTGCGGGCTGCAAGAAGCCGCTTCTTCAGCAGCAGCAAGACAATTCTCTCTAACCAAAAATAACACCCTTGCAAAGTCCACTTCTTCTGAACTTTGCCTGCCTAGTTTTGCTGTTAACTGAAGTTAGTCGAAACTCTGCTTAAATAAAGATGGGAATCACTTTTAACTTTGTCTTTTCCAAACAGCTTAATGACACCCGGAAAGAAGTTAGAGGGTCTTGTAGCTGCTACGGTCACTCCCATGACTCCTGATGGGTGAGTGTGACCCTGTAGCACAGCATGGCATGTTGTCAGAGTTGCACAGCTTACTGCTGCCTTAAAACCCTGCCTTCCTTCTCTCTTACTTGGAATGTATCAGTTGTGGTTTTGTTTTTAAATCAGCTCCCTGATGGGATGGGGAAACGAGTAGGTTGGTCCCACTAGCACTGGAGTGGGTTCCCTTTGCCTCCACATCCTCCTGTTGCCCAGAAAATGCTGTAGGTGTGGGTTTGGAGAGTTTGATCAGTCTCCCATCTCTTTCTATTGCTTTTGTAGGTGCAAATTACATCATACTAATTATAAATTATATACTTTATAATTAAAGTTATATAATTAAATTATAATTATAAATCTATATAATTAAAACATATACTATTTATATAACCTTATATACTATATATATGCAGTATTTTGTTACGGCAAATCACAGTCTAGTTAAAAACGGCTCTTGAGAGCTGGAAAATAACTGTCAAAATGTGATGTCCTTTTAGACTTTACCCTAGCTAACTCGTGGATGCATTCATGTGTGCATGGAATTAGTCTAAACCAGAAGAAAATATTACAAGGACTGCACAGTTCTGAAAATAACATCAACTCAAAAGTTGAAATTGGGCCTTCCTCAAAGCAGTGATGGTAAACAGATGTCCTCCCTACTGCATTTTGATGTTGCAAGACAGAGTTGTGTGGAGTCAGCAAAGGACCCTGAGCTTCTCTGATGGGGGATGTGTCAAGATCTGTATGTGTTTTTGAGGGAGACAGTGGAGATTTGCTAGTACAGTCCCCTGAAAGTGATCCTTTACTTCTGAAAAGCGCTGTGAAGCGCGGCACTGTCTAAGTCGGGGTGCCCATTTGCATTGCAGTCGCTGCTTCCTTTCTTGCTTTAAAGGAAACTTATTTCCAATTGCATTTTTTATTACTACTCAAATGTATTCCAACATGGTATTTGCCAAGTGATCTGGGTCCACTGCCTGGTGTGCCTGGCCCTTAAAACATATGTTCTGGGAATGTGGCTGTGAAATTTTGGGTGATGTGTAAACTCAGTCAAGGTCCCAGAATTGACTTCCAGACTATAGTGCTGGTCTGTAGGTTTGACAAATGAAAACAACGGTGAAATATTATACACTGATAAACAAAATAAGTTTGTCCTGCAGAGAAGATAAACTTAGAACTCGATTTCCACTGTTTGTCAGGGAAGTCTGTTGCTTTCCTTATCCTTTAATGAGAGAGAGGTCAAAGTCACATCTAGCAGATGCCATTTCATGGTCTGTCCCCAGCAGTTAAAAGTATAGTTTAACTATTTGCCAGCACTTGCACAAATATCTTTGCGCACTCAAGAGGGATCCTGTTTCCCTCAAACAGTCAAAAAGGTTTGAGTGCCTCTTGTTCTCTCCTGTCATCCAAAATAAGTCCTTTGCTGTGACAAGCCTCCAGTAATTACCAATTGAGATAAAAGGTTGGAACAGTGAACTACTTGTCAGGAGGAAGAGCAACTGGAAGAAAGAACTCAGAACTGAACTGTTACCTGAAACGTTAAACATGTGTGTTTAACACATATCATACCTTGGGGTAATTTGTGTGTGTACAAATGCAAGGCTTCAAAAATACCTGTCTTTTTTTTTGGTGTTTATCTCTAAGTTTGATATCTGTTAGTGGAGATTCAGGGTTGCTGAGGGTCCTAAGGTTGCTGTGGTTCCTTTCATTTCAGACAAATTAACCTTTCAGTGATTCGTCAATATGTGGACTATCTGGTAAGCGAGCAGAACGTGAAGAATGTGTTTGGTAAGTGGTTTTTTTTGACAGAAACTGTGTTACACCCCTTTTGCTTGGATGGCACCTCTATGATAGCTTGCCTGATAGAGCTGTAGTAGGACGGACTGTGGATGTGGGATCAACCTAGACATTTATATTCACCAGCGGAGACAGTGTAAGTGATACTTAGGGCATCTGCTTTTGCCTACACCCCATTTCTGCGTGGGATAAAATAAGCATTGCCTTCATACAGTGACATTTCCAGAGATGAATGGATAATGCTGTCTTGGCAGAAAAGACTCAACTGAATAATTCTCCCCTTTTGCCTGGGCAAGATCCAATCATCTGATTAAAAAACATCAGGTCAGGAGTCCTGGGAAGTCAATGGGCTCATCAAAGCCGAATGGGCTTCTTTAGGAGACCTGCGGTGCACTGGGTGATACCGAGGTGGTCACTGCTCCCGTCTGTCTCCATTCTCTGATGGCTTGATAGAGAATACAGCATTAGCTAAACCACTTTCATCCATAGCCTGGCATAGTTAAGTAAGCTGAAGTCAGTGATAAAATTTTGGTTCAAAACTTATGTGGAAAGAGTGCCAAGATGAAAATCAGAGCGTGGCAGTGACTTCAGCTATCCCAGTTTAATCTGCTGTTTGTAAATGAACATACTGACATCTCATTGTTTTCCAGGGGTGCTTTAGCCTAGGTAGGACACTAGGACACACATGGTTCCACTCACGACAGAGACACCGAATTTCCTTGGGGTGGAGGACAGGCCATCACTCTGCCTGGCTCACTGGGCATCCCTTTATCCACTTGTCATAGCCTGACTGGGAGAAGGAGGTGGTGTCTGCTGGGGAGGAGGTACTGGGGGGCAGTTTCCCAGTTTCAGCAGCTGATTCTGCCTCCTCCCTCCCAAAGCGGCTCATCCTGAAACACCCAGGTTTGCGACACAAGCATTTAGTGATGATCACGCTGCAATCCCTGTGCAGATGCTGACATGGACCATTGCTATCTTAAAATTAGTTGAAGGAAAAATGTTTCTTTTTAATATTAAAAGTGTCAGTTCTTGTTTTCAGTAAAAGCAATGCATGTAGGCCGGGCCTCAGCAAGTGTGTTGTGTTGTGTTGAAACAGTGAATGGCACAACAGGAGAAGGACTGTCCCTTAGCACCCAGGAGAGGAAGCAGTTGGCGGAAGAATGGGTGTGCCAAGGAAAAGACAAGTGAGTAGCTGAGAGGGAACAGGGGATTCCAGATCTCTTGTTATGGTATGGACATGCCTGATTGCAAAAGCCAAATTTTGCTGATGACTTTTTTTTGAGCATTTTGTTGTTGGGCTTGTTGCCCAGGGTCCTTTATCGTAGAAGTCTGTGTTTTTGTCACTGCCAGTTAGTTGGTGTCCATTTCTGCTGCTTGGAGAGCTTGTAAGAGTCCTTCTCTTTGGTGCACTGAGGGGTAGGAGGACAAAAAAGGGCTCGGGGGAAAAAAAGGGCTCTGCCTTTTTTTTTTTTTGCTCAGTAAAAATTTGATTTGATTTTGATTGCAGAGCAATCTGCCTATTAATGCCCTGTGAGCATTTCTCAACCTTGTAATATATTAAATGATTTGGTATGGGGTAAAGCTGACATATAAAGTGTTTAACTGCTTCCCTAAAGGTGCAAATCACTGGCAGAAGAAGGAATTCAGCCCAGATCCGCAGCTGTGCATCCAACTGCAGCTCCATTCTCCATCTCTTGTACCTGTCATAGTCTTGACACCAAGTCTCCTCACCACTGCTGCCTTCTTAGTTTCTATGTCAGAGGATGTGGAGAGGAGGAGGCGTTTTTGGGGAGGATAGTAAGCAGAAATAAACTGGTGTAAAGGCTCACAGTCTGCATGGATATAAAGGAGAAACACAGAAATGGGGCTTACAGGCTGGAACCTGGGAGGTTCTCTTGGCAGGAGCAGATGAGCAGTCAAAAGGTGCTGCTGTGAGATTGAACTCTTCTGGTAGTTCTGCAGAGAAATAGGTTTAGAAAGCAAAGATTGCTTTGATATCCTTTCCTTTTCCCAGCTTCCCCTTAAACCCTGAATGTCTTAATTTTAACTTCCTGATAAAGTGCTAAGATTTGTTCCTCGTGACAGCCTTGCAAATACGACAGCAAGGAATCACATGTGAATTGTATTTGCAAATGTGTTTTCTCTTTTCCACCACCAGCTGCTTGCCACTGTCAGCATTTTCCCTGTGTGTCTGCTTGTCAGGTCAGCACAGGTCAAATCCTTTCTAGGTTTAATCTAGCTCAGTGAAGTTCTTGTTCTGTAGCAGCCTGGTCTGAAGCAAGTCGTTTTGGCACACTGGTGTTTTTCACCAGCACTGAAACCTCCCCAAACCGTCTGAATTTGTTTTTTATGCAGATTGGATCATGTGATCATTCATGTGGGAGCACTGAGTCTGACAGAGTCCCAAGAGCTGGTGAGTGTATGTTATGATTCCTTTTCACTATGTGTGTAACAAATGTAAGGTGAATGTACCTTCAGGTACTTTCCATTCTCTTTTATAGGCAAGACATGCAGCAGCCATAGGTGCTAGTGGTATTGCGGTAATAGCCCCCTTCTTCTTCAAACCCACAAACAAAGGTGAGTAGGTGTGATTGCCAGACCTGCTCAGGCCTCTTATATTGCCCTCCAAACCTTTATCATAGAGAAAGGATTAATGCCATTTTCTTTCTTTGGAAAATAGTCTGGTGATGATGTTTGCACACCTGTTTTGTCTAGTTCCATGCTAAAGCAAAACCTAGAAGAAGCATTTTTTAAAAGATGGGAGATACCAGAATTCTCCCAGCAAGAAGTGGGAAGGATGTCTTTCGGGATGCATTTTGTTAGCCTCTTGTAGAGGCAGAATTGCTTATGGAAAGAGTAGTTAACTAGTCTGTCTTCTGAATCGACAGTTTGGAGCTCAAGCTTGATCTGGGCCACACTAGGAAGCAGCTGGTTTCATGCTGACCCTTGCTGGACCAAGTTGATAAACTGCTGATACACAGGTGTGCTTCTTGTTACTGAGGTTACCAGGTTTGGTTCTATGCACCTAAGCTTACCTCAGAACTTCTAAATTGAATGTTTTGCTTTTAATGCCATGAACATAACCTAAAAGAACCACATGAAGTGGAGGTGTTTAACAGAAATGCTAAAAGTTGTCTGAATTAATTATGAATGGAAATGTTCACGTGAAAGCACCAGAAGAAACCAGAGTGGATTGCCAGAATGGCTGGTATTGACAGCCAAGGACACAATCAGTGGCAATGAAACTGGTAAGCGCAGAGGAACAGCGCAAAGATCAGCAGAAGACCTTTGCTGATAGTAGCAGTGAGGTTTCAGCACACTGCTCTTCCTGCTACACTGATGTGAAGACTGCCTAGGATTTATGAAGGATACAGTGAACAAGATTCTCAAGAAGAATGTCAACCATAGTAGCTCTTTGATTCCTAAAATGGTACAAAAAAGTTGTCCGAAAATCTGTTCATCACCATTGAGCAGTAGCCCAGGGAGGTGAATGTGAACTTGATCCCTTGTCCTCTGTGTTGCACACAAGTGATGCTGGTGAGGCCTCTTTGGCACACAGGTCTTGTAGTTTGCTTGTGTGAGAGCATGCGTGAGTTATATCTGCGAGCGAATGAGTGTGAGTTACTGAAATTGGTTTCGTTTAAAATAAATACCATCTTTACCTTTGCCAAGATCTTCCACTGAGTTTTGTCACCTTTAATTTTTATCGTGTGTGCAGATTTTTATACGATTGGCTGCATATGGCATGCAAGCTGTAGGTGGCCTCTCCACAGACCCTGGCTGCTGTGAACCTCAGCTGTCTTTCCCTCTGGATAGTCTCCTTCTCTTATAGGGGCACTTGTTTGTTTTCTTCCAGATGAGCTGATTGCTTTCTTACAGAAGGTTGCGTCTGAAGCCCCTGCAGTTCCATTTTATTACTATCACATTCCTCCTCTGACAGGCTTGAAGAGTAAGTACTGCTTAGTCAGCTTTCCCTGAGCCCACAGGCTCATACCGACATGTGTAATCCCAGGGGCTGGTGTGATGAGTCTACCAGTAGTATGTGGCCTCTGCTCCTGTCACAATCAGGCTGTAGTGGAAAGGATCCTTTCCAAAAATGGGAGGTGAATCCAAGACTGGAAAATAAGTTGAATTCCTCTTCATTGGAAAAAAAGTCACAGCTTATGAGTACTGAACAACTGGGACAGAGGAGGTGATGCTGACGTGGCTTTGCAATTAGTGTTGAGCAGGATAGGTAATTGCCTGGGATAACTATAGTTGCATCCTGATTTTTTGCACGATAGTGGCCACCATCTGTTGGTGTATGCTGACTGCATAGTCGTGTTTGCTAGTACATTACGTGTGAAACCACAGTGCTTCCCAAGTCGCATTATTTAGCAGAGGAATGAGGAATAGAATACAGATCTTCACTTACTTTCTCTAGACAGTAAGTTAAATGGTGTTTCTGGATGCATAAATTTATATTTATTCTTAAATATGTTATTGCCAGTTGATTCCTAAATTTTCACTTACTCGGGGTTTTTCCCTTCTGATATTGGAGGATGGAAAGATGTCTTCTGTATAAATCTGGGAAATAATCACACTGAAGTTACTTTATTGGTTGTTTTAGAGCTATATAGTTTACTAGGCTTAAGCTAGAAGTGAACAAATTCTAAAGTACTAAGTCTCCTTCTTGGGGATGAGATAGTTAAAACTCTTAGAATGGGGGCGTATTTCTTCATATGAGATTGCTGTTCTGCACAGTTCGTGTTGAAGAGTTGCTGGATGGAATAAAAGAGTGGATCCCCACCTTCCAGGGTGTGAAGTTCAGCGACACGGACCTCTTGGACCTTGCACAGTGTATAAACAAGAATGAGAGAGAACAGTTTGCATTTCTTTATGGCGTAGATGAGGTAAGAGGCTCCACTTAAAAATTATTTCTTCTATGGCATTCTCTTGCTTCAGCCTTGGGGGGAAAAAAGAAACCCTGGAAATTCAGTGCCAGGTAGTTCTGATGCTTCTTCCCACCACCCCTTTTTTTTTCTTTATTTTGTTAAATGAATTAAAAATGTGTGTGTGTTTGTTTTTTTTTTTTCTCCCTCTACCCTGAACTAGCAACTGTTGAGTGCACTGGCAATAGGGGCGAATGGAGCAGTTGGAAGGTCAGTATGGCTTGGACTCCTCCTCAACACACACACTGTATTGTTGTATCTTCCACTATCTACACAGTATTTCTCTTAACGATCTGCTGTCACCGCACTGGAGGATTTTGCAGGGTAGGGCTGTACAGTGGCAAGCAGACAGATAAGCTAGCTCCAGTGCTAGTGACGGGGCAGTTGTACAACCTGGGATCTCAGATTATGTTCATTTGGGTGATCATTGCTGCAGTTTGTAAGCTGACCCAAGGGTTTCAACATATTTCTTTATCCTCACGCAACTTTTTGAAGTAGGGAATCACTTTTATCTTCATTATATGGGTAAGGAACCAAAACCCAGAGAGGTTAAAATCGTTAGTTCACATGAGAAGTCTGTGAGGAAAAGGGCTCTGCTGAGTTTAATTTCTGATTTGTCTTCTGCTCCTCATTCCAGGCTGCTTAGATCAAGTACTGTGTGATACCTGTGTTCTTGTGTCGGTGATCCATTAAATGAACAAGCAACTGGAAAATTAAGTGATTGACTTTCCATATTGCCAATTGTGTCTTTTTATTTTTAATTTTGAAAAGCTGTTCCATTTGGAAAGAACTGGGAAGAGAAATCTACTCTCTAAAGTCTTCCATAGGGCTTGGCATACTTCAGATACTTGACAGTGTAAACCACACATAGATTGCATGAATCTCTATCATAATAATGCCATTCTTAGAATGGCAGCAAAAGCCTGTGGCTGCTTCTTTCTTTTCAGTGGTTCTAAGCTCCTCCTTTGCATTTACTGATTCTATTTTTGGTTTGGTTTTTTTTGGCAGTACTTACAACTATTTGGGACGAAAAACCAATCTAATGTTGCAAGCCTTTGTAAAGCCAGACCTAGCGCTAGCACGGAAGTATCAGGTACAGTATCTTCACTGTGCCCACTAGGAGCCAGCCTTCTTTCTACTCCAGCTTTACTGGGGCTGATTGTTCTCATTGTGAAAAATTGTCCTCTTGTGTCTGTCTTTTCTAGTTTCTCACTGGGGAATTTCTCAACTTTGTCATCAAACTAGGTAAGTCCTACACTGCCTGCTTCCCTTGTTATATCTAAAAATGCAGACTTGGTGCTCCAGAGACTCTCATGTTGCTGCACCCTCAGAACTTCCTTCCTGAAAGATTTTGCAGTGAAAAAATGTTGTGTCTGCTGTTTCCCAGGTTAATAGCAGCTGTGAGCTCCACAAAGGGAACTGACCAAGCATGTCCAACAGATTCCGCTCTCGCTTCCTTCCTGCTTCTGTGAAATCTCACAGCTTTAAAGCCGTGACTGTGATTTTCCCTTGTTCTTATCTTCACTCTTTCAGTGGGTTGGTTTTTTTGGTTCTGTCACCAAAAGCCCATTTCTAGCTTCTTTTCTAGAGTCATTTTGCTGAAATCATGGTGCTCAGTAGGAAAACAGCTCTGATACTTGTCTCTCCTGCCTTGCTATAATTTAAGAGTAAATCTGCTCAAGGCTGTACAAGGCCAAAGTGTTTTAAGATGGAAAGATTTTTATAAAAAAGCAGAAGTTTTAATATAAAAAGCAATTTAAACTAATCAAGTTGGAGTAGTGTAGGGCGATTGAATTGCACATTTCATGGTCGTCACTTAATGAAGAGAACTGTTCACTGTGTTTTCGCTGTACACGTGCAAACCCCAATGAATGTAGCTGAGCTTTAGTGCTTGGTTGTATTTCTTGGCTTAAAAGTCAGAGGAAATGCATCATTATTTAGCCTTACAGATAGAGGCAAACACTGAATTTCCAGAGGTATATAAGGAGACTTGAGTTATGGACAGAGAGGCTTCCCGAAGTTTCTGTGGTGGTTTACGCTGGAACCCAACGTCACTGTCACAGGCCAACAGGATGTTCTGACCTCCAGGGCTTGGCTTTATGTGAGTCTGCGTTGGGGAATAGCTGCGAGGCTGCAAACATCAGGTTGCTGTGATGATGAATTGGCTGGGGTAGCTCAGCCTGCCAGCAGAGCTAAGTTTGAAGTGGCCTGATTTTTGCTTGGTTTACCGAGGGAGGACTCGTGCCATCTTTTCTGTTGTCAGGGCTGCACGGCAATACTTTTTGGCAAGGAGAAAGGAACACACATACTGGTTGTAAAGCTGACAGTAGTTTGTAAAGTGCGTGTCTAAGAAAATAGCCTGCTTGGTATCTTTGGGAGGGAAATGGTAATGGTAAATATATAAATGTAATAAGTATTTTTAGTGTAATGTCTTTCCTGTTTACAAGTATGATCATCTCTTAGTTACACTGTTTTCACTTCCGAGAAGTGCTTAAAGCCTGGTTCATGCCGGATTACACAGGAACTCTATGTTGCTGCTTTTTTGGACGCCTGTATAGAGACTGCTTTAAGCAAAACGATCTGCAAGTGACCTGGTTTTGCTTTTGTCCACCCAGGTTTTGGTGTTGCACAGACTAAAGCTGTAATGACTTTTGTTTCTGGCATTCCCATGGGACCTCCTCGGCTTCCACTTGTTGATGCCTCTGAGGACTTCATCGTCAAGGCCAAAGCCAAGCTGGATAGCATTGTGTGGCCTGATGGCGACTGATGTTCACTTCCATGTCCGTCTGGAAGCGGAAACTCCTTTTCTTTCTGGGATTCACTGTCACTTGGCACACTGGTCATGTGAGGGGCTGTTGATTTCTTTCAGGGAATTGGCAATGTGCCCGAGCCCCTTCCTGCTAGGGATGGATTTGTTGGTGCACATGTAGCCACCTTTTTGTGTAACTCTGCTCCCCTGGAGCTCTGCACATCCAAGGACTAGCTGGTATCTCTTAATAAAAAATTTAAAAAGCAAATTTTTCCCAGTTGAAGGATCCTGACTCCTTTTGCCGCTCCTCACAAGACTTGTGCTCCACTCTCGAGTGTATTTCCGTACAGGGCACGGGTAAACGGCGGGTAGGTAGGGGGTGGATGCTCCTAACAGGCCCCAGTTTGCTCCAGTCTCGGTCAAATCTGGGCGCGCTTTGTGCCGCTGGAGCCCGGTGAGGCTGGAGCCCGCCATGGGGCTCCCTCCGGCGGTGACGGCCCGGCCCGGCCCGGCCCGGCCCTGTCCTGTCCCTCCGCGGCCGCCGTCGCGGCGCATGCTCGGTCCGGGCCGTGAGGGGCGGGAAGTCGGCGCTGCCCGCCGCTAGGCCGGCGCCGGGAGGAGCGGGCGGGCCGCGGCCCGGGCGGTGCCCCCACCCCCGCCCGGTCCTCCGCCTCCCCGGCCGGAGCCATGGGGGACGTGAAGAACTACCTGTACGCTTGGTGCGGCAGGAGGAAGCTGACGCCGGCCTACGAGATCCGCGCCGGCGGCGGCCGGAGCCGTCAGACCTTTCTCTGCGAGGTGCGGGCCCTGCCGCCTGCACGGCGCCCCTGGGGAGGGCCGGGGGGTCCGGGGCCTACCCGGGGGTCAGGGGCCTGCCGGGCCCCCGGCGCTCGGGGGAGCCCGTGCCGGGGGAGCCCGTGCCGGGGGAGGTTGGCCGTTGCGCAGCCACAGCGCCCAGGCTTCTGGTGCGCGGTGCGAAATGCACTGGTGGGTCTGTGAGGGGAAGGCAGCCTCGCGCGCTGCTCGCCAGTGCAAAGGAGTGGGTTTTTACTGAGCGCGATGTCTGCGTGTGCTCGGCATGCGTGACCCTTCTTGTACCACAGATTGTCGGCAAGGGGTGCTGTATGCCACCGTCGTGAGGGGCTTTGGTGCTCCCTTGGACTTGGCGTTGAAATGTATCAGAAAATTCCTGTTGGATTGGCTGCTGGTCTCTGTGCTGCTGCGCTCTTGCTCTGTTCTGGCTCCAGACACCGTGGATGTGCCAGCAGAGAGCTTTGCGTTCGGGTTGGCTCTGAGAATGAGCTGACATGAAGTGCCAGGCCACGCACAGAACGGGTTAGTTAGTAAGTGATGCCATAGATTTGCACTAAACGCCTTGAATTTGTCATTATACCCTTCCTCCCCCGTTCATCTTCCTCTCTGATAACAAAACTGAGAAGCACAGTGATACTGAACCAGTTTCCAAGGTGGTGTAACTGAGATTGAGCATTGCTCAGCTGAAGTGGTTGTATGTACAGTTATGCGTTAAACTGTTCTGTGTTGCATATATTGATGCTCCATGAGCATCTGTAGAAACTTCACAGCTGAATGGATAGATGTTACCAAAACATTCTCTTTTACTGATTTTCAGTCTGGTAGGATGGCTGTGAACCCAGTACAGTTACTGTTTGGTTGGTGATACCATTGTCTTGGCAGAACGATAATCTGCTGAAAGTGGAGGCTCATTGTTTGTAACCCATTAAGCAAAATGCTGGTGGAGTGTGTTGTTTGATAAGAAAATGGGTATTAGCTATAAGAGTAATTTCAGCACTGAAGGAAATGCAGTCTGGCATTGGTGGCATACAAAATTCTGGTTGGGACTAGCTGGAATGTTATATGCGAGTCTACTTAGTTTTAGTTTTTTTTAAAGAACAACTAGCTATAGTAAAAAGCTTTTCACGTGCTCAGTAGACTGAAGAGTGGAAGTCTACCCTAGTGAAGCTGAAATGAAATGGAGTTGCTGACTGTAAATGTGAAAGAAGGACAGTACCTGTTCAAGACAAGGGGTAGCTGTTGCAGAAAAGCAGGTGTGAAGTGTCTGGTTAGTCTGAATTTTGAATAAACTTCCTGTGATCAAGTTTTGCAGCAGCCTGTCAGGCAAGCTAGCAGCATATAAAGTTGCTGCTCTGAAGTTTGTCTCTAAGTTTATGAAATACCTCACATCTTGCTAGCTGTAATAACATGGAGCTACAGTAGAGGACACACAAGCTCACTCCTGTCCTTCTTGTCTGAGGGTTTGGGATTGAGGAAAGTGAACCTGGGCAGAGTTTCCTGCTGTGTGTTGGCAGTGTTTTCTTAACAAGGTTTTGGGAAACACTCGTGGTCTCTAAGAATGGACTGTGGGTCCATGCTTTAGGTAGTTTCATAGGTATAAAGTATACCTTCAAAACCTGCAGAAATATATATATGTATAGATATGTAACAATACATAGTAATAGTATTTCTCCTGTACTTACTAGCAACTGAAAGTTGGTGTTTCAGTCAGTATTATTGCTTTTCAAGATCCGTTCACTTGTACGTGCCACTGATCTGTGATTTATTTGCAGGTTCGAGTGGAAGGCTTTAACTACGTGGGCATGGGGAATTCCACTAACAAGAAAGATGCGCAGAGCAATGCTGCTCGAGACTTTGTCAATTACTTAGTTCGGGTGAATGAAATGAAGAGAGAGGACATTCCTGCTTTTGGCGTAAGCTGCTCTTTCTCCTTACCAAAGGCTAATCTTTAATTGCAGTGCTGTGGATCCCATTTTATTCCATCCCTGGCATTCAGTTTGGCTCCTGTGTGGAGTGAAGAAGACTGAATGTGCAGGACTTCAGCTTGCAGTGCTGGACAGCTGGAATCCACACAATGAATGTCGTAGAGTGATCTGGTAAAAACAGCGGCATCTTGGTCTGCATAAATGATGAGGCTGGGGAGAATTCATAGTCCCTGTAAGGTGCAGCCTAACTTTAAAAGTGCTGAATACTCACATCTGACACTGGGAATTGTTTTAAATGCATGTTATGATACATAATACTGTGTTCTTTAAAAAATCAAATAACAAAAAAAAATGACAGACATCTCAAACCAGACATTGAAAACTTGGCATTTTTTTAAATGATAAATGCTTTATGCCTTAGCTCCTCATGTGTGTAACAGGATCGCTGCTTTTTATGATGTTTTGTGAGCCATGTGAGTATCAGCAGTGACTGTCACATAAAAGCTGAGGAGCTGGGTAACTCTTTACAGCAATTTTAGGGAACAGTAAATATAGCATGAAGCTACAAGTTACACGTTGGGAGGGAAGAGTCCTTTTCTAGTGCCTCATTAAGGATATGTCCGTATAAAATACATAGTTCGAGCAGTGGAAGCAGTGTACCTGCCTCACTAGCTGAGGTGAAGCCCTATGGCGACGGGACCTGTAGCCTTTCTGACGTACTAGTCGGTTTCATGGCAATGCAGCGTGCTGCATGCCTGGGTCCTAAATGGGTGTAGCATGTTCTGTGTCTTGAATAAAGCAGAGCTGGTGTGATCAGTTAGCTAAACCTATGCATCTCAAAATGGGAAGAATTCAAATTGTAATGATTAACCATAATTCTGTTATTTCCTAAAGGTATTAATGTTTTCTTACAGCATTTCTTTTGGTGTTTGTTCACAAAAGATATTCGAGTTCCCTTGATAGGGACCGGTATCTGTTATTTTACCCTGGGTGCTGAAACAGTTGATTTTATGATTGCTGAACTTCAGTAAGTCACGCTACTTGTCGCTTGGAAATCCTTCTATAGAACACCCACAAAAAGCCAAATATTCAGCAGTTGTATTCCTTGCAGTTTTTAAAAGGGTGTTACTATCAGGGGTTACCGTTGAGGGTAACTATTGCTTAATGATGCATGATCTCTTTAAACTGCCTGAACAGTTTTCTAGCTAAATAGTAAAAAGACTTATTCTGTACGAATGTGCTGATATTTCCCTTCGTTCTCTCTCCTAGCCAGCAGGTGGTGATACCCCTGATGGCCATGACACAGCTGGAGATGTTACTGGTTCCAGTTCTACTTTGGGTGGCCCTCTTCCTCCGCATTTGATTCTAGAGGCTGAAATAGGTAAGACTGTGAAAACACTAATTTACATGAATGTGGATGTAATATAGACATATAAATTTGTGTGGTTTTCTCCCAAATAGCATAATTCTGCAGACAGAATGCAGGTGGAAGTCACTGTAGCTTTGAGGCAGGGGTGTGAATGACTGCATGAGATTGAGGGTCTGGTCCTGTCCTGTTGAGATTGCCAGGCAATACCTCTCCATTGCTAAGACCATGTTTTGGGAGAGTTATTTTGTTTCTGTTTGTTTTATTTTTTTCCATGTGGTAGGCAATGGCCCAGGTGCAGCACCTGGAAACTGTGGCAATCGTGGAGCTCAGTGGGATCGGGGCGCAAATTTGAAAGATTACTATTCAAAGAGAGAGGAGCAAGAAGTGCAGGCAGTAAGTCATTCTACGTCACTCTCTTTACGTTCATTCTTAAATAGGTATATCTTTCACTCCTTTTCATTTGTTATTAGCATTTATTATCAAGCTTGCAGTTTTCATTTGATATTGTGCTGTTGGTTTTACCATAAGTTGTAGATTTACCTGCTGACTTTTAACAAAGGTAACTTCATTAAACTAAGAACAAAGTAAATCACTCTGGATACTGTGAATATCCAATTGTTTGTTCCACAACATTTTGTTGTGGAAGAAAAAGGAAATACTGAGGACATTTTAGCATTTTTTGTAATATGTTAATTATATTATAGCATCTAGACAAGTTATTTAAAAGTCTTGTTGTAAGAATGTTTAAAACTGAAATCTATTAGAAACCAATAAATGATACTTTTTTCCCAATGTTAGACCTCGGAGTCAGAAGTGGACTTAAACGCCGATCTTCACGGGAATTGGACCTTGGAAAATGCCAAGGCACGCCTGAACCAGTTTTTCCAAAAGGAGAAGATTCAGGAAGAATATAAATACACCGAAATGGGGCCTGATCACAACAGGTTTAGTAGTTTTAGCCACTTTCTGTCTATGAAGGGTTACAAATATTCAGTGACAGTGGCTAATCGCACTTACTTGCAGTGCTCCATGGTGCTGTTTGAGAAGGCAGTGTTCTTTGCCAGGACCAACAACATCCCTAAATCTTGAAACAGGGGTGGAGAGCCTTAGTGCCGAGATCAGAGTGACTCTAATGAAATTTCTGTCTAATGTTTTTTATGGATGTGTGGCTTTTAAAATGACTGCTGTGCTATAGCTAACTGTTGAGGTGTCAGTTTGAGTGGAAACAGCGCTCAGTTCCTTGTGGTAATTGTTTGTATGGCTGTACTTGCCTTTGTACATTTTGAGTAAATCTTAATACTTACATTTGCTTATCTAGAAATGTTCTTTAAGGACATTTTATTTATATTTTTATTATAATTAACTTTTTTTGACAGTGGAGTCTTCTACTGGAAAAATTAGTTTGGCAGAATCTTCCAGAAGGAGTTTTGAGGGTCTTAAATTTCAGTTGAAACCAGCTGGGTATTAGTCTTTTTTTCACTTTCTGCTCATTCCATCAGAAAATTTACATGTGCTTCTCCCAAACAAAAATAACGCATAACAGATTGTGCATAAAGAATTGATGGGTTTGATTTTTTGCCCTTGTTTGGAATAGTCTTTACAAATCATGGAAACTTCAGGACATTCTGTTACTTCTTATGAAATAAAATTATGTTTTGTGGTCAGAAACAACAGGCTGCCGATGCTGTATTTTTGTTGTTGGGTTTTGGGTTTTTTTTGTGTATATAAATTTGTTTGAGAGTTATTTTATTTTTTTTTAGAAAGGCAAGTTAATTTTCTTATTACAGTCTTCCATGAGAGTCTCACTTGCAGGACTTCTGGTATTCTTTTGTTGTTAAGTCTTACAAACATTTAGAACATCTAAAATATGTATGTTGGTGTCAGAAAGTTCTAAATTCTCATTTAAAACCTATCTTCAAGTCACATTCATGTTTTCAAGCAAGGACATTTCTTTCCCTTAAATGAGTAACATAAAAAAAATAGTTTGTACAGTACTAGGACTTTTAAATATGCTTGTTGCAGATGTAGTTCGTGAACACTTCTTTTATTCCGTAATTTGCAGATTATTTTGTTACGCCTTCTGCAGGGAAAAGCATTGAGCCCCATGTATTTAAAGGCATATAATCTTGAGCAGAATGATGTGGCCACGGATGACAGTATGTTTCTCAGCCCATTTAGTGTTCTTCCAGAGAGCATTTCAGAGTTTTGTATTTACTATATCCAGGAAAGCTTGTGTGAATTGCCCTGGATGGAATAGCAGAAGGGGAACTAACAATCTGCTGCAGTGCATTGGATAGGCATGAAACAATCCCAGTGTGTTCTGGCATTCACTGGGAGCGGGCAAACTATTGGATTTAATCCTTTTGGTATGTGTAACAGGAGAGAAATAATTTAAGATGTTTTTGGAGTTTTGAGGACAGTAATATAGTTGGTTTTTGTTGTTTGTGGGGTTTTGTTGGTTTGTTTTTTGTTTTTTTTTAAGAAATGCCTGTTGCTGTATATCTTACCAGTCTGATATTTTTTTTAAAAAGTAATGGTCTCTATAACAGAAACGTCAGCCTTGCTCTCAGAGATTTTTAAAGGAGAAATGTATTTTTGTTATCAATGAATCAGAGTCACATGGTATAAGAACTTAGATGGAAAATTTGCATTTGGAAACTTTGTTTAAATTACAACAGGAGGGTATAAATTGTAAATATAAACATGGCTCTCCTAATACACAAAGTATGAACTCAATAGTAAGGGACGAGATGTGGCTTTTCTCATCTGGGGTTCCATCAGTAGCGTGGGATGCCTTTGCCTGTTCCTGCTGAAGATGGTAGCAGTGAGCAACTCCAAAGATCTGAGCGGGCTGCTGAGGCTGTGCTAAACAATCGCGTGGGATTCTGCTGCAAACTGATTTCTGGTGTTGCTGTTCTCCCTTAGGTGGAGGATAATGAGATTGAATGCTGACTGTAGGCCTGGCTGAGAAACATACTGTCATCGGTGCCTTAGTTGGCTGTTGTGTCCCTGAAAGCCAGTGGCCTTTGACCCATGAAGCCACTGTGCCTGAAGGTCAGTTCACTGGTAGTACAGGAAGGAGTTCTAACTTGAAATTTAAATCCCTTACTTAACACTTTTTTGCTTGTTTGTTTACAGCAAGAAATCAAGGACACAGATGCAAGGCTCTGCCTGCAGCTGTGGAAGTACCAAGGCATAATTTTCAAAGACTTTCTCAGTCTGATAAAGCCCAGTCATACATCTTGAAGCACATTTGCCAGTTTAAATCCTGTTTTATAAGAATTTGGCTTTTATTCTTAATCTGTGCAAGTACATACTTAGGTTTGCGATTCTTAAAAACATGGATCTTGACTTCCATCATCCTCTGTCAACATAGGTCTTTCTCATTTTTTTTTTAAGCCTAAATTAATATACCAGATGACCTTTAAATGAATTGGTTACCTGCCTGCTGGGCAGACTATTACATTTGCTGTGCAGAGTTACTTTTGACTATATGCTGTTCCCAGGGTATGGCAATAAGGGCTTCATGAAAATTCAAGTATTCTGTCGTGTCCTGTGCAGATATGTTCAATGGTCTTTGACAAAATGACCTGGTTTAGTTTCCTCTGTGCTCTGAGCCAGCCAAATGTATGGCAAAACCCAGGGTAGCTATATTAAGTGTTGTGTCTGTGTTAATAAACTCAGGCTACTAGTGGGTTACGTGAGTATAATGTGGGGTACAGTTGATGATACAGTGGGGTATGTACGTTAATGTTAAATTAACATGCTGTTTCCTTTATAATTGTTGCCTTAGATAGCTAGTAGTGTATTTCCTAATGGTGTGGCTTTAAATTTCAATGCCGAACGGTGGCATTTGCAGCACTCGTGTTAGCAGATCTGCTTGTTCTATTGATGGCCTGTCTGTTACCTACTACCTTGGGGTTAAAGGGACTAAAAGCAGTAATATTTTACCTTCACCATTGATAAGCTGAGAGTCTCTGACTGAGGACACAGAGGTCTTTGCCTAGAAAAATTGGACAGGGTGGCTATTTTTGCAGTGTCAGCGTCCACTATTGATAATTGTACCGTTGTGTTCTTTCTTTGTCTTACAGGAGCTTTATTGCAGAAATGAACATTTACGTGAAGCAGCTGGGCAGAAGTAAGTGCTTCTATTTATTTTTTTACCTTAGCAAGAGATGAGTGTTGGTACAGAGGAATAGGCCATGCTCGTGGGTACAGACTTTTGTAGTTATGTGTTGGAGCACTTCCATGTTCGTTTCCTGATGTGAAATGTTTTTTCTGTGTGCTGTGTTCCCGTTGTGTTCTACTGCTTGTCCATTACATGCATCCGCTACTCTTTCTTCTCAGCACAAATAAATGCTTGTGAGATATGGTAGGTTTTGTTTGTCTTAACTACTTGTTTGTCACGTGTCTGAGAAATGCAGGTGTCTAACGTGTTCCCAGGCAGTGGGCATGCTGCCCATACCATACCTGTTTACATAGATAGAGCTTGTTGTGAAATCTGTACGATGTTACTGGGTGATATGCGATAATCATACTTAGACATTGAATGCAGAAAAAGCTTAACGTGAGTTCCCCCGAAGTCAGTAAGTAACATTACACAGTTAGTATAAGTCAGCTGATGAAAGGGTCTGGTTGGATTTTATGTTGGAACTCTCAATTTATAAGGTTTGAGACTCTTTCCATGAAACCTCGCCTATGTGAACAAACACAAAGCCCGCTTCAGAGTAGTATCTTCTGTGGAAGCTGTTTGACTCGTTAACTACTACAGCTCTGAACTTTGTGTGCTGCAGGGATTTTCGGTCGTGAGCATGGATCAAACAAAAAGCTGGCAGCACAGTCCTGTGCCCTTTCCTTGGTTAGACAGCTCTACCATCTTGGTGTCATAGAACCTTATTCCGGACAGACAAAGAAAAAAGGAGAATCGGTGAGTTTGGTAGAGGAGTTGGAAATTGTTGCTTGCATTTTAATAACACAAGTATTCTCTTAAAAGATGAGTGAGTTAAAGTTTGCTCTAAGTATTTAACAGCTTACGAGTTAATAATAATTTTGATTCTGTAGAGCAGCAACTGTTTCTGGTCGGGTCAGTGATTTGGATCAGAAATATGACTTCATGTGTATGTGAACGGAGAATTAAACTAGTTTTACAGCATGTTAAATGAAATAGGGTTTGTAATAAATGCTTTTTCCAGTATAAATTTTCTAGATGCTTAAAGACTTCTGTTTATGCTACATAGGATTCTTGGCTATTTCGTTTCATGCTCTGGCACGTAAGCATTTTTTTTGGTATTCAGTTACAAGTTTGGGAATGCTTCCCTCTGAAATTAAACTCAGATATTTAAAAGTATTCTTCAGATTCTTGTTGAATGAAAAGTTGGCAAAATGTTTCAAGAATGTGAATTTTGAACTGATGGTACTCTTTGACCTTGTTTCACTGGAAACTATTTGGTGGTTCATTGTGCTCTCTGGTAGCCTCATTTCTGGCTTCCGTTGTCTGTCGTTTTGTGTATATCAACGTGTAGATTTTAAACATTTAATAGGTGGAACCCTTTGAGGTGTCGCTGTCTTCTGACTTAGAGAATCGGCTGCAAAACATTGTGCAGGAACTGTCTCTGGAGATTGTGCCATTGGTGAGTGTGTGGTTCAGATACTCCAGTATTTAACATCAGGCCTGCTTGTTAATACATTCATCTTTTGTTGCTCACTTTGCTTTTGGATTTACAGCCTGAGGATTCCAGTAATCCAGTTGTGATTAATGTTGGAAAGTTGGCCCACTTCGAACCATCGCAGAGACAAAGTCATATAGGAGTTGTTCCATGGTCACCACCTCATTCCAACTGGAACCCTTGGACCAGCTGCAATATTGATGAGGGTCCTCTGGCAAATGTAAGATAGCTTAAAAAATTGATTTGTCGTTTGTTTTCCCCATGCTTCTGGAACTTTTAAATGCTTTTTTCCCCCAGGATTTAAAGTATGAGCTATTCCAAAGGAGGAAACAGTCCACTGATAAAATTTCTTCCCTTTTTGACCTGGAGGAAGGGAGTCTTTTCATTGGTAGGAGTTCTTTGTATTTACTTAATGTTTTATTAGGTTCTTGAGCAGCAGTATCTTGGATGTCCCAATTCTTTGCTTTGTTTCACTTTTTGCTTGCTATAGCTCAGCCCATACAAAGTTCTAATTGAAATTACAAGGTAAGCATATGGGCATGTCATTTATAATTCGCTAGCCTCTTTCCCGTATTTCCATGCTAGGACTTTCTTTTCTGGGAGGGGAGAAACTGCTCCACACTGGTGTCACTACACAATCAGCCTGTTTGCTTTTTTTTTTTTTTTTTGGTCATTTCTAGTTCCATTCAACACAGAAAAAATGAAGAGCGACAATGTGGCATGACAAAATGAGGAAGAAGGGGAAGAAATACTAGGTTGCCAAGTTCAGAGGCATAATTTGGGCACTGGTATAACCTGGTCAGAAAAGGCTCTCAGGGCAGGAACTTCGGTTTCCTACAACAGGGAACCAGAGTACTTATGACCAGAATAATAATTTAATACTTTTTTTGACTGCAGTTTTTTCCATAAATGACATTAATTTAACATTGGTCGTTATATGTTAATGTAGAAAATATGGAACTGATGCAAATTTGAGTGTTGCTACTTAAACCACATATTCAGTATATTTACGGACATTGCAAATTGAGCTGGCTTTAAATTTCAGTATGACTTCTACGTACTAGTCATGGTGCAGCTAACTTATTCTCAGCAAAACCAATTAGCCCTTTGGTAAAAAATTTGAATTTTTTTGAAATTCTTTCTTAGTTGTAATGCAAGAGTTGCCTGATAAATTTCCCTCTCTGCTCACTTTTCAGCTACTGTTCTGTGGGTGGTTATGTGCTTACATTATCTCATTCCATACATTTAAAAACTCCTGTCTGAATGATCATCTAAGTATCTCATTGGCTTACTGCTGACTAGAGTGTGTTTCTCAAGCAGTTGAAGTATTTAAATTTAAACAACCATTCTTTTTCAGTATTTTGGATCTTTCCGAGAACTTCTTTGAGGATGGCCATTATTAGTTATAATTAATAACTCACTGGAAAGAATGAAAGAAAATAACTCATAGGCATAACTGATTTCAGGGGCTTACGTAGGAAATGATCCTTTGCTGATATTTGTAATCACTATGTTGGCGTGAGTGATTTTATATTGACGTTATGATATAGGAAAGCAGAGGGGTCAAAAAGCCTCCAAATGGTGTCTTGTGTTTCCAGCTCACTCCAGAGCAAATAAGCATGGATTTGAAAAGTGATTTCATGTACCGTTTGGAGCAGGACGAAGAATTGCAAAGGGTAAGTGTGCTTCCTGCAACATGGCGTGCTTGTGCTAGTCCTTATTTTCCAAAAGAGGTCAAGCGTATTTTATACAAAGTGTGTAAGACTGGATTTCAGTAGCAATGTGCACCAAGTGTGCATAAGTGCTGGATGTTACACTGGGATGGATGTGGGGATGTGTTGCACTGTGTAAAGGAAAAAATCCAAAGTATGATTTGTTCTTACGCAGTTTTTACTTTGTGTAAGCAAAACCTGTGTACAACAGCGAGGCAAAGTATGCATGTGGAGCAGATTAGGTTGATTTTTGGAAGTGTGCTGGATTATTTTTTTTCCAGATCCAACAAGAGAGAGAAGCCTTACCCGTGAAGAATTTTGAAAGTGAAATTCTGGATGCAGTCCATCACAATTCTGTTGTTGTAATTCGTGGTGCCACTGGTTGTGGCAAAACCACCCAAGTTCCACAATATATCCTGGATGAATACATCAAAACCGACAGAGCTGCAGAGTGCAACATAGTCGTGACACAGGTCAGGAACATGTTACAAATGCAGCTGCCTAGGTTTTGTCATCGGATGCTACAAATCACCTATTAGGGTATGCTGAGAAATTGGATTATCGTTACGGGACATCATGCATAAAAGTATCTCCTCAGTACTATATGTAGGAGAAGCCTCAGCATCTTGTATATTTTCATTTGGAGTGTTCTTTCCTGTATCTACAGCTGGGGTAATCTGGCTTGTACCTTGTCCAGGTGAAAACTTTTTGGCAGACTGAGGGGAAACGGTTTGGCAAATGCCAGCTGGTAGTTCCTGTATATCCTTATATCCCTCCTTTGTAATTTTATGTGCAGAATTAACCATTTCAGAAGAAAAAAGCCTGCTGTTCTAGATATTACTGTTTAATGACTACTCTGTAAAGAAATCTTAAGACACCTGTAGCTTTTATAATTTACTTTCTTGTTTTTAGTGGTATTCTGATAAACTGAAAAAAACTTAATGATTAAGCTAGAGAAAACTTTTTCATCCCTCAGCCTCGGAGGATTAGTGCCGTTTCTGTAGCAGAGCGTGTGTCGTATGAGAGAGGAGAACAACCTGGGCAAAGCTGTGGATACAGCGTGCGATTTGAATCTGTGCTTCCTCGGCCGCACGCCAGTGTCATGTTCTGCACTGTAGGTCTGTATTGTTTTGTTTATGTTTGGAGCTTATTAATTATGGGTCTGAATTCTCTCAGTTAGCAGCAAAAGCAGAAACATGGTTACATTAAAATGTTTAGAAAATATGTTTAAAAGATTAACGATATTTTTTTTGATAGAATAAGTTTGCTGACGCACTGTTGTGCAGAGAAAGATTACGATTGTTATTCATAAGTATGATAATACAGATCTAATACCACGCAGAAATAAACTCCTGAAGAGACAAAATTGCCATATATTGATCGTCCTTAAAAGACAGAAGGGGAAGAGGTATTTGGTGGGAAAGAAGAAAGAGTCTTTCTAGTAGTAATACTTTATCCCCTCCCTATCACTTGTACAAATGAAAGCCTGGCAATTAGAGATGGGGCTGTAAAAGGTGCTGGGCAGCCTTCGCACTTGCTGATTTTTAAATCAGTGCAACTGTTCTTGATGAAAAGAGATAGGGTGCGGGGAAGACCGGGCTGTTTCCTACATGAATGTTTAACTAGTGTGTCTGTTTAAGGTGTTCTTCTGAGAAAGGTGGAGGCTGGGATCCGTGGCATTAGTCATGTTATCGTTGATGAGATCCATGAGAGAGACATTAACGTGAGTTAGCTGGTGATTGTGATCCTATTTCTCTCTGTGCTTCTGTTCTGTTTAACTTTTGCATGTGTTCTTGTGTAATAGTAAACATGTGAAAGGAAACTGCATTTCATTAATTGCCTTCCATCTTCGATAAGATTTTTAGAAATTCTTCTCTTAATGAGTGCTTACGTATTAAAAGAGCAAGGACTTTTGCTTACTTGCTGCCCTATCTCTTTGGCCTGTTAGGATCTCCTTCTATGTCCTGGTCCTCTCTGGAAAATAGAACGCCGTGGTACAAGCACTTCTTGTCCAAATGTGGGAGCACGTTGAATGTCGCTTTCATTTTGGCGTGCTTTTTCTACTAACAGTGTTGTATTACCATAACAAACAGCAGTGGTATTTACAGAAGCTGCCGTTTTGATAGTGACACATTTCAATTTGGACACAAAGAAAAATGCAACAGGTTTAAAAATAGAATTGGGGGAGGAATTGTATGTAACTTAAGAAATGGGAAATGTTTTCTGTGCCTTTGGTTCTTCCGTATAGTTTTTAGCTTTGCCACATGAAGAGTGAGAGAGACTGCTACATTCTGACATGCTCTTTCAGCTTGTTTGACGGAATCTGGAGACTCATTTCGATGGAATTGCAATGCAGATTTTTCTGATTTCTTCATCTCTTAAGTTTGTATTAATGTTGTAAAATATAAGTTATCAAATTTTGAACGAGATTAGAATTTTATCTGTTGAGCTAAGGGCCTGCCTGCTTGCATGGCCAAACTAAATAAATACCATGTTTAAATAGAACTATAAAAGTGCGCATACAATTGTGCTGAGTCATTCCTATTTAGTTTATGAACTATGGCTACTTTATATGTAAACCGAATTTAAAAGACCTTAGGTTGTAATGTATTGTTAGGAAGGAAGCAAACTATTTCTGAATGCTTTTCTTTAGTTTGTTTCATTCTGATAAAAGAATAACTCTTTTTTACACTGGAAATCCTAAAGTTCACTTACCCCAGGAATTGCAGTATTTGCAAAATAAAGCACTGACGACTGTTTCTGGTGGCAGAATACTGTTTTCATAACTGGTACTTTTCTTGCCCAACAAAGCTCCTGCTCAATAAATGTATATGTCTGTGTAATTCTTTCTGGTCTCTTGGGAAGATGTTGCTTCTTATGAGTAGGAAATTAATGATGCTTTTATTCTCTTTGTATGCAGACTGACTTTCTCTTGGTGGTGCTGAGAGATGTAGTTCAGGCATATCCTGAAATCAGGGTTATCCTCATGTCTGCCACGATCGATACTAGTATGTTTTGCGAATACTTCTTCAACTGTCCTATCGTTGAGGTCTTTGGTAGAACCTACCCTGTCCAAGGTAAATCACTGATTGGACTTTCAGGAACTGCTTTAGTTTTTATTTTATCAGTCATACACTTTAAAATTATGGGTACTGCAAGATACACAATGCTTTTGGATTGTCATGTCTTACTGATGTGGCTTACCCTGAGCAAAGAAGGCAAAAACACCGAATCATTTCATAGCACCGTTTGGTTTAAAATCACAAACAAACAGTACTACTGCCACCACACCACCCCTTAACAAAAAAACCCCACAGCACAAACGCCCCCCCCATCCTAAAGCACCACCACTTGGGGTAGTTTCCATTAGAGAATGAAATAGTAATAATCAAGCTGTGGTGTTTCAGATTGCTTGTCTGTGATATTAGGAATAATGGAAATAGCTTTAAATCAGCCAGTATTAAAAAAAAAAAAAAAAAAGAAAAAACAACAGTACAAAACTATGTGGAAGTATATTGAATAGAGGAAGAATCGTTGGAATTGTGGGAATAATTCTCATACCGTAGCTGACAGCCAAGGAGTTTTCTCCAATCTTGGCTTCGTACTCTGAAATAACGCAATTATATCAGAAGAATCTTGAGAGATGATAAGTAGAGTTGTATTCACTGACACAGGCTTCTAGCGGTCACTCTTGATAACCAATGCTTGCTTCTGCTTGCAGATTATTTCCTGGAAGATTGCATTCAAATGACTCAGTTCGTTCCTCCACCAAAGGAAAAGAAGAAGAAAGAGAAGGATGAGGAAGGTGGTGAAGATGATGATGTATGTTTGACTTTTTTGATATGAAAAATTAAACAGTGCCAGTTAAGACTCTAGCTCAATCGTAATTCATTTGGCATTGTTGAACTTAAATGTCTTTAGCAGTTTTCGTATTTTTAACATCTGAGATTGGTGTAAACTTCAGAAATAGAATTGAATTTTCTTATTGCCCTTGTAAACTGAAGATTTTATTTTTTTGTGGGAGCTAAAATTCTCATGGTTTGTCAGCCTACTTCTCTTTTAAAGATAGAACTGAAATGCTTTTAACAGTGAAAACATTGGTGACCTTGGCAGGAGAAATGGAGACAGAAATATGAGCTTGGTGATACCTTTTCAGGGTGAAAATTTAGATTTTTCTCCCTTCTTTCTCTTGCAATTGATATTGTTAGTGCTTACATGCATTGTCAAGAAACTATCACTTTCATGATAAAGCTTTTAATTTGTAGGTCTGAAGCTACTGTTTAGGTCAGCTATTTGAAATTTTAAAAAATTATTAGGTTTTCTTGAGAGAAGCATTTTCTTCTGCTTAGTTATCCTCATTTATCTGAATAGAAATTAAATTCGTTTGATAGCTTCCTGCTGCAAATTTTTATTGAGTTATAACTCAATGCAATGGAATTACAATGCCATTCTTGTATTAGAAAGCTGGGGAAGCAGGACTTGAACTGCTAATTGTGAGTCATTCTGCAAGCTGTCCCTGAGATGGTTTTCCCTATCCACACATCTCATTTTCCTATTTGCCTGGGCAGCCAGTCTCCAGTCTGGTAAGGTCGAGTAAGTTAATTTATATGATTTCTTTTGTGTTTGTGTTTTTTTTTTTTTTGTAGGCCAATTGCAACCTTATTTGCAGTGATGAATATGGCCCAGAAACAAAGCACGCCATGGCTCAGCTGAATGAGAAGGAAACTTCTTTTGAACTCATTGAGGCCCTGCTAATTTATATCAAGACCCTGAATGTCCCGGGAGCTGTACTTGTTTTCTTGCCTGGCTGGAACTTGATATATACCATGCAGAAGCATTTAGAAATGAATCCACGCTTTGGTACAAGCAACTGTTCTATTATGTTTCATCTCCTTTTCCAAAGGAAACTACTGAATGTGTAAAGATGAGTTATCTGAGTGGGAGCAGGATTGTTTTGTCATGAGAATAAATGGGTAAAAATGATTATGTTGTGCAAAGAAAAAATGCGATTTATACAGTAACAGTTACTGACCACCTTGTGTTCATGTTGTAGGAGGCCGCCAGTATAGAATTCTACCTCTGCATTCCCAAATTCCTCTGGAGGAACAACGTCGAGTGTTTGATCCTGTGCCTCCCGGAGTAACAAAAGTATGCGTGCCTTCTCTTTGGGGAGTGTAACATGCTTCGTTCTCTTGTGCTTTTCTGGAATGTACTGCTGACTTTTTTTAGTAGAAGTTATGTAGTTTATCTTGCAGTAGTTAATGTAGTTTATCTTGCAGTCCATCCCTAGCTTTTTCAGACCCAATATATTTCAATATACATCTCCTGTTTTTATAGGTTATTTTATCTACCAGCATTGCAGAGACTAGCATTACCATCAATGATGTGGTCTACGTTATAGACTCCTGCAAGTGAGTTCATGAAGTAGCTTTTTGTTTTTTAAATCCTGTTCTTTGGAATGCAGAAAAGGTTTTCTGAACACACAGAACTGCCTTGTGTTCCCATAGTCACAGAGCTGAATTTGAGGACTCTAACTTGCTCAAGACAAATTTGCATTGTCTTTAGCCATTCAACACAGTTACAAACCACACTGGCATTTCAGTGGGCTGGTTTTGGTCAGCTGCGTTCACGCTGGCACTATTCATGTGAGGTGTCGCTGGGTCTCCATGCGTATTTGAAATACGTTGTCTGCCAAAGGAGTATTACAAACACTCAGTGTCTAACTGAGGGAAAAGAGGAAGATTTTTGTAGTCTGTTAGAGATCCTATCTTGCTACGTGTGCTCTCTGAGCACATAGGGGTCTCATTAATTGCATGAGAATGTTAAGCTTTTGAGACAGTTGTGAAAACTTCATTCTGTGTATAGCTTGGGGCACTGCTTTATAAAGAGTATGACACTTTACCTTCCGGATAAATCGCTAACTATCCAAAGCTTAGCTAGTCAAACAGGGGTGGTTTGCTTCTTAAAAACAGTATGGCTGCAAGGAATAAAATAAGAACTGATTTGGCAGGACTTAAGATGAAGAACATCTGATCTTAAGGCTGTTTTTTTTTTCTGTAACAGACAAAAAGTGAAGCTGTTCACTGCTCATAATAACATGACAAACTATGCCACAGTCTGGGCATCAAAAACTAATTTGGAGCAGCGGAAAGGAAGAGCCGGACGTGTGCGTGCTGGATTCTGTTTCCATTTGTGCAGCAGAGCTCGCTTTGAAAGGTGAGGCTGTGCTCTTTAGAAATAAAATAACCTCAGAGACTTCTGCCAGAACCGTTGTATGCTACTTTTGATCAAACTGGGGAAATAAATTCAGGAAGCACAGAGAGGAGATGCATGTAGTCAGTTCGCGCTGGAATTCTTGGGTATCTCAGTTCTTTTGCTTAAAAAAAAATTACATGCTTTTACCCATACTGGGCGGTGGACAAATAAGTTTGTGATTTTATTGTTAAGAACTTCACTGCAACCTACAGAACCTCACAGGAGAAAAATGATACTGCTTTGGAATTGAGTCCAGGCAGAAAAGAGCTTTGTAATGAGGGTAAGGCTCTAGTCTGCCTTCAAAGCTGGCATCTTCACGTAACAAGCAATTTTGTCATGAAAGTGGTAAAAAGACAGATGTTACTTTTCCCTCCATCCCCCTTCTGTGGCCAGGAAACCCCTTCATGCTGCTGAACTGCTGCTCTAGCACCTTGCCTGCTGCTGCAACTTTTGACCTCTGCTATGTGCCAAGCTGTTTCTCAGTTACCAGAGCCACAGAAATCTTTCTGCTGGTTGCAGAAGTCTAACCAGCTGTTATGCTCAGTGTTTGATCTCTCTCATGAAAGTTTCAGTGCCTCTTTCTCACATAGCCGTTAGAGCAGAGCTGTGTTTGATGTTTAGTTTTTTGTAACCTCTGAAAGCATCAGTTGATCAAAAACTTTCCTTAAATTGCTCAAATTTATTTAGATCCGCCGCCTGGTACAGTGGAGTGATTTTAATTAAGATTTTTTTTGACAGTGAACTGACTTAGGCTACTGAAGTGAACACGGGACTTCATGACTTTAAGGTTACCTTCCTTCAAAGAATATAAAACCAAAATATACTGGCTCCATGGTGCCTAGGAAGGAAAGAGTGTTTGTGGACTTGTGCAGAGAATCTATTCAGAGTTACCATCTGAATCTGGTGCCAGCTGAATCTGAATATCTGTTCAAGGTGTTTTGAAACCTTTTCTAGCTGTCTGTTGCTCAGAGCAGTGAACTCCTAGGAGTTCATCTGTCAACCAGCAAGGTAAAGGATCACTAACCACACTGTGCAGTAGACTTAAGAGCTCTATCTGTGTTCAGAAAACCATGGGCTTTTTTGTTCTCTTCTCATTCCAGACTTCAAACTCATATGACACCCGAAATGTTTCGGACACCACTTCATGAAATTGCTTTGAGCATCAAATTACTGCGGCTGGGAGGAATTGGTCAGTTTTTGGCCAAAGCAATAGAACCGCCACCTTTGGATGCAGTGATTGAAGCAGAACGCACGTTAAGAGGTATCGTCGTTTGTCCATGAGATTGTATGTTAACGAAGCTGACTCCAAGTGATTTCCCATGTACAATGATCACTTACAAACCGCTTTAACATCTCTGGTTAGATTGAATAGTAGCGTGCTGTCCGGAACAACAAGGTGTTTCCTGGATGCATCGTGTGGGTGGCAGCATCTTTTGCAGCTGAAGAAATACTTGAATTCCCAAGTGGAGTGTCATTCCTTTAAGAAACTTGAGCCTTTAAACTTAAGGCTTGTTTTGTTATTGTACCAGTAACATGCTAGCTTCCAGCTTCCTGTTTTCCAGCTGTGGCACTGCTGTGTATGATGTAGACTTAGTCCAGTGCTTAAGGCATTTACAAAACTCCTGTAAAAGTACTGAAAAAGAGAGGTTAGTGGTCTGTTGTATAAGTACTGCTTTGTACAGTTTGCTGACCCAAGATCTCAGTATTTTGTCAAGTAATTAAATCTCCAGTTTTTGCATATGCAAGCATCTGTACACTGCTCAAACAGGAGAACCTGAGGTGGAGGCTAAGCTGTCTCCCCAGTTTCTTCAAGGAACTAACTAGAATGTGAGTAAAATGAAGCAAGGAGGAACCCTAAATTTATGTTTTAGATTAAAATCAGTGATCTCAAACCTCAGCGTGCTTTGCAAATGTCACTAAATAAGCACTTAAAATTTCTAAGAACCTAAATATCTATTTGATTGTTGATTCTATGAAAAAATTGTGTGACGAGCCTACACTGCTTGTATACAGAATCATGGAATTTTTCAGAGTTGGAAGGGACCTCTAGAGATCATCTAGTCCACTCCAGAAGGGCAACCAGAATTAAAAACATAGCTATGGATATGTGTTCAAGTTTAATGACTTTCTGATCTAAAAATTGTTAGTGCTTTTCTTACGCCGCAGCTACGAAATGCAAAGCAGGGGAAAAGGCAAACGTTTTCATCTTTAACACCAAAGAGACCTTTCTGCTTGTGCCTCCATTTGCTGGATGACCTGTGATTTTTTTCAGTGCATGTATACAACTAGTTTTTAGGATGGTGAGACAGGCTGCTCTTCAGAATATTGTTTTGGCTTTTGAGTTCAATAGATACCAAGAAAAATGGATTTGACAGTGGCTCAGGCATCCTTTATTTGTTCACTTTCCCGTTTAATTGCTGAGGCTCCAAAGCTTTTTTTTAAATGTAAAGCTTTTAGGTATGCTGCAGTTTCCCAAAGTAGTCTGTATATAGAGTACGTGAACTATAAGTTTGCATTTTTCATTTATATCTTAAAAGGGTTTTTAAAGATCACACTTGTATTGTTTTTCTTTGTCATGCAAACTTAAAAATAGTTTTATGGAGTAGAGATTAATGGTTGTGGCCAAATGGCTAGAAAGATAAGGAGACTGATGAGACCCTGCAGCCTGTACAGCAAACAGCCACACGCACTTGTTTGATTATTGACAATGGTTTGATAGCTTCGAGGATGAGCTCAGGTCATCGTTTGTAAGTAATGGAAGGGGAGAAGGGCAGGTAAAGCCTTGTGGAAGAGAGCTTGTGGTGGTCTCTTTTTGATGAACAGGGGGTTCTGTGATTTGGCAATTGCAATGAAGACTCTACAGTTGACTGCGATAGGGCTGCTTTGGTGTTCGTGAGGCAGAAATGAGGTTAGATTTATTAGATCAAATATGGATTAAAACTAGAGATGGGATGATTCAGAGTGGACATCAGGAAGAAGCTCTTCACCATGGGGGTGGTGAGACACTGGAAGGCGTTGCCCAGAGAGGTGGTGGAAGCCCCATCCCTGGAAGTTTTTAAGGCCAGGCTGGATGGGGCTTTGAGCAACCTGGTCTAGTGGGAGGTGTCCCTGCCCATGGCAGGGGGTTGGAACTGGATGATCTTTAAGGTCCCTTCCAACCCAAACCATTCTATGATTCTGTGACTTGAAAAAAGTTGAGTAGTGTAATAGTCGTTTGTACAGAAGCAAACTAAAAAGAAATGGAAAAATATGTATAATTAAATAGTAATTATTTTAATTGTGGAGGAGGTAGTAAAACATCTGTACAGGCAAAGTTTATTTGGCCTCAGACCAGTTTTGAAAATCAGGTTGGCAATATTGTAAACAATATTAAACTTAAAGACTGCGTTCAATTTAAACACAGTTATTAAAATATTCAATTTCTTATCTGAGGATTTCTGGGATTAGCTAACCAACTTTGATAATAAGAGATCTTGTTTCAGAGCTTGATGCCCTGGATTCCAATGATGAGTTGACACCTCTTGGAAGAATCCTAGCCAAACTTCCCATTGAACCTCGTCTTGGCAAGATGATGATAATGGGCTGTATTTTTTAGTAAGTTTTAGTAAGTCTCAGTGGTCGTCATCTTGTTTCTCTGAGTTCCTGAGCCTCTAGACACGCACTCTACAAGAGAAAAACCAGTATATCTAGATGAGCAATAAATGCTACAACAGGGGATTGGAATCTGAACGTTCATGAGAGCAGAGGATAGATGGTATACAGTACAGGGAATAAAGTATTCATGAAAGTCAGAGTTAACTGCAAGGGACCAGTAGAAGCTGAATACTTAGAAATACTTACAGAAGAGTGGGACTCTAAATACTTAATTGCAGCAGTGAAGTAGAGGTGGGGAGATGTGACATTTGACACCTAGATAAGAAGAAAAGTGAATCTACACGTTTTGCTTTAGCAGAAGTAAAGATGTGTTATTTGTGATTGTGATCGTGCAGTCCTTTTCACTAGAAGAAGATGGTGTAGGATGTGGGGGAAGGAGGGGGGAAGATAAACAAAGGGCTTGTGAACACTTGCTGTTGTGAAAGGACTGGAATTGGAGCAAATTTAACATCCCCTTCCAGGGAGGCGTTTCTGTGAAGAACTGGTAGATAAGGGCCAAATTACCAAGGTCTCTAGTGGAGAAGTTTTTACTAACATCAACTGCCCGTAACAGCTGCTGGCAGCGACGCTGTGAATAAACCCAGTCCTGATACCTTTTGTGGTTTCTTTCAGTGTGGGAGATGCTATTTGTACCATCTCTGCGGCTACCTGTTTCCCTGAACCTTTCATCAATGAAGGCAAACGCCTGGGTTATGTCCATAGGAATTTTGCTGGGAACAGGTTTTCAGATCACGTTGCTTTGCTCTCCGCCTTCCAAGCCTGGGATGATGCAAGGTATATTGTCTTGGCGCAAAATTTGATGAGAAGTTATGGGTAAGGCAGAGCGAGCAGCTTTGTGACCAGACTAGATGTGTTAATGGATGCTATGACAGCTGGACTGTCGCACTTTGCCTTTTCTTGAACAGACTACTTCTAATTCACTCTGTTTGTTTTTTAGAATGGGTGGTGAAGAAGCAGAAAAAAGATTTTGTGAACACAAAAGACTCAGCATGGCTACTCTTAGAATGACTTGGGAAGCAAAAGTCCAGCTGAAAGAAATACTTATTAATTCTGGCTTCCCTGAAGGTGATTCTGCTTGGACATAGTAATTTAATGATGGCATTTTTCATTCTGAGATGAGAAATAAATGAATAAGATGAACACACAAGCACAGAGGCCTGTAGTGGAGTTGCCATAAAGCTATTCTGCTTTTACAGCTGTGTTCAGATGAAATTTCAGTGCTGTCTCGTTCTCTCGTAGTTCTCTAAACCAGAGAAGTTGTGATGGCTGTGGTGCAACACAGGGAGATATTGGAGGCTGAGATTAGGGCTGCAGGATTAAAAAATCTGTTAAGCAATCGTCCTTAGAGAGTTACCTCCCTGATTTTCTTTCTCCTGCACTTGTTGCATCTCCAAAATGTGCTGTGTTGTGCTTTCCCCCTCCTTTTCATTAGCCTTAGGGGGGGAGTGTGATCTAAATAGTGTGCTATGTGCCTTATGATTTGCTGGGTTTGTGCCGCAGGAGGGATGTGCAGTAATGTGGTGTCTTACTCAGTTTTCTAAGAAAAAAAATAAAATTCTCAAAGTTGACCAGGTTCTGAATTTGCCTAATGCTCCTGAGGAGCTTGCTCAGTTAAATGGCATGGCTGGCTGGGTTCAGCAGATGTTCATCTACCCCTCCTTTGTTTTTTTTTTTGGTTTTTTTTTTTTTAAATTCCTGTAATTTTTTTTTCTCCTCATGCTGCTAGGATCATTGCTGCATTTATCCTTAACTTTATTTCTGGGCAAGATGACCTGAAAACAAGCCACCAGAGACTCTGGGGAGGTTTGTAACAAATAAACTAATGAAAACATCCATTCTGACCTCCCCCAAAAGATCTGTCTCCAAAACAAATGACAGGAAACACACTGTGGTACAGCACATTCTGGGCAAACCCCTCTCTCCTTGTTTTTGAAGAGCTTGGGGGAGAAAAACATCTCTTTGTAGTAGTATTTTTCAGATTTTTCTCTCCATGAATAAGTTGAAAATGTAGAACTGAAATGGTTTGAGGGCAGAGGTCGTTTGAGAACAGATGCACATCTACCAGTTGATTGAATGAGAAAATGCATTGGTCCAGGATGCTAAACAACTCTCCTGCCCTGTCCTGCGCCACCCAGGGATGTGAGCCAGTCTTCTGTTCTCTGTCAACAGAATGTTTGATGACTCAACCATTTAACAACACTGGACCAGATAATAATCTGGATGTTGTAATCTCCCTGCTTGCTTTTGGGGTCTACCCCAATGTCTGCTACCACAAGGAGAAGAGGAAAATTCTTACCACTGAGGGGCACAATGCGCTCATCCACAAGTCATCTGTCAACTGCCCTTTCAGCAGCCAGGACATCAAGTATCCCTCACCTTTTTTTGTTTTCGGAGAAAAGGTAAAGACTTTGAATTTGTTCTTGATCATGTGCTGCCAAGGTGTCTAAGAGGCTCTTTTTGGTAAAAAAGCTGTAAGAAGAAAGATACGCTTGGGTGGTGTTTAGCTTGTTTGGGTTTTTTTTGTTTGGTTTGTTTGTTTTTTCCAGAAAGTGAGCCTTATATGGTCATGGTGTCACTCAGCCTTTACAGTAACTTTCCATCAGCCAGTTTCAGTAGAAGCAGAGGTCTTAGCTGCATAGCCAGTTCTGTGAGTTTTGTGAAAACAGCCAGTTGTAGCGCAAGATCTAAATTATTATCTTGTTTAAGAGCTTGCTTTAGGAGCTCTTCCGTACCAATTAGGCACTAGAGACTTTCTGCCCTTAGCACTTCTGCTACTTATGGATCCAGAGAGAAAATAGGAACATGTAACGTGGCAGTGGGGTGCTCCCTTTCTGGCATGTAGGTAGTTTGTCATCTCCCGAGGATGACTCCCATTTCCCAAGCATCTCAGAAGAACCCTGGGATGCTTTCACCGGGGCCCCCATGACCTTGTCCTCCATCCCATTAATTTTGTGTACTCCGCGTGTGCTGTACATGCACACATAAACACCTGGGTGCTCTCATGTGCTCCAGTGATGGCCACTGTGAGTGCAGCTGCTCCTGCTCGCCCTTCTCTCAAGAAGCAAACGAAGGCGATGCCTCTGTGTGGGCCGTAGCCAGGAGACGGCCCCGGGGCTGCCAGCCTGCTTGTGCTGCCCGGGCACAGTCACTCCAGCGCAGTGATGGGGACGCCCTCGTGCATGCTGTCGCTGGTTGCTGAAACCAGCTGTGTACAGCACCAGCGTTCCTTCTGCCTGGGAACTGCTGTAGAGATGTGTTTGAGGATAGGCAGCGAATTAGCAAGGCCTCGTGCTGTAAGGGGAGCCTCTTAAGATCTTACAGCAAGAGGTGACACTGTAGGGGTTTCTTTTTTGTCACACTGTCTACACTGTTCAGAGTTACCGTTCTTCTCCCTGAGGACAAGTGAGTACATCGAGTTCTGCCCGTCACGCTCCATCATGGTCCTGTGTGAAAGAAAGGAGGGAGGGAGGCAGCTCTCGGGGTGGGAGGCTGCAGTCTTCAGTCCCTCTGTAAAATGAAGGGCAGTAGCCCGTGTGGTCAGCACTGCTGTCTCTGGTGTAGGTCCAACGGCTTGTTATTGTCCAAGTGCTCACTGAAAGTACAAGCTTCAGGTCTTGTTTCTATTAAATGACAAAGGGGCTGGTTGCACGGACGTGGAGCAGCGTCCGAATTTCCATGTGTAGGACCCAATCAAAGCAGCAACACGAGATGTTCATCCCACCCCAGCAATGCAGAAGGTGGGAAGATAATTCAGCTATGCCTTGGTCATTTTTAGGTTGACAAAGCATAAGATGGCTCTTGCCCAGCGTCAGCTACATAAGTGCAGGCATGCAGTCACAGAAAAATGAATACTTTTAAGTGGCAGGTAGTTTTGGTGTTTCTTTGCAGCAGCCAGTGCTGAATCGCTGGAAACATCTGCTCAGCATTCAGTTTTTTATGTGTGTGCGCTCTTGTTATTTCCTAACATTATACCTAGATTTTTTTTGGGTGGTGTTTTTTTCTTTTACAAAATTCTCTGGTTTCAGGGGTCAGAGGAAGGTGTAGGGGTCTGTTTTCCATTTCAAGAGTTGTATTCCTCTTCCACCCCCAGATTCGAACGCGAGCCATCTCTGCCAAAGCCATGACCTTGGTGAGCCCGCTGCAGCTGCTGCTCTTTGCCTCCAAGAGGGTCCTGTCGGACGGGGAGCTCATTCTGGTGGACGACTGGTACGGGCCTGCCTGGTGCTCATTATGTGGAGGTCTGTGGAAGAGCAGGCTGAGGGGAGCGGCTGCTAACGCAGGCACGAGTCTCTGGAACAGGAGCCCTAGAGCGAGCTGTGTGCTGCTGCAGGTCAATTGGGAGGTCATTGCCTCTGCCTCCTCTGAGGAAGGGAGGCTTTGTATCGGCAGCACTGTTTGGGGCAGGTTATCTGCCTGAACTGAAAATATGATGCCAGGCAGTTTCCATAAAAACTGCTGGGTTTTTCCTCTTCAACTGGAACGTGAGTAAGAGCTGCTATGTGTTTTGTACCTCCTCTTCAGACACAGGCAGAGGAAACCTTGTTTTTAAGTCTCAGAAGTGCAGCTTGAGGAGAGCAATGGTTGCCTCTGGCAGCATGCGTTTTACGGCCATGACTAAATACCATCTGGATGTTCCCCCCCCTCCCCCCGTCAGTAAAATGGAGGTGAAGAATTGCTTAAGCTTAATTGACTAATATTTTTGAGCCGGCCTGGAACTTTCAGAATCTTGAGGGGCCTCATGTTTTTAGTTTACTTTATATTTTTCTATCTTTCTGTTTTAATGCGAGCAGTTACGTATTGGTGTTACCCGAGTATGTTAAATCTTGAGAGCAAATTTAAACAGAAGGATAGTTATGTTTTAACAATGTCAAATTTTAGAGATCTTGCAAATTTTACCCCCCCTCATTGACAAATCAGAATTTCAGAAATGAGAACATAGATTTCTGGCTGGGTGTGTGCAGCACTCAATGAAAAGCCACTCTCCCGAACATCTTTCCTAACAGCTTCTCTCCTAGAAGTTGTGCTACATCTAATGTACTTTGTGCTCTAGGATCAAGCTGAAGATGCCCCACACGGCAGCTGCCTGCATCACCGCGCTGCGTGCCGCGATGGAGGCTCTTGTTGTGGAAGTAACTAAAGATCCGGAGATCATTCGGCAGCTGGACCCAGCGAACGAGCGAATGCTGAATGTCATCCGTCAGATCTCCAGGCCGTCAGCCGCGGGCATCAGCCTCATGGCGGCCAACACAAGGTTAGCTCGGTGCCGCCGGCTCGCGCCGTGGGGGCTCTGGGGTGAGGAGCAACCTCCGCCCCAAGGACAGCGAGAGCCTGAGCAGGGCAGTCAGAGCTGTCGGCTCCGCTGCTCCCTCCCTACACAGCCCGGAGCTGAAATCGCCAGCAGAGCCTTGTCCCGCGTGGACAGGAGCCCCAGGCTTTTGTTTCAAAGCCAGTAGTCTGAGTGCGTGTAAAATTGTCACGGTCAAAGCCTGGTGTAGATAGATCACTGCCCGTTTCCATAGGAAGGACAGGCGGCTCTCAGGAATAAAAGCTGTCATCGCCTCTCCCAAAACAATGACTTAAAGAATCCAACTTTATTTTGGGCAAACCTATTCATCTTTGTCTCTGGAAATAGATCTTTGGCTGTGCTTGCACCCCTCTATTGCCCCTTGTTTTCAGGTCTTGCTTCTGAAGCAAATTAAAATGAAAACACCTGTGAGCTGTTAGTAATTTAGGGAACGAAACAAACAGCAGCTTCGATGTACGCTTCGCTGTGTTCTGAGAGGAGCAAAATAAAGATGAGCGTGCTCACATAGACAGGACCAGGGCTCCCTACGCCTTCGTGTGAGCTGGACAAGTGGGAGCGAGGGGAAACCTTCTGCCCTGGGTGTGGACCTGCCTGAGGTGCAGAGGAGGGGCTGCTCATGTGGTGCGGCCGGCCCTTCCCAGCTCTGCTGAAGTGGAATAGGTGCAAAAATGCAGCTATTAAATCAAACATCGTATTCTGATAACAGAAAATAGAGGCATCGTAACTGAGTATCTTGGCAATTGATTATTCTTGTGGTATTAAAAACAAAAAAAATGGAATCCGTAAGATTGCAGCAAGTATATAATGTGTCTCTCTGCCAGGTTCGGAGATGGTCCTCGCCCCCCCAAAATGCCTCGCTACGACAACGGAGGTGGCTTCAGAGGCTGGGGAGGTTCCCTGCGTGGCTCCGGCTACAGAGGCAGAGGTTACGGCGGGTACGGCTGGCGCGGGGGGGGCCGGGGGTCCCATGGTGGCCCGGGGGGAGGTTACAGAGGTGGGGGAGGCTATCGAGGAGGAGGGGGGTATCGTGGAGCTGGTGGTGGCTATAGAGGAGGCTGCGGGGATGTGGGGAGGGGCAGGTGGTAGTTAACGGAAGTTCATTGAAGCCTTTCCACTCTGACAAAAGCCCGTTTCTCTGCCGAATCCCTTCCATGCTGTTCCCGGTCTGTCCGCCATTTCAATTCCTTAGTACACGTACAGCTCTGTAATATACCGTGCCCTTAGGGAATTTACTGCAAGTTGTATCATTTTATTCTTAATAAAGAGTTTGTTTTTAAAGACTTCTGTGCTATAATTTTGTATTTGTATGTAGATTTAGATTTTGAAGCTGTCTGTTGTTAGTTTTGGTTGTAGGGGGTATAAGGCGTTCTGCGGAAACCTTTTCAGTGTCTAAACTCATTCTCTGCCAAACACATTTCAAACTGCAGAACCTGGGCTCAGGGGGGCTTTTCCTTTGTTGTCTAACGCGCCGTGCAAACGGGCCTTGCTGCAGAGCCTTGCCGGCCGTGCCAGGCAGCACTTGGTTCCTTTGCAGCCAGCCGCCGGCCGGCTGATGCCACCGTACACTTGGTGGCACAGCACCACGAGCTCCTTTGCCCATCCGGATCACGCGGGAACGCCGAATACCTTTTTCCAGACTGATGTGGTGCTGCTTGTCCCCGCAGAACCTGAAGCCATCTCAGCAGCCTGACCTGTGCCCTTCGGCTGAGGCAGTGTCCATTTACGCTGCTAATCCAAAAACAGTCACGCTTCATTCTTCCAAATACATGCGAAAGAGCGATTCTTTAATTAGAATTCATTGAAATTGCAGCCTGTGGATTGCAGACATTCAAAGCTCAGCTGCCTGGTGCTTGCAGAGGGGATGAGCAGCCCTCCAGCGCGGTGCAGTTCCCCCTGTGCCTCTCCGACGGGCGCCGGGAGGTGACTCGGCGCAGGGGTGGTGTTGCGTGAAAGGGGCAAAGCAGTTTTGGCAGAAGATAAACCCCCTTGCGTTCTAACCCTCGCCGAGGTGGGAGGCCAGGTGCGGCTGGGTTTAAATTCTGAGTGATGCCCAATTCAGCACCATCAGTCCAGTCCCGTTTAATATGTATTAAACTGTTACGATTTGGATATGCTGACAGTGGACTGCGCCTTCAGCCTAGTCGTGCTCATGAACCAGCACGGCCACTCTCGAGCCTTTGGTCGCGTTCAGTGAGAAACCGAAACGACTAGCTACTTAAACAGTGCAGTTTATTTAAACAACAGGTATAAAGGTTCTGAGGATTGCCCGTGATAAATACACTGTCTGCAAAGCACGTGCAAATGAAAGTATTGTTACATATACAAAACACACGACAACGTTATAAACGATACAGCCTGGCTATAAATGTAGGTGAGATTCTCTAGAGAGATTTCTAAGTTTCCCGAGGAAGCACTTGGTATAATCAAAGTCTTACCCAAAGGCGTCCCTATGGGGGGGAAGAAAGGCTCAGCCCCTCGACTGGTCCCGGAAGTCAGTGATGGAATTCTTCGCGATGGTATCTTCCCTGGGTATCCCCCCTCTCTCGGGCTATTTTTATACTATTTGTTATCTTCAAGGTGGAGTTCGAGTGATACATACTTTTATTATGATTGGTGTAAATTTCTCTCGCTTCACAATTAAAGGTATAGCTGACGAGAAATTCAGGGCGCAGATTCAAGGAGGAGTGGTCGCACCTTGGAGATGGGCAGCCTTCGGGGTGGAGGTGTGTTTTGGTATTATAATGACATTATAATGAGCAAAGTTGGCACAAAATTTGACAAAATGCTGGCTCTGAGTATTGAGCGGGCAGCTAAGTGGCAGCTGATCTGTTTCATGGTATTATCCCGTTCCCGTATCTGCTATACATTATCAGGTAAAGCCACGGAATAATTGCATCCCGCCCCGTACCTCATGCAGCTTCACAAGCATCCTTATCAGAGAACCACAGGTGGTGTATTCTTCATGCCAGCTGCGGCTATTTTCTACCTCAGAAGCCTCTTGATTTTATACTTTTCCTTAATGTGTGAACAATGCTGTACTTTTGTATTTTTAGCCAAGTGGCTCGGTATTCATCTCCAAACTTAAATCTGGCATTAATTTGGAGTGTGTGTCTTCTGCATCGTCTGTTGCAGTGAACTCCATTTCTGCTGATGTAGACTTTTCTGTAGATGGAAGAACAGTCACTCCATGCCATCGTTACCAAAAATGTGATTATTTTTCTTCTCCAGGAACAGCCTGTTACGGAATCGGAAGGGATGGCCACTGAAAGGCGTGCCGTAGCATTAGCCACCTTCCCTTTCCACGGCTCTATTTCTTGCATCCAGACAAAACTTGCTTTCCTTGGCTTGCCCCTCAGTCGTGGTACTGACACAAAACTGGAACATGAAGCAGATGTCCAGTGGTTTTAAAGAGATTTATACTTAACTAATCTCAGTACCAAGCCCACAGATTTTAAGTACAATCTAGTATCTGCTAAAGCTAATTTCCTCTCTAACTATTACTGGTTTTCAAAAGAAATGAGCATTTAAAGAGGAGGCAGGAAGGACGGGCGCGAGGTGAGCACAGAGCAGAGCCTGCAGGGGGGGCCTGCAGCAGCGTCTGTTCCGCGCTGCCTCAGTCTCCACCTGTGCGGAAACACAACTGGAGATACTGGGCAAAATCCAGACGAGCTCTATGAGCTGCTCTGCCCTTGGGAGCAGCTTCGCTGGCGTTGCCGTGACCGAGTCCTGCCGTTTCAGGTGAGGTTTTGTTCTGATCAGGTCTCCGTGTGTGGTGGGGCCTTTTCCCCCAGTCTGCTTTCAACTCCATCATTCCCATTAGCTTCTCCCTGCTTCTGACGTGAGTTTTAGGAGGCAGAACAGGGTACCAGGGCTTGTTGAGTATATGTACGATGTTCTGTGATGCTAGCTAAAAGTGGTTTTACTGGGGGCACTTTGGTGTTAAGTCCTAGCTGAAGAAATTCCCTTTTTAGAGTCAAGTTGATGTTTCTCGGCTCAATTTAGAAAAATTATTCCAACTTAGTAAAGTTGGAATAGTAAAGATAATAGTAAAGCTCTTATCTACTATTACTGGAAAAGACTGTAAAAACGTTACCTTAACGCTAATGCCAGCCAGGCTGCCATGTGAGGTCTCGCTGGTTCTGTTTCTACTGCCGCGATGAGTTTTGTGGCGCTCTCAGACGTCTGTGCTTCCTGGGCACCGCTCTGCGCCACAGCCCTGCTCGTTAACAAACAGATTAAACCTGATCTTGTGTTGCTTGTGAGAGTTGTTACAAAAATGAATTGGCACTTGAGAGCACAGCCAGGTGTGATGAGGTACAAAACCGCGTGGGTCGGGAGCTGCTGCTGGGATGGACCTGGGGAGGGCACCGGGACCAGGGGAGAGCTCAGGCCACGGGCTGCAGAGGGGGAAGGTGACGTGGACCATTCAGCATCTACAAATTACAGCTTGGTTGGTTTTATCTCTGTGCCTAGGGGTTTGCCTATTCAGGCGCGTCAAGCATGAAAATGCTGCTTAACAATATTCAGTCTGGTTTTTAACAGCTAATCCATCAGGGCAAGTGAGGAGGGACAGCAGTGGCCCTCGCCCGCGCTCTCCGGGCCAGAAGTGAACAGCACAGTCCCAGCGAGGGCTGACGCGCTCCTGAGGGGCTTCAACAGCCTGGGCACAGAGAACTGGAAACTAACCTGAAACAACAGGTACGTGTTCACACCGAACACCGAGCTTGTCTACTGAGTCAGTGAATTGATCTGCGCTCGTTTCAAAAAGCCAGCTTGTCAGAGCGCTCCCCTCTCTTGGACCACACATCTTAATTGTCTGAAATTGGAGAAGAATGAAGTAGCTGAGCTGCAGCACTCTGGTTATGGGCCATGGCCGGAGGAGATGCCAGATCCAGCAGCTGCGATGCCGCTGGCTGTTCTCTGCTGCCCCGGCCCGGGGTGCGCTGCTTCTGTGTCTCGGGCTGGTGCCACCGCACAGCTGACACCAGGGGCTTCAGGAACAATCACTGCTGCTTCTGGTTTTCCAGTTCCAAGTGGAAAAGCAGAAGTGTAATATTGACAACAGCGTCAAAACCATAGTATGAAGAATAACACTTGTTCAGTTGGTTACTTGCATTTTTATCTTGCTTGTTTTGAAACTTCTCACGTAAATATTAACGATGCTACCAACAAGTTACAAAGTTGCCATTAAACGCACTTTTTACCTGAATTCCTGGAGGCCTCGCTTGCCTGCCTGGCGGCGTGGAGCCTGCTGCGTCAGGCCGGACGGCGCCTTGGAGCTGGGCTTCAAAAGGCGGGCGGGCAGAGCCCAGCCTGGGGAGGCAGAGATCACCCATCCCTGCGCGAGGGAGGTGAGGAACAGCCCCTTCGCTTCGGTCTGCGAGGGGATGCTCAGGGCCAGTCCCAGAGGAAGGCTGAGGATGGGACAATAAAACGTCTCTGATCCTCTGCAGGATGTAATGGGTAGCAGACAGAAAAAGTAAAATTTTCTTAAAGACAAGAATTGGGGATTAGCAGTGTTATTGTGTGTTTCAAGCCATGTCCCGAGCACGTTGCTGCAGAGACACAAGGCCGAAGGGAACGAGAACGTGGCAACACGCCGCAAAAAACAAGTGTGGAAGCAGAAGGAAAGGGCTACTAAACTCATAACACGAAAACTAATGACAACACTGGAAACAGCTTCGTTCTGGTCTTAGGAGAAGCCAAATTAGAGGCTTTCTAGTACATCCCTGACTGTGAAACTATGTTAGACTTTTAGATATTTATAATCTCTTGGAATGCCCCCATGTTTATAAACAAACAAAGCCCAAAAGCCCTGGACCTTGCGCAGGCTTAGGCAGGAAAGGCAGAACGTGTATTTTGAGACAAAGGTTTTCAAGTGCTAGAGCTCTTGAGACCCACCTCATGTGAACCACCAGTCTCAAACTAGGTAGAACAGACCCAAATTCATCAACCGCGTTTTGCTAATGCTCTAGTTTGTAACGCGAATCCCAAGGAGCCAGGAGAGCCGCGACCCGCTTGCTGACGCACACCACACACATCCACGCCACTCGGCTCCGCTGGGACAGCGGATGAGCAGCAGCGCTGGTGTTTGCCATGTCACTTTTACAGCTGCCATAAAACGGCCCATCTTCCTTCCCCGGGGCTAGTGCAGACATTCAGTTTGGCTAGTGGAGCGGGCAGGCAGCTCGCAGGACTAGCCAGGGGCTCAGCAATGCTTCTGGAACGCCGTGCGGCTTTGCTTATCGTTTGGGCAAGGCAACCGTCTGCCACAAAAGAGAAAGAGAAGGGGGGTTAAAAAACTACCACACCTTTGCTAGTGGAGGGCAGTTCTGCTGCTGCGCTCCGGCAGGAGACACCCGCTTGTATCGGCCCCGGGCCCCTCTGCTACACCGGCAAAGACGACGACGAGCAAGGGCCATGAAACAGCAGATGGGGTAAGCCATGCTGACCAAAAAGAACAGACCGAAAATAGACACCGGTGTCTGGTAGTGATGGCCAGCATCTTCATCCTGCACCAACCCTTCCCACAGCGGAGAGAAAAACTGCCCGTCAAAGAGCTCACTGAGGAACTTCAAACGTTTTCAGCCCAGGCCGTCAGCCTCGGCAGCATCCCTGATGCGTCAGCTATCACAGAAGTTTGCTTCCACAGGGCTTCTCTTGTTTTCTGTAGGAGCATTTTTCACGTGATCATGGTGGTAAGGCTTGGCAAACGTTGATATTCAGTAGAAGTTGAAGGAGCGACACATATCCATCTTGGTTTTCCATGAATTAGGACAGATCACGCAGAAAGATGTTCCTCTGCAAATGCTAATGGCTGCTAAAAAAAGGATCACCATCATCCTCGGACAGTGGGGCAACTGGAGCTAGACTCTGGCTTTGGTATCTGTTTGTTCCCCAAACTCACAGTAAATAGCCCCCAAAACAGCAACAAGCGTCTCCCTAACATTAAACACACTTAAAAGGGCAAAAGGGGCAATCTTGTGTTGGATTAAGAGCAAGCAGCTATTGGGTTTGTTTGGGAGCAGATGCCGCGTGCTCACTCGTGGCGATAACACGGTAATCTCTTAACATCCTGCAGACGATTTACACACAGGGTGCTTTTCATACTGTTAAGAGGAAAGACTTCAACAGATCCGAAACCCGCTTCGTAAATGTACGTTGCTGGGAATCACACCATCACCGGGTTCCTGTAACGCCGCTCGCACGGCCCTCGCCTACTCTGCTGCTAAGAGACTTCTTTGCAATTTTTGGAGTGGGCTGATATATAAGGTGAGAAAAACACAGTCAAACCATTAGGAGAAAAGTCTGCTTACAAATTACGGGCTGCAGTTTGTTAAGCTTTATTCTAAGGGTGAGGCCCCAGAAATGAAGCAAACCAAATCCCCAGCTAAATGCGAAAGCACTTCCATGTTTGCAGATTCTTGGGAGCTTCAGATTAAGATTTCTTTTTTCTTCCCTCGCTCAGGACAAAGTCCAAGGCTGAATTATTCAAAACTCAGAAGGAATTTTCTCTTTCAGTGTTCCAAACGGCATTTACTTGATGAAGTTTTAAAAAAATTTAGCCTTAAATATTTTCCAAAGAAAAATCTCTGGGATTCAAACCGATTGCTTTAGAAGCGTCGCTTTCAATTTATCACTGGGAACAAAGACAGTGTTGCCACAGCCTCGTCTCCCCAAGTGGTTCTCAATCACAAGAATCACCAGGATGCATACCAATTGGTGCCTACTTGACATTTTTGACCAAAAAGATGTTTTAAAATGTCCTGTCGGCTCTCGAGATAAATTGCTGTAACCTTAAACGTGCCGTGCGCTGAGAAGAGTAAGGCAAGAAGGAGCAATTCCTCTGGAAGTACCAAGAATAAGGCGGGAGGAGGACGCATGGCTGGAGTGAGGAGACCGGGTACTGGAGGTCTCTGTGGAGCCGTGGATGGGGCGACGAGAAGCTGGTAACCGTTTCTGGGCCACGTCAGCCCAGCCAGACCAGCTTCCCGGCAACGCGACATGGATTTACTCAAAATACACGTTCAGTCTTACTGCATATTACATTCAAGTTTTCTATTTGACTCCTCTTATACTATTACCAAAACAGCTTTAAAATATTTCTGCTATGATACAGCTCCTCAGCTAATGTTGCGTCATCAGGGAATGGCAAAATAGTGCAAAAAGTAAAATGCCTCCCAGCTTGCACTGCCCGGGCCACTCGAATCCAGCACCACCCTCTCCCTCTCCAGGCCAGGCTTCCAGCAACGCTACGCGAAGCTCCAAGTCCTCCAGAACCTTACCAACCGATTCTCGTGCTATATTTTCAAAATGAGCAGAAAATGGTTCAGCAAAAGATGCGGAGGCTTTGGGCTGACATGATGAACTCCAAGGTGGTTTGCAATGAACCTCATTAGGCAAAAGGCTGCGCGTGTCAGCACCTCTTTACGTTAACGCCATCACACACACAGAACTAGAGAGACAGACGTAGCTGTGCGATCTCGTGATTCATCTCACAAAGCTACTTAAATTAATGGTCTATAATATTAAACTAAAAATCCGTATTTGTGAGAACAGCATCTTATCACAGAATCATAGACTGCTTTGGGTTGGAGGGGACCTTAGTCAATATTATTCAGTATTTTTGAGCCTACGTGCGATATACATTAAAAATAGTGGCTCCATCAGGTAGCTATAGTGACCAACATCTCCAAGCAACCAACAAAAGCATATTTAAGCTGCCCCAAATGCTGGTTTCTGAATTTACATTTTAAAGGTCGGTTCCTTTCCGCGTTGCCTGTGACTCATATATTCAAAGTTGTCTAAACAGTGCCAGTAGCTCACTTAGCTTTCCCACACTATAGAACTTCTTTTGAGTTACTTCCAGCTTCAGTGGAGCCTTCGTTTTCAGGCTGAAACTTCCCATGTTCAGCTGTGGTAAAGGCAACCTTCAAACTCTGAGCGGGGACCCTCCAAAAGAGACCGGTGGCGGAGGAGTTACTGCAAACTGCAGTGTGGACTCAGGTCTGCTCGGTTTTGTTTCAAGTAAATGATCTTTGTCAGGGAAGCGAGTTCAGTAAAACCAGAGCTGTGCAGCCAACTACGCAGGAAGCTACCTCTGAGGACTTAAAAATCGCTGTAAATAAGTAAGTGAATAAAAATACGTGAACACATGGTGGCTGCAAAGACATGTGCGTATAAAAACATTTATATTATTTCTGCACATGCTAATGCGAAGATTTACTTCTAAAATGTGCCCAATTCTCCCATCCAGCATTTCTACAGTGTTAAAAATTTGGAGAGAGTTCAAAGTGATCACAAAGTATCCGAGGCCAAAAATAGGTCTAAGGAAAAGGCTTCAGCATAGTTAGCTTATCCAAGAGAAGGCTGGGAACTTAATCTTGAGCTGAAAGTGTTTACATAACAGATGTCTTAAAAGAGAACATTAGTTGTATTTCTAAGAAAAAAAAAATCTCTAATCACAACAGGCTGTGCTTAGTAATGTTCATTTTATCCCATGGAAAGATAACCTCCTGCGCTGAGAGAGGTGAAGTTCTGTTATATTAAATACACTCCGTAAGTCCTTAGCCTGCTGATTTTACCACAAGTTTCCACAGATCACCAGGATCCGTATCACCATGAATAGCATCGTGGGTGCACGAGACCGATCACCAGAGAAGTCATCTCAACGTGTGTTCCAGCAGAACGTGTGAGGAAATCTGAACTGGTGGTGAAGAGCTCTGGGTTAGTCCCGCAGATGCCAAGCCGATTGGTTTCTTTCATCTTCAGTTCTCCCAAAAGGCGTTACCCGCTGCACGGCTGCACCCTCCGATGCATGCTGGCTGGTGCTGCGGCTCCGCTGCCGTATTGACCAGCCGGTACCTCGCTAGTTCAGGGCTGGGACAAAGCTCCAGGACGGCACGTACCTCACCAGCACGCTTGTTTCATGCCATTCCTGGCCATCTTTCTTCAAACCAGGCATTTACTGGAGATTTCCACCTCCACAAGCTCCAGGAAACGTGAAGGAAGTTACGGTGTGCAGCTACGGAAACCGTAACGTGCTTGGAAGAGCCTTGATGGTTCAGGCTGGGACAACTGCAAAATAGACGTCTGTCTGTCTGTCCTTGCTGCGAAGGCTGGAAAGCTTTCTGTCCAGCTCCAGAGAGCGCAAAGGTGGGAAGCACGGCACTGTCGTTGACACAGCCTATCTATCAGCTCAGCTTTTTTTTCTTTTCCAAATTGCTGTATTTTACAACACACAGTGCGTTTTCATTACTCATGCTATTCAGCTGAAGGATATCAGCTGCTATCAGTACGTTTCATCAAGTTTTTTCTCTCTATTACAACCCTGTTAGAATTGTTTTGCAATGTCTCAGGATAAACCTGTACGTGTCATATCTACCAAAGAACATTGAATTTGTCTGTTGTTGTTGATAACACAAATCAGTTTACAGAGAAATACCATTGACAAGTCCCAAAACGCCCCATATATATAGCAAAAAAAAAATAAATTAATAAATTAATGGCATGTTAATGACCTAACAATGAGTATGAAATGTTTTTTCGAGTGCCCTTCCAGCCACGCAGGAGAGCAGGAGACATCCAGGCTGAGAGCAGCTGCGAGCTGCCTCTTGTTCTGTGCCACCAGGCCGGCTCCTCACCCCTTCCCATTTCAGCTTCCCTGCAGCAGGAATCCCAGAGAAGCCTGCAAAATTGTCTCCCGTAATTTGTAGCGGGATGAAAAATTGCTTCATTGAGCTAACGCCTGTTTGTACTCTGGAACCTGAATAAATTGGCAATGCCGACCGCAGGATGCGAGGAGAATAACACACTGGGAGAACATCTGCTGTCCCAACTGCGACCTGGAAGGAAACTCGACCGCGAGTACTTGGGTTCAGTATGAGAAAAATGTTGTGCACTTCAGGGGACTGATGAAGTTATGTGTCATCTGTTTGGGCAGCGTTGCTCACTCTCTTTTCTCTGTGTGGAAAGCCAGATGTTGCTACACTGTGAGCTGGCCATGTGGCTTCCAGAGACTGAGCACTTGCTGTTGCCTCTTGTCCCGAGAGACAGAATTTGTTAAAGGGGTGGGCACCTGTGTTCATCCACAGTTGAGCTGGAGGTGAGTTGAATACAAGAAAAAAATCTTTCAAGCCTGACTTCTTCTACAGGTTAGCAAACCAGGAAAGTCTCCTGCAGCTTGGCTGCTTTGGGAGATCCTCAGATCCGGGCAGGCTGGAAGACATAAAAGACAAGGTGGGGGAAAAAAACCCCAACAACCAACTTTAAATATTTTCCCAAATTAGGGCAAGCTGAAAAGAACTTCTAGTGATGACCTGGAAGCTTGCCACGCTTTCAGGTACTGTGCGGGGAATTACGTTTCTATTTGCATAAATGAATTGGAAGGGAGTACCCCGGAGGGATACCCATCTGGCAAAACTCATTAAATCCAGTTCACCCATTATGCACCAACTTCATTGTAAGAAGAAACACGGGTGGTTTGGCAAAATGAAAGAGAAGCTGAATATGTCTGTGGGTTTGTAGAGGCCTCAGATAAGGGTATAAAACTCATGAAAATGGTATCCGGTGGTGTCTGATAAAACAGCAACGTTCAATAAGGTGGCCTTCCCTCCTAATGTGCACCTCCAGGGACAGTTCTTAGTTTTAAATACAGGAAAACGCGGGAGTGAACAAACCTGAACAAAATTTCAGATACTATTTCAGAGCTTTGTGAGCTGCACTGAAGCGTTGATGGAAGCGGTATGCTAGGTATGTATTACTATAGAAAGATGTTTATGTTCTGGAGCCCTTTTGTTTTCTTAACCTTTGAAATTAAACAGTTCGGGTGGCAAAAACTCGGTTGCCACAAGCCAGTGTCTGATGGGGAGGTGTGAAATGTGTTTTGAGAATGACTCAAGCCAAAAAGCGGACCAACAAAAACTACATTCTGGGTTAAAAAAACACTGGCCAGTTACAATGAGGTCCTATTTTAAAGAGCATTCAGTGATTTAAAACCATAGAAGAAATAATTTTTGAGAAGCACGTTCTGGTATCTAAATTTCTCATGTCAATTTAATGCTAATTAAAATACAGCAGCCTTTCACTGACAGGTTTCTGAATCTTTGGGAGAAAACAGGAGCAGGAGGGATTGACATTGCCATCCCGTAAAGATGTAGCCTATCCTCTGGACCCTCTCCTGGTGCTGACTGTAAGTTAACCCCATCCAAACAATTACAATTCATTGCTTAATAAATCAGCATGCTAAATCTTGATTTTAACTTCTTCATATGATTTTAAAATAGCATGCTTATAGCTGGAGGTAAATTAACCTATCAAAAATGAAATGTCAGATAAACGTTGCAGTTGATCTACTCGGATAAATGCTTTTAATGTAATTAAATTCTCTGATGTGATAATTTTCCTGAGCTCCAAAATGGAAGCGATGAATAACAGTAGAAGACTACAGATTGCCTACTCTTTAAAGACCTGACAAGGAAAAGAACAGCAGACAGGTCTTAGAATTTCCCATCCCTTTGCAATTGCTGCATTTCTCCAAACACTTGACTTTGTCTTTCTGGTATTTCCATGAACTAAGTGTCAGGGATGAAAACGTGGGTAGTGTGTTGAGGTTCCCAGCAAGGAAAATGCAGCTCACAGCTATGAAAACTTATGTTTTTTCTTGGCTACTAAGTTCTTATTTTAATACATTTTAAAATCTCCTCCTTAGGTAGCTTGCTGCTGGTACTTCAAAAAGCAAAAAATTGAGACATTTAGCAGGAAATGGTCTATTTATAAGGCATTTTAGACATTTTTCCATTGTTTATGGTACCCACTGATGAGTTTAAAAATGTCATTTCCTTCCCTAACAATCTTATTTTTTCTCTTTGCTTTGATAATCCATAAGAAGCAGTGTGGGTGTTTACGTAGCATTTTGCATGCTTTAAACCAGGAGGATGAGCTGTCTTATTATTCAAAAAACTATGGACACAGAAGGAAACGGGAATTCAGCTGCTCCCAATGAATGAGGTTCCAACACTCTGCGTTATGCACCAGGATTAATTCCTAGTCACGGCAAAATTAGGGTATCTTCCAGTCCTGTGATACCTACAGGTGACAGAACAACCAGGGAACGTCTTGCACATTTATGTTCTTCCCAGTTCCTCTCATGACTGCAAGATCGTAAGACTTAACACTCCCAAGAAACTGTGACTTGCCCTCTGCTCTAGCTGAGGACTTGGTAGGATAGACACAGCCCTGGTCACAACCTCAGGCCTCCGCAGACTACATGCTCTTTCCCACAAGACCCAACCGTCTGGGTCTTTGGAGGATCTTTTTTACTCAAAGAGAAGGGAAGGAAGGGTAGGATATCAGAGCGCTGGCATTTCTCCCAGCTCTTTGCAGGAGGAGTTGCAGGTGCTCTTCAGAAGCTGACTAGACGCACTATCTACCCACTATTTATTTATTTACTACCAACAGAAAGCTTAGCAATTATACAAGAGGGAGGAGTCCTGACAGTCTAGAGTCAGAGAAAGGAAGAGACAAACATGAAGTAGTACTAAGTCAGTAATGGTACTGTGCCATTCCACTGAGATGGCCCATCTTCTGGCTACCTACTACCCAAACGGAGGTAAAGACGTGCTGGAAAAATTCAGTCTCAATAGCCATGACAGACCACAGAGGAAGACAAGTTTGATTTGATGTGCCCAAGAGCACTTAGCAGGGTTGGCGATGTGTTAATGGATAGGTATTAGATGCTTTGATGGTCAGGAAGGAACGAGGATACCGTGTTTAAGTGCTCTGCCAAGGAACAGGAAAAAAGTCACAACTACGGTGGTGATGCTGGTAGGAAGGGCAAACCCCTAGACCATGCCCTCCTTTCTGCTAAAACAAAACCAGCGTTCCTTATTTTACTGTAAGCAAAGCTGGTAGTGTTGTCAAACATGTAGTGTTTTCAACCTTGACTTTTCCACCTTCTGTAATTTGCAAAACCGACTCTTTTTCCCCACTGGAACTGCATATGGTACATGTCTCGTTAGCATTGCGTTTGTTGGGTTTTTATGTTCCTTTTCAGGTCAGAGTGATTTGGATCAAATGAAAAAATGAAAACATTAGGGAATACTACAGTGTGCAACAAATCACAGCCACTGTATGTATTTTTCACTGTGACATTCTCTTCTTTCTGAACAGTAGATCAAGGGATTGATGTTTGATAAGGGAATGGTCTGGATGTCAAAAACAAGCTTTTAGTGTTGCAACCACCTACCTAAAGATGGCTGAGTTACAAACCTCTGAAAATTGTAGTTCATGTGTGCTTTGGAGCTTTGCAGAGACTTTGTAGAGCTTAATAGCTATATTTTCCAAAGATTCTGTTCGTTCCAAGTATTTTTTTTTTGCTACAGGGGCTGAGCAGATTTTCCCTGAATTGCTTCTTTTGTCTATTTAGTCGTTGGTGGCAGGGGGGCTTTGAGTACAGAGAATGTCTCTTCTGTCCTCTCAACAGGTCATCGTCTGACCATCAGCAGACACACAGGCAATGCAGGGTAGACCACAGTGAGCTGGGGGGTACCAAGAGGAGATACGGGGCACGCTGACAGATGACCAAGACCAGGCCTGGGTATGCATCCCAAAGGCAGCTCTGTAGGTCAGACTCCTTGTAGCTCCTCGCCATTCACTGTATGCTCCAAGTCCTGCGACGGGGAAGCAGCTCTGCCTCGACTCAGTTTCACGTGGGAGTAGAGACAAGTTGCTGAAGAGCTTTAGTGGGAGGAACAAGCAGTTGGGAGAGATCAGTGAATCTCCAGATCCCAAAATGACGTGCTATTGCCATCCTCCAGCTGGGCATCCAGGTGTGACTCTTCTGCTGTAACAACAAACCGAACTGCAGCGTGCTAGTCAAGACCAACTATTTATGGCTCTCAATGGCCATCTTGTATGAGGAAAAGAAGGGTTTTACAAATGATAAAACAGCAACACAATTTACTATTAATAAAATAATGATGATGGCAAGACTGTGGCAGACTGTGCTATCAAAAAACATGTCGTGACCATAAACAATAGTTAAGAATTAACTGAGAAGAAAATTTCAGCCCTGTTGGCACTGGGCAAAAGAAGTTCTCCAACTTTCTGTTGAAAACAATCTTGGGAATCCTGCTGGGAGTTCAGGAAGGATATTTGTTAAACAACTTCACTGTGGTCACACAGGTCAACACCCTTCAATGGTGAGATACCCATGACCACCCCCAACACACGCACTATTTTCTGGGATAGCATTTTATCAGGCTTGGAGGACAGTTCTGCTGGGAATGTTTTACAGTTAGTGTAAACAGCCCCAGCTCACGCACGTGAAGGATTTGCATAGCTATGCAAGTCGGTGAAGAACAGGACTCAGACGGTATCCAAACGGATCTGGGTAAACAAGTCCTGCTTTTTACAGAGGGAACTTCATCAGCCTGTTGGAAACCTAAATACTGCTGGAATTTTTTTGGTGGCAGAGCATCCATCAGTGGACCCTGTGGTGCAAAGGATGAAGGTGGCACTGAGCCCGAGACTATTCTTGGTGAATTTAATGTCTCTATACTATAGAGGTAATACCACACGGAAATAAATTTAATCAATTCCTCTGTCCACTTCCATCACTGCAGCGCGCTGCTGGAGTACTGCCCGAGAATGGGAGCGCCAAAAGGGAAGAAGAGCAGTGCTGAGGAAAGTCCCATCTCCAAGAAGCCCACTGGATGTCTGAAGGCTGAATGCAGCCACCCGTGCACGTCCCCGTCCCTGTGCCCTCATCGGTGGGCTTTACAAAGGCAGCTGTTCATGGTGGCATCGGACAGGAGAGTGGGGGTCTTGGAGTGGGGAAGGAGGTATAGTCAGGGTGGGCTCAGGTCCTTCTGGTGGTACTGCCATGGGCTAACGTAGGCTGCAAGATGCGGTTGCTTAAATTCAGTGCAAGACTACACCGCAGAATAAAAAGAGGGAGCAAAGATAAAAGATAAAAATCTTATCTGCGAGGAATCAAAGACTATGAATTCATTTCGTGTACACCACCAGACACCCACTAACCAAAACGGGGTTTGGTTAAAAGGACGGGCTGTGTTTGAATCCACAATAGGAAGATGAAAAGATGCTTTCATGTTTTATTTTTGTTTTAGCATATTTCTTCCCAACATTACAGTCTTAAGGAGAGAAAATGAGGATATATCCCAGACCCACTTCAGAAAAGAGATAAAATAATCAGCTTATGTCTTGCATTTCTCCTGGGTTTGCAGAAACTTGTAAGGAGCAGATTACCTCGCATGAACAGGTTCAGAGATACTTTTTTATTCACCTACCAGTAGTTGCTATAAAGGATTATTTCGGATAATCTGCAAAAGAGCAACTAAGAAAGTCAAACTTAAATAAACTGTTCTATGAAACACCTTGTGCTTTCATGGCTAGTAGCTCTCTTTTTCAGCTTTATTTATAAGATTACAGTAACTTTCTGCTTCCATAAAACTGTGATAGGTATGAAGATGTTGTAACTCTTACGGTTCTCTGATTCACTCTGTACTTTTACTGGTAGTGATAGTGGGCAAAGATTGCGCTGAAACCTCAGACATTTGCCAACTAACTGACGTTCTCTGCAGACCTATCCTTGATTGCAGAAGGCCTTCTCTAAACAGGATGGCTGTAAACCACACTTTAATTTTAATACAGAAGTGCATTTCTTATGCATTTGTAACATTAGTCATAAACTGTATTTATTGTGCTGCACGTGGAAAGAGATAATTCAATCCTTAACCTGGTTCCCCCATCTACAGTTTCTGCCACCCCCGTTGAAATAAAATGTAAGATGCTTCAACTCTGCTACAGCTCTTCTCTCCCATTTTAGACAAGCCTGGAGAAATCAGCCTTTTTCGTCATCGTCGTCATTGACGCTGAGGCTGAAGCAGTGCCCAGCTGGGAAGAACGGAACTGCAATCCCACCTTGCACAGCACACGGACACTTTGATCATCCCACTTCGGCCACTAGAGAGATGTGATGGACCAGTCAACCAAATCTGCAGTCGTTCCTATGCTTCAGTGGGATCACACAGATTATCCCAGCTGGGACTGAGTCAAAATATTTAATCTAGCTGGGTAAAATAAAGTTTTCAACCAAGATAGGAAAACAAGTAAGTGTAAAGCTTGGCTTTTATCTTCATAAAAATAAATGGTTTAGAGCAGTTTGTTTTTACTCTGTTCCCCAATGCACTACTGGAGACTGTAGTGTGGTTTCTTTTTGCATCCACCTGCAGAAGCATCTGAATCTTCTCACCCAGCCTTTCTGGATTTTGACTCTTTTGCACAGACTCTTTGATGAAATCTGCTGACTCGCTTGCTTTCTTTTAAGTGTTTTTGGTGATTTGGCGGCCGGGGAGGGGATGTCTGCTGTGATTACTGTTGTTTTGATTGCGCCCACTGAGAAAAAGCAGTGGGGCCGGCAGGAAGCCCCTGAGTGATGGAGGGCAGGGCAGAAAACTGCTGCAAACTTCTTCTTATGTTGCCCAAACCAGCCAGGTTGTGACAAGTGGCATTTCACAAGGTTGCTTGGCTGATAACTCTGTGAGGCTGATGGTGAGCACGGGGCTTTTCTGTCCTTCATTCTTTAGCATAAACTGACATATATGTACTGGTAATGAAATGTTTGGGTGTAGAGCAGTTTTCATTTGGGGATCCTCAAGCTATCTATTTATTGGTATTAGCAAATGTGGGTTGTTTTTGCCCGTGGGGGTTACTTTTAGCAACCTGTTTTAATAAGTGACACCCATGGAGCAACCCAGCTCCACTATCACAGTCTGAAACTTCTAAGCAGTTTTCCTTAGTGTGTGCACTCAAATTCTGTTCGTGAACAAACGCTGATGCTAAATCAGTAGGGAAGACTGAAAATTAAAGTGCTTTGCTGCCCTGTGACGCTTACTACAAACATTCTGGACTGCTTAATCCCCCAAAGGGTCAAATGTCTTAGCGTACAGGTGTGTTAGCGCTGGGTTTGAGCTGCTGTAGAAGGACAGAGACTAACTGCGCTCTTCATTTGTTGTTTCAGAGTGCTTCTGGGTGCACACCACATTTTTTTTTGATCAATAGGAAACAAAACACTGCCTTTCTTTTTCTTTTCTTTTTTTTTTTTTCCAAGAGAGATCTATTCAAACAGTGAGACTGCCAACCTCGGGAGCTCTGGCCTTCCGAAAGCTGACAAAATTTCCTGTAAGAGTTGCTTTTATAAAGGCTGTTTCCTCTCTGTTTTTTATGTGGCTTTTCCTTTTTTGCATTTCTTCTCTTTGCACTTACTCTCTCCCCACTTTTTCTCATTCATTTAACCTGATCTGTGCACCCCAAAAAATAATTGAAATAATAATGTGCCAATTTCTACAGTTAACTTTGTATGTTTAAGTTCTTCCCTGGCCACCTCTTTATGAAACAGAAAGCAAATTTTCTTGAGACTTGGTATCACTGTGATTAGCGCAATTTGGGGCAATAAGTGCTTGAAGACTTTCACCTGCTTTTGAAGCAGCAGCTATGTCATTTTTTGGGCTGCTGTTTCGTTATGCCTGTGCTGTCTGAGCCCAGCACAGTCACGAAGCTTGCCCACAAATATTATTCTCATTTTGCAGATGGTTAACTGAAAGTTTTGTCGTTTGTGCCCATCCTATCTATCACGCAGTCCTTCCTTCCTTGCAGGCCACTCCTGCCATGCAGGATGACTCACTCCGCTCCGTGGGAGTTTCCAGTTGTAAGAATTTATTGACCAAGGGTTTTTTTTTTACTGTTGTTCACCCCTGCAAGCATTGCAAAGTTAGAGACGTTATCTGGGTTGTGTGCTTTTAAGACATGGTTATTTTACGTGAGGGTGCTTTTTCCTGTGTTGGAGAGGAAATGGGTTTACAGGGAATATGCTGCAGTGCTTTTATATGAGTATTTCAGCAGGTAAGATATTAATAGGAAAGCACAGGTCATGTATTTATAGGGATATGAGATTTAATTCTGGTTTTAGTTAGATGAGTGCAGGCTTACCAAATGAAATATGACTGCATCACTCGATCTGTCCTGGTATTTTAAATACGTACGTCAAAGACGAAATTGTGAGTAGCGTCGTCTTCGTGCAAAATTCTTTGACGAATTGCGTCAAAGACGTTACGAGTATGAAGTGGATTTTGATGGCAAGTATCAGCAGCTATCTCTTTCTCGGGATTTCTTTATTAGAATCAGTAACCTGGAAATGACAGAAGGGCTTCACATAAACTGTTGAGGATGGTCCTACATACATACTTTAAAACGTTGGAAAACAATTAGTTAAAAAAACTCAATCAAATTATTATTTTTAGGTACCAAAACCGAGTATCTTTAAACATAAGAATTTTGCATTAAGCTGTTTTTTTTTCCGTTATCCCTGGAAACCTCCCACACATGGACAGATGATCCCGTTGCTCCACTGAGCGGGATTTGTGGCAACACCCTCCGATCCTGCTCAGAGCCCTCGCTCCCTTCTCACCTCTACCCCCGTCTTTCCCTCCCTCCCATCAATCTGCTCCATGTGGCTTCCTGCTCCCTCGTCCCTTGTGAATGCCCTGCTCCACTCTCAGCTCAGGCATCGGCTGGGCTCCTACTGAACCTGAGGAGCTCTACCAGAGCGCCATTTCCACAGCTTCTGCCTTGATGGCATCAGCTCAGCATCGCTTTCACAGCACCCAGCTTGTTTTTAGAAACTGAGGAAAAAGGGGCGGGGGGGGAGGGGAAGCGGCAGAAATCAAACTTTCTGCTGGAGATGTGTAATTCCAGCCTGAAAATAGCAATACAGCGATGGCTCTGTAATGCACCCCGCGTCCCTTCTGCCGGTGCCAGGGTGTCCGGGAGGCTCTCGGCACAGAGGCTATCTCATCATGGCCAGGTGAATACGCTGATGGGGAGGCGAAAAGAGGAATTACCACACCAGTGTGTAGCGCCAAATGTAATAACAACATCTACCAGCAGCAGGATAATTTCCAGGCTTGCTTACACAGACCTTGCGAATAGTCTGACACAGGCTCTTAATGCAAGAAGCAAAGGGTCAGCTTCTACAGGATGCATGTGTTTACTTCAAAACAAGAAAGTGCATCTTTTTTTCTCAGAACAGACTATATTTTTTCTGGTCTTTCAGCCTGCGCACAGGCTTTCTCAGAATATAACCAAGTTTACACAGCCTTCCCTTCACTCTCCTACACTTTCTATTGTGACGAGTGCTTTCCTGTTTCCTGAGCAGGCTTCTGGATGCACTTTCTCCTATAAAAAGCAGTTTTGGCTTTACATGATTCCTGGATTTTAGTCTTTATGCAGTTCCTCAACCTGAAAAGGTACAGGGCAATAGCTAAAAAAACGGCAATAGCTAAAAATCATAACCCAGTCTTCGGGCATGTCTGAGGGAGCCAATGCCCCTAAGCAGCACAGAGATCTGGATTTAGATATGAAAATAGCTAGGAGTTCATTAAAAATTAAAGAAGCTGAGGGGGAAGCAGGGGTCCCCCTCGGACCCCGTTTCAGGCCTGCGCCCTCGAACAGCACAAGACCAGCTGGCTTCGGAACGGTCCAGCTGGCAAAGCACCATCAATTTTCTCACATTCCTTGAGAAATGTGAAAATTAAACTTGATTCCCCTCCCCCCTTTGAAAAGCCTTTGAAAGAAAGAAACGGGTGGCTACTGGCGGGTTCTGACAGGGCACAGGCGCCGCGTGCGCCGGGCGCCATGGCGGGGGGGGCCACTCCAGCCTGCCACAGCCAACGCCGCCGGTGCTGTGAGGGAGACGTCCCCCCGGCGGCGCTGCAGCAGGGGGCGGCCCCTGCGGTGGCAGCACCGGGCACCCGCTGCGGTGCGACGGGCGGCAGCCCGCTCCGCCGCCGGGCGGGAAGCGGACGCTTCCCCTCAGAGAGGCGCGGACCCCCCCGCCGCCGCCATCGCCCCTTTAAGCGGGCGCATTCCGGGAGGAGGGGGGAGGCTTCCGGCCCCGCTCGGCCCGCGGGACTCCGCTCCCGGCCTGCCCCGCGCCGGCAGCCCCGCCCCGCCCCGCCCCGCCTCGCCCGGGCCGGGCCCATCCCATCCCAGCCCGCGGCCAGGCGCGGAGCGGCGGCAGCCAGCGAGCGAACAGAGCGAGCCAGCTAGCCAGCTCCTCCGCCGGCTCCGCGCCGCTCCGCCAGCCCCTCCGCCGCCGGCCGAGCGCCATGGGGGGCGGCGGCAAGCGCCTGGCGCGGGCGCTGTGGCTGGCGGCGCTGTGGTTGTGGTTGCCCGGGCGGTGCGGCGGCGCCATGGACGAGTGCACGGAGGAGCGGAGCGGCCGCCCGCAGCGCTGCATGCCCGAGTTCGTCAACGCCGCCTTCAACGCCACGGTGCTGGCCACCCACACGTGCGGGACGCCGGCCGAGGAGTACTGCGTGCAGACCGGCGTCACCGGCGTCACCCAGTCCTGCCACCTCTGCGACGCCGCCCAGCCCCACCTGCGCCACGGCGCCGCCTTCCTCACCGACTACAACAGCCCGGCCGACGCCACCTGGTGGCAGAGCCGCACCATGCTGGCCGGCGTGCAGCACCCCACCGCCGTCAACCTCACCCTCCACCTGGGTAAGGGGCACCCACGCACCCTCCTCCCCGGCCCGCCTCGGGGGAAATGGCGCCACGGCCAGCGGGAGGCCGGGGGTGGGGGGGCGGAATGTGTGTGTGTGTGTGAGGGACCGCCCCGCCGCCGGGCTCGGGGGGGCCTTGCTGGGGATGAAATGGACTAATAGGCGGCTGTGAGTAGGCCCCGGGGCGGTGTTCAGTGGCCGAAGTGGGTTTTTCCGTCGGTGGATATGGGAGATGCCGGCTGGGTGGGCAAGAGGAAACGGCCTCAGGTTGCGCCAGGGGAGGTTTAGGTTGGATATCAGGAAAAATTTTTACTCCAAAAGGGTTATCAAGCATTGGAACAGGCTGCCCAGGGCAGTGGTGGAGTCGCCGTCCCTGGAGGTATTTAAAGGCCGGACAGACGTGGTGCTGAGGGACGTGAGGTAGTGGTGGGTTTTGTCAGAGTTGGGTTGGTGGTTGGACTCGATGATCTGAAAGGTCCCTTCCGACCTGGGCGATTCTGCGATGTGCTTCCCCTGATGTAAACGCTCCCGGTTGCGGCTGGGGTCTTCTTGGCCACTGGTTTGGTCCAGCAGGACAGGAGACGGGCTGCTTGCCCCTTGGCTGCTGGCGTGGGCTTTTTGGAGGCAACCACAGCTGCGGAACAGAGCTCTGAGAACTGGAGTTTCAACCTTCTCCACAGAGGCAGCACTGTCTTTTAAATACTAAATACTATGTGGGTTAGGTTTGTCAGAGAGCAGTCAGCACTACTGCAGAACCCGTAACATCAAGTCAAAAAAGGAGAAGGAGAATCTTCTGGTTAATTGGCATTCCCGGAGGTTTCTTTGGGATGAACTATTTTAGCTGTCACTTTGGTTTGTGGACAAGCATTTCCTTTCCTCTGTTCGCTCAGTTATTTAAGCTGTCGTGACATGGAGAAAGGGTAGTTGGTTTGGAAGACGAGCCAGCCAACAGAAAGTTAAAACCGCAACTTATATCCTTGCATCATTAAATAAAGTAAAAATTAAAAAAGCCTCGGCGTAACCGTTCACAGTTCCTGTTCAAGAGCCACTGTTGAACCTTAAGTTTTAGCATCAACGATGCATCGTGCTTTTGGTGTAATTTGGAGGAAAAAACCTAGTTGCCTTAGGGGTGGGGGAGCTGGATCTTTGGTTTCACAGCCTGAGGACGGGTGGCGTGGGAGCTCCTGCCTGTGGTCATGAGATGGAGATGATGGTGCTGAGTCCTGTACCAAGGGTCACCTGCTGACCACATCCAGCTGCCTCAGCAGCTGGGAGTGTGTCACTGCCCTAAAGCATTTCTTTGAAATAAATATACTACAAAAGCGTACATAATTCTTTGGATAAGGAGACATAGTTACTAAGGCCTCTTTGTCATAATTTTTTTTTTGTATGTTAGGGATTTTTATTCCGGACACCTGAAACAAGCAGTAAGCTAAGATTTGATCTCAGCATCTTTTTTTAATACATCATCATCATCATTCTTCATTCTCACATGCCGTCTGTATTACAGATGCCCTTGAGTCTGTGCACCCGTATGTATATGTGTGTTCTTTGAAAAATAAAGTTTTTCTGACATACCGGAGCAAACAGTACACTGTGTCTTGGGCTTTGAAGAAATGTACACGTTTCTTTGATGAAAACAACAGCATCTTTGAAACGCTGTAGCATTGCAGCATGATGGTTGTCAGTGGCTTGGGTTTCAGGTCTGTTTGCAGGCTCTTGTACCTTTGTGAGTTTGCTCTGGCATATTTTTAGACTAGAGTACAACTTTTTAAGAAGAAGTGGCCTGTCTGACTTTCAGATATTTGAGCATGTTTTTTGTTTCTTTTTTTCCAGTTAGGTTTTTGGGTGAAGTATTTGTACTGTAAAGCCTTCTAAGAATTGGAAGCTTGTTACGGGCCTGGTGGTGGTGGCGGGACTTAGGAAGACTGATAGCAAAGTGTTAAGCTATCTGTGCATGTGCTGCGCAAGCCGTAAATATTCCTGTATGCCTTTGTATGCATCGCCGAGCTCATTGCAACTGAAGAACCGTGAAGTACCAAAAAGTGCTATTTTAGTCTCAAATGCCCCAAACTCCTCTGCGGCATTTCTCTGCTCTGCTCTTTTGAAGACTTCAAGACAGCTTTGTTTGCGTGAGCTGTTGGGTGCCGCGTTTGGATTCTGTGTGCCCCCAGGCTGTTCCTCACAGCACACCACACCACGGTCTGCAGGACACTTAATTATTGACATCAGTAAGAGAGAAGAGGCAAAGGGCTTGACAAGTATTTGTGTACTCTGTAGGATGTGAACGTGTTCTGGGACACAGAGCCCTTTTATGCAGTTAGTCCTGCATGATCTTTGAGGATTAGGCGGTGCGCTCAAACCCGTACCCTTGTTTGATGCTGCAGTTGCCTTTATTTCTAAAAGCATGGGTGTCCTGAATGGTTAGCACTGCTTTGCACCCATTCAGGACGAGCAGTGTCGGCTCTGGGCTTCCAGCGTGCAAATGCCACCCTGCATCGAGTTTTTGGCAGTTCGGAATGTCTTGATTAACGTCCAGCAATGTTCGGTCCGTGTAGATCAGTGTAATGTTTTGGAGAAGCCTGCAAAAGGTCAATGAGAACCACAGGTCTGTTGCCAACATGTGAGAGTGTGCTGCAGGGATTCCTTTGAATCTTCTTACAAGTTACAGTTCTGAACTCATTTAAAAATCTTTAGCTTTGAGACTAGATGACAGCAAAGGGCTTGCTATAGAAAAATACAGTGTGGATCACTATTAGTAAGTTAAAGGCTCGAATCCCAGGAGTGTTTGGAAAGAAGGCCTGTGCTCAGAAGTTAGGGTGCTCCCCAGGGAGAGGAGGATTGGGGTAATTACCAGTCCCTGCACAAGGAACATCAGGAGTTACAAAACTTGTTTCTCTTTGTATGAGAGAGAGGGTATTAAGACCTCCTAAGTAAAAGTCCTCCGCCACGAGGCTTGGAGACAGGAGCTTGCAGCTGTAAATCAGGAGAAGGGGGGAGTTGAACCCATTCGCAGGGTGGTGTCTGGGTAATTAGGTTAGTGGGCGAGAGGAGGGGGAGCACCTCTGTGTCCTTTCTTCCATGTTTCTTAAGAGTATCCCTTCGCTTCCCCTATTTTTCCAATTCCTTAAGTTGAATTATTTCTAATTTAGACCTGACCCAACCAGTCTTTTTTTCCCTGACACTGCCCTCCCCCAAGTTCCTGTATATTCCAGGAATAAGGGACTTTGGGGCAGCGGTGCCAACTTTTAAATAGCAGATGGAAGCTGAGGCATTACGGTATGTAGTTAGTTGTCTGCTTTTTTTGAAGCCAGAGTGTCACGTTATTTTTACAGGCTGTGCTGTTCGCTTCTGCTGGGAGCATTGGGATAGTTCTGGCATCTCCCCAGTGCTTTGTGTGCATACGTTTTAGCACGGCTTTGCTATTTAGACCCCTAACGTGCCAAAACAAAGCCGTGTGTTAAAGATGCTCCTTTGAACACTGGAAGAAGGGGGAAAGAAATAGCACGGAGGTGCATGGAGTGTCTTTGGTGCTGGGCAAAGGCTTGTATTTTTTTAGAGGTGTCTTTTTTCAGAGCAGATTCTCACTTCTTCCTCCTGCAGCTCTAATTTCTGTGTGCTTTCTGTTGTTTCTACACCTTTTTTTATCCACTTACATGTGCCTCCCTGTTCCCTTCCCAACTGTCCCGGCTAGAGCCACCTCTCATTTGTCCCCACCACTTTATTCTCTGCCCGGATCTGCTCGATTTCAGCTATCGTGATCCCAGTGTTTTGTTCCTCGGACAAAAGGCAGCATCCTCAGCATGCTGGTGGCTGTTCCATGGCTGTGGAGTGTCCATGTCTCCACTGAGAGCAGCCGTGCTTTTATCAACAAGCCTGCGAGCTGGGAGCAGTCTGGTCTGGCTTTCCTCATCCGCTGCATCTCGGCAGGGACGGTGCCCAGGAGATGTGCTTGACCAATGATTCTGGTGGCCTCAGCTGTAGTTCAGGACTATCTGATAGGCAGGAAAGACTGATTCCCACCTCTTCTGTCATTGCCTGGGAAGAGGAGCCGGCGTTCGGTGCTGGAAGGCAGCCTGCCTTTCAAGAAGAAAAATTAAATTGCTGGCTGCCTTTGTTAAAAACATGTCGACTGTGTTTGTGGGCACGGACCGTGGTTAGAGCTGAGGGATCCTGCTCTTGAATTCTTCTGAAATCCCTACTGTAGACCAGCCTAGAAACCTGTGCCACCAAGCTGGACAGTATTTTGTATGTATAAAACAAAGAAAAATTCGTAAAAGCTGCTAGTTGTTAGAAGTGGATTGCCTGTCCCCGTTCCGATTCACCTCCCCCCATCCTTTTCTAACCACTCAGTCCTTTATTTGGCTTTGAGGAGAGCGATCATGCTTGGTTATATATACTTTGTCCGTGAAGCATAGTTTGGGGTATGACTGCCATTTGAAGGCATTTACAAGGAAACCCAGGCAAGATGCCAGTTCTTATGTTCAGCTTTGGCTTGATTTGCCAGTTTTTTTGTAGCAGAAGAGGGTTGTGTTTTTTTTCCTTTAGTACAAAAAAGCAGCTTTTGTTTAAAGGGAGGGCTATAAAATGTGCCTTAAATTAAGTACGCAGTTTATGCCACTGGGATGCAATCAGTTGCCTTGTTTTATTTAGCGCAGCAGAGTGATGCTGTTAGTTTGCCAGTTATCCTATTAAAACTTTACGAGGCTGCGGTTCGTTGCCTTCCTAGGGAACCACTGCGAAGCCAACGGCGAACAAGCAGGACGTGCGCACGTGAAGCTTAGCATAGCGTAGCTGCAATTTGAAAACGGAGAAATGGTAATTAATGTGTTGGGAGAGAGCGTTTCCGGCACTTATGCTGGTGTTATGGGGTGTGTCGGGAAGCCCTCGCAGACGTGTTGAGCCCGTGCTGTGGCGTGGGGCCGCAGTGGCTTCGCTGTGGTATTTGTGGAGCCCTGGGGGGACTCTATTTTAGTTGTTCTCGCAGAGGCTTGATTTACATTTTGCAGGTTTCAACACGAGTAGTTAAGAGATCAGGGCTTTTAATGGCCAGCAGTTGTTCAGTGCAGTTATATAAAGTTGTTTTAAAGCTCTTTATCGCTTCCTGCATACCCTTTAAATTCTCAGGTTTTCTCCAATTCCTCCGTCTGTCTTGGGACGCTGATGCTGCTGCGTGACGCCTTTGGGAATACTATACATGGCAGAGCACTTATTTTGGGGGATGGAGAAAGCTGGGATTGTATGGTATTCTGCTGCAAAAACAGCTGCTATTTGTGGTGCTTGCCCTGAGTTGCTCAAAGGATTAATCCCAGGTTTTGACACAGTCAAATAGCTGCTGTTGTAGGTTTAAACCTTGGAAACTGTCGTTTGCTGCTCAGAATTGTTAGCTTACGTAAAAATTTCTGGCTTATTCAGTAGCATTAAGTAGCGTTTCTCTTATAGCCCGAGGCTTCAGGAGGCTCTCCTGGTCTCTCTGAGTCTGCAAGTGAAAATCTCAGGCTGCTGCTTCCCACGGAAATGAAAAACGGGATTGCTCTGCAAACAACACGTAGAGAAAATAATTTCCAGCACAGATGGATGGGATGGGAAACTTGGTTCTCTGGCTCACCATAATTCTGTGAGCATTGTCCTTAATCATACAAGCCTTGTCAGACTGAGACCTCCCGCTTGTGTCCTCGGGGCCCTAATTCATCACTTACCGCCACCGGTGACACCGCGCTGAGTGATTTCGTGCTCACTGTCTGGCTCTGTTTTCTACCTGCGGGTTAGCTGGGATACGAGGTCTGGCGTGTTAAACTGAACTACTCGCATCGAACGTCACCATCTCTGGTTCATAATAACCTTCGAAAGCTCAGCCTGGGGCTGTGGCCCCTCATAAGCTCCTGCTCGAGAAGAACTGTTCCAGTCTGCATTTACGAATCTCTTAACCACGAGATCTTGCTTACTTTGATCAGAAAATAAGGTGAATTTCATAGTTTGCAAAGGGTGTAGTTGGGGTTGCTCTTGTGATTTGTAGCATCCCTTGAGTAAGGCAGGGTTTTCAGCAGTGTGCTGGTAGGATGGTGATGTTGGCTGTCAAGTCGGCATTGCCGAGAGCTCCAGGACAGCTGCTAATGAAGCAACTGCGCTGTGAGATTAAAGAACTGCTACTAGTAGACATGTGCACTTGTCAAATGGGACCAAGAATCCTGAGCTGAGAGGAGCCTTTTGTAGCCTGGCAGGTTGCAGGTGCAACCTGCTTTTAGCCTTTCTGGGGTGTGCTGTGTACTTTTGAGGTAAAACATAATGATTTCTCAATTTTTCTGATGTAGAAGCTTGGAAAATGGTAAAAACTTGTCAACTGTAAAAAGAAACAGAAATGGCAAGGTAATTTTATTTAAATTTTAAAAAATAATTAATCACTCTCAGTTTTTAGTCTCTTTTCTACCAGTCCAGCCCTATTTGAGAGATCACTTACCATAAACTGTCCCCTACCCCGACCAACCCCTTATATATTATTCAGTGATCTTCAGCATTTTGTTTTGAAACTGGGTGGCAAAGCACTTCTTGTTTCCATGCTTCTACTTGTTTTAGATATTCCAGTGCGATAGTCATCAAAGCGCTGTTTCCAGTGGTAATCATGCCTACAGTTCTGACACAACACAGCTGTGTTCAGTAGTGGAGAACTTCAAAATTTCCTCTTTTAGAAATAGTATCCAAAAACTATTATTGGATTTTTTTTCCCCTGGCAGGTAAGCTAGTACCATCTTGTACGCGGGAGGTAGACTTCCAGACAGCTTCAGGGCTTATTTGCACAGTCGATTTGGGGGTTTGTTGTTTTTGTCGGGGAAAGAGAAGGTTTTTAAGGCATTTGTAGAGATGGTATATTGAGATCTTGCAATGACCCAGGGTTTGTCAGTTCTCAGGTCAGCTTTCTGTAATGTTCTTGTCTCTGTTGTGAGCTTTGGTGAGAGAGAGAATTGCTTATCTGACTTGGCTTTGTACTGGGTCCCATGTTTTAAAGGAGATTGCTAGCCCCATGGCAGTGGGGTAATCCTCTAATTCATCCTCGGGGGCTTGAGATGCTGATCTGGGAAGATCAGGGTGCAGAATTGTTAAATGGCTTATAGTGGGGCAGCTGTCCCCTGTCCATGGGCTGAAGCGGACAGGAGTAAAACTTGGCCCTTGCATTGGCCTTAACCCTTTTCTTAACTTTCTCAACAAAAACAGACAAACAAAAAACCCTGCTAAAACCTACCAATCATCAAAACCTGCTTGATAACACAGGTTCTTCCCCAGCTCGTGTGTGTTCAAGTGGGCAGTGGCTGACTGCATGTGGTACTGCTTGACTTGCTGGTGGGTTGCCCAAAACATTAATTCCCTTGGGTGCTCCGTGGCTGAAGGAGCGCTCTGGAGTCTGAGGCTGGCACCAGCCCAGTTCTAAGCACTTGCTTTGCAAGTTATTTTTTCAAGGTCTGTTTTATAGCTCAACCTACTCAGCTTCGGAAGAGACCCTGTTCCCACCTGGGTGAGCTGGTGCTCATACAGCACATTGTACTTGGGCTGGTTTGGTCTTTTTGTGTGTGTGTGAAACAGCAAAGATCCTGAGTGGATTTAAAGGAAAAAAAATAAAAAAAAGTCTTTATCTTCCCTGCATATTTTGTTTCAGGAAAATGAATCTTTCTAACCTTCTTTGAATGCATCTCATAGAGTCTTTAAACAAATGGTTGCATTAAACCTCTCCAGGGGGATAAACTGGCAGTTTTCATGGTACTTTCTTATGCTGTACTTAAAATGTTGTGGAGTATAAGCTACATGCTCCGAAAGGCACGGTTTGCATTGGAAGTGTTTCTTGGTGAGATTAGTGGAATGAAAAATCAGTCCCTTCTGAAAAAACTACCATCAGATGCTTCTTGGTATCACAGTGTTAAGTGGGACTGCTTGACTGAGTAAAACGATGACGTTCTTGTCCTAGAACTTCTGCGGTCCGCTTCTGATTATGGTGATTATTTATAGTCCTTTCATCTGCAGGTCTTTACATGCTCCCATCCGGTGGGATTTTGCAGTGGGATTTTCTTCCCGGCAGCTTGTGGGGCTGGTCCCTGGGGAGCAGCCCTGGAGAGGCTGCCCTGCCTGCCACTCTTGCCTCCGCGCTTCTGAAAAAACGTGGTTTATCCGTGGGCATCTGGCGTGTATCCCTCTGCCCTGCTTCCTGGCTACGGTGGTTGGGGTGCAGCCTGCTTTTATTTTGTTAGAGCAGCTGGTGCCTTCCTCCAGCCGCCACTTTCTCTGCTGTTGCTAGCTGCCTTCATGGGTCTCGTGGGTCCCGCTATCCTGGATGGAGTAACGTAGGACAAGCAGCTTCTCAACAGTGAATCAGCTGCCCGATGAACGGGTTGAGCAGCTGATGCTTAAGGCTGTGGTTGCTCTAAGCTTGCAGACCTCCTGCGTGCTCTACTTGTGTTTTCTGGCTCCTCTCCCTTTCTTCTCCCTTCTGAAGCTCCTTGCAGCCCGCCTGGGCTTCACCTACCTCCATCTCCCCTTTCCCTGGTACTGAGATGTTCCTGGGCTCTGCGGTTTGGGAAGGCTTCCCCGGGATGGGGTTGTTCAGCTGAGGTCTCCTCGTGCTTGGTCCCTGCACTAACCTGGTGGTCCATGCACTGGCCTGGTGGTCCGTGTGGGTAGCATTGCTGCTGCCCTCCTGTGCCAGCTGCTTTAGATGTGTCTTCAGGTAAGAGGCTGGTGGTTTTCATGTCAGTCAGAGCTCAGCAGTGCTCAGCTGAAAGGTACAGTGCAAATGCAAAATCGTTAAATGCTTAGCGTTATTCCGTAGTTTCCCCTTTGCACACATTAGGATTTGGGGTGGGAGGAAGCCCCTCACTGAAGGACAGTTACAAGTTTTCCTGAGTTAAAGCCATTATTTTGTCAGTTAAAATTAATGTTTTTTGCTGCTGATTCCCAGCAGGGTTCTGAAGAAAGTATACAAAGCATGGAGTAGAGAGATGTGGGGCTGTGGGGGTGCAGCGCCTGCTGCAAGGGCTGGTGCTGCTGCCAGGGTGAAATGTGAACTCGCTCGCCATTGTCATGTGGTGTCTATTTAATGAAATCTAGTTTTCTCCCTGTTTCGCCTTGCAGCCTGCTCCCTCCCCTGTCCCCCCTCTGCTGAGGTTGCAAGCGGAGCTGAGAGGGTGCTCAGGACTGGGATGGTTCTTCGATCCCCTCTGTCTGTGCTCTGCAGGCATGAGTTAACTCATGAAATTACTGGCATTACACGAGTCACCGCTCTTCTGCTTTCTAAGCAGAGTGACTGTGCATATGTCTGTGCGTGCGCACTGCCCCTTTCTCGCAGCCGGTGGCTTTCCTCCCTCCCGCCAGTGGTCCCCGGTCGCAGGGCGTGAGCAGGGCCATCCCCGGTGCCTCCACCACGGGGGAAGATAAACCTGAGCTCCTTGCGGAACACAATATGGATTATTTTGGAAGTAACGATACAGAGATGAACTTTTCCAAGAGCTTCATAGCACTTTTAGGAAATAAGGGCCTTTTTGACTTTTATCGTAACTATTACAAGGAAGTGTATATAGTGCTGTCTGTTTCTTTTTGGCAATTTGTCTGAAAACATTGCAAGTAGGTTGTTGCGGTGCCGGAATCCTTGGTTTCTGGTTAGGAAAGGAAGCTTGTGGCTTTCATGAAGGACTGGTATTTCAAATCATGGTAAATACCTCTAGGAAACAATTAGTTGACTGACAGAACTATGGCTCTGAAACGACAGTTCTCTTGCAAGTGACCTTAGTTATTCTTGTCTGCTGGTATCGCAAAAAGGCAGGGATAACCAAAAGCCTTTTTCCTCTTCCAGAATTAAATTTCTTTAAATCAGAGAGTCGTGGGTATAGGGCGAAGAAAAAGTTTCTAGAAGTCGCCATTGTAGATGATGAGTGAGCATCTGGCTGAAAGTCCACAGGATGAGACTGTGTTGCTCGCCTGTCCCTGGCGAGCAGGTGGGAATAGCAGTTACGGGTTTGGCTCAATTTAAGGTGTATTTTCTCTGCCACAGATTTCCTTGTAGCCTTATTTTTCTGTATTCCTTTCATTGTAAGACGTAAGGGCTGCGTCAGAAGAAGCCCATAACTGTTTGGAAGATGCTGGAAAGCCTGAACTTGGGGCACCCCTTGTGCCCCAGGCTGGTTCTCTCTGTTCCCTGGCAGGCTGCTGCTGGTCTTTATTTGAGTACTGAGCACACAAGTTCATGAAAAATTATCCAAGAGGCACTCTTAAGACCTTTAATTCGGTATCCACCGATATATTTAGAAATCTCTAGGCAAATGCGTTTGTGACTCTGAAAGTACATGGGTAGCACTGGGGAAGGGCATCGGAAGATTCCCAAAGTTGTGGCACTGGCTGCCCATGAGTACTGCAGTCCTCAGCAGAGGTCGAGAGCTTTGGTTACAGCTCTCATAAAGCTCTTGTTTGCGTCAGGGAGGGAACTGGACCGGTTTTCTGGTGCACTTGAAGTAGTCGGCTCTGGTCTCTCTGTGCTTTCTTATTCACCAAATTAATGGTTAATTAACCAAGGATTTGGATGCGCAATTACAATAGTGCTGTCATCTGGGCTGCTGACACTGATCTTTGCCTGGATGGTGTTGCTGGATATTGCATGGAAGAGGCTACAAATGTTTATAGGAATCTCAATTCTTCCTGTTGCAAAAGCTTTTACCAAATAGGTCTCCTCGTTAATTTGTATGAATTAATCACCTTTTTTCATGTCATTCATTTGGTCTGTTTTGCAACTCCAGCGCTGTGGTGTGGTGTTCTGCTGCGTGGTAGAAAATTAACATGCTGCTCTGGTGGATGGGAGGGACCCTGTCTGCCAGTCTTTCTGTCCCCCAAATCCTGCTTTTTTGAAATTTATTTTATTGCTTCCACTCCTAAAAAGTTGACATTCTCTTGAAAACAGTGGGAGGGAATGAAATGTGTTTTGAAAGGGCAATGCCATTGGTGTGTATTGTGCACTTAGACAGGGTATAGAGAGGGGTTGTGGGAAGAGAGGTGTTTCAGCAAAAGGGATAGGCATTAAATCTATGTCAGCAGCACTGTATACCAGAAATTTTCAACTGTGCCTGGCTAAATTGCATGAGTCTTTGAAATTCACAACAGCTCTGGCAGCCCCACTGGCTTTTGTCCTTCCTGCAAACACCCAGCTGCCTGGTCCGGGCATCCCCGCGTGCTCAGCATCCCCACTGCTTCCTCTGGTCCTGCCACAGAAAACCGCTCACGGCTTTGGGGAAACCACAAGAGACTGTCTGGAGGAAACCTCAAGAAAATGAGTCGGTGTTGCCACTGGACCCTTGGAGGATGTGAAAGCGTAGAGTGTTTGGTTCACATCTTCCCTCTCCGTGTGTAATTAGCGTAATGCAGGAAAACTTTCTTTATCGCCCCCCTCTGAGGAGTGATGCGTGTCCAGACTTGCTTAAGAAATTTGCTGGTAATAGTCCAAAATGCAAACGGAGCGTGTGCTCCCACAGTAGTGCGTGGTCTGCAGAAACGCTTGCTTTGTTCAGGTAGCTGTGCTGGCTGCTCAAGGGGAGCTTATCTTAAAACATGTACTTGAAATCTATCAGCTTTTGCTTTTCTCCTGCTGACGTTTTAAAGCCAGCTAGCTTTCGGCACAGGTAACTCAGCAGGCAAGGTAATGGATTACAAAAGGTTGTGGTTGGGAAGGAGGCATCGAGGCTGTGAGAAGTGTTTTATTTGTAGCAGTTAATCATCAAGTTACGTGCTGCTTGGCTACCCTTGGTAAAGAAATGGCAGTTGCTTCAGGTGGTACCACAAGGTGTCTTGCCAGGCCTAAAATGAGGACAGCCCCACTGTGCTTTTAAAAAAAAAAAATAAAGAAAAAATTCCATGGTGGTTTTCTGACTGTCCTGCTTCTTGAGGTAGCTGCTAAGGCTACTTCTTTATTCTTGCATCTGCCTTCTGAGATGAGACGGAAAAGACAGGAACCTCTAAGACAAGTGATTATGGTCATGCATATTGTGGAGTGGAACATCATACTCTTTCTATCATAGAGTTAATGATTAATTAATTAAGTTCTTGTAGCAGAGGCTTGCTTTAAAGTGTAAGCCATCATTTGTAGTTAAAAGAATGTGTAACTCCTAGATCTGTGTGGTTTTTTGCATTCTTGAGAAAGGCATGTTTAAAGACTTTTTTTGAAGCGGAGGATTTTTATCCTCTTGGAAAAGATTACTGGTAATTCTGAATTGGCAATTAAAAAGGGATTAATAAATAATTGATAAGGCACTCCTGGAGCATCTTCCATGCATGGTGCCTAAAGGACATGTGCCAGTCCGTTTCTTTGAAGAATGTTACCAAGGTAAACCAACCAAATCGTCATTAAACATCTTCCTTTCAGTACTTAAAGGGGACTTGTAAGAAAAATGGGAACAGGCGGTTTAGTAGAGCCTGCAGCAATAGGACAAGGGGTAATGGTTTTAAACTAAACAAAGGGTAGATTTAGACTAGATACAAGGAAGAAATTTGTTACGATGAGGGTGGTGAAACAATGGAATGGGGTGCTCACAGAGGCGGTAGATGCCCCATCCCTGGAAACATTCAAGGTCAGGTTGGACGAGGCTCTGAGCAACCTGGTCCTGTTGAAGCTGTCCCTGCCTATTGCAGGGGCATTGGACTAGATGGCCTTTAAAGGTGTTTTCCAACCCAAACTATTCTATGATTCAACAAAACAAAGTATAAGCCATAAGGATGAGCTGTAGGAAGCTCGGCCTTTCTGTTCTGGGCTTGACTAACAACAAATAGGAGGTGCTCAAATACTTGGTGTATCCCTGTGCTGTTCTTATCTTGCGCATCTGCTGCTTCCCCTCTTTCCTCTCCCACCAGCCTCAAGGCTTTCATGCTGACAGTCTTGTGTTTTGTGTTCAGTTGCTTTGACAACAGATTAGAAGGCAGAAGCGTTTTTTGTGTGTGAATCCTCCAGTGTCCTTGCAGAATAGCTGTCCTGCTGCTCAGCGGGGTGCTTAAAATTTGGGAGGCAAGGAATGAAGGTGTGGTTTTGTGGTCTCTCTAGGGACGTGGGCTTCTCTCAGCCCTGCCCACTTCACCACAGCTGGGGGCAAGGAAATGTGCAGCCCTCAGCTGGTTGTATCAGCTTGCTTGATGAAGTCCCAGCGGTTAGTTTGATGGAAAGATAACCTTTTGGTGGCCTTGGAGATACTGGGGCATGCCTGGGGCTGTGTTAGTGTTGGTTGGTGGGAAGGAGGCACCAGGGATGCACAGCAGGATGGGGGATGGACTTACACCAGTTACAGCCAATTTTGAAAATAAGCTAAAACATTTTTTAGAAGGGCCTTTGTGATAAGACAAACTCAAAGTGAGGATTTTGGATTATGCGAAGCTTACTGCACGCTTTGAAAGTTCGGAGTTCTGTGAAAGGAAGGAAATGAACAGTCTGAAATTTCCACTTTTGTGCCTTGCACATGCTTGCAACTCATTAGTTGAAGTAAGAAACCTAAGGAAAAGATTGAGAGAGATTAGAGAGCATTTCTAGGGGAGGATTTTCATAGAGAAGACATTCATGTATGTGTTTAAGCTAAAACACTGAATTCTTGTAGAGTTTTCCTTTATGCGAAACGCCTTTATTTGGAGATCCAGCTGTCCTAGCTTGTTTTAGCTGACTCTGCATGAGCAGGAATAGAGAGACCTGTTTTTTTTTTTAAAATTAATAAACCATTAAAATAAGTGGGCAAACTGATATTTATGCAGCTGCTTGACTATCCTGGAAGCAGATTCAAGGGCAGCAGATGGGTGGTGTGGCTCCCCCACCCTCCCTTTAATAATTCTTTGTGATGAAAAGCTCTAAAAAAGATAAGAGTGGACTGTTTATCAAGTGATTTTCCACTATAGATCAATGTGAAACTAAATCTGATTCTCAATCTGAAGATTGAGATGGTGCATCCCAATGCAATTAAACTTATAGGCTTACTCATTTTAGAATTAACACCATAATGACTTGCTTTTCTCTGTATGGGCTTGGAGTTCCTGTAGTGATGGGTGAGGTAGAGCCATAAAGGTCTCTTGTGCTGTGGATATTTGTTGCATATCTAAGAGTTAAACAAAAAGCCAAAGCGGAGAAGGAGGCTGAAGTGTCTCAGTGATTTGGGTTAATTACTAAAGCAGCTCCTGCAGAATAATTGTTCTTTACGTGTCAGGTTGGCCAGGCTGATGTTGCATCAGCATTTCTTTTGTTAAAAAGCTTCCTAAGAGATGAAAAGTTGGTATATGCGTCTCCTAGGAGGAAGATTTCCTGCAAGTCATCTGCCGCCTGTGCAGAGCTGCTCTTCCAGCAAACAGAGTCAACAATGAATGGTGATAAATCTTTGTAGAATATAGATATAGAAATGGTTATGCCTTCTGTTTTTGGGGACCAAAAAAGTGGTCTCTGGTCCTGCAAATGAACTGTATTCATTAGTCATAAGGAGATGTTGGGTTTTGTTTAATGCAACTTTCACCTGCTTGCTTAATCTGCGGGCGCCTGGAGGAATGGAAAATGAGTTTAGCATATCTGAGGGCTTTTCTTACAGAGGTCTCCCTTCAGTATGTGTCCTGCCCACACAGAGATAAAGATGAGCAAAAAAAGGCCTAGAGCAATGCATTTTTGCATGGGTATGCAGCAGTTCCTGCCCAGGCGACTCTTGCTGGAAGGATCCAGGCCATCTGCTGGCCTGGAGCTGCCTCTGACATGCTGGGGGAGGTACGGTGATCACCGGTAGGGTGTTCAGGTTTTGGGGGCACTTGGGTGGAGCATGCACCGATGTAACTTCTGTTTTATCCCTGCAAGGGTTGTACAGGTAGCGATGCCTGAAAGCAGAGCATGGGGACAGATGCTCTTCCGTCAGATCGCTGAAAGCTCCTTCAAGTGCAGACACAGTTTTGTAGTGCAACTTCATCCTTTTTTTTTTTTGTTTGTTTTTTTTTCTTTCTTCCTTCTCTCTCCTATTTGGGCGAAAGGTGGTGCGTAGTCAACTCCCTCCTCCCCAGATAATGCTTGAAAGTTGTCCAAAATGGGGTTGGTTTCACAAGTAGTGTGAAGTCACTGGGGTACGTAAGCGGCTGAGCCCTGCTGGGGGTTTTGGAGTGCTCAGCCCTTCCTTCCTGCTGGGGGAGAGGCTGAAGAACCTCTGGGTCGTTTTATTTTTGATGCTAAATGCATAGTTCCCTTCCAGCGCAGCAAGTTCGTGACTGTTTTGGAGCAGGGTGTCTTCAGCCTGAACACAAGCTGAATCCTGCCAGCAAGGCAAGCAAAGGCTTGTTTGCTAAAGATAGTGTGCACACGTGTACTTAGTCCAGGGGATTTTTAAGGCACTCTGTGAGTGCTCAGATTTACAGCGTGATTCTAGGCATCCTGAAGAAAATTAAAGGGATCAGAAACATCTAATGAATAATGAGCTATTTAAGGTCAACTTCATCCTTTGTAGCACCTCTTCTCCATGCAGCCATACTAGAAGACACTTACTCCATCACACAAGCATATTGTGATCGACCTTTGCGTCAGATTCAACTCCATCATGTGCTGTTGTGTTCCCAGGTGATGAGGAATCAGTTTTTGGCGTCTCTGCTGTCCCTGAGGCGAGGATACATTGGTAATTCAGTAGTCCCTGCAATGCATTTTGGGCTGCCTAAGGTTATAGCTTGTGCTCATGTTAATTGGGCTGGCCCTGAAAAAAGTTTTGTTCAGCTCTCTTTTATTTTAGCTTCCTTTAGGTTTATTAAATAGTTGTCCTTTGCATGGATGGAAAATGTTAAAAATAGAAGTGCTTAAGGCAGGGCCATTGTGTTGGTGTTGACAGGTTCGCTGGAAGCTGAAGCATGCCTTGTATTTTAAGAAGCACCAGGTTTTGGAAGGGGTTGCTCTCTGATGTCCTCTTGACCCCGCACTGAGGAGCTGCTTTTCGGAGCTAAGAACAGACTGCCTTTTGGATAAATCAGGTTTTTAGACTGATGCCGTTCACTAGGTAGTGCGATTATGGCAAATAACAGACCGAGATTGGGATTTCTGAAGAATTGTTGCCTTTTGTAATTCAGAGGCACCAACTGCAAAGCTAGTCAGTGAAAAGAACCTGAAATAACATCTAACAGACTATTTGCTTCTTGGTACAATGCTTCCCTTTACTAACAGTCTTTTTTTTTCCTTGTCCCATCGCTGTGCAGGCGAGCCCATATGTATAAGGCAATAAAGCACAAGTGATGATACAGAGGAAATAATGACACTGTACTGATCTGTACCATGCAGCCAGTAAGTAAGTTTCTGCAGTTTCCCTCTCCCCAGTAATTGTAACCACTGTAAAAACGGAATGATATTTTTCAGGATCCCTGACTTTGCTTAGCTTGCCCCAAACCAAAGGCAGGCTTTTCAGAAGAGGAGGCAAAGGTGCACAGGCCCTTTATCTGGTGAGGTTCTGTAACTATGGAGCCGTGACCCTAAATATAAACCTAAACCGTGAGCATCTCTGGCCAGCGTGGTTGCAGAGATGAGCTTCCAAATGTAAATAGTGCATGAAGTGATGGAGAGCGATTTCCTGAGTCCCCCGTCTCAAGCTGGCTTCTTTACAGTAGCAGTCAGCTGTTGGTATCTGTGTTTTGTCATCACAGAAATCTAACGGTGACCACACAGATTTTATGGTGCCGTTGCTGATGGCCTTAGCAGGTACACTGGTTTATCTCAAGCCTGCACAATGCTTGCCAGGTATTATTCTGTATCCAACCACCTCTTGTGCAGCTGTGAAAATCATCTGTAGCTCGCGTGGAACCGCAGTTCTGCGGGAAACTGGGACACAGGACAAACTTAAGGGAAAGGTAAAAAGCTGTGGGGGTGTATTTTTTTTATCTTTTTTTTAAAGCTTTCCTAAAATGGTACGAATAAGGAAAGGTTTTGCTGAAGTTCATGTTTTTGCAACATAGGGATTACTCCCTTCTTTCTTCCTTTGCACTGCACAGATACTCTTTTTGCCTCCCCTCCTCCTCCCCACGTGGTTAGGATTCCCTCTGATTCAGTAGGATCATCTAATCTTCAAGACCCAGCCCAGCAGGGGAATGTGTATTTTGATAAGGAGCAATTAACGGTGCTTCCTCATCCAGACTTGGAACGATCCCAAAATCAGATCATACGTCATTGGGAGGATGCTCGTCTCCATGCGGCTTTGCGACTTGAGCAACAGATGGTCGTAGTGATATAAAGAGATCCTAAAAATTGTGTATATATATAAAAAAAAAACCAAAACCCACAAACCAAACTTCATAAAAATAACTAGTTTACTTCATATCACTTACTGGTTGTGTGTTTATTCCAAATGTGCAAAAGTTAATGTTTTCTTGGCCGTGGTAGGAATGTGGCAGTGCTGGGGCTGGAGCGTGGTGGGGAGTGCCCTCCCTGGCTTCGCAGGGCGTGCAGTTAAAATGTGTTCAGAGGGAGTGCATGCATTTACTTTCCATCTACAGAAATTGATTGCAAATGTTGGCAAATGTTTTAATGTTTCTGTAGGCTTTTAGTTGAAGAACAGTAGTAGTTTTCAACTTCCTTTAAAAAAAAAAGAGACTATAGGGGTTTTTTTTTGTGAGAAAATGCTGTTATGCTCTAAGGGGTTTTTGGCGTCCAACTGCGTAGTGTGCTTCTATAAGCATTTCTTTTTTTGTTAAGTTTCTATTTATCCTTGTGGTTGTAAGTCGGGAAATATTCACTGCCATAGGTCACAGTATTTCTGTGCTATATTTGGCAATATAGCTGGCAGCTTGCTTTTTTCCTGGGAACTTTCTTGTCAGGTTGGTGCAGAAAGCTTTAGCTACTTAACTGTTGGGGAAAGGACGTTCTTAGTTTTATTCTTTTTTTCTATTTTTTTTCTTCTTTTTTGCTTCCACTGAGTTTTGTCCTTCACCGCCTTTCTTCCACTGGAAGAAATCAAGACTTGAAGTGTTTGAGCTGTCGCAGCTACTTGCTTTTCGGTGTCATGGGTATCATGTGTGTCATGTTTGTCTTGCCTCTCGTGTGCGAGGCTCCCTTTCCTCTTTGTGGTTTCTCATTGTTTTCTGCCAAACCCCTGTATTTCAGAGCCGCTTCCTGCCTGCGGCTTTGTACCAGCTTGGGAACCTCCGCACGCTTGTTCTTTGCTTTTTGTGTGCAATAGAGGCACCACTGCATGGGGCATGAAATTGTAGAGAGTGATGAAAGTCTGTCAAAGATATCTGGGGTTTTTCTGGCTTTCTTTCCAGCATTTTGCATATAACTATTTTGCATTTAAAAAAACCAAATCACACTCTTCAAAAATGTTTTTCCCTATGGTATTATAGCTGGTCAACATCTTTTTTTTTTTTTTTTTTAAAAAAAAGAGGCAGACCCAGAGATTAGTGATAGTCACCTGGCTGCTTGTCCCTGGACCTTGACCACCATGTCAAATGATGTGGCTTCTCTTGCAGAAGCAGTAGAGGAAGCCACGCTGCTCTTCTTGCCTTTCTCTTTTGTTTACTGGTGTTTTTCCCCAAAATCAAATGGTGCTGACTAGAGGGAGTGCTCAACACAGCGGGGTACGTGATCCGCTAGATTGTCTCTGTAGTGAGTTTTGACCACTGCCCTTTAGGCAGGGGCAGTGCAGCACACCCAGTGGCTGGAAGATGGCTGGAGTGGTGCTTCCAGCTGGAGCATGTCAGAGGTAGCATGTGGTCCCAACTCAAGTGCCCTGGGATGCTCGAGCATGAGATCTTTTCAAAGGTATCTGTGTGAATTTGTCATGTATGCAAAAAGGGTGGAAATGGTACTGGACCAGCCTGAAACCTCAAGGCAGGTCCTTTCTATGAGTGGAAGGTGCCCCAGTTGCATGATGTTGGAAGTTCAGTTGGACTGCAAGAAGTTTCTTCTATGCTTTGCCTACTCCTGGGCTTTCCCAAGGTGTCATCTCTTGGCTGCTGCCACCACTGTGAATAAAAAGCACCCAAACCCCCCAAACTAGCTTCACTTCATTCATACTGTCATAGGAAATGCTGTCCTGTGTTAGCTGGAATACTCTTCGTGAGTTCCTCTCTGTGGAACGGCCCTCTTTGTCTGTCTGTCTTGCTTATGTTGGCTGGTGGGTTACAGCGGTCAGAGGCTTGCGGGGTTAGTGCTCCACGGGTCTGCTCTGCAGCCCAGCTAGTCTGTTGGAAGCTAATGTGTTTCTCGAGAGGATTTCTTAAGCACATAGACATTAAACTTCTCCCCAAAAGCACAGGGAAACAATTGGTGGTAAAACCCAGAAAGGAACCTGGCTGATCCTATTGTTTCTGGGGGCCGCGGCTTTCCTGTTTACTCAGCCTGGTTTTCAGATACTTGTCCTGCTCCGTATGTGTAAGGCACTTTTGCAGTCACCTGCAGGGTTCTTGCCTGTCCCTCTTCGTGCAGCTTTTGATTTGTCTCCTGTTTTTGAAAATATTCACATCAGTTTGGAAGTACCAGAGGGAAACCTCTCACCTGTCTTTGAGCAATGACCCATTAAAAAAACCAAACCAAAACAAAAAACAAGAAAAAAAACCCCAACCAAACAAAAAAAGCACCCACAACCTAACCAAAAATGGTATTAGTTCCTGTTCCTATTTTTTTTCCCAATGTTTTATATCCAAAGTGCAGCACAGCCCCTTGAAATGAGGGTTTGCAGAGCTAGAAATTGCTAGGTGCTGATTGTCAGTGGCCTTTCTGGTGGGGGCTTGCTGCCTTTGAGATGAATTAAAATGTTTCAAAACTTTGTGACGGACTGTAAAACTGTGATATTAATAAGTTGTAAGTGCTAACTGAGACTATGCTGCCTGCAAACATTGCATGACAAGGAACAGAATATGAGCAATAGTTTATAATTACCTTCAAGGAGGGGTTTATAAAAATAAGTCTTCTATATGTATGTATTAGGATCGACCTACAGCTTCATTGCCTGTTCCCGCTCTAAAGAAGTTTAATGGCCGGCCAGAGAAGTAGAAGATCAAATGGACAGATGTGTTGGTTGTGATGTTGAGGTGTGAATCCAACCCACTGTTGTTGCCTGGATTTATCTGCCTTGCAAAGAAATGGAGCTGTGCTTTTTCCTGTGACCTGAGGGACCAGGAATCCCGCTGGGATTTGGGGAACACTGAGGTGGTGGCAATTCCTGGCTGGTCATTCCATGGAGCATTGCAGGTCTGCAGTCACCCTTTTCCTTTCTGCCCTCCCTGGGTCCACCTGAAACCTGGAGATATGTGTGTGAATCTTTGGAGAAGAATCTTTCCATCGCTACATGTTGCTCTGGGTTTGGGTTTCAGCTCCTAGCAGAAGCTGGGGTGAGGGATGCCTTTAGGATTGGCTGGTAACTTGGCATCAAAACGATCTTTGGCCCTCTGATACGCTTGGTCTGTGTTGGTGAGGAGAAGTTAGTGATGTCTTGGTGGAGCTGGGGGTGGCAGGCAGCTCTGTCTTAGGAAAGAAAAGCCCATATCCGTCTATTGAGGGACTCCACTGTGAAGCTGCTGCAGAGCGATGCGGATGCTGCTCCGTGCAGGCTTCTGCCACGAGGAGCTGCCTCAGGGGGCTTTGGACATTCATGGCTGCTGCCACAGCACGGGCTTTGAGTGAAGATTTCTTTATTCCTTTGAAGGTGGTTGTGAAGCTTTGTTTGTAGCCCTGTTTGCTCTGAAACGGAATTATTTTTCAGAGAGCAGAGATAGCTGGGGGCTCTCAGCTAGATGCTTCCTTCCGAACCTCTTGAGAAGAGCAGAGTACTCTCAGCTGAATGAAGTTTTGCCAAAATAAGCATTCTTGTTTAACGCAGTATATCACCAGGAACGCTTCTGGCTTTAAAGCTTTAAGAAGAGCAGTTGGCCTGGACGCTGTAGCCTGATAACATTTTTATTTCTTTATTTATTTCTTTATTTATTTTTAAAGCACAGGCCTGTATTGCAGGAACAGAGTTTTGAGTTCTTGATCCGAAGTGAACTGGTAGGGAAGGTGCCAAATTATTTTTCTTGAGCGTGAAATGTTTTGCATCTGTATGCAGCCTGCTCACGGGGTGATGCCCCTGGAAGTGTGCTAGCCAGTCCTCTATGGCAAGGTGGTGATCTCCAACTCTGATAACTCATTACAATTTTGTTCCTGAAAAATGTCAGGGACATTTTGTTTCTGTCCCAAAAAAAGAACAGAAACAAACTGCAAAACCTTGGAGGTTGCTATGAAACAGAACCGTCTTCCCCTTGGCTCTATTAATAAAGCTTTTATACGCTTTTTCCTGAGTTCCCTTGCTGCTGCTGGTGGGGTACGGTGTATGCCTGGTAGGCACGTCTCTTCTCCTGTAACCAAACGTTTCCTTGGCTGCGGATTCATTGAAGGTTTTCAGGCAGAATTAGGCTGCGGCATGCTGCTTGTCCTGTGGTATTGGTACAGAGCAGGCTTCTTTTCCGCTTTTGTTTGTGTGGGTGGAGGAAAATTATTTCAGTTTTTAAGTCCTTCAAAATTTTTTCAAAATATATTTATTGTAGAAAATACAGCTCTTGCTCACAACACTTCTCCCCCTGCCCCCCCAGCCAGCTTTCATAGTTACCTTAAAAGGGTTTCTGATTTCTTAGTAACTTCCCTACAGAAAACTTGATGCTGTTTGCAGAGAGGACCGTGTGCCAGAGGTGTTGCCGTGTCCATTCCCTTCAAGGCCCAAGGTTAGCTGATGGTGCCTTTGCCTCTGCCGCGTCTGCCACACGCGGCCTTGCCCTGTGTCTGGGTTTGTACAACAGAGCTTAGTTGAGGGATGTGGAGCCAACTCAGAGGACTGCGGCATCTGTTTCCACCTGTGGTGCTCAGCAGCAGTCCTGTTCATGTGGATAATTTGTGTAAAAATCAGACTTGGACAAGTCTATGCTGTGAAGGAAGACAGCCCAAATGAGGAAACCTCTCTGCGTGCTTCTAAGCCCTTTTGTACCGCTGCGTGTACCGAGGAGTCAGTCTTCTGTATTGAAGGCTGCAGCAGCAAAGCACGTGAGTCTCTGGCTGTAACATGGTCTGGCTATTTCACTTGGGCTGGGCCCCCTCCCGGTGGTGGGTGTCCATGTGGAGCTTAGGTGTAGCTTTTGGTCAGTGAATTGTGAGAACTCATCACCTGGCTGTCTTAGTGTCTGCATTAGTGTGATTGCCCTCCAGACTCTCCTGACTGATTTGACTTGGGTACCGTTGACTACCATAGGAGGTCAGCCATGTATATTTAGGTGTCTGAGTGTATTTGTTTACAGCCTGGACCTTAATCCCATTCTGCTTCTCTTCATAGAAGAAGTGAGGTTGGAAGTGACCTCAGGAGGTCCTCTAGTCCAGACTCCTGCTTGGAGCAGGATTGATGTTGAATTCAGACCAGGTTACTCAGGGCTTTGTCCAGTCTTCTTTTGAAAACTTGGTTTCTTGCTCACGACAATCTTGATTTTCCAGGTGGCGATGACAAAGCAGATTGCTGAGCCCCTGGTTTTTAAGCATCAAGTATAAGGTAACTTCTCAGAATAACTGTTTTGGGTGCTTACATCCATTTATCATGGAGATACTGCCTGAAGAAAAAAACACGAGGTGACTGGAAAGAAGAACAAGAAGGAGAAACTGAATGGGCTTGCTAGCTTACTCATATTCTGTAGTTTGGCAGCTTGGGAGCATTTCACTCGGTGGTCGTGCTGGGTAGGATCAAAGGATGTCTGTCTTGTTGCCCCTGCCATTCCTCTTGGTGGGACATACTTGCACTGGACATCTGTGGACTTGATGCTTCTCTACCCTCTCTAGACTTTCTTGTTAATTTATATTTTCTGCAAAACTGTATACTTTCAAGCAGCAAACACGTGTGTGCCAGGTGCCTGTGGATTGTTAATGTAAATTGACATGTCATCTTTTATCTTCTTCCCTACTGATCTAATAGCTACAGTTTCTGGTTATATTCACAAAATCTGAAGACCAGCAGATTTAGTTGTTTTAATCTTTCGTAGTTCAGGATGTCAACATACTCAAAACCAAGAATAGGTCTGACGTGCAGCTGAGGCTTCTGTGTCTGAGTTTTGAGTATAGGAGTGAGTGTTTCCCATGGAGTACTTGCTGAAATCCCACCAGCTGTGTGACGAGATGGTCATTGGTATGGGCAAGAACTGCACAGAGGTTGCAGAGTCTTGGGCTCATAAATGTGGTGTATTTGGGGCTGGAAATCAAATCAGACAGCTGCGTGCTTGCGCCCATTTTGTCCATTTACCTCTGCAGACAGGATGTGTACGGTGCTTATTGGCCAAACAAACTATTTTTTTTTGTGTGTGTGTGATGCAGAAGGCAACTCTCCATCGCTGAAGCCTGGTTCAAAGAGCTCATCTGAGCTGGAAGGGTGGGCAGGGGCAGTCAGGAGGAACAGATGGTGCTTATTTCTGAATTTACAGTGTTTTCTCCCCTGCCCTCACCCCCTGTGGAGAGAGGAAACAATTTATCTTATTAATTCCAGAGACTTCTGTAAACAGAATGTGTAAATACATATAAATGTGTGCTTGATTTTTCTCTGGTTTGTGTGTCTGGGAGCAGTGGTTTACAAAACTTGCTCCCAGGCTCTGGGTAGAGGAGGAGGAGTGGGAGAAAGGGCTCAGGCACGGGTCGCTTCTTATCTTTGCTGGAGTCCACCTCTTCTGGAGCATGGCCCTGAGCTGGTACAGCAGCCCTGGGTCCCCAGGGCAGGGTCACACCAGCTGGACTGGGAGGCTTAAAGCTCATTTGCCTTTTTGGAACTTGGAACAAAATGGGCTGGTGTGTTGGGGTGGGGATGAACCCTGATCATGGTTTCATTCTTACATCCTTGGGAGCTGGTCTCCCTTTCCAGGGCAGCGTCTTCAGCTCTGCTGGTATTTTGTTTACAGCTGGTGATGTTAAACTCGTGAAGTGTTGGTGTTATCAGTTAAGTGGGTTTCTGGCACTCTATACTGGAAGTGTTGGGAGGAACCCCACTGGGCATGCTGTTGGGTGTTTGGGTCACTTTGGTGACCGTCTCATTGGAGGTTTGACCTTGACAGAGCTGATGACACAAAAGCCATTTTCTGCCCTTCATTGCTGAGCTTCAGGTGGTAAATTCTGCCCAAATGTCAATGTTGCCAAGGGAGGGAACTCACTGCTTCTCCTAATGAGTTTTAACAGGGTTTGGATGGAGTTGCCCATCCCAGGACAGCTGTGGTCCGGAGAAAACAGCAGCATCACCTCAAAGTGAGGGCACGGTGTTAGCACAGGAGCTTAGCTGTGAGGTGGCTGAGCTACTAATAAATTCTTCAAGCTCTGAAATTGTTGTTCCAGAGGTCTTAAGGCCTTTTAAAATGAAAGGGGAAAAAAAACAACCCAAAACCCATGTTCGTGTTCCTCATCTGCAGCCCAGAGGGTATTTTGGCGATCTGCAGGTTTTCTGGGAGGAAGAGGCTCATGGCCATGTTGGACTGGGAATAGGGTGTAGGGCAGAGGGTGCAGTGATGCTCCTAAACTCAACTCACCCCTTTTCAGTGAAAGAAAATAACAAGTTGTCTAAAGTGCATTCCTAGGATTAAAAAAAATAAATGATGTGAGCAGTTGCTAAAGTATGGGGTAGGCTTGGAAAGCTGTTACCCTTCAGGATTTGCTTGCGGTGAGGAGGGAAAAACAAGTGCAGTCATTTTTCATCAGAGGTTAGAAATAGGATTTCTCAAGAAACTCTGTTGGTATCTGTGGTTTTTAATCTCTTTAAAAAGTGAAGAGGTAATATTTTCAGATGACACAGCTACTGAAGTTATTGCTAATGAAGTTGGTTAGGTGGTTTCAGAGGAACTTCAAAAGGCTGCAGCAAGATCAGTTTATTCGATAGCAGCACAGCAGATGAAATCCCCCATGGATGTGTTCAGTATTGCATGCTAATGGGGAAATGTTTGTGCTATTCGCTTGTATCGATGCAATCTGAATTAACTGGGAAAAACACTTAGCCATGTGTTACTGGGTGCGTCTCCACTGGCAGGTGGGACTAATTGCATCTCAGCTTTTGTTTTAGTAATGGCAGATTGAGCCAAGTGAGAATGGGAATGTCCAGTGGCTATTAAATCACTATCGCTGTGACTGCTCCGCAAACCTTGTGTGAACTCTGTGACTCTTGAGACCTCTCCGCTGGTTGGAATTGGCAACCGAATTTAAGAAGTTAATGGAGAAATGAGGGGGCTGACAGCATGGATTAAACTTCAGGAAGCTAGGGAAGGGGAGGAACCACTTTTAGTGGTGGAAAGACTTGAGATGGAAGAGTTGGTGTAGGAAGCAGCATCCTTTGCTGTAGACAACACCGCCGCAGAATGGTTTTGGGAATACCGTAGTGAAGTTGGATGTCACTGTGGCCCCACTGCTGAGGTTACTGGGCTCTAGTGCAAAATAGTCCCAGTCAGCATGAATCGCTGCTGTAGATTGTTTAAGCTCTGCTGACTTTATGCTCAATAACAGTTAAAGCTCTTTGGATTGATTTTTTTTTTTTTTTGAGAGCGAATGTGTCTATACAGTTTCAAAACCCCTCCCTTCCCTTTTCTGAAGTTGGGATTGGGCGAGCAGTAACCTCAATACTTGCTACAAGGAGCAAAAGTATTTTAAAACACTGAAGAACTCTAACTATTAAGCCAGCAACACAATGTTTTAATTTACTGTTGGATAATGCCTTAATAAATTTTAAATATTAAGTGCTCAAACGAATAAAAAAAAATCTTCCATTTATGGGCTTTTTTTTGTGGAAGGGAGGGTGAAGGTAAACTCCTCAGCCCCATACAGACCCTTATCCATCAAAGGACTTGGCCATTAGTCATCAAGGGCAAGGACAGAAATTTCCCTCTGCTGTTCTGGCACCGATCTCAGCAACCTGCAAGCTTGGATCATACTGCGTCTACCACACTGGCCATTTTCTTTCCCTGGCTCCATGGCCTGAAACGGCTGCAGCTCCCTGCATGTTTGAGGACCTGCAAGCTGGAGCAAGAGGAAGAGGGAAGCAGCAGGTGCTTCTTGTGGGCAGGAGAGGGGGATAGGGCATGTCCTTCCTGCTGACATCTGTTTCATTTAATCCTCAAACAGGCTCTTTTGAAGCACAGGTCATTTATCTGTCACTGGTTGCACTTGATAGTTGGCCTCTGAAATCTGCTAGGATGGGAAGCTCTGGACCTGAGGGCTCAGTGCAGTGGGGTCAGCCATGGGTTTGGAGCTCTGACGTGTGGGCGCCCAGCGCAGTGGGGATAGCAGAGCTGGATTTGCTCTGTGTGCTGCTCTGCAGCTTGCGGCCCGGTGGGGCTTCTGCGGTGAGGAGAGGCTTCCCGCTGCAGCTGCAAGTTTTAAGGGGTAAACAGGAGGAAAAACAAAAATGTCAGTACAGTCTGTGCTCAGCTGGGCTGTCCAGACTCTGAGCCATCGCAAGGGAGCAGATGCGGCGTATCTGGTTTGTGTGGGTCTGGCAGCATCCTCATGGAACACAGCCCTTCCCCAGGCTCGCGCGCTCAGCTGGGTGCAGAACACTAGTGCTCTCCCCTTTACACCTCACCACAGACCTGAATTTTGGTATTCTAGTCTTCTGTCTTAACCCTTTCCCTTTGGGAGAGGGAGAGTGGTGACTGTCCTGAGCAACCGTGGTGACTAATCTGAGCAGTTTTCATAAGAATAAACACTTGCTTGTAGCAAAAATAACCTAACCAAGCATCCCCAAGGCTGTGCAGGTACCAGTGTGAGACGGTCACCTGCCCTCCAGTCTGCAGTAGTGCCAGAGCACTTCAGATGCAGTGCGAGTATTAACGCTTTTCTCTCTCTCTCTTTTTTTTTTTTTTTTGAGCGTTTGGGCAGTTTGTAGAAATGATGCTGAAGATGTTCATAGTTATGCAGGTTGGGGGTGGGTTAAGTTTTGAAAACATGTTGTAAAGGATGTGCTGATGTCTTAGTTTGGAAAACAAGCTTGGGAGTTTAATTTTGAGTTGTAATTGAAGCATGGAGTAGCACCCACGCTGTTGAAGATGACACACGTACAGAATCACTAAAGAAAGAGGGATGCCTTGAAAAATCTTTTAATTCCTTGACTCCAGCTGGGAGATGTCTAATTCCCCCCCCCCCCCCATTATGACAAAGAAATAGATTAGACCAAGGATTAAACCAACTCTTTGCCTACAGGTTTGTTACCAAGCTTTCGTTGTTTTATCACTTTCTTTTACATAGGCTTGAAGTTCTGTTGTTTGGGGTTTTTTGTTGGTTTGTTTTTTTTCCCCTTTTTTCTGAATGATGTTTTGTTTGAATACACTCAAGATTTGCAGTTAATGGTGGGTATTAGGATTTGAGCGATTATCCCAGGAGCTGTTGTGGTACTTCTTTGTTAGATTTGGAAGTGGGAGCTGGGTGAATTAGTTGTTTTTAAAGGGGGTTTTGAGGTGGTGTGGGAAAAGGGAGAGCTGTAAGCTTTCTGCCTGCTGGTGTTGAGCATCCAGCCAGGCCTGGAGTTCAAGCTTGAAGATCTCATAGCCAGGACTTAATGTTTTGGGTTTTTTTTTTTTTCAGTTTAGTGTTCACTTAAACACTATATGGAGAAGATCCTACGAAATAGACTTGGCACAGCTTCAGGCTTGTTTGCTATAGACATACAAATATTTAGGGAAACTTTGCTTAGTAAATACGTGGGTAAATCCACTTTTTTAAGCTGAATGTTTGTGTCAGAGGGACCTTGAAATATTAAAGTGCTCTGTATCTGGAGGAAAGCAGCTGAATCTTGAGAAGAACTGATTACAAAAAAGATGTTTTTCTGAATGGCAGTATAATATATGACTGCAGCTAGACAGCACAATGATTTTCTTCTTCTGCATCTTTGTGCTCACAGCTTTACCCGCTGAAGTTCATCTTATTTCCAAAGCTTATTGGTATGTCCATGAAAAGGCTGGGAACAGCCTGGCTTTGTTTTCCCATGAGCTGTTGGAGAATGAGCTGGGGGAAAATAGATTACTCTTTAACCAGCAATTCTGAGGGAGGATATGCTCATGTTAGGCAATGTGGTTTAAATTTGAAGGCCATTACTATCTGGTCACTTGGTTAATGAAGCGCTGAATAATTTGGGTTCCTAATGTTCCTGGGAGATTGAAATGCTCTTAAAAAGTCAATCTATCTGACTGCCCTCTCTTTCTACAACATCAATTAAAATAAAAAGTAACCAGACCCGGTTAGGTAATTGACTCGGTAATATTTGAGAAAATGAAGCAGTATCTGATCTGTGTAGTGACTATTTCTTCAGTAGTGACCTTTGCATGAGCAAAAAATGCTTTGCGTACAAATTTTTAGCTGCACTCTCTCCAGCTTTGGGGTTTTGTGGTGTGGGTTTTTTGTTTGTTTGTTTTTACCTGCTAATATTTACTTACCTTCAGTACTTAGGGGGTCTAGATAAAGGTAGATTGGGAGGAGGAAGGAAATTGCACTCTTGCAGCTGAAGGGAGACGTAGGAGACTAAGCACGAATGCATCCTAAAACTCCCTGAAGGTCTTTTCCCAGGCCTCATCCAAAGTGAGCTCTGCTTACGCTAGCAGCATTTTACCGGAGTAATACTGCACTTCCAAGTATAGGGAAAGCTGCTCCAGCAAAATCCCATATTCCAGGAAAATCCCCCTGGTTGTCAGTGCTATCAACTTCTTGTCCGGGGTTGTACATCTCCACTGTCATCGCTGTGTTTCGGAAATCAGCAGCACAGGTCTGGATTTCTTCATACACTTGTTAAAAGAAATGTACATTGCTGTTTTTTTAATCAACTGAAAATTAACTTTTTACTGCCATCCTTAACTTTGCAAAGAGTAATTGAGATAAAATGTATGCCAGTGTCATCTGGAAGTGATTATGTTACTGTTGCTATGATTTAAGGCTCTCTTCTTGTCATCTCTGTGAAATCTAGCGTATCTAGTCATGGGCTGATAGCTTTTTTTTTTTTAATAGCAGCACTTTTCTTTCCTTCAGCTCGTATATGGAGACCTGAAATTAAACTATACTGTGTGTACCTGAGCGTTTTTTTCTTGTGTTACAAAAATTCAGCAAGTAGCTGAGTTAGCACGCTGGTAGTAGAAGTGTTCAGTGCTTAAAATTACTTCTTCCTGACTTTAAAGGAAATATAATATAGTTCATAAAAGGGCTTTTTCAGATAAAATAATATTTTTATAGTAATGCAAATGATCTACAGCAAAATACAGGGTCATCAGACCTTGGTGAAAGGAAACCTTGAGTGTGTGCGCCACTTGTCCATGTGTTTGAAGTGCTTCAAGTGTTCTTTTTTGGGAGTAGAAACTGGTAATGAAACCATTAATAAAACTGCTCTCCAAGTCTTTGGAGGAGTGAGACACCCAAGAAGGCTGTCACCATCCGTTTGCTCATCCAGGGGGAGGCTGTCGTATCTGATATTGCTCCATTAACTCTGTATGTTAACGCTTTGTTCTGACAGTGTCAGGAGAGGAGTTGATTGCAATGGAGCTCTTGGAGTTGTTTGCAATGACTCAGGAAGGCATGGCTGTTAACTTCCTCTTTGCAAACAAGTCAGTTATGTCTCTCGCTGGAATGCGTTGCCCTATGGAAGTAAAACACACCTAAGAATTTGGTCTGTGCCCCATCATGTCCCACATAGTTTCTGAACTCTTTGCTCTTCTGCTTGGATAGGTAGAAGAAGGAAGAAGCTCTCCACAATAATGGCAGTTCTTGTTAGTGTTGTGGAAAAGGTTAACCAAAGGGAACCAGGATTCACACGTACATCTTCATCTCTCGCAGTTTTTAGCTTCTGCAGTCAGATGTGACTCTGAAGATATCCCTGTCATGGAGTTGAGAAGCTGCAAGACTTCCCTTCTAAAACTCAACCGAGAGGCTTGTGTATAGGAAGCCGTATGTTATTAATTCCTCTGCTTGCAGTGCTCTTTCTGTCCCAGCCCTCCTGTTTTAGCAATATCAGGAATTGTATGTCATTCTAGGTGAAATGACTTCAAATGTCTCGCTTTACGCAAGCAGATCTTGACAGCTGTTAGTAGTTGTTCTGCTTGTCTTGTATTTGTGTGCTGCTCTATAGTAACAAAATGCTTTGCATTTAAGACCAGTGATGAAGTCCTTGGTAAGCTTTTAATCTCTAGCAACTCTTATTTTCAAACTAAGTGAAAAGCCTTGCTCTATAGTGTTTTTAATTTAGTGTGAAGTTCTATGAGGAAAAGTTCGAGTGGGTTTGAAGGTAGAAGGCAGTGTTGGTTTTGTATATGTTTCTGATCAATGAAGCTCTGTTGGGCTTCTCAGATTTTCCAGCCAAAGTAGCTTTGGTTTCTTTGAGTTGTCCACACTTTGTCCACATTTTCATCTTTTACAGGCACCTTGGCATTTCAGTAATGGTCATATCTGTGAAGATTTGGGGTTGTGTGGTGGTAGCTTTCCTTGACATCTGAATGAGGTACCTATCTAGGCAACATGGAGACATGGGGACACTATTTGGGGTCTTGCAAGTCTGAGCTTTTGGAGAAGAAAAGCCTTTATTGTTGTAACTTAATGGTAGATTGAAGACCCTGATGCTCTTCAGCTCTCTTGGGGTGTCTGTTGATTGAAGGAGCCACAGGTAGGTTGGTTTGGGTTTAACCTATCACTACACGTAAGCATTTATTGAAAAGAAAAGCTTGAGAGTGCTGTATTGTTTGAGACTTCATTTCACAAAGGCAGCAGCTTTACAGATGGGTTTAAGTGGCTGTTTCTTTTCTGTTCCCCTCAAAAAATACCATTAAAAGGGTCAGTATACATACTAAAGACACTGAAAGCAGAGGGAGGAAGAAATAGCTTGACTCATACTTCATGGTCAACAAATTACTTGAAGTTTTAATGTGTGGTAGTTTACGTTACTAATTGAGGTACAACAGTTATCTTCTAATCTCAAAAAAGGCTTTTTCATCAACTAAGTATTCAGCATTCTTAAAGGAATGTCACTGGCTTAGCTGCACTAATTGGAAAATGAATTTTTAATAGTCTCTCTCCTGAGAAAAATACCTTCTGGTGGAGTTCATTTAGGCTTCACAGCAGTGTAGCGTGCCTGAAGAAAATCTCATTGTTTGGCTTTCAGTGCAAACAGTTAAGCTAATTTTCTTTGCAATCACCCTCATTTAGGTAGTGCTGTTGCCTAAGGAAATTCTTATTCTTACGCTGAGGGAAGAACCTGTGTGTGACAGGGGGAGGATGTGGTGTGACCTAACAAGTCATAGCATTTGCCTCTCAACGTGGAGCTCGGGGACAGGAGGTTTTGTCTTGTGATGTGCAAGATGTTTCTTAGATGCTTGCTAGAAGCTGCTCATGGGGGTCCTCTTCTGTGCTGACCACCCTGGAAACGTCCTCTGCAGCGGTCCAGGGGCTGTCCAGCCTGCTTCTTGTGGAGTGAGTGAGTTTTCTGTTGCCTTGTCTGGAGTTCGCTCTCTTAAGTGTTTCTGCAGCTGTTCCTAATCCACGCTTTTTTTTTTTTAATTTAAATGCAGGTCTGAGTTCTTGAGCACCATAACCTCTGACCGTCTGGGAATATAGTGTATTTCTTTGCGTAATTTTTTTTTCTTTTCCATCAGACTCAGTCTGTTCTTCACACACAACCATGTCACTTCTCTACTGCTAACAAGGTGAATTAATTGCACACCCAGAATTATTAGGGTTGAGTTGCATTCCTGCCACTGGGAACCAGGCGCTAACGTTTAGCTTCATACCATGCTGCATGGCCTGTGTTTCAGGACCAGTAGATAAGTTCAACAAATCAGAAGTCCCCGTGGAAGGTCTTTTAAACATGTTAACATTTAATTTTTCTGTTTCTGCTGAGCCTGTTGTAGGAAAACATGCTTTGTAGGAAACTCGTTTGATGTTACACTGGTTCAGCGGTATCCCCAGAGGTGTTTGGTCCCACTTTCAGCAACTATGTCAGTACTTTCTTTTAAATTCCTCCTTTGTAAAGGAGCAGCAAAGTAATGCTATCTCAGTTTTGAAATCTCCCTTTTATACAAAATGGTAAGGAAAGACTGTGCACGTATCTCTTTTTTTGCTTTTTCAGAGTTTCCTCTGTTCCTGGATGGGCAGCCTTTAGCCTGGGTAGAAGGAGTTTTGATCTACAGATCACTTCCCAAATCCAGGTTTGATGTGGATAGAATGATGTATTTTGGAGCCTAATGTAAAGCAGATTTGGCTCCATTCTAGTCTGTGAATTAAACCAAGGGCTTCAGCTTTTGCAGCTGGAAGTATTGAGAAGCCTGGAGTTCGTATTGTCTTTGAAGGGTCAGCAGAGAGCATCCAGTTTCATTTTCTTTGTTCATGGTGTTCCAAAATAATCTTACGGAGTCACTTCTGTGGGAGACCAGTCATGCTTAGCCATGCTTCCTTCTCGAGTACGTGTGGTTTTCTGCTAAACTCTCTTTCCTTAGAAATAGTTACTGCATTTAGTCGTTCCTTGTCCTTCTCGTGTCTCCAGACAGAACGTGTGGATGAGCACGAACATGCTGGACTGTGTGTTTCATACACCTTTGCAACTTCCATGACATTTGGAGTTTGTGTGGTTTATTCTCCAGAGGCGGAGTTGAAGGCACATGCTGGCTGTTACTTGTGAGTCGAGGACTGGAGTGCAGTTCCCTCTCTGCTTCAAGAAAAATTTGGAAGAGCTTTGCTTCTGGCTTTCCAAAACATATTTGAAACATAACTCAGTGGCAAGCTTTGTTTTGGAAATGGCCTTGCTCCAGCAATGGTTTTGTCAAGTCTGTTTATCCCAATTCCTTCCCTGGCTTAATAGGCTGAGAAAGTAAAACTGTTGTGTGGGTGGGTGGTTGAAAATGGTCCGTATGGATATTGCTGTAATTTGTGTTTCATAAATAATGGTAGCTTGTGCGTAAGCCTGAAATTGACTGAAAATGCATTAAAAGATAGCATGAAGGCATGTAAACTGCTACTTAAAATCCATAGCAGGAGTCTGTAGGGAGGAGGGGGAGGTTTCTCAGGAGGCGTGCAAAGTCTTTGCAACATTAAACGTCGCGATTCAAATGTGTGAAAAGTTAGGTTTTTTTAAATGTTTATTGAAGAATGCAAAACTCCTTAAATACTTGAGAAAAGAAAGCTGTCTTGTCTGCAGCGGGGCCAGGTGATGGATGCTAATAGCAACGGTATTATTTCCAAATAGCTGCAGTGTTAATTATGGCCCGTGTCTGAAAAAAAAAATATCTGTGGCTGGTGAGTGGGAGGTGGAAGGGCAGGGGCGGGAGGGAGATTAAACCATCAAAATTCCAGAGGATTCAGTGTTCTATGTAGGGAACATTTCTGGCCTCACCATGGCTGTCCAGCCGGCAGGGTGGGACCTAGGCTGGGAGGTTGCCTTGCTTCCTGAGCTGCTGAACTTACTGCTGCTGAGAGAACGCTTGTGTATAGTTGTATCACTTAATTTGTTCTTAATTAGGCTCAGCAACGTGAGCTGTGTGTTTGTGATACCTAATTCAGATAGGAGGGAAGCCAGGTGTTAGAGCTGTTGCAGACTGTGAGCACATCTTGGCGGGGGTGAGAGGGGAAAGCACTGCCTTTCAACGGGCGGGGGAAAAGGCTTCAAAATATTATTTAATAGGAACTAGTGGTGACGATCACGAGCGATGGAGCTGTTGAACTGGGTCGAGGGACAGCGCTCCAGTGGGAACTGGTGTAAATCCCCTCCAGGAGTGCTTGGGCTGGAGCGAGGGGTGTCTGGTGTCTCCCCCGCGCAGGCGGACACCGTCCAAAATAACTTTCATGCTGCCTTTGGCCAGGATGTTTCCAGCTCTGGTCGTTTTGCTGAAGTTCTGAAGCTGAAGCACAGCGTACGCTTTGCCGTTAGGTGCGCTGGTGGCAAGCGTGCGAGGGAAGGGCATGGAGCTGCTGGAGGGCGAGGCGCCCGGGAGGGACGCAGACAGAAAACAAGCCTCGGGAAAGCCTCGTAACATTCCTGCACGAAGTATCCCATTCGCAAAATGCTTTTGATTTAACTTTTTTTAATTATTTTTTTTTTTTGGTCACAAGTCAGTAAAATTCAGTTGTCCTTTATATCAATGGTTTTGTAATTCTCACCATATTATCTGATATTTAAATTTGTTCGCAAGATACTGCGCTACAATCCAATAAACTTGTTTTCTCATTACAAGAAGTCATGTGTTTGCCAATTGGCCAAATATCTCATTTAAAGAAGCTGCAACTTCATTTTTGTTTAACCATTTTAACTTTTGCTTTGGAGTTTGAAAGTAATTTTTAGTCTTTTTTTTTTTTCCCTAGTCTTTCTGCCATCTCTACATCTTCGCCTCTGAAAAGATACAGTTGGAGCTGAGCGTCAGGAATATTCCCTCCTACACCCCCTACTGTCAAATTAAAATATCCGAGGGGAAATTAAAATGTAATGTGACTTTTGCCCTTTGTTTTGCCGCTTGAAGTTAAATGCTATGAGGATGATTTGAAGGTGGCTAATATTTGTTGCATTGTGGGTGTTCCTCTGGAGATGTGGTCTTACACAAGAAGCGTTCATGAGAGGTGTCTTGCTAAGGATGAGAAGTATCGCGTTGTACACAATTGAAAGCTTTTTGGTGAATCTCCCCTGGCCTGCTGCTGCCTCCAGCTCGGATCTTCTGGGGGCTGTGGTTTTTACTGGGTGATAGCTGTATCTCCAACATGAGGAAAACTCTTGGGAAAATGTAATGTTGCTGGGGCACCATGGTCCCACAGTCACTTGGAATGGGTGGAAATTGCCCGTTTTAAAGGGTTGTCATTGCTGAAGTCACTGTTGGTGGTGTCATTATGGGCTATCAGTGATGAAATGAAGATTTCTGGGTAATCGCTGTGCATTCTTCTGATGAGAATAAAGGGCAAAAGACAGCTTTTTTTTTTTTGATGTCTTTTCTGGATCAGTAAACTCTTCAGATCAAATTTCTTTTTTTCCTTTCTTGGGTAAAACCCCCTTTTTGGGAGAGCAAACCCCCACTTTTTCTGTGCCCCTTCAGTTGGGGGCGTGACTTGGTTTCACCCATATCCCTTGTGAACGGGCCGTGGAGCAGCTCCTGGGTGTTGGATACAAGCAGATGAACTTTCCAAGGATCCTGATGCACCATAACCCAGATCCCGCTCGTCTTGCTGCGACACTGGAGGCCGGAGGTAGCTTTGGAGTCTGGATATGTGAATGAAATGGAGCCCTCCCCAAAATGGCCCGTGGCGTCCTTGATCATCTGTGATCTGACTGTGCTTGCCAAGTGTAAAGTGCCTTTTTAAAACGAGCTTTTATCGTTTGTGCTGAAAAAGGACTTTGAGGCTTCCTGTGCAGATAGGACTTTTGTGTTGTACATGGGATCTTTCCAGTCCCTAGTGAATAAACACAGCTGGCCGTTTTGGGAAATGGACTTAACATCTTTGCATCAAAGCTGTACAAATAAGGCAGAAAGCTGTACTGAATTATTAGACAGCGTTTTCTGACTTTTACACTGATTTAGGAGTGATCAGATGGAAAAATGCATTTCTTATGAGGCTGCCTTCAGCCCCTGCAGGAGGAAATAAGTTTCCCTTCCTCCCCTCGCCCCCCCCTCCCCCCCACTTTGGAAACATGACTAGAACAAGCAGCCTTGACGACTTATCAATCTTGGATTATCCTGCAATAATTTACTGGGCAGTCTTTTGCTGTCCGGAGCCGCCCACGCGCGCAAGTCAATGGTGCCTTTGTTCGGGAGTGCTGGAAGAATGCATGATCTAATGGGGTGGTGGGAGTCCGCCTTCGTCCCAGCGCGCTCAGGGCTGCGCTCGTTCCCCCGGCGTCCCAAACACGTTTCCTTTCTCCATCTCTGTCTTAGCATGGGCGCCCAGAAAAAGCAACCCGTGTTTGTATCTGTTGGGCTTTCTTAAAGCCCTTGTGCCCGTCTGTGCTGGAGCTCTGGATGCCAAAATCTTTGGTATGGTGGAGTATGGCTTATGATGAGACTGTGTTATAATCCTTTGGACGCTTCTTGTTCGTGAAATACATGCCTAAATCTCCAGGCTCTTTAGGTGAGGGAAAGAAAATAAGCCTAAAGTTTATTAATACTAGTATATGTTTCCACAAGGGCCACCACTCAGCATTTGAGAGCTGTCACCCATGCTCCTATGTGGAGTTATTTCCTCAGTGAAGAACATCAGAAAATGGAAATTCTTCAATTTTTTTTTTTTTTTCAGATGCTGGATGTTCTATTTGCATGTGTAATACCAGTGCTCTCATCTTCTCTTCCTCCTCCTCCATAATTTTTCCCAGAAAAGCTAGGGTGTAGTTGTAAAGAACAGTTGCTCTAGAACTACAGTATTTTCTTGCTTTCTGTCATAAGTTTGGCTTTTCCATGCGCATGTGATGCAAGCAACATAACTTACCGCTTATGTGTCTTGCAGGTGTTGGGCTGTTGTTGTCTAATAGAACTTTTTTTTGTTCCAAAAAAGCAAGTTGCTCAGGATATTTCTCATTCTCCTCCCCTCCTTATAAACACTGTCCTGCTCTTGTTGCCTGTCTGCATGCTGGAAAATCCAGTCCCGTTCCGTGGGTTGGGATGGGATAACTCATTCTCCTTAAGTATTGGGGAGTTGAGATAGGAGTAAGGACCGGATGGGCAAATGGCATGGAGCACGTTCTAGTCTTGGGCACTGGGAAAGCTGGCCTTTCTCCCTGGGAATGACGGAGAAACAGGTCAGATGAGAGCAAAATAAAACGCCGACAGTAGTTGCTTGCTCTCTGTCCTGTCACTGCAGAATGGAAATGAAGTCCAGTCAAAAAGTGAGAAATATGCTGGTATTTGTTTTCAATTCTTTTAACCTTTACTTAGAAATAGGTTGTCAGCAGGTACCTGTGTGAAAAAACTGTCTGGAACAGGAGCCAACCTAAACAGAAGCAGAGAAAGCTTAACCCTTTCATTACTGCTCAGTGGATTTCACTGAAAACAAATCTGCAAAGGCTTGGTTCTTTGCCCAGTACGACCTTCTCAGGTGGAGTTTTGTTTTTTCCTGGGCAGCAAAACTCAGTGGCCGTATTTTAAAGCTCGTGGCTGGGAGGATGCACTGTGGGATCGCAGAGGTGCAGAAGAGGTAGCGTGGTTACTTCCCACACGCAGGGGATGAGAGTGAACTGATCATGAAGGAGGCAAGTGTCGTCTGGACTTATCTCATCCAGGCATCTGCTCACAATTCAGCGCTTGTAGTTGGTGTGCCAGCTGGCGGGACGTTTTCCTGATGTAAATTATCCATCCATTCTGAGGGGTCCAAAAACAAGGAGGCCTTTTGTGTGTAGGGACAAATTCCTAACTTGGGGGAAAAGGGAGGAGTTTCTAAAGATCTAAATAGCATTTGATTACATTTTTCCAGTCTATCTTCATGGCTTTCAGCATGGTGCGTTTCCTGGTGGACCTTTGGGATACAGAATTGGACGATAACGTTGCTGAGGAAGGGCTTTAATTGCTGCTGACATCTGGCAGCTGTGGTCAGCCTGACGAGGTGAGCAGGTTGTTGGGAGAAGCATTCCCTCCATCAGACAATGTCAAACACTTCCAGTGCCGCCGCTGCTTTCTCTGCAGGACCCAGACTGGCTCGCTTGGTTTAATCTGTAATTGCAATATCATCTTGAAGGCTTGTCTGTTTGCCTACTTTCTTTACCGAATGATAATAAATGGTTTTCTACATCACCTTGAATTATCAAAAGGGGCTGGTTATATTGTCACCTTGTCACTTGCTGGTGAACGGCTTCCTGCCTCAGAAAAGATGACATTTTAAAATGTGGGGCTCATGATTTTTGAGCTCTGGAGGCTTTAAAGACATGTCAAGTTGCACTCCTGAAGTGCTGAGCTCATGGTCGCTTATTACCACATGTCATCTTCTTCCTAATGAACTTTTATAACAAGCATCTGGAGTTCTTCCTGCAAAATAGATCTCCCGATTCTCAGTACACAGAGGGAAATATTATCCAATACTTGACAGTATCAGACACTTCTAAGCCGAACAGAGATCAAAATAATTACCAGCTTCTAGGAACAGGAGAACAATGACTTTTTGTCTTCCGAATGAAACATTTAAAGCTGCCTTTCACTTAGTTATTGCTGTCGCTGTTTCTCAGTGTAATAGCAGTATATATTTATTCAGCCCTGAAAAGCTTGAAAGCAACCTAGGCAGCTTATCTTTGCTAGCAAAAGGCTGTGCAGCTTTGAAGAGCTGTGCTGGCTGCCAGGCTGCTAAGCACGGCTTTTACCTTCAGCATGAACAGAGGGGAAACACGTTTCAACACTCTGTCAGCTGGTCTCGGGTGAACTATTGTTCCAACAGTATTTACCCACGGCAAGCTGATATGGCGGGAGCGCACAGCCGCCCTGTGTGCATTATCTGCATTCCTGTGTAATGCCATTAACAGGATTTCTCAAGTAGTTAACACTGCCAGCTGAAATAAATGTCTTTTTCACCTGGGTTGCTCGGTCAGGAGGGTTTTGGATGCTTTTTCTTTGGCCCATGGTGTAAAACTGAAGATGAAAAAGTGAGGGTCCTTTCCTTTTAGTGTAAGGGATTTCTATGGAAAATGTTTTCACGCTACCCAGAGCGTAGTTTGCATGTGCCATTTACTGAGCTGGAATTTTTGCAAGGAGCTGTAGGACACCTTCCTGTCAGGAAACAGAGACCGTAATCCAGTTGTAGTGGAGAGGGGAGAAAAAAAAAAAGTTCTTTTTGGGACGTGCAGGCTGTGACCTGGCCTTTCTGCTGGAGCAGAAAGTTGTGTGTTTGTGGAGTGAGAGCACACACCCGGCCCCCTCTTCATTCCCAGGATTCTTTCAAAGCGTTTCCTCCCCAAAATTGTCTTGATGAAGCCTGAACGCAGGGTTTTGGCTTCATGCAAGAGGAATGCAGTAGTAGCAGAAGGAAACTAACCACCCCAAGTCAAAGTGGCCGGGTATTCTTGGCAGTTCAGTTGATGCAATTTAATTGAATGATCTTCATGCTGTTGGCTCCGACTCTTGTTTTTTCCCCTCTTGACTCAAGGAATGGCTGCTCTTGCCTGATGTCTTCACTATTTTCACTAGTGATGAAAATTGCCCAAAGAAATCTCACCGGGGCAGTGACTTTCGGCCTCATATTTTGTTTTAATGAGTGTATGAGCTCAAAGAAAACTTTCTCATGATGTTGCTGATGATGGTTTTACTAGAGCTAAAACCATGATAGTAGATCTGGTTTTAGTTGCTGCCCATCCAGGGTGTTGGTGAAGTTCTCGGGCTGGCACGTTGCAGGTCAACACATATGCTAGGGTCTTCCTGCAGAAGAACGAGGAGGCATTTGCTTCTGGGGCTCCTTGCCTTTATCTGGAAAAGATGGCCCATTTACCATGGGTCTGAAAAAAATACTTGTGCGTGTCTGACCTGTTGGCTTATGTGTGGTGTGCTCACCTTGAGTTTCTGCGTTGTCCATGCTCTTCATCTCTGGAGCATGCTTTGCCTTCAGGGAGGAGCTCTCTTCTCGAGAAGAGACCACATAGCAGGAGAAATGGGAAACCTGTGAGGGACTGATTTATATTCCTGGTGTCTGATTCTTGCCTTGTGTCGGGATTCAGGTGAAAAATACTTCCAAATAAATGGAAACGGGATTAATCACCTCTTGTATTTGGCAGCAAGGGGAGGGTAAGCCTAAGCTGCGTTACAGTGTTAAGCGTTGATCCTTTGGAGTTTCTAGCCCTTGTGGGAGCACTTTGGCATTAGTAGTGGGATTGCTTCTCGCTTGTCTTCTGTATGTAAGAAGATCTCATTAAATAACTTGACCCCAAACCAAAAGCAAGCAAGTATTGAGTAAGAGCAGCAGGTTGTGAATGTCTGGCTTCTAGTCTTGTGCTTAGGTCATGTGTAACCTCACACATGATGTAACAGTAATGGGTATTTTGTGGGGAGTATTGGGGGGTTTGTATCTGTACAATGCCCCAGCTGTCTTGCATGTCACGCACAGATGGTGCCTTTTTGGTAGGTTGGGGCATCGGCAGACTTCTTTCCTTTAAGAACAAGATTGCTCTTTCTTTTATCCTTGGTACATGCAGGTGTAAGTATTTGAGGTGCTGTACATCTTGATTTTTACTTTAGTTTTTTTCTGGTATGTTGATTTCTGGACCCCTTGCCATGCTTCTCCTGCAGCTTCAGTGTTCCCAGCAGCCAGAGCGGACTGAGGTTCCTCCGTCACCGGCTGGGCTCTGGCCATGATGTGCCCAATGCAGAGCCTGTCCTGCTCTGACTGGCGGGTGCTCTGTGAGCGAGAGCCATGGTTTGTGACTCGAACCTGATGGACTGCAATCGGGTTTTGCGTGTGTGCTTTGAGAGGCATGCTGCTCTTGTTGCTGCTGCTCTCTGTTCTGCTTTAACTTATGAAGTGAGGCACTATTTGGCAGGTGCGAAGCCTCGCGTTAAAATTTAATGCAGTGGAGTTAATTCATTTTACAAGTGGAAGTTAAATCCGTGTGACTTCTGCAGGCAGAGAAAACCTGTTTCTCAATCAGTTGAAACTCTTCTAGTAGGTTTTTTTTTGGTCAATTAAGAGACCAGTGATGGCCGCAACCTCTGCTTAGAGCAGGGAGGTGGTGGGAGCGTAAAAGACCGTGGCAGGGACTAACCGCCTGGGGTTTTGTTCCAGACAAACCTCACGTTTTAGCGAGTTCCCTACGTGCGCCAGGGTGTCCTGATTGTACACAGTCTGCCCGCCGAGGTGGAGAGAGAACAGCCGGCACCCAGCTGTACGCCGCCTCCGAGGAACATGCCTGTGGGCCGGTGGGGGTGGAGGAGGAAGGTGGCTGAAGCGTGCTGCAGTCCTTTTCCCCTCATGGCTTTTCTTGGGGCTGTGCATCCCCTGGGTGGTTGGTTTACATGCACAGGGGGTAGATGCTCGAGTCACTGGAAAAGAATCCATGAGAGCGAATGATCTGCTGATTGCTGCGTACCTGTTAGGAGGTGGGAGGGCAGGGAGGTGGGTTTACGCTTATCCCCCTAGGAGAGGGAGAACATGGCTTGCATGTAAATCAGTGCACTTTGATCTGAAAAGCGTCTTGGAGCCTTTAATCTTGTGGTCTGGGAAACTTAAAGCTTGTTTTGCCTTTCCCAGGGAATGAGTAGAAAAAGGTGTACTCAGTAGCTCACTGCTGGAGGAAAGACTTTACGAGGAGTAGGGGGAGTTTGGGATATTGTCTATTTGGGGAGGAAGCAGAGGGACAAAACAGGCTCTATAGTGTGACTCTTACCTCTTTGGATAACACCCTTTCTCCCAAACACGCATTTGGAAGAAATATCATCAAATGGCATGGTTAACTTGGACCTGGCCACAGATACACACTGTTTGTGGCTCTGACATAATATATCACCTGTCGGGGTAAGGACACTGTTGGTGATGTCTGGAGAAGAGAATTGCGGTTTGTGTGATGTGCATTTGGTTGCAGAGGGGTCTGTAGGTTATTTATTTACTCAGTCTGCCCTCGACTTCAGTTCCTTCACCTTGTCTCCACCAGGAGATGCAGTACGTAGGACTGGAAGAGATACTTCTGGTGCTACTGGACACTGCTTGTCCTACTGGATGGTACTGGAGATGTTTCTTGTAAAGGGAGAACTGCAGTGGAGCTCTTGCCATTCTTTCTAGTTTGTTTGAGTCTTTCTCACGCCTGTCTTCTCTCATCTGCAGGAAAGGCCTTTGACATCACGTACGTGCGTCTGAAGTTTCACACCAGTCGGCCGGAGAGCTTTGCAATCTACAAACGCACCAGGGAAGACGGCCCATGGGTGCCCTACCAGTATTACAGCGGCTCCTGTGAGAGCACATATCACAAAGTCAACCGGGGCTTTATTCGGACTGGGGAGGATGAGCAGCAGGCTCTCTGCACAGATGAGTTCAGTGACATCTCCCCTCTCACTGGGGGCAACGTGGCGTTCTCAACACTGGAGGGGCGTCCCAGTGCCTACAACTTTGACAACAGCCCTGTGCTACAGGTATGTGAGCAGGACTAAGTCAAGCCGGTGGTCTGAGTTGAGTCTTTTCCGTGTAGTTGTTGTGAATGGTGGCTTTGTGCTGACCGTGGGCTGCATGACAGCCCTTATTCATACTGAAAGGCCCTTGCACAAGTAAGTTGGGACGGACAATCTAAAGAAATGCTTTTGAAGGAAGAGTTGAACTCTTGATTCTCTTGTTAGTAAGCTTATGGTACAAAAAGCAAAATCTGTGGCATTAAGGATGATTTGTCATTAGGCATCATGGAAGCCTTTAGAGGATGGATGCAAATCTCTGCCTGCTTAGAAAGTGGTGGTCGACATTTTGCTGCTGTTTCAGATATAAGGACAGAGGAAGGTAAAGCCTAAGTCAAATGAACACTTGAAGCACCTGCATTTTTATTTTGAGCACAAAAATTTAACAAATATGAGATTCTTCTAAACCAGTAAAGGGTTACTGGAAACCCTAACCCGTTCTACGTGTGTGTTGCGGGGGGGAGCTTGATTTTATCCACAATATTTGGTTTTCCTTACAAGGGGCTTGGGGACTGAGTTTGGCTGGGTGGGTTTTTTTTGTTGTTACCCTTTATAATGCTGGTTGGGCAGTAGTCAGGAGCATGCTGGGAGCACCAGTTTATCCAGCTTTCTGTATGCTGCTTGATGGCTTCTTCAGTTGCAACAAGAAGCTAAAGCTGTGGGGTTTCCTCCCTCGGGGCTCCTCTCCTTCCTTTTTGGAGCTGTGATAGCCGCTTCTTCCCTTTCCTCTTGGAGTAGCAGGAGCAGACTGAGACGTGATCCCCGGCCAGCGAGCAGGAAGGCAAAATCTGGTGGGGCTCACTTCTGCAAATGAAAACAAAGATTAATAGGGAAGGGAGAAGAACTCCTGAAATGGAAAAGAACCAGTTTGGCCACCTTGTTGCTGTAGCTAACCCTTGCAGAGAACAGGGTCTAATCGTTAAGGTGAATGGAGAGATTTCGAGTTAGTGATATGGTGTATAATTTTCTGATAAACTTCTCTATGTAAGGAATAGAGACCTGACCACCAATTTCCTGGAATAGGTACAAACCTCTGGTGTTGCTTTTTGCAACTGGAGTATTTTGAGTGTATTTTGTGCTCAGCATTTCCACGTGTTTATGCCAGTGTTTGTAATTGAGCAAATCTTCTTATTGTACTGGCTAAGCAGCAACGCAGCTGCACTGCAGTTGTACACACAAGGATGTTTTTCCTGTTTTTATGGTGTTAGAAGGAAAACGGCATTGCAAAAGCTGTAATAAAACCAAGAAGGTACTAGTCACTAGGACAGTCACTGGCTGAAGGTGGTGTGAAATCTGGGGACAGGCTATGTTTGCTGGCTGTTGCTGGAGGAGGGTAGGGCAGTGTGTTGAAGATGCTGTGTAAATATTATGAAAAGCTCTTGTGTTGTGAGTCAAATCTGCCTGCCTCTTTTTTCTTCCTCAGCCTCCCCCAGCCTCATTCATCTGTCTGTGTCTTTTCGCCTGGTGGGATGTATCTGCAGACAAGTGTACCCTAAAGCTTTTCCTGATGGTGCTGTATAGCTTTGCAGGAAAACTACGGTCAGATAGATACGTATAATTAGCAAGCTCATATAATTGCCTGCATGGCACTTCTTGCTGGAGAGGTTACCCACGACTTCCCAGCTGAGAGCAGTCAGGAGGAGAAGAGGCATGGGAAAGGGTAGCCAGACAGGAGCAGGGTCTGGAAAACAACATTTGAAGCAAGAGGATGCAGTGCGAGGTCTCTCAGGCAGGGATGCGTGCGCTTCCAAGGTGCAGGGGGGAAGATGGTGAGGAGGGAACTTGCTGACTGATGAATGACTTTGTAAATACAACTGCTAATGATATGGCACTGGTACGCTCTCAGGGGGGATGTTTGATGATTAATCTGATGGGATTTCTCTCTGATTTAGGAGTGGGTGACGGCTACAGATATTAGAGTGACCCTCAATCGTCTGAACACCTTTGGAGATGAAGTTTTCAATGATCCAAAAGTTCTCAAGTCTTACTACTATGCGATTTCTGATTTTGCTGTGGGTGGTAGGTGAGTAGACAATAAACCTCTGTACTTATTTAAAGCTCTTGGTCAGGATTACTAGAGTGCTTTAAAGATTTTGATTTATACTCACATGGTACCATTAGGCTCCGGTCTCTATTGACTGTCCTAAACCAAAAATGCAGTGGAATGAATTTTATGAAGCTTGCAAATACTGTATAGTCTCCTGTGGCTATAATTTCAGGGCAGACAGAGATTGAATTTTTTTTTTTCCTTGAATAGATCAAATGTTAAGTGATTTGGGAGGGTGGAGAGTGAAAAGAGTGACAAAAATATAAAACTAAAGAAAAAACCCCATTTTTTTTCCTACCCTGACTTTGTGTGGTTTTTAACACACTTTGTGCGTTGTTTTGTGTTCTCTGACTGTATCTGTAGCCTAGAATAACAGTAAATAGAAAATCTCAACATCTCTCCTTTGCATATATTTTGGGAGCTATCGCCTATGAAACATTCTAAACATACCCTCTTTCAGTTTAAAATCATTGCCCCTTGTCCTCTCACTACAGGCCTTGGTAAAAAGTCTCTCTCCATCTTTCTTGTAAATGCCCTTTAGATATTGAAAGACCTGAATAAGGTCTCCCTGGAGCCTCTTCTGCTCCAGGCTGAACAGCAGCAGTTGTATTCTCAGTTTTGTTGTGACCTTCGAATTTGTCTCGTCTCACATTTTCAGATCTGGGCTTTGTTTCTTGGATGCCTGGAGTTTAAATACTTGTTCTTTGTCTCTTGTTAACCAGATGCAAATGTAACGGGCACGCAAGCGAGTGTGTGAAGAATGAGCTTGGGAAGCTGGTCTGCAACTGCAAACACAACACCTTCGGGGTCGACTGTGAAAAGTGTCTTCCTTTCTTCAATGACCGTCCATGGAGGAGAGCGACAGCAGAGAGCGCCAATGAATGCTTGCGTATGTGCAGCCACGCTTGATGGGAAGACCTCTCACGGGTTGGGTCCCCTGCCTCTTGGCATCCAGAAGCTGGCCCGGCATGGTTTGAACTTGTCTCAGTTGCAGTTAGCCAGTTTTAAGCACAGTTCTGGTTTTTTTCAGCAGACATTTCGTGGGACTGCTGGTCATTCCACTCCTATCCTGTAGGACCTTGCTGGTAGATCCCTAGAAAGGGGCATCTCCTTTCTGGAGAAGGATGGGAGCGACCTTTAGGAAAGAGGAGTGCTGCAAAAATGTACAGGCTTGTGCTTTATGGGACCCATAGAAAAAAATAATCTGTATTTAGTATGCTGGAATATAATTGCCCTTTAAAAAGCTCCTCATTTAGCATCATCTGACTTCCTCTTTCTTTCGGATTATTGGTTTTTACAGTTACTTGTTGACTGTTTCATCCAATTTTGAGGCTGTTGCAACAGTTCTGGACCGCAAATGTGGATCTCTGTGACCGAATGCCAATTTACTTAGCTTGATTTTGTGTCGCAGACCACAGCTCCTGGTAGTTTACTTTACGGGGAAGCTTTTTAGACAGAAAAGCTTTCTTCCTGTCTGACCTCTTTGTGCGTTGATCAGTCCCAGCTGTCTGGTCGAGACCTGTGGCTTCCCTTGACAGGCCGGTGAAACCCAGGACTCCTGCTCCCTAGAGGTTTATAATCTGTCTACATTCGGGGGAGAAACTCTCCATACAGCAGGGAGTCAGCCCTGACGTTGTCTTTTCATCCTTATTTGCATGGCCAAGATCAGAGTTGCTGTGTGGGAGGGAGGAATTTCCGCTTCCCATGTGGAAGGGAGTGGGGTAGAAAAGGCTGGTTTTCTTCTGGATGTAGATGAGAGTGGTCTCAAGGAGCCTGTTTCATCGTTACAGCCTTGCTTCCCACTCCCCACATTTAGCCACCACAAAAACATGCTTCCTTCTTTTTCTTCTCGTTGAAGCACACATGCCTTAGGGGGTCTGTGCGTGAGTCCCGGGAGGTTAAAGGCTCCTACTCCAGCTCCCCTACAACTTAGTATCAAGCTTTTCTTCGCGGGTTTTGTGACTGTCGGGGTCAGATGGCTGTATGTGTTGTTCACCGGCAGTGCCCTTGTCTTTGCAGCTTGTGACTGCAACGGGAGGTCGCAGGAGTGCTACTTCGACCCTGAGCTGTACCGCTCCACTGGCCACGGGGGCCACTGCACGGGCTGCTCGGATAACACCGACGGTGCCCACTGCGAGAGGTGCAGGGACAGCTTCTATCGCCTGGGCAGCGAGGAGGGATGCCTGCCCTGCAGCTGCAACCCTGTCGGTAAGTGGTGGCAGTAAACCTTTCTGCTTGCAAACTTCCACACACAAAAGCTGGCTCTTCTCTTGGTTATGCAGCTAATGGCAAACGACAGGGTAGAATGGGATTTTTTTTGTTGTTGTTTTTCTTTTCTTTCTTTCCGCCTGCCCCATGTAGGAAATGTTTATTGGGTTGTATTTTGGTTTAAATTACCGTTGGATCTAATTGGGGTTGGGGTGGCAGGGGTAGATGTTTCACCTCTGCACCATTTACTCCTTCAAATGTGTTCTGAAATAGATTTTATTTTAGTTTCCTATTTCTTTTTTCCCCCCACTGCTTATGTGTTACCCTGGACACTCCCAGTACTAAAGAGCTCATTTAAATTCTTAATAAACAAGATGATGTGAGCGGATATTTCTGGAAGTTGTTCATACTGAAGAATTGTAGTGAACTTTAGCTGCATCAGTTTCTCCTACTGAGTATCCAAGCACTATAAATACAAACCAGTGAAACGTTAAACACAAAGGGGGGTGGGGGTGAGACAAAACAAAGTAAACTCAAAATATGTAGTTAAACTCTTTCTAAAGAAAAGCAAAAAAAAAAAAAAAAAACACAAAAAAAAAAAAACCCCACCAAAAAAAAACCCACAAAAACCAAACAAAAAATTCTGGCAGGAGAACAAACCTTTTGTCGCCAAGGGAACCACTTGACCTGTACGGAGTGATCCCATAACCACACCAGCCCACAGCAAATAAGGGTGAAGGAGACAAAAGGGGAACAGATAGTAAGATATGATGTGAGGTTCCAAAATAGAGTAGCTGGAATAAGTAATTGCTTGCAGCATGCCCTAAAAGCAGCCAGCGAGAGGTCTGCCAGGGTACGGCTCCTATCTAATTTGGTCAGAGAGTTGTACAGTTGTGAAATTTTTGACCAAGAAAGGCCTCTTTCTTCCTCCATCTGCTCTTCCAGGTCCTCGTCTCGGACCTTATTTCAAGAGGGGTGAGGGTTGGCATCAGCTGAGGCGGTTGAGAAGAAGCAGGGAGGTGACTTCTAAGGTCCTTAAGGACAAATTTCAAAGGGCTTTGTAACTTAGCCATCAGCTTGTATCCAGTGGCACGCTGGGACCCAGGGTGTATTTGAAGCGCCCGGAGAGATTTAGATTGCTATTTTTTGTCCAAGTATTGTTTCTTCCTAAATAATCGTAAGTAGGACTGTGAAGGGGATTTGAAGTTTGGCTGTATATGGTAAAGGTTTTGTGAGTTCTTCTGTCCTGTCCAGCCTCATCGTCTTGTAACTCTTCACTTTGCTATAATCTTCTGGTGTGGATTGAAATAGAAAGACGCAACTATTTCTGTATATTAAAATACGTTTCTCCTGGAAGTTAACTCATACAGTGCTGACAGCTCCTAGGCTGATAGCTACACCGGTGCCTGGGGGAAGGCGTTCTGTCTGCTGTGGATTAAAGAAACCTACTGCTGCTTTTTGTGCAAGTCTGCTTGAACGGAGCAGTACTGAGGAAGATGTCCTTCCAAAAACGAGAGTTTTGCTGGAGAGTTTGTTGGGGTTAATAGTGGCACATGCAGCCTTGCTCCGAGGAGGTGGTTTAATCTTTAAATCCACCTCAGGAATCAAGGGAGGAAATGGGAGCATGAGAGGGAGAGGTCAGGATATCCCCTGGCAAAGGGGAGATGGTGATTAGGGAGAACACGAGGGATTCAGGGAATAAAATCTCAGAAATGGTGCATTGCAGGGTAAAACAGGCATGGCAGTAGAGACGTGTGAAGGTAACGTTGAGGATGAAACAGGAATAAGGATGAGAATGCAATTTGAAGTTAAAATTATATTTATATGTAAAAACATTGGTTGGTAGGAATACTTAAAGCTGAATATATAGTTTGGAAACTAGATAACAATTCGTCTCTCTAGAGCCGCGAGGGGAAAAATCCCTGTGAACTAGAGGCAGCCTTTAGGTAAGCTGTCACTCATTGGCTTGAAGCTGTACTTCCCACTGTCTTTTCCCATATTTCTTGGCTGTTTTGTAAAGTTGAAAAAACTGCAGGCTAATAGAGGTGTGAGGGTCTGCTGAGGTGCCTGTCCCCGTTCTTCCCGCAGGCTCCCTCAGCACGCAGTGCGACAGCTACGGCCAGTGCAGCTGCAAACCCGGCGTGATGGGTGAGAAGTGTGACCGCTGCCAGCCGGGTTTCCACTCCCTCTCTGAAGCTGGGTGCAGGTGAGGGGGACTGCTGCTCTCTAAATTAAAACTAGGTGCCTTTTTAAAGCTTTCTCTGTGTGGCTTTTAATGAGTTATCCTCTCTCCTGGCTCTTCCAGGCCCTGTTCTTGTGATCCGGCTGGCAGCACAGGGGAATGCAATGTCGAGACAGGACGGTGTACATGCAAGGACAACGTTGAAGGCTTCCACTGCGAGAGGTGAGTTTCTCTTCCTGTGGCTTTGTTTCAGGAATGAGAAACATTCGAGTGATGGCCTGAGGTAAGCATCGGGGAAATTAATTCTCTTTCCTTTGCATTTTCAGATGTAAACCTGGTTTTTTCCATCTGGATTCCTCCAATATGAGGGGCTGTACCCCCTGCTTCTGCTTTGGTCACTCTTCAGTCTGCACCAATGCCGTCGGCTACAGTATCTATAGTATCACCTCCAGCTTCCAGTTTGGTAAAATGGAGCCTTCTTTTGTATCTCGGGTTGGGCTGTAGACTGAAGTCAGAAGCAATTAAAAAAACAAAACAAAACCCCCAAAAAACCCCCTGCTCCTTCTTCCCTGTGCAAGATCACAAATGTTGGGCAGGCAGATCCAGGATCCCTCCTTTGGAAGTGCTGAGCTACTACTGAAGTTACTGGGAGCTTCCCAGTTTTCAGCTGGGGAGCAATGAATTCCCAGCTCTGTCCTCGGGCACCCAGTGCTAACGTACACCGTGCAGGTGCAAGCAGGAATTGTAAATGTAAAACTTCTATAGCTTGAGAGCGGTGCTGGAAAGGGGCATTCTGTTAATTTTAGAACCAAGTCAGGAGTTTCTGATTGAGAGGATTAGAATCACTTTAGATTTGGGGTTTACATGGCTCTGAATAAAAGACGGTCGTATTTCCGATGGGTCTGTAAGCCCAGGAGAAATGTTTTTTCATATAGTCAGTTTCCTACCTATGCACGTTTTTATGCTGCGTAGTCTGAAAAGAACAACTTTTTAAATAAAAATTCCACTGGAGAACAGTTTGTACAAAGGCTGAAACTCGCATCAAGTCGTAGGGGACTGCAGGTCTTCCCGTGCCTGCTTAAGCTCTTCAGAAAAGAAGATTTTGAACAAGTAGTTGTCATAGGGCTCAAAGTTCAGAGGGTTCAAGTCAGCACTCAGGTTAGGGGCTTAAATTGGAAAGATGATGTTTGCTCTCTACGTTCTTCTGCACAGCTGCTTTCTTGCCTGTTAGTGCCAGTGTACAGACTGTAGATTAATTGTATGTGAGCAGTGTTCAGTATGACATGAGAAGCTGTGCGCAAAGCTACGGCTTCAAAGGGCGCTAATTCTTGCACGTTTGATTTTTCAGGAGAGGACGAGTGGCGTGCTGAGCAGCGTGATGGCTCTGAAGTCTTACTTCAGTGGAGTGCAGAGACCCAGGATATCTCTGTTATCTCGGACAGCTACTTCCCCATCTATTTTGTTGCGCCACGTAGGTCATCTGAGAAACGAGATTTCTGTGCTGCCTGTGCCCTTTCTGTTCTGTCCCCTAACTGTAAGGATTTTTTTCCCCTTTCAGGCAAGTTCTTGGGCAACCAGGTTTTGAGTTACGGGCAAAACCTGACCTTCTCCTTCCGTGTGGACAGACGGGACACGCGCCTCTCTGCGGAGGACCTGGTGCTGGAAGGGGCTGGGCTGAGAGTGTCGGTGCCACTCATTGCCCAGGGCAACCCCTACCCCAGCGAGAATGCAGTGACCTACACCTTCAGGTGAGAGGGCTCTCCAGGTGTGCTGGGAGCAGCTGGGGTCTAGTGCCCCTTGGCCTCTAAGCTCTTGAGAAAACAAACAGCATAAATTTCAGCTTGGAAGAGCGGTCTTATCAGGTTAATTTGAAGCTCGCTGTCTAGCAGCATTGCATAAGTGTATGCAGAGTATGTTGCAATAGCATACTGCTGCTGGAAAGGGTGCTGTAAAAGGGCACAGCTGTTAGCATCTGAAAGCTTTGCTGATGATGCATGGCTCTTCTCCATAGGCTTCATGAGGCTACAGATTACCCATGGAGGCCTGCTCTTACGGCATTTGAGTTCCAGAAGCTTCTCCACAACTTGACTTCCATCAAGATCCGCGGGACGTATAGCGAGAGAAGTAAGTCACTGGACAGTCCCATTTGTCTAGTGCTTGGGTTGCTTTATTGTGGGGCCTGGTGATAAATAGCTGTGGCAGGTTATTTGGCAAGGCCTGTACCGATTGCTTTTTGCCTGGTCTTCCTGTGTAACAGCTTCTCCCAGACCTCCTGGAGATGAGTAGGGGGAGAAAGGGTGCTGCCTTTGAGAGTCTGGAAACTGAGCACCCCTCCCCTGCTGATTCTTTGTTTCTAAGAGCAGAGTTTTTGCTGTGTTGCACAGCCAGTGTCTTCCAGATTGGTAGAAATACATAGCACAGAGTCGTGAAGGACACAGTAGAAGAGATGTAGGGAGTTTACGACATTTGGCCTCAGTTTCTGCTACACTGAGCATGGTTACATCCCCCCTGTTTCCTGGTCTTGGCATGGCAAATGGGAAGGATGAGGTCTGGAAAGCACTGCCTGTGCTGAACTTGAGTAGAAGCTCCCTGTAATGAGGGCTTAGAAAAATCAGTCATGAATTAGGAGCAAAAATATTGGGTAAATATGGGGTATTGTCATGTGAAGAAGAATTTTTGTAGAAAGGTGCAAAGGATGAATTTGCATTTGGGGAAGGTGGGAAAGCTGCGAATGTTTTCAGTAGAGGTGGCTCGTAAAGAGGAATGTGGGGTTTTGAAATGGAGGGGACGAAAAGTGTGGAGCAAGCCATCCCCTGAGTGCTGTAGCCGCTGCTAATATGTGGGAGCTGAGGCTTTGCTTGGGGCTCTGGAGCTGCTGCGGTGGTACAAACACGCTGCTGTTAAGTTAAAAACCAGCTATGTGGTGTCCAGGCTCAATTCTGCTCCAGGGAAGGGGTTGGATGGAGAGGAGGGAGCTTTCAAATGCCAGACAAAGGAATGGCTTGAGAGAAATAGCTGAAGAGTTTGCCTTGAGGCATGGTTTGCAGACGCTGCATTAGAGACTGTATATTAAAGAGATGGTCTGTCCTCCCTAGAAAGACAAGAATTGATTTTGGTATTTGGTTTGGAAATGGAAACCATGTGCATGCAAAATGTAACTTAATTTAACTGATTCTACTTGTTCACATGTTGTTCTCAGCATCCTCCTCTGTATTGTTATTCTCAACTTGCGTGCCCTTTGTGAGCAGTATTGCATTTTTTCTCATCTGTTTGAACCTTCCTGGAGGGTTTTACTTCTTGCTTCACCTCACCAGCTGCGAGCATCCACTTGTCTGTCTCTTGTACTGTTCAGATGTGTGTTTGGTGAAGTGGTGATGAGAGCCTTCGTGGTTACAAAGTGTTTCCCCTCTCGGTGCTTTCTAGGTGCTGGCCACCTGGATGATGTTACCATCACAAGCGCTCGCCCTGGACCAGGTGTGCCCGTGGCCTGGGTGGAGAGCTGCTCCTGTCCCGTGGGATACGAGGGGCAGTTCTGTGAGCGCTGCTCATCTGGATACCGGCGAGAGACGCCGAGCCTTGGGCCCTACAGCCCCTGCGTGCCTTGTGCTTGCAACGGGCACAGTGAGACATGTGAGCCCGAGACAGGTAAGAGGGGCTGATAAAACAGGGAGCAGCAAGAGGGTGGTTCTTTCTGTCTTGGATGATGAAGCAAAACCTGTGTCCCTCTCTATTCCAGGCATGTGCAACTGCAGGGATAATACGGCGGGGTCTCACTGTGAGAAGTGCAGCGACGGGTATTATGGGGATGCGACAGCGGGCACGGCCTCAGACTGCCAGCCCTGCCCGTGCCCAGGCAGCTCGAGCTGTGCCATCGTGCCCCGCACGAAAGAGGTTGTGTGCACCAGCTGCCAGGCTGGCACTACAGGTGTGTTCCTACACAAAAAAGTCTGTTTTTTTCTACACCCCCCATGCCTGTGGATATGTGTCTCCTGCCAGTTCTGGGGCTCTGACTGCAGCGAGCAGCACTGAAAGCTGCTGTGCCTTCTGGTCCAAATGCTTCTCCCTTCCTCAGCCCTGTTTTCTGTCTTGTGAGAGCCCCAGGGTTACCCATATTCTTTGTGCCTGCCTCTCGAGAACAAAAGAGAAACAAAGGATTAATCTGTGCAAAGTCGGAATGTTTCTGTGCTACGTAGGTGAGCTGTGCTGGCTTCTAATAGAGCTCTGTTAATTGCACAGTGTTGGGCAGAAAATAGGATAGATTTAAAAGAGACAGGAAGGCAGGTCAGGCTGAAATAAAATTAGAAGATGGAGTTTGCCAGGCAGAGAGGCACTGCGGGATGCTTGCAGGGGAGGGGCAGTGCCCTCCCTAGGAACAGCAGGAAGGCTGCAGTGACTCACAAACACTGCCCAAAAGACACAAGGCCAAATTTATGCTCAGCGGTTTTAAAGAGAAATATGTTAACAGGTGCATATCTTTTCTTCTTAGCAAGAAACTATGAGGTCCAAGCATGTACCTGACTTGTTAAGCAGAGCCTTTGTTCTGCCTGCACACAGCAATGAAGCATTCTGAGGTTGGCAGCCCATGCTTCTCTGCTGATTTTATGCTTGGCGTGGCAGAGTCCAAAGTACAGAATACCTGTCAATGCTTGAAATGCTTAGAAAAGCCCCGAACCAAGCACCAAGGTAGCTCATGGGGGTTCCCATGGGTGCCGCTGCTTCATGAACCAAAGCGGAGTCCAGGAGTCCGGGTTCCCTGCAGCTCAGGTTTCAGTACGAGCTCATCTTTACTTGTAGCTGTGTGGTCGCACAAGAGCTCCTCCTGTCTCCTGCTGCCTTCTTGGGATGTGAGGGGAAAAGTGATGGAAAAGAGAATTTGTGTGTACTAGAACTGCCTAGGAAATAGAGCTTACGGCTGGCTGGGGAGGTTGGATCTGCAGTGAGTGTAGGGAGCTGCTGAGTTGGATGCTGTAGTGGCTGCCCGTGGAGGTTTGGCAGATCTCGTTGGCAGTGGGGCTTCCTGGAGCAGTTATGCTCCATGGAGCTCTACCTGCTTGGACTCTTAAATTAGCAACAGATTACAACAAATAGGTTTGGCTTAAAGGGATAGGAGGGAAAAGAGGAGCTGAAGTAATACATAATGCAAAGTTCCAGTGAGAAAGAAGCTTAAATTTAGAGATGGGGAGAGCTTTGTCTGTGGTTTTGTACACCTTTCTGGCCCCAACAGAAGGATGAAAGGGGAGGGAGCTGGAGAGTTTACTTTTCAGAGGAGGGGTTGCAAAGTGGGTCCAGGTGAGACGGCAGCAAAGGGCTTTCTGCCACAACACGTGTGTTTCTGTTGCGTCCCAGGTAAGAGGTGCGAGCTTTGTGACGATGCCTATTTCGGAGACCCACTGGGCGAAAACGGTGCTGTGAGGCCTTGCCGCCTCTGCCAGTGCAACGACAACATCGATCCCAATGCCGTGGGCAACTGCGACCGCCAGACGGGCGAGTGCCTCAAGTGCATCTACAACACTGCCGGCTTCTACTGCGACCGCTGCAAAGATGGCTTCTTCGGGAACCCCCTGGCCCCCGATCCGGCCGACAAGTGCAGGGGTGAGAGCTGATTCCTCTTGCATTTAAAAGTGATCTTATCCCTAAGAGCTGCTGTTTCCTGATGCGGTGTTAGGACGCAACATCAGGCTGTTCGTGTCCGTCAGCAGCGATGTGTGGCTTTATACTGGTTTGGTGTTTGCAGCTTGCTAAAATGCTTGTGTTGTTTGTGGGCACTTACTGCCATCGAAGCAAAAGCATTGTGCGATGCAGGGGCTGGGCTGCTGCCTGTTTTGGATCCGGGCCCCTGTAGGGACTGGCTATCAGAGTATCAACACCAGAAGGGACTTCTAAATTCCTGCGTATTTTCCCATCCCTTTTATTTTTGCAGCTTGTCACTGCAATCCCTACGGCACTGTGAATCAGCAGACGAGTTGCAATCAAGTGACTGGGCAGTGCGAGTGCCTGTCTCACGTCACGGGAAGGGACTGCAGCGCCTGTGAGCCTGGCTTCTTCAACCTCCAGAGCGGACGCGGCTGTGAGAGGTGACGTTCACCTTGGATCGGGGCGAAGAGCCTGGTTTGGGGTGGTCTGTGCTTACCTCGTGCAGGAATGTGATGTTGGTCGCGAGTAACTGGTGTGGCTCCGTGCTGCTGTGGGTGGGGAAGAGCAGCAGTCAAGGAACAGCTATGAAGGCCGTACAAAAAGCCTGACTTATAAATAGCTTTAAATCAAGGTTTTAAATAGAAAAGTGCCACATGACTGCACGATCATTGGTAGCAGGGGCTCGTGCGTTCCTTTTTTTAGTGCGGGCACCAAGTGACCTTGCATGGGTCAAAGGCTCAGCACCTCGCCTCCTGCATCTGCATGGTGAGAAAAGAGACTTTTGGCAATGGAGGCATTGAGCTGTGCTCGCTGGGGCTCCTTTAGAGCAGTGCCTCCCCTCTGTGCCACCGCCTGACATGCGGCTGCCTCCCCCAGGTGCAACTGCCATGCGCTGGGCTCCACCAACGGCCAGTGTGACATCCGAACCGGGCAGTGCGAGTGCCAGCCTGGCGTCGCTGGACAACGTTGCGACAGATGCGAGGTCAACCACTTCGGCTTTGGCTCCGAAGGCTGTAAACGTAAGTCTGAGAGGCTGGAACCAGGCAGGTGGGAAGGATGTTGCACAGCCAGCCTTGCTTCGCTTTCCTCCTGTCTCTCACCTTTCTCACCTTGCTCCTCATGACAGCAGGAGTTAGCACTTTTATGTCCACATCCTGCATGGTGAAATTTGATCTCTGTACGATAGCTTATCCCCTTTTTCTTCTTATTTTTTTTTTTTAACTGGGGGTAGGCAGAACTCCAACTTACTAGATATACCCACTTCTCTCTGGTACAAATACATTCTCTGAGTCTTGTCCTGCAACAGTCCTGTTTCCTAACATTAAATCTCTGCACAGCTACTCTGCAGATGGCCTGAATATACAGATTCTCTCTTGAGGAGCAGCGTGCCTTGTAAACGTGATTGAAAACCAGGATGATCCAAACTTTCCTCCTCAATATCCCTGCCTGTAAAGAGCAGAAAAATCAACTGCAGTTCGTTACAATGAAATGGGGTAGAAAATCATAATGCTTTGTGGGAGAGACAATAGCAGCACTGTGAGCACGTGCAATGAATGTTGTGTCCAGCTAGACACAGTGCCCAGCTGCGCGTAGAAGCACACCGGTGGGCTCCAGCTGTGGGTTTGTGCCCCGTTGTTGTTGCAGATGTTTTAGTGTATTGAGGGTATGCTCTTGCCCTGCGGGCTTTAGGGTATTTCTGCTTCTCCTCCAGTCTGACTGAGGTTTAACTTCCCCGCAGCCTGCGACTGTGATCCCGAGGGTTCGCGCTCCCTGCAGTGCCAGGAGAACGGTCGCTGTGAGTGCAAGGAAGGCTTCGTAGGGAACCGCTGCGACCAGTGTGAAGAGAACTATTTCTACAACCGCTCATGGCCGGGCTGCCAAGAATGTCCGCCCTGTTACAGATTGGTGAAAGACAAGGTAAGGCCACAAACGGCAGTATTGGTACCACTGGAGACTGTGGCATGTGCCCGCTTGTGCGCAGTGGCTTTTACTCCCGTGTCTGGCTGGTGCTTGCTGAAAGCAGAGAGGTTCAAGGTGCTTTGTGCCGTGTCGTAGCTGTGCTCTGTCCCTCTTGTATAGGTGGCAGAACAACGAGAGAGGTTGCAGGAGCTGGAAAATCTTATAGCAAATCTGGGTACGGGAGAAGACACCGTAACCGATCAAGCCTTTGAAGAGAGGTTGAAGCAGGCAGAAAGAGATGTTATGGAATTGCTCCAGGAAGCACAAAACAGCAAAGGTGAGTTGACCTGGTCAGGCATGGACCAATGGGAAATGAGCTCTTTGCTTGATGTTCCTGTTCCCTTTGAACACAGCGTGTTTTATTTTTCAAGCCTGTGCAGTGCCTCAGGACAGACAGCTATTTCAGATAGCGCTGAGACAGTGTATGTTATTATCAAAACAATGGTGGCTGTGCTTTTATCCTTTTGTTCTCCCAGTGGTCTCTGTGGAACATGCAAAGTAAAGATCTGCCGCAAGCTGTGTACATATGTGTTCTATGTTACCCTCTTCTCCAGATGCAAAGGAGGGGTTTACTTATTGTTAAACAAGCAGAAGGCTTTCCAATATACTTATTTATTATGCTTATGAATTTGCTCAGACATCTTGGGATAAAGCAGTTCTTGTTGGGATGTCATCAGCAACCAGAATGAAGGCTTCAAAATCCTGTTGGCAAGTGTAATTATCCCACCAGAAAGTGCGTGAAGTTCTGAAATGTGCTGTTGTGGTGGCCTGTAGCTATTTTTCCTGCTAAACTCTGCTTCAAATCGATTCTTGTACTGTCACCTCTACCATAGGATGTCTGTGAGCAGGGCGTTGAGCAATGCGAGTGGTTTGTCCTTAGGGTCTTTTTAATGCGTAAGCTGATGTGTGTTTTGGAGAAGAGCAACTTGAAGACAACTATTGACTTTACAGTGAAAGATGTTCCCCTGGGAGTTGGTTCAGTCATTTCAGACCACTTTGGAAAAATCTGTCCCCTTTGTGTGAAGCTGCAAAAAAGCTGATGCGCATCCAACGCGTTTGCTTGGGAAGATTCCTGACAGTGGGAATGATCACTGAAGCTTTTCTCAGTTTTACCCCAGGTAGCTTTTTGCGGCCTGCTTGGCATCCGTGCCTAGGTAATAGTCCCATGTAGGGGGGCAGAAGAGTAGGGATTGAAGAAAATTGAGGAAATTAATTAGATTTTGTGGTGGCGTTTTTCATCTTTTTTCCCACCTCTTAGAACCGTAGAATCATTTAAGTTGGAAAAGACCTGTAAGATCATCAAATCCAACTGTCAACCTGATGCTGCCAAGTCCACCACTAAACCATGTCCCTCGGCACCACACCTACACGTCTTTTAAATACCTCCAGGGATGGTGATTCCACCACTGCCCTGGGCAGCCTGTTCCAATGCTTGATAACCTTTTCTGTGAAGAAATTTTTCCTAATATCCAATCTAAACCTCCCCTGGCGCAACTTGAGACCGTTCCCTCTCATCACTTTTTCCTTGGGAGAAGAGCCCGACCCGCCCCCCCGGCTACCTCCTCCTTTGAGGGAGCTGTAGAGAGCCAAGAAGATCTCCCCTCAGCCTCCTTTTCTCCAGGCTGAACACCCCCAGCTCCCTCAGCTGCTCCTCACAAGACTTGTGTTCCAGACTCCTCACCAGCTTTGTTGCTCTTCCCAAAGAAGCAAGTGAAATGCAACAAAAACTACCCTTGCAAAAATCTGTGCACACCTGTAGCTCTTATTTGCGGTTTTCTACTTGATACGTAGTTTGTAGTATGTTTTTGAAATGTGTCAAATGTTCATGTTCAATACTTAAGATGTGCTGCAAGGTTGAGGCAACGTATTTGGGAAAAATCTTAATTTTAGAGTCCTGCAGGCTTCTGCTTGTACTTTCTCTCTTAATAATGCTCCCACGTTTTCAAAAGTAATTGCCCCTAGTTGTGAGGCACATAGCTGTGCTTTTACGGCTCCATTATTATGACGCTGTTGTGGGGAGTTACCTGGTGGTCCAAAAACTTGCGGAAGTTTGAGGGGGCTCATAAGTCCTACAGATTAGAGAATCAAGGCTCTATCTTGCCAGCTTCTGTCATCCCTTTGCTTTGGGGGGGAGTTTGGGGTGGCTTTGCTATTCTGCACATCTTCTAGCTGCTCCGTATGGAGACTGGCTCAGGAGTAGCCACCGCTGCCTGAAGCAGGCAATAACATACAGTCCCGCTATTCCTCCCTCTCTGCTTACCTTCTAGGAGTTAAGCTAAAGAGAATTCATAAAGCAGATGCTTTGTATCTCTTGAGGAGCAGCTCTTTTGTGTTGTTTTTTTTTTTTTTTTTAAGTTAATGATAGAGGTGAAACATGATTCTGAACACAAAATCCCCCATCAGAGTCTGTTCCAACACCCAGCTGGATTGTCATCTTAGTAGTTAATGACTTTTCATTTCTCATATTTGGTGCACATTCTGATGATAACTTTGATCTCAAGCTGACTGACTTATGAAATGGCTTTGCTGGTCCCCTTTCAATAGGGGATTAACCTACCAACATGTTGCCTGCAGTGGTAAGCTGCTGCTCCAGCTTCTCTTCCTGCTGTAATTAATTTTGCTCCCTCTTTTTATATTGTGTGCTTCAGACGTAGATCAGGGCCTCATGGATCGCCTCAAAAACATCAACAGCACACTAACGAGTCAACTCAACAGGCTGAGGAACATCCAGGGCACGGTGCAGGAGACAGAGAACCTGGCGGAGCAAGCCCGGGTGCGGGTGGAGGACACCGAGGACCTGATCAGCTTAGCTTCCAATATGCTTGAGAAAGCAAAGATGGCAGCTGACAATGTGGTGAGTGTGCTGCTGAGATCCTACATGGTTAGGGGAGGGCCTTTCCTTTCTGTGCCCTCTAGTGTGTTCTTCTACTTGTTCTCTCTCTCATATAGCAAATTTGCTATGGAAATACCTTCTCCCCTACCCAAGACCATGGGAAATAAATAAAGGAAGATCACCAGGGTCTGTCAGAGATACTATCTTAGCCCCTGCTCAAAGAAACCAATGTAAGAACCCCTAGATAAATATCAGCACCTTTGTTTTTAAGGGATGACCAGTAGTGGAAATGTCGTGGGCTTAAGAAAAAAATACAGAGAAGTCAGAAGTAGGTTAGACACATCTCTAAGCATTTAGATCATGACAATAAATATTTAAAGCAAAGATGAATAAAAGATGAAAAAAGAGCTTTAAGATTTTTTTTTTCGTCCTTTGTTTCCAGTCCATTACACCTCCGGAGTCAAGCGGGGACCCTAACAACATGACTCTATTGGCAGAAGAGGCCCGTAAGCTGGCTGAAAGGTAGGCTGTGGCAAAACGCACTCCTCACAGCCCGCATCAAGGCCCTGCTATTTGGTACACGGAGAAAGCAAGATTTAATTTGCTTGATACGAAACATGCGCCCTTTGCTGAGCAAGAGACTGGCAGTGTGGGTGATTGCCCGTGTATCATTGAGGGCAAACGCTAGACGTGTGAGTGAGGGACACATACAACCATAGCAGTGCCTTTCAGATGATCTCGTGGGCACTGCTGGAGTGATGCCTTGGTTGTAGAGATGGTCTCAAACAGCATCTTCCATTGCAAATGTTTCAGCATCTTCCACATGCAAATCTGCGTGAAGGAAGGAAAAAGTAAGAGAGAATAAAATCTGGAATTGAAGATAGAAACCACTGACCGACCATTCTAATGGCGTTACTTTTCTTCTGTAATCTTATCCAGACACAAAAAAGAAGCTGATGAGATTGTTCGCATAGCCAAGGCAGCAAATGATACTTCCACAGAAGCGTATCAACTGCTGCTGAAGACCCTGGCGGGAGAAAACCAAACCGCAAAGGACATTGATGAGCTCAACCAGAAGTGAGTCAGTAACAGAAAATTGGTTTTATTTTCTGTCTGTAGAGCAGTACTTCAAACTAAGATGCCTTCTGTAGTGTTGTATGCTTTGAATTTTATGGGAGTCGTTTTTCAATTTCTTGGCCTTTCTACTCTATTAGTAAGTTCATTTCTACAAAAAAAAAGTAACGTAACTGGATCCTTGGGGTTTTTTAGGTATAATCAAGCAAGGAACATTTCTCGAGACCTAGAGAAACAGGCCAGCAAGGTGCTTGCGGAGGCAGAGGAAGCTGGAAACAAAGCCCTGCAGATCTACGCTAATCTCACCAGTCTGCCTACAGTGGATTCCACAGGGCTAGAGGTATGCGCAGGAAGCATCACGTGCAGTTTTCTGAAGATCAATGAGGACAAGCGTTACAGCAGTGGGCTAGGTTGCTGACATACCTTGCATGTGCTCCGCTAATGTTTCTCTGCATAAGAACAGCCCATGGAATTTTTGTCCGTCTTAACCATAATCCACACTTGTGCATTTCAGTTTTTATGCAGGAGACTTGCGTGCTGGAAACTAAATATGTAAACCCGCGCATCCCCTGATCTCTGAAGGGCAGAAAAACAGTGAAATGTTGTTTGCCAAATACCTTGGCTTGAACAGAGAAGTGCAGAAATTTCGGTTCCCTCTGAAGCCTGCAGAACTGCTCCCTCTCCTGTGCTCACTGTAGCACAGGAGATTTTGTTGCACACAAAACTGTTCACAACCGCTGCCCTTTGTTGCACTGACCCTGGTGGTGTTCGGGGCTTTGAAGGCAAAGTTACAACTGTAGTTGTAAGAGATGGGAACGCATCATAGCTTCTGCCTGTTTGTCCATTAGAAGCTGTACTGTGTTCTGCCACCTGTTCAGAAACTCTTTAACGTTCAGGAATCTGCATTTGTTTCTGATTTCCACCTGCAGAATGAAGCAAATAAGATCAAGAAGGAAGCGGAGGAGCTAGATCAGCTAATTGCCAGGAAGCTGAAAGATTACGAGGACTTGAGAGAAGACATGAAAGGAAAGGAGCTAGAAGTAAAGAACCTCTTGGAGAAAGGGAAGACAGAGCAGCAGGTCAGTTCTGTTTTGTGCAAGCTTTTGTTCCCTGGAAGAAACAAAGGAAAACAACTAACTGGACAGATGTGAAAGATTTGGTCTTATTCAGTCTTATTTTAGCACTGTGTGTTACTTACAAGAATACTGAAGAATGGTCCTGGAAAGGACACGCAAAAAGCTGGTAAAAGCAGTGAGGCTATATGGGAAAGTGGGGGATGTTTGCAGGGGTGGGGTCGTTTTTGTATTCAGAACAGTATCCCAGAAGTACCGAAATTCACCTGGTCTCAGAGGAAGCATTGCCGCTCAGGGATGAACGCCGTTCTGTGTGGCGTTGGTGTTTCAGGCTGAGCAATGCTTTCTGATGCACCTAGATGGTCGTCCCTCAAAAGGTGAGAATGTGTTGATACATGTCATGTCTCCTTAGACTGCAGACCAGCTCCTGGCTCGAGCGGATGCAGCAAAAGCCCTGGCTGAAGAAGCTGCTCGGAAGGGCAATGGCACACTACAGGAGGCTAATACCATTCTCAGCAACCTGAAAGGTAAAGAGAAAGCACCTGCAGTGAATCCTTCGCTTCCTGTGTGACAAGTCACTTGGCAGTAGGGTATCTTGGTTAAACTGGCCGTGCTATTGCAGGTACCTGAGTGTTAGGTGGGTTCTTTTGGCTTTTTTTTTTTTTCTTTAAAGAAAAAAAATGGAAATGTTTCCAGTGACTAGAAATCTCCTTTTGTTTAAGTTCCTTATTTAGCGTCAGAAAACGTATAACAGGGAGAGCTGCAAGCATATACCCCCCACAATGTCAGGGTGGCAAAGCCAGGGTAGCTTGGTCAAAGAAGCAGCCTGAGGCCCTTCTGGAGCAAGTGATAAGCATCTGTTTTGTCCTTTCTTAGATTTTGATAAGCGGGTGAATGATAACAAGACAGCAGCGGAGGAGGCGCTGAAAAAGATTCCTGCTATTACACAGACCATTGCTGAAGCCAACAATAAGACGCGCCAGGCGGAGCTGGCGCTGGGCAATGCTGCTGCCGATGCCCGTGAAGCCAAGGCTAAAGCAGATGATGCTGAGAAAATTGCTGGTTCTGTCCAGAAGGTGAGTCCTTTGTGGTTCTGAACCCACCCCTCCTGAGATACTGGTGTGTAACTGCGTAAACTCCTCTGTTCCAGCATTTCCTGGTGAGCCCCATGTGCTTTCTGCTGTATTCCCCACCAGGGAATGCAAAATATGGGATGTTAGGAAATCGGTGCATTTTGATGAAAAGGGTTGAAGGAAGTTGTGCACCTTCACCACCTTTTTCCATCCTGTTCGCCTTGTTGGCTGTAGAGTGCAGCTGCTACCAAAGCCGAAGCTGACAAGACTTTTGCTGATGTGACGGGGCTGGCCCGAGAAGTGGATGACATGATGAAGCAGCTGCAGGATGCAGAAAAAGAGCTGAAGCGGAAGCAGGATGATGCTGAGCAGGATATGATGATGGCAGGCATGGTAAGTGATGCTGGCAGGTGGCAGCAGTGGCAAGAAGGTTCCTTCTCCCTGCTGTCCTGGCAGTGCAAGCTTTTTTCCCTGCTGTCCTCCTGCAAAGACAGCACTGAGTCCAGCCAGAATTCAGTCTCTTCCAAGTTTAACGTGGATTGAAGACAAGAGACTAGCAAAGGAGCTCCTCTGGTGGCATTAGCATAGGTTCCCTGCTGGAACTTCAGAGCCAGTTTTCTTAATGCAGCACTTCCCTTTTATTTTAACTGAAACCAGGCTGTAGCCCTCTTGACCCTGTTCTGACTTTTCCTGCAAAATCCTGCTCGGTTATCGGGGATCCCCATCCTGAAATAGTCAGAAAACTGATTATTCGAAGGTTGTCAGTCTTAGCCAACACTGTGATGGAGATCTCGGTGCAGGGGTGTTATCCTTGGGAGAGGCGCCAGGGGTGTGTGTGACTAACTGCTTGGGCAGACGTGAAAAGGAGAGGCGATGGTTTCGTAATCCCTACAGCCTTTTTGTGCTTTCATTTTTTATACCGTGCAGGCCTCACAGGCTGCCCAGGAGGCAGAAGACAACGCAAGAAAAGCGAAGAACTCTGTGAACAGCTTGCTTGCCATCATTAACAACCTGCTGGATCAATTAGGTAAGACTGTCCTTAATGTGCCTTATGCTTTTGAGTGTTTTCCTGCTGCCTGGCGTTGCCATGCTGGCAGCCGGTGTGGTGTGTTGGCTTCCCTGCCGGCGCTCTGCCACGAACCAAATGGGTCTGGTCACTTCTAGAAATGGGGTTTTTCCCCCTGGGGTGGCCTCAAATCTTGTCATGCAATGTTTGGTACCACTTTTCTGTGAGCTGAGGACTGCTGTTGAGGCAGTGAAGGTGTGACATAGTTGGTCCCGTTCTAAACACTGGCTCTAATGTAGAGATGCCCTGGTGGAGATCTCCGTACGGGTATGGGCTCAGCTGGGCAAGCACCCAAAAGCAGTACGTCAAAGGTGCTTTTTATTTATTTTTTTTTTTAATGGACTTCACTGTTTGTTTCTGACTTTTCAGGGCAACTGGAGACAGTGGACTTGAACGAACTGAATGAGATCGAGGGTACCCTGAACAGTGCCAAAGACCAGATGAAAGAGAAAGACCTGGACCAGAAGGTGTCTTTCCTCGAGAGAGAAGCCAGGAAGCAAGATGATGCAATACAGGCCTACAACAGGGACATTGAAGAGATCCTGAAGGACATTAGCAACCTGGAGGACATCAAGAAGACCTTGCCCTCTGGCTGTTTCAACACCCCGTCCATTGAGAAACCCTAAGGGTGCGCTGGGGGTGGGGGTATTTCCCCGGTGAGCGGTGGAGCGGTGGTTTGGCTATGGAGTGCCTTAACACACATTACCTTCTTCAAATTCCCAACTCTATGCTGCTCGCAGCCACTGTTTTCTTTTCAAATCAGGATAAGATGAAAGGTTTTTTTGGTTGGGTTTTTTCTTTTTTTTTTTTTTTTTTTTAAGAGAAGCAAATTAAATATCCGTCTTTGGGCATCAAAGGGTTTTTTTATATAAACTGTCTTCCTGAGCACTCCGCCTTTGCCCCTCTCTCAGACACAAGTTTCCCTTTGATTAGCGCAAGGATGAGAGATGCTCTGGACTCTTCATACTGTGGTTCAGGAATAACCATGTGAGCTGTATACGGCAAGGCAAAACTAACCCGACTTTCTCTCCTCTCTTCTCCCCTTGACTGTAAAATCCTCAGTCCCAGAGCTCTCTGTCCCTATGAAGGAAGGGGATGGCTACCAAAGTATTACTGTAATGGCCAGTATAGCTGCACTCATTCAGATCCCTCTTCCCAACTTCTAACCCTGTGAATTTTTATAATTTTTTTTTTTTTATTGTTAACTAGTGGCCAATCGACAGCATTGGTAGCCTTGACAAAATAGCTGAAGCCTCTTTCTGAAATGCTTTCCGTGATGATGCATCGCTCTGAGAGCAGTGCGGCCTGTGCGAGGAGCTCTGTGGGAAGGTGGGGTGCCGGTGGAGGGGTAGGTCTGGCCAGCCCCACTCCTGGGCCATGGAGAGGCTTTGGGTCCGCTCTGGAAGCAGCTGCCTGCTGGGGAGTCCAGGCTGGGGAGCATGGAAGCCGTGAGCTGCCTTCCCATCTGTAGGTGTTGCTATCGAATTGACAGAGAATTTTTTTAATCATTATTTTTATGATGTATGTCTGGTTGTCGGATTAGTTTGTTCAAGCGGCAGCAGTCTCGCTGAAGAGGAGTGCTGCCATCCAGAGAGCTCTGACAGCTGCACTGGCCTTCATGCCCGGTGCCTTTGGGTGGGGAAGGAAGGGGGAAATGAAAAGGGCTTTCTCCCCGTCTTTTTCCTGAAGGAGGACAGTGGCATTTTTATATCTCCTGGCATTGCTCTCGCCTTTTGCCCGTTTTTAAGCTGGCAGAGAGAGCTGGAGTTTACCAGTGCCCTCCTTTCTTTTTGCCTACCGGTCTCCCCGTCACAGTCCAGTCACCACAGCGCAGGGACTTCAGGCCAGGCTCCGGGGGCAGTTCTGCCTTCCCCAGCGCTGCTGCCGCCTCTCCGCAGGCTCCCTGCCCAGGCAGCGCCTCCGGGGCGGCGGGGAGCCCCTCGCTGCTCCCCCTGCCCGCTCTGAGGCCAGAGCATTCCCTGCGGCTCCCTCCTCGCCTCCAGCCTGGCACCCCCCCGCCCCCTCCTTGAGATCCAGTATATATCTATCCTTAAACACTATGCAACTTCGTACGTTTGCGTAGCGGGGAAGAAATTATTATCTGACACACACTGGTGCTATTAATTATTTCAAATTTATATTTTTTGTGTGAATGTGATTTTTTTTTTCCGTTTTTTTTAAAATCATGATTATAGTGTGAGGAAGTCTCTTGTGTGTGCGTATGTGTGTGTAAATACACCCAGCCATATTTCCAGAGTGGCACAGCCTGGCCTCCTCTGTGCTTTCCCCTGGAGCCATCGGGGTGCGTGCACCGTATATTCCTCCCTTAGAGCTCGGTATTTCTCCTTGCTACCTGGGCTCCTACTGTCTTCCCTCTCCCGTGTGCTCAGCACCTCCGTGGGCATCAGCGACAACCACTCCGCCCCTTGGTGGGGGCTTTCCAGCCCTCCCTCCAAAGCCAGCCCCGATGCAGCCCCTTCCATGTCCCTTGTCCCTGGGGACGTTGGGCCGGAGGGAGCAGGGGCTGTGGCTTGGCAGCTGGGCTGTGAGCAGCTGTGGCGCTGTCGGGAGACCGGGCCCGGCGTTGAGGTGGTTGGAGAGCTGGATTTGGGGATGTCTTGATACCGCTGTGTGAGGCGGGAGGTTTGGTGCCCCCTCGGGAGCAGCGCTGCCGGGCAGGGGCTGTTCCAGCAAACATCGCAGCGCTCCTGTTCCCTTCCGCTTAGAGATTCTTACCATCCGCCCCCGTGCCTGGAGGAGGGCTCCCCTGCGCTTGTCCGCGCGCGCGGGACACTGAGGGGGTGTCCTGTCCGGCTGCTCAGGTCCCATGGCTGGCTGTAACCGCGTCACCTCTCTGCCACGGCTGCGAGAAGAGCAGACGCGAAGATGCACGCGTGCCCTGGCTGACCTCAGGCCTAAGGTTTCCTGCTTTCTTCTCTTTTTTTTTTTTTTTTCTTAAACTGTTTTTAACAGAATTTTATTTTTAAATAAAAAAAATCTTTATAAGCGATCTCTTAATCACTACTGCAGTACAGCCATTATTCATTGTATAAGTCCAGTTATTTCTTGTACGTGATGTGATGATGCGCCGGGTGCTGGTGGAGTGCTGGGCATCACGGGCGACGTGTGACAGTCCCTTCGTCACCTCACTCCTGACTGCGGCCCCTCAGTACGTGCCTTCACTCCAGCTTTTTGCCTTAATCTGTGGTCTTGCTGTCTGGGGCGGTGAACAAAATGCAACACTTGCAGTTTTTATGTATAAAACAGTATTTCTTATTTATAATAAAGTCTGAATATTTGTAACCCCTTATACCTTGGCTTTCTTTTGAATATTGCTTTGGGGCTGGGGGGGGGGGGAGTGTTTATGGGGGTGTGTCTCAGTTGTAGGATTTGCCTCTTGCTTAGTTAATCAGCTGAGCTGGACTGGGGTGGTAGAAAGGGAAAACTGGGAAGCTCATGTGGTGGGCTGCAGGTGGCTACGGTGACTTTGGTTTCTCCCTATGTCCACTGCTCCATTGCCGTGGCTACAAAAAAAAAATAATGTAAGATTATGTTGTTGATGCTGATGCTATTGGAGCTGTATTGTCCTCTTGGAAAGCCTGGAGGGACTGGGGGCTGTTTCTTTGCGACGTAGGGGTGAAATCCTGTCTGCTTTCAGCTGAACACATGGAAAAGGATGGGGCTCCTGGGAAGAAAACCAAAACCCCTAAATGAAGAAGCTGAAATTTCTCTACTGGAAACTACCATAAATTTGGGTACTCTGTGTTCCTCTGTGGGTTCTGTCTGCCAGAGCTGGGATAAGTTTTATTCCTGAATTAAGCAAGTTTTTAATGTCAGGACAGATTACTGTGATAACAGACTGGGCAGCTTTGCGATCACACCCGTCTTCCAGCTGCAGACTGGATTTCTTTTATTTTTCTCAGCAGAGGAAAATGCACGTGTCTCATTAACTTGCATCAGAGCTAATCCCTTCTCAATTGGTAAGTTCTTTTCATTATTATTTTTTTTTTTTAATTTCAGTTTGTCTAGCTTCAGCTTTTTGTTCTTCAACTATAATTGCTGCTAATGCATTTGTTTTCTAAAATTCCTTTTTTTTTTGGCCAGCACTGCTGTTGAACGAATCCCGGCTGGTGCGATGCTGGTGTTGCCGCGGGACTGTGGGTAGCAGTCAGCAGAGAACCGGGTGGTTGGAAGGTGCTGACCTTGCCTGGGCTGTAGCTTGACGTGGAGCCTCTTAAAACTGTTTTTTAGGCTAAAACACTCATCTCAGGAAGCGAGTCTGTGCCCTTCATTTTATCTTCAGGTCGCACAGCATCCGTGCTTGTCCTGTGAAGCCTGGGCCAAATCCCAAATAAAGGTGAAGCCACAGGCTTTTGTAGGTTTATGCTGAGTCTCTGAAATGCTTGTATCAGGCTGGTCTGAAATCAGAGGGTTTTTGAGGGCAAGGTGTGCCACGCTCTGCCGCCGGGAGGAGCAGAGCCAAGGGAGCACGAGAACTGTTGCTTCCAGCTTGCTGAAGTGCTCTGTCCATGTTTTGGAGTCTGGGCAGAGAACATCTCAGGAGGGTTCTGCTCAGCCTGGGCTGAGCTTGACCTCAAGGTGGAAGAGGAGGGACCTTGCTGAGGCGTGACCAAGCCGTGCCCTGGGGGCTATTTTTCTCTGATTTCCAGTGGCTTTTCTCACTGTCCAAGCTGAAGCTTCATCACCTCTCGTGTGCTCCCTGGAGAAGCGAGAGGCTGGCAGCGGGCAAGGGGGCCTGGGGAGCAGCTGGTGATGGGAAGAACTGGGGCAGAGTGGTCACTTGGGGTCTTTGCAGCTGGGTAGAAATAGTCAGGGTGCTCCTCCCAGTAGAGTGGGAGGGAGCAGCTTGAGGAGGGGGGGTCTGGGGGCTTCATGGGCTGTGCTGGGGAGGCTGGACTTCAGGGGACCTGACCTCGTGGGGCTGCTGAGCCAGGTTCTCTCCCATTTCTGGGGAGGACGAGGTATTGTCAGGAGTTAGTAAGTGTTGGGAGCAGCTGCTCGGAGGAGGCAGTTCTAGTGTGTCTGTGTGGATCTGTGGAAGAGGAGGAGGACATACAGCCACCATGCTGAGCTGGCGGTGTCTGCGCTCCCCGTCTACAACCGTGACATCTTGGACCACATTCTAGTTAGTCTGTCTAGTTACCTGCTGGACCAATACCTTCTGCCTTCCCCCATCCCAGCAACACCGGGAACACGGTGTAAGCAAAAAAATCCCACTGAGGTCCCCAGCGAAGACCAGCAGCCACCACTGTGGGGCTGGAGGCAGAGAGGGGAATGCGGTGGGACAGCACTGCTGCCTTCCCTCATCTCCGTCTCTCCCTCTGTCTGTCTGTCCGTCTGTCTGTCTCGCCCCCTCGCTGGCAGGGGCAGGGTACAGGCGAGGCAAGGCCAGGCGATGGCACTTCCTTGTAGTGCCGCTGCCTGGCCCTGCCCCGCTTGCTCACCGTCACTGGGCCGGTCCACGGTGTCCCTCTGCCTGCCCCAGTGATGTCCCCTGCGCGGGGGTAGCCCTGCCCGGCACAGGGAGTTTTGCCAGCCCTGAGCAAGGGCTGCCCCCCTGCTGTCTGTAACTGCCCCTCCCGACCCACCAAAACCAGCCATGAAACCAAAACCTGCCAGAAGGCCACATCTCCTGAAGGAAGCCCGTGTGTTCCCGAACAAGGAAGATATATACACACACATACATATATATATATATGTTTATTTTTTAAAGGATCGACCCATAAGATCACTGTGCTTCAAATCCTGAGGTATAAAACAGATTCTCTGTCTGGGAACAGCGCTGTATGAGGGGGAACACCCTGGCCCCAGCCCAGGGAAGGCAGCTCGACGTGCTGGCCCGAAGCCTGCCTTCAGAAGCCCAAGGCACCCGCCTGGAGAAGGCAAGACCGAAGTCCAGGCTTTATCGCTGTGCTGTGTGTTTGATGATACCGGCGTGGCACGATCCCTGGTTTTCTGCACCAAGGCAGTGCCAGGTGGCAGGATAAAGGTCTGCTGCCGGACTGGAGGAGAAACTCCTCGGGCTCAAACAGCTGGCATGGAGCAGATGTGTGGCGGCGGCGGGAAGCACGGTTTGGTCGAACAAACAGAAAATAGCTCGAGAGAAACTACTTCTCCAGAAACCGCAAAGGAGACGTGAGGCCGCCCGCAGCAGCAGCCCAGGACTGGGGTTGCAGGAGGATGTTGCAGTTCAGAAGGTCCCTTGTGGAGGGAGGCCTGAGGGTGCCAGGGATGTGCTGGGCTGCAAGGACGACATCCTGGTGGTGTTTATCTCTCATGAGCCACCAAAATGGGTTTTCTTCCTTGGTTACATCAATAAAGCTATTGCTTCGGGGCTTTCACACATCCATCACTTGCCACTGGCAACCATCAGCAAAATTCAGATTATTATGTGGATCCAGACTGTCTTTGGAGTGGCTAATTCTGCCATGGCTGTGTCCTCAAGGACTGATTAACTTGCCAGCCGCTGCAGTGGTCTCCTTGCTGTAGCAGGTTTCTTAGCCCAGTAATGAAGAAGGAGCGTAGGACATCTTCGGAAGGACACCCCTTACGTCACAGATTAAAGGGGAAGGGCAGACCCAGGTTGCCCAGTGAAGAAATGCTGTTCCGTTGCAGCGTCTGATGAGAGCCACTGTTCTTCATGCCTCCCATCGCTTACGCTCACTCTAAAAGGTAACATTTCTGTTAACTGTGTTTATGTGAGACCTTTTCTAAGGGGCGCTGCTGTAGCGATGGGCAGCATTTGTTCTGTGCAGGGTTGTGGCCACCAGTGAGGGTGGTGGGCACCAGTTTGTTCCAGACCTGGTCTCTTCAGAAAATCAAGGCGCCAGAAAAATATATTTTTGGGTAGCGCCACACGTGCATTCATGTGTTTTTCAGAGGTGCTCTTGAAGGTTGGTGGAGGATGACGAGGTAAGAGTAACATAAGTAAATATGCAGAAATGAGTGGGGAGCGAGCTGTGTCAGTGCACTGTTTGCAGAAGTGAGGTGAGCGGTGGGGTGATAGCGGTGAGACGGGAAGGATGACACAGAGGAGCCAGACAAGGGAAAAGCTTCCGGATTGTGAGAGCTGGTCTTCCAAGAGCGAAGTCAGCCAAGGACTTGGGCTGGGCAAGGTGCAAGGGAACCACTGCGCTGACAGGAGGAGAGGAGCTTCCCGAGCAGAGGGGTGTCAGCGGGCAGGAAGGTGTTTGGGGCAAGTGGTGGACTTCAGAGCAGAATGGACTAAGTGTGTTTTGTCAGAGGAATAGGCAGACCCTGCGAACCGCCAAATGCGGGGGGGAACGCTGTAAGTGGGTTTGTCTTGCTTCTTAAAAAAGATAATTAAAAAAAAAAGAAAATCATATAAGGCAACCTTGGGTGCCAAAAATCAACATGCCACCAGCGCTTTTGTGAAGCTGAGTTCCTTGTCGTGAATGATATTAAGATCCAGCCTGTGAAATTAAAAGGAAACAGCCTGTTTATAGAAGATAGTTGACTGAATCAGCAGAGGCAGGTAAGCTTGGCAAAGGGAGGTGCAAAGATGTGGTGAATTCGGGCTGTTTGCGCCCATGAGATCACCAGAAGCCGTGGGGGAAAGTCCTCTGAGTCAGCTCCAGGTGCATGAGTGTCTGGAGGCTGCTCGGATGGGGACCTAGATGTTAATCACCCCGGGTCTGTTAGCTCTGAAATGAGCAGCACGTCAGCGCCATTGCCTGTTGGGTTGCTTTTCAGTCCCCGATGCAGAAGGTGACCTGAAAGGCAACCGGCCTTGGAGTGGGGGCAAATTTGATGGGCATCTTCATTTCATCTAATGGTGTTGGTGCGCATGGACCACTTGCGGTCATTTGTGACAGCTGCTGTCCCATGATAGTAAGCAGGGGAGATGCATCGTCACCCTAGCTCCATCAGCAACCTCAGATGAGCCCATTCCCCTCTCTGTCTCCACACCTCATCCTTTGTCTAGCACGAAAGCAACTGCACTGGGTCAGGCCAAGGACCCATCCAACCTCGTTTTCTACCTCGGGAGCAAAAGCAGACAAAGGTGTGTGAAGATTCCCGGCCTCCACCTTGTTTCTAGGTCTGGGGATTTCCTGAAACTGACAATAGTCTGGTAAATCCCGACGGATCTGCTTTCTGAGTCGGTGTCAGAGCTGCCCTTGGGGTCTATTTGCACCCCAGCAGCCGTTGGTGGTGGGTCCCGCTAGTCACCTCTTCTGGCCGGTTCTGAGCCCTGCTCCCGTGGGTTGGTGGAGCCGGCAGTCCCCTCCGCCCTCCCCAGGCTTCCCGTGAGCTCATCGTGTTTCATCTCTCTCCCTGCAGCCGCCTGCGTGCCCGGGCAGCCCCGCGCTCCCGCCCCAGCCCCGCCGCCCTGCCCGTGGCGGCGGGTGGAATGGAGGGGACGGGCAGGGGGGCTGTCTGCGGGGGCACGCGCTGCTCTCATCCCCGGGGCTGTCACCTGTGCTGGGCGCAGGCAGGGGTTGCTGGGGGTGCTGCGCCCCGATGATGCCCCTCTCGTCAGGGACGCGGGCGCCTGGGCCGGGCTCTCCCTGCTGGGGTGAGTCAGCCCACGGCACACGCGTTCTTCCTGTTGGGAGTGACTCAGGTGGAGCAACCCTGATAAAAACCACCCGAGAGGCAAAAAGCCATAGGAAACCATTCGCGAGCAGCCCCCGTGGCCGGGCCCTCGTGCTGCCGGCACACGCGATGGCCGGGTGCTGGCTGCCGGCCCTGTGCTGCCTGGCCGCGTCCCTCCTGCCCGCCGCCCGGAGTGCCAGCAGAGGAGAAGGTGAGGCCTGGGGACGGCCGGCTGCTCCCGCTCCCTGCCCTGCCATCCCGCTGCCAGCCCCGCTCCCTGCCCTGCCCCGTGACCGGGTGCTGCAGGGCCCTCTCCCCTCCCGCGCCCGGGATTAGGTTGAGGCCTGCAGGTGCTTCTCCTTGCATTTCCTCCGGGGCTAAATATCCCGTGAGCATTCAGACTTTTTGGGGTTTTGTTTGTGTGCTGGCATCCCTTTTAAATAACGTGTTTACGTGCAATTGCTTTATTGCTTTCTGCATAAAGCCTTGCTGCTCTGGGTGGGAGCCGGGCGCGAGCACCAGCGTTGCCCAGGGAGCGGGCGGCCGACCTGCCCGCTGCGGCTCTGACCAAAACCCCCCCGCAAGACCGAGGAGGAGCCGGAGCCACCTGCGGTCCGCTTCGCTGTAGCAATATCTGCAGTGTTTGTGTTTTGTGCGAGTCTATGGGGCTTATGAGGTGCCGGCGGTGTCCCGTGGGAGGCGGTGGGTCTCCCACAGCACACAGACCCATGGTGAGCTTCAGAAACCCAGAGGGTCCTCTCGCGTGTGCAACTGTAGCGGAGGGTGCAGCGCAGCGATGCTTAAGTGTGTTCAGCCCAGAGGTAATTCAGTGTCAGGGTTTCGGTCGCCTTGGCGTACAGGCTGGAGATGAGTGTATTTGGCCAAAATTGGGTTTTCACATGTATTTTGTAAATACTGAATGATTTCAAATTTTTTTTTTTTTTTGTCTGCAGTACTGGTGTTCTGAAACGCGCTCACTCGGCTTGAAGCTGGTCTTTTATCAGCTTTCCTTTTAAGCGCGGTGCAATGTGATAGGGGGGGAAAAGTGCTGAATAAGTGGTTTGGTTGTTTGTTTTAAAAACAAAAGACCTGATTTGCTTTTCATGCTACTCGGATAATTTTTACAGCAGCCTTAATTGCATGCAGGTTTTAAAATACTGTCTTCCCCCCCGCCACCCCCCACCCCTTCCTGGCAGCTTTCAGGCAGCTGCTGCTTTTCCGCAGACTCTTGAACTTACTTCTGCGCGTATGTGAAAGCGACAGCCAACAACCAGCCGCTCTTCTGTGATGCAGCGGATTTTCTGCCTTGGTTCGGTGGTGTGGACTAGTCTCCCGTGCTGTTACTCCCCTGGTCCCGGCACTAGATGTGCGCTCGTAATTAGCGCACGTAACCCCGTTTTGCTTGCAAATGAGCTGCGTGGGTCAACCCGGGCTCGTGTGGGGTCCGGCTGAGTGGCAGAGCTCAGGGTGCTCCTGCCCTGGTGCGAGCGGAGCCTTGACCGAGCCAGCGCGCATGCCACGGTGGTGTGTGCCTGCGTACGGTGGCTGAAGGCATCTCCCAGGGCTCGGGGAAGAGCTGGGCTGTGGAGGTCAGAGCTCCACCGTGCCAATGAGGTGTCTATCTCGGTGTGGCGGACAGGAGAAGACACCACATGGCAGCTTTTGGTTCCCGGTGTGTGGTCCCTGCTTGCTGGTGCTGGTGGAGCCCCAGGAGACACAGGCATCTCTTCCTGCAGCGAGAAAGCTGTGGAGTCGGAAACCCAGGAGCCAGGGCAGCAGATGGACAGCTTTCTGGGTCACTGTCCCAAAGGCACGGAGCAGGGAAGGGCTTGTTTGTCGTGGAGGCTTCGTTGCATGGAAAGCTTTATTGATCCCTTGATGAAAGGAGCAGTCTTTGCAGACCAGCTCGTACGTACAGGGCTATCGGATCTGCTCCTCACAGACCCAGTGCCAACCTCGTTTTCTGGTTTTGTGAATGTGAGAAGACAATTTAAGAGGCCCAAGGCTGCCTGTCTCCTTCTCCAAGCCTTTCTGATGTGGGAATTTGTCTCAGCACAGCAAGCATTCATTTTTCACGCTTTATTCTGCTGGGCGGGAGCTGGGGGACTGATGCCCTGCTGGAGGTGTGCCACGGACCTCCTTCATCCCGATGTAGCACTGAAGAAATCCAGCTCAAAGCTTCTCGTCTGTGGAGCCTGTTCTTCTCCACAGCTGTCTGAGAATGGGATGATCTTAGGGCATAGTCTTAGGGCACCTGGATACAAAAATCATCCTGTCCTCCATTGGTCCTCATCTTCCAGCATGTCCTGGGTGCTCCATCTCGTTAGCAACTCCGGTACCTCTCTTTTGGTAAAGATGAACCTGCCTGAGGCTTCAGGTTTCCAGGAGAAGACCAGCAACAGGAACAGCTACACTGATGAGTTGGTGGCACTAATCTGCAACAGCACCTTAAATGGCTTCGGATTAGGGAGAGCTGAATCCCTGCCAGGGCTGGAGAGCTGGCTCTTCACGTGCTGCAGCCTTAGGGCAAGACCTGAAGACAGGTTTTCGTTCCCTGGGGGAATGGTGCTCATGCCTGTAATTTAGCAACCCAGTAAATCCTCCGGATTACGTAGATGTAGGGTGTTGCGTGGGTGGAGTTTAACTCGATGATTGCTATGGGTCCCTTCCAATTTGAGATATTCTAGCTCTAGTGTGGCGGGATGGGGAGTGGGATGGACCCTGAGCCGTCCCGCTGTGAAGGTGAGCCCAAATACCTTGAGAAAGTCCCGCGCCGCTGCTCTGGGTGGGTTGTTTGTATTGTCTCTGTCTTTTGCTCACTGGTGATGTCCACCGAGGCTCTGGATGCTTTCTCATACCCTACGAGGCAGGGCTTCTGCACCCACAGCTCACCTCCCAGGCGGCTGGGGTGGCAGAAGACCACCTGCAGCTGGGCCTCGGTCTCCTGGCGACCAGGCTGCAAGGGAAGAACCAAGTTTGCTGGAGCTGGAAAAAAAAACCCCTCTCTGTTTGCTGGCGCATGAGGTCATCTCTCCTCTCGGCAGTGGGCTGGGCTGCCGCTTGCTGAGTGCCTTCGTCTGGTATGCGGGTGTCAGTGGGGTGTGCCGGGGTGGCGGTGCCCGGGTGTGAGCGCCGGGTGCTGCGTGCTTGGGTGGTGAGCGCAGGAGGCATCGCCTGGTCCAGGAACCACAGACGCAGAGGACAGGGACCTTGTATCCTCAGGCTAAGCTATGCCAGAAGAGCGCTGGGAAGGAGGAGCCTCCATGTGTATCAAGTACGACCTGCTGTCTGCATCCATGCTGCAGGTTTCTGCTTGCTTTTGGATTTCCTCCACCTCCCTGTGCTGTCAGAGGTGACCTGGGCTGGGGGTGGGCAGCTGGGGACCGTCTTTTGTGTCCCAAGGAAGTCAGCAGAGAGCATAGTTCCTTAGAGGGAGGTTGGGGATCCCGTGGCAGCATCGAGGTGGTTTGGAGCCGCTCGTCAGCACCCCTCCAGACCCTGCTTTTCCCCTCAGGGTATTTCTTTCTCCTGCCTGCCTTTGCCAGCCATTCTCTCAGTTGTGGCTGCTTGCCTCGGTGGCGCTGAGGAACTCGTCTGAAATAAAGGTCCTCAGGCTTAACCACTCTCGTACTGGCCACTGAGGGCTTGGCAAGCAGATGAGAGGTGGCTTCAAGAGAAGACCTGGGCAAGGCAATGAAGGGTGCTGGAGCAGGCATGTCTGGTGAGATATCTGCCAGTCTGCTCTCCAGCAGTCCCATCTGTCCTGGCTGTAGCGGGATGCAAAATCTCATGCCTGTCCTTCCTGGCATTTGCCGTGCAGTGGCGTGGGCAGCTGTCGCTTTTCTTCCTGGTGAGAGTGGATGCGGAGCACGGTGTGGGCACTGGTGGCACAGGGGTGGCTGATGGATGCAGACACACGGGGGTAAGCGCAGAGACATGGGGACAGGGCTCATTATTAGCAGAGCAAGAAGGGGAGGTTTGCGTCGCCTGGACTTGTTCCTTGGCCATCAGGGTGGGCTTACAGCTTCGTAGCTGGTGTCCTCATCTCTAAGCGTCATTTAAGATGTCTACCTTCTCTCCCCAGTCTGCGACTGCAACGGGATGTCCAGGCAGTGCATCTTCGACTGGCACCTCCTGAGGGAGACGGGGAACGGGTACCGCTGCCTCGGCTGCCTGGGCAACACGGAGGGCGTCCACTGCGAGCGCTGCAAGGAGGGCTTCTTCCGCCAGCGGGAGGAGGACTGCTGCCTGCCCTGCCGCTGCCACCCCCAGGGTATGTGATCACTGGCTGGGAGGGGACAGGATTGGGTCAAGGGTGTACTGAGGCTTCAAGTGCCTGCTCTGTACGTCTCCCTAGGCCCTGCTGAGCACACGGGCTAGGTCACGCTCCAAGTCCCTACATGCCAGACCAGAGCATTGCAGGAGGAGATGGGAGCCAGCTTGGCTCCGGGTGGGGTTGTCTGGGGAGGTGCCAGAGCCCCTGTGCTGTGTTCCTGCACCATAAGTCACAGGAGCTCCTCCTCCCCCTGGGTGCTTCACTGCTGGGTGCTGGGAGTTCCAAACCTCTCAGCAGCTCCAGGCTGCAGCCAGGCTTCAAGACCCACCTGCCCCCCAGAATAATCACAGGCTCACAGAAAGATTTGTGTTGGAACAGACCTTCAAAGATCACCTAGTCCAATCCCCTTGCCATGGGCAGGGACATCTTCCAGTATTTCTGTTGCTGAGAGCCCCAGCCAGCCTCACCTTGAACACTTCCAAAGATGGGGCATCCACCACTTCTCTGGGTGACCTGTTCCAGTGTCCCACCAACCTCACTGTAAAACGTTTCTTCCTTATGTCCACTGTAAACCTCCTCTCTTTCAGTTTAAAATGTGTGCCCCTTGTTCTGACGCTACAGGCCCTGGTAAAAAGTCTCTCTGTCTTTGTACCATCTCCCCTCCCGAGATACAATGCTGTGAACTCAGAATTATCCTTTCACTTTTATGACACAATTGAAAGTCTTTGTGAAGCTTGCCTTTATGTATTGAGCCCTGTTTATATATTGAAGGCCTTTAATAAGGTGTCCCCAGAGCCTTCTCTTCTCCAGACTGAACAACCTCAACTCTGTCAAGCTTTCTCCGTAGCAGAGGTGCGCCAGCCCTCTGACCATTTTCATGGCCCCCTCTGGACATGCTCCAACAGATCCATGTCTTGTGCTGGGGACCCCAGAGCTGGATGCAGTGCTCCAGCTGGGTCTCACGAGAGCAGAGTAGAGGGGGAACATTACCCTCCTTGACCCGCTTGCCATGCTGCTGGTGATGCACCCAGGACACGATTGGCTTTCTGGGCTGTGAGCGCGCATTGCCAGCTCATGTCCGACTTTTCACCAGTACTCCCAAGTCCTCCACAGAGCTGCTCTCCATCCATCCATCCATCCATCCATCCATCCATCCATCCATCCATCCATCCATCCATCCCCCAGTCTGTAATGATATTGGGGATCGCCCTGACCCAGGTGCAGGACCTTGCACTTGACCTTATTGAACTTCATGAGGTTCACATGGGCCCACTCCTCCAGCCTGTCGAGGTCCCCCTGGATGGCATCTCTTCCCTCCAACATCTCCACCAACAATCCCTGCCTCACTGAGAGGGACCCTGCTCCGCTCTGCCCTGAGTTTGGCAGGTGGCCATGAACCCGTTGATGCCTGCCAGGAGCTGCCTGTGGGGAGCTGCTTGCCCCTCCCAGCTGCCATCCCTATCTCCAGAACAGAGGCCAAACCCCAACGCAGGGAGCGGTGGCTTTTGCTGGCTTTGTGAGTCAGGCTGATGCCTCCTGGGTGTTGTAATGTTTGGCGGGTTCTGCAAAGGCTTTTAATTGCCTTGTAAAAGCGAAAGAATAATTCCTGAGTTCATGGTGTTGTGCCTCAGGAAGGGAGGCAGTGCAAAGTGCCGCGGTGCTTGGGAAGGGACTTCAGCCTCTCCAGCTCCTCCAGTGGCTTTTTGCAGGCTGCAGGGCTATGAGATGGGATTTCTACCTCTGGGGTGTTTTCCATGGGTCTTGTGGTGGTTACACAGTAGATGTGATGGCTCCTTCATCCTCACCAGGTTTCAGTTTGCTCTGCACGTAGGTAGCTCGTACCTATAGGATCCTTGTAGAGGGACCAAAATCAAGTTCTACCCATGTCTACTAGCAGAGGGTCTGGCAAAGAAGAAGAAAATGCTCTGCTTGGTTTGCATGCTCTGGAGTCCGTCTTGACCTTCACGATGACCTTTATGGTAGGGAAGAGGATCCTTGTCCTGGGCATCTGGTCAATGCCGGATGGGATTTATCTCTTCCACGTCTCCTGCATCAGTCAGGGAAGCTGGAGCCGCTTTAACATCCAGACCTGGTGTCTCATCCCTGTGCTGGGTGCCTGTCACTGCACCTGGGTTGCTGCTGCGATGACGGTGTGGTGCTTTGCTCCCTGTTCAACCAGCAGCATGGCCAGGACGGTGTGGGAAGGCGCCCATCCAAACCTCTCCTTCTCCTCGTTCTGCAGGTGCCCTCAGCCCACAGTGCGACAGTGACGGCCGGTGCAGCTGCAAACCTGGCGTGATGGGCAAGAAGTGCGACCAGTGCCAGCCGGGCTTTGAGTTCCTCTCCGAGGCTGGGTGCCGGAGGAGCGGACAGTAAGTGCTGGTGACCATGGATGGCATGGGGACAGCTGGAGGGCCAGCCTCCAGAGCTCTCCCAGCTGCTGTGAAGGGCCTGTGCTGGCTGAAAACACCCCGTGCAAGGGCAGAGGTGGTTTGATTCGCGGCAGCACACCGATAGCCTTAAGCTAACCTCGCTGGGAGAGAGCAGGCTCGAGTGGGGCTGGACGTCCATCCCACCCTGCAGAGCTCGCTGTCACGCAATAGTGTCAAAAGCTGACCTTAGCCATGCTCCGAGGTGTTTGCTTTATAATCCAGAAGGTGCCAGATAACAGCTGGGCTAGCTGATGTGATATAAAACCTGCCCGTGCATGGGTCTGCCTGGTGTCGGTGCCACTCGCAGATGTGCATGCAAAAACCAACCCCTTCCTTTGCATGAAGCCCTGTTTAAACACCTTTTGAAGCATTTCTGGTTTGGCTTCCCCAGCTCCTCGTCTTCCTTGCTTCACCCTGCCGTTTCTCCTCCGGGGCCCCCAGCGTGCGAAGGGTGGCTGCCTGCAGCCGTGCTGCCATGCCTGGCCTCCTGCCTGAGCCTCCCTGGCTGTTGCTGCCTGTTGGAGCTCCGCCAGGGTCTATTAGACTCAGCCAGGGTTTATCAAGCTCAGCAGAGCTTCGCTTTGCTCTTGTAGGTGGGCCTGGTGCTCCGGGGTGTCCTGGGGCGGTGGCGTTGGGCATTGTCTCAGCCCGGCATCCATACTGCTGCAGGTGGATTACTTGGAGAAATGGCTCTGCTGATTATTTTTCCCCTTCTAGCATGGGACTGGTAGCTGGGGGGTGTGGGGGGGTGTTTCTCTGCTGTCTTGTAAAGCAGCTGGGGGCACTGAACTCCCAGGCCGAGCTGGAACTCCAGGTAGAGGTTCCCACTGTCCCTGTTGCAGGAGTGCACGATGCGAGTGTGACCCAGCTGGCAGCACAGGGGGCTGCCTCTCCGGCCGCTGCGTCTGCAAGGCGAGCGCTTCCGGAGAGCGCTGCGAGAGGTGGGTGCCAGGAGGACTTGCCGGACCCCTGGGTGGCATGTCCTCCATCTCCCTGACAATTGCATCCCTGGCAGTTGCCCACCTTGCCATCCTAGCCTGGCGATGACCTTGAACCATGGCGACAGCTGTGTTGCATGGCTGTCATTAGAGGGCTGATTGTGCTGGCCATGAACAGGAGAAAACAGACTCGAACATCGTCACCTTCTTATGTTTTCCCAGGTGCAAGCGACACTTCTATAACTTGGATGCCAGAAACCCCACGGGATGCTCTCCCTGCTTTTGCTATGGGCACTCATCGGTGTGTGTCAGTGCGGACAACCACAGCATCTACAACATCACCTCCACCTTCCAGCAAGGTGAAGCCCAAGCAGGACATCCCTACGGCTCCTGAGGGTGTTTGCCATCCCTTCTCTTTAATGTGCTGAAGGCCAGTTTGCAGCCTTGCCGGGAGTCCCTGTGCTTTGACGGGTGGGATGGCCTGATCCTAGGCAGAAGTAGGGTGCGAGAGCAAGCGTAGACTTGCTTCATCATGTCTTTCCTGCCAGTTTGGAGGAAACCTCTATGCCTGGCTTATTATCAGCACAGGGATATCTGTGCTGCCTCCTCGGAGGTCAAGGGGTAGGAAGCTGGAGGGTTTTGGTAAGACACAGCTTGAGAAAGTTGCTGGAGTCCTGAAAATGCCTTTCCTGTCCCCACTGACTGCGCCTCGTTGGTGCTCCAGGTGCCGAAGACTGGCGAGGTGTCCATGAAAGCGGCTCCTCAGCCCAGCTCCAGTGGTCCCCGCGCCATCAGGATGCCTTCATAACGGCGAGGAGATCGGAGCCGATATACTTCGTGGCACCTGGTAGGTGTGATGTTGGTGAGGGGGAGAGGTGATGGTGTCTCCTTTGCTTGATCTGATCCCATGAACCGGGCCTTTAGGAGGAAGGCAAGACTTTAAGCCTTTAATTTTCTCCCTTCCTTCCCTTTCTAGCGAAATTTCTCGGGAACCAGCAGCTGAGCTATGGCCAGACGCTCTCCTTCGATTACCGCCTGGACCGAGGGGGACGCCAGCCATCTCCTCACGACGTGGTCCTGGAAGGAGATGGCCTGAGGGTCACTGCCCCCTTCTTGCCCCAGGGGAAGGTCCTGCCCTGTGGTGTCAGCCAGACATACACGTTCAGGTAAAGGGGGATGCCGGGGCGTTTGGGGCAGGGTGAGCAAGAAAGGCTGTGGCTTCAAGGAGCTCCTGGATTCAGCTGTGATCCCTTGGAGGTGACAAATGGTTGCCTGGTTTGGGCTGGATGCAACTCAGGTGCTTCTCTCCTGGATGAGAATGTGACCTTGTGGAGAGGGGCGGTAGGAAATCTGGCTTGAGGGTGGGATGGGTACTTTGCTCTGGGTTAGTCATGTGGGTGGAGGTTGTTCCCCAAAGCCTTGAGCTCAGGAAGGAGATGGGTGAGGGCTGCTGCGTTTTCTTGATGAGGCATCTCATTTTCTTGAAACCGGTTCCACCTCTCCCCCCTCCCACGGGCAGGTTGGACGAGCACCCGAGCAGCAAGTGGAGCCCGAGGCTGAATCACTTTGAATATCGGAGGCTGCTGGGAAATCTGACAGCTCTCTGGATCCGAGCCACCTTTGGGGAGTACAGTAAGTGGGGGGAGAGCTGCAAGGGGGTAGCACAAGGTTGGCTTCTCCTCGTTGCTGGAGAAGCCAAGTCTCTAGATGGAGACACCTTTGCTAAAAGATATTAAAAATAATAATAATTTTAAAAAGCACCCTAAGATGGGCAAAATTAAATTATGAAGAGATTGAGCAGGTTGGTAGCAGTGGGGACAGCGAAGCCTTGGCTCCGGTCCATCTGCCCACGGGTGTTGTAATGAAACGTGGGACCTGTGCAGGTCCTGGGTCCAGGTGGAGCTGCTGGCCCCCGCGGGTGACCGGCTCTGTCTCTCTCCAGGCACCGGCTACATCGACAACGTCACCCTGGTGTCGGCGCAGCCAGTGGCCGGTGTCCCCGCTGCCTGGGTGGAGCGCTGCGAGTGCCCAGCGGGCTACCTGGGGCAGTTCTGCGAGAGGTGTGCCCCTGGCTACCGCAGAGATGCTCCCGGCCTGGGGCCGTTCAGCACCTGTGTGCCGTGCAATTGCCAGGGGGGAGGAATTTGTGACCCTGACTCCGGTAAGAAAAGCCACGACGTTGTGCTCGTAGGGCTGATGGGATGGCAGGGCAGCTGCCTGCACCCTGGGAACTGAGCCCCAGGGGAGCGTGGGGGACACTGAGTGAGACGAGATCCCTGGCTCGGGGGGCTGGAGTGCAGGGAACGTCTGGAATGAGGGTAAAACTCCTCAAAGCCCAGAAACGCTGCGGCCAAATATACAGGAAAGATGCACTGGGATCAAATTGGGCTTAGGTGATCCTCAATGGAGAGAGTAAAAAGCAGCTGCTACTGCTTGAATAGCATTACAAATTTTTCTTCTGACTTTTTATTTTAAAAGTAATTGTGGTGTCAGTAGATATCGGGGATGTAAACATGTTTTACTACCTGTCTTGTTAAAATACCCCACAGTGTTGCCAAGTAAAGTCAAAGTAACGCAAAGTTAAGCTGTCGCTGTTTTCCAAGTCTGAATTGGAAATGAATTTCAAATATGTGAGCATTAATCAGGAGGCACAAAAGGCAACGTGTGGCTCCTCGAGAGCTTTATGAGCTTTGAAAAGCGAGCTCCAGCCACCTTTGGGTGGTGACGGCGGGCCTCCATGCTGTGGGGTGGGCTCCTCCATGGGACTCTCGCTGGGCTCCCGTTGCAGGAGCTGGTCACGGTCCTTCCCGCATGGTGACGGACTGATGGGCAGAGAAATGAAGCGTGTACGGGCAGGTGTGGGGATCGCGAGGGCTCCGGTGGAGGATGCTGGCCCATGGGTGCTTGTGCTGCAGCGAGTGGCCAGGAGGTGGAGCGGTGGAGGTACCCCACCGGGGGTAACAGCAAACTGCCCTAAGCCCTTTCCTTCCTCCTTCAGGTGAATGCTACTCGGGAGACGAAAACGTGGGCAATAGTGTCAGCTGCCCCTTCGGCTTCTACCGAGACCCCCTACCGCCGCATGGCTGCAGGCCATGCCCCTGCAGCAACGGCCAAGGCTGTTTGGTGGTGCTGGGCGGCCAGGAGGTCATCTGTGACCGCTGCCCTCTTGGAGCTGATGGTAATGCCCTTCTCCAGGCAGCTTCTGCTCTGCTTTTCTCCAGAGCTTCTACCTGCTGTACAGGGAGATGCGGGCAGCAGTGGGCCAGGGTGCTTGGAGCCAGCCGGATCATCCCATCTTCTCAGCCTGGCTTGCCTACGGGGCGTTTCAGCTCCAAGGACTGTGTAAACGCCCATTGCCCTGCCCCGGGAAAGGTTCTTATCTAAACAGATAACATGGATGGAAAAAGGATGTGTGGAGAGGGAGGGGAAAAGAAAAATAGGAAAAAACCCACCAAATAGGAAACGACTTGCCCGAGGTCAGTTGTTGCACCCAGCTTTCAAGAGCCTGCCTGCTGCATTGTGTATTGGCCGTGGTGGCTAGGAGAGTGGGGATGCTGTTGTGCCGACCCTGACGGGGCTGAACTCCCCCATTTCTGTGGGACAGAAGCAGCGAGGCAGCCTCTGCCTGCTGGGCAAGAGCTTGAGCTTCTCCTCATCTCTCCTTTCCCAGGGGACAACTGCGAGTACTGTGCCGACGGCTATTTTGGAGACCCAGCGGCTTCCCGGCCCTGCCAGCCATGCCACTGCAATGGCAACGTGGAACCCAACGCCGTGGGCAACTGCGACCGCCGGACAGGCGAGTGCCTCAAGTGCATCTACAACACTGCCGGCTTCTACTGCGACCGCTGCAAAGATGGCTTCTTCGGGAACCCCCTGGCCCCTGATCCGGCCGACAAGTGCAGGGGTGAGAACTGGGCACTGAGCTGGGGATGAGTAAGAAAATCCATGCAGGTGCTTGGGTGGGAAGGTTGATGCTGCAAAAGCCAAGGCTGGAAACTGGGGAGCGGAGGGCAGGAAGCAGAGCACTGGGCTAAATGGTGGGAGGAAAGCAGAGGGTAGAGGGTGGATGGAAGGATGTGCTGAGACTTGCGGTGGGGACAGGCGCTTTTGAACCTGTGCCACTCCGACCCACAGCCTGCGCCTGTGACTCGGCTGGCACCGAGCCCCTGAAGTGTGGGAGTGATGGGAGCTGCATCTGCAAGCCTGGCTTCGAGGGTCCCAACTGTGAAGAAAGTGAGTGCCCGGCTTGCTACGGCCAGGTGAAAGCCCAGGTGAGCATCTCTGCCAGCCCCGGGGCCCCTGAGCAGCAAGGCGGGGAGAGACACATACATTTACCATCAAGCACCTCCTCCTGGCATCCTCAACTATCTCCTAGTGTGAATCAAGTGATTTTGCAGGCTGTGCCTGAAACTTGGGTTTGTACCTGATTCAGCCAATAAAAAAACAGTGACCTAGAGCTGCTGGCCTGCCATGCCCCATCTGAAAACCAGCCCTTGCTTTGCTCTCCATCCTCTGGTTGGACCCGGTTCCCACCCTGGCCTTTCCACCATGGGCTCGGTGTCCCGCTGGCTGATGGCCTGCTCTGCTGTGGTTGCAGGTGGACCTGTACCTGCAGCAGCTGGTGGAGCTGGAGCTGCTGTTCTCAGAGGTGCAAGCTGGCGGTGGGGCCGAGAGCCAGGAGCTGGAGGGGAGGATGCAGCTGGCCGAGGAGATGCTGCGGGCTATCCTCGGGGAAGCCCTGAGCCTGCAAGGTACCACCCGCCCACTGCCCTCGGATGGGGAGGATTTTTCTCAGCGATGAGTTTCTCTTCAGCCTCTCGCTTTTCTTCTCCCCAGCCTCTGACAGGTCTCTGGAAAGCCGGGTGGCCAGGATGAAGGGGCAAGTGTCCAGCTCTCAGAGCCATTTGAGCGAGATCAAGGCAACGGTGGAGAGGCTGAGGTCTCTTGGGAGACAGTACGAGAGGCAGGTGCAGGACACCCGGCAGCTGCTGGAGAGAGCCAGGCTGGACCTGGACCGCAGCACAGCCGCTCTGCGTCGGGTGGTAAGAACATCTTTGGGTGACGGTCTCTTAGTCTAGACCAGGGCTGGAAAAAAAAAATACATGGGGAGAGAAGAATTTAACATATTCAGTTGTTACATTCATTTTTGACTGCAGAAGATATTCTGGTGGCTGGTTCTGTAGGGCTGGGACGTGGAGAGGTGCTGGCAGGGGTCTTTGGGGGCCTGTGGATATTTAATGTGCTGCAGTGGCCTCTTCCACTGCTGAATTGGATGGAGGGGCAGGGGAGAGCACTCATGCTTCTCTTCCTCCTCAGACCATTCCTGTTTCAAACCTTCCCGGGGGCTCAAATCAGTTCTTGATGCTGGCCCAGGAAGCTCTGAGACTGGCCAACAGGTGAGTTGCTCCTGCGGGGAGGGGGGCTGAGATCTTGCTGGGTGCCCAGAAGGTCCCTTTCTGGGGGTTCTTCCCTTGCTGTCAGGCTGCAGCTGCCACAACCTCTCTGCTAGTCCTGGAGCAAGGGATGATGTGTCTGCTGGGCTGACTTCGCTGCCCTACAGAGCTGTCCTCGGTTGCCTTAGAGGGTGGTGCTGGGTGTATTTTCAGAAGTATCTTTGGGGTCAGAGTTTGGTCTGAGGATGTCTGGTTGGAACAGGCAGGACCTGCCTTCCCCCTGGTGCTCCTCTACCCTTAGGAGATGCAGGAGGGACAAGCGAAATATGACTCCTCTTCTCAAACATGTTGTGTGTCCCGGGAAGGTCTGGTCCAGCACCACTGAATACAACAGTAAAGGAAGTTGGTGGAGGAAGCTCAGGTGGGAAACCTTTCTGACCAGCCCCCTCCTGTGCTTTGCAGCCATGCACAGGCCGCCAACACCATTGAGCAAGCTGTGAAGGCTGCACGGGAGGACGCGCAGCAAGCGCTGGAGCTGGTGCGTGCAGCCGCCGGTGGAGAGGAGGCTGCCTCCGGCTCCCTGCGAGGGCTGCTCGGGAAGTGAGTGGCTGCTGCGTGTCCCGGAGGGACCTGGGAGGGAGGAGGGGGGTGGCCAAGTGTCCATGCCTCCTCTCCTGTCTCCCCAGCGGAGCTGCAGAAACATGCGGTTGGAGGCAGGGCAGGCAGGGACTTGCCTGGATTTCGGTTGCTGGCACGTCTGAGTGGTGGAGGTGGAGGGTTGGCAGCTCTGCGGAGCATCTGCTTCCCATCCCACAGACCGTGATGGTCCCCGGGGGCATGGCCACAGCTGGGGAAGGGGTTTAATGCCGTGTGTGTGAACAGGCTCATGGGGGTGACTCTGCGCCCAGTTGCAAATCTGGGCTAGGTTTAGCCCAAGGGTAGATTTATCCCCACGTTGTCTGGTTGGGGTGGTGCCTCTCCAGAGCCCACCACGGTGCTGGGACTTTGCACACCAGTGGTGGGGTGTGAGCAAAATGGCCCTGAATGAAATTAATGGGGAATGAAGCTGAATGGGGATGTGCAGGAGGGAACATCCAGTGGCAGGGATTAGCAGAGCCACTGCAGAGCCCGTGAAAGTTCAGCTGGTGTGAAACACCTTTGGATTTTGGAGCATGAGTGAGTAGCCAGCAGATGTCCCGCTGGGCGGAGGGGCTGGGATGAGGGGGTTGTTTGCAATTAGCTTTTCCAACATGATAAATCTGTGTGGGGCCCTGGAGAGGACTTGGGGAACGTGAACAAGTCAATGCAGGAGGCAGCATCAATGCTGTGGTGGGGTTTGGCAGCTTGGCTGGTACTGTGCTCTTCAACCTTGCATCCATGCAGGTATGAGGAGCTGAAGTCACTGGTTGGAGGCCTGAAGGCTGATGCTGATGGGATGGCCTCCAAAGCAGACAGGGCTTATCAGGGCAGCCTTGTGCTCCTCAAATCCCTGTCCCGCTTGACGAAGACCGACATCAGCTCCTTTGAGGTGAGGGCTTTGTGCCTGCGGGACCAGGAAATCCCCTTTTGCTCTCCCCTACACCCTTCCTGCCAGCAGGTCAGCCCTTCCCAGGGCTCTGGCTCCACTGGGGAGCCATCGGATATGCATCCTCCCATCCTTTTGCCAGCCATAGGCACAAGGAGCAAGAGAGAAGCATCCGTTGCTTCTTGCTGTAGTTCCTGGGGAGATGTTGGGACCCCCAGGCAGTCATCGCATCTCTGTGTTTCAGGGGGAAGCAACCCGGCTGAGGCAGGACGCCAGTGCTCTCCTGAGCCTGGTGGACACCTACATGGCACAGTACAGGCAGCTGCAGAGCCGCACGGGGCGCTGGGAGGAAGAAATCAAGCAGCTGCTGCGGAGGGGAGAGGGCGAGAGAGCGGTAAGAGGTTGGCTGGGGGTCTGCGGCTTGAGTCCTCTTCAGCGTGAGTTGGAGCCCTGGTGGGATGCCCGTGGCACCACCGCTACTACGTGCTGTCCTGGCCTGTTTGCCTTCCTCAGAAACACCGACACTCGGGCTTGTTCTTCTGGAGCCAGTGGGAGACCTCAGCGTTTGAGTGGAGCTGCTGGTGCAGGGTCTCACCCCCGCACCTCCTCCATGTGAGGCAGGTTGAAGACATGTTTCTGGAAGGATTAGAGCTAAGATGACTCATGATTACCGGAGCTGGTTGAGGGACTGTCTGGTGTTCCCATATTGCGTCCTTCATCTGCCTATTGTGTCCCTTTGGTCTGTCACAGACGCTGACGCAGCTGCTGTCCCGAGCCAACCTTGCCAGGAGCACAGCCCTGCAAGCCGTGAGTGCTGGCAACGCCACCTTCTACGAGGTGGAACAGATCCTGAAGAGCCTCCGGGGTAATGTCTTAGAAACCCTTCCTTTCCCCTGCCTTGTGGGATCTCACAAAGGTAGCGCAGCTTCATTTCCACATGCATTTCTTTCAGAGTTTAACCTGCAAGCAGATGACAAGAGAAGGGAAGCCGAAGATGCCATGAGGAGGCTACCGATTATCAGCAGCATGGTCACAAGTGCCAGGGAGAAGACAGACCGAGCTGAAGCCATCCTGGGAAGTGCTGCTTCTGAATCCAAGGCGGCCAGCAGCGCAGCAGGGGAAGCAAAGGAGATCACCATGGGGATCCAGCAGGTGAGGGCAAGCCCTGGTGCTATTGTTGGCAGAAAAGGGTTTGGAAGGGAAAATTATGGAAGAACAGGAGAGGGTTGGCAACTCCAATGGGTCTTCATAGTAGACCTGATGTGTTGCCTTTTGGGCCTGAAGCATTGACTTTTTGGCTGACGTTTGTCTGTAGTGGATCCTGCAGGGATAGCAGAGTTGTCTGTAGATGGTGGGTGCACAGGGGTCTCTGCAGGCATTTTTGTCCAGTGAGGGTCTCTGTGGCATCTGTCTGTAGCCACCTTTTGGTAACCAAGGGGATTTTTCACTTCCACAGTCTAAATTGCTGGCAGGCTTGTGAGCTCCCAGATTTGGTGTTGGTGGGTTCAACCCCCAGACTGTATGTTGTAATTCCTAAGGGATTCACTGATGTCTGCAGGAGGGATTGAGCTGTAATCATAGAAACAACTCTCTGGAGCAACGGGTGGGAGCACATGAAGGACACAGGAAAGACTGCGATAATTTTGGGTCCCTGTAGAAGGAAGCAGTTTCCACCAGCTCCGTGCCCCAGTGCACCCAGACCGATTTCAGCCACGGTCTGCCCTTCTGAAAGTCCCTTTGCATTCCCTAGGAGATCACACAGCTGAAGGTGGAAGCCAACAAGACAGCTGATAGTGTCCTGGCCCTGGAGAAGGCTGTGGCCACCCTGCAGCGTGAGGCCAAGGAAGTGGATGGCAAATTTGAGAGGAAGCTCTCAGAGGTTGAGGCGGATGCTGCTGTGATACAGGAGGTGGGTCCCCATCTCCCTCACCTTGCCCCTTGCCCTGTTGATGTTTGGGCAAGACTTTGCTTACAGCTGCCACCTTGCCTTTTAGACAGCGCAGGAAGCTCAGAGGGTCCACGCTAAAGCTGGCCAGGCAGGGGTGGTCGTGCAGGAGACGTTGAGCACCTTGGAAGAGCTGCTGCGTCTGATGAGTAGGTTTTGAGCTGCTGCTGTAGGGTGTGGATGGAGACAGGTCCCCACTGGGGTCTTGGCGGGGAGTTGTGCGGGATGATGTCTGTAAACAGGCTGGGCAGCGGGATGGAGATGAAGTATCTAGAAAGATCTAATCTAATCAAATCCTCAGCCCCCATCCATGGTTCCCTCTTTCTTGTTTTCCTCCTGTGCACCAGACCAGCCTGGTGCTGTGGATGAGGATGGCCTGAAGCAGCTTGAGATGAATTTTAGCAAAGCCAAAACCAGAAGCAAACAGCTGAAGGAGGAGATGTCGGAGCTGGAGCAGACAGCCGAGTCGCACAAGGCCCGGGTGCAGACGCTGGAAAGCAGCATTGACGAGATCCTGGCGGATATTAAGAACCTGGAGGATATCCAGAGGAGTCTTCCTCCGGGCTGTTACAACACAAAAGCCATTGAATTGCCGTGAGCGAACTCTGGAAAGGCTGTGGCACCTGCCAGGCTGTGAAGGCAGGAGAGCCTGGTCCAGCTGCCCTCCCCAAACCTGGCAGGACCGGCTGCATTTGATTGTGTTGAACTGACTCTTACCTTCAAGTTCAGTGTGGCGGCTGAAGTTAGCATTGTCACGCTGGCCCTGGAGAGTCCCTGATTTTTCAAAGTGGTCTGTCCCTCGGTCACAGGAGGAAGGAGGAGCCTGGTTGAGTGAAGGTGCTACTGGCTGAGGAACAGCCCGTTCCTACCATGTTTCTCTGAGGTGCAGGTGGGGTTTGCTTGGTGTCAACCTTGGGAATTTGCACAGTTCAGAGCCTGAACTTCGCAGTTGAGAGGTTCTCCATCCCCTGTGGATCCCCTCTCCTGGTCTGGCACACACAGAAGGATGGAGAGTCTCTGTCCTTACTTTTGACACTGCCACCACCGCCTCCTACTCATGTTCTCCGTGGGGTCTTCCTCACCTTCAGTAGCTCAGGATACAGCTCAGGGAGGAAGTGCCAGCTACCTTTGAGCTCAGCGTGCTGTGCTGGGTGGAGGAAGAAGGGGGTCCCAGGCTGCCTGGGTAGCAGAGCAGGAGAGAACTGCTGGGGCTTCTCAAATGGAAAGTCTTTTCTGCTCCACCTGCTCCCTTCAGCCAGGAGGAGAGGACCCCCTTTTTTCCTCCCACACTTCTTTATATGTCCTGAAACCCCTGAGGGATGGCTTTCTTGTTAAAGCTCCTCCTGGGCAAGCACAGGTCCCTCTACCATCCTCTTACATGGCCAAGCACAACCTTTCCTTCCAAGACCAGCTAGCGTGGTACCAGGCAGCTTCCTGGGTCTCCTAGAGCCTGGGAGAAGCAAGGTGGTGTCCCCTCTGCACAAGCACTCAGGAGACCCTGCAGCACTTGTCACAGGAATGAGGGCTTTCTCCAGGGACTTGCAGCCACAAGCTCTCATGTCTGAGAGCCTGGTCCCGTACTGCTGGAGTGCCAGCGTCCTGATTTGATCCATTTAAAAATATTGACGATGTCTTGAATGAGTCTCCGCCTCTCATTTGGTGCTGCCCAGTTCCCCCTCCATCCCTCCCTCCCACGTGGTCCTAGATGTTTCTCGGAGGCTCAAGTAGTTGTCTGCAGGGTTTCCCACTGCAAATCTGAGCAGAGCTTGGAGGAGTTGAGAACTATGGTGTTTGCTTCACCCACCCATGGCTCTCCTGTGGGCCCAGCTCTGCTCTGACACCGTTCCCAGCTTCCCTTAGATGCCATTTCAGGGGGGAAAAAAAGAGCTAGCAGGTGCTGGAAGTCAACTCTGCTGAAGCTCCCCAACCTGCATGGTGGTGAAAGAGGAGGTCCTGGATGGAGGAGGACACTATGGGGGACCTGCTCACCCCTCGTTACCTCTGGTTATCTGATAAAGCGGCAGCGATGCTTTTGCTCGATAAGGATATTCCAAGTACTAAGTCTGCCTTACACTTTTATTTAAGCAAGATGTATTCTTGCCTCTGGCTTGTCCTCCTTCTCGCGTTGTACAGCATAGGGACAGGTATTATGGACCTGACTTTATTTTTCCACAAGTTGCATTTTCTGAAAAGGAGGACATCAATAAATAAGGAATACTTTTGTCTGGATCTTGCTGACTGGTTTATTTTCTCCAGCTCCCTCTTTCCCGTGAGTTTGGCCATCGGTTCTCCTGGCAATGCAGCCACTTGCGCTCTTTGTGACGATTCAGTCTTGGGGCTGTTTTGAAATGACACCAGTAACATCTATGTTCTGTTTTGTTTTGTTTATTACATAATTTAAACATTTTGCTGATAAAGTTTTTTTGTCAATGACCGTTCTTTTCCATACAGCAACAGAAGAAAAAAAAAATTAGGCTCCAAAACTTTTGACAAAGGTGAAATCAGTGGCATGGCAACTTCAACCCCTTTCCCTCCCCCCCATTATTTTTTTTGTTTCCAAAAGGCGTTTGAAGTTCACTTATCTTTCAGCAAATTGCACTGTTTAAAAGTGGAGGTTCAAAGACCAAAACCCACAGGCTTCCTCCCACCCTCCCCTGCACCCTGGAAACCCCGGTCCTCACCTCCCCGGCAGTCTCATGGCTCTTCAGGGATTATTAGTATTTTTTTTCCTATACCCACCCAAAGACGTTTTCCAAACCAGTCCCAGAGCTGAGCAACCTGTTACAAACCCCCTGTCCCACCCCCCCGTGCTGTGAGTTTTACTGAGCGGATACACGAAGGCGCAGGTAAGACAGAATATACTCATCGTCCGTACCACGACGCTACGTCTCTAAGGCATGCCGTCCTAACCGCGATGGGGTGGGAAGCCGTCTGGCTTCCCCCGCGTCCCATCTCATGTACCTGAGGGAGGGAGGATCTGGGGCAGCTCTCGGACACGCTGCCCGCCTGCCTTCTCCACCTCCTTTGTTTTCTTTCCCTGTGTCTTTTCCTCAGTTAAAACCTACTGTCCTTCCTCACCCTTCAAAGAAGCATTGCTTCCCCAGGAGGGTAAAATCCCTCCCTGTGTGTGTTTTGGAGGCTGATTGCTACCATTGCTTCTTGTCCTCTGGCTTGGAGCTAAGAAACATGGGTGACATCTGGCAGGACGGGAGACTGCTATCTGAAATAACTTCTGTGTTGGGCTGGAGAGGGAGGAGAGGTTGAAACACATGAACACGTGAGGACAATGGGTGGAGAGGAGTCTAGCTACTGGCTTACCTACGTTGGGTGTCTCATGGATGAGGTGTCCCACCACAGGCACCTGCCCAGCGTGTTAGCTAAGGAGCTCAGTAGAATGTTGGTGAGCAGCTTGAACTGGCTGAAGACCTCCCTGGAGAAGAGGTGTCCCTTCACTCCCAGTCTCGCACGCTCTCCCTACCCTCTCTGCTTTGGCATTTCTGTATCTCCTCACCCCACGGGATCCTGCCTGGAGATACCAGAGGTGGTGCTGAGGGATTCAGCTGCTGAATTTACCACAGTTCCTGAACAAGCCTCTCCATGCAGAGGGAAATCCCTGGCAAGGAAAGACCTCTTCTGGCCTATGGGCAGGTGACATCACTTCTGTCTCTCTTGCTTTCCCTTCTGTGAAGGGCTGTGCCCTCCTTGAGAAGTCGTTAGCTATGGCCCACAAACCCCTGCCCGCCACAAGGAGCCTGTGGCTGTAGGCTACCTTGTTTTGTCCAAAGCTGCTTGCTGTTACAGAGCTGCCAGCAGCATCCAGCAGGCCATCAAACTTAGTGAGATGTGAGCTCCCACTTTTGGAGCTTACATTAGAGGAGCTTGTGACCCTTCATAGACATTTAAGGAGGGAGAAAAAAAAAAAAGGTAATTTCAGATGTTTCCCTGCAACACCCTGAAGGACTCTCAGCCTTTGGGTGTCCCATCACTACACCGTCGCTTGCTGGGGACCAGCATGAGCAGTGGCTGTGCCTTGGTGGGGGCTTCTAGGCTCAGCCTAGTTAGCCCAAATTCATGGGAAGTGGGCAGATGCCCAGGAGCTATAGGCAGCAGGGCTACACCCAAAGCGATACAAGGTTAGATGGAGCAGAGGGAGAGGAAAAGGTGAGGAGTAAAGTAGGACTGTACCTTCCTCCTTGTGGCTGTGACCTTTCCCAGGTGCTGTGCAGGGTCCTTGCACCCTAGGGATGCTCAGCAGGACAATGGCCCACTTCAGCAACTTTCGTCTCCACAAGACTTAAATAATTTTCTTTTTCTCCATGTTACCTGCCCAGGTTTTAAAGCAAATGTCTCCCCTAGGCTCCTTCCCCGGCACCTGACGACACGTCACAGGCAGGAGAGCAGGAGCCTGGCATGTCCCAAGGGAAGTGTAAAGTAGCCACAGCCGGTTTGGGAGGGGGAAAGTATCATGCATTTAATAAACTCTTCAAGGAGAGGAAGAGGGGAGGAGCAGAGGGAGAAAGGGGAAGTTTACAGACAGAAATGGAGATCTGGAGGCCAGAGGATGGGGATGGACCCAGCCCCCACAAAGATCAGCCAGGGTTGGGGCGAATTCTCACTAAAGAACCATCAACCTAACTCTGACAAAAACCACCACTAAACCATATCACCCCAACTCCACTTACCTAGGGGGTGGGTTGGATTGACTTGCAGCCAAGGAAAGGTGAGACATGGCATCCCCCCCCTAGTAATGCTTTGGCAGCGATGCTTGCCAAGGCCCCTGCTCCCCCTCAGAAATGCTTGCCATGACTTTTCAGGGCCAGGAGGAGAGTTTTGTTAGCTGAGTTGTCCTCCTGCTGGCCTGAGGAGGTTTACCTGCCGTGGGGCACCAATCCAGTTGGGTTACAACTACCCGCTGCCAACCAGGATTCCTCTGGTCATCGTGTTGAGAGGTCGAAAGGGCTCGCACTAAAACTATTTAAGAAAAAAGAGTCCACCTAGATTTATTGAGCTTAAGTACCGTAAGATGATGCAGAAGAGGAAGCCCCTGCTCTGAGCATGCTGGGAGGACGGACCGGGGGGGGCCATTTCCCAGTGACATGCTGGGAGGGGGGTGCCGGAGCTGCCTCCCCTCGAGCGCACCGAGCACATCGCTCTTTACCGGTCCCCTCTGCCTCCCCGCCTATGAGGGGGAGGGTGGTTCCCTGAAAAAAGAGACCAAACCGTTCCCCTCGGGGCCGTGCCGCAGTTCCCTGGACATTGCTGCACGATGGAGCGCTGGCGCCGGGGGTGAGAGACAGACATGGGCAGGAGGCCGTGGGGTGGGGAGAGAGATGGAGACACGGACTGAGAGAGAGAGAGAAAAGAGTGATGGAGAGCTGTAGGCAGGCGGGACATGAGGGCTGTCTTGCTGCAAGACCTCTGGCGCTTAGCCAGAGGCGTTGATGTAGAGCTGGCTCTTGAGGATGTAGTCGATGACGGGCTGGCAGAGGTAATCCACGACGTGTCCGTCCCCATGCTGCAGGGCCAGTCTGGGGGCACAGGGGGAGAGAAGGGGTCAGAGCCCGCTTGTCGGGGTCGGGGGTCACCTTGGTGTCCCTACAAATGGAGGGGTGTGTCGGGGACACCCCTCTCCCCGCCCCCTAGCAGGAGTCCCCCTGCATCACCCACCTGCTTTTGGTGGAGCTGACAACCGACATGGGGTGGTTTGAGTCGTCCTTCACCACTAGGATGTTGTTCTGCAGGGGAAGGAGGAAGAGAGGAGTGAAGGGATGGCCTGAAAGCGTGTCTGCCCTGCCAGCCTTGGGGATCTGCTGTATGGTGGCCCCATGACCATCCCACCTAGAAGCTGAGAGTATTTGGCCTGGAGAAACTTTGTGCCCTGTGGCATAGGGGCTCCCCTGGGAGCTGTGGGACCTCTGGCAGCCTTCCCTGGCCACATGTGCATCCACTTACTTTGTACTTGCGAAGTATGGAGGAGTGGTTCATGATCCGGTCAGGGTCTGCTCCATCCCGGGGCACCACCACGATCCCAAACTCCCCAACAATCACCTCCATCTAGGAGCAACCCAAAACGGAGAGAGCTTTATAACCACCCCATGCAAAACCTGACACTCTCTGCCGACCCCCCCGTACCATGAAAAGCTGGACCATGGTCTGGGTGGAGCCAGAAAGTGAATTTGAGTGTATCTCAGCAGCCTTTGGCAGAAACTTGGAATTATCAAGGCGTGGTGAGTGGTCTACAGTGGATGAAATAAAAAGGTTAGGCTTTTGGGAGGACTTGTTGTGGTAGAAGGAGGGTGGCAGCAGAAGCAGATGCCTGACGTGACCTCTGCCTTGCTGTAAGGCTTTGAGAAGGATGGATGTGTTGGACCTGACAGATGTCTTGTAGGGTTGATCTTCCACGGTTGTTTGCACCAAGGCTGGTGGCCAAGTTTGCCACCACATGGGCCATCGATCCCACTGCTCACAGCCATCTCGGATGAGACAAACCAGGCTCATCCAAAAGAGCTCTGGGTCAGCAAATTCAGGCAGCAGGAGCCCGGGAGGTGGTGCTGGTGCAGAATGCCTCCTCTGCCTGTGCTTTTACATCCAATTTCTGCATCGTTTGTGCTGGCCTTCAAGACTTGCCTCATCTCAGACTTTGCAGCCTTTCAGAGGAGATATCTGCCAGTTAATTGTTTTAAAAAACTTAGGATTGAAGACGTGGTAACTGATTTTAGAAATGGTTGAGAGGCTCAAGGAGGAGGGGGGCTGTGTTGATTGCCTGATTTCAGCAAAGAGCCAGGTGAGCTCCCGTGGCCAGCACCGCTCTGACTGCCGGGAGCAGCGTGCGGGTCAGTAACCCAGCCCTTCTCGAGGGCTGGTGTCCCCCCCTGAAAATGTGGCTTCCTCGGTCAGGCACCGCAGTGTCCAGCATGCCGTGTGTCCTGCTGCAGTCCTTCACTAACGGGGGGGCACAGAGAAGCGGGCAGTGGGTTTTGTCTGTTTGAGTTGTGGCAGTGAAGGTGCTGGGATGGGATCGTGTCAGCTGTGAGCTGGTGACAGGCATCACCTGGCTGAGGAATCAAGATGGTTTTACTTCTTGGTCTTTGTAAAGATGGGTACTTGGGTACCCCACGTTGCCGGAAAAGTCTTTTGTTAAGTGAAAGCTGTTGATTTGACTGTAAATGTGTTTAATTTCTAATGTTTGGCCAACTTTAGTAAATATTTCCTACCGCTACACCTCACTCTGCTGCGACTGTCACCTACTTGATGCTGCCTCCTTCCAAGGGACAAGGAGTGGGAGCGCAGCCTTTGGAAATCCCTTGGAACGGGGTTACCCTGTGTGACTTCTGCGTGAATGGTGGGTGGGAGCAGGGCTTGGGTCTGTGGAAGGGGAGGCTGGGCAGAGTGGGTGACTTGGGAGCAGAAGACCCCATCCCTCAGGCTGCCCACGTGTAGGGAAAGTGAGGGTCAGGGTTGGGATGGAGGAGGCAGTGGGGGATGGTGGGCACAGCTCCTGCCATCCCAAGGGACTTGTGGCTCCCAGGAGCGCTGGGTGTGGGAAGCAGAGGAGGAGGAAGGGAGCCCAGGGAAGAGGAGCATGGAGAGGTGCCCAGTGGTGGTGACTCACGTCTGCCTCGTTCCAGAGACCAGGGATGCAGAAGGACTCCAGCAGGTCACTGCCGCAGAGCAGTAAGATGCGCAGCTCTGAAGAAAAGAAGAAGAGAAGCTCAGAGGTGAGAGCAAATGGGGCAGGCAATGCTTCCCCCCCCACCCCTCCCGGCCCCCCGCCATCCCATTGCACTGCTCCTATTCTGCACAGACCTCCCCCACCAAAACAAGTCCTGCTAAAGATCCCGTATTCCTTCTCACATCCCTACTGGTGCCAAACATCAAATACCCCTTAGCCTGCTTTATTTCAGCTCCCCTCCCGTGCGACTGGGTTGTCGTCAGGACTGCTACGTGCTGTTCAACTGCAGCTGTGCTCCAGCCCTGCAGGTGGTGTATCCCCAGCGAAGGGAGTCATTTCTCCGTGCTATGGGCACCCACAATCGCTTCAAGGTCTCCTGCAGGGGCTCCAGCCACGGGGCAAAGGGGAGAGCCCGGGGGACTGCGCAGAGCCCTGGGCTGGGCGCAGCTGTGTTTGCTTTAGCAAAGCAACAGAGGTTTTCCTTGCTCATCTTGGAGGACTTCCATGTCCTCCCTTTTTCTCCTCAGGTTGGGACTGGTGCTTACTGACAGCCTGCTTGGAGGGTTGGCTTTGTTGCTCAGCAAGCAAGTGGTGCTGTGGGAAGGAGCTTTCTGCTCTGTCAGGCCTGTAAAGACTAATTTATTTGCACAAGCAGCAGAGGAGAGCCATAAACTCGCCTGCAGGGGTGGGGAGAGGCAGCTGCATGGGAAGGTGGCTCCCCGGTTGGCATTTCCAGGTGGCCAAAGCCAGGTGCCGGTGCCAGGCTGGGTGTTGTACCAGGCTGGGTGTGAGATAGATAGACCGTGAAACGGGTCTGAAAAATAGCAGCGGGCTCGCTGTGCAGAGCGCTGGGTGATGTGCGGTGGTGCTGTGTGTGGCAGCCCAATGGGTCTAAAACCCTACAAGGCTTTGGAGAAAGGGGCACGGTGGCTGGTCGGGCACCTGAACCCCCTCCTGCTGCTGCGCGCAAAGCTCTGCAGGGCTGCAGGCAACGCGAGTGTGGGGGTGACACCACCATGGCAGGGCAAGTTCCAGGGCACTCGGGGTGATTTTCAAAGCATGATGCCATGGCAGGGCCGGGTCTCCACTTCTCACTCCCTTATTTCAGGCTGCTTGTCTGCCAAGGGGAATGGGCTCAGGCCAGTTTAGTGGTGCTCCTGTTTCACCCCTGATCTCCGAGAGCTGGCACCGGGGTGAGATGATCCTGCATCCTTCACTCGCCACAGGACCTGTCGTGCAGTTGCTCCCGAGCCACCTCAGCGCCGGCCCAGAGGGGCCGGAGCAACACGGAGGGGGCTGCGTACTCACCGATCTCCTCGTATCTCATCACTGTCCCCAAGTTGGCATTTTCATCTGGGGAAGGGAAGCAAAACAGAGATGCTGGTGCCCAGCCTGGGAGAGGGGACTGGGAGAAAGTTTGGGGGCTGGCGCCGGAGCCGAGGTGATGCTGGGGCTTTCCTCTACTTACCCACAAAGGTGAAGCGCTCCATTGGTGGGCGAACGCAGCAAATCCGGCTCAGGCTTTCTCCCACCTTCCCCAGGATCTTTGCTAAAGGCAAAGAAGGAGGAAAATTAATAGGAGAGAGGCTGCGCAAGCAACCCACGTGACCACTTCGGCCACCCCGGTCCTGCGAAGGGCTCCTGTATCTGAGTGCAAGAACCACTCTCTACATCTCCCTACTGCTGCCTCTTGTGGTCTTCAACTCCCAAGAGCACCACGCTGTGCCTTGAAGGGACCAGCTGGACAGCTAAAATCACTAAAAAAAAAAAATAATAATCACAAGATGTTTGTTTTTATGGGATTTAAGTAATCCGCACTCGTCTCCCCAGCTAATACCTCCGTGTCCCACATCCTGATGGCTTGTGTGGGATCCAGCTGCACCACCTCTCCTGCCAGCTCATCCCTCGCACACACCCCACAGGTACCAGATACCCTTTCTCTTAGCTGCTCTCACTGCCTGGACATCATCCAGCTGAAGTCCAATGTGATTTCGCTGACATTTTAATATGCTCTTGGTTCCCCTCGCTGTGGCGGATGCTACTCCTGCTCCCCTCCCTGGCATCGGGTCCCCTGGGCTTGGTGTGTGGAGCCTGACAAGCAGTCCTGGCCCAAAAATAAGATGATGGAGCACCATTCCTAACACTCAGCAGTCGCGGCTGTGAGGTGAGGGGTGGGTGGTCATCTCCCTCGTCCCTACCCTGCTGCTGCCTACCCGCGGTGGGCTTGTTGGAGACGTTGTTGTTCTGGTAGATGGTCTGCGAGGACTCATTCTGGGGCTGGCCGATCACGGGGGTGATGGAGGGGGTGTTGACGTTGGAGAGGATGCAGCCAGTCACTCTCTGCAAGGAGAAAGAGAAGTAGCTGGACCAGTGCCTTCACCACAGTTGCCTCCCAAAACCTTTACAACCCCCGTATCAAGACTTGGTGTCCCAGGCTGAAGGCCATCTTCAGTGACAGGCACATCCAGGCTCGCATTGGGATCCCTGGTCCCATCCGACCTCAACGGATGGGCCTGGGGCTAGCAGGACTCCATGGATAACAACTTACAATTAAGGCTGGGGACTGTGGGATTAAATTTTTGTGGGGACTCATGAGGCTGGCAGGGCTGCAGCCATGCTACCAGCAGGCAGGCATCGCCCCCGTCTCCTGGGGTGCTCATCAATTCTGATGAGTAAATGAAAATACAGCAGCTGATGAATTAGTGGTGCAAAGCCAGGAGTTTACACCCTACCCTGGGAGCAGACATGCTCTCATCTCCTCCCCCAGGCCCTGCAGGAGAAGCACGGCATCCCCAGGGTCTCCCTGGCTTCACCACCATGGTCCCTGGGTGCGCTGGACATGCTGCCAGGGTGCTTAATGCTGCTTCTGCACCTCCTCTCCGGGCTGCCCATGAGCTCGTATGATGCTGTTTTATTGGTTTCCCACCCTCGCCTTGCTCACTATATCCAAGTGTTGGCAGCAGCTGTGCCCTCCCTGAGGTCACCTGAGGGCAGTCACCTTCCTTTTTGGCCCTCAGAACCTGCCAGGTCTTTAAAGAGACTTTTCCTCCTGGGTTTTGTGCTCCCTGGGGACTTCCCAGCTTGGCTCAGCTGGTGACCAGGGACACCCATCCACCTCCTTCCTCTCGGGATGGAGCAAGCGGTCGGCATCAACGATTTGGCTTATTCCCACCCCTTCCTTCACCCCTGTGCCTCTCCTGGCACTTGTGGGACTGGGACGGCTGCTGGTGCTGGCTGGAGGGCTCCGTTTGCTTTTGCCATCAGGTCAAGGAGCTCAAAGCGGCTGTGACAAGGTATCTCACACCTCTTCCAGGTCAGGACATTCCTGCACGTCTTCTCTCTGTCTGTCCCAGCTATGTTTTGGCTGTTGATATCCATGTGCTGGTGCAAGAGCAACCCCACTCCTGTGCTCTCCCCGTGCCCTCACCCCAGGTGCGCAGGGGCTGACTCACCTTCATCAGGTCACGGTGGTGTTCCAGCACGCTGCAGGTGGTCTGCCAGGTGTCCTGGTAGCACTCCCAGGGGTCCACCCTGTGGGGAGCACAGCAAGGCAACAGTGTTGGCCACTGCCTGGACCTCCTGACCACTTTACCTCCTCCCCACCGGCTTGGCCAGCAGTACTGGGAACAGCCACATCACCCCCCCAGCTCTGTCATGGACCATGACCTTTCTCCAGCCCTTCCACCCAGCTCTCCCTAATAGCTTTGGGGACCTGAATGTGTTCCTGGATGCCTTTCCGCTCTTGGTACCCAACTAACCAGCTTTCATTTGGCTTGGATGTATCTGCACGTGTTATTACCCTGCTTCCTGAGGGCAACCCAGAGATGTTTCTGGTCCCACCTCAGCTGTCAGACACCACGTGGTGATGCTGGGAAGGGGAGAGTCCATGGGCTGGTGTTGCAGGTGCAGAAAGGGAAGGTGCCATGGCACAAGCCTGGGATGGGCTGTGTGAATACGGGCTTCACCTGGATACCATAGACTCAGCGGGGGGCTTGCAAGACCCCATGAAGCCAAAGGGCCCCCTTGGATTCTCTGCTGGACCAGGAGAGGAAGGCCTCTGGTTTTCAATCAAGCTTTGGTTAACTTTGGTTGGGAGAGGAGAAAGTCCACCCTGAAGCTCTGGCAGCGGGTGGCATCTCCACTCCGGGGAGCTGCAGCCCAGGTGCTGTGCGGAGGAGCTGGGCTTTGCATGTGGGGCTTTGGCACAACGGGGCCGGTGCTGCGGCAAGTGCGGGCTCGGCCACTCACCTGATCCAGTCGGAGGACTGGACGGCCAGTTGGCACATGGTCAGGCGGTGCCAGCTTGAGACAAGACCCTGCAAGAGAGGGTGATGGAGGAGCAGTTATGGGGAGGAGGCAAGTGTCATGCCCTGGCCAGCTTGGGCTTGTGAATCTTCCCATGGCAGAGCACTGGGCTTATGCAGATGAGACAGGCCAGAAGGATTCATTCCTGCCTGCGAAAAGTTATTTGAGCTCCTGTTTGCTGGAGGAGAAGAGTCCCTGCCTCGCTTCAGCCGTGGCTAACAAATCGGTCCAACACCACTACTCTCAGCCCTGTGCTGCAGTAGGGCCAGATCTGGGGATGGTGGTTTCTCAGTGAAATTTCTCCAGCTTTCAGGAGAAGATGAAATCCTTTCCTCTCCTAATTTGGAATTTTTCCCCCCATCAGAACGTACTTTTAAATGTCCCTGCTTGCATCGTTGCCATCCCCACAATAAAATCAGCTTTGAAATCATTCAAACAAAAAAAAATCCCCATGAAAACCCAACCCAACAAGATGACCACCCCCATTTTGGATGAGAACATTTCTCTTTGCTGTCTGGTATTTTGGCTGGTTGTAGGGTCTCGCTGCAGTTTTTATCTAAAGAGCAAGTGGGTTTGTCTGCTCCATCCTCTCGGAGACTTTCCCATGGTCAGGGGCTGCCCTGGGTAGAGGAGGTCCCTGAGAGGACCACAGGTGCAGGCAGCACTGCCCAGTGCTCCACCCTGGCTGGAGACACCACCAGACATATGATGAAGAAAGGGGAAATGGGGGCGACCCACCGTCTTCCCGTAGGAGTCGTGCACAGGCGAGACAATGCCACCGATGACGATGAAGCGCCCAGTCTTGTGCAGGTAATCCCGGGCTCGCTCTGAAGGAGGAGGACAAGGAAAAGGTTGCAGGGGGATTCAGCTGGACCCATCGACCCCACAACTCCCCACTGCTCCCCACCGTCTTTGCCTGACACCTGTGGACTGGCTCATCCCGGCTTGGGCAGTGCCAGGTGGGGAAGGCAACCAAGGGAAGAGCTGGCTTCCATCCTTGGTGATTCTGGGCATGGACCTTCCCAGGGAGCCACAAGCCTTCCAGGAAGGAGTATTTGGTGGGTGAAGGCAAGTATGACCCCCACTTCTAGAAACCTCTTCACTGATGCCCCGTAGGACTGTACCCATCTTTGCCGCAGCTCTGCCACAGCAATGCTGTTATCTGCTGATGCACCGGGGTCCCTCGCCCTCAGCCCTTTCTCGCTCAAATTCTTGCTGCTCACCCCAACACGTGCTATTAAATGCCAGCTGCATCATCCCTGGGCCTTTTCCTGGGTCCCCTTCCCGTGGCGCCCACCACCCGTGCCCCAGCCGGTCCCTCGGCAGCCGCATGGCTCTTCCGCCACTCCCTCCCTGTGTCAATGCCATGTATTGCCCATGTCCCACCACGCCAAGAGCCTTGCCAGAGTCCCTCCAGCCCAATGAGCCGTCTCAGGCTGGTATTTCCAAAAAAGATGATGTTCAGGGATAAAAATGCTGGCGAAGAGTCGCTAAACTGCTGTGGGCTCCTGTGCCACGTCTGACACCCTCCCCGGAGCACACACATTCTGATGCTTTTCTGAAGGTGCTCTCAGAGAAGGAAAGCTGGTTTCTTATCCACTCTGGAGATGGAAAGCCCCATCTTTTCATGCTGCAGCAGCAATACCTCCTTCCCCCACAAGGTTTTGCAGCTTTTGCACCCTTTTATGCTCGAGCTCTCCCACTGGGTGTGTTGCCATTGCCTTGTCCCCGGGCATGCTGCACCTGGGCAGGCCCCACGGCTCCTGGACAGGGTGGCAGCCAGGCAGGAAGCGAGAAGGGAGGAGGCTGGGGGTGCAAGCGTGGGCAGGGTGGCAGTGGTGGTGGGGGCTACGGTGGGGCTGGCCCTGTTCCTCTGCTGGGGGTGGGGAGGTGGCTGGGGAGCACGCAGAGCAGCAGTGCCCTCCCCGGCTACTGAGGCAGCAGAAAGAAAAAAAAGAAATGATAGAAAAGGTAAAAGCAAAAAGGGAGATGAGATTGATGAGTCATTAGAAAGTGCTTCTTTTTTTTTGCAAGTGGAAGATCTAGAAAATATTTTGCTTTTGCAAAGAAAACAAGCATTTCTGAAGCTAAGGTGACTTCAGGATCCATCAGCCATCCTGAGGCGTCACTGTGCATTGTGTCCTACAGGCACCCTGCTCCAGCCACTGGCATTTCCCCGGGGGATAGGGAGCAGCCCTGCCCCAAGGGCTGGGGTCCTCCCTGCAGCGGCGGTGGGGAGGCACTTGCTGGAGCCTTCCTCCCCCCATCCTGCACCCGGTCCCGGCTGGCACCCACTCGCGCTGCTGCAAAGCTCTCCAGCCTGCGTGGGATGGCTCGCGCCTCCCTCAGTGGTACAGCTCCGTTATGCCCGTAGATAAGCAGCAAAGCTGGCTCCTGCCATCTGCGTTCCCCCACCCCGGCCGCTCAACACGGCATCAGCTGGTGGGGCTGGAGACCCACCCTACAGACCCATCAACACCAGGGCAGACACGTTCCCATTTCCCAAAGAGAAATAGGGGAAAAAAAAAAAAGAGGGGAAGGAGAACAGTCAGCATTTGCCAGACGCAAGCACGATCGTGCTGGGTGTAAGGGAGACCGGGGGCGGACAGGGGGACCCTGCTCTATCTTCTGGAGCTGCTGCGGTGAACAGGGGCTCCTGGGATTTTAGCGGCAACAGAAAAACCTTGTTGTCCTGCTGATGGTTGAAAATTCTGAAAATGAAATTTTTCACACCCGCTGGTGGCATGAGGGTAACCTGGTTGGGTCGGAGGGCGTGGGAGCGGCAGCTGAGCCTCGGGCCACGGTTCGGTGCCACAGGCAGGAGAGAGCATGGCTTGGCACGTCCAGGTGTGGGGAAAGGGGATTTCTGTGGGCACATCGATGGCTGCGGTTTTTCCTGCAGGTTTCCCGGTCAAATGATCCATCTAGCTGCTGTGGATGGGGTTGCGTGGTTCAGGAAAGGCCTGTTCTCCTGGCAGGGCATCCCTTCAGCTCCCGTGCCCTTGCTCCTGCTCCGCCTCAGGGTAAAATTCGGCTTCACAATTATTTTAGAGCTCCCTTGCAATGGCTTGTGATGGACAAGGAGTGAGCACTTTTACATTGGGGAAGAACTGCTTGGGTGAAATAATTTTTTTCCTCCAAATTTTGAAATTTATACTAGGAAATATTGTTCAGCTATTGGGTCAGTTAAAAGTCTATAGTTAAGAGACTGTAACGGCCATGGACGTTTTTTTTTTATCCTCCCGAGTGTGCTGAGCAGCCCCAGGCCCTCATGACAGCCTGTGGGAGGTTTGCCAGCCTCAATAAAACCTTTTCCTTGGGCTCACCCAAAATCCTTTCCCTGGCTTCCTTCCCAGATCTTCTGCCCTGGGTATACCAGTCCCCAGAAAGAGAAAAACGGGCTTAAATCATTTGATCAGCGCAGGGAGTTAAATTCAACCGGCTGATTTAGACGTACTGCAAGTTCCCCACCCTGCCCTCAAAATCCTGGGCTTGAAAGGGGTTGACACTGGATGTTGGGTTTGAACCATATTTTTTTCATCTTTGCTGGTTATTTATCCGCCGGGATTCGCGTGGGAGCATCTCCAGCCGGCAGCGCGTTTCACCAAGGCAGCGAGGGGACCAAACTCAGCCCCGTGTGTGTCTGTGGTTATCTATCTCTGCTCTAAGCGATGCCTGGCGAAGCACCCTATGAGAGAGCACACACCGGAAAATACAATATCCTTAGGTTTTGGGGTTTTTTTTGCATGTGCAAGGGGGTTTGAGGTTGAACCGGCATCATAAATTACAGCACAAAACTCCATGTGTGGTGGGATTCCTTTTGCAGCCTGCCACGACAGCCCTCCATACCACTCGCCCAGAAAGCCAAATGTGAAAAAAAATTCCTCCTTCTTCTCCATTCCGTATTTTAAAAAGAGGGCTCAGGGGGTACCAGCAGCACTTTTCCCTCTCCAATGCTCTGTGCTCGCCTTTATTGATTCTTCCGTCTTTCCCATTGGTGCCTTCAAGGTTAATCAATCAAGAGGGAGAGGGGAAAAAAAAAAAGCCATTTTTTTCCTGCTGCTGCTCTTTCTGGCATCTTTCACAGAAACCATGTCCTGGGATCTCTTCTAGACTGAAAAAAAGAAAAAGGACTGCATAGGGTATAAGCTACGGAAAACAGCACCAAGAGAAAAAACAAGAAGAAAAAAACAAATTAAGGAATTGAGCCATGATGTTGGAAGCGGAATTAAAAGGAGCAAATAAATGGTTTTGGATGAGCCTGGAAGCAGAGGAGGTTTGCGGGAAGGCTATCCTGACCGCCGTGGAATTGCACACAAGAGGATAAGTGAAACGCTGGGAGCCGGTCGCCACCGCGCAGGGACTAAATCCAGGCATGACTGTTGGAAAAGCCAAAGCGGAGCCCCCCGACACGCTCTGCCACACAGGACAGATGGGGCTGCGGGCGTGCAGAGCAGCCAGGACCGATGGACCAGCATCTACCTTTATATCATGATGCGATTTAAAATGCAAATTAAAATAAAAAGGAAATTCCCTAACAAAAAAGGAGCCATAGAGTTTTAAACGAACGCATCCTCTCATTGTTCCCTGCCTCGCCTCGACTTGATTTCCCTTGCCCAAAGAAGCCTAAAACCACCGATCCACCCGTCTCCATGCCTTCTCCTTCACGTGCGAAACCTTCGTGAAGTTCCCCCTTCAGACGAGCTGAACTCCTTGCACATAACATCAGCTTCACGTTCTCAAGGGTGGCTGATGGTATTCATTTGCCTTGAGTTTTTGGTGGCAAAAGCCAATGGTTTCACCTGGCTCTCAATTTCTCAAGGTCTCTGTTGAAACAGCCTGTCGCCAAGCCCGCATCTTCAGGGGACGTGCTCCGTGCTGGTGACACGTCATCTCGGCTCCGGCTCTCCAGAGCTCACGCCGAGTCTCCATCACCACCGCCTGCCTTAATAAAACACCTTTTCCAGCAGAAAACAGCTCGCTTCCTACAAGTGCGTGCAAAGGGCTGGAAACCCAAGCAAACCCATACAATTCCCGTGACTGCAGGCAGAAAAAGTATTTGCCTGTTTGTACGGCAAAGCCGATGGCTTCAGTGGGACAGATCCTACGGGATGCTGATGTGCCGCTGGCCTCGCAGCGCTCGTGGAGGTGTGTGCTGCTGGGAGGGGATGGGTGGTGTTGCTCTCTGCGTCGCCATCAAAATTGTTTGTTTATTTTTTTAGCCTGCACATTATTAACTAGAGAAACGTGCAAAATTGACGCTGCTCTCCAAAATGTATGTACATACACATATGTAAAAGTTGGGATCTGAAGTTTGAAGAGCTTGTTGCCTACCTCAGAAATACCAAATAGAACATAAAAAAGCATGGGAAAAAATATATTTATTGACTGGTAAATCTCTGCAAGGTAAGGACTCGGGCTGACGTGGGTGCTATGAAGCAGCAGCGTGGTGTAGTGAACTGAGGGCTGAGCCGGGAACGGGAAGACCTGCCTTCTGGTCCTGCCTCACCGACAGCTTGTAGAGTGTCTCTTCGTGCCCAAACAGGTCCATTCTCACTGGGTTTTGGGGCAGAGCCTGTCCATTTGCTTGCAGGGCTGCATCCTTTGGGCAGCTCTGCCCGCTTGCTCTTGGCTCTGCTGGCTTGCTTGTTCAGCTGAGCCCAACCTTCACAGCCACGCACTTCAAAGCAAAAGCCTTTAAAAAGATTGTATTTTCTTCAATGCCATCTCAAATCCCGTTTGGAGAGGAGCTGTGCCACCAGCGGGCCGGCGCTGTGGCAGGAGCAGCCCCCCACTGCCGGGATGGTGGCAGAGGACTCAGGCTGGGTGGCACCACGGCTTCAGGGTGGCACAAGATCGTGGCGTTAGTTTGTGGCGTCTAGATGTGTCCGTGCTGCAATCACAATGCCGGATTTAAAGCCTCATTATTTTTTTTACAGATTAAATCTTCTCAGGCTGACTTATTCTTCAGTGGATAAATGAAGAGGGTGACAGGCAGCCTTGGCCAAGCCTGTCGGAACATGTTAGCTCCTCCAGCTGTGAGTCGCATCCTCTGTATAAGGCCAGACAAAATGGCTTTAGCTCTTCCAAGAGATGCCTGGGCTGTTGGTGGTGTGTTCCCCCTCCAGGTTGAGGTCACGGGTGCCTCCTGCCATGGCAGGTGCTCCCAGCAGGCACAGGAGGAGGTGTGGGCCTCAACATCTTGAAACTATAGGCGATCAGCAACGTGGCTCCATGCAAGGAGCAACTAGGAGGTGGGCAGCAAGGGCAGGGGGATGGGACAGAGGTCATGGCTGGCACAGAAAGGGCAAAGAGGGTGAGTCTTCCACTCTCCTTGGGCTGCCTCCTGCTTTTGGGTCTTCTGCTGTCCTTGGGTCTTCCAACGCAAAGAAAGCGGGGCTGTGCACGGTGTGAGGCTAAGCTGAGGAGCTCCACAGGCAAGCATGGCACTGGTCTTTCCGGGTTTATGGAAATGGGACACTGGGTTTGGTGGCTCATCGCTTTGAACTGCTGTGGCGGCTCTGATGTTGTGCTGCTTCCTCCGAACCTCCAGGTCCATGTTGTCAGAAAAGACCGTTTTTTACAAAATTTATTGCGTCTTTCATGCAAAATAGCTGCTTATGGGGACCAGGTTCATGGTCTCCCTGCAGACACAGCTAATGCCAAAGACAGTGCAGTAGCTTTGCATTCCTTACAGTCCATATTCCTTACAGTCAGCCATTTGCGCAGCTCCCAACCTTCCCTCCCTGCTTGTGCAAAGATTTTTGCTTGGGAAAGAGTAGATTTTGGTCTGAAAAGCCATCAGTCTCAGGAATCTCAGTCCTGCTCCTCTGCTGGTCTGTTGGGTTTCTGGCCTGTTCGTTGCCTTTGAGCTCAGCTTTCTGTCACGGCTTCCCGGCCCTTTCCCGGCCCTTTCCCAGCCCTTTCCCAGCCTGTTAGATACCTGTGATATCCAGAGACCGTGCTGGACCCCAGAAAACACACTCTGGTATTTTCATTTTCTATGAGCACTTCATAGCCTGCAACACCAACGCAAGGATGTTGGGTTGGAAAAGAAAAGCCAGCTTCTTTTCTGGTGTAAACTGTCCTTAATGCTCCAGCCAGCCTTGCGTGGCTTTTAAGCGTTGGTGACATAAATAAACGACCAGTGCTAGACCCTGCCAAGGCGTGCATTAGACCACTGGCAGCTTGCTTGGGCTTTCAGAGCTTTCATCCACGGCTCCCTGGCTCTGAGCCTTCCGGCGCGGCTGTGCTGTGGCGGCTGGTGCGTGACCTCAGCCTTGCTGTGCTGGGGAGGAACGGACGGGGTGACACCCGGACCCTTCCCAAGTGCTGGCAGCACCTCCCCGCTGCCCCAGCCCCGCTTTGCCGGCCTGCCCTGCAGACGCACTTCAGATACCTCTGGCTCTGAGGCTTTACCGTGAGGTGACGGTGGGGAAAGACCCATCAAAGGACATGGTCCAGGGCTACAAAAGTGGTGGGGGATGATTTTGTCCAGACTGAATGAAAAAATAGCATTGCACTTCTCCAGTAGGAAATTGGTGCTTATTTAAGAGATGTTTCTTTTGGCGCTTCTCACTGAGCGTATTTAATCGCAACGTTTCGGCTCCTCTGGCACTGCTCCATCACCTAAATTGACGTTAATGAAATCAAATAGTCCTCATGTTCAATTTTTCAAGGTGTAATTTCAAATTGTATTTGCTTTGCCTTTGTATCTGGTTCATCCATATTCCTAGGAATTCCTTTTTCCTTTAATTATTTTATTATTTTTTTTCATGGAGGAATGCTACCGGCCAGCCCTGATTTATGCCCTTCTCCCCACGGGGGGCTGAAGCTTCAGCCCGCTCATGCTCTGCGCCAGCCCTCTGAAAGCACACGCGAGGAAGCAGAGAGGCAAGAAACTTTTGCACAGTCTTAATCGCTCTTCGCTGAGAGCGGGGGCAGAGGAGGGCACACAGCCATGAGCAACGGAGAAGGCAAAACCATTTCCTGGGCGTCTCATTTTCATTTTGAACAATTTGGCCTCCAACATCCTTGGATGGGAGGCGGGACGTGGCCACCAGGTGCCGAGGGCAAGGCAGGCACTTTCCCACTGTCTAAAATACCTTCTCCTGCAGGGGAGTGTGACCCAGATACGCCAGCACGCTTTGTTTTATTCGTGAGCTCGCAGCACTTGCAGGACCTAAATGTTGCTTCCTACCCCGAGCCCAACTTGGGCGAGGAGCCAGCAGTTATTCTCGGTCTAATTGGTGGGGGGGGGGAGGCCTGTGTATATATATTTAAAAAAATGTTTTAAAATATAATGTATAATTCCAAATGCCAAACCAGGGATGTGTTCATCCGACGTACTCATCTTAGAGCCCAGCTCTCCCGCCTGCCCCAGGGCTGCTTTCTCTGCCTCAACCAGCACCTTCACCCCCCCATCGCCTACCACCACACCTGGGTTAGAGCTGGGGAAACCATGGGCACCTCCATTCCCTGGACTTCCTGGAGGGACAAGATGATATTCCTACTGGAAGAACAAGCCCTGACCGCTCTTCAAGGGAGGTTTCTCTTTCGGGCAGAAGCAGGAGGAGGGACAGAGAGCGGTTCTTCATCATGGGGTTGATGCTTCCCAGGGCAAGCCTGGGAAGATCCCAGTGTGTCCCACTGACCCAACCAGCCTGTCCCGCCTCACGATCAGTGCCTCTTGGATGATGTCAGTCAGCTTCCCAGGAGAATTTTGGTTAGTAGAAAAAGCCCATTAAGCCCCCTAATGCTTAATGATTTTAATCTCCGAGCTAATTGCTCTGTTACAATTTTTCCCCCACCCCGTTAGTCCACAGCTGCACCCAGGCATTGTAAGAAGTAATAAATTTGGAAGGGACTTCCTTGCTAAATGGCTTCATTCATTGCTGCACATTCGTTTTAGCGACTTCCCATAAGCACAAAAAAAGCAATGGCCACCAAACACCTGGGAAGCCGTGGCGGAAGCAGAGGCTGTGAAAGGCCCAGAGAAGTGGTGCTGCCCTCCCACCTCCCAGCCCACCCCGGCCCCGCACCAGCGTCCAACTCCCAGAGCCGCCCCAGGGATGACTAACGAGACTCATGCTATCACCATCTGTTGGCCACACGTGGCTTCCTGACAGAAAAGTGAAATTAAATGTTTAAAACAAAGTCGGGGCGGGGGGGGGGAAGGAAAGGTTGAAGACTGAGTCACAGTGAGCTGACCTAGAAATAGCAGAGCATTTGCTGGAGACCCAGCAACACAGGACCTGGGCGGGGGACCAGGCTGGTCCCAGGTGATCTGGATTTTTCAGATGAAGCCACAGAGGAACATCCTATTTGATAGCACTGAAATTGAAACTGAAGGCATCCTATTTTTCCCTCTTTTTTCAGAACCGGAGTATTGCAAGGCATGGTGCGTGTGAGAAGGCACATAGGAGCCTGGGAAGAAACCATCCAGGTCCCAGAGCTTCAGAAGAGGCATCTGAGAAAGAGCCTGGCAAAGCAACCCAGGCCAAAGTGATGCTCTGCCCTGCAGCATCCCACCCTGCTGTGGTGGAACAGCTGGGAGCGGGCAATGCCCACCAGGTGAGCAACATGAGGACAAGTACAGGGAGCTGCTGCTGGAGTTGAAGCTGCCACCAGTGCCTCCAGGTAGGAACTGGACCTACTTTTCTGTCAGGCGGGTGATCAGCACAGTGCTATCGCTCTCACCACTCCCAGGGAGATAGGATATAATTTGTTCCCAGCCATCTTCCCCCTGGTATCACAGGGAGGGGAGGATCGGGCTCAGCACCTTGCTGGGTCTCACCTGGAGGATGAGCAGCTGAGTCCTGCTGAGGTGGACTGTCCTCCACCTGGTATTTGGCCCCCAGAGCTGCTGCCTGGGTGCCTTAGAGCTCTTGGGGCTGCCGAGAGGAGGGGAGGCATCTAACCTTGGAAAAGCAAGTCTTAGCAGATAAAAATGGATGAAGAAGATGACTTCATGTAAATAAGGATGTTTTTTGAGCTCCCTGCTGCAGGACAGCACTGAAACACCTTGCTTGGAGGCCCTCAGGGAAGGATTAAGCATCTCTAGGTAAGAAGAGTGTCTGTACGCGTGGTATTGATGTGAAAAGTGAGGTTGTACTCCTTTCCCTGGCTGGGGCATTTGCTGGCTGCCCCATAAGCCAGCACGGGCCGTGCACGGTGTAAGGTGGAGGGGAGAGAGTTTTCCTCTTCCAGTGTAGTATTTTCCCTGTTTTTTCAGAGAGAAATGTGCCAAAATGTGCATTTGCCAGCGCTCAATCTAAAATGCCCCTCTGAGGACCAGGATTTATCTAAGTACAAACCAGGGGAGCAAACATCACTGCAGCTGGACTGGGCAGGAACTGATCAGTGTGATTTCAGCTGAAATTTGTCTCTCCTGTCCAGTTTTTGAGGCCAACAGCTCTCCAGCTGGTGTAAAGTGATGTAAATATGCTGCCCGCAGTAAAGCAACATCAATTTGAGGCGCGAATCTGGCCCGGAGCTGGTGTTCTGTGGCTCTATCTCGGCTTCGACGAAAGACTAAATATCAGGAGCAAAAATAAACTGTTTGGCAAGCACAGGGGAGGGTGTTCCAGGTAATCCCAACTGCTCTGTTTTGAAATTATTTTTATCGCCCTGGGCCCATGGATAGAGTTAGACAGGACAAGGGTAGCAGTAAAAGGCACCTGGCAAATATTTTCCTCATCCTGACATGATCTTATATTTTACTTCCACCAGGATGTGGGTGACACGGCCGAAGTAGGACGGTCACCTCAGTCTTCATCCCTGGAGAGGTCCGGGTCCCCACCTCAGCCAGCCATAGGCTGGGAGGTTGGTCTCACCCAGTGTCTTTTATTTTTATTTTTTAAATGGGGGGGGAGGAGAAACCCCAACAGATTTCCATGCCTGATTTCCACTGCCCTAATTCTTCCCCATGCAAGCGCTACGTTTGTTTTCATTCCCAAGCCATTGTAGCACATCAAAGGCAGTGCTTTGTACGCCCCGGCGCGCATCGTGCTGCTCCCTCAGGCTGACACGCGGCAGCATCACAACCCTACCAGGAGCGGAGTATTTACAGTCCCTGATTCCCCACGGAGCAGAGACGGGGAGCATTTGCCTGGCGGCTCTCTGCTGGTCTTGGGGCTGACCCACAGCTTGCCTTTGCTGGCCAAGCATCTGAGGATGCTGACCCTGGCAGGGAGCTGTGTTGGCAGAACCAGGACTGTGCCGGCAGGAAACATCCCATCTACGGAGATGCGGAAAGGCCGGGGGGATGCTGGGTGACGGCATGGGGTGGTGAAGGCAGCCAAGGTAGGGCTCATGGTGACACCAAAGGGATGCCATGTTCCTGCTGCCATGTATCACCTGGCTGCGCGGTCAGCAAAAACCCCTCTCTTTGCGTTATTCCCAAGATCCCATTTTTTCCCCCAAAGAAGCATCGACGATGTCTTTGCACAAAGCAAAGGCGCCAGAAGCAAAGCTATGCCTTTCAGCAGCCCCCACCCAGCTCGCCAGATCTTTCTGGGAAAACTGGATTTTCCTACTTCCCTTGCCAATAAGCCCTAGCAAAATGTGATCTCCTCAGGGAAGGCTTAAGCTCAATTAGGGGCTGCTGGATTTTCAAAGAAAGCAGAAACCTTTGTGGAGCAGGAGCTGAGCAAGTCCTTCCTTGCCTGGCTCAGAGACGGGCTCTCCACCCGTCCCGTGGGGACCTCCTCCGCGTTCACCTCCTACTCCAGCTCTAGAACAGACACATTCCAGTTCATCTCCTCCTGGGACGAGCCCTAAAGTGTCCCTTCAAAATACATACTTCTAAAGACTCTAGGTTTTTCTGTTCCCAAAACATGGATTTAGCAGTTTTCTGCTGGCATGACCAAGACAGCAGCTCAGGCTTGCCGAAGGAAGCTAGTTGATGCTGGAAAGGGAGAGAAAATAAACATGCTCCTGACCTAGGTTGTCTTCTCCAGGTGTGACTGCACATCACCAACATGTGCAAGAAATTGTGCTTCGGGGGGACGAGACTTGTGCCCTGGCCCTGCTTTTATTTTCAGGGCTGTGATGGGCACTGCAGGCTTTGCCCAGCTTTCTCCATGCAGGGCACCCTGAAAATCCAGCCCTGCTTGGCTGGGCACTGGTGGCACCATGGGACCATGGACTCAGGGGTTATCAATGCCAGAAAGGACACACTTATCCCAAAGTCCAGAAGTGCCCTGGCTTTATCTCCATCTTAGGCTGATTTTTCTGTCTTAGAGGTTGTCTGGTCTTTTCGTAGCTGCTTTGGGCCCCCTGGTTCCAGGTGGAGGTTAGGGTTAAGGTTAGGGTTACTTGTGCTGCACATTCAACACAACCGGACTGTTTCTCCTTGCCCCCCGGCCGCAATTGGTGGGATGTGCTGTCGACCCCAGCTCCGATGCATCTCAGCGCCTTCTTCCTCTGCCTGGGGGACCCCTTGTGCTCCCCTTGCCTTGCTGCCCAAAGGGATTTCGGAGGCCAGAGCACACAGGGGTGAGGATGTTTATTTTGGGCCAGCTGCTGCTCAGATGCACAAAGATCAGCCTGATCACAAGCCGCTCCTACCATCTCCCCCCTCACTGCGATACCCAACACAGACCCACAGCAGCCCGGCAAGAAAAGCCGAGACATGAGTTCCCCGCCCCATTGCACCAGTCAGGAGAGACTAAGTGACTTGCCCAAGGTCGCACGAGAGACATGGGCTGCCACTGCTGGGGCTTAGCATTCAGCTAACTGATACCCTTGGCATCGCCCTGGCTGCTGTTCAAGTGTAGCAGAGAAGATGGTGCGGGAGGCGCGAGCATCTCGGCGAGCAAAACCAGTTTTTAAATAGAAGCAGAGCCCCTGTTCCTTTCTTGAATGAGGTTGTAGGACCAGATTTCTCACTGCTGCATTTGTTTATGGTTGGTGGAAGTAGGAGAAGGAACGTGGCACGTTTTGGGAGGTGGCATTGTCATAGAGACAATGTAATGTCTCACAGACAGTAATAAATACTGCTAAATATTTAAGAGCTTATAAATATTTTAAAAGGATCCCTGAGTAGTTATTGATGGAATTTATTCCGCTGCTTGGGAAAACTCCCCCTCTCTGTGGGTCATAAAGAGGGGATGAGATGCTTGAGATGCAGGAAGCTGGTGACAAAGGCCGTGACAGAAGGAGTCTGTATGGGGTGCAGTGATGGGAACGTGACATTAAATGGTACATAAAGGCACCCAAAAGAGCCATCGGTGCTGCAGTACTGCTGGTTCTGCTCTGTCTGCCCAGCACATGACCCAAGAAACCACAGTTTCAGCATGCTTTGGGCAAGTCCTGGGAGTGTGTAAGTGACTCACTCCACGGCGCAAGGCTGGGCTGACTGGTTTTGCTCTCTGCCACCGCTTTGATCCGGGAGGACGTGGCCAGGCTGGGCACGTCTTGACCTCCCAGACCCCTCGAACCCATAAAAGATTTCAGCTGTTTGCTGGATTTCAGCAGCCCGGGTGTCAGTGGAAGCCTCTCTAGTGTTGCAGAGCCCGCCCAGCATTAACTTAAAATCTGCTGAGAAGTGAGCACGGATGCTACAACTCCCTGTGTCCAAGAAATCACCCCGGGTGTTATAAGTAACATCTGTCCTGGCTCTGCCCGGGGCGGATCCTTCCCGCTGCCACTTGGCCTGTGCTCCCCGAGCTGTGGGGAGCGAAGCCGGGGCTGAATCAGGCCCTCTCTGCCCGTGCTGTCCTCCCGCAGTCCCATTACCCACCTCTCGCTCCATCGATTGCTCTGGCTAATTATGCATTCGGATTTCAGCCCGCAGATGAAATGGAAACACGAGGCAGCCTTGCAGAGGCCTTGACTTCTTACTCATGTTGCAGAGGGCAGAGGCAGAGCCTCTCTCGAGCTCCCCATGAGGATGGGGGCGGGGGGGTCGAATCTTGCTTCTGGTCATTTTCAGATACATTCGCATTTAAGGACAAGGGGAAAGGGTGAGCTGTCATTCTGCTCACCCATTTCTCCCAGCTCTGTCGCAGGCAGTGATGCTCTCATTAAACTGCTCTGCACTTCAGTCATCTCCATAAAGTGGAAAAAAAAAATTGATTCTTGAAATTCAGGATATTAAAACAACACGCCATAAACAAAAGCCTCAGCTCCTGCCTCTCCCTCCCTCTTTACTTACAAAACTCCATCCCTTCATCTCAAAACCCTCTTTAGGCGATGCAGCAAACCTCGGTGCTGCTCCTCTACAAGGGCTGCATTGAATAATCAAAGAGAAGCCTGCTGGGATTTTTAATTGCTCAAATTTTCTTAAGAAGGCATGCAACGGAGAGTCTTACTTTTGACAGCAGAGTCCTCTTTCATTATTTTCCATCAGAAATGTTTTTTACCCAGCTGTTGCTTGGGATATAAAGTCTCTTCAATAACATGTAGGATATAAGGAAAAATTAAATCTAATTAGACAAAAAGGGCAGGGAAGGGAAAAATAGTGGAGATTTGCTGAATTTCAAGATTCACATGATCTATGAGCTATGTTTTTCTGAGTAAGTCCAGGTCCTGGCACTGTTGGAAATGAAGTGGGTGGGCAACTCAATGGCCAAACAGGTTTAAAACATCTCACTGCCTAGAAGACCACATCTGAGGGACGTCTCGCAAACCCCTTCCTCCCACGTGAGCAGACCTGGAGCAACCCATCACTCCATAAACCAATGCACAGGAGCTGAAATACAGACAGAAATGACAGATTTGACCACAATTGCCTGTTCGCTATCAAAAGCTTGAGAGTGCTCAAAAAAAATAGCTGTAGAAAAACCCAGGTGCCTCTGACAGACTCAAATAATAATGTCCCAACCCCATCCCTGGGGGTGACCCAAACTGCTGCCTCCGAGCCCAGCTCTGAGCATCCCCCCTGCCCTGGGAGAGGGCGAGGGCGGCTTGAAACCTTCCTCCACAAGGGCAGGGAGAGCCCCAGTACAGCTCTGCTAACCAAAGGCTGATAAGCAGAGGTGGAAAAGGGGATGGAGATGTGTCAGAAAGGGTTGGGTTTGACCCAAGCCCCGGAGATGAAGCAGTGGCAGGCTGCTCTTAGAGCAAGGCAGAAATAAAACTGTGTTTGGTGAGCAAGGATGTTTCCTTGAAGACAGAAATGTGCTTGTGAAAGGATGGGTTGTGAGGAATTTCAGGACTTTAAAAAGGCAAAAAAAAAGTCTAACATGCCAAAACAGGGAACGTAGGCATATACAGAGGGGCCTTTTCTTCCACAATTGAAGAAAAATGAATAAAAAGAAAATAGGAAAAAAATCAATATCAAAACACTGCATCTTGATTGACTTAATATCATCTCTTCACACCAAACCCCCCATGTTTCACTTTGCAGAAATCATCAGAACAACCTTCGGATTGTCACAGGTCCACGGGGCAGGATGAGCCCTTTCTACCCCAGAGCTACGAAGAAACTCTCTCAGCGCCTTCCCCCCAGCTTTGGCACTCTGCTACCTCCCTCTCCAACCCTGAAACGCCAGGAGGGAGAACCATGTGAAACCTGGACCCTCTGACCTCTTGTGGTGATGCCTTTAACCCCAGTGTTTTACCCAACACCACCTTCAAATTGAACCTTTTTTTTAAAATTGAAAAATACGCTTTCTACCTTGCTCTGCAGGGCTGCCCTTTGGTTTTCACGCTCTGAACCCCAGGCAGGAGGAGGACACTGTTGTGTTGGGGTTCCTTGAGCTGGGACAAGGTGGGGAAATGATTTAAGAGTCGCAGGAAGCACAAGCTTGTCAGCTGGAAGAGTGCCAGCATGGGCTTTGGTGTGTTAGCAGGGCTGCGCGGATTAGATTTTGCTTTTGACATTGGTTTGTTGGCTTTTGTCCTTTGGGTGGCATCGCTTCCATGGGAAGGAAGCAGCAGGCGAACTGCAGCGAGGCCAAGATGGAGGGAGGTGTCCTTTAGGCTGCTGGCCGTGACGCGTCGCTCCGTGTTTCCCCAGTGGTTCTGCATGTGGATGCCAAAGCCAGCCTGGGGACATCTTGGAGGTTCCCCTCCTGAGCCAGCTGCAGGGGAGGACGGTGCAGTGTCTACCCCATGCTTGGTGTTTCTCTGAGTGTCAGCGGGAAATGAAAGTGAATTGGTTGGAGTTTGGGTGTGTGTTGGTCGTGTTGGCCAAGGTGAGCATCTGGGCTCCCCGGCACCGAACAGTGGTGGGGTTTTCATGTGGCTTTAATGCAGGACTTTGTTCCGAAACATATTTTTCTCCAATTATTAAGACTTTTTGCATGGGATCTGCTTTTCCTTCTCTGTACCTCTTTAGGATATAAATGGAGTTTCATTTCAGGCTAAAGGCCACCAATGTTCATGTCAAGTTTTAGAAACAAACTCTGCCCTCTTCTCTCCTCCTGCCTTTCCTCCCCCCCACATTAGCATCCAAAACTGTTTCTCAGAGCCACATAAAGCTAGAAAATACAACTCAAATTTGTGACTCAGAACATACATGTATCTCAAAGCACATCTGATGCCGCAAATAACTCGGAGTGTTTTCAGGACTATGTGGGTGTTTGTCTCAACCCCTTGGTATGGATAGCTGTACAGCACCGTAACTCACCTACTTTTTTCTTATGTGTTATATATCTTATGTGAATTATTAATTCATATGTATGGCATTCATTTTATATACACAGACATGAATCAACCTCACTCGGTGAGCCCTGTTGACCCAGCCTTACAACTGGCAGAGGACGGAGGAGCCCTGTTGCGGTAAGTACAGCTCTGCACAGACGAGAGGGTCAGCGGTGGGTTGCAGTTGCAGGTCTGGGGTTGTAGCAAAAACCCCAGCTATCTGGAAACTCAAGGATAATGATGATACTGAGTCTTAAATTCACATGACTGGTGGAAAAAAATAACCCAGTGGGAACCTTTCTCCCCCTAGAAGAGGCTTCCAAATAATTAAGCATCTCCTAGTCAGGCAAAAATCCTACGGCAAAAGGTTGGCTTTTGGCCTGAATAAAACATGGTAAGATCCAGATTGAAAAATATTATGATGGCATACAATGGTATGTCTACAGTGGCATAATGATGCAAATCTTATACTTCCTTTTGGCTTAATTAGTGCCATGTGTTAAATAGAAACAGTGTACCTCTCTATGTTAAGCCAAAAATGCTTCTAACAGGCTCATGAAGCCTAAATTTTTGTCTGAAAGATAAAGACAATATTTTTGCACAAATTCAGCTGTTTGAAATACAACATTTACAGGATGGAGTACTGTTTTGGTTGGACTCATATAGCACAGAGCTAAATGAGGAACACAGATTTTAGTTAAGATTCCCATGGCTTCATATGATTATTCTTTTACACTTGGGGGGAAGTGTTTCTCAAACAAAAATGAACAGGGATTAAGCTAAATTCTGTGCCCTTTCCTTGTAGAAGACTCATTTGCCTCTATCGGTTATCTCAAGGCTTATATTCCAGGATCTCTACAGAACATACGCATAGAAAATTTCCACATCAAGCCATCCTCTTTGAGCTAAAACATGTCTTGCTGAAAGATGTCTGAGTCTTGACTTACAGCCTTCAGGTGACAAAGAATCCATCAGGTACCCAAATATTTTTTCCTACTACTTGATTACCTTCGCTCAAAACCACACACCATATTTGTAGTTTAAAGTTGTGTGGCATCCAAACCTGCTCCTGGCATCTCACCAGTCCTTCCTCTGCTCAAAAAAGGAGCCCCTTTCCATCACATACCACACATCCCTCCCCCAAGCAGATACTTAAAGGCGATGATCAAGTTGCTCCTTAACATCTTTAGGATGGATCTAGACTGAGCCTCTCTAGACTCTTGCCACAAAGCCTGGTTTCCGGAGCTAATGTAATTCCTGTTGCTGTTCCTCCAAGAAGGGTTTTGCTAATGCCGTACACAAAAATAATACAACCTTTCTTCTTCTGCTTGACATTCCTCTGCTTGTATCTATAAGGATTGCATTTGCTGCTTTATTTACAGTGTCACACAGAGTTTATATTCAGCGGGCTACATGCAATCACTTCTCAGTTCTTGACACAGTTGCTCTTTGGCAGAAGATGTTTGCCTGTTGTTTATATTTGACCTGCCTTCCTCCTTGCCGGACATATGACTTTGCATTTGACTTCACTGTTTGAACAAGCCCTTTTTATCAAAACACACAAGTCGTGCAGCCCAACTGACGCGTTACCATCGTTAATTGCTATTCTACCCACTTTGGGGTCATTGGTACTTTTTACCGGCTGGGATTATATATTTTCTTCCAGGTCATTGATAAAGATACTGACCAGTACTGAGCAAAAAAAAAAATAGCTCATCAGAAGTCTGATAAAAACGCCCACTGCATACCAATATCTCACTGATCCTTATTTTCTAAAATATATCTTGTTTCTTGCTTTTAGTCCACTGAATATGGGACACATTGATATTTTTAATATTACTTTTCTTAATCAAAATATCATCTAGGAATAAATAATGTGAATCATAGAAATCTGTTTTATCAGTAGTCGCTCTATCAACCAAGCCCCCGTAATTTCATTTAATTATCTTTTTTATTATTTTTAAATAGTTCCTCTTGTTTCCTGTTGTTTGCAATAGGTTTTAGCTTAGGGAATAGGATTTTTTTAAAGTTTAAGGTATATTGGTACCCATAAGTACATTTTTCTGGCACTTCTGAAATGGAATAACAATGTGATAATTTGCATCTAAAAAATGATCATTTTCTAGCCTGCTGCCCAACCCATTATGATCTATGAAAACAAGGTCTGACGCAGAAATGCCCCAAGCTGATTTCAATTATTTTTGCGCTTAGAAACTTATGGCTTTTAGAAACCCCAGGGATGCTTCTCCAGCTGCAGCACGAGACCTTCAGCATCTGCTCCCCAGCCTCAGATCTCCTATCAGACATCAAGGATGGTTCCTCTCTCTGCACTCTGAGAAGGGATACTAGAGGAGATAATCTTTCTACTCCTATTATATTTGGTGATCTGCAGTGGACACTTTACCCTCACAGGACTCCCCCCCACCCCAGGTAAGTCACTATTTGCATAGGGATCTCCAGGCATTTCGAGCTTTACCCGAACCATCAGTATTTATGGCATGTCAGACTGCCTTTGACAGAGGCTGCCCTTCCTCCATCCCTCTCTCCCTCTCTCCCTCCCTCCCTCGTCTCTTGCCTGAACAGGCTGTAGCAGTGATTCTAGCATGCCCATCATTTGGATCATCTCATGGATGCTCAGTGATATCAATCATCGCACATGCACATTTCTCATTCCTCCAACCTATTATCAATCTAAAGGTTGGGTATTCTAGTATTTCGATTCACTCCCTATATTTTTGTTCACTACTGCCATACCTGGCTTTAGCTGCTTGGCCCGGTCCCTCCCACCCTCCCTGGTCAGAGAGGATACAACAGTGCTGCAGCGACCGCAGACTCGCAGATCCAACGGGCAAGCAGCCGCTTACAAACACTGCCAGGAGCCCTTGCCAGGACTGACCCCGGGGGTTTGTGGGGGCGGGAGCGTGATGAGGTGAGGGCAGACGTAGGGGGGAACCCCGCTATCTTAAGGGAAACATGACCCAGGTCTGGATGCCAGCCTTTCCGCTCTTGGCTCTCGGTGTGGCCGCGGGCCGAGGCCCGGCTCGGCCTCCGCCCGCGGCGCTTTCAGCACCGCCCGCCGCGGACAGCGCCCGGCCGGGGCGGCCCCGCGGCTCCCGTCCCCGCCGCGGCTGCGGGCCCCGGGAGCGGGGCCGCGCCCCTCAAAACGCTCCCGCACCCCCCAAAACGCTCCCGCACTCCCCCCAAACACCCCGAGGTACAGCCCCGGCCCTCCCACACACCCCCCGCCCCGCTGCCGGAGGTGCCGGCGGCACTGACCGAACATCTGGATGTGGCCCTTGGTGATGGGGTTGAAGCTGCCGCAGGCCAGCAGGATAACGTGGGTCTTGGTGGTCTCCGTCATGGTGGCGGCGCGGCCCGGCCCGGCCCTGCCCAGCCCTGCCCCAGCCGCTTTTTGTGTCTCGGTGCGGCTGCGGCGGCGGCGGGAGGGAGGGATAGCAGGAGGGGAGGGAGGGAGGGAGGGAGCGGGGCCGGGGCGGGAGCGGGGGCGGTGCCGCGGCTGCGGGAGCGGGGCCGCCCCCCGCCAGGCACAGCCTGGGCACGGGGGTGGGCACAGGCAGGTATGGCACAGACACACACATACACGCAGGCAGGGGGAGCACCCCCTGCCCGGGGGCTGCGGGTTGCGGCCAGACACCTGGGTACGTACACCCCCCCCGCCCCCCGTATATGTATACGAATACACACCCACATGCACACATCCATCTCCACAGGCACAAATATGTGCACACACATTTGCAGAGACACACGCCCACCCCCACACACACATATACCCGCCATTTATGCATACATCCACGTGCACATCCCCTGTATATGCACACACACATGCACACATACACATGTGCACAGCTTCACATGTGCACACACACACACACGCACAAGTTCACATGTGCACACGCACACAGCTGAATCTCCCTTCTCTGAAGAGGGCTGGGGGGAGGCGGCAGATCCCTACATGCACACACACACAGACGCTGTGGGTCCCCCCCCAAGGAGTGGTGACACATTGGCATCCTCAGGGCTGAGGAGAAGTCACACACACCCATCCGCACACGCAACTCAGTGCTTGAGAGCAGCCACACACCGCATGTCCCCCTAGTCCTGCTCAGATGACCCTAGAGACCCCAGAACCTGCAGGCCCAGCCTGGGACCCACACGGGCCTCCCAGCTGCCCCAGCCCCAGTGCAGCATCGCTGCAACACCCTTTTCTGGGGCCCCATGGGGCAGCTGGCTTGGGGGGCTTCAGCTTCACCCAACACCTCCATTCCACTGTCTGAAGGAAGATCATCACATAGGTGCTGTGGGTGCTGGGGGATGAGGTGGGATGGAGAACGGCAGCCCAACCACTGCCCCATTGGGGTGGTAACGGTGCTACCCCCATGGGTCCCCTGACCCCTGCCAAATGCCATCCCTGTGGCAGTGTGAGCCAGGGGCAAGTCTGGATGAGGTCAGCCATCTAATAGATGCACGCAGTGGCCCCTAACCTGTGAAAGGTGTCCTAACGGTGTCCTAAAAACATCAGTGTCACCTTTGCTTGCTCGGCTCAGCTGCAAGAAAGGCCGGGGGAAGCAGATCCATCTCTTTCTATCAGCTGCGTGGGGAAAGGGACATAAATAAATGAACAAATAATGTCAAGTCAGTAAAGGTATGATGCTTTACCTTCTTATTAGCTCTGTACGGACATCTGATAATTCAATGGGATGAAGTTTTGGGGGTTGTGTTGGGATTTTTTTGTGCTGTTTCTCCGAGCTTACCCCGAAAGGGAGAGACTTGGTGCTTTAGGAAAACTTCTGGCTCTCTGCAGTTTAACACCGGTGTTGTGCTCAGTATAACTCTACCTTTCAAACCAGAGGCTTTAATTAGCATACATGAGCCTTAGGGTAACAGCAGAAAAAGAGGACATTCTTCAAGCCTGCCTCGGACACATGTGTGTGCTGACTGACCGGTCCTTTGTGTGCATGTGCACGCGTGTCTCACTCTCCCTCTCTGTTTTCAAAAAATGTGTTCTCCAAATTTGTTAAAAATTAGCCATCAAGTTCACAAGCTAAAGTCTAGTACACCGAGGGACAGAAACCTCCCTTCATTTGGAAACTAGAGTCACCTGATGTTTCTGGGTAAGCCGCTTTCCATGCGGGCAAGGTGGGGATAACGGTGCTTGTTTTCCATTGCAGTAGCTCCAGTGTCTCTACCAGAGGTAGCAATCGTCGCGTGTGTGAAGTGATGGAACAAGCTGCAAGCCACCACAGCTCCTGCACAAGAGCCGACCAAGGGCTCCTCTCAGCTCAGCTGTCTCCCCTGGAGATGGGCCCAGAGTTCCTCAGCTCATCCCGCTGTACACCAGCGTGGGGATTGGATGGGAACGGCATTGTGACACTACTGGCTTGGCTGAGCCCAGAGCTGCAAGAGCCATTGTCATTAGGGAACACGGTGCTTCTCTCCTGCACTTTCCCACTGACGATTGTGTCCTACACCCTTCCCTTGGGGTGGCACAACTCTGCACCGATATGAAATGTGAGAAGACTCCTTCTCTGACTCCTTTCATACAGAAGAGCTCAGGTGAAATGCTTGAAAATGAATTTTTTTGTTAATCCTAACACCATTCCCCACTAATTTCTTATAGGAAATTTTGCAGGGAGGCTCCTTTTCCATTTAGCCTTCTGTCGGTTGCGCCATCTGCACCCACAGGAGCCTGAGGTGCTGCCGCTGCAGGAGAAGGCACAAATGGAGAAGACTTTCCCGCTGCCTGGTGATCCCCACCGCATCCCACCGGGCCTGCCAGCTTCTGCCGTGCATGGCCGAATCTCTCTGCCTGCTGCATTTCATGCTGGGGTTTGACCCTAAACACCAGACAGCGAAAGGTGGCCTGTGCAGGTATGGGTTGTGTGCTGCCGGTCCGTGTTGGGGTTGTGGTCTGCCCAGCGCTGCCTGTACCTCTTCCTTTGCTTTCCCGCGGTGCCGGGGTGGGTAAGCAATGTGGTAAGTCAGCTGTCACTTAGCAACGCGGCGGGTTTTGGCGCGGGAGAGACGGGATGCAGGCTGTGCGGCGACCAGGCAGCCCCAGCACAGCCCGCAGGGATGTGCACCTGGAGCCAAGTGCCTGGTGGAGAGCGGGGAGCAGGGGGAGCGGCATGCCTGGGGAGACGCTCCTCATCTCCATGTGTGCGGGAGGAGGTTATTTCACCTTAATGTTTTCCAACCCAGCCTTTATTTTCTTTTCCTTCCTGCTTTCCCTGAACATGTGGGTGTAAATTTCCCACCGGTGAAGACAACGGCCCCAGCCGCAGGAGCCAGCTACTCCCGGCCAGCCCTCACTGTGACGGCCATGCAGCACTAGAGCGCCCTGAGACACCCCACCAATTTGGGCTCCAACCCAGCCCATGGTGGCAAGCAGCCATCTGCCATCTGCGGAGCTGGTACAGCAGGACAGACAGAGGGCAGGAGGATGATTAGCTTGGTTTTATTCTCTGAGGAAGAAAATTGTGAGGTCCAGGAGAGGAGTTAGGGGGGCTTAAACCAGTCGTGAACCCACCCTGGCACAATTCAGAGCCTTTGCTGGCTAGAGATAAACCAGGGGGTTCAGTTCTGCTCCCCACGTGCCAGCCCTGTAACTCTAAGAAATTTTTGTAATGCAACAATGTACATTAAAAAAAAAATAAAGAAAAAGAGAAAGGCTTTTCTTGAGAATTTAGGAGAAAAAGATCTTGAATTAGGGAGTCAGTCACTTCGTGGCCCGGTTGGAATAAATGCTCTGGCTCCTGTAAAAGCAGGTTTTTCATTTACACCCATTTTTGAGATATAATTTGAACCTACCTAAACAAAACCCAGGCCTGCAAACCCAGCCCTGGGAGGGAAAGGGTTTGCAAATATAAGGCTGGACTGGCCAAGCTGAACCAGTTGCTCGCGGAGCAACCCACACAGGGCCCTAAGCGGAAGCACATGGGCAAGGCTCGGGGGTAACTGTAGTGTGAGCCTGGTTGAGCTGGAGGGAGCTGCCGAACCTGCGGTGACCAGCTCTGAGGCCACATGGGGTGGGACGGCTTGGCCCAACAGGAGAAACCTTCCATTTCTGATGACCCAAGGCAGGAGAAGACATTCAAACAAGGAAGGAGTGAGCTGGGCTCTTCAGCCAGCAGAAGAGATGATTTATAACTGAGGTCTGAAAATTCATGAGTAGCCTGGGGAGCATGGGCAAGGACCAACTGGTGGCCTACTCTTCCAGCTCAAGAGCTTTTCTCAGGATATAGTTCATCATGTCCTGGAAGAAGCTGCCAAAGGGCGCCCAGGGATAAAGCTCCTGTGGGCTCCTAGGGATGTGTTGAGGTTGTGGACCTAGTACCCCTGTGCGGTGGCCTCTGCAAACTGATCCCAGGTGCTGTGCAGCGTTTCTAGGACACTGGACTGACTTTTCAAGATATCTCCTCGGGAAGGTCAGTTTGGTAACAGATTTCTCCCTTGCCCATATTCAGCAGCTGAGCATCGGCCACAGATGCAATTAGCTCCGCAGGTGTTTTAATGTCTCTGATTCTGTCTGAGGTTACAGCTCAGCAGCGCAGGATGGATCGATGTGCAAAGTCACGACCTGAGCTGGGCTATGCGGGATGGGGGCACTCGGCAGAGGCTCTTGGCATGGCTCCCCAAGAATGGCTGCTATCTCCTTTCTTTCCAAGAGGGATTTAACTTTTATTTAGTGTGAAAGGGTACTTATTTCCAGAACATGCAGCGCTTACTCTCAGCGAATGAAAAGTAAATCCATTAGATACTTTATGAATTATAAGGATTAAAAGGGATTTATTTGCGAGATGCAGCGTATTTCACTTTTTTTCTTTGTTCTGAGAGATACTTGCAAGGGAAAATGAAGACTTGATAAACCTCTATCCAGTCAAAATTCCTGAATTTTTCGGTGTAGGCTATATTTGGAGAAATGAGGTTGTAATTAGGGTAAGACGAGGCTTTCCTCACTGACAATTAAAAATCTAAGTAGTACAATCTGGGATGACAACAAATACATTTCAATCACGGTAGCATAATTACTGAGAGGGACCAATACAGCGCAAAAATTAAGATTGTTTAGGTGTCCTCATACTTTGTTTCTTCCTTGAAGTTCTTCAATTGCTTTTGAATGCTAATTTCCCACATTCACAAACTTTAGATTGAACTAATCAGGAAACCTGCAGAGAATCTGGCCTTTTATCATTCAGCTGTTGGGCTGTACTCTCATCTTTCCTTGATCCCAGGTTTTCACCCTGAGCAGCAGGAAAATGTGATGTCTTTCATGCTGAAGGGCTAAAAGCTAGGGTTTGGCACTGAGACGGAGGGCTGTCCAGCAGCCGCATCTGTACATGGAAGCTGGGGGAGAGCTTACACACATGACAGGGAGATTCTGCAATGCTCACAGGATATTCCTGGACAATTAAAGATGTCAATGTTAACGAAGAAGGAGGGGAGCGGGCTCTGGTTTGGACCACCTCTCCATTCTTGTCTTAAACCACCTTGAGGAAACCTTTTCTGTTCCTCCCACTCTCTGTTAAGTGGGGATGGTCACTCGCTCTCCTGTTAGAGCAGGCTGGGTCGGTGTTTTGAGGATAAATGTGTGAAAGGTCTGTGAGATGCTGAGCTCCTATGGTAACAGGCTGTCGAAGGATGTAAAATAGATTCACGTTTGGAATTGTGAGACTTGGAGAGCAGAGCAGCTTTGCTCCTGGGCATTTTGGCTGCACTGCTGGCAGCAGGACAGGGTTATTCACAGGGTCTCTGGTCTGCTGTCTTCATCTGGGGATCAAATCCTTCCTGATGCTGTGTAACTAATAAAACAGTAGGCCACAGTTATTGACCCATTAACAACAAAAATGATAATATGTGTTGACCTCTATGATAAATCTGCTGCTTTGAAGATAAGACTTTTACCACAAATCTCTTGAAACAAAACTAAGGGGTGACTGACTTGTGGCTCCCCCTTAAATGGAAGGAAATTGCCCCCCTTGCTGCGTGCACCAAAAGGTTTGGACTAGAATTTCCTAAGAAACAGAGCAATCAGCAGCAACACCAAGCCCTCAAAAATGTCGTGTGGGAGAAACTGAGGCCAAATGCAGAGGCGTGGGGAAGTGGAAGGGCTCTCCAAGAGGCACGAAGGGAGGGCAGAGGAGAGAAACTCATGAACACCCTGACCTAATGGACAGATCTGTTCCAACAGTGCAGAAATTCAGGGGCAAAGGAAAGACTCCACAATCCAGAGGAAAAGCCCTGAAAAACAGAGAAAAACCTGCGCAGGGTCTGACATCTTTTGCTTTTGTGGCTGGAAGATATTCAAGAGGATTGAGATAAAGCGAAGGGAGGCTTTGTGGCTGGGCAGGTTGCCCTGATGCGCCATAGCTTCCCTCATAGAGCTGCCCCAGGGTATGGCTCCACTTGGCAGTTTATATTGGCATTAAATGGGTTAAATAACACCGGCAACAACACCAGCAGATTCTCTTGAAAATCCCCAGGGCTGCGTATTCCCCTCCGCCCAAGGCTCAGAAGTCAGTTCTGCCCCATGCAAAGCTCTCGGGTGTTTTGGGGTGGCTCTGGAAGTGGACTGGACTCAGGACAAGACCAGGCAAGACAGCTGAGTCAATGCTGCCCACTCCTTGCGTCTGCCTGACGTGGCTTGAGCCTTGAGGGAGCACTTTGTGGCCTCCTGGATGAGACCTATGTTTGGCGGCCAAAGAAATACTGCAGAAATACAGAACTTGCCACCCCCTCACTGGCCAAAATGCCCCAAATCAAGCTTCTCCCTTCAAATGTCCCCTCTCCTATCCACATGCAAACGCAGAGGTCAGGGCGAGGCAGCCCTGGAAAATCCTGTTTGCACAGATCCAACCTGTCAAGCTCAGAAGTGCACTCACAGTTGCAGAGAACAACAGCCTGTGCTCCAGTGACTTTGTCTGAGGTCCAGCATGGTGCTAACATGGACTGGAAAATAAAGAATCACCTTTTATTTTAAGCAATAACTGTGCAGGTAAACATTAATTTAATTTTAAGCATTTTATTCTAACCAATAACATTGCTGCCAGGAGGGCATGAATGTGCCAGAGTGCTCTTTGCAGTTTGGGGCTACCTCATAGTTGGGCTGTACAATATCATTCTTCCTGGGAGGAAGCCTCTGGCAGGTGATCCTCTCCAGCAAAAAAAGCTGAGAAAGGTGGAAAAGCAACAGTTTGTTTGCCAAGGCTAAAGAAGAGAGGGGGAGTCCCTGGAACTGCCCCTAGGAGAAGAGTGATGGAGAAAACTGATAGGAAAATCCCAAGTTAGCTCCGTGGGAGGCGGCAAGGCACTCAGGGAGCCTAAAGTTTTGGCTTTCGCTGTTTAAGCCAATGTAAGCTGTTCTCAAAGCACCACTCTGCTGCTGCGGGATACTGCAAACACGGGGCTGGAGAGGGATCCGGCTGCAAACAGGGGGTGGAACTGAGGGGCTGGTGGAAGGGGAAATGGCACTGGGTTAAGGTGCGTCTGCTTTCAAAACTTGGGTTATTCAACTCCTCCACAAGGAAAAGGAATGGATGGAAAAATTCATTAAGACTAGAGGCATGCTCAAGGTATCCGTGCAGTAGTTTGGGCTGCCTGGGGGTCTGCTCTGGGAGGCAGGGAGCCCTGAGCACGCCGGCTCAGGAACCAGGGGATGAGGCTTCGGATCCCACTGGCAATACGAAGGGGCTGGGGATAGTCCTGGACAATGTGCCCTGAGAGATCCAGCTCAGAAGAGATGCATTTCTCCATTGACACAAGAGATACAATCTCATGGAGTTCCTGTGGCAGCTGTGCAGACTCGGCCTGTTTGTTTTAGCCCAGGATGGGCTCCAGGCAGGCAGAAGCAGCCCCAGTTTGCCCAGTGCCGAACCAGTTTGCTCCTGCTCTGCATTTGAGAGCCCGCGGGGATGGAGGCTGAGCCCCGAGCCCTACTGCAGTGCCTGCCCGAGGCTGCACAGCATCTGATGGGAGGTTTGGCAGCATGGCTTTCTGCCCAGCCCCGGTCGCAATGAAAACAGTAAACCAATTCTGCAGCCCCGAGAGGCTTCTGTTTAAACATGTGGGGCCACTGAAAATCATTTCACTAAACGCATTCTCATTTCGACTTGAAGAAATGCACGGGATTTATTTTCAAAACCCGATCTTTCATTTTGTCCTTGGGATCACTTACGTGCTCAAATAACACGATTTGCATTAGCCAGCCTCCCTGGCGCTCATCTGATCCTAAATTGTCATCTGCCTCATTTCTGCAGGCTGGCCCACATGGTCGAATGGCCACTGAGCTCAGTGGGACTTTTCCTGCCCCAAAAGACAAGTCTGAGCATAAAATGAGTCACCAAGTCATCACAGCAGGTGGCACCGCATGGTGTAAATAGTGTAAAAAGTGTAAATATTTAGATGCGATAGACTGAAGCACAAGGTCACTACCTAATGTGCCTGTGTCCTGGCTCCACGCCAAGACCTGCCAGCTGCAGTGTCCACTCTGGGGCCGGGGACCGCAACCCCAGTGCCTGAGCTTGCTGCTTCCCAGCGCTGGGGCTGGTGCTGCCAGCGGTGATGGGTAACGGAGGGAGTCTGAGATGAGGGCCATTTGGGACACTTTGGGGACAATCTGAGCAGCCAAACCCTGGGAATCACAGAATCCCAGAATCCCAGACTGGACGGGGTGGGAAGTGACCTCTGGAGACCATCCAGTTCAACCCCCCTGCCAGAGCAGGGTCACCCAGAGCAGGTGGCACAGGAACGCGTCCAGGCGGGTTTGGAATGTTTCCAGAGACGGAGACTCCAGCACCTCTCTGGGCAGCCTTTGCCAGGGCTCTGCCACCCTCAAAGGAAAGAAGTTCCTCCTCACATTTAGGTGGAACTTCCTATGTTCAAGTTTGTGCCCGTTACCTCTTGTCCTGTCTCTGGGCACCACTGAGAAGAGCCTGGCCCCATCCTCCTGACACCCACCCTTTAAGGATTTATAAGGGTTGATAAGATGCCCCCTCAGTCGTCTTTTTTCCAGACCAAAAAGACGCAAATCCCTCAGCCTTTCTCTTCTCAGCATGTCCTTCAGTGAGGGCAGGCAAGCAGGCAGGGCACGGGCAGCCAGGTTTATGTGGGAAGCCCAGGCCTGCTAGCGTTGCTCCTGCCAAAACCTCTCCCGTCAGGGAAGAGCGACGCTGCCGCTACCACCCTCGCGCGGGGGAACGGGGGACTCCCTCACAGCGCCGCGGGACCCCCCCGCCTCCCCGACCGAGCTCCGTGGAGGGGACTCTGATAAATCGCGATGTCGCTGCGCGGGGCCCGGCCTGGCCCGGCCCCGGCGGCGGGAAGGCGCCGCGGTTGCCGTGACGACGCCCCGCTGCCCCCTTCGGTTGCTATGGCAGCGGGCGAGCCAATCGGCGGGCGCCGCCGCGGGTCGGCGGGGGGAAGGCGCGGGGGAAGGCTTTGCCTGTGGCGCCGCCGGAAGTGCCGTCGGGGGCGGGGCCGGGCCCGGAAGCGCGGCCGGCGCGGCGGGAGGGTCAGGGCACCTCGGCGGGGCGGCGGGAGAGCGGACGAGACGGCGGCTGGGGCCTGCCGGGGCCGCTGAGGTTTCTGGGTCCGGGTGCGGCGGGGCGCGAGCGGTTTCTGCCCGGCCGGAGCGCAGAGCGGGGACACCCCCGCCCCTTCCTTCCTGCCGCCCCTCCCCCGCGGCGGCAGGCCCTGCACGGGAAGATGGCGGCGGCGGCCGGAGGCGGCAGCAGCAGCAGCAACGGCGGCGGCGCGGGGGCGGCGGGCCGGCCCGGGCTGTGAGACCCGCGGCGGGACGAGGCGGCGAGCGGCGGAGGATGAGCCTGCTGTGTGCGCAGTATCTCCGGTGAGGGCCGGCCGGGAAGCGGCGGGGGGGTGTGAGGGGGGGAGTCGCCACCTGCCCTGAGGCGAGGCTGCGGCCAACGGCCCCGGAGGCGGCGGGGAGCAAGGAGGGACGGCGTCCCCTTAGGCGTGGGGAGTCCCCGCAGCGGCAGCGAGGAGCTCGGGGCTGCGAGGGGGATGTGACCGGGGCGGGTGTCGGGGACCCGGCCGCCACGTTACCGAGCCCCGCAGCGCTGGCGGGGAGCGAGGGCCGAGGCGAGATGGAGCTGCGTCCCCGCAGGCGGGCGACTCCGGCGGCCGCTTGGCTGAGGGCGGCCCGGCGCGGCGAGGGCTCCTCAGCAAGGTCATGCCGTGCCTTGGGGCCGCGGGGAGGGCAGAGGGGCGCACCGGCTTCCCTGCCGGCATTCTCCAGCCCCTCTCGAGTAGGTGCCGTGATAACCCTCCGCTGCGGAGCCGCTGCCAAGTTTGACCCCGGCGGTGAAGCGAAAACCGGGCTCGCAGCCCCGTGAGGTGCTCTGGGAGGACGGGAGTAGCAGGAGCTGGGTCTCAGCCCTTGCCAGGCAGCCCGCGGCCTGCTGAAACCCCTCTGCCGCGGCTTGTGCAGTTGGTGGGTTTTGGGGACGGTCAGCTGAGCGTTTGGGAGAGAAGGGAGTCTGCCGGGGTTGTGCTTCTTTGAAACGCTCCACTGAACGGAAACGCTCCCAAGCCCCTGAAGTCGAGAGCACTAGATGCTGCACGCTGATATGAGCAGAACTTTGATAGGCTCTTGGGTGAACTTATCTTTTGGATATGAAATGCTCTTTCTCTCCTCGTTTTGTAAAGCAGCGTTGCGAGATACAAACGGCTTTTCAGCAGCTGTAAAATGCTAAATAGAGCGTTGGCCATGACATGTTGCCCCCCCTCCCAGTCCTTCCAGAGAACTTCATGTAGATAAGCCAAAAGGGCAAGTGCTCTCTTTCTGAAGAGTTCAGGGCTTGGGAAGGATTTCGAAGGAGTGAATTCAAGGAAGCTTTTACACTTCCAAAACACTTTCTATCCAGGGTTCTGAAACACTTCAGCTGTCTCCCCTTACTGATTCTCCAAATCATCCTCTTCCTCCTCATCTTGTCTTCTGTCTCTGTCTGCCTCCCTCTGGTAGTCCAGATCCTGTCTCAAGGTTAACCTTTCAAAAAAGAGAGGAAAAAAAGAAGTCATCCTTTTATCTAATAGTAAGTTTATGAGCCTTTTTCTCTTCCAGCCTGCTCACCTATGCTATCTTAGAAACTTCTTTGCCCTTTTTTCCTGTTACATTATGGAAAAAGCTCTTAAATGGCTTATTATTAGCTCTTCTCTACCAGTAAAATACTTGGTTTTGTATAGTAGTATATGTCTTAACAGTATTGTAACCTCTTGCTCCCCTCTCCCTCCCCGTAACTGTGGGTCTTCAGCTGCCTTGCATCGTTAAAAGGCTTAAGTCACACTTGTCCTGCCCCAGTCACTTTCCTGCACCACTGGACTCTTACTGTTCTGTGTTCTGCTGCACCAAGCTGGAGACCCTCCTTACCTGCAAGCATGTGGGCAGTAATCACCTATTTCTCCCAGCTTTGTTCCTCCAACACTCATCCTGGGCCTTTATCACTTTTTTCTGACTGCTTTGTTCGTGTTGTGCCTAATACAATGGGACTGAAGCATCTGGGCACTAACGTAGTACAAGTAATGAGTCCTGTCTGTTACCAACAACCTTATCTCCTAAAAAAAAACAACACACACCAGAACAATCCCCCTCCCAAACTTTTCACACTTCGTAGTTGTCAATCTTCACCTTCTCCCTCTAAAAAACATTTGTGTTTGTTCCTCTGTGTAGAAGGTAAGCTCAGGGACAGTTGCCTTAAAAGCTGTGAAATGCTTTTTACATCCACAGAGTGTATTTTTAAATTTTGATTTGCGTAGGGCAGAAATTGAGCTGCGGATTACTGCAGCCCAAGCTCATAAAGAAAACTGGGAATAGAGCCTCAAAGTCTCAGAGCCAGTTCTGTTAGCCCTTAAGGAGGGGGGCATCCTCTTTCTTACTTTAACACTATAAGCTCAATCTGAGTGTAATGATGAAGGAATAAATAGACAAAAGTGTAATAATATGAAAGGGCAACTTATCAAAACCTTGTGCCAAATGAAGATGTGGAGCAATTAGTCCCTGTTAGTTTTCATCATCTTAAAACTAAGGAGGGACAGAAAAGTTTTTGTGATAAATCCTTCTCTGTGTATTTGAAGTTTAGGCAGAAGAGAGCTGAATTTCTAAGGTGACCATGTAATGGTTGAATAACTAGTGAAATAATGACTCTGCAAGAATTGAGACGCTGAAAAAATGAGCAGGGAAGAAAGGACTTCTAGCCGGACTGCCTTAACTCCTCCACTACCAGTCTCTCACTTTCTGTATGAATGTGTGTGAATCAACTGTTTTACAATGCAGTCCTTAAAAGATTGTGCCCC